>NW_027554341.1:22500-2956789 GCF_965152235.1 Eretmochelys imbricata | reverse complement strand
TCCAACAGTAATTACTGATCACTGCTAGTCATTAACTCCATCTGGCATGACCCTCCAAAATCCTTTCAGAATTGCTTCTGGTGATTTGTTATAGGTCGAGTCTCGAAAACTCCGAAAAATAAGCAATTCTGAACGGCTTGGTGGTAGTCATTCATTCCTCACAGAATGAGCCTCCTTAGTACATTCCAATTCTCTCCTTTTGACTTGGAAGAAATCAGTTCCTGAAATAGACTCAAAATGAGAAATTCACCTTGGATGTGCGCAACAGATCAATTTGAGAAGGAATCTTCCTGAAAGACCCGAGGAGTCACTTCTCGTCCTATGGTACAGAGCAGTGCGTGAAAATTATTCCAGATGAGAAAGACATGCCTAATCTGGTATCCTGATCTATTTCTCATGGAAACATCCACCAAAACACAAGTCTCTTCTCTCTTCAGGATTTGGTGGAGATTGATCGTGAAAATTGCTAAAAATGAGAAAGTTAGAACTGATCAATGCTCTAAATCAGTGACAAATGGAATCATCCCCCAAAAGCCTTTCAGATTCACTTCTTGTGATTTGGTAGACATCAGTTCATGATTTGATGAAAATTACTCCAAATGAGACAGTTCTTCCTTTTCAATGTTAGTCATTAATGGCACTTGGAATCATCCTCCCAAATCCTTTGATAATTAACTCCTGGGGATTGTGAATAAAATCGGTTGGTGAAAATTAGTAGGAAAGAGAAAATTCTTTCCTCACCCGTCTTCTGATGAATTTCCCATGGAATCATCCACCGGAAAACAATTGCATTCTCTCTTGGTGTGTTGCAAAAGATTGGTTTGTGCAAATTACTCAAAGTACGAAAATCGTTCTTTACAAGCACATAGTGGTAAAGACTCCAGCAATCCAGATTCTCTCCTCCTGAGTTTGTAGAGATCGGTTCATGAAAATGACTAAAAAATCAAACCTTTATTACTGATCACTGCATCTAATTAGTACCTCATAGAATAATCCTCCAAAGACCTTTTAGCTACTCTGCTGGTCACTTGCTAGAGATGGGTAGTGTAAATTGCTAAAAATGAGACCTTCAATACGAATCAGATGTAGCCATTGATGTCTCATGCACGCTTCCTCAAAAAGCCATTCGGATTCTCTCCTGATCCTTTGGTAGAGATGGGTTCATGAAAATTACAAAAATCCAACAGTAATTACTGATCACTGCTAGTCATTAACTCCATCTGGCATGACCCTCCAAAATCCTTTCAGAATTGCTTCTGGTGATTTGTTATAGGTCGAGTCTCGAAAACTCCGAAAAATAAGCAATTCTGAACGGCTTGGTGGTAGTCATTCATTCCTCACATAATGAGCCTCCTTAGTACATTCCAATTCTCTCCTTTTGACTTGGAAGAAATCAGTTCCTGAAATAGACTCAAAATGAGAAATTCACCTTGGATGTGCGCAACAGATCAATTTGAGAAGGAATCTTCCTGAAAGACCCGAGGAGTCACTTCTCGTCCTATGGTACAGAGCAGTGCGTGAAAATTATTCCAGATGAGAAAGACATGCCTAATCTGGTATCCTGATCTATTTCTCATGGAAACATCCACCAAAACACAAGTCTCTTCTCTCTTCAGGATTTGGTGGAGATTGATCGTGAAAATTGCTTAAAATGATACAGTTAGAACTGATCAATGCTCTAAATCAGTGACAAATGGAATCATCCCCCAAAAGCCTTTCAGATTCACTTCTTGTGATTTGGTAGACATCGGTTCATGATTTGATGAAAATTACTCCAAATGAGACAGTTCTTCCTTTTCAATGTTAGTCATTAATGGCACTTGGAATCATCCTCCCAAATCCTTTGATAATTAACTTCTGGGGATTGTGAATAAAATCGGTTGGTGAAAATTAGTAGGAAAGAGAAAATTCTTTCCTCACAAGTCTTCTGATGAATTTCCCATGGAATCATCCACCGGAAAACAATTGCATTCTCTCTTGGTGTGTTGGAAAAGATTGGTTTGTGCAAATTACTCAAAGTACGAAAATCGTTCTTTACAAGCACATAGTGGTAAAGACTCCAGCAATCCAGATTCTCTCCTCCTGAGTTTGTAGAGATCGGTTCATGAAAATGACTAAAAAATCAAACCTTTATTACTGATCACTGCATCTAATTAGACCTCATAGAATAATCCTCCAAAGACCTTTTAGCTACTCTGCTGGTCACTTGCTAGAGATGGGTAGTGTAAATTGCTAAAAATGAGACCTTCAATACGAATCAGATGTAGCCATTGATGTCTCATGCACGCTTCCTCGAAAAGCCATTCGGATTCTCTCCTGATCCTTTGGTAGAGATGGGTTCATGAAAATTACAAAAATCCAACAGTAATTACTGATCACTGCTAGTCATTAACTCCATCTGGCATGATCCTCCAAAATCCTTTCAGAATTGCTTCTGGTGATTTGTTATAGGTCGAGTCTCGAAAATTCCGATAAATAAGGAATTCTAAACGGGCTTGGTGGTAGTCATTCATTCCTCACAGAATGAGCCTCCTTAGCACATTCCAATTCGCTCCTGTTGACTTGGAAGAAATCAGTTCCTGAAATAGACTCAAAATGAGAAATTCACCTTGGATGTGCGCAACAGATCAATTTGAGAAGGAATCTTCCTGAAAGACCCGAGGAGTCACTTCTCGTCCTATGGTACAGAGCAGTGCGTGAAAATTATTCCAGATGAGAAAGACATGCCTAATCTGGTATCCTGATCTATTTCTCATGGAAACATCCACCAAAACACAAGTCTCTTCTCTCTTCAGGATTTGGTGGAGATTGATCGTGAAAATTGCTAAAAATGAGAAAGTTAGAACTGATCAATGCTCTAAATCAGTGACAAATGGAATCATCCCCCAAAAGCCTTTCAGATTCACTTCTTGTGATTTGGTAGACATCAGTTCATGATTTGATGAAAATTACTCCAAATGAGACAGTTCTTCCTTTTCAATGTTAGTCATTAATGGCACTTGGAATCATCCTCCCAAATCCTTTGATAATTAACTCCTGGGGATTGTGAATAAAATCGGTTGGTGAAAATTAGTAGGAAAGAGAAAATTCTTTCCTCACCCGTCTTCTGATGAATTTCCCATGGAATCATCCACCGGAAAACAATTGCATTCTCTCTTGGTGTGTTGCAAAAGATCGGTTTGTGCAAATTACTCAAAGTACGAAAATCGTTCTTTACAAGCACATAGTGGTAAAGACTCCAGCAATCCAGATTCTCTCCTCCTGAGTTTGTAGAGATCGGTTCATGAAAATGACTAAAAAATCAAACCTTTATTACTGATCACTGCATCTAATTAGTACCTCATAGAATAATCCTCCAAAGACCTTTTAGCTACTCTGCTGGTCACTTGCTAGAGATGGGTAGTGTAAATTGCTAAAAATGAGACCTTCAATACGAATCAGATGTAGCCATTGATGTCTCATGCACGCTTCCTCAAAAAGCCATTCGGATTCTCTCCTGATCCTTTGGTAGAGATGGGTTCATGAAAATTACAAAAATCCAACAGTAATTACTGATCACTGCTAGTCATTAACTCCATCTGGCATGATCCTCCAAAATCCTTTCAGAATTGCTTCTGGTGATTTGTTATAGGTCGAGTCTCGAAAATTCCGATAAATAAGCAATTCTGAACGGGCTTGGTGGTAGTCATTCATTCCTCACAGAATGAGCCTCCTTAGCACATTCCAATTCGCTCCTGTTGACTTGGAAGAAATCAGTTCCTGAAATAGACTCAAAATGAGAAATTCACCTTGGATGTGCGCAACAGATCAATTTGAGAAGGAATCTTCCTGAAAGACCCGAGGAGTCACTTCTCGTCCTATGGTACAGAGCAGTGCGTGAAAATTATTCCAGATGAGAAAGACATGCCTAATCTGGTATCCTGATCTATTTCTCATGGAAACATCCACCAAAACACAAGTCTCTTCTCTCTTCAGGATTTGGTGGAGATTGATCGTGAAAATTGCTAAAAATGAGAAAGTTAGAACTGATCAATGCTCTAAATGAGTGACAAATGGAATCATCCCCCAAAAGCCTTTCAGATTCACTTCTTGTGATTTGGTAGACATCAGTTCATGATTTGATGAAAATTACTCCAAATGAGACAGTTCTTCCTTTTCAATGTTAGTCATTAATGGCACTTGGAATCATCCTCCCAAATCCTTTGATAATTAACTCCTGGGGATTGTGAATAAAATCGGTTGGTGAAAATTAGTAGGAAAGAGAAAATTCTTTCCTCACCCGTCTTCTGATGAATTTCCCATGGAATCATCCACCGGAAAACAATTGCATTCTCTCTTGGTGTGTTGGAAAAGATTGGTTTGTGCAAATTACTCAAAGTACGAAAATCGTTCTTTACAAGCACATAGTGGTAAAGACTCCAGCAATCCAGATTCTCTCCTCCTGAGTTTGTAGAGATCGGTTCATGAAAATGACTAAAAAATCAAACCTTTATTACTGATCACTGCATCTAATTAGTACCCCACAGAATAATCCTCCAAAGACCTTTTAGCTACTCTGCTGGTCACTTGCTAGAGATGGGTAGTGTAAATTGCTAAAAATGAGACCTTCAATACGAATCAGATGTAGCCATTGATGTCTCATGCACGCTTCCTCAAAAAGCCATTCGGATTCTCTCCTGATCCTTTGGTAGAGATGGGTTCATGAAAATTACAAAAATCCAACAGTAATTACTGATCACTGCTAGTCATTAACTCCATCTGGCATGACCCTCCAAAATCCTTTCAGAATTGCTTCTGGTGATTTGTTATAGGTCGAGTCTCGAAAACTCCGAAAAATAAGCAATTCTGAACGGCTTGGTGGTAGTCATTCATTCCTCACAGAATGAGCCTCCTTAGTACATTCCAATTCTCTCCTTTTGACTTGGAAGAAATCAGTTCCTGAAATAGACTCAAAATGAGAAATTCACCTTGGATGTGCGCAACAGATCAATTTGAGAAGGAATCTTCCTGAAAGACCCGAGGAGTCACTTCTCGTCCTATGGTACAGAGCAGTGCGTGAAAATTATTCCAGATGAGAAAGACATGCCTAATCTGGTATCCTGATCTATTTCTCATGGAAACATCCACCAAAACACAAGTCTCTTCTCTCTTCAGGATTTGGTGGAGATTGATCGTGAAAATTGCTAAAAATGAGAAAGTTAGAACTGATCAATGCTCTAAATCAGTGACAAATGGAATCATCCCCCAAAAGCCTTTCAGATTCACTTCTTGTGATTTGGTAGACATCAGTTCATGATTTGATGAAAATTACTCCAAATGAGACAGTTCTTCCTTTTCAATGTTAGTCATTAATGGCACTTGGAATCATCCTCCCAAATCCTTTGATAATTAACTCCTGGGGATTGTGAATAAAATCGGTTGGTGAAAATTAGTAGGAAAGAGAAAATTCTTTCCTCACCCGTCTTCTGATGAATTTCCCATGGAATCATCCACCGGAAAACAATTGCATTCTCTCTTGGTGTGTTGCAAAAGATTGGTTTGTGCAAATTACTCAAAGTACGAAAATCGTTCTTTACAAGCACATAGTGGTAAAGACTCCAGCAATCCAGATTCTCTCCTCCTGAGTTTGTAGAGATCGGTTCATGAAAATGACTAAAAAATCAAACCTTTATTACTGATCACTGCATCTAATTAGACCTCATAGAATAATCCTCCAAAGACCTTTTAGCTACTCTGCTGGTCACTTGCTAGAGATGGGTAGTGTAAATTGCTAAAAATGAGACCTTCAATACGAATCAGATGTAGCCATTGATGTCTCATGCACGCTTCCTCGAAAAGCCATTCGGATTCTCTCCTGATCCTTTGGTAGAGATGGGTTCATGAAAATTACAAAAATCCAACAGTAATTACTGATCACTGCTAGTCATTAACTCCATCTGGCATGATCCTCCAAAATCCTTTCAGAATTGCTTCTGGTGATTTGTTATAGGTCGAGTCTCGAAAATTCCGATAAATAAGGAATTCTAAACGGGCTTGGTGGTAGTCATTCATTCCTCACAGAATGAGCCTCCTTAGCACATTCCAATTCGCTCCTGTTGACTTGGAAGAAATCAGTTCCTGAAATAGACTCAAAATGAGAAATTCACCTTGGATGTGCGCAACAGATCAATTTGAGAAGGAATCTTCCTGAAAGACCCGAGGAGTCACTTCTCGTCCTATGGTACAGAGCAGTGCGTGAAAATTATTCCAGATGAGAAAGACATGCCTAATCTGGTATCCTGATCTATTTCTCATGGAAACATCCACCAAAACACAAGTCTCTTCTCTCTTCAGGATTTGGTGGAGATTGATCGTGAAAATTGCTAAAAATGAGAAAGTTAGAACTGATCAATGCTCTAAATGAGTGACAAATGGAATCATCCCCCAAAAGCCTTTCAGATTCACTTCTTGTGATTTGGTAGACATCAGTTCATGATTTGATGAAAATTACTCCAAATGAGACAGTTCTTCCTTTTCAATGTTAGTCATTAATGGCACTTGGAATCATCCTCCCAAATCCTTTGATAATTAACTCCTGGGGATTGTGAATAAAATCGGTTGGTGAAAATTAGTAGGAAAGAGAAAATTCTTTCCTCACCCGTCTTCTGATGAATTTCCCATGGAATCATCCACCGGAAAACAATTGCATTCTCTCTTGGTGTGTTGGAAAAGATTGGTTTGTGCAAATTACTCAAAGTACGAAAATCGTTCTTTACAAGCACATAGTGGTAAAGACTCCAGCAATCCAGATTCTCTCCTCCTGAGTTTGTAGAGATCGGTTCATGAAAATGACTAAAAAATCAAACCTTTATTACTGATCACTGCATCTAATTAGTACCCCACAGAATAATCCTCCAAAGACCTTTTAGCTACTCTGCTGGTCACTTGCTAGAGATGGGTAGTGTAAATTGCTAAAAATGAGACCTTCAATACGAATCAGATGTAGCCATTGATGTCTCATGCACGCTTCCTCAAAAAGCCATTCGGATTCTCTCCTGATCCTTTGGTAGAGATGGGTTCATGAAAATTACAAAAATCCAACAGTAATTACTGATCACTGCTAGTCATTAACTCCATCTGGCATGACCCTCCAAAATCCTTTCAGAATTGCTTCTGGTGATTTGTTATAGGTCGAGTCTCGAAAACTCCGAAAAATAAGCAATTCTGAATGGCTTGGTGGTAGTCATTCATTCCTCACAGAATGAGCCTCCTTAGTACATTCCAATTCTCTCCTTTTGACTTGGAAGAAATCAGTTCCTGAAATAGACTCAAAATGAGAAATTCACCTTGGATGTGCGCAACAGATCAATTTGAGAAGGAATCTTCCTGAAAGACCCGAGGAGTCACTTCTCGTCCTATGGTACAGAGCAGTGCGTGAAAATTATTCCAGATGAGAAAGACATGCCTAATCTGGTATCCTGATCTATTTCTCATGGAAACATCCACCAAAACACAAGTCTCTTCTCTCTTCAGGATTTGGTGGAGATTGATCGTGAAAATTGCTAAAAATGAGAAAGTTAGAACTGATCAATGCTCTAAATCAGTGACAAATGGAATCATCCCCCAAAAGCCTTTCAGATTCACTTCTTGTGATTTGGTAGACATCAGTTCATGATTTGATGAAAATTACTCCAAATGAGACAGTTCTTCCTTTTCAATGTTAGTCATTAATGGCACTTGGAATCATCCTCCCAAATCCTTTGATAATTAACTCCTGGGGATTGTGAATAAAATCGGTTGGTGAAAATTAGTAGGAAAGAGAAAATTCTTTCCTCACCCGTCTTCTGATGAATTTCCCATGGAATCATCCACCGGAAAACAATTGCATTCTCTCTTGGTGTGTTGGAAAAGATTGGTTTGTGCAAATTACTCAAAGTACGAAAATCGTTCTTTACAAGCACATAGTGGTAAAGACTCCAGCAATCCAGATTCTCTCCTCCTGAGTTTGTAGAGATCGGTTCATGAAAATGACTAAAAAATCAAACCTTTATTACTGATCACTGCATCTAATTAGTACCCCACAGAATAATCCTCCAAAGACCTTTTAGCTACTCTGCTGGTCACTTGCTAGAGATGGGTAGTGTAAATTGCTAAAAATGAGACCTTCAATACGAATCAGATGTAGCCATTGATGTCTCATGCACGCTTCCTCAAAAAGCCATTCGGATTCTCTCCTGATCCTTTGGTAGAGATGGGTTCATGAAAATTACAAAAATCCAACAGTAATTACTGATCACTGCTAGTCATTAACTCCATCTGGCATGACCCTCCAAAATCCTTTCAGAATTGCTTCTGGTGATTTGTTATAGGTCGAGTCTCGAAAACTCCGAAAAATAAGCAATTCTGAACGGCTTGGTGGTAGTCATTCATTCCTCACAGAATGAGCCTCCTTAGTACATTCCAATTCTCTCCTTTTGACTTGGAAGAAATCAGTTCCTGAAATAGACTCAAAATGAGAAATTCACCTTGGATGTGCGCAACAGATCAATTTGAGAAGGAATCTTCCTGAAAGACCCGAGGAGTCACTTCTCGTCCTATGGTACAGAGCAGTGCGTGAAAATTATTCCAGATGAGAAAGACATGCCTAATCTGGTATCCTGATCTATTTCTCATGGAAACATCCACCAAAACACAAGTCTCTTCTCTCTTCAGGATTTGGTGGAGATTGATCGTGAAAATTGCTAAAAATGAGAAAGTTAGAACTGATCAATGCTCTAAATCAGTGACAAATGGAATCATCCCCCAAAAGCCTTTCAGATTCACTTCTTGTGATTTGGTAGACATCAGTTCATGATTTGATGAAAATTACTCCAAATGAGACAGTTCTTCCTTTTCAATGTTAGTCATTAATGGCACTTGGAATCATCCTCCCAAATCCTTTGATAATTAACTCCTGGGGATTGTGAATAAAATCGGTTGGTGAAAATTAGTAGGAAAGAGAAAATTCTTTCCTCACCCGTCTTCTGATGAATTTCCCATGGAATCATCCACCGGAAAACAATTGCATTCTCTCTTGGTGTGTTGCAAAAGATTGGTTTGTGCAAATTACTCAAAGTACGAAAATCGTTCTTTACAAGCACATAGTGGTAAAGACTCCAGCAATCCAGATTCTCTCCTCCTGAGTTTGTAGAGATCGGTTCATGAAAATGACTAAAAAATCAAACCTTTATTACTGATCACTGCATCTAATTAGTACCTCATGGAATCATCCTCCAAAGGCCTTTTAGCTACTCTGCTGATCACTTGCTAGAGATGGGTAGTGTAAATTGCTAAAAATGAGACCTTCAATACGAATCAGATGTAGCCATTGATGTCTCATGCACGCTTCCTCGAAAAGCCATTCGGATTCTCTCCTGATCCTTTGGTAGAGATGGGTTCATGAAAATTACAAAAATCCAACAGTAATTACTGATCACTGCTAGTCATTAACTCCATCTGGCATGACCCTCCAAAATCCTTTCAGAATTGCTTCTGGTGATTTGTTATAGGTCGAGTCTCGAAAACTCCGAAAAATAAGCAATTCTGAACGGCTTGGTGGTAGTCATTCATTCCTCACAGAATGAGCCTCCTTAGTACATTCCAATTCTCTCCTTTTGACTTGGAAGAAATCAGTTCCTGAAATAGACTCAAAATGAGAAATTCACCTTGGATGTGCGCAACAGATCAATTTGAGAAGGAATCTTCCTGAAAGACCCGAGGAGTCACTTCTCATCCTATGGTACAGAGCAGTGCGTGAAAATTATTCCAGATGAGAAAGACATGCCTAATCTGGTATCCTGATCTATTTCTCATGGAAACATCCACCAAAACACAAGTCTCTTCTCTCTTCAGGATTTGGTGGAGATTGATCGTGAAAATTGCTAAAAATGAGAAAGTTAGAACTGATCAATGCTCTAAATCAGTGACAAATGGAATCATCCCCCAAAAGCCTTTCAGATTCACTTCTTGTGATTTGGTAGACATCAGTTCATGATTTGATGAAAATTACTCCAAATGAGACAGTTCTTCCTTTTCAATGTTAGTCATTAATGGCACTTGGAATCATCCTCCCAAATCCTTTGATAATTAACTCCTGGGGATTGTGAATAAAATCGGTTGGTGAAAATTAGTAGGAAAGAGAAAATTCTTTCCTCACCCGTCTTCTGATGAATTTCCCATGGAATCATCCACCGGAAAACAATTGCATTCTCTCTTGGTGTGTTGCAAAAGATTGGTTTGTGCAAATTACTCAAAGTACGAAAATCGTTCTTTACAAGCACATAGTGGTAAAGACTCCAGCAATCCAGATTCTCTCCTCCTGAGTTTGTAGAGATCGGTTCATGAAAATGACTAAAAAATCAAACCTTTATTACTGATCACTGCATCTAATTAGTACCTCATAGAATAATCCTCCAAAGACCTTTTAGCTACTCTGCTGGTCACTTGCTAGAGATGGGTAGTGTAAATTGCTAAAAATGAGACCTTCAATACGAATCAGATGTAGCCATTGATGTCTCATGCACGCTTCCTCAAAAAGCCATTCGGATTCTCTCCTGATCCTTTGGTAGAGATGGGTTCATGAAAATTACAAAAATCCAACAGTAATTACTGATCACTGCTAGTCATTAACTCCATCTGGCATGACCCTCCAAAATCCTTTCAGAATTGCTTCTGGTGATTTGTTATAGGTCGAGTCTCGAAAACTCCGAAAAATAAGCAATTCTGAACGGCTTGGTGGTAGTCATTCATTCCTCACATAATGAGCCTCCTTAGTACATTCCAATTCTCTCCTTTTGACTTGGAAGAAATCAGTTCCTGAAATAGACTCAAAATGAGAAATTCACCTTGGATGTGCGCAACAGATCAATTTGAGAAGGAATCTTCCTGAAAGACCCGAGGATTCACTTCTCGTCCTATGGTACAGAGCAGTGCGTGAAAATTATTCCAGATGAGAAAGACATGCCTAATCTGGTATCCTGATCTATTTCTCATGGAAACATCCACCAAAACACAAGTCTCTTCTCTCTTCAGATTTTGGTGGAGATTGATCGTGAAAATTGCTTAAAATGAGAAAGTTAGAACTGATCAATGCTCTAAATCAGTGACAAATGGAATCATCCCCCAAAAGCCTTTCAGATTCACTTCTTGTGATTTGGTAGACATCGGTTCATGATTTGATGAAAATTACTCCAAATGAGACAGTTCTTCCTTTTCAATGTTAGTCATTAATGGCACTTGGAATCATCCTCCCAAATCCTTTGATAATTAACTCCTGGGGATTGTGAATAAAATCGGTTGGTGAAAATTAGTAGGAAAGAGAAAATTCTTTCCTCACCCGTCTTCTGATGAATTTCCCATGGAATCATCCACCGGAAAACAATTGCATTCTCTCTTGGTGTGTTGGAAGAGATTGGTTTGTGCAAATTACTCAAAGTACGAAAATCGTTCTTTACAAGCACATAGTGGTAAAGACTCCAGCAATCCAGATTCTCTCCTCCTGAGTTTGTAGAGATCGGTTCATGAAAATGACTAAAAAATCAAACCTTTATTACTGATCACTGCATCTAATTAGTACCTCATAGAATAATCCTCCAAAGACCTTTTAGCTACTCTGCTGGTCACTTGCTAGAGATGGGTAGTGTAAATTGCTAAAAATGAGACCTTCAATACGAATCAGATGGAGCCATTGATGTCTCATGCACGCTTCCTCGAAAAGCCATTCGGATTCTCTCCTGATCCTTTGGTAGAGATGGGTTCATGAAAATTACAAAAATCCAACAGTAATTACTCATCACTGCTAGTCATAAACTCCATCTGGCATGATCCTCCAAAATCCTTTCAGAATTGCTTCTGGTGATTTGTTATAGGTCGAGTCTCGAAAATTCCGATAAATAAGCAATTCTGAACGGGCTTGGTGGTAGTCATTCATTCCTCACAGAATGAGCCTCCTTAGCACATTCCAATTCGCTCCTGTTGACTTGGAAGAAATCAGTTCCTGAAATAGACTCAAAATGAGAAATTCACCTTGGATGTGCGCAACAGATCAATTTGAGAAGGAATCTTCCTGAAAGACCCGAGGAGTCACTTCTCGTCCTATGGTACAGAGCAGTGCGTGAAAATTATTCCAGATGAGAAAGACATGCCTAATCTGGTATCCTGATCTATTTCTCATGGAAACATCCACCAAAACACAAGTCTCTTCTCTCTTCAGGATTTGGTGGAGATTGATCGTGAAAATTGCTAAAAATGAGAAAGTTAGAACTGATCAATGCTCTAAATCAGTGACAAATGGAATCATCCCCCAAAAGCCTTTCAGATTCACTTCTTGTGATTTGGTAGACATCAGTTCATGATTTGATAAAAATTACTCCAAATGAGACAGTTCTTCCTTTTCAATGTTAGTCATTAATGGCACTTGGAATCATCCTCCCAAATCCTTTGATAATTAACTCCTGGGGATTGTGAATAAAATCGGTTGGTGAAAATTAGTAGGAAAGAGAAAATTCTTTCCTCACCCGTCTTCTGATGAATTTCCCATGGAATCATCCACCGGAAAACAATTGCATTCTCTCTTGGTGTGTTGGAAAAGATTGGTTTGTGCAAATTACTCAAAGTACGAAAATCGTTCTTTACAAGCACCTAGTGGTAAAGACTCCAGCAATCCAGATTCTCTCCTCCTGAGTTTGTAGAGATCGGTTCATGAAAATGACTAAAAAATCAAACCTTCATTACTGATCACTGCATCTAATTAGTACCTCATAGAATAATCCTCCAAAGACCTTTTAGCTACTCTGCTGGTCACTTGCTAGAGATGGGTAGTGTAAATTGCTAAAAATGAGACCTTCAATACGAATCAGATGTAGCCATTGATGTCTCATGCACGCTTCCTCAAAAAGCCATTCGGATTCTCTCCTGATCCTTTGGTAGAGATGGGTTCATGAAAATTACAAAAATCCAACAGTAATTACTGATCACTGCTAGTCATTAACTCCATCTGGCATGACCCTCCAAAATCCTTTCAGAATTGCTTCTGGTGATTTGTTATAGGTCGAGTCTCGAAAACTCCGAAAAATAAGCAATTCTGAACGGCTTGGTGGTAGTCATTCATTCCTCACAGAATGAGCCTCCTTAGTACATTCCAATTCGCTCCTTTTGACTTGGAAGAAATCAGTTCCTGAAATAGACTCAAAATGAGAAATTCACCTTGGATGTGCGCAACAGATCAATTTGAGAAGGAATCTTCCTGAAAGACGCGAGGATTCACTTCTCGTCCTATGGTACAGAGCAGTGCGTGAAAATTATTCCAGATGAGAAAGACATGCCTAATCTGGTATCCTGATCTATTTCTCATGGAAACATCCACCAAAACACAAGTCTCTTCTCTCTTCAGGATTTGGTGGAGATTGATCGTGAAAATTGCTAAAAATGATACAGTTAGAACTGATCAATGCTCTAAATCAGTGACAAATGGAATCATCCCCCAAAAGCCTTTCAGATTCACTTCTTGTGATTTGGTAGACATCAGTTCATGATTTGATGAAAATTACTCCAAATGAGACAGTTCTTCCTTTTCAATGTTAGTCATTAATGGCACTTGGAATCATCCTCCCAAATCCTTTGATAATTAACTCCTGGGGATTGTGAATAAAATCGGTTGGTGAAAATTAGTAGGAAAGAGAAAATTCATTCCTCACCCGTCTTCTGATGAATTTCCCATGGAATCATATACCGGAAAACAATTGCATTCTCTCTTGGTGTGTTGGAAGAGTTTGGTTTGTGCAAATTACTCAAAGTACGAAAATCGTTCTTTACAAGCACCTAGTGGTAAAGACTCCAGCAATCCAGATTCTCTCCTCCTGAGTTTGTAGAGATTGGTTCACGAAAATGACTAAAAAATCAAACGTTTATTACTGATCACTGCATCGAATTAGTACCTCATGGAATCATCCTCCAAAGACCTTTTAGCTACTCTGCTGGTCACTTGCTAGAGATGGATAGTGTAAATTGCTAAAAATGAGACCTTCAATACGAATCAGATGTAGCCATTGATGTCTTCATGCACGCTTCCTCGAAAAGCCATTCGGATTCTCTCCTGATCCTTTGGTAGAGATGGGTTCATGAAAATTACAAAAATCCAACAGTAATTACTGATCACTGCTAGTCATTAACTCCATCTGGCATGATCCTCCAAAATCCTTTCAGAATTGCTTTCTGGTGATTTGTTATAGGTCGAGTCTCGAAAATTCCGATAAATAAGCAATTCTGAACGGCTTGGTGGTAGTCATTCATTCCTCACATAATGAGCCTCCTTAATACATTCCAATTCGCTCCTGTTGACTTGGAAGAAATCAGTTCCTGAAATAGACTCAAAATGAGAAATTCACCTTGGATGTGTGCAACAAGTAAATTTGAGAAGGAATCTTCCTGAAAGACCCGGGGATTCACTTCTCGTCCTATGGTACAGAGCAGTGCGTGAAAATTATTCCAGATGAGAAAGACATGCCTAATCTGGTATCCTGATCTATTTCTCATGGAAACATCCACCAAAGCACAAGTCTCTTCTCTCTTCAGGATTTGGTGGAGATTGATCGTGAAAATTGCTAAAAATGAGAAAGTTAGAACTGATCAATACTATAAATCAGTGACAAATGGAATCATCCCCCAAAAGCCTTTCAGATTCACTTCTTGTGATTTGGTAGACATCGGTTCATGATTTGATGAAAATTACTCCAAATGAGACAGTTCTTCCTTTTCAATGTTAGTCATTAATGGCACTTGGAATCATCCTCCCAAATCCTTTGATAATTAACTCCTGGGGATTGTGAATAAAATCGGTTGGTGAAAATTAGTAGGAAAGAGAAAATTCTTTCCTCACCCGTCTTCTGATGAATTTCCCATGGAATCATCCACCGGAAAACAATTGCATTCTCTCTTGGTGTGTTGGAAGAGATTGGTTTGTGCAAATTACTCAAAGTATGAAAATCGTTCTTTACAAGCACATAGTGGTAAAGACTCCAGCAATCCAGATTCTCTCCTCCTGAGTTTGTAGAGATCGGTTCATGAAAATGACTAAAAAATCAAACCTTTATTACTGATCACTGCATCTAATTAGTACCTCATAGAATAATCCTCCAAAGACCTTTTAGCTACTCTGCTGGTCACTTGCTAGAGATGGGTAGTGTAAATTGCTAAAAATGAGACCTTCAATACGAATCAGATGGAGCCATTGATGTCTCATGCACGCTTCCTCGAAAAGCCATTCGGATTCTCTCCTGATCCTTTGGTAGAGATGGGTTCATGAAAATTACAAAAATCCAACAGTAATTACTCATCACTGCTAGTCATTAACTCCATCTGGCATGATCCTCCAAAATCCTTTCAGAATTGCTTCTGGTGATTTGTTATAGGTCGAGTCTCGAAAATTCCGATAAATAAGCAATTCTGAACGGGCTTGGTGGTAGTCATTCATTCCTCACAGAATGAGCCTCCTTAGCACATTCCAATTCGCTCCTGTTGACTTGGAAGAAATCAGTTCCTGAAATAGACTCAAAATGAGAAATTCACCTTGGATGTGCGCAACAGATCAATTTGAGAAGGAATCTTCCTGAAAGACCCGAGGAGTCACTTCTCGTCCTATGGTACAGAGCAGTGCGTGAAAATTATTCCAGATGAGAAAGACATGCCTAATCTGGTATCCTGATCTATTTCTCATGGAAACATCCACCAAAACACAAGTCTCTTCTCTCTTCAGGATTTGGTGGAGATTGATCGTGAAAATTGCTAAAAATGAGAAAGTTAGAACTGATCAATGCTCTAAATCAGTGACAAATGGAATCATCCCCCAAAAGCCTTTCAGATTCACTTCTTGTGATTTGGTAGACATCAGTTCATGATTTGATAAAAATTACTCCAAATGAGACAGTTCTTCCTTTTCAATGTTAGTCATTAATGGCACTTGGAATCATCCTCCCAAATCCTTTGATAATTAACTCCTGGGGATTGTGAATAAAATCGGTTGGTGAAAATTAGTAGGAAAGAGAAAATTCTTTCCTCACCCGTCTTCTGATGAATTTCCCATGGAATCATCCACCGGAAAACAATTGCATTCTCTCTTGGTGTGTTGGAAAAGATTGGTTTGTGCAAATTACTCAAAGTACGAAAATCGTTCTTTACAAGCACCTAGTGGTAAAGACTCCAGCAATCCAGATTCTCTCCTCCTGAGTTTGTAGAGATCGGTTCATGAAAATGACTAAAAAATCAAACCTTCATTACTGATCACTGCATCTAATTAGTACCTCATAGAATAATCCTCCAAAGACCTTTTAGCTACTCTGCTGGTCACTTGCTAGAGATGGGTAGTGTAAATTGCTAAAAATGAGACCTTCAATACGAATCAGATGTAGCCATTGATGTCTCATGCACGCTTCCTCAAAAAGCCATTCGGATTCTCTCCTGATCCTTTGGTAGAGATGGGTTCATGAAAATTACAAAAATCCAACAGTAATTACTGATCACTGCTAGTCATTAACTCCATCTGGCATGACCCTCCAAAATCCTTTCAGAATTGCTTCTGGTGATTTGTTATAGGTCGAGTCTCGAAAACTCCGAAAAATAAGCAATTCTGAACGGCTTGGTGGTAGTCATTCATTCCTCACAGAATGAGCCTCCTTAGTACATTCCAATTCGCTCCTTTTGACTTGGAAGAAATCAGTTCCTGAAATAGACTCAAAATGAGAAATTCACCTTGGATGTGCGCAACAGATCAATTTGAGAAGGAATCTTCCTGAAAGACGCGAGGATTCACTTCTCGTCCTATGGTACAGAGCAGTGCGTGAAAATTATTCCAGATGAGAAAGACATGCCTAATCTGGTATCCTGATCTATTTCTCATGGAAACATCCACCAAAACACAAGTCTCTTCTCTCTTCAGGATTTGGTGGAGATTGATCGTGAAAATTGCTAAAAATGATACAGTTAGAACTGATCAATGCTCTAAATCAGTGACAAATGGAATCATCCCCCAAAAGCCTTTCAGATTCACTTCTTGTGATTTGGTAGACATCAGTTCATGATTTGATGAAAATTACTCCAAATGAGACAGTTCTTCCTTTTCAATGTTAGTCATTAATGGCACTTGGAATCATCCTCCCAAATCCTTTGATAATTAACTCCTGGGGATTGTGAATAAAATCGGTTGGTGAAAATTAGTAGGAAAGAGAAAATTCATTCCTCACCCGTCTTCTGATGAATTTCCCATGGAATCATCCACCGGAAAACAATTGCATTCTCTCTTGGTGTGTTGGAAGAGTTTGTTTTGTGCAAATTACTCAAAGTACGAAAATCGTTCTTTACAAGCACCTAGTGGTAAAGACTCCAGCAATCCAGATTCTCTCCTCCTGAGTTTGTAGAGATTGGTTCACGAAAATGACTAAAAAATCAAACGTTTATTACTGATCACTGCATCGAATTAGTACCTCATGGAATCATCCTCCAAAGACCTTTTAGCTACTCTGCTGGTCACTTGCTAGAGATGGATAGTGTAAATTGCTAAAAATGAGACCTTCAATACGAATCAGATGTAGCCATTGATGTCTTCATGCACGCTTCCTCGAAAAGCCATTCGGATTCTCTCCTGATCCTTTGGTAGAGATGGGTTCATGAAAATTACAAAAATCCAACAGTAATTACTGATCACTGCTAGTCATTAACTCCATCTGGCATGATCCTCCAAAATCCTTTCAGAATTGCTTTCTGGTGATTTGTTATAGGTCGAGTCTCGAAAATTCCGATAAATAAGCAATTCTGAACGGCTTGGTGGTAGTCATTCATTCCTCACATAATGAGCCTCCTTAGTACATTCCAATTCGCTCCTGTTGACTTGGAAGAAATCAGTTCCTGAAATAGACTCAAAATGAGAAATTCACCTTGGATGTGTGCAACAAGTAAATTTGAGAAGGAATCTTCCTGAAAGACCCGGGGATTCACTTCTCGTCCTATGGTACAGAGCAGTGCGTGAAAATTATTCCAGATGAGAAAGACATGCCTAATCTGGTATCCTGATCTATTTCTCATGGAAACATCCACCAAAGCACAAGTCTCTTCTCTCTTCAGGATTTGGTGGAGATTGATCGTGAAAATTGCTAAAAATGAGAAAGTTAGAACTGATCAATACTATAAATCAGTGACAAATGGAATCATCCCCCAAAAGCCTTTCAGATTCACTTCTTGTGATTTGGTAGACATCGGTTCATGATTTGATGAAAATTACTCCAAATGAGACAGTTCTTCCTTTTCAATGTTAGTCATTAATGGCACTTGGAATCATCCTCCCAAATCCTTTGATAATTAACTCCTGGGGATTGTGAATAAAATCGGTTGGTGAAAATTAGTAGGAAAGAGAAAATTCTTTCCTCACCCGTCTTCTGATGAATTTCCCATGGAATCATCCACCGGAAAACAATTGCATTCTCTCTTGGTGTGTTGGAAGAGATTGGTTTGTGCAAATTACTCAAAGTACGAAAATCGTTCTTTACAAGCACATAGTGGTAAAGACTCCAGCAATCCAGATTCTCTCCTCCTGAGTTTGTAGAGATCGGTTCATGAAAATGACTAAAAAATCAAACCTTTATTACTGATCACTGCATCTAATTAGTACCTCATAGAATAATCCTCCAAAGACCTTTTAGCTACTCTGCTGGTCACTTGCTAGAGATGGGTAGTGTAAATTGCTAAAAATGAGACCTTCAATACGAATCAGATGTAGCCATTGATGTCTCATGCACGCTTCCTCGAAAAGCCATTCGGATTCTCTCCTGATCCTTTGGTAGAGATGGGTTCATGAAAATTACAAAAATCCAACAGTAATTACTGATCACTGCTAGTCATTAACTCCATCTGGCATGACCCTCCAAAATCCTTTCAGAATTGCTTCTGGTGATTTGTTATAGGTCGAGTCTCGAAAACTCCGAAAAATAAGCAATTCTGAACGGCTTGGTGGTAGTCATTCATTCCTCACAGAATGAGCCTCCTTAGTACATTCCAATTCTCTCCTTTTGACTTGGAAGAAATCAGTTCCTGAAATAGACTCAAAATGAGAAATTCACCTTGGATGTGCGCAACAGATCAATTTGAGAAGGAATCTCCCTGAAAGACCCGAGGAGTCACTTCTCGTCCTATGGTACAGAGCAGTGCGTGAAAATTATTCCAGATGAGAAAGACATGCCTAATCTGGTATCCTGATCTATTTCTCATGGAAACATCCACCAAAACACAAGTCTCTTCTCTCTTCAGGATTTGGTGGAGATTGATCGTGAAAATTGCTAAAAATGAGAAAGTTAGAACTGATCAATGCTCTAAATCAGTGACAAATGGAATCATCCCCCAAAAGCCTTTCAGATTCACTTCTTGTGATTTGGTAGACATCAGTTCATGATTTGATGAAAATTACTCCAAATGAGACAGTTCTTCCTTTTCAATGTTAGTCATTAATGGCACTTGGAATCATCCTCCCAAATCCTTTGATAATTAACTCCTGGGGATTGTGAATAAAATCGGTTGGTGAAAATTAGTAGGAAAGAGAAAATTCTTTCCTCACAAGTCTTCTGATGAATTTCCCATGGAATCATCCACCGGAAAACAATTGCATTCTCTCTTGGTGTGTTGGAAAAGATTGGTTTGTGCAAATTACTCAAAGTACGAAAATCGTTCTTTACAAGCACATAGTGGTAAAGACTCCAGCAATCCAGATTCTCTCCTCCTGAGTTTGTAGAGATCGGTTCATGAAAATGACTAAAAAATCAAACCTTTATTACTGATCACTGCATCTAATTAGACCTCATAGAATAATCCTCCAAAGACCTTTTAGCTACTCTGCTGGTCACTTGCTAGAGATGGGTAGTGTAAATTGCTAAAAATGAGACCTTCAATACGAATCAGATGTAGCCATTGATGTCTCATGCACGCTTCCTCGAAAAGCCATTCGGATTCTCTCCTGATCCTTTGGTAGAGATGGGTTCATGAAAATTACAAAAATCCAACAGTAATTACTGATCACTGCTAGTCATTAACTCCATCTGGCATGATCCTCCAAAATCCTTTCAGAATTGCTTCTGGTGATTTGTTATAGGTCGAGTCTCGAAAATTCCGATAAATAAGCAATTCTGAACGGGCTTGGTGGTAGTCATTCATTCCTCACAGAATGAGCCTCCTTAGCACATTCCAATTCGCTCCTGTTGACTTGGAAGAAATCAGTTCCTGAAATAGACTCAAAATGAGAAATTCACCTTGGATGTGCGCAACAGATCAATTTGAGAAGGAATCTTCCTGAAAGACCCGAGGAGTCACTTCTCGTCCTATGGTACAGAGCAGTGCGTGAAAATTATTCCAGATGAGAAAGACATGCCTAATCTGGTATCCTGATCTATTTCTCATGGAAACATCCACCAAAACACAAGTCTCTTCTCTCTTCAGGATTTGGTGGAGATTGATCGTGAAAATTGCTAAAAATGAGAAAGTTAGAACTGATCAATGCTCTAAATCAGTGACAAATGGAATCATCCCCCAAAAGCCTTTCAGATTCACTTCTTGTGATTTGGTAGACATCAGTTCATGATTTGATGAAAATTACTCCAAATGAGACAGTTCTTCCTTTTCAATGTTAGTCATTAATGGCACTTGGAATCATCCTCCCAAATCCTTTGATAATTAACTCCTGGGGATTGTGAATAAAATCGGTTGGTGAAAATTAGTAGGAAAGAGAAAATTCTTTCCTCACCCGTCTTCTGATGAATTTCCCATGGAATCATCCACCGGAAAACAATTGCATTCTCTCTTGGTGTGTTGGAAAAGATTGGTTTGTGCAAATTACTCAAAGTACGAAAATCGTTCTTTACAAGCACATAGTGGTAAAGACTCCAGCAATCCAGATTCTCTCCTCCTGAGTTTGTAGAGATCGGTTCATGAAAATGACTAAAAAATCAAACCTTTATTACTGATCACTGCATCTAATTAGTACCCCACAGAATAATCCTCCAAAGACCTTTTAGCTACTCTGCTGGTCACTTGCTAGAGATGGGTAGTGTAAATTGCTAAAAATGAGACCTTCAATACGAATCAGATGTAGCCATTGATGTCTCATGCACGCTTCCTCAAAAAGCCATTCGGATTCTCTCCTGATCCTTTGGTAGAGATGGGTTCATGAAAATTACAAAAATCCAACAGTAATTACTGATCACTGCTAGTCATTAACTCCATCTGGCATGACCCTCCAAAATCCTTTCAGAATTGCTTCTGGTGATTTGTTATAGGTCGAGTCTCGAAAACTCCGAAAAATAAGCAATTCTGAATGGCTTGGTGGTAGTCATTCATTCCTCACAGAATGAGCCTCCTTAGTACATTCCAATTCTCTCCTTTTGACTTGGAAGAAATCAGTTCCTGAAATAGACTCAAAATGAGAAATTCACCTTGGATGTGCGCAACAGATCAATTTGAGAAGGAATCTTCCTGAAAGACCCGAGGAGTCACTTCTCGTCCTATGGTACAGAGCAGTGCGTGAAAATTATTCCAGATGAGAAAGACATGCCTAATCTGGTATCCTGATCTATTTCTCATGGAAACATCCACCAAAACACAAGTCTCTTCTCTCTTCAGGATTTGGTGGAGATTGATCGTGAAAATTGCTAAAAATGAGAAAGTTAGAACTGATCAATGCTCTAAATCAGTGACAAATGGAATCATCCCCCAAAAGCCTTTCAGATTCACTTCTTGTGATTTGGTAGACATCAGTTCATGATTTGATGAAAATTACTCCAAATGAGACAGATCTTCCTTTTCAATGTTAGTCATTAATGGCACTTGGAATCATCCTCCCAAATCCTTTGATAATTAACTCCTGGGGATTGTGAATAAAATCGGTTGGTGAAAATTAGTAGGAAAGAGAAAATTCTTTCCTCACCCGTCTTCTGATGAATTTCCCATGGAATCATCCACCGGAAAACAATTGCATTCTCTCTTGGTGTGTTGCAAAAGATTGGTTTGTGCAAATTACTCAAAGTACGAAAATCGTTCTTTACAAGCACATAGTGGTAAAGACTCCAGCAATCCAGATTCTCTCCTCCTGAGTTTGTAGAGATCGGTTCATGAAAATGACTAAAAAATCAAACCTTTATTACTGATCACTGCATCTAATTAGTACCTCATAGAATAATCCTCCAAAGACCTTTTAGCTACTCTGCTGGTCACTTGCTAGAGATGGGTAGTGTAAATTGCTAAAAATGAGACCTTCAATACGA
Organism: Eretmochelys imbricata; assembly: GCF_965152235.1. Taxonomy (NCBI): domain Eukaryota; kingdom Metazoa; phylum Chordata; order Testudines; family Cheloniidae; genus Eretmochelys; species Eretmochelys imbricata. The sequence goes on along the minus strand of NW_027554341.1, from coordinate 2,934,482 downwards.
ATCAGATGTAGCCATTGATGTCTCATGCACGCTTCCTCGAAAAGCCATTCGGATTCTCTCCTGATCCTTTGGTAGAGATGGGTTCATGAAAATTACAAAAATCCAACAGTAATTACTGATCACTGCTAGTCATTAACTCCATCTGGCATGATCCTCCAAAATCCTTTCAGAATTGCTTCTGGTGATTTGTTATAGGTCGAGTCTCGAAAATTCCGATAAATAAGCAATTCTGAACGGGCTTGGTGGTAGTCATTCATTCCTCACAGAATGAGCCTCCTTAGCACATTCCAATTCGCTCCTGTTGACTTGGAAGAAATCAGTTCCTGAAATAGACTCAAAATGAGAAATTCACCTTGGATGTGCGCAACAGATCAATTTGAGAAGGAATCTTCCTGAAAGACCCGAGGAGTCACTTCTCGTCCTATGGTACAGAGCAGTGCGTGAAAATTATTCCAGATGAGAAAGACATGCCTAATCTGGTATCCTGATCTATTTCTCATGGAAACATCCACCAAAACACAAGTCTCTTCTCTCTTCAGGATTTGGTGGAGATTGATCGTGAAAATTGCTAAAAATGAGAAAGTTAGAACTGATCAATGCTCTAAATCAGTGACAAATGGAATCATCCCCCAAAAGCCTTTCAGATTCACTTCTTGTGATTTGGTAGACATCAGTTCATGATTTGATGAAAATTACTCCAAATGAGACAGTTCTTCCTTTTCAATGTTAGTCATTAATGGCACTTGGAATCATCCTCCCAAATCCTTTGATAATTAACTCCTGGGGATTGTGAATAAAATCGGTTGGTGAAAATTAGTAGGAAAGAGAAAATTCTTTCCTCACCCGTCTTCTGATGAATTTCCCATGGAATCATCCACCGGAAAACAATTGCATTCTCTCTTGGTGTGTTGGAAAAGATTGGTTTGTGCAAATTACTCAAAGTACGAAAATCGTTCTTTACAAGCACATAGTGGTAAAGACTCCAGCAATCCAGATTCTCTCCTCCTGAGTTTGTAGAGATCGGTTCATGAAAATGACTAAAAAATCAAACCTTTATTACTGATCACTGCATCTAATTAGTACCCCACAGAATAATCCTCCAAAGACCTTTTAGCTACTCTGCTGGTCACTTGCTAGAGATGGGTAGTGTAAATTGCTAAAAATGAGACCTTCAATACGAATCAGATGTAGCCATTGATGTCTCATGCACGCTTCCTCAAAAAGCCATTCGGATTCTCTCCTGATCCTTTGGTAGAGATGGGTTCATGAAAATTACAAAAATCCAACAGTAATTACTGATCACTGCTAGTCATTAACTCCATCTGGCATGACCCTCCAAAATCCTTTCAGAATTGCTTCTGGTGATTTGTTATAGGTCGAGTCTCGAAAACTCCGAAAAATAAGCAATTCTGAACGGCTTGGTGGTAGTCATTCATTCCTCACAGAATGAGCCTCCTTAGTACATTCCAATTCTCTCCTTTTGACTTGGAAGAAATCAGTTCCTGAAATAGACTCAAAATGAGAAATTCACCTTGGATGTGCGCAACAGATCAATTTGAGAAGGAATCTTCCTGAAAGACCCGAGGAGTCACTTCTCGTCCTATGGTACAGAGCAGTGCGTGAAAATTATTCCAGATCAGAAAGACATGCCTAATCTGGTATCCTGATCTATTTCTCATGGAAACATCCACCAAAACACAAGTCTCTTCTCTCTTCAGGATTTGGTGGAGATTGATCGTGAAAATTGCTAAAAATGAGAAAGTTAGAACTGATCAATGCTCTAAATCAGTGACAAATGGAATCATCCCCCAAAAGCCTTTCAGATTCACTTCTTGTGATTTGGTAGACATCAGTTCATGATTTGATGAAAATTACTCCAAATGAGACAGTTCTTCCTTTTCAATGTTAGTCATTAATGGCACTTGGAATCATCCTCCCAAATCCTTTGATAATTAACTCCTGGGGATTGTGAATAAAATCGGTTGGTGAAAATTAGTAGGAAAGAGAAAATTCTTTCCTCACCCGTCTTCTGATGAATTTCCCATGGAATCATCCACCGGAAAACAATTGCATTCTCTCTTGGTGTGTTGCAAAAGATTGGTTTGTGCAAATTACTCAAAGTACGAAAATCGTTCTTTACAAGCACATAGTGGTAAAGACTCCAGCAATCCAGATTCTCTCCTCCTGAGTTTGTAGAGATCGGTTCATGAAAATGACTAAAAAATCAAACCTTTATTACTGATCACTGCATCTAATTAGACCTCATAGAATAATCCTCCAAAGACCTTTTAGCTACTCTGCTGGTCACTTGCTAGAGATGGGTAGTGTAAATTGCTAAAAATGAGACCTTCAATACGAATCAGATGTAGCCATTGATGTCTCATGCACGCTTCCTCGAAAAGCCATTCGGATTCTCTCCTGATCCTTTGGTAGAGATGGGTTCATGAAAATTACAAAAATCCAACAGTAATTACTGATCACTGCTAGTCATTAACTCCATCTGGCATGATCCTCCAAAATCCTTTCAGAATTGCTTCTGGTGATTTGTTATAGGTCGAGTCTCGAAAATTCCGATAAATAAGGAATTCTAAACGGGCTTGGTGGTAGTCATTCATTCCTCACAGAATGAGCCTCCTTAGCACATTCCAATTCGCTCCTGTTGACTTGGAAGAAATCAGTTCCTGAAATAGACTCAAAATGAGAAATTCACCTTGGATGTGCGCAACAGATCAATTTGAGAAGGAATCTTCCTGAAAGACCCGAGGAGTCACTTCTCGTCCTATGGTACAGAGCAGTGCGTGAAAATTATTCCAGATGAGAAAGACATGCCTAATCTGGTATCCTGATCTATTTCTCATGGAAACATCCACCAAAACACAAGTCTCTTCTCTCTTCAGGATTTGGTGGAGATTGATCGTGAAAATTGCTAAAAATGAGAAAGTTAGAACTGATCAATGCTCTAAATCAGTGACAAATGGAATCATCCCCCAAAAGCCTTTCAGATTCACTTCTTGTGATTTGGTAGACATCAGTTCATGATTTGATGAAAATTACTCCAAATGAGACAGTTCTTCCTTTTCAATGTTAGTCATTAATGGCACTTGGAATCATCCTCCCAAATCCTTTGATAATTAACTCCTGGGGATTGTGAATAAAATCGGTTGGTGAAAATTAGTAGGAAAGAGAAAATTCTTTCCTCACCCGTCTTCTGATGAATTTCCCATGGAATCATCCACCGGAAAACAATTGCATTCTCTCTTGGTGTGTTGCAAAAGATTGGTTTGTGCAAATTACTCAAAGTACGAAAATCGTTCTTTACAAGCACATAGTGGTAAAGACTCCAGCAATCCAGATTCTCTCCTCCTGAGTTTGTAGAGATCGGTTCATGAAAATGACTAAAAAATCAAACCTTTATTACTGATCACTGCATCTAATTAGTACCCCACAGAATAATCCTCCAAAGACCTTTTAGCTACTCTGCTGGTCACTTGCTAGAGATGGGTAGTGTAAATTGCTAAAAATGAGACCTTCAATACGAATCAGATGTAGCCATTGATGTCTCATGCACGCTTCCTCAAAAAGCCATTCGGATTCTCTCCTGATCCTTTGGTAGAGATGGGTTCATGAAAATTACAAAAATCCAACAGTAATTACTGATCACTGCTAGTCATTAACTCCATCTGGCATGACCCTCCAAAATCCTTTCAGAATTGCTTCTGGTGATTTGTTATAGGTCGAGTCTCGAAAACTCCGAAAAATAAGCAATTCTGAATGGCTTGGTGGTAGTCATTCATTCCTCACAGAATGAGCCTCCTTAGTACATTCCAATTCTCTCCTTTTGACTTGGAAGAAATCAGTTCCTGAAATAGACTCAAAATGAGAAATTCACCTTGGATGTGCGCAACAGATCAATTTGAGAAGGAATCTTCCTGAAAGACCCGAGGAGTCACTTCTCGTCCTATGGTACAGAGCAGTGCGTGAAAATTATTCCAGATGAGAAAGACATGCCTAATCTGGTATCCTGATCTATTTCTCATGGAAACATCCACCAAAACACAAGTCTCTTCTCTCTTCAGGATTTGGTGGAGATTGATCGTGAAAATTGCTAAAAATGATACAGTTAGAACTGATCAATGCTCTAAATCAGTGACAAATGGAATCATCCCCCAAAAGCCTTTCAGATTCACTTCTTGTGATTTGGTAGACATCAGTTCATGATTTGATGAAAATTACTCCAAATGAGACAGTTCTTCCTTTTCAATGTTAGTCATTAATGGCACTTGGAATCATCCTCCCAAATCCTTTGATAATTAACTCCTGGGGATTGTGAATAAAATCGGTTGGTGAAAATTAGTAGGAAAGAGAAAATTCTTTCCTCACCCGTCTTCTGATGAATTTCCCATGGAATCATCCACCGGAAAACAATTGCATTCTCTCTTGGTGTGTTGCAAAAGATTGGTTTGTGCAAATTACTCAAAGTACGAAAATCGTTCTTTACAAGCACATAGTGGTAAAGACTCCAGCAATCCAGATTCTCTCCTCCTGAGTTTGTAGAGATCGGTTCATGAAAATGACTAAAAAATCAAACCTTTATTACTGATCACTGCATCTAATTAGTACCTCATAGAATAATCCTCCAAAGACCTTTTAGCTACTCTGCTGGTCACTTGCTAGAGATGGGTAGTGTAAATTGCTAAAAATGAGACCTTCAATACGAATCAGATGTAGCCATTGATGTCTCATGCACGCTTCCTCAAAAAGCCATTCGGATTCTCTCCTGATCCTTTGGTAGAGATGGGTTCATGAAAATTACAAAAATCCAACAGTAATTACTGATCACTGCTAGTCATTAACTCCATCTGGCATGATCCTCCAAAATCCTTTCAGAATTGCTTCTGGTGATTTGTTATAGGTCGAGTCTCGAAAATTCCGATAAATAAGCAATTCTGAACGGGCTTGGTGGTAGTCATTCATTCCTCACAGAATGAGCCTCCTTAGCACATTCCAATTCGCTCCTGTTGACTTGGAAGAAATCAGTTCCTGAAATAGACTCAAAATGAGAAATTCACCTTGGATGTGTGCAACAGATAAATGTGAGAAGGAATATTCCTGAAAGACCCGAGGAGTCACTTCTCTTCCTATGGTACAGAGCAGTGCGTGAAAATTATTCCAGATGAGAAAGACATGCCTAATCTGGTATCCTGATCTATTTCTCATGGAAACATCAACCAAAACACAAGTCTCTTCTCTCTTCAGGATTTGGTGGAGATTGATCGTGAAAATTGCTAAAAATGAGACAGTTAGAACTGATCAATGCTCTAAATCAGTGAGAAATGGAATCATCCCCCAAAAGCCTTTCAGATTCACTTCTTGTGATTTGGTAGACATCAGTTCATGATTTGATGAAAATTACTCCAAATGAGACAGTTCTTCCTTTTCAATGTTAGTCATTAATGGCACTTGGAATCATCCTCCCAAATCCTTTGATAATTAACTTCTGGGGATTGTGAATAAAATCGGTTGGTGAAAAATTAGTAGGAAAGAGAAAATTCTTTCCGCACAAGTCTTCTGATGAATTTCCCATGGAATCATCCACCGGAAAACAATTGCATTCTCTCTTGGTGTGTTGGAAAAGATTGGTTTGTGCAAATTACTCAAAGTACGAAAATCGTTCTTTACAAGCACATAGTGGTAAAGACTCCAGCAATCCAGATTCTCTCCTCCTGAGTTTGTAGAGATCGGTTCATGAAAATGACTAAAAAATCAAACCTTTATTACTGATCACTGCATCTAATTAGTACCTCATAGAATAATCCTCCAAAGACCTTTTAGCTACTCTGCTGGTCACTTGCTAGAGATGGGTAGTGTAAATTGCTAAAAATGAGACCTTCAATACGAATCAGATGTAGCCATTGATGTCTCATGCACGCTTCCTCGAAAAGCCATTCGGATTCTCTCCTGATCCTTTGGTAGAGATGGGTTCATGAAAATTACAAAAATCCAACAGTAATTACTGATCACTGCTAGTCATTAACTCCATCTGGCATGATCCTCCAAAATCCTTTCAGAATTGCTTCTGGTGATTTGTTATAGGTCGAGTCTCGAAAATTCCGATAAATAAGCAATTCTGAACGGGCTTGGTGGTAGTCATTCATTCCTCACAGAATGAGCCTCCTTAGCACATTCCAATTCGCTCCTGTTGACTTGGAAGAAATCAGTTCCTGAAATAGACTCAAAATGAGAAATTCACCTTGGATGTGCGCAACAGATCAATTTGAGAAGGAATCTTCCTGAAAGACCCGAGGAGTCACTTCTCGTCCTATGGTACAGAGCAGTGCGTGAAAATTATTCCAGATGAGAAAGACATGCCTAATATGGTATCCTGATCTATTTCTCATGGAAACATCCACCAAAACACAAGTCTCTTCTCTCTTCAGGATTTGGTGGAGATTGATCGTGAAAATTGCTAAAAATGAGAAAGTTAGAACTGATCAAAGCTCTAAATCAGTGACAAATGGAATCATCCCCCAAAAGCCTTTCAGATTCACTTCTTGTGATTTGGTAGACATCAGTTCATGATTTGATGAAAATTACTCCAAATGAGACAGTTCTTCCTTTTCAATGTTAGTCATTAATGGCACTTGGAATCATCCTCCCAAATCCTTTGATAATTAACTCCTGGGGATTGTGAATAAAATCGGTTGGTGAAAATTAGTAGGAAAGAGAAAATTCTTTCCTCACCCGTCTTCTGATGAATTTCCCATGGAATCATCCACCGGAAAACAATTGCATTCTCTCTTGGTGTGTTGGAAAAGATTGGTTTGTGCAAATTACTCAAAGTACGAAAATCGTTCTTTACAAGCACATAGTGGTAAAGACTCCAGCAATCCAGATTCTCTCCTCCTGAGTTTGTAGAGATCGGTTCATGAAAATGACTAAAAAATCAAACCTTTATTACTGATCACTGCATCTAATTAGTACCTCATAGAATAATCCTCCAAAGACCTTTTAGCTACTCTGCTGGTCACTTGCTAGAGATGGGTAGTGTAAATTGCTAAAAATGAGACCTTCAATACGAATCAGATGTAGCCATTGATGTCTCATGCACGCTTCCTCGAAAAGCCATTCGGATTCTCTCCTGATCCTTTGGTAGAGATGGGTTCATGAAAATTACAAAAATCCAACAGTAATTACTGATCACTGCTAGTCATTAACTCCATCTGGCATGATCCTCCAAAATCCTTTCAGAATTGCTTCTGGTGATTTGTTATAGGTCGAGTCTCGAAAACTCCGAAAAATAAGCAATTCTGAACGGCTTGGTGGTAGTCATTCATTCCTCACAGAATGAGCCTCCTTAGTACATTCCAATTCTCTCCTTTTGACTTGGAAGAAATCAGTTCCTGAAATAGACTCAAAATGAGAAATTCACCTTGGATGTGCGCAACAGATCAATTTGAGAAGGAATCTTCCTGAAAGACCCGAGGAGTCACTTCTCGTCCTATGGTACAGAGCAGTGCGTGAAAATTATTCCAGATGAGAAAGACATGCCTAATCTGGTATCCTGATCTATTTCTCATGGAAACATCCACCAAAACACAAGTCTCTTCTCTCTTCAGGATTTGGTGGAGATTGATCGTGAAAATTGCTAAAAATGAGAAAGTTAGAACTGATCAATGCTCTAAATCAGTGACAAATGGAATCATCCCCCAAAAGCCTTTCAGATTCACTTCTTGTGATTTGGTAGACATCAGTTCATGATTTGATGAAAATTACTCCAAATGAGACAGTTCTTCCTTTTCAATGTTAGTCATTAATGGCACTTGGAATCATCCTCCCAAATCCTTTGTTAATTAACTCCTGGGGATTGTGAATAAAATCGGTTGGTGAAAATTAGTAGGAAAGAGAAAATTCTTTCCTCACCCGTCTTCTGATGAATTTCCCATGGAATCATCCACCGGAAAACAATTGCATTCTCTCTTGGTGTGTTGGAAAAGATTGGTTTGTGCAAATTACTCAAAGTACGAAAATCGTTCTTTACAAGCACCTAGTGGTAAAGACTCCAGCAATCCAGATTCTCTCCTCCTGAGTTTGTAGAGATCGGTTCATGAAAATGACTAAAAAATCAAACCTTCATTACTGATCACTGCATCTAATTAGTACCTCATAGAATAATCCTCCAAAGACCTTTTAGCTACTCTGCTGGTCACTTGCTAGAGATGGGTAGTGTAAATTGCTAAAAATGAGACCTTCAATACGAATCAGATGTAGCCATTGATGTCTCATGCACGCTTCCTCAAAAAGCCATTCGGATTCTCTCCTGATCCTTTGGTAGAGATGGGTTCATGAAAATTACAAAAATCCAACAGTAATTACTGATCACTGCTAGTCATTAACTCCATCTGGCATGACCCTCCAAAATCCTTTCAGAATTGCTTCTGGTGATTTGTTATAGGTCGAGTCTCGAAAACTCCGAAAAATAAGCAATTCTGAACGGCTTGGTGGTAGTCATTCATTCCTCACAGAATGAGCCTCCTTAGTACATTCCAATTCGCTCCTTTTGACTTGGAAGAAATCAGTTCCTGAAATAGACTCAAAATGAGAAATTCACCTTGGATGTGCGCAACAGATCAATTTGAGAAGGAATCTTCCTGAAAGACGCGAGGATTCACTTCTCGTCCTATGGTACAGAGCAGTGCGTGAAAATTATTCCAGATGAGAAAGACATGCCTAATCTGGTATCCTGATCTATTTCTCATGGAAACATCCACCAAAACACAAGTCTCTTCTCTCTTCAGGATTTGGTGGAGATTGATCGTGAAAATTGCTAAAAATGATACAGTTAGAACTGATCAATGCTCTAAATCAGTGACAAATGGAATCATCCCCCAAAAGCCTTTCAGATTCACTTCTTGTGATTTGGTAGACATCAGTTCATGATTTGATGAAAATTACTCCAAATGAGACAGTTCTTCCTTTTCAATGTTAGTCATTAATGGCACTTGGAATCATCCTCCCAAATCCTTTGATAATTAACTCCTGGGGATTGTGAATAAAATCGGTTGGTGAAAATTAGTAGGAAAGAGAAAATTCTTTCCTCACCCGTCTTCTGATGAATTTCCCATGGAATCATCCACCGGAAAACAATTGCATTCTCTCTTGGTGTGTTGGAAAAGATTGGTTTGTGCAAATTACTCAAAGTACGAAAATCGTTCTTTACAAGCACATAGTGGTAAAGACTCCAGCAATCCAGATTCTCTCCTCCTGAGTTTGTAGAGATCGGTTCATGAAAATGACTAAAAAATCAAACCTTTATTACTGATCACTGCATCTAATTAGTACCCCACAGAATAATCCTCCAAAGACCTTTTAGCTACTCTGCTGGTCACTTGCTAGAGATGGGTAGTGTAAATTGCTAAAAATGAGACCTTCAATACGAATCAGATGTAGCCATTGATGTCTCATGCACGCTTCCTTAAAAAGCCATTCGGATTCTCTCCTGATCCTTTGGTAGAGATGGGTTCATGAAAATTACAAAAATCCAACAGTAATTACTGATCACTGCTAGTCATTAACTCCATCTGGCATGACCCTCCAAAATCCTTTCAGAATTGCTTCTGGTGATTTGTTATAGGTCGAGTCTCGAAAACTCCGAAAAATAAGCAATTCTGAACGGCTTGGTGGTAGTCATTCATTCCTCACAGAATGAGCCTCCTTAGTACATTCCAATTCTCTCCTTTTGACTTGGAAGAAATCAGTTCCTGAAATAGACTCAAAATGAGAAATTCACCTTGGATGTGCGCAACAGATCAATTTGAGAAGGAATCTTCCTGAAAGACCCGAGGAGTCACTTCTCGTCCTATGGTACAGAGCAGTGCGTGAAAATTATTCCAGATGAGAAAGACATGCCTAATCTGGTATCCTGATCTATTTCTCATGGAAACATCCACCAAAACACAAGTCTCTTCTCTCTTCAGGATTTGGTGGAGATTGATCGTGAAAATTGCTAAAAATGAGAAAGTTAGAACTGATCAATGCTCTAAATCAGTGACAAATGGAATCATCCCCCAAAAGCCTTTCAGATTCACTTCTTGTGATTTGGTAGACATCAGTTCATGATTTGATGAAAATTACTCCAAATGAGACAGTTCTTCCTTTTCAATGTTAGTCATTAATGGCACTTGGAATCATCCTCCCAAATCCTTTGTTAATTAACTCCTGGGGATTGTGAATAAAATCGGTTGGTGAAAATTAGTAGGAAAGAGAAAATTCTTTCCTCACCCGTCTTCTGATGAATTTCCCATGGAATCATCCACCGGAAAACAATTGCATTCTCTCTTGGTGTGTTGCAAAAGATTGGTTTGTGCAAATTACTCAAAGTACGAAAATCGTTCTTTACAAGCACATAGTGGTAAAGACTCCAGCAATCCAGATTCTCTCCTCCTGAGTTTGTAGAGATCGGTTCATGAAAATGACTAAAAAATCAAACCTTTATTACTGATCACTGCATCTAATTAGTACCTCATAGAATAATCCTCCAAAGACCTTTTAGCTACTCTGCTGGTCACTTGCTAGAGATGGGTAGTGTAAATTGCTAAAAATGAGACCTTCAATACGAATCAGATGTAGCCATTGATGTCTCATGCACGCTTCCTCGAAAAGCCATTCGGATTCTCTCCTGATCCTTTGGTAGAGATGGGTTCATGAAAATTACAAAAATCCAACAGTAATTACTCATCACTGCTAGTCATTAACTCCATCTGGCATGATCCTCCAAAATCCTTTCAGAATTGCTTCTGGTGATTTGTTATAGGTCGAGTCTCGAAAATTCCGATAAATAAGCAATTCTGAACGGGCTTGGTGGTAGTCATTCATTCCTCACAGAATGAGCCTCCTTAGCACATTCCAATTCGCTCCTGTTGACTTGGAAGAAATCAGTTCCTGAAATAGACTCAAAATGAGAAATTCACCTTGGATGTGCGCAACAGATCAATTTGAGAAGGAATCTTCCTGAAAGACCCGAGGAGTCACTTCTCGTCCTATGGTACAGAGCAGTGCGTGAAAATTATTCCAGATGAGAAAGACATGCCTAATCTGGTATCCTGATCTATTTCTCATGGAAACATCCACCAAAACACAAGTCTCTTCTCTCTTCAGGATTTGGTGGAGATTGATCGTGAAAATTGCTAAAAATGAGAAAGTTAGAACTGATCAATGCTCTAAATCAGTGACAAATGGAATCATCCCCCAAAAGCCTTTCAGATTCACTTCTTGTGATTTGGTAGACATCAGTTCATGATTTGATAAAAATTACTCCAAATGAGACAGTTCTTCCTTTTCAATGTTAGTCATTAATGGCACTTGGAATCATCCTCCCAAATCCTTTGATAATTAACTCCTGGGGATTGTGAATAAAATCGGTTGGTGAAAATTAGTAGGAAAGAGAAAATTCTTTCCTCACCCGTCTTCTGATGAATTTCCCATGGAATCATCCACCGGAAAACAATTGCATTCTCTCTTGGTGTGTTGGAAAAGATTGGTTTGTGCAAATTACTCAAAGTACGAAAATCGTTCTTTACAAGCACCTAGTGGTAAAGACTCCAGCAATCCAGATTCTCTCCTCCTGAGTTTGTAGAGATCGGTTCATGAAAATGACTAAAAAATCAAACCTTCATTACTGATCACTGCATCTAATTAGTACCTCATAGAATAATCCTCCAAAGACCTTTTAGCTACTCTGCTGGTCACTTGCTAGAGATGGGTAGTGTAAATTGCTAAAAATGAGACCTTCAATACGAATCAGATGTAGCCATTGATGTCTCATGCACGCTTCCTCAAAAAGCCATTCGGATTCTCTCCTGATCCTTTGGTAGAGATGGGTTCATGAAAATTACAAAAATCCAACAGTAATTACTGATCACTGCTAGTCATTAACTCCATCTGGCATGACCCTCCAAAATCCTTTCAGAATTGCTTCTGGTGATTTGTTATAGGTCGAGTCTCGAAAACTCCGAAAAATAAGCAATTCTGAACGGCTTGGTGGTAGTCATTCATTCCTCACAGAATGAGCCTCCTTAGTACATTCCAATTCGCTCCTTTTGACTTGGAAGAAATCAGTTCCTGAAATAGACTCAAAATGAGAAATTCACCTTGGATGTGCGCAACAGATCAATTTGAGAAGGAATCTTCCTGAAAGACCCGAGGAGTCACTTCTCGTCCTATGGTACAGAGCAGTGCGTGAAAATTATTCCAGATGAGAAAGACATGCCTAATCTGGTATCCTGATCTATTTCTCATGGAAACATCCACCAAAACACAAGTCTCTTCTCTCTTCAGGATTTGGTGGAGATTGATCGTGAAAATTGCTAAAAATGATACAGTTAGAACTGATCAATGCTCTAAATCAGTGACAAATGGAATCATCCCCCAAAAGCCTTTCAGATTCACTTCTTGTGATTTGGTAGACATCAGTTCATGATTTGATGAAAATTACTCCAAATGAGACAGTTCTTCCTTTTCAATGTTAGTCATTAATGGCACTTGGAATCATCCTCCCAAATCCTTTGATAATTAACTCCTGGGGATTGTGAATAAAATCGGTTGGTGAAAATTAGTAGGAAAGAGAAAATTCATTCCTCACCCGTCTTCTGATGAATTTCCCATGGAATCATATACCGGAAAACAATTGCATTCTCTCTTGGTGTGTTGGAAGAGTTTGGTTTGTGCAAATTACTCAAAGTACGAAAATCGTTCTTTACAAGCACCTAGTGGTAAAGACTCCAGCAATCCAGATTCTCTCCTCCTGAGTTTGTAGAGATTGGTTCACGAAAATGACTAAAAAATCAAACGTTTATTACTGATCACTGCATCGAATTAGTACCTCATGGAATCATCCTCCAAAGACCTTTTAGCTACTCTGCTGGTCACTTGCTAGAGATGGATAGTGTAAATTGCTAAAAATGAGACCTTCAATACGAATCAGATGTAGCCATTGATGTCTTCATGCACGCTTCCTCGAAAAGCCATTCGGATTCTCTCCTGATCCTTTGGTAGAGATGGGTTCATGAAAATTACAAAAATCCAACAGTAATTACTGATCACTGCTAGTCATTAACTCCATCTGGCATGATCCTCCAAAATCCTTTCAGAATTGCTTTCTGGTGATTTGTTATAGGTCGAGTCTCGAAAATTCCGATAAATAAGCAATTCTGAACGGCTTGGTGGTAGTCATTCATTCCTCACATAATGAGCCTCCTTAGTACATTCCAATTCGCTCCTGTTGACTTGGAAGAAATCAGTTCCTGAAATAGACTCAAAATGAGAAATTCACCTTGGATGTGTGCAACAAGTAAATTTGAGAAGGAATCTTCCTGAAAGACCCGGGGATTCACTTCTCGTCCTATGGTACAGAGCAGTGCGTGAAAATTATTCCAGATGAGAAAGACATGCCTAATCTGGTATCCTGATCTATTTCTCATGGAAACATCCACCAAAGCACAAGTCTCTTCTCTCTTCAGGATTTGGTGGAGATTGATCGTGAAAATTGCTAAAAATGAGAAAGTTAGAACTGATCAATACTATAAATCAGTGACAAATGGAATCATCCCCCAAAAGCCTTTCAGATTCACTTCTTGTGATTTGGTAGACATCGGTTCATGATTTGATGAAAATTACTCCAAATGAGACAGTTCTTCCTTTTCAATGTTAGTCATTAATGGCACTTGGAATCATCCTCCCAAATCCTTTGATAATTAACTCCTGGGGATTGTGAATAAAATCGGTTGGTGAAAATTAGTAGGAAAGAGAAAATTCTTTCCTCACCCGTCTTCTGATGAATTTCCCATGGAATCATCCACCGGAAAACAATTGCATTCTCTCTTGGTGTGTTGGAAGAGATTGGTTTGTGCAATTTACTCAAAGTACGAAAATCGTTCTTTACAAGCACATAGTGGTAAAGACTCCAGCAATCCAGATTCTCTCCTCCTGAGTTTGTAGAGATCGGTTCATGAAAATGACTAAAAAATCAAACCTTTATTACTGATCACTGCATCTAATTAGTACCTCATAGAATAATCCTCCGAAGACCTTTTAGCTACTCTGCTGGTCACTTGCTAGAGATGGGTAGTGTAAATTGCTAAAAATGAGACCTTCAATACGAATCAGATGTAGCCATTGATGTCTCATGCACGCTTCCTCGAAAAGCCATTCAGATTCTCTCCTGATCCTTTGGTAGAGATGGGTTCATGAAAATTACAAAAATCCAACAGTAATTACTCATCACTGCTAGTCATTAACTCCATCTGGCATGATCCTCCAAAATCCTTTCAGAATTGCTTCTGGTGATTTGTTATAGGTCGAGTCTCGAAAATTCCGATAAATAAGCAATTCTGAACGGGCTTGGTGGTAGTCATTCATTCCTCACAGAATGAGCCTCCTTAGCACATTCCAATTCGCTCCTGTTGACTTGGAAGAAATCAGTTCCTGAAATAGACTCAAAATGAGAAATTCACCTTGGATGTGCGCAACAGATCAATTTGAGAAGGAATCTTCCTGAAAGACCCGAGGAGTCACTTCTCGTCCTATGGTACAGAGCAGTGCGTGAAAATTATTCCAGATGAGAAAGACATGCCTAATCTGGTATCCTGATCTATTTCTCATGGAAACATCCACCAAAACACAAGTCTCTTCTCTCTTCAGGATTTGGTGGAGATTGATCGTGAAAATTGCTAAAAATGAGAAAGTTAGAACTGATCAATGCTCTAAATCAGTGACAAATGGAATCATCCCCCAAAAGCCTTTCAGATTCACTTCTTGTGATTTGGTAGACATCAGTTCATGATTTGATAAAAATTACTCCAAATGAGACAGTTCTTCCTTTTCAATGTTAGTCATTAATGGCACTTGGAATCATCCTCCCAAATCCTTTGATAATTAACTCCTGGGGATTGTGAATAAAATCGGTTGGTGAAAATTAGTAGGAAAGAGAAAATTCTTTCCTCACCCGTCTTCTGATGAATTTCCCATGGAATCATCCACCGGAAAACAATTGCATTCTCTCTTGGTGTGTTGGAAAAGATTGGTTTGTGCAAATTACTCAAAGTACGAAAATCGTTCTTTACAAGCACCTAGTGGTAAAGACTCCAGCAATCCAGATTCTCTCCTCCTGAGTTTGTAGAGATCGGTTCATGAAAATGACTAAAAAATCAAACCTTCATTACTGATCACTGCATCTAATTAGTACCTCATAGAATAATCCTCCAAAGACCTTTTAGCTACTCTGCTGGTCACTTGCTAGAGATGGGTAGTGTAAATTGCTAAAAATGAGACCTTCAATACGAATCAGATGTAGCCATTGATGTCTCATGCACGCTTCCTCAAAAAGCCATTCGGATTCTCTCCTGATCCTTTGGTAGAGATGGGTTCATGAAAATTACAAAAATCCAACAGTAATTACTGATCACTGCTAGTCATTAACTCCATCTGGCATGACCCTCCAAAATCCTTTCAGAATTGCTTCTGGTGATTTGTTATAGGTCGAGTCTCGAAAACTCCGAAAAATAAGCAATTCTGAACGGCTTGGTGGTAGTCATTCATTCCTCACAGAATGAGCCTCCTTAGTACATTCCAATTCGCTCCTTTTGACTTGGAAGAAATCAGTTCCTGAAATAGACTCAAAATGAGAAATTCACCTTGGATGTGCGCAACAGATCAATTTGAGAAGGAATCTTCCTGAAAGACGCGAGGATTCACTTCTCGTCCTATGGTACAGAGCAGTGCGTGAAAATTATTCCAGATGAGAAAGACATGCCTAATCTGGTATCCTGATCTATTTCTCATGGAAACATCCACCAAAACACAAGTCTCTTCTCTCTTCAGGATTTGGTGGAGATTGATCGTGAAAATTGCTAAAAATGATACAGTTAGAACTGATCAATGCTCTAAATCAGTGACAAATGGAATCATCCCCCAAAAGCCTTTCAGATTCACTTCTTGTGATTTGGTAGACATCAGTTCATGATTTGATGAAAATTACTCCAAATGAGACAGTTCTTCCTTTTCAATGTTAGTCATTAATGGCACTTGGAATCATCCTCCCAAATCCTTTGATAATTAACTCCTGGGGATTGTGAATAAAATCGGTTGGTGAAAATTAGTAGGAAAGAGAAAATTCATTCCTCACCCGTCTTCTGATGAATTTCCCATGGAATCATCCACCGGAAAACAATTGCATTCTCTCTTGGTGTGTTGGAAGAGTTTGGTTTGTGCAAATTACTCAAAGTACGAAAATCGTTCTTTACAAGCACCTAGTGGTAAAGACTCCAGCAATCCAGATTCTCTCCTCCTGAGTTTGTAGAGATTGGTTCACGAAAATGACTAAAAAATCAAACGTTTATTACTGATCACTGCATCGAATTAGTACCTCATGGAATCATCCTCCAAAGACCTTTTAGCTACTCTGCTGGTCACTTGCTAGAGATGGATAGTGTAAATTGCTAAAAATGAGACCTTCAATACGAATCAGATGTAGCCATTGATGTCTTCATGCACGCTTCCTCGAAAAGCCATTCGGATTCTCTCCTGATCCTTTGGTAGAGATGGGTTCATGAAAATTACAAAAATCCAACAGTAATTACTGATCACTGCTAGTCATTAACTCCATCTGGCATGATCCTCCAAAATCCTTTCAGAATTGCTTTCTGGTGATTTGTTATAGGTCGAGTCTCGAAAATTCCGATAAATAAGCAATTCTGAACGGCTTGGTGGTAGTCATTCATTCCTCACATAATGAGCCTCCTTAGTACATTCCAATTCGCTCCTGTTGACTTGGAAGAAATCAGTTCCTGAAATAGACTCAAAATGAGAAATTCACCTTGGATGTGTGCAACAAGTAAATTTGAGAAGGAATCTTCCTGAAAGACCCGGGGATTCACTTCTCGTCCTATGGTACAGAGCAGTGCGTGAAAATTATTCCAGATGAGAAAGACATGCCTAATCTGGTATCCTGATCTATTTCTCATGGAAACATCCACCAAAGCACAAGTCTCTTCTCTCTTCAGGATTTGGTGGAGATTGATCGTGAAAATTGCTAAAAATGAGAAAGTTAGAACTGATCAATACTATAAATCAGTGACAAATGGAATCATCCCCCAAAAGCCTTTCAGATTCACTTCTTGTGATTTGGTAGACATCGGTTCATGATTTGATGAAAATTACTCCAAATGAGACAGTTCTTCCTTTTCAATGTTAGTCATTAATGGCACTTGGAATCATCCTCCCAAATCCTTTGATAATTAACTCCTGGGGATTGTGAATAAAATCGGTTGGTGAAAATTAGTAGGAAAGAGAAAATTCTTTCCTCACCCGTCTTCTGATGAATTTCCCATGGAATCATCCACCGGAAAACAATTGCATTCTCTCTTGGTGTGTTGGAAGAGATTGGTTTGTGCAAATTACTCAAAGTACGAAAATCGTTCTTTACAAGCACATAGTGGTAAAGACTCCAGCAATCCAGATTCTCTCCTCCTGAGTTTGTAGAGATCGGTTCATGAAAATGACTAAAAAATCAAACCTTTATTACTGATCACTGCATCTAATTAGTACCTCATAGAATAATCCTCCAAAGACCTTTTAGCTACTCTGCTGGTCACTTGCTAGAGATGGGTAGTGTAAATTGCTAAAAATGAGACCTTCAATACGAATCAGATGTAGCCATTGATGTCTCATGCACGCTTCCTCGAAAAGCCATTCGGATTCTCTCCTGATCCTTTGGTAGAGATGGGTTCATGAAAATTACAAAAATCCAACAGTAATTACTCATCACTGCTAGTCATTAACTCCATCTGGCATGATCCTCCAAAATCCTTTCAGAATTGCTTCTGGTGATTTGTTATAGGTCGAGTCTCGAAAATTCCGATAAATAAGCAATTCTGAACGGGCTTGGTGGTAGTCATTCATTCCTCACAGAATGAGCCTCCTTAGCACATTCCAATTCGCTCCTGTTGACTTGGAAGAAATCAGTTCCTGAAACAGACTCAAAATGAGAAATTCACCTTGGATGTGCGCAACAGATCAATTTGAGAAGGAATCTTCCTGAAAGACCCGAGGAGTCACTTCTCGTCCTATGGTACAGAGCAGTGCGTGAAAATTATTCCAGATGAGAAAGACATGCCTAATCTGGTATCCTGATCTATTTCTCATGGAAACATCCACCAAAACACAAGTCTCTTCTCTCTTCAGGATTTGGTGGAGATTGATCGTGAAAATTGCTAAAAATGAGAAAGTTAGAACTGATCAATGCTCTAAATCAGTGACAAATGGAATCATCCCCCAAAAGCCTTTCAGATTCACTTCTTGTGATTTGGTAGACATCAGTTCATGATTTGATAAAAATTACTCCAAATGAGACAGTTCTTCCTTTTCAATGTTAGTCATTAATGGCACTTGGAATCATCCTCCCAAATCCTTTGATAATTAACTCCTGGGGATTGTGAATAAAATCGGTTGGTGAAAATTAGTAGGAAAGAGAAAATTCTTTCCTCACCCGTCTTCTGATGAATTTCCCATGGAATCATCCACCGGAAAACAATTGCATTCTCTCTTGGTGTGTTGGAAAAGATTGGTTTGTGCAAATTACTCAAAGTACGAAAATCGTTCTTTACAAGCACCTAGTGGTAAAGACTCCAGCAATCCAGATTCTCTCCTCCTGAGTTTGTAGAGATCGGTTCATGAAAATGACTAAAAAATCAAACCTTCATTACTGATCACTGCATCTAATTAGTACCTCATAGAATAATCCTCCAAAGACCTTTTAGCTACTCTGCTGGTCACTTGCTAGAGATGGGTAGTGTAAATTGCTAAAAATGAGACCTTCAATACGAATCAGATGTAGCCATTGATGTCTCATGCACGCTTCCTCAAAAAGCCATTCGGATTCTCTCCTGATCCTTTGGTAGAGATGGGTTCATGAAAATTACAAAAATCCAACAGTAATTACTGATCACTGCTAGTCATTAACTCCATCTGGCATGACCCTCCAAAATCCTTTCAGAATTGCTTCTGGTGATTTGTTATAGGTCGAGTCTCGAAAACTCCGAAAAATAAGCAATTCTGAACGGCTTGGTGGTAGTCATTCATTCCTCACAGAATGAGCCTCCTTAGTACATTCCTGTCATAAATATAAGGGGAAGGGTAAACCCCTTTGAAATTCCTCCTGGCCAGGGGAAAGCTCCTCTCACCTGTAAAGGGTTAAGAAGCTAAAGGTAACCTCGCTGGCACCTGACCAAAATGACCAATGAGGAGACAAGATACTTTCAAAAGCTGGGAGGAGGGAGAGAAACAAAGGGTCTGGGTCTGTCTGTATGCTGCTTTTGCCAGGGACAGAACAGGAATGGAGTCTTAGAACTTTTAGTAAGTAATCTAGCTAGGTATGTGTTAGATTATGATTTCTTTAAATGGCTGAGAAAAGAATTGTGCTGAATAGAATAACTATTTCTGTCTGTGTATCTTTTTTGTAACTTAAGGTTTTGCCTAGAGGGGTTCTCTATGTTTTTTAATCTAATTACCCTGTAAGATATCTACCATCCTGATTTTACAGGGGGGATTTCTTTATTTCTATTTACTTCTATTTTCTATTAAAAGTTTTCTTGTAAAAAACTGAATGCTTTTTCATTGTTCTCAGATCCAAGGGTTTGGGTCTGTGGTCACCTATGCAAATTGGTGAGGCTTTTTATCCAACATTTCCCAGGAAAGGGGGGGTGCAAGTGTTGGGAGGATTGTTCATTGTTCTTAAGATCCAAGGGTCTGGGTCTGTAGTCACCTAGGTAAATTGGTGAGGCTTTTTACCAAACCTTGTCCAGGAAGTGGGGTGCAGGGTTTTGGGAAGTATTTTGGGGGGAAAGACGCGTCCAAACAGCTCTTCCCCAGTAACCAGTATTAGTTTGGTGGTGGTAGCGGCCATTCCAAGGACCACGGGTGGAATACTTTGTACCTTGGGGAAGTTTTGACCTAAGCTGGTAAAGATAAGCTTAGGAGGTTTTTCATGCAGGTCCCCACATCTGTACCCTAGAGTTCAGAGTGGGGGAGGAACCTTGACATGGTGGCATAGTGGTGGGATTAACCTGAAATCATTTTGAGATCCAGTTGAGATTTTTTGAACTAGAAATACAGATTTTAAAAAGGAATTTTTTTTTCCTGTGGCTTTGAAGCAGTTGAAACTGAAAGCAGATTGTTTTTTCTCTGCTTTGTGGCCAAGCAGAGACAAAAGGGGATTATCTTGTGAATTGCAGGTTTTCTTTGCCTGGAGGCAGGGTACTTAACTCCTGCAGGGAAATTCACAGTCTTCCAACCCAGAGGTTTTTTTTTTTTCTTTTCTTCCTAAAAGTAAATAGGGGGTGTGTGTTCTACCCATTTGCTTTTTCTTTGGGCTGGGTAAGCAGGTTTCCAAGTAGTTTGGAGGTTTTTTGCTTTAAGTTGGGCCCAGAACAGAGACAAGGGAATTGTCTTTTTCTGTAGGCTGACAATCACTATCAGAGAATAGGTATTCTATTCCAGCACAGCAAAATTTTACAGCCAAGTTTTGTTTGTTTATTTCTAAACCTCGGGTGTAAAGTTAGTTAAAAACAGAGAGGTTAGAATGACCAAATCCTCAGCTCGACTACAGCTGGAATTAGCCAAATTTCAGGCTGAGGAAAGACAAAGGGAACATGAAAGACAGATAGAACTCATGCGGCTGAAGAAGGAACAAGAAAGGGAGGCAGAACAACACCAAGCGGCTGCTCACAGGAGAGCTATGGAAGCGAGGGACAAAGAACTGGAGGAGAAGGAAAAAGAGAGGAAGTATGTGGAGGAGATGGAGAAGATAAAGGCTCAGCAGAATATCCCAACAAACCCTAGTAATCCTTCTCCAAGTACCACTTCCCATCCCAGAAAGTTCCCCACCTACAAGGCAGGCGATGATACTGAGGCCTTCCTAGAAAACTTCGAAAGGGCCTGCCTTGGATACAACCTCTCTACTGACCAGTACATGGTAGAGCTGAGGCCGCAGCTCAGTGGACCCTTAGCTGAGGTGGCAGCTGAAATGCCTAAAGAACACATGAACAAGTATGAACTGTTTAAATCCAAGGCGAGAGTCAGAATGGGGATAACACCCGAGCAGTCTCGTCGGAGGTTCAGAGCCCTAAGGTGGAAACCAGACATGTCATTTACCCGACATGCCTACCACATTGTGAAACATTGGGATGCCTGGATATCAGGAGCAAGTGTTGAATCTCCAGTAAATTTGCCCTTCCTAATGCAAATGGAACAGTTCTTAGAGGGTGTTCCTGAGGAAATAGAAAGATACATCCTAGATGGGAAACCCAAAACTGTAATCGAGGCAGGAGAGATTGGAGCCAGATGGGTGGAGGTGGCAGAGAAGAAGAAAACTGGTCGCAGTTGGAGCGGAGACCAGAAGGGACCACCCCAGACCACACCCTATTACCGGGGGCCGCCCAAGGCCCCACCTACCTCCCAAAGAACCCTCCAGACCCCTTATCGTCCTGCCACCCCGTTCTCCAGCAACCCTCCTCGCCCCAGTGACCCGTCAGCTGGACGATGTTTTAAATGTAACGAGCTGGGGCATGTAAAGGCCAACTGCCCCAAGAACCCCAACAGATTACAGTTCATTGCACCGGAATCACACCAGAGGTCCACAGGCCCAGATACTTCCCAGATACCCTTGGAGCGGAGGGAAACTGTGAGTGTGGGCGGGAAGAAGGTCACCGCGTGGAGGGACACCGGAGCACAAGTGTCAGCTATCCATGCTTCCTTAGTGGACCCCAATTTAATCAACCCAGAGATCCAAGTGATGATTCAACCCTTCAAGTCCAACTCTTTCAATTTGCCTACAGCCAAGTTGCCTGTCCAGTACAAGGGCTGGTCAGGAATGTGGACTTTTGCAGTCTATGATGATTATCCCATCCCCATGCTGTTGGGGGAAGACTTGGCCAATCATGTGAAGCAGGCCAAGAGGGTGGGAACGGTCACCCGCAGCCAGGCTAAACAAGCCGTGAGGCCTAGCTCTGTTCCGGAAACTGCTATCAGGACCCAGTCAGAGGTGATGGACCTGGACCTTAGGCCAATGTCTGCAACAGCAGTAGTGGATCCAGTCCCAGAGACCCAGACGGAACCAGTCCCAGAACCGGAACCAGCTGAACAACCAACACCAGACCCTGTGTCAGCACTGAATCCAGTACTTGCAACCTCAACACCAGAGGGCCCCACTGAACCTGAACTGGCAGCAGCCGATAACCCTACACAAGAGGCTCAGCCGGAGCCTGAATCCCAACATAGTGCACCAGCGGAGAGCGGTTCACAGTCAACAGAAACAGCTCCATCCCCTATATTGCTTCCAGAGGGACCATGCCTAGGTCCACAATCCAATGAGGGACTGATGTCTCCAGCATCAAGGGAACAGTTCCAGACCGAACAGGAAGCAGATGAAAGCCTCCAGAGAGCTTGGACAGCGGCACGGAGCAACCCACCGCCTCTCAGCTCTTCTAATCGATCCAGGTTTGTTGTAGAAAGAGGACTTTTATACAAGGAAACTCTTTCTGGTGGACACCAGGAAGACTGGCATCCTCAGAGACAGTTGGTAGTTCCAACTAAATACCGGGCCAAGCTCTTGAGCTTAGCCCACGATCACCCTAGTGGCCATGCTGGGGTGAACAGGACCAAAGACCGTTTGGGGGGGTCATTCCACTGGGAGGGAATGGGCAAGGATGTTTCTACCTATGTCCAGTCTTGTGAGGTGTGCCAAAGAGTGGGAAAACCCCATGACCAGGTCAAAGCCCCTCTACAACCACTCCCCATCATTGAAGTTCCATTTCAGCGAGTAGCTGTGGATATTCTGGGTCCTTTTCCGAAAAAGACAGCCAGAGGAAAGCAGTACATACTGACTTTCATGGATTTTGCCACCCGATGGCCGGAAGCAGTAGCTCTAAGCAACACCAGGGCTAAAAGTGTATGCCAGGCACTAGCAGACATTTTTGCCAGGGTAGGTTGGCCCTCCGACATCCTCACAGATGCAGGGACTAATTTCCTGGCAGGAACTATGAAAAACCTTTGGGAAGCTCATGGGGTAAATCACTTGGTTGCCACTCCTTACCACCATCAAACAAATGGCATGGTGGAGAAGTTTAATGGAACTTTGGGGGCCATGATACGTAAATTCGTAAATGAGCACTCCAATGATTGGGACCTAGTGTTGCAGCAGTTGCTCTTTGCCTACAGAGCTGTACCACATCCCAGTTTAGGGTTTTCCCCATTTGAACTTGTATATGGCCGTGAGGTTAAGGGGCCATTGCAGTTGGTGAAGCAGCAATGGGAGGGATTTACACCTTCTCCAGGAACTAACATTCTGGACTTTGTAACCAACCTACAAAACACCCTCCGAACCTCTTTAGCCCTTGCTAAAGAAAACTTACAGGATGCTCAAAAAGAGCAAAAAGCCTGGTATGATAAACATGCCAGAGAGCGTTCCTTCAAAGTAGGAGACCAGGTCATGGTCTTAAGGGCGCTCCAGGCCCATAAAATGGAAGCATCGTGGGAAGGGCCATTCACGGTCCAGGAGCGCCTGGGAGCTGTTAATTATCTCATAGCATTCCCCACCTCCAACCGAAAGCCTAAGGTGTACCATATTAATTCTCTAAAGCCCTTTTATTCCAGAGGATTAAAGGTTTGTCAGTTTACAGCCCAGGGAGAAGATGATGCTGAGTGGCCTGAAGGTGTCTACTATGAAGGGAAATGTGCTGGTGGTGTGGAAGAGGTGAACCTCTCCATGACCCTTGGGCGTATGCAGCGACAGCAGATCCAGGAGCTGTGCACTAGCTACGCGCCAACGTTCTCAGCCACCCCAGGACTGACTGAACGGGCATACCACTCCATTGACACAGGTAATGCTCACCCAATTAGGGTCCAACCTTACCGGGTGTCTCCTCAAGCTAAAACTGCTATAGAACGGGAGATCCAGGATATGTTACAGATGGGTGTAATCCGCCCCTCTGAAAGTGCATGGGCATCTCCAGTGGTTCTAGTTCCCAAACCAGATGGGGAAATACGTTTTTGCGTGGACTACCGTAAGCTAAATGCTGTAACTCGCCCAGACAACTATCCAATGCCACGCACAGATGAACTGTTAGAGAAACTGGGACGGGCCCAGTTCATCTCTACCTTGGACTTAACAAAGGGGTACTGGCAGGTACCGCTAGATGAATCTGCCAAGGAAAGGTCAGCCTTCATCACACATCTCGGGCTGTATGAATTTAATGTACTCCCTTTCGGGCTGCGAAATGCACCCGCCACTTTCCAAAGACTTGTAGATGGTCTCCTAGCGGGATTAGGAGAATATGCAGTCGCCTACCTTGACGATGTGGCCATATTTTCGGATTCCTGGGCAGACCACCTGGAACATCTACAAAAAGTCCTTGAGCGCATAAGGGAGGCAGGACTAACTGTTAAGGCTAAGAAGTGTCAAATAGGCCTAAACAGAGTGACTTACCTTGGACACCAGGTGGGTCAAGGAACTATCAGCCCCCTACAGGCCAAAGTGGATGCTATCCAAAAGTGGCCTGTCCCAAAGTCAAAGAAACAGGTTCAATCCTTCTTAGGCGTGGCCGGTTATTACAGGCGATTTGTACCGCACTACAGCCAAATCGCTGCCCCACTGACAGACCTAACCAAAAAGAAACAGCCAAATGCTGTTCAGTGGACCGGAAAGTGTCAGAAGGCCTTTAACAAGCTTAAAGCGACACTCATGTCTGACCCTGTACTAAGGGCCCCAGACTTTGACAAACCGTTCCTAGTAACCACAGATGCATCCGAGCGTGGTGTGGGAGCAGTTTTAATGCAGAAAGGACCTGATCAAGAATTCCACCCTGTAGTGTTTCTCAGCAAAAAACTGTCTGAGAGGGAAAGCAACTGGTCAGTCACTGAAAAAGAATGTTATGCCATTGTCTACGCTCTGGAAAAGCTACGCCCATATGTTTGGGGACGGCGTTTCCACCTGCAAACCGACCATGCTGCACTGAAGTGGCTTCACACCGTCAAAGAAACTAACAAAAAACTTCTTCGGTGGAGTTTAGCTCTCCAAGATTTTGATTTTGACATCCAACACATCTCAGGAGCTTCTAACAAAGTGGCTGATGCACTCTCCCATGAAAGTTTCCCAGAATCAACTGGTTAAAATCGTCCTTAAGATGTGGAAAATATTGTTAGTCTTTATGTACTTGGTAGTATATTTAGAGATGCATGTGTCTTATTAACTCTGTTTTTCCTAGAGCTCCAGGAAGAAATCCCAGCCAGTGTTTCACCCTAGCTGAGATTTGGGGGGCGTGTCATAAATATAAGGGGAAGGGTAAACCCCTTTGAAATTCCTCCTGGCCAGGGGAAAGCTCCTCTCACCTGTAAAGGGTTAAGAAGCTAAAGGTAACCTCGCTGGCACCTGACCAAAATGACCAATGAGGAGACAAGATACTTTCAAAAGCTGGGAGGAGGGAGAGAAACAAAGGGTCTGGGTCTGTCTGTATGCTGCTTTTGCCAGGGACAGAACAGGAATGGAGTCTTAGAACTTTTAGTAAGTAATCTAGCTAGGTATGTGTTAGATTATGATTTCTTTAAATGGCTGAGAAAAGAATTGTGCTGAATAGAATAACTATTTCTGTCTGTGTATCTTTTTTGTAACTTAAGGTTTTGCCTAGAGGGGTTCTCTATGTTTTTTAATCTAATTACCCTGTAAGATATCTACCATCCTGATTTTACAGGGGGGATTTCTTTATTTCTATTTACTTCTATTTTCTATTAAAAGTTTTCTTGTAAAAAACTGAATGCTTTTTCATTGTTCTCAGATCCAAGGGTTTGGGTCTGTGGTCACCTATGCAAATTGGTGAGGCTTTTTATCCAACATTTCCCAGGAAAGGGGGGGTGCAAGTGTTGGGAGGATTGTTCATTGTTCTTAAGATCCAAGGGTCTGGGTCTGTAGTCACCTAGGTAAATTGGTGAGGCTTTTTACCAAACCTTGTCCAGGAAGTGGGGTGCAGGGTTTTGGGAAGTATTTTGGGGGGAAAGACGCGTCCAAACAGCTCTTCCCCAGTAACCAGTATTAGTTTGGTGGTGGTAGCGGCCATTCCAAGGACCACGGGTGGAATACTTTGTACCTTGGGGAAGTTTTGACCTAAGCTGGTAAAGATAAGCTTAGGAGGTTTTTCATGCAGGTCCCCACATCTGTACCCTAGAGTTCAGAGTGGGGGAGGAACCTTGACAATTCCAATTCGCTCCTTTTGACTTGGAAGAAATCAGTTCCTGAAATAGACTCAAAATGAGAAATTCACCTTGGATGTGCGCAACAGATCAATTTGAGAAGGAATCTTCCTGAAAGACGCGAGGATTCACTTCTCGTCCTATGGTACAGAGCAGTGCGTGAAAATTATTCCAGATGAGAAAGACATGCCTAATCTGGTATCCTGATCTATTTCTCATGGAAACATCCACCAAAACACAAGTCTCTTCTCTCTTCAGGATTTGGTGGAGATTGATCGTGAAAATTGCTAAAAATGATACAGTTAGAACTGATCAATGCTCTAAATCAGTGACAAATGGAATCATCCCCCAAAAGCCTTTCAGATTCACTTCTTGTGATTTGGTAGACATCAGTTCATGATTTGATGAAAATTACTCCAAATGAGACAGTTCTTCCTTTTCAATGTTAGTCATTAATGGCACTTGGAATCATCCTCCCAAATCCTTTGATAATTAACTCCTGGGGATTGTGAATAAAATCGGTTGGTGAAAATTAGTAGGAAAGAGAAAATTCATTCCTCACCCGTCTTCTGATGAATTTCCCATGGAATCATCCACCGGAAAACAATTGCATTCTCTCTTGGTGTGTTGGAAGAGTTTGGTTTGTGCAAATTACTCAAAGTACGAAAATCGTTCTTTACAAGCACCTAGTGGTAAAGACTCCAGCAATCCAGATTCTCTCCTCCTGAGTTTGTAGAGATTGGTTCACGAAAATGACTAAAAAATCAAACGTTTATTACTGATCACTGCATCGAATTAGTACCTCATGGAATCATCCTCCAAAGACCTTTTAGCTACTCTGCTGGTCACTTGCTAGAGATGGATAGTGTAAATTGCTAAAAATGAGACCTTCAATACGAATCAGATGTAGCCATTGATGTCTCATGCACGCTTCCTCGAAAAGCCATTCGGATTCTCTCCTGATCCTTTGGTAGAGATGGGTTCATGAAAATTACAAAAATCCAACAGTAATTACTGATCACTGCTAGTCATTAACTCCATCTGGCATGATCCTCCAAAATCCTTTCAGAATTGCTTCTGGTGATTTGTTATAGGTCGAGTCTCGAAAATTCCGATAAATAAGCAATTCTGAACGGCTTGGTGGTAGTCATTCATTCCTCACATAATGAGCCTCCTTAGTACATTCCAATTCGCTCCTGTTGACTTGGAAGAAATCAGTTCCTGAAATAGACTCAAAATGAGAAATTCACCTTGGATGTGTGCAACAAGTAAATTTGAGAAGGAATCTTCCTGAAAGACCCGGGGATTCACTTCTCGTCCTATGGTACAGAGCAGTGCGTGAAAATTATTCCAGATGAGAAAGACATGCCTAATCTGGTATCCTGATCTATTTCTCATGGAAACATCCACCAAAGCACAAGTCTCTTCTCTCTTCAGGATTTGGTGGAGATTGATGGTGAAAATTGCTAAAAATGAGAAAGTTAGAACTGATCAATACTATAAATCAGTGACAAATGGAATCATCCACCAAAAGCCTTTCAGATTCGCTTCTTGTGATTTGGTAGAGATCATTTCATGATTTGATGAAAATTACTCCAAATGAGACAGTTCTTCCTGATCAATGTTAGTCATTAATGACACTTGGAATCATCCTCCCAAATCCTTTGATAATTAACTCCTGGGGATTGTGAATAAAATCGGTTGGTGAAAATTAGTAGGAAAGAGAAAATTCATTCCTCACCCGTCTTCTGATGAATTTCCCATGGAATCATCCACCGGAAAACAATTGCATTCTCTCTTGGTGTGTTGGAAGAGATTGGTTTGTGCAATTTACTCAAAGTACGAAAATCGTTCTTTACAAGCACCTAGTGGTAAAGACTCCAGCAATCCAGATTCTCTCTTCCTGAGTTTGTAGAGATTGGTTCATGAAAATGACTAAAAAATCAAACCTTTATTACTGATCACTGCATCGAATTAGTACCTCATGGAATCATCCTCCAAAGGCCTTTTAGCTACTCTGCTGATTACTTGCTAGAGATGGGTTGTGTAAATTGCTAAAAATGAGACCTTCAATACGAATCAGATGTAGCCATGGATGTCTCATGCACGCTTCCTCGAAAAGCCATTCGGATTCTCTCCTGATCCTTTGGTAGAGATGGGTTCATGAAAATTACAAAAATCCAACAGTAATTACTGATCACTGCTAGTCATTAACTCCATCTGGCATGACCCTCCAAAATCCTTTCAGAATTGCTTCTGGTGATTTGTTATAGGTCGAGTCTCGAAAACTCCGAAAATTAAGCAATTCTGAACGGCTTGGTGGTAGTCTTTCATTCCTCACATAATGAGCCTCCTTAGTACATTCCAATTCGCTCCTTTTGACTTGGAAGAAATCAGTCCCTGAAATAGACTCAAAATGAGAAATTCACCTTGGATGTGCGCAACAGATCAATTTGAGAAGGAATCTTCCTGAAAGACCCGAGGAGTCACTTCTCGTCCTATGGTACAGAGCAGTGCGTGAAAATTATTCCAGATGAGAAAGACATGCCTAATCTGGTATCCTGATCTATTTCTCATGGAAACATCCACCAAAACACAAGTCTCTTCTCTCTTCAGGATTTGGTGGAGATTGATCGTGAAAATTGCTAAAAATGATACAGTTAGAACTGGTCAATGCTCTAAATCAGTGACAAATGGAATCATCCCCCAAAAGCCTTTCAGATTCACTTCTTGTGATTTGGTAGACATCAGTTCATGATTTGATGAAAATTACTCCAAATGAGAAAGTTCTTCCTTTTCAATGTTAGTCATTAATGGCACTTGGAATCATCCTCCCAAATCCTTTGATAATTAACTCCTGGGGATTGTTTATAAAATCGGTTGGTGAAAATTAGTAGTAAAGAGAAAATTCTTTCCTCACCCGTCTTCTGATGAATTTCCCATGGAATCATCCACCGGAAAACAATTGCATTCTCTCTTGGTGTGTTGGAAAAGATTGGTTTGTGCAAATCACTCAAAGTACGAAAATCGTTCTTTACAAGCACATAGTGGTAAAGACTCCAGCAATCCAGATTCTCTCCTCCTGAGTTTGTAGAGATCGGTTCATGAAAATGACTAAAAAATCAAACCTTTATTACTGATCACTGCATCTAATTAGTACCTCATAGAATAATCCTCCAAAGACCTTTTAGCTACTCTGCTGGTCACTTGCTAGAGATGGGTAGTGTAAATTGCTAAAAATGAGACCTTCAATACGAATCAGATGTAGCCATTGATGTCTCATGCACGCTTCCTCGAAAAGCCATTCGGATTCTCTCCTGATCCTTTGGTAGAGATGGGTTCATGAAAATTACAAAAATCCAACAGTAATTACTGATCACTGCTAGTCATTAACTCCATCTGGCATGATCCTCCAAAATCCTTTCAGAATTGCTTCTGGTGATTTGTTATAGGTCGAGTCTCGAAAATTCCGATAAATAAGCAATTCTGAACGGGCTTGGTGGTAGTCATTCATTCCTGACAGAATGAGCCTCCTTAGCACATTCCAATTCGCTCCTGTTGACTTGGAAGAAATCAGTTCCTGAAATAGACTCGAAATGAGAAATTCACCTTGGATGTGCGCAACAGATCAATTTGAGAAGGAATCTTCCTGAAAGACCCGAGGAGTCACTTCTCGTCCTATGGTACAGAGCAGTGCGTGAAAATTATTCCAGATGAGAAAGACATGCCTAATCTGGTATCCTGATCTATTTCTCATGGAAACATCCACCAAAACACAAGTCTCTTCTCTCTTCAGGATTTGGTGGAGATTGATCGTGAAAATTGCTAAAAATGATACAGTTAGAACTGATCAATGCTCTAAATCAGTGACAAATGGAATCATCCCCCAAAAGCCTTTCAGATTCACTTCTTGTGATTTGGTAGACATCAGTTCATGATTTGATGAAAATTACTCCAAATGAGACAGTTCTTCCTTTTCAATGTTAGTCATTAATGGCACTTGGAATCATCCTCCCAAATCCTTTGATAATTAACTCCTGGGGATTGTGAATAAAATCGGTTGGTGAAAATTAGTAGGAAAGAGAAAATTCTTTCCTCACCCGTCTTCTGATGAATTTCCCATGGAATCATCCACCGGAAAACAATTGCATTCTCTCTTGGTGTGTTGCAAAAGATTGGTTTGTGCAAATTACTCAAAGTACGAAAATCGTTCTTTACAAGCACATAGTGGTAAAGACTCCAGCAATCCAGATTCTCTCCTCCTGAGTTTGTAGAGATCGGTTCATGAAAATGACTAAAAAATCAAACCTTTATTACTGATCACTGCATCTAATTAGTACCTCATAGAATAATCCTCCAAAGACCTTTTAGCTACTCTGCTGGTCACTTGCTAGAGATGGGTAGTGTAAATTGCTAAAAATGAGACCTTCAATACGAATCAGATGTAGCCATTGATGTCTCATGCACGCTTCCTCAAAAAGCCATTCGGATTCTCTCCTGATCCTTTGGTAGAGATGGGTTCATGAAAATTACAAAAATCCAACAGTAATTACTGATCACTGCTAGTCATTAACTCCATCTGGCATGACCCTCCAAAATCCTTTCAGAATTGCTTCTGGTGATTTGTTATAGGTCGAGTCTCGAAAACTCCGAAAAATAAGCAATTCTGAACGGCTTGGTGGTAGTCATTCATTCCTCACATAATGAGCCTCCTTAGTACATTCCAATTCTCTCCTTTTGACTTGGAAGAAATCAGTTCCTGAAATAGACTCAAAATGAGAAATTCACCTTGGATGTGCGCAACAGATCAATTTGAGAAGGAATCTTCCTGAAAGAAACGAGGATTCACTTCTCGTCCTATGGTACAGAGCAGTGCGTGAAAATTATTCCAGATGAGAAAGACATGCCTAATCTGGTATCCTGATCTATTTCTCATGGAAACATCCACCAAAACACAAGTCTCTTCTCTCTTCAGGATTTGGTGGAGATTGATCGTGAAAATTGCTAAAAATGAGAAAGTTAGAACTGATCAATGCTATAAATCAGTGACAAATGGAATCATCCCCCAAAAGCCTTTCAGATTCGCTTCTTGTGATTTGGTAGAGATCAGTTCATGACTTGATGAAAATTACTCCAAAGGAGACAGTTCTTCCTGATCAATGTTAGTCATTAATGACACTTGGAATCATCCTCCCAAATCCTTTGATAATTAACTCCTGGGGATTGTGAATAAAATCGGTTGGTGAAAATTAGTAGGAAAGAGAAAATTCATTCCTCACCCGTCTTCTGATGAATTTCCCATGGAATCATCCACCGAAAACATTTGCATTCTCTCTTGGTGCGTTGGAAGAGATCGGTTTGTGCAAATTACTCAAAGTACGAAAATCGTTCTTTAAAAGCACCTAGTGGTAAAGACTCCAGCAATCCAGATTCTCTCCTCCTGAGTTTGTAGAGATCGGTTCATGAAAATGACTAAAAAATCAAACCTTTATTACTGATCACTGCATCTAATTAGTACCTCATAGAATCATCCTCCAAAGACCTTTTAGCTACTCTGCTGGTCACTTGCTAGAGATGGGTAGTGTAAATTGCTAAAAATGAGACCTTCAATACGAATCAGATGGAGCCATTGATGTCTCATGCACGCTTCCTCGAAAAGCCATTCGGATTCTCTCCTGATCCTTTGGTAGAGATGGGTTCATGAAAATTACAAAAATCCAACAGTAATTACTGATCACTGCTAGTCATTAACTCCATCTGGCATGATCCTCCAAAATCCTTTCAGAATTGCTTCTGGTGATTTGTTATAGGTCGAATCTCGAAAATTCCGATAAATAAGCAATTCTGAACGGGCTTGGTGGTAGTCATTCATTCCTCACAGAATGAGCCTCCTTAGCACATTCCAATTCGCTCCTGTTGACTTGGAAGAAATCAGTTCCTGAAATAGACTCAAAATGAGAAATTCACCTTGGATGTGCGCAACAGATCAATTTGAGAAGGAATCTTCCTGAAAGACCCGAGGAGTCACTTCTCGTCCTATGGTACAGAGCAGAGCGTGAAAATTATTCCAGATGAGAAAGACATGCCTAATCTGGTATCCTGATCTATTTCTCATGGAAACATCCACCAAAACACAAGTCTCTTCTCTCTTCAGGATTTGGTGGAGATTGATCGTGAAAATTGCTAAAAATGAGAAAGTTAGAACTGAACAATGCTCTAAATCAGTGACAAATGGAATCATCCCCCAAAAGCCTTTCAGATTCGCTTCTTGTGATTTGGTAGAGATCAGTTCATGATTTGATGAAAATTACTCCAAAGGAGACAGTTCTTCCTGATCAATGTTAGTCATTAATGACACTTGGAATCATCCTCCCAAATCCTTTGATAATTAACTCCTGGGGATTGTGAATAAAATCGGTTGGTGAAAATTAGTAGGAAAGAGAAAATTCATTCCTCACCCGTCTTCTGATGAATTTCCCATGAAATCATCCACCGGAAAAACAATTGCATTGTCTCTTGGTGCCTTCGAACAGATCGGTTTGTGCAAATTACTCAAAGGACGAAAATCATTCTTTACAAGCAACTAGTGGTAAAGACTCCAGCAATCCAGATTCTCTCCTCCTGAGTTTGTAGAGATTGGTTCATGAAAATGACTAAAAAATCAAACCTTTATTACTGATCACTGCATCTAATTAGTACCTCATGGAATCATCCTCCAAAGACCTTTTAGCTACTCTGCTGGTCACTTGCTAGAGATGGGTAGTGTAAATTGCTAAAAATGAGACCTTCAATACTAATCCGATGTAGCCATTGATGTCTCATGCACGCTTCCTCGAAAAGCCATTCAGATTCTCTCCTGAACCTTTGGTAGAGATGGGTTCATGAAAATTACAAAAATCCAACAGTAATTACTGATCACTGCTAGTCATTAACTCCATCTGGTATGATCCTCCAAAATCCTTCCAGAATTGCTTCTGGTGATTTGTTATAGGTCGAGTCTCGAAAATTCCGAAAAATAAGCAATTCTGAACGGCTTCGTGGTAGTCATTCATTACTCACATAATGATCCTGCTTAGTACATTCCAATTAGCTCCTGTTGACTTGGAAGAAATCAGTTCCTGAAATAGACTCGAAATGAGAAATTGACCTTGGATGTGCGCAACAGATAAATTTGAGAAGGAATCTTCCTGAAAGACCCGAGGATTCACTTCTCGTCCTATGGTACAGAGCAGTGCGTGAAAATTATTCCAGATGAGAAAGACATGCCTAATCTGGTATCCTGATCTATTTCTCATGGAAACATCCACCAAAACACAAGTCTCTTCTCTCTTCAGGATTTGGTGGAGATTGATCGTGAAAATTGCTAAAAATGAGAAAGTTAGAACTGATCAATGCTATAAATCAGTGACAAATGGAATCATCCCCCAAAAGCCTTTCAGATTCGCTTCTTGTGATTTGGTAGAGATCAGTTCATGACTTGATGAAAATTACTCCAAAGGAGACAGTTCTTCCTGATCAATGTTAGTCATTAATGACACTTGGAATCATCCTCCCAAATCCTTTGATAATTAACTCCTGGTGATTGTGAATAAAATCGGTTGGTGAAAATTAGTAGGAAAGAGAAAATTCATTCCTCACCCGTCTTCTGATGAATTTCCCATGGAATCATCCACCGGAAAACAATTGCATTCTCTCTTGGTGCGTTGGAAGAGATCGGTTTGTGCAAATTACTCAAAGTACGAAAATCGTTCTTTACAAGCTCCTAGTGGTAAAGACTCCAGCAATCCAGATTCTCTGCTCCTGAGTTTGTAGAGATTGGTTCATGAAAATGACTAAAAAATCAAACCTTTATTACTGATCACTGCATCAAATTAGTACCTCATGGAATCATCCTCCAAAGACCTTTTAGCTACTCTGCTGGTCACTTGCTAGAGATGGGTAGTGTATATCGCTAAAAATGAGACCTTCAATACTAATCCGATGTAGCCATTGATGTCTCATGCACGCTTCCTCGAAAAGCCATTCGGATTCTCTCCTGATCCTTTGGTAGAGATGGGTTCATGAAAACTACAAAAATCCAACAGTAATTACTGATCACTGCTAGTCATTAACTCCATCTGGCATGATCCTCCAAAATCCTTCTAGAATTGCTTCTAGTGATTTGTTATAGGTCGAGTCTCGAAAATTCCGAAAAATAAGCAATTCTGAACGGCTTCGTGGTAGTCATTCATTCCTCACATAATGAGCCTCCTTAGTACATTCCAATTAGCTCCTGTTGACTTGGAAGAAATCAGTTCCTGAAATAGACTCGAAATGAGAAATTGACCTTGGATGTGCGCAACAGATAAATTTGAGAAGGAATCTTCCTGAAAGACCCGAGGATTCACTTCTCGTCCTATGGTACAGAGCAGTGCGTGAAAATTATTCCAGATGAGAAAGACATGCCTAATCTGGTATCCTGATCTATTTCTCATGGAAACATCCACCAAAACACAAGTCTCTTCTCTCTTCAGGATTTGGTGGAGATTGATCGTGAAAATTGCTAAAAATGAGAAAGTTAGAACTGATCAATGCTATAAATCAGTGACAAATGGAATCATCCCCCAAAAGCCTTTCAGATTCGCTTCTTGTGATTTGGTAGAGATCAGTTCATGACTTGATGAAAATTACTCCAAAGGAGACAGTTCTTCCTGATCAGTGTTAGTCATTAATGACACTTGGAATCATCCTCCCAAATCCTTTGATAATTAACTCCTGGTGATTGTGAATAAAATCGGTTGGTGAAAATTAGTAGGAAAGAGAAAATTCATTCCTCACCCGTCTTCTGATGAATTTCCCATGGAATCATCCACCGGAAAACAATTGCATTCTCTCTTGGTGCGTTGGAAGAGATCAGTATGTGTAAATTACTCAAAGTACGAAAATCGTTCTTTACAAGCACCTAGTGGTAATGACTCCAGCAATCCAGATTCTCTCCTCCTGAGTTTGTAGAGATTGGTTCATGAAAATGACTAAAAAATCAAACCTTTATTACTGATCACTGCATCGAATTAGTACCTCATGGAATCATCCTCCAAAGACCTTTTAGCTACTCTGCTGGTCACTTGCTAGAGATGGGTAGTGTAAATTGCTAAAAATGAGACCTTCAATACTAATCCGATGTAGCCATTGATGTCTCATGCACGCTTCCTCGAAAAGCCATTCAGATTCTCTCCTGATCCTTTGGTAGAGATGGGTTCATGAAAATTACAAAAATCCAACAGTAATTACTGATCACTGCTAGTCATTAACTCCATCTGGTATGATCCTCCAAAATCCTTCCAGAATTGCTTCTGGTGATTTGTTATAGGTCGAGTCTCGAAAATTCCGAAAAATAAGCAATTCTGAACGGCTTCGTGGTAGTCATTCATTACTCACATAATGAGCCTCCTTAGTACATTCCAATTAGCTCCTGTTGACTTGGAAGAAATCAGTTCCTGAAATAGACTCGAAATGAGAAATTGACCTTGGATGTGCGCAACAGATAAATTTGAGAAGGAATCTTCCTGAAAGACCCGAGGATTCACTTCTCGTCCTATGGTACAGAGCAGTGCGTGAAAATTATTCCAGATCAGAAAGACATGCCTAATCTGGTATCCTGATCTATTTCTCATGGAAACATCCACCAAAACACAATTCTCTTCTCTCTTCAGGATTTGGTGGAGATTGATCGTGAAAATTGCTAAAAATGAGAAAGTTAGAACTGATCAATGCTATAAATCAGTGACAAATGGAATCATCCCCCAAAAGCCTTTCAGATTCGCTTCTTGTGATTTGGTAGAGATCAGTTCATGACTTGATGAAAATTACTCCAAAGGAGACAGTTCTTCCTGATCAGTGTTAGTCATTAATGACACTTGGAATCATCCTCCCAAATCCTTTGATAATTAACTCCTGGTGATTGTGAATAAAATCGGTTGGTGAAAATTAGTAGGAAAGAGAAAATTCATTCCTCACCCGTCTTCTGATGAATTTCCCATGGAATCATCCACCGGAAAACAATTGCATTCTCTCTTGGTGCGTTGGAAGAGATCAGTTTGTGTAAATTACTCAAAGTACGAAAATCGTTCTTTACAAGCACCTAGTGGTAAAGACTCCAGCAATCCAGATTCTCTCCTCCTGAGTTTGTAGAGATTGGTTCATGAAAATGACTAAAAAATCAAACCTTTATTACTGATCACTGCATCGAATTAGTACCTCATGGAATCATCCTCCAAAGACCTTTTAGCTACTCTGCTGGTCACTTGCTAGAGATGGGTAGTGTAAATTGCTAAAAATGAGACCTTCAATACTAATCCGATGTAGCCATTGATGTCTCATGCACGCTTCCTCGAAAAGCCATTCAGATTCTCTCCTGATCCTTTGGTAGAGATGGGTTCATGAAAATTACAAAAATCCAACAGTAATTACTGATCACTGCTAGTCATTAACTCCATCTGGTATGATCCTCCAAAATCCTTCCAGAATTGCTTCTGGTGATTTGTTATAGGTCGAGTCTCGAAAATTCCGAAAAATAAGCAATTCTGAACGGCTTCGTGGTAGTCATTCATTACTCACATAATGAGCGTCCTTAGTACATTCCAATTAGCTCCTGTTGACTTGGAAGAAATCAGTTCCTGAAATAGACTCGAAATGAGAAATTGACCTTGGATGTGCGCAACAGATAAATTTGAGAAGGAATCTTCCTGAAAGAAACGAGGATTCACTTCTCGTCCTATGGTACAGAGCAGTGCGTGAAAATTATTCCAGATGAGAAAGACATGCCTAATCTGGTATCCTGATCTATTTCTCATGGAAACATCCACCAAAACACAAGTCTCTTCTCTCTTCAGGATTTGGTGGAGATTGATCGTGAAAATTGCTAAAAATGAGAAAGTTAGAACTGATCAATGCTATAAATCAGTGACAAATGGAATCATCCCCCAAAAGCCTTTCAGATTCGCTTCTTGTGATTTGGTAGAGATCAGTTCATGACTTGATGAAAATTACTCCAAAGGAGACAGTTCTTCCTGATCAATGTTAGTCATTAATGACACTTGGAATCATCCTCCCAAATCCTTTGATAATTAACTCCTGGTGATTGTGAATAAAATCGGTTGGTGAAAATTAGTAGGAAAGAGAAAATTCATTCCTCACCCGTCTTCTGATGAATTTCCCATGAAATCATCCACCGGAAAAACAATTGCATTGTCTCTTGGTGCCTTCGAACAGATCGGTTTGTGCAAATTACTCAAAGGACGAAAATCATTCTTTACAAGCACCTAGTGGTAAAGACTCCAGCAATCCAGATTCTCTCCTCCTGAGTTTGTAGAGATTGGTTCATGAAAATGACTAAAAAATCAAACCTTTATTACTGATCACTGCATCGAATTAGTACCTCATGGAATCATCCTCCAAAGACCTTTTAGCTACTCTGCTGGTCACTTGCTAGAGATGGGTAGTGTAAATTGCTAAAAATGAGACCTTCAATACTAATCCGATGTAGCCATTGATGTCTCATGCACGCTTCCTCGAAAAGCCATTCAGATTCTCTCCTGATCCTTTGGTAGAGATGGGTTCATGAAAATTACAGAAATCCAACAGTAATTAC
Organism: Eretmochelys imbricata; assembly: GCF_965152235.1. Lineage (NCBI taxonomy): Eukaryota > Metazoa > Chordata > Testudines > Cheloniidae > Eretmochelys > Eretmochelys imbricata. The sequence continues at coordinate 2,896,564 of NW_027554341.1, read as the reverse complement.
TGATCACTGCTAGTCATGAACTCCATCTGGCATGATCCTCCAAAATCCTTCCAGAATTGCTTCTGGTGATGTGTTATAGGTCGAGTCTCGAAAATTCCGTAAAATAAGCAATTCTGAACGGCTTCGTGGTAGTCATTCATTCCTCACATAATGAGCCTCCTTAGTACATTCCAATTTGCTCCTGTTGACTTGGAAGAAATCAGTTCCTGAAATAGACTCGAAATGAGAAATTCACCTTGGATGTGCGCAACAGATAAATTTGAGAAGGAATCTTCCTGAAAGACCCGAGGAGTCACTTCTCGTCCTATGGTACAGAGCAGTGCGTGAAAATTATTCCAGATGAGAAAGACATGCCTAATCTGGTATCCTGATCTATTTCTCATGGAAACATCCACCAAAACACAAGTCTCTTCTCTCTTCAGGATTTGGTGGAGATTGATCATGAAAATTGCTAAAAATGAGAAAGTTAGAACTGATCAATGCTATAAATCAGTGACAAATGGAATCATCCCCCAAAAGCCTTTCAGATTCGCTTCTTGTGATTTGGTAGAGATCAGTTCATGATTTGATGAAAATTACTCCAAAGGAGACAGTTCTTCCTGATCAATGTTAGTCATTAATGACACTTGGAATCATCCTCCCAAATCCTTTGATAATTAACTCCTGGGAATTGTGAATAAAATCGGTTGGTGAAAATTAGTAGGAAAGAGAAAATTCATTCCTCACCCGTCTTCTGATGAATTTCCCATGGAATCATCCACCGGAAAACATTTGCATTCTCTCTTGGTGCCTTGGAAGAGATCGGTTTGTGCAAATTACTCAAAGTACGAAAATCGTTCTTTAAAAGCACCTAGTGGTAAAGACTCCAGCAATCCAGATTCTCTCCACCTGAGTTTGTAGAGATTGGTTCATGAAAATGACTAAAAAATCAAACCTTTATTACTGATCACTGCATCTAATTAGTACCTCATGGAATCATCCTCCAAAGACCTTTTAGCTACTCTGCTGGTCACTTGCTAGAGATGGGTAGTGTAAATTGCTAAAAATGAGACCTTCAATACTAATCCGATGTAGCCATTGATGTCTCATGCACGCTTCCTCGAAAGGCCATTCAGATTCTCTCCTGATCCTTTGGTAGAGATGGGTTCATGAAAATTACAAATATCCAACAGTAATTACTGATCACTGCTAGTGATTAACTGCATCTGGCATGATCCTCCAAATTCCTTTCAGAATTGCTTCTGGTGATTTGTTATAGGTCGAGTCTCGAAAACTCCGAAAAATAAGCAATTCTGAACGGCTTGGTGGTAGTCATTCATTCCTCACATAATGAGCCTCCTTAGTACATTCCAATTCGCTCCTGTTGACTTGGAAGAAATCAGTTCCTGAAATAGACTCAAAATGAAAAATTCACCTTGGATGTGCGCAACAGATCAATTTGAGAAGGAATCTTCCTGAAAGACCCGAGGATTCACTTCTCGTCCTATGGTACAGAGCAGTGCGTGAAAATTATTCCAGATGAGAAAGACATGCCTAATCTGGTATCCTGATCTATTTCTCATGGAAACATCCACCAAAACACAAGTCTCTTCTCTCTTCAGGATTTGGTGGAGATTGATCGTGAAAATTGCTAAAAATGAGAAAGTTAGAACTGATCAATGCTATAAATCAGTGACAAATGGAATCATCCCCCAAAAGCCTTTCAGATTCGCTTCTTGTGATTTGGTAGAGATCAGTTCATGATTTGATGAAAATTACTCCAAAGGAGACAGTTCTTCCTGATCAATGTTAGTCATTAATGACACTTGGAATCATCCTCCCAAATCCTTTGATAATTAACTCCTGGTGATTGTGAATAAAATCGGTTGGTGAAAATTAGTAGGAAAGAGAAAATTCATTCCTCACCCGTCTTCTGATGAATTTCCCATGAAATCATCCACCGGAAAAACAATTGCATTGTCTCTTGGTGCCTTCGAACAGATCGGTTTGTGCAAATTACTCAAAGGACGAAAATCGTTCTTTACAAGCACCTAGTGGTAAAGACTCCAGCAATCCAGATTCTCTCCTCCTGAGTTTGTAGAGATTGGTTCATGAAAATGACTAAAAAATCAAACCTTTATTACTGATCACTGCATCGAATTAGTACCTCATGGAATCATCCTCCAAAGACCTTTTAGCTACTCTGCTGGTCACTTGCTAGAGATGGGTAGTGTATATCGCTAAAAATGAGACCTTCAATACTAATCCGATGTAGCCATTGATGTCTCATGCACGCTTCCTCGAAAAGCCATTCAGATTCTCTCCTGATCCTTTGGTAGAGATGGGTTCATGAAAACTACAAAAATCCAACAGTAATTACTGATCACTGCTAGTCATTAACTCCATCTGGCATGATCCTCCAAAATCCTTCTAGAATTGCTTCTGGTGATTTGTTATAGGTCGAGTCTCGAAAATTCCGAAAAATAAGCAATTCTGAACGGCTTCGTGGTAGTCATTCATTCCTCACATAATGAGCCTCCTTAGTACATTCCAATTTGCTCCTGTTGACTTGGAAGAAATCAGTTCCTGAAATAGACTCGAAATGAGAAATTGACCTTGGATGTGCGCAACAGATAAATTTGAGAAGGAATCTTCCTGAAAGACCCGAGGATTCACTTCTCGTCCTATGGTACAGAGCAGTGCGTGAATATTACTCCAGATGAGAAAGACATGCCTAATCTGGTATCCTGATCTATTGCTCATGGAAACATCCACCAAAACACCAGTCTATTCTCTCTTCAGGATTTGGTGGAGAGTGATGGTGAAAATTGCTAAAAATGAGAAAGTTATAACTGATCAATGCTATAAATCAGTGACAAATGGAATCATCCCCCAAAAGCCTTTCAGATTCGCTTCTTGTGATTTGGTAGATATCAGTTCATGATCTGATGAAAATTACTCAAAATAGGAGAGTTCTTCCTGATCAATGTTAGTACTTAATTACACTTGGAATCATCCTCCCAAATCCTTTGACAATTAACTCCTGGTGATTGTGAATAAAATCGGTTGGTGAAAATTAGTAGGAAAGAGAAAATTCATTACTCACCCGTCTTCTGATGAATTTCCCATGGAATCATCCTCCGGAAAAATAATTGCATTCTCTCTTGGTGCCTTGGAACAGATCGGTTTGTGCAAATTACTCAAAGTACGAAAATCATTCTTTACAAGCACCTAGTGGTAAAGACTCCAGCAATCCTCCAGGAATTCTCTCCTCCTGAATTTGTAGAGATTGGTTCATGAAAATTATGAAAAAATCAAACATTTATTTCTGATCCCTGCAGCTAATTAGTACCTCATGGAATCATCCTCCAAAGACCTTTTCGATACTCTGCTGGTCACTTGGGAGAGATGGGTAGTGTAAATTGCTAAAAAGGAGACCTTCAATACGAATCAGACGTAGCCATTGATGTCTCATGCACGCTTCCTCGAAAAGCCAGTCGGATTCTCTCCTGATCCTTTGGTAGAGATCGGTTCAAGAAAATTACAAAAATTCAACAGTAATTACTGATCACTGCTACTCATTAACTCCATCTGGCATCATCCTCCAAAATCCTTTCAGATTTGCTTCTGGTGATTTGTTATAGGTCGAGTCTTGAAAATTCCAAAAAATAAGCAATTCTGAACGGCTTCGTGGTACTCATTCATTCCTCACATAATGAGCCTCCTTAGTACATTCCAATTCGCTCTTGTTGACTTGGAAGAAATCAGTTCCTGAAATAGACTCAACATGAGAAATTCATCTTGGATGTGCGCAACGGACAAATTGGAGAAGGAATCTTCCTGAAAGACACGAGGATTCACTTCTCGTCCTATGGTACAGAGCAGTGCGTGAAAATTACTCCAGATGAGAAAGACATGCCTAATCTGGTATCCTGATCTATTGCTCATGGAAACATCCACCAAAACACAAGTCTATTATGTCTTCAGGATTTGGTGGAGATTGATCGTGAAAATTGCTAAAAATGAGAAAGTTATAACTGATCAATGCTATAAATCAGTGACAAATGGAATCATCCCCCAAAAGGCTTTCAGATTCGCTTCTTGGGATTTGGTAGATATCAGTTCATGATTTGATGAAAATTACTCAAAAAGGGAGAGTTCTTCCTTATCAATGTTAGTAATTAATTACACTTGGAATCATCCTCCCAAATCCATTGACAATTAACTCCTGGTGATTGTGAATAAAATCGGTTGGTGAAAATTAGTAGGAAAGAGAAAATTCATTCCTCACCCGTCTTCTGATGAATTTCCCATGGAATCATCCACACGAAAAACAATTGCATTCTCTCCTGGTGCCTTGGAACAAATCGGTTTGTGCAAATTATTCAAAGTACGAAAATCATTCTTTACAAGCACCTAGTGGTAAAGACTCCAGCAATCCTCCAGCAATTCTCTCCTCCTGAGTTTGTAGAGATTGGTTCATGAAAATTACTAAAGAATCAAACATTTATTACTGATCCCTGCAGCTAATTAGTACCTCATGGAATCATCCGCCAAAGACCTTTTCGATCGTCTGCTGGTCACTTGGGAGAGATGGGTAGTGTAAATTGCTAAAAAGGAGACCTTCAATACGAAACAGATGTAGCCATTGATGTCTCATGCACGCTTCCTCGAAAAGGCAGTCGGATTCTCTCCTGATCCTTTGGTAGAGATCGGTTCACGAAAATTACAAAAATTCAACAGTAATTACTGATCACTGCTACTCATTAACTCCATCTGGCATGATCCTCCAAAATCCTTTCAGATTTGCTTCTGGTGATTTGTTATAGGTCGAGTCTTGAAAATTCCAAAAAATAAGCAATTCTGAAGGGCTTCGTGGTAGTCATTCATTCCTCACATAATGAGCCTCCTTAGTACATTCCAATTCGCTCCTGTTGACTTGGAAGAAATCAGTTCCTGAAATAGACTCAAAATGAGAAATTCATCTTGGATGTGCGCAACAGACAAATTGGAGAAGGAATCTTCCTGAAAGACCCGAGGATTCACTTCTCGTCCTATGGTACAGAGCAGTGCGTGATAATTACTCCAGATGAGAAAGACATGCCTAATCTGGTATCCTGATCAATTGCTCATGGAAACATCCACCAAAACACAAGTTTATTCTCTCTTCAGGATTTGGTGGAGATTGATCGTGAAAATTGCTAAAAATGAGAAAGTTATAACTGATGAATGCTATAAATCAGTGACAAATGGAATCATCCCCCAAAAACCTTTCAGATTCGCTTCTTGGGATTTGGTAGATATCAGTTCATGATTTGATGAAAATTACTCAAAATGGGAGAGTTCTTCCTGATCAATGTTAGTAATTAATTACACTTGGAATCATCCTCCCAAATCCTTTGAAAATTAACTCCTGGTGATTGTGAATAAAATCGGTTGGTGAAAATTAGTAGGAAAGAGAAAATTCATTCCTCACCCGTCTTCTGATGAATTTCCCATGGAATCATCCACCGGAAAAACAATTGCATTCTCTCTTGGTGCCTTGGAACAGATCGGTTTGTGCAAATTACTCAAAGTACGAAAATCATTCTTGACAAGCACCTAGTGGTAAAGACTCCAGCAATCCTCCAGCAATTCTCTCCTCCTGAGTTTGTAGAGATTGGTAATGAAAATTACGAAAAAATCAAACATTTATTACTGATCCCTGCAGCTAATTAGTACCTCATGGAATCATCCTCCAAAGACCTTTTCGATACTCTGCTGGTCACTTGGGAGAGATGGGTAGTGTAAATTGCTAAAAAGGAGACCTTCAATACTAATCAGATGTAGCCATTGATGTCTCATGCACGCTTCCTCGAAAACCCATTCGGATTCTCACCTGATCCTTTGGTAGAGATCGGTTCACGAAAATTACAAAAATTCAACAGTAATTACTGATCACTGCTACTCATTAACTCCATCTGGCATGATCCTCCAAAATCCTTTCAGATTTGCTTCTGGTGATTTGTTATAGGTCGAGTCTTGAAAATTCCGAAAAATAAGCAATTCTGAACGGCTTCATGGTACTCATTCATTCCTCACATAATGAGCCTCCTTAGTACATTCCAATTCGCTCCTGTTGACTTGGAAGAAATCAGTTCCTGAAATAGACTCAAAATGAGAAATTCATCTTGGATGTGTGCAACAGACAAATTGGAGAAGGAATCTTCCTGAAAGACCCGAGGATTCACTTCTCGTCCTATGGTACAGAGCAGTGCGTGAAAATTACTCCAGATGAGAAAGACATGCCTAATCTGGTATCCTGATCTATTGCTCATGGAAACATCCACCAAAACACAAGTCTATTATGTCTTCAGGATTTGGTGGAGATTGATCGTGAAAATTGCTAAAAATGAGAAAATTATAACTGATCAAAGCTATAAATCAGTGACAAATGGAATCATCCCCCAAAAACCTTTCAGATTCGCTTCTTGGTATTTGGTAGATATCAGTTCATGATTTGATGAAAATTACTCAAAATAGGAGAGTTCTTCCTTATCAATGTTACTAATTAATTACACTTGGAATCATCCTCCCAAATCCTTTGACAATTAACTCCTGGTGATTGTGAATAAAATCGGTTGGTGAAAATTAGTAGGAAAGAGAAAATTCATTCCTCACCCGTCTTCTGATGAATTTCCCATGGAATCATCCACCGGAAAAACAATTGCATTCTCTCTTGGTGCCTTGGAACAGATCGGTTTGTGCAAATTTCTCAAAGTACGAAAATCATTCTTTACAAGCACCTCGTGGTAAAGACTCCAGAAATCCTCCAGCAATTCTCTCCTCCTGAGTTTGTAGAGATTGGTTCATAAAAATGACTAAAAAATCAAACATTTATTACTGATCCCTGCAGCTAATTAGTACCTCATGGAATCATCCTCCACAGACCTTTTCGATACTCTGCTGGTCACTTGGTAGAGATGGGTAGTGTAAATTGCTAAGAAGGAGACCTTCAATACTAATCAGATGTAGCCACTGAGGTCTCATGCACGCTTCCTCGAAAAGCCATTTGGATTCTCTCCTGATCCTTTGGTAGAGATCGGTTCACAAAAATTACAAAAATTCAACAGTAATTACTGATCACTGCTACTCATTAACTCCATCTGGCATGATCCTCCAAAATCCTTTCAGATTTGCTTCTGGTGGTTTGTTATAGGTCGAGTCTGGAAAATTCTGAAAAATAAGCAATTCTGAACGGCTTCGTGGTAGTCATTCATTCCTCACGTAATGAGCCTCCTTAGTACATTCCAATTCGCTCCTGTTGACTTGGAAGAAATCAGTTCCTGAAATAGACTCAAATTGAGAAATTCATCTTGGATGTGCGCAACAGACAAATTGGAGAAGGAATCTTCCTGAAAGACCCGAGGATTCACTTCTAATCCTATGGTACAGAGCAGTGCGTGAAAATTACTCCAGATGAGAAATACATGCCTAATCTGGTATCCTGATCTATTGCTCATGGAAACATCCACCAAAACACAAGTCTATTCTCTCTTCAGGATTTGGTGGAGATTGATGGTGAAAATTGCTAAAAATGAGAAAGTTATAACTGATCCATGCTATAAATCAGTGACAAATGGAATCATCCCCCAAAAGCCTTTCAGATTCGCGTCTTGGGATTTGGTAGATATCAGTTCATGATTTGATGAAAATTACTCAAAATGGGAGAGTTCTTCCTGATCAATGTTAGTAATTAATGACACTTGGAATCATCCTCCCAAATCCTTTGACAATTAACTCCTGGTGATTGTGAATAAAATCGGTTGGTGAAAATTAGTAGGAAAGAGAAATTTCATTCCTCACCCGTCTTCTGATGAATTTCCCATGGAATCATCCACCGGAAAAACAATTGCATTCTCTCTTGGTGCCTTGGAACAGATCGGTTTGTGCAAATTACTCAAAGTACGAAAATCATTCTTCACAAGCACCTCGTGGTAAAGACTCCAGCAATCCTCCAGCAATTCTCTCCTCCTGAGTTTGTAGAGATTGGTTCATGAAAATGACTAAAAAATCAAACATTTATTACTGATCCCTGCAGCTAATTAGTACCTCATGGAATCATCCTCCACAGACCTTTTCGATACTCTGCTGGTCAATTGGTAGAGATGGGTAGTGTAAATTGCTAAGAAGGAAACCTTCAAAACTAATCAGAGGTAGCCACTGATGTCTCATGCACGCTTCCTCGAAAAGCCATTCGGATTCTCTCCTGATCCTTTGGTAGAGATCGGTTCACAAAAATTACAAAAATTCAACAGTAATTACTGATCACTCCTACTCATTAACTCCATCTGGCATGATCCTCCAAAATCCTTTCAGATTTGCTTCTGGTGTTTTGTTATAGGTCGAGTCTGGAAAATTCTGAAAAATAAGCAATTCTGAACGGCTTCGTGGTAGTCATTCATTCCTCACGTAATGAGCCTCCTTAGTACATTCCAATTTGCTCCTGTTGACTTGGAAGAAATCAGTTCCTGAAATAGACTCAAAATGAGAAATTCACCTTGGATGTGTGCAACAGATAAATTTGAGAAGGAATCTTCCTGAAAGACCCGAGGAGTCACTTCTCGTCCTATGGTACAGAGCAGTGCGTGAAAATTATTCCAGATGAGAAAGACATGCCTAATCTGGTATCCTGATCTATTTCTCATGGAAACATCCACCAAAACACAAGTCTCTTCTCTCTTCAGGATTTGGTGGAGATTGATCGTGAAAATTGCTAAAAATGAGAAAGTTAGAACTGATCAATGCTATAAATCAGTGACAAATGGAATCATCCCCCAAAAGCCTTTCAGATTCGCTTCTTGTGATTTGGTAGAGATCAGTTCATGATTTGATGAAAATTACTCCAAAGGAGACAGTTCTTCCTGATCAATGTTAGTCATTAATGACACTTGGAATCATCCTCCCAAATCCTTTGATAATTTACTCCTGGTGATTGTGAATAAAATCGGTTGGTGAAAATTAGTAGGAAAGAGAAAATTCATTCCTCACCCGTCTTCTGATGAATTTCCCATGGAATCATCCACCGGAAAACAATTGCATTCTCTCTTGGTGCGTTGGAAGAGATCGGTTTTTGCAAATTACTCAAAGTACGAAAATCGTTCTTTACAAGCACCTAGTGGTAAAGACTCCAGCAATCCAGATTCTCTCCTCCTGAGTTTGTAGAGATTGGTTCATGAAAATGACTAAAAAATCAAACCTTTATTACTGATCACTGCATCTAATTAGTACCTCATGGAATCATCCTCCAAAGACCTTTTAGCTACTCTGCTGGTCACTTGCTAGAGATGGGTAGTGTAAATTGCTAAAAATGAGACCTTCAATACTAATCCGATGTAGCCATTGATGTCTCATGCACACTTCCTCGAAAAGCCATTCGGATTCTCTCCTGATCCTTTGGTAGAGATGGGTTCATGAAAATTACAAAAATACAACAGTAATTACTGATCACTGCTAGTCATTAACTCCATCTGGCATGATCCTCCAAAATCCTTCCAGAATTGCTTCTGGTGATTTGTTATAGGTCGAGTCTCGAAAATTCTGAAAAATAAGCAATTCTGAACAGCTTCGTGGTAGTCATTCATTCCTCACATAATGAGCCTCCTTAGTACTTTCCAATTTGCTCCTGTTGACTTGGAAGAAATCAGTTCCTGAAATAGACTCGAAATGAGAAATTCACCTTGGATGTGCGCAACAGATAAATTTGAGAAGGAATCTTCCTGAAAGACCCGAGGATTCACTTCTCGTCCTATGGTACAGAGCAGTGCGTGAAAATTATTCCAGATGAGAAAGATATGCCTAATCTGGTATCCTGATCTATTTCTCATGGAAACATCCACCAAAACACAAGACTCTTCTCTCTTCAGGATTTGGTGGAGATTGATCATGAAAATTGCTAAAAATGAGATAGTTATAACTGATCAATGCTATAAATCAGTGACAAATGGAATCATCCCCCAAAAGCCTTTCAGATTCGCTTCTTGGGATTTGGTAGAGATCAGTTCATGATTTGATGAAAATTACTCCAAAGGAGACAGTTCTTCCTGATCAATGTTAGTCATTAATGACACTTGGAATCATCCTCCCAAATCCTTTGATAATTAACTCCTGGTGATTGTGAATAAAATCGGTTGGTGAAAATTAGTAGGAAAGAGAAAATTCATTCCTCACCCGTCTTCTGATGAATTTCCCATGGAATCATCCACCGGAAAACAATTGCATTCTCTCTTGGTGCGTTGGAAGAGATCGTTTTTTGCAAATTACTCAAAGTACAAAAATCGTTCTTTACAAGCACCTAGTGGTAAAGACTCCAGCAATCCAGATTCTCTCCTCCTGAGTTTGTAGAGATTGGTTCATGAAAATGACTAAAAAATCAAACCTTTATTACTGATCACTGCATCGAATTAGTACCTCATGGAATCATCCTCCAAAGAACTTTTAGCTACTCTGCTGGTCACTTGCTAGAGATGGGTAGTGTAAATTGCTAAAAATGAGACCTTCAATACTAACCGATGTAGCCATTGTTGTCTCATGCACGCTTCCTCGAAAAGCCATTCGGATTCTCTCCTGATCCTTTGGTAGAGATGGGTTCATGAAAATTACAAAAATCCAACAGTAATTACTGATCACTGCTAGTCATTAACTCCATCTGGCATGATCCTCCAAAATCCTTTCAGAATTGCTTCTGGTGATTTGTTATAGGTCGAGTCTCGAAAATTCTGAAAAATAAGCAATTCTGAATGGCTTCGTGGTAGTCATTAATTCCTCACATAATGAGCCTCCTTAGTACATTCCAATTCGCTCCTGTTGACTTGGAAGAAATCAGTTCCTGAAATAGATTCAAAATGAGAAATTCACCTTGGATGTGCGCAACAGATAAATTTGAGAAGGAATCTTCCTGAAAGACCCGAGGAGTCACTTCTCGTCCTATGGTACAGAGCAGTGCGTGAAAATTATTCCAGATGAGAAAGATATGCCTAATCTGGTATCCTGATCTATTTCTCATGGAAACATCCACCAAAACACAAGTCTCTTCTCTCTTCAGGATTTGGTGGATTTTGATCGTGAAAATTGCTAAAAATGAGAAAGTTAGAACTGATCAATGCTATAAATCAGTGACAAATGGAATCATCCCCCAAAAGCCTTTCAGATTCGCCTCTTGTGATTTGGTAGAGATCAGTTCATGATTTGGTGAAAATTACTTCAAATTAGACAGTTCTTCCTGATCAATGTTAGTCATTAATGACACTTGGAATCATCCTCCCAAATCCTTTGATAATTAACTCCTGGTGATTGTGAATAAAATCGGTTGGTGAAAATTAGTAGGAAAGAGAAAATTCATTCCTCACCCGTCTTCTGATGAATATCCCATGGAATCATCCACCGAAAAACAATTGCATTCTCTCTTGGTGCGCTGGAACAGATCGGTTTGTGCAAATTACTCAAAGTATGAAAATCGTTCTTTACAAGCACCTAGTGGTAAAGCCTCCAGCAATCCAGATTCTCTCCTCCTGAGTTTGTAGAGATTGGTTCATGAAAATGACTAAAAAATCAAACCTTTATTACTGATCACTGCATCGAATTAGTATCTCATGGAATCATCCTCCAAAGACCTTTTAGCTACTCTGCTGGTCACTTGCTAGAGATGGCTAGTGTAAATTGCTAAAAATGAGACCTTCAATACGAATCAGATGTAGCCATTGATGTCTCATGCACGCTTCCTCGAAAAGCCATTCGGATTCTCTGCTGATCCTTTGGTAGAGATGGGTTCATGAAAATTACAAGAATCCAACAGTAATTACTGATCACTGCTAGTCATTAACTCCATCTGGCATGATCCTCCAAAATCCTTTCAGAATTGCTTCTGGTGATTTGTTATAGGTCGAGTCTCGAAAATTCCGCAAAATAAGCAATTCTGAATGGCTTCCTGGTAGTCATTCACTCCTCACATATTGAGCCTCCTTAGCACATTCCAATTTGCTCCTGTTGACTTGGAAGAAATCAGTTCCTGAAAGAGACTCGAAATGAGAAATTCACCTTGGATGTGCGCAACAGATAAATTTGAGAAGGAATCTTCCTGAAAGACCCGAGGAGTCACTTCTCGTCCTATGGTACAGAGCAGTGCATGAAAATTATTCCAGATGAGAAAGACATGCCTAATCTGGTATCCTGATCTATTTCTCATGGAAACATCCACCAAAACACAAGTCTCTTCTCTCTTCAGGATTTGGTGGAGATTGATCGTGAAAATTGCTAAAAATGAGAAAGTTAGAACTGATCAATGCTATAAATCAGTGACAAATGGAATCATCCCCCAAAAGCCTTTCAGATTCGCTTCTTGTGATTTGGTAGAGATCAGTTCATGATTTGATGAAAATTACTCCAAAGGAGACAGTTCTTCCTGATCAATGTTAGTCATTAATGACACTTGGAATCATCCTCCCAAATCCTTTGATAATTAACTCCTGGTGATTGTGAATAAAATCGGTTGGTGACAATTAGTAGGAAAGAGAAAATTCATTCCTCACCCGTCTTCTGATGAATTTCCCATGGAATCATCCACCGGAAAACAATTGCATTCTCTCTTGGTGCCTTGGAAGAGATCGGTTTGTGCAAATTACTCAAAGTACGAAAATCGTTCTTTACAAGCACCTAGTGGTAAAGACTCCAGCAATCCAGATTCTCTCCTCCTGAGTTTGTAGAGATTGGTTCATGAAAATGACTAAAAAATCAAAGCTTTATTACTGATCACTGCATCTAATTAGTACCTCATGGAATCATCCTCCAAAGACCTTTTAGCTACTCTGCTGGTCACTTGCTAGAGATGGGTAGTGTAAATTGCTAAAAATGAGATCTTCAATACTAATCCGATGTAGCCATTGATGTCTCATGCACGCTTCCTCGAAAAGGCATTCGGATTCTCTCCTGATCCTTTGGTAGAGATGGGTTCATGAAAATTACAAAAATCCATCAGTAATTACTGATCACTGCTAGTCATTAACTCCATCTGGCATGATCCTCCAAAATCCTTTCAGAATTGCTTCGGTGATTTGTTATAGGTCGAGTCTCGAAAATTCCGCAAAATAAGCAATTCTGAATGGCTTCGTGGTAGACATTCATTCCTCACATATTGAGCCTCCTTAGTAAATTCCAATTTGCTCCTGTTGACTTGGAAGAAATCAGTTCCTGAAAGAGACTCGAAATGAGAAATTCACCTTGGATGTGCGCAACAGATAAATTTGAGAAGGAATCTTCCTGAAAGACCCGAGGAGTCACTTCTCGTCCTATGGTACAGAGCAGTGCATGAAAATTATTCCAGATGAGAAAGACATGCCTAATCTGGTATCCTGATCTATTTCTCATGGAAACATCCACCAAAACACAAGTCTCTTCTCTCTTCAGGATTTGGTGGAGATTGATCGTGAAAATTGCTAAAAATGAGAAAGTTAGAACTGATCAATGCTATAAATCAGTGACAAATGGAATCATCCCCCAAAAGCCTTTCAGATTCGCTTCTTGTGATTTGGTAGAGATCAGTTCATGATTTGATGAAAATTACTCCAAAGAAGACAGTTCTTCCTGATCAATGTTAGTCATTAATGACACTTGGAATCATCCTCCCAAATCCTTTGATAATTAACTCCTAGGGATTGTGAATAAAATCGGTTGGTGAAAATTAGTAGGAAAGAGAAAATTCATTCCTCACCCGTCTTCTGATGAATTTCCCATGGAATCATCCACCGGAAAACAATTGCATTCTCTCTTGGTGCGTTGGAAGAGATCGGTTTGTGGAAATTACTCAAAGTACGAAAATCGTTGTTTACAAGCACCTAGTGGTAAAGACTCCAGCAATGCAGATTCTCTCCTCCTGAGTTTGTAGAGATTGGTTCATGAAAATGACTAAAAAATCAAACCTTTATTACTGATCACTGCATCTAATTAGTACCTCATGGAATCATCCTCCAAAGACCTTTTAGCTACTCTGCTGGTCACTTGCTAGAGATGGGTAGTGTAAATTGCTAAAAATGAGATCTTCAATACTAATCCGATGTAGCCATTGATGTCTCATGCACGCTTCCTCGAAAAGGCATTCGGATTCTCTCCTGATCCTTTGGTAGAGATGGGTTCATGAAAATTACAAAAATCCAACAGTAATTACTGATCACTGCTAGTCATTAACTCCATCTGGCATGATCCTCCAAAATCCTTTCAGAATTGCTTCTGGTGATTTGTTATAGGTCGAGTCTCGAAAATTCCGCAAAATAAGCAATTCTGAATGGCTTCGTGGTAGACATTCATTCCTCACATATTGAGCCTCCTTAGTACATTCCAATTTGCTCCTGTTGACCTGGAAGAAATCAGTTCCTGAAATAGACTCGAAATGAGAAATTCACCTTGGATGTGCGCAACTGATAAATTTGAGAAGGAATCTTCCTGAAAGACCCGAGGAGTCACTTCTCGTCCTATGGTACAGAGCAGTGCGTGAAAATTATTCCAGATGAGAAAGACATGCCTAATCTGGTATCCTGATCTATTTCTCATGGAAACATCCACCAAAACACAAGTCTCTTCTCTCTTCAGGATTTGGTGGAGATTGATCATGAAAATTGCTAAAAATGAGAAAGTTAGAACTGATCAATGCTATAAATCAGTGACAAATGGAATCATCCCCCAAAAGCCTTTCAGATTCGCTTCTTGTGATTTGGTAGAGATCAGTTCATGATTTGATGAAAATTACTCCAAAGGAGACAGTTCTTCCTGATCAATGTTAGTCATTAATGACACTTGGAATCATCCTCCCAAATCCTTTGATAATTAACTCCTGGTGATTGTGAATAAAATCGGTTGGTGAAAATTAGTAGGAAAGAGAAAATTCATTCCTCACCCGTCTTCTGATGAATTTCCCATGGAATCATCCACCGGAAAACAATTGCATTCTCTCTTGGTGCCTTGGAAGAGATCGGTTTGTGCAAATTACTCAAAGTACGAAAATCGTTCTTTACAAGCAACTAGTGGTAAAGACTCCAGCAATCCAGATTCTCTCCTCCTGAGTTTGTAGAGATTGGTTCATGAAAATGACTAAAAAATCAAACCTTTATTACTGATCACTGCATCTAATTAGTACCTCATGGAATCATCGTCCAAAGACCTTTTAGCTACCCTGCTGGTCACTTGCTAGAGATGGCTAGTGTAAATTGCTAAAAATGAGACCTTCAAGACTAATCCGATGTAGCCATTGATGTCTCATGCACACTTCCTCGAAAAGCCATTCAGATTCTCTCCTGATCCTTTGGTAGAGATGGGTTCATGAAAATTACAAAAATCCAACAGTAATTACTGATCACTGCTAGTCATTAACTCCATCTGGCATGATCCTCCAAAATCCTTTCAGAATTGCTTCTGGTGATTTGTTATAGGTCGAGTCTCGAAAATTCCGCAAAATAAGCAATTCTGAATGGCTTCGTGGTAGTCATTCATTCCTCACATATTGAGCCTCCTTAGTACATTCCAATTTGCTCCTGTTGAATTGGAAGAAATCAGTTCCTGAAAGAGACTCGAAATGAGAAATTCACCTTGGATGTGCGCAACAGATAAATTTGAGAAGGAATCTTCCTGAAAGACCCGAGGAGTCACTTCTCGTCCTATGGTACAGAGCAGTGCATGAAAATTATTCCAGATGAGAAAGACATGCCTAATCTGGTATCCTGATCTATTTCTCATGGAAACATCCACCAAAACACAAGTCTCTTCTCTCTTCAGGATTTGGTGGAGATTGATCGTGAAAATTGCTAAAAATGAGAAAGTTAGAACTGATCAATGCTATAAATCAGTGACAAATGGAATCATCCCCCAAAAGCCTTTCAGATTCGCTTCTTGTGATTTGGTAGAGATCAGTTCATGATTTGATGAAAATTACTCCAAAGAAGACAGTTCTTCCTGATCAATGTTAGTCATTAATGACACTTGGAATCATCCTCCCAAATCCTTTGATAATTAACTCCTAGGGATTGTGAATAAAATCGGTTGGTGAAAATTAGTAGGAAAGAGAAAATTCATTCCTCACCCGTCTTCTGATGAATTTCCCATGGAATCATCCACCGGAAAACAATTGCATTCTCTCTTGGTGCCTTGGAAGAGATCGGTTTGTGGAAATTACTCAAAGTACGAAAATCGTTCTTTACAAGCACCTAGTGGTAAAGACTCCAGCAATCCAGATTCTCTCCTCCTGAGTTTGTAGAGATTGGTTCATGAAAATGACTAAAAAATCAAACCTTTATTACTGATCACTGCATCTAATTAGTACCTCATGGAATCATCCTCCAAAGACCTTTTAGCTACTCTGCTGGTCACTTGCTAGAGATGGGTAGTGTAAATTGCTAAAAATGAGATCTTCAATACTAATCCGATGTAGCCATTGATGTCTCATGCACGCTTCCTCGAAAAGGCATTCGGATTCTCTCCTGATCCTTTGGTAGAGATGGGTTCATGAAAATTACAAAAATCCAACAGTAATTACTGATCACTGCTAGTCATTAACTCCATCTGGCATGATCCTCCAAAATCCTTTCAGAATTGCTTCTGGTGATTTGTTATAGGTCGAGTCTCGAAAATTCCGCAAAATAAGCAATTCTGAATGGCTTCGTGGTAGTCATTCATTCCTCACATATTGAGCCTCCTTAGTACATTCCAATTTGCTCCTGTTGACTTGGAAGAAATCAGTTCCTGAAATAGACTCGAAATGAGAAATTCACCTTGGATGTGCGCAACAGATAAATTTGAGAAGGAATATTCCTGAAAGACCCGAGGAGTCACTTCTCGTTCTATGGTACAGAGCAGTGCGTGAAAATTATTCCAGATGAGAAAGACCTGCCTAATCTGGTATCCTGATCTATTTCTCATGGAAACATCCACCAAAACACAAGTCTCTTCTCTCTTCAGGATTTGGTGGAGATTGATCATGAAAATTGCTAAAAATGAGAAAGTTAGAACTGATCAATGCTATAAATCAGTGACCAATGGAATCATCCCCCAAAAGCCTTTCAGATTCGCTTCTTGTGATTTGGTAGAGATCAGTTCATGATTTGATGAAAATTACTCCAAAGGAGACAGTTCTTCCTGATCAATGTTAGTCATTAATGACACTTGGAATCATCCTCCCAAATCCTTTGATAATTAACTCCTGGTGATTGTGAATAAAATCGGTTGGTGAAAATTAGTAGGAAAGAGAAAATTCATTCCTCACCCGTCTTCTGATGAATTTCCCATGGAATCATCCACCGGAAAACAATTGCATTCTCTCTTGGTGCCTTGGAAGAGATCGGTTTGTGGAAATTACTCAAAGTACGAAAATCGTTCTTTACAAGCACCTAGTGGTAAAGACTCCAGCAATCCAGATTCTCTCCTCCTGAGTTTGTAGAGATTGGTTCATGAAAATGACTAAAAAATCAAACCTTTATTACTGATCACTGCATCTAATTAGTACCTCATGGAATCATCCTCCAAAGACCTTTTAGCTACCCTGCTGGTCACTTGCTAGAGATGGGTAGTGTAAATTGCTAAAAATGAGACCTTCAAGATTAATCCGATGTAGCCATTGATGTCTCATGCACGCTTCCTCGAAAAGCCATTCAGATTCTCTCCTGATCCTTTGGTAGAGATGGGTTCATGAAAATTACAAAAATCCAACAGTAATTACTGATCACTGCTAGTCATTAACTCCATCTGGCATGATCCTACAAAATCCTTTCAGAATTGCTTCTGGTGATTTGTTATAGGTCGAGTCTCGAAAATTCCGCATAATAAGCAATTCTGAATGGCTTCGTGGTAGTCATTCATTCCTCACATATTGAGCCTCCTTAGTACATTCCAATTTGCTCCTGTTGACTTGGAAGAAATCAGTTCCTGAAATAGACTCGAAATGAGAAATTCACCTTGGATGTGCGCAACAGATAAATTTGAGAAGGAATATTCCTGAAAGACCCGAGGAGTCACTTCTCGTTCTATGGTACAGAGCAGTGCGTGAAAATTATTCCAGATGAGAAAGACATGCCTAATCTGGTATCCTGATCTATTTCTCATGGAAACATCCACCAAAACACAAGTCTCTTCTCTCTTCAGGATTTGGTGGAGATTGATCGTGAAAATTGATAAAATGAGAAAGTTAGAGCTGATCAATGCTATAAATCAGTGACAAATGGAATCATCCCCCAAAAGCCTTTCAGATTCGCTTCTTGTGATTTGGTAGAGATCAGTTCATGATTTGATGAAAATTACTCCAAAGAAGACAGTTCTTCCTGATCAATGTTAGTCATTAATGACACTTGGAATCATCCTCCCAAATCCTTTGATAATTAACTCCTGGTGATTGTGAATAAAATCGGTTGGTGACAATTAGTAGGAAAGAGAAAATTCATTCCTCACCCGTCTTCTGATGAATTTCCCATGGAATCATCCACCGGAAAACAATTGCATTCTCTCTTGGTGCCTTGGAAGAGATCGGTTTGTGCAAATTACTCAAAGTACGAAAATCGTTCTTTACAAGCACCTAGTGGTAAAGACTCCAGCAATCCAGATTCTCTCCTCCTGAGTTTGTAGAGATTGGTTCATGAAAATGACTAAAAAATCAAAGCTTTATTACTGATCACTGCATCTAATTAGTACCTCATGGAATCATCCTCCAAAGACCTTTTAGCTACTCTGCTGGTCACTTGCTAGAGATGGCTAGTGTAAATTGCTAAAAATGAGATCTTCAATACTAATCCGATGTAGCCATTGATGTCTCATGCACGCTTCCTCGAAAAGGCATTCGGATTCTCTCCTGATCCTTTGGTAGAGATGGGTTCATGAAAATTACAAAAATCCATCAGTAATTACTGATCACTGCTAGTCATTAACTACATCTGGCATGATCCTCCAAAATCCTTTCAGAATTGCTTCTGGTGATTTGTTATAGGTCGAGTATCGAAAATTCCGCAAAATAAGCAATTCTGAATGGCTTCGTGGTAGACATTCATTCCTCACATATTGAGGCTCCTTAGTACATTCCAATTTGCTCCTGTTTACTTGGAAGAAATCAGTTCCTGAAATAGACTCGAAATGAGAAATTCACCTTGGATGTGCGCAACGGATAAATTTGAGAAGGAATCTTCCTGAAAGACCCGAGGAGTCACTTCTCGTCCTATGGTACAGAGCAGTGCGTGAAAATTATTCCAGATGAGAAAGACATGCCTAATCTGGTATCCTGATCTATTTCTCATGGAAACATCCACCAAAACACAAGTCTCTTCTCTCTTCAGGATTTGGTGGAGATTGATCATGAAAATTGCTAAAAATGAGAAAGTTAGAACTGATCAATGCTATAAATCAGTGACAAATGGAATCATCCCCCAAAAGCCTTTCCGATTCGCTTCTTGTGATTTGGTAGAGATCAGTTCATGATTTGATGAAAATTACTCCAAAGGAGACAGTTCTTCCTGATCAATGTTAGTCATTAATGACACTTGGAATCATCCTCCCAAATCCTTTGATAATTAACTCCTGGTGATTGTGAATAAAATCGGTTGGTGAAAATTAGTAGGAAAGAGAAAATTCATTCCTCACCCGTCTTCTGATGAATTTCCCATGGAATCATCCACCGGAAAACAATTGCATTCTCTCTTGGTGCCTTGGAAGAGATCGGTTTGTGCAAATTACTCAAAGTACGAAAATCGTTCTTTACAAGCACCTAGTGGTAAAGACTCCAGCAATCCAGATTCTCTCCTCCTGAGTTTGTAGAGATTGGTTCATGAAAATGACTAAAAAATCAAACCTTTATTACTGATCACTGCATCTAATTAGTACCTCATGGAATCATCCTCCAAAGACCTTTTAGCTACCCTGCTGGTCACTTGCTAGAGATGGCTAGTGTAAATTGCTAAAAATGAGACCTTCAAGATTAATCCGATGTAGCCATTGATGTCTCATGCACGCTTCCTCGAAAAGCCATTCAGATTCTCTCCTGATCCTTTGGTAGAGATGGGTTCATGAAAATTACAAAAATCCAACAGTAATTACTGATCACTGCTAGTCATTAACTCCATCTGGCATGATCCTACAAAATCCTTTCAGAATTGCTTCTGGTGATTTGTTATAGGTCGAGTCTCGAAAATTCCGCATAATAAGCAATTCTGAATGGCTTCGTGGTAGTCATTCATTCCTCACATATTGAGCCTCCTTAGTACATTCCAATTTGCTCCTGTTGACTTGGAAGAAATCAGTTCCTGAAATAGACTCGAAATGAGAAATTCACCTTGGATGTGCGCAACAGATAAATTTGAGAAGGAATATTCCTGAAAGACCCGAGGAGTCACTTCTCGTTCTATGGTACAGAGCAGTGCGTGAAAATTATTCCAGATGAGAAAGACATGCCTAATCTGGTATCCTGATCTATTTCTCATGGAAACATCCACCAAAACACAAGTCTCTTCTCTCTTCAGGATTTGGTGGAGATTGATCGTGAAAATTGATAAAATGAGAAAGTTAGAACTGATCAATGCTATAAATCAGTGACAAATGGAATCATCCCCCAAAAGCCTTTCAGATTCGCTTCTTGTGATTTGGTAGAGATCAGTTCATGATTTGATGAAAATTACTCCAAAGGAGACAGTTCTTCCTGATCAATGTTAGTCATTAATGACACTTGGAATCATCCTCCCAAATCCTTTGATAATTAACTCCTGGTGATTGTGAATAAAATCGGTTGGTGAAAATTAGTAGGAAAGAGAAAATTCATTCCTCACCCGTCTTCTGATGAATTTCCCATGGAATCATCCACCGGAAAACAATTGCATTCTCTCTTGGTGCCTTGGAAGACATCGGTTTGTGCAAATTACTCAAAGTACGAAAATCGTTCTTTACAAGCACCTAGTGGTAAAGACTCCAGCAATCCAGATTCTCTCCTCCTGAGTTTGTAGAGATTGGTTCATGAAAATGACTAAAAAATCAAACCTTTATTACTGATCACTGCATCTAATTAGTACCTCATGGAATCATCCTCCAAAGACCTTTTAGCTACCCTGCTGGTCACTTGCTAGAGATGGGTAGTGTAAATTGCTAAAAATGAGACCTTCAAGATTAATCCGATGTAGCCATTGATGTCTCATGCACGCTTCCTCGAAAAGCCATTCAGATTCTCTCCTGATCCTTTGGTAGAGATGGGTTCATGAAAATTACAAAAATCCAACAGTAATTACTGATCACTGCTAGTCATTAACTCCATCTGGCATGATCCTACAAAATCCTTTCAGAATTGCTTCTGGTGATTTGTTATAGGTCGAGTCTCGAAAATTCCGCATAATAAGCAATTCTGAATGGCTTCGTGGTAGTCATTCATTCCTCACATATTGAGCCTCCTTAGTACATTCCAATTTGCTCCTGTTGACTTGGAAGAAATCAGTTCCTGAAATAGACTCGAAATGAGAAATTCACCTTGGATGTGCGCAACAGATAAATTTGAGAAGGAATCTTCCTGAAAGACCCGAGGAGTCACTTCTCGTTCTATGGTACAGAGCAGTGCGTGAAAATTATTCCAGATGAGAAAGACATGCCTAATCTGGTATCCTGATCTATTTCTCATGGAAACATCCACCAAAACACAAGTCTCTTCTCTCTTCAGGATTTGGTGGAGATTGATCGTGAAAATTGATAAAATGAGAAAGTTAGAACTGATCAATGCTATAAATCAGTGACAAATGGAATCATCCCCCAAAAGCCTTTCAGATTCGCTTCTTGTGATTTGGTAGAGATCAGTTCATGATTTGATGAAAATTACTCCAAAGAAGACAGTTCTTCCTGATCAATGTTAGTCATTAATGACACTTGGAATCATCCTCCCAAATCCTTTGATAATTAACTCCTGGTGATTGTGAATAAAATCGGTTGGTGAAAATTAGTAGGAAAGAGAAAATTCATTCCTCACCCGTCTTCTGATGAATTTCCCATGGAATCATCCACCGGAAAACAATTGCATTCTCTCTTGGTGCCTTGGAAGAGATCGGTTTGTGCAAATTACTCAAAGTACGAAAATCGTTCTTTACAAGCACCTAGTGGGAAAGACTCCAGCAATCCAGATTCTCTCCTCCTGAGTTTGTAGAGATTGGTTCATGAAAATGACTAAAAAATCAAACCTTTATTACTGATCACTGCATCTAATTAGTACCTCATGGAATCATCCTCCAAAGACCTTTTAGCTACCCTGCTGGTCACTTGCTAGAGATGGGTAGTGTAAATTGCTAAAAATGAGACCTTCAAGATTAATCCGATGTAGCCATTGATGTCTCATGCACGCTTCCTCGAAAAGCCATTCAGATTCTCTCCTGATCCTTTGGTAGAGATGGGTTCATGAAAATTACAAAAATCCAACAGTAATTACTGATCACTGCTAGTCATTAACTCCATCTGGCATGATCCTACAAAATCCTTTCAGAATTGCTTCTGGTGATTTGTTATAGGTCGAGTCTCGAAAATTCCGCATAATAAGCAATTCTGAATGGCTTCGTGGTAGTCATTCATTCCTCACATATTGAGCCTCCTTAGTACATTCCAATTTGCTCCTGTTGACTTGGAAGAAATCAGTTCCTGAAATAGACTCGAAATGAGAAATTCACCTTGGATGTGCGCAACAGATAAATTTGAGAAGGAATATTCCTGAAAGACCCGAGGAGTCACTTCTCGTTCTATGGTACAGAGCAGTGCGTGAAAATTATTCCAGATGAGAAAGACATGCCTAATCTGGTATCCTGATCTATTTCTCATGGAAACATCCACCAAAACACAAGTCTCTTCTCTCTTCAGGATTTGGTGGAGATTGATCGTGAAAATTGATAAAATGAGAAAGTTAGAACTGATCAATGCTATAAATCAGTGACAAATGGAATCATCCCCCAAAAGCCTTTCAGATTCGCTTCTTGTGATTTGGTAGAGATCAGTTCATGATTTGATGAAAATTACTCCAAAGAAGACAGTTCTTCCTGATCAATGTTAGTCATTAATGACACTTGGAATCATCCTCCCAAATCCTTTGATAATTAACTCCTGGTGATTGTGAATAAAATCGGTTGGTGACAATTAGTAGGAAAGAGAAAATTCATTCCTCACCCGTCTTCTGATGAATTTCCCATGGAATCATCCACCGGAAAACAATTGCATTCTCTCTTGGTGCCTTGGAAGAGATCGGTTTGTGCAAATTACTCAAAGTACGAAAATCGTTCTTTACAAGCACCTAGTGGGAAAGACTCCAGCAATCCAGATTCTCTCCTCCTGAGTTTGTAGAGATTGGTTCATGAAAATGACTAAAAAATCAAACCTTTATTACTGATCACTGCATCTAATTAGTACCTCATGGAATCATCCTCCAAAGACCTTTTAGCTACCCTGCTGGTCACTTGCTAGAGATGGGTAGTGTAAATTGCTAAAAATGAGACCTTCAAGATTAATCCGATGTAGCCATTGATGTCTCATGCACGCTTCCTCGAAAAGCCATTCAGATTCTCTCCTGATCCTTTGGTAGAGATGGGTTCATGAAAATTACAAAAATCCAACAGTAATTACTGATCACTGCTAGTCATTAACTCCATCTGGCATGATCCTACAAAATCCTTTCAGAATTGCTTCTGGTGATTTGTTATAGGTCGAGTCTCGAAAATTCCGCATAATAAGCAATTCTGAATGGCTTCGTGGTAGTCATTCATTCCTCACATATTGAGCCTCCTTAGTACATTCCAATTTGCTCCTGTTTACTTGGAAGAAATCAGTTCCTGAAATAGACTCGAAATGAGAAATTCACCTTGGATGTGCGCAACAGATAAATTTGAGAAGGAATCTTCCTGAAAGACCCGAGGAGTCACTTCTCGTTCTATGGTACAGAGCAGTGCGTGAAAATTATTCCAGATGAGAAAGACATGCCTAATCTGGTATCCTGATCTATTTCTCATGGAAACATCCACCAAAACACAAGTCTCTTCTCTCTTCAGGATTTGGTGGAGATTGATCGTGAAAATTGATAAAATGAGAAAGTTAGAACTGATCAATGCTATAAATCAGTGACAAATGGAATCATCCCCCAAAAGCCTTTCAGATTCGCTTCTTGTGATTTGGTAGAGATCAGTTCATGATTTGATGAAAATTACTCCAAAGAAGACAGTTCTTCCTGATCAATGTTAGTCATTAATGACACTTGGAATCATCCTCCCAAATCCTTTGATAATTAACTCCTGGTGATTGTGAATAAAATCGGTTGGTGACAATTAGTAGGAAAGAGAAAATTCATTCCTCACCCGTCTTCTGATGAATTTCCCATGGAATCATCCACCGGAAAACAATTGCATTCTCTCTTGGTGCCTTGGAAGAGATCGGTTTGTGGAAATTACTCAAAGTACGAAAATCGTTCTTTACAAGCACCTAGTGGTAAAGACTCCAGCAATCCAGATTCTCTCCTCCTGAGTTTGTAGAGATTGGTTCATGAAAATGACTAAAAAATCAAAGCTTTATTACTGATCACTGCATCTAATTAGTACCTCATGGAATCATCCTCCAAAGACCTTTTAGCTACTCTGCTGGTCACTTGCTAGAGATGGGTAGTGTAAATTGCTAAAAATGAGATCTTCAATACTAATCCGATGTAGCCATTGATGTCTCATGCACGCTCCCTCGAAAAGGCATTCGGATTCTCTCCTGATCCTTTGGTAGAGATGGGTTCATGAAAATTACAAAAATCCATCAGTAATTACTGATCACTGCTAGTCATTAACTCCATCTGGCATGATCCTCCAAAATCCTTTCAGAATTGCTTCTGGTGATTTGTTATAGGTCGAGTCTCGAAAATTCCGCAAAATAAGCAATTCTGAATGGCTTCGTGGTAGACATTCATTCCTCACATATTGAGGGTCCTTAGTACATTCCAATTTGCTCCTGTTTACTTGGAAGAAATCAGTTCCTGAAATAGACTCGAAATGAGAAATTCACCTTGGATGTGCGCAACGGATAAATTTGAGAAGGAATCTTCCTGAAAGACCCGAGGAGTCACTTCTCGTCCTATGGTACAGAGCAGTGCATGAAAATTATTCCAGATGAGAAAGACATGCCTAATCTGGTATCCTGATCTATTTCTCATGGAAACATCCACCAAAACACAAGTCTCTTCTCTCTTCAGGATTTGGTGGAGATTGATCGTGAAAATTGCTAAAAATGAGAAAGTTAGAACTGATCAATGCTATAAATCAGTGACAAATGGAATCATCCCCCAAAAGCCTTTCAGATTCGCTTCTTGTGATTTGGTAGAGATCAGTTCATGATTTGATGAAAATTACTCCAAAGAAGACAGTTCTTCCTGATCAATGTTAGTCATTAATGACACTTGGAATCATCCTCCCAAATCCTTTGATAATTAACTCCTAGGGATTGTGAATAAAATCGGTTGGTGAAAATTAGTAGGAAAGAGAAAATTCATTCCTCACCCGTCTTCTGATGAATTTCCCATGGAATCATCCACCGGAAAACAATTGCATTCTCTCTTGGTGCGTTGGAAGAGATCGGTTTGTGGAAATTACTCAAAGTACGAAAATCGTTGTTTACAAGCACCTAGTGGTAAAGACTCCAGCAATGCAGATTCTCTCCTCCTGAGTTTGTAGAGATTGGTTCATGAAAATGACTAAAAAATCAAACCTTTATTACTGATCACTGCATCTAATTAGTACCTCATGGAATCATCCTCCAAAGACCTTTTAGCTACTCTGCTGGTCACTTGCTAGAGATGGGTAGTGTAAATTGCTAAAAATGAGATCTTCAATACTAATCCGATGTAGCCATTGATGTCTCATGCACGCTTCCTCGAAAAGGCATTCGGATTCTCTCCTGATCCTTTGGTAGAGATGGGTTCATGAAAATTACAAAAATCCAACAGTAATTACTGATCACTGCTAGTCATTAACTCCATCTGGCATGATCCTCCAAAATCCTTTCAGAATTGCTTCTGGTGATTTGTTATAGGTCGAGTCTCGAAAATTCCGCAAAATAAGCAATTCTGAATGGCTTCGTGGTAGTCATTCATTCCTCACATATTGAGCCTCCTTAGTACATTCCAATTTGCTCCTGTTGACCTGGAAGAAATCAGTTCCTGAAATAGACTCGAAATGAGAAATTCACCTTGGATGTGCGCAACAGATAAATTTGAGAAGGAATATTCCTGAAAGACCCGAGGAGTCACTTCTCGTTCTATGGTACAGAGCAGTGCGTGAAAATTATTCCAGATGAGAAAGACCTGCCTAATCTGGTATCCTGATCTATTTCTCATGGAAACATCCACCAAAACACAAGTCTCTTCTCTCTTCAGGATTTGGTGGAGATTGATCATGAAAATTGCTAAAAATGAGAAAGTTAGAACTGATCAATGCTATAAATCAGTGACCAATGGAATCATCCCCCAAAAGCCTTTCAGATTCGCTTCTTGTGATTTGGTAGAGATCAGTTCATGATTTGATGAAAATTACTCCAAAGGAGACAGTTCTTCCTGATCAATGTTAGTCATTAATGACACTTGGAATCATCCTCCCAAATCCTTTGATAATTAACTCCTGGTGATTGTGAATAAAATCGGTTGGTGAAAATTAGTAGGAAAGAGAAAATTCATTCCTCACCCGTCTTCTGATGAATTTCCCATGGAATCATCCACCGGAAAACAATTGCATTCTCTCTTGGTGCCTTGGAAGAGATCGGTTTGTGGAAATTACTCAAAGTACGAAAATCGTTCTTTACAAGCACCTAGTGGTAAAGACTCCAGCAATCCAGATTCTCTCCTCCTGAGTTTGTAGAGATTGGTTCATGAAAATGACTAAAAAATCAAACCTTTATTACTGATCACTGCATCTAATTAGTACCTCATGGAATCATCCTCCAAAGACCTTTTAGCTACCCTGCTGGTCACTTGCTAGAGATGGCTAGTGTAAATTGCTAAAAATGAGACCTTCAAGATTAATCCGATGTAGCCATTGATGTCTCATGCACGCTTCCTCGAAAAGCCATTCAGATTCTCTCCTGATCCTTTGGTAGAGATGGGTTCATGAAAATTACAAAAATCCAACAGTAATTACTGATCACTGCTAGTCATTAACTCCATCTGGCATGATCCTCCAAAATCCTTTCAGAATTGCTTCTGGTGATTTGTTATAGGTCGAGTCTCGAAAATTCCGCAAAATAAGCAATTCTGAATGGCTTCGTGGTAGACATTCATTCCTCACATATTGAGGCTCCTTAGTACATTCCAATTTGCTCCTGTTTACTTGGAAGAAATCAGTTCCTGAAATAGACTCGAAATGAGAAATTCACCTTGGATTTGCGCAACGGATAAATTTATGAAGGAATCTTCCTGAAAGACCCGAGGAGTCACTTCTCGTCCTATGGTACAGAGCAGTGCGTGAAAATTATTCCAGATGAGAAAGACATGCCTAATCTGGTATCCTGATCTATTTCTCATGGAAACATCCACCAAAACACAAGTCTCTTCTCTCTTCAGGATTTGGTGGAGATTGATCATGAAAATTGCTAAAAATGAGAAAGTTAGAACTGATCAATGCTATAAATCAGTGACAAATGGAATCATCCCCCAAAAGCCTTTCCGATTCGCTTCTTGTGATTTGGTAGAGATCAGTTCATGATTTGATGAAAATTACTCCAAAGGAGACAGTTCTTCCTGATCAATGTTAGTCATTAATGACACTTGGAATCATCCTCCCAAATCCTTTGATAATTAACTCCTGGTGATTGTGAATAAAATCGGTTGGTGAAAATTAGTAGGAAAGAGAAAATTCATTCCTCACCCGTCTTCTGATGAATTTCCCATGGAATCATCCACCGGAAAACAATTGCATTCTCTCTTGGTGCCTTGGAAGAGATCGGTTTGTGCAAATTACTCAAAGTACGAAAATCGTTCTTTACAAGCACCTAGTGGTAAAGACTCCAGCAATCCAGATTCTCTCCTCCTGAGTTTGTAGAGATTGGTTCATGAAAATGACTAAAAAATCAAAGCTTTATTACTGATCACTGCATCTAATTAGTACCTCATGGAATCATCCTCCAAAGACCTTTTAGCTACCCTGCTGGTCACTTGCTAGAGATGGCTAGTGTAAATTGCTAAAAATGAGACCTTCAAGATTAATCCGATGTAGCCATTGATGTCTCATGCACGCTTCCTCGAAAAGCCATTCAGATTCTCTCCTGATCCTTTGGTAGAGATGGGTTCATGAAAATTACAAAAATCCAACAGTAATTACTGATCACTGCTAGTCATTAACTCCATCTGGCATGATCCTACAAAATCCTTTCAGAATTGCTTCTGGTGATTTGTTATAGGTCGAGTCTCGAAAATTCCGCATAATAAGCAATTCTGAATGGCTTCGTGGTAGTCATTCATTCCTCACATATTGAGCCTCCTTAGTACATTCCAATTTGCTCCTGTTGACTTGGAAGAAATCAGTTCCTGAAATAGACTCGAAATGAGAAATTCACCTTGGATGTGCGCAACAGATAAATTTGAGAAGGAATATTCCTGAAAGACCCGAGGAGTCACTTCTCGTTCTATGGTACAGAGCAGTGCGTGAAAATTATTCCAGATGAGAAAGACATGCCTAATCTGGTATCCTGATCTATTTCTCATGGAAACATCCACCAAAACACAAGTCTCTTCTCTCTTCAGGATTTGGTGGAGATTGATCGTGAAAATTGATAAAATGAGAAAGTTAGAACTGATCAATGCTATAAATCAGTGAAAAATGGAATCATCCCCCAAAAGCCTTTCAGATTCGCTTCTTGTGATTTGGTAGAGATCAGTTCATGATTTGATGAAAATTACTCCAAAGGAGACAGTTCTTCCTGATCAATGTTAGTCATTAATGACACTTGGAATCATCCTCCCAAATCCTTTGATAATTAACTCCTGGTGATTGTGAATAAAATCGGTTGGTGAAAATTAGTAGGAAAGAGAAAATTCATTCCTCACCCGTCTTCTGATGAATTTCCCATGGAATCATCCACCGGAAAACAATTGCATTCTCTCTTGGTGCCTTGGAAGAGATCGGTTTGTGCAAATTACTCAAAGTACGAAAATCGTTCTTTACAAGCACCTAGTGGTAAAGACTCCAGCAATCCAGATTCTCTCCTCCTGAGTTTGTAGAGATTGGTTCATGAAAATGACTAAAAAATCAAACCTTTATTACTGATCACTGCATCTAATTAGTACCTCATGGAATCATCCTCCAAAGACCTTTTAGCTACCCTGCTGGTCACTTGCTAGAGATGGGTAGTGTAAATTGCTAAAAATGAGATCTTCAATACTAATCCGATGTAGCCATTGATGTCTCATGCACGCTTCCTCGAAAAGCCATTCAGATTCTCTCCTGATCCTTTGGTAGAGATGGGTTCATGAAAATTACAAAAATCCAACAGTAATTACTGATCACTGCTAGTCATTAACTCCATCTGGCATGATCCTACAAAATCCTTTCAGAATTGCTTCTGGTGATTTGTTATAGGTCGAGTCTAGAAAATTCCGCATAATAAGCAATTCTGAATGGCTTCGTGGTAGTCATTCATTCCTCACATATTGAGCCTCCTTAGTACATTCCAATTTGCTCCTGTTGACTTGGAAGAAATCAGTTCCTGAAATAGACTCGAAATGAGAAATTCACCTTGGATGTGCGCAACAGATAAATTTGAGAAGGAATCTTCCTGAAAGACCCGAGGAGTCACTTCTCGTTCTATGGTACAGAGCAGTGCGTGAAAATTATTCCAGATGAGAAAGACATGCCTAATCTGGTATCCTGATCTATTTCTCATGGAAACATCCACCAAAACACAAGTCTCTTCTCTCTTCAGGATTTGGTGGAGATTGATCGTGAAAATTGATAAAATGAGAAAGTTAGAACTGATCAATGCTATAAATCAGTGACAAATGGAATCATCCCCCAAAAGCCTTTCCGATTCGCTTCTTGTGATTTGGTAGAGATCAGTTCATGATTTGATGAAAATTACTCCAAAGGAGACAGTTCTTCCTGATCAATGTTAGTCATTAATGACACTTGGAATCATCCTCCCAAATCCTTTGATAATTAACTCCTGGTGATTGTGAATAAAATCGGTTGGTGAAAATTAGTAGGAAAGAGAAAATTCATTCCTCACCCGTCTTCTGATGAATTTCCCATGGAATCATCCACCGGAAAACAATTGCATTCTCTCTTGGTGCCTTGGAAGAGATCGGTTTGTGCAAATTACTCAAAGTACGAAAATCGTTCTTTACAAGCACCTAGTGGGAAAGACTCCAGCAATCCAGATTCTCTCCTCCTGAGTTTGTAGAGATTGGTTCATGAAAATTACTAAAAAATCAAACCTTTATTACTGATCACTGCATCTAATTAGTACCTCATGGAATCATCCTCCAAAGACCTTTTAGCTACCCTGCTGGTCACTTGCTAGAGATGGCTAGTGTAAATTGCTAAAAATGAGACCTTCAAGACTAATCCGATGTAGCCATTGATGTCTCATGCACGCTTCCTCGAAAAGCCATTCAGATTCTCTCCTGATCCTTTGGTAGAGATGGGTTCATGAAAATTACAAAAATCCAACAGTAATTACTGATCACTGCTAGTCATTAACTCCATCTGGCATGATCCTCCAAAATCCTTTCAGAATTGCTTCTGGTGATTTGTTATAGGTCGAGTCTCGAAAATTCCGCAAAATAAGCAATTCTGAATGGCTTCGTGGTAGTCATTCATTCCTCACATATTGAGCCTCCTTAGTACATTCCAA
Source organism: Eretmochelys imbricata (assembly GCF_965152235.1). Taxonomy (NCBI): domain Eukaryota; kingdom Metazoa; phylum Chordata; order Testudines; family Cheloniidae; genus Eretmochelys; species Eretmochelys imbricata. The sequence goes on along the minus strand of NW_027554341.1, from coordinate 2,865,715 downwards.
TTTGCTCCTGTTGAATTGGAAGAAATCAGTTCCTGAAAGAGACTCGAAATGAGAAATTCACCTTGGATGTGCGCAACAGATAAATTTGAGAAGGAATCTTCCTGAAAGACCCGAGGAGTCACTTCTCGTCCTATGGTACAGAGCAGTGCATGAAAATTATTCCAGATGAGAAAGACATGCCTAATCTGGTATCCTGATCTATTTCTCATGGAAACATCCACCAAAACACAAGTCTCTTCTCTCTTCAGGATTTGGTGGAGATTGATCGTGAAAATTGCTAAAAATGAGAAAGTTAGAACTGATCAATGCTATAAATCAGTGACAAATGGAATCATCCCCCAAAAGCCTTTCAGATTCGCTTCTTGTGATTTGGTAGAGATCAGTTCATGATTTGATGAAAATTACTCCAAAGAAGACAGTTCTTCCTGATCAATGTTAGTCATTAATGACACTTGGAATCATCCTCCCAAATCCTTTGATAATTAACTCCTAGGGATTGTGAATAAAATCGGTTGGTGAAAATTAGTCGGAAAGAGAAAATTCATTCCTCACCCGTCTTCTGATGAATTTCCCATGGAATCATCCACCGGAAAACAATTGCATTCTCTCTTGGTGCGTTGGAAGAGATCGGTTTGTGGAAATAACTCAAAGTACGAAAATCGTTCTTTACAAGCACCTAGTGGTAAAGACTCCAGCAATCCAGATTCTCTCCTCCTGAGTTTGTAGAGATTGGTTCATGAAAATGACTAAAAAATCAAACCTTTATTACTGATCACTTCATCTAATTAGTACCTCATGGAATCATCCTCCAAAGACCTTTTAGCTACTCTGCTGGTCACTTGCTAGAGATGGCTAGTGTAAATTGCTAAAAATGAGACCTTCAATACTAATCCGATGTAGCCATTGATGTCTCATGCACGCTTCCTCGAAAAGCCATTCAGATTCTCTCCTGATACTTTGGTAGAGATGGGTTCATGAAAATTACAAAAATCCAACAGTAATTACTGATCACTGCTAGTCATTAACTCCATCTGGCATGATCCTCCAAAATCCTTTCCGAATTGCTTCTGGTGATTTGTTATAGGTCGAGTCTTGAAAATTCCGCAAAATAAGCAATTCTGAATGGCTTCGTGGTAGTCATTCATTCCTCACATATTGAGCCTCCTTAGTACATTCCAATTTGCTCCTGTTGACTTGGAAGAAATCAGTTCCTGAAATAGACTCGAAATGAGAAATTCACCTTGGATGTGCGCAACAGATAAATTTGAGAAGGAATATTCCTGAAAGACCCGAGGAGTCACTTCTCGTTCTATGGTACAGAGCAGTGCGTGAAAATTATTCCAGATGAGAAAGACATGCCTAATCTGGTATCCTGATCTATTTCTCATGGAAACATCCACCAAAACACAAGTCTCTTCTCTCTTCAGGATTTGGTGGAGATTGATCATGAAAATTGCTAAAAATGAGAAAGTTAGAACTGATCAATGCTATAAATCAGTGACAAATGGAATCATCCCCCAAAAGCCTTTCAGATTCGCTTCTTGTGATTTGGTAGAGATCAGTTCATGATTTGATGAAAATTACTCCAAAGGAGACAGTTCTTCCTGATCAATGTTAGTCATTAATGACACTTGGAATCATCCTCCCAAATCCTTTGATAATTTACTCCTGGTGATTGTGAATAAAATCGGTTGGTGAAAATTAGTAGGAAAGAGAAAATTCATTCCTCACCCGTCTTCTGATGAATTTCCCATGGAATCATCCACCGGAAAACAATTGCATTCTCTCTTGGTGCCTTGGAAGAGATCGGTTTGTGGAAATTACTCAAAGTACGAAAATCGTTCTTTACAAGCACCTAGTGGTAAAGACTCCAGCAATCCAGATTCTCTCCTCCTGAGTTTGTAGAGATTGGTTCATGAAAATGACTAAAAAATCCAACCTTTATTACTGATCACTGCATCTAATTAGTACCTCATGGAATCATCCTCCAAAGACCTTTTAGCTACCCTGCTGGTCACTTGCTAGAGATGGCTAGTGTAAATTGCTAAAAATGAGACCTTCAAGACTAATCCGATGTAGCCATTGATGTCTCATGCACGCTTCCTCGAAAAGCCATTCAGATTCTCTCCTGATCCTTTGGTAGAGATGGGTTCATGAAAATTACAAAAATCCAACAGTAATTACTGATCACTGCTAGTCATTAACTCCATCTGGCATGATCCTACAAAATCCTTTCAGAATTGCTTCTGGTGATTTGTTATAGGTCGAGTCTCGAAAATTCCGCAAAATAAGCAATTCTGAATGGCTTCGTGGTAGTCATTCATTCCTCACATATTGAGCCTCCTTAGTACATTCCAATTTGCTCCTGTTGACTTGGAAGAAATCAGTTCCTGAAATAGACTCGAAATGAGAAATTCACCTTGGATGTGCGCAACAGATAAATTTGAGAAGGAATATTCCTGAAAGACCCGAGGAGTCACTTCTCGTTCTATGGTACAGAGCAGTGCGTGAAAATTATTCCAGATGAGAAAGACATGCCTAATCTGGTATCCTGATCTATTTCTCATGGAAACATCCACCAAAACACAAGTCTCTTCTCTCTTCAGGATTTGGTGGAGATTGATCGTGAAAATTGATAAAATGAGAAAGTTAGAACTGATCAATGCTATAAATCAGTGACAAACGGAATCATCCCCCAAAAGCCTTTCAGATTCGCTTCTTGTGATTTGGTAGAGATCAGTTCATGATTTGATGAAAATTACTCCAAAGAAGACAGTTCTTCCTGATCAATGTTAGTCATTAATGACACTTGGAATCATCCTCCCAAATCATTTGATAATTAACTCCTAGGGATTGTGAATAAAATCGGTTGGTGAAAATTAGTAGGAAAGAGAAAATTCATTCCTCACCCGTCTTCTGATGAATTTCCCATGGAATCATCCACCGGAAAACAATTGCATTCTCTCTTGGTGCGTTGGAAGAGATCGTTTTTTGCAAATTACTCAAAGTACGAAAATCGTTCTTTACAAGCACCTAGTGGTAAAGACTCCAGCAATCCAGATTCTCTCCTCCTGAGTTTGTAGAGATTGGTTCATGAAAATGACTAAAAAATCAAACCTTTATTACTGATCACTGCATCTAATTAGTACCTCATGGAATCATCCTCCAAAGACCTTTTAGCTACTCTGCTGGTCACTTGCTAGAGATGGCTAGTGTAAATTGCTAAAAATGAGACCTTCAATACTAATCCGATGTAGCCATTGATGTCTCATGCACGCTTCCTCGAAAAGGCATTCGGATTCTCTCCTGATCCTTTGGTAGAGATGGGTTCATGAAAATTACAAAAATCCAACAGTAATTACTGATCACTGCTAGTCATTAACTCCATCTGGCATTATCCTCCAAAATCCTTTCAGAATTGCTTCTGGTGATTTGTTATAGGTCGAGTCTCGAAAAATTCGCAAAATAAGCAATTCTGAATGGCTTCGTGGTAGTCATTCATTCCTCACATATTGAGACTCCTTAGTACATTCCAATTTGCTCCTGTTGACTTGGAAGAAATCAGTTCCTGAAATAGACTCGAAATGAGAAATTCACCTTGGATGTGCGCAACAGAGAAATTTGAGAAGGAATATTCCTGAAAGACCCGAGGAGTCACTTCTCGTTCTATGGTACAGAGCAGTGCGTGAAAATTATTCCAGATGAGAAAGACATGCCTAATCTGGTATCCTGATCTATTTCTCATGGAAACATCCACCAAAACACAAGTCTCTTCTCTCTTCAGGATTTGGTGGAGATTGATCATGAAAATTGCTAAAAATGAGAAAGTTAGAACTGATCAATGCTATAAATCAGTGACAAATGGAATCATCCCCCAAAAGCCTTTCAGATTCGCTTCTTGTGATTTGGTAGAGATCAGTTCATGATTTGATGAAAATTACTCCAAAGGAGACAGTTCTTCCTGATCAATGTTAGTCATTAATGACACTTGGAATCATCCTCCCAAATCCTTTGATAATTAACTCCTGGTGATTGTGAATAAAATCGGTTGGTGAAAATTAGTAGGAAAGAGAAAATTCATTCCTCACCCGTCTTCTGATGAATTTCAGATGGAATCATCCACCGGAAAACAATTGCATTCTCTCTTGGTGCCTTGGAAGAGATCGGTTTGTGCAAATTACTCAAAGTACGAAAATCGTTCTTTACAAGCACCTAGTGGTAAAGACTCCAGCAATCCAGATTCTCTCCTCCTGAGTTTGTAGAGATTGGTTCATGAAAATGACTAAAAAATCCAACCTTTATTACTGATCACTGCATCTAATTAGTACCTCATGGAATCATCCTCCAAAGACCTTTTAGCTACCCTGCTGGTCACTTGCTAGAGATGGCTAGTGTAAATTGCTAAAAATGAGACCTTCAAGACTAATCCGATGTAGCCATTGATGTCTCATGCACGCTTCCTCGAAAAGCCATTCAGATTCTCTCCTGATCCTTTGGTAGAGATGGGTTCATGAAAATTACAAAAATCCAACAGTAATTACTGATCACTGCTAGTCATTAACTCCATCTGGCATGATCCTACAAAATCCTTTCAGAATTGCTCCTGGTGATTTGTTATAGGTCGAGTCTCGAAAATTCCGCAAAATAAGCAATTCTGAATGGCTTCGTGGTAGTCATTCATTCCTCACATATTGAGCCTCCTTAGTACATTCCAATTTGCTCCTGTTGACTTGGAAGAAATCAGTTCCTGAAATAGACTCGAAATGAGAAATTCACCTTGGATGTGCGCAACAGATAAATTTGAGAAGGAATATTCCTGAAAGACCCGAGGAGTCACTTCTCGTTCTATGGTACAGAGCAGTGCGTGAAAATTATTCCAGATGAGAAAGACATGCCTAATCTGGTATCCTGATCTATTTCTCATGGAAACATCCACCAAAACATAAGTCTCTTCTCTCTTCAGGATTTGGTGGAGATTGATCGTGAAAATTGATAAAATGAGAAAGTTAGAACTGATCAATGCTATAAATCAGTGACAAATGGAATCATCCCCCAAAAGCCTTTCAGATTCGCTTCTTGTGATTTGGTAGAGATCAGTTCATGATTTGATGAAAATTACTCCAAAGGAGACAGTTCTTCCTGATCAATGTTAGTCATTAATGACACTTGGAATCATCCTCCCAAATCCTTTGATAATTAACTCCTGGTGATTGTGAATAAAATCGGTTGGTGAAAATTAGTAGGAAAGAGAAAATTCATTCCTCACCCGTCTTCTGATGAATTTCCCATGGAATCATCCACCGGAAAACAATTGCATTTTCTCTTGGTGCCTTGGAAGAGATCGGTTTGTGGAAATTACTCAAAGTACGAAAATCGTTCTTTACAAGCACCTAGTGGTAAAGACTCTAGCAATCCAGATTCTCTCCTCCTGAGTTTGTAGAGATTGGTTCATGAAAATGACTAAAAAATCAAACCTTTATTACTGATCACTGCATCTAATTAGTACCTCATGGAATCATCCTCCAAGACCTTTTAGCTACTCTGCTGGTCACTTGCTAGAGATGGCTAGTGTAAATTGCTAAAAATGAGACCTTCAAGACTAATCCGATGTAGCCATTGATGTCTCATGGACGCTTCCTCGAAAAGCCATTCAGATTCTCTCCTGATCCTTTGGTAGAGATGGGTTCATGAAAATTACAAAAATCCAACAGTAATTACTGATCACTGCTAGTCATTAACTCCATCTGGCATGATCCTACAAAATCCTTTCAGAATTGCTTCTGGTGATTTGTTATAGGTCGAGTCTCGAAAATTCCGCAAAATAAGCAATTCTGAATGGCTTCGTGGTAGTCATTCATTCCTCACATATTGAGCCTCCTTAGTACATTCCAATTTGCTCCTGTTGACTTGGAAGAAATCAGTTCCTGAAATAGACTCGAAATGAGAAATTCACCTTGGATGTGCGCAACAGATAAATTTGAGAAGGAATATTCCTGAAAGACCCGAGGAGTCACTTCTCGTTCCATGGTACAGACCAGTGCGTGAAAATTATTCCAGATGAGAAAGACATGCCTAATCTGGTATCCTGATCTATTTCTCATGGAAACATCCACCAAAACACAAGTCTCTTCTCTCTTCAGGATTTGGTGGAGATTGATCGTGAAAATTGATAAAATGAGAAAGTTAGAACTGATCAATGCTATAAATCGGTGACAAATGGAATCATCCCCCAAAAGCCTTTCCGATTTGCTTCTTGTGATTTGGTAGAGATCAGTTCATGATTTGATGAAAATTACTCCAAAGAAGACAGTTCTTCCTGATCAATGTTAGTCATTAATGACACTTGGAATCATCCTCCCAAATCCTTTGATAATTAACTCCTAGGGATTGTGAATAAAATCGGTTGGTGAAAATTAGTAGGAAAGAGAAAATTCATTCCTCACCCGTCTTCTGATGAATTTCCCATGGAATCATCCACCGGAAAACAATTGCATTCCCTCTTGGTGCGTTGGAAGAGATCGTTTTTTGCAAATTACTCAAAGTACGAAAATCGTTCTTTACAAGCACCTAGTGGTAAAGACTCCAGCAATCCAGATTCTCTCCTCCTGAGTTTGTAGAGATTGGTTCATGAAAATGACTAAAAAATCCAACCTTTATTACTGATCACTGCATCTAATTAGTACCTCATGGAATCATCCTCCAAAGACCTTTTAGCTACTCTGCTGGTCACTTGCTAGAGATGGCTAGTGTAAATTGCTAAAAATGAGACCTTCAATACTAATCCGATGTAGCCATTGATGTCTCATGCACGCTTCCTCGAAAAGGCATTCGGATTCTCTCCTGATCCTTTGGTAGAGATGGGTTCATGAAAATTACAAAAATCCAACAGTAATTACTGATCACTGCTAGTCATTAACTCCATCTGGCATTATCCTCCAAAATCCTTTCAGAATTGCTTCTGGTGATTTGTTATAGGTCGAGTCTCGAAAAATCCGCAAAATAAGCAATTCTGAATGGCTTCGTGGTACTCATTCATTCCTCACATATTGAGACTCCTTAGTACATTCCAATTTGCTCCTGTTGACTTGGAAGAAATCAGTTCCTGAAATAGACTCGAAATGAGAAATTCACCTTGGATGTGCGCAACAGAGAAATTTGAGAAGGAATCTTCCTGAAAGACCCGAGGCTTCACTTCTCGTCCTATGGTACAGAGCAGTGCGTGAAAATTATTCCAGATGAGAAAGACATGCCTAATCTGGTATCCTGATCTATTTCTCATGGAAACATCCACCAAAACACAAGTCTCTTCTCTCTTCAGGATTTGGTGGAGATTGATGGTGAAAATTGCTAAAAATGAGAAAGTTAGAACTGATCAATGCTATAAATCAGTGACAAATGGAATCATCCCCCAAAAGCCTTTCAGATTCGCTTCTTGTGATTTGGTAGAGATCAGTTCATGATTTGATGAAAATTACTCCAAAGGAGACAGTTCTTCCTGATCAATGTTAGTCATTAATGACACTTGGAATCATCTTCCCAAATCCTTTGACAATTAACTCCTGGTGATTGTGAATAAAATCGGTTGGTGAAAATTAGTAGGAAAGAGAAAATTCATTCCTCACCCGTCTTCTGATGAATTTCCCATGGAATCATCCACCGGAAAAACAATTGCATTCTCTCTTGGTGCCTTGGAACAGATCGGTTTGTGCAAATTACTCAAAGTACGAAAATCATTCTTTACAAGCACCTCGTGGTAAAGACTCCAGCAATCCTCCAGCAATTCTCTCCTCCTGAGTTTGTAGAGATTGGTTCATGAAAATGACTAAAAAATCAAACATTTATTACTGATCCCTGCAGCTAATTAGTACCTCATGGAATCATCCTCCAAAGACCTTTTCGATACTCTGCTGGTCACTTGGTAGAGATGGGTAGTGTAAATTGCTAAGAAGGAGACCTTCAATACCAATCAGATGTAGCCACTGATGTCTCATGCACGCTTCCTCGAAAAGCCATTCGGATTCTCTCCTGATCCTTTGGTAGAGATCGGTTCACAAAAATTACAAAAATTCAACAGTAATTACTGATCACTGCTACTCATTAACTCCATCTGGCATGATCCTCCAAAATCCTTTCACATTTGCTTCTGGTGATTTGTTATAGGTCGAGTCTGGAAAATTCTGAAAAATAAGCAATTCTGAACGGCTTCTTGGTAGTCATTCATTCCTCACGTAATGAGCTTCCTTCGTATATTCCAATTCTGTCCTGTTGACTTGGAAGAAATCAGTTCCTGAAATAGACTCAAATTGAGAAATTCATCTTGGATGTGCACAACAGTCAAATTGGAGAAGGAATCTTCCTGAAAGACCCGAGGATTCACTTCTCGTCCTATGGTACAAAGCAGTGCGTGAAAATTACTCCAGATGAGATAGACATGCCTAATCTGGTATCCTGATCTATTGCTCATGGAAACATCCACCAAAACACAAGTCTATTCTCTCTTCAGGATTTGGTGGAGATTGATGGTGAAAATTGCTAAAAATGAGAAAGTTATAACTGATCCATGCTCTAAATCAGTGACAAATGGAATCATCCCCCAAAAGCCTTTCAGATTCGCTTCTTGTGATTTGGTAGATATCAGTTCATGATTTGATGAAAATTACTCAAAATGGGAGAGTTCTTCCTGATCAATGTTAGTAATTAATGACACTTGGAATGATCCTCCCAAATCCTTTGACAATTAACTCCTGGTGATTGTGAATAAAATCGGTTGGTGAAAATTAGTAGGAAAGAGAAAATGCATTCCTCACCCGTCTTCTGATGAATTTCCCATGGAATCATCCACCGGAAAAACAATTGCATTCTCTCTTGGTGCCTTGGAACAGATCGGTTTGTGCAAATTACTCAAAGTATGAAAATCATTCTTTACAAGCACCTAGTGGTAAAGACTCCAGCAATCCTAAAGCAATTCTCTCCTCCTGAGTTTGTAGAGATTGGTTCATGAAAATTACTAAAAAATCAAACATTTATTACTGATCCCTGCAGCTAATTAGTACCTCATGGAATCATCCTCCAAAGACCTTTCCGATACTCTGCTGGTCACTTGGGAGAGATGGGTAGTGTAAATTGCTAAAAAGGAGACCTTCAATACGAATCAGATGTAGCCGCTGATGTCTCATGCACGCTTCCTCGAAAAGCCATTCGGATTCTCTCCTGATCCTTTGGTAGAGATCGGTTCACGAAAATGACAAAAATTCAACAGTAATTACTGATCACTGCTACTCATTAACTCCATCTGGCATGATCCTCCAAAATCCTTTCAGATTTGCTTCTGGTGATTTGTTATAGGTCGAGTCTTGAAAATTCTGAAAAATAAGCAATTCTGAACGGCTTCGTGGTAGTCATTCATTCCTCACGTAATGAGCCTCCTTAGTACATTCCAATTCGCTCCTGTTGACTTGGAAGAAATCAGTTCCTGAAATAGACTCAAAATGAGAAATTCATCTTGTATGTGCGCAACAGACAAATTGGAGAAGGAATCTTCCTGAAAGACCCAAGGATTCATTTTTCGTCCTATGGTACAGAGCAGTGCGTTAAAATTACTCCAGATGAGAAAGACATGCCTAATCTGGTATCCTGATCTATTGCTCATGGAAACATCCACCAAAACACAAGTCTATTCTCTCTTCAGGATTTGGTGGAGATTGATGGTGAAAATTGCTAAAAATGAGAGAGTTATAACTGATCCATGCTATAAATCAGTGACAAATGGAATCATCCCCCAAAAGCCTTTCCGATTCGCTTCTTGTGATTTGGTAGATATCAGTTCATGATTTGATGAAAATTACTCAAAATGGGAGAGTTCTTTCTGATCAATGTTAGTAATTAATTACACTTGGAATCATCCTCCCAAATCCTTTGACAATTAACTCCTGGTGATTGTGAATAAAATCGGTTGGTGAAAATTAGTAGGAAAGAGAAAATGCATTCCTCACCCGTCTTCTGATGAATTTCCCATGGAATCATCCACCGGAAAACAATTGCATTCTCTCTTGGTGCCTTGGAAGAGATCGGTTTGTGCAAATTACTCAAAGTACGAAAATCGTTGTTTACAAGCACCTAGTGGTAAAGACTCCAGCAATGCAGATTCTCTCCTCCTGAGTTTGTAGAGATTGGTTCATGAAAATGACTAAAAAATCAAACCTTTATTACTGATCACTGCATCTAATTAGTACCTCATGGAATCATCCTCCAAAGACCTTTTAGCTACTCTGCTGGTCACTTGCTAGAGATGGGTAGTGTAAATTGCTAAAAATGAGATCTTCAATACTAATCCGATGTAGCCATTGATGTCTCATGCACGCTTCCTCGAAAAGGCATTCGGATTCTCTCCTGATCCTTTGGTAGAGATGGGTTCATGAAAATTACAAAAATCCAACAGTAATTACTGATCACTGCTAGTCATTAACTCCATCTGGCATGATCCTCCAAAATCCTTTCAGAATTGCTTCTGGTGATTTGTTATAGGTCGAGTCTCGAAAATTCCGCAAAATAAGCAATTCTGAATGGCTTCGTGGTAGTCATTCATTCCTCACATATTGAGCCTCCTTAGTACATTCCAATTTGCTCCTGTTGACCTGGAAGAAATCAGTTCCTGAAATAGACTCGAAATGAGAAATTCACCTTGGATGTGCGCAACAGATAAATTTGAGAAGGAATATTCCTGAAAGACCCGAGGAGTCACTTCTCGTTCTATGGTACAGAGCAGTGCGTGAAAATTATTCCAGATGAGAAAGACCTGCCTAATCTGGTATCCTGATCTATTTCTCATGGAAACATCCACCAAAACACAAGTCTCTTCTCTCTTCAGGATTTGGTGGAGATTGATCATGAAAATTGCTAAAAATGAGAAAGTTAGAACTGATCAATGCTATAAATCAGTGACCAATGGAATCATCCCCCAAAAGCCTTTCAGATTCGCTTCTTGTGATTTGGTAGAGATCAGTTCATGATTTGATGAAAATTACTCCAAAGGAGACAGTTCTTCCTGATCAATGTTAGTCATTAATGACACTTGGAATCATCCTCCCAAATCCTTTGATAATTAACTCCTGGTGATTGTGAATAAAATCGGTTGGTGAAAATTAGTAGGAAAGAGAAAATTCATTCCTCACCCGTCTTCTGATGAATTTCCCATGGAATCATCCACCGGAAAACAATTGCATTCTCTCTTGGTGCCTTGGAAGAGATCGGTTTGTGGAAATTACTCAAAGTACGAAAATCGTTCTTTACAAGCACCTAGTGGTAAAGACTCCAGCAATCCAGATTCTCTCCTCCTGAGTTTGTAGAGATTGGTTCATGAAAATGACTAAAAAATCAAACCTTTATTACTGATCACTGCATCTAATTAGTACCTCATGGAATCATCCTCCAAAGACCTTTTAGCTACCCTGCTGGTCACTTGCTAGAGATGGCTAGTGTAAATTGCTAAAAATGAGACCTTCAAGATTAATCCGATGTAGCCATTGATGTCTCATGCACGCTTCCTCGAAAAGCCATTCAGATTCTCTCCTGATCCTTTGGTAGAGATGGGTTCATGAAAATTACAAAAATCCAACAGTAATTACTGATCACTGCTAGTCATTAACTCCATCTGGCATGATCCTCCAAAATCCTTTCAGAATTGCTTCTGGTGATTTGTTATAGGTCGAGTCTCGAAAATTCCGCAAAATAAGCAATTCTGAATGGCTTCGTGGTAGACATTCATTCCTCACATATTGAGGCTCCTTAGTACATTCCAATTTGCTCCTGTTTACTTGGAAGAAATCAGTTCCTGAAATAGACTCGAAATGAGAAATTCACCTTGGATTTGCGCAACGGATAAATTTATGAAGGAATCTTCCTGAAAGACCCGAGGAGTCACTTCTCGTCCTATGGTACAGAGCAGTGCGTGAAAATTATTCCAGATGAGAAAGACATGCCTAATCTGGTATCCTGATCTATTTCTCATGGAAACATCCACCAAAACACAAGTCTCTTCTCTCTTCAGGATTTGGTGGAGATTGATCATGAAAATTGCTAAAAATGAGAAAGTTAGAACTGATCAATGCTATAAATCAGTGACAAATGGAATCATCCCCCAAAAGCCTTTCCGATTCGCTTCTTGTGATTTGGTAGAGATCAGTTCATGATTTGATGAAAATTACTCCAAAGGAGACAGTTCTTCCTGATCAATGTTAGTCATTAATGACACTTGGAATCATCCTCCCAAATCCTTTGATAATTAACTCCTGGTGATTGTGAATAAAATCGGTTGGTGAAAATTAGTAGGAAAGAGAAAATTCATTCCTCACCCGTCTTCTGATGAATTTCCCATGGAATCATCCACCGGAAAACAATTGCATTCTCTCTTGGTGCCTTGGAAGAGATCGGTTTGTGCAAATTACTCAAAGTACGAAAATCGTTCTTTACAAGCACCTAGTGGTAAAGACTCCAGCAATCCAGATTCTCTCCTCCTGAGTTTGTAGAGATTGGTTCATGAAAATGACTAAAAAATCAAAGCTTTATTACTGATCACTGCATCTAATTAGTACCTCATGGAATCATCCTCCAAAGACCTTTTAGCTACCCTGCTGGTCACTTGCTAGAGATGGCTAGTGTAAATTGCTAAAAATGAGACCTTCAAGATTAATCCGATGTAGCCATTGATGTCTCATGCACGCTTCCTCGAAAAGCCATTCAGATTCTCTCCTGATCCTTTGGTAGAGATGGGTTCATGAAAATTACAAAAATCCAACAGTAATTACTGATCACTGCTAGTCATTAACTCCATCTGGCATGATCCTACAAAATCCTTTCAGAATTGCTTCTGGTGATTTGTTATAGGTCGAGTCTCGAAAATTCCGCATAATAAGCAATTCTGAATGGCTTCGTGGTAGTCATTCATTCCTCACATATTGAGCCTCCTTAGTACATTCCAATTTGCTCCTGTTGACTTGGAAGAAATCAGTTCCTGAAATAGACTCGAAATGAGAAATTCACCTTGGATGTGCGCAACAGATAAATTTGAGAAGGAATATTCCTGAAAGACCCGAGGAGTCACTTCTCGTTCTATGGTACAGAGCAGTGCGTGAAAATTATTCCAGATGAGAAAGACATGCCTAATCTGGTATCCTGATCTATTTCTCATGGAAACATCCACCAAAACACAAGTCTCTTCTCTCTTCAGGATTTGGTGGAGATTGATCGTGAAAATTGATAAAATGAGAAAGTTAGAACTGATCAATGCTATAAATCAGTGAAAAATGGAATCATCCCCCAAAAGCCTTTCAGATTCGCTTCTTGTGATTTGGTAGAGATCAGTTCATGATTTGATGAAAATTACTCCAAAGGAGACAGTTCTTCCTGATCAATGTTAGTCATTAATGACACTTGGAATCATCCTCCCAAATCCTTTGATAATTAACTCCTGGTGATTGTGAATAAAATCGGTTGGTGAAAATTAGTAGGAAAGAGAAAATTCATTCCTCACCCGTCTTCTGATGAATTTCCCATGGAATCATCCACCGGAAAACAATTGCATTCTCTCTTGGTGCCTTGGAAGAGATCGGTTTGTGCAAATTACTCAAAGTACGAAAATCGTTCTTTACAAGCACCTAGTGGTAAAGACTCCAGCAATCCAGATTCTCTCCTCCTGAGTTTGTAGAGATTGGTTCATGAAAATGACTAAAAAATCAAACCTTTATTACTGATCACTGCATCTAATTAGTACCTCATGGAATCATCCTCCAAAGACCTTTTAGCTACCCTGCTGGTCACTTGCTAGAGATGGGTAGTGTAAATTGCTAAAAATGAGATCTTCAATACTAATCCGATGTAGCCATTGATGTCTCATGCACGCTTCCTCGAAAAGCCATTCAGATTCTCTCCTGATCCTTTGGTAGAGATGGGTTCATGAAAATTACAAAAATCCAACAGTAATTACTGATCACTGCTAGTCATTAACTCCATCTGGCATGATCCTACAAAATCCTTTCAGAATTGCTTCTGGTGATTTGTTATAGGTCGAGTCTAGAAAATTCCGCATAATAAGCAATTCTGAATGGCTTCGTGGTAGTCATTCATTCCTCACATATTGAGCCTCCTTAGTACATTCCAATTTGCTCCTGTTGACTTGGAAGAAATCAGTTCCTGAAATAGACTCGAAATGAGAAATTCACCTTGGATGTGCGCAACAGATAAATTTGAGAAGGAATCTTCCTGAAAGACCCGAGGAGTCACTTCTCGTTCTATGGTACAGAGCAGTGCGTGAAAATTATTCCAGATGAGAAAGACATGCCTAATCTGGTATCCTGATCTATTTCTCATGGAAACATCCACCAAAACACAAGTCTCTTCTCTCTTCAGGATTTGGTGGAGATTGATCGTGAAAATTGATAAAATGAGAAAGTTAGAACTGATCAATGCTATAAATCAGTGACAAATGGAATCATCCCCCAAAAGCCTTTCCGATTCGCTTCTTGTGATTTGGTAGAGATCAGTTCATGATTTGATGAAAATTACTCCAAAGGAGACAGTTCTTCCTGATCAATGTTAGTCATTAATGACACTTGGAATCATCCTCCCAAATCCTTTGATAATTAACTCCTGGTGATTGTGAATAAAATCGGTTGGTGAAAATTAGTAGGAAAGAGAAAATTCATTCCTCACCCGTCTTCTGATGAATTTCCCATGGAATCATCCACCGGAAAACAATTGCATTCTCTCTTGGTGCCTTGGAAGAGATCGGTTTGTGCAAATTACTCAAAGTACGAAAATCGTTCTTTACAAGCACCTAGTGGGAAAGACTCCAGCAATCCAGATTCTCTCCTCCTGAGTTTGTAGAGATTGGTTCATGAAAATTACTAAAAAATCAAACCTTTATTACTGATCACTGCATCTAATTAGTACCTCATGGAATCATCCTCCAAAGACCTTTTAGCTACCCTGCTGGTCACTTGCTAGAGATGGCTAGTGTAAATTGCTAAAAATGAGACCTTCAAGACTAATCCGATGTAGCCATTGATGTCTCATGCACGCTTCCTCGAAAAGCCATTCAGATTCTCTCCTGATCCTTTGGTAGAGATGGGTTCATGAAAATTACAAAAATCCAACAGTAATTACTGATCACTGCTAGTCATTAACTCCATCTGGCATGATCCTCCAAAATCCTTTCAGAATTGCTTCTGGTGATTTGTTATAGGTCGAGTCTCGAAAATTCCGCAAAATAAGCAATTCTGAATGGCTTCGTGGTAGTCATTCATTCCTCACATATTGAGCCTCCTTAGTACATTCCAATTTGCTCCTGTTGAATTGGAAGAAATCAGTTCCTGAAAGAGACTCGAAATGAGAAATTCACCTTGGATGTGCGCAACAGATAAATTTGAGAAGGAATCTTCCTGAAAGACCCGAGGAGTCACTTCTCGTCCTATGGTACAGAGCAGTGCATGAAAATTATTCCAGATGAGAAAGACATGCCTAATCTGGTATCCTGATCTATTTCTCATGGAAACATCCACCAAAACACAAGTCTCTTCTCTCTTCAGGATTTGGTGGAGATTGATCGTGAAAATTGCTAAAAATGAGAAAGTTAGAACTGATCAATGCTATAAATCAGTGACAAATGGAATCATCCCCCAAAAGCCTTTCAGATTCGCTTCTTGTGATTTGGTAGAGATCAGTTCATGATTTGATGAAAATTACTCCAAAGAAGACAGTTCTTCCTGATCAATGTTAGTCATTAATGACACTTGGAATCATCCTCCCAAATCCTTTGATAATTAACTCCTAGGGATTGTGAATAAAATCGGTTGGTGAAAATTAGTCGGAAAGAGAAAATTCATTCCTCACCCGTCTTCTGATGAATTTCCCATGGAATCATCCACCGGAAAACAATTGCATTCTCTCTTGGTGCGTTGGAAGAGATCGGTTTGTGGAAATAACTCAAAGTACGAAAATCGTTCTTTACAAGCACCTAGTGGTAAAGACTCCAGCAATCCAGATTCTCTCCTCCTGAGTTTGTAGAGATTGGTTCATGAAAATGACTAAAAAATCAAACCTTTATTACTGATCACTTCATCTAATTAGTACCTCATGGAATCATCCTCCAAAGACCTTTTAGCTACTCTGCTGGTCACTTGCTAGAGATGGCTAGTGTAAATTGCTAAAAATGAGACCTTCAATACTAATCCGATGTAGCCATTGATGTCTCATGCACGCTTCCTCGAAAAGCCATTCAGATTCTCTCCTGATACTTTGGTAGAGATGGGTTCATGAAAATTACAAAAATCCAACAGTAATTACTGATCACTGCTAGTCATTAACTCCATCTGGCATGATCCTCCAAAATCCTTTCCGAATTGCTTCTGGTGATTTGTTATAGGTCGAGTCTTGAAAATTCCGCAAAATAAGCAATTCTGAATGGCTTCGTGGTAGTCATTCATTCCTCACATATTGAGCCTCCTTAGTACATTCCAATTTGCTCCTGTTGACTTGGAAGAAATCAGTTCCTGAAATAGACTCGAAATGAGAAATTCACCTTGGATGTGCGCAACAGATAAATTTGAGAAGGAATATTCCTGAAAGACCCGAGGAGTCACTTCTCGTTCTATGGTACAGAGCAGTGCGTGAAAATTATTCCAGATGAGAAAGACATGCCTAATCTGGTATCCTGATCTATTTCTCATGGAAACATCCACCAAAACACAAGTCTCTTCTCTCTTCAGGATTTGGTGGAGATTGATCATGAAAATTGCTAAAAATGAGAAAGTTAGAACTGATCAATGCTATAAATCAGTGACAAATGGAATCATCCCCCAAAAGCCTTTCAGATTCGCTTCTTGTGATTTGGTAGAGATCAGTTCATGATTTGATGAAAATTACTCCAAAGGAGACAGTTCTTCCTGATCAATGTTAGTCATTAATGACACTTGGAATCATCCTCCCAAATCCTTTGATAATTTACTCCTGGTGATTGTGAATAAAATCGGTTGGTGAAAATTAGTAGGAAAGAGAAAATTCATTCCTCACCCGTCTTCTGATGAATTTCCCATGGAATCATCCACCGGAAAACAATTGCATTCTCTCTTGGTGCCTTGGAAGAGATCGGTTTGTGGAAATTACTCAAAGTACGAAAATCGTTCTTTACAAGCACCTAGTGGTAAAGACTCCAGCAATCCAGATTCTCTCCTCCTGAGTTTGTAGAGATTGGTTCATGAAAATGACTAAAAAATCCAACCTTTATTACTGATCACTGCATCTAATTAGTACCTCATGGAATCATCCTCCAAAGACCTTTTAGCTACCCTGCTGGTCACTTGCTAGAGATGGCTAGTGTAAATTGCTAAAAATGAGACCTTCAAGACTAATCCGATGTAGCCATTGATGTCTCATGCACGCTTCCTCGAAAAGCCATTCAGATTCTCTCCTGATCCTTTGGTAGAGATGGGTTCATGAAAATTACAAAAATCCAACAGTAATTACTGATCACTGCTAGTCATTAACTCCATCTGGCATGATCCTACAAAATCCTTTCAGAATTGCTTCTGGTGATTTGTTATAGGTCGAGTCTCGAAAATTCCGCAAAATAAGCAATTCTGAATGGCTTCGTGGTAGTCATTCATTCCTCACATATTGAGCCTCCTTAGTACATTCCAATTTGCTCCTGTTGACTTGGAAGAAATCAGTTCCTGAAATAGACTCGAAATGAGAAATTCACCTTGGATGTGCGCAACAGATAAATTTGAGAAGGAATATTCCTGAAAGACCCGAGGAGTCACTTCTCGTTCTATGGTACAGAGCAGTGCGTGAAAATTATTCCAGATGAGAAAGACATGCCTAATCTGGTATCCTGATCTATTTCTCATGGAAACATCCACCAAAACACAAGTCTCTTCTCTCTTCAGGATTTGGTGGAGATTGATCGTGAAAATTGATAAAATGAGAAAGTTAGAACTGATCAATGCTATAAATCAGTGACAAACGGAATCATCCCCCAAAAGCCTTTCAGATTCGCTTCTTGTGATTTGGTAGAGATCAGTTCATGATTTGATGAAAATTACTCCAAAGAAGACAGTTCTTCCTGATCAATGTTAGTCATTAATGACACTTGGAATCATCCTCCCAAATCCTTTGATAATTAACTCCTAGGGATTGTGAATAAAATCGGTTGGTGAAAATTAGTAGGAAAGAGAAAATTCATTCCTCACCCGTCTTCTGATGAATTTCCCATGGAATCATCCACCGGAAAACAATTGCATTCTCTCTTGGTGCGTTGGAAGAGATCGTTTTTTGCAAATTACTCAAAGTACGAAAATCGTTCTTTACAAGCACCTAGTGGTAAAGACTCCAGCAATCCAGATTCTCTCCTCCTGAGTTTGTAGAGATTGGTTCATGAAAATGACTAAAAAATCAAACCTTTATTACTGATCACTGCATCTAATTAGTACCTCATGGAATCATCCTCCAAAGACCTTTTAGCTACTCTGCTGGTCACTTGCTAGAGATGGCTAGTGTAAATTGCTAAAAATGAGACCTTCAATACTAATCCGATGTAGCCATTGATGTCTCATGCACGCTTCCTCGAAAAGGCATTCGGATTCTCTCCTGATCCTTTGGTAGAGATGGGTTCATGAAAATTACAAAAATCCAACAGTAATTACTGATCACTGCTAGTCATTAACTCCATCTGGCATTATCCTCCAAAATCCTTTCAGAATTGCTTCTGGTGATTTGTTATAGGTCGAGTCTCGAAAAATTCGCAAAATAAGCAATTCTGAATGGCTTCGTGGTAGTCATTCATTCCTCACATATTGAGACTCCTTAGTACATTCCAATTTGCTCCTGTTGACTTGGAAGAAATCAGTTCCTGAAATAGACTCGAAATGAGAAATTCACCTTGGATGTGCGCAACAGAGAAATTTGAGAAGGAATATTCCTGAAAGACCCGAGGAGTCACTTCTCGTTCTATGGTACAGAGCAGTGCGTGAAAATTATTCCAGATGAGAAAGACATGCCTAATCTGGTATCCTGATCTATTTCTCATGGAAACATCCACCAAAACACAAGTCTCTTCTCTCTTCAGGATTTGGTGGAGATTGATCATGAAAATTGCTAAAAATGAGAAAGTTAGAACTGATCAATGCTATAAATCAGTGACAAATGGAATCATCCCCCAAAAGCCTTTCAGATTCGCTTCTTGTGATTTGGTAGAGATCAGTTCATGATTTGATGAAAATTACTCCAAAGGAGACAGTTCTTCCTGATCAATGTTAGTCATTAATGACACTTGGAATCATCCTCCCAAATCCTTTGATAATTAACTCCTGGTGATTGTGAATAAAATCGGTTGGTGAAAATTAGTAGGAAAGAGAAAATTCATTCCTCACCCGTCTTCTGATGAATTTCAGATGGAATCATCCACCGGAAAACAATTGCATTCTCTCTTGGTGCCTTGGAAGAGATCGGTTTGTGCAAATTACTCAAAGTACGAAAATCGTTCTTTACAAGCACCTAGTGGTAAAGACTCCAGCAATCCAGATTCTCTCCTCCTGAGTTTGTAGAGATTGGTTCATGAAAATGACTAAAAAATCCAACCTTTATTACTGATCACTGCATCTAATTAGTACCTCATGGAATCATCCTCCAAAGACCTTTTAGCTACCCTGCTGGTCACTTGCTAGAGATGGCTAGTGTAAATTGCTAAAAATGAGACCTTCAAGACTAATCCGATGTAGCCATTGATGTCTCATGCACGCTTCCTCGAAAAGCCATTCAGATTCTCTCCTGATCCTTTGGTAGAGATGGGTTCATGAAAATTACAAAAATCCAACAGTAATTACTGATCACTGCTAGTCATTAACTCCATCTGGCATGATCCTACAAAATCCTTTCAGAATTGCTCCTGGTGATTTGTTATAGGTCGAGTCTCGAAAATTCCGCAAAATAAGCAATTCTGAATGGCTTCGTGGTAGTCATTCATTCCTCACATATTGAGCCTCCTTAGTACATTCCAATTTGCTCCTGTTGACTTGGAAGAAATCAGTTCCTGAAATAGACTCGAAATGAGAAATTCACCTTGGATGTGCGCAACAGATAAATTTGAGAAGGAATATTCCTGAAAGACCCGAGGAGTCACTTCTCGTTCTATGGTACAGAGCAGTGCGTGAAAATTATTCCAGATGAGAAAGACATGCCTAATCTGGTATCCTGATCTATTTCTCATGGAAACATCCACCAAAACATAAGTCTCTTCTCTCTTCAGGATTTGGTGGAGATTGATCGTGAAAATTGATAAAATGAGAAAGTTAGAACTGATCAATGCTATAAATCAGTGACAAATGGAATCATCCCCCAAAAGCCTTTCAGATTCGCTTCTTGTGATTTGGTAGAGATCAGTTCATGATTTGATGAAAATTACTCCAAAGGAGACAGTTCTTCCTGATCAATGTTAGTCATTAATGACACTTGGAATCATCCTCCCAAATCCTTTGATAATTAACTCCTGGTGATTGTGAATAAAATCGGTTGGTGAAAATTAGTAGGAAAGAGAAAATTCATTCCTCACCCGTCTTCTGATGAATTTCCCATGGAATCATCCACCGGAAAACAATTGCATTTTCTCTTGGTGCCTTGGAAGAGATCGGTTTGTGGAAATTACTCAAAGTACGAAAATCGTTCTTTACAAGCACCTAGTGGTAAAGACTCTAGCAATCCAGATTCTCTCCTCCTGAGTTTGTAGAGATTGGTTCATGAAAATGACTAAAAAATCAAACCTTTATTACTGATCACTGCATCTAATTAGTACCTCATGGAATCATCCTCCAAGACCTTTTAGCTACTCTGCTGGTCACTTGCTAGAGATGGCTAGTGTAAATTGCTAAAAATGAGACCTTCAAGACTAATCCGATGTAGCCATTGATGTCTCATGGACGCTTCCTCGAAAAGCCATTCAGATTCTCTCCTGATCCTTTGGTAGAGATGGGTTCATGAAAATTACAAAAATCCAACAGTAATTACTGATCACTGCTAGTCATTAACTCCATCTGGCATGATCCTACAAAATCCTTTCAGAATTGCTTCTGGTGATTTGTTATAGGTCGAGTCTCGAAAATTCCGCAAAATAAGCAATTCTGAATGGCTTCGTGGTAGTCATTCATTCCTCACATATTGAGCCTCCTTAGTACATTCCAATTTGCTCCTGTTGACTTGGAAGAAATCAGTTCCTGAAATAGACTCGAAATGAGAAATTCACCTTGGATGTGCGCAACAGATAAATTTGAGAAGGAATATTCCTGAAAGACCCGAGGAGTCACTTCTCGTTCCATGGTACAGACCAGTGCGTGAAAATTATTCCAGATGAGAAAGACATGCCTAATCTGGTATCCTGATCTATTTCTCATGGAAACATCCACCAAAACACAAGTCTCTTCTCTCTTCAGGATTTGGTGGAGATTGATCGTGAAAATTGATAAAATGAGAAAGTTAGAACTGATCAATGCTATAAATCGGTGACAAATGGAATCATCCCCCAAAAGCCTTTCCGATTTGCTTCTTGTGATTTGGTAGAGATCAGTTCATGATTTGATGAAAATTACTCCAAAGAAGACAGTTCTTCCTGATCAATGTTAGTCATTAATGACACTTGGAATCATCCTCCCAAATCCTTTGATAATTAACTCCTAGGGATTGTGAATAAAATCGGTTGGTGAAAATTAGTAGGAAAGAGAAAATTCATTCCTCACCCGTCTTCTGATGAATTTCCCATGGAATCATCCACCGGAAAACAATTGCATTCCCTCTTGGTGCGTTGGAAGAGATCGTTTTTTGCAAATTACTCAAAGTACGAAAATCGTTCTTTACAAGCACCTAGTGGTAAAGACTCCAGCAATCCAGATTCTCTCCTCCTGAGTTTGTAGAGATTGGTTCATGAAAATGACTAAAAAATCCAACCTTTATTACTGATCACTGCATCTAATTAGTACCTCATGGAATCATCCTCCAAAGACCTTTTAGCTACTCTGCTGGTCACTTGCTAGAGATGGCTAGTGTAAATTGCTAAAAATGAGACCTTCAATACTAATCCGATGTAGCCATTGATGTCTCATGCACGCTTCCTCGAAAAGGCATTCGGATTCTCTCCTGATCCTTTGGTAGAGATGGGTTCATGAAAATTACAAAAATCCAACAGTAATTACTGATCACTGCTAGTCATTAACTCCATCTGGCATTATCCTCCAAAATCCTTTCAGAATTGCTTCTGGTGATTTGTTATAGGTCGAGTCTCGAAAAATCCGCAAAATAAGCAATTCTGAATGGCTTCGTGGTACTCATTCATTCCTCACATATTGAGACTCCTTAGTACATTCCAATTTGCTCCTGTTGACTTGGAAGAAATCAGTTCCTGAAATAGACTCGAAATGAGAAATTCACCTTGGATGTGCGCAACAGAGAAATTTGAGAAGGAATCTTCCTGAAAGACCCGAGGCTTCACTTCTCGTCCTATGGTACAGAGCAGTGCGTGAAAATTATTCCAGATGAGAAAGACATGCCTAATCTGGTATCCTGATCTATTTCTCATGGAAACATCCACCAAAACACAAGTCTCTTCTCTCTTCAGGATTTGGTGGAGATTGATGGTGAAAATTGCTAAAAATGAGAAAGTTAGAACTGATCAATGCTATAAATCAGTGACAAATGGAATCATCCCCCAAAAGCCTTTCAGATTCGCTTCTTGTGATTTGGTAGAGATCAGTTCATGATTTGATGAAAATTACTCCAAAGGAGACAGTTCTTCCTGATCAATGTTAGTCATTAATGACACTTGGAATCATCTTCCCAAATCCTTTGACAATTAACTCCTGGTGATTGTGAATAAAATCGGTTGGTGAAAATTAGTAGGAAAGAGAAAATTCATTCCTCACCCGTCTTCTGATGAATTTCCCATGGAATCATCCACCGGAAAAACAATTGCATTCTCTCTTGGTGCCTTGGAACAGATCGGTTTGTGCAAATTACTCAAAGTACGAAAATCATTCTTTACAAGCACCTCGTGGTAAAGACTCCAGCAATCCTCCAGCAATTCTCTCCTCCTGAGTTTGTAGAGATTGGTTCATGAAAATGACTAAAAAATCAAACATTTATTACTGATCCCTGCAGCTAATTAGTACCTCATGGAATCATCCTCCAAAGACCTTTTCGATACTCTGCTGGTCACTTGGTAGAGATGGGTAGTGTAAATTGCTAAGAAGGAGACCTTCAATACCAATCAGATGTAGCCACTGATGTCTCATGCACGCTTCCTCGAAAAGCCATTCGGATTCTCTCCTGATCCTTTGGTAGAGATCGGTTCACAAAAATTACAAAAATTCAACAGTAATTACTGATCACTGCTACTCATTAACTCCATCTGGCATGATCCTCCAAAATCCTTTCACATTTGCTTCTGGTGATTTGTTATAGGTCGAGTCTGGAAAATTCTGAAAAATAAGCAATTCTGAACGGCTTCTTGGTAGTCATTCATTCCTCACGTAATGAGCTTCCTTCGTATATTCCAATTCTGTCCTGTTGACTTGGAAGAAATCAGTTCCTGAAATAGACTCAAATTGAGAAATTCATCTTGGATGTGCACAACAGTCAAATTGGAGAAGGAATCTTCCTGAAAGACCCGAGGATTCACTTCTCGTCCTATGGTACAAAGCAGTGCGTGAAAATTACTCCAGATGAGATAGACATGCCTAATCTGGTATCCTGATCTATTGCTCATGGAAACATCCACCAAAACACAAGTCTATTCTCTCTTCAGGATTTGGTGGAGATTGATGGTGAAAATTGCTAAAAATGAGAAAGTTATAACTGATCCATGCTCTAAATCAGTGACAAATGGAATCATCCCCCAAAAGCCTTTCAGATTCGCTTCTTGTGATTTGGTAGATATCAGTTCATGATTTGATGAAAATTACTCAAAATGGGAGAGTTCTTCCTGATCAATGTTAGTAATTAATGACACTTGGAATGATCCTCCCAAATCCTTTGACAATTAACTCCTGGTGATTGTGAATAAAATCGGTTGGTGAAAATTAGTAGGAAAGAGAAAATGCATTCCTCACCCGTCTTCTGATGAATTTCCCATGGAATCATCCACCGGAAAAACAATTGCATTCTCTCTTGGTGCCTTGGAACAGATCGGTTTGTGCAAATTACTCAAAGTATGAAAATCATTCTTTACAAGCACCTAGTGGTAAAGACTCCAGCAATCCTAAAGCAATTCTCTCCTCCTGAGTTTGTAGAGATTGGTTCATGAAAATTACTAAAAAATCAAACATTTATTACTGATCCCTGCAGCTAATTAGTACCTCATGGAATCATCCTCCAAAGACCTTTCCGATACTCTGCTGGTCACTTGGGAGAGATGGGTAGTGTAAATTGCTAAAAAGGAGACCTTCAATACGAATCAGATGTAGCCGCTGATGTCTCATGCACGCTTCCTCGAAAAGCCATTCGGATTCTCTCCTGATCCTTTGGTAGAGATCGGTTCACGAAAATGACAAAAATTCAACAGTAATTACTGATCACTGCTACTCATTAACTCCATCTGGCATGATCCTCCAAAATCCTTTCAGATTTGCTTCTGGTGATTTGTTATAGGTCGAGTCTTGAAAATTCTGAAAAATAAGCAATTCTGAACGGCTTCGTGGTAGTCATTCATTCCTCACGTAATGAGCCTCCTTAGTACATTCCAATTCGCTCCTGTTGACTTGGAAGAAATCAGTTCCTGAAATAGACTCAAAATGAGAAATTCATCTTGTATGTGCGCAACAGACAAATTGGAGAAGGAATCTTCCTGAAAGACCCAAGGATTCATTTTTCGTCCTATGGTACAGAGCAGTGCGTTAAAATTACTCCAGATGAGAAAGACATGCCTAATCTGGTATCCTGATCTATTGCTCATGGAAACATCCACCAAAACACAAGTCTATTCTCTCTTCAGGATTTGGTGGAGATTGATGGTGAAAATTGCTAAAAATGAGAGAGTTATAACTGATCCATGCTATAAATCAGTGACAAATGGAATCATCCCCCAAAAGCCTTTCCGATTCGCTTCTTGTGATTTGGTAGATATCAGTTCATGATTTGATGAAAATTACTCAAAATGGGAGAGTTCTTTCTGATCAATGTTAGTAATTAATTACACTTGGAATCATCCTCCCAAATCCTTTGACAATTAACTCCTGGTGATTGTGAATAAAATCGGTTGGTGAAAATTAGTAGGAAAGAGAAAATGCATTCCTCACCCGTCTTCTGATGAATTTCCCATGGAATCATCCACCGGAAAAACAATTGCATTCTCTCTTGGTGCCTTGGAACAGATCGGTTTGTGCAAATTACTCAAAGTACAAAAATCATTCTTTACAAGCACCTAGTGGTAAAGACTCCAGCAATCCTCCAGCAATTCTCTCCTCCTGAGTTTGTAGAGATTGGTTCATGAAAATTACGAAAAAATCAAACATTTATTACTGATCCCTGCAGCTAATTAGTACCTCATGGAATCATCCTCCAAAGACCTTTTCGATACTCTGCTGGTCACTTGGGAGAGATGGGTAGTGTAAATTGCTAAAAAGGAGACCTTCAATACGAATCAGATGTAGCCACTGATGTCTCATGCACGCTTCCTCGAAAAGCCAATTCGGAATCTCTCCTGATCCTTTGGTAGAGATCGGTTCACGAAAATGACAAAAATTCAGCAGTAATTACTGATCACTGCTACTCATTAACTCCATCTGGCATGATCCTCCAAAATCCTTTCAGATTTGCTTCTGGTGATTTGTTATAGGTCGAGTCTGGAAAATTCTGAAAAAGAAGGAATTCTGAATGGCTTCGTGGTAGTCATTCATTCCTCACGTAATGAGCCTCCTTAGTACATTCCAATTTGCTCCTGTTGACTTGGAACAAATCAGTTCCTGAAATAGACTCAAAATGAGAAATTCACCTTGGATGTGCGCAACAAGAGAAGGAATCTTCCTGAAAGACCCGAGGATTCACTTCTCGTCCTATGGTACAGAGCAGTGCGTGAAAATTCCTCCTGATGAGAAAGACATGCCTAATCTGGTATCCTGATCTATTGCTCATGGAAACATCCACCAAAACACAAGTCTATTCTCTCTTCAGGATTTGGTGGAGATTGATGGTGAATATTGCTAAAATGAGAAAGTTATAACTGATCCATGCTATAAATCAGTGACAAATGGAATCATCCCCCAAAAGCCTTTCCGATTCGCTTCTTGTGATTTGGTAGATATCAGTTCATGATTTGATGAAAATTACTCAAAATGGGAGAGTTCTTCCTGATCAATGTTAGTAATTAATTACACTTGGAATCATCCTCCCAAATCCTTTGACAATTAACTCCTGGTGATTGTGAATAAAATCAGTTGGTGAAAATTAGTAGGAAAGAGAAAATGCATTCCTCACCCGTCTTCTGATGAATTTCCCATGGAATCATCCACCGGAAAAACAATTGCATTCTCTCTTGGTGCCTTGGAACAGATCGGTTAGTGCAATTACTCAAAGTACGAAAATCATTCTTTACAAGCACCTAGTGGTAAAGACTCCAGCAATCCTCCAGCAATTCTCTCCTCCTGAGTTTGTAGAGATTGGTTCATGAAAATTACTAAAAAATCAAACATTTATTACTGATCCCTGCAGCTAATTAGTACCTCATGGAATCATCCTCCAAAGACCTTTTCGATACTCCGCTGGTCACTTGGGAGAGATGGGTAGTGTAAATTGCTAAAAAGGAGACCTTCAATACGAATCAGATGTAGCCACTGATGTCTCATGCACGCTTCCTCGAAAAGCCATTCGGATTCTCTCCTGATCCTTTGGTAGAGATCGGTTCACGAAAATGACAAAAATTCAACAGTAATTACTGATCACTGCTACTCATTAACTCCATCTGGCATGATCCTCCAAAATCCTTTCAGATTTGCTTCTGGTGATTTGTTATAGGTCGAGTCTTGAAAATTCCGAAAAAGAAGCAATTCTGAACGGCTTCGTGGTAGTCATTCATTCCTCACGTAATGAGCCTCCTTAGTACATTCCAATTCGCTCCTGTTGACTTGGAAGAAATCAGTTCCTGAAATAGACTCAAAATGAGAAATTCACCTTGGATGTGCGCAACAGACAAATTGGAGAAGGAATCTTCCTGAAAGACCCGAGGATTCACTTCTCGTCCTATGGTACAGAGCAGTGCGTGAAAATTCCTCCAGATGAGAAAGACATGCCTAATCTGGTATCCTGATCTATTGCTCATGGAAACATCCACCAAAACACAAGTCTATTCTCTCTTCAGGATTTGGTGGAGATTGATGGTGATAATTGCTAAAAATGAGAAAGTTATAACTGATCCATGCTGTAAATCAGTGACAAATGGAATCATCCCCCAAAAGCCTTTCCGATTCGCTTCTTGTGATTTGGTAGATATCGGTTCATGATTTGATGAAAATTACTCAAAATGGGAGAGTTCTTCCTGATCAATGTTAGTAATTAATTACACTTGGAATCATCCTCCCAAATCCTTTGACAATTAACTCCTGGTGATTGTGAATAAAATCGGTTGGTGAAAATTAGTAGGAAAGAGAAAATGCATTCCTCACCCGTCTTCTGATGAATTTCCCATTGAATCATCCACCGGAAAAACAATTGCATTCTCTCTTGGTGCCTTGGAACAGATCGGTTTGTGCAAATTACTCAAAGTACGAAAATCATTCTTTACAAGCACCTAGTGGTAAAGACTCCAGCAATCCTCCAGCAATTCTCTCCTCCTGAGTTTGTAGAGATTGGTTCATGCAAATTACGAAAAAATCAAACATTTATTACTGATCCCTGCAGCTAATTAGTACCTCATGGAATCATCCTCCAAAGACCTTTTCGATACTCTGCTGGTCACTTGGGAGAGATGGGTAGTGTAAATTGCTAAAAAGGAGACCTTCAATACTAATCAGATGTAGCCACTGATGTCTCATGCACGCTTCCTCGAAAAGCCATTCGGATTCTCTCCTGATCCTTTGGTAGAGATCAGTTCACGAAAATGACAAAAATTCAACAGTAATTACTGATCACTGCTAGTCATGAACTCCATCTGGCATGATCCTCCAAAATCCTTTCAGAATTGCTTCTGGTGATTTGTTATAGGTCGAGTCTTGAAAATTATGAAAAATAAGAAATTCTGAACGGCTTCGTGGTAGTCATTCATTCCTCACGTAATGAGCCTAATTAGTACATTCCAATTCGCTCCTGTTGACTTGGAAGAAATCAGTTCCTGAAATAGACTCAAAATGAGAAATTCACCTTGGATGTGCGCAAGAGACAAATTGGAGAAGGAATCTTCCTGAAAGACCCGAGGATTCACTTCTCGTCCTATGGTACAGAGCAGTGCGTGAAAATTACTCCAGATGAGAAAGACATGCCTAATCTGGTATCCTGATCTATTGCTCATGGAAACATCCACCAAAACACAAGTCTATTCTCTCTTCAGGATTTGGTGGAGAGTGATGTTGAAAATTGCTAAAAATGAGAAAGTTATAACTGATCAATGCTATAAATCAGTGACAAATGGAATCATCCCCCAAAAACCTTTCAGATTCGCTTCTTGGGATTTGGTAGATATCAGTTCATGATTTGATGAAAATTACTCAAAATGGGAGAGTTCTTCCTGATCAATGTTAGTAATTAATGACACTTGGAATCATCCTCCCAAATCCTTTGAAAATTAACTCCTGGTGATTGTGAATAAAATCGGTTGATGAAAATTAGTAGAAAAGAGAAAATTCATTCCTCACCCGTCTTCTGATGAATTTCCCATGGAATCATCCACCGGAAAAACAATTGCATTCTCTCTTGGTGCCTTGGAACAGATCGGTTTGTGCAAATTACTCAAAGTACGAAAATCATACTTGACAACCACCTGGTGGTAAAGACTCCAGCAATCCTCCAGCAATACTCTCCTCCTGAGTTTGTAGAGATTGGTTCAGGAAAATTACGAAAAAATCAAACATTTATTACTGATCCCTGCAGCTAATTAGTACCTCATGGAATCATCCTCCAAAGACCTTTTCGATACTCTGCTGGTCACTTGGGAGAGATGGGTAGTGTAAATTGCTAAAAAGGAGACCTTCAATACGAATCAGATGTAGCCATTGATGTCTCATGCACGCTTCCTCGAAAAGCCAGTCGGATTCTCTCCTGATCCTTTGGTAGAGATCGGTTCACGAAAATTACAAAAATTCAACAGTAATTACTGATCACTGCTACTCATTAACTCCATCTGGCATGATCCTCCAAAATCCTTTCAGATTTGCTTCTGGTGATTTGTTATAGGTCGAGTCTTGAAAATTCCGAAAAATAAGCAATTCTGAAGGGCTTCGTGGTAGTCATTCATTCCTCACATAATGAGCCTCCTTAGTACATTCCAATTCGCTCCTGTTGACTTGGAAGAAATCAGTTCCTGAAATAGACTCAAAATGAGAAATTCACCTTGGATGTGCGCAACTGACAAATTGGAGAAGGAATCTTCCTGAAAGACCCGAGGATTCACTTCTCGTCCTATGGTACAGAGCAGTGCGTGAAAATTACTCCAGATGAGAAAGACATGCCTAATCTGGTATCCTGATCTATTGCTCATGGAAACATCCACCAAAACACAAGTCTATTGTCTCTTCAGGATTTGGTGGAGAGTGATGTTGAAAATTGCTAAAAATGAGAAAGTTATAACTGATCAATGCTATAAATCAGTGACAAATGGAATCATCCCCCAAAACCCTTTCAGATTCGCTTCTTGTGATTTGGTAGATATCAGTTCATGATCTGATGAAAATTACTCAAAATGGGAGAGTTCTTCCTGATCAATGTTAGTAATTAATTACACTTGGAATCATCCTCCCAAATCCTTTGACAATTAACTCCTGGTGATTGTGAATAAAATCGGTTGGTGAAAATTAGTAGGAAAGAGAAAATTCATTCCTCACCCGTCTTCTGATGAATTTCCCATGGAATCATCCACCGGAAAAACAATTGCATTCTCTCTTGGTGCCTTGGAACAGATCGGTTTGTGCAAATTACTCAAAGTACGAAAATCATTCTTGACAAGCACCTAGTGGTAAAGACTCCAGCAATCCTCCAGCAATTCTCTCCTCCTGAGTTTGTAGAGATTGGTTCATGAAAATTACGAAAAAATCAAACATTTATTACTGATCCCTGCAGCTAATTAGTACCTCATGGAATCATCCTCCAAAGACCTTTTCGATACTCTGCTGGTCACTTGGGAGAGATGGGTAGTGTAAATTGCTAAAAAGGAGACCTTCAATACGAATCAGATGTAGCCATTGATGTCTCATGCACGCTTCCTCGAAAATCCATTTGGATTCTCTCCTGATCCTTTGGTAGAGATCGGTTGACGAAAATTACAATAATTCAACAGTAATTACTGATGACTGCTACTCATTAACTCCATCTGGCATGATCCTCCAAAATCCTTTCAGATTTGCTTCTGGTGATTTGTTATAGGTCGAGTCTTGAAAATTCCGAAAAATAAGCAATTCTGAACGGCTTCGTGGTAGTCATTCATTCCTCACATAATGAGCCTCCTTAGTACATTCCAATTCGCTCCTGTTGACTTGGAAGAAATCGGTTCCTGAAATGGACTCAAAATGAGAAATTCATCTTGGATGTGCGCAACAGACAAATTGGAGAAGGAATCTTCCTGAAAGACCCGAGGATTCACTTCTCGTCCTATGGTACAGAGCAGTGCGTGAAAATTACTCCAGATGAGAAAGACATGCCTAATCTGGTATCCTGATCTATTGCTCATGGAAACATCCACCAAAACACAAGTCTATTCTCTCTTCAGGATTTGGTGGAGAGTGATGTTGAAAATTGCTAAAAATGAGAAAGTTATAACTGATCAATGCTATAAATCAGTGACAAATGGAATCATCCCCCAAAAGCCTTTCAGATTCGCTTCTTGTGATTTGGAAGATATCAGTTCATGATCTGATGAAAATTACTCAAAATGGGAGAGTTCTTCCTGATCAATGTTAGTAATTAATTACACTTGGAATCATCCTCCAAAATCCTTTGACAATTAACTCCTGGTGATTGTGAATAAAATCGGTTGGTGAAAATTAGTAGGAAAGAGAAAATTCATTCCTCACCCGTCTTCTGATGAATTTCCCATGGAATCATCCTCCGGAAAAACAATTGCATTCTCTCTTGGTGCCTTGGAACAGATCGGTTTGTGCAAATTACTCAAAGTACGAAAATCATTCTTTACAAGAACCTAGTGGTAAACACTCCAGCAATCCTACAGCAGTTCTCTCCTCCTGAGTTTGTAGAGATTGGTTCATGAAAATTACGAAAAAATCAAACATTTATTTCTAATCCCTGCAGCTAATTAGTACCTCATGGAATCATCCTCCAAAGACCTTTTCGATACTCTGCTGGTCACTTGGGAGAGATGGGTAGTGTAAATTGCTAAAAAGGAGACCTTCAATACGAATCAGATGTAGCCATTGATGTCTCATGCACGCTTCCTCGAAAAGCCAGTCGGATTCTCTCCTGATCCTTTGGTAGAGATCGCTTCACGAAAATTACAAAAATTCAACAGTAATTACTGATCACTGCTACTCATTAACTCCATGTGGCATGATCCTCCAAAATCCTTTCAGATTTGCTTCTGGTGATTTGTTATAGGTCGAGTCTTGAAAATTCCGAAAAATAAGCAATTCTGAAGGGCTTCGTGGTAGTCATTCATTCCTCACATAATGAGCCTCCTTAGTACATTCCAATTCGCTCCTGTTGACTTGGAAGAAATCAGTTACTGAAATAGACTCAAAATGAGAAATTCATCTTGGATGTGCGCAACTGACAAATTGGAGAAGGAATCTTCCTGAAAGACCCGAGGATTCACTTCTCGTCCTATGGTACAGAGCAGTGAGTGAAAATTACTCCAGATGAGAAAGACATGCCTAATCTGGTATCCTGATCTATTGCTCATGGAAACATCCACCAAAACACAAGTCTATTCTCTCTTCAGGATTTGGTGGAGAGTGATGTTGAAAATTGCTAAAAATGAGAAAGTTATAACTGATCAATGCTATAAATCAGTGACAAATGGAATCATCCCCCAAAAGCCTTTCAGATTCGCTTCTTGTGATTTGGAAGATATCAGTTCATGATCTGATGAAAATTACTCAAAATGGGAGAGTTCTTCCTGATCAATGTTAGTAATTAATTACACTTGGAATCATCCTCCCAAATCCTTTGACAATTAACTCCTGGTGATTGTGAATAAAATCGGTTGGTGAAAATTAGTAGGAAAGAGAAAATTCATTCCTCACCCGTCTTCTGATGAATTTCCCATGGAATCATCCACCGGAAAAACAATTTCATTCTCTCTTGGTGCCTTGGAACAGATCGGTTTGTGCAAATTACTCAAAGTACGAAAATCATTCTTGACAAGCACCTAGTGGTAAAGACTCCAGCAATCCTCCAGCAATTCTCTCCTCCTGAGTTTGTAGAGATTGGTTCATGAAAATTACGAAAAAATCAAACATTTATTACTGATCCCTGCAGCTAATTAGTACCTCATGGAATCATCATCCAAAGACCTTTTCGATACTCTGCTGGTCACTTGGGAGAGATGGGTAGTGTAAATTGCTAAATAGGAGACCTTCAATACGAATCAGATGTAGCCATTGATGTCTCATGCACGCTTCCTCGAAAAGCCAGTCGGATTCTCTCCTGATCCTTTGGTAGAGATCGGTTCACGAAAATTACAAAAATTCAACAGTAATTACTGATCACTGCTACTCATTAACTCCATCTGGCATGATCCTCCAAAATCCTTTCAGATTTGCTTCTGGTGATTTGTTATAGGTCGAGTCTTGAAAATTCCGAAAAATAAGCAATTCTGAAGGGCTTCGTGGTAGTCATTCATTCCTCACATAATGAGCCTCCTTAGTACATTCCAATTCGCTCCTGTTGACTTGGAAGAAATCAGTTCCTGAAATAGACTCAAAATGAGAAATTCACCTTGGATGTGCGCAACTGACAAATTGGAGAAGGAATCTTCCTGAAAGACCCGAGGATTCACTTCTCGTCCTATGGTACAGAGCAGTGCGTGAAAATTACTCCAGATGAGAAAGACATGCCTAATCTGGTATCCTGATCTATTGCTCATGGAAACATCCACCAAAACACAAGTCTATTGTCTCTTCAGGATTTGGTGGAGAGTGATGTTGAAAATTGCTAAAAATGAGAAAGTTATAACTGATCAATGCTATAAATCAGTGACAAATGGAATCATCCCCCAAAACCCTTTCAGATTCGCTTCTTGTGATTTGGTAGATATCAGTTCATGATCTGATGAAAATTACTCAAAATGGGAGAGTTCTTCCTGATCAATGTTAGTAATTAATTACACTTGGAATCATCCTCCCAAATCCTTTGACAATTAACTCCTGGTGATTGTGAATAAAATCGGTTGGTGATAATTAGTAGGAAAGAGAAAATTCATTCCTCACCCGTCTTCTGATGAATTTCCCATGGAATCATCCACCGGAAAAACAATTGCATTCTCTCTTGGTGCCTTGGAACAGATCGGTTTGTGCAAATTACTCAAAGTACGAAAATCATTCTTGACAAGCACCTAGTGGTAAAGACTCCAGCAATCCTCCAGCAATTCTCTCCTCCTGAGTTTGTAGAGATTGGTTCATGAAAATTACGAAAAAATCAAACATTTATTACTGATCCCTGCAGCTAATTAGTACCTCATGGAATCATCCTCCAAAGACCTTTTCGATACTCTGCTGGTCACTTGGGAGAGATGGGTAGTGTAAATTGCTAAAAAGGAGACCTTCAATACGAATCAGATGTAGCCATTGATGTCTCATGCACGCTTCCTCGAAAATCCATTTGGATTCTCTCCTGATCCTTTGGTAGAGATCGGTTCACGAAAATTACAATAATTCAACAGTAATTACTGATGACTGCTACTCATTAACTCCATCTGGCATGATCCTCCAAAATCCTTTCAGATTTGCTTCTGGTGATTTGTTATAGGTCGAGTCTTGAAAATTCCGAAAAATAAGCAATTCTGAACGGCTTCGTGGTAGTCATTCATTCCTCACATAATGAGCCTCCTTAGTACATTCCAATTCGCTCCTGTTGACTTGGAAGAAATCGGTTCCTGAAATAGACTCAAAATGAGAAATTCATCTTGGATGTGCGCAACAGACAAATTGGAGAAGGAATCTTCCTGAAAGACCCGAGGATTCACTTCTCGTCCTATGGTACAGAGCAGTGCGTGAAAATTACTCCAGATGAGAAAGACATGCCTAATCTGGTATCCTGATCTATTGCTCATGGAAACATCCACCAAAACACAAGTCTATTCTCTCTTCAGGATTTGGTGGAGAGTGATGTTGAAAATTGCTAAAAATGAGAAAGTTATAACTGATCAATGCTATAAATCAGTGACAAATGGAATCATCCCCCAAAAGCCTTTCAGATTCGCTTCTTGTGATTTGGAAGATATCAGTTCATGATCTGATGAAAATTACTCAAAATGGGAGAGTTCTTCCTGATCAATGTTAGTAATTAATTACACTTGGAATCATCCTCCAAAATCCTTTGACAATTAACTCCTGGTGATTGTGAATAAAATCGGTTGGTGAAAATTAGTAGGAAAGAGAAAATTCATTCCTCACCCGTCTTCTGATGAATTTCCCATGGAATCATCCTCCGGAAAAACAATTGCATTCTCTCTTGGTGCCTTGGAACAGATCGGTTTGTGCAAATTACTCAAAGTACGAAAATCATTCTTTACAAGAACCTAGTGGTAAACACTCCAGCAATCCTACAGCAATTCTCTCCTCCTGAGTTTGTAGAGATTGGTTCATGAAAATTACGAAAAAATCAAACATTTATTTCTAATCCCTGCAGCTAATTAGTACCTCATGGAATCATCCTCCAAAGACCTTTTCGATACTCTGCTGGTCACTTGGGAGAGATGGGTAGTGTAAATTGCTAAAAAGGAGACCTTCAATACGAATCAGATGTAGCCATTGATGTCTCATGCACGCTTCCTCGAAAAGCCAGTCGGATTCTCTCCTGATCCTTTGGTAGAGATCGCTTCACGAAAATTACAAAAATTCAACAGTAATTACTGATCACTGCTACTCATTAACTCCATGTGGCATGATCCTCCAAAATCCTTTCAGATTTGCTTCTGGTGATTTGTTATAGGTCGAGTCTTGAAAATTCCGAAAAATAAGCAATTCTGAAGGGCTTCGTGGTAGTCATTCATTCCTCACATAATGAGCCTCCTTAGTACATTCCAATTCGCTCCTGTTGACTTGGAAGAAATCAGTTACTGAAATAGACTCAAAATGAGAAATTCATCTTGGATGTGCGCAACTGACAAATTGGAGAAGGAATCTTCCTGAAAGACCCGAGGATTCACTTCTCGTCCTATGGTACAGAGCAGTGAGTGAAAATTACTCCAGATGAGAAAGACATGCCTAATCTGGTATCCTGATCTATTGCTCATGGAAACATCCACCAAAACACAAGTCTATTCTCTCTTCAGGATTTGGTGGAGAGTGATGTTGAAAATTGCTAAAAATGAGAAAGTTATAACTGATCAATGCTATAAATCAGTGACAAATGGAATCATCCCCCAAAAGCCTTTCAGATTCGCTTCTTGTGATTTGGAAGATATCAGTTCATGATCTGATGAAAATTACTCAAAATGGGAGAGTTCTTCCTGATCAATGTTAGTAATTAATTACACTTGGAATCATCCTCCCAAATCCTTTGACAATTAACTCCTGGTGATTGTGAATAAAATCGGTTGGTGAAAATTAGTAGGAAAGAGAAAATTCATTCCTCACCCGTCTTCTGATGAATTTCCCATGGAATCATCCACCGGAAAAACAATTTCATTCTCTCTTGGTGCCTTGGAACAGATCGGTTTGTGCAAATTACTCAAAGTACGAAAATCATTCTTGACAAGCACCTAGTGGTAAAGACTCCAGCAATCCTCCAGCAATTCTCTCCTCCTGAGTTTGTAGAGATTGGTTCATGAAAATTACGAAAAAATCAAACATTTATTACTGATCCCTGCAGCTAATTAGTACCTCATGGAATCATCATCCAAAGACCTTTTCGATACTCTGCTGGTCACTTGGGAGAGATGGGTAGTGTAAATTGCTAAATAGGAGACCTTCAATACGAATCAGATGTAGCCATTGATGTCTCATGCACGCTTCCTCGAAAAGCCATTCGGATTCTCTCCTGATCCTTTGGTAGAGATCGGTTCACGAAAATTACAAAAATTCAACAGTAATTACTGATGACTGCTACTCATTAACTCCATCTGGCATGATCCTCCAAAATCCTTTCAGATTTGCTTCTGGTGATTTGTTATAGGTCGAGTCTTGAAAATTCCGAAAAATAAGCAATTCTGAACGGCTTCGTGGTAGTCATTCATTCCTCACATAATGAGCCTCCTTAGTACATTCCAATTCGCTCCTGTTGACTTGGAAGAAATCAGTTCCTGAAATAGACTCAAAATGAGAAATTCATCTTGGATGTGCGCAACAGACAAATTGGAGAAGGAATCTTCCTGAAAGACCCGAGGATTCACTTCTCGTCCTATGGTACAGAGCAGTGCGTGAAAATTACTCCAGATGAGAAAGACATGCCTAATCTGGTATCCTGATCTATTGCTCATGGAAACATCCACCAAAACACAAGTCTATTCTCTCTTCAGGATTTGGTGGAGAGTGATGTTGAAAATTGCTAAAAATGAGAAAGTTATAACTGATCAATGCTATAAATCAGTGACAAATGGAATCATCCCCCAAAAGCCTTTCAGATTCGCTTCTTGGGATTTGGTAGATATCAGTTCATGATCTGATGAAAATTACTCAAAATGGGAGAGTTCTTCCTGATCAATGTTAGTAATTAATGACACTTGGAATCATCCTCCCAAATCCTTTGACAATTAACTCCTGGTGATTGTGAATAAAATCGGTTGGTGAAAATTAGTAGGAAAGAGAAAATTCATTCCTCACCCGTCTTCTGATGAATTTCCCATGGAATCATCCACCGGAAAAACAATTTCATTCTCTCTTGGTGCCTTGGAACAGATCGGTTTGTGCAAATTACTCAAAGTACGAAAATCATTCTTGACAACCACCTGGTGGTAAAGACTCCAGCAATCCTCTAGCAATTCTCTCCTCCTGAGTTTGTAGAGATTGGTTCATGAAAATTACGAAAAAATCAAACATTTATTACTGATCCCTGCAGCTAATTAGTACCTCATGGAATCATCCTCCAAAGACCTTTTCGATACTCTGCTGGTCACTTGGGAGAGATGGGTAGTGTAAATTGCTAAAAAGGAGACCTTCAATACGAATCAGATGTAGCCATTGATGTCTCATGCACGCTTCCTCGAAAAGCCATTCGGATTCTCTCCTGATCCTTTGGTAGAGATCGGTTCACGAAAATTACAAAAATTCAACAGTAATTACTGATCACTGCTACTCATTAACTCCATCTGGCATGATCCTCCAAAATCCTTTCAGATTTGCTTCTGGTGATTTGTTATAGGTCGAGTCTTGAAAATTCCGAAAAATAAGCAATTCTGAACGGCTTCGTGTTAGTCATTCATTCCTCACATAATGAGCCTCCTTAGTACATTCCAATTCGCTCCTGTTGACTTGGAAGAAATCAGTTCCTGAAATAGACTCAAAATGAGAAATTCATCTTGGATGTGCGCAACAGACAAATTGGAGAAGGAATCTTCCTGAAAGACCCGAGGATTCACTTCTCGTCCTATGGTACAGAGCAGTGCGTGAAAATTACTCCAGATGAGAAAGACATGCCTAATCTGGTATCCTGATCTATTGCTCATGGAAACATCCACCAAAACACAAGTCTATTCTCTCTTCAGGATTTGGTGGAGAGTGATGTTGAAAATTGCTAAAAATGAGAAAGTTATAACTGATCAATGCTATAAATCAGTGACAAATGGAATCATCCCCCAAAAACCTTTCAGATTCGCTTCTTGGGATTTGGTAGATATCAGTTCATGATTTGATAAAAATTACTCAAAATGGGAGAGTTCTTCCTGATCAATGTTAGTAATTAATGACACTTGGAATCATCCTCCCAAATCCTTTGAAAATTAACTCCTGGTGATTGTGAATAAAATCGGTTGGTGAAAATTAGTAGGAAAGAGAAAATTCATTCCTCACCCGTCTTCTGATGAATTTCCCATGGAATCATCCACCGGAAAAACAATTGCATTCTCTCTTGGTGCCTTGGAACAGATCGGTTTGTGCAAATTACTGAAAGTACGAAAATCATACTTGACAACCACCTGGTGGTAAAGACTCCAGCAATCCTCCAGCAATACTCTCCTCCTGAGTTTGTAGAGATTGGTTCAGGAAAATTACGAAAAAATCAAACATTTATTACTGATCCCTGCAGCTAATTAGTACCTCATGGAATCATCCTCCAAAGACCTTTTCGATACTCTGCTGGTCACTTGGGAGAGATGGGTAGTGTAAATTGCTAAAAAGGAGACCTTCAATACGAATCAGATGTAGCCATTGATGTCTCATGCACGCTTCCTCGAAAAGCCAGTCGGATTCTCTCCTGATCCTTTGGTAGAGATCGGTTCACGAAAATTACAAAAATTCAACAGTAATTACTGATCACTGCTACTCATTAACTCCATCTGGCATGATCCTCCAAAATCCTTTCAGATTTGCTTCTGGTGATTTGTTATAGGTCGAGTCTTGAAAATTCCGAAAAATAAGCAATTCTGAAGGGATTCGTGGTAGTCATTCATTCCTCACATAATGAGCCTCCTTAGTACATTCCAATTCGCTCCTGTTGACTTGGAAGAAATCAGTTCCTGAAATAGACTCAAAATGAGAAATTCACCTTGTATCTGCGGAACTGACAAATTGGAGAAGGAATCTTCCTGAAAGACCCGAGGATTCACTTCTCGTCCTATGGTACAGAGCAGTGCGTGAAAATTACTCCAGATGAGAAAGACATGCCTTATCTGGTATCCTGATCTATTGCTCATGGAAACATCCACCAAAACACAAGTCTATTCTCTCTTCAGGATTTGGTGGAGAGTGATGTTGAAAATTGCTAAAAATGAGAAAGTTATAACTGATCAATGCTATAAATCAGTGACAAATGGAATCATCCCCCAAAAGCCTTTCAGATTCGCTTCTTGTGATTTGGTAGATATCAGTTCATGATCTGATGAAAATTACTCAAAATGGGAGAGTTCTTCCTGATCAATGTTAGTAATTAATTACACTTGGAATCATCCTCCCAAATCCTTTGACAATTAACTCCTGGTGATTGTGAATAAAATCGGTTGGTGAAAATTAGTAGGAAAGAGAAAATTCATTCCTCACCCGTCTTCTGATGAATTTCCCATGGAATCATCCACCGGAAAAACAATTGCATTCTCTCTTGGTGCCTTGGAACAGATCGGTTTGTGCAAATTACTCAAAGTACGAAAATCATTCTTGACAAGCACCTAGTGGTAAAGACTCCAGCAATCCTCCAGCAATTCTCTCCTCCTGAGTTTGTAGAGATTGGTTCATGAAAATTACGAAAAAATCAAACATTTATTACTGATCCCTGCAGCTAATTAGTACCTCATGGAACCATCCTCCAAAGACCTTTTCGATACTCTGCTGGTCACTTGGGAGAGACGGGTAGTGTAAATTGCTAAAAAGGAGACCTTCAATACGAATCAGATGTAGCCGTTGATGTCTCATGCACGCTTCCTCGAAAAGCCATTTGGATTACCTCCTGATCCTTTGGTAGAGATCGGTTCACGAAAATTACAAAAATTCAACAGTAATTACTGATGACTGCTACTCATTAACTCCATCTGGCATGATCCTCCAAAATCCTTTCAGATTTGCTTCTGGTGATTTGTTATAGGTCGAGTCTTGAAAATTCCGAAAAATAAGCAATTCTGAACGGCTTCGTGGTAGTCATTCATTCCTCACATAATGAGCCTCCTTAGTACATTCCAATTCGCTCCTGTTGACTTGGAAGAAATCAGTCACTGAAATAGACTCAAAATGAGAAATTCATCTTGGATGTGCGCAACTGACAAATTGGAGAAGGAATCTTCCTGAAAGACCCGAGGATTCACTTCTCGTCCTATGGTACAGAGCAGTGCGTGAAAATTACTCCAGATGAGAAAGACATGCCTAATCTGGTATCCTGATCTATTGCTCATGGAAACATCCACCAAAACACAAGTCTATTCTCTCTTCAGGATTTGGTGGAGAGTGATGTTGAAAATTGCTAAAAATGAGAAAGTTATAACTGATCAATGCTATAAATCAGTGACAAATGGAATC
The DNA here is from genome assembly GCF_965152235.1 of Eretmochelys imbricata. NCBI lineage: Eukaryota > Metazoa > Chordata > Testudines > Cheloniidae > Eretmochelys > Eretmochelys imbricata. The sequence continues at coordinate 2,825,213 of NW_027554341.1, read as the reverse complement.
ATCCCCCAAAAGCCTTTCAGATTCGCTTCTTGGGATTTGGTAGATATCAGTTCATGATCTGATGAAAATTACTCAAAATGGGAGAGTTCTTCCTGATCAATGTTAGTAATTAATTACACTTGGAATCATCCTCCCAAATCCTTTGACAATTAACTCCTGGTGATTGTGAATAAAATCGGTTGGTGAAAATTAGTAGGAAAGAGAAAATTCATTCCTCACCCGTCTTCTGATGAATTTCCCATGGAATCATCCACCGGAAAAACAATTGCATTCTCTCTTGGTGCCTTGGAACAGATCGGTTTGTGCAAATTACTCAAAGTACGAAAATCATTCTTGACAAGCACCTAGTGGTAAAGACTCCAGCAATCCTCCAGCAATTCTCTCCTCCTGAGTTTGTAGAGATTGGTTCATGAAAATTACGAAAAAATCAAACATTTATTACTGATCCCTGCAGCTAATTAGTACCTCATGGAATCATCCTCCAAAGACCTTTTCGATACTCTGCTGGTCACTTGGGAGAGACGGGTAGTGTAAATTGCTAAAAAGGAGACCTTCAATACGAATCAGATGTAGCCATTGATGTCTCATGCACGCTTCCTCGAAAAGCCATTTGGATTACCTCCTGATCCTTTGGTAGAGATCGGTTCACGAAAATTACAAAAATTCAACAGTAATTACTGATGACTGCTACTCATTAACTCCATCTGGCATGATCCTCCAAAATCCTTTCAGATTTGCTTCTGGTGATTTGTTATAGGTCGAGTCTTGAAAATTCCGAAAAATAAGCAATTCTGAACGGCTTCGTGGTAGTCATTCATTCCTCACATAATGAGCCTCCTTAGTACATTCCAATTCGCTCCTGTTGACTTGGAAGAAATCAGTCACTGAAATAGACTCAAAATGAGAAATTCATCTTGGATGTGCGCAACAGACAAATTGGAGAAGGAATCTTCCTGAAAGACCCGAGGATTCACTTCTCGTCCTATGGTACAGAGCAGTGCGTGAAAATTACTCCAGATGAGAAAGACATGCCTAATCTGGTATCCTGATCTATTGCTCATGGAAACATCCACCAAAACACAAGTCTATTCTCTCTTCAGGATTTGGTGGAGAGTGATGTTGAAAATTGCTAAAAATGAGAAAGTTATAACTGATCAATGCTATAAATCAGTGACAAATGGAATCATCCCCCAAAAGCCTTTCAGATTCGCTTCTTGTGATTTGGTAGATATCAGTTCATGATCTGATGAAAATTACTCAAAATGGGAGAGTTCTTCCTGATCAATGTTAGTAATTAATTACACTTGGAATCATCCTCCCAAATCCTTTGACAATTAACTCCTGGTGATTGTGAATAAAATCGGTTGGTGAAAATTAGTAGGAAAGAGAAAATTCATTCCTCACCCGTCTTCTGATGAATTTCCCATGGAATCATCCACCGGAAAAACAATTGCATTCCCTCTTGGTGCCTTGGAACAGATCGGTTTGTGCAAATTACTCAAAGTACGAAAATCATTCTTGACAAGCACCTAGTGGTAAAGACTCCAGCAATCCTCCAGCAATTCTCTCCTCCTGAGTTTGTAGAGATTGGTTCATGAAAATTACGAAAAAATCAAACATTTATTACTGATCCCTGCAGCTAATTAGTACCTCATGGAATCATCCTCCAAAGACCTTTTCGATACTCTGCTGGTCACTTGGGAGAGATGGGTAGTGTAAATTGCTAAAAAGGAGACCTTCAATACGAATCAGATGTAGCCATTGATGTCTCATGCACGCTTCCTCGAAAAGCCATTTGGATTCTCTCCTGATCTTTTGGTAGAGATCGGTTCACGAAAATTACAAAAATTCAACAGTAATTACTGATGACTGCTACTCATTAACTCCATCTGGCATGATCCTCCAAAATCCTTTCAGATTTGCTTCTGGTGATTTGTTATAGGTCGAGTCTTGAAAATTCCGAAAAATAAGCAATTCTGAAGGGCTTCGTGGTACTCATTCATTCCTCACATCATGAGCCTCCTTAGTACATTCCAATTCGCTCCTGTTGACTTGGAAGAAATCAGTTCCTGAAATAGACTCAAAATGAGAAATTCATCTTGGATGTGCGCAACAGACAAATTAGAGAAGGAATCTTCCTGAAAGACCGAGGATTCACTTCTCGTCCTATGGTACAGAGCAGTGCGTGAAAATTACTCCAGATGAGAAAGACATGCCTAATCTCGTATCCTGATCTATTGCTCATGGAAACATCCACCAAAACACAAGTCTATTATGTCTTCAGGATTTGGTGGAGATTGATCGTGAAAATTGCTAAAAATGAGAAAGTTATAACTGATCAATGCTATAAATCAGTGACAAATGGAATCATCCCCCAAAAGCCTTTCAGATTCACTTCTTGGGATTTGGTAGATATCAGTTCATGAATTGATGAAAATTACTCAAAATGGGAGAGTTCTTCCTGATCAATGTTAGTAATTAATTACACTTGGAATCATCCTCCCAAATCCTTTGACAATTAACTCCTGGTGATTGTGAATAAAATCGGTTGGTGAAAATTAGTAGGAAAGAGAAAATTCATTCCTCACCCGTCTTCTGATGAATTTCCCATGGAATCATCCACCGGAAAAACAATTGCATTCTCTCTTGGTGCCTTGGAACAGATCGGTTTGTGCAAATTACTCAAAGTACGAAAATCATTCTTGACAAGCACCTGGTGGTAAAGACTCCAGCAATCCTCCAGCAATACTTTCCTCCTGAGTTTGTAGATATTGCTTCAGGAAAATTACGAAAAAATCAAACATTTATTACTGATCCCTGCAGCTAATTAGTACTTCATGGAATCATCCTCCAAAGACGTTTTCGATACTCTGCTGGTCACTTGGGAGAGATGGATAGTGTAAATTGCTAAAAATGAGACCTTCAATACGAATCAGATGTAGCCATTGATGTCTCATGCACGCTTCCTCGAAAAGCCAGTCGGATTCTCTCCTGATCCTTTGGTAGAGATCGGTTCACGAAAATTACAAAAATTCAACAGTAATTACTGATCACTGCTACTCATTAACTCCATCTGGCATGATCCTCCAAAATCCTTTCAGATTTGCTTCTGGTGATTTGTTATAGGTCGAGTCTTGAAAATTCCGAAAAATAAGCAATTCTGAAGGGATTCGTGGTAGTCATTCATTCCTCACATAATGAGCCTCCTTAGTACATTCCAATTCGCTCCTGTTGACTTGGAAGAAATCAGTTCCTGAAATAGACTCAAAATGAGAAATTCATCTTGGATGTGCGCAACTGACAAATTGGAGAAGGAATCTTCCTGAAAGACCCGAGGATTCACTTCTCGTCCTATGGTACAGAGCAGTGCGTGAAAATTACTCCAGATGAGAAAGACATGCCTAATCTGGTATCCTGATCTATTGCTCATGGAAATATCCACCAAAACACAAGTCTATTCTCTCTTCAGGATTTGGTGGAGAGTGATGTTGAAAATTGCTAAAAATGAGAAAGTTATAACTGATCAATGCTATAAATCAGTGACAAATGGAATCATCCCCCAAAAGCCTTTCAGATTCACTTCTTGGGATTTGGTAGATATCAGTTCATGATTTGATGAAAATTACGCAAAATGGGAGAGTTCTTTCTGATCAATGTTAGTAATTAATGACACTTGGAATCATCCTCCCAAATCCTTTGACAATTAACTCCTGGTGATTGTGAATAAAATCGGTTGGTGAAAATTAGTAGGAAAGAGAAAATTCATTCCTCACCCGTCTTCTGATGAATTTCCCATGGAATCATCCTCCGGAAAAACAATTGCATTCTCTCTTGGTGCCTTGGAACAGATCGGTTTGTGCAAATTACTCAAAGTATGAAAATCATTCTTTACAAGTACCTAGTAGTAAAGACTCCAGCAATCCTCCAGCAATTCTCTCCTCCTGAGTTTGTAGAGATTGGTTCATGAAAATTACGAAAAAATCAAACATTTATTACTGATCCCTGCAGCTAATTAGTACCTCATGGAATCATCCTCCAAAGACCTTTTCGATACTCTGCTGGTCACTTGGGAGAGATGGGTAGTGTAAATTGCTAAAAAGGAGACCTTCAATACGAATCAGATGTAGCCATTGATGTCTCATGCACGCTTCCTCGAAAAGCCAGTCGGATTCTCTCCTGATCCTTTGGTAGAGATCGGTTCACGAAAATTACAAAAATTCAACAGTAATTACTGATCACTGCTACTCATTAACTCCATCTGCCATGATCCTCCAAAATCCTTTCAGATTTGCTTCTGGTGATTTGTTATAGGTCGAGTCTTGAAAATTCCGAAAATAAGCAATTCTGAAGGGATTCGTGGTAGTCATTCATTCATCACATAATGAGCCTCCTTAGTACATTCCAATTCGCTCCTGTTGACTTGGAAGAAATCAGTTCCTGAAATAGACTCAAAATGAGAAATTCGTCTTGGATGTGCGCAACTGACAAATTGGAGAAGGAATCTTCCTGAAAGACCCGAGGATTCACTTCTCGTCCTATGGTACAGAGCAGTGCGTGAAAATTACTCCAGATGAGAAAGACATGCCTAATCTGGTATCCTGATCTATTGCTCATGGAAACATCCACCAAAACACAAGTCTATTATGTCTTCAGGATTTGGTGGAGATTGATCGTGAAAATTGCTAAAAATGAGAAAGTTATAACTGATCAATGCTATAAATCAGTGACAAATGGAAATATCCCCCAAAAGCCTTTCAGATTCGCTTCTTGGGATTTGGTAGATATCAGTTCATGATTTGATGAAAATTACTCAAAATGGGAGAGTTCTTCCTGATCAATGTTAGTAATTAATTACACTTGGAATCATCCTCCCAAACCCTTTGACAATTAACTCCTGGTGATTGTGAATAAAATCGGTTGGTGAAAATTAGTAGGAAAGAGAAAATTCATTCCTCACCCGTCTTCTGATGAATTTCCCATGGAATCATCCACCGGAAAAACAATTGCATTCTCTCTTGGTGCCTTGGAACAGATCGGTTTGTGCAAATTACTCAGATTACGAAAATCATTCTTGACAAGCACCTGGTCGTAAAGACTCCAGCAATCCTCCAGCAATTCTCTCCTCCTGAGTTTGTAGAGATTGGTTCATGAAAATTACGAAAAAATCAAACATTTATTACTGATCCCTGCAGCTAATTAGTATCTCATGGAATCATCCTCCAAAGACCTTTTCGATACTCTGCTGGTCACTTGGGAGAGATGGGTAGTGTAAATTGCTAAAAAGGAGACCTTCAATACGAATCAGATGTAGCCATTGATGTCTCATGCACGCTTCCTCGAAAAGCCATTCGGATTCTCTCCTGATCCTTTGGTAGAGATGGGTTCACGAAAATGACAAAAATTGAACAGTAATTACTGATCACTGCTACTCATTAACTCCATCTGGCATGATCATCCAAAATCCTTTCAGATTTGCTTCTGGTGATTTGTTATAGGTCGAGTCTTGAAAATTCCGAAAAATAAGCAATTCTGAAGGGCTTCGTGGTAGTCATTCATTCCCCACATCATGAGCCTCCTTAGTACATTCCAATTCGCTCCTGTTGACTTGGAAGAAATCAGTTCCTGAAATAGACTCAAAATGAGAAATTCATCTTGGATGTGCGCAACAGACAAATTGGAGAAGGAATCTTCCTGAAAGACCCGAGGATTCACTTCTCGTCCTATGGTACAGAGCAGTGCGTGAAAATTACTCCAGATGAGAAAGACATGCCTAATCTGGTATCCTGATCTATTGCTCATGGAAACATCCACCAAAACACAAGTCTATTATGTCTTCAGGATTTGGTTGAGATTGATCGTGAAAATTGCTAAAAATGAGAAAGTTATAACTGATCAATGCTATAAATCAGTGACAAATGGAATCATCCCCCAAAAGCCTTTCAGATTCGCTTCTTGGGATTTGGTAGATATCAGTTCATGATCTGATGAAAATTACTCAAAATGGAGAGTTCTTCCTGATCAATGTTAGTAATTAATGACACTTGGAATCATCCTCCCAAATCCTTTGACAATTAACTCCTGGTGATTGTGAATAAAATCGGTTGGTGAAAATTAGTAGGAAAGAGAAAATTCATTCCTCACCCGTCTTCTGATGAATTTCCCATGGAATCATCCACCGGAAAAACAATTGCATTCTCTCTTGGTGCCTTGGAACAGATCGGTTTGTGCAAATTACTCAAAGTACGAAAATCATTCTTTACAAGCACCTTGTGGTAAAGACTCCAGCAATCCTCCAGCAATTCTCTCCTCCTGAGTTTGTAGAGATTGGTTCATGAAAATTACGAAAAAATCAAACATTTATTACTGATCCCTGCAGCTAATTAGTACCTCATGGAATCATCCTCCAAAGACCTTTTCGATACTCTGCTGGTCACTTGGGAGAGATGGGTAGTGTAAATTGCTAAAAAGGAGACCTTCAATACGAATCAGATGTAGCCATTGATGTCTCATGCACGCTTCCTCGAAAAGCCATTCGGATTCTCTCCTGATCCTTTGGTAGAGATCGGTTAACGAAAATGACAAAAATTCAACAGTAATTACTGATCACTGCTACTCATTAACTCCATCTGGCATGATCCTCCAAAATCCTTTCAGATTTGCTTCTGGTGATTTGTTATAGGTCGAGTTTTGAAAATTCCGAAAAATAACCAATTCTGCACGGCTTCGTGGTAGTCATTCATTCCTCACATAATGAGCCTCCTTAGTACATTCCAATTCGCTCCTGTTGACTTGGAAGAAATCAGTTCCTGAAATAGACTCAAAATGAGAAATTCATCTTGGATGTGCGCAACGGACAAATTGGAGAAGGAATCTTCCTGAAAGACACGAGGATTCACTTCTCGTCCTATGGTACAGAGCAGTGCGTGAATATTACTCCAGATGAGAAAGACATGCCTAATCTGGTATCTTGATCTATTGCTCATGGAAACATCCACCAAAACACAAGTCTATTCTCTCTTCGGGATTTGGTGGAGAGTGATGGTGAAAATTGCTAAAAATGAGAAAGTTATAACTGATCAATGCTATAAATCAGTGACCAATGGAATCATCCCCCAAAAGGCTTTCAGATTCGCTTCTTGTGATTTGGTAGATATCAGTTCATGATCTGATGAAAATTACTCAAAATGGAGAGTTCTTCCTGATCAATGTTAGTAATTAATGACACTTGGAATCATCCTCCCAAATCCTTTGACAATTAACTCCTGGTGATTGTGAATAAAATCGGTTGGTGAAAATTAGTAGGAAAGAGAAAATTCATTCCTCACCCGTCTTCTGATGAATTTCCCATTTCATCATCCTCCGGAAAAACAATTGCATTCTCTCTTGGTGCCTTGGAACAGATCGGTTTGAGCAAATTACTCAAAGTACGAAAATCATTCTTTACAAGCACCTAGTGGTAAAGACTCCAGCAATCCTCCAGCAATTCTCTCCTCCTGAGTTTGTAGAGATTGGTTCATGAAAATTACGAAAAAATCAAACATTTATTACTGATCCCTGCAGCTAATTAGTACCTCATGGAATCATCCTCCAAAGACCTTTTCGATACTCTGCTGGTCACTTGGGAGAGATGGGTAGTGTAAATTGCTAAAAAGGAGACCTTCAATACGAATCAGATGTAGCCATTGATGTCTCATGCACGCTTCCTCGAAAAGCCATTCGGATTGTCTCCTGATCCTTTGGTAGAGATCGGTTAACGAAAATGACAAAAATTCAACAGTAATTACTGATCACTGCTACTCATTAACTCCATCTGGCATGATCCTCCAAAATCCTTTCAGATTTGCTTCTGGTGATTTGTTATAGGTCGAGTTTTGAAAATTCCGAAAAATAAGCAATTCTGCACGGCTTCGTGGTAGTCATTCATTCCTCACATAATGAGCCTCCTTAGTACATTCCAATTCGCTCCTGTTGACTTGGAAGAAATCAGTTCCTGAAATAGACTCAAAATGAGAAATTCATCTTGGATGTGCGCAACGGACAAATTGGAGAAGGAATCTTCCTGAAAGACACGAGGATTCACTTCTCGTCCTATGGTACAGAGCAGTGCGTGAATATTACTCCAGATGAGAAAGACATGCCTAATCTGGTATCCTGATCTATTGCTCATGGAAACATCCACCAAAACACAAGTCTATTCTCTCTTCGGGATTTGGTGGAGAGTGATGGTGAAAATTGCTAAAAATGAGAAAGTTATAACTGATCAATGCTATAAATCAGTGACCAATGGAATCATCCCCCAAAAGGCTTTCAGATTCGCTTCTTGTGATTTGGTAGATATCAGTTCATGATCTGATGAAAATTACTCAAAATGGAGAGTTCTTCCTGATCAATGTTAGTAATTAATGACACTTGGAATCATCCTCCCAAATCCTTTGACAATTAACTCCTGGTGATTGTGAATAAAATCGGTTGGTGAAAATTAGTAGGAAAGAGAAAATTCATTCCTCACCCGTCTTCTGATGAATTTCCCATGGAATCATCCTCCGGAAAAACAATTGCATTCTCTCTTGGTGCCTTGGAACAGATCGGTTTGTGCAAATTACTCAAAGTACGAAAATCATTCTTTACAAGCACCTAGTGGTAAAGACTCCAGCAATCCTCCAGCAATTCTCTCCTCCTGAGTTTGCAGAGATTGGTTCATGAAAATTACAAAAAAATCAAACATTTATTACTGATCCCTGCAGCTAATTTAGTACCTCATGGAATCATCCTCCAAAGACCTTTTCGATACTCTGCTGGTCACTTGGGAGAGATGGGTAGTGTAAATTGCTAAAAAGGAGACCTTCAATACGAATCAGATGTAGCCATTGATGTCTCATGCACGCTTCCTCGGAAAGCCAGTCGGATTCTCTCCTGATCCTTTGGTAGAGATCGGTTCACGAAAATGACAAAAATTCAACAGTAATTACTGATCACTGCTACTCATTAACTCCATCTGGCATGATCCTCCAAAATCCTTTCAGATTTGCTTCTGGTGATTTGTTATAGGTCGAGTTTTGAAAATTCCGAAAAATAAGCAATTCTGAACGGCTTCGTGGTACTCATTCATTCCTCACATAATGAGCCTCCTTAGTACATTCCAATTCGCTCCTGTTGACTTGGAAGAAATCAGTTCCTGAAATAGACTCAAAATGAGAAATTCATCTTGGATGTGCGCAACGGACAAATTGGAGAAGGAATCTTCCTGAAAGACACGAGGATTCACTTCTCGTCCTATGGTAGAGAGCAGTGCTTGAAAATTACTCCAGATGAGAAAGACATGCCGAATCTGGTATCCTGATCTATTGCTCATGGAAACATCCACCAAAACACAAGTCTATTCTCTCTTCAGGATTTGGTGGAGATTGATCGTGAAAATTGCTAAAAATGAGAAAGTTATAACTCATCCATGCTATAAATCAGTGACAAATGGAATCATCCCCAAAAAGCCTTTCCGATTCGCTTCTTGGGATTTGGTAGATATCAGTTCATGATTTGATGAATATTACTCAAAATGGGAGAGTTCTTCCTTATCAATGTTAGTAATTAATTACACTTGGAATCATCCTCCCAAATCCTTTGAGAATTAATTCCTGGTGATTGTGAATAAAATCGGTTGGTGAAAATTAGTAGGAAAGAGAAAATTCATTCCTCAGCCGTCTTCTGATAAATTTCCCTTGGAATCATCCACCGGAAAAACAATTGCATTCTCTCTTGGTGCCTTGGAACAGATCGGTTTGTGCAAATTACTCAAAGTACGAAAATCATTCTTTCCAAGCACCTATTGGTAAAGACTCCAGCAATCCTCCAGCAATTCTCTCCTCCTGAGTTTGTAGAGATTGGTTCATGAAAATTACTAAAGAATCAAACATTTATTACTGATCCCTGCAGCTAATTAGTATCTCATGGAATCATCCTCCAAAGACCTTTTCGATACTCTGCTGGTCACTTGGGAGAGATGGGTAGTGTAAATTGCTAAAAAGGAGACCTTCAATGTGAATCAGATGTAGCCATTGATGTCTCATGCACGCTTCCTCGAAAAGCCAGTCGGATTCTCTCCTGATCCTTTGGTAGAGATCGGTTCATGAAAATTACAAAAATTCAACAGTAATGCTGATCACTGCTACTCATTAACTCCATTTGGCATGATCCTCCAAAATCCTTTCAGATTTGCTTCTGGTGATTTGTTATAGGTCGAGTCTTGAAAATTCCGAAAAATAAGCAATTCTGAAGGGCTTCGTGGTAGTCATTCATTCCTCACATAATGAGCCTCCTTAGTACATTCCAATTCGCTCCTGTTGACTTGGAAGAAATCAGTTCCTGAAATAGACTCAAAATGAGAAATTCATCTTGGATGTGTGCAACAGACAAACTGGAGAAGGAATCTTCCTGAAAGACCCGAGGATTCACTTCTCGTCCTATGGTACAGAGCAGTGCGTGAATATTACTCCAGATGAGAAAGACATGCCTAATCTGGTATCCTGATCTATTGCTCATGGAAACATCCACCAAAACACAAGTCTATTCTCTCTTCAGGATTTGGTGGAGAGTGATGGTGAAAATGCTAAAAATGAGAAAGTTATAACTGATCAATGCTATAAATCAGTGACAAATGGAATCATCCCCCAAAAGCCTTTCAGATTCGCTTCTTGTGATTTGGTAGATATCAGTTCATGATCTGATGAAAATTACTCAAAATGGAGAGTGCTTCCTGATCAATGTTAGTAATTAATGACACTTGGAATCATCCTCCCAAATCCTTTGACAATTAACTCCTGGTGATTGTGAATAAAATCGGTTGGTGAAAATTAGTAGGAAAGAGAAAATTCATTCCTCACCCGTCTTCTGATGAATTTCCCATGGAATCATCCTCCGGAAAAACAATTGCATTCTCTCTTGGTGCCTTGGAACAGATCGGTTTGTGCAAATTACTCAAAGTACGAAAATCATTCTTTACAAGCACCTAGTGGTAAAGACTCCAGCAATCCTCCAGCAATTCTCTCCTCCTGAGTTTGCAGAGATTGGTTCATGAAAATTACAAAAAAATCAAACATTTATTACTGATCCCTGCAGCTAATTTAGTACCTCATGGAATCATCCTCCAAAGACCTTTTCGATACTCTGCTGGTCACTTGGGAGAGATGGGTAGTGTAAATTGCTAAAAAGGAGACCTTCAATACGAATCAGATGTAGCCATTGATGTCTCATGCACGCTTCCTCGGAAAGCCAGTCGGATTCTCTCCTGATCCTTTGGTAGAGATCGGTTCACGAAAATGACAAAAATTCAACAGTAATTACTGATCACTGCTACTCATTAACTCCATCTGGCATGATCCTCCAAAATCCTTTCAGATTTGCTTCTGGTGATTTGTTATAGGTCGAGTTTTGAAAATTCCGAAAAATAAGCAATTCTGAACGGCTTCGTGGTACTCATTCATTCCTCACATAATGAGCCTCCTTAGTACATTCCAATTCGCTCCTGTTGACTTGGAAGAAATCAGTTCCTGAAATAGACTCAAAATGAGAAATTCATCTTGGATGTGCGCAACAGACAAATTGGAGAAGGAATCTTCCTGAAAGACCCGAGGATTCACTTCTCGTCCTATGGTACAGAGCAGTGCGTGAAAATTACTCCAGATGAGAAAGACATGCCTAATCTGGTATCCTGATCTATTGCTCATGGAAACATCCACCAAAACACAAGTCTATTCTCTCTTCAGGATTTGGTGGAGATTGATGGTGAAAATTGCTAAAAATGAGAAATTTATAACTGATCAATGCTATAAATCAGTGACAAATGGAATCATCCCCCAAAAGCCTTTCAGATTCGCTTCTTGTGATTTGGAAGATATCAGTTCATGATCTGATGAAAATTACTCAAAATGGAGAGTTCTTCCTGATCAATGTTAGTAATTAATGACACTTGGAATCATCCTCCCAAATCCTTTGACAATTAACTCCTGGTGATTGTGAATAAAATCGGTTGGTGAAAATTAGTAGGAAAGAGAAAATTCATTCCTCACCCGTCTTCTGATGAATTTCCCATGGAATCATCCACCGGAAAAACAATTGCATTCTCTCTTGGTGCCTTGGAACAGATCGGTTTGTGCAAATTACTCAAAGTACGAAAATCATTCTTTACAAGCACCTTGTGGTAAAGACTCCAGCAATCCTCCAGCAATTCTCTCCTCCTGAGTTTGTAGAGATTGGTTCATGAAAATTACGAAAAAATCAAACATTTATTACTGATCCCTGCAGCTAATTAGTACCTCATGGAATCATCCTCCAAAGACCTTTTCGATACTCTGCTGGTCACTTGGGAGAGATGGGTAGTGTAAATTGCTAAAAAGGAGACCTTCAATACGAATCAGATGTAGCCATTGATGTCTCATGCACGCTTCCTCGAAAAGCCATTCGGATTCTCTCCTGATCCTTTGGTAGAGATCGGTTAACGAAAATGACAAAAATTCAACAGTAATTACTGATCACTGCTACTCATTAACTCCATCTGGCATGATCCTCCAAAATCCTTTCAGATTTGCTTCTGGTGATTTGTTATAGGTCGAGTTTTGAAAATTCCGAAAAATAACCAATTCTGCACGGCTTCGTGGTAGTCATTCATTCCTCACATAATGAGCCTCCTTAGTACATTCCAATTCGCTCCTGTTGACTTGGAAGAAATCAGTTCCTGAAATAGACTCAAAATGAGAAATTCATCTTGGATGTGCGCAACGGACAAATTGGAGAAGGAATCTTCCTGAAAGACACGAGGATTCACTTCTCGTCCTATGGTACAGAGCAGTGCGTGAATATTACTCCAGATGAGAAAGACATGCCTAATCTGGTATCTTGATCTATTGCTCATGGAAACATCCACCAAAACACAAGTCTATTCTCTCTTCGGGATTTGGTGGAGAGTGATGGTGAAAATTGCTAAAAATGAGAAAGTTATAACTGATCAATGCTATAAATCAGTGACCAATGGAATCATCCCCCAAAAGGCTTTCAGATTCGCTTCTTGTGATTTGGTAGATATCAGTTCATGATCTGATGAAAATTACTCAAAATGGAGAGTTCTTCCTGATCAATGTTAGTAATTAATGACACTTGGAATCATCCTCCCAAATCCTTTGACAATTAACTCCTGGTGATTGTGAATAAAATCGGTTGGTGAAAATTAGTAGGAAAGAGAAAATTCATTCCTCACCCGTCTTCTGATGAATTTCCCATGGAATCATCCTCCGGAAAAACAATTGCATTCTCTCTTGGTGCCTTGGAACAGATCGGTTTGTGCAAATTACTCAAAGTACGAAAATCATTCTTTACAAGCACCTAGTGGTAAAGACTCCAGCAATCCTCCAGCAATTCTCTCCTCCTGAGTTTGCAGAGATTGGTTCATGAAAATTACAAAAAAATCAAACATTTATTACTGATCCCTGCAGCTAATTTAGTACCTCATGGAATCATCCTCCAAAGACCTTTTCGATACTCTGCTGGTCACTTGGGAGAGATGGGTAGTGTAAATTGCTAAAAAGGAGACCTTCAATACGAATCAGATGTAGCCATTGATGTCTCATGCACGCTTCCTCGGAAAGCCAGTCGGATTCTCTCCTGATCCTTTGGTAGAGATCGGTTCACGAAAATGACAAAAATTCAACAGTAATTACTGATCACTGCTACTCATTAACTCCATCTGGCATGATCCTCCAAAATCCTTTCAGATTTGCTTCTGGTGATTTGTTATAGGTCGAGTTTTGAAAATTCCGAAAAATAAGCAATTCTGAACGGCTTCGTGGTACTCATTCATTCCTCACATAATGAGCCTCCTTAGTACATTCCAATTCGCTCCTGTTGACTTGGAAGAAATCAGTTCCTGAAATAGACTCAAAATGAGAAATTCATCTTGGATGTGCGCAACAGACAAATTGGAGAAGGAATCTTCCTGAAAGACCCGAGGATTCACTTCTCGTCCTATGGTACAGAGCAGTGCGTGAAAATTACTCCAGATGAGAAAGACATGCCTAATCTGGTATCCTGATCTATTGCTCATGGAAACATCCACCAAAACACAAGTCTATTCTCTCTTCAGGATTTGGTGGAGATTGATGGTGAAAATTGCTAAAAATGAGAAATTTATAACTGATCAATGCTATAAATCAGTGACAAATGGAATCATCCCCCAAAAGCCTTTCAGATTCGCTTCTTGTGATTTGGAAGATATCAGTTCATGATCTGATGAAAATTACTCAAAATGGAGAGTTCTTCCTGATCAATGTTAGTAATTAATGACACTTGGAATCATCCTCCCAAATCCTTTGACAATTAACTCCTGGTGATTGTGAATAAAATCGGTTGGTGAAAATTAGTAGGAAAGAGAAAATTCATTCCTCACCCGTCTTCTGATGAATTTCCCATGGAATCATCCACCGGAAAAACAATTGCATTCTCTCTTGGTGCCTTGGAACAGATCGGTTTGTGCAAATTACTCAAAGTACGAAAATCATTCTTTACAAGCACCTTGTGGTAAAGACTCCAGCAATCCTCCAGCAATTCTCTCCTCCTGAGTTTGTAGAGATTGGTTCATGAAAATTACGAAAAAATCAAACATTTATTACTGATCCCTGCAGCTAATTAGTACCTCATGGAATCATCCTCCAAAGACCTTTTCGATACTCTGCTGGTCACTTGGGAGAGATGGGTAGTGTAAATTGCTAAAAAGGAGACCTTCAATACGAATCAGATGTAGCCATTGATGTCTCATGCACGCTTCCTCGAAAAGCCATTCGGATTCTCTCCTGATCCTTTGGTAGAGATCGGTTAACGAAAATGACAAAAATTCAACAGTAATTACTGATCACTGCTACTCATTAACTCCATCTGGCATGATCCTCCAAAATCCTTTCAGATTTGCTTCTGGTGATTTGTTATAGGTCGAGTTTTGAAAATTCCGAAAAATAACCAATTCTGCACGGCTTCGTGGTAGTCATTCATTCCTCACATAATGAGCCTCCTTAGTACATTCCAATTCGCTCCTGTTGACTTGGAAGAAATCAGTTCCTGAAATAGACTCAAAATGAGAAATTCATCTTGGATGTGCGCAACGGACAAATTGGAGAAGGAATCTTCCTGAAAGACACGAGGATTCACTTCTCGTCCTATGGTACAGAGCAGTGCGTGAATATTACTCCAGATGAGAAAGACATGCCTAATCTGGTATCTTGATCTATTGCTCATGGAAACATCCACCAAAACACAAGTCTATTCTCTCTTCGGGATTTGGTGGAGAGTGATGGTGAAAATTGCTAAAAATGAGAAAGTTATAACTGATCAATGCTATAAATCAGTGACCAATGGAATCATCCCCCAAAAGGCTTTCAGATTCGCTTCTTGTGATTTGGTAGATATCAGTTCATGATCTGATGAAAATTACTCAAAATGGAGAGTTCTTCCTGATCAATGTTAGTAATTAATGACACTTGGAATCATCCTCCCAAATCCTTTGACAATTAACTCCTGGTGATTGTGAATAAAATCGGTTGGTGAAAATTAGTAGGAAAGAGAAAATTCATTCCTCACCCGTCTTCTGATGAATTTCCCATTTCATCATCCTCCGGAAAAACAATTGCATTCTCTCTTGGTGCCTTGGAACAGATCGGTTTGTGCAAATTACTCAAAGTACGAAAATCATTCTTTACAAGCACCTAGTGGTAAAGACTCCAGCAATCCTCCAGCAATTCTCTCCTCCTGAGTTTGTAGAGATTGGTTCATGAAAATTACGAAAAAATCAAACATTTATTACTGATCCCTGCAGCTAATTAGTACCTCATGGAATCATCCTCCAAAGACCTTTTCGATACTCTGCTGGTCACTTGGGAGAGATGGGTAGTGTAAATTGCTAAAAAGGAGACCTTCAATACGAATCAGATGTAGCCATTGATGTCTCATGCACGCTTCCTCGAAAAGCCATTCGGATTGTCTCCTGATCCTTTGGTAGAGATCGGTTAACGAAAATGACAAAAATTCAACAGTAATTACTGATCACTGCTACTCATTAACTCCATCTGGCATGATCCTCCAAAATCCTTTCAGATTTGCTTCTGGTGATTTGTTATAGGTCGAGTTTTGAAAATTCCGAAAAATAAGCAATTCTGCACGGCTTCGTGGTAGTCATTCATTCCTCACATAATGAGCCTCCTTAGTACATTCCAATTCGCTCCTGTTGACTTGGAAGAAATCAGTTCCTGAAATAGACTCAAAATGAGAAATTCATCTTGGATGTGCGCAACGGACAAATTGGAGAAGGAATCTTCCTGAAAGACACGAGGATTCACTTCTCGTCCTATGGTACAGAGCAGTGCGTGAATATTCCTCCAGATGAGAAAGACATGCCTAATCTGGTATCCTGATCTATTGCTCATGGAAACATCCACCAAAACACAAGTCTATTCTCTCTTCGGGATTTGGTGGAGAGTGATGGTGAAAATTGCTAAAAATGAGAAAGTTATAACTGATCAATGCTATAAATCAGTGACCAATGGAATCATCCCCCAAAAGGCTTTCAGATTCGCTTCTTGTGATTTGGTAGATATCAGTTCATGATCTGATGAAAATTACTCAAAATGGAGAGTTCTTCCTGATCAATGTTAGTAATTAATGACACTTGGAATCATCCTCCCAAATCCTTTGATAATTAACTCCTGGTGATTGTGAATAAAATCGGTTGGTGAAAATTAGTAGGAAAGAGAAAATTCATTCCTCACCCGTCTTCTGATGAATTTCCCATGGAATCATCCTCCGGAAAAACAATTCCATTCTCTCTTGGTGCCTTGGAACAGATCGGTTTGTGCAAATTACTCAAAGTACGAAAATCATTCTTTACAAGCACCTAGTGGTAAAGACTCCAGCAATCCTCCAGCAATTCTCTCCTCCTGAGTTTGCAGAGATTGGTTCATGAAAATTACAAAAAAATCAAACATTTATTACTGATCCCTGCAGCTAATTTAGTACCTCATGGAATCATCCTCCAAAGACCTTTTCGATACTCTGCTGGTCACTTGGGAGAGATGGGTAGTGTAAATTGCTAAAAAGGAGACCTTCAATACGAATCAGATGTAGCCATTGATGTCTCATGCACGCTTCCTCGGAAAGCCAGTCGGATTCTCTCCTGATCCTTTGGTAGAGATCGGTTCATGAAAATGACAAAAATTCAACAGTAATTACTGATCACTGCTACTCATTAACTCCATCTGGCATGATCCTCCAAAATCCTTTCAGATTTGCTTCTGGTGATTTGTTATAGGTCGAGTTTTGAAAATTCCGAAAAATAAGCAATTCTGAACGGCTTCGTGGTACTCATTCATTCCTCACATAATGAGCCTCCTTAGTACATTCCAATTCGCTCCTGTTGACTTGGAAGAAATCAGTTCCTGAAATAGACTCAAAATGAGAAATTCATCTTGGATGTGCGCAACGGACAAATTGGAGAAGGAATCTTCCTGAAAGACACGAGGATTCACTTCTCGTCCTATGGTAGAGAGCAGTGCTTGAAAATTACTCCAGATGAGAAAGACATGCCGAATCTGGTATCCTGATCTATTGCTCATGGAAACATCCACCAAAACACAAGTCTATTCTCTCTTCAGGATTTGGTGGAGATTGATCGTGAAAATTGCTAAAAATGAGAAAGTTATAACTCATCCATGCTATAAATCAGTGACAAATGGAATCATCCCCAAAAAGCCTTTCCGATTCGCTTCTTGGGATTTGGTAGATATCAGTTCATGATTTGATGAATATTACTCAAAATGGGAGAGTTCTTCCTTATCAATGTTAGTAATTAATTACACTTGGAATCATCCTCCCAAATCCTTTGAGAATTAATTCCTGGTGATTGTGAATAAAATCGGTTGGTGAAAATTAGTAGGAAAGAGAAAATTCATTCCTCAGCCGTCTTCTGATAAATTTCCCTTGGAATCATCCACCGGAAAAACAATTGCATTCTCTCTTGGTGCCTTGGAACAGATCGGTTTGTGCAAATTACTCAAAGTACGAAAATCATTCTTTCCAAGCACCTAGTGGTAAAGACTCCAGCAATCCTCCAGCAATTCTCTCCTCCTGAGTTTGTAGAGATTGGTTCATGAAAATTACTAAAGAATCAAACATTTATTACTGATCCCTGCAGCTAATTAGTATCTCATGGAATCATCCTCCAAAGACCTTTTCGATACTCTGCTGGTCACTTGGGAGAGATGGGTAGTGTAAATTGCTAAAAAGGAGACCTTCAATGTGAATCAGATGTAGCCATTGATGTCTCATGCACGCTTCCTCGAAAAGCCAGTCGGATTCTCTCCTGATCCTTTGGTAGAGATCGGTTCATGAAAATTACAAAAATTCAACAGTAATGCTGATCACTGCTACTCATTAACTCCATTTGGCATGATCCTCCAAAATCCTTTCAGATTTGCTTCTGGTGATTTGTTATAGGTCGAGTCTTGAAAATTCCGAAAAATAAGCAATTCTGAAGGGCTTCGTGGTAGTCATTCATTCCTCACATAATGAGCCTCCTTAGTACATTCCAATTCGCTCCTGTTGACTTGGAAGAAATCAGTTCCTGAAATAGACTCAAAATGAGAAATTCATATTGGATGTGCGCAACAGACAAATTGGAGAAGGAATCTTCCTGAAAGACCCGAGGATTCACTTCTCGTCCTATGGTACAGAGCAGTGCGTGAAAATTACTCCAGATGAGAAAGACATGCCTAATCTGGTATCCTGATCTATTGCTCATGGAAACATCCACCAAAACACAAGTCTATTCTCTCTTCAGGATTTGGTGGAGATTGATGGTGAAAATTGCTAAAAATGAGAAATTTATAACTGATCAATGCTATAAATCAGTGACAAATGGAATCATCCCCCAAAAGCCTTTCAGATTCGCTTCTTGTGATTTGGAAGATATCAGTTCATGATCTGATGAAAATTACTCAAAATGGAGAGTTCTTCCTGATCAATGTTAGTAATTAATGACACTTGGAATCATCCTCCCAAATCCTTTGACAATTAACTCCTGGTGATTCTGAATAAAATCGGTTGGTGAAAATTAGTAGGAAAGAGAAAATTCATTCCTCACCCGTCTTCTGATGAATTTCCCATGGAATCATCCTCCGGAAAAACAATTGCATTCTCTCTTGGTGCCTTGGAACAGATCGGTTTGTGCAAATTACTCAAAGTACGAAAATCATTCTTGACAAGCACCTAGTGGTAAAGACTCCAGCAATCCTCCAGCAATTCTCTCCCTTGAGTTTGTAGAGATTGGTTCATGAAAATTACGAAAAAATCAAACATTTATTACTGATCCCTGCAGCTAATTAGTACCTCATCGACTCTTCCTCCAAAGACCTTTTCGATACTCTGCTGGTCACTTGGGAGAGATGGGTAGTGTAAATTGCTCAAAAGGAGACCTTCAATGCGAATCAGATGTCGCCATTGATGTCTCATGCACGCTTCCTCGAAAAGCCATTCGGATTCTCTCCTGATCCTTTGGAAGAGTTCGGTTCACGAAAATGACAAAAATTCAACAGTAATTACTGATCACTGCTACTCATTAACTCCATCTGGCATGATCCTCCAAAATCCTTTCAGATTTGCTTCTGGTGATTTGTTATAGGTCGAGTTTTGAAAATTCCGAAAAATAAGCAATTCTGCACGGCTTCGTGGTAGTCATTCATTCCTCACATAATGAGCCTCCTTAGTACATTCCAATTCGCTCCTGTTGACTTGGAAGAAATCAGTTCCTGAAATAGACTCAAAATGAGAAATTCATCTTGGATGTGCGCAACGGACAAATTGGAGAAGGAATCTTCCTGAAAGACACGAGGATTCACTTCTCGTCCTATGGTACAGAGCAGTGCGTGAATATTACTCCAGATGAGAAAGACATGCCTAATCTGGTATCCTGATCTATTGCTCATGGAAACATCCACCAAAACACAAGTCTATTCTCTCTTCGGGATTTGGTGGAGAGTGATGGTGAAAATTGCTAAAAATGAGAAAGTTATAACTGATCAATGCTATAAATCAGTGACCAATGGAATCATCCCCCAAAAGGCTTTCAGATTCGCTTCTTGTGATTTGGTAGATATCAGTTCATGATCTGATGAAAATTACTCAAAATGGAGAGTTCTTCCTGATCAATGTTAGTAATTAATGACACTTGGAATCATCCTCCCAAATCCTTTGACAATTAACTCCTGGTGATTGTGAATAAAATCGGTTGGTGAAAATTAGTAGGAAAGAGAAAATTCATTCCTCACCCGTCTTCTGATGAATTTCCCATGGAATCATCCTCCGGAAAAACAATTCCATTCTCTCTTGGTGCCTTGGAACAGATCGGTTTGTGCAAATTACTCAAAGTACGAAAATCATTCTTTACAAGCACCTAGTGGTAAAGACTCCAGCAATCCTCCAGCAATTCTCTCCTCCTGAGTTTGCAGAGATTGGTTCATGAAAATTACAAAAAAATCAAACATTTATTACTGATCCCTGCAGCTAATTTAGTACCTCATGGAATCATCCTCCAAAGACCTTTTCGATACTCTGCTGGTCACTTGGGAGAGATGGGTAGTGTAAATTGCTAAAAAGGAGACCTTCAATACGAATCAGATGTAGCCATTGATGTCTCATGCACGCTTCCTCGGAAAGCCAGTCGGATTCTCTCCTGATCCTTTGGTAGAGATCGGTTCACGAAAATGACAAAAATTCAACAGTAATTACTGATCACTGCTACTCATTAACTCCATCTGGCATGATCCTCCAAAATCCTTTCAGATTTGCTTCTGGTGATTTGTTATAGGTCGAGTTTTGAAAATTCCGAAAAATAAGCAATTCTGAACGGCTTCGTGGTACTCATTCATTCCTCACATAATGAGCCTCCTTAGTACATTCCAATTCGCTCCTGTTGACTTGGAAGAAATCAGTTCCTGAAATAGACTCAAAATGAGAAATTCATCTTGGATGTGCGCAACGGACAAATTGGAGAAGGAATCTTCCTGAAAGACACGAGGATTCACTTCTCGTCCTATGGTAGAGAGCAGTGCTTGAAAATTACTCCAGATGAGAAAGACATGCCGAATCTGGTATCCTGATCTATTGCTCATGGAAACATCCACCAAAACACAAGTCTATTCTCTCTTCAGGATTTGGTGGAGATTGATCGTGAAAATTGCTAAAAATGAGAAAGTTATAACTCATCCATGCTATAAATCAGTGACAAATGGAATCATCCCCAAAAAGCCTTTCCGATTCGCTTCTTGGGATTTGGTAGATATCAGTTCATGATTTGATGAATATTACTCAAAATGGGAGAGTTCTTCCTTATCAATGTTAGTAATTAATTACACTTGGAATCATCCTCCCAAATCCTTTGAGAATTAATTCCTGGTGATTGTGAATAAAATCGGTTGGTGAAAATTAGTAGGAAAGAGAAAATTCATTCCTCAGCCGTCTTCTGATAAATTTCCCTTGGAATCATCCACCGGAAAAACAATTGCATTCTCTCTTGGTGCCTTGGAACAGATCGGTTTGTGCAAATTACTCAAAGTACGAAAATCATTCTTTCCAAGCACCTAGTGGTAAAGACTCCAGCAATCCTCCAGCAATTCTCTCCTCCTGAGTTTGTAGAGATTGGTTCATGAAAATTACTAAAGAATCAAACATTTATTACTGATCCCTGCAGCTAATTAGTATCTCATGGAATCATCCTCCAAAGACCTTTTCGATACTCTGCTGGTCACTTGGGAGAGATGGGTAGTGTAAATTGCTAAAAAGGAGACCTTCAATGTGAATCAGATGTAGCCATTGATGTCTCATGCACGCTTCCTCGAAAAGCCAGTCGGATTCTCTCCTGATCCTTTGGTAGAGATCGGTTCATGAAAATTACAAAAATTCAACAGTAATGCTGATCACTGCTACTCATTAACTCCATTTGGCATGATCCTCCAAAATCCTTTCAGATTTGCTTCTGGTGATTTGTTATAGGTCGAGTCTTGAAAATTCCGAAAAATAAGCAATTCTGAAGGGCTTCGTGGTAGTCATTCATTCCTCACATAATGAGCCTCCTTAGTACATTCCAATTCGCTCCTGTTGACTTGGAAGAAATCAGTTCCTGAAATAGACTCAAAATGAGAAATTCATATTGGATGTGCGCAACAGACAAATTGGAGAAGGAATCTTCCTGAAAGACCCGAGGATTCACTTCTCGTCCTATGGTACAGAGCAGTGCGTGAAAATTACTCCAGATGAGAAAGACATGCCTAATCTGGTATCCTGATCTATTGCTCATGGAAACATCCACCAAAACACAAGTCTATTCTCTCTTCAGGATTTGGTGGAGATTGATGGTGAAAATTGCTAAAAATGAGAAATTTATAACTGATCAATGCTATAAATCAGTGACAAATGGAATCATCCCCCAAAAGCCTTTCAGATTCGCTTCTTGTGATTTGGAAGATATCAGTTCATGATCTGATGAAAATTACTCAAAATGGAGAGTTCTTCCTGATCAATGTTAGTAATTAATGACACTTGGAATCATCCTCCCAAATCCTTTGACAATTAACTCCTGGTGATTCTGAATAAAATCGGTTGGTGAAAATTAGTAGGAAAGTGAAAATTCATTCCTCACCCGTCTTCTGATGAATTTCCCATGGAATCATCCTCCGGAAAAACAATTGCATTCTCTCTTGGTGCCTTGGAACAGATCGGTTTGTGCAAATTACTCAAAGTACGAAAATCATTCTTGACAAGCACCTAGTGGTAAAGACTCCAGCAATCCTCCAGCAATTCTCTCCCTTGAGTTTGTAGAGATTGGTTCATGAAAATTACGAAAAAATCAAACATTTATTACTGATCCCTGCAGCTAATTAGTACCTCATCGACTCTTCCTCCAAAGACCTTTTCGATACTCTGCTGGTCACTTGGGAGAGATGGGTAGTGTAAATTGCTCAAAAGGAGACCTTCAATGCGAATCAGATGTCGCCATTGATGTCTCATGCACGCTTCCTCGAAAAGCCATTCGGATTCTCTCCTGATCCTTTGGAAGAGTTCGGTTCACGAAAATGACAAAAATTCAACAGTAATTACTGATCACTGCTACTCATTAACTCCATCTGGCATGATCCTCCAAAATCCTTTCAGATTTGCTTCTGGTGATTTGTTATAGGTCGAGTCTTGAAAATTCCGAAAAATAAGCAATTCTGAACGGCTTCGTGGTAGTCATTCATTCCTCACATAATGAGCCTCCTTAGTACATTCCAATTCGCTCCTGTTGACTTGGAAGAAATCAGTTCCTGAAATAGACTCAAAATGAGAAATTCATCTTGGATGTGCGCAACAGACAAATTGGAGAAGGAATCTTCCTGAAAGACCCGAGGATTCACTTCTCGTCCTTTGGTACAGAGCAGTGCGTGAAAATTACTCCAGATGAGAAAGACATGCCTAATCTGGTATCCTGATCTATTGCTCATGGAAACATCCACCAAAACACAAGTCTATTCTCTCTTCAGGATTTGGTGGAGAGTGATGTTGAAAATTGCTAAAAATGAGAAAGTTATAACTGATCAATGCTATAAATCAGTGACAAATGGAATCATCCCCCAAAAGCCTTTCAGATTCGCTTCTTGTGATTTGGAAGATATCAGTTCATGATCTGATGAAAATTACTCAAAATGGAGAGTTCTTCCTGATCAATGTTAGTAATTAATGACACTTGGAATCATCCTCCCAAATCCTTTGACAATTAACTCCTGGTGATTCTGAATAAAATCGGTTGGTGAAAATTAGTAGGAAAGAGAAAATTCATTCCTCACCCGTCTTCTGATGAATTTCCCATGGAATCATCCTCCGGAAAAATATTGCATTCTCTCTTGGTGCCTTGGAACAGATCGGTTTGTGCAAATTACTCAAAGTACGAAAATCATTCTTGACAAGCACCTAGTGGTAAAGACTCCAGCAATCCTCCAGCAATTCTCTCCCTTGAGTTTGTAGAGATTGGTTCATGAAAATTACGAAAAAATCAAACATTTATTACTGATCCCTGCAGCTAATTAGTACCTCATCGAATCTTCCTCCAAAGACCTTTTCGATAATCTGCTGGTCACTTGGGAGAGATGGGTAGTGTAAATTGCTCAAAAGGAGACCTTCAATGCGAATCAGATGTCGCCATTGATGTCTCATGCACGCTTCCTCGAAAAGCCAGTCGGATTCTCTCCTGATCCTTTGGAAGAGTTCGGTTCACGAAAATGACAAAAATTCAACAGTAATTACTGATCACTGCTACTCATTAACTCCATCTGGCATGATCCTCCAAAATCCTCTCAGATTTCCTTCTGGTGATTTGTTATAGGTCGAGTTTTGAAAATTCCGAAAAATAAGCAATTCTGAACGGCTTCGTGGTACTCATTCATTCCTCACATAATGAGCCTCCTTAGTACATTCCAATTCGCTCCTGTTGACTTGGAAGAAATCAGTTCCTGAAATAGACTCAAAATGAGAAATTCATCTTGGATGTGCGCAACGGACAAATTGGAGAAGGAATCTTCCTGAAAGACACGAGGATTCACTTCTCGTCCTATGGTAGAGAGCAGTGCTTGAAAATTACTCCAGATGAGAAAGACATGCCGAATCTGGTATCCTGATCTATTGCTCATGGAAACATCCACCAAAACACAAGTCTCTTCTCTCTTCAGGATTTGGTGGAGATTGATCGTGAAAATTGCTAAAAATGAGAAAGTTATAACTCATCCATGCTATAAATCAGTGACAAATGGAATCATCCCCAAAAAGCCTTTCCGATTCGCTTCTTGGGATTTGGTAGATATCAGTTCATGATTTGATGAATATTACTCAAAATGGGAGAGTTCTTCCTTATCAATGTTAGTAATTAATTACACTTGGAATCATCCTCCCAAATCCTTTGAGAATTAATTCCTGGTGATTGTGAATAAAATCGGTTGGTGAAAATTAGTAGGAAAGAGAAAATTCATTCCTCAGCCGTCTTCTGATAAATTTCCCTTGGAATCATCCACCGGAAAAACAATTGCATTCTCTCTTGGTGCCTTGGAACAGATCGGTTTGTGCAAATTACTCAAAGTACGAAAATCGTTCTTTACAAGCACCTAGTGGTAAAGACTCCAGCAATCCAGATTCTCTCCTCCTGAGTTTGTAGAGATTGGTTCATGAAAATGACTAAAAAATCAAACATTTATTACTGATTACTGCATCTAATTAGTACCTCATGCAATCATCCTCCAAAGACCTTTTAGCTACTCTGCTGGTCACTTGGGAGAGATGGGTAGTGTAAATTGCTCAAAAGGAGACCTTCAATGCGAATCAGATGTCGCCATTGATGTCTCATGCACGCTTCCTCGAAAAGCCAGTCGGATTCTCTCCTGATCCTTTGGAAGAGTTCGGTTCACGAAAATGACAAAAATTCAACAGTAATTACTGATCACTGCTACTCATTAACTCCATCTGGCATGATCCTCCAAAATCCTTTCAGATTTGCTTCTTGTGATTTGGAAGATATCAGTTCATGATCTGATGAAAATTACTCAAAATGGAGAGTTCTTCCTGATCAATGTTAGTAATTAATGACACTTGGAATCATCCTCCCAAATCCTTTGACAATTAACTCCTGGTGATTCTGAATAAAATCGGTTGGTGAAAATTAGTAGGAAAGAGAAAATTCATTCCTCACCCGTCTTCTGATGAATTTCCCATGGAATCATCCTCCGGAAAAACAATTGCATTCTCTCTTGGTGCCTTGGAACAGATCGGTTTGTGCAAATTACTCAAAGTACGAAAATCATTCTTGACAAGCACCTAGTGGTAAAGACTCCAGCAATCCTCCAGCAATTCTCTCCCTTGAGTTTGTAGAGATTGGTTCATGAAAATTACGAAAAAATCAAACATTTATTACTGATCCCTGCAGCTAATTAGTACCTCATCGAATCTTCCTCCAAAGACCTTTTCGATAATCTGCTGGTCACTTGGGAGAGATGGGTAGTGTAAATTGCTCAAAAGGAGACCTTCAATGCGAATCAGATGTCGCCATTGATGTCTCATGCACGCTTCCTCGAAAAGCCAGTCGGATTCTCTCCTGATCCTTTGGAAGAGTTCGGTTCACGAAAATGACAAAAATTCAACAGTAATTACTGATCACTGCTACTCATTAACTCCATCTGGCATGATCCTCCAAAATCCTCTCAGATTTGCTTCTGGTGATTTGTTATAGGTCGAGTTTTGAAAATTCCGAAAAATAAGCAATTCTGAACGGCTTCGTGGTACTCATTCATTCCTCACATAATGAGCCTCCTTAGTACATTCCAATTCGCTCCTGTTGACTTGGAAGAAATCAGTTCCTGAAATAGACTCAAAATGAGAAATTCATCTTGGATGTGCGCAACGGACAAATTGGAGAAGGAATCTTCCTGAAAGACACGAGGATTCACTTCTCGTCCTATGGTAGAGAGCAGTGCTTGAAAATTACTCCAGATGAGAAAGACATGCCGAATCTGGTATCCTGATCTATTGCTCATGGAAACATCCACCAAAACACAAGTCTCTTCTCTCTTCAGGATTTGGTGGAGATTGATCGTGAAAATTGCTAAAAATGAGAAAGTTATAACTCATCCATGCTATAAATCAGTGACAAATGGAATCATCCCCAAAAAGCCTTTCCGATTCGCTTCTTGGGATTTGGTAGATATCAGTTCATGATTTGATGAATATTACTCAAAATGGGAGAGTTCTTCCTTATCAATGTTAGTAATTAATTACACTTGGAATCATCCTCCCAAATCCTTTGAGAATTAATTCCTGGTGATTGTGAATAAAATCGGTTGGTGAAAATTAGTAGGAAAGAGAAAATTCATTCCTCAGCCGTCTTCTGATAAATTTCCCTTGGAATCATCCACCGGAAAAACAATTGCATTCTCTCTTGGTGCCTTGGAACAGATCGGTTTGTGCAAATTACTCAAAGTACGAAAATCGTTCTTTACAAGCACCTAGTGGTAAAGACTCCAGCAATCCAGATTCTCTCCTCCTGAGTTTGTAGAGATTGGTTCATGAAAATGACTAAAAAATCAAACCTTTATTACTGATTACTGCATCTAATTAGTACCTCATGCAATCATCCTCCAAAGACCTTTTAGCTACTCTGCTGGTCACTTGGGAGAGATGGGTAGTGTAAATTGCTCAAAAGGAGACCTTCAATGCGAATCAGATGTCGCCATTGATGTATCATGCACGCTTCCTCGAAAAGCCAGTCGGATTCTCTCCTGATCCTTTGGAAGAGTTCGGTTCACGAAAATGACAAAAATTCAACAGTAATTACTGATCACTGCTACTCATTAACTCCATCTGGCATGATCCTCCAAAATCCTTTCAGATTTGCTTCTGGTGATTTGTTATAGGTCGAGTCTTGAAAATTCCGAAAAATAAGCAATTCTGAACGGCTTCGTGGTAGTCATTCATTCCTCACATAATGAGCCTCCTTAGTACATTCCAATTCGCTCCTGTTGACTTGGAAGAAATCAGTTCCTGAAATAGACTCAAAATGAGAAATTCATCTTGGATGTGCGCAACAGACAAATTGGAGAAGGAATCTTCCTGAAAGACCCAAGGATTCACTTCTCGTCCTATGGTACAGAGCAGTGCGTGAAAATTACTCCAGATGAGAAAGACATGCCTAATCTGGTATCCTGATCTATTGCTCATGGAAACATCCACCAAAACACAAGTCTATTCTCTCTTCAGGATTTGGTGGAGAGTGATGTTGAAAATTGCTAAAAATGAGAAAGTTATAACTGATCAATGCTATAAATCAGTGACAAATGGAATCATCCCCCAAAAGCCTTTCAGATTCGCTTCTTGTGATTTGGAAGATATCAGTTCATGATCTGATGAAAATTACTCAAAATGGAGAGTTCTTCCTGATCAATGTTAGTAATTAATGACACTTGGAATCATCCTCCCAAATCCTTTGACAATTAACTCCTGGTGATTCTGAATAAAATCGGTTGGTGAAAATTAGTAGGAAAGAGAAAATTCATTCCTCACCCGTCTTCTGATGAATTTCCCATGGAATCATCCTCCGGAAAAACAATTGCATTCTCTCTTGGTGCCTTGGAACAGATCGGTTTGGGCAAATTACTCAAAGTACGAAAATCATTCTTGACAAGCACCTAGTGGTAAAGACTCCAGCAATCCTCCAGCAATTCTCTCCCTTGAGTTTGTAGAGATTGGTTCATGAAAATTACGAAAAAATCAAACATTTATTACTGATCCCTGCAGCTAATTAGTACCTCATCGAATCTTCCTCCAAAGACCTTTTCGATAATCTGCTGGTCACTTGGGAGAGATGGGTAGTGTAAATTGCTCAAAAGGAGACCTTCAATGCGAATCAGATGTCGCCATTGATGTCTCATGCACGCTTCCTCGAAAAGCCAGTCGGATTCTCTCCTGATCCTTTGGAAGAGTTCGGTTCACGAAAATGACAAAAATTCAACAGTAATTACTGATCACTGCTACTCATTAGCTCCATCTGGCATGATCCTCCAAAATCCTCTCAGATTTGCTTCTGGTGATTTGTTATAGGTCGAGTTTTGAAAATTCCGAAAAATAAGCAATTCTGAACGGCTTCGTGGTACTCATTCATTCCTCACATAATGAGCCTCCTTAGTACATTCCAATTCGCTCCTGTTGACTTGGAAGAAATCAGTTCCTGAAATAGACTCAAAATGAGAAATTCATCTTGGATGTGCGCAACAGACAAATTGGAGAAGGAATCTTCCTGAAAGACCCGAGGATTCACTTCTCGTCCTATGGTAGAGAGCAGTGCTTGAAAATTACTCCAGATGAGAAAGACATGCCGAATCTGGTATCCTGATCTATTGCTCATGGAAACATCCACCAAAACACAAGTCTCTTCTCTCTTCAGGATTTGGTGGAGATTGATCGTGAAAATTGCTAAAAATGAGAAAGTTATAACTCATCCATGCTATAAATCAGTGACAAATGGAATCATCCCCAAAAAGCCTTTCCGATTCGCTTCTTGGGATTTGGTAGATATCAGTTCATGATTTGATGAATATTACTCAAAATGGGAGAGTTCTTCCTTATCAATGTTAGTAATTAATTACACTTGGAATCATCCTCCCAAATCCTTTGAGAATTAATTCCTGGTGATTGTGAATAAAATCGGTTGGTGAAAATTAGTAGGAAAGAGAAAATTCATTCCTCACCCGTCTTCTGATGAATTTCCCGTGGAATCATCCACCGGAAAAACAATTGCATTCTCTCTTGGTGCCTTGGAACAAATCGGTTTGTGCAAATTACTCAAAGTACGAAAATCATTCTTTACAAGCACCTAGCGGTAAAGACTCCAGCAATCCTCCAGCAATTATCTCCTCCTGAGTTTGTAGAGATTGGTTCATGAAAATTACTAAAGAATCAAACATTTATTACTGATCCCTGCAGCTAATTAGTACCTCATGGAATCATCCTCCAAAGACCTTTTCGATACTCTGCTGGTCACTTGGGAGAGATGGGTAGTGTAAATTGCTAAAAAGGAGACCTTCAATACGAATCAGATGTAGCCATTGATGTCTCATGCACGCTTCCTCGAAAAGCCAGTCGGATTCTCTCCTGATACTTTGGTAGAGATCGGTTCACGAAAATTACAAAAATTCAACAGTAATTACTGATCACTGCTATTCATTAACTCCATCTGGCATGATCCTCCAAAATCCTTTCAGATTTGCTTCTGGTGATTTGTTATAGGTCGAGTCTTGAAAATTCCAAAAAATAAGCAATTCTGAAGGGCTTCGTGGTAGTCATTCATTCCTCACATAATGAGCCTCCTTAGTACATTCCAATTCGCTCCTGTTGACTTGGAAGAAATCAGTTCCTGAAATAGACTCAAAATGAGAAATTCATCTTGGATGTGCGCAACAGACAAATTGGAGGAGGAATCTTCCTGAAAGACCCGAGGATTCACTTCTCGTCCTATGGTACAGAGCAGTGCGTGAAAATTACTCCAGATGAGAAAGACATGCCTAATCTGGTATCCTGATCTATTGCTCATGGAAACATCCACCAAAACACAAGTCTATTCTCTCTTCAGGATTTGGTGGAGAGTGATGTTGAAAATTGCTAAAAATGAGAAAGTTATAATTGATCAATGCTATAAATCAGTGACAAATGGAATCATCCCCCAAAAGCCTTTCAGATTCGCTTCTTGGGATTTGGTAGATATCAGTTCATGATCTGATGAAAATTACTCAAAATGGGAGAGTTCTTCCTGATCAATGTTAGTAATTAATGACACTTGGAATCATCCTCCCAAATCCTTTGACAATTAACTCCTGGTGATTGTGAATAAAATCGGTTGGTGAAAATTAGTAGGAAAGAGAAAATGCATTCCTCACCCGTCTTCTGATGAATTTCCCATGGAATCATCCACCGGAAAAACAATTGCATTCTCTCTTGGTGCCTTGGAACAGATCGGTTTGTGCAAATTACTCAAAGTACGAAAATCATTCTTGACAAGCACCTAGTGGTAAAGACTCCAGCAATCCTCCAGCAATTCTCTCCTCCTGAGTTTGTAGAGTTTGGTTCATGAAAATTACGAAAAAATCAAACATTTATTACTGATCCCTGCAGCTAATTAGTACCTCATGGAATCATCCTCCAAAGACCTTTTCGATACTCTGCTGGTCACTTGGGAGAGATGGGTAGTGTAAATTGCTAAAAAGGAGACCTTCAATACTAATCAGATGTAGCCATTGATGTCTCATGCACGCTTCCTCGAAAAGCCATTCGGATTCTCTCCTGATCCTTTGGTAGAGATCGGTTCACGAAAATGACAAAAATTCAACAGTAATTACTGATCACTGCTACTCATTAACTCCATCTGGCATGATCCTCCAAAATCCTTTCAGATTTGCTTCTGGTGATTTGTTATAGGTCGAGTCTTGAAAATTCCGAAAAATAAGCAATTCTGAACGGCTTCGTGGTAGTCATTCATTCCTCACGTAATGAGCCTCCTTAGTACATTCCAATTCGCTCCTGTTGACTTGGAAGAAATCAGTTCCTGAAATAGACTCAAAATGAGAAATTCATCTTGGATGTGCGCAACGGACAAATTGGAGAAGGAATCTTCCTGAAAGACTCGAGGATTCACTTCTCGTCCTATGGTACAGAGCAGTGCGTGAATATTACTCCAGATGAGAAAGACATGCCTAATCTGGTATCCTGATCTATTGCTCATGGAAACATCCACCAAAACACCAGTCTATTCTCTCTTCAGGATTTGGTGGAGAGTGATGGTGAAAATTGCTAAAAATGAGAAAGTTATAACTGATCAATGCTATAAATCAGTGACAAATGGAATCATCCCCCAAAAGCCTTTCAGATTCGCTTCTTGTGATTTGGTAGATATCAGTTCATGATCTGATGAAAATTACTCAAAATGGAGAGTTCTTCCTGATCAATGTTAGTAATTAATGACACTTGGAATCATCCTCCCAAATCCTTTGACAATTAACTCCTGGTGATTGTGAATAAAATAGGTTGGTGAAAATTAGTAGGAAAGAGAAAATTCATTCCTCACCCGTCTTCTGATGAATTTCCCATTTCATCATCCTCCGGAAAAACAATTGCATTCTCTCTTGGTGCCTTGGAACAGATCGGTTTGGGCAAATTACTCAAAGTACGAAAATCATTCTTTACAAGCACCTAGTGGTAAAGACTCCAGCAATCCTCCAGCAATTCTCTCCTCCTGAGTTTGTAGAGATTGGTTCATGAAAATTACGAAAAAATCAAACATTTATTACTGATCCCTGCAGCTAATTAGTACCTCATGGAATCATCCTCCAAAGACCTTTTCCATACTCTGCTGGTCACTTGGGAGAGATGGGTAGTGTAAATTGCTCAAAAGGAGACCTTCAATGCGAATCAGATGTCGCCATTGATGTCTCATGCACGCTTCCTCGAAAAGCCATTCGGATTCTCTCCTGATCCTTTGGAAGAGTTCGGTTCACGAAAATGACAAAAATTCAACAGTAATTACTGATCACTGCTACTCATTAACTCCATCTGGCATGATCCTCCAAAATCCTTTCAGATTTGCTTCTGGTGATTTGTTATAGGTCGAGTCTTGAAAATTCCGAAAAATAAGCAATTCTGAACGGCTTCGTGGTAGTCATTCATTCCTCACATAATGAGCCTCCTTAGTACATTCCAATTCGCTCCTGTTGACTTGGAAGAAATCAGTTCCTGAAATAGACTCAAAATGAGAAATTCATCTTGGATGTGCGCAACAGACAAATTGGAGAAGGAATCTTCCTGAAAGACCCGAGGATTCACTTCTCGTCCTTTGGTACAGAGCAGTGCGTGAAAATTACTCCAGATGAGAAAGACATGCCTAATCTGGTATCCTGATCTATTGCTCATGGAAACATCCACCAAAACACAAGTCTATTCTCTCTTCAGGATTTGGTGGAGAGTGATGTTGAAAATTGCTAAAAATGAGAAAGTTATAACTGATCAATGCTATAAATCAGTGACAAATGGAATCATCCCCCAAAAGCCTTTCAGATTCGCTTCTTGTGATTTGGAAGATATCAGTTCATGATCTGATGAAAATTACTCAAAATGGAGAGTTCTTCCTGATCAATGTTAGTAATTAATGACACTTGGAATCATCCTCCCAAATCCTTTGACAATTAACTCCTGGTGATTCTGAATAAAATCGGTTGGTGAAAATTAGTAGGAAAGAGAAAATTCATTCCTCACCCGTCTTCTGATGAATTTCCCATGGAATCATCCTCCGGAAAAATATTGCATTCTCTCTTGGTGCCTTGGAACAGATCGGTTTGTGCAAATTACTCAAAGTACGAAAATCATTCTTGACAAGCACCTAGTGGTAAAGACTCCAGCAATCCTCCAGCAATTCTCTCCCTTGAGTTTGTAGAGATTGGTTCATGAAAATTACGAAAAAATCAAACATTTATTACTGATCCCTGCAGCTAATTAGTACCTCATCGAATCTTCCTCCAAAGACCTTTTCGATAATCTGCTGGTCACTTGGGAGAGATGGGTAGTGTAAATTGCTCAAAAGGAGACCTTCAATGCGAATCAGATGTCGCCATTGATGTCTCATGCACGCTTCCTCGAAAAGCCAGTCGGATTCTCTCCTGATCCTTTGGAAGAGTTCGGTTCACGAAAATGACAAAAATTCAACAGTAATTACTGATCACTGCTACTCATTAACTCCATCTGGCATGATCCTCCAAAATCCTCTCAGATTTCCTTCTGGTGATTTGTTATAGGTCGAGTTTTGAAAATTCCGAAAAATAAGCAATTCTGAACGGCTTCGTGGTACTCATTCATTCCTCACATAATGAGCCTCCTTAGTACATTCCAATTCGCTCCTGTTGACTTGGAAGAAATCAGTTCCTGAAATAGACTCAAAATGAGAAATTCATCTTGGATGTGCGCAACGGACAAATTGGAGAAGGAATCTTCCTGAAAGACACGAGGATTCACTTCTCGTCCTATGGTAGAGAGCAGTGCTTGAAAATTACTCCAGATGAGAAAGACATGCCGAATCTGGTATCCTGATCTATTGCTCATGGAAACATCCACCAAAACACAAGTCTCTTCTCTCTTCAGGATTTGGTGGAGATTGATCGTGAAAATTGCTAAAAATGAGAAAGTTATAACTCATCCATGCTATAAATCAGTGACAAATGGAATCATCCCCAAAAAGCCTTTCCGATTCGCTTCTTGGGATTTGGTAGATATCAGTTCATGATTTGATGAATATTACTCAAAATGGGAGAGTTCTTCCTTATCAATGTTAGTAATTAATTACACTTGGAATCATCCTCCCAAATCCTTTGAGAATTAATTCCTGGTGATTGTGAATAAAATCGGTTGGTGAAAATTAGTAGGAAAGAGAAAATTCATTCCTCAGCCGTCTTCTGATAAATTTCCCTTGGAATCATCCACCGGAAAAACAATTGCATTCTCTCTTGGTGCCTTGGAACAGATCGGTTTGTGCAAATTACTCAAAGTACGAAAATCGTTCTTTACAAGCACCTAGTGGTAAAGACTCCAGCAATCCAGATTCTCTCCTCCTGAGTTTGTAGAGATTGGTTCATGAAAATGACTAAAAAATCAAACCTTTATTACTGATTACTGCATCTAATTAGTACCTCATGCAATCATCCTCCAAAGACCTTTTAGCTACTCTGCTGGTCACTTGGGAGAGATGGGTAGTGTAAATTGCTCAAAAGGAGACCTTCAATGCGAATCAGATGTCGCCATTGATGTCTCATGCACGCTTCCTCGAAAAGCCAGTCGGATTCTCTCCTGATCCTTTGGAAGAGTTCGGTTCACGAAAATGACAAAAATTCAACAGTAATTACTGATCACTGCTACTCATTAACTCCATCTGGCATGATCCTCCAAAATCCTTTCAGATTTGCTTCTTGTGATTTGGAAGATATCAGTTCATGATCTGATGAAAATTACTCAAAATGGAGAGTTCTTCCTGATCAATGTTAGTAATTAATGACACTTGGAATCATCCTCCCAAATCCTTTGACAATTAACTCCTGGTGATTCTGAATAAAATCGGTTGGTGAAAATTAGTAGGAAAGAGAAAATTCATTCCTCACCCGTCTTCTGATGAATTTCCCATGGAATCATCCTCCTGAAAAACAATTGCATTCTCTCTTGGTGCCTTGGAACAGATCGGTTTGTGCAAATTACTCAAAGTACGAAAATCATTCTTGACAAGCACCTAGTGGTAAAGACTCCAGCAATCCTCCAGCAATTCTCTCCCTTGAGTTTGTAGAGATTGGTTCATGAAAATTACGAAAAAATCAAACATTTATTACTGATCCCTGCAGCTAATTAGTACCTCATCGAATCTTCCTCCAAAGACCTTTTCGATAATCTGCTGGTCACTTGGGAGAGATGGGTAGTGTAAATTGCTCAAAAGGAGACCTTCAATGCGAATCAGATGTCGCCATTGATGTCTCATGCACGCTTCCTCGAAAAGCCAGTCGGATTCTCTCCTGATCCTTTGGAAGAGTTCGGTTCACGAAAATGACAAAAATTCAACAGTAATTACTGATCACTGCTACTCATTAACTCCATCTGGCATGATCCTCCAAAATCCTCTCAGATTTGCTTCTGGTGATTTGTTATAGGTCGAGTTTTGAAAATTCCGAAAAATAAGCAATTCTGAACGGCTTCGTGGTACTCATTCATTCCTCACATAATGAGCCTCCTTAGTACATTCCAATTCGCTCCTGTTGACTTGGAAGAAATCAGTTCCTGAAATAGACTCAAAATGAGAAATTCATCTTGGATGTGCGCAACGGACAAATTGGAGAAGGAATCTTCCTGAAAGACACGAGGATTCACTTCTCGTCCTATGGTAGAGAGCAGTGCTTGAAAATTACTCCAGATGAGAAAGACATGCCGAATCTGGTATCCTGATCTATTGCTCATGGAAACATCCACCAAAACACAAGTCTCTTCTCTCTTCAGGATTTGGTGGAGATTGATCGTGAAAATTGCTAAAAATGAGAAAGTTATAACTCATCCATGCTATAAATCAGTGACAAATGGAATCATCCCCAAAAAGCCTTTCCGATTCGCTTCTTGGGATTTGGTAGATATCAGTTCATGATTTGATGAATATTACTCAAAATGGGAGAGTTCTTCCTTATCAATGTTAGTAATTAATTACACTTGGAATCATCCTCCCAAATCCTTTGAGAATTAATTCCTGGTGATTGTGAATAAAATCGGTTGGTGAAAATTAGTAGGAAAGAGAAAATTCATTCCTCAGCCGTCTTCTGATAAATTTCCCTTGGAATCATCCACCGGAAAAACAATTGCATTCTCTCTTGGTGCCTTGGAACAGATCGGTTTGTGCAAATTACTCAAAGTACGAAAATCGTTCTTTACAAGCACCTAGTGGTAAAGACTCCAGCAATCCAGATTCTCTCCTCCTGAGTTTGTAGAGATTGGTTCATGAAAATGACTAAAAAATCAAACCTTTATTACTGATTACTGCATCTAATTAGTACCTCATGCAATCATCCTCCAAAGACCTTTTAGCTACTCTGCTGGTCACTTGGGAGAGATGGGTAGTGTAAATTGCTCAAAAGGAGACCTTCAATGCGAATCAGATGTCGCCATTGATGTATCATGCACGCTTCCTCGAAAAGCCAGTCGGATTCTCTCCTGATCCTTTGGAAGAGTTCGGTTCACGAAAATGACAAAAATTCAACAGTAATTACTGATCACTGCTACTCATTAACTCCATCTGGCATGATCCTCCAAAATCCTTTCAGATTTGCTTCTGGTGATTTGTTATAGGTCGAGTCTTGAAAATTCCGAAAAATAAGCAATTCTGAACGGCTTCGTGGTAGTCATTCATTCCTCACATAATGAGCCTCCTTAGTACATTCCAATTCGCTCCTGTTGACTTGGAAGAAATCAGTTCCTGAAATAGACTCAAAATGAGAAATTCATCTTGGATGTGCGCAACAGACAAATTGGAGAAGGAATCTTCCTGAAAGACCCAAGGATTCACTTCTCGTCCTATGGTACAGAGCAGTGCGTGAAAATTACTCCAGATGAGAAAGACATGCCTAATCTGGTATCCTGATCTATTGCTCATGGAAACATCCACCAAAACACAAGTCTATTCTCTCTTCAGGATTTGGTGGAGAGTGATGTTGAAAATTGCTAAAAATGAGAAAGTTATAACTGATCAATGCTATAAATCAGTGACAAATGGAATCATCCCCCAAAAGCCTTTCAGATTCGCTTCTTGTGATTTGGAAGATATCAGTTCATGATCTGATGAAAATTACTCAAAATGGAGAGTTCTTCCTGATCAATGTTAGTAATTAATGACACTTGGAATCATCCTCCCAAATCCTTTGACAATTAACTCCTGGTGATTCTGAATAAAATCGGTTGGTGAAAATTAGTAGGAAAGAGAAAATTCATTCCTCACCCGTCTTCTGATGAATTTCCCATGGAATCATCCTCCGGAAAAATATTGCATTCTCTCTTGGTGCCTTGGAACAGATCGGTTTGTGCAAATTACTCAAAGTACGAAAATCATTCTTGACAAGCACCTAGTGGTAAAGACTCCAGCAATCCTCCAGCAATTCTCTCCCTTGAGTTTGTAGAGATTGGTTCATGAAAATTACGAAAAAATCAAACATTTATTACTGATCCCTGCAGCTAATTAGTACCTCATCGAATCTTCCTCCAAAGACCTTTTCGATAATCTGCTGGTCACTTGGGAGAGATGGGTAGTGTAAATTGCTCAAAAGGAGACCTTCAATGCGAATCAGATGTCGCCATTGATGTCTCATGCACGCTTCCTCGAAAAGCCAGTCGGATTCTCTCCTGATCCTTTGGAAGAGTTCGGTTCACGAAAATGACAAAAATTCAACAGTAATTACTGATCACTGCTACTCATTAACTCCATCTGGCATGATCCTCCAAAATCCTCTCAGATTTCCTTCTGGTGATTTGTTATAGGTCGAGTTTTGAAAATTCCGAAAAATAAGCAATTCTGAACGGCTTCGTGGTACTCATTCATTCCTCACATAATGAGCCTCCTTAGTACATTCCAATTCGCTCCTGTTGACTTGGAAGAAATCAGTTCCTGAAATAGACTCAAAATGAGAAATTCATCTTGGATGTGCGCAACGGACAAATTGGAGAAGGAATCTTCCTGAAAGACACGAGGATTCACTTCTCGTCCTATGGTAGAGAGCAGTGCTTGAAAATTACTCCAGATGAGAAAGACATGCCGAATCTGGTATCCTGATCTATTGCTCATGGAAACATCCACCAAAACACAAGTCTCTTCTCTCTTCAGGATTTGGTGGAGATTGATCGTGAAAATTGCTAAAAATGAGAAAGTTAT
This sequence comes from Eretmochelys imbricata, assembly GCF_965152235.1. NCBI lineage: Eukaryota > Metazoa > Chordata > Testudines > Cheloniidae > Eretmochelys > Eretmochelys imbricata. The sequence goes on along the minus strand of NW_027554341.1, from coordinate 2,787,142 downwards.
AACTCATCCATGCTATAAATCAGTGACAAATGGAATCATCCCCAAAAAGCCTTTCCGATTCGCTTCTTGGGATTTGGTAGATATCAGTTCATGATTTGATGAATATTACTCAAAATGGGAGAGTTCTTCCTTATCAATGTTAGTAATTAATTACACTTGGAATCATCCTCCCAAATCCTTTGAGAATTAATTCCTGGTGATTGTGAATAAAATCGGTTGGTGAAAATTAGTAGGAAAGAGAAAATTCATTCCTCAGCCGTCTTCTGATAAATTTCCCTTGGAATCATCCACCGGAAAAACAATTGCATTCTCTCTTGGTGCCTTGGAACAGATCGGTTTGTGCAAATTACTCAAAGTACGAAAATCGTTCTTTACAAGCACCTAGTGGTAAAGACTCCAGCAATCCAGATTCTCTCCTCCTGAGTTTGTAGAGATTGGTTCATGAAAATGACTAAAAAATCAAACCTTTATTACTGATTACTGCATCTAATTAGTACCTCATGCAATCATCCTCCAAAGACCTTTTAGCTACTCTGCTGGTCACTTGGGAGAGATGGGTAGTGTAAATTGCTCAAAAGGAGACCTTCAATGCGAATCAGATGTCGCCATTGATGTCTCATGCACGCTTCCTCGAAAAGCCAGTCGGATTCTCTCCTGATCCTTTGGAAGAGTTCGGTTCACGAAAATGACAAAAATTCAACAGTAATTACTGATCACTGCTACTCATTAACTCCATCTGGCATGATCCTCCAAAATCCTTTCAGATTTGCTTCTTGTGATTTGGAAGATATCAGTTCATGATCTGATGAAAATTACTCAAAATGGAGAGTTCTTCCTGATCAATGTTAGTAATTAATGACACTTGGAATCATCCTCCCAAATCCTTTGACAATTAACTCCTGGTGATTCTGAATAAAATCGGTTGGTGAAAATTAGTAGGAAAGAGAAAATTCATTCCTCACCCGTCTTCTGATGAATTTCCCATGGAATCATCCTCCGGAAAAACAATTGCATTCTCTCTTGGTGCCTTGGAACAGATCGGTTTGTGCAAATTACTCAAAGTACGAAAATCATTCTTGACAAGCACCTAGTGGTAAAGACTCCAGCAATCCTCCAGCAATTCTCTCCCTTGAGTTTGTAGAGATTGGTTCATGAAAATTACGAAAAAATCAAACATTTATTACTGATCCCTGCAGCTAATTAGTACCTCATCGAATCTTCCTCCAAAGACCTTTTCGATAATCTGCTGGTCACTTGGGAGAGATGGGTAGTGTAAATTGCTCAAAAGGAGACCTTCAATGCGAATCAGATGTCGCCATTGATGTCTCATGCACGCTTCCTCGAAAAGCCAGTCGGATTCTCTCCTGATCCTTTGGAAGAGTTCGGTTCACGAAAATGACAAAAATTCAACAGTAATTACTGATCACTGCTACTCATTAACTCCATCTGGCATGATCCTCCAAAATCCTCTCAGATTTGCTTCTGGTGATTTGTTATAGGTCGAGTTTTGAAAATTCCGAAAAATAAGCAATTCTGAACGGCTTCGTGGTACTCATTCATTCCTCACATAATGAGCCTCCTTAGTACATTCCAATTCGCTCCTGTTGACTTGGAAGAAATCAGTTCCTGAAATAGACTCAAAATGAGAAATTCATCTTGGATGTGCGCAACGGACAAATTGGAGAAGGAATCTTCCTGAAAGACACGAGGATTCACTTCTCGTCCTATGGTAGAGAGCAGTGCTTGAAAATTACTCCAGATGAGAAAGACATGCCGAATCTGGTATCCTGATCTATTGCTCATGGAAACATCCACCAAAACACAAGTCTCTTCTCTCTTCAGGATTTGGTGGAGATTGATCGTGAAAATTGCTAAAAATGAGAAAGTTATAACTCATCCATGCTATAAATCAGTGACAAATGGAATCATCCCCAAAAAGCCTTTCCGATTCGCTTCTTGGGATTTGGTAGATATCAGTTCATGATTTGATGAATATTACTCAAAATGGGAGAGTTCTTCCTTATCAATGTTAGTAATTAATTACACTTGGAATCATCCTCCCAAATCCTTTGAGAATTAATTCCTGGTGATTGTGAATAAAATCGGTTGGTGAAAATTAGTAGGAAAGAGAAAATTCATTCCTCAGCCGTCTTCTGATAAATTTCCCTTGGAATCATCCACCGGAAAAACAATTGCATTCTCTCTTGGTGCCTTGGAACAGATCGGTTTGTGCAAATTACTCAAAGTACGAAAATCGTTCTTTACAAGCACCTAGTGGTAAAGACTCCAGCAATCCAGATTCTCTCCTCCTGAGTTTGTAGAGATTGGTTCATGAAAATGACTAAAAAATCAAACCTTTATTACTGATTACTGCATCTAATTAGTACCTCATGCAATCATCCTCCAAAGACCTTTTAGCTACTCTGCTGGTCACTTGGGAGAGATGGGTAGTGTAAATTGCTCAAAAGGAGACCTTCAATGCGAATCAGATGTCGCCATTGATGTATCATGCACGCTTCCTCGAAAAGCCAGTCGGATTCTCTCCTGATCCTTTGGAAGAGTTCGGTTCACGAAAATGACAAAAATTCAACAGTAATTACTGATCACTGCTACTCATTAACTCCATCTGGCATGATCCTCCAAAATCCTTTCAGATTTGCTTCTGGTGATTTGTTATAGGTCGAGTCTTGAAAATTCCGAAAAATAAGCAATTCTGAACGGCTTCGTGGTAGTCATTCATTCCTCACATAATGAGCCTCCTTAGTACATTCCAATTCGCTCCTGTTGACTTGGAAGAAATCAGTTCCTGAAATAGACTCAAAATGAGAAATTCATCTTGGATGTGCGCAACAGACAAATTGGAGAAGGAATCTTCCTGAAAGACCCAAGGATTCACTTCTCGTCCTATGGTACAGAGCAGTGCGTGAAAATTACTCCAGATGAGAAAGACATGCCTAATCTGGTATCCTGATCTATTGCTCATGGAAACATCCACCAAAACACAAGTCTATTCTCTCTTCAGGATTTGGTGGAGAGTGATGTTGAAAATTGCTAAAAATGAGAAAGTTATAACTGATCAATGCTATAAATCAGTGACAAATGGAATCATCCCCCAAAAGCCTTTCAGATTCGCTTCTTGTGATTTGGAAGATATCAGTTCATGATCTGATGAAAATTACTCAAAATGGAGAGTTCTTCCTGATCAATGTTAGTAATTAATGACACTTGGAATCATCCTCCCAAATCCTTTGACAATTAACTCCTGGTGATTCTGAATAAAATCGGTTGGTGAAAATTAGTAGGAAAGAGAAAATTCATTCCTCACCCGTCTTCTGATGAATTTCCCATGGAATCATCCTCCGGAAAAACAATTGCATTCTCTCTTGGTGCCTTGGAACAGATCGGTTTGGGCAAATTACTCAAAGTACGAAAATCATTCTTGACAAGCACCTAGTGGTAAAGACTCCAGCAATCCTCCAGCAATTCTCTCCCTTGAGTTTGTAGAGATTGGTTCATGAAAATTACGAAAAAATCAAACATTTATTACTGATCCCTGCAGCTAATTAGTACCTCATCGAATCTTCCTCCAAAGACCTTTTCGATAATCTGCTGGTCACTTGGGAGAGATGGGTAGTGTAAATTGCTCAAAAGGAGACCTTCAATGCGAATCAGATGTCGCCATTGATGTCTCATGCACGCTTCCTCGAAAAGCCAGTCGGATTCTCTCCTGATCCTTTGGAAGAGTTCGGTTCACGAAAATGACAAAAATTCAACAGTAATTACTGATCACTGCTACTCATTAGCTCCATCTGGCATGATCCTCCAAAATCCTCTCAGATTTGCTTCTGGTGATTTGTTATAGGTCGAGTTTTGAAAATTCCGAAAAATAAGCAATTCTGAACGGCTTCGTGGTACTCATTCATTCCTCACATAATGAGCCTCCTTAGTACATTCCAATTCGCTCCTGTTGACTTGGAAGAAATCAGTTCCTGAAATAGACTCAAAATGAGAAATTCATCTTGGATGTGCGCAACAGACAAATTGGAGAAGGAATCTTCCTGAAAGACCCGAGGATTCACTTCTCGTCCTATGGTAGAGAGCAGTGCTTGAAAATTACTCCAGATGAGAAAGACATGCCGAATCTGGTATCCTGATCTATTGCTCATGGAAACATCCACCAAAACACAAGTCTCTTCTCTCTTCAGGATTTGGTGGAGATTGATCGTGAAAATTGCTAAAAATGAGAAAGTTATAACTCATCCATGCTATAAATCAGTGACAAATGGAATCATCCCCAAAAAGCCTTTCCGATTCGCTTCTTGGGATTTGGTAGATATCAGTTCATGATTTGATGAATATTACTCAAAATGGGAGAGTTCTTCCTTATCAATGTTAGTAATTAATTACACTTGGAATCATCCTCCCAAATCCTTTGAGAATTAATTCCTGGTGATTGTGAATAAAATCGGTTGGTGAAAATTAGTAGGAAAGAGAAAATTCATTCCTCACCCGTCTTCTGATGAATTTCCCGTGGAATCATCCACCGGAAAAACAATTGCATTCTCTCTTGGTGCCTTGGAACAAATCGGTTTGTGCAAATTACTCAAAGTACGAAAATCATTCTTTACAAGCACCTAGCGGTAAAGACTCCAGCAATCCTCCAGCAATTATCTCCTCCTGAGTTTGTAGAGATTGGTTCATGAAAATTACTAAAGAATCAAACATTTATTACTGATCCCTGCAGCTAATTAGTACCTCATGGAATCATCCTCCAAAGACCTTTTCGATACTCTGCTGGTCACTTGGGAGAGATGGGTAGTGTAAATTGCTAAAAAGGAGACCTTCAATACGAATCAGATGTAGCCATTGATGTCTCATGCACGCTTCCTCGAAAAGCCAGTCGGATTCTCTCCTGATACTTTGGTAGAGATCGGTTCACGAAAATTACAAAAATTCAACAGTAATTACTGATCACTGCTATTCATTAACTCCATCTGGCATGATCCTCCAAAATCCTTTCAGATTTGCTTCTGGTGATTTGTTATAGGTCGAGTCTTGAAAATTCCAAAAAATAAGCAATTCTGAAGGGCTTCGTGGTAGTCATTCATTCCTCACATAATGAGCCTCCTTAGTACATTCCAATTCGCTCCTGTTGACTTGGAAGAAATCAGTTCCTGAAATAGACTCAAAATGAGAAATTCATCTTGGATGTGCGCAACAGACAAATTGGAGGAGGAATCTTCCTGAAAGACCCGAGGATTCACTTCTCGTCCTATGGTACAGAGCAGTGCGTGAAAATTACTCCAGATGAGAAAGACATGCCTAATCTGGTATCCTGATCTATTGCTCATGGAAACATCCACCAAAACACAAGTCTATTCTCTCTTCAGGATTTGGTGGAGAGTGATGTTGAAAATTGCTAAAAATGAGAAAGTTATAATTGATCAATGCTATAAATCAGTGACAAATGGAATCATCCCCCAAAAGCCTTTCAGATTCGCTTCTTGGGATTTGGTAGATATCAGTTCATGATCTGATGAAAATTACTCAAAATGGGAGAGTTCTTCCTGATCAATGTTAGTAATTAATGACACTTGGAATCATCCTCCCAAATCCTTTGACAATTAACTCCTGGTGATTGTGAATAAAATCGGTTGGTGAAAATTAGTAGGAAAGAGAAAATGCATTCCTCACCCGTCTTCTGATGAATTTCCCATGGAATCATCCACCGGAAAAACAATTGCATTCTCTCTTGGTGCCTTGGAACAGATCGGTTTGTGCAAATTACTCAAAGTACGAAAATCATTCTTGACAAGCACCTAGTGGTAAAGACTCCAGCAATCCTCCAGCAATTCTCTCCTCCTGAGTTTGTAGAGTTTGGTTCATGAAAATTACGAAAAAATCAAACATTTATTACTGATCCCTGCAGCTAATTAGTACCTCATGGAATCATCCTCCAAAGACCTTTTCGATACTCTGCTGGTCACTTGGGAGAGATGGGTAGTGTAAATTGCTAAAAAGGAGACCTTCAATACTAATCAGATGTAGCCATTGATGTCTCATGCACGCTTCCTCGAAAAGCCATTCGGATTCTCTCCTGATCCTTTGGTAGAGATCGGTTCACGAAAATGACAAAAATTCAACAGTAATTACTGATCACTGCTACTCATTAACTCCATCTGGCATGATCCTCCAAAATCCTTTCAGATTTGCTTCTGGTGATTTGTTATAGGTCGAGTCTTGAAAATTCCGAAAAATAAGCAATTCTGAACGGCTTCGTGGTAGTCATTCATTCCTCACGTAATGAGCCTCCTTAGTACATTCCAATTCGCTCCTGTTGACTTGGAAGAAATCAGTTCCTGAAATAGACTCAAAATGAGAAATTCATCTTGGATGTGCGCAACGGACAAATTGGAGAAGGAATCTTCCTGAAAGACTCGAGGATTCACTTCTCGTCCTATGGTACAGAGCAGTGCGTGAATATTACTCCAGATGAGAAAGACATGCCTAATCTGGTATCCTGATCTATTGCTCATGGAAACATCCACCAAAACACCAGTCTATTCTCTCTTCAGGATTTGGTGGAGAGTGATGGTGAAAATTGCTAAAAATGAGAAAGTTATAACTGATCAATGCTATAAATCAGTGACAAATGGAATCATCCCCCAAAAGCCTTTCAGATTCGCTTCTTGTGATTTGGTAGATATCAGTTCATGATCTGATGAAAATTACTCAAAATGGAGAGTTCTTCCTGATCAATGTTAGTAATTAATGACACTTGGAATCATCCTCCCAAATCCTTTGACAATTAACTCCTGGTGATTGTGAATAAAATAGGTTGGTGAAAATTAGTAGGAAAGAGAAAATTCATTCCTCACCCGTCTTCTGATGAATTTCCCATTTCATCATCCTCCGGAAAAACAATTGCATTCTCTCTTGGTGCCTTGGAACAGATCGGTTTGGGCAAATTACTCAAAGTACGAAAATCATTCTTTACAAGCACCTAGTGGTAAAGACTCCAGCAATCCTCCAGCAATTCTCTCCTCCTGAGTTTGTAGAGATTGGTTCATGAAAATTACGAAAAAATCAAACATTTATTACTGATCCCTGCAGCTAATTAGTACCTCATGGAATCATCCTCCAAAGACCTTTTCCATACTCTGCTGGTCACTTGGGAGAGATGGGTAGTGTAAATTGCTAAAAAGGAGACCTTCAATACGAATCAGATGTAGCCATTGATGTCTCATGCACGCTTCCTCGAAAAGCCAGTCGGATTCTCTCCTGATCCTTTGGTAGAGATCGGTTCACGAAAATTACAAAAATTCAACAGTAATTACTGATCATTGCTACTCATTAACTCCATCTGGCATGATCCTCCAAAATCCTTTCAGATTTGCTTCTGGTGATTTGTTATAGGTCGAGTCTTGAAAATTCCGAAAAATAAGCAATTCTGAAGGGCTTCGTGGTAGTCATTCATTCCTCACATAATGAGCCTCCTTAGTACATTCCAATTCGCTCCTGTTGACTTGGAAGAAATCAGTTCCTGAAATAGACTCAAAATGAGAAATTCATCTTGGATGTGCGCAACAGACAAACTGGAGAAGGAATCTTCCTGAAAGACCCGAGGATTCACTTCTCGTCCTATGGTACAGAGCAGTGCGTGAATATTACTCCAGATGAGAAAGACATGCCTAATCTGGTATCCTGATCTATTGCTCATGGAAACATCCACCAAAACACAAGTCTATTCTCTCTTCAGGATTTGGTGGAGAGTGATGGTGAAAATGCTAAAAATGAGAAAGTTATAACTGATCAATGCTATAAATCAGTGACAAATGGAATCATCCCCCAAAAGCCTTTCAGATTCGCTTCTTGTGATTTGGTAGATATCAGTTCATGATCTGATGAAAATTACTCAAAATGGAGAGTTCTTCCTGATCAATGTTAGTAATTAATGACACTTGGAATCATCCTCCCAAATCCTTTGACAATTAACTCCTGGTGATTGTGAATAAAATAGGTTGGTGAAAATTAGTAGGAAAGAGAAAATTCATTCCTCACCCGTCTTCTGATGAATTTCCCATTTCATCATCCTCCGGAAAAACAATTGCATTCTCTCTTGGTGCCTTGGAACAGATCGGTTTGGGCAAATTACTCAAAGTACGAAAATCATTCTTTACAAGCACCTAGTGGTAAAGACTCCAGCAATCCTCCAGCAATTCTCTCCTCCTGAGTTTGTAGAGATTGGTTCATGAAAATTACGAAAAAATCAAACATTTATTACTGATCCCTGCAGCTAATTAGTACCTCATGGAATCATCCTCCAAAGACCTTTTCGATACTCTGCTGGTCACTTGGGAGAGATGGGTAGTGTAAATTGCTAAAAAGGAGACCTTCAATACGAATCAGATGTAGCTATTGATGTCTCATGCACGCTTCCTCGAAAAGCCAGTTTGATTCTCTCCTGATCCTTTGGTAGAGATCGGTTCACGAAAATTACAAAAATTCAACAGTAATTACTGATCACTGCTACTCATTTACTCCATCTGGCATGATCCTCCAAAATCCTTTCAGATTTGCTTCTGGTGATTTGTTATAGGTCGAGTCTTGAAAATTACGAAAAATAAGCAATTCTGAAGGGCTTCGTGGTAGTCATTCATTCCTCACATAATGAGCCTCCTTAGTACATTCCAATTCGCTCCTGTTGACTTGGAAGAAATCAGTTCCTGAAATAGACTCAAAATGAGAAATTCATCTTGGATGTGTGCAACAGACAAATTGGAGAAGGAATCTTCCTGAAAGACCCGAGGATTCACTTCTCGTCCTATGGTACAGAGCAGTGCGTGAAAATTACTCCAGATGAGAAAGACATGCCTAATCTGGTATCCTGATCTATTGCTCATGGAAACATCCACCAAAACATAAGTCTATTATGTTTTCAGGATTTGGTGGAGATTGATCGTGAAAATTGCTAAAAATGAGAAAGTTATAACTGATCAATGGTATAAATCAGTGACAAATTGTATCATCCCCCAAAAGCCTTTCAGATTTGCTTCTTGTGATTTGGTAGATATCAGTTCATGATTTGATGAATATTACTCAAAATGGGAGAGTTCTTCCTGATCAATGTTAGTAATTAATGACACTTGGAATCATCCTCCCAAATCCTTTGACAATTAACTCCTGGTGATTGTGAATAAAATCGGTTGGTGAAAATTAGTAGGAAAGAGAAAATTCATTCCTCACCCGTCTTCTGATGAATTTCCCATGGAATCATCCACCGGAAAAACAATTGCATTCTCTCTTGGTGCCTTGGAACAGATGGGTTTGTGCAAATTACTCAAAGTACGAAAATCATTCTTTACAAGCACCTAGTGGTAAAGACTCCAGCAATCCTCCAGCAATTCTCTCCTCCTGAGTTTGTAGAGATTGGTTCATGAAAATTACGAAAAAATCAAACATTTATTACTGATCCCTGCAGCTAATTAGTACCTCATGGAATCATCCTCCAAAGACCTTTTCGATACTCTGCTGGTCACTTGGGAGAGATGGGTAGTGTAAATTGCTAAAAAGGAGACCTTCAATACTAATCAGATGTAGCCATTGATGTCTCATGCACGCTTCCTCAAAAAGCCATTCGGATTCTCTCCTGATCCTTTGGTAGAGATCGGTTCACGAAAATGACAAAAATTCAACAGTAATTACTGATCACTGCTACTCATTAACTCCATCTGGCATGATCCTCCAAAATCCTTTCAGATTTGCTTCTGGTGATTTGTTATAGGTCGAGTCTTGAAAATTCCGAAAAATAAGCAATTCTGAAAGGCTTCGTGGTAGTCATTCATTCCTCACGTAATGAGCCTCCTTAGTACATTCCAATTCGCTCCTGTTGACTTGGAAGAAATCAGTTCCTGAAATAGACTCAAAATGAGAAATTCATCTTGGATGTGCGCAACGGACAAATTGGAGAAGGAATCTTCCTGAAAGACCCGAGGATTCACTTCTCGTCCTATGGTACAGAGCAGTGCGTGAATATTACTCCAGATGAGAAAGACATGCCTAATCTGGTATCCTGATCTATTGCTCATGGAAACATCCACCAAAACACCAGTCTATTCTCTCTCCAGGATTTGGTGGAGAGTGATGGTGAAAATTGCTAAAAATGAGAAAGTTATAACTGATCAATGCTATAAATCAGTGACAAATGGAATCATCCCCCAAAAGCCTTTCAGATTCGCTTCTTGTGATTTGGTAGATATCAGTTCATGATCTGATGAAAATTACTCAAAATAGGAGAGTTCTTCCTGATCAATGTTAGTACTTAATTACACTTGGAATCATCCTCCCAAATCCTTTGACAATTAACTCCTGGTGATTGTGAATAAAATCGGTTGGTGAAAATTAGTAGGAAAGAGAAAATTCATTACTCACCCGTCTTCTGATGAATTTCCCATGGAATCATCCTCCGGAAAAATAATTGCATTCTCTCTTGGTGCCTTGGAACAGATCGGTTTGTGCAAATTACTCAAAGTACGAAAATCATTCTTTACAAGCACCTAGTGGTAAAGACTCCAGCAATCCTCCAGGAATTCTCTCCTCCTGAATTTGTAGAGATTGGTTCATGAAAATTATGAAAAAATCAAACATTTATTTCTGATCCCTGCAGCTAATTAGTACCTCATGGAATCATCCTCCAAAGACCTTTTCGATACTCTGCTGGTCACTTGGGAGAGATGGGTAGTGTAAATTGCTAAAAAGGAGACCTTCAATACGAATCAGACGTAGCCATTGATGTCTCATGCACGCTTCCTCGAAAAGCCAGTCGGATTCTCTCCTGATCCTTTGGTAGAGATCGGTTCAAGAAAATTACAAAAATTCAACAGTAATTACTGATCACTGCTACTCATTAACTCCATCTGGCATCATCCTCCAAAATCCTTTCAGATTTGCTTCTGGTGATTTGTTATAGGTCGAGTCTTGAAAATTCCAAAAAATAAGCAATTCTGAACGGCTTCGTGGTACTCATTCATTCCTCACATAATGAGCCTCCTTAGTACATTCCAATTCGCTCTTGTTGACTTGGAAGAAATCAGTTCCTGAAATAGACTCAACATGAGAAATTCATCTTGGATGTGCGCAACGGACAAATTGGAGAAGGAATCTTCCTGAAAGACACAAGGATTCACTTCTCATCCTATGGTACAGAGCAGTGCGTGAAAATTACTCCAGATGAGAAAGACATGCCTAATCTGGTATCCTGATCTATTGCTCATGGAAACATCCACCAAAACACAAGTCTATTATGTCTTCAGGATTTGGTGGAGATTGATCGTGAAAATTGCTAAAAATGAGAAAGTTATAACTGATCAATGCTATAAATCAGTGACAAATGGAATCATCCCCCAAAAGGCTTTCAGATTCGCTTCTTGGGATTTGGTAGATATCAGTTCATGATTTGATGAAAATTACTCAAAAAGGGAGAGTTCTTCCTTATCAATGTTAGTAATTAATTACACTTGGAATCATCCTCCCAAATCCATTGACAATTAACTCCTGGTGATTGTGAATAAAATCGGTTGGTGAAAATTAGTAGGAAAGAGAAAATTCATTCCTCACCCGTCTTCTGATGAATTTCCCATGGAATCATCCACACGAAAAACAATTGCATTCTCTCCTGGTGCCTTGGAACAAATCGGTTTGTGCAAATTATTCAAAGTACGAAAATCATTCTTTACAAGCACCTAGTGGTAAAGACTCCAGCAATCCTCCAGCAATTCTCTCCTCCTGAGTTTGTAGAGATTGGTTCATGAAAATTACTAAAGAATCAAACATTTATTACTGATCCCTGCAGCTAATTAGTACCTCATGGAATCATCCGCCAAAGACCTTTTCGATCGTCTGCTGGTCACTTGGGAGAGATGGGTAGTGTAAATTGCTAAAAAGGAGACCTTCAATACGAAACAGATGTAGCCATTGATGTCTCATGCACGCTTCCTTGAAAAGGCAGTCGGATTCTCTCCTGATCCTTTGGTAGAGATCGGTTCACGAAAATTACAAAAATTCAACAGTAATTACTGATCACTGCTACTCATTAACTCCATCTGGCATGATCCTCCAAAATCCTTTCAGATTTGCTTCTGGTGATTTGTTATAGGTCGAGTCTTGAAAATTCCAAAAAATAAGCAATTCTGAAGGGCTTCGTGGTAGTCATTCATTCCTCACATAATGAGCCTCCTTAGTACATTCCAATTCGCTCCTGTTGACTTGGAAGAAATCAGTTCCTGAAATAGACTCAAAATGAGAAATTCATCTTGGATGTGCGCAACAGACAAATTGGAGAAGGAATCTTCCTGAAAGACCCGAGGATTCACTTCTCGTCCTATGGTACAGAGCAGTGCGTGATAATTACTCCAGATGAGAAAGACATGCCTAATCTGGTATCCTGATCAATTGCTCATGGAAACATCCACCAAAACACAAGTTTATTCTCTCTTCAGGATTTGGTGGAGATTGATCGTGAAAATTGCTAAAAATGAGAAAGTTATAACTGATGAATGCTATAAATCAGTGACAAATGGAATCATCCCCCAAAAACCTTTCAGATTCGCTTCTTGGGATTTGGTAGATATCAGTTCATGATTTGATGAAAATTACTCAAAATGGGAGAGTTCTTCCTGATCAATGCTAGTAATTAATTACACTTGGAATCATCCTCCCAAATCCTTTGACAATTAACTCCTGGTGATTGTGAATAAAATCGGTTGGTGAAAATTAGTAGGAAAGAGAAAATGCATTCCTCACCCATCTTCTGATGAATTTCCCATGGAATCATCCACCGGAAAAACAATTGCATTCTCTCTTGGTGCCTTGGAACAGATCGGTTTGTGCAAATTACTCAAAGTACGAAAATCATTCTTTACAAGCACCTAGTGGTAAAGACTCCAGCAATCCTCCACCAATTTTCTCCTCCTGAGTTTGTAGAGATTGGTTCATGAAAATTACTAACAAATCAAACATTTATTACTGATCCCTGCAGCTAATTAGTACCTCATGGAATCATCCTCCAAAGACCTTTTCCATACTCTGCTGGTCACTTGGTAGAGATGGGTAGTGTAAATTGCTAAAAAGGAGACCTTCTATACGAATCTGATGTAGCCATTGATGTCTCATGCACGCTTCCTCGAAAAGCCAGTCGGATTCTCTCCTGATCCTTTGGTAGAGATCGGTTCACGAAAATGACAAAAATTCAACAGTAATTACGGATCACTGCTACTCATTAACTCCATCTGGCGTGATCCTCCAAAATCCTTTCAGATTTGCTTCTGGTGATTTGTTATGGGTCGAGTCTTGAAAATTCCAAAAAATAAGGAATTCTGAACGGCTTCGTGGTACTCATTCATTCCTCACATAATGAGCCTCCTTAGTACATTCCAATTCGCTCCTGTTGACTTGGAAGAAATCAGTTCCTGAAATAGACTCAACATGAGAAATTCATCTTGGATGTGCGCAACAGACAAATTGGAGAAGGAAATTCCTGAAAGACCCGAGGATTCACTTCTCGTCCTATGGTACAGAGCAGTGCATGAAAATTACTCCAGATGAGAAAGACATGCCTAATCTGGTATCCTGATCTATTGCTCATGGAAACATCCACCAAAACACAAGTCTATTCTCTCTTCAGGATTTGGTGGAGATTGATGGTGAAAATTGCTAAAAATGAGAAAGTTATAACTGATCCATGCTCTAAATCAGTGACAAATGGAATCATCCCCCAAAAGCCTTTCCGATTCGCTTCTTGTGATTTGGTAGATATCAGTTCATGATTTGATGAAAATGACTCAAAATGGGAGAGTTCTTCCTGATCAATGCTAGTAATTAATTACACTTGGAATCATCCTTCCAAATCCTTTGACAATTAACTCCTGGTGATTGTGAATAAAATCGGTTGGTGAAAATTAGTAGGAAAGAGAAAATTCATTCCTCACCCGTCTTCTGATGAATTTCCCAAGGAATCATCCACCGGAAAAACAATTGCATTCTCTCTTGGTGCCTTGGAACAGATCGCTTTGTGCAAATTACTCAAAGTACGAAAATCATTCTTGACAAGCACCTAGTGGTAAAGACTCCAGCAATCCTCCAGCAATTCTCTCCTCCTGAGTTTGTAGAGATTGGTAATGAAAATTACGAAAAAATCAAACATTTATTACTGATCCCTGCAGCTAATTAGTACCTCATGGAATCATCCTCCAAAGACCTTTTCGATACTCTGCTGGTCACTTGGGAGAGATGGGTAGTGTAAATTGCTAAAAAGGAGACCTTCAATACTAATCAGATGTAGCCATTGATGTCTCATGCACGCTTCCTCGAAAACCCATTCGGATTCTCACCTGATCCTTTGGTAGAGATCGGTTCACGAAAATTACAAAAATTCAACAGTAATTACTGATCACTGCTACTCATTAACTCCATCTGGCATGATCCTCCAAAATCCTTTCAGATTTGCTTCTGGTGATTTGTTATAGGTCGAGTCTTGAAAATTCCGAAAAATAAGCAATTCTGAAAGGCTTCGTGGTAGTCATTCATTCCTCACGTAATGAGCCTCCTTAGTACATTCCAATTCGCTCCTGTTGACTTGGAAGAAATCAGTTCCTGAAATAGACTCAAAATGAGAAATTCATCTTGGATGTGCGCAACGGACAAATTGGAGAAGGAATCTTCCTGAAAGACCCGAGGATTCACTTCTCGTCCTATGGTACAGAGCAGTGCGTGAATATTACTCCAGATGAGAAAGACATGCCTAATCTGGTATCCTGATCTATTGCTCATGGAAACATCCACCAAAACACCAGTCTATTCTCTCTTCAGGATTTGGTGGAGAGTGATGGTGAAAATTGCTAAAAATGAGAAAGTTATAACTGATCAATGCTATAAATCAGTGACAAATGGAATCATCCCCCAAAAGCCTTTCAGATTCGCTTCTTGTGATTTGGTAGATATCAGTTCATGATCTGATGAAAATTACTCAAAATAGGAGAGTTCTTCCTGATCAATGTTAGTACTTAATTACACTTGGAATCATCCTCCCAAATCCTTTGACAATTAACTCCTGGTGATTGTGAATAAAATCGGTTGGTGAAAATTAGTAGGAAAGAGAAAATTCATTACTCACCCGTCTTCTGATGAATTTCCCATGGAATCATCCTCCGGAAAAATAATTGCATTCTCTCTTGGTGCCTTGGAACAGATCGGTTTGTGCAAATTACTCAAAGTACGAAAATCATTCTTTACAAGCAACTAGTGGTAAAGACTCCAGCAATCCTCCAGGAATTCTCTCCTCCTGAATTTGTAGAGATTGGTTCATGAAAATTATGAAAAAATCAAACATTTATTTCTGATCCCTGCAGCTAATTAGTACCTCATGGAATCATCCTCCAAAGACCTTTTCGATACTCTGCTGGTCACTTGGGAGAGATGGGTAGTGTAAATTGCTAAAAAGGAGACCTTCAATACGAATCAGACGTAGCCATTGATGTCTCATGCACGCTTCCTCGAAAAGCCAGTCGGATTCTCTCCTGATCCTTTGGTAGAGATCGGTTCAAGAAAATTACAAAAATTCAACAGTAATTACTGATCACTGCTACTCATTAACTCCATCTGGCATCATCCTCCAAAATCCTTTCAGATTTGCTTCTGGTGATTTGTTATAGGTCGAGTCTTGAAAATTCCAAAAAATAAGCAATTCTGAACGGCTTCGTGGTACTCATTCATTCCTCACATAATGAGCCTCCTTAGTACATTCCAATTCGCTCTTGTTGACTTGGAAGAAATCAGTTCCTGAAATAGACTCAACATGAGAAATTCATCTTGGATGTGCGCAACGGACAAATTGGAGAAGGAATCTTCCTGAAAGACACAAGGATTCACTTCTCATCCTATGGTACAGAGCAGTGCGTGAAAATTACTCCAGATGAGAAAGACATGCCTAATCTGGTATCCTGATCTATTGCTCATGGAAACATCCACCAAAACACAAGTCTATTATGTCTTCAGGATTTGGTGGAGATTGATCGTGAAAATTGCTAAAAATGAGAAAGTTATAACTGATCAATGCTATAAATCAGTGACAAATGGAATCATCCCCCAAAAGGCTTTCAGATTCGCTTCTTGGGATTTGGTAGATATCAGTTCATGATTTGATGAAAATTACTCAAAAAGGGAGAGTTCTTCCTTATCAATGTTAGTAATTAATTACACTTGGAATCATCCTCCCAAATCCATTGACAATTAACTCCTGGTGATTGTGAATAAAATCGGTTGGTGAAAATTAGTAGGAAAGAGAAAATTCATTCCTCACCCGTCTTCTGATGAATTTCCCATGGAATCATCCACACGAAAAACAATTGCATTCTCTCCTGGTGCCTTGGAACAAATCGGTTTGTGCAAATTATTCAAAGTACGAAAATCATTCTTTACAAGCACCTAGTGGTAAAGACTCCAGCAATCCTCCAGCAATTCTCTCCTCCTGAGTTTGTAGAGATTGGTTCATGAAAATTACTAAAGAATCAAACATTTATTACTGATCCCTGCAGCTAATTAGTACCTCATGGAATCATCCGCCAAAGACCTTTTCGATCGTCTGCTGGTCACTTGGGAGAGATGGGTAGTGTAAATTGCTAAAAAGGAGACCTTCAATACGAAACAGATGTAGCCATTGATGTCTCATGCACGCTTCCTTGAAAAGGCAGTCGGATTCTCTCCTGATCCTTTGGTAGAGATCGGTTCACGAAAATTACAAAAATTCAACAGTAATTACTGATCACTGCTACTCATTAACTCCATCTGGCATGATCCTCCAAAATCCTTTCAGATTTGCTTCTGGTGATTTGTTATAGGTCGAGTCTTGAAAATTCCAAAAAATAAGCAATTCTGAAGGGCTTCGTGGTAGTCATTCATTCCTCACATAATGAGCCTCCTTAGTACATTCCAATTCGCTCCTGTTGACTTGGAAGAAATCAGTTCCTGAAATAGACTCAAAATGAGAAATTCATCTTGGATGTGCGCAACAGACAAATTGGAGAAGGAATCTTCCTGAAAGACCCGAGGATTCACTTCTCGTCCTATGGTACAGAGCAGTGCGTGATAATTACTCCAGATGAGAAAGACATGCCTAATCTGGTATCCTGATCAATTGCTCATGGAAACATCCACCAAAACACAAGTTTATTCTCTCTTCAGGATTTGGTGGAGATTGATCGTGAAAATTGCTAAAAATGAGAAAGTTATAACTGATGAATGCTATAAATCAGTGACAAATGGAATCATCCCCCAAAAACCTTTCAGATTCGCTTCTTGGGATTTGGTAGATATCAGTTCATGATTTGATGAAAATTACTCAAAATGGGAGAGTTCTTCCTGATCAATGTTAGTAATTAATGACACTTGGAATCATCCTCCCAAATCCTTTGAAAATTAACTCCTGGTGATTGTGAATAAAATCGGTTGGTGAAAATTAGTAGGAAAGAGAAAATTCATTCCTCACCCGTCTTCTGATGAATTTCCCATGGAATCATCCACCGGAAAAACAATTGCATTCTCTCTTGGTGCCTTGGAACAGATCGGTTTGTGCAAATTACTCAAAGTACGAAAATCATTCTTGACAAGCACCTAGTGGTAAAGACTCCAGCAATCCTCCAGCAATTCTCTCCTCCTGAGTTTGTAGAGATTGGTAATGAAAATTACGAAAAAATCAAACATTTATTACTGATCCCTGCAGCTAATTAGTACCTCATGGAATCATCCTCCAAAGACCTTTTCGATACTCTGCTGGTCACTTGGGAGAGATGGGTAGTGTAAATTGCTAAAAAGGAGACCTTCAATACTAATCAGATGTAGCCATTGATGTCTCATGCACGCTTCCTCGAAAACCCATTCGGATTCTCACCTGATCCTTTGCTAGAGATCGGTTCACGAAAATTACAAAAATTCAACAGTAATTACTGATCACTGCTACTCATTAACTCCATCTGGCATGATCCTCCAAAATCCTTTCAGATTTGCTTCTGGTGATTTGTTATAGGTCGAGTCTTGAAAATTCCGAAAAATAAGCAATTCTGAACGGCTTCATGGTACTCATTCATTCCTCACATAATGAGCCTCCTTAGTACATTCCAATTCGCTCCTGTTGACTTGGAAGAAATCAGTTCCTGAAATAGACTCAAAATGAGAAATTCATCTTGGATGTGCGCAACAGAGAAATTGGAGAAGGAATCTTCCTGAAAGACCCGAGGATTCACTTCTCGTCCTATGGTACAGAGCAGTGCGTGAAAATTACTCCAGATGAGAAAGACATGCCTAATCTGGTATCCTGATCTATTGCTCATGGAAACATCCACCAAAACACAAGTCTATTATGTCTTCAGGATTTGGTGGAGATTGATCATGAAAATTGCTAAAAATGAGAAAGTTATAACTGATCAATGCTATAAATCAGTGACAAATGGAATCATCCCCCAAAAGCCTTTCCGATTCGCTTCTTGTGATTTGGTAGATATCAGTTCATGATTTGATGAAAATGACTCAAAATGGGAGAGTTCTTCCTGATCAATGCTAGTAATTAATTACACTTGGAATCATCCTCCCAAATCCTTTGACAATTAACTCCTGGTGATTGTGAATAAAATCGGTTGGTGAAAATTAGTAGGAAAGAGAAAATGCATTCCTCACCCATCTTCTGATGAATTTCCCATGGAATCATCCACCGGAAAAACAATTGCATTCTCTCTTGGTGCCTTGGAACAGATCGGTTTGTGCAAATTACTCAAAGTACGAAAATCATTCTTTACAAGCACCTAGTGGTAAAGACTCCAGCAATCCTCCACCAATTTTCTCCTCCTGAGTTTGTAGAGATTGGTTCATGAAAATTACTAACAAATCAAACATTTATTACTGATCCCTGCAGCTAATTAGTACCTCATGGAATCATCCTCCAAAGACCTTTTCCATACTCTGCTGGTCACTTGGTAGAGATGGGTAGTGTAAATTGCTAAAAAGGAGACCTTCTATACGAATCTGATGTAGCCATTGATGTCTCATGCACGCTTCCTCGAAAAGCCAGTCGGATTCTCTCCTGATCCTTTGGTAGAGATCGGTTCACGAAAATGACAAAAATTCAACAGTAATTACGGATCACTGCTACTCATTAACTCCATCTGGCGTGATCCTCCAAAATCCTTTCAGATTTGCTTCTGGTGATTTGTTATGGGTCGAGTCTTGAAAATTCCAAAAAATAAGCAATTCTGAACGGCTTCGTGGTACTCATTCATTCCTCACATAATGAGCCTCCTTAGTACATTCCAATTCGCTCCTGTTGACTTGGAAGAAATCAGTTCCTGAAATAGACTCAACATGAGAAATTCATCTTGGATGTGCGCAACAGACAAATTGGAGAAGGAAATTCCTGAAAGACCCGAGGATTCACTTCTCGTCCTATGGTACAGAGCAGTGCATGAAAATTACTCCAGATGAGAAAGACATGCCTAATCTGGTATCCTGATCTATTGCTCATGGAAACATCCACCAAAACACAAGTCTATTCTCTCTTCAGGATTTGGTGGAGATTGATGGTGAAAATTGCTAAAAATGAGAAAGTTATAACTGATCCATGCTCTAAATCAGTGACAAATGGAATCATCCCCCAAAAGCCTTTCCGATTCGCTTCTTGTGATTTGGTAGATATCAGTTCATGATTTGATGAAAATGACTCAAAATGGGAGAGTTCTTCCTGATCAATGCTAGTAATTAATTACACTTGGAATCATCCTTCCAAATCCTTTGACAATTAACTCCTGGTGATTGTGAATAAAATCGGTTGGTGAAAATTAGTAGGAAAGAGAAAATTCATTCCTCACCCGTCTTCTGATGAATTTCCCAAGGAATCATCCACCGGAAAAACAATTGCATTCTCTCTTGGTGCCTTGGAAGAGATCGGTTTGTGCAAATTACTCAAACTACGAAAATCATTCTTTACAAGCACCTAGTGGTAAAGACTCCAGCAATCCTCCAGCAATTCTCTCCTCCTGAGTTTGTAGAGATTGGTTAATGAAAATTACGAAAAAATCAAACATTTATTACTGATCCCTGCAGCTAATTAGTACCTCATGGAATCATCCTCCAAAGACCTTTTCCATACTCTGCTGGTCACTTGGTAGAGATGGGTAGTGTAAATTGCTAAAAAGGAGACCTTCTATACGAATCAGATGTAGCCATTGATGTCTCATGCACGCTTCCTCGAAAAGCCATTTGCATTCTCTCCTGATCCTTTGGTAGAGATCGGTTCACGAAAATTACAAAAATTCAACAGTAATTACTGATGACTGCTACTCATTAACTCCATCTGGCATGATCCTCCAAAATCCTTTCAGATTTGCTTCTGGTGATTTGTTATAGGTCGAGTCTTGAAAATTCCGAAAAATAAGCAATTCTGAAGGGCTTCGTGGTAGTCATTCATTCCTCACATCATGAGCCTCCATAGTACATTCCAATTCGCTCCTGTTGACTTGGAAGAAATCAGTTCCTGAAATAGACTCAAAATGAGAAATTCATCTTGGATGTGTGCAACAGAGAAATTGGAGAAGGAATCTTCCTGAAAAACCCGAGGATTCACTTGTCGTCCTATGGTACAGAGCAGTGCGTGAAAATTACTCCAGATGAGAAAGACATGCCTAATCTCGTATCCTGATCTATTGCTCATGGAAA
This sequence comes from Eretmochelys imbricata, assembly GCF_965152235.1. Classification (NCBI taxonomy): domain Eukaryota; kingdom Metazoa; phylum Chordata; order Testudines; family Cheloniidae; genus Eretmochelys; species Eretmochelys imbricata. The sequence goes on along the minus strand of NW_027554341.1, from coordinate 2,766,388 downwards.
CATCCACCAAAACACAAGTCTATTATGTCTTCAGGATTTGGTGGAGATTGATCGTGAAAATTGCTAAAAATGAGAAAGTTATAACTGATCAATGCTATAAATCAGTGACAAATGGAATCATCCCCCAAAAGCCTTTCCAATTCGCTTCTTGGGATTTGGTAGATATCAGTTCATGATTTGATGAAAATGACTCAAAATGGGAGAGTTCTTCCTGATCAATGCTAGTAATTAATTACACTTGGAATCATCCTCCCAAATCCTTTGACAATTAACTCCTGGTGATTGTGAATAAAATCGGTTGGTGAAAATTAGTAGGAAAGAGAAAATTCATTCCTCACCCATCTTCTGATGAATTTCCCATGGAATCATCCACCGGAAAAACAATTGCATTCTCTCTTGGTGCCTTGGAACAGATCGGTTTGTGCAAATTACTCAAAGTACGAAAATCATTCTTGACAAGCACCTAGTGGTAAAGACTCCAGCAATCCTCCAGCAATTCTCTCCTGCTGAGTTTGTAGAGATTGGTTCATGAAAATTACGAAAAAATCAAACATTTATTACTGATCCCTGCAGCTAATTAGTACCTCATGGAATCATCCTCCAAAGACCTTTTCCATACTCTGCTGGTCACTTGGTAGAGATGGGTATTGTAAATTGCTAAAAAGGAGACCTTCTATACGAATCAGATGTAGCCATTGATGTCTCATGCACGCTTCCTCAAAAAGCCAGTCGGATTCTCTCCTGATCCTTTGGTGGAGATCGGTTCACCAAAATGACAAAAATTCAACTGTAATTACGGATCACTGCTACTCATTAACTCCATCTGGCATGATCCTCCAAAATCCTTTCAGATTTGCTTCTGGTGATTTGTTATGGGTCGAGTCTTGAAAATTCCAAAAAATAAGCAATTCTGAACGGCTTCGTGGTACTCATTCATTCCTCACATAATGAGCCTCCTTAGTACATTCCAATTCGCTCCTCTTGACTTGGAAGAAATCAGTTCCTGAAATAGACTCAACATGAGAAATTCATCTTGGATGTGCGCAACAGACAAATTGGAGAAGGAATCTTCCTGAAAGACCCGAGGATTCACTTCTCGTCCTATGGTACAGAGCAGTGCGTGAAAATTACTCCAGATGAGAAAGACATGCCTAATCTGGTATCCTGATCTATTGCTCATGGAAACATCCACCAAAACACAAGTCTATTATGTCTTCAGGATTTGGTGGAGATTGATGGTGAAAATTGCTAAAAATGAGAAAGTTATAACTGATCCATGCTCTAAATCAGTGACAAATGGAATCATCCCCCAAAAGCCTTTCCGATTCGCTTCTTGTCATTTGGTAGATATCAGTTCATGATTTGATGAAAATGACTCAAAATGGGAGAGTTCTTCCTGATCAATGCTAGTAATTAATTACACTTGGAATCATCCTCCCAAATCCTTTGACAATTAACTCCTGGTGATTGTGAATAAAATCGGTTGGTGAAAATTAGTAGGAAAGAGAAAATTCATTCCTCACCCGTCTTCTGATGAATTTCCCATGGAATCATCCACCGGAAAAACAATTGCATTCTCTCTTGGTGCCTTGGAAGAGATCGGTTTGTGCAAATTACTCAAACTACGAAAATCATTCTTTACAAGCACCTAGTGGTAAAGACTCCAGCAATCCTCCAGCAATTCTCTCCTCCTGAGTTTGTAGAGATTGGTTCATGAAAATTACGAAAAAATCAAACATTTATTACTGATCCCTGCAGCTAATTAGTACCTCATGGAATCATCCTCCAAAGACCTTTTCCATACTCTGCTGGTCACTTGGGAGAGATGGGTAGTGTAAATTGCTAAAAAGGAGACATTCAATACGAATCAGATGTAGCCATTGATGTCTCTTGCACGCTTCCACGAAAAGCCAGTCGGATTTTCTCCTGATCCTTTGGTAGAGATCTGTTCACGAAAATTACAAAAATTCAACAGTAATTACTGATCACTGCTACTCATTAACTCCATCTGGCATGATCCTTCAAAATCCTTTCAGATTTGCTTCTGGTGATTTGTTATAGTCGAGTCTTGAAAATTCGAAAAATAAGCAATTCTGAACGGCTTCATTGTAGTCATTCATTCCTCACATAATGAGCCTCCTTAGTACATTCCAATTCGCTCCTGTTGACATGGAAGAAATCAGTTCCTGAAATAGACTCAACATGAGAAATTCATCTTGGATGTGCGCAACAGACAAATTGGAGAAGGAATCTTCCTGAAAGACCCAAGGATTCACTTCTCGTCCTATGCTACAGAGCAGTGCGTGAAAATTACTCCAGATGAGAAAGACATGCCCAATCTGGTATCCTGATCTATTGCTCATGGAAACATCCACCAAAACACAAGTCTATTCTCTCTTCAGGATTTGGTGGAGATTGATCGTGAAAATTGCTAAAAATGAGAAAGTTATAACTGATCAATGCTATAAATCAGTGACAAATGGAATCATCCCCCAAAAGCCTTTCCGATTCGCTTCTTGGGATTTGGTAGATATCAGTTCATGATTTGATGAAAATGACTCAAAATGGGAGAGTTCTTCCTGATCAATGCTAGTAATTAATTACACTTGGAATCATCCTCCCAAATCCTTTGACAATTAACTCCTGGTGATTGTGAATAAAATCGGTTGGTGAAAATTAGTAGGAAAGAGAAAATTCATTCCTCACCCATCTTCTGATGAATTTCCCATGGAATCATCCACCGGAAAAACAATTGCATTCTCTCTTGGTGCCTTGGAACAGATCGGTTTGTGCAAATTACTCAAAGTACGAAAATCATTCTTTACAAGCACCTAGTGGTAAAGACTCCAGCAATCCTCCAGCAATTCTCTCCTGCTGAGTTTGTAGAGATTGGTTCATGAAAATTACGAAAAAATCAAACATTTATTACTGATCCCTGCAGCTAATTAGTACCTCATGGAATCATCCTCCAAAGACCTTTTCCATACTCTGCTGGTCACTTGGTAGAGATGGGTATTGTAAATTGCTAAAAAGGAGACCTTCTATACGAATCAGATGTAGCCATTGATGTCTCATGCACGCTTCCTCAAAAAGCCAGTCGGATTCTCTCCTGATCCTTTGGTAGAGATCGGTTCACCAAAATGACAAAAATTCAACTGTAATTACGGATCACTGCTACTCATTAACTCCATCTGGCATGATCCTCCAAAATCCTTTCAGATTTGCTTCTGGTGATTTGTTATGGGTCGAGTCTTGAAAATTCCAAAAAATAAGCAATTCTGAACGGCTTCGTGGTACTCATTCATTCCTCACATAATGAGCCTCCTTAGTACATTCCAATTCGCTCCTCTTGACTTGGAAGAAATCAGTTCCTGAAATAGACTCAACATGAGAAATTCATCTTGGATGTGCGCAACAGACAAATTGGAGAAGGAATCTTCCTGAAAGACCCGAGGATTCACTTCTCGTCCTATGGTACAGAGCAGTGCGTGAAAATTACTCCAGATGAGAAAGACATGCCTAATCTGGTATCCTGATCTATTGCTCATGGAAACATCCACCAAAACACAAGTCTATTCTCTCTTCAGGATTTGGTGGAGATTGATGGTGAAAATTGCTAAAAATGAGAAAGTTATAACTGATCCATGCTCTAAATCAGTGACAGATGGAATCATCCCCCAAAAGCCTTTCCGATTCGCTTCTTGTCATTTGGTAGATATCAGTTCATGATTTGATGAAAATGACTCAAAATGGGAGAGTTCTTCCTGATCAATGCTAGTAATTAATTACACTTGGAATCATCCTCCCAAATCCTTTGACAATTAACTCCTGGTGATTGTGAATAAAATCGGTTGGTGAAAATTAGTAGGAAAGAGAAAATTCATTCCTCACCCGTCTTCTGATGAATTTCCCATGGAATCATCCACCGGAAAAACAATTGCATTCTCTCTTGGTGCCTTGGAAGAGATCGGTTTGTGCAAATTACTCAAACTACGAAAATCATTCTTTACAAGCACCTAGTGGTAAAGACTCCAGCAATCCTCCAGCAATTCTCTCCTCCTGAGTTTGTAGAGATTGGTTAATGAAAATTACGAAAAAATCAAACATTTATTACTGATCCCTGCAGCTAATTAGTACCTCATGGAATCATCCTCCAAAGACCTTTTCGATACTCTGCTGGTCACTTGGGAGAGATGGGTAGTGTAAATTGCTAAAAAGGAGACATTCAATACGAATCAGATGTAGCCATTGATGTCTCTTGCACGCTTCCACGAAAAGCCAGTCGGATTTTCTCCTGATCCTTTGGTAGAGATCTGTTCACGAAAATTACAAAAATTCAACAGTAATTACTGATCACTGCTACTCATTAACTCCATCTGGCATGATCCTCCAAAATCCTTTCAGATTTGCTTCTGGTTATTTGTTATAGGTCGAGTCTTGAAAATTCCGAAAAATAAGCAATTCTGAAGGGCTTCGTGGTAGTCATTCATTCCTCACATCATGAGCCTCCTTAGTACATTCCAATTCGCTCCTGTTGGCTTGGAAGAAATCAGTTCCTGAAATAGACTCAAAAGGAGAAATTCATCTTGGATGTGCGCAACAGACAAATTGGAGAAGGAATCTTCCTGAAAGACTCGAGGATTCACTTCTCATCCTATGGTACAGAGCAGTGCGTGAAAATTACTCCAGATGAGAAAGACATGCCTAATCTGGTACCCTGATCTATTGCTCATGGAAACATCCACCAAAACACAAGTCTATTCTCTCTTCAGGATTTGGTGGAGAGTGATGTTGAAAATCGCTAAAAATGAGAAAGTTATAACTGATCAATGCTATAAATCAGTGACAAATGGAATCATCCCCCAAAAGCCTTTCCGATTCGCTTCTTGGGATTTGGTAGATATCAGTTCATGATTTGATGAAAATGACTCAAAATGGGAGAGTTCTTCCTGATCAATGCTAGTAATTAATTACACTTGGAATCATCCTTCCAAATCCTTTGACAATTAACTCCTGGTGATTGTGAATAAAATCGGTTGGTGAAAATTAGTAGGAAAGAGAAAATTCATTCCTCACCCGTCTTCTGATGAATTTCCCATGGAATCATCCACCGGAAAAACAATTGCATTCTCTCTTGGTGCCTTGGAAGAGATCGGTTTGTGCAAATTACTCAAACTACGAAAATCATTCTTTACAAGCACCTAGTGGTAAAGACTCCAGCAATCCTCCAGCAATTCTCTCCTCCTGAGTTTGTAGAGATTGGTTCATGAAAATTACGAAAAAATCAAACATTTATTACTGATCCCTGCAGCTAATTAGTACCTCATGGAATCATCCTCCAAAGACCTTTTCCATACTCTGCTGGTCACTTGGTAGAGATGGGTAGTGTAAATTGCTAAAAAGGAGACCTTCTATACGAATCAGATGTAGCCATTGATGTCTCATGCACGCTTCCTCGAAAAGCCATTTGCATTCTCTCCTGATCCTTTGGTAGAGATCGGTTCACGAAAATTACAAAAATTCAACAGTAATTACTGATGACTGCTACTCATTAACTCCATCTGGCATGATCCTCCAAAATCCTTTCAGATTTGCTTCTGGTGATTTGTTATAGGTCGAGTCTTGAAAATTCAGAAAAATAAGCAATTCTGAAGGGCTTCGTGGTAGTCATTCATTCCTCACATCATGAGCCTCCTTAGTACATTCCAATTCGCTCCTGTTGACTTGGAAGAAATCAGTTCCTGAAATAGACTCAAAATGAGAAATTCATCTTGGATGTGTGCAACAGAGAAATTGGAGAAGGAATCTTCCTGAAAAACCCGAGGATTCACTTGTCGTCCTATGGTACAGAGCAGTGCGTGAAAATTACTCCAGATGAGAAAGACATGCCTAATCTCGTATCCTGATCTATTGCTCATGGAAACATCCACCAAAACACAAGTCTATTATGTCTTCAGGATTTGGTGGAGATTGATCGTGAAAATTGCTAAAAATGAGAAAGTTATAACTGATCAATGCTATAAATCAGTGACAAATGGAATCATCCCCCAAAAGCCTTTCCGATTCGCTTCTTGTCATTTGGTAGATATCAGTTCATGATTTGATGAAAATGACTCAAAATGGGAGAGTTCTTCCTGATCAATGCTAGTAATTAATTACACTTGGAATCATCCTCCCAAATCCTTTGACAATTAACTCCTGGTGATTGTGAATAAAATCGGTTGGTGAAAATTAGTAGGAAAGAGAAAATTCATTCCTCACCCATCTTCTGATGAATTTCCCATGGAATCATCCACCGGAAAAACAATTGCATTCTCTCTTGGTGCCTTGGAACAGATCGGTTTGTGCAAATTACTCAAAGTACGAAAATCATTCTTGACAAGCACCTAGTGGTAAAGACTCCAGCAATCCTCCAGCAATTCTCTCCTCCTGAGTTTGTAGAGATTGGTTCATGAAAATTACAAAAAAATCAAACATTTATTACTGATCCCTGCAGCTAATTAGTACCTCATGGAATCATCCTCCAAAGACCTTTTCCATACTCTGCTGGTCACTTGGGAGAGATGGGTATTGTAAATTGCTAAAAAGGAGACCTTCAATACGAATCAGATGTAGCCATTGATGTCTCATGCACGCTTCCTCGAAAAGCCATTCGGATTCTCTCCTGATCCTTTGGTAGAGATCTGTTCACGAAAATTACAAAAATTCAACAGTAATTACTGATCACTGCTATTCATTAACTCCATCTGGCATGATCCTCCAAAATCCTTTCAGATTTGCTTCTGGTGATTTGTTATAGTCGAGTCTTGAAAATTCGAAAAATAAGCAATTCTGAACGGCTTCGTTGTAGTCATTCATTCCTCACATAATGAGCCTCCTTAGTACATTCCAATTCGCTCCTGTTGACATGGAAGAAATCAGTTCCTGAAATAGACTCAACATGAGAAATTCATCTTGGATGTGCGCAACAGACAAATTGGAGAAGGAATCTTCCTGAAAGACCCAAGGATTCACTTCTCGTCCTATGCTACAGAGCAGTGCGTGAAAATTACTCCAGATGAGAAAGACATGCCCAATCTGGTATCCTGATCTATTGCTCATGGAAACATCCACCAAAACACAAGTCTATTCTCTCTTCAGGATTTGGTGGAGATTGATCGTGAAAATTGCTAAAAATGAGAAAGTTATAACTGATCAATGCTATAAATCAGTGACAAATGGAATCATCCCCCAAAAGCCTTTCCGATTCGCTTCTTGGGATTTGGTAGATATCAGTTCATGATTTGATGAAAATGACTCAAAATGGGAGAGTTCTTCCTGATCAATGCTAGTAATTAATTACACTTGGAATCATCCTCCCAAATCCTTTGACAATTAACTCCTGGTGATTGTGAATAAAATCGGTTGGTGAAAATTAGTAGGAAAGAGAAAATTCATTCCTCACCCATCTTCTGATGAATTTCCCATGGAATCATCCACCGGAAAAACAATTGCATTCTCTCTTGGTGCCTTGGAACAGATCGGTTTGTGCAAATTACTCAAACTACGAAAATCATTCTTTACAAGCACCTAGTGGTAAAGACTCCAGCAATCCTCCAGCAATTCTCTCCTGCTGAGTTTGTAGAGATTGGTTCATGAAAATTACGAAAAAATCAAACATTTATTACTGATCCCTGCAGCTAATTAGTACCTCATGGAATCATCCTCCAAAGACCTTTTCCATACTCTGCTGGTCACTTGGTAGAGATGGGTATTGTAAATTGCTAAAAAGGAGACCTTCTATACGAATCAGATGTAGCCATTGATGTCTCATGCACGCTTCCTCAAAAAGCCAGTCGGATTCTCTCCTGATCCTTTGGTAGAGATCGGTTCACCAAAATGACAAAAATTCAACTGTAATTACGGATCACTGCTACTCATTAACTCCATCTGGCATGATCCTCCAAAATCCTTTCAGATTTGCTTCTGGTGATTTGTTATGGGTCGAGTCTTGAAAATTCCAAAAAATAAGCAATTCTGAACGGCTTCGTGGTACTCATTCATTCCTCACATAATGAGCCTCCTTAGTACATTCCAATTCGCTCCTCTTGACTTGGAAGAAATCAGTTCCTGAAATAGACTCAACATGAGAAATTCATCTTGGATGTGCGCAACAGACAAATTGGAGAAGGAATCTTCCTGAAAGACCCGAGGATTCACTTCTCGTCCTATGGTACAGAGCAGTGCGTGAAAATTACTCCAGATGAGAAAGACATGCCTAATCTGGTATCCTGATCTATTGCTCATGGAAACATCCACCAAAACACAAGTCTATTCTCTCTTCAGGATTTGGTGGAGATTGATGGTGAAAATTGCTAAAAATGAGAAAGTTATAACTGATCCATGCTCTAAATCAGTGACAGATGGAATCATCCCCCAAAAGCCTTTCCGATTCGCTTCTTGTCATTTGGTAGATATCAGTTCATGATTTGATGAAAATGACTCAAAATGGGAGAGTTCTTCCTGATCAATGCTAGTAATTAATTACACTTGGAATCATCCTCCCAAATCCTTTGACAATTAACTCCTGGTGATTGTGAATAAAATCGGTTGGTGAAAATTAGTAGGAAAGAGAAAATTCATTCCTCACCCGTCTTCTGATGAATTTCCCATGGAATCATCCACCGGAAAAACAATTGCATTCTCTCTTGGTGCCTTGGAAGAGATCGGTTTGTGCAAATTACTCAAACTACGAAAATCATTCTTTACAAGCACCTAGTGGTAAAGACTCCAGCAATCCTCCAGCAATTCTCTCCTCCTGAGTTTGTAGAGATTGGTTAATGAAAATTACGAAAAAATCAAACATTTATTACTGATCCCTGCAGCTAATTAGTACCTCATGGAATCATCCTCCAAAGACCTTTTCGATACTCTGCTGGTCACTTGGGAGAGATGGGTAGTGTAAATTGCTAAAAAGGAGACATTCAATACGAATCAGATGTAGCCATTGATGTCTCTTGCACGCTTCCACGAAAAGAAAGTCGGATTTTCTCCTGATCCTTTGGTAGAGATCTGTTCACGAAAATTACAAAAATTCAACAGTAATTACTGATCACTGCTACTCATTAACTCCATCTGGCATGATCCTCCAAAATCCTTTCAGATTTGCTTCTGGTTATTTGTTATAGGTCGAGTCTTGAAAATTCCGAAAAATAAGCAATTCTGAAGGGCTTCGTGGTAGTCATTCATTCCTCACATCATGAGCCTCCTTAGTACATTCCAATTCGCTCCTGTTGGCTTGGAAGAAATCAGTTCCTGAAATAGACTCAAAAGGAGAAATTCATCTTGGATGTGCGCAACAGACAAATTGGAGAAGGAATCTTCCTGAAAGACCCGAGGATTCACTTCTCATCCTATGGTACAGAGCAGTGCGTGAAAATTACTCCAGATGAGAAAGACATGCCTAATCTGGTATCCTGATCTATTGCTCATGGAAACATCCACCAAAACACAAGTCTATTCTCTCTTCAGGATTTGGTGGAGAGTGATGTTGAAAATCGCTAAAAATGAGAAAGTTATAACTGATCAATGCTATAAATCAGTGACAAATGGAATCATCCCCCAAAAGCCTTTCCGATTCGCTTCTTGGGATTTGGTAGATATCAGTTCATGATTTGATGAAAATGACTCAAAATGGGAGAGTTCTTCCTGATCAATGCTAGTAATTAATTACACTTGGAATCATCCTTCCAAATCCTTTGACAATTAACTCCTGGTGATTGTGAATAAAATCGGTTGGTGAAAATTAGTAGGAAAGAGAAAATTCATTCCTCACCCGTCTTCTGATGAATTTCCCATGGAATCATCCACCGGAAAAACAATTGCATTCTCTCTTGGTGCCTTGGAAGAGATCGGTTTGTGCAAATTACTCAAACTACGAAAATCATTCTTTACAAGCACCTAGTGGTAAAGACTCCAGCAATCCTCCAGCAATTCTCTCCTCCTGAGTTTGTAGAGATTGGTTCATGAAAATTACGAAAAAATCAAACATTTATTACTGATCCCTGCAGCTAATTAGTACCTCATGGAATCATCCTCCAAAGACCTTTTCCATACTCTGCTGGTCACTTGGTAGAGATGGGTAGTGTAAATTGCTAAAAAGGAGACCTTCTATACGAATCAGATGTAGCCATTGATGTCTCATGCACGCTTCCTCGAAAAGCCATTTGCATTCTCTCCTGATCCTTTGGTAGAGATCGGTTCACGAAAATTACAAAAATTCAACAGTAATTACTGATGACTGCTACTCATTAACTCCATCTGGCATGATCCTCCAAAATCCTTTCAGATTTGCTTCTGGTGATTTGTTATAGGTCGAGTCTTGAAAATTCAGAAAAATAAGCAATTCTGAAGGGCTTCGTGGTAGTCATTCATTCCTCACATCATGAGCCTCCTTAGTACATTCCAATTCGCTCCTGTTGACTTGGAAGAAATCAGTTCCTGAAATAGACTCAAAATGAGAAATTCATCTTGGATGTGTGCAACAGAGAAATTGGAGAAGGAATCTTCCTGAAAAACCCGAGGATTCACTTGTCGTCCTATGGTACAGAGCAGTGCGTGAAAATTACTCCAGATGAGAAAGACATGCCTAATCTCGTATCCTGATCTATTGCTCATGGAAACATCCACCAAAACACAAGTCTATTATGTCTTCAGGATTTGGTGGAGATTGATCGTGAAAATTGCTAAAAATGAGAAAGTTATAACTGATCAATGCTATAAATCAGTGACAAATGGAATCATCCCCCAAAAGCCTTTCCGATTCGCTTCTTGTCATTTGGTAGATATCAGTTCATGATTTGATGAAAATGACTCAAAATGGGAGAGTTCTTCCTGATCAATGCTAGTAATTAATTACACTTGGAATCATCCTCCCAAATCCTTTGACAATTAACTCCTGGTGATTGTGAATAAAATCGGTTGGTGAAAATTAGTAGGAAAGAGAAAATTCATTCCTCACCCATCTTCTGATGAATTTCCCATGGAATCATCCACCGGAAAAACAATTGCATTCTCTCTTGGTGCCTTGGAACAGATCGGTTTGTGCAAATTACTCAAAGTACGAAAATCATTCTTGACAAGCACCTAGTGGTAAAGACTCCAGCAATCCTCCAGCAATTCTCTCCTCCTGAGTTTGTAGAGATTGGTTCATGAAAATTACAAAAAAATCAAACATTTATTACTGATCCCTGCAGCTAATTAGTACCTCATGGAATCATCCTCCAAAGACCTTTTCCATACTCTGCTGGTCACTTGGGAGAGATGGGTATTGTAAATTGCTAAAAAGGAGACCTTCAATACGAATCAGATGTAGCCATTGATGTCTCATGCACGCTTCCTCGAAAAGCCATTCGGATTCTCTCCTGATCCTTTGGTAGAGATCTGTTCACGAAAATTACAAAAATTCAACAGTAATTACTGATCACTGCTATTCATTAACTCCATCTGGCATGATCCTCCAAAATCCTTTCAGATTTGCTTCTGGTGATTTGTTATAGTCGAGTCTTGAAAATTCGAAAAATAAGCAATTCTGAACGGCTTCGTTGTAGTCATTCATTCCTCACATAATGAGCCTCCTTAGTACATTCCAATTCGCTCCTGTTGACATGGAAGAAATCAGTTCCTGAAATAGACTCAACATGAGAAATTCATCTTGGATGTGCGCAACAGACAAATTGGAGAAGGAATCTTCCTGAAAGACCCAAGGATTCACTTCTCGTCCTATGCTACAGAGCAGTGCGTGAAAATTACTCCAGATGAGAAAGACATGCCCAATCTGGTATCCTGATCTATTGCTCATGGAAACATCCACCAAAACACAAGTCTATTCTCTCTTCAGGATTTGGTGGAGATTGATCGTGAAAATTGCTAAAAATGAGAAAGTTATAACTGATCAATGCTATAAATCAGTGACAAATGGAATCATCCCCCAAAAGCCTTTCCGATTCGCTTCTTGGGATTTGGTAGATATCAGTTCATGATTTGATGAAAATGACTCAAAATGGGAGAGTTCTTCCTGATCAATGCTAGTAATTAATTACACTTGGAATCATCCTCCCAAATCCTTTGACAATTAACTCCTGGTGATTGTGAATAAAATCGGTTGGTGAAAATTAGTAGGAAAGAGAAAATTCATTCCTCACCCATCTTCTGATGAATTTCCCATGGAATCATCCACCGGAAAAACAATTGCATTCTCTCTTGGTGCCTTGGAACAGATCGGTTTGTGCAAATTACTCAAACTACGAAAATCATTCTTTACAAGCACCTAGTGGTAAAGACTCCAGCAATCCTCCAGCAATTCTCTCCTGCTGAGTTTGTAGAGATTGGTTCATGAAAATTACGAAAAAATCAAACATTTATTACTGATCCCTGCAGCTAATTAGTACCTCATGGAATCATCCTCCAAAGACCTTTTCCATACTCTGCTGGTCACTTGGTAGAGATGGGTATTGTAAATTGCTAAAAAGGAGACCTTCTATACGAATCAGATGTAGCCATTGATGTCTCATGCACGCTTCCTCAAAAAGCCAGTCGGATTCTCTCCTGATCCTTTGGTAGAGATCGGTTCACCAAAATGACAAAAATTCAACTGTAATTACGGATCACTGCTACTCATTAACTCCATCTGGCATGATCCTCCAAAATCCTTTCAGATTTGCTTCTGGTGATTTGTTATGGGTCGAGTCTTGAAAATTCCAAAAAATAAGCAATTCTGAACGGCTTCGTGGTACTCATTCATTCCTCACATAATGAGCCTCCTTAGTACATTCCAATTCGCTCCTCTTGACTTGGAAGAAATCAGTTCCTGAAATAGACTCAACATGAGAAATTCATCTTGGATGTGCGCAACAGACAAATTGGAGAAGGAATCTTCCTGAAAGACCCGAGGATTCACTTCTCGTCCTATGGTACAGAGCAGTGCGTGAAAATTACTCCAGATGAGAAAGACATGCCTAATCTGGTATCCTGATCTATTGCTCATGGAAACATCCACCAAAACACAAGTCTATTCTCTCTTCAGGATTTGGTGGAGATTGATGGTGAAAATTGCTAAAAATGAGAAAGTTATAACTGATCCATGCTCTAAATCAGTGACAGATGGAATCATCCCCCAAAAGCCTTTCCGATTCGCTTCTTGTCATTTGGTAGATATCAGTTCATGATTTGATGAAAATGACTCAAAATGGGAGAGTTCTTCCTGATCAATGCTAGTAATTAATTACACTTGGAATCATCCTCCCAAATCCTTTGACAATTAACTCCTGGTGATTGTGAATAAAATCGGTTGGTGAAAATTAGTAGGAAAGAGAAAATTCATTCCTCACCCGTCTTCTGATGAATTTCCCATGGAATCATCCACCGGAAAAACAATTGCATTCTCTCTTGGTGCCTTGGAAGAGATCGGTTTGTGCAAATTACTCAAACTACGAAAATCATTCTTTACAAGCACCTAGTGGTAAAGACTCCAGCAATCCTCCAGCAATTCTCTCCTCCTGAGTTTGTAGAGATTGGTTAATGAAAATTACGAAAAAATCAAACATTTATTACTGATCCCTGCAGCTAATTAGTACCTCATGGAATCATCCTCCAAAGACCTTTTCGATACTCTGCTGGTCACTTGGGAGAGATGGGTAGTGTAAATTGCTAAAAAGGAGACATTCAATACGAATCAGATGTAGCCATTGATGTCTCTTGCACGCTTCCACGAAAAGAAAGTCGGATTTTCTCCTGATCCTTTGGTAGAGATCTGTTCACGAAAATTACAAAAATTCAACAGTAATTACTGATCACTGCTACTCATTAACTCCATCTGGCATGATCCTCCAAAATCCTTTCAGATTTGCTTCTGGTTATTTGTTATAGGTCGAGTCTTGAAAATTCCGAAAAATAAGCAATTCTGAAGGGCTTCGTGGTAGTCATTCATTCCTCACATCATGAGCCTCCTTAGTACATTCCAATTCGCTCCTGTTGGCTTGGAAGAAATCAGTTCCTGAAATAGACTCAAAAGGAGAAATTCATCTTGGATGTGCGCAACAGACAAATTGGAGAAGGAATCTTCCTGAAAGACCCGAGGATTCACTTCTCATCCTATGGTACAGAGCAGTGCGTGAAAATTACTCCAGATGAGAAAGACATGCCTAATCTGGTATCCTGATCTATTGCTCATGGAAACATCCACCAAAACACAAGTCTATTCTCTCTTCAGGATTTGGTGGAGAGTGATGTTGAAAATCGCTAAAAATGAGAAAGTTATAACTGATCAATGCTATAAATCAGTGACAAATGGAATCATCCCCCAAAAGCCTTTCCGATTCGCTTCTTGGGATTTGGTAGATATCAGTTCATGATTTGATGAAAATGACTCAAAATGGGAGAGTTCTTCCTGATCAATGCTAGTAATTAATTACACTTGGAATCATCCTTCCAAATCCTTTGACAATTAACTCCTGGTGATTGTGAATAAAATCGGTTGGTGAAAATTAGTAGGAAAGAGAAAATTCATTCCTCACCCGTCTTCTGATGAATTTCCCATGGAATCATCCACCGGAAAAACAATTGCATTCTCTCTTGGTGCCTTGGAAGAGATCGGTTTGTGCAAATTACTCAAACTACGAAAATCATTCTTTACAAGCACCTAGTGGTAAAGACTCCAGCAATCCTCCAGCAATTCTCTCCTCCTGAGTTTGTAGAGATTGGTTCATGAAAATTACGAAAAAATCAAACATTTATTACTGATCCCTGCAGCTAATTAGTACCTCATGGAATCATCCTCCAAAGACCTTTTCCATACTCTGCTGGTCACTTGGTAGAGATGGGTAGTGTAAATTGCTAAAAAGGAGACCTTCTATACGAATCAGATGTAGCCATTGATGTCTCATGCACGCTTCCTCGAAAAGCCATTTGCATTCTCTCCTGATCCTTTGGTAGAGATCGGTTCACGAAAATTACAAAAATTCAACAGTAATTACTGATGACTGCTACTCATTAACTCCATCTGGCATGATCCTCCAAAATCCTTTCAGATTTGCTTCTGGTGATTTGTTATAGGTCGAGTCTTGAAAATTCCGAAAAATAAGCAATTCTGAAGGGCTTCGTGGTAGTCATTCATTCCTCACATCATGAGCCTCCTTAGTACATTCCAATTCGCTCCTGTTGACTTGGAAGAAATCAGTTCCTGAAATAGACTCAAAATGAGAAATTCATCTTGGATGTGTGCAACAGAGAAATTGGAGAAGGAATCTTCCTGAAAAACCCGAGGATTCACTTGTCGTCCTATGGTACAGAGCAGTGCGTGAAAATTACTCCAGATGAGAAAGACATGCCTAATCTCGTATCCTGATCTATTGCTCATGGAAACATCCACCAAAACACAAGTCTATTATGTCTTCAGGATTTGGTGGAGATTGATCGTGAAAATTGCTAAAAATGAGAAAGTTATAACTGATCAATGCTATAAATCAGTGACAAATGGAATCATCCCCCAAAAGCCTTTCCGATTCGCTTCTTGTCATTTGGTAGATATCAGTTCATGATTTGATGAAAATGACTCAAAATGGGAGAGTTCTTCCTGATCAATGCTAGTAATTAATTACACTTGGAATCATCCTCCCAAATCCTTTGACAATTAACTCCTGGTGATTGTGAATAAAATCGGTTGGTGAAAATTAGTAGGAAAGAGAAAATTCATTCCTCACCCATCTTCTGATGAATTTCCCATGGAATCATCCACCGGAAAAACAATTGCATTCTCTCTTGGTGCCTTGGAACAGATCGGTTTGTGCAAATTACTCAAAGTACGAAAATCATTCTTGACAAGCACCTAGTGGTAAAGACTCCAGCAATCCTCCAGCAATTCTCTCCTCCTGAGTTTGTAGAGATTGGTTCATGAAAATTACAAAAAAATCAAACATTTATTACTGATCCCTGCAGCTAATTAGTACCTCATGGAATCATCCTCCAAAGACCTTTTCCATACTCTGCTGGTCACTTGGGAGAGATGGGTATTGTAAATTGCTAAAAAGGAGACCTTCAATACGAATCAGATGTAGCCATTGATGTCTCATGCACGCTTCCTCGAAAAGCCATTCGGATTCTCTCCTGATCCTTTGGTAGAGATCGGTTCACGAAAATTACAAAAATTCAACAGTAATTACTGATCACTGCTATTCATTAACTCCATCTGGCATGATCCTCCAAAATCCTTTCAGATTTGCTTCTGGTGATTTGTTATAGTCGAGTCTTGAAAATTCGAAAAATAAGCAATTCTGAACGGCTTCGTTGTAGTCATTCATTCCTCACATAATGAGCCTCCTTAGTACATTCCAATTCGCTCCTGTTGACATGGAAGAAATCAGTTCCTGAAATAGACTCAACATGAGAAATTCATCTTGGATGTGCGCAACAGACAAATTGGAGAAGGAATCTTCCTGAAAGACCCAAGGATTCACTTCTCGTCCTATGCTACAGAGCAGTGCGTGAAAATTACTCCAGATGAGAAAGACATGCCCAATCTGGTATCCTGATCTATTGCTCATGGAAACATCCACCAAAACACAAGTCTATTCTCTCTTCAGGATTTGGTGGAGATTGATCGTGAAAATTGCTAAAAATGAGAAAGTTATAACTGATCAATGCTATAAATCAGTGACAAATGGAATCATCCCCCCAAAAGCCTTTCCGATTCGCTTCTTGGGATTTGGTAGATATCAGTTCATGATTTGATGAAAATGACTCAAAATGGGAGAGTTCTTCCTGATCAATGCTAGTAATTAATTACACTTGGAATCATCCTCCCAAATCCTTTGACAATTAACTCCTGGTGATTGTGAATAAAATCGGTTGGTGAAAATTAGTAGGAAAGAGAAAATTCATTCCTCACCCATCTTCTGATGAATTTCCCATGGAATCATCCACCGGAAAAACAATTGCATTCTCTCTTGGTGCCTTGGAACAGATCGGTTTGTGCAAATTACTCAAAGTACGAAAATCATTCTTTACAAGCACCTAGTGGTAAAGACTCCAGCAATCCTCCAGCAATTCTCTCCTGCTGAGTTTGTAGAGATTGGTTCATGAAAATTACGAAAAAATCAAACATTTATTACTGATCCCTGCAGCTAATTAGTACCTCATGGAATCATCCTCCAAAGACCTTTTCCATACTCTGCTGGTCACTTGGTAGAGATGGGTATTGTAAATTGCTAAAAAGGAGACCTTCTATACGAATCAGATGTAGCCATTGATGTCTCATGCACGCTTCCTCAAAAAGCCAGTCGGATTCTCTCCTGATCCTTTGGTAGAGATCGGTTCACCAAAATGACAAAAATTCAACTGTAATTACGGATCACTGCTACTCATTAACTCCATCTGGCATGATCCTCCAAAATCCTTTCAGATTTGCTTCTGGTGATTTGTTATGGGTCGAGTCTTGAAAATTCCAAAAAATAAGCAATTCTGAACGGCTTCGTGGTACTCATTCATTCCTCACATAATGAGCCTCCTTAGTACATTCCAATTCGCTCCTCTTGACTTGGAAGAAATCAGTTCCTGAAATAGACTCAACATGAGAAATTCATCTTGGATGTGCGCAACAGACAAATTGGAGAAGGAATCTTCCTGAAAGACCCGAGGATTCACTTCTCGTCCTATGGTACAGAGCAGTGCGTGAAAATTACTCCAGATGAGAAAGACATGCCTAATCTGGTATCCTGATCTATTGCTCATGGAAACATCCACCAAAACACAAGTCTATTATGTCTTCAGGATTTGGTGGAGATTGATGGTGAAAATTGCTAAAAATGAGAAAGTTATAACTGATCCATGCTCTAAATCAGTGACAAATGGAATCATCCCCCAAAAGCCTTTCCGATTCGCTTCTTGTCATTTGGTAGATATCAGTTCATGATTTGATGAAAATGACTCAAAATGGGAGAGTTCTTCCTGATCAATGCTAGTAATTAATTACACTTGGAATCATCCTCCCAAATCCTTTGACAATTAACTCCTGGTGATTGTGAATAAAATCGGTTGGTGAAAATTAGTAGGAAAGAGAAAATTCATTCCTCACCCGTCTTCTGATGAATTTCCCATGGAATCATCCACCGGAAAAACAATTGCATTCTCTCTTGGTGCCTTGGAAGAGATCGGTTTGTGCAAATTACTCAAACTACGAAAATCATTCTTTACAAGCACCTAGTGGTAAAGACTCCAGCAATCCTCCAGCAATTCTCTCCTCCTGAGTTTGTAGAGATTGGTTCATGAAAATTACAAAAAAATCAAACATTTATTACTGATCCCTGCATCTAATTAGTACCTCATGGAATCATCCTCCAAAGACCTTTTCCATACTCTGCTGGTCACTTGGGAGAGATGGGTATTGTAAATTGCTAAAAAGGAGACCTTCAATACGAATCAGATGTAGCCATTGATGTCTCATGCACGCTTCCTCGAAAAGCCATTCGGATTCTCTCCTGATCCTTTGGTAGAGATCGGTTCACGAAAATTACAAAAATTCAACAGTAATTACTGATCACTGCTATTCATTAACTCCATCTGGCATGATCCTCCAAAATCCTTTCAGATTTGCTTCTGGTGATTTGTTATAGTCGAGTCTTGAAAATTCGAAAAATAAGCAATTCTGAACGGCTTCGTTGTAGTCATTCATTCCTCACATAATGAGCCTCCTTAGTACATTCCAATTCGCTCCTGTTGACATGGAAGAAATCAGTTCCTGAAATAGACTCAACATGAGAAATTCATCTTGGATGTGCGCAACAGACAAATTGGAGAAGGAATCTTCCTGAAAGACCCAAGGATTCACTTCTCGTCCTATGCTACAGAGCAGTGCGTGAAAATTACTCCAGATGAGAAAGACATGCCCAATCTGGTATCCTGATCTATTGCTCATGGAAACATCCACCAAAACACAAGTCTATTCTCTCTTCAGGATTTGGTGGAGATTGATCGTGAAAATTGCTAAAAATGAGAAAGTTATAACTGATCAATGCTATAAATCAGTGACAAATGGAATCATCCCCCCAAAAGCCTTTCCGATTCGCTTCTTGGGATTTGGTAGATATCAGTTCATGATTTGATGAAAATGACTCAAAATGGGAGAGTTCTTCCTGATCAATGCTAGTAATTAATTACACTTGGAATCATCCTCCCAAATCCTTTGACAATTAACTCCTGGTGATTGTGAATAAAATCGGTTGGTGAAAATTAGTAGGAAAGAGAAAATTCATTCCTCACCCATCTTCTGATGAATTTCCCATGGAATCATCCACCGGAAAAACAATTGCATTCTCTCTTGGTGCCTTGGAACAGATCGGTTTGTGCAAATTACTCAAAGTACGAAAATCATTCTTTACAAGCACCTAGTGGTAAAGACTCCAGCAATCCTCCAGCAATTCTCTCCTGCTGAGTTTGTAGAGATTGGTTCATGAAAATTACGAAAAAATCAAACATTTATTACTGATCCCTGCAGCTAATTAGTACCTCATGGAATCATCCTCCAAAGACCTTTTCCATACTCTGCTGGTCACTTGGTAGAGATGGGTATTGTAAATTGCTAAAAAGGAGACCTTCTATACGAATCAGATGTAGCCATTGATGTCTCATGCACGCTTCCTCAAAAAGCCAGTCGGATTCTCTCCTGATCCTTTGGTAGAGATCGGTTCACCAAAATGACAAAAATTCAACTGTAATTACGGATCACTGCTACTCATTAACTCCATCTGGCATGATCCTCCAAAATCCTTTCAGATTTGCTTCTGGTGATTTGTTATGGGTCGAGTCTTGAAAATTCCAAAAAATAAGCAATTCTGAACGGCTTCGTGGTACTCATTCATTCCTCACATAATGAGCCTCCTTAGTACATTCCAATTCGCTCCTCTTGACTTGGAAGAAATCAGTTCCTGAAATAGACTCAACATGAGAAATTCATCTTGGATGTGCGCAACAGACAAATTGGAGAAGGAATCTTCCTGAAAGACCCGAGGATTCACTTCTCGTCCTATGGTACAGAGCAGTGCGTGAAAATTACTCCAGATGAGAAAGACATGCCTAATCTGGTATCCTGATCTATTGCTCATGGAAACATCCACCAAAACACAAGTCTATTATGTCTTCAGGATTTGGTGGAGATTGATGGTGAAAATTGCTAAAAATGAGAAAGTTATAACTGATCCATGCTCTAAATCAGTGACAAATGGAATCATCCCCCAAAAGCCTTTCCGATTCGCTTCTTGTCATTTGGTAGATATCAGTTCATGATTTGATGAAAATGACTCAAAATGGGAGAGTTCTTCCTGATCAATGCTAGTAATTAATTACACTTGGAATCATCCTCCCAAATCCTTTGACAATTAACTCCTGGTGATTGTGAATAAAATCGGTTGGTGAAAATTAGTAGGAAAGAGAAAATTCATTCCTCACCCGTCTTCTGATGAATTTCCCATGGAATCATCCACCGGAAAAACAATTGCATTCTCTCTTGGTGCCTTGGAAGAGATCGGTTTGTGCAAATTACTCAAACTACGAAAATCATTCTTTACAAGCACCTAGTGGTAAAGACTCCAGCAATCCTCCAGCAATTCTCTCCTCCTGAGTTTGTAGAGATTGGTTCATGAAAATTACGAAAAAATCAAACATTTATTACTGATCCCTGCAGCTAATTAGTACCTCATGGAATCATCCTCCAAAGACCTTTTCGATACTCTGCTGGTCACTTGGGAGAGATGGGTAGTGTAAATTGCTAAAAAGGAGACATTCAATACGAATCAGATGTAGCCATTGATGTCTCTTGCACGCTTCCACGAAAAGCCAGTCGGATTTTCTCCTGATCCTTTGGTAGAGATCTGTTCACGAAAATTACAAAAATTCAACAGTAATTACTGATCACTGCTACTCATTAACTCCATCTGGCATGATCCTCCAAAATCCTTTCAGATTTGCTTCTGGTGATTTGTTATAGTCGAGTCTTGAAAATTCGAAAAATAAGCAATTCTGAACGGCTTCGTTGTAGTCATTCATTCCTCACATAATGAGCCTCCTTAGTACATTCCAATTCGCTCCTGTTGACATGGAAGAAATCAGTTCCTGAAATAGACTCAACATGAGAAATTCATCTTGGATGTGCGCAACAGACAAATTGGAGAAGGAATCTTCCTGAAAGACCCAAGGATTCACTTCTCGTCCTATGCTACAGAGCAGTGCGTGAAAATTACTCCAGATGAGAAAGACATGCCCAATCTGGTATCCTGATCTATTGCTCATGGAAACATCCACCAAAACACAAGTCTATTCTCTCTTCAGGATTTGGTGGAGATTGATCGTGAAAATTGCTAAAAATGAGAAAGTTATAACTGATCAATGCTATAAATCAGTGACAAATGGAATCATCCCCCAAAAGCCTTTCCGATTCGCTTCTTGGGATTTGGTAGATATCAGTTCATGATTTGATGAAAATGACTCAAAATGGGAGAGTTCTTCCTGATCAATGCTAGTAATTAATTACACTTGGAATCATCCTCCCAAATCCTTTGACAATTAACTCCTGGTGATTGTAAATAAAATCGGTTGGTGAAAATTAGTAGGAAAGAGAAAATTCATTCCTCACCCATCTTCTGATGAATTTCCCATGGAATCATCCACCGGAAAAACAATTGCATTCTCTCTTGGTGCCTTGGAACAGATCGGTTTGTGCAAATTACTCAAAGTACGAAAATCATTCTTTACAAGCACCTAGTGGTAAAGACTCCAGCAATCCTCCGGCAATTCTCTCCTGCTGAGTTTGTAGAGATTGGTTCATGAAAATTACGAAAAAATCAAACATTTATTACTGATCCCTGCAGCTAATTAGTACCTCATGGAATCATCCTCCAAAGACCTTTTCCATACTCTGCTGGTCACTTGGTAGAGATGGGTATTGTAAATTGCTAAAAAGGAGACCTTCTATACGAATCAGATGTAGCCATTGATGTCTCATGCACGCTTCCTCAAAAAGCCAGTCGGATTCTCTCCTGATCCTTTGGTAGAGATCGGTTCACCAAAATGACAAAAATTCAACTGTAATTACGGATCACTGCTACTCATTAACTCCATCTGGCATGATCCTCCAAAATCCTTTCAGATTTGCTTCTGGTGATTTGTTATGGGTCGAGTCTTGAAAATTCCAAAAAATAAGCAATTCTGAACGGCTTCGTGGTACTCATTCATTCCTCACATAATGAGCCTCCTTAGTACATTCCAATTCGCTCCTCTTGACTTGGAAGAAATCAGTTCCTGAAATAGACTCAACATGAGAAATTCATCTTGGATGTGCGCAACAGACAAATTGGAGAAGGAATCTTCCTGAAAGACCCGAGGATTCACTTCTCGTCCTATGGTACAGAGCAGTGCGTGAAAATTACTCCAGATGAGAAAGACATGCCTAATCTGGTATCCTGATCTATTGCTCATGGAAACATCCACCAAAACACAAGTCTATTATGTCTTCAGGATTTGGTGGAGATTGATGGTGAAAATTGCTAAAAATGAGAAAGTTATAACTGATCCATGCTCTAAATCAGTGACAAATGGAATCATCCCCCAAAAGCCTTTCCGATTCGCTTCTTGTCATTTGGTAGATATCAGTTCATGATTTGATGAAAATGACTCAAAATGGGAGAGTTCTTCCTGATCAATGCTAGTAATTAATTACACTTGGAATCATCCTCCCAAATCCTTTGACAATTAACTCCTGGTGATTGTGAATAAAATCGGTTGGTGAAAATTAGTAGGAAAGAGAAAATTCATTCCTCACCCGTCTTCTGATGAATTTCCCATGGAATCATCCACCGGAAAAACAATTGCATTCTCTCTTGGTGCCTTGGAAGAGATCGGTTTGTGCAAATTACTCAAACTACGAAAATCATTCTTTACAAGCACCTAGTGGTAAAGACTCCAGCAATCCTCCAGCAATTCTCTCCTCCTGAGTTTGTAGAGATTGGTTAATGAAAATTACGAAAAAATCAAACATTTATTACTGATCCCTGCAGCTAATTAGTACCTCATGGAATCATCCTCCAAAGACCTTTTCGATACTCTGCTGGTCACTTGGGAGAGATGGGTAGTGTAAATTGCTAAAAAGGAGACATTCAATACGAATCAGATGTAGCCATTGATGTCTCTTGCACGCTTCCACGAAAAGCCAGTCGGATTTTCTCCTGATCCTTTGGTAGAGATCTGTTCACGAAAATTACAAAAATTCAACAGTAATTACTGATCACTGCTACTCATTAACTCCATCTGGCATGATCCTCCAAAATCCTTTCAGATTTGCTTCTGGTGATTTGTTATAGTCGAGTCTTGAAAATTCGAAAAATAAGCAATTCTGAACGGCTTCGTTGTAGTCATTCATTCCTCACATAATGAGCCTCCTTAGTACATTCCAATTCGCTCCTGTTGACATGGAAGAAATCAGTTCCTGAAATAGACTCAACATGAGAAATTCATCTTGGATGTGCGCAACAGACAAATTGGAGAAGGAATCTTCCTGAAAGACCCAAGGATTCACTTCTCGTCCTATGCTACAGAGCAGTGCGTGAAAATTACTCCAGATGAGAAAGACATGCCCAATCTGGTATCCTGATCTATTGCTCATGGAAACATCCACCAAAACACAAGTCTATTCTCTCTTCAGGATTTGGTGGAGATTGATCGTGAAAATTGCTAAAAATGAGAAAGTTATAACTGATCAATGCTATAAATCAGTGACAAATGGAATCATCCCCCAAAAGCCTTTCCGATTCGCTTCTTGGGATTTGGTAGATATCAGTTCATGATTTGATGAAAATGACTCAAAATGGGAGAGTTCTTCCTGATCAATGCTAGTAATTAATTACACTTGGAATCATCCTCCCAAATCCTTTGACAATTAACTCCTGGTGATTGTGAATAAAATCGGTTGGTGAAAATTAGTAGGAAAGAGAAAATTCATTCCTCACCCATCTTCTGATGAATTTCCCATGGAATCATCCACCGGAAAAACAATTGCATTCTCTCTTGGTGCCTTGGAACAGATCGGTTTGTGCAAATTACTCAAACTACGAAAATCATTCTTTACAAGCACCTAGTGGTAAAGACTCCAGCAATCCTCCAGCAATTCTCTCCTGCTGAGTTTGTAGAGATTGGTTCATGAAAATTACGAAAAAATCAAACATTTATTACTGATCCCTGCAGCTAATTAGTACCTCATGGAATCATCCTCCAAAGACCTTTTCCATACTCTGCTGGTCACTTGGTAGAGATGGGTATTGTAAATTGCTAAAAAGGAGACCTTCTATACGAATCAGATGTAGCCATTGATGTCTCATGCACGCTTCCTCAAAAAGCCAGTCGGATTCTCTCCTGATCCTTTGGTAGAGATCGGTTCACCAAAATGACAAAAATTCAACTGTAATTACGGATCACTGCTACTCATTAACTCCATCTGGCATGATCCTCCAAAATCCTTTCAGATTTGCTTCTGGTGATTTGTTATAGGTCGAGTCTTGAAAATTCCGAAAAATAAGCAATTCTGAAGGGCTTCGTGGTACTCATTCATTCCTCACATCATGAGCCTCCTTAGTACATTCCAATTCGCTCCTGTTGACTTGGAAGAAATCAGTTCCTGAAATAGACTCAAAATGAGAAATTCATCTTGGATGTGTGCAACAGAGAAATTGGAGAAGGAATCTTCCTGAAAAACCCGAGGATTCACTTGTCGTCCTATGGTACAGAGCAGTGCGTGAAAATTACTCCAGATGAGAAAGACATGCCTAATCTGGTATCCTGATCTATTGCTCATGGAAACATCCACCAAAACACAAGTCTATTCTCTCTTCAGGATTTGGTGGAGATTGATGGTGAAAATTGCTAAAAATGAGAAAGTTATAACTGATCCATGCTCTAAATCAGTGACAAATGGAATCATCCCCCAAAAGCCTTTCCGATTCGCTTCTTGTCATTTGGTAGATATCAGTTCATGATTTGATGAAAATGACTCAAAATGGGAGAGTTCTTCCTGATCAATGCTAGTAATTAATTACACTTGGAATCATCCTCCCAAATCCTTTGACAATTAACTCCTGGTGATTGTGAATAAAATCGGTTGGTGAAAATTAGTAGGAGAGAGAAAATTCATTCCTCACCCGTCTTCTGATGAATTTCCCATGGAATCATCCACCGGAAAAACAATTGCATTCTCTCTTGGTGCCTTGGAAGAGATCGGTTTGTGCAAATTACTCAAACTACGAAAATCATTCTTTACAAGCACCTAGTGGTAAAGACTCCAGCAATCCTCCAGCAATTCTCTCCTCCTGAGTTTGTAGAGATTGGTTAATGAAAATTACGAAAAAATCAAACATTTATTACTGATCCCTGCAGCTAATTAGTACCTCATGGAATCATCCTCCAAAGACCTTTTCGATACTCTGCTGGTCACTTGGGAGAGATGGGTAGTGTAAATTGCTAAAAAGGAGACATTCAATACGAATCAGATGTAGCCATTGATGTCTCTTGCACGCTTCCACGAAAAGCCAGTCGGATTTTCTCCTGATCCTTTGGTAGAGATCTGTTCACGAAAATTACAAAAATTCAACAGTAATTACTGATCACTGCTACTCATTAACTCCATCTGGCATGATCCTCCAAAATCCTTTCAGATTTGCTTCTGGTGATTTGTTATAGTCGAGTCTTGAAAATTCGAAAAATAAGCAATTCTGAACGGCTTCGTTGTAGTCATTCATTCCTCACATAATGAGCCTCCTTAGTACATTCCAATTCGCTCCTGTTGACATGGAAGAAATCAGTTCCTGAAATAGACTCAACATGAGAAATTCATCTTGGATGTGCGCAACAGACAAATTGGAGAAGGAATCTTCCTGAAAGACCCAAGGATTCACTTCTCGTCCTATGCTACAGAGCAGTGCGTGAAAATTACTCCAGATGAGAAAGACATGCCCAATCTGGTATCCTGATCTATTGCTCATGGAAACATCCACCAAAACACAAGTCTATTCTCTCTTCAGGATTTGGTGGAGATTGATCGTGAAAATTGCTAAAAATGAGAAAGTTATAACTGATCAATGCTATAAATCAGTGACAAATGGAATCATCCCCCAAAAGCCTTTCCGATTCGCTTCTTGGGATTTGGTAGATATCAGTTCATGATTTGATGAAAATGACTCAAAATGGGAGAGTTCTTCCTGATCAATGCTAGTAATTAATTACACTTGGAATCATCCTCCCAAATCCTTTGACAATTAACTCCTGGTGATTGTGAATAAAATCGGTTGGTGAAAATTAGTAGGAAAGAGAAAATTCATTCCTCACCCATCTTCTGATGAATTTCCCATGGAATCATCCACCGGAAAAACAATTGCATTCTCTCTTGGTGCCTTGGAAGAGATCGGTTTGTGCAAATTACTCAAACTACGAAAATCATTCTTTACAAGCACCTAGTGGTAAAGACTCCAGCAATCCTCCAGCAATTCTCTCCTCCTGAGTTTGTAGAGATTGGTTAATGAAAATTACGAAAAAATCAAACATTTATTACTGATCCCTGCAGCTAATTAGTACCTCATGGAATCATCCTCCAAAGACCTTTTCGATACTCTGCTGGTCACTTGGGAGAGATGGGTAGTGTAAATTGCTAAAAAGGAGACATTCAATACGAATCAGATGTAGCCATTGATGTCTCTTGCACGCTTCCACGAAAAGCCAGTCGGATTTTCTCCTGATCCTTTGGTAGAGATCTGTTCACGAAAATTACAAAAATTCAACAGTAATTACTGATCACTGCTACTCATTAACTCCATCTGGCATGATCCTCCAAAATCCTTTCAGATTTGCTTCTGGTGATTTGTTATAGTCGAGTCTTGAAAATTCGAAAAATAAGCAATTCTGAACGGCTTCGTTGTAGTCATTCATTCCTCACATAATGAGCCTCCTTAGTACATTCCAATTCGCTCCTGTTGACATGGAAGAAATCAGTTCCTGAAATAGACTCAACATGAGAAATTCATCTTGGATGTGCGCAACAGACAAATTGGAGAAGGAATCTTCCTGAAAGACCCAAGGATTCACTTCTCGTCCTATGCTACAGAGCAGTGCGTGAAAATTACTCCAGATGAGAAAGACATGCCCAATCTGGTATCCTGATCTATTGCTCATGGAAACATCCACCAAAACACAAGTCTATTCTCTCTTCAGGATTTGGTGGAGATTGATCGTGAAAATTGCTAAAAATGAGAAAGTTATAACTGATCAATGCTATAAATCAGTGACAAATGGAATCATCCCCCAAAAGCCTTTCCGATTCGCTTCTTGGGATTTGGTAGATATCAGTTCATGATTTGATGAAAATGACTCAAAATGGGAGAGTTCTTCCTGATCAATGCTAGTAATTAATTACACTTGGAATCATCCTCCCAAATCCTTTGACAATTAACTCCTGGTGATTGTGAATAAAATCGGTTGGTGAAAATTAGTAGGAAAGAGAAAATTCATTCCTCACCCATCTTCTGATGAATTTCCCATGGAATCATCCACCGGAAAAACAATTGCATTCTCTCTTGGTGCCTTGGAACAGATCGGTTTGTGCAAATTACTCAAAGTACGAAAATCATTCTTTACAAGCACCTAGTGGTAAAGACTCCAGCAATCCTCCAGCAATTCTCTCCTGCTGAGTTTGTAGAGATTGGTTCATGAAAATTACGAAAAAATCAAACATTTATTACTGATCCCTGCAGCTAATTAGTACCTCATGGAATCATCCTCCAAAGACCTTTTCCATACTCTGCTGGTCACTTGGTAGAGATGGGTATTGTAAATTGCTAAAAAGGAGACCTTCTATACGAATCAGATGTAGCCATTGATGTCTCATGCACGCTTCCTCAAAAAGCCAGTCGGATTCTCTCCTGATCCTTTGGTAGAGATCGGTTCACCAAAATGACAAAAATTCAACTGTAATTACGGATCACTGCTACTCATTAACTCCATCTGGCATGATCCTCCAAAATCCTTTCAGATTTGCTTCTGGTGATTTGTTATGGGTCGAGTCTTGAAAATTCCAAAAAATAAGCAATTCTGAACGGCTTCGTGGTACTCATTCATTCCTCACATAATGAGCCTCCTTAGTACATTCCAATTCGCTCCTGTTGACTTGGAAGAAATCAGTTCCTGAAATAGACTCAACATGAGAAATTCATCTTGGATGTGCGCAACAGACAAATTGGAGAAGGAATCTTCCTGAAAGACCCGAGGATTCACTTCTCGTCCTATGGTACAGAGCAGTGCGTGAAAATTACTCCAGATGAGAAAGACATGCCTAATCTGGTATCCTGATCTATTGCTCATGGAAACATCCACCAAAACACAAGTCTATTCTCTCTTCAGGATTTGGTGGAGATTGATGGTGAAAATTGCTAAAAATGAGAAAGTTATAACTGATCCATGCTCTAAATCAGTGACAAATGGAATCATCCCCCAAAAGCCTTTCCGATTCGCTTCTTGTCATTTGGTAGATATCAGTTCATGATTTGATGAAAATGACTCAAAATGGGAGAGTTCTTCCTGATCAATGCTGGTAATTAATTACACTTGGAATGATCCTCCCAAATCCTTTGACAATTAACTCCTGGTGATTGTGAATAAAATCGGTTGGTGAAAATTAGTAGGAAAGAGAAAATTCATTCCTCACCCGTCTTCTGATGAATTTCCCATGGAATCATCCACCGGAAAAACAATTGCATTCTCTCTTGGTGCCTTGGAACAGATCGGTTTGTGCAAATTACTCAAAGTACGAAAATCATTCTTTACAAGCACCTAGTGGTAAAGACTCCAGCAATCCTCCAGCAATTCTCTCCTCCTGAGTTTGTAGAGATTGGTTAATGAAAATTACGAAAAAATCAAACATTTATTACTGATCCCTGCAGCTAATTAGTACCTCATGGAATCATCCTCCAAAGACCTTTTCGATACTCTGCTGGTCACTTGGTAGAGATGGGTAGTGTAAAGTGCTAAAAAGGAGACCTTCAATACGAATCAGATGTAGCCATTGATGTCTCATGGACGCTTCCTCGAAAAGCCATTTGGATTCTCTCCTGATCCTTTGGTAGAGATCGGTTCACGAAAATTACAAAAATTCAACAGTAATTACTGATGACTGCTACTCATTAACTCCATCTGGCATGATCCTCCAAAATCCTTTCAGATTTGCTTCTGGTGATTTGTTATAGGTCGAGTCTTGAAAATTCCAAAAAATAAGCAATTCTGAACGGCTTCGTGGTACTCATTCATTCCTCACATAATGAGCCTCCTTAGTACATTCCAATTCGCTCCTGTTGACTTGGAAGAAATCAGTTCCTGAAATAGACTCAACATGAGAAATTCATCTTGGATGTGCGCAACAGACAAATTGGAGAAGGAATCTTCCTGAAAGACCCGAGGATTCACTTCTCGTCCTATGGTACAGAGCAGTGCGTGAAAATTACTCCAGATGAGAAAGACATGCCTAATCTGGTATCCTGATCTATTGCTCGTGGAAACATCCACCAAAACACAAGTCTATTCTCTCTTCAGGATTTGGTGGAGAGTGATGTTGAAAATTGCAAAAATGAGAAAGTTATAACTGATCAATGCTATAAATCAGTGACAAATGGAATCATCCCCCAAAAGCCTTTCAGATTCGCTTCTTCTGATTTCGTAGATATCAGTTCATGATCTGATGAAAATTACTCAAAATGGGAGAGTTCTTCCTGATCAATGTTAGTAATTAATGACACTTGGAATCATCCTCCCAAATCCTTTGACAATTAACTCCTGGTGATTGTGAATAAAATCGGTTGGTGAAAATTAGTAGGAAAGAGAAAATTCATTCCTCACCCGTCTTCTGATGAATTTCCCATGGAATCATCCACCGGAAAAACAATTGCATTCTCTCTTGGTGCCTTGGAACAGATCGGTTTGTGCAAATTACTCAAAGTACGAAAATCATTCTTGACAAGCACCTAGTGGTAAAGACTCCAGCAATCCTCCAGCAATTCTCTCCTCCTGAGTTTGTAGAGATTGGTTCATGAAAATTACGAAAAAATCAAACATTTATTACTGATCCCTGCAGCTAATTAGTACCTCATGGAATCATCCTCCAAAGACCTTTTCGATACTCTGCTGGTCACTTGGGAGAGATGGGTAGTGTAAATTGCTAAAAAGGAGACCTTCAATACGAATCAGATGTAGCCATTGATGTCTCATGCACGCTTCCTCGAAAAGCCATTTGGATTCTCTCCTGATCCTTTGGTAGAGATCGGTTCACGAAAATTACAAAAATTCAACAGTAATTACTGATGACTGCTATTCATTAACTCCATCTGGCATGATCCTCCAAAATCCTTTCAGATTTGCTTCTGGTGATTTGTTATAGGTCGAGTCTTGAAAATTCCGAAAAATAAGCAATTCTGAACGGCTTCGTGGTAGTCATTCATTCCTCACATAATGAGCCTCCTTAGTACATTCCAATTCGCTCCTGTTGACTTGGAAGAAATCAGTTCCTGAAATAGACTCAAAATGAGAAATTCATCTTGGATGTGCGCAACAGACAAATTGGAGAAGGAATCTTCCTGAAAGACCCGAGGATTCACTTCTCGTCCTATGGTACAGAGCAGTGCGTGAAAATTACTCCAGATGAGAAAGACATGCCTAATCTGGTATCCTGATCTTTTGCTCATGGAAACATCCACCAAAACACAAGTCTATTCTCTCTTCAGGATTTGGTGGAGAGTGATGTTGGAAATTGCTAAAAATGAGAAAGTTATAACTGATCAATGCTATAAATCAGTGACAAATGGAATCATCCCCCAAAAGCCTTTCAGATTCGCTTCTTCTGATTTGGTAGATATCAGTTCATGATCTGATGAAAATTACTCAAAATGGGAGAGTTCTTCCTGATCAATGTTAGTAATTAATGACACTTGGAATCATCCTCCCAAATCCTTTGACAATTAACTCCTGGTGATTGTGAATAAAATCGGTTGGTGAAAATTAGTAGGAAAGAGAAAATTCATTCCTCACCCGTCTTCTGATGAATTTCCCATGGAATCATCCACCGGAAAAACAATTGCATTCTCTCTTGGTGCCTTGGAACAGATCGGTTTGTGCAAATTACTCAAAGTACGAAAATCATTCTTGACAAGCACCTAGTGGTAAAGACTCCAGCAATCCTCCAGCAATTCTCTCCTCCTGAGTTTGTAGAGATTGGTTCATGAAAATTACGAAAAAATCAAACATTTATTACTGATCCCTGCAGCTAATTAGTACCTCATGGAATCATCCTCCAAAGACCTTTTCGATACTCTGCTGGTCACTTGGGAGAGATGGGTAGTGTAAATTGCTAAAAAGGAGACCTTCAATACGAATCAGATGTAGCCATTGATGTCTCATGCACGCTTCCTCGAAAAGCCATTTGGATTCTCTCCTGATCCTTTGGTAGAGATCGGTTCACGAAAATTACAAAAATCCAACAGTAATTACTGATGACTGCTACTCATTAACTCCATCTGGCATGATCCTCCAAAATCCTTTCAGATTTGCTTCTGGTGATTTGTTATATGTCGAGTCTTGAAAATTCCGAAAAATAAGCAATTCTGAACGGCTTCGTGGTAGTCATTCATTCCTCACATAATGAGCCTCCTTAGTACATTCCAATTCGCTCCTGTTGACTTGGAAGAAATCAGTTCCTGAAATAGACTCAAAATGAGAAATTCATCTTGGATGTGCGCAACAGACAAATTGGAGAAGGAATCTTCCTGAAAGACCCGAGGATTCACTTCTCGTCCTATGGTACAGAGCAGTGCGTGAAAATTACTCCAGATGAGAAAGACATGCCTAATCTGGTATCCTGATCTATTGCTCATGGAAACATCCACCAAAACACAAGTCTATTCTCTCTTCAGGATTTGGTGGAGAGTGATGTTGGAAATTGCTAAAAATGAGAAAGTTATAACTGATCAATGCTATAAATCAGTGACAAATGGAATCATCCCCCAAAAGCCTTTCAGATTCGCTTCTTCTGATTTGGTAGATATCAGTTCATGATCTGATGAAAATTACTCAAAATGGGAGAGTTCTTCCTGATGAATGTTAGTAATTAATGACACTTGGAATCATCCTCCCAAATCCTTTGACAATTAACTCCTGGTGATTGTGAATAAAATCGTTTGATGAAAATTAGTAGGAAAGAGAAAATTCATTCCTCACCCGTCTTCTGATGAATTTCCCATGGAATCATCCACCGGAAAAACAATTGCATTCTCTCTTGGTGCCTTGGAACAGATCGGTTTGTGCAAATTACTCAAAGTACGAAAATCATTCTTGACAACCACCTGGTGGTAAAGACTCCAGCAATCCTCCAGCAATTCTCTCCTCCTGAGTTTGTAGAGATTGGTTCATGAAAATTACGAAAAAATCAAACATTTATTACTGATCCCTGCAGCTAATTAGTACCTCATGGAATCATCCTCCAAAGACCTTTTCGATACTCTGCTGGTCACTTGGCAGAGATGGGTAGTGTAAATTGCTAAAAAGGAGACCTTCAATACGAATCAGATGTAGCCATTGATGTCTCATGCACGCTTCCTCGAAAAGCCATTCGGATTCTCTCCTGATCCTTTGGTAGAGATCGGTTCACGAAAATTACAAAAATTCAACAGTAATTACTGATGACTGCTACTCATTAACTCCATCTGGCATGATCCTCCAATATCCTTTCAGATTTGCTTCTGGTGATTTGTTATAGGTCGAGTCTTGAAAATTCCGAAAAATAAGCAATTCAGAACGGCTTCGTGGTAGTCATTCATTCCTCACATAATGAGCCTCCTTAGTACATTCCAATTCGCTCCTGTTGACTTGGAAGAAATCAGTTACTGAAATAGACTCAAAATGAGAAATTCATCTTGGATGTGCGCAACTGACAAATTGGAGAAGGAATCTTCCTGAAAGACCCGAGGATTCACTTCTCGTCCTATGCTACAGAGCAGTGCGTGAAAATTACTCCAGATGAGAAAGACATGCCTAATCTGGTATCCTGATCTATTTCTCATGGAATCATCCACCAAAACACAAGTCTCTTCTCTCTTGAGGATTTGGTGGAGATTGATCGTGAAAATTGCTGAAAATGAGAAAGTTAGAACTGATCAATACTATAAATCAGTGACAAATGGAATCATCCCCCAAAAGCCTTTCAGATTCACTTCTTGTGATTTGGTAGAGATCTGTTCATGATTTGATGAAAATTACTCCAAATGAGACAGTTCTTCCTGATCAATGTTAGTCATTAATGACACTTGGAATCATCCTCCCAAATCCTTTGATAATTAGCTCCTGGGGATTGTGAATAAAATCGGTTGGTGAAAATTAGTAGGAAAGAGAAAATTCATTCCTCACCCGTCTTCTGATGAATTTCCCATGGAATCATCCACCGGAAAACAATTGCATTCTCTCTTGGTGTGTTGGAAGAGATTGGTTTGTGCAAATTACTCAAAGTACGAAAATCGTTCTTTACAAGCACCTAGTGGTAAAGACTCCAGCAATCCAGATTCTCTCCTCCTGAGTTTGTAGAGATTGGTTCATGAAAATGACTAAAAAATGAAACCTTTATTACTGATCACTGCATCGAATTAGTACCTTATGGAATCATCCTCCAAAGGCCTTTTAGCTACTCTGCTGGTCACTTGCTAGAGATGGGTAGTGTAAATTGCAAAAAATGAGACCTTCAATACGAATCAGATGTAGCCATTGATGTCTCATGCACGCTTCCTCGAAAAGCCATTCGGATTCTCTCCTGATCCTTTGGTAGAGATGGGTTCATGAAAATTACAAAAATCCAACAGTAATTACTGATCACTGCTAGTCATTAACTCCATCTGGCATGACCCTCCAAAATCCTTTCAGAATTGCTTCTGGTGATTTGTTATAGGTCGAGTCTCGAAAATTCCGACAAATAAGCAATTCAGAACGGCTTGGTGGTAGTCATTCATTCCTCACATAATGAGCCTCCTTAGTACATTCCAATTCGCTCCTGTTGACTTGGAAGAAATCAGTTCCTGAAATAGACTCAAAATGAGAAATTCACCTTGGATGTGCGCAACAGATCAATTTGAGAAGGAATCTTCCTGAAAGACCCGAGGATTCACTTCTCGTCCTATGGTACAGAGCAGTGCGTGAAAATTATTCCAGATGAGAAAGACATGCCTAATCTGGTATCCTGATCTATTTCTCATGGAAACATCCACCAAAACACAAGTCTCTTCTCTCTTGAGGATTTGGTGGAGATTGATCGTTAAAATTGCTAAAAATGAGACAGTTAGAACTGATCAATGCTCTAAATCAGTGACAGATGGAGTCATCCCCCAAAAGCCTTTCAGATTCACTTCTTGTGATTTGGTAGACATCAGTTCATGATTTGATGAAAATTACTCCAAATGAGACAGTTCTTCCTTTTCAATGTTAGTCATTAATGGCACTTGGAATCACCCTCCCAAATCCTTTGATAATTAACTCCTGGGGATTGTGAATAAAATCGGTTGGTGAAAATTAGTAGGAAAGAGAAAATTCATTCCTCACCCGTCTTCTGATGAATTTCCCATGGAATCATCCACCGGAAAACAATTGCATTCTCTCTTGGTGTGTTGGAAGAGATTGGTTTGTGCAAATTACTCAAAGTACGAAAATCGTTCTTTACAAGCACCTAGTGGTAAAGACTCCAGCAATCCAGATTCTCTCCTCCTGAGTTTGTAGAGATTGGTTCATGAAAATGACTAAAAAATCAAACCTTTATTACTGATCACTGCATCTAATTAGTACCTCATAGAATCATCCTCCAAAGACATTTTAGCTACTCTGCTGGTCACTTGCTAGAGATGGGTAGTGTAAATTGCTAAAAATGAGACCTTCAATACGAATCCGATGTAGCCATTGATGTCTCATGCCTTCTTCCTCGAAAAGCCATTCGGATTCTCTCCTGATCCTTTGGTAGAGATGGGTTCATGAAAATTACAAAAATCCAACAGTAATTACTGATCACTGCTAGTGATTAACTCCATCTGGCATGATCCTCCAAAATCCTTTCAGAATTGCTTCTGGTGATTTGTTATAGGTCGAGCCTCGAAAATTCCGATAAATAAGCAATTCTGAACGGCTTGGTGGTAGTCATTCATTCCTCACATAATGAGCCTCCTTAGTACATTCCAATTCGCTCCTGTTGACTTGGAAGAAATCAGTTCCTGAAATAGACTCAAAATGAGAAATTCACCTTGGATGTGCGCAACAGATAAATT
This sequence comes from Eretmochelys imbricata, assembly GCF_965152235.1. Taxonomy (NCBI): domain Eukaryota; kingdom Metazoa; phylum Chordata; order Testudines; family Cheloniidae; genus Eretmochelys; species Eretmochelys imbricata. The sequence goes on along the minus strand of NW_027554341.1, from coordinate 2,730,995 downwards.
TGAGAAGGAATCTTCCTGAAAGACCCGAGGAGTCACTTCTCGTCCTATGGTACAGAGCAGTGCGTGAAAATTATTCCAGATGAGAAAGACATGCCTAATCTGGTATCCTGATCTATTTCTCATGGAATCATCCACCAAAACACAAGTCTCTTCTCTCTTGAGGATTTGGTGGAGATTGATCGTGAAAATTGCTAAAAATGAGAAAGTTAGAACTGATCAATACTATAAATCAGTGACAAATGGAATCATCCCCCAAAAGCCTTTCAGATTCGCTTCTTGTGATTTGGTAGAGATCTGTTCATGATTTGATGAAAATTACTCCAAATGAGACAGTTCTTCCTGATCAATGTTAGTCATTAATGACACTTGGAATCATCCTCCCAAATCCTTTGATAATTAGCTCCTGGGGATTGTGAATAAAATCGGTTGGTGAAAATTAGTAGGAAAGAGAAAATTCATTCCTCACCCGTCTTCTGATGAATTTCCCATGGAATCATCCACCGGAAAACAATTGCATTCTCTCTTGGTGTGTTGGAAGAGATTGGTTTGTGCAAATTACTCAAAGTACAAAAATCGTTCTTTACAAGCACCTAGTGGTAAAGACTCCAGCAATCCAGATTCTCTCCTCCTGAGTTTGTAGAGATTGGTTCATGAAAATGACTAAAAAATCAAACCTTTATTACTGATCACTGCATCGAATTAGTACCTTATGGAATCATCCTCCAAAGGCCTTTTAGCTACTCTGCTGGTCACTTGCTAGAGATGGGTAGTGTAAATTGCTAAAAAGGAGACCTTCAATACGAATCAGATGTAGCCATTGATGTCTCATGCACGCTTCCTCGAAAAGCCATTCGGATTCTCTCCTGATCCTTTGGTAGAGATGGGTTCATGAAAATTACAAAAATCCAACAGTAATTACTGATCACTGCTAGTCATTAACTCCATCTGGCATGACCCTCCAAAATCCTTTCAGAATTGCTTCTGGTGATTTGTTATAGGTCGAGTCTCGAAAATTCCGACAAATAAGCAATTCAGAACGGCTTGGTGGTAGTCATTCATTCCTCACATAATGAGCCTCCTTAGTACATTCCAATTCGCTCCTGTTGACTTGGAAGAAATCAGTTCCTGAAATAGACTCAAAATGAGAAATTCACCTTGGATGTGCGCAACAGATCAATTTGAGAAGGAATCTTCCTGAAAGACCCGAGGATTCACTTCTCGTCCTATGGTACAGAGCAGTGCGTGAAAATTATTCCAGATGAGAAAGACATGCCTAATCTGGTATCCTGATCTATTTCTCATGGAAACATCCACCAAAACACTAGTCTCTTCTCTCTTGAGGATTTGGTGGAGATTGATCGTTAAAATTGCTAAAAATGAGACAGTTAGAACTGATCAATGCTCTAAATCAGTGACAGATGGAGTCATCCCCCAAAAGCCTTTCAGATTCACTTCTTGTGATTTGGTAGACATCAGTTCATGATTTGATGAAAATTACTCCAAATGAGACAGTTCTTCCTTTTCAATGTTAGTCATTAATGGCACTTGGAATCACCCTCCCAAATCCTTTGATAATTAACTCCTGGGGATTGTGAATAAAATCGGTTGGTGAAAATTAGTAGGAAAGAGAAAATTCATTCCTCACCCGTCTTCTGATGAATTTCCCATGGAATCATCCACCGGAAAACAATTGCATTCTCTCTTGGTGTGTTGGAAGAGATTGGTTTGTGCAAATTACTCAAAGTACGAAAATCGTTCTTTACAAGCACCTAGTGGTAAAGACTCCAGCAATCCAGATTCTCTCCTCCTGAGTTTGTAGAGATTGGTTCATGAAAATGACTAAAAAATCAAACCTTTATTACTGATCACTGCATCTAATTAGTACCTCATAGAATCATCCTCCAAAGACATTTTAGCTACTCTGCTGGTCACTTGCTAGAGATGGGTAGTGTAAATTGCTAAAAATGAGACCTTCAATACGAATCCGATGTAGCCATTGATGTCTCATGCCTTCTTCCTCGAAAAGCCATTCGGATTCTCTCCTGATCCTTTGGTAGAGATGGGTTCATGAAAATTACAAAAATCCAACAGTAATTACTGATCACTGCTAGTGATTAACTCCATCTGGCATGATCCTCCAAAATCCTTTCAGAATTGCTTCTGGTGATTTGTTATAGGTCGAGCCTCGAAAATTCCGATAAATAAGCAATTCTGAACGGCTTGGTGGTAGTCATTCATTCCTCACATAATGAGCCTCCTTAGTACATTCCAATTCGCTCCTGTTGACTTGGAAGAAATCAGTTCCTGAAATAGACTCAAAATGAGAAATTCACCTTGGATGTGCGCAACAGATAAATTTGAGAAGGAATCTTCCTGAAAGACCCGAGGAGTCACTTCTCGTCCTATGGTACAGAGCAGTGCGTGAAAATTATTCCAGATGAGAAAGACATGCCTAATCTGGTATCCTGATCTATTTCTCATGGAATCATCCACCAAAACACAAGTCTCTTCTCTCTTGAGGATTTGGTGGAGATTGATCGTGAAAATTGCTAAAAATGAGAAAGTTAGAACTGATCAATACTATAAATCAGTGACAAATGGAATCATCCCCCAAAAGCCTTTCAGATTCGCTTCTTGTGATTTGGTAGAGATCTGTTCATGATTTGATGAAAATTACTCCAAATGAGACAGTTCTTCCTGATCAATGTTAGTCATTAATGACACTTGGAATCATCCTCCCAAATCCTTTGATAATTAGCTCCTGGGGATTGTGAATAAAATCGGTTGGTGAAAATTAGTAGGAAAGAGAAAATTCATTCCTCACCCGTCTTCTGATGAATTTCCCATGGAATCATCCACCGGAAAACAATTGCATTCTCTCTTGGTGTGTTGGAAGAGATTGGTTTGTGCAAATTACTCAAAGTACAAAAATCGTTCTTTACAAGCACCTAGTGGTAAAGACTCCAGCAATCCAGATTCTCTCCTCCTGAGTTTGTAGAGATTGGTTCATGAAAATGACTAAAAAATCAAACCTTTATTACTGATCACTGCATCGAATTAGTACCTTATGGAATCATCCTCCAAAGGCCTTTTAGCTACTCTGCTGGTCACTTGCTAGAGATGGGTAGTGTAAATTGCTAAAAAGGAGACCTTCAATACGAATCAGATGTAGCCATTGATGTCTCATGCACGCTTCCTCGAAAAGCCATTCGGATTCTCTCCTGATCCTTTGGTAGAGATGGGTTCATGAAAATTACAAAAATCCAACAGTAATTACTGATCACTGCTAGTCATTAACTCCATCTGGCATGACCCTCCAAAATCCTTTCAGAATTGCTTCTGGTGATTTGTTATAGGTCGAGTCTCGAAAATTCCGAAAAATAAGCAATTCTGAACGGCTTGGTGGTAGTCATTCATTCCTCACAGAATGAGCCTCCTTAGCACATTCCAATTCCCTCCTGTTGATTGGAAGAAATCAGTTCCTGAAATAGACTCAAAATGAGAAATTCACCTTGGATGTGTGCAACAGATATATTTGAGAAGGAATCTTCCTGAAAGACCCGAGGATTCACTTCTCGTCCTATGGTACAGAGCAGTGCGTGAAAATTATTCCAAATGAGAAAGACATGCCTAATCTGGTATCCTGATTTATTTCTCATGGAAACATCCACCAAAACACAAGTCTCTTCGCTCTTCAGGATTTGGTGGAGATTGATCGTGAAAATTGCTAAAAATGAGACAGTTAGAACAGATCAATGCTCTAAATCAGTGACAAATGGAATCATCCCCCAAAAGCCTTTCAGATTCACTTCTTGTGATTTGGTAGACATCAGTTCATGATTTGATGAAAATTACTCCAAATGAGACAGTTCTTCCTTTTCAATGTTAGTCATTAATGGCACTTGGAATCACCCTCCCAAATCCTTTGATAATTAACTCCTGGGGATTGTGAATAAAATCGGTTGGTGAAAATTAGTAGGAAAGAGAAAATTCATTCCTCACCCGTCTTCTGATGAATTTCCCATGGAATCATCCACCGGAAAACAATTGCATTCTCTCTTGGTGTGTTGGAAGAGATTGGTTTGTGCAAATTACTCAAAGTACGAAAATCGTTCTTTACAAGCACCTAGTGGTAAAGACTCCAGCAATCCAGATTCTCTCCTCCTGAGTTTGTAGAGATTGGTTCCTGAAAATGACTAAAAAATCAAACCTTTATTACTGATCACTGTATCGACTTAGTACCTCATGGAATCATCCTCCAAAGACCTTTTAGCTACTCTGCTGGTCACTTGCTAGAGATGGGTAGTGTAAATTGCAAAAAATGAGACCTTCAATACGAATCAGATGTAGCCATTGATGTCTCATGCACGCTTCCTCGAAAAGCCATTCGGATTCTCTCCTGATCCTTTGGTAGAGATGGGTTCATGAAAATTACAAAAATCCAACAGTAATTACTGATCACTGCTAGTCATTAACTCCATCTGGCATGACCCTCCAAAATCTTTTCAGAATTGCTTCTGGTGATTTGTTATAGGTCGAGTCTCGAAAATTCCGACAAATAAGCAATTCAGAACGGCTTGGTGGTAGTCATTCATTCCTCACATAATGAGCCTCCTTAGTACATTCCAATTCGCTCCTGTTGACTTGGAAGAAATCAGTTCCTGAAATAGACTCAAAATGAGAAATTCACCTTGGATGTGCGCAACAGATAAATTTGAGAAGGAATCTTCCTGAAAGACCCGAGGATTCACTTCTCGTCCTATGGTACAGAGCAGTGCGTGAAAATTATTCCAGATGAGAAAGACATGCCTAATCTGGTATCCTGATCTATTTCTCATGGAAACATCCACCAAAACACAAGTCTCTTCTCTCTTGAGGATTTGGTGGAGATTGATCGTGAAAATTGCTAAAAATGAGAAAGTTAGAACTGATCAATACTATAAATCAGTGACAAATGGAATCATCCCCCAAAAGCCTTTCAGATTCGCTTCTTGTGATTTGGTAGAGATCTGTTCATGATTTGATGAAAATTACTCCAAATGAGACAGTTCTTCCTGATCAATGTTAGTCATTAATGACACTTGGAATCATCCTCCCAAATCCTTTGATAATTAGCTCCTGGGGATTGTGAATAAAATCGGTTGGTGAAAATTAGTAGGAAAGAGAAAATTCATTCCTCACCCGTCTTCTGATGAATTTCCCATGGAATCATCCACCGGAAAACAATTGCATTCTCTCTTGGTGTGTTGGAAGAGATTGGTTTGTGCAAATTACTCAAAGTACGAAAATCGTTCTTTACAAGCACCTAGTGGTAAAGACTCCAGCAATCCAGATTCTCTCCTCCTGAGTTTGTAGAGATTGGTTCCTGAAAATGACTAAAAAATCAAACCTTTATTACTGATCACTGTATCGACTTAGTACCTCATGGAATCATCCTCCAAAGACCTTTTATCTACTCTGCTGGTCACTTGCTAGAGATGGGTAGTGTAAATTGCAAAAAATGAGACCTTCAATACGAATCAGATGTAGCCATTGATGTCTCATGCACGCTTCCTCGAAAAGCCATTCGGATTCTCTCCTGATCCTTTGGTAGAGATGGGTTCATGAAAATTACAAAAATCCAACAGTAATTACTGATCACTGCTAGTCATTAACTCCATCTGGCATGACCCTCCAAAATCCTTTCAGAATTGCTTCTGGTGATTTGTTATAGGTCGAGTCTCGAAAATTCCGACAAATAAGCAATTCAGAACGGCTTGGTGGTAGTCATTCATTCCTCACATAATGAGCCTCCTTAGTACATTCCAGTTCGCTCCTGTTGACTTGGAAGAAATCAGTTCCTGAAATAGACTCAAAATGAGAAATTCACCTTGGATGTGCGCAACAGATCAATTTGAGAAGGAATCTTCCTGAAAGACCCGAGGATTCACTTCTCGTCCTATGGTACAGAGCAGTGCGTGAAAATTATTCCAGATGAGAAAGACATGCCTAATTTGGTATCCTGATCTATTTCTCATGGAAACATCCACCAAAACACAAGTCTCTTCGCTCTTTAGGATTTGGTGGAGATTGATCGTGAAAATTGCTAAAAATGAGAAAGTTAGAACTGATCAATACTATAAATCAGTGACAAATGGAATCATCCCCCAAAAGCCTTTCAGATTCGCTTCTTGTGATTTGGTAGACATCAGTTCATGATTTGATGAAAATTACTCCAAATGAGACAGTTCTTCCTTTTCAATGTTAGTCATTAATGGCACTTGGAATCACCCTCCCAAATCCTTTGATAATTAACTCCTGGGGATTGTGAATAAAATCGGTTGGTGAAAATTAGTAGGAAAGAGAAAATTCATTCCTCACCCGTCTTCTGATGAATTTCCCATGGAATCATCCACCGGAAAACAATTGCATTCTCTCTTGGTGTGTTGGAAGAGATTGGTTTGTGCAAATTACTCAAAGTACGAAAATCGTTCTTTACAAGCACCTAGTGGTAAAGACTCCAGCAATCCAGATTCTCTCCTCCTGAGTTTGTAGAGATTGGTTCATGAAAATGACTAAAAAATCAAACCTTTATTACTGATCACTGCATCGAATTAGTACCTCATGGAATCATCCTCCAAAGGCTTTTTAGTTGCTCTGCTGGTCACTTGCTAGAGATGGGTAGTGTAAATTGCTAAAAATGAGACCTTCAATATGAATCAGATGTAGCCATTGATGTCTCATGTACGCTTCCTCGAAAAGCCATTCGGATTCTCTCCTGATCCTTGGGTAGAGATGGGTTCATGAAAATTACAAAAATCCAACAGTAATTACTGATCACTGCTAGTCATTAACTCCATCTGGCATGACCCTCCAAAATCCTTTCAGAATTGCTTCTGGTGATTTGTTATAGGTTGAGTCTCGAAAATTCCGAAAAATAAGCAATTCTGAACGGCTTGGTGGTAGTCATTCATTCCTCACATAATGAGCCTCCTTAGTACATTCCAATTCGCTCCTGTTGACTTGGAAGAAATCAGTTCCTGAAATAGACTCTTAATGAGAAATTCACCTTGGATGTGCGCAACAGATCAATTTGAGAAGGAATCTTCCTGAAAGACCCGAGTATTCACTTCTCGTCCTATGGTACAGAGCAGTGCGTGAAAATTATTCCAGATGAGAAAGACATGCCTAATTTGGTATCCTGATCTATTTCTCATGGAAACATCCACCAAAACACAAGTCTCTTCGCTCTTCAGGATTTGGTGGAGATTGATCGTGAAAATTACTAAAAATGAGAAAGTTAGAACTGATCAATACTATAAATCAGTGACAAATGGAATCATCCCCCAAAAGCCTTTCAGATTCGCTTCTTGTGATTTGGTAGAGATCAGTTCATGATTTGATGAAAATTACTCCAAATGAGACAGTTCTTCCTGATCAATGTTAGTCATTAATGACACTTGGAATCATCCTCCCAAATCCTTTGATAATTAACTCCTGGGGATTGTGAATAAAATCGGTTGGTGAAAATTAGTAGGAAAGAGAAAATTCATTCCTCACCCGTCTTCTGATGAATTTCCCATGGAATCATCCACCGGAAAACAATTGCATTCTCTCTTGGTGTGTTGGAAGAGATTGGTTTGTGCAAATTACTCAAAGTACGAAAATCGTTCTTTACAAGCACCTAGTGGTAAAGACTCCAGCAATCCAGATTCTCTCCTCCTGAGTTTGTAGAGATTGGTTCATGAAAATGACTAAAAAATCAAACCTTTATTACTGATCACTGCATCGAATTACTACCTCATGGAATCATCCTCCAAAGGCCTTTTAGCTACTCTGCTGGTCACTTGCTAGAGATGGGTAGTGTAAATTGCAAAAAATGAGACCTTCAATACGAATCAGATGTAGCCATTGATGTCTCATGCACGCTTCCTCGAAAAGCCATTCGGATTCTCTCCTGATCCTTTGGTAGAGATGGGTTCATGAAAATTACAAAAATCCAACAGTAATTACTGATCACTGCTAGTCATTAACTCCATCTGGCATGACCCTACAAAATCCTTTCAGAATTGCTTCTGGTGATTTGTTATAGGTCGAGTCTCGAAAATTCCGAAAAATAAGCAATTCTGAACGGCTTGGTGGTAGTCATTCATTCCTCACATAATGAGCCTCCTTAGCACATTCCAATTCCCTCCTGTTGACTTGGAAGAAATCAGTTCCTGCAATAGACTCAAAATGAGAAATTCACCTTGGATGTGTGCAACAGATAAATTTGAGAAGGAATCTTCCTGAAAGACCCGAGGATTCACTTCTCGTCCTATGGTACAGAGCAGTGCGTGAAAATTATTCCAGATGAGAAAGACATGCCTAATCTGGTATCCTGATCTATTTCTCATGGAAACATCCACCAAAACACAAGTCTCTTCGCTCTTCAGGATTTGGTGGAGATTGATCGTGAAAATTGCTAAAAATGAGAAAGTTAGAACAGATCAATACTATAAATCAGTGACAAATGGAATCATCCCCCAAAAGCCTTTCAGATTCGCTTCTTGTGATTTGGTAGAGATCAGTTCATGATTTGATGAAAATTACTCCAAATGAGACAGTTCTTCCTGATCAATGTTAGTCATTAATGACACTTGGAATCATCCTCCCAAATCCTTTGATAATTAACTCCTGGGGATTGTGAATAAAATCGGTTGGTGAAAATTAGTAGGAAAGAGAAAATTCATTCCTCACCCGTCTTCTGATGAATTTCCCATGGAATCATCCACCGGAAAACAATTGCATTCTCTCTTGGTGTGTTGGAAGAGATTGGTTTGTGCAAATTACTCAAAGTACGAAAATCGTTCTTTACAAGCACCTAGTGGTAAAGACTCCAGCAATCCAGATTCTCTCCTCCTGAGTTTGTAGAGATTGGTTCATGAAAATGACTAAAAAATCAAACCTTTATTACTGATCACTGCATCGAATTACTACCTCATGGAATCATCCTCCAAAGGCCTTTTAGCTACTCTGCTGGTCACTTGCTAGAGATGGGTAGTGTAAATTGCAAAAAATGAGACCTTTAATACGAATCAGATGTAGACATTGATGTCTCATGCACGCTTCCTCGAAAAGCCATTCGGATTCTCTCCTGATCCTTTGGTAGAGATGGGTTCATGAAAATTACAGAAATCCAACAGTAATTACTGATCACTGCTAGTCATTAACTCCATCTGGCATGACCCTCCAAAATCCTTTCAGAATTGCTTCTGGTGATTTGTTATAGGTCGAGTCTCGAAAATTCCGACAAATAAGCAATTCAGAACGGCTTGGTGGTAGTCATTCATTCCTCACATAAAGAGCCTCCTTAGTACATTCCAATTCGCTCCTGTTGACTTGGAAGAAATCAGTTATTGAAATAGACTCAAAATGAGAAATTCACCTTGGATGTGCGCAACAGATCAATTTGAGAAGGAATCTTCCTGAAAGACCCGAGGATTCACTTCTCATCCTATGGTACAGAGCAGTGCGTGAAAATTATTCCAGATGAGAAAGACATGCCTAATTTGGTATCCTGATCTATTTCTCATGGAAACATCCACCAAAACACAAGTCTCTTCGCTCTTCAGGATTTGGTGGAGATTGATCGTGAAAATTGCTAAAAATGAGAAAGTAAGAACTGATCAATACTATAAATCAGTGACAAATGGAATCATCCCCCAAAAGCCTTTCAGATTCGCTTCTTGTGATTTGGTAGAGATCAGTTCATGATTTGATGAAAACTACGCCAAATGAGACAGTTCTTCCTGATCAATGTTAGTCATTACTGACACTTGGAATCATCCTCCCAAATCCTTTGATAATTAACTCCTGGGGATTGTGAATAAAATCGGTTGGTGAAAATTAGTAGGAAAGAGAAAATTCATTCCTCACCCGTCTTCTGATGAATTTCCCATGGAATCATCCACCGGAAAACAATTGCATTCTCTCTTGGTGTGTTGGAAGAGATTGGTTTGTGCAAATTACTCAAAGTACGAAAATCGTTCTTTACAAGCACCTAGTGGTAAAGACTCCAGCAATCCAGATTCTCTCCTCCTGAGTTTGTAGAGATTGGTTCATGAAAATGACTAAAAAATCAAACCTTTATTACTGATCACTGCATCGAATTAGTACCTCATGGAATCATCCTCCAAAGGCTTTTTAGTTGCTCTGCTGGTCACTTGCTAGAGATGGGTAGTGTAAATTGCTAAAAATGAGACCTTCAATATGAATCAGATGTAGCCATTGATGTCTCATGCACGCTTCCTCGAAAAGCCATTCGGATTCTCTCCTGATCCTTTGGTAGAGATGGGTTCATGAAAATTACAAAAATCCAACAGTAATTACTGATCACTGCTAGTCATTAACTCCATCTGGCATGACCCTCCAAAATCCTTTCAGAATTGCTTCTGGTGATTTGTTATAGGTCGAGTCTCGAAAATTCCGAAAAATAAGCAATTCTGAACGGCTTGGTGGTAGTCATTCATTCCTCACATAATGAGCCTCCTTAGCACATTCCAATTCCCTCCTGTTGACTTGGAAGAAATCAGTTCCTGAAATAGACTCAAAATGAGAAATTCACCTTGGATGTGTGCAACAGATAAATTGGAGAAGGAATCTTCCTGAAAGACCCGAGGATTCACTTCTCGTCCTATGGTACAGAGCAGTGCGTGAAAATTATTCCAGATGAGAAAGACATGCCTAATTTGGTATCCTGATCTATTTCTCATGGAAACATCCACCAAAACACAAGTCTCTTCGCTCTTCAGGATTTGGTGGAGATTGATCGTGAAAATTACTAAAAATGAGAAAGTTAGAACTGATCAATACTATAAATCAGTGACAAATGGAATCATCCCCCAAAAGCCTTTCAGATTCGCTTCTTGTGATTTGGTAGAGATCAGTTCATGATTTGATGAAAATTACTCCAAATGAGACAGTTCTTCCTGATCAATGTTAGTCATTAATGACACTTGGAATCATCCTCCCAAATCCTTTGATAATTAGCTCCTGGGGATTGTGAATAAAATCGGTTGGTGAAAATTAGTAGGAAAGAGAAAATTCATTCCTCACCCGTCTTCTGATGAATTTCCCATGGAATCATCCACCGGAAAACAATTGCATTCTCTCTTGGTGTGTTGGAAGAGATTGGTTTGTGCAAATTACTCAAAGTACGAAAATCGTTCTTTACAAGCACCTAGTGGTAAAGACTCCAGCAATCCAGATTCTCTCCTCCTGAGTTTGTAGAGATTGGTTCATGAAAATGACTAAAAAATCAAACCTTTATTACTGATCACTGCATCGAATTAGTACCTCATGGAATCATCCTCCAAAGGCTTTTTAGTTGCTCTGCTGGTCACTTGCTAGAGATGGGTAGTGTAAATTGCTAAAAATGAGACCTTCAATATGAATCAGATGTAGCCATTGATGTCTCATGCACGCTTCCTCGAAAAGCCATTCGGATTCTCTCCTGATCCTTTGGTAGAGATGGGTTCATGAAAATTACAAAAATCCAACAGTAATTACTGATCACTGCTAGTCATTAACTCCATCTGGCATGACCCTCCAAAATCCTTTCAGAATTGCTTCTGGTGATTTGTTATAGGTCGAGTCTCGAAAATTCCGAAAAATAAGCAATTCTGAACGGCTTGGTGGTAGTCATTCATTCCTCACATAATGAGCCTCCTTAGCACATTCCAATTCCCTCCTGTTGACTTGGAAGAAATCAGTTCCTGCAATAGACTCAAAATGAGAAATTCACCTTGGATGTGTGCAACAGATAAATTTGAGAAGGAATCTTCCTGAAAGACCCGAGGATTCACTTCTCGTCCTATGGTACAGTGCAGTGCGTGAAAATTATTCCAGATGAGAAAGACATGCCTAATCTGGTATCCTGATCTATTTCTCATGGAAACATCCACCAAAACACAAGTCTCTTCGCTCTTCAGGATTTGGTGGAGATTGATCGTGAAAATTACTAAAAATGAGAAAGTTAGAACTGATCAATACTATAAATCAGTGACAAATGGAATCATCCCCCAAAAGCCTTTCAGATTCGCTTCTTGTGATTTGGTAGAGATCAGTTCATGATTTGATGAAAATTACTCCAAATGAGACAGTTCTTCCTGATCAATGTTAGTCATTAATGACACTTGGAATCATCCTCCCAAATCCTTTGATAATTAACTCCTGGGGATTGTGAATAAAATCGGTTGGTGAAAATTAGTAGGAAAGAGAAAATTCATTCCTCACCCGTCTTCTGATGAATTTCCCATGGAATCATCCACCGGAAAACAATTGCATTCTCTCTTGGTGTGTTGGAAGAGATTGGTTTGTGCAAATTACTCAAAGTACGAAAATCGTTCTTTACAAGCACCTAGTGGTAAAGACTCCAGCAATCCAGATTCTCTCCTCCTGAGTTTGTAGAGATTGGTTCATGAAAATGACTAAAAAATCAAACCTTTATTACTGATCACTGCATCGAATTAGTACCTCATGGAATCATCCTCCAAAGGCTTTTTAGTTGCTCTGCTGGTCACTTGCTAGAGATGGGTAGTGTAAATTGCTAAAAATGAGACCTTCAATATGAATCAGATGTAGCCATTGATGTCTCATGTACGCTTCCTCGAAAAGCCATTCGGATTCTCTCCTGATCCTTGGGTAGAGATGGGTTCATGAAAATTACAAAAATCCAACAGTAATTACTGATCACTGCTAGTCATTAACTCCATCTGGCATGACCCTCCAAAATCCTTTCAGAATTGCTTCTGGTGATTTGTTATAGGTTGAGTCTCGAAAATTCCGAAAAATAAGCAATTCTGAACGGCTTGGTGGTAGTCATTCATTCCTCACATAATGAGCCTCCTTAGTACATTCCAATTCGCTCCTGTTGACTTGGAAGAAATCAGTTCCTGAAATAGACTCTTAATGAGAAATTCACCTTGGATGTGCGCAACAGATCAATTTGAGAAGGAATCTTCCTGAAAGACCCGAGGATTCACTTCTCGTCCTATGGTACAGAGCAGTGCGTGAAAATTATTCCAGATGAGAAAGACATGCCTAATTTGGTATCCTGATCTATTTCTCATGGAAACATCCACCAAAACACAAGTCTCTTTGCTCTTCAGGATTTGGTGGAGATTGATCGTGAAAATTGCTAAAAATGAGAACGTTAGAACTGATCAATACTATAAATCAGTGACAAATGGAATCATCCCCCAAAAGCCTTTCAGATTCGCTTCTTCTGATTTGGTAGAGATCAGTCCATGATTTGATGAAAATTACTCCAAATGAGACAGTTCTTCCTGATCAATGTTAGTCATTAATGACACTTGGAATCATCCTCCCAAATCCTTTGATAATTAGCTCCTGGGGATTGTGAATAAAATCGGTTGGTGAAAATTAGTAGGAAAGAGAAAATTCATTCCTCACCCGTCTTCTGATGAATTTCCCATGGAATCATCCACCGGAAAACAATTGCATTCTCTCTTGGTGCGTTGGAAGAGATTGGTTTGTGCAAATTACTCAAAGTACGAAAATCGTTCTTTACAAGCACCTAGTGGTAAAGACTCCAGCAATCCAGATTCTCTCCTCCTGAGTTTGTAGAGATTGGTTCCTGAAAATGACTAAAAAATCAAACCTTTATTACTGATCACTGTATCGACTTAGTACCTCATGGAATCATCCTCCAAAGACCTTTTAGCTACTCTGCTGGTCACTTGCTAGAGATGGGTAGTGTAAATTGCAAAAAATGAGACCTTCAATACGAATCAGATGTAGCCATTGATGTCTCATGCACGCTTCCTCGAAAAGCCATTCGGATTCTCTCCTGATCCTTTGGTAGAGATGGGTTCATGAAAATTACAAAAATCCAACAGTAATTACTGATCACTGCTAGTCATTAACTCCATCTGGCATGACCCTCCAAAATCCTTTCAGAATTGCTTCTGGTGATTTGTTATAGGTCGAGTCTCGAAAATTCCGACAAATAAGCAATTCAGAACGGCTTGGTGGTAGTCATTCATTCCTCACATAATGAGCCTCCTTAGTACATTCCAATTCGCTCCTGTTGACTTGGAAGAAATCAGTTCCTGAAATAGACTCAAAATGAGAAATTCACCTTGGATGTGCGCAACACATAAATTTGAGAAGGAATCTTCCTAAAAGACCCGAGGATTCACTTCTCGTCCTGTGGTACAGAGCAGTGCGTGAAAATTATTCCAGATGAGAAAGACATGCCTAATCTGGTATCCTGATCTATTTCTCATGGAAACATCCACCAAAACACAAGTCTCTTCTCTCTTGAGGATTTGGTGGAGATTGATCGTTAAAATTGCTAAAAATGAGACAGTTAGAACTGATCAATGCTCTAAATCAGTGACAGACGGAGTCATCCCCCAAAAGCCTTTCAGATTCACTTCTTGTGATTTGGTAGACATCAGTTCATGATTTGATGAAAATTACTCCAAATGAGACAGTTCTTCCTTTTCAATGTTAGTCATTAATGGCACTTGGAATCACCCTCCCAAATCCTTTGATAATTAACTCCTGGGGATTGTGAATAAAATCGGTTGGTGAAAATTAGTAGGAAAGAGAAAATTCATTCCTCACCCGTCTTCTGATGAATTTCCCATGGAATCATCCACCGGAAAACAATTGCATTCTCTCTTGGTGTGTTGGAAGAGATTGGTTTGTGCAAATTACTCAAAGTACGAAAATCGTTCTTTACAAGCACCTAGTGGTAAAGACTCCAGCAATCCAGATTCTCTCCTCCTGAGTTTGTAGAGATTGGTTCATGAAAATGACTAAAAAATCAAACCTTTATTACTGATCACTGCATCTAATTAGTACCTCATAGAATCATCCTCCAAAGACATTTTAGCTACTCTGCTGGTCACTTGCTAGAGATGGGTAGTGTAAATTGCTAAAAATGAGACCTTCAATACGAATCCGATGTAGCCATTGATGTCTCATGCCTTCTTCCTCGAAAAGCCATTCGGATTCTCTCCTGATCCTTTGGTAGAGATGGGTTCATGAAAATTACAAAAATCCAACAGTAATTACTGATCACTGCTAGTGATTAACTCCATCTGGCATGATCCTCCAAAATCCTTTCAGAATTGCTTCTGGTGATTTGTTATAGGTCGAGTCTCGAAAATTCCGATAAATAAGCAATTCTGAACGGCTTGGTGGTAGTCATTCATTCCTCACATAATGAGCCTCCTTAGTACATTCCAATTCGCTCCTGTTGACTTGGAAGAAATCAGTTCCTGAAATAGACTCAAAATGAGAAATTCACCTTGGATGTGCGCAACAGATAAATTTGAGAAGGAATCTTCCTGAAAGACCGAGGATTCACTTCTCGTCCTATGGTACAGAGCAGTGCGTGAAAATTATTCCAGATGAGAAAGACATGCCTAATCTGGTATCCTGATTTATTTCTCATGGAAACATCCACCAAAACACAAGTCTCTTCGCTCTTCAGGATTTGGTGGAGATTGATCGTGAAAATTGCTAAAAATGAGACAGTTAGAACAGATCAATGCTCTAAATCAGTGACAAATGGAATCATCCCCCAAAAGCCTTTCAGATTCACTTCTTGTGATTTGGTAGACATCAGTTCATGATTTGATGAAAATTACTCCAAATGAGACAGTTCTTCCTTTTCAATGTTAGTCATTAATGGCACTTGGAATCACCCTCCCAAATCCTTTGATAATTAACTCCTGGGGATTGTGAATAAAATCGGTTGGTGAAAATTAGTAGGAAAGAGAAAATTCATTCCTCACCCGTCTTCTGATGAATTTCCCATGGAATCATCCACCGGAAAACAATTGCATTCTCTCTTGGTGTGTTGGAAGAGATTGGTTTGTGCAAATTACTCAAAGTACGAAAATCGTTCTTTACAAGCACCTAGTGGTAAAGACTCCAGCAATCCAGATTCTCTCCTCCTGAGTTTGTAGAGATTGGTTCATGAAAATGACTAAAAAATCAAACCTTTATTACTGATCACTGCATCGAATTAGTACCTCATGGAATCATCCTCCAAAGGCTTTTTAGTTGCTCTGCTGGTCACTTGCTAGAGATGGGTAGTGTAAATTGCTAAAAATGAGACCTTCAATATGAATCAGATGTAGCCATTGATGTCTCATGCACGCTTCCTCGAAAAGCCATTCGGATTCTCTCCTGATCCTTTGGTAGAGATGGGTTCATGAAAATTACAAAAATCCAACAGTAATTACTGATCACTGCTAGTCATTAACTCCATCTGGCATGACCCTCCAAAATCCTTTCAGAATTGCTTCTGGTGATTTGTTATAGGTCGAGTCTCGAAAATTCCGAAAAATAAGCAATTCTGAACGGCTTGGTGGTAGTCATTCATTCCTCACATAATGAGCCTCCTTAGCACATTCCAATTCCCTCCTGTTGACTTGGAAGAAATCAGTTCCTGCAATAGACTCAAAATGAGAAATTCACCTTGGATGTGTGCAACAGATAAATTTGAGAAGGAATCTTCCTGAAAGACCCGAGGATTCACTTCTCGTCCTATGGTACAGTGCAGTGCGTGAAAATTATTCCAGATGAGAAAGACATGCCTAATCTGGTATCCTGATCTATTTCTCATGGAAACATCCACCAAAACACAAGTCTCTTCGCTCTTCAGGATTTGGTGGAGATTGATCGTGAAAATTACTAAAAATGAGAAAGTTAGAACTGATCAATACTATAAATCAGTGACAAATGGAATCATCCCCCAAAAGCCTTTCAGATTCGCTTCTTGTGATTTGGTAGAGATCAGTTCATGATTTGATGAAAATTACTCCAAATGAGACAGTTCTTCCTGATCAATGTTAGTCATTAATGACACTTGGAATCATCCTCCCAAATCCTTTGATAATTAACTCCTGGGGATTGTGAATAAAATCGGTTGGTGAAAATTAGTAGGAAAGAGAAAATTCATTCCTCACCCGTCTTCTGATGAATTTCCCATGGAATCATCCACCGGAAAACAATTGCATTCTCTCTTGGTGTGTTGGAAGAGATTGGTTTGTGCAAATTACTCAAAGTACGAAAATCGTTCTTTACAAGCACCTAGTGGTAAAGACTCCAGCAATCCAGATTCTCTCCTCCTGAGTTTGTAGAGATTGGTTCATGAAAATGACTAAAAAATCAAACCTTTATTACTGATCACTGCATCGAATTAGTACCTCATGGAATCATCCTCCAAAGGCTTTTTAGTTGCTCTGCTGGTCACTTGCTAGAGATGGGTAGTGTAAATTGCTAAAAATGAGACCTTCAATATGAATCAGATGTAGCCATTGATGTCTCATGTACGCTTCCTCGAAAAGCCATTCGGATTCTCTCCTGATCCTTGGGTAGAGATGGGTTCATGAAAATTACAAAAATCCAACAGTAATTACTGATCACTGCTAGTCATTAACTCCATCTGGCATGACCCTCCAAAATCCTTTCAGAATTGCTTCTGGTGATTTGTTATAGGTTGAGTCTCGAAAATTCCGAAAAATAAGCAATTCTGAACGGCTTGGTGGTAGTCATTCATTCCTCACATAATGAGCCTCCTTAGTACATTCCAATTCGCTCCTGTTGACTTGGAAGAAATCAGTTCCTGAAATAGACTCTTAATGAGAAATTCACCTTGGATGTGCGCAACAGATCAATTTGAGAAGGAATCTTCCTGAAAGACCCGAGGATTCACTTCTCGTCCTATGGTACAGAGCAGTGCGTGAAAATTATTCCAGATGAGAAAGACATGCCTAATTTGGTATCCTGATCTATTTCTCATGGAAACATCCACCAAAACACAAGTCTCTTTGCTCTTCAGGATTTGGTGGAGATTGATCGTGAAAATTGCTAAAAATGAGAACGTTAGAACTGATCAATACTATAAATCAGTGACAAATGGAATCATCCCCCAAAAGCCTTTCAGATTCGCTTCTTCTGATTTGGTAGAGATCAGTCCATGATTTGATGAAAATTACTCCAAATGAGACAGTTCTTCCTGATCAATGTTAGTCATTAATGACACTTGGAATCATCCTCCCAAATCCTTTGATAATTAGCTCCTGGGGATTGTGAATAAAATCGGTTGGTGAAAATTAGTAGGAAAGAGAAAATTCATTCCTCACCCGTCTTCTGATGAATTTCCCATGGAATCATCCACCGGAAAACAATTGCATTCTCTCTTGGTGCGTTGGAAGAGATTGGTTTGTGCAAATTACTCAAAGTACGAAAATCGTTCTTTACAAGCACCTAGTGGTAAAGACTCCAGCAATCCAGATTCTCTCCTCCTGAGTTTGTAGAGATTGGTTCCTGAAAATGACTAAAAAATCAAACCTTTATTACTGATCACTGTATCGACTTAGTACCTCATGGAATCATCCTCCAAAGACCTTTTAGCTACTCTGCTGGTCACTTGCTAGAGATGGGTAGTGTAAATTGCAAAAAATGAGACCTTCAATACGAATCAGATGTAGCCATTGATGTCTCATGCACGCTTCCTCGAAAAGCCATTCGGATTCTCTCCTGATCCTTTGGTAGAGATGGGTTCATGAAAATTACAAAAATCCAACAGTAATTACTGATCACTGCTAGTCATTAACTCCATCTGGCATGACCCTCCAAAATCCTTTCAGAATTGCTTCTGGTGATTTGTTATAGGTCGAGTCTCGAAAATTCCGACAAATAAGCAATTCAGAACGGCTTGGTGGTAGTCATTCATTCCTCACATAATGAGCCTCCTTAGTACATTCCAATTCGCTCCTGTTGACTTGGAAGAAATCAGTTCCTGAAATAGACTCAAAATGAGAAATTCACCTTGGATGTGCGCAACACATAAATTTGAGAAGGAATCTTCCTAAAAGACCCGAGGATTCACTTCTCGTCCTGTGGTACAGAGCAGTGCGTGAAAATTATTCCAGATGAGAAAGACATGCCTAATCTGGTATCCTGATCTATTTCTCATGGAAACATCCACCAAAACACAAGTCTCTTCTCTCTTGAGGATTTGGTGGAGATTGATCGTTAAAATTGCTAAAAATGAGACAGTTAGAACTGATCAATGCTCTAAATCAGTGACAGACGGAGTCATCCCCCAAAAGCCTTTCAGATTCACTTCTTGTGATTTGGTAGACATCAGTTCATGATTTGATGAAAATTACTCCAAATGAGACAGTTCTTCCTTTTCAATGTTAGTCATTAATGGCACTTGGAATCACCCTCCCAAATCCTTTGATAATTAACTCCTGGGGATTGTGAATAAAATCGGTTGGTGAAAATTAGTAGGAAAGAGAAAATTCATTCCTCACCCGTCTTCTGATGAATTTCCCATGGAATCATCCACCGGAAAACAATTGCATTCTCTCTTGGTGTGTTGGAAGAGATTGGTTTGTGCAAATTACTCAAAGTACGAAAATCGTTCTTTACAAGCACCTAGTGGTAAAGACTCCAGCAATCCAGATTCTCTCCTCCTGAGTTTGTAGAGATTGGTTCATGAAAATGACTAAAAAATCAAACCTTTATTACTGATCACTGCATCTAATTAGTACCTCATAGAATCATCCTCCAAAGACATTTTAGCTACTCTGCTGGTCACTTGCTAGAGATGGGTAGTGTAAATTGCTAAAAATGAGACCTTCAATACGAATCCGATGTAGCCATTGATGTCTCATGCCTTCTTCCTCGAAAAGCCATTCGGATTCTCTCCTGATCCTTTGGTAGAGATGGGTTCATGAAAATTACAAAAATCCAACAGTAATTACTGATCACTGCTAGTGATTAACTCCATCTGGCATGATCCTCCAAAATCCTTTCAGAATTGCTTCTGGTGATTTGTTATAGGTCGAGTCTCGAAAATTCCGATAAATAAGCAATTCTGAACGGCTTGGTGGTAGTCATTCATTCCTCACATAATGAGCCTCCTTAGTACATTCCAATTCGCTCCTGTTGACTTGGAAGAAATCAGTTCCTGAAATAGACTCAAAATGAGAAATTCACCTTGGATGTGCGCAACAGATAAATTTGAGAAGGAATCTTCCTGAAAGACCGAGGATTCACTTCTCGTCCTATGGTACAGAGCAGTGCGTGAAAATTATTCCAGATGAGAAAGACATGCCTAATCTGGTATCCTGATTTATTTCTCATGGAAACATCCACCAAAACACAAGTCTCTTCGCTCTTCAGGATTTGGTGGAGATTGATCGTGAAAATTGCTAAAAATGAGACAGTTAGAACAGATCAATGCTCTAAATCAGTGACAAATGGAATCATCCCCCAAAAGCCTTTCAGATTCACTTCTTGTGATTTGGTAGACATCAGTTCATGATTTGATGAAAATTACTCCAAATGAGACAGTTCTTCCTTTTCAATGTTAGTCATTAATGGCACTTGGAATCACCCTCCCAAATCCTTTGATAATTAACTCCTGGGGATTGTGAATAAAATCGGTTGGTGAAAATTAGTAGGAAAGAGAAAATTCATTCCTCACCCGTCTTCTGATGAATTTCCCATGGAATCATCCACCGGAAAACAATTGCATTCTCTCTTGGTGTGTTGGAAGAGATTGGTTTGTGCAAATTACTCAAAGTACGAAAATCGTTCTTTACAAGCACCTAGTGGTAAAGACTCCAGCAATCCAGATTCTCTCCTCCTGAGTTTGTAGAGATTGGTTCCTGAAAATGACTAAAAAATCAAACCTTTATTACTGATCACTGTATCGACTTAGTACCTCATGGAATCATCCTCCAAAGACCTTTTAGCTACTCTGCTGGTCACTTGCTAGAGATGGGTAGTGTAAATTGCAAAAAATGAGACCTTCAATACGAATCAGATGTAGCCATTGATGTCTCATGCACGCTTCCTCGAAAAGCCATTCGGATTCTCTCCTGATCCTTTGGTAGAGATGGGTTCATGAAAATTACAAAAATCCAACAGTAATTACTGATCACTGCTAGTCATTAACTCCATCTGGCATGACCCTCCAAAATCTTTTCAGAATTGCTTCTGGTGATTTGTTATAGGTCGAGTCTCGAAAATTCCGATAAATAAGCAATTCAGAACGGCTTGGTGGTAGTCATTCATTCCTCACATAATGAGCCTCCTTAGTACATTCCAATTCGCTCCTGTTGACTTGGAAGAAATCAGTTCCTGAAATAGACTCAAAATGAGAAATTCACCTTGGATGTGCGCAACAGATAAATTTGAGAAGGAATCTTCCTGAAAGACCCGAGGATTCACTTCTCGTCCTATGGTACAGAGCAGTGCGTGAAAATTATTCCAGATGAGAAAGACATGCCTAATCTGGTATCCTGATCTATTTCTCATGGAAACATCCACCAAAACACAAGTCTCTTCTCTCTTGAGGATTTGGTGGAGATTGATCGTGAAAATTGCTAAAAATGAGAAAGTTAGAACTGATCAATACTATAAATCAGTGACAAATGGAATCATCCCCCAAAAGCCTTTCAGATTCGCTTCTTGTGATTTGGTAGAGATCTGTTCATGATTTGATGTAAATTACTCCAAATGAGACAGTTCTTCCTGATCAATGTTAGTCATTAATGACACTTGGAATCATCCTCCCAAATCCTTTGATAATTAGCTCCTGGGGATTGTGAATAAAATCGGTTGGTGAAAATTAGTAGGAAAGAGAAAATTCATTCCTCACCCGTCTTCTGATGAATTTCCCATGGAATCATCCACCGGAAAACAATTGCATTCTCTCTTGGTGTGTTGGAAGAGATTGGTTTGTGCAAATTACTCAAAGTACGAAAATCGTTCTTTACAAGCACCTAGTGGTAAAGACTCCATCAATCCAGATTCTCTCCTCCTGAGTTTGTAGAGATTGGTTCCTGAAAATGACTAAAAAATCAAACCTTTATTACTGATCACTGTATCGACTTAGTACCTCATGGAATCATCCTCCAAAGACCTTTTATCTACTCTGCTGGTCACTTGCTAGAGATGGGTAGTGTAAATTGCAAAAAATGAGACCTTCAATACGAATCAGATGTAGCCATTGATGTCTCATGCACGCTTCCTCGAAAAGCCATTCGGATTCTCTCCTGATCCTTTGGTAGAGATGGGTTCATGAAAATTACAAAAATCCAACAGTAATTACTGATCACTGCTAGTCATTAACTCCATCTGGCATGACCCTCCAAAATCCTTTCAGAATTGCTTCTGGTGATTTGTTATAGGTCGAGTCTCGAAAATTCCGACAAATAAGCAATTCAGAACGGCTTGGTGGTAGTCATTCATTGCTCACATAATGAGCCTCCTTAGTACATTCCAATTCGCTCCTGTTGACTTGGAAGAAATCAGTTCCTGAAATAGACTCAAAATGAGAAATTCACCTTGGATGTGCGCAACAGATCAATTTGAGAAGGAATCTTCCTGAAAGACCCGAGGATTCACTTCTCGTCCTATGGTACAGAGCAGTGCGTGAAAATTATTCCAGATGAGAAAGACATGCCTAATTTGGTATCCTGATCTATTTCTCATGGAAACATCCACCAAAACACAAGTCTCTTCGCTCTTTAGGATTTGGTGGAGATTGATCGTGAAAATTGCTAAAAATGAGAAAGTTAGAACTGATCAATACTATAAATCAGTGACAAATGGAATCATCCCCCAAAAGCCTTTCAGATTCGCTTCTTGTGATTTGGTAGAGATCTGTTCATGATTTGATGAAAATTACTCCAAATGAGACAGTTCTTCCTGATCAATGTTAGTCATTAATGACACTTGGAATCATCCTCCCAAATCCTTTGATAATTAGCTCCTGGGGATTGTGAATAAAATCGGTTGGTGAAAATTAGTAGGAAAGAGAAAATTCATTCCTCACCCGTCTTCTGATGAATTTCCCATGGAATCATCCACCGGAAAACAATTGCATTCTCTCTTGGTGTGTTGGAAGAGATTGGTTTGTGCAAATTACTCAAAGTACGAAAATCGTTCTTTACAAGCACCTAGTGGTAAAGACTCCATCAATCCAGATTCTCTCCTCCTGAGTTTGTAGAGATTGGTTCCTGAAAATGACTAAAAAATCAAACCTTTATTACTGATCACTGTATCGACTTAGTACCTCATGGAATCATCCTCCAAAGACCTTTTATCTACTCTGCTGGTCACTTGCTAGAGATGGGTAGTGTAAATTGCAAAAAATGAGACCTTCAATACGAATCAGATGTAGCCATTGATGTCTCATGCACGCTTCCTCGAAAAGCCATTCGGATTCTCTCCTGATCCTTTGGTAGAGATGGGTTCATGAAAATTACAAAAATCCAACAGTAATTACTGATCACTGCTAGTCATTAACTCCATCTGGCATGACCCTCCAAAATCCTTTCAGAATTGCTTCTGGTGATTTGTTATAGGTCGAGTCTCGAAAATTCCGACAAATAAGCAATTCAGAACGGCTTGGTGGTAGTCATTCATTCCTCACATAATGAGCCTCCTTAGTACATTCCAATTCGCTCCTGTTGACTTGGAAGAAATCAGTTCCTGAAATAGACTCAAAATGAGAAATTCACCTTGGATGTGCGCAACAGATCAATTTGAGAAGGAATCTTCCTGAAAGACCCGAGGATTCACTTCTCGTCCTATGGTACAGAGCAGTGCGTGAAAATTATTCCAGATGAGAAAGACATGCCTAATTTGGTATCCTGATCTATTTCTCATGGAAACATCCACCAAAACACAAGTCTCTTCGCTCTTTAGGATTTGGTGGAGATTGATCTTGAAAATTGCTAAAAATGAGAAAGTTAGAACTGATCAATACTATAAATCAGTGACAAATGGAATCATCCCCCAAAAGCCTTTCAGATTCGCTTCTTGTGATTTGGTAGAGATCTGTTCATGATTTGATGAAAATTACTCCAAATGAGACAGTTCTTCCTGATCAATGTTAGTCATTAATGACACTTGGAATCATCCTCCCAAATCCTTTGATAATTAGCTCCTGGGGATTGTGAATAAAATCGGTTGGTGAAAATTAGTAGGAAAGAGAAAATTCATTCCTCACCCGTCTTCTGATGAATTTCCCATGGAATCATCCACCGGAAAACAATTGCATTCTCTCTTGGTGTGTTGGAAGAGATTGGTTTGTGCAAATTACTCAAAGTACGAAAATCGTTCTTTACAAGCACCTAGTGGTAAAGACTCCAGCAATCCAGATTCTCTCCTCCTGAGTTTGTAGAGATTGGTTCCTGAAAATGACTAAAAAATCAAACCTTTATTACTGATCACTGTATCGACTTAGTACCTCATGGAATCATCCTCCAAAGACCTTTTATCTACTCTGCTGGTCACTTGCTAGAGATGGGTAGTGTAAATTGCAAAAAATGAGACCTTCAATACGAATCAGATGTAGCCATTGATGTCTCATGCACGCTTCCTCGAAAAGCCATTCGGATTCTCTCCTGATCCTTTGGTAGAGATGGGTTCATGAAAATTACAAAAATCCAACAGTAATTACTGATCACTGCTAGTCATTAACTCCATCTGGCATGACCCTCCAAAATCCTTTCAGAATTGCTTCTGGTGATTTGTTATAGGTCGAGTCTCGAAAATTCCGACAAATAAGCAATTCAGAACGGCTTGGTGGTAGTCATTCATTCCTCACATAATGAGCCTCCTTAGTACATTCCAATTCGCTCCTGTTGACTTGGAAGAAATCAGTTCCTGAAATAGACTCAAAATGAGAAATTCACCTTGGATGTGCGCAACAGATCAATTTGAGAAGGAATCTTCCTGAAAGACCCGAGGATTCACTTCTCGTCCTATGGTACAGAGCAGTGCGTGAAAATTATTCCAGATGAGAAAGACATGCCTAATTTGGTATCCTGATCTATTTCTCATGGAAACATCCACCAAAACACAAGTCTCTTCGCCCTTTAGGATTTGGTGGAGATTGATCGTGAAAATTGCTAAAAATGAGAAAGTTAGAACTGATCAATACTATAAATCAGTGACAAATGGAATCATCCCCCAAAAGCCTTTCAGATTCGCTTCTTGTGATTTGGTAGAGATCAGTTCATGATTTGATGAAAACTACTCCAAATGAGACAGTTCTTCCTGATCAATGTTAGTCATTAATGGCACTTGGAATCACCCTCCCAAATCCTTTGATAATTAACTCCTGGGGATTGTGAATAAAATCGGTTGGTGAAAATTAGTAGGAAAGAGAAAATTCATTCCTCACCCGTCTTCTGATGAATTTCCCATGGAATCATCCACCGGAAAACAATTGCATTCTCTCTTGGTGTGTTGGAAGAGATTGGTTTGTGCAAATTACTCAAAGTACGAAAATCGTTCTTTACAAGCACCTAGTGGTAAAGACTCCAGCAATCCAGATTCTCTCCTCCTGAGTTTGTAGAGATTGGTTCATGAAAATGACTAAAAAATCAAACCTTTATTACTGATCACTGCATCGAATTAGTACCTCATGGAATCATCCTCCAAAGGCTTTTTAGTTGCTCTGCTGGTCACTTGCTAGAGATGGGTAGTGTAAATTGCTAAAAATGAGACCTTCAATATGAATCAGATGTAGCCATTGATGTCTCATGTACGCTTCCTCGAAAAGCCATTCGGATTCTCTCCTGATCCTTGTGTAGAGATGGGTTCATGAAAATTACAAAAATCCAACAGTAATTACTGATCACTGCTAGTCATTAACTCCATCTGGCATGACCCTCCAAAATCCTTTCAGAATTGCTTCTGGTGATTTGTTATAGGTTGAGTCTCGAAAATTCCGAAAAATAAGCAATTCTGAACGGCTTGGTGGTAGTCATTCATTCCTCACATAATGAGCCTCCTTAGTACATTCCAATTCGCTCCTGTTGACTTGGAAGAAATCAGTTCCTGAAATAGACTCTTAATGAGAAATTCACCTTGGATGTGCGCAACAGATCAATTTGAGAAGGAATCTTCCTGAAAGACCCGAGGATTCACTTCTCGTCCTATGGTACAGAGCAGTGCGTGAAAATTATTCCAGATGAGAAAGACATGCCTAATTTGGTATCCTGATCTATTTCTCATGGAAACATCCACCAAAACACAAGTCTCTTCGCTCTTCAGGATTTGGTGGAGATTGATCGTGAAAATTGCTAAAAATGAGACAGTTAGAACAGATCAATGCTCTAAATCAGTGACAAATGGAATCATCCCCCAAAAGCCTTTCAGATTCACTTCTTGTGATTTGGTAGACATCAGTTCATGATTTGATGAAAATTACTCCAAATGAGACAGTTCTTCCTTTTCAATGTTAGTCATTAATGGCACTTGGAATCACCCTCCCAAATCCTTTGATAATTAACTCCTGGGGATTGTGAATAAAATCGGTTGGTGAAAATTAGTAGGAAAGAGAAAATTCATTCCTCACCCGTCTTCTGATGAATTTCCCATGGAATCATCCACCGGAAAACAATTGCATTCTCTCTTGGTGTGTTGGAAGAGATTGGTTTGTGCAAATTACTCAAAGTACGAAAATCGTTCTTTACAAGCACCTAGTGGTAAAGACTCCAGCAATCCAGATTCTCTCCTCCTGAGTTTGTAGAGATTGGTTCCTGAAAATGACTAAAAAATCAAACCTTTATTACTGATCACTGTATCGACTTAGTACCTCATGGAATCATCCTCCAAAGACCTTTTAGCTACTCTGCTGGTCACTTGCTAGAGATGGGTAGTGTAAATTGCAAAAAATGAGACCTTCAATACGAATCAGATGTAGCCATTGATGTCTCATGCACGCTTCCTCGAAAAGCCATTCGGATTCTCTCCTGATCCTTTGGTAGAGATGGGTTCATGAAAATTACAAAAATCCAACAGTAATTACTGATCACTGCTAGTCATTAACTCCATCTGGCATGACCCTCCAAAATCTTTTCAGAATTGCTTCTGGTGATTTGTTATAGGTCGAGTCTCGAAAATTCCGATAAATAAGCAATTCAGAACGGCTTGGTGGTAGTCATTCATTGCTCACATAATGAGCCTCCTTAGTACATTCCAATTCGCTCCTGTTGACTTGGAAGAAATCAGTTCCTGAAATAGACTCAAAATGAGAAATTCACCTTGGATGTGCGCAACAGATAAATTTGAGAAGGAATCTTCCTGAAAGACCCGAGGATTCACTTCTCGTCCTATGGTACAGAGCAGTGCGTGAAAATTATTCCAGATGAGAAAGACATGCCTAATCTGGTATCCTGATCTATTTCTCATGGAAACATCCACCAAAACACAAGTCTCTTCTCTCTTGAGGATTTGGTGGAGATTGATCGTGAAAATTGCTAAAAATGAGAAAGTTAGAACTGATCAATACTATAAATCAGTGACAAATGGAATCATCCCCCAAAAGCCTTTCAGATTCACTTCTTGTGATTTGGTAGAGATCTGTTCATGATTTGATGTAAATTACTCCAAATGAGACAGTTCTTCCTGATCAATGTTAGTCATTAATGACACTTGGAATCATCCTCCCAAATCCTTTGATAATTAGCTCCTGGGGATTGTGAATAAAATCGGTTGGTGAAAATTAGTAGGAAAGAGAAAATTCATTCCTCACCCGTCTTCTGATGAATTTCCCATGGAATCATCCACCGGAAAACAATTGCATTCTCTCTTGGTGTGTTGGAAGAGATTGGTTTGTGCAAATTACTCAAAGTACGAAAATCGTTCTTTACAAGCACCTAGTGGTAAAGACTCCATCAATCCAGATTCTCTCCTCCTGAGTTTGTAGAGATTGGTTCCTGAAAATGACTAAAAAATCAAACCTTTATTACTGATCACTGTATCGACTTAGTACCTCATGGAATCATCCTCCAAAGACCTTTTATCTACTCTGCTGGTCACTTGCTAGAGATGGGTAGTGTAAATTGCAAAAAATGAGACCTTCAATACGAATCAGATGTAGCCATTGATGTCTCATGCACGCTTCCTCGAAAAGCCATTCGGATTCTCTCCTGATCCTTTGGTAGAGATGGGTTCATGAAAATTACAAAAATCCAACAGTAATTACTGATCACTGCTAGTCATTAACTCCATCTGGCATGACCCTCCAAAATCCTTTCAGAATTGCTTCTGGTGATTTGTTATAGGTCGAGTCTCGAAAATTCCGACAAATAAGCAATTCAGAACGGCTTGGTGGTAGTCATTCATTGCTCACATAATGAGCCTCCTTAGTACATTCCAATTCGCTCCTGTTGACTTGGAAGAAATCAGTTCCTGAAATAGACTCAAAATGAGAAATTCACCTTGGATGTGCGCAACAGATCAATTTGAGAAGGAATCTTCCTGAAAGACCCGAGGATTCACTTCTCGTCCTATGGTACAGAGCAGTGCGTGAAAATTATTCCAGATGAGAAAGACATGCCTAATTTGGTATCCTGATCTATTTCTCATGGAAACATCCACCAAAACACAAGTCTCTTCGCTCTTTAGGATTTGGTGGAGATTGATCGTGAAAATTGCTAAAAATGAGAAAGTTAGAACTGATCAATACTATAAATCAGTGACAAATGGAATCATCCCCCAAAAGCCTTTCAGATTCGCTTCTTGTGATTTGGTAGAGATCTGTTCATGATTTGATGAAAATTACTCCAAATGAGACAGTTCTTCCTGATCAATGTTAGTCATTAATGACACTTGGAATCATCCTCCCAAATCCTTTGATAATTAGCTCCTGGGGATTGTGAATAAAATCGGTTGGTGAAAATTAGTAGGAAAGAGAAAATTCATTCCTCACCCGTCTTCTGATGAATTTCCCATGGAATCATCCACCGGAAAACAATTGCATTCTCTCTTGGTGTGTTGGAAGAGATTGGTTTGTGCAAATTACTCAAAGTACGAAAATCGTTCTTTACAAGCACCTAGTGGTAAAGACTCCATCAATCCAGATTCTCTCCTCCTGAGTTTGTAGAGATTGGTTCCTGAAAATGACTAAAAAATCAAACCTTTATTACTGATCACTGTATCGACTTAGTACCTCATGGAATCATCCTCCAAAGACCTTTTATCTACTCTGCTGGTCACTTGCTAGAGATGGGTAGTGTAAATTGCAAAAAATGAGACCTTCAATACGAATCAGATGTAGCCATTGATGTCTCATGCACGCTTCCTCGAAAAGCCATTCGGATTCTCTCCTGATCCTTTGGTAGAGATGGGTTCATGAAAATTACAAAAATCCAACAGTAATTACTGATCACTGCTAGTCATTAACTCCATCTGGCATGACCCTCCAAAATCCTTTCAGAATTGCTTCTGGTGATTTGTTATAGGTCGAGTCTCGAAAATTCCGACAAATAAGCAATTCAGAACGGCTTGGTGGTAGTCATTCATTCCTCACATAATGAGCCTCCTTAGTACATTCCAATTCGCTCCTGTTGACTTGGAAGAAATCAGTTCCTGAAATAGACTCAAAATGAGAAATTCACCTTGGATGTGCGCAACAGATCAATTTGAGAAGGAATCTTCCTGAAAGACCCGAGGATTCACTTCTCGTCCTATGGTACAGAGCAGTGCGTGAAAATTATTCCAGATGAGAAAGACATGCCTAATTTGGTATCCTGATCTATTTCTCATGGAAACATCCACCAAAACACAAGTCTCTTCGCTCTTTAGGATTTGGTGGAGATTGATCTTGAAAATTGCTAAAAATGAGAAAGTTAGAACTGATCAATACTATAAATCAGTGACAAATGGAATCATCCCCCAAAAGCCTTTCAGATTCGCTTCTTGTGATTTGGTAGAGATCTGTTCATGATTTGATGAAAATTACTCCAAATGAGACAGTTCTTCCTGATCAATGTTAGTCATTAATGACACTTGGAATCATCCTCCCAAATCCTTTGATAATTAGCTCCTGGGGATTGTGAATAAAATCGGTTGGTGAAAATTAGTAGGAAAGAGAAAATTCATTCCTCACCCGTCTTCTGATGAATTTCCCATGGAATCATCCACCGGAAAACAATTGCATTCTCTCTTGGTGTGTTGGAAGAGATTGGTTTGTGCAAATTACTCAAAGTACGAAAATCGTTCTTTACAAGCACCTAGTGGTAAAGACTCCAGCAATCCAGATTCTCTCCTCCTGAGTTTGTAGAGATTGGTTCCTGAAAATGACTAAAAAATCAAACCTTTATTACTGATCACTGTATCGACTTAGTACCTCATGGAATCATCCTCCAAAGACCTTTTATCTACTCTGCTGGTCACTTGCTAGAGATGGGTAGTGTAAATTGCAAAAAATGAGACCTTCAATACGAATCAGATGTAGCCATTGATGTCTCATGCACGCTTCCTCGAAAAGCCATTCGGATTCTCTCCTGATCCTTTGGTAGAGATGGGTTCATGAAAATTACAAAAATCCAACAGTAATTACTGATCACTGCTAGTCATTAACTCCATCTGGCATGACCCTCCAAAATCCTTTCAGAATTGCTTCTGGTGATTTGTTATAGGTCGAGTCTCGAAAATTCCGACAAATAAGCAATTCAGAACGGCTTGGTGGTAGTCATTCATTCCTCACATAATGAGCCTCCTTAGTACATTCCAATTCGCTCCTGTTGACTTGGAAGAAATCAGTTCCTGAAATAGACTCAAAATGAGAAATTCACCTTGGATGTGCGCAACAGATCAATTTGAGAAGGAATCTTCCTGAAAGACCCGAGGATTCACTTCTCGTCCTATGGTACAGAGCAGTGCGTGAAAATTATTCCAGATGAGAAAGACATGCCTAATTTGGTATCCTGATCTATTTCTCATGGAAACATCCACCAAAACACAAGTCTCTTCGCCCTTTAGGATTTGGTGGAGATTGATCGTGAAAATTGCTAAAAATGAGAAAGTTAGAACTGATCAATACTATAAATCAGTGACAAATGGAATCATCCCCCAAAAGCCTTTCAGATTCGCTTCTTGTGATTTGGTAGAGATCAGTTCATGATTTGATGAAAACTACTCCAAATGAGACAGTTCTTCCTGATCAATGTTAGTCATTAATGGCACTTGGAATCACCCTCCCAAATCCTTTGATAATTAACTCCTGGGGATTGTGAATAAAATCGGTTGGTGAAAATTAGTAGGAAAGAGAAAATTCATTCCTCACCCGTCTTCTGATGAATTTCCCATGGAATCATCCACCGGAAAACAATTGCATTCTCTCTTGGTGTGTTGGAAGAGATTGGTTTGTGCAAATTACTCAAAGTACGAAAATCGTTCTTTACAAGCACCTAGTGGTAAAGACTCCAGCAATCCAGATTCTCTCCTCCTGAGTTTGTAGAGATTGGTTCATGAAAATGACTAAAAAATCAAACCTTTATTACTGATCACTGCATCGAATTAGTACCTCATGGAATCATCCTCCAAAGGCTTTTTAGTTGCTCTGCTGGTCACTTGCTAGAGATGGGTAGTGTAAATTGCTAAAAATGAGACCTTCAATATGAATCAGATGTAGCCATTGATGTCTCATGTACGCTTCCTCGAAAAGCCATTCGGATTCTCTCCTGATCCTTGTGTAGAGATGGGTTCATGAAAATTACAAAAATCCAACAGTAATTACTGATCACTGCTAGTCATTAACTCCATCTGGCATGACCCTCCAAAATCCTTTCAGAATTGCTTCTGGTGATTTGTTATAGGTTGAGTCTCGAAAATTCCGAAAAATAAGCAATTCTGAACGGCTTGGTGGTAGTCATTCATTCCTCACATAATGAGCCTCCTTAGTACATTCCAATTCGCTCCTGTTGACTTGGAAGAAATCAGTTCCTGAAATAGACTCTTAATGAGAAATTCACCTTGGATGTGCGCAACAGATCAATTTGAGAAGGAATCTTCCTGAAAGACCCGAGGATTCACTTCTCGTCCTATGGTACAGAGCAGTGCGTGAAAATTATTCCAGATGAGAAAGACATGCCTAATTTGGTATCCTGATCTATTTCTCATGGAAACATCCACCAAAACACAAGTCTCTTCGCTCTTCAGGATTTGGTGGAGATTGATCGTGAAAATTACTAAAAATGAGAAAGTTAGAACTGATCA
Organism: Eretmochelys imbricata; assembly: GCF_965152235.1. NCBI lineage: Eukaryota > Metazoa > Chordata > Testudines > Cheloniidae > Eretmochelys > Eretmochelys imbricata. The sequence goes on along the minus strand of NW_027554341.1, from coordinate 2,698,946 downwards.
ATACTATAAATCAGTGACAAATGGAATCATCCCCCAAAAGCCTTTCAGATTCGCTTCTTGTGATTTGGTAGAGATCAGTTCATGATTTGATGAAAATTACTCCAAATGAGACAGTTCTTCCTGATCAATGTTAGTCATTAATGACACTTGGAATCATCCTCCCAAATCCTTTGATAATTAACTCCTGGGGATTGTGAATAAAATCGGTTGGTGAATATTAGTAGGAAAGAGAAAATTCATTCCTCACCCGTCTTCTGATGAATTTCCCATGGAATCATCCACCGGAAAACAATTGCATTCTCTCTTGGTGTGTTGGAAGAGATTGGTTTGTGCAAATTACTCAAAGTACGAAAATCGTTCTTTACAAGCACCTAGTGGTAAAGACTCCAGCAATCCAGATTCTCTCCTCCTGAGTTTGTAGAGATTGGTTCATGAAAATGACTAAAAAATCAAACCTTTATTACTGATCACTGTATCGACTTAGTACCTCATGGAATCATCCTCCAAAGACCTTTTATCTACTCTGCTGGTCACTTGCTAGAGATGGGTAGTGTAAATTGCAAAAAATGAGACCTTCAATACGAATCAGATGTAGCCATTGATGTCTCATGCACGCTTCCTCGAAAAGCCATTCGGATTCTCTCCTGATCCTTTGGTAGAGATGGGTTCATGAAAATTACAAAAATCCAACAGTAATTACTGATCACTGCTAGTCATTAACTCCATCTGGCATGACCCTCCAAAATCCTTTCAGAATTGCTTCTGGTGATTTGTTATAGGTCGAGTCTCGAAAATTCCGACAAATAAGCAATTCAGAACGGCTTGGTGGTAGTCATTCATTGCTCACATAATGAGCCTCCTTAGTACATTCCAATTCGCTCCTGTTGACTTGGAAGAAATCAGTTCCTGAAATAGACTCAAAATGAGAAATTCACCTTGGATGTGCGCAACAGATCAATTTGAGAAGGAATCTTCCTGAAAGACCCGAGGATTCACTTCTCGTCCTATGGTACAGAGCAGTGCGTGAAAATTATTCCAGATGAGAAAGACATGCCTAATTTGGTATCCTGATCTATTTCTCATGGAAACATCCACCAAAACACAAGTCTCTTCGCTCTTTAGGATTTGGTGGAGATTGATCGTGAAAATTGCTAAAAATGAGAAAGTTAGAACTGATCAATACTATAAATCAGTGACAAATGGAATCATCCCCCAAAAGCCTTTCAGATTCGCTTCTTGTGATTTGGTAGAGATCTGTTCATGATTTGATGAAAATTACTCCAAATGAGACAGTTCTTCCTGATCAATGTTAGTCATTAATGACACTTGGAATCATCCTCCCAAATCCTTTGATAATTAGCTCCTGGGGATTGTGAATAAAATCGGTTGGTGAAAATTAGTAGGAAAGAGAAAATTCATTCCTCACCCGTCTTCTGATGAATTTCCCATGGAATCATCCACCGGAAAACAATTGCATTCTCTCTTGGTGTGTTGGAAGAGATTGGTTTGTGCAAATTACTCAAAGTACGAAAATCGTTCTTTACAAGCACCTAGTGGTAAAGACTCCATCAATCCAGATTCTCTCCTCCTGAGTTTGTAGAGATTGGTTCCTGAAAATGACTAAAAAATCAAACCTTTATTACTGATCACTGTATCGACTTAGTACCTCATGGAATCATCCTCCAAAGACCTTTTATCTACTCTGCTGGTCACTTGCTAGAGATGGGTAGTGTAAATTGCAAAAAATGAGACCTTCAATACGAATCAGATGTAGCCATTGATGTCTCATGCACGCTTCCTCGAAAAGCCATTCGGATTCTCTCCTGATCCTTTGGTAGAGATGGGTTCATGAAAATTACAAAAATCCAACAGTAATTACTGATCACTGCTAGTCATTAACTCCATCTGGCATGACCCTCCAAAATCCTTTCAGAATTGCTTCTGGTGATTTGTTATAGGTCGAGTCTCGAAAATTCCGACAAATAAGCAATTCAGAACGGCTTGGTGGTAGTCATTCATTCCTCACATAATGAGCCTCCTTAGTACATTCCAATTCGCTCCTGTTGACTTGGAAGAAATCAGTTCCTGAAATAGACTCAAAATGAGAAATTCACCTTGGATGTGCGCAACAGATCAATTTGAGAAGGAATCTTCCTGAAAGACCCGAGGATTCACTTCTCGTCCTATGGTACAGAGCAGTGCGTGAAAATTATTCCAGATGAGAAAGACATGCCTAATTTGGTATCCTGATCTATTTCTCATGGAAACATCCACCAAAACACAAGTCTCTTCGCTCTTTAGGATTTGGTGGAGATTGATCTTGAAAATTGCTAAAAATGAGAAAGTTAGAACTGATCAATACTATAAATCAGTGACAAATGGAATCATCCCCCAAAAGCCTTTCAGATTCGCTTCTTGTGATTTGGTAGAGATCTGTTCATGATTTGATGAAAATTACTCCAAATGAGACAGTTCTTCCTGATCAATGTTAGTCATTAATGACACTTGGAATCATCCTCCCAAATCCTTTGATAATTAGCTCCTGGGGATTGTGAATAAAATCGGTTGGTGAAAATTAGTAGGAAAGAGAAAATTCATTCCTCACCCGTCTTCTGATGAATTTCCCATGGAATCATCCACCGGAAAACAATTGCATTCTCTCTTGGTGTGTTGGAAGAGATTGGTTTGTGCAAATTACTCAAAGTACGAAAATCGTTCTTTACAAGCACCTAGTGGTAAAGACTCCAGCAATCCAGATTCTCTCCTCCTGAGTTTGTAGAGATTGGTTCCTGAAAATGACTAAAAAATCAAACCTTTATTACTGATCACTGTATCGACTTAGTACCTCATGGAATCATCCTCCAAAGACCTTTTATCTACTCTGCTGGTCACTTGCTAGAGATGGGTAGTGTAAATTGCAAAAAATGAGACCTTCAATACGAATCAGATGTAGCCATTGATGTCTCATGCACGCTTCCTCGAAAAGCCATTCGGATTCTCTCCTGATCCTTTGGTAGAGATGGGTTCATGAAAATTACAAAAATCCAACAGTAATTACTGATCACTGCTAGTCATTAACTCCATCTGGCATGACCCTCCAAAATCCTTTCAGAATTGCTTCTGGTGATTTGTTATAGGTCGAGTCTCGAAAATTCCGACAAATAAGCAATTCAGAACGGCTTGGTGGTAGTCATTCATTCCTCACATAATGAGCCTCCTTAGTACATTCCAATTCGCTCCTGTTGACTTGGAAGAAATCAGTTCCTGAAATAGACTCAAAATGAGAAATTCACCTTGGATGTGCGCAACAGATCAATTTGAGAAGGAATCTTCCTGAAAGACCCGAGGATTCACTTCTCGTCCTATGGTACAGAGCAGTGCGTGAAAATTATTCCAGATGAGAAAGACATGCCTAATTTGGTATCCTGATCTATTTCTCATGGAAACATCCACCAAAACACAAGTCTCTTCGCCCTTTAGGATTTGGTGGAGATTGATCGTGAAAATTGCTAAAAATGAGAAAGTTAGAACTGATCAATACTATAAATCAGTGACAAATGGAATCATCCCCCAAAAGCCTTTCAGATTCGCTTCTTGTGATTTGGTAGAGATCAGTTCATGATTTGATGAAAACTACTCCAAATGAGACAGTTCTTCCTGATCAATGTTAGTCATTAATGGCACTTGGAATCACCCTCCCAAATCCTTTGATAATTAACTCCTGGGGATTGTGAATAAAATCGGTTGGTGAAAATTAGTAGGAAAGAGAAAATTCATTCCTCACCCGTCTTCTGATGAATTTCCCATGGAATCATCCACCGGAAAACAATTGCATTCTCTCTTGGTGTGTTGGAAGAGATTGGTTTGTGCAAATTACTCAAAGTACGAAAATCGTTCTTTACAAGCACCTAGTGGTAAAGACTCCAGCAATCCAGATTCTCTCCTCCTGAGTTTGTAGAGATTGGTTCATGAAAATGACTAAAAAATCAAACCTTTATTACTGATCACTGCATCGAATTAGTACCTCATGGAATCATCCTCCAAAGGCTTTTTAGTTGCTCTGCTGGTCACTTGCTAGAGATGGGTAGTGTAAATTGCTAAAAATGAGACCTTCAATATGAATCAGATGTAGCCATTGATGTCTCATGTACGCTTCCTCGAAAAGCCATTCGGATTCTCTCCTGATCCTTGTGTAGAGATGGGTTCATGAAAATTACAAAAATCCAACAGTAATTACTGATCACTGCTAGTCATTAACTCCATCTGGCATGACCCTCCAAAATCCTTTCAGAATTGCTTCTGGTGATTTGTTATAGGTTGAGTCTCGAAAATTCCGAAAAATAAGCAATTCTGAACGGCTTGGTGGTAGTCATTCATTCCTCACATAATGAGCCTCCTTAGTACATTCCAATTCGCTCCTGTTGACTTGGAAGAAATCAGTTCCTGAAATAGACTCTTAATGAGAAATTCACCTTGGATGTGCGCAACAGATCAATTTGAGAAGGAATCTTCCTGAAAGACCCGAGGATTCACTTCTCGTCCTATGGTACAGAGCAGTGCGTGAAAATTATTCCAGATGAGAAAGACATGCCTAATTTGGTATCCTGATCTATTTCTCATGGAAACATCCACCAAAACACAAGTCTCTTCGCTCTTCAGGATTTGGTGGAGATTGATCGTGAAAATTACTAAAAATGAGAAAGTTAGAACTGATCAATACTATAAATCAGTGACAAATGGAATCATCCCCCAAAAGCCTTTCAGATTCGCTTCTTGTGATTTGGTAGAGATCAGTTCATGATTTGATGAAAATTACTCCAAATGAGACAGTTCTTCCTGATCAATGTTAGTCATTAATGACACTTGGAATCATCCTCCCAAATCCTTTGATAATTAACTCCTGGGGATTGTGAATAAAATCGGTTGGTGAATATTAGTAGGAAAGAGAAAATTCATTCCTCACCCGTCTTCTGATGAATTTCCCATGGAATCATCCACCGGAAAACAATTGCATTCTCTCTTGGTGTGTTGGAAGAGATTGGTTTGTGCAAATTACTCAAAGTACGAAAATCGTTCTTTACAAGCACCTAGTGGTAAAGACTCCAGCAATCCAGATTCTCTCCTCCTGAGTTTGTAGAGATTGGTTCATGAAAATGACTAAAAAATCAAACCTTTATTACTGATCACTGCATCGAATTAGTACCTCATGGAATCATCCTCCAAAGGCCTTTTAGCTACTCTGCTGGTCACTTGCTAGAGATGGGTAGTGTAAATTGCAAAAAATGAGACCTTCAATACGAATCAGATGTAGCCATTGATGTCTCATGCACGCTTCCTCGAAAAGCCATTCGGATTCTCTCCTGATCCTTTGGTAGAGATGGGTTCATGAAAATTACAAAAATCCAACAGTAATTACTGATCACTGCTAGTCATTAACTCCATCTGGCATGACCCTCCAAAATCCTTTCAGAATTGCTTCTGGTGATTTGTTATAGGTCGAGTCTCGAAAATTCCGAAAAATAAGCAATTCTGAACGGCTTGGTGGTAGTCATTCATTCCTCACATAATGAGCCTCCTTTGCACATTCCAATTCCCTCCTGTTGACTTGGAAGAAATCAGTTCCTGCAATAGACTCAAAATGAGAAATTCACCTTGGATGTGTGCAACAGATAAATTTGAGAAGGAATCTTCCTGAAAGACCCGAGGATTCACTTCTCGTCCTATGGTACAGAGCAGTGCGTGAAAATTATTCCAGATGAGAAAGACATGCCTAATCTGGTATCCTGATCTATTTCTCATGGAAACATCCACCAAAACACAAGTCTCTTCGCTCTTCAGGATTTGGTGGAGATTGATCGTGAAAATTGCTAAAAATGAGAAAGTAAGAACTGATCAATACTATAAATCAGTGACAAATGGAATCATCCCCCAAAAGCCTTTCAGATTCGCTTCTTGTGATTTGGTAGAGATCAGTTCATGATTTGATGAAAATTACTCCAAATGAGACAGTTCTTCCTGATCAATGTTAGTCATTAATGACACTTGGAATCATCCTCCCAAATCCTTTGATAATTAACTCCTGGGGATTGTGAATAAAATCGGTTGGTGAAAATTAGTAGGAAAGAGAAAATTCATTCCTCACCCGTCTTCTGATGAATTTCCCATGGAATCATCCACCGGAAAACAATTGCATTCTCTCTTGGTGTGTTGGAAGAGATTGGTTTGTGCAAATTACTCAAAGTACGAAAATCGTTCTTTACAAGCACCTAGTGGTAAAGACTCCAGCAATCCAGATTCTCTCCTCCTGAGTTTGTAGAGATTGGTTCATGAAAATGACTAAAAAATCAAACCTTTATTACTGATCACTGCATCGAATTACTATCTCATGGAATCATCCTCCAAAGGCCTTTTAGCTACCTTGCTGGTCACTTGCTAGAGATGGGTAGTGTAAATTGCAAAAAATGAGACCTTCAATACGAATCAGATGTAGACATTGATGTCTCATGCACGCTTCCTCGAAAAGCCATTCGGATTCTCTCCTGATCCTTTGGTAGAGATGGGTTCATGAAAATTACAGAAATCCAACAGTAATTACTGATCACTGCTAGTCATTAACTCCATCTGGCATGACCCTCCAAAATCCTTTCAGAATTGCTTCTGGTGATTTGTTATAGGTCGAGTCTCGAAAATTCTGACAAATAAGCAATTCAGAACGGCTTGGTGGTAGTCATTCATTCCTCACATAAAGAGCCTCCTTAGTACATTCCAATTCGCTCCTGTTGACTTGGAAGAAATCAGTTATTGAAATAGACTCAAAATGAGAAATTCACCTTGGATGTGCGCAACGGATAAATTTGAGAAGGAATCTTCCTGAAAGACCCGAGGATTCACTTCTCGTCCTATGGTACAGAGCAGTGCGTGAAAATTATTCCAGATGAGAAAGACATGCCTAATTTGGTATCCTGATCTATTTCTCATGGAAACATCCACCAAAACACAAGTCTCTTCGCTCTTCAGGATTTGGTGGAGATTGATCGTGAAAATTGCTAAAAATGAGAAAGTAAGAACTGATCAATACTATAAATCAGTGACAAATGGAATCATCCCCCAAAAGCCTTTCAGATTCGCTTCTTGTGATTTGGTAGAGATCAGTTCATGATTTGATGAAAACTACGCCAAATGAGACAGTTCTTCCTGATCAATGTTAGTCATTACTGACACTTGGAATCATCCTCCCAAATCCTTTGATAATTAACTCCTGGGGATTGTGAATAAAATCGGTTGGTGAAAATTAGTAGGAAAGAGAAAATTCATTCCTCACCCGTCTTCTGATGAATTTCCCATGGAATCATCCACCGGAAAACAATTGCATTCTCTCTTGGTGTGTTGGAAGAGATTGGTTTGTGCAAATTACTCAAAGTACGAAAATCGTTCTTTACAAGCACCTAGTGGTAAAGACTCCCGCAATCCAGATTCTCTCCTCCTGAGTTTGTAGAGATTGGTTCATGAAAATGACTAAAAAATCAAACCTTTATTACTGATCACTGCATCGAATTAGTACCTCATGGAATCATCCTCCAAAGGCTTTTTAGTTGCTCTGCTGGTCACTTGCTAGAGATGGGTAGTGTAAATTGCTAAAAATGAGACCTTCAATATGAATCAGATGTAGCCATTGATGTCTCATGTACGCTTCCTCGAAAAGCCATTCGGATTCTCTCCTGATCCTTGGGTAGAGATGGGTTCATGAAAATTACAAAAATCCAACAGTAATTACTGATCACTGCTAGTCATTAACTCCATCTGGCATGACCCTCCAAAATCCTTTCAGAATTGCTTCTGGTGATTTGTTATAGGTCGAGTCTCGAAAATTCCGAAAAATAAGCAATTCTGAACGGCTTGGTGGTAGTCATTCATTCCTCACATAATGAGCCTCCTTAGCACATTCCAATTCGCTCCTGTTGACTTGGAAGAAATCAGTTCCTGAAATAGACTCTTAATGAGAAATTCACCTTGGATGTGCGCAACAGATCAATTTGAGAAGGAATCTTCCTGAAAGACCCGAGGATTCACTTCTCGTCCTATGGTACAGAGCAGTGCGTGAAAATTATTCCAGATGAGAAAGACATGCCTAATTTGGTATCCTGATCTATTTCTCATGGAAACATCCACCAAAACACAAGTCTCTTCGCTCTTCAGGATTTGGTGGAGATTGATCGTGAAAATTACTAAAAATGAGAAAGTTAGAACTGATCAATACTATAAATCAGTGACAAATGGAATCATCCCCCAAAAGCCTTTCAGATTCGCTTCTTGTGATTTGGTAGAGATCAGTTCATGATTTGATGAAAATTACTCCAAATGAGACAGTTCTTCCTGATCAATGTTAGTCATTAATGACACTTGGAATCATCTTCCCAAATCCTTTGATAATTAACTCCTGGGGATTGTGAATAAAATCGGTTGGTGAAAATTAGTAGGAAAGAGAAAATTCATTCCTCACCCGTCTTCTGATGAATTTCCCATGGAATCATCCACCGGAAAACAATTGCATTCTCTCTTGGTGTGTTGGAAGAGATTGGTTTGTGCAAATTACTCAAAGTACGAAAATCATTCTTTACAAGCACCTAGTGGTAAAGACTCCAGCAATCCAGATTCTCTCCTCCTGAGTTTGTAGAGATTGGTTCATGAAAATGACTAAAAAATCAAACCTTTATTACTGATCACTGCATCGAATTAGTACCTCATGGAATCATCCTCCAAAGGCTTTTTAGTTGCTCTGCTGGTCACTTGCTAGAGATGGGTAGTGTAAATTGCTAAAAATGAGACCTTCAATATGAATCAGAAGTAGCCATTGATGTCTCATGCACGCTAACTCGAAAAGCCATTCGGATTCTCTCCTGATCCTTTGGTAGAGATGGGTTCATGAAAATTACAAAAATCCAACAGTAATTACTGATCACTGCTAGTCATTAACTCCATCTGGCATGACCCTCCAAAATCCTTTCAGAATTGCTTCTGGTGATTTGTTATAGGTCGAGTCTCGAAAATTCCGAAAAATAAGCAATTCTGAACGGCTTGGTGGTAGTCATTCATTCCTCACATAATGAGCCTCCTTAGCACATTCCAATTCCCTCCTGTTGACTTGGAAGAAATCAGTTCCTGAAATAGACTCAAAATGAGAAATTCACCTTGGATGTGTGCAACAGATAAATTTGAGAAGGAATCTTCCTGAAAGACCCGAGGATTCACTTCTCGTCCTATGGTACAGTGCAGTGCGTGAAAATTATTCCAGATGAGAAAGACATGCCTAATCTGGTATCCTGATCTATTTCTCATGGAAACATCCACCAAAACACAAGTCTCTTCGCTCTTCAGGATTTGGTGGAGATTGATCGTGAAAATTGCTAAAAATGAGAAAGTTAGAACTGATCAATACTATAAATCAGTGACAAATGGAATCATCCCCCAAAAGCCTTTCAGATTCGCTTCTTGTGATTTGGTAGAGATCAGTTCATGATTTGATGAAAATTACTCCAAATGAGACAGTTCTTCCTGATCAATGTTAGTCATTAATGACACTTGGAATCATCCTCCCAAATCCTTTGATAATTAGCTCCTGGGGATTGTGAATAAAATCGGTTGGTGAAAATTAGTAGGAAAGAGAAAATTCATTCCTCACCCGTCTTCTGATGAATTTCCCATGGAATCATCCACCGGAAAACAATTGCATTCTCTCTTGGTGTGTTGGAAGAGATTGGTTTGTGCAAATTACTCAAAGTACGAAAATCGTTCTTTACAAGCACCTAGTGGTAAAGACTCCAGCAATCCAGATTCTCTCCTCCTGAGTTTGTAGAGATTGGTTCATGAAAATGACTAAAAAATCAAACCTTTATTACTGATCACTGCATCGAATTACTATCTCATGGAATCATCCTCCAAAGGCCTTTTAGCTACCTTGCTGGTCACTTGCTAGAGATGGGTAGTGTAAATTGCAAAAAATGAGACCTTCAATACGAATCAGATGTAGCCATTGATGTCTCATGCACGCTTCCTCGAAAAGCCATTCGGATTCTCTCCTGATCCTTTGGTAGAGATGGGTTCATGAAAATTACAGAAATCCAACAGTAATTACTGATCACTGCTAGTCATTAACTCCATCTGGCATGACCCTCCAAAATCCTTTCAGAATTGCTTCTGGTGATTTGTTATAGGTCGAGTCTCGAAAATTCCGACAAATAAGCAATTGAGAACGGCTTGGTGGTAGTCATTCATTCCTCACATAAAGAGCCTCCTTAGTACATTCCAATTCGCTCCTGTTGACTTGGAAGAAATCAGTTATTGAAATAGACTCAAAATGAGAAATTCACCTTGGATGTGCGCAACGGATAAATTTGAGAAGGAATCTTCCTGAAAGACCCGAGGATTCACTTCTCGTCCTATGGTACAGAGCAGTGCGTGAAAATTATTCCAGATGAGAAAGACATGCCTAATTTGGTATCCTGATCTATTTCTCATGGAAATATCCACCAAAACACAAGTCTCTTCGCTCTTCAGGATTTGGTGGAGATTGATCGTGAAAATTGCTAAAAATGAGAAAGTAAGAACTGATCAATACTATAAATCAGTGACAAATGGAATCATCCCCCAAAAGCCTTTCAGATTCGCTTCTTGTGATTTGGTAGAGATCAGTTCATGATTTGATGAAAACTACGCCAAATGAGACAGTTCTTCCTGATCAATGTTAGTCATTACTGACACTTGGAATCATCCTCCCAAATCCTTTGATAATTAACTCCTGGGGATTGTGAATAAAATCGGTTGGTGAAAATTAGTAGGAAAGAGAAAATTCATTCCTCACCCGTCTTCTGATGAATTTCCCATGGAATCATCCACCGGAAAACAATTGCATTCTCTCTTGGTGTGTTGGAAGAGATTGGTTTGTGCAAATTACTCAAAGTACGAAAATCGTTCTTTACAAGCATCTAGTGGTAAAGACTCCCGCAATCCAGATTCTCTCCTCCTGAGTTTGTAGAGATTGGTTCATGAAAATGACTAAAAAATCAAACCTTTATTACTGATCACTGCATCGAATTAGTACCTCATGGAATCATCCTCCAAAGGCTTTTTAGTTGCTCTGCTGGTCACTTGCTAGAGATGGGTAGTGTAAATTGCTAAAAATGAGACCTTCAATATGAATCAGAAGTAGCCATTGATGTCTCATGCACGCTTCCTCGAAAAGCCATTCGGATTCTCTCCTGATCCTTTGGTAGAGATGGGTTCATGAAAATTACAAAAATCCAACAGTAATTACTGATCACTGCTAGTCATTAACTCCATCTGGCATGACCCTCCAAAATCCTTTCAGAATTGCTTCTGGTGATTTGTTATAGGTCGAGTCTCGAAAATTCCGAAAAATAAGCAATTCTGAACGGCTTGGTGGTAGTCATTCATTCCTCACATAATGAGCCTCCTTAGCACATTCCAATTCCCTCCTGTTGACTTGGAAGAAATCAGTTCCTGAAATAGACTCAAAATGAGAAATTCACCTTGGATGTGTGCAACAGATAAATTTGAGAAGGAATCTTCCTGAAAGACCCGAGGATTCACTTCTCGTCCTATGGTACAGAGCAGTGCGTGAAAATTATTCCAGATGAGAAAGACATGCCTAATTTGGTATCCTGATCTATTTCTCATGGAAACATCCACCAAAACACAAGTCTCTTCGCTCTTCAGGATTTGGTGGAGATTGATCGTGAAAATTACTAAAAATGAGAAAGTTAGAACTGATCAATACTATAAATCAGTGACAAATGGAATCATCCCCCAAAAGCCTTTCAGATTCGCTTCTTGTGATTTGGTAGAGATCAGTTCATGATTTGATGAAAATTACTCCAAATGAGACAGTTCTTCCTGATCAATGTTAGTCATTAATGACACTTGGAATCATCCTCCCAAATCCTTTGATAATTAGCTCCTGGGGATTGTGAATAAAATCGGTTGGTGAAAATTAGTAGGAAAGAGAAAATTCATTCCTCACCCGTCTTCTGATGAATTTCCCATGGAATCATCCACCGGAAAACAATTGCATTCTCTCTTGGTGTGTTGGAAGAGATTGGTTTGTGCAAATTACTCAAAGTACGAAAATCGTTCTTTACAAGCACCTAGTGGTAAAGACTCCAGCAATCCAGATTCTCTCCTCCTGAGTTTGTAGAGATTGGTTCATGAAAATGACTAAAAAATCAAACCTTTATTACTGATCACTGCATCGAATTAGTACCTCATGGAATCATCCTCCAAAGGCTTTTTAGTTGCTCTGCTGGTCACTTGCTAGAGATGGGTAGTGTAAATTGCTAAAAATGAGACCTTCAATATGAATCAGATGTAGCCATTGATGTCTCATGCACGCTTCCTCGAAAAGCCATTCGGATTCTCTCCTGATCCTTTGGAAGAGATGGGTTCATGAAAATTACAAAAATCCAACAGTAATTACTGATCACTGCTAGTCATTAACTCCATCTGGCATGACCCTCCAAAATCCTTTCAGAATTGCTTCTGGTGATTTGTTATAGGTCGAGTCTCGAAAATTCCGAAAAATAAGCAATTCTGAACGGCTTGGTGGTAGTCATTCATTCCTCACATAATGAGCCTCCTTAGCACATTCCAATTCCCTCCTGTTGACTTGGAAGAAATCAGTTCCTGAAATAGACTCAAAATGAGAAATTCACCTTGGATGTGTGCAACAGATAAATTTGAGAAGGAATCTTCCTGAAAGACCCGAGGATTCACTTCTCGTCCTATGGTACAGTGCAGTGCGTGAAAATTATTCCAGATGAGAAAGACATGCCTAATCTGGTATCCTGATCTATTTCTCTTGGAAACATCCACCAAAACACAAGTCTCTTCGCTCTTCAGGATTTGGTGGAGATTGATCGTGAAAATTGCTAAAAATGAGAAAGTTAGAACTGATCAATACTATAAATCAGTGAAAAATGGAATCATCCCCCAAAAGCCTTTCAGATTCGCTTCTTGTGATTTGGTAGAGATCAGTTCATGATTTGATGAAAATTACTCCAAATGAGACAGTTCTTCCTGATCAATGTTAGTCATTAATGACACTTGGAATCATCCTCCCAAATCCTTTGATAATTAACTCCTGGGGATTGTGAATAAAATCGGTTGGTGAAAATTAGTAGGAAAGAGAAAATTCATTCCTCACCCGTCTTCTGATGAATTTCCCATGGAATCATCCACCGGAAAACAATTGCATTCTCTCTTGGTGTGTTGGAAGAGATTGGTTTGTGCAAATTGCTCAAAGTACGAAAATCGTTCTTTACAAGCACCTAGTGGTAAAGACTCCAGCAATCCAGATTCTCTCCTCCTGAGTTTGTAGAGATTGGTTCATGAAAATGACTAAAAAATCAAACCTTTATTACTCATCACTGCATCGAATTAGTACCTCATGGAATCATCCTCCAAAGGCTTTTTAGTTGCTCTGCTGGTCACTTGCTAGAGATGGGTAGTGTAAATTGCTAAAAATGAGACCTTCAATATGAATCAGATGTAGCCATTGATGTCTCATGTACGCTTCCTCGAAAAGCCATTCGGATTCTCTCCTGATCCTTGGGTAGAGATGGGTTCATGAAAATTACAAAAATCCAACAGTAATTACTGATCACTGCTAGTCATTAACTCCATCTGGCATGACCCTCCAAAATCCTTTCAGAATTGCTTCTGGTGATTTGTTATAGGTCGAGTCTCGAAAATTCCGAAAAATAAGCAATTCTGAACGGCTTGGTGGTAGTCATTCATTCCTCACATAATGAGCCTCCTTAGCACATTCCAATTCCCTCCTGTTGACTTGGAAGAAATCAGTTCCTGAAATAGACTCAAAATGAGAAATTCACCTTGGATGTGTGCAACAGATAAATTTGAGAAGGAATCTTCCTGAAAGACCCGAGGATTCACTTCTCGTCCTATGGTACAGTGCAGTGCGTGAAAATTATTCCAGATGAGAAAGACATGCCTAATCTGGTATCCTGATCTATTTCTCATGGAAACATCCACCAAAACACAAGTCTCTTCGCTCTTCAGGATTTGGTGGAGATTGATCGTGAAAATTGCTAAAAATGAGAAAGTTAGAACTGATCAATACTATAAATCAGTGACAAATGGAATCATCCCCCAAAAGCCTTTCAGATTCGCTTCTTGTGATTTGGTAGAGATCAGTTCATGATTTGTTGAAAATTACTCCAAATGAGAAAGTTCTTCCTGATCAATGTTAGTCATTAATGACACTTGGAATCATCCTCCCAAATCCTTTGATAATTAACTCCTGGGGATTGTGAATAAAATCGGTTGGTGAAAATTAGTAGGAAAGAGAAAATTCATTCCTCACCCGTCTTCTGATGAATTTCCCATGGAATCATCCACCGGAAAACAATTGCATTCTCTCTTGGTGTGTTGGAAGAGATTGGTTTGTGCAAATTACTCAAAGTACGAAAATCGTTCTTTACAAGCACCTAGTGGTAAAGACTCCAGCAATCCAGATTCTCTCCTCCTGAGTTTGTAGAGATTGGTTCATGAAAATGACTAAAAAATCAAACCTTTATTACTGATCACTGCATCGAATTAGTACCTCATGGAATCATCCTCCAAAGACCTTTCAGCTACTCTGCTGGTCACTTGCTAGAGATGGGCGGTGTAAATTTATGAAAATGAGACATTCCTTACGAATGAGATGTATCCGTTGATGTCTCATGCTCTCTTCCTCAAAGCGCCATTCGGATTCTCTTCTGATGCTTTGTTAGAGATCGGTTCATGACAATTACTAACATTGAGAGAGTTATTAGTGATCACCGCTAGTCATTAACTACATCTGCAATAATCCTCCAAAATCTTTTCAGATTTGCTTCTGGTGATTTGTTAGAGGTCGAGTCTCGAAAATTCCGCAAAATAAGCAATCTGAATGGCTTCCTGGTAGTCATTCATTCCTCACATAATGAGCCTCCTTAGTACATTCCAATTCGCTCCTGTTGACTTGGAAGAAATCAGGTCCTGAAATATACTCAAAATGAGAAATTCATCTTTGTGCTGTGCGACAGATATTTTTGAGAGGGAATCTTGCTGAAAGCCCCGAGGAGTCACTTCTCGTCAGACGGTGCAGAGCAGTTTGTGAAAATTACTCAAAATGAGAACGTCATTCGTAATCAGCTATCCTGATGTCTTTCTCATGGGACCATCCACCAAAAAGCAAGTCTATTCTCTCTTTCGCATTTGGCAGAGATTTATCGTGAAAATGGCTAAAATAGAGAAAGTTATAACTGATCAATGCTAATAATCAATGACAAATGGAATCATCCTCCAAAAGCCTTTCAGATTGGCTCCTTGTGATTAGGTAGATATGAGTTGACGATTTGGTAGAAATGACTAAAAAGGAGGCATTTCTTTCTGATCAAGGTTAGCAATTAATTACACATGGAATCATCCTCCGTACTATATTCATAATTAGCTCCTTGTGATTTGGAATAAAATCGGTTCGTGAAAATTACTAGGAATGAGACAATTCATTTCTCATCCGTCTTCCGATAAATTTCCCAAGGAATCATCCAGCAGAAAAGCAAAGGCATTCTCCCTTGGTGTGTTGGAACAGATCGGTTCGTGCAAATGACTCAAGGTAGAAAATCATTCTTTAGAAGGCCCTAGTGGTGAAGACTCCAGCAATCCAGCTTCTCTCCTGGTGAGTTCGTAGCGATTGGTTCAAGAAAATTACTCCTAAGGAGACTTAAATTATTGACAAGTACTAGTGCTAAAGCTCTCCTCGAATGATTAACCAAAATGCTTTTTGATACGATGACACAGAACGGCACAGAACACGACACACAAAATTAACACACAACAAAGACACACACACATCGCGACACGGAAAGCATGACACACTAAACATCACACACACGACCCACAACATCTCACACACACTCACTCGCTCAACACAAAATGATCCACAACATGTCACACGCAACACAAGACGACCCACAATATGTCGAGCGCTGTGGAGCGAGGGCTCCGGCTCGGCTTTTGCAGCGGCTCTGCAAGGAATGGTGCCGGAGCTCTCGCCGGAGGGGAACACGGCAGGAGGGGGCCTGAGCCGCTTGGGCCTCTTTCCAAGGTGGCGGAAGCAGGCCTCCGCTCTCTGCCCTCTGCAGACCTGGCTGCCAGGTCAGTGCTTCCAGTTCCTCCTCCGCACTCGCTGTCGTCCTCCTCAGCGGCCGTGGGCGTCCTCGCTGGGGACGGGGCTCAGGGGGATGAAGGTGGGGAGGGGCCAGAGTCTCTTGAGCGGAGTGACTCTGTGGGGTGCCGTTAGAAAAGGAGATTTTGGTTGGGATGCTCCAGGTGTAATGGGAGGAGAGTGGAGGGCGGATCCCCGCTGTGTGGGAGAGGCAAACAGTGGAGCCTCCGAGACATTGCCGACTGAGATGGTAACTTACTTGTTTTTTTCCCCTTGGGCTGGGTTTAGTAGCAAGGAAAAAGAAGTCAAGCCTCAGAGTCTACTGCCCTCATGCGACAGAATGTGAGTGAGAGCAGCGAGCCTGTGACCGTTGGGGATGCCAGGCAAGAGCCCTCCATCTGGGCACCGAGCTATCGCCAGTCTCCATGAGAGAAGTGTCTGGTTTGGTGAGGACTCTACTCACGCCCCACCTGAGTCCGGGTCGGGAAGCCACATCCATTAGGGTTCGGTTTGTAAGCAAAGGTTCCTGATCAGCTGTAGTTCTGAGGGAGAAAAGGTCCCTTTTCAGAGGCTGCTCGTTTCTCTGGTCATGAACGGTGTCTTCTCCACAACTGAAGCTTGGATCCAAGAGGATGACTCCAGGTGGTGAGTTGCTTGCCTTGCTCTCCTGTTTCTCTGTTTTCTCTCCTGTGTTCACCAACTCTCTCTTTCTTTTCTCTCCTCTTCTCTCCTCGTGCCGTGTCCCTTCACAGGACACGGGTAGGTGTGCATTCCCACAAGGGAGGTCTCGGGAGCCATGGAAAAGTCGGAGCGGACGAAAATCATGCAGGGCAGTAGAAAGGCTGCTGAAAGTACCTGAAGAGACAAAGAACATGAGAAGGGGGAAGTCCAGCCTAAAACATGAGTGTAGTCTGTAAAGAGAAACAAGGGGAAGTCAAAGCCACAGAAACTCTTCAAGTTGCCGAAAGACAAGTAGGATGGGAAATTACTTCTTGAATCCAGTCTCTTGAAGATCTTAGGCTCAGTATGCGTGCCTATTTGGAGTTGCTGAGCAATCTGCCTTCTTCTGTTTGCTCTCCCTTCTAATCACTGAAAATCTACCTATCTATTCTTTGTTTATTTTTATTATTATTATTATTCAACTCAGTTTGTGCAACTGGTGCTCCATGAGGAAATGATTTGTGTATTACTCCAAGGGGCTGCCCGGTGTCACTGTTGCTCCAGGAGGGAAATGATTTGAGCACTACCTGAATTGGCCACGCAGTGTCACCATTGCTCCGTCAGGGAAATGCTTTCTGCATTACTCCAAGTGGCCACCCAGTGTCACTGTTGGTCCAGGAGGGAAATGATTTGTGCATTACACTGACTGGCCACCCAGTGTCACTGTTGCTCCATGCGGGAAATGCTTTGTCCATGACCTGAATTGGCCACACACATCACTGTTGCTCCGGGGGTGGGGGGGAGGCGGGGGATTGTTTGTGTGTTACTCCTGAGTGGCCACGTCGTGTCACTCTTCCTCCATGAGGGAAATGCTTTGTGCATTACCCTGTGTGGCCACCCAAGACAACACACACAGCACAACACCGACGCACATACACACAGAACACGTCACACATAGAGATGGGTAGTGTAAATTGCTAAAAAGGAGACATTCATTACTAATCAGATGTAGCCGTTGATGTCTCATGCACACTTCCTCGAAAAGGCAGTCAGATTCTGTCCTGATCCTTTAGTAGAGCTCAGTTTATGACAATTACTAAAATTCAGACAGTTATTACTGATCACTGCTAGTCATTAACTCCATCTGGAATGATCCTGCAAAATCCTTTCAGATTTGCTTCTGGTGATTTCTAAGAGATCGAGTCTCGAAAATTCCGAAACATGAGAAATCCTTAACGGCTTCGTGCCAGTCATTCTTTCCTCACATAATGATCCTCCTCGGTACATCTCAAATCGCTCCTGTTGACTTGGAAGAAATCAGGTCCTGAAACATACTCAAAATGAGAAATTCATCTTTGAGGTGTGCGACAGATAAATTTGAGAAGGAATCTTCCTGAAAGCCGCGAGGATTCACTTCTCACGCTATGTTACAGATCGGTTTGTGAAAATTCATATCAGAAAGTTATTCCTCCTCACGTCTCCTGCTATATTTCTCATGCAATCATGCAGCAAAAAACAATTGTATTCTCTCTTCAGGATTTGGTAAAGCTCGCTTCGTGAAAATGACTAAACATGAGGAAATCATTCTTAACAAGTACAAGTGATAAAGATTCCAGCAATAATCTTCCAGCTGTCAAAGTCAGATTCAAGACTCCCTGAATTTGTCAGACCACTCTGTAGATTAGCAAAACGCATTGCCAATGCACCCAGACAGATGTGAGTCTCCTGCAAAGCTCAAGCTAACTTATTTATATAGCTACTCTAAACCAATTTAACATAGGAGACAAAAGGAAGCGGAAACTGAGAACTATACATACATACCTTATTTTCACACGAACGTTTACCAGACTCCTACCTCAGGAGGTGCTCTAACTTAATTAGTTTGAGGACCCATGGACTCACACGCCCTAATGTTTCTCTTCCTGACATCTATATTTCAACAAAGCCTTCAAACAGCATATCTTTAAAGAATTATAATTTCAATACAATTTATTCTGCTTTCACACAACACTATTTCCAGTCTCTCAGGATGATGTGGAAGCAATCGGTTCGTGAACATTTCTAAAGATGAGAAATTCATCATTGATGTGTGCCACCGATAACTTTCTCAAAGAATCGTCTGGAGAGCCCGTAGGATTCACTTCCGGTCAAAGCTGCAGCTCTATTCCTGAAATTTCCTGAATAATGAGAAAGTAATGCCTTCTCAGGGCTTCTAATACATTTCTCATGGAGTCATCCGAGAAAGCCAGAAGGATTCTCGCCTCAGGATTCGATGAATATCACTCAGTGAAACTTACTACAAAGGAGCCAGTTATACCGGAAAAGTGCAAGTAATCAGTACCTCATGGAATCATCCTCCAAAGACCTTTTAGATACTCTCCTGCTCATTTGATAGAGATGGGTAGTGTAAATTGCTAAAAATGAGACCTTCAATACGAATCAGATGTAGCCATTGATGTCTCATGTACGCTTCCTCGAAAAGCCATTTGGATTGTCTCCTGATCCTTTGGTAGAGATCGGTTCATGAAAATTACAAAAATTCAACAGTAATTACTGATCACTGCTAGTTATTAACTCCATCTGGCATGATCCTCCAAAATCCTTTCAGATTTGCTTCTGGTGATTTCTTATAGGTCGAGTCTCGAAAATTCCAAAAAATAAGCAATTCTCAACGGCTTGGTGGTAGTCATTCATGCCTCACATAATGAGCCTCCTTCGTACATTCCAATTCGCTCCTGTTGACTTGGAAGAAATCAGTTCCTGAAATAGACTCGAAATGAGAAATTCACCTTGGATGTGCGCAAAAGATAAATTTGAGAAGGAATCTTCCTGAAAGACCCGAGGATTCACTTCTCGTCCTATGGTACAGAGCAGTGCGTGAAAATTATTCCAGATGAGAAAGACATGCCTAATCTGGTATCCTGATCTATTTCTCATGGAAACATCCACCAAAACACAAGTCTCTTCTCTCTTCAGGATTTGGTGGAGATTGATCGTGAAAATTGCTAAAAATGAGAAAGTTAGAACTGATCAATGCTATAAATCAGTGACAAATGGAATCATCCCCCAAAAGCCTTTCAGATTCGCTTCTTGTGATTTGGTAGAGATCAGTTCATGATTTGATGAAAATTACTTCAAATGAGACAGTTCTTCCTGATAAATGTTAGTCGTTAACGACACTTGGAATCATCCTCCCAAATCCTTTAATAATTAACTCCTGGTGATTGTGAATAAAATCGGTTGGTGAAAATTAGTAGGAAAGAGAAAATTCATTCCTCACCCGTCTTCTGATGAATATCCCATGGAATCATCCACCGGAAAACAATTGCATTCTCTCTTGGTGCGCTGGAACAGATCGGTTTGTGCAAATTACTCAAAGTACGAAAATCGTTCTTTACAAGCACCTAGTGGTAAAGACTCCAGCAATCCAGATTCTCTCCTCCTCAGTTTGTAGAGATTGGTTCATGAAAATGACTAAAAAATCAAACCTTTATTACTGATCACTGCATCTAATTAGTACCTCATGGAATCATCCTCCAAAGACCTTTTAGCTACTCTGCTGGTCACTTGCTAGAGATGGGTAGTGTAAATTGCTAAAAATGAGACCTTCAATACTAATCCGATGTAGCCATTGATGTCTCATGCACGCTTCCTCGAAAAGCCATTCGGATTCTCTCCTGATCCTTTGGTAGAGATGGGTTCATGAATATTACAAAAATCCAACAGTAATTACTGATCACTGCTAGTCATTAACTCCATCTGGCATGATCCTCCAAAATTCTTCCAGAATTGCTTCTGGTGATTTGTTATAGGTCGAGTCTCAAAAATTCCGAAAAATAAGCAATTCTGAATGGCTTCGTGGTAGTCATTCATTCCTCACATAATGAGCCTCCTTAGTACATTCCAATTTGCTCCTGTTGACTTGGAAGAAATCAGTTCCTGAAATAGACTCGAAATGAGAAATTCACCTTGGATGTGTGCAACAGATAAATTTGAGAAGGAATATTCCTGAAAGACCCGAGGATTCACTTCTAGTCCTATGGTACAGAGCAGTGCGTGAAAATTATTCCAGATGAGAAAGACATGCCTAATCTGGTATCCTGATCTATTTCTCATGGAAACATCCACAAAACACAAGTCTCTTCTCTCTTCAGGATTTGGTGGAGATTGATCGTGAAAATTGCTAAAAATGAGAAAGTTAGAACTGATCAATACTATAAATCAGTGACAAATGGAATCATCCCCCAAAAGCCTTTCAGATTCGCTTCTTGTGATTTGGTAGAGATCAGTTCATGATTTGATGAAAATTACTCCAAATGAGACAGTTCTTCCTGATCAATGTTAGTCATTAATGACACTTGGAATCATCCTCCCAAATCCTTTGATAATTAACTCCTGGGGATTGTGAATAAAATCGGTCCGTGAAAATTTGTAGGAAAGAGAAAATTCATTCCTCACCCGTCTTCTGATGAATTTCCCATGGAATCATCCACCGGAAAACAATTGCATTCTCTCTTGGTGTGTTGGAAGAGATTGGTTTGTGCAAATTACTCAAAGTACGAAAATCGTTCTTTACAAGCACCTAGTGGTAAAGACTCCAGCAATCCAGATTCTCTCCTCCTGAGTTTGTAGAGATTGGTTCATGAAAATGACTAAAAAATCAAACCTTTATTACTGATCACTGCATCGAATTAGTACCTCATGGAATCATCCCCCAAAGACCTTTTAGCTACTCTGCTGGTCACTTGCTAGAGATGGGCAGTGTAAATTTCTGAAAATGAGACATTCCTTACGAATGAGATGTATCCGTTGATGTCTCATGCTCTCTTCATAGATTCATAGATTCATAGATATTTAGGTCAGAAGGGACCATTATGATCATCTAGTCTGACCTCCTGCACAACGCAGGCCACAGAATTTCACCCACCACTCCTACAAAAAAAAACCTCACACCTATATCTGTGCTATTGAAGTCCTCAAATTGTAGTTTAAAGACCTCAAGGAGCAGAGAATCCTCCAGCAAGTGACCCGTGCCCCATGCTACAGAGGAAGGCGAAAAACCTCCAGGGCCTCTTCCAATCTGCCCTGGAGGAAAATTCCTTCCCGACCCCAAATATGGCGATCAGCTAAACCCTGAGCATATGGGCAAGATTCATCAGCCAGATACTACAGAAAATTCTTTCCCAGGTAACTTGGATCTTACCCCATCTAAAACCCATCACAGGCCATTGGGCCTATTTACCATGAATATTTAATTACCAAAACCATGTTATCCCATCATACCATCTCCTCCATAAACTTATCGAGTTTAATCTTAAAGCAAGATAGATCTTTTGCCCCACTACTTCCCTCGGAAGGCTATTCCAAAACTTCACTCCTCTGATGGTTAGAAACCTTCGTCTAATTTCTAATCTAAATTTCCTAGTGGCCAGTTTATATCCATTTGTTCTTGTGTCCACATTGGTACTGAGTTTAAATAATTCCTCTCCCTCTCTGGTATTTATCCCTCTGATATATTTATAGAGAGCAATCATATCTCCCCTCAGCCTTCTTTTAGTTAGGCTAAACAAGCCAAGCTCCCTGAGTCTCCTTTCATAAGACAAGTTTTCCATTCCTCGGATCATCCTAGTAGCCCTTCTCTGTACCTGTTCCAGTTTGAATTCATCCTTCTTAAACATGGGAGACCAGAACTGCACACAGTACTCCAGGTGAGGTCTCACCAGTGCCTTATATAACGGTACTAAAACCTCCTTATCCCTACTGGAAATACCTCTCCTGATGCATCCCAAGACGACATTAGCTTTTTTCACAGCCATATCACATTGGCAGCTCATAGTCATCCTATGATCAACCAATACTCCAAGGTCCTTTTCCTCCTCTGTTACTTCTAGTTGATGCGTCCCTAGCTTATAACTAAAATTCTTGTTATTAATCCCTAAATGCATGACCTTACACTTCTCACTATTAAATTTCATCCTATTCCTATTACTCCAGTTTACAAGGTCATCCAGATCCTCCTGTAGGGTATCCCTGTCCTTCTCTAAATTAGCAATACCTCCCAGCTTTGTATCATCTGCAAACTTTAGTAGCACACTCCCACTTTTTGTGCCCAGGTCAGTAATAAAAAGATTAAATAAGATTGGTCCCAAAACTGATCCCTGAGGAACTCCACTGGTAACCTCCCTCCAACTTGACAGTTCACCTTTCAGTAGGACCCGTTGTAGTCTCCCCTTTAACCAATTCCCTATCCACCTTTCAATATTCCTATTGATGCCCATCTTATCCAATTTAACTAATAATTCCCCATGTGGCACCGTATCAAACGCCTTACTAAAATCTAAGTAAATTAGATCCACTGCGTTTCCTTTATCTAAAAAATCTGTTACTTTC
This sequence comes from Eretmochelys imbricata, assembly GCF_965152235.1. Lineage (NCBI taxonomy): Eukaryota > Metazoa > Chordata > Testudines > Cheloniidae > Eretmochelys > Eretmochelys imbricata. The sequence goes on along the minus strand of NW_027554341.1, from coordinate 2,675,671 downwards.
TCAAAGAAGGAGATCAGGTTGGTTTGGCACGATCTACCTTTTGTAAAACCATGTTGTATTTTGTCCCATTTACCATTGACTTCAATGCCCTTAACTACCTTCTCCTTCAAAATTTTTTCCAAGACCTTGCATACTACAGATGTCAAACTAACAGGCCTATAATTACTTGGATCACTTTTTTTCCCTTTCTTAAAAATAGGAACTATGTTAGCAATCCTCCAATCATACGGTACAACCCCTGAGTTTACAGATTCATTAAAAATTCTTGCTAATGGGCTTGCAATTTCTTGTGCCAATTCTTTTAATATTCTTGGATGAAGATTATCTGGGCCCCCCGATTTAGTCCCATTAAGCTGTTTGAGTTTCGCTTCTACCTCAGATATGGTGATGTCTACCTCCATATCCTCATTCCCATTTATCATGCTACCATTATCCCTAAGATCCTCTTTAGTCTTATTAAAGACTGAGGCAAAGTATTTGTTTAGATATTGGGCCATGCCTAGATTATCCTTGACCTCCACTCCATCCTCAGTTTTTAGCGGTCCCACTTCTTCTTTCTTTGTTTTCTTCCTATTTATATGACTATAGAACCTTTTACTATTGGTTTTAATTCCCTTTGCAAGGTCTTACTCTACTTGACTTTTAGCCTGTCTCACTTTATCCCTACATATTCTGACCTCAATAAGGTAGCTTGCCTTACTGATCCCTCCCTTCTTCCACTCCCTATATGCTTTCTGCTTTTTCTTAATTACCTCTCTAAGATGCTTGCTCATCCAGCTTGGTCTACAACTCCTGCCTATGAATTTTTTCCCCTTTCTTGGGATGCAGGCTTCCGATAGCTTCTGCAGCTTTAATTTAAAATAATCCCAGGCCTCCTCTACCTTTAAACCCATAAATTCTTCAGTCCAATCCACTTCCCTAACTAATTTCCTTAATTTTTGAAAGTCAGCCCTTTTGAAATCAAAAACCTTAGTTGCAGATTTATTTTTGTTAATCCTTCCATTCAGTTTGAACTGAATTAGCTCATGATCACTTGAGCCAAGATTATCCCCTACAACCATTTCCTCTATGAGGTCCTCATTACTCACCAAGACCAAATCTAAAATAGCATCCCCTCTAGTCGGTTCAGCAACTACTTGCTGAAGGAATCCATCAGCTATCGCATCTAGGAAAATCTGAGCCCTATTATTATTACTAGCACTCGTCCTCCAGTCTATATCTGGGAAGTTAAAGTCTCCCATGATCACACAGTTTCCATTAGTATTTACTTTATTAAAAACATTAAAAAGGGCTCTATCCATATCCAAATTAGATCTTCCTCAAAGCGCCATTCGGATTCTCTTCTGATGCTTTGTTAGAGATCGGTTCATGACAATTACTAACATTGAGACAGTTATTAGTGATCACCGCTAGTCATTAACTACATCTGCAATAATCCTCCAAAATCTTTTCAGATTTGCTTCTGGTGATTTGTTAGAGGTCGATTCTCGAAAATTCCGAAACATGAGAAATTCTTAACGGCTTAGTGCCAGTCATTCTTTACTCACATAATGATCCTCCTCGGTACATCTCAAATCGATCCTGTTGACTTGGAAGAAATCAGGTCCTGAAATATACTCAAAATGAGAAATTCATCTTTGTGCTGTGCGACAGATATTTTTGAGAGGGAATCTTGCTGAAAGCCCCGAGGAGTCACTTCTCGTCAGACGGTGCAGAGCAGTTTGTGAAAATTACTCAAAATGAGAACGTCATTCGTAATCAGCTATCCTGATGTCTTTCTCATGGGACCATCCACCAAAAAGCAAGTCTATTCTCTCTTTCGCATTTGGCAGAGATTTATCGTGAAAATGGCTAAAATAGAGAAAGTTATAACTGATCAATGCTAATAATCAATGACAAATGGAATCATCCTCCAAAAGCCTTTCAGATTGGCTCCTTGTGATTAGGTAGATATGAGTTGACGATTTGGTAGAAATGACTAAAAAGGAGGCATTTCTTTCTGATCAAGGTTAGCAATTAATTACACATGGAATCATCCTCCGTACTATATTCATAATTAGCTCCTTGTGATTTGGAATAAAATCGGTTTGTGAAAATTACTAGGAATGAGACAATTCATTTCTCATCCGTCTTCCGATAAATTTCCCAAGGAATCATCCAGCAGAAAAGCAAAGGCATTCTCCCTTGGTGTGTTGGAACAGATCGGTTCGTGCAAATGACTCAAGGTAGAAAATCATTCTTTAGAAGGCCCTAGTGGTGAAGACTCCAGCAATCCAGCTTCTCTCCTGGTGAGTTCGTAGCGATTGGTTCAAGAAAATTACTCCTAAGGAGACTTAAATTATTGACAAGTACTAGTGCTAAAGCTCTCCTCGAATGATTAACCAAAATGCTTTTTGATACGATGACACAGAACGGCACAGAACACGACACACAAAATTAACACACAACAAAGACACACACACATCGCGACACGGAAAGAATGACACACTAAACATCACACACACGACCCACAACATCTCACACACACTCACTCGCTCAACACAAAATGATCCACAACATGTCACACGCAACACAAGAAGACCCACAATATGTCGAGCGCTGTGGAGCGAGGGCTCCGTCTCGGCTTTTGCAGCGGCTCTGCAAGGAATGGTGCCGGAGCTCTCGCCGGAGGGGAACACGGCAGGAGGGGGCCTGAGCCGCTTGGGCCTCTTTCCAAGGTGGCGGAAGCAGGCCTCCGCTCTCTGCCCTCTGCAGACCTGGCTGCCAGGTCAGTGCTTCCAGTTCCTCCTCCGCACTCGCTGTCGTCCTCCTCAGCGGCCGTGGGAGTCCTCGCTGGGGACGGGGCTCAGGGGGATGAAGGTGGGGAGGGGCCAGAGTCTCTTGAGCGGAGTGACTCTGTGGGGTGCCGTTAGAAAAGGAGATTTTGGTTGGGATGCTCCAGGTGTAATGGGAGGAGAGTGGAGGGCGGATCCCCGCTGTGTGGGAGAGGCAAACAGTGGAGCCTCCGAGACATTGCCGACTGAGATGGTAACTTACTTGTTTTTTTCCCCTTGGGCTGGGTTTAGTAGCAAGGAAAAAGAAGTCAAGCCTCAGAGTCTACTGCCCTCATGCGACAGAATGTGAGTGAGAGCAGCGAGCCTGTGACCGTTGGGGATGCCAGGCAAGAGCCCTCCATCTGGGCACCGAGCTATCGCCAGTCTCCATGAGAGAAGTGTCTGGTTTGGTGAGGACTCTACTCACGCCCCACCTGAGTCCGGGTCGGGAAGCCACATCCATTAGGGTTCGGTTTGTAAGCAAAGGTTCCTGATCAGCTGTAGTTCTGAGGGAGAAAAGGTCCCTTTTCAGAGGCTGCTCGTTTCTCTGGTCATGAACGGTGTCTTCTCCACAACTGAAGCTTGGATCCAAGAGGATGACTCCAGGTGGTGAGTTGCTTGCCTTGCTCTCCTGTTTCTCTGTTTTCTCTCCTGTGTTCACCAACTCTCTCTTTCTTTTCTCTCCTCTTCTCTCCTCGTGCCGTGTCCCTTCACAGGACACGGGTAGGTGTGCATTCCCACAAGGGAGGTCTCGGGAGCCATGGAAAAGTCGGAGCGGACGAAAATCATGCAGGGCAGTAGAAAGGCTGCTGAAAGTACCTGAAGAGACAAAGAACATGAGAAGGGGGAAGTCCAGCCTAAAACATGAGTGTAGTCTGTAAAGAGAAACAAGGGGAAGTCAAAGCCACAGAAACTCTTCAAGTTGCCGAAAGACAAGTAGGATGGGAAATTACTTCTTGAATCCAGTCTCTTGAAGATCTTAGGCTCAGTATGCGTGCCTATTTGGAGTTGCTGAGCAATCTGCCTTCTTCTGTTTGCTCTCCCTTCTAATCACTGAAAATCTACCTATCTATTCTTTGTTTATTTTTATTATTATTATTATTCAACTCAGTTTGTGCAACTGGTGCTCCATGAGGAAATGATTTGTGTATTACTCCAAGGGGCTGCCCGGTGTCACTGTTGCTCCAGGAGGGAAATGATTTGAGCACTACCTGAATTGGCCACGCAGTGTCACCATTGCTCCGTCAGGGAAATGCTTTCTGCATTACTCCAAGTGGCCACCCAGTGTCACTGTTGGTCCAGGAGGGAAATGATTTGTGCATTACACTGACTGGCCACCCAGTGTCACTGTTGCTCCATGCGGGAAATGCTTTGTCCATGACCTGAATTGGCCACACACATCACTGTTGCTCCGGGGGTGGGGGGGAGGCGGGGGATTGTTTGTGTGTTACTCCTGAGTGGCCACGTCGTGTCACTCTTCCTCCATGAGGGAAATGCTTTGTGCATTACCCTGTGTGGCCACCCAAGACAACACACACAGCACAACACCGACGCACATACACACAGAACACGTCACACATAGAGATGGGTAGTGTAAATTGCTAAAAAGGAGACATTCATTACTAATCAGATGTAGCCGTTGATGTCTCATGCACACTTCCTCGAAAAGGCAGTCAGATTCTGTCCTGATCCTTTAGTAGAGCTCAGTTTATGACAATTACTAAAATTCAGACAGTTATTACTGATCACTGCTAGTCATTAACTCCATCTGGAATGATCCTGCAAAATCCTTTCAGATTTGCTTCTGGTGATTTCTAAGAGATCGAGTCTCGAAAATTCCGAAACATGAGAAATCCTTAACGGCTTCGTGCCAGTCATTCTTTCCTCACATAATGATCCTCCTCGGTACATCTCAAATCGCTCCTGTTGACTTGGAAGAAATCAGGTCCTGAAACATACTCAAAATGAGAAATTCATCTTTGAGGTGTGCGACAGATAAATTTGAGAAGGAATCTTCCTGAAAGCCGCGAGGATTCACTTCTCACGCTATGTTACAGATCGGTTTGTGAAAATTCATATCAGAAAGTTATTCCTCCTCACGTCTCCTGCTATATTTCTCATGCAATCATGCAGCAAAAAACAATTGTATTCTCTCTTCAGGATTTGGTAAAGCTCGCTTCGTGAAAATGACTAAACATGAGGAAATCATTCTTAACAAGTACAAGTGATAAAGATTCCAGCAATAATCTTCCAGCTGTCAAAGTCAGATTCAAGACTCCCTGAATTTGTCAGACCACTCTGTAGATTAGCAAAACGCATTGCCAATGCACCCAGACAGATGTGAGTCTCCTGCAAAGCTCAAGCTAACTTATTTATATAGCTACTCTAAACCAATTTAACATAGGAGACAAAAGGAAGCGGAAACTGAGAACTATACATACATACCTTATTTTCACACGAACGTTTACCAGACTCCTACCTCAGGAGGTGCTCTAACTTAATTAGTTTGAGGACCCATGGACTCACACGCCCTAATGTTTCTCTTCCTGACATCTATATTTCAACAAAGCCTTCAAACAGCATATCTTTAAAGAATTATAATTTCAATACAATTTATTCTGCTTTCACACAACACTATTTCCAGTCTCTCAGGATGATGTGGAAGCAATCGGTTCGTGAACATTTCTAAAGATGAGAAATTCATCATTGATGTGTGCCACCGATAACTTTCTCAAAGAATCGTCTGGAGAGCCCGTAGGATTCACTTCCGGTCAAAGCTGCAGCTCTATTCCTGAAATTTCCTGAATAATGAGAAAGTAATGCCTTCTCAGGGCTTCTAATACATTTCTCATGGAGTCATCCGAGAAAGCCAGAAGGATTCTCGCCTCAGGATTCGATGAATATCACTCAGTGAAACTTACTACAAAGGAGCCAGTTATACCGGAAAAGTGCAAGTAATCAGTACCTCATGGAATCATCCTCCAAAGACCTTTTAGATACTCTCCTGCTCATTTGATAGAGATGGGTAGTGTAAATTGCTAAAAATGAGACCTTCAATACGAATCAGATGTAGCCATTGATGTCTCATGTACGCTTCCTCGAAAAGCCATTTGGATTGTCTCCTGATCCTTTGGTAGAGATCGGTTCATGAAAATTACAAAAATTCAACAGTAATTACTGATCACTGCTAGTTATTAACTCCATCTGGCATGATCCTCCAAAATCCTTTCAGATTTGCTTCTGGTGATTTCTTATAGGTCGAGTCTCGAAAATTCCAAAAAATAAGCAATTCTCAACGGCTTGGTGGTAGTCATTCATGCCTCACATAATGAGCCTCCTTCGTACATTCCAATTCGCTCCTGTTGACTTGGAAGAAATCAGTTCCTGAAATAGACTCGAAATGAGAAATTCACCTTGGATGTGCGCAAAAGATAAATTTGAGAAGGAATCTTCCTGAAAGACCCGAGGATTCACTTCTCGTCCTATGCTACAGAGCAGTGCGTGAAAATTATTCCAGATGAGAAAGACATGCCTAATCTGGTATCCTGATCTATTTCTCATGGAAACATCCACCAAAACACAAGTCTCTTCTCTCTTCAGGATTTGGTGGAGATTGATCGTGAAAATTGCTAAAAATGAGAAAGTTAGAACTGATCAATGCTATAAATCAGTGACAAATGGAATCATCCCCCAAAAGCCTTTCAGATTCGCTTCTTGTGATTTGGTAGAGATCAGTTCATGATTTGATGAAAATTACTTCAAATGAGACAGTTCTTCCTGATAAATGTTAGTCGTTAACGACACTTGGAATCATCCTCCCAAATCCTTTAATAATTAACTCCTGGTGATTGTGAATAAAATCGGTTGGTGAAAATTAGTAGGAAAGAGAAAATTCATTCCTCACCCGTCTTCTGATGAATATCCCATGGAATCATCCACCGGAAAACAATTGCATTCTCTCTTGGTGCGCTGGAACAGATCGGTTTGTGCAAATTACTCAAAGTACGAAAATCGTTCTTTACAAGCACCTAGTGGTAAAGACTCAAGCAATCCAGATTCTCTCCTCCTCAGTTTGTAGAGATTGGTTCATGAAAATGACTAAAAAATCAAACCTTTATTACTGATCACTGCATCTAATTAGTACCTCATGGAATCATCCTCCAAAGACCTTTTAGCTACTCTGCTGGTCACTTGCTAGAGATGGGTAGTGTAAATTGCTAAAAATGAGACCTTCAATACTAATCCGATGTAGCCATTGATGTCTCATGCACGCTTCCTCGAAAAGCCATTCGGATTCTCTCCTGATCCTTTGGTAGAGATGGGTTCATGAATATTACAAAAATCCAACAGTAATTACTGATCACTGCTAGTCATTAACTCCATCTGGCATGATCCTCCAAAATCCTTCCAGAATTGCTTCTGGTGATTTGCAATAGGTCGAGTCTCGAAAATTCCAAAAAATAAGCAATTCTGAACGGCTTCGTGGTAGTCATTCATTCCTCACATAATGAGCCTCCTTAGTACATTCCAATTTGCTCCTGTTGACTTGGAAGAAATCAGTCCTGAAATAGACTCAAAATGAGAAATTCATCTTGGATGTGCACAACAGATAAATTGGAGAAGGAATCTTCCTGAAAGACCCGAGGATTCACTTCTCGTCCTATGGTACAGAGCAGTGCGTGAAAATTATTCCAGATGAGAAAGACATGCCTAATCTGGTATCCTGATCTATTTCTCATGGAAACATCCACCAAAACACAAGTCTCTTCTCTCTTCAGGATTTGGTGGAGATTGATCGTGAAAATTGCTAAAAATGAGAAAGTTAGAAATGATCAATGCCATAAATCAGTGACAAATGGAATCATCCCCCAAAAGCCTTTCAGATTCGCTTCTTGTGATTTGGTAGAGATCAGTTCATGATTTGATGAAAATTACTCCAAAGGAGACAGTTCTTCCTGATCAATGTTAGTCATTAATGACACTTGGAATCATCCCCCCAAATCCTTTGATAATTAACTCCTGGGGATTGTGAATAAAATCGGTTGGTGAAAATTAGTAGGAAAGAGAAAATTCATTCCTCACCCGTCTTCTGATGGATTTCCCATGGAATCATCCACCGGAAAACAATTGCATTCTCTCTTGGTGCGTTGGAAGAGATCGGTTTGTGCAAATTACTCAAAGTAAGAAAATCGTTCTTTACAAGCTCCTAGTGGTAAAGACTCCAGCAATCCAGATTCTCTCCTCCTGAGTTTGTAGAGACTGGTTCATGAAAATGACTAAAAAATCAAACCTTTATTACTGATCACTGCATCTAATTAGTACCTCATGGAATCATCCTCCAAAGACCTTTTAGCTACTCTGCTGGTCACTTGCTAGAGATGGGTAGTGTAAATTGCTAAAAATGAGACCTTCAATACTAATCCGATGTAGCCATTGATGTCTCAGGCACGCTTCCTCGAAAAGCCATTCGGATTCTCTCCTGATCCTTTGGTAGAGATGGGTTCATGAATATTACAAAAATCCAACAGTAATTACTGATCACTGCTAGTCATTAACTCCATCTGGCATGATCCTCCAAAATTCTTCCAGAATTGCTTCTGGTGATTTGTTATAGGTCGAGTCTCGAAAATTCCGAAAAATAAGCAATTCTGAATGGCTTGGTGGTAGTCATTCATTCCTCACATAATGAGCCTCCTTAGTACATTCCAATTCGCTCCTGTTGACTTGGAAGAAATCAGTTCCTGAAATAGACTCAAAATGAGAAATTCACCTTGGATGTGCGCAACAGGTAAATTTGAGAAGGAATCTTCCTGAAAGACCCGAGGATTCACTTCTCGTCCTATGGTACAGAGCAGTGCGTGAAAATTATTCCAGATGAGAAAGACATGCCTAATCTGGTATCCTGATCTATTTCTCATGGAAACATCCACAAAACACAAGTCTCTTCTCTCTTCAGGATTTGGTGGAGATTGATCGTGAAAATTGCTAAAAATGAGAAAGTTAGAACTGATCAATGCTGTAAATCAGTGACAAATGGAATCATCCCCCAAAAGCCTTTCAGATTCGCTTCTTGTGATTTGGTAGAGATCAGTTCATGATTTGATGAAAATTACTCCAAATGAGACAGTTCTTCCTGATCAATGTTAGTCATTAATGACACTTGGAATCATCCTCCCAAAGCCTTTGATAATTAACTCCTGGTGATTGTGAATAAAATCGGTTGGTGAAAATTAGTAGGAAAGAGAAAATTCATTCCTCACCCGTCTTCTGATGAATTTCCCATGGAATCATCCACCGGAAAACAATTGCATTCTCTCTTGGTGCGTTGGAAGAGATCGGTTTGTGCAAATTACTCAAAGTACGAAAATCGTTCTTTACAAGCACCTAGTGGTAAAGACTCCAGCAATCCAGATTCTCTCCTCCTGAGTTTGTAGAGATTGGTTCATGAAAATGACTAAAAAATCAAACCTTTATTACTGATCACTGCATCGAATTAGTACCTCATGGAATCATCCTCCAAAGACCTTTTAGCTACTCTGCTGGTCACTTGCTAGAGATGGGCAGTGTAAATTTCTGAAAATGAGACATTCCTTACGAATGAGATGTATCCGTTGATGTCTCATGCTCTCTTCATAGATTCATAGATTCATAGATATTTAGGTCAGAAGGGACCATTATGATCATCTAGTCTGACCTCCTGCACAACGCAGGCCACAGAATTTCACCCACCACTCCTACAAAAAAAAACCTCACACCTATATCTGTGCTATTGAAGTCCTCAAATTGTAGTTTAAAGACCTCAAGGAGCAGAGAATCCTCCAGCAAGTGACCCGTGCCCCATGCTACAGAGGAAGGCGAAAAACCTCCAGGGCCTCTTCCAATCTGCCCTGGAGGAAAATTCCTTCCCGACCCCAAATATGGCGATCAGCTAAACCCTGAGCATATGGGCAAGATTCATCAGCCAGATACTACAGAAAATTCTTTCCCAGGTAACTTGGATCTTACCCCATCTAAAACCCATCACAGGCCATTGGGCCTATTTACCATGAATATTTAATTACCAAAACCATGTTATCCCATCATACCATCTCCTCCATAAACTTATCGAGTTTAATCTTAAAGCAAGATAGATCTTTTGCCCCACTACTTCCCTCGGAAGGCTATTCCAAAACTTCACTCCTCTGATGGTTAGAAACCTTCGTCTAATTTCTAATCTAAATTTCCTAGTGGCCAGTTTATATCCATTTGTTCTTGTGTCCACATTGGTACTGAGTTTAAATAATTCCTCTCCCTCTCTGGTATTTATCCCTCTGATATATTTATAGAGAGCAATCATATCTCCCCTCAGCCTTCTTTTAGTTAGGCTAAACAAGCCAAGCTCCCTGAGTCTCCTTTCATAAGACAAGTTTTCCATTCCTCGGATCATCCTAGTAGCCCTTCTCTGTACCTGTTCCAGTTTGAATTCATCCTTCTTAAACATGGGAGACCAGAACTGCACACAGTACTCCAGGTGAGGTCTCACCAGTGCCTTATATAACGGTACTAAAACCTCCTTATCCCTACTGGAAATACCTCTCCTGATGCATCCCAAGACGACATTAGCTTTTTTCACAGCCATATCACATTGGCAGCTCATAGTCATCCTATGATCAACCAATACTCCAAGGTCCTTTTCCTCCTCTGTTACTTCTAGTTGATGCGTCCCTAGCTTATAACTAAAATTCTTGTTATTAATCCCTAAATGCATGACCTTACACTTCTCACTATTAAATTTCATCCTATTCCTATTACTCCAGTTTACAAGGTCATCCAGATCCTCCTGTAGGGTATCCCTGTCCTTCTCTAAATTAGCAATACCTCCCAGCTTTGTATCATCTGCAAACTTTAGTAGCACACTCCCACTTTTTGTGCCCAGGTCAGTAATAAAAAGATTAAATAAGATTGGTCCCAAAACTGATCCCTGAGGAACTCCACTGGTAACCTCCCTCCAACTTGACAGTTCACCTTTCAGTAGGACCCGTTGTAGTCTCCCCTTTAACCAATTCCCTATCCACCTTTCAATATTCCTATTGATGCCCATCTTATCCAATTTAACTAATAATTCCCCATGTGGCACCGTATCAAACGCCTTACTAAAATCTAAGTAAATTAGATCCACTGCGTTTCCTTTATCTAAAAAATCTGTTACTTTCTCAAAGAAGGAGATCAGGTTGGTTTGGCACGATCTACCTTTTGTAAAACCATGTTGTATTTTGTCCCATTTACCATTGACTTCAATGTCCTTAACTACCTTCTCCTTCAAAATTTTTTCCAAGACCTTGCATACTACAGATGTCAAACTAACAGGCCTATAATTACTTGGATCACTTTTTTTCCCTTTCTTAAAAATAGGAACTATGTTAGCAATCCTCCAATCATACGGTACAACCCCTGAGTTTACAGATTCATTAAAAATTCTTGCTAATGGGCTTGCAATTTCTTGTGCCAATTCTTTTAATATTCTTGGATGAAGATTATCTGGGCCCCCCGATTTAGTCCCATTAAGCTGTTTGAGTTTCGCTTCTACCTCAGATATGGTGATGTCTACCTCCATATCCTCATTCCCATTTATCATGCTACCATTATCCCTAAGATCCTCTTTAGTCTTATTAAAGACTGAGGCAAAGTATTTGTTTAGATATTGGGCCATGCCTAGATTATCCTTGACCTCCACTCCATCCTCAGTTTTTAGCGGTCCCACTTCTTCTTTCTTTGTTTTCTTCCTATTTATATGACTATAGAACCTTTTACTATTGGTTTTAATTCCCTTTGCAAGGTCCTACTCTACTTGACTTTTAGCCTGTCTCACTTTATCCCTACATATTCTGACCTCAATAAGGTAGCTTGCCTTACTGATCCCTCCCTTCTTCCACTCCCTATATGCTTTCTGCTTTTTCTTAATTACCTCTCTAAGATGCTTGCTCATCCAGCTTGGTCTACAACTCCTGCCTATGAATTTTTTCCCCTTTCTTGGGATGCAGGCTTCCGATAGCTTCTGCAGCTTTAATTTAAAATAATCCCAGGCCTCCTCTACCTTTAAACCCATAAATTCTTCAGTCCAATCCACTTCCCTAACTAATTTCCTTAATTTTTGAAAGTCAGCCCTTTTGAAATCAAAAACCTTAGTTGCAGATTTATTTTTGTTAATCCTTCCATTCAGTTTGAACTGAATTAGCTCATGATCACTTGAGCCAAGATTATCCCCTACAACCATTTCCTCTATGAGGTCCTCATTACTCACCAAGACCAAATCTAAAATAGCATCCCCTCTAGTCGGTTCAGCAACTACTTGCTGAAGGAATCCATCAGCTATCGCATCTAGGAAAATCTGAGCCCTATTATTATTACTAGCACTCGTCCTCCAGTCTATATCTGGGAAGTTAAAGTCTCCCATGATCACACAGTTTCCATTAGTATTTACTTTATTAAAAACATTAAAAAGGGCTCTATCCATATCCAAATTAGATCTTCCTCAAAGCGCCATTCGGATTCTCTTCTGATGCTTTGTTAGAGATCGGTTCATGACAATTACTAACATTGAGACAGTTATTAGTGATCACCGCTAGTCATTAACTACATCTGCAATAATCCTCCAAAATCTTTTCAGATTTGCTTCTGGTGATTTGTTAGAGGTCGATTCTCGAAAATTCCGAAACATGAGAAATTCTTAACGGCTTAGTGCCAGTCATTCTTTACTCACATAATGATCCTCCTCGGTACATCTCAAATCGATCCTGTTGACTTGGAAGAAATCAGGTCCTGAAATATACTCAAAATGAGAAATTCATCTTTGTGCTGTGCGACAGATATTTTTGAGAGGGAATCTTGCTGAAAGCCCCGAGGAGTCACTTCTCGTCAGACGGTGCAGAGCAGTTTGTGAAAATTACTCAAAATGAGAACGTCATTCGTAATCAGCTATCCTGATGTCTTTCTCATGGGACCATCCACCAAAAAGCAAGTCTATTCTCTCTTTCGCATTTGGCAGAGATTTATCGTGAAAATGGCTAAAATAGAGAAAGTTATAACTGATCAATGCTAATAATCAATGACAAATGGAATCATCCTCCAAAAGCCTTTCAGATTGGCTCCTTGTGATTAGGTAGATATGAGTTGACGATTTGGTAGAAATGACTAAAAAGGAGGCATTTCTTTCTGATCAAGGTTAGCAATTAATTACACATGGAATCATCCTCCGTACTATATTCATAATTAGCTCCTTGTGATTTGGAATAAAATCGGTTCGTGAAAATTACTAGGAATGAGACAATTCATTTCTCATCCGTCTTCCGATAAATTTCCCAAGGAATCATCCAGCAGAAAAGCAAAGGCATTCTCCCTTGGTGTGTTGGAACAGATCGGTTCGTGCAAATGACTCAAGGTAGAAAATCATTCTTTAGAAGGCCCTAGTGGTGAAGACTCCAGCAATCCAGCTTCTCTCCTGGTGAGTTCGTAGCGATTGGTTCAAGAAAATTACTCCTAAGGAGACTTAAATTATTGACAAGTACTAGTGCTAAAGCTCTCCTCGAATGATTAACCAAAATGCTTTTTGATACGATGACACAGAACGGCACAGAACACGACACACAAAATTAACACACAACAAAGACACACACACATCGCGACACGGAAAGCATGACACACTAAACATCACACACACGACCCACAACATCTCACACACACTCACTCGCTCAACACAAAATGATCCACAACATGTCACACGCAACACAAGACGACCCACAATATGTCGAGCGCTGTGGAGCGAGGGCTCCGGCTCGGCTTTTGCAGCGGCTCTGCAAGGAATGGTGCCGGAGCTCTCGCCGGAGGGGAACACGGCAGGAGGGGGCCTGAGCCGCTTGGGCCTCTTTCCAAGGTGGCGGAAGCAGGCCTCCGCTCTCTGCCCTCTGCAGACCTGGCTGCCAGGTCAGTGCTTCCAGTTCCTCCTCCGCACTCGCTGTCGTCCTCCTCAGCGGCCGTGGGCGTCCTCGCTGGGGACGGGGCTCAGGGGGATGAAGGTGGGGAGGGGCCAGAGTCTCTTGAGCGGAGTGACTCTGTGGGGTGCCGTTAGAAAAGGAGATTTTGGTTGGGATGCTCCAGGTGTAATGGGAGGAGAGTGGAGGGCGGATCCCCGCTGTGTGGGAGAGGCAAACAGTGGAGCCTCCGAGACATTGCCGACTGAGATGGTAACTTACTTGTTTTTTTCCCCTTGGGCTGGGTTTAGTAGCAAGGAAAAAGAAGTCAAGCCTCAGAGTCTACTGCCCTCATGCGACAGAATGTGAGTGAGAGCAGCGAGCCTGTGACCGTTGGGGATGCCAGGCAAGAGCCCTCCATCTGGGCACCGAGCTATCGCCAGTCTCCATGAGAGAAGTGTCTGGTTTGGTGAGGACTCTACTCACGCCCCACCTGAGTCCGGGTCGGGAAGCCACATCCATTAGGGTTCGGTTTGTAAGCAAAGGTTCCTGATCAGCTGTAGTTCTGAGGGAGAAAAGGTCCCTTTTCAGAGGCTGCTCGTTTCTCTGGTCATGAACGGTGTCTTCTCCACAACTGAAGCTTGGATCCAAGAGGATGACTCCAGGTGGTGAGTTGCTTGCCTTGCTCTCCTGTTTCTCTGTTTTCTCTCCTGTGTTCACCAACTCTCTCTTTCTTTTCTCTCCTCTTCTCTCCTCGTGCCGTGTCCCTTCACAGGACACGGGTAGGTGTGCATTCCCACAAGGGAGGTCTCGGGAGCCATGGAAAAGTCGGAGCGGACGAAAATCATGCAGGGCAGTAGAAAGGCTGCTGAAAGTACCTGAAGAGACAAAGAACATGAGAAGGGGGAAGTCCAGCCTAAAACATGAGTGTAGTCTGTAAAGAGAAACAAGGGGAAGTCAAAGCCACAGAAACTCTTCAAGTTGCCGAAAGACAAGTAGGATGGGAAATTACTTCTTGAATCCAGTCTCTTGAAGATCTTAGGCTCAGTATGCGTGCCTATTTGGAGTTGCTGAGCAATCTGCCTTCTTCTGTTTGCTCTCCCTTCTAATCACTGAAAATCTACCTATCTATTCTTTGTTTATTTTTATTATTATTATTATTCAACTCAGTTTGTGCAACTGGTGCTCCATGAGGAAATGATTTGTGTATTACTCCAAGGGGCTGCCCGGTGTCACTGTTGCTCCAGGAGGGAAATGATTTGAGCACTACCTGAATTGGCCACGCAGTGTCACCATTGCTCCGTCAGGGAAATGCTTTCTGCATTACTCCAAGTGGCCACCCAGTGTCACTGTTGGTCCAGGAGGGAAATGATTTGTGCATTACACTGACTGGCCACCCAGTGTCACTGTTGCTCCATGCGGGAAATGCTTTGTCCATGACCTGAATTGGCCACACACATCACTGTTGCTCCGGGGGTGGGGGGGAGGCGGGGGATTGTTTGTGTGTTACTCCTGAGTGGCCACGTCGTGTCACTCTTCCTCCATGAGGGAAATGCTTTGTGCATTACCCTGTGTGGCCACCCAAGACAACACACACAGCACAACACCGACGCACATACACACAGAACACGTCACACATAGAGATGGGTAGTGTAAATTGCTAAAAAGGAGACATTCATTACTAATCAGATGTAGCCGTTGATGTCTCATGCACACTTCCTCGAAAAGGCAGTCAGATTCTGTCCTGATCCTTTAGTAGAGCTCAGTTTATGACAATTACTAAAATTCAGACAGTTATTACTGATCACTGCTAGTCATTAACTCCATCTGGAATGATCCTGCAAAATCCTTTCAGATTTGCTTCTGGTGATTTCTAAGAGATCGAGTCTCGAAAATTCCGAAACATGAGAAATCCTTAACGGCTTCGTGCCAGTCATTCTTTCCTCACATAATGATCCTCCTCGGTACATCTCAAATCGCTCCTGTTGACTTGGAAGAAATCAGGTCCTGAAACATACTCAAAATGAGAAATTCATCTTTGAGGTGTGCGACAGATAAATTTGAGAAGGAATCTTCCTGAAAGCCGCGAGGATTCACTTCTCACGCTATGTTACAGATCGGTTTGTGAAAATTCATATCAGAAAGTTATTCCTCCTCACGTCTCCTGCTATATTTCTCATGCAATCATGCAGCAAAAAACAATTGTATTCTCTCTTCAGGATTTGGTAAAGCTCGCTTCGTGAAAATGACTAAACATGAGGAAATCATTCTTAACAAGTACAAGTGATAAAGATTCCAGCAATAATCTTCCAGCTGTCAAAGTCAGATTCAAGACTCCCTGAATTTGTCAGACCACTCTGTAGATTAGCAAAACGCATTGCCAATGCACCCAGACAGATGTGAGTCTCCTGCAAAGCTCAAGCTAACTTATTTATATAGCTACTCTAAACCAATTTAACATAGGAGACAAAAGGAAGCGGAAACTGAGAACTATACATACATACCTTATTTTCACACGAACGTTTACCAGACTCCTACCTCAGGAGGTGCTCTAACTTAATTAGTTTGAGGACCCATGGACTCACACGCCCTAATGTTTCTCTTCCTGACATCTATATTTCAACAAAGCCTTCAAACAGCATATCTTTAAAGAATTATAATTTCAATACAATTTATTCTGCTTTCACACAACACTATTTCCAGTCTCTCAGGATGATGTGGAAGCAATCGGTTCGTGAACATTTCTAAAGATGAGAAATTCATCATTGATGTGTGCCACCGATAACTTTCTCAAAGAATCGTCTGGAGAGCCCGTAGGATTCACTTCCGGTCAAAGCTGCAGCTCTATTCCTGAAATTTCCTGAATAATGAGAAAGTAATGCCTTCTCAGGGCTTCTAATACATTTCTCATGGAGTCATCCGAGAAAGCCAGAAGGATTCTCGCCTCAGGATTCGATGAATATCACTCAGTGAAACTTACTACAAAGGAGCCAGTTATACCGGAAAAGTGCAAGTAATCAGTACCTCATGGAATCATCCTCCAAAGACCTTTTAGATACTCTCCTGCTCATTTGATAGAGATGGGTAGTGTAAATTGCTAAAAATGAGACCTTCAATACGAATCAGATGTAGCCATTGATGTCTCATGTACGCTTCCTCGAAAAGCCATTTGGATTGTCTCCTGATCCTTTGGTAGAGATCGGTTCATGAAAATTACAAAAATTCAACAGTAATTACTGATCACTGCTAGTTATTAACTCCATCTGGCATGATCCTCCAAAATCCTTTCAGATTTGCTTCTGGTGATTTCTTATAGGTCGAGTCTCGAAAATTCCAAAAAATAAGCAATTCTCAACGGCTTGGTGGTAGTCATTCATGCCTCACATAATGAGCCTCCTTCGTACATTCCAATTCGCTCCTGTTGACTTGGAAGAAATCAGTTCCTGAAATAGACTCGAAATGAGAAATTCACCTTGGATGTGCGCAAAAGATAAATTTGAGAAGGAATCTTCCTGAAAGACCCGAGGATTCACTTCTCGTCCTATGCTACAGAGCAGTGCGTGAAAATTATTCCAGATGAGAAAGACATGCCTAATCTGGTATCCTGATCTATTTCTCATGGAAACATCCACCAAAACACAAGTCTCTTCTCTCTTCAGGATTTGGTGGAGATTGATCGTGAAAATTGCTAAAAATGAGAAAGTTAGAACTGATCAATGCTATAAATCAGTGACAAATGGAATCATCCCCCAAAAGCCTTTCAGATTCGCTTCTTGTGATTTGGTAGAGATCAGTTCATGATTTGATGAAAATTACTTCAAATGAGACAGTTCTTCCTGATAAATGTTAGTCGTTAACGACACTTGGAATCATCCTCCCAAATCCTTTAATAATTAACTCCTGGTGATTGTGAATAAAATCGGTTGGTGAAAATTAGTAGGAAAGAGAAAATTCATTCCTCACCCGTCTTCTGATGAATATCCCATGGAATCATCCACCGGAAAACAATTGCATTCTCTCTTGGTGCGCTGGAACAGATCGGTTTGTGCAAATTACTCAAAGTACGAAAATCGTTCTTTACAAGCACCTAGTGGTAAAGACTCAAGCAATCCAGATTCTCTCCTCCTCAGTTTGTAGAGATTGGTTCATGAAAATGACTAAAAAATCAAACCTTTATTACTGATCACTGCATCTAATTAGTACCTCATGGAATCATCCTCCAAAGACCTTTTAGCTACTCTGCTGGTCACTTGCTAGAGATGGGTAGTGTAAATTGCTAAAAATGAGACCTTCAATACTAATCCGATGTAGCCATTGATGTCTCATGCACGCTTCCTCGAAAAGCCATTCGGATTCTCTCCTGATCCTTTGGTAGAGATGGGTTCATGAATATTACAAAAATCCAACAGTAATTACTGATCACTGCTAGTCATTAACTCCA
This sequence comes from Eretmochelys imbricata, assembly GCF_965152235.1. Lineage (NCBI taxonomy): Eukaryota > Metazoa > Chordata > Testudines > Cheloniidae > Eretmochelys > Eretmochelys imbricata. The sequence continues at coordinate 2,657,471 of NW_027554341.1, read as the reverse complement.
TCTGGCATGATCCTCCAAAATCCTTCCAGAATTGCTTCTGGTGATTTGCAATAGGTCGAGTCTCGAAAATTCCAAAAAATAAGCAATTCTGAACGGCTTCGTGGTAGTCATTCATTCCTCACATAATGAGCCTCCTTAGTACATTCCAATTTGCTCCTGTTGACTTGGAAGAAATCAGTCCTGAAATAGACTCAAAATGAGAAATTCATCTTGGATGTGCACAACAGATAAATTGGAGAAGGAATCTTCCTGAAAGACCCGAGGATTCACTTCTCGTCCTATGGTACAGAGCAGTGCGTGAAAATTATTCCAGATGAGAAAGACATGCCTAATCTGGTATCCTGATCTATTTCTCATGGAAACATCCACCAAAACACAAGTCTCTTCTCTCTTCAGGATTTGGTGGAGATTGATCGTGAAAATTGCTAAAAATGAGAAAGTTAGAAATGATCAATGCCATAAATCAGTGACAAATGGAATCATCCCCCAAAAGCCTTTCAGATTCGCTTCTTGTGATTTGGTAGAGATCAGTTCATGATTTGATGAAAATTACTCCAAAGGAGACAGTTCTTCCTGATCAATGTTAGTCATTAATGACACTTGGAATCATCCCCCCAAATCCTTTGATAATTAACTCCTGGGGATTGTGAATAAAATCGGTTGGTGAAAATTAGTAGGAAAGAGAAAATTCATTCCTCACCCGTCTTCTGATGGATTTCCCATGGAATCATCCACCGGAAAACAATTGCATTCTCTCTTGGTGCGTTGGAAGAGATCGGTTTGTGCAAATTACTCAAAGTAAGAAAATCGTTCTTTACAAGCTCCTAGTGGTAAAGACTCCAGCAATCCAGATTCTCTCCTCCTGAGTTTGTAGAGACTGGTTCATGAAAATGACTAAAAAATCAAACCTTTATTACTGATCACTGCATCTAATTAGTACCTCATGGAATCATCCTCCAAAGACCTTTTAGCTACTCTGCTGGTCACTTGCTAGAGATGGGTAGTGTAAATTGCTAAAAATGAGACCTTCAATACTAATCCGATGTAGCCATTGATGTCTCAGGCACGCTTCCTCGAAAAGCCATTCGGATTCTCTCCTGATCCTTTGGTAGAGATGGGTTCATGAATATTACAAAAATCCAACAGTAATTACTGATCACTGCTAGTCATTAACTCCATCTGGCATGATCCTCCAAAATTCTTCCAGAATTGCTTCTGGTGATTTGTTATAGGTCGAGTCTCGAAAATTCCGAAAAATAAGCAATTCTGAATGGCTTCGTGGTAGTCATTCATTCCTCACATAATGAGCCTCCTTAGTACATTCCAATTCGCTCCTGTTGACTTGGAAGAAATCAGTTCCTGAAATAGACTCAAAATGAGAAATTCACCTTGGATGTGCGCAACAGGTAAATTTGAGAAGGAATCTTCCTGAAAGACCCGAGGATTCACTTCTCGTCCTATGGTACAGAGCAGTGCGTGAAAATTATTCCAGATGAGAAAGACATGCCTAATCTGGTATCCTGATCTATTTCTCATGGAAACATCCACAAAACACAAGTCTCTTCTCTCTTCAGGATTTGGTGGAGATTGATCGTGAAAATTGCTAAAAATGAGAAAGTTAGAACTGATCAATGCTATAAATCAGTGACAAATGGAATCATCCCCCAAAAGCCTTTCAGATTCGCTTCTTGTGATTTGGTAGAGATCAGTTCATGATTTGATGAAAATTACTCCAAATGAGACAGTTCTTCCTGATCAATGTTAGTCATTAATGACACTTGGAATCATCCTCCCAAAGCCTTTGATAATTAACTCCTGGTGATTGTGAATAAAATCGGTTGGTGAAAATTAGTAGGAAAGAGAAAATTCATTCCTCACCCGTCTTCTGATGAATTTCCCATGGAATCATCCACCGGAAAACAATTGCATTCTCTCTTGGTGCGTTGGAAGAGATCGGTTTGTGCAAATTACTCAAAGTACGAAAATCGTTCTTTACAAGCACCTAGTGGTAAAGACTCCAGCAATCCAGATTCTCTCCTCCTGAGTTTGTAGAGATTGGTTCATGAAAATGACTAAAAAATCAAACCTTTATTACTGATCACTGCATCGAATTAGTACCTCATGGAATCATCCTCCAAAGACCTTTTAGCTACTCTGCTGGTCACTTGCTAGAGATGGGCAGTGTAAATTTCTGAAAATGAGACATTCCTTACGAATGAGATGTATCCGTTGATGTCTCATGCTCTCTTCATAGATTCATAGATTCATAGATATTTAGGTCAGAAGGGACCATTATGATCATCTAGTCTGACCTCCTGCACAACGCAGGCCACAGAATTTCACCCACCACTCCTACAAAAAAAAACCTCACACCTATATCTGTGCTATTGAAGTCCTCAAATTGTAGTTTAAAGACCTCAAGGAGCAGAGAATCCTCCAGCAAGTGACCCGTGCCCCATGCTACAGAGGAAGGCGAAAAACCTCCAGGGCCTCTTCCAATCTGCCCTGGAGGAAAATTCCTTCCCGACCCCAAATATGGCGATCAGCTAAACCCTGAGCATATGGGCAAGATTCATCAGCCAGATACTACAGAAAATTCTTTCCCAGGTAACTTGGATCTTACCCCATCTAAAACCCATCACAGGCCATTGGGCCTATTTACCATGAATATTTAATTACCAAAACCATGTTATCCCATCATACCATCTCCTCCATAAACTTATCGAGTTTAATCTTAAAGCAAGATAGATCTTTTGCCCCACTACTTCCCTCGGAAGGCTATTCCAAAACTTCACTCCTCTGATGGTTAGAAACCTTCGTCTAATTTCTAATCTAAATTTCCTAGTGGCCAGTTTATATCCATTTGTTCTTGTGTCCACATTGGTACTGAGTTTAAATAATTCCTCTCCCTCTCTGGTATTTATCCCTCTGATATATTTATAGAGAGCAATCATATCTCCCCTCAGCCTTCTTTTAGTTAGGCTAAACAAGCCAAGCTCCCTGAGTCTCCTTTCATAAGACAAGTTTTCCATTCCTCGGATCATCCTAGTAGCCCTTCTCTGTACCTGTTCCAGTTTGAATTCATCCTTCTTAAACATGGGAGACCAGAACTGCACACAGTACTCCAGGTGAGGTCTCACCAGTGCCTTATATAACGGTACTAAAACCTCCTTATCCCTACTGGAAATACCTCTCCTGATGCATCCCAAGACGACATTAGCTTTTTTCACAGCCATATCACATTGGCAGCTCATAGTCATCCTATGATCAACCAATACTCCAAGGTCCTTTTCCTCCTCTGTTACTTCTAGTTGATGCGTCCCTAGCTTATAACTAAAATTCTTGTTATTAATCCCTAAATGCATGACCTTACACTTCTCACTATTAAATTTCATCCTATTCCTATTACTCCAGTTTACAAGGTCATCCAGATCCTCCTGTAGGGTATCCCTGTCCTTCTCTAAATTAGCAATACCTCCCAGCTTTGTATCATCTGCAAACTTTAGTAGCACACTCCCACTTTTTGTGCCCAGGTCAGTAATAAAAAGATTAAATAAGATTGGTCCCAAAACTGATCCCTGAGGAACTCCACTGGTAACCTCCCTCCAACTTGACAGTTCACCTTTCAGTAGGACCCGTTGTAGTCTCCCCTTTAACCAATTCCCTATCCACCTTTCAATATTCCTATTGATGCCCATCTTATCCAATTTAACTAATAATTCCCCATGTGGCACCGTATCAAACGCCTTACTAAAATCTAAGTAAATTAGATCCACTGCGTTTCCTTTATCTAAAAAATCTGTTACTTTCTCAAAGAAGGAGATCAGGTTGGTTTGGCACGATCTACCTTTTGTAAAACCATGTTGTATTTTGTCCCATTTACCATTGACTTCAATGTCCTTAACTACCTTCTCCTTCAAAATTTTTTCCAAGACCTTGCATACTACAGATGTCAAACTAACAGGCCTATAATTACTTGGATCACTTTTTTTCCCTTTCTTAAAAATAGGAACTATGTTAGCAATCCTCCAATCATACGGTACAACCCCTGAGTTTACAGATTCATTAAAAATTCTTGCTAATGGGCTTGCAATTTCTTGTGCCAATTCTTTTAATATTCTTGGATGAAGATTATCTGGGCCCCCCGATTTAGTCCCATTAAGCTGTTTGAGTTTCGCTTCTACCTCAGATATGGTGATGTCTACCTCCATATCCTCATTCCCATTTATCATGCTACCATTATCCCTAAGATCCTCTTTAGTCTTATTAAAGACTGAGGCAAAGTATTTGTTTAGATATTGGGCCATGCCTAGATTATCCTTGACCTCCACTCCATCCTCAGTTTTTAGCGGTCCCACTTCTTCTTTCTTTGTTTTCTTCCTATTTATATGACTATAGAACCTTTTACTATTGGTTTTAATTCCCTTTGCAAGGTCCTACTCTACTTGACTTTTAGCCTGTCTCACTTTATCCCTACATATTCTGACCTCAATAAGGTAGCTTGCCTTACTGATCCCTCCCTTCTTCCACTCCCTATATGCTTTCTGCTTTTTCTTAATTACCTCTCTAAGATGCTTGCTCATCCAGCTTGGTCTACAACTCCTGCCTATGAATTTTTTCCCCTTTCTTGGGATGCAGGCTTCCGATAGCTTCTGCAGCTTTAATTTAAAATAATCCCAGGCCTCCTCTACCTTTAAACCCATAAATTCTTCAGTCCAATCCACTTCCCTAACTAATTTCCTTAATTTTTGAAAGTCAGCCCTTTTGAAATCAAAAACCTTAGTTGCAGATTTATTTTTGTTAATCCTTCCATTCAGTTTGAACTGAATTAGCTCATGATCACTTGAGCCAAGATTATCCCCTACAACCATTTCCTCTATGAGGTCCTCATTACTCACCAAGACCAAATCTAAAATAGCATCCCCTCTAGTCGGTTCAGCAACTACTTGCTGAAGGAATCCATCAGCTATCGCATCTAGGAAAATCTGAGCCCTATTATTATTACTAGCACTCGTCCTCCAGTCTATATCTGGGAAGTTAAAGTCTCCCATGATCACACAGTTTCCATTAGTATTTACTTTATTAAAAACATTAAAAAGGGCTCTATCCATATCCAAATTAGATCTTCCTCAAAGCGCCATTCGGATTCTCTTCTGATGCTTTGTTAGAGATCGGTTCATGACAATTACTAACATTGAGACAGTTATTAGTGATCACCGCTAGTCATTAACTACATCTGCAATAATCCTCCAAAATCTTTTCAGATTTGCTTCTGGTGATTTGTTAGAGGTCGATTCTCGAAAATTCCGAAACATGAGAAATTCTTAACGGCTTAGTGCCAGTCATTCTTTACTCACATAATGATCCTCCTCGGTACATCTCAAATCGATCCTGTTGACTTGGAAGAAATCAGGTCCTGAAATATACTCAAAATGAGAAATTCATCTTTGTGCTGTGCGACAGATATTTTTGAGAGGGAATCTTGCTGAAAGCCCCGAGGAGTCACTTCTCGTCAGACGGTGCAGAGCAGTTTGTGAAAATTACTCAAAATGAGAACGTCATTCGTAATCAGCTATCCTGATGTCTTTCTCATGGGACCATCCACCAAAAAGCAAGTCTATTCTCTCTTTCGCATTTGGCAGAGATTTATCGTGAAAATGGCTAAAATAGAGAAAGTTATAACTGATCAATGCTAATAATCAATGACAAATGGAATCATCCTCCAAAAGCCTTTCAGATTGGCTCCTTGTGATTAGGTAGATATGAGTTGACGATTTGGTAGAAATGACTAAAAAGGAGGCATTTCTTTCTGATCAAGGTTAGCAATTAATTACACATGGAATCATCCTCCGTACTATATTCATAATTAGCTCCTTGTGATTTGGAATAAAATCGGTTCGTGAAAATTACTAGGAATGAGACAATTCATTTCTCATCCGTCTTCCGATAAATTTCCCAAGGAATCATCCAGCAGAAAAGCAAAGGCATTCTCCCTTGGTGTGTTGGAACAGATCGGTTCGTGCAAATGACTCAAGGTAGAAAATCATTCTTTAGAAGGCCCTAGTGGTGAAGACTCCAGCAATCCAGCTTCTCTCCTGGTGAGTTCGTAGCGATTGGTTCAAGAAAATTACTCCTAAGGAGACTTAAATTATTGACAAGTACTAGTGCTAAAGCTCTCCTCGAATGATTAACCAAAATGCTTTTTGATACGATGACACAGAACGGCACAGAACACGACACACAAAATTAACACACAACAAAGACACACACACATCGCGACACGGAAAGCATGACACACTAAACATCACACACACGACCCACAACATCTCACACACACTCACTCGCTCAACACAAAATGATCCACAACATGTCACACGCAACACAAGACGACCCACAATATGTCGAGCGCTGTGGAGCGAGGGCTCCGGCTCGGCTTTTGCAGCGGCTCTGCAAGGAATGGTGCCGGAGCTCTCGCCGGAGGGGAACACGGCAGGAGGGGGCCTGAGCCGCTTGGGCCTCTTTCCAAGGTGGCGGAAGCAGGCCTCCGCTCTCTGCCCTCTGCAGACCTGGCTGCCAGGTCAGTGCTTCCAGTTCCTCCTCCGCACTCGCTGTCGTCCTCCTCAGCGGCCGTGGGCGTCCTCGCTGGGGACGGGGCTCAGGGGGATGAAGGTGGGGAGGGGCCAGAGTCTCTTGAGCGGAGTGACTCTGTGGGGTGCCGTTAGAAAAGGAGATTTTGGTTGGGATGCTCCAGGTGTAATGGGAGGAGAGTGGAGGGCGGATCCCCGCTGTGTGGGAGAGGCAAACAGTGGAGCCTCCGAGACATTGCCGACTGAGATGGTAACTTACTTGTTTTTTTCCCCTTGGGCTGGGTTTAGTAGCAAGGAAAAAGAAGTCAAGCCTCAGAGTCTACTGCCCTCATGCGACAGAATGTGAGTGAGAGCAGCGAGCCTGTGACCGTTGGGGATGCCAGGCAAGAGCCCTCCATCTGGGCACCGAGCTATCGCCAGTCTCCATGAGAGAAGTGTCTGGTTTGGTGAGGACTCTACTCACGCCCCACCTGAGTCCGGGTCGGGAAGCCACATCCATTAGGGTTCGGTTTGTAAGCAAAGGTTCCTGATCAGCTGTAGTTCTGAGGGAGAAAAGGTCCCTTTTCAGAGGCTGCTCGTTTCTCTGGTCATGAACGGTGTCTTCTCCACAACTGAAGCTTGGATCCAAGAGGATGACTCCAGGTGGTGAGTTGCTTGCCTTGCTCTCCTGTTTCTCTGTTTTCTCTCCTGTGTTCACCAACTCTCTCTTTCTTTTCTCTCCTCTTCTCTCCTCGTGCCGTGTCCCTTCACAGGACACGGGTAGGTGTGCATTCCCACAAGGGAGGTCTCGGGAGCCATGGAAAAGTCGGAGCGGACGAAAATCATGCAGGGCAGTAGAAAGGCTGCTGAAAGTACCTGAAGAGACAAAGAACATGAGAAGGGGGAAGTCCAGCCTAAAACATGAGTGTAGTCTGTAAAGAGAAACAAGGGGAAGTCAAAGCCACAGAAACTCTTCAAGTTGCCGAAAGACAAGTAGGATGGGAAATTACTTCTTGAATCCAGTCTCTTGAAGATCTTAGGCTCAGTATGCGTGCCTATTTGGAGTTGCTGAGCAATCTGCCTTCTTCTGTTTGCTCTCCCTTCTAATCACTGAAAATCTACCTATCTATTCTTTGTTTATTTTTATTATTATTATTATTCAACTCAGTTTGTGCAACTGGTGCTCCATGAGGAAATGATTTGTGTATTACTCCAAGGGGCTGCCCGGTGTCACTGTTGCTCCAGGAGGGAAATGATTTGAGCACTACCTGAATTGGCCACGCAGTGTCACCATTGCTCCGTCAGGGAAATGCTTTCTGCATTACTCCAAGTGGCCACCCAGTGTCACTGTTGGTCCAGGAGGGAAATGATTTGTGCATTACACTGACTGGCCACCCAGTGTCACTGTTGCTCCATGCGGGAAATGCTTTGTCCATGACCTGAATTGGCCACACACATCACTGTTGCTCCGGGGGTGGGGGGGAGGCGGGGGATTGTTTGTGTGTTACTCCTGAGTGGCCACGTCGTGTCACTCTTCCTCCATGAGGGAAATGCTTTGTGCATTACCCTGTGTGGCCACCCAAGACAACACACACAGCACAACACCGACGCACATACACACAGAACACGTCACACATAGAGATGGGTAGTGTAAATTGCTAAAAAGGAGACATTCATTACTAATCAGATGTAGCCGTTGATGTCTCATGCACACTTCCTCGAAAAGGCAGTCAGATTCTGTCCTGATCCTTTAGTAGAGCTCAGTTTATGACAATTACTAAAATTCAGACAGTTATTACTGATCACTGCTAGTCATTAACTCCATCTGGAATGATCCTGCAAAATCCTTTCAGATTTGCTTCTGGTGATTTCTAAGAGATCGAGTCTCGAAAATTCCGAAACATGAGAAATCCTTAACGGCTTCGTGCCAGTCATTCTTTCCTCACATAATGATCCTCCTCGGTACATCTCAAATCGCTCCTGTTGACTTGGAAGAAATCAGGTCCTGAAACATACTCAAAATGAGAAATTCATCTTTGAGGTGTGCGACAGATAAATTTGAGAAGGAATCTTCCTGAAAGCCGCGAGGATTCACTTCTCACGCTATGTTACAGATCGGTTTGTGAAAATTCATATCAGAAAGTTATTCCTCCTCACGTCTCCTGCTATATTTCTCATGCAATCATGCAGCAAAAAACAATTGTATTCTCTCTTCAGGATTTGGTAAAGCTCGCTTCGTGAAAATGACTAAACATGAGGAAATCATTCTTAACAAGTACAAGTGATAAAGATTCCAGCAATAATCTTCCAGCTGTCAAAGTCAGATTCAAGACTCCCTGAATTTGTCAGACCACTCTGTAGATTAGCAAAACGCATTGCCAATGCACCCAGACAGATGTGAGTCTCCTGCAAAGCTCAAGCTAACTTATTTATATAGCTACTCTAAACCAATTTAACATAGGAGACAAAAGGAAGCGGAAACTGAGAACTATACATACATACCTTATTTTCACACGAACGTTTACCAGACTCCTACCTCAGGAGGTGCTCTAACTTAATTAGTTTGAGGACCCATGGACTCACACGCCCTAATGTTTCTCTTCCTGACATCTATATTTCAACAAAGCCTTCAAACAGCATATCTTTAAAGAATTATAATTTCAATACAATTTATTCTGCTTTCACACAACACTATTTCCAGTCTCTCAGGATGATGTGGAAGCAATCGGTTTGTGAACATTTCTAAAGATGAGAAATTCATCATTGATGTGTGCCACCGATAACTTTCTAAAAGAATCGTCTGGAGAGCCCGTAGGATTCTTTTCCGGTCAAAGCTGCAGCTCTATTCCTGAAATTTCCTGAATAATGAGAAAGTAATGCCTTCTCAGGGCTTCTAATACATTTCTCATGGAGTCATCCGAGAAAGCCAGAAGGATTCTCACCTCAGGATTCGATGAATATCACTCAGTGAAACTTACTACAAAGGAGCCAGTTATACCGGAAAAGTGCAAGTAATCAGTACCTCATGGAATCATCCTCCAAAGACCTTTTAGATACTCTCCTGCTCATTTGATAGAGATGGGTAGTGTAAATTGCTAAAAATGAGACCTTCAATTCGAATCAGATGTAGCCATTGATGTCTCATGTACGCTTCCTCGAAAAGCCATTTGGATTGTCTCCTGATCCTTTGGTAGAGATCGGTTCATGAAAATTACAAAAATTCAACAGTAATTACTGATCACTGCTAGTTATTAACTCCATCTGGCATGATCCTCCAAAATCCTTTCAGATTTGCTTCTGGTGATTTGTTATAGGTCGAGTCTCGAAAATTCCAAAAAATAAGCAATTCTCAACGGCTTGGTGGTAGTCATTCATTCCTCACATAATGAGCCTCCTTCGTACATTCCAATTCGCTCCTGTTGACTTGGAAGAAATCAGTCCTGAAATAGACTCAAAATGAGAAATTCATCTTGGATGTGCACAACAGATAAATTGGAGAAGGAATCTTCCTGAAAGACCCGGGGAGTCACTTCTCATCCTATGGTACAGAGCAGTGCGTGAAAATTACTCCCGATGAGAAAGACAAGCCTAATCTGGTATCCTGACCTATTTCTCATGGAAACATCCACCAAAAACACAAGTCTCTTATCTCTTCAGGATTTGGTGCAGATAGATCGTGAAAATTGCTAAAAATGAGAAAGTTCTAACTGACCAATGCTGTAAAAGAGTGACAAATGGAAACATCCCCCAAAAGCCTTTCAGATTCGCTTCTTGTGTTTTGGTAGATATCAGTTGATGATTTGATGAAAATTACTCCAAATGAGACAGTTCTTCCTGATCAATGTTAGTCATTAATGACACTTGGAATCATCCTCCCAAATCCTTTGATAATTAACTCCTGGTGATTGTGAATAAAATCGGTTGGTGAAAATTAGTGGGAAAGAGAAAATTCATTCCTCACCCGTCTTCTGATGAATTTCCCATGGAATCATCCACCGGAAAAACAATTGCATTCTCTCTTGGTGCCTTGGAACAGATCGGTTTGTGCAAATTACTCAAAGGGCGAAAATCATTCTTTACAAGCACCTAGTGGTAAAGACTCCAGCAATCCAGATTCTCTCCTCCTGAGTTTGTAGAGATTGGTTCATGAAAATGACTAAAAAATCAAACCTTTATTACTGATCACTGCATCTAATTAGTACCTCATGGAATCATCCTCCAAAGACCTTTCAGATGCTCTGCTGGTCACTTGGTAGAGATGGGCAGTGTAAATTGCTAAAAATGAGACCTTCAATACTAATCAGATGTAGCCATTGATGTCTCAGGCATCCTTCCTCGAAAAGCCATTCAGATTCTCTCCTGATCCTTTGGTCGAGATCGGTTCATGAAAATTACAAAAATCCAACAGTAATTACTGATCACTGCTAGTCATTAACTCCATCTGGCATGATCCTCCAAAATCCTTTCAGAATTGCTTCTGGTGATTTGTTATAGGTCGAGTCTCGAAAATTCCGAAAAATAAGCAATTCTGAATGGCTTCGTGGTAGTCATTCATTCCTCACATAATGAGCCTCCTTAGTACATTCCAATTCGCTCCTGTTGACTTGGAAGAAATCAGTTCCTGAAATAGACTCAAAATGAGAAATTCACCTTGGATGTGCGCAACAGATAAATTTGAGAAGGAATCTTCCTGAAAGACCCGAGGAGTCACTTCTCGTCCTATGGTACAGAGCAGTGCGTGAAAATTATTCCAGATGAGAAAGACATGACTAATCTGGTATCCTGATCTATTTCTCATGGAAACATCCACCAAAACACAAGTCTCCTCTCTTCAGGATTTGGTGGAGATTGATCATGAAAATTGCTGAAAATGAGAAAGTTAGAACTGATCAATGCTATAAATCAGTGACAAATGGAATCATCCCCCAAAAGCCTTTCAGATTCGCTTCTTGTGATTTGGTAGAGATCAGTTCATGATTTGATGAAAATTACTCCAAAGGAGACAGTTCTTCCTGATCAATGTTAGTCATTAATGACACTTGGAATCATCCTCCCAAATCCTTTGATAATTAACTCCTGGTGATTGTGAATAAAATCGGTTGGTGAAAATTAGTAGGAAAGAGAAAATTCATTCCTCACCCGTCTTCTGATGAATTTCCCATGGAATCATCCACCGGAAAACAATTGCATTCTCTCTTGGTGCGTTGGAAGAGATCGGTTTGTGCAAATTACTCAAAGTACGAAAATCGTTCTTTACAAGCACCTAGTGGTAAAGACTCCAGCAATCCAGATTCTCTCCTCCTGAGTTTGTAGAGATTGGTTCATGAAAATGACTAAAAAATCAAACCTTTATTACTGATCACTGCATCGAATTAGTACCTCATGGAATCATCCTCCAAAGACCTTTTAGCTACTCTGCTGGTCACTTGCTAGAGATGGGCAGTGTAAATTTCTGAAAATGAGACATTCCTTACGAATGAGATGTATCCGTTGATGTCTCATGCTCTCTTCATAGATTCATAGATTCATAGATATTTAGGTCAGAAGGGACCATTATGATCATCTAGTCTGACCTCCTGCACAACGCAGGCCACAGAATTTCACCCACCACTCCTACAAAAAAAAACCTCACACCTATATCTGTGCTATTGAAGTCCTCAAATTGTAGTTTAAAGACCTCAAGGAGCAGAGAATCCTCCAGCAAGTGACCCGTGCCCCATGCTACAGAGGAAGGCGAAAAACCTCCAGGGCCTCTTCCAATCTGCCCTGGAGGAAAATTCCTTCCCGACCCCAAATATGGCGATCAGCTAAACCCTGAGCATATGGGCAAGATTCATCAGCCAGATACTACAGAAAATTCTTTCCCAGGTAACTTGGATCTTACCCCATCTAAAACCCATCACAGGCCATTGGGCCTATTTACCATGAATATTTAATTACCAAAACCATGTTATCCCATCATACCATCTCCTCCATAAACTTATCGAGTTTAATCTTAAAGCAAGATAGATCTTTTGCCCCACTACTTCCCTCGGAAGGCTATTCCAAAACTTCACTCCTCTGATGGTTAGAAACCTTCGTCTAATTTCTAATCTAAATTTCCTAGTGGCCAGTTTATATCCATTTGTTCTTGTGTCCACATTGGTACTGAGTTTAAATAATTCCTCTCCCTCTCTGGTATTTATCCCTCTGATATATTTATAGAGAGCAATCATATCTCCCCTCAGCCTTCTTTTAGTTAGGCTAAACAAGCCAAGCTCCCTGAGTCTCCTTTCATAAGACAAGTTTTCCATTCCTCGGATCATCCTAGTAGCCCTTCTCTGTACCTGTTCCAGTTTGAATTCATCCTTCTTAAACATGGGAGACCAGAACTGCACACAGTACTCCAGGTGAGGTCTCACCAGTGCCTTATATAACGGTACTAAAACCTCCTTATCCCTACTGGAAATACCTCTCCTGATGCATCCCAAGACGACATTAGCTTTTTTCACAGCCATATCACATTGGCAGCTCATAGTCATCCTATGATCAACCAATACTCCAAGGTCCTTTTCCTCCTCTGTTACTTCTAGTTGATGCGTCCCTAGCTTATAACTAAAATTCTTGTTATTAATCCCTAAATGCATGACCTTACACTTCTCACTATTAAATTTCATCCTATTCCTATTACTCCAGTTTACAAGGTCATCCAGATCCTCCTGTAGGGTATCCCTGTCCTTCTCTAAATTAGCAATACCTCCCAGCTTTGTATCATCTGCAAAGTTTAGTAGCACACTCCCACTTTTTGTGCCCAGGTCAGTAATAAAAAGATTAAATAAGATTGGTCCCAAAACCGATCCCTGAGGAACTCCACTGGTAACCTCCCTCCAACTTGACAGTTCACCTTTCAGTAGGACCCGTTGTAGTCTCCCCTTTAACCAATTCCCTATCCACCTTTCAATATTCCTATTGATGCCCATCTTATCCAATTTAACTAATAATTCCCCATGTGGCACCGTATCAAACGCCTTACTAAAATCTAAGTAAATTAGATCCACTGCGTTTCCTTTATCTAAAAAATCTGTTACTTTCTCAAAGAAGGAGATCAGGTTGGTTTGGCACGATCTACCTTTTGTAAAACCATGTTGTATTTTGTCCCATTTACCATTGACTTCAATGTCCTTAACTACCTTCTCCTTCAAAATTTTTTCCAAGACCTTGCATACTACAGATGTCAAACTAACAGGCCTATAATTACTTGGATCACTTTTTTTCCCTTTCTTAAAAATAGGAACTATGTTAGCAATCCTCCAATCATACGGTACAACCCCTGAGTTTACAGATTCATTAAAAATTCTTGCTAATGGGCTTGCAATTTCTTGTGCCAATTCTTTTAATATTCTTGGATGAAGATTATCTGGGCCCCCCGATTTAGTCCCATTAAGCTGTTTGAGTTTCGCTTCTACCTCAGATATGGTGATGTCTACCTCCATATCCTCATTCCCATTTATCATGCTACCATTATCCCTAAGATCCTCTTTAGTCTTATTAAAGACTGAGGCAAAGTATTTGTTTAGATATTGGGCCATGCCTAGATTATCCTTGACCTCCACTCCATCCTCAGTTTTTAGCGGTCCCACTTCTTCTTTCTTTGTTTTCTTCCTATTTATATGACTATAGAACCTTTTACTATTGGTTTTAATTCCCTTTGCAAGGTCCTACTCTACTTGACTTTTAGCCTGTCTCACTTTATCCCTACATATTCTGACCTCAATAAGGTAGCTTGCCTTACTGATCCCTCCCTTCTTCCACTCCCTATATGCTTTCTGCTTTTTCTTAATTACCTCTCTAAGATGCTTGCTCATCCAGCTTGGTCTACAACTCCTGCCTATGAATTTTTTCCCCTTTCTTGGGATGCAGGCTTCCGATAGCTTCTGCAGCTTTAATTTAAAATAATCCCAACCCTCCTCTACCTTTAAACCCATAAATTCTTCAGTCCAATCCACTTCCCTAACTAATTTCCTTAATTTTTGAAAGTCAGCCCTTTTGAAATCAAAAACCTTAGTTGCAGATTTATTTTTGTTAATCCTTCCATTCAGTTTGAACTGAATTAGCTCATGATCACTTGAGCCAAGATTATCCCCTACAACCATTTCCTCTATGAGGTCCTCATTACTCACCAAGACCAAATCTAAAATAGCATCCCCTCTAGTCGGTTCAGCAACTACTTGCTGAAGGAATCCATCAGCTATCGCATCTAGGAAAATCTGAGCCCTATTATTATTACTAGCACTCATCCTCCAGTCTATATCTGGGAAGTTAAAGTCTCCCATGATCACACAGTTTCCATTAGTATTTACTTTATTAAAAACATTAAAAAGGGCTCTATCCATATCCAAATTAGATCTTCCTCAAAGCGCCATTCGGATTCTCTTCTGATGCTTTGTTAGAGATCGGTTCATGACAATTACTAACATTGAGACAGTTATTAGTGATCACCGCTAGTCATTAACTACATCTGCAATAATCCTCCAAAATCTTTTCAGATTTGCTTCTGGTGATTTGTTAGAGGTCGATTCTCGAAAATTCCGAAACATGAGAAATTCTTAACGGCTTAGTGCCAGTCATTCTTTACTCACATAATGATCCTCCTCGGTACATCTCAAATCGATCCTGTTGACTTGGAAGAAATCAGGTCCTGAAATATACTCAAAATGAGAAATTCATCTTTGTGCTGTGCGACAGATATTTTTGAGAGGGAATCTTGCTGAAAGCCCCGAGGAGTCACTTCTCGTCAGACGGTGCAGAGCAGTTTGTGAAAATTACTCAAAATGAGAACGTCATTCGTAATCAGCTATCCTGATGTCTTTCTCATGGGACCATCCACCGAAAAGCAAGTCTATTCTCTCTTTCGCATTTGGCAGAGATTTATCGTGAAAATGGCTAAAATAGAGAAAGTTATAACTGATCAATGCTAATAATCAATGACAAATGGAATCATCCTCCAAAAGCCTTTCAGATTGGCTCCTTGTGATTAGGTAGATATGAGTTGACGATTTGGTAGAAATGACTAAAAAGGAGGCATTTCTTTCTGATCAAGGTTAGCAATTAATTACACATGGAATCATCCTCCGTACTATATTCATAATTAGCTCCTTGTGATTTGGAATAAAATCGGTTCGTGAAAATTACTAGGAATGAGACAATTCATTTCTCATCCGTCTTCCGATAAATTTCCCAAGGAATCATCCAGCAGAAAAGCAAAGGCATTCTCCCTTGGTGTGTTGGAACAGATCGGTTCGTGCAAATGACTCAAGGTAGAAAATCATTCTTTAGAAGGCCCTAGTGGTGAAGACTCCAGCAATCCAGCTTCTCTCCTGGTGAGTTCGTAGCGATTGGTTCAAGAAAATTACTCCTAAGGAGACTTAAATTATTGACAAGTACTAGTGCTAAAGCTCTCCTCGAATGATTAACCAAAATGCTTTTTGATACGATGACACAGAACGGCACAGAACACGACACACAAAATTAACACACAACAAAGACACACACACATCGCGACACGGAAAGCATGACACACTAAACATCACACACACGACCCACAACATCTCACACACACTCACTCGCTCAACACAAAATGATCCACAACATGTCACACGCAACACAAGACGACCCACAATATGTCGAGCGCTGTGGAGCGAGGGCTCCGGCTCGGCTTTTGCAGCGGCTCTGGCAAGGAATGGTGCCGGAGCTCTCGCCGGAGGGGAACACGGCAGGAGGGGGCCTGAGCCGCTTGGGCCTCTTTCCAAGGTGGCGGAAGCAGGCCTCCGCTCTCTGCCCTCTGCAGACCTGGCTGCCAGGTCAGTGCTTCCAGTTCCTCCTCCGCACTCGCTGTCGTCCTCCTCAGCGGCCGTGGGCGTCCTCGCTGGGGACGGGGCTCAGGGGGATGAAGGTGGGGAGGGGCCAGAGTCTCTTGAGCGGAGTGACTCTGTGGGGTGCCGTTAGAAAAGGAGATTTTGGTTGGGATGCTCCAGGTGTAATGGGAGGAGAGTGGAGGGCGGATCCCCGCTGTGTGGGAGAGGCAAACAGTGGAGCCTCCGAGACATTGCCGACTGAGATGGTAACTTACTTGTTTTTTTCCCCTTGGGCTGGGTTTAGTAGCAAGGAAAAAGAAGTCAAGCCTCAGAGTCTACTGCCCTCATGCGACAGAATGTGAGTGAGAGCAGCGAGCCTGTGACCGTTGGGGATGCCAGGCAAGAGCCCTCCATCTGGGCACCGAGCTATCGCCAGTCTCCATGAGAGAAGTGTCTGGTTTGGTGAGGACTCTACTCACGCCCCACCTGAGTCCGGGTCGGGAAGCCACATCCATTAGGGTTCGGTTTGTAAGCAAAGGTTCCTGATCAGCTGTAGTTCTGAGGGAGAAAAGGTCCCTTTTCAGAGGCTGCTCGTTTCTCTGGTCATGAACGGTGTCTTCTCCACAACTGAAGCTTGGATCCAAGAGGATGACTCCAGGTGGTGAGTTGCTTGCCTTGCTCTCCTGTTTCTCTGTTTTCTCTCCTGTGTTCACCAACTCTCTCTTTCTTTTCTCTCCTCTTCTCTCCTCGTGCCGTGTCCCTTCACAGGACACGGGTAGGTGTGCATTCCCACAAGGGAGGTCTCGGGAGCCATGGAAAAGTCGGAGCGGACGAAAATCATGCAGGGCAGTAGAAAGGCTGCTGAAAGTACCTGAAGAGACAAAGAACATGAGAAGGGGGAAGTCCAGCCTAAAACATGAGTGTAGTCTGTAAAGAGAAACAAGGGGAAGTCAAAGCCACAGAAACTCTTCAAGTTGCCGAAAGACAAGTAGGATGGGAAATTACTTCTTGAATCCAGTCTCTTGAAGATCTTAGGCTCAGTATGCGTGCCTATTTGGAGTTGCTGAGCAATCTGCCTTCTTCTGTTTGCTCTCCCTTCTAATCACTGAAAATCTACCTATCTATTCTTTGTTTATTTTTATTATTATTATTATTCAACTCAGTTTGTGCAACTGGTGCTCCATGAGGAAATGATTTGTGTATTACTCCAAGGGGCTGCCCGGTGTCACTGTTGCTCCAGGAGGGAAATGATTTGAGCACTACCTGAATTGGCCACGCAGTGTCACCATTGCTCCGTCAGGGAAATGCTTTCTGCATTACTCCAAGTGGCCACCCAGTGTCACTGTTGGTCCAGGAGGGAAATGATTTGTGCATTACACTGACTGGCCACCCAGTGTCACTGTTGCTCCATGCGGGAAATGCTTTGTCCATGACCTGAATTGGCCACACACATCACTGTTGCTCCGGGGGTGGGGGGGAGGCGGGGGATTGTTTGTGTGTTACTCCTGAGTGGCCACGTCGTGTCACTCTTCCTCCATGAGGGAAATGCTTTGTGCATTACCCTGTGTGGCCACCCAAGACAACACACACAGCACAACACCGACGCACATACACACAGAACACGTCACACATAGAGATGGGTAGTGTAAATTGCTAAAAAGGAGACATTCATTACTAATCAGATGTAGCCGTTGATGTCTCATGCACACTTCCTCGAAAAGGCAGTCAGATTCTGTCCTGATCCTTTAGTAGAGCTCAGTTTATGACAATTACTAAAATTCAGACAGTTATTACTGATCACTGCTAGTCATTAACTCCATCTGGAATGATCCTGCAAAATCCTTTCAGATTTGCTTCTGGTGATTTCTAAGAGATCGAGTCTCGAAAATTCCGAAACATGAGAAATCCTTAACGGCTTCGTGCCAGTCATTCTTTCCTCACATAATGATCCTCCTCGGTACATCTCAAATCGCTCCTGTTGACTTGGAAGAAATCAGGTCCTGAAACATACTCAAAATGAGAAATTCATCTTTGAGGTGTGAGACAGATAAATTTGAGAAGGAATCTTCCTGAAAGCCGCGAGGATTCACTTCTCACGCTATGTTACAGATCGGTTTGTGAAAATTCATATCAGAAAGTTATTCCTCCTCACATCTCCTGCTATATTTCTCATGCAATCATGCAGCAAAAAACAATTGTATTCTCTCTTCAGGATTTGGTAAAGCTCGCTTCGTGAAAATGACTAAACATGAGGAAATCATTCTTAACAAGTACAAGTGATAAAGATTCCAGCAATAATCTTCCAGCTGTCAAAGTCAGATTCAAGACTCCCTGAATTTGTCAGACCACTCTGTAGATTAGCAAAACGCATTGCCAATGCACCCAGACAGATGTGAGTCTCCTGCAAAGCTCAAGCTAACTTATTTATATAGCTACTCTAAACCAATTTAACATAGGAGACAAAAGGAAGCGGAAACTGAGAACTATACATACATACCTTATTTTCACACGAACGTTTACCAGACTCCTACCTCAGGAGGTGCTCTAACTTAATTAGTTTGAGGACCCATGGACTCACACGCCCTAATGTTTCTCTTCCTGACATCTATATTTCAACAAAGCCTTCAAACAGCATATCTTGAAAGAATTATAATTTCAATACAATTTATTCTGCTTTCACACAACACTATTTCCAGTCTCTCAGGATGATGTGGAAGCAATCGGTTTGTGAACATTTCTAAAGATGAGAAATTCATCATTGATGTGTGCCACCGATAACTTTCTAAAAGAATCGTCTGGAGAGCCCGTAGGATTCTTTTCCGGTCAAAGCTGCAGCTCTATTCCTGAAATTTCCTGAATAATGAGAAAGTAATGCCTTCTCAGGGCTTCTAATACATTTCTCATGGAGTCATCCGAGAAAGCCAGAAGGATTCTCACCTCAGGATTCGATGAATATCACTCAGTGAAACTTACTACAAAGGAGCCAGTTATACCGGAAAAGTGCAAGTAATCAGTACCTCATGGAATCATCCTCCAAAGGCCTTTTAGCTACTCTGCTGATCACTTGGTAGAGATGGGTAGTGTAAATTGCTAAAAATGAGACCTTCAATACGAATCAGATGTAGCCATTCATGTCTCATGCACGCTTCCTCGAAAAGCCATTCGGATTCTCTCCTAATCCTTTGGTAGAGATGGGTTCATGAAAATTACAAAAATCCAACAGTAATTACTGATCACTGCTAGTCATTAACTCCATCTGGCATGATCCTCCAAAATCCTTTCAGAATTGCTTCTGGTGTTTTGTTATAGGTCGAGTCTCGAAAATTCCGATAAATAAGCAATTCTGAACGGCTTGGTGGTAGTCATTCATTCCTCACATAATGAGCCTCCTTACTACATTCCAATTCGCTCCTGTTGACTTGGAAGACATCAGTTCCTGAAATAGACTCAAAATGAGAAATTCACCTTGGATGTGTGCAACAGATAAATTTGAGAAGGAATCTTCCTGAAAGACCCGAGGATTCACTTCTCGTCCTATGGTACAGAGCAGTGCGTGAAAATTATTCCAGATGAGAAAGACATGCCTAATCTGGTATCCTGATCTATTTCTCATGGAAACATCCACCAAAACACAAGTCTCTTCTCTCTTGAGGATTTGGTGGAGATTGATCGTGAAAATTGCTAAAAATGAGAAAGTTAGAACTGATCAATACTATAAATCAGAGACAAATGGAATCATCCCCCAAAAGCCTTTCAGATTCACCTCTTGTGATTTGGTAGACATAAGTTCATGATTTGATGAAAATTACTCCAAATGAGACAGTTCTTCCTTTTCAATGTTAGTCATTAATGGCACTTGGAATCACCCTCCCAAATCCTTTGATAATTAACTCCTGGGGATTGTGAATAAAATCGGTTGGTGAAAATTAGTAGGAAAGAGAAAATTCATTCCTCACCCGTCTTCTGATGAATTTCCCATGGAATCATCCACCGGAAAACAATTGCATTCTCTCTTGGTGTGTTGGAAGAGATTGGTTTGTGCAAATTACTCAAAGTACGAAAATCGTTCTTTACAAGCACCTAGTGGTAAAGACTCCAGCAATCCAGATTCTCTCCTCCTGAGTTTGTAGAGATTGGTTCATGAAAATGACTAAAGAATCAAACCTTTATTACTGATCACTGCATCGAATTAGTACCTCATGGAATCATCCTCCAAAGGCCTTTTAGCTACTCTGCTGATCACTTGCTAGAGATGGGTAGTGTAAATTGCTAAAAATGAGACCTTCAATACGAATCAGATGTAGCCATTGATGTCTCATGCACGCTTCCTCGAAAAGCCATTCGGATTCTCTCCTGATCCTTTGGTAGAGATGGGTTCATGAAAATAACAAAAATCCAACAGTAATTACTGATCACTGCTAGTCATTAACTCCATCTGGCATGATCCTCCAAAATCCTTTCAGAATTGCTTCTGGTGTTTTGTTATAGGTCGAGTCTCGAAAATTCCGATAAATAAGCAATTCTGAACGGGCTTGGTGGTAGTCATTCATTCCTCACAGAATGAGCCTCCTTAGCACATTCCAATTCCCTCCTGTTGACTTGGAAGAAATCAGTTCCTGAAATAGACTCAAAATGAGAAATTCACCTTGGATGTGTGCAACAGATAAATGTGAGAAGGAATCTTCCTGAAAGACCCGAGGAGTCACTTCTCTTCCTATGGTACAGAGCAGTGCGTGAAAATTATTCCAGATGAGAAAGACATGCCTAATCTGGTATCCTGATCTATTTCTCATGGAAACATCAACCAAAACACAAGTCTCTTCTCTCTTCAGGATTTGGTGGAGATTGATCGTGAAAATTGCTAAAAATGAGACAGTTAGAACTGATCAATGCTCGAAATCAGTGACAAATGGAATCATCCCCCAAAAGCCTTTCAGATTCGCTTCTTGTGATTTGGTAGACATCAGTTCATGATTTGATGAAAATTACTCCAAATGAGACAGTTCTTTCTTTTCAATGTTAGTCATTAATGGCACTTGGAATCATCCTCCCAAATCCTTTGATAATTAACTCCTGGGGATTGTGAATAAAATCGGTTGGTGAAAATTAGTAGGAAAGAGAAAATTCATTCCTCACCCGTCTTCTGATGAATTTCCCATGGAATCATCCACCGGAAAACAATTGCATTCTCTCTTGGTGTGTTGGAAGAGATTGGTTTGTGCAAATTACTCAAAGTACGAAAATCGTTCTTTACAAGCACCTAGTGGTAAAGACTCCAGCAATCCAGATTCTCTCCTCCTGAGTTTGTAGAGATTGGTTCATGAAAATGACTAAAAAATCAAACCTTTATTACTGATCACTGCATCGAATTAGTACCTCATGGAATCATCCTCCAAAGGCCTTTTAGCTACTCTGCTGATCACTTGCTAGAGATGGGTAGTGTAAATTGCTAAAAATGAGACCTTCAATACGAATCAGATGTAGCCATTGATGTCTCATGCACGCTTCCTCGAAAAGCCATTCGGATTCTCTCCTGATCCTTTGGTAGAGATGGGTTCATGAAAATTACAAAAATCCAACAGTAATTACTGATCACTGCTAGTCATTAACTCCATCTGGCATGATCCTCCAAAATCCTTTCAGAATTGCTTCTGGTGATTTGTTATAGGTCGAGTCTCGAAAATTCCGATAAATAAGCAATTCTGAATGGGCTTGGTGGTAGTCATTCATTCCTCACAGAATGAGCCTCCTTAGCACATTCCAATTCGCTCCTGTTGACTTGGAAGAAATCAGTTCCTGAAATAGACTCAAAATGAGAAATTCACCTTGGATGTGCGCAACAGATCAATTTGAGAAGGAATCTTCCTGAAAGACCCGAGGAGTCACTTCTCGTCCTATGGTACAGAGCAGTGCGTGAAAATTATTCCAGATGAGAAAGACATGACTAATCTGGTATCCTGATCTATTTCTCATGGAAACATCCACCAAAACACAAGTCTCTTCTCTCTTCAGGATTTGGTGGAGATTGATCGTGAAAATTGCTAAAAATGAGAAAGTTAGAACTGATCAATGCTCTAAATCAGTGACAAATGGAATCATCCCCCAAAAGCCTTTCAGATTCACTTCTTGTGATTTGGTAGACATCAGTTCATGATTTGATGAAAATTACTCCAAATGAGACAGTTCTTCCTTTTCAATGTTAGTCATTAATGGCACTTGGAATCATCCTCCCAAATCCTTTGATAATTAACTCCTGGGGATTGTGAATAAAATCGGTTGGTGAAAATTAGTAGGAAAGAGAAAATTCTTTCCTCACCCGTCTTCTGATGAATTTCCCATGGAATCATCCACCGGAAAACAATTGCATTCTCTCTTGGTGTGTTGCAAAAGATTGGTTTGTGCAAATTACTCAAAGTACGAAAATCGTTCTTTACAAGCACATAGTGGTAAAGACTCCAGCAATCCAGATTCTCTCCTCCTGAGTTTGTAGAGATCGGTTCATGAAAATGACTAAAAAATCAAACCTTTATTACTGATCACTGCATCTAATTAGTACCTCATAGAATAATCCTCCAAAGACCTTTTAGCTACTCTGCTGGTCACTTGCTAGAGATGGGTAGTGTAAATTGCTAAAAATGAGACCTTCAATACGAATCAGATGTAGCCATTGATGTCTCATGCACGCTTCCTCAAAAAGCCATTCGGATTCTCTCCTGATCCTTTGGTAGAGATGGGTTCATGAAAATTACAAAAATCCAACAGTAATTACTGATCACTGCTAGTCATTAACTCCATCTGGCATGACCCTCCAAAATCCTTTCAGAATTGCTTCTGGTGATTTGTTATAGGTCGAGTCTCGAAAACTCCGAAAAATCAGCAATTCTGAACGGCTTGGTGGTAGTCATTCATTCCTCACATAATGAGCCTCCTTAGTACATTCCAATTCTCTCCTTTTGACTTGGAAGAAATCAGTTCCTGAAATAGACTCAAAATGAGAAATTCACCTTGGATGTGCGCAACAGATCAATTTGAGAAGGAATCTTCCTGAAAGACCCGAGGATTCACTTCTCGTCCTATGGTACAGAGCAGTGCGTGAAAATTATTCCAGATGAGAAAGACATGCCTAATCTGGTATCCTGATCTATTTCTCATGGAAACATCCACCAAAACACAAGTCTCTTCTCTCTTCAGGATTTGGTGGAGATTGATCGTGAAAATTGCTTAAAATGATACAGTTAGAACTGATCAATGCTCTAAATCAGTGACAAATGGAATCATCCCCCAAAAGCCTTTCAGATTCACTTCTTGTGATTTGGTAGACATCGGTTCATGATTTCATGAAAATTACTCCAAATGAGACAGTTCTTCCTTTTCAATGTTAGTCATTAATGGCACTTGGAATCATCCTCCCAAATCCTTTGATAATTAACTTCTGGGGAATGTGAATAAAATCGGTTGGTGAAAATTAGTAGGAAAGAGAAAATTCTTTCCTTACAAGTCTTCTGATGAATTTCCCATGGAATCATCCACCGGAAAACAATTGCATTCTCTCTTGGTGTGTTGGAAAAGATTGGTTTGTGCAAATTACTCAAAGTACGAAAATCGTTCTTTACAAGCACATAGTGGTAAAGACTCCAGCAATCCAGATTCTCTCCTCCTGAGTTTGTAGAGATCGGTTCATGAAAATGACTAAAAAATCAAACCTTTATTACTGATCACTGCATCTAATTAGTACCTCATAGAATAATCCTCCAAAGACCTTTTAGCTACTCTGCTGGTCACTTGCTACAGATGGGTAGTGTAAATTGCTAAAAATGAGACCTTCAATACGAATCAGATGTAGCCATTGATGTCTCATGCACGCTTCCTCGAAAAGCCATTCGGATTCTCTCCTGATCCTTTGGTAGAGATGGGTTCATGAAAATTACAAAAATCCAACAGTAATTACTGATCACTGCTAGTCATTAACTCCATCTGGCATGATCCTCCAAAATCCTTTCAGAATTGCTTCTGGTGATTTGTTATAGGTCGAGTCTCGAAAATTCCGATAAATAAGCAATTCTAAACGGGCTTGGTGGTAGTCATTCATTCCTCACAGAATGAGCCTCCTTAGCACATTCCAATTCGCTCCTGTTGACTTGGAAGAAATCAGTTCCTGAAATAGACTCAAAATGAGAAATTCACCTTGGATGTGCGCAACAGATCAATTTGAGAAGGAATCTTCCTGAAAGACCCGAGGAGTCACTTCTCGTCCTATGGTACAGAGCAGTGCGTGAAAATTATTCCAGATGAGAAAGACATGCCTAATCTGGTATCCTGATCTATTTCTCATGGAAACATCCACCAAAACACAAGTCTCTTCTCTCTTCAGGATTTGGTGGAGATTGATCGTGAAAATTGCTAAAAATGAGAAAGTTAGAACTGATCAATGCTCTAAATCAGTGACAAATGGAATCATCCCCCAAAAGCCTTTCAGATTCACTTCTTGTGATTTGGTAGACATCAGTTCATGATTTGATGAAAATTACTCCAAATGAGACAGTTCTTCCTTTTCAATGTTAGTCATTAATGGCACTTGGAATCATCCTCCCAAATCCTTTGATAATTAACTCCTGGGGATTGTGAATAAAATCGGTTGGTGAAAATTAGTAGGAAAGAGAAAATTCTTTCCTCACCCGTCTTCTGATGAATTTCCCATGGAATCATCCACCGGAAGACAATTGCATTCTCTCTTGGTGTGTTGCAAAAGATTGGTTTGTGCAAATTACTCAAAGTACGAAAATCGTTCTTTACAAGCACATAGTGGTAAAGACTCCAGCAATCCAGATTCTCTCCTCCTGAGTTTGTAGAGATCGGTTCATGAAAATGACTAAAAAATCAAACCTTTATTACTGATCACTGCATCTAATTAGTACCTCATAGAATAATCCTCCAAAGACCTTTTAGCTACTCTGCTGGTCACTTGCTAGAGATGGGTAGTGTAAATTGCTAAAAATGAGACCTTCAATACGAATCAGATGTAGCCATGGATGTCTCATGCACGCTTCCTCAAAAAGCCATTCGGATTCTCTCCTGATCCTTTGGTAGAGATGGGTTCATGAAAATTACAAAAATCCAACAGTAATTACTGATCACTGCTAGTCATTAACTCCATCTGGCATGACCCTCCAAAATCCTTTCAGAATTGCTTCTGGTGATTTGTTATAGGTCGAGTCTCGAAAACTCCGAAAAATCAGCAATTCTGAACGGCTTGGTGGTAGTCATTCATTCCTCACATAATGAGCCTCCTTAGTACATTCCAATTCTCTCCTTTTGACTTGGAAGAAATCAGTTCCTGAAATAGACTCAAAATGAGAAATTCACCTTGGATGTGCGCAACAGATCAATTTGAGAAGGAATCTTCCTGAAAGACCCGAGGATTCACTTCTCGTCCTATGGTACAGAGCAGTGCGTGAAAATTATTCCAGATGAGAAAGACATGCCTAATCTGGTATCCTGATCTATTTCTCATGGAAACATCCACCAAAACACAAGTCTCTTCTCTCTTCAGGATTTGGTGGAGATTGATCGTGAAAATTGCTTAAAATGAGAAAGTTAGAACTGATCAATGCTCTAAATCAGTGACAAATGGAATCATCCCCCAAAAGCCTTTCAGATTCACTTCTTGTGATTTGGTAGACATCGGTTCATGATTTGATGAAAATTACTCCAAATGAGACAGTTCTTCCTTTTCAATGTTAGTCATTAATGGCACTTGGAATCATCCTCCCAAATCCTTTGATAATTAACTTCTGGGGATTGTGAATAAAATCGGTTGGTGAAAATTAGTAGGAAAGAGAAAATTCTTTCCTCACAAGTCTTCTGATGAATTTCCCATGGAATCATCCACCGGAAAACAATTGCATTCTCTCTTGGTGTGTTGGAAAAGATTGGTTTGTGCAAATTACTCAAAGTACGAAAATCGTTCTTTACAAGCACATAGTGGTAAAGACTCCAGCAATCCAGATTCTCTCCTCCTGAGTTTGTAGAGATCGGTTCATGAAAATGACTAAAAAATCAAACCTTTATTACTGATCACTGCATCTAATTAGTACCTCATAGAATAATCCTCCAAAGACCTTTTAGCTACTCTGCTGGTCACTTGCTAGAGATGGGTAGTGTAAATTGCTAAAAATGAGACCTTCAATACGAATCAGATGGAGCCATTGATGTCTCATGCACGCTTCCTCGAAAAGCCATTCGGATTCTCTCCTGATCCTTTGGTAGAGATGGGTTCATGAAAATTACAAAAATCCAACAGTAATTACTGATCACTGCTAGTCATTAACTCCATCTGGCATGATCCTCCAAAATCCTTTCAGAATTGCTTCTGGTGATTTGTTATAGGTCGAGTCTCGAAAATTCCGATAAATAAGCAATTCTAAACGGGCTTGGTGGTAGTCATTCATTCCTCACAGAATGAGCCTCCTTAGCACATTCCAATTCGCTCCTGTTGACTTGGAAGAAATCTGTTCCTGAAATAGACTCAAAATGAGAAATTCACCTTGGATGTGCGCAAGAGATCAATTTGAGAAGGAATCTTCCTGAAAGACCCGAGGAGTCACTTCTCGTCCTATGGTACAGAGCAGTGCGTGAAAATTATTCCAGATGAGAAAGACATGCCTAATCTGGTATCCTGATCTATTTCTCATGGAAACATCCACCAAAACACAAGTCTCTTCTCTCTTCAGGATTTGGTGGAGATTGATCGTGAAAATTGCTAAAAATGAGAAAGTTAGAACTGATCAATGCTCTAAATCAGTGACAAATGGAATCATCCCCCAAAAGCCTTTCAGATTCACTTCTTGTGATTTGGTAGACATCAGTTCATGATTTGATGAAAATTACTCCAAATGAGACAGTTCTTCCTTTTCAATGTTAGTCATTAATGGCACTTGGAATCATCCTCCCAAATCCTTTGATAATTAACTCCTGGGGATTGTGAATAAAATCGGTTGGTGAAAATTAGTAGGAAAGAGAAAATTCTTTCCTCACCCGTCTTCTGATGAATTTCCCATGGAATCATCCACCGGAAAACAATTGCATTCTCTCTTGGTGTGTTGGAAAAGATTGGTTTGTTCAAATTACTCAAAGTACGAAAATCGTTCTTTACAAGCACATAGTGGTAAAGACTCCAGCAATCCAGATTCTCTCCTCCTGAGTTTGTAGAGATCGGTTCATGAAAATGACTAAAAAATCAAACCTTTATTACTGATCACTGCATCTAATTAGTACCCCACAGAATAATCCTCCAAAGACCTTTTAGCTACTCTGCTGGTCACTTGCTAGAGATGGGTAGTGTAAATTGCTAAAAATGAGACCTTCAATACGAATCAGATGTAGCCATTGATGTCTCATGCACGCTTCCTCAAAAGCCATTCGGATTCTCTCCTGATCCTTTGGTAGAGATGGGTTTATGAAAATTACAAAAATCCAACAGTAATTACTGATCACTGCTAGTCATTAACTCCATCTGGCATGATCCTCCAAAATCCTTTCAGAATTGCTTCTGGTGATTTGTTATAGGTCGAGTCTCGAAAATTCCGATAAATAAGGAATTCTAAACGGGCTTGGTGGTAGTCATTCATTCCTCACAGAATGAGCCTCCTTAGCACATTCCAATTCGCTCCTGTTGACTTGGAAGAAATCAGTTCCTGAAATAGACTCAAAATGAGAAATTCACCTTGGATGTGCGCAACAGATCAATTTGAGAAGGAATCTTCCTGAAAGACCCGAGGAGTCACTTCTCGTCCTATGGTACAGAGCAGTGCGTGAAAATTATTCCAGATGAGAAAGACATGCCTAATCTGGTATCCTGATCTATTTCTCATGGAAACATCCACCAAAACACAAGTCTCTTCTCTCTTCAGGATTTGGTGGAGATTGATCGTGAAAATTGCTAAAAATGAGAAAGTTAGAACTGATCAATGCTCTAAATCAGTGACAAATGGAATCATCCCCCAAAAGCCTTTCAGATTCACGTCTTGTGATTTGGTAGACATCAGTTCATGATTTGATGAAAATTACTCCAAATGAGACAGTTCTTCCTTTTCAATGTTAGTCATTAATGGCACTTGGAATCATCCTCGCAAATCCTTTGATAATTAACTCCTGGGGATTGTGAATAAAATCGGTTGGTGAAAATTAGTAGGAAAGAGAAAATTCTTTCCTCACCCGTCTTCTGATGAATTTCCCATGGAATCATCCACCGGAAAACAATTGCATTCTCTCTTGGTGTGTTGCAAAAGATTGGTTTGTGCAAATTACTCAAAGTACGAAAATCGTTCTTTACAAGCACATAGTGGTAAAGACTCCAGCAATCCAGATTCTCTCCTCCTGAGTTTGTAGAGATCGGTTCATGAAAATGACTAAAAAATCAAACCTTTATTACTGATCACTGCATCTAATTAGTACCTCATAGAATAATCCTCCAAAGAACTTTTAGCTACTCTGCTGGTCACTTGCTAGAGATGGGTAGTGTAAATTGCTAAAAATGAGACCTTCAATACGAATCAGATGTAGCCATTGATGTCTCATGCACGCTTCCTCAAAAAGCCATTCGGATTCTCTCCTGATCCTTTGGTAGAGATGGGTTCATGAAAATTACAAAAATCCAACAGTAATTACTGATCACTGCTAGTCATTAACTCCATCTGGCATGACCCTCCAAAATCCTTTCAGAATTGCTTCTGGTGATTTGTTATAGGTCGAATCTCGAAAACTCCGAAAAATAAGCAATTCTGAACGGCTTGGTGGTAGTCATTCATTCCTCACATAATGAGCCTCCTTAGTACATTCCAATTCTCTCCTTTTGACTTGGAAGAAATCAGTTCCTGAAATAGACTCAAAATGAGAAATTCACCTTGGATGTGCGCAACAGATCAATTTGAGAAGGAATCTTCCTGAAAGACCCGAGGATTCACTTCTCGTCCTATGGTACAGAGCAGTGCGTGAAAATTATTCCAGATGAGAAAGACATGCCTAATCTGGTATCCTGATCTATTTCTCATGGAAACATCCACCAAAACACAAGTCTCTTCTCTCTTCAGGATTTGGTGGAGATTGATCGTGAAAATTGCTTAAAATGATACAGTTAGAACTGATCAATGCTCTAAATCAGTGACAAATGGAATCATCCCCCAAAAGCCTTTCAGATTCACTTCTTGTGATTTGGTAGACATCGGTTCATGATTTGATGAAAATTACTCCAAATGAGACAGTTCTTCCTTTTCAATGTTAGTCATTAATGGCACTTGGAATCATCCTCCCAAATCCTTTGATAATTAACTCCTGGGGATTGTGAATAAAATCGGTTGGTGAAAATTAGTAGGAAAGAGAAAATTCTTTCCTCACCCGTCTTCTGATGAATTTCCCATGGAATCATCCACCGGAAAACAATTGCATTCTCTCTTGGTGTGTTGGAAGAGATTGGTTTGTGCAAATTACTCAAAGTACGAAAATCGTTCTTTACAAGCACATAGTGGTAAAGACTCCAGCAATCCAGATTCTCTCCTCCTGAGTTTGTAGAGATCGGTTCATGAAAATGACTAAAAAATCAAACCTTTATTACTGATCACTGCATCTAATTAGTACCTCATAGAATAATCCTCCAAAGACCTTTTAGCTACTCTGCTGGTCACTTGCTAGAGATGGGTAGTGTAAATTGCTAAAAATGAGACCTTCAATACGAATCAGATGGAGCCATTGATGTCTCATGCACGCTTCCTCGAAAAGCCATTCGGATTCTCTCCTGATCCTTTGGTAGAGATGGGTTCATGAAAATTACAAAAATCCAACAGTAATTACTGATCACTGCTAGTCATTAACTCCATCTGGCATGATCCTCCAAAATCCTTTCAGAATTGCTTCTGGTGATTTGTTATAGGTCGAGTCTCGAAAATTCCGATAAATAAGCGATTCTGAACGGGCTTGGTGGTAGTCATTCATTCCTCACAGAATGAGCCTCCTTAGCACATTCCAATTCGCTCCTGTTGACTTGGAAGAAATCAGTTCCTGAAATAGACTCAAAATGAGAAATTCACCTTGGATGTGCGCAACAGATCAATTTGAGAAGGAATCTTCCTGAAAGACCCGAGGAGTCACTTCTCGTCCTATGGTACAGAGCAGTGCGTGAAAATTATTCCAGATGAGAAAGACATGCCTAATCTGGTATCCTGATCTATTTCTCATGGAAACATCCACCAAAACACAAGTCTCTTCTCTCTTCAGGATTTGGTGGAGATTGATCGTGAAAATTGCTAAAAATGAGAAAGTTAGAACTGATCAATGCTCTAAATCAGTGACAAATGGAATCATCCCCCAAAAGCCTTTCAGATTCACTTCTTGTGATTTGGTAGACATCAGTTCATGATTTGATAAAAATTACTCCAAATGAGACAGTTCTTCCTTTTCAATGTTAGTCATTAATGGCACTTGGAATCATCCTCCCAAATCCTTTGATAATTAACTCCTGGGGATTGTGAATAAAATCGGTTGGTGAAAATTAGTAGGAAAGAGAAAATTCTTTCCTCACCCGTCTTCTGATGAATTTCCCATGGAATCATCCACCGGAAAACAATTGCATTCTCTCTTGGTGTGTTGGAAAAGATTGGTTTGTGCAAATTACTCAAAGTACGAAAATCGTTCTTTACAAGCACATAGTGGTAAAGACTCCAGCAATCCAGATTCTCTCCTCCTGAGTTTGTAGAGATCGGTTCATGAAAATGACTAAAAAATCAAACCTTCATTACTGATCACTGCATCTAATTAGTACCTCATAGAATAATCCTCCAAAGACCTTTTAGCTACTCTGCTGGTCACTTGCTAGAGATGGGTAGTGTAAATTGCTAAAAATGAGACCTTCAATACGAATCAGATGTAGCCATTGATGTCTCATGCACGCTTCCTCAAAAAGCCATTCGGATTCTCTCCTGATCCTTTGGTAGAGATGGGTTCATGAAAATTACAAAAATCCAACAGTAATTACTGATCACTGCTAGTCATTAACTCCATCTGGCATGACCCTCCAAAATCCTTTCAGAATTGCTTCTGGTGATTTGTTATAGGTCGAGTCTCGAAAACTCAGAAAAAAAAGCAATTCTGAACGGCTTGGTGGTAGTCATTCATTCCTCACATAATGAGCCTCCTTAGTACATTCCAATTCGCTCCTTTTGACTTGGAAGAAATCAGTTCCTGAAATAGACTCAAAATGAGAAATTCACCTTGGATGTGCGCAACAGATCAATTTGAGAAGGAATCTTCCTGAAAGACGCGAGGATTCACTTCTCGTCCTATGGTACAGAGCAGTGCGTGAAAATTATTCCAGATGAGAAAGACATGCCTAATCTGGTATCCTGATCTATTTCTCATGGAAACATCCACCAAAACACAAGTCTCTTCTCTCTTCAGGATTTGGTGGAGATTGATCGTGAAAATTGCTAAAAATGATACAGTTAGAACTGATCAATGCTCTAAATCAGTGACAAATGGAATCATCCCCCAAAAGCCTTTCAGATTCACTTCTTGTGATTTGGTAGACATCAGTTCATGATTTGATGAAAATTACTCCAAATGAGACAGTTCTTCCTTTTCAATGTTAGTCATTAATGGCACTTGGAATCATCCTCCCAAATCCTTTGATAATTAACTCCTGGGGATTGTGAATAAAATCGGTTGGTGAAAATTAGTAGGAAAGAGAAAATTCATTCCTCACCCGTCTTCTGATGAATTTCCCATGGAATCATCCACCGGAAAACAATTGCATTCTCTCTTGGTGTGTTGGAAGAGTTTGGTTTGTGCAAATTACTCAAAGTACGAAAATCGTTCTTTACAAGCACCTAGTGGTAAAGACTCCAGCAATCCAGATTCTCTCCTCCTGAGTTTGTAGAGATTGGTTCATGAAAATGACTAAAAAATCAAACGTTTATTACTGATCACTGCATCGAATTAGTACCTCATGGAATCATCCTCCAAAGACCTTTTAGCTACTCTGCTGGTCATTTGCTAGAGATGGATAGTGTAAATTGCTAAAAATGAGACCTTCAATACGAATCAGATGTAGCCATTGATGTCTCATGCACGCTTCCTCGAAAAGCCATTCGGATTCTCTCCTGATCCTTTGGTAGAGATGGGTTCATGAAAATTACAAAAATCCAACAGTAATTACTGATCACTGCTAGTCATTAACTCCATCTGGCATGATCCTCCAAAATCCTTTCAGAATTGCTTTCTGGTGATTTGTTATAGGTCGAGTCTCGAAAATTCCGATAAATAAGCAATTCTGAACGGCTTGGTGGTAGTCATTCATTCCTCACATAATGAGCCTCCTTAGTACATTCCAATTCGCTCCTGTTGACTTGGAAGAAATCAGTTCCTGAAATAGACTCGAAATGAGAAATTCACCTTGGATGTGTGCAACAAGTAAATTTGAGAAGGAATCTTCCTGAAAGACCCGGGGATTCACTTCTCGTCCTATGGTACAGAGCAGTGTGTGAAAATTATTCCAGATGAGAAAGACATGCCTAATCTGGTATCCTGATCTATTTCTCATGGAAACATCCACCAAAGCACAAGTCTCTTCTCTCTTCAGGATTTGGTGGAGATTGATCGTGAAAATTGCTAAAAATGAGAAAGTTAGAACTGATCAATACTATAAATCAGTGACAAATGGAATCATCCCCCAAAAGCCTTTCAGATTCACTTCTTGTGATTTGGTAGACATCAGTTCATGATTTGATGAAAATTACTCCAAATGAGACAGTTCTTCCTGATCAATGTTAGTCATTAATGACACTTGGAATCATCCTCCCAAATCCTTTGATAATTAACTCCTGGGGATTGTGAATAAAATCGGTTGGTGAAAATTAGTAGGAAAGAGAAAATTCATTCCTCACCCGTCTTCTGATGAATTTCCCATGGAATCATCCACCGGAAAACAATTGCATTCTCTCTTGGTGTGTTGGAAGAGATTGGTTTGTGCAAATTACTCAAAGTACGAAAATCGTTCTTTACAAGCACATAGTGGTAAAGACTCCAGCAATCCAGATTCTCTCCTCCTGAGTTTGTAGAGATCGGTTCATGAAAATGACGAAAAAATCAAACCTTTATTACTGATCACTGCATCTAATTAGTACCTCATAGAATAATCCTCCAAAGACCTTTTAGCTACTCTGCTGGTCACTTGCTAGAGATGGGTAGTGTAAATTGCTAAAAATGAGACCTTCAATACGAATCAGATGTAGCCATTGATGTCTCATGCACGCTTCCTCGAAAAGCCATTCGGATTCTCTCCTGATCCTTTGGTAGAGATGGGTTCATGAAAATTACAAAAATCCAACAGTAATTACTGATCACTGCTAGTCATTAACTCCATCTGGCATGATCCTCCAAAATCCTTTCAGAATTGCTTCTGGTGATTTGTTATAGGTCGAGTCTCGAAAATTCCGATAAATAAGCAATTCTGAACGGGTTGGTGGTAGTCATTCATTCCTCACATAATGAGCCTCCTTAGTACATTCCAATTCGCTCCTGTTGACTTGGAAGAAATCAGTTCCTGAAATAGACTCAAAATGAGAAATTCACCTTGGATGTGTGCAACAAGTAAATTTGAGAAGGAATCTTCCTGAAAGACCCGGGGATTCACTTCTCGTCCTATGGTACAGAGCAGTGCGTGAAAATTATTCCAGATGAGAAAGACATGCCTAATCTGGTATCCTGATCTATTTCTCATGGAAACATCCACCAAAGCACAAGTCTCTTCTCTCTTCAGGATTTGGTGGAGATTGATCGTGAAAATTGCTAAAAATGAGAAAGTTAGAACTGATCAATACTATAAATCAGTGACAAAGGGAATCATCCACCAAAAGCCTTTCAGATTCGCTTCTTGTGATTTGGTAGAGATCATTTCATGATTTGATGAAAATTACTCCAAATGAGACAGTTCTTCCTGATCAATGTTAGTCATTAATGACACTTGGAATCATCCTCCCAAATCCTTTGATAATTAACTCCTGGGGATTGTGAATAAAATCGGTTGGTGAAAATTAGTAGGAAAGAGAAAATTCATTCCTCACCCGTCTTCTGATGAATTTCCCATGGAATCATCCACCGGAAAACAATTGTATTCTCTCTTGGTGTGTTGGAAGAGATTGGTTTGTGCAATTTACTCAAAGTACGAAAATCGTTCTTTACAAGCACCTAGTGGTAAAGACTCCAGCAATCCAGATTCTCTCCTCCTGAGTTTGTAGAGATTGGTTCATGAAAATGACTAAAAAATCAAACCTTTATTACTGATCACTGCATCGAATTAGTACCTCATGGAATCATCCTCCAAAGGCCTTTTAGCTACTCTGCTGATCACTTGCTAGAGATGGGTTGTGTAAATTGCTAAAAATGAGACCTTCAATACGAATCAGATGTAGCCATTGATGTCTCATGCACGCTTCCTCGAAAA
Source organism: Eretmochelys imbricata (assembly GCF_965152235.1). Classification (NCBI taxonomy): domain Eukaryota; kingdom Metazoa; phylum Chordata; order Testudines; family Cheloniidae; genus Eretmochelys; species Eretmochelys imbricata. The sequence goes on along the minus strand of NW_027554341.1, from coordinate 2,622,582 downwards.
GCCATTCGGATTCTCTCCTGATCCTTTGGTAGAGATGGGTTCATGAAAATTACAAAAATCCAACAGTAATTACTGATCACTGCTAGTCATTAACTCCATCTGGCATGACCCTCCAAAATCCTTTCAGAATTGCTTCTGGTGATTTGTTATAGGTCGAGTCTCGAAAACTCCGAAAATTAAGCAATTCTGAACGGCTTGGTGGTAGTCTTTCATTCCTCACATAATGAGCCTCCTTAGTACATTCCAATTCGCTCCTTTTGACTTGGAAGAAATCAGTTCCTGAAATAGACTCAAAATGAGAAATTCACCTTGGATGTGCGCAACAGATCAATTTGAGAAGGAATCTTCCTGAAAGACCCGAGGAGTCACTTCTCGTCCTATGGTACAGAGCAGTGCGTGAAAATTATTCCAGATGAGAAAGACATGCCTAATCTGGTATCCTGATCTATTTCTCATGGAAACATCCACCAAAACACAAGTCTCTTCTCTCTTCAGGATTTGGTGGAGATTGATCGTGAAAATTGCTAAAAATGATACAGTTAGAACTGATCAATGCTCTAAATCAGTGACAAATGGAATCATCCCCCAAAAGCCTTTCAGATTCACTTCTTGTGATTTGGTAGACATCAGTTCATGATTTGATGAAAATTACTCCAAATGAGACAGGTCTTCCTTTTCAATGTTAGTCATTAATGGCACTTGGAATCATCCTCCCAAATCCTTTGATAATTAACTCCTGGGGATTGTTTATAAAATCGGTTGGTGAAAATTAGTAGTAAAGAGAAAATTCTTTCCTCACAAGTCTTCTGATGAATTTCCCATGGAATCATCCACCGGAAAACAATTGCATTCTCTCTTGGTGTGTTGGAAAAGATTGGTTTGTGCAAATTACTCAAAGTACGAAAATCGTTCTTTACAAGCACATAGTGGTAAAGACTCCAGCAATCCAGATTCTCTCCTCCTGAGTTTGTAGAGATCGGTTCATGAAAATGACTAAAAAATCAAACCTTTATTACTGATCACTGCATCTAATTAGTACCTCATAGAATAATCCTCCAAAGACCTTTTAGCTACTCTGCTGGTCACTTGCTAGAGATGGGTAGTGTAAATTGCTAAAAATGAGACCTTCAATACGAATCAGATGTAGCCATTGATGTCTCATGCACGCTTCCTCGAAAAGCCATTCGGATTCTCTCCTGATCCTTTGGTAGAGATGGGTTCATGAAAATTACAAAAATCCAACAGTAATTACTGATCACTGCTAGTCATTAACTCCATCTGGCATGATCCTCCAAAATCCTTTCAGAATTGCTTCTGGTGATTTGTTATACTCGAGTCTTGAAAATTCGAAAAATAAGCAATTCTGAACGGCTTCGTGATAGTCATTCATTCCTCACATAATGAGCCTCCTTAGTACATTCCAATTCTCTCCTGTTGACTTGGAAGAAATCAGTTCCTGAAATAGACTCAACATGAGAAATTCATATTGGATGTGCGCAACAGACAAATTGGAGAAGGAATCTTCCTGAAAGACCCGAGGATTCACTTCTCGTCCTATGCTACAGAGCAGTGCGTGAAAATTACTCCAGATGAGAAAGACATGCCTAATCTGGTATCCTGATCTATTGCTCATGGAAACATCCACCAAAACACAAGTCTATTCTCTCTTCAGGATTTGGTGGAGATTGATGGTGAAAATTGCTAAAAATGAGAAAGTTATAACAGATCCATGCTCTAAATCAGTGACAAATGGAATCATCCCCCAAAAGCCTTTCCGATTCGCTTCTTGTGATTTGGTAGATATCAGTTCATGATTTGATGAAAATGACTCAAAATGGGAGAGTTCTTCCTGATCAATGCTAGTAATTAATTACACTTGGAATCATCCTCCCAAATCCTTTGACAATGAACTCCTGGTGATTGTGAATAAAATCGGTTGGTGAAAATTAGTAGGAAAGAGAAAATTCATTCCTCACCCGTCTTCTGATGAATTTCCCATGGAATCATCCACCGGAAAAACAATTGCATTCTCTCTTGGTGCCTTGGAACAGATTGGTTTGTGCAAATTACTCAAAGTAGAAAAATCATTCTTTACAAGCACCTAGTGGTAAAGACTCCAGCAATCCTCCAGCAATTCTCTCCTCCTGAGTTTGTAGAGATTGGTTCATGAAAATTACTAACAAACCAAACATTTATTACTGATCCCTGCAGCTAATTAGCACCTCATGGAATCTTCCTCCAAAGAACTTGTCGATAATCTGCTGGTCACTTGGTAGAGATGGGTAGTGTAAATTGCTAAAAAGGAGACCTTCAATACGAATCAGATGTAGCCTTTGATGTCTCATGCACGCTTCCTCGAAAGCCATTCGGATTCTCTCCTGATCCTTTGGTAGAGATCGGTTCACGAAAATTAAAAAAATTCAACAGTAATTACTTATCACTGCTGCTCATTAACTCCATCTGGCATGATCCTCCAAAATCCTTTCAGATTTGCTTCTGGTGATTTGTTATAGTCGAGTCTTGAAAATTCGAAAAATAAGCAATCCTGAACGGCTTCGTGGTAGTCATTCATTCCTCACATAATGAGCCTCCTTAGTACATTCCAATTCGCTCCTGTTGACTTGGAAGAAATCAGTTCCTGAAATAGACTCAACATGAGAAATTCATCTTGGATGTGCGCAACAGACAAATTGGAGTAGGAATCTTCCTGAAAGAACGGAGGATTCACTTCTCGTCCTATGCTACAGAGCAGTGCGTGAAAATTACTCAGGATGAGAAAGACATGCCTAATCTGGTATCCTGATCTATTGCTCATGGAAACATCCACCAAAACACAAGTCTATTCTCTCTTCAGGATTTGGTGGAGATTGATGGTGAAAATTGCTAAAAATGAGAAAGTTGTAACTGATCCATGCTATAAATCAGTGACAAATGGAATCATCCCCCAAAAGCCTTTCCGATTCGCTTCTTGTGATTTGGTAGAAATCAGTTCATGATTTGATGAAAATGACTCAAAATGGGAGAGTTCTTCCTGATCAATGCTAGTAATCAATTACACTTGGAATCATCCTCCCAAATCCTTTGACAATTAACTCCTGGTGATTGTGAATAAAATCGGTTGGTGAAAATTAGTAGGAAAGAGAAAATTCATTCCTCACCCGTCTTCTGATGAATTTTGCCATGGAATCATCCACCAGAAAAACAATTGCATTCTCTCTTGGTGCCTTGGAACAGATCGGTTTGTGCAAATTACTCAAAGTACAAAAATCATTCTTTACAAGCACCTAGTGGTAAAGACTCCAGCAATCCTCCAGCAATTCTCTCCTCCTGAGTTTGTAGAGATTGGTTCATGAAAATAACTAACAAATCAAACATTTATTACTGATCCCTGCAGCTAATTAGTACCTCATGGAATCATCCTCCAAAGAACTTTTCGATACTCTGCTGGTCACTTGGTAGAGATGGGTAGTGTAAATTGCTAAAAAGGAGACCTTCAATACGAATCAGATGTAGCCTTTGATGTCTCATGCACGCTTCCTCGAAAAGCCATTCGGATTCTCTCCTGATCCTTTGGTAGAGATCGGTTCACGAAAATTACAAAAATTCAACAGTAATTACTGATCACTGCTACTCTTTAACTCCATCTGGCATGATCCTCCAAAATCCTTTCAGATTTGCTTCTGGTGATTTGTTACAGTCGAGTCTTGAAAATTCGAAAAATAAGCAATTCTGAACGGCTTCGTGGTAGTCATTCATTCCTCACATAATGAGACTTCTTAGTATATTCCAATTCGCTCCTGTTGACTTGGAAGAAATCAGTTCCTGAAATAGACTCAACATGAGAAATTCATCTTGGATGTGCGCAACAGACAAATTGGAGTAGGAATCTTCCTGAAAGAACGGAGGATTCACTTCTCGTCCTATGCTACAGAGCAGTGCGTGAAAATTACTCAGGATGAGAAAGACATGCCTAATCTGGTATCCTGATCTATTGCTCATGGAAACATCCACCAAAACACAAGTCTATTCTCTCTTCAGGATTTGGTGGAGATTGATGGTGAAAATTGCTAAAAATGAGAAAGTTGTAACTGATCCATGCTGTAAATCAGTGACAAATGGAATCATCCCCCAAAAGCCTTTCCGATTCGCTTCTTGTGATTTGGTAGATATCAGTTCATGATTTGATGAAAATGACTCAAAATGGGAGAGTTCTTCCTGATCAATGCTAGTCATTAATGGCACTTGGAATCATCCTCCCAAATCCTTTGACAATTAACTCCTGGTGATTGTGAATAAAATCGGTTGGTGAAAATTAGTAGGAAAGAGAAAATTCATTCCTCACCCGTCTTCTGATGAATTTCCCATGGAATCATCCACCGGAAAAACAATTGCATTCTCTCTTGGTGCCTTGGAACAGATCGGTTTGTGCAAATTACTCAAAGTAGAAAAATCATTCTTTACAAGCACCTAGTAGTAAAGACTCCAGCAATCCTCCAGCAATTCTCTCCTCCTGAGTTTGTAGAGATTGGTTCATGAAAATTACTAACAAATCAAACATTTATTACTGATCCCTGCAGCTAATTAGTACCTCATGGAATCATCCTCCAAAGACCTTTTCGATACTCTGCTGGTCACTTGGTAGAGATGGGTAGTGTAAATTGCTAAAAAGGAGACCTTCAATACGAATCAGATGTAGCCATTGATGTCTCATGCACGCTTCCTCGAAAAGCCATTTGGATTCTCTCCTGATCCTTTGGTAGAGATCGGTTCACGAAAATTACAAAAATTCAACATTAATTACTGATCACTGCTACTCATTAACTCCATCTGGCATGATCCTCCAAAATCCTTTCAGATTTGCTTCTGGTGATTTGTTATACTCGAGTCTTGAAAATTCCGAAAGATAAGCAATTCTGAACGGCTTCGTGGTAGTCATTCATTCCTCACATAATGAGCCTCCTTAGTACATTCCAATTCGCTCCTGTTGACTTGGAAGAAATCAGTTCCTGAAATAGACTCAACATGAGAAATTCATCTTGGATGTGCGCAACAGACAAATTGGAGAAGGAATCTTCCTGAAAGACCCGAGGATTCACTTCTCGTCCTATGCTACAGAGCAGTGCGTGAAAATTACTCCAGATGAGAAAGACATGCCAAATCTGGTATCCTGATCTATTGGTCATGGAATCATCCACCAAAACACAAGTCTATTCTCTCTTCAGGATTTGGTGGAGATTGATGGTGAAAATTGCTAAAAATGAGAAAGTTATAACTGATCCATGCTATAAATCAGTGACAAATGGAATCATCCCCCAAAAGCCTTTCCGATTGGCTTCTTGTGATTTGGTAGATATCAGTTCATGATTTGATGAAAATGACTCAAAATGGGAGAGTTCTTCCTGATCAGTGCTAGTAATTAATTACACTTGGAATCATCCTCCCAAATCCTTTGACAATTAACTCCTGGTGATTGTGAATAAAATCAGTTGGTGAAAATTAGTAGGAAAGAGAAAATTCATTCCTCACCCGTCTTCTGATGAATTTCCCATGGAATCATCCACCGGAAAAACAATTGCATTCTCTCTTGGTGCCTTGGAACAGATCGGTTTGTGCAAATTACTCAAAGTAGAAAAATCATTCTTTACAAGCACCTAGTAGTAAAGACTCCAGCAATCCTCCAGCAATTCTCTCCTCCTGAGTTTGTAGAGATTGGTTCATGAAAATTACTAACAAATCAAATATTTATTACTGATCCCTGCAGCTAATTAGTACCTCATGGAATCATCCTCCAAAGACCTTTTCGATACTCTGCTGGTCACTTGGTAGAGATGGGTAGTGTAAATTGCTAAAAATGAGACCTTCAATACGAATCAGATGTAGCCATTGATGTCTCATGCACGCTTCCTCGAAAGCCATTCGGATTCTCTCCTGATCCTTTGGTAGAGATCGGTTCACGAAAATTACAAAAATTCAACAGTAATTACTTATCACTGCTACTCATTAACTCCATCTGGCATGATCCTCCAAAATCCTTTCAGATTTGCTTCTGGTGATTTGTTATAGTCGAGTCTTGAAAATTCGAAAAATAAGCAATTCTGAACGGCTTCGTGGTAGTCATTCATTCCTCACATAATGAGCCTCCTTAGTACATTCCAATTCGCTCCTGTTGACTTGGAAGAAATCAGTTCCTGAAATAGACTCAACATGAGAAATTCATCTTGGATGTGCGCAACAGACAAATTGGAGTAGGAATCTCCCTGAAAGAACGGAGGATTCACTTCTCGTCCTATGCTACAGAGCAGTGCGTGAAAATTACTCAGGATGAGAAAGACATACCTAATCTGGTATCCTGATCTATTGCTCATGGAAACATCCACCAAAACAGAAGTCTATTCTTTCTTCAGGATTTGGTGGAGATTGATGGTGAAAATTGCTAAAAATGAGAAAGTTATAACAGATCCATGCTCTAAATGAGTGACAAATGGAATCATCCCCCAAAAGCCTTTCCGATTCGCTTCTTGTGATTTGGTAGATATCAGTTCATGATTTGATGAAAATGACTCAAAATGGGAGAGTTCTTCCTGATCAATGCTAGTAATTAATTACTCTTGGAATCATCCTCCCAAATCCTTTGACAATTAACTCCTGGTGATTGTGAATAAAATCGGTTGGTGAAAATTAGTAGGAAAGAGAAAATTCATTCCTCACCCGTCTTCCGATGAATTTTGCCATGGAATCAGCCACTAGAAAAACAATTGCATTCTCTCTTGGTGCCTTGGAACAGATCGGTTTGTGCAAATTACTCAAAGTACAAAAATCATTCTTTACAAGCACCTAGTGGTAAAGACTCCAGCAATCCTCCAGCAATTCTCTCCTCCTGAGTTTGTAGAGATTGGTTCATGAAAATTACTAACAAATCAAACATTTATTACTGATCCCTGCAGCTAATTAGCACCTCATGGAATCATCCTCCAAAGAACTTTTCGATACTCTGCTGGTCACTTGGTAGAGATGGGTAGTGTAAATTGCTAAAAAGGAGACCTTCAATACGAATCAGATGTAGCCTTTGATGTCTCATGCACGCTTCCTCGAAAAGCCATTCGGATTCTCTCCTGATCCTTTGGTAGAGATCGGTTCACGAAAATTACAAAAATTCAACAGTAATTACTGATCACTGCTACTCTTTAACTCCATCTGGCATGATCCTCCAAAATCCTTTCAGATTTGCTTCTGGTGATTTGTTACAGTCGAGTCTTGAAAATTCGAAAAATAAGCAATTCTGAACGGCTTCGTGGTAGTCATTCATTCCTCACATAATGAGACTTCTTAGTACATTCCAATTCGCTCCTGTTGACTTGGAAGAAATCAGTTCCTGAAATAGACTCAACATGAGAAATTCATCTTGGATGTGCGCAACAGACAAATTGGAGAAGGAATCTTCCTGAAAGACCCGAGGATTCACTTCTCGTCCTATGCTACAGAGCAGTGCGTGAAAATTACTCCAGATGAGAAAGACGTCCCTAATCTGGAATCCTGATCTATTGCTCATGGAAACATCCACCAAAAGAAAAGTCTATTCTTTCTTCAGGATTTGGTGGAGATTGATGGTGAAAATTGCTAAAAATGAGAAAGTTATAACAGATCCATGCTCTAAATCAGTGACAAATGGAATCATCCCCCAAAAGCCTTTCCGATTCGCTTCTTGTGATTTGGTAGATATCAGTTCATGATTTGATGAAAATGACTCAAAATGGGAGAGTTCTTCCTGATCAATGCTAGTAATTAATTACACTTGGAATCATCCTCCCAAATCCTTTGACAATTAGCTCCTGGTGATTGTGAATAAAATCGGTTGGTGAAAATTAGTAGGAAAGAGAAAATTCATTCCTCACCCGTCTTCTGATGAATTTCCCATGGAATCATCCACCGGAAAAACAATTGCATTCTCTCTTGGTGCCTTGGAACAGATCGGTTTGTGCAAATTACTCAAAGTAGAAAAATCATTCTTGACAAGCACCTAGTGGTAAAGACTCCAGCAATCCTCCAGCAATTCTCTCCTCCTGAGTTTGTAGAGATTGGTTCATGAAAATTACTAACAAATCAAACATTTATTACTGATCCCTGCAGCTAATTAGTACCTCATGGAATCATCCTCCAAAGACCTTTTCGATACTCTGCTGGTCACTTGGGAGAGATGGGTAGTGTAAATTGCTAAAAAGGAGACCTTCAATACGAATCAGATGTAGCCATTGATGTCTCATGCACGCTTCCTCGAAAGCCATTTGGATTCTCTCCTGATCCTTTGGTAGAGATCGGTTCACGAAAATTACAAAAATTCAACAGTAATTACTGATCACTGCTACTCATTAACTCCATCTGGCATGATCCTCCAAAATCCTTTCAGATTTGCTTCTGGTGATTTGTTTTACTCGAGTCTTGAAAATTCCGAAAAATAAGCAATTCTGAACGGCTTCGTGGTAGTCATTCATTCCTCACATAATGAGCCTCCTTAGTACATTCCAATTCGCTCCTGTTGACTTGGAAGAAATCAGTTCCTGAAATAGACTCAACATGAGAAATTCATCTTGGATGTGCGCAACAGACAAATTGGAGAAGGAATCTTCCTGAAAGACCCGAGGATTCACTTCTCGTCCTATGCTACAGAGCAGTGCGTGAAAATTACTCCAGATGAGAAAGACATGCCTAATCTGGTATCCTGATCTATTGCTCATGGAAACATCCACCAAAACACAAGTCTATTCTTTCTTCAGGATTTGGTGGAGATTGATGGTGAAAATTGCTAAAAATGAGAAAGTTATAACAGATCCATGCTCTAAATCAGTGACAAATGGAATCATCCCCCAAAAGCCTTTCCGATTCGCTTCTTGTGATTTGGTAGATATCAGTTCATGATTTGATGAAAAAGACTCAAAATGGGAGAGTTCTTCCTGATCAATGCTAGTAATTAATTACACTTGGAATCATCCTCCCAAATCCTTTGACAATTAACTCCTGGTGATTGTGAATAAAATCGGTTGGTGAAAATTAGTAGGAAAGAGAAAATTCATTCCTCACCCGTCTTCTGATGAATTTCCCATGGAATCATCCACCGGAAAAACAATTGCATTCTCTCTTGGTGCCTTGGAACAGATTGGTTTGTGCAAATTACTCAAAGTAGAAAAATCATTCTTTACAAGCACCTAGTAGTAAAGACTCCAGCAATCCTCCAGCAATTCTCTCCTCCTGAGTTTGTAGAGATTGGTTCATGAAAATTACTAACAAAGCAAACATTTATTACTGATCCCTGCAGCTAATTAGTACCTCATGGAATCATCCTCCAAAGTCCTTTTCGATACTCTGCTGGTCACTTGGTAGAGATGGGTAGTGTAAATTGCTAAAAAGGAGACCTTCAATACGAATCAGATGTAGCCATTGATGTCTCATGCACGCTTCCTCGAAAAGCCATTTGGATTCTCTCCTGATCCTTTGGTAGAGATCGGTTCACGAAAATTACAAAAATTCAACAGTAATTACGGATCACTGCTACTCATTAACTCCATCTGGCATGATCCTCCAAAATCCTTTCAGATTTGCTTCTGGTGATTTGTTATAGGTCGAGTCTTGAAAATTCCGAAAAATAAGCAATTCTGAACTGCTTCGTGGTAGTCATTCATTCCTCACATAATGAGCCTCCTTAGTACATTCTAATTCGCTCCTGTTGACTTGGAAGAAATCAGTTCCTGAAATAGACTCAACATGAGAAATTCATCTTGGATGTGCGCAACAGACAAATTGGAGAAGGAATCTTCCTGAAAGACCCGAGGTTCACTTCTCGTCCTATGGTACAGAGCAGTGCATGAAAATTACTCCAGATGAGCAAGACATGCCTAATCTGGTATCCTGATCTATTGCTCATGGAAACATCCACCAAAACACAAGTCTATTCTCTCTTCAGGATTTGGTGGAGATTGATGGTGAAAATTGCTAAAAATCAGAAAGTTATAACTGATCCATGCTATAAATCAGTGACAAATGGAATCATCCCCCAAAAGCCTTTCCGATTCGCTTCTTGTGATTTGGTAGATATCAGTTCATGATTTGATGAAAATGACTCAAAATGGGAGAGTTCTTCCTGATCAATGCTAGTAATTAATTACACTTGGAATCATCCTCCCAAATCCTTTGACAATTAACTCCTGGTGATTGTGAATAAAATCGGTTGGTGAAAATTAGTAGGAAAGAGAAAATTCATTCCTCACCCGTCTTCTGATGAATTTCTCATGGAATCATCCACCAGAAAAACAATTGCATTCTCTCTTGGTGCCTTGGAACAGATCGGTTTGTGCAAATTACTGAAAGTAGAAAAATCATTCTTTACAAGCACCTAGTAGTAAAGACTACCGCAATCCTCCAGCAATTCTCTCCTCCTGAGTTTGTAGAGATTGGTTCATGAAAATTACTAACAAATCAAACATTTATTACTGATCCCTGCAGCTAATTAGTACCTCATGGAATCATCCTCCAAAGACATTTTCGATACTCTGCTGGTCACTTGGCAGAGATGGGTAGTGTAAATTGCTAAAAAGGAGACCTTCAATACGAATCAGATGTAGCCATTGATGTCTCATGCACGCTTCCTCGAAAAGCCATTCGGATTCTCTCCTGATCCTTTGGTAGAGATCGGTTCACGAAAATTACAAAAATTCAACAGTAATTACTGATCACTGCTACTCATTAACTCCATCTGGCATGATCCTCCAAAATCCTTTCAGATTTGCTTCTGGTGATTTGTTATACTCGAGTCTTGAAAATTCCGAAAAATAAGCAATTCTGAACGGCTTCGTGGTAGTCATTCATTCCTCACATAATGAGCCTCCTTAGTACATTCCAATTCGCTCCTGTTGACTTGGAAGAAATCAGTTCCTGAAATATACTCAACATGAGAAATTCATCTTGGATGTGCGCAACAGACAAATTGGAGAAGGAATCTTCCTGAAAGACCCGAGGATTCACTTCTCGTCCTATGCTACAGAGCAGTGCGTGAAAATTACTCCAGATGAGAAAGACATGCCTAATCTGGTATCCTGATCTATTGCTCATGGAAACATCCACCAAAACACAAGTCTATTCTCTCTTCAGGATTTGGTGGAGATTGATGGTGAAAATTGCTAAAAATGAGAAAGTTATAACTGATCCATGCTATAAATCAGTGACAAATGGAATCATCCCCCAAAAGCCTTTCCGATTCGCTTCTTGTGATTTGGTAGATATCAGTTCATGATTTGATGAAAATGACTCAAAATGGGAGAGTTCTTCCTGATCAATGCTAGTAATTAATTACACTTGGAATCATCCTCCCAAATCCTTTGACAATTAACTCCTGGTGATTGTGAATAAAATCGGTTGGTGAAAATTAGTAGGAAAGAGAAAATTCATTCCTCACCCGTCTTCCGATGAATTTTGCCATGGAATCATCCACCAGAAAAACAATTGCATTCTCTCTTGGTGCCTTGGAACAGATCGGTTTGTGCAAATTACTCAAAGTACAAAAATCATTCTTTACAAGCACCTAGTGGTAAAGACTCCAGCAATCCTCCAGCAATTCTCTCCTCCTGAGTTTGTAGAGATTGGTTCATGAAAATTACTAACAAACCAAACATTTATTACTGATCCCTGCAGCTAATTAGTACCTCATGGAATCATCCTCCAAAGAACTTTTCGATACTCTGCTGGTCACTTGGTAGAGATGGGTAGTGTAAATTGCTAAAAAGGAGACCTTCAATACGAATCAGATGTAGCCTTTGATGTCTCATGCACGCTTCCTCGAAAAGCCATTCGGATTCTCTCCTGATCCTTTGGTAGAGATCGGTTCACGAAAATTACAAAAATTCAACAGTAATTACTTATCACTGCTACTCATTAACTCCATCTGGCATGATCCTCCAAAATCCTTTCAGATTTGCTCCTGGTGATTTGTTATAGTTGAGTCTTGAAAATTCGAAAAATAAGCAATTCTGAACGGATTCGTGGTAGTCATTCATTCCTCATATAATGAGCCTCCTTAGTACATTCCAATTCGCTCCTGTTGACTTGGAAGAAATCAGTTCCTGAAATAGACTCAACATGAGAAATTCATCTTGGATGTGCGCAACAGACAAATTGGAGTAGGAATCTTCCTGAAAGAACGGAGGATTCACTTCTCGTCCTATGCTACAGAGCAGTGCGTGAAAATTACTCCAGATGAGAAAGACATGCCTAATCTGGTATCCTGATCTATTGCTCATGGAAACATCCACCAAAACACAAGTCTATTCTCTCTTCAGGATTTGGTGGAGATTGATGGTGAAAATTGCTAAAAATGAGAAAGTTGTAACTGATCCATGCTATAAATCAGTGACAAATGGAATCATCCCCCAAAAGCCTTTCCGATTCGCTTCTTGTGATTTGGTAGAAATCAGTTCATGATTTGATGAAAATGACTCAAAATGGGAGAATTCTTCCTGATCAATGCTAGTAATCAATTACACTTGGAATCATCCTCCCAAATCCTTTGACAATTAACTCCTGGTGATTGTGAATAAAATCGGTTGGTGAAAATTAGTAGGAAAGAGAAAATTCATTCCTCACCCGTCTTCTGATGAATTTTGCCATGGAATCATCCACCAGAAAAACAATTGCATTCTCTCTTGGTGCCTTGGAACAGATCGGTTTGTGCAAATTACTCAAAGTAGAAAAATCATTCTTTACAAGCACCTAGTAGTAAAGACTACCGCAATCCTCCTTCAATTCTCTCCTCCTGAGTTTGTAGAGATTGGTTCATGAAAATTACTAACAAATCAAACATTTATTACTGATCCCTGCAGCTAATTAGTACCTCATGGAATCATCCTCCAAAGACCTTTTCGATACTCTGCTGGTCACTTGGCAGAGATGGGTAGTGTAAATTGCTAAAAAGGAGACCTTCAATACGAATCAGATGTAGCCATTGATGTCTCATGCACGCTTCCTCGAAAAGCCATTCGGATTCTCTCCTGATCCTTTGGTAGAGATCGGTTCACGAAAATTACAAAAATTCAACAGTAATTACTGATCACTGCTACTCATTAACTCCATCTGGCATGATTCTCGAAAATCCATTCAGATTTGCTTCTGGTGATTTGTTATACTCGAGTCTTGAAAATTCTGAAAAATAAGCAATTCTGAACGGCTTCGTGGTAGTCATTCATTCCTCACATAATGAGCCTCCTTAGTACATTCCAATTCGCTCCTGTTGACTTGGAAGAAATCAGTTCCTGAAATATACTCAACATGAGAAATTCATCTTGGATGTGCGCAACAGACAAATTGGAGAAGGAATCTTCCTGAAAGACCCGAGGATTCACTTCTCGTCCTATGCTACAGAGCAGTGCGTGAAAATTACTCCAGATGAGAAAGACATGCCTAATCTGGTATCCTGATCTATTGCTCATGGAAACATCCACCAAAACACAAGTCTATTCTCTCTTCAGGATTTGGTGGAGATTGATGGTGAAAATTGCTAAAAATGAGAAAGTTATAACTGATCCATGCTATAAATCAGTGACAAATGGAATCATCCCCAAAAAGCCTTTCCGATTCGCTTCTTGTGATTTGGTAGATATCAGTTCATGATTTGATGAAAATGACTCAAAATGGGAGAGTTCTTCCTGATCAATGCTAGTAATTAATTACACTTGGAATCATCCTCCCAAATCCTTTGACAATTAACTCCTGGTGATTGTGAATAAAATCGGTTGGTGAAAATTAGTAGGAAAGAGAAAATTCATTCCTCACCCGTCTTCCGATGAATTTTGCCATGGAATCATCCACCAGAAAAACAATTGCATTCTCTCTTGGTGCCTTGGAACAGATCGGTTTGTGCAAATTACTCAAAGTACAAAAATCATTCTTTACAAGCACCTAGTGGTAAAGACTCCAGCAATCCTCCAGCAATTCTCTCCTCCTGAGTTTGTAGAGATTGGTTCATGAAAATTACTAACAAACCAAACATTTATTACTGATCCCTGCAGCTAATTAGTACCTCATGGAATCATCCTCCAAAGAACTTTTCGATACTCTGCTGGTCACTTGGTAGAGATGGGTAGTGTAAATTGCTAAAAAGGAGACCTTCAATACGAATCAGATGTAGCCTTTGATGTCTCATGCACGCTTCCTCGAAAAGCCATTCGGATTCTCTCCTGATCCTTTGGTAGAGATCGGTTCACGAAAATTACAAAAATTCAACAGTAATTACTTATCACTGCTACTCATTAACTCCATCTGGCATGATCCTCCAAAATCCTTTCAGATTTGCTCCTGGTGATTTGTTATAGTTGAGTCTTGAAAATTCGAAAAATAAGCAATTCTGAACGGATTCGTGGTAGTCATTCATTCCTCACATAATGAGCCTCCTTAGTACATTCCAATTCGCTCCTGTTGACTTGGAAGAAATCAGTTCCTGAAATAGACTCAACATGAGAAATTCATCTTGGATGTGCGCAACAGACAAATTGGAGTAGGAATCTTCCTGAAAGAACGGAGGATTCACTTCTCGTCCTATGCTACAGAGCAGTGCGTGAAAATTACTCCAGATGAGAAAGACATGCCTAATCTGGTATCCTGATCTATTGCTCATGGAAACATCCACCAAAACACAAGTCTATTCTCTCTTCAGGATTTGGTGGAGATTGATGGTGAAAATTGCTAAAAATGAGAAAGTTGTAACTGATCCATGCTATAAATCAGTGACAAATGGAATCATCCCCCAAAAGCCTTTCCGATTCGCTTCTTGTGATTTGGTAGAAATCAGTTCATGATTTGATGAAAATGACTCAAAATGGGAGAATTCTTCCTGATCAATGCTAGTAATCAATTACACTTGGAATCATCCTCCCAAATCCTTTGACAATTAACTCCTGGTGATTGTGAATAAAATCGGTTGGTGAAAATTAGTAGGAAAGAGAAAATTCATTCCTCACCCGTCTTCCGATGAATTTTGCCATGGAATCATCCACCAGAAAAACAATTGCATTCTCTCTTGGTGCCTTGGAACAGATCGGTTTGTGCAAATTACTCAAAGTACAAAAATCATTCTTTACAAGCACCTAGTGGTAAAGACTCCAGCAATCCTCCAGCAATTCTCTCCTCCTGAGTTTGTAGAGATTGGTTCATGAAAATTACTAACAAACCAAACATTTATTACTGATCCCTGCAGCTAATTAGTACCTCATGGAATCATCCTCCAAAGAACTTTTCGATACTCTGCTGGTCACTTGGTAGAGATGGGTAGTGTAAATTGCTGAAAAGGAGACCTTCAATACGAATCAGATGTAGCCTTTGATGTCTCATGCACGCTTCCTCGAAAAGCCATTCGGATTCTCTCCTGATCCTTTGGTAGAGATCGGTTCACGAAAATTACAAAAATTCAACAGTAATTACTTATCACTGCTACTCATTAACTCCATCTGGCATGATCCTCCAAAATCCTTTCAGATTTGCTCCTGGTGATTTGTTATAGTCGAGTCTTGAAAATTCAAAAAATAAACAATTCTGAACGGCTTCGTGGTAGTCATTCATTCCTCACATAATGAGCCTCCTTAGTACATTCCAATTCGCTCCTGTTGACTTGGAAGAAATCAGTTCCTGAAATAGACTCAACATGAGAAATTCATCTTGGATGTGCGCAACAGACAAATTGGAGTAGGAATCTTCCTGAAAGAACGGAGGATTCACTTCTCGTCCTATGCTACAGAGCAGTGCGTGAAAATTACTCAGGATGAGAAAGACATGCCTAATCTGGTATCCTGATCTATTGCTCATGGAAACATCCACCAAAACACAAGTCTATTCTCTCTTCAGGATTTGGTGGAGATTGATGGTGAAAATTGCTAAAAATGAGAAAGTTGTAACTGATCCATGATATAAATCAGTGACAAATGGAATCATCCCCCAAAAGCCTTTCCGATTGGCTTCTTGTGATTTGGTAGATATCAGTTCATGATTTGATGAAAATGACTCAAAATGGGAGAGTTCTTCCTGATCAATGCTAGTCATTAATGGCACTTGGAATCATCCTCCCAAATCCTTTGACAATTAACTCCTGGTGATTGTGAATAAAATCGGTTGGTGAAAATTAGTAGGAAAGAGAAAATTCATTCCTCACCCGTCTTCTCATGAATTTCCCATGGAATCATCCACCGGAAAAACAATTGCATTCTCTCTTGGTGCCTTGGAACAGATCGGTTTGTGCAAATTACTGAAAGTAGAAAAATCATTCTTTACAAGCACCTAGTGGTAAAGACTCGAGCAATCCTCCAGCAATTCTCTCCTCCTGAGTTTGTAGAGATTGGTTCATGAAAATTACTAACAAATCAAACATTTATTACTGATCCCTGCAGCTAATTAGTACCTCATGGAATCATCCTCCAAAGACCTTTTCGATACTCTGCTGGTCACTTGCTAGAGATGGGTAGTGTAAATTGCTAAAAAGGAGACCTTCAATACGAATCAGATGTAGCCATTGATGTCTCATGCACGCTTCCTCGAAAAGCCATTTGGATTCTCTCCTGATCCTCTGGTAGAGATCGGTTCACGAAAATGACAAAAATTCAACAGTAATTACTGATCACTGCTACTCATTAACTCCATCTGGCATGATCCTCCAAAATCCTTTCAGATTTGCTTCTGGTGATTTGTTATACTCGAGTCTTGAAAATTCCGAAAAATAAGCAATTCTGAACGGCTTCGTGATAGTCATTCATTCCTCACATAATGAGCCTCCTTAGTACATTCCAATTCGCTCCTGTTGACTTGGAAGAAATCAGTTCCTGAAATAGACTCAACATGAGAAATTCATCTTGGATGTGCGCAACAGACAAATTGGAGAAGGAATCTTCCTGAAAGACCCGAGGATTCACTTCTCGTCCTATGCTACAGAGCAGTGCGTGAAAATTACTCCAGATGAGAAAGACATGCCTAATCTGGTATCCTGATCTATTGCTCATGGAAACATCCACCAAAACACAAGTCTATTCTTTCTTCAGGATTTGGTGGAGATTGATGGTGAAAATTGCTAAAAATGAGAAAGTTATAACAGATCCATGCTCTAAATCAGTGACAAATGGAATCATCCCCCAAAAGCCTTTCCGATTCGCTTCTTGTGATTTGGTAGATATCAGTTCATGATTTGATGAAAATGACTCAAAATGGGAGAGTTCTTCCTGATCAATGCTAGTAATTAATTACACTTGGAATCATCCTCCCAAATCCTTTGACAATTAACTCCTGGTGATTGTGAATAAAATCGGTTGGTGAAAATTAGTAGGAAAGAGAAAATTCATTCCTCACCCGTCTTCCGATGAATTTTGCCATGGAATCATCCACTAGAAAAACAATTGCATTCTCTCTTGGTGCCTTGGAACAGATCGGTTTGTGCAAATTACTCAAAGTACAAAAATCATTCTTTACAAGCACCTAGTGGTAAAGACTCCAGCAATCCTCCAGCAATTCTCTCCTCCTGAGTTTGTAGAGATTGGTTCATGAAAATTACTAACAAACCAAACATTTATTACTGATCCCTGCAGCTAATTAGCACCTCATGGAATCTTCCTCCAAAGAACTTTTCGATAATCTGCTGGTCACTTGGTAGAGATGGGTAGTGTAAATTGCTAAAAAGGAGACCTTCAATACGAATCAGATGTAGCCTTTGATGTCTCATGCACGCTTCCTCGAAAGCCATTCGGATTCTCTCCTGATCCTTTGGTAGAGATCGGTTCACGAAAATTAAAAAAATTCAACAGTAATTACTTATCACTGCTGCTCATTAACTCCATCTGGCATGATCCTCCAAAATCCTTTCAGATTTGCTTCTGGTGATTTGTTATAGTCGAGTCTTGAAAATTCGAAAAATAAGCAATTCTGAACGGCTTCGTGGTAGTCATTCATTCCTCACATAATGAGCCTCCTTAGTACATTCCAATTCGCTCCTGTTGACTTGGAAGAAATCAGTTCCTGAAATAGACTCAACATGAGAAATTCATCTTGGATGTGCGCAACAGACAAATTGGAGTAGGAATCTTCCTGAAAGAACGGAGGATTCACTTCTCGTCCTATGCTACAGAGCAGTGCGTGAAAATTACTCAGGATGAGAAAGACATGCCTAATCTGGTATCCTGATCTATTGCTCATGGAAACATCCACCAAAACACAAGTCTATTCTCTCTTCAGGATTTGGTGGAGATTGATGGTGAAAATTGCTAAAAATGAGAAAGTTGTAACTGATCCATGCTATAAATCAGTGACAAATGGAATCATCCCCCAAAAGCCTTTCCGATTCGCTTCTTGTGATTTGGTAGAAATCAGTTCATGATTTGATGAAAATGACTCAAAATGGGAGAATTCTTCCTGATCAATGCTAGTAATCAATTACACTTGGAATCATCCTCCCAAATCCTTTGACAATTAACTCCTGGTGATTGTGAATAAAATCGGTTGGTGAAAATTAGTAGGAAAGAGAAAATTCATTCCTCACCCGTCTTCTGATGAATTTTGCCATGGAATCATCCACCAGAAAAACAATTGCATTCTCTCTTGGTGCCTTGGAACAGATCGGTTTGTGCAAATTACTCAAAGTACAAAAATCATTCTTTACAAGCACCTAGTGGTAAAGACTCCAGCAATCCTCCAGCAATTCTCTCCTCCTGAGTTTGTAGAGATTGGTTCATGAAAATAACTAACAAATCAAACATTTATTACTGATCCCTGCAGCTAATTAGTACCTCATGGAATCATCCTCCAAAGAACTTTTCGATACTCTGCTGGTCACTTGGTAGAGATGGGTAGTGTAAATTGCTAAAAAGGAGACCTTCAATACGAATCAGATGTAGCCTTTGATGTCTCATGCACGCTTCCTCGAAAAGCCATTCGGATTCTCTCCTGATCCTTTGGTAGAGATCGGTTCACGAAAATTACAAAAATTCAACAGTAATTACTGATCACTGCTACTCTTTAACTCCATCTGGCATGATCCTCCAAAATCCTTTCAGATTTGCTTCTGGTGATTTGTTACAGTCGAGTCTTGAAAATTCGAAAAATAAGCAATTCTGAACGGCTTCGTGGTAGTCATTCATTCCTCACATAATGAGACTTCTTAGTATATTCCAATTCGCTCCTGTTGACTTGGAAGAAATCAGTTCCTGAAATAGACTCAACATGAGAAATTCATCTTGGATGTGCGCAACAGACAAATTGGAGTAGGAATCTTCCTGAAAGAACGGAGGATTCACTTCTCGTCCTATGCTACAGAGCAGTGCGTGAAAATTACTCAGGATGAGAAAGACATGCCTAATCTTGTATCCTGATCTATTGCTCATGGAAACATCCACCAAAACACAAGTCTATTCTCTCTTCAGGATTTGGTGGAGATTGATGGTGAAAATTGCTAAAAATGAGAAAGTTGTAACTGATCCATGCTGTAAATCAGTGACAAATGGAATCATCCCCCAAAAGCCTTTCCGATTCGCTTCTTGTGATTTGGTAGATATCAGTTCATGATTTGATGAAAATGACTCAAAATGGGAGAGTTCTTCCTGATCAATGCTAGTCATTAATGGCACTTGGAATCATCCTCCCAAATCCTTTGACAATTAACTCCTGGTGATTGTGAATAAAATCGGTTGGTGAAAATTAGTAGGAAAGAGAAAATTCATTCCTCACCCGTCTTCTGATGAATTTCCCATGGAATCATCCACCGGAAAAACAATTGCATTCTCTCTTGGTGCCTTGGAACAGATCGGTTTGTGCAAATTACTCAAAGTAGAAAAATCATTCTTTACAAGCACCTAGTAGTAAAGACTCCAGCAATCCTCCAGCAATTCTCTCCTCCTGAGTTTGTAGAGATTGGTTCATGAAAATTACTAACAAATCAAACATTTATTACTGATCCCTGCAGCTAATTAGTACCTCATGGAATCATCCTCCAAAGACCTTTTCGATACTCTGCTGGTCACTTGGTAGAGATGGGTAGTGTAAATTGCTAAAAAGGAGACCTTCAATACGAATCAGATGTAGCCATTGATGTCTCATGCACGCTTCCTCGAAAAGCCATTTGGATTCTCTCCTGATCCTTTGGTAGAGATCGGTTCACGAAAATTACAAAAATTCAACATTAATTACTGATCACTGCTACTCATTAACTCCATCTGGCATGATCCTCCAAAATCCTTTCAGATTTGCTTCTGGTGATTTGTTATACTCGAGTCTTGAAAATTCCGAAAGATAAGCAATTCTGAACGGCTTCGTGGTAGTCATTCATTCCTCACATAATGAGCCTCCTTAGTACATTCCAATTCGCTCCTGTTGACTTG
Source organism: Eretmochelys imbricata (assembly GCF_965152235.1). Classification (NCBI taxonomy): domain Eukaryota; kingdom Metazoa; phylum Chordata; order Testudines; family Cheloniidae; genus Eretmochelys; species Eretmochelys imbricata. Next base: position 2,602,201 of record NW_027554341.1, on the reverse strand, counting down.
GAAGAAATCAGTTCCTGAAATAGACTCAACATGAGAAATTCATCTTGGATGTGCGCAACAGACAAATTGGAGAAGGAATCTTCCTGAAAGACCCGAGGATTCACTTCTCGTCCTATGCTACAGAGCAGTGCGTGAAAATTACTCCAGATGAGAAAGACATGCCAAATCTGGTATCCTGATCTATTGGTCATGGAATCATCCACCAAAACACAAGTCTATTCTCTCTTCAGGATTTGGTGGAGATTGATGGTGAAAATTGCTAAAAATGAGAAAGTTATAACTGATCCATGCTATAAATCAGTGACAAATGGAATCATCCCCCAAAAGCCTTTCCGATTGGCTTCTTGTGATTTGGTAGATATCAGTTCATGATTTGATGAAAATGACTCAAAATGGGAGAGTTCTTCCTGATCAGTGCTAGTAATTAATTACACTTGGAATCATCCTCCCAAATCCTTTGACAATTAACTCCTGGTGATTGTGAATAAAATCAGTTGGTGAAAATTAGTAGGAAAGAGAAAATTCATTCCTCACCCGTCTTCTGATGAATTTCCCATGGAATCATCCACCGGAAAAACAATTGCATTCTCTCTTGGTGCCTTGGAACAGATCGGTTTGTGCAAATTACTCAAAGTAGAAAAATCATTCTTTACAAGCACCTAGTAGTAAAGACTCCAGCAATCCTCCAGCAATTCTCTCCTCCTGAGTTTGTAGAGATTGGTTCATGAAAATTACTAACAAATCAAATATTTATTACTGATCCCTGCAGCTAATTAGTACCTCATGGAATCATCCTCCAAAGACCTTTTCGATACTCTGATGGTCACTTCGTAGAGATGGGTAGTGTAAATTGCTAAAAATGAGACCTTCAATACGAATCAGATGTAGCCATTGATGTCTCATGCACGCTTCCTCGAAAGCCATTCGGATTCTCTCCTGATCCTTTGGTAGAGATCGGTTCACGAAAATCACAAAAATTCAACAGTAATTACTTATCACTGCTACTCATTAACTCCATCTGGCATGATCCTCCAAAATCCTTTCAGATTTGCTTCTGGTGATTTGTTATAGTCGAGTCTTGAAAATTCGAAAAATAAGCAATTCTGAACGGCTTCGTGGTAGTCATTCATTCCTCACATAATGAGCCTCCTTAGTACATTCCAATTCGCTCCTGTTGACTTGGAAGAAATCAGTTCCTGAAATAGACTCAACATGAGAAATTCATCTTGGATGTGCGCAACAGACAAATTGGAGTAGGAATCTTCCTGAAAGAACGGAGGATTCACTTCTCGTCCTATGCTACAGAGCAGTGCGTGAAAATTACTCAGGATGAGAAAGACATACCTAATCTGGTATCCTGATCTATTGCTCATGGAAACATCCACCAAAACAGAAGTCTATTCTTTCTTCAGGATTTGGTGGAGATTGATGGTGAAAATTGCTAAAAATGAGAAAGTTATAACAGATCCATGCTCTAAATGAGTGACAAATGGAATCATCCCCCAAAAGCCTTTCCGATTCGCTTCTTGTGATTTGGTAGATATCAGTTCATGATTTGATGAAAATGACTCAAAATGGGAGAGTTCTTCCTGATCAATGCTAGTAATTAATTACTCTTGGAATCATCCTCCCAAATCCTTTGACAATTAACTCCTGGTGATTGTGAATAAAATCGGTTGGTGAAAATTAGTAGGAAAGAGAAAATTCATTCCTCACCCGTCTTCCGATGAATTTTGCCATGGAATCAGCCACTAGAAAAACAATTGCATTCTCTCTTGGTGCCTTGGAACAGATCGGTTTGTGCAAATTACTCAAAGTACAAAAATCATTCTTTACAAGCACCTAGTGGTAAAGACTCCAGCAATCCTCCAGCAATTCTCTCCTCCTGAGTTTGTAGAGATTGGTTCATGAAAATTACTAACAAATCAAACATTTATTACTGATCCCTGCAGCTAATTAGCACCTCATGGAATCATCCTCCAAAGAACTTTTCGATACTCTGCTGGTCACTTGGTAGAGATGGGTAGTGTAAATTGCTAAAAAGGAGACCTTCAATACGAATCAGATGTAGCCTTTGATGTCTCATGCACGCTTCCTCGAAAAGCCATTCGGATTCTCTCCTGATCCTTTGGTAGAGATCGGTTCACGAAAATTACAAAAATTCAACAGTAATTACTGATCACTGCTACTCTTTAACTCCATCTGGCATGATCCTCCAAAATCCTTTCAGATTTGCTTCTGGTGATTTGTTACAGTCGAGTCTTGAAAATTCGAAAAATAAGCAATTCTGAACGGCTTCGTGGTAGTCATTCATTCCTCACATAATGAGACTTCTTAGTACATTCCAATTCGCTCCTGTTGACTTGGAAGAAATCAGTTCCTGAAATAGACTCAACATGAGAAATTCATCTTGGATGTGCGCAACAGACAAATTGGAGAAGGAATCTTCCTGAAAGACCCGAGGATTCACTTCTCGTCCTATGCTACAGAGCAGTGCGTGAAAATTACTCCAGATGAGAAAGACGTCCCTAATCTGGAATCCTGATCTATTGCTCATGGAAACATCCACCAAAAGAAAAGTCTATTCTTTCTTCAGGATTTGGTGGAGATTGATGGTGAAAATTGCTAAAAATGAGAAAGTTATAACAGATCCATGCTCTAAATCAGTGACAAATGGAATCATCCCCCAAAAGCCTTTCCGATTCGCTTCTTGTGATTTGGTAGATATCAGTTCATGATTTGATGAAAATGACTCAAAATGGGAGAGTTCTTCCTGATCAATGCTAGTAATTAATTACACTTGGAATCATCCTCCCAAATCCTTTGACAATTAGCTCCTGGTGATTGTGAATAAAATCGGTTGGTGAAAATTAGTAGGAAAGAGAAAATTCATTCCTCACCCGTCTTCTGATGAATTTCCCATGGAATCATCCACCGGAAAAACAATTGCATTCTCTCTTGGTGCCTTGGAACAGATCGGTTTGTGCAAATTACTCAAAGTAGAAAAATCATTCTTGACAAGCACCTAGTGGTAAAGACTCCAGCAATCCTCCAGCAATTCTCTCCTCCTGAGTTTGTAGAGATTGGTTCATGAAAATTACTAACAAATCAAACATTTATTACTGATCCCTGCAGCTAATTAGTACCTCATGGAATCATCCTCCAAAGACCTTTTCGATACTCTGCTGGTCACTTGGGAGAGATGGGTAGTGTAAATTGCTAAAAAGGAGACCTTCAATACGAATCAGATGTAGCCATTGATGTCTCATGCACGCTTCCTCGAAAGCCATTTGGATTCTCTCCTGATCCTTTGGTAGAGATCGGTTCACGAAAATTACAAAAATTCAACAGTAATTACTGATCACTGCTACTCATTAACTCCATCTGGCATGATCCTCCAAAATCCTTTCAGATTTGCTTCTGGTGATTTGTTTTACTCGAGTCTTGAAAATTCCGAAAAATAAGCAATTCTGAACGGCTTCGTGGTAGTCATTCATTCCTCACATAATGAGCCTCCTTAGTACATTCCAATTCGCTCCTGTTGACTTGGAAGAAATCAGTTCCTGAAATAGACTCAACATGAGAAATTCATCTTGGATGTGCGCAACAGACAAATTGGAGAAGGAATCTTCCTGAAAGACCCGAGGATTCACTTCTCGTCCTATGCTACAGAGCAGTGCGTGAAAATTACTCCAGATGAGAAAGACATGCCTAATCTGGTATCCTGATCTATTGCTCATGGAAACATCCACCAAAACACAAGTCTATTCTTTCTTCAGGATTTGGTGGAGATTGATGGTGAAAATTGCTAAAAATGAGAAAGTTATAACAGATCCATGCTCTAAATCAGTGACAAATGGAATCATCCCCCAAAAGCCTTTCCGATTCGCTTCTTGTGATTTGGTAGATATCAGTTCATGATTTGATGAAAAAGACTCAAAATGGGAGAGTTCTTCCTGATCAATGCTAGTAATTAATTACACTTGGAATCATCCTCCCAAATCCTTTGACAATTAACTCCTGGTGATTGTGAATAAAATCGGTTGGTGAAAATTAGTAGGAAAGAGAAAATTCATTCCTCACCCGTCTTCTGATGAATTTCCCATGGAATCATCCACTGGAAAAACAATTGCATTCTCTCTTGGTGCCTTGGAACAGATTGGTTTGTGCAAATTACTCAAAGTAGAAAAATCATTCTTTACAAGCACCTAGTAGTAAAGACTCCAGCAATCCTCCAGCAATTCTCTCCTCCTGAGTTTGTAGAGATTGGTTCATGAAAATTACTAACAAAGCAAACATTTATTACTGATCCCTGCAGCTAATTAGTACCTCATGGAATCATCCTCCAAAGTCCTTTTCGATACTCTGCTGGTCACTTGGTAGAGATGGGTAGTGTAAATTGCTAAAAAGGAGACCTTCAATACGAATCAGATGTAGCCATTGATGTCTCATGCACGCTTCCTCGAAAAGCCATTTGGATTCTCTCCTGATCCTTTGGTAGAGATCGGTTCACGAAAATTACAAAAATTCAACAGTAATTACGGATCACTGCTACTCATTAACTCCATCTGGCATGATCCTCCAAAATCCTTTCAGATTTGCTTCTGGTGATTTGTTATAGGTCGAGTCTTGAAAATTCCGAAAAATAAGCAATTCTGAACTGCTTCGTGGTAGTCATTCATTCCTCACATAATGAGCCTCCTTAGTACATTCTAATTCGCTCCTGTTGACTTGGAAGAAATCAGTTCCTGAAATAGACTCAACATGAGAAATTCATCTTGGATGTGCGCAACAGACAAATTGGAGAAGGAATCTTCCTGAAAGACCCGAGGTTCACTTCTCGTCCTATGGTACAGAGCAGTGCATGAAAATTACTCCAGATGAGAAAGACATGCCTAATCTGGTATCCTGATCTATTGCTCATGGAAACATCCACCAAAACACAAGTCTATTCTCTCTTCAGGATTTGGTGGAGATTGATGGTGAAAATTGCTAAAAATCAGAAAGTTATAACTGATCCATGCTATAAATCAGTGACAAATGGAATCATCCCCCAAAAGCCTTTCCGATTCGCTTCTTGTGATTTGGTAGATATCAGTTCATGATTTGATGAAAATGACTCAAAATGGGAGAGTTCTTCCTGATCAATGCTAGTAATTAATTACACTTGGAATCATCCTCCCAAATCCTTTGACAATTAACTCCTGGTGATTGTGAATAAAATCGGTTGGTGAAAATTAGTAGGAAAGAGAAAATTCATTCCTCACCCGTCTTCTGATGAATTTCTCATGGAATCATCCACCAGAAAAACAATTGCATTCTCTCTTGGTGCCTTGGAACAGATCGGTTTGTGCAAATTACTGAAAGTAGAAAAATCATTCTTTACAAGCACCTAGTAGTAAAGACTACCGCAATCCTCCAGCAATTCTCTCCTCCTGAGTTTGTAGAGATTGGTTCATGAAAATTACTAACAAATCAAACATTTATTACTGATCCCTGCAGCTAATTAGTACCTCATGGAATCATCCTCCAAAGACATTTTCGATACTCTGCTGGTCACTTGGCAGAGATGGGTAGTGTAAATTGCTAAAAAGGAGACCTTCAATACGAATCAGATGTAGCCATTGATGTCTCATGCACGCTTCCTCGAAAAGCCATTCGGATTCTCTCCTGATCCTTTGGTAGAGATCGGTTCACGAAAATTACAAAAATTCAACAGTAATTACTGATCACTGCTACTCATTAACTCCATCTGGCATGATCCTCCAAAATCCTTTCAGATTTGCTTCTGGTGATTTGTTATACTCGAGTCTTGAAAATTCCGAAAAATAAGCAATTCTGAACGGCTTCGTGGTAGTCATTCATTCCTCACATAATGAGCCTCCTTAGTACATTCCAATTCGCTCCTGTTGACTTGGAAGAAATCAGTTCCTGAAATATACTCAACATGAGAAATTCATCTTGGATGTGCGCAACAGACAAATTGGAGAAGGAATCTTCCTGAAAGACCCGAGGATTCACTTCTCGTCCTATGCTACAGAGCAGTGCGTGAAAATTACTCCAGATGAGAAAGACATGCCTAATCTGGTATCCTGATCTATTGCTCATGGAAACATCCACCAAAACACAAGTCTATTCTCTCTTCAGGATTTGGTGGAGATTGATGGTGAAAATTGCTAAAAATGAGAAAGTTATAACTGATCCATGCTATAAATCAGTGACAAATGGAATCATCCCCCAAAAGCCTTTCCGATTCGCTTCTTGTGATTTGGTAGATATCAGTTCATGATTTGATGAAAATGACTCAAAATGGGAGAGTTCTTCCTGATCAATGCTAGTAATTAATTACACTTGGAATCATCCTCCCAAATCCTTTGACAATTAACTCCTGGTGATTGTGAATAAAATCGGTTGGTGAAAATTAGTAGGAAAGAGAAAATTCATTCCTCACCCGTCTTCCGATGAATTTTGCCATGGAATCATCCACCAGAAAAACAATTGCATTCTCTCTTGGTGCCTTGGAACAGATCGGTTTGTGCAAATTACTCAAAGTACAAAAATCATTCTTTACAAGCACCTAGTGGTAAAGACTCCAGCAATCCTCCAGCAATTCTCTCCTCCTGAGTTTGTAGAGATTGGTTCATGAAAATTACTAACAAACCAAACATTTATTACTGATCCCTGCAGCTAATTAGTACCTCATGGAATCATCCTCCAAAGAACTTTTCGATACTCTGCTGGTCACTTGGTAGAGATGGGTAGTGTAAATTGCTAAAAAGGAGACCTTCAATACGAATCAGATGTAGCCTTTGATGTCTCATGCACGCTTCCTCGAAAAGCCATTCGGATTCTCTCCTGATCCTTTGGTAGAGATCGGTTCACGAAAATTACAAAAATTCAACAGTAATTACTTATCACTGCTACTCATTAACTCCATCTGGCATGATCCTCCAAAATCCTTTCAGATTTGCTCCTGGTGATTTGTTATAGTTGAGTCTTGAAAATTCGAAAAATAAGCAATTCTGAACGGATTCGTGGTAGTCATTCATTCCTCATATAATGAGCCTCCTTAGTACATTCCAATTCGCTCCTGTTGACTTGGAAGAAATCAGTTCCTGAAATAGACTCAACATGAGAAATTCATCTTGGATGTGCGCAACAGACAAATTGGAGTAGGAATCTTCCTGAAAGAACGGAGGATTCACTTCTCGTCCTATGCTACAGAGCAGTGCGTGAAAATTACTCCGGATGAGAAAGACATGCCTAATCTGGTATCCTGATCTATTGCTCATGGAAACATCCACCAAAACACAAGTCTATTCTCTCTTCAGGATTTGGTGGAGATTGATGGTGAAAATTGCTAAAAATGAGAAAGTTGTAACTGATCCATGCTATAAATCAGTGACAAATGGAATCATCCCCCAAAAGCCTTTCCGATTCGCTTCTTGTGATTTGGTAGAAATCAGTTCATGATTTGATGAAAATGACTCAAAATGGGAGAATTCTTCCTGATCAATGCTAGTAATCAATTACACTTGGAATCATCCTCCCAAATCCTTTGACAATTAACTCCTGGTGATTGTGAATAAAATCGGTTGGTGAAAATTAGTAGGAAAGAGAAAATTCATTCCTCACCCGTCTTCTGATGAATTTTGCCATGGAATCATCCACCAGAAAAACAATTGCATTCTCTCTTGGTGCCTTGGAACAGATCGGTTTGTGCAAATTACTCAAAGTAGAAAAATCATTCTTTACAAGCACCTAGTAGTAAAGACTACCGCAATCCTCCTTCAATTCTCTCCTCCTGAGTTTGTAGAGATTGGTTCATGAAAATTACTAACAAATCAAACATTTATTACTGATCCCTGCAGCTAATTAGTACCTCATGGAATCATCCTCCAAAGACCTTTTCGATACTCTGCTGGTCACTTGGCAGAGATGGGTAGTGTAAATTGCTAAAAAGGAGACCTTCAATACGAATCAGATGTAGCCATTGATGTCTCATGCACGCTTCCTCGAAAAGCCATTCGGATTCTCTCCTGATCCTTTGGTAGAGATCGGTTCACGAAAATTACAAAAATTCAACAGTAATTACTGATCACTGCTACTCATTAACTCCATCTGGCATGATTCTCGAAAATCCATTCAGATTTGCTTCTGGTGATTTGTTATACTCGAGTCTTGAAAATTCTGAAAAATAAGCAATTCTGAACGGCTTCGTGGTAGTCATTCATTCCTCACATAATGAGCCTCCTTAGTACATTCCAATTCGCTCCTGTTGACTTGGAAGAAATCAGTTCCTGAAATAGACTCAACATGAGAAATTCATCTTGGATGTGCGCAACAGACAAATTGGAGAAGGAATCTTCCTGAAAGACCCGAGGATTCACTTCTCGTCCTATGCTACAGAGCAGTGCGTGAAAATTACTCCAGATGAGAAAGACATGCCTAATCTGGTATCCTGATCTATTGCTCATGGAAACATCCACCAAAACACAAGTCTATTCTCTCTTCAGGATTTGGTGGAGATTGATGGTGAAAATTGCTAAAAATGAGAAAGTTATAACTGATCCATGCTATAAATCAGTGACAAATGGAATCATCCCCCAAAAGCCTTTCCGATTCGCTTCTTGTGATTTGGTAGATATCAGTTCATGATTTGATGAAAATGACTCAAAATGGGAGAGTTCTTCCTGATCAATGCTAGTAATTAATTACACTTGGAATCATCCTCCCAAATCCTTTGACAATTAACTCCTGGTGATTGTGAATAAAATCGGTTGGTGAAAATTAGTAGGAAAGAGAAAATTCATTCCTCACCCGTCTTCCGATGAATTTTGCCATGGAATCATCCACCAGAAAAACAATTGCATTCTCTCTTGGTGCCTTGGAACAGATCGGTTTGTGCAAATTACTCAAAGTACAAAAATCATTCTTTACAAGCACCTAGTGGTAAAGACTCCAGCAATCCTCCAGCAATTCTCTCCTCCTGAGTTTGTAGAGATTGGTTCATGAAAATTACTAACAAACCAAACATTTATTACTGATCCCTGCAGCTAATTAGTACCTCATGGAATCATCCTCCAAAGAACTTTTCGATACTCTGCTGGTCACTTGGTAGAGATGGGTAGTGTAAATTGCTAAAAAGGAGACCTTCAATACGAATCAGATGTAGCCTTTGATGTCTCATGCACGCTTCCTCGAAAAGCCATTCGGATTCTCTCCTGATCCTTTGGTAGAGATCGGTTCACGAAAATTACAAAAATTCAACAGTAATTACTTATCACTGCTACTCATTAACTCCATCTGGCATGATCCTCCAAAATCCTTTCAGATTTGCTCCTGGTGATTTGTTATAGTTGAGTCTTGAAAATTCGAAAAATAAGCAATTCTGAACGGATTCGTGGTAGTCATTCATTCCTCACATAATGAGCCTCCTTAGTACATTCCAATTCGCTCCTGTTGACTTGGAAGAAATCAGTTCCTGAAATAGACTCAACATGAGAAATTCATCTTGGATGTGCGCAACAGACAAATTGGAGTAGGAATCTTCCTGAAAGAACGGAGGATTCACTTCTCGTCCTATGCTACAGAGCAGTGCGTGAAAATTACTCCAGATGAGAAAGACATGCCTAATCTGGTATCCTGATCTATTGCTCATGGAAACATCCACCAAAACACAAGTCTATTCTCTCTTCAGGATTTGGTGGAGATTGATGGTGAAAATTGCTAAAAATGAGAAAGTTGTAACTGATCCATGCTATAAATCAGTGACAAATGGAATCATCCCCCAAAAGCCTTTCCGATTCGCTTCTTGTGATTTGGTAGAAATCAGTTCATGATTTGATGAAAATGACTCAAAATGGGAGAATTCTTCCTGATCAATGCTAGTAATCAATTACACTTGGAATCATCCTCCCAAATCCTTTGACAATTAACTCCTGGTGATTGTGAATAAAATCGGTTGGTGAAAATTAGTAGGAAAGAGAAAATTCATTCCTCACCCGTCTTCCGATGAATTTTGCCATGGAATCATCCACCAGAAAAACAATTGCATTCTCTCTTGGTGCCTTGGAACAGATCGGTTTGTGCAAATTACTCAAAGTACAAAAATCATTCTTTACAAGCACCTAGTGGTAAAGACTCCAGCAATCCTCCAGCAATTCTCTCCTCCTGAGTTTGTAGAGATTGGTTCATGAAAATTACTAACAAACCAAACATTTATTACTGATCCCTGCAGCTAATTAGTACCTCATGGAATCATCCTCCAAAGAACTTTTCGATACTCTGCTGGTCACTTGGTAGAGATGGGTAGTGTAAATTGCTGAAAAGGAGACCTTCAATACGAATCAGATGTAGCCTTTGATGTATCATGCACGCTTCCTCGAAAAGCCATTCGGATTCTCTCCTGATCCTTTGGTAGAGATCGGTTCACGAAAATTACAAAAATTCAACAGTAATTACTTATCACTGCTACTCATTAACTCCATCTGGCATGATCCTCCAAAATCCTTTCAGATTTGCTCCTGGTGATTTGTTATAGTTGAGTCTTGAAAATTCGAAAAATAAGCAATTCTGAACGGATTCGTGGTAGTCATTCATTCCTCACATAATGAGCCTCCTTAGTACATTCCAATTCGCTCCTGTTGACTTGGAAGAAATCAGTTCCTGAAATAGACTCAACATGAGAAATTCATCTTGGATGTGCGCAACAGACAAATTGGAGTAGGAATCTTCCTGAAAGAACGGAGGATTCACTTCTCGTCCTATGCTACAGAGCAGTGCGTGAAAATTACTCCAGATGAGAAAGACATGCCTAATCTGGTATCCTGATCTATTGCTCATGGAAACATCCACCAAAACACAAGTCTATTCTCTCTTCAGGATTTGGTGGAGATTGATGGTGAAAATTGCTAAAAATGAGAAAGTTGTAACTGATCCATGCTATAAATCAGTGACAAATGGAATCATCCCCCAAAAGCCTTTCCGATTCGCTTCTTGTGATTTGGTAGAAATCAGTTCATGATTTGATGAAAATGACTCAAAATGGGAGAATTCTTCCTGATCAATGCTAGTAATCAATTACACTTGGAATCATCCTCCCAAATCCTTTGACAATTAACTCCTGGTGATTGTGAATAAAATCGGTTGGTGAAAATTAGTAGGAAAGAGAAAATTCATTCCTCACCCGTCTTCTGATGAATTTTGCCATGGAATCATCCACCAGAAAAACAATTGCATTCTCTCTTGGTGCCTTGGAACAGATCGGTTTGTGCAAATTACTCAAAGTAGAAAAATCATTCTTTACAAGCACCTAGTAGTAAAGACTACCGCAATCCTCCTTCAATTCTCTCCTCCTGAGTTTGTAGAGATTGGTTCATGAAAATTACTAACAAATCAAACATTTATTACTGATCCCTGCAGCTAATTAGTACCTCATGGAATCATCCTCCAAAGACCTTTTCGATACTCTGCTGGTCACTTGGCAGAGATGGGTAGTGTAAATTGCTAAAAAGGAGACCTTCAATACGAATCAGATGTAGCCATTGATGTCTCATGCACGCTTCCTCGAAAAGCCATTCGGATTCTCTCCTGATCCTTTGGTAGAGATCGGTTCACGAAAATTACAAAAATTCAACAGTAATTACTGATCACTGCTACTCATTAACTCCATCTGGCATGATTCTCGAAAATCCATTCAGATTTGCTTCTGGTGATTTGTTATACTCGAGTCTTGAAAATTCTGAAAAATAAGCAATTCTGAACGGCTTCGTGGTAGTCATTCATTCCTCACATAATGAGCCTCCTTAGTACATTCCAATTCGCTCCTGTTGACTTGGAAGAAATCAGTTCCTGAAATATACTCAACATGAGAAATTCATCTTGGATGTGCGCAACAGACAAATTGGAGAAGGAATCTTCCTGAAAGACCCGAGGATTCACTTCTCGTCCTATGCTACAGAGCAGTGCGTGAAAATTACTCCAGATGAGAAAGACATGCCTAATCTGGTATCCTGATCTATTGCTCATGGAAACATCCACCAAAACACAAGTCTATTCTCTCTTCAGGATTTGGTGGAGATTGATGGTGAAAATTGCTAAAAATGAGAAAGTTATAACTGATCCATGCTATAAATCAGTGACAAATGGAATCATCCCCCAAAAGCCTTTCCGATTCGCTTCTTGTGATTTGGTAGATATCAGTTCATGATTTGATGAAAATGACTCAAAATGGGAGAGTTCTTCCTGATCAATGCTAGTAATTAATTACACTTGGAATCATCCTCCCAAATCCTTTGACAATTAACTCCTGGTGATTGTGAATAAAATCGGTTGGTGAAAATTAGTAGGAAAGAGAAAATTCATTCCTCACCCGTCTTCTGATGAATTTTGCCATGGAATCATCCACCAGAAAAACAATAGCATTCTCTCTTGGTGCCTTGGAACAGATCGGTTTGTGCAAATTACTGAAAGTACAATAATCATTCTTTACAAGCACCTAGTGGTAAAGACTCCAGCAATCCTCCAGCAATTCTCTCCTCCTGAGTTTGTAGAGATTGGTTCATGAAAATTACTAACAAATCAAACATTTATTACTGATCCCTGCAGCTAATTAGTACCTCATGGAATCATCCTCCAAAGAACTTTTCGATACTCTGCTGGTCACTTGCTAGAGATGGGTAGTGTAAATTGCTAAAAAGGAGACCTTCAATACGAATCAGATGTAGCCTTTGATGTCTCATGCACGCTTCCTCGAAAAGCCATTCGGATTCTCTCCTGATCCTTTGGTAGAGATCGGTTCACGAAAATTACAAAATTTCAACAGTAATTACTTATTACTGCTACTCATTAACTCCATCTGGCATGATCCTCCAAAATCCTTTCAGATTTGCTTCTGGTGATTTGTTATAGTCGAGTCTTGAAAATTCGAAAAATAAGCAATTCTGAACGGCTTCGTGGTAGTCATTCATTCCTCACATAATGAGCCTCCTTAGTACATTCCAATTCGCTCCTGTTGACTTGGAAGAAATCAGTTCCTGAAATAGACTCAACATGAGAAATTCATCTTGGATGTGCGCAACAGACAAATTGGAGTAGGAATCTTCCTGAAAGAACGGAGGATTCACTTCTCGTCCTATGCTACAGAGCAGTGCGTGAAAATTACTCCAGATGAGAAAGACATGCCTAATCTGGTATCCTGATCTATTGCTCATGGAAACATCCACCAAAACACAAGTCTATTCTCTCTTCAGGATTTGGTGGAGATTGATGGTGAAAATTGCTAAAAATGAGAAAGTTGTAACTGATCCATGCTATAAATCAGTGACAAATGGAATCATCCCCCAAAAGCCTTTCCGATTCGCTTCTTGTGATTTGGTAGAAATCAGTTCACGATTTGATGAAAATGACTCAAAATGGGAGAATTCTTCCTGATCAATGCTAGTAATCAATTACACTTGGAATCATCCTCCCAAATCCTTTGACAATTAACTCCTGGTGATTGTGAATAAAATCGGTTGGTGAAAATTAGTAGGAAAGAGAAAATTCATTCCTCACCCGTCTTCTGATGAATTTTGCCATGGAATCATCCACCAGAAAAACAATTGCATTCTCTCTTGGTGCCTTGGAACAGATCGGTTTGTGCAAATTACTCAAAGTACAAAAATCATTCTTTACAAGCACCTAGTGGTAAAGACTCCAGCAATCCTCCAGCAATTCTCTCCTCCTGAGTTTGTAGAGATTGGTTCACGAAAATTACTAACAAATCAAACATTTATTACTGATCCCTGCAGCTAATTAGTACCTCATGGAATCATCCTCCAAAGAACTTTTCGATACTCTGCTGGTCACTTGGTAGAGATGGGTAGTGTAAATTGCTAAAAAGGAGACCTTCAATACGAATCAGATGTAGCCTTTGATGTCTCATGCACGCTTCCTCGAAAAGCCATTCGGATTCTCTCCTGATCCTTTGGTAGAGATCGGTTCACGAAAATTACAAAAATTCAACAGTAATTACTGATCACTGCTACTCATTAACTCCATCTGGCATGATCCTCCAAAATCCTTTCAGATTTGCTTCTGGTGATTTGTTATAGTCGAGTCTTGAAAATTCGAAAAATAAGCAATTCTGAACGGCTTCGTGGTAGTCATTCATTCCTCACATAATGAGCCTCCTTAGTACATTCCAATTCGCTCCTGTTGACTTGGAAGAAATCAGTTCCTGAAATAGACTCAACATGAGAAATTCATCTTGGATGTGCGCAACAGACAAATTGGAGAAGGAATCTTCCTGAAAGACCCGAGGTTCACTTCTCGTCCTATGGTACAGAGCAGTGCGTGAAAATTACTCCAGATGAGCAAGAGATGCCTAATCTGGTATCCTGATCTATTGCTCATGGAAACATCCACCAAAACACAAGTCTATTCTCTCTTCAGGATTTGGTGGAGATTGATGGTGAAAATTGCTAAAAATGAGAAAGTTGTAACTGATCCATGCTATAAATCAGTGACAAATGGAAACATCCCCCAAAAGCCTTTCCGATTCACTTCTTGTAATTTGGTAGATATCAGTTCATGATTTGATGAAAATGACTCAAAATGGGAGAGTTCTTCCTGATCAATGCTAGTAATTAATTACACTTGGAATCATCCTCCCAAATCCTTTGACAATTAACTCCTGGTGATTGTGAATAAAATCGGTTGGTGAAAATTAGTAGGAAAGAGAAAATTCATTCCTCACCCGTCTTCTGATGAATTTCTCATGGAATCATCCGCCAGAAAAACAATTGCATTCTCTCTTGGTGCCTTGGAACAGATCGGTTTGTGCAAATTACTGAAAGTACAAAAATCATTCTTTACAAGCACCTTGTAGTAAAGACTACCGCAATCCTCCAGCAATTCCCTCCTCCTGAGTTTGTAGAGATTGGTTCATGAAAATTACTAACAAATCAAACATTTATTGCTGATCCCTGCAGCTAATTAGTACCTCATGGAATCATCCTCCAAAGACCTTTTCGATACTCTGCTGGTCACTTGGCAGAGATGGGTAGTGTAAATTGCTAAAAAGGAGACCTTCAATACAAATCAGATGTAGCCATTGATGTCTCATGTACGCTTCCTCGAAAAGCCATTTGGATTCTCTCCTGATCCTTTGGTAGAGATCGGTTCACGAAAATTACAAAAATTCAACAGTAATTACTGATCACTGCTACTCATTAACTCCATCTGGCATGATCCTCCAAATCCTTTCAGATTTGCTTCTGGTGATTTGTTATAGGTCGAGTCTCGAAAATTCCGAAAAATAAGGAATTCTGAATGGCTTCGTGGTAGTCATTCATTCCTCACATATTGAGCCTCCTTAGTACATTCCAATTTGCTCCTGTTGACTTAGAAGAAATCAGTTCCTGAAATAGACTCAAAATGAGAAATTCACCTTGGATGTGCGCAAGAGATAAATTTGAGAAGGAATCTTCCTGAAAGACCTGAGGATTCACTTCTCGTCCTATGGTACAGAGCAGTGCGTGAAAATTATTCCAGATGAGAAAGACATGCCTAATCTGGTATCCTGATCTATTTCTCATGGAAACATCCACCAAAACACAAGTCTCTTCTCTCTTCAGGATTTGGTGGAGATTGATCGTGAAAATTGCTAAAAATGAGAAAGTTAGAACTGATCAATGCTATAAATAAGTGACAAATGGAATCATCCCCCAAAAGCCTTTCCGATTCGCTTCTTGTGATTTGGTAGATATCAGTTCATGATTTGATGAAAATTACTCAAGAGTTCTTCCTGATCAATGTTAGTAATTAATTACACTTGGAATCATCCTCCCAAATCCTTTGATAATTAACTCCTGGGGATTGTGAATAAAATCGGTCCGTGAAAATTTGTAGGAAAGAGAAAATTCATTCCTCACCCGTCTTCTGATGAATTTCCCATGGAATCATCCACCGGAAAACAATTGCATTCTCTCTTGGTGTGTTGGAAGAGATCGGTTTGTGCAAATTACTCAAAGTACGAAAATCGTTCTTTACAAGCACCTAGTGGTAAAGACTCCAGCAATCCAGATTCTCTCCTCCTGAGTTTGTAGAGATTGGTTCATGAAAATGACTAAAAAATCAAACCTTTATTACTGATCACTGCATCGAATTAGTACCTCATGGAATCATCCTCCAGAGACCTTTTAGCTACTCTGCTGGTCACTTGCTAGAGATGGGCAGTGTAAATTTCTGAAAATGAGACATTCCTTACGAATGAGATGTATCCGTTGATGTCTCATGCTCTCTTCCTCAAAGCGCCATTCGGATTCTCTTCTGATGCTTTGTTAGAGATCGGTTCATGACAATTACTAACATTGAGACAGTTATTAGTGATCACCGCTAGTCATTAACTACATCTGCAATAATCCTCCAAAATCTTTTCAGATTTGCTTCTGGTGATTTGTTATAGGTCGAGTCTCGAAAATTCCGCAAAATAAGCAATTCTGAATGGCTTCCTGGTAGTCATTCATTCCTCACATAATGAGCCTCCTTAGTACATTCCAATTCGCTCCTGTTGACTTGGAAGAAATCAGGTCCTGAAATATACTCAAAATGAGAAATTCATCTTTGTGCTGTGCGACAGATATTTTTGAGAGGGAATCTTGCTGAAAGCCCCGAGGAGTCACTTCTCGTCAGACGGTGCAGAGCAGTTTGTGAAAATTACTCAAAATGAGAACGTCATTCGTAATCAGCTATCCTGATGTCTTTCTCATGGGACCATCCACCAAAAAGCAAGTCTATTCTCTCTTTCGCATTTGGCAGAGATTTATCGTGAAAATGGCTAAAATAGAGAAAGTTATAACTGATCAATGCTAATAATCAATGACAAATGGAATCATCCTCCAAAAGCCTTTCAGATTGGCTCCTTGTGATTAGGTAGATATGAGTTGACGATTTGGTAGAAATGACTAAAAAGGAGGCATTTCTTTCTGATCAAGGTTAGCAATTAATTACACATGGAATCATCCTCCGTACTATATTCATAATTAGCTCCTTGTGATTTGGAATAAAATCGGTTCGTGAAAATTACTAGGAATGAGACAATTCATTTCTCATCCGTCTTCCGATAAATTTCCCAAGGAATCTTCCAGCAGAAAAGCAAAGGCATTCTCCCTTGGTGTGTTGGAACAGATCGGTTCGTGCAAATGACTCAAGGTAGAAAATCATTCTTTAGAAGGCCCTAGTGGTGAAGACTCCAGCAATCCAGCTTCTCTCCTGGTGAGTTCGTAGCGATTGGTTCAAGAAAATTACTCCTAAGGAGACTTAAATTATTGACAAGTACTAGTGCTAAAGCTCTCCTCGAATGATTAACCAAAATGCTTTTTGATACGATGACACAGAACGGCACAGAACACGACACACAAAATTAACACACAACAAAGACACACACACATCGCGACACGGAAAGCATGACACACAAAACATCACACACACGACCCACAACATCTCACACACACTCACTCGCTCAACACAAAATGATCCACAACATGTCACACGCAACACAAGACGACCCACAATATGTCGAGCGCTGTGGAGCGAGGGCTCCGGCTCGGCTTTTGCAGCGGCTCTGGCAAGGAATGGTGCCGGAGCTCTCGCCGGAGGGGAACACGGCAGGAGGGGGCCTGAGCCGCTTGGGCCTCTTTCCAAGGTGGCGGAAGCAGGCCTCCGCTCTCTGCCCTCTGCAGACCTGGCTGCCAGGTCAGTGCTTCCAGTTCCTCCTCCGCACTCGCTGTCGTCCTCCTCAGCGGCCGTGGGCGTCCTCGCTGGGGACGGGGCTCAGGGGGATGAAGGTGGGGAGGGGCCAGAGTCTCTTGAGCGGAGTGACTCTGTGGGGTGCCGTTAGAAAAGGAGATTTTGGTTGGGATGCTCCAGGTGTAATGGGAGGAGAGTGGAGGGCGGATCCCCGCTGTGTGGGAGAGGCAAACAGTGGAGCCTCCGAGACATTGCCGACTGAGATGGTAACTTACTTGTTTTTTTCCCCTTGGGCTGGGTTTAGTAGCAAGGAAAAAGAAGTCAAGCCTCAGAGTCTACTGCCCTCATGCGACAGAATGTGAGTGAGAGCAGCGAGCCTGTGACCGTTGGGGATGCCAGGCAAGAGCCCTCCATCTGGGCACCGAGCTATCGCCAGTCTCCATGAGAGAAGTGTCTGGTTTGGTGAGGACTCTACTCACGCCCCACCTGAGTCCGGGTCGGGAAGCCACATCCATTAGGGTTCGGTTTGTAAGCAAAGGTTCCTGATCAGCTGTAGTTCTGAGGGAGAAAAGGTCCCTTTTCACAGGCTGCTCGTTTCTCTGGTCATGAACGGTGTCTTCTCCACAACTGAAGCTTGGATCCAAGAGGATGACTCCAGGTGGTGAGTTGCTTGCCTTGCTCTCCTGTTTCTCTGTTTTCTCTCCTGTGTTCACCAACTCTCTCTTTCTTTTCTCTCCTCTTCTCTCCTCGTGCCGTGTCCCTTCACAGGACACGGGTAGGTGTGCATTCCCACAAGGGAGGTCTCGGGAGCCATGGAAAAGTCGGAGCGGACGAAAATCATGCAGGGCAGTAGAAAGGCTGCTGAAAGTACTTGAAGAGACAAAGAACATGAGAAGGGGGAAGTCCAGCCTAAAACATGAGTGTAGTCTGTAAAGAGAAACAAGGGGAAGTCAAAGCCACAGAAACTCTTCAAGTTGCCGAAAGACAAGTAGGATGGGAAATTACTTCTTGAATCCAGTCTCTTGAAGATCTTAGGCTCAGTATGCGTGCCTATTTGGAGTTGCTGAGCAATCTGCCTTCTTCTGTTTGCTCTCCCTTCTAATCACTGAAAATCTACCTATCTATTCTTTGTTTATTTTTATTATTATTATTATTCAACTCAGTTTGTGCAACTGGTGCTCCATGAGGAAATGATTTGTGTATTACTCCAAGGGGCTGCCCGGTGTCACTGTTGCTCCAGGAGGGAAATGATTTGAGCACTACCTGAATTGGCCACGCAGTGTCACCATTGCTCCATCAGGGAAATGCTTTCTGCATTACTCCAAGTGGCCACCCAGTGTCACTGTTGGTCCAGGAGGGAAATGATTTGTGCATTACACTGACTGGCCACCCAGTGTCACTGTTGCTCCATGCGGGAAATGCTTTGTCCATGACCTGAATTGGCCACACACATCACTGTTGCTCCGGGGGTGGGGGGGAGGCGGGGGATTGTTTGTGTGTTACTCCTGAGTGGCCACGTCGTGTCACTCTTCCTCCATGAGGGAAATGCTTTGTGCATTACCCTGTGTGGCCACCCAAGACAACACACACAGCACAACACCGACGCACATACACACAGAACACGTCACACATACAGATGGGTAGTGTAAATTGCTAAAAAGGAGACATTCATTACTAATCAGATGTAGCCGTTGATGTCTCATGCACACTTCCTCGAAAAGGCAGTCAGATTCTGTCCTGATCCTTTAGTAGAGCTCAGTTTATGACAATTACTAAAATTCAGACAGTTATTACTGATCACTGCTAGTCATTAACTCCATCTGGAATGATCCTGCAAAATCCTTTCAGATTTGCTTCTGGTGATTTCTAAGAGATCGAGTCTCGAAAATTCCGAAACATGAGAAATCCTTAACGGCTTCGTGCCAGTCATTCTTTCCTCACATAATGATCCTCCTCGGTACATCTCAAATCGCTCCTGTTGACTTGGAAGAAATCGGGTCCTGAAACATACTCAAAATGAGAAATTCATCTTTGAGGTGTGCGACAGATAAATTTGAGAAGGAATCTTCCTGAAAGCCGCGAGGATTCACTTCTCACGCTATGTTACAGATCGGTTTGTGAAAATTCATATCAGAAAGTTATTCCTCCTCACGTCTCCTGCTATATTTCTCATGCAATCATGCAGCAAAAAACAATTGTATTCTCTCTTCAGGATTTGGTAAAGCTCGCTTCATGAAAATGACTAAACATGAGGAAATCATTCTTAACAAGTACAAGTGATAAAGATTCCAGCAATAATCTTCCAGCTGTCAAAGTCAGATTCAAGACTCCCTGAATTTGTCAGACCACTCTGTAGATTAGCAAAACGCATTGCCAATGCACCCAGACAGATGTGAGTCTCCTGCAAAGCTCAAGCTAACTTATTTATATAGCTATATATATATTTATATAGCTACCAATTTAACATAGGAGACAAAAGGAAGCGGAAACTGAGAACTATACATACATATCTTATTTTCACACGAACGTTTACCAGACTCCTACCTCAGGAGGTGCTCTAACTTAATTAGTTTGAGGACCCATGGATTCACACGCCCTAATGTTTCTCTTCCTGACATCTATATTTCAACAAAGCCTTCAAACAGCATATCTTTAAAGAATTATAATTTCAATACAATTTATTCTGCTTTCACACAACACTATTTCCAGTCTCTCAGGATGATGTGGAAGCAATCGGTTCGTGAACATTTCTAAAGATGAATAATTCATCATTGATGTGTGCCACCGATAACTTTCTCAAAGAATCGTCTGGAGAGCCCGTAGGATTCACTTCCGGTCAAAGCTGCAGCTCTATTCCTGAAATTTCCTGAATAATGAGAAAGTAATGCCTTCTCAGGGCTTCTAATACATTTCTCATGGAGTCATCCGAGAAAGCCAGAAGGA
This sequence comes from Eretmochelys imbricata, assembly GCF_965152235.1. Classification (NCBI taxonomy): domain Eukaryota; kingdom Metazoa; phylum Chordata; order Testudines; family Cheloniidae; genus Eretmochelys; species Eretmochelys imbricata. The sequence goes on along the minus strand of NW_027554341.1, from coordinate 2,581,525 downwards.
TTCTCGCCTCAGGATTTGATGAATATCACTCAGTGAATCTTACTACAAAGGAGCCAGTTATACCGGAAAAGTGCAAGTAATTAGTACCTCATGGAATCATCCTCCAAAGACCTTTTAGATACTCTCCTGATCATTTGATAGAGATGGGTAGTGTAAATTGCTAAAAATGAGACCTTCAATACGAATCAGATGTAGCCATTGATGTCTCATGTACGCTTCCTCGAAAAGCCATTTGGATTGTCTCCTGATCCTTTGGTAGAGATCGGTTCATGAAAATTACAAAAATCCAACAGTAATTACTGATCACTGCTAGTCATGAACTCCATCTGGCATGATCCTCCAAAATCCTTTCAGAATTGCTTCTGGTGATTTGTTATAGGTCGAGTCTCGAAAATTCCGAAAACTAAGCAATTCTGAATGGCTTGGTGGTAGTCATTCATTCCTCACATAATGAGCCTCCTTAGTACATTCCAATTCGCTCCTGTTGACTTGGAAGAAATCAGTTCCTGAAATAGACTCAAAATGAGAAATTCACCTTGGATGTGCGCAACAGATCAATTTGAGAAGGAATCTTCCTGAAAGACCCGAGGATTCACTTCTCGTCCTATGGTACAGAGCAGTGCGTGAAAATTATTCCAGATGAGAAAGACATGCCTAATCTGGTATCCTGATCTACTTCTCATGGAAACATCCACCAAAACACAAGTCTCTTCTCTCTTCAGGATTTGGTGGAGATTGATCATGAAAATTGCTAAAAATGAGAAAGTTAGAACTGATCAATGCTATAAATCAGTGACAAATGGAATCATCCCCCAAAAGCCTTTCAGATTCGCTTCTTGTGATTTGGTAGAGATCAGTTCATGATTTGATGAAAATTACTCCAAAGGAGACAGTTCTTCCTGATCAATGTTAGTCATTAATGACACTTGGAATCATCCTCCCAAATCCTTTGATAATTAACTCCTGGGAATTGTGAATAAAATCGGTTGGTGAAAATTAGTAGGAAAGAGAAAATTCATTCCTCACCCGTCTTCTGATGAATTTCCCATGGAATCATCCACCGGAAAACAATTGCATTCTCTCTTGGTGCGTTGGAAGAGATCGGTTTGTGCAAATTACTCAAAGTACGAAAATCGTTCTTTACAAGCACCTAGTGGTAAAGACTCCAGCAATCCAGATTCTCTCCACCTGAGTTTGTAGAGATTGGTTCATGAAAATGACTAAAAAATCAAACCTTTATTACTGATCACTGCATCTAATTAGTACCTCATGGAATCATCCTCCAAAGACCTTTTAGCTACTCTGCTGGTCACTTCTAGAGATGGGTAGTGTAAATTGCTAAAAATGAGACCTTCAATACTAATCCGATGTAGCCATTGATGTCTCATGCACGCTTCCTCGAAAGGCCATTCAGATTCTCTCCTGATCCTTTGGTAGAGATGGGTTCATGAAAATTACAAAAATCCAACAGTAATTACTGATCACTGCTAGTCATTAACTCCATCTGGCATGATCCTCCAAATTCCTTTCAGAATTGCTTCTGGTGATTTGTTATAGGTCGAGTCTCGAAAATTCTGAAAAATAAGCAATTCTGAACGGCTCGGTGGTAGTCATTCATTCCTCACATAATGAGCCTCCTTAGTACATTCCAATTCGCTCCTGTTGACTTGGAAGAAATCAGTTCCTGAAATAGACTCAAAATGAGAAATTCACCTTGGATGTGCGCAACAGATCAATTTGAGAAGGAATCTTCCTGAAAGACCCGAGGAGTCACTTCTCGTCCTATGGTAGAGAGGACTGCGTGAAAATTATTCCAGATGAGAAAGACATGCCTAATCTGGTATCCTGATCTATTTCTCATGGAAACATCCACCAAAACACAAGTCTCTTCTCTCTTCAGGATTTGGTGGAGATTGATCATGAAAATTGATAAAAATGAGAAAGTTAGAACTGATCAATGCTATAAATCAGTGACAAATGGAATCATCCCCCAAAAGCCTTTCAGATTCGCTTCTTGTGATTTGGTAGAGATCAGTTCATGATTTGATGAAAATTACTCCAAAGGAGACAGTTCTTCCTGATCAATGTTAGTCATTAATGACACTTGGAATCATCCTCCCAAATCCTTTGATAATTAACTCCTTGGAATTGTGAATAAAATCGGTTGGTGAAAATTAGTAGGAAAGAGAAAATTCATTCCTCACCCGTCTTCTGATGAATTTCCCATGGAATCATCCACCGGAAAACAATTGCATTCTCTCTTGGTGCGTTGGAAGAGATCGGTTTGTGCAAATTACTCAAAGTACGAAAATCGTTCTTTACAAGCACCTAGTGGTAAAGACTCCAGCAATCCAGATTCTCTCCACCTGAGTTTGTAGAGATTGGTTCATGAAAATGACTAAAAAATCAAACCTTTATTACTGATCACTGCATCTAATTAGTACCTCATGGAATCATCCTCCAAAGACCTTTTAGCTACTCTGCTGGTCACTTGCTAGAGATGGGAAGTGTAAATTGCTAAAAATGAGACCTTCAATACTAATCCGATGTAGCCATTGATGTCTCATGCACGCTTCCTCGAAAAGCCATTCGGATTCTCTCCTCATTCTTTGGTAGAGATGGGTTCATAAAAAATTACAAAAATCCAACAGTAATTACTGTTCACTGCTAGTCATTAACTCCATCTGGCATGATCCTCCAAAATCCTTTCAGAATTGCTTCTGGTGATTTGTTATAGGTCGAGTCTCGAAAATTCTGAAAAATAAGCAATTCTGAATGGCTTCGTGGTAGTCATTCATTCCTCACATAATGAGCCTCCTTAGTACATTCCAATTCGCTCCTGTTGACTTGGAAGAAATCAGTTCCTGAAATAGACTCAAAATGAGAAATTTACCTTGGAAGTGCGCAACAGATAAATTTGAGAAGGAATCTTCCTGAAAGACCCGAGGAGTCACTTCTCATCCTATGGTACAGAGCAGTGTGTGAAAATTATTCCAGATGAGAAAGACATGCCTAATCTGGTATCCTGATCTATTTCTCATGGAAACATCCACCAAAACACAAGTCTCTTCTCTCTTCAGGATTTGGTGGAGATTGATCGTGAAAATTGCTAAAAATGAGAAAGTTAGAACTGATCAATGCTATAAATCAGTGACAAATGGAATCATCCCCCAAAAGCCTTTCAGATTCGCTTCTTGTGATTTGGTAGAGATCAGTTCATGATTTGATGAAAATTACTCCAAAGGAGACAGTTCTTCCTGATCAATGTTAGTCATTAATGACACTTGGAATCATCCTCCCAAATCCTTTGATAATTAACTCCTGGTGATTGTGAATAAAATCGGTTGGTGAAAATTAGTAGGAAAGAGAAACTTCATTCCTCACCCGTCTTCTGATGAATTTCCCATGGAATCATCCACCGGAAAAACAATTGCATTCTCTCTTGGTGCCTTGGAACAGATCGGTTTGTGCAAATTACTCAAAGGGCGAAAATCATTCTTTACAAGCACCTAGTGGTAAAGACTCCAGCAATCCAGATTCTCTCCTCCTGAGTTTGTAGAGATTGGTTCATGAAAATGACTAAAAAATCAAACCTTTAGTACTGATCACTGCATCTAATTCGTACCTCATGGAATCATCCTCCAAAGACCTTTCAGATGCTCTGCTGGTCACTTGGTAGAGATGGGTAGTGTAAATTGCAAAAATGAGACCTTCAATACTAATCAGATGTAGCCATTGATGTCTCAGGCATGCTTCCTCGAAAAGCCATTCAGATTCTCTCCTGATCCTTTGGTCGAGATCGGTTCATGAAAATTACAAAAATCCAACAGTAATTACTGATCACTGCTAGTCATGAACTCCATCTGGCATGATCCTCCAAAATCCTTTCAGAATTGCTTCTGGTGATTTGTTATAGGTCGAGTCTCGAAAATTCCGAAAAATAAGCAATTCTGAATGGCTTGGTGGTAGTCATTCATTCCTCAGATAATGAGCCTCCTTAGTACATTCCAATTTGCTCCTGTTGACTTGGAAGAAATCAGTTCCTGAAATAGACTCAAAATGAGAAATTCACCTTGCATGTGCGCAACAGATAAATTTGAGAAGGAATCTTCCTGAAAGACCCGAGGATTCACTTCTCGTCCTATGGTACAGAGCAGTGCGTGAAAATTATTCCAGATGAGAAAGACATGCCTAATCTGGTATCCTGATCTACTTCTCATGGAAACATCCACCAAAACACAAGTCTCTTCTCTCTTCAGGATTTGGTGGAGATTGATCGTGAAAATTGCTAAAAATGAGAAAGTTAGAACTGATCAATGCTATAAATCAGTGACAAATGGAATCATCCCCCAAAAGCCTTTCAGATTCGCTTCTTGTGATTTGGTAGAGATCAGTTCATGATTTGATGAAAATTACTCCAAAGGAGACAGTTCTTCCTGATCAATGTTAGTCATTAATGACACTTGGAATCATCCTCCCAAATCCTTTGATAATTAACTCCTGGGGATTGTGAATAAAATCGGTTGGTGAAAATTAGTAGGAAAGAGAAAATTCATTCCTCACCCGTCTTCTGATGAATTTCCCATGGAAGCATCCACCGGAAAACAATTGCATTCTCTCTTGGTGCTCTGGAAGAGATCGGTTTGTGCAAATTACTCAAAGTACAAAAATCGTTCTTTACAAGCACCTAGTGGTAAAGACTCCAGCAATCCAGATTCTCTCCTCCTCAGTTTGTAGAGATTGGTTCATGAAAATGACTAAAAACTCAAACCTTTATTACTGATCACTGCATCTAATTAGTACCTCATGGAATCATCCTCCAAAGACCTTTTAGCTACTCTGCTGGTCACTTGCTAGAGATGGCTAGTGTAAATTGCTAAAAATGAGACCTTCAATACTAATCCGATGTCGCCATTGATGTCTCAGGCATGCTTCCTCGAAAAGCTATTCAGATTCTCTCCTGATCCTTTGGTCGAGATCGGTTCATGAAAATTACAAAAATCCAACAGTAATTACTGATCACTGCTAGTCATGAACTCCATCTGGCATGATCCTCCAAAATCCTTTCAGAATTGCTACTGGTGATTTGTTATAGGTCGAGTCTCGAAAATTCCGAAAACTAAGCAATTCTGAATGGCTTGGTGGTAGTCATTCATTCCTCACATAATGAGCCTCCTTAGTACATTCCAATTCGCTCCTGTTGACTTGGAAGAAATCAGTTCCTGAAATAGACTCAAAATGAGAAATTCACCTTGGATGTGCGCAACAGACAAATTTGAGAAGGAATCTTCCTGAAAGACCCGAGGATTCACTTCTCGTCCTATGGTACAGAGCAGTGTGTGAAAATTATTCCAGGTGAGAAAGACATGCCTAATCTGGTATCCTGATCTATTTCTCATGGAAACATCCACCAAAACACAAGTCTCCTCTCTTCAGGATTTGGTGGAGATTGATCATGAAAATTGCTGAAAATGAGAAAGTTAGAACTGATCAATGCTATAAATCAGTGACAAATGGAATCATCCCCCAAAAGCCTTTCAGATTCGCTTCTTGTGATTTGGTAGAGATCAGTTCATGATTTGATGAAAATTACTCCAAAGGAGACAGTTCTTCCTGATCAATGTTAGTCATTAATGACACTTGGAATCATCCTCCCAAATCCTTTGATAATTAACTCCTGGGAATTGTGAATAAAATCGGTTGGTGAAAATTAGTAGGAAAGAGAAAATTCATTCCTCACCCGTCTTCTGATGAATTTCCCATGGAATCATCCACCGGAAAACAATTGCATTCTCTCTTGGTGCGTTGGAAGAGATCGGTTTGTGCAAATTACTCAAACTACGAAAATCGTTCTTTACAAGCACCTAGTGGTAAAGACTCCAGCAATCCAGATTCTCTCCTCCTGAGTTTGTAGAGATTGGTTCATGAAAATGACTAAAAAATGAAACCTTTATTACTGATAACTGCATCTAATTAGTACCTCATGGAATCATCCTCCAAAGACCTTTTAGCTACTCTGCTGGTCACTTGCTAGAGATGGGTAGTGTAAATTGCTAAAAATGAGACCTTCAATACTAATCCGATGTACCATTGATGTCTCATGCACGCTTCCTCGAAAAGCCATTCAGATTCTCTCCTGATCCTTTGGTCGAGATGGGTTCATGAAAATTACAAAAATCCAACAGTAATTACTGATCACTGCTAGTCATGAACTCCATCTGGCATGATCCTCCAAAATCCTTTCAGAATTGCTTCTGGTGATTTGTTATAGGTCGAGTCTCGAAAATTCTGAAAAATAAGCAATTCTGAACGGCTTGGTGGTAGTCATTCATTCCTCACATAATGAGCCTCCTTAGTACATTCCAATTCGCTCCTGTTGACTTGGAAGAAATCAGTTCCTGAAATAGATTCAAAATGAGAAATTCACCTTGGATGTGCGCAACAGATAAATTGGAGAAGAAATCTTCCTGAAAGACCCGAGGATTCACTTCTCGTCCTATGGTACAGAGCAGTGCGTGAAAATTATTCCAGATGAGAAAGACATGCCTAATCTGGTATCCTGATCTATTTCTCATGGAAACATCCACCAAAACACAAGTCTCTTCTCTCTTCAGGATTTGGTGGAGATTGATCATGAAAATTGCTAAAAATGAGAAAGTTAGAACTGATCAATGCTATAAATCAGTGACAAATGGAATCATCCCCCAAAAGCCTTTCAGATTCGCTTCTTGTGATTTGGTAGAGATCAGTTCATGATTTGATGAAAATTACTCCAAAGGAGACAGTTCTTCCTGATCAATGTTAGTCATTAATGACACTTGGAATCATCCTCCCAAATCCTTTGATAATTAACTCCTGGGAATTGTGAATAAAATCGGTTGGTGAAAATTAGTAGGAAAGAGAAAATTCATTCCTCACCCGTCTTCTGATGAATTTCCCATGGAAGCATCCACCGGAAAACAATTGCATTCTCTCTTGGTGCTCTGGAAGAGATCGGTTTGTGCAAATTACTCAAAGTACGAAAATCGTTCTTTAAAAGCACCTAGTCGTAAAGACTCCAGCAATCCAGATTCTCTCCTCCTGAGTTTGTAGAGATTGGTTCATGAAAATGACTAAAAAATCAAACCTTTATTACTGATCACTGCATCTAATTAGTACCTCATGGAATCATCCTCCAAAGACCTTTTAGCTACTCTGCTGGTCACTTGCTAGAGATGGGTAGTGTAAATTGCTAAAAATGAGACCTTCAATACTAATCCGATGTAGCCATTGATGTCTCATGCACGCTTCCTCGAAGAGCCATTCGGATTCTCTCCTGATCCTTTGGTAGAGATGGGTTCATGAAAATTACAAAAATCCAACAGTAATTACTGATCACTGCTAGTCATGAACTCCGTCTGGCGTGATCCTCCAAAATCCTTTCAGAATTGCTTCTGGTGATTTGTTATAGGTCGAGTCTCGAAAATTCCGAAAAATAAGCAATTATGAATGGCTTGGTGGTAGTCATTCATTCCTCACATAATGAGCCTCCTTAGTACATTCCAATTCGCTCCTGTTGAAATGGAAGAAATCAGTTCCTGAAATAGACTCAAAATGAGAAATTCACCTTGGATGTGCGCAACAGATAAATTTGAGAAGGAATCTTCCTGAAAGACCTGAGGATTCACTTCTCGTCCTATGGTACAGAGCAGTGCGTGAAAATTATTCCAGATGAGAAAGACATGCCTAATCTGGTATCCTGATCTATTTCTCATGGAAACATCCACCAAAACACAAGTCTCTTCTCTCTTCAGGATTTGGTGGAGATTGATCGTGAAAATTGCTAAAAATGAGAAAGTTAGAACTGATCAATGCTATAAATCAGTGACAAATGGAATCATCCCCCAAAAGCCTTTCAGATTCGCTTCTTGTCATTTGGTAGAGATCAGTTCATGATTTGATGAAAATTACTTCAAATGAGACAGTTCTTCCTGATCAATATTAGTCATTAACGACACTTGGAATCATCCTCCCAAATCCTTTGATAATTAACTCCTGGTGATTGTGAATAAAATCAGTTGGTGAAAATTAGTAGGAAAGAGAAAATTCATTCCTCACCCGTCTTCTGATGAATATCCCATGGAATCATCCACCGGAAAACAATTGCATTCTCTCTTGGTGCGCTGGAACAGATCGGTTTGTGCAAATTACTCAAAGTATGAAAATCGTTCTTTACAAGCACCTAGTGGTAAAGACTCCAACAATCCAGATTCTCTCCTCCTGAGTTTGCAGAGATTGGTTCATGAAAATGACTAAAAAAATCAAAGCTTTATTACTGATCACTGCATCTAATTAGTACCTCATGGAATCATCCTCCAAAGACCTTTTAGCTACTCTGCTAGTCACTTGCTAGAGATGGCTAGTGTAAATTGCTAAAAATGAGACCTTCAATACTAATCAGATGTAGCCATTGATGTCTCAGGCATGCTTCCTCGAAAAGCCATTCAGATTCTCTCCTGATCCTTTGGTCGAGATCGGTTCATGAAAATTACAAAAATCCAACAGTAATTACTGATCACTGCTAGTCATGAACTCCATCTGGCATGATCCTCCAAAATCCTTTCAGAATTGCTTCTGGTGATTTGTTATAGGTCGAGTCTCGAAAATTCCGAAAACTAAGCAATTCTGAATGGCTTGGTGGTAGTCATTCATTCCTCACATAATGAGCCTCCTTAGTACATTCCAATTCGCTCCTGTTGACTTGGAAGAAATCAGTTCCTGAAATGGACTCAAAATGAGAAATTCACCTTGGATGTGCGCAACAGACAAATTTGAGAAGGAATCTTCCTGAAAGACCCGAGGATTCACTTCTCGTCCTATGGTACAGAGCAGTGTGTGAAAATTATTCCAGATGAGAAAGACATGCCTAATCTGGTATCCTGATCTATTTCTCATGGAAACATCCACCAAAACACAAGTCTCCTCTCTTCAGGATTTGGTGGAGATTGATCATGAAAATTGCTGAAAATGAGAAAGTTAGAACTGATCAATGCTATAAATCAGTGACAAATGGAATCATCCCCCAAAAGCCTTTCAGATTCGCTTCTTGTGATTTGGTAGAGATCAGTTCATGATTTGATGAAAATTACTCCAAAGGAGACAGTTCTTCCTGATCAATGTTAGTCATTAATGACACTTGGAATCATCCTCCCAAATCCTTTGATAATTACCTCCTGGGAATTGTGAATAAAATCGGTTGGTGAAAATTAGTAGGAAAGAGAAAATTCATTCCTCACCCGTCTTCTGATGAATTTCCCATGGAATCATCCACCGGAAAACAATTGCATTCTCTCTTGGTGCGTTGGAAGAGATCGGTTTGTGCAAATTACTCAAACTACGAAAATCGTTCTTTACAAGCACCTAGTGGTAAAGACTCCAGCAATCCAGATTCTCTCCTCCTGAGTTTGTAGAGATTGGTTCATGAAAATGACTAAAAAATCAAACCTTTATTACTGATAACTGCATCTAATTAGTACCTCATGGAATCATCCTCCAAAGACCTTTTAGCTACTCTGCTGGTCACTTGCTAGAGATGGGTAGTGTAAATTGCTAAAAATGAGACCTTCAATACTAATCCGATGTAGCCATTGATGTCTCATGCACGCTTCCTCGAAAAGCCATTCAGATTCTCTCCTGATTCTTTGTTAGAGATGGGTTCATGAAAATTACAAAAATCCAACAGTAATTACTGATCACTGCTAGTCATGAACTCCATCTGGCATGATCCTCCAAAATCCTTTCAGAATTGCTTCTGGTGATTTGTTATAGGTCGAGTCTCGAAAATTCTGAAAAATAAGCAATTCTGAACGGCTTGGTGGTAGTCATTCATTCCTCACATAATGAGCCTCCTTAGTACATTCCAATTCGCTCCTGTTGACTTGGAAGAAATCAGTTCCTGAAATAGACTCAAAATGAGAAATTCACCTTGGATGTGCGCAACAGATAAATTGGAGAAGAAATCTTCCTGAAAGACCCGAGGATTCACTTCTCGTCCTATGGTACAGAGCAGTGCGTGAAAATTATTCCAGATGAGAAAGACATGCCTAATCTGGTATCCTGATCTATTTCTCATGGAAACATCCACCAAAACACAAGTCTCTTCTCTCTTCAGGATTTGGTGGAGATTGATCATGAAAATTGCTAAAAATGAGAAAGTTAGAACTGATCAATGCTATAAATCAGTGACAAATGGAATCATCCCCCAAAAGCCTTTCAGATTCGCTTCTTGTGATTTGGTAGAGATCAGTTCATGATTTGATGAAAATTACTCCAAAGGAGACAGTTCTTCCTGATCAATGTTAGTCATTAATGACACTTGGAATCATCCTCCCAAATCCTTTGATAATTAACTCCTGGGAATTGTGAATAAAATCGGTTGGTGAAAATTAGTAGGAAAGAGAAAATTCATTCCTCACCCGTCTTCTGATGAATTTCCCATGGAAGCATCCACCGGAAAACAATTGCATTCTCTCTTGGTGCTCTGGAAGAGATCGGTTTGTGGAAATTACTCAAAGTACGAAAATCGTTCTTTAAAAGCACCTAGTGGTAAAGACTCCAGCAATCCAGATTCTCTCCTCCTGAGTTTGTAGAGATTGGTTCATGAAAATGACTAAAAAATCAAACCTTTATTACTGATCACTGCATCTAATTAGTACCTCATGGAATCATCCTCCAAAGACCTTTTAGCTACTCTGCTGGTCACTTGCTAGAGATGGGTAGTGTAAATTGCTAAAAATGAGACCTTCAATACTAATCTGATGTAGCCATTGATGTCTCATGCGCGCTTCCTCGAAAGGCATTCAGATTCTCTCCTGATCCTTTGGTAGAGATGGGTTCATGAAAATTACAAAAATCCAACAGTAATTACTGATCACTGCTAGTCATTAACTCCATCTGGCATGATCCTCCAAATTCCTTTCAGAATTGCTTCTGGTGATTTGTTATAGGTCGAGTCTCGAAAATTCTGAAAAATAAGCAATTCTGAACGGCTTGGTGGTAGTCTTTCATTCCTCACATAATGAGCCTCCTTAGTACATTACAATTCGCTCCTGTTGACTTGGAAGAAATCAGTTCCTGAAATAGACTCAAAATGAGAAATTCACCTTGGATGTGCGCAACAGATCAATTTGAGAAGGAATCTTCCTGAAAGACCCGAGGAGTCACTTCTCGTCCTATGGTACAGAGCAGTGCGTGAAAATTATTCCAGATGAGAAAGACATGCCTAATCTGGTATCCTGATCTATTTCTCATGGAAACATCCACCAAAACACAAGTCTCTTCTCTCTTCAGGATTTGGTGGAGATTGATCGTGAAAATTGCTAAAAATGAGAAAGTTAGAACTGATCAATGCTATAAATCAGTGACAAATGGAATCATCCCCCAAAAGCCTTTCAGATTCGCTTCTTGTGATTTGGTAGAGATCAGTTCATGATTTGATGAAAATTACTCCAAAGGAGACAGTTCTTCCTGATCAATGTTAGTCATTAATGACACTTGGAATCATCCTCCCAAATCCTTTGATAATTAACTGCTGGTGATTGTGAATAAAATTGGTTGGTGAAAATTAGTAGGAAAGAGAAAATTCATTCCTCACCCGTCTTCTGATGAATTTCCCATGAAATCATCCACCGGAAAACAATTGCATTCTCTCTTGGTGCGCTGGAAGAGATCGGTTTGTGCAAATTACTCAAAGTACGAAAATCGTTCTTTACAAGCACCTAGTGGTAAAGACTCCAGCAATCCAGATTCTCTCCTCCTGAGTTTGTAGAGATTGGTTCATGAAAATGACTAAAAAATCAAAACTTTATTACTGATCACTGCATCTAATTAGTACCTCATGGAATCATCCTCCAAAGACCTTTTAGCTACTCTGCTGGTCACTTGCTACAGATGGGTAGTGTAAATTGCTAAAAATGAGACCTTCAATACTAATCCGATTTAGCCATTGATGTCTCATGCACGCTTCCTCGAAAAGCCATTCGGATTCTCTCCTGATCCTTTGGTAGAGATGGGTTCATGAAAATTACAAAAATCCAACAGTAATTACTGATCACTGCTAGTCATTAACTCCATCTGGCATGATCCTCCAAAATCCTTTCAGAATTGCTTCTGGTGATTTGTTATAGGTCGAGTCTTGAAAATTCCGATAAATAAGCAATTCTGAACGGCTTGGTGGTAGTCATTCATTCCTCACATAATGAGCCTCCTTAGTACATTCCAATTCCCTCCTGTTGACTTGGAAGAAATCAGTTCCTGAAATAGACTCAAAATGAGAAATTCACCTTGGATGTGTGCAACAGATAAATTTGAGAAGGAATCTTCCTGAAAGACCCGAGGATTCACTTCTCGTCCTATGGTACAGAGCAGTGCGTGAAAATTATTCCAGATGAGAAAGACATGCCTAATCTGGTATCCTGATCTATTTCTCATGGAAACATCCACCAAAACACAAGTCTCTTCGCTCTTCAGGATTTGGTGGAGATTGATCGTGAAAATTGCTAAAAATGAGACAGTTAGAACTGATCAATGCTCTAAATCAGTGACAAATGGAATCATCCCCCAAAAGCCTTTCAGATTCACTTTTTGTGATTTGGTAGACATCAGTTCATGATTTGATGAAAATTACTCCAAATGAGACAGTTCTTCCTTTTCAATGTTAGTCATTAATGGCACTTGGAATCACCCTCCCAAATCCTTTGATAATTAACTCCTGGGGATTGTGAATAAAATCGGTTGGTGAAAATTAGTAGGAAAGAGAAAATTCATTCCTCACCCGTCTTCTGATCAATTTCCCATGGAATCATCCACCGGAAAACAATTGCATTCTCTCTTGGTGTGTTGGAAGAGATTGGTTTGTGCAAATTACTCAAAGTACGAAAATCGTTCTTTACAAGCACCTAGTGGTAAAGACTCCGGCAATCCAGATTCGCTCCTCCTGAGTTTGTAGAGATTGGTTCATGAAAATTACTAAAAAATCAAACATCTATTACTGATCACTGCATATAATTAGTACCTCATGGAATCATCCTCCAAGACCATTTAGATACTCTGCTGGTCACTTGGTAGAGATGGGTACTGTAAATTGCTAAAAAGGAGACCTTCAATACGAATCAGATGTAGCCATTGATGTCTCATGCACGCTTCCTCGAAAAGCCATTCGGATTCTCTCCTGATCCTTTGGTAGAGATGGGTTCATGAAAATTACAAAAATTCAACAGTAATTACTGATCACTGCTAGTCATTAACTCCTTCTGGCATGATCCTCCAAAATCCTTTCAGATTTGCTTCTGGTGATTTCTGGTGATAGGTCGAGTCTCGAAAATTCCGAAAAATAATCAATTCTGAACGGCTTCGTGGTAGTCATTCATTCCTCACACAATGAGCCTCCTTTGTACATTCCAATTCGCTCCTGTTGACTTGGAAGAAATCAGTTCCTGAAATATACTCAAAAAGAGGAATTCATCTTTGATGTGCGCGACAGATAAATTGGAGAAGAAATCTTCCTGAGAGACCCGAGGAGTCACTTCTCGTCCTATGGTACAGAGCAGTTCGTGAAAATTACTCCAGATGAGAAAGACATGCCTAATCTGGTATCCTGATCTATTTCTCATGGAAACATCCACCAAAACACAAGTCTATTCTCTCTTCAGCATTTGGTGGCGATTGATCGTGAAAATTGCTAAAAATGAGCAAGTTATAACTGTTAAATGCAATAAATGAGTGACAAATGGAATCATCCCCCAAAAGCCTTTCAATTTCGCTTCTTGGGATTAGGTAGCTATCAGTTCATGATTTGATGAAAATTACTCCAAATGAGACAGTTCTTCCTGATCAATGTTAGTAATTAATGACACTTGGAATCATCCTCCCAAATCCTTTGATAATTAACTCCTGGTGATTGTGAATAAAATCGGTTCGTGAAAATTAGTAGGAAAGAGAAAATTCCTTCCTCACCCGTCTTCTGATGAATTTCCCATGGAATCATCCACCGGAAAAACAATTGCATTCTCTCTTGGTGCGTTGGAACAGATCGGTTTGTGCAAATTACTCAAAGAACGAAAATCATTCTTTACAAGCACCTAGTGGTAAAGACTCCGGCAATCCAGATTTGCTCCTCCTGAGTTTGTAGAGATTGGTTCATGAAAATAACTAAAAAATCAAACATTTATTACTGATCACTGCATATAATTAGTACCTCATGGAATCATCCTCCAAGACCTTTTAGATAGTCTGCTGGTCACTTGGAAGAGATGGGTAGTGTAAATTGCTAAAAAGGAGACCTTCAATACGAATCAGATGTAGCCATTGATGTCTCATGCACGCTTCCTCGAAAAGCCATTCGGATTCCCTCCTGATCCTTTGGTAGAGATGGGTTCATGAAAATTACAAAAATTCAACAGTAATTACTGATCACTGCTAGTCATTAACTCCATCTGGCATGATCCTCCAAAATCCTTTCAGATTTGCTTCTGGTGATTTCTGGTGATAGGTCGAGTCTCGAAAATTCCGAAAAATAATCAATTCTGAACGGCTTCGTGGTAGTCATTCATTCCTCACATAATGAGCCTCCTTTGTACATTCCAATTCGCTCTTGTTGACTTGGAAGAAATCAGTTCCTGAAATATACTCAAAATGAGGAATTCATCTTGGATGTGCGCGACAGATAAATTGGAGAAGAAATCTTCCTGAAAGACCCGAGGAGTCACTTCTCGTCCTATGGTACAGAGCAGTTCGTGAAAATTACTCCAGATGAGAAAGACATGGCTGATCTGGTATCCTGATCTGTTTCTCATGGAAACATCCACCAAAACACAAGTCTATTCTCTCTTCAGCATTTGGTGGCGATTGATCGTGAAAATTGCTAAAAATGAGAAAGTTATAACTGTTAAATGCAATAAATCAGTGACAAATGGAATCATCCCCCAAAAGCCTTTCAGATTCGCTTCTTGGGATTCGGTAGCTATCAGTTCATGATTTGATGAAAATTACTCCAAATGAGACAGTTCTTCCTGATCAATGTTAGTAATTAATGACACTTGGAATCATCCTCCCAAATCCTTTGATAATTAACTCCTGGTGATTGTGAATAAAATCGGTTCGTGAAAATTAGTAGGAAAGAGAGAATTCCTTCCTCACCCGTCTTCTGATGAATTTCCCATGGAATCATCCACCGGAAAAACAATTGCATTCTCTCTTGGTGCGTTGCAACAGATCGATTTGTGCAAATTACTCAAAGAACGAAAATCATTCTTTGCAAGCACCTAGTGGTAAAGACTCCGGCAATCCAGATTCGCTCCTCCTGAGTTTGTAGAGATTGGTTCATGAAAATTACTAAAAAATCAAACATTTATTACTGATCACTGCATATAATTAGTACCTCATGGAATCATCCTCCAAGACCTTTTAGATACTCTGCTGGTCACTTGGTAGAGATGGGTAGTGTAAATTGCTAAAAAGGAGACCTTCAATACTAATCAGATGTAGCCATTGATGTCTCATGCACGCTTCCTCGAAAAGCCGTTCGGATTCTCTCCTGATCCTTTGGTAGAGATGGGTTCATGAAAATTACAAAAATTCAACAGTAATTACTGATCACTGCTAGTCATTAACTCCATCTGGCATGATCCTCCAAAATCCTTTCAGATTTGCTTCTGGTGATTTCTGGTGATAGGTCGAGTCTCGAAAATTCCGAAAAATAATCAATTCTGAACGGCTTCGTGGTAGTCATTCATTCCTCACATAATGAGCCTCCTTTGTACATTCCAATTCGCGCTTGTTGACTTGGAAGAAATCAGTTCCTGAAATATACTCAAAATGAGGAATTCATCTTGGATGTGCGCGACAGATAAATTGGAGAAGAAATCTTCCTGAAAGACCCGAGGAGTCACTTCTCGTCCTATGGTACAGAGCAGTTCGTGAAAATTACTCCAGATGAGAAAGACATGGCTGATCTGGTATCCTGATCTGTTTCTCATGGAAACATCCACCAAAACACAAGTCTATTCTCTCTTCAGCATTTGGTGGCGATTGATCGTGAAAATTGCTAAAAATGAGAAAGTTATAACTGTTAAATGCAATAAATCAGTGACAAATGGAATCATCCCCCAAAAGCCTTTCAGATTCGCTTCTTGGGATTTGGTAGCTATCAGTTCATGATTTGATGAAAATTACTCCAAATGAGACAGTTCTTCCTGATCAATGTTAGTAATTAATGACACTTGGAATCATCCTCCCAAATCCTTTGATAATTAACTCCTGGTGATTGTGAATAAAATCGGTTCGTGAAAATTAGTAGGAAAGAGAAAATTCCTTCCTCACCCGTCTTCTGATGAATTTCCCATGGAATCATCCACCAGAAAAACAATTGCATTCTCTCTTGGTGCGTTGGAACAGATCGGTTTGTGCAAATTACTCAAAGAACGAAAATCATTCTTTACAAGCACCTAGTGGTAAAGACTCCGGCAATCCAGATTCGCTCCTCCTGAGTTTGTAGAGATTGGTTCATGAAAATTACTAAAAAATCAAACATTTATTACTGATCACTGCATATAATTAGTACCTCATGGAATCATCCTCCAAGACCTTTTAGATACTCTGCTGGTCACTTGGTAGAGATGGGTAGTGTAAATTGCTAAAAACGAGACCTTCAATACGAATCAGATGTAGCCATTGATGTCTCATGCACGCTTCCTCGAAAAGCCATTCGGATTCCCTCCTGATCCTTTGGTAGAGATGGGTTCATGAAAATTACAAAAATTCAACAGTAATTACTGATCACTGCTAGTCATTAACTCCATCTGGCATGATCCTCCAAAATCCTTTCAGATTTGCTTCTGGTGATTTCTGGTGATAGGTCGAGTCTCGAAAATTCCGAAAAATAATCAATTCTGAACGGCTTCGTGGTAGTCATTCATTCCTCACATACTGAGCCTCCTTTGTACATTCCAATTCGCTCCTGTTGACTTGGAAGAAATCAGTTCCTGAAATATACTCAAAATGAGGAATTCATCTTGGATGTGCGCGACAGATAAATTGGAGAAGAAATCTTCCTGAAAGACCCGAGGAGTCACTTCTCGTCCTATGGTACAGAGCAGTTCGTGAAAATTACTCCAGATGAGAAAGACATGGCTGATCTGGTATCCTGATCTGTTTCTCATGGAAACATCCACCAAAACACAAGTCTATTCTCTCTTCAGCATTTGGTGGCGATTGATCGTGAAAATTGCTAAAAATGAGAAAGTTATAACTGTTAAATGCAATAAATCAGTGACAAATGGAATCATCCCCCAAAAGCCTTTCAGATTCGCTTCTTGGGATTTGGTAGCTATCAGTTCATGATTTGATGAAAATTACTCCAAATGAGACAGTTCTTCCTGACCAATGTTAGTAATTAATGACACTTGGAACCATCCTCCCAAATCCTTTGATAATTAACTCCTGGTGATTGTGAATAAAATCGGTTCGTGAAAATTAGTAGGAAAGAGAAAATTCCTTCCTCACCCGTCTTCTGATGAATTTCCCATGGAATCATCCACCGGAAAAACAATTGCATTCTCTCTTGGTGCGTTGGAACAGATCGGTTTGTGCAAATTACTCAAAGAACGAAAATCATTCTTTACAAGCACCTAGTGGTAAAGACTCCGGCAATCCAGATTCGCTCCTCCTGAGTTTGTAGAGATTGGTTCATGAAAATTACTAAAAAATCAAACATTTATTACTGATCACTGCATATAATTAGTACCTCATGGAATCATCCTCCAAGACCTTTTAGATACTCTGCTGGTCACTTGGTAGAGATGGGTAGTGTAAATTGCTAAAAAGGAGACCTTCAATACGAATCAGATGTAGCCATTGATGTCTCATGCACGCTTCCTCGAAAAGCCATTCGGATTCCCTCCTGATCCTTTGGTAGAGATGGGTTCATGAAAATTACAAAAATTCAACAGTAATTACTGATCACTGCTAGTCATTAACTCCATCTGGCATGATCCTCCAAAATCCTTTCAGATTTGCTTCTGGTGATTTCTGGTGATAGGTCGAGTCTCGAAAATTCCGAAAAATAATCAATTCTGAACGGCTTCGTGGTAGTCATTCATTCCTCACATAATGAGCCTCCTTTGTACATTCCAATTCGCTCCTGTTGACTTGGAAGAAATCAGTTCCTGAAATATACTCAAAATGAGGAATTCATCTTGGATGTGCGCGACAGATAAATTGGAGAAGAAATCTTCCTGAAAGACCCGAGGAGTCACTTCTCGTCCTATGGTACAGAGCAGTTCGTGAAAATTACTCCAGATGAGAAAGACATGCCTGATCTGGTATCCTGATCTGTTTCTCATGGAAACATCCACCAAAACACAAGTCTATTCTCTCTTCAGCATTTGGTGGCGATTGATCGTGAAAATTGCTAAAAATGAGAAAGTTATAACTGTTAAATGCAATAAATCAGTGACAAATGGAATCATCCCCCAAAAGCCTTTCAGATTCGCTTCTTGGGATTTGGTAGCTATCAGTTCATGATTTGATGAAAATTACTCCAAATGAGACAGTTCTTCCTGATCAATGTTAGTAATTAATGACACTTGGAACCATCCTCCCAAATCCTTTGATAATTAACTCCTGGTGATTGTGAATAAAATCGGTTCGTGAAAATTAGTAGGAAAGAGAAAATTCCTTCCTCACCCGTCTTCTGATGAATTTCCCATGGAATCATCCACCGGAAAAACAATTGCATTCTCTCTTGGTGCGTTGGAACAGATCGATTTGTGCAAATTACTCAAAGAACGAAAATCATTCTTTACAAGCACCTAGTGGTAAAGACTCCGGCAATCCAGATTCGCTCCTCCTGAGTTTGTAGAGATTGGTTCATGAAAATTACTAAAAAATCAAACATTTATTACTGATCACTGCATATAATTAGTACCTCATGGAATCATCCTCCAAGACCTTTTAGATACTCTGCTGGTCACTTGGTAGAGATGGGTAGTGTAAATTGCTAAAAAGGAGACCTTCAATACGAATCAGATGTAGCCATTGATGTCTCATGCACGCTTCCTCGAAAAGCCATTCGGATTCTCTCCTGATCCTTTGGTAGAGATGGGTTCATGAAAATTACAAAAATTCAACAGTAATTACTGATCACTGCTAGTCATTAACTCCATCTGGCATGATCCTCCAAAATCCTTTCAGATTTGCTTCTGGTGATTTCTGGTGATAGGTCGAGTCTCGAAAATTCCGAAAAATAATCAATTCTGAACGGCTTCGTGGTAGTCATTCATTCCTCACATAATGAGCCTCCTTTGTACATTCCAATTCGCTCCTGTTGACTTGGAAGAAATCAGTTCCTGAAATATACTCAAAATGATGAATTCATCTTGGATGTGCGCGACAGATAAATTGGAGAAGAAATATTCCAGAAAGACCCGAGGAGTCACTTCTCGTCCTATGGTACAGAGCAGTTTGTGAAAATTACTCCAGATGAGAAAGACATGCCTGATCTGGTATCCTGATCTATTTCTCATGGAAACATCCACAAAAACACAAGTCTATTCTCTCTTCAGCATTCAGTGGCGATTGATCGTGAAAATTGCTAAAAATGAGAAAGTTATAACTGTTAAATGCAATAAATCAGTGACAAATGGAATCATCCCCCAAAAGCCTTTCAGATTCGCTTCTTGTGATTTGGTAGAGATCAGTTCATGATTTGATGAAAATTACTCCAAATGAGACAGTTCTTCCTGATCAATGTTAGTCATTAATGACACTTGGAATCATCCTCCCAAATCCTTTGATAATTAACTCCTGGGGATTGTGAATAAAATCGGTTGGTGAAAATTAGTAGGAAAGAGAAAATTCATTCCTCACCCGTCTTCTGATGAATTTCCCATGGAATCATCCACCGGAAAACAATTGCATTCTCTCTTGGTGTGTTGGAAGAGATTGGTTTGTGCAAATTACTCAAAGTACAAAAATCGCTCTTTACAAGCACCTAGTGGTAAAGACTCCAGCAATCCAGATTCTCTCCTCCTGAGTTTGTAGAGATTGGTTCATGAAAATGACTAAAAAATCAAACCTTTATTACTGATCACTGCATCGAATTAGTACCTCATGGAATCATCCTCCAAAGGCTTTTTAGTTACTCTGCTGGTCACTTGCTAGAGATGGGTAGTGTAAATTGCTAAAAATGAGACCTTCAATATGAATCAGATGTAGCCATTGATGTCTCATGCACACTTCCTCGAAAAGCCATTCGGATTCTCTCCTGATCCTTGGGTAGAGATGGGTTCATGAAAATTACAAAAATCCAACAGTAATTACTGATCACTGCTAGTCATTAACTCCATCTGGCATGACCCTCCAAAATCCTTTCAGAATTGCTTCTGGTGATTTGTTATAGGTCGAGTCTCGAAAATTCCGAAAAATAAGCAATTCTGAACGGCTTGGTGGTAGTCATTCATTCCTCACATAATGAGCCTCCTTAGTACATTCCAATTAGCTCCTGTTGACTTGGAAGAAATCAGTTCCTGAAATAGACTCAAAATGAGAAATTCACCTTTGATGTGCGCAACAGATCAATTTGAGAAGGAATCTTCCTGAAAGACCCGAGGATTCACTTCTCGTCCTATGGTACAGAGCAGTGCGTGAAAATTATTCCAGATGAGAAAGACATGCCTAATTTGGTATCCTGATCTATTTCTCATGGAAACATCCACCAAAACACAAGTCTCTTCGCTCTTCAGGATTTGGTGGAGATTGATCGTG
This sequence comes from Eretmochelys imbricata, assembly GCF_965152235.1. NCBI lineage: Eukaryota > Metazoa > Chordata > Testudines > Cheloniidae > Eretmochelys > Eretmochelys imbricata. The sequence continues at coordinate 2,560,726 of NW_027554341.1, read as the reverse complement.
AAAATTGCTAAAAATGAGAAAGTTAGAACTGATCAATACTATAAATCAGTGACAAATGGAATCATCCCCCAAAGGCCTTTCAGATTCGCTTCTTGTGATTTGGTAGAGATCAGTTCATGATTTGATGAAAATTACTCCAAAGGAGACAGTTCTTCCTTTTCAATGTTAGTCATTAATGACACTTGGAATCATCCTCCCAAATCCTTTGATAATTAACTCCTGGGGATTGTGAATAAGATCGGTTGGTGAAAACTAGTAGGGAAGAGAAAATTCATTCCTCACCCGTCTTCTGATGAATTTCCCATGGAATCATCCACCGGAAAACAATTGCATTCTCTCTTGGTGTGTTGGAAGAGATTGGTTTGTGCAAATTACTCAAAGTACGAAAATCGTTCTTTACAAGCACCTAGTGGTAAAGACTCCAGCAATCCAGATTCTCTCCTCCTGAGTTTGTAGAGATTGGTTCATGAAAATGACTAAAAAATCAAACCTTTATTACTGATCACTGCATCGAATTAGTACCTCATGGAATCATCCTCCAAAGGCCTTTTAGCTACTCTGCTGGTCACTTGCTAGAGATGGGTAGTGTAAATTCCAAAAAATGAGACCTTCAATACGAATCAGATGTAGCCATTGATGTCTCATGCACGCTTCCTCGAAAAGCCATTCGGATTCTCTCCTGATCCTTTGGTAGAGATGGGTTCATGAAAATTACAAAAATCCAACAGTAATTCCTGATCACTGCTAGTCATTAACTCCATCTGGCATGACCCTCCAAAATCCTTTCAGAATTGCTTCTGGTGATTTGTTATAGGTCGAGTCTCGAAAATTCCGAAAAATAAGCAATTCTGAACGGCTTGGTGATAGTCATTCATTCCTCACAGAATGAGCCTCCTTAGCACATTCCAATTCCCTCCTGTTGACTGGGAAGAAATCAGTTCCTGAAATAGACTCAAAATGAGAAATTCACCTTGGATGTGCGCAACAGATAAATTGGAGAAGGAATCTTCCTGAAAGACCCGAGGATTCACCTCTCGTCCTATGGTACAGAGCAGTGCGTGAAAATTATTCCAGATGAGAAAGACATGCCTAATCTGGTATCCTGAACTATTTCTCATGGAAACATCCACCAAAACACAAGTCTCTTCTCTCTTCAGGATTTGGTGGAGATTGATCGTGAAAATTGCTAAAAATGAGAAAGTTAGAACTGATCAATACTATAAATCAGTGACAAATGGAATCATCCCCCAAAAGCCTTTTAGATTCGCTTCTTGTGATTTGGTAGAGATCAGTTCATGATTTGATGAAAATTACTCCAAATGAGACAGTTCTTCCTGATCAATGTTAGTCATTAATGACACTTGGAATCATCCTCCCAAATCCTTTGATAATTAACTCCTGGGGATTGTGAATAAAATCGGTTGGTGAAAATTAGTAGGAAAGAGAAAATTCATTCCTCACCCGTCTTCTGATGAATTTCCCATGGAATCATCCACCGGAAAACAATTGCATTCTCTCTTGGTGTGTTGGAAGAGATTGGTTTGTTCAAATTACTCAAAGTACGAAAATCGTTCTTTACAAGCACCTAGTGGTAAAGACTCCAGCAATCCAGATTCTCTCCTCCTGAGTTTGTAGAGATTGGTTCATGAAAATGACTAAAAAATCAAACCTTTATTACTGATCACTGCATCGAATTAGTACCTCATGGAATCATCCTCCAAAGGCTTTTTAGTTACTCTGCTGGTCACTTGCTAGAGATGGGTAGTGTAAATTGCTAAAAATGAGACCTTCAATACGAATCAGATGTAGCCATTGATGTCTCATGCACACTTCCTCGAAAAGCCATTCGGATTCTCTCCTGATCCTTGGGTAGAGATGGGTTCATGAAAATTACAAAAATCCAACAGTAATTACTGATCACTGCTAGTCATTAACTCCATCTGGCATGACCCTCCAAAATCCTTTCAGAATTGCTTCTGGTGATTTGTTATAGGTCGAGTCTCGAAAATTCCGAAAAATAAGCAATTCTGAACGGCTTGGTGGTAGTCATTCATTCCTCACATAATGAGCCTCCTTAGTACATTCCAATTAGCTCCTGTTGACTTGGAAGAAATCAGTTCCTGAAATAGACTCAAAATGAGAAATTCACCTTGGATGTGCGCAACAGATCAATTTGAGAAGGAATCTTCCTGAAAGACCCGAGGATTCACTTCTCGTCCTATGGTACAGAGCAGTGCGTGAAAATTATTCCAGATGAGAAAGACATGCCTAATTTGGTATCCTGATCTATTTCTCATGGAAACATCCACCAAAACACAAGTCTCTTCGCTCTTCAGGATTTGGTGGAGATTGATCGTGAAAATTGCTAAAAATGAGAAAGTTAGAACTGATCAATACTATAAATCAGTGACAAATGGAATCATCCCCCAAAGGCCTTTCAGATTCGCTTCTTGTGATTTGGTAGAGATCAGTTCATGATTTGATGAAAATTACTCCAAAGGAGACAGTTCTTCCTTTTCAATGTTAGTCATTAATGACACTTGGAATCATCCTCCCAAATCCTTTGATAATTAACTCCTGGGGATTGTGAATAAGATCGGTTGGTGAAAACTAGTAGGGAAGAGAAAATTCATTCCTCACCCGTCTTCTGATGAATTTCCCATGGAATCATCCACCGGAAAACAATTGCATTCTCTCTTGGTGTGTTGGAAGAGATTGGTTTGTGCAAATTACTCAAAGTACGAAAATCGTTCTTTACAAGCACCTAGTGGTAAAGACTCCAGCAATCCAGATTCTCTCCTCCTGAGTTTGTAGAGATTGGTTCATGAAAATGACTAAAAAATCAAACCTTTATTACTGATCACTGCATCGAATTAGTACCTCATGGAATCATCCTCCAAAGGCCTTTTAGCTACTCTGCTGGTCACTTGCTAGAGATGGGTAGTGTAAATTCCAAAAAATGAGACCTTCAATACGAATCAGATGTAGCCATTGATGTCTCATGCACGCTTCCTCGAAAAGCCATTCGGATTCTCTCCTGATCCTTTGGTAGAGATGGGTTCATGAAAATTACAAAAATCCAACAGTAATTCCTGATCACTGCTAGTCATTAACTCCATCTGGCATGACCCTCCAAAATCCTTTCAGAATTGCTTCTGGTGATTTGTTATAGGTCGAGTCTCGAAAATTCCGAAAAATAAGCAATTCTGAACGGCTTGGTGATAGTCATTCATTCCTCACAGAATGAGCCTCCTTAGCACATTCCAATTCCCTCCTGTTGACTGGGAAGAAATCAGTTCCTGAAATAGACTCAAAATGAGAAATTCACCTTGGATGTGCGCAACAGATAAATTGGAGAAGGAATCTTCCTGAAAGACCCGAGGATTCACCTCTCGTCCTATGGTACAGAGCAGTGCGTGAAAATTATTCCAGATGAGAAAGACATGCCTAATCTGGTATCCTGAACTATTTCTCATGGAAACATCCACCAAAACACAAGTCTCTTCTCTCTTCAGGATTTGGTGGAGATTGATCGTGAAAATTGCTAAAAATGAGAAAGTTAGAACTGATCAATACTATAAATCAGTGACAAATGGAATCATCCCCCAAAAGCCTTTTAGATTCGCTTCTTGTGATTTGGTAGAGATCAGTTCATGATTTGATGAAAATTACTCCAAATGAGACAGTTCTTCCTGATCAATGTTAGTCATTAATGACACTTGGAATCATCCTCCCAAATCCTTTGATAATTAACTCCTGGGGATTGTGAATAAAATCGGTTGGTGAAAATTAGTAGGAAAGAGAAAATTCATTCCTCACCCGTCTTCTGATGAATTTCCCATGGAATCATCCACCGGAAAACAATTGCATTCTCTCTTGGTGTGTTGGAAGAGATTGGTTTGTTCAAATTACTCAAAGTACGAAAATCGTTCTTTACAAGCACCTAGTGGTAAAGACTCCAGCAATCCAGATTCTCTCCTCCTGAGTTTGTAGAGATTGGTTCATGAAAATGACTAAAAAATCAAACCTTTATTACTGATCACTGCATCGAATTAGTACCTCATGGAATCATCCTCCAAAGGCTTTTTAGTTACTCTGCTGGTCACTTGCTAGAGATGGGTAGTGTAAATTGCAAAAAATGAGACCTTCAATACGAATCAGATGTAGCCATTGATGTCTCATGCACGCTTCCTCGAAAAGCCACTCGGATTCTCTCCTGATCCTTTGGTAGAGATGGGTTCATGAAAATTACAAAAATCCAACAGTAATTACTGATCACTGCTAGTCATTAACTCCATCTGGCATGACCCTCCAAAATCCTTTCAGAATTGCTTCTGGTGATTTGTTATAGGTCGAGTCTCGAAAATTCCGATAAATAAGCAATTCTGAACGGCTTGGTGGTAGTCATTCATTCCTCACATAATGAGCCTCCTTAGTACATTCCAATTCGCTCCTGTTGACTTGGAAGAAATCAGTTCCTGAAATAGACTCAAAATGAGAAATTCACCTTGGATGTGTGCAACAGATAAATTGGAGAAGGAATCTTCCTCAAAGACCCGAGGATTCACTTCTCGTCCTATGGTACAGAGCAGTGCGTGAAAATTATTCCAGATGAGAAAGACATGCCTAATTTGGTATCCTGATCTATTTCTCATGGAAACATCCACCAAAACACAAGTCTCTTCGCTCTTCAGGATTTTTGGAGATCGATCGTGAAAATTGCTAAAAATGAGAAAGTTAGAACTGATCAATACTATAAATCAGTGACAAATGGAATCATCCCCCAAAAGCCTTTCAGATTCGCTTCTTGTCATTTGGTAGAGATCAGTTCATGATTTGATGAAAATTACTCCAAATGAGACAGTTCTTCCTGATCAATGTTAGTCATTAATGACACTTGGAATCATCCTCCCAAATCCTTTGATAATTATCTCCTGGGGATTGTGAATAAAATCGGTTGGTGAAAATTAGTAGGAAAGAGAAAATTCATTCCTCACCCGTCTTCTGATGAATTTCCCATGGAATTATCCACCGGAAAACAATTGCATTCTCTCTTGGTGTGTTGGAAAAGATTGGTTTGTGCAAATTACTCAAAGTACAAAAATCGTTCTTTACAAACACCTAGTGGTAAAGACTCCAGCAATCCAGATTCTCTCCTCCTGAGTTTGTAGAGATTGGTTCATGAAAATGACTAAAAAATCAAACCTTTATTACTGATTACTGCATCTAATTAGTACCTCATGCAATCATCCTCCAAAGACCTTTTAGCTACTCTGCTGGTCACTTGCTAGAGATGGGTAGTGTAAATTGCTAAAAATGAGACCTCAATACGAATCAGATGTAGCCATTGATGTCTCACGCACGCTTCCTCGAAAAGCCATTCGGATTCTCTCCTGATCCTTTGGTAGAGATGGGTTCATGAAAATTACAAAAATCCAACAGTAATTACTGATCACTGCTAGTCATTAACTCCATCTGGCATGACCCTCCAAAATCCTTTCAGAATTGCTTCTGGTGATTTGTTATAGGTCGTGTCTCGAAAACTCCGAAAAATAAGCAATTCTGAACGGCTTGGTGGTAGTCATTCATTCCCCACATAATGAGACTCCTTAGTACATTCCAATTCGCTCCTGTTGACTTGGAAGAAATCAGTTCCTGAAATAGACTCAAAATGAGAAATTCACCTTGGATGTGCGAAACAGCTAAATTTGAGAAGGTATCTTCCTGAAAGACCCGAGGATTCACTTCTCGTCATATGGTACAGAGCAGTGCGTGAAAATTATTCCAGATGAGAAAGACATGCCTAATCTGGTATCCTGATCTATTTCTCATGGAAACATCCACCAAAACACAAGTCTCTTCTCTCTTCAGGATTTGGTGGAGATTGATCGTGAAAATTTCTAAAAATGAGACAGTTAGAACTGATCAATGCTCTAAATCAGTGACAAATGGATTCATCCCCCAAAAACCTTTCAGATTCGCTTCTTGTGATTTGGTAGACATCAGTTCATGATTTGATGAAAATTACTCCAAATGAGACAGTTCTTCCTTTTCAATGTTATTCATTAATGGCACTTGGAATCATCCTCCCAAATCCTTTGATAATTAACTCCTGGGGATTGTGAATAAAATCGGTTGGTGAAAATTAGTAGGAAAGAGAAAATTCTTTCCTCACCCATCTTCTGATGAATTTCCCATGGAATCATCCACCGGAAAACAATTGCATTCTCTCTTGGTGTGTTGGAAAAGATTGGTTTGTGCAAATTACTCAAAGTACGAAAATTGTTCTTTACAAGCACATAGTGGTAAAGACTCCAGCAATCCAGACTCTCTCCTCCTCAGTTTGCAGAGATTGGTTCATGAAAATGACTAAAAAATCAAACCTTTATTACTGATCACTGCATCTAATTAGTACCTCATAGAATCATCCTCCAAAGACCTTTTAGCTACTCTGCTGGTCACTTGCTAGAGATGGGTAGTGTAAATTGCTAAAAATGAGACCTTCAATACGAATCAGATGTAGCCATTGATGTCTCATGCACGCTTCCTCGAAAAGCCACTCGGATTCTCTCCTGATCCTTTGGTAGAGATGGGTTCATGAAAATTACAAAAATCCAACAGTAATTCCTGATCACTGCTAGTCATTAACTCCATCTGGCATGACCCTCCAAAATCCTTTCAGAATTGCTTCTGGTGATTTGTTATAGGTCGAGTCTCGAAAATTCCGATAAATAAGCAATTCTGAACGGCTTGGTGGTAGTCATTCATTCCTCACATAATGAGCCTCCTTAGTACATTCCAATTCCCTCCTGTTGACTTGGAAGAAATCAGTTCCTGAAATAGACTCAAAATGAGAAATTCACCTTGGATGTGTGCAACAGATAAATTGGAGAAGGAATCTTGCTGAAAGACCCGATGATTCACTTCTCGTCCTATGGTACAGAGCAGTGCGTGAAAATTATTCCAGATGAGAAAGACATGCCTAATTTGGTATCCTGATCTATTTCTCATGGAAACATCCACCAAAACACAAGTCTCTTCGCTCTTCAGGATTTGGTGGAGATTGATCGTGAAAATTGCTAAAAATGAGAAAGTTAGAACTGATCAATACTATAAATCAGTGACAAATGGAATCATCCCCCAAAAGCCTTTCAGATTCGCTTCTTGTGATTTGGTAGAGATCAGTTCATGATTTGATGAAAATTACTCCAAATGAGACAGTTCTTCCTGATCAATGTTAGTCATTAATGACACTTGGAATCATCCTCCCAAATCCTTTGATAATTAACTCCTGGGGATTGTGAATAAAATCGGTTGGTGAAAATTAGTAGGAAAGAGAAAATTCATTCCTCACCCGTCTTCTGATGAATTTCCCATGGAATCATCCACCGGAAAACAATTGCATTCTCTCTTGGTGTGTTGGAAGAGATTGGTTTGTGCAAATTACTCAAAGTACGAAAATCGTTCTTTACAAGCACCTAGTGGTAAAGACTCCAGCAATCCAGATTCTCTCCTCCTGAGTTTGTAGAGATTGGTTCATGAAAATGACTAAAAAATCAAACCTTTATTACTGATCACTGCATCGAATTAGTACCTCATGGAATCATCCTCCAAAGGCTTTTTAGTTACTCTGCTGGTCACTTGCTAGAGATGGGTAGTGTAAATTGCTAAAAATGAGACCTTCAATACGAATCAGATGTAGCCATTGATGTCTCATGCACGCTTCCTCGAAAAGCCATTCGGATTCTCTCCTGATCCTTTGGTAGAGATGGGTTCATGAAAATTACAAAAATCCAACAGTAATTACTGATCACTGCTAGTCATGAACTCCATCTGGCATGACCCTCCAAAATCCTTTCAGAATTGCTTCTGGTGATTTGTTATAGGTCGAGTCTCGAAAACTCCGAAAAATAATCAATTCTGAACGGCTTGGTGGTAGTCATTCATTCCTCACATAATGAGCCTCCTTAGTACATTCCAATTCGCTCCTGTTGACTTGGAAGAAATCAGTTCCTGAAATAGACTCAAAATGAGAAATTCACCTTGGATGTGCGCAACAGATCAATTTGAGAAGGAATCTTCCTGAAAGACCCGAGGATTCACTTCTCGTCCTATGGTACAGAGCAGTGCGTGAAAATTATTCCAGATGAGAAAGACATTCCTAATCTGGTATCCTGATCTATTTCTCATGGAAACATCCACCAAAACACAAGTCTCTTCTCTCTTCAGGATTTGGTGGAGATTGATCGTGAAAATTGCTAAAAATGAGACAGTTAGAACTGATCAATGCTCTAAATCAGTGACAAATGGAATCATCCCCCAAAAGCCTTTCAGATTCGCTTCTTGTGATTTGGTAGAGATCAGTTCATGATTTGATGAAAATTACTCCAAATGAGACAGTTCTTCCTGATCAATGTTAGTCATTAATGACACTTGGAATCATCCTCCCAAATCCTTTGATAATTAACTCCTGGGGATTGTGAATAAAATCGGTTGGTGAAAATTAGTAGGAAAGAGAAAATTCATTCCTCACCCGTCTTCTGATGAATTTCCCATGGAATCATCCACCGGAAAACAATTGCATTCTCTCTTGGTGTGTTGGAAGAGATTGGTTTGTGCAAATTACTCAAAGTACGAAAATCGTTCTTTACAAGCACCTAGTGGTAAAGACTCCAGCAATCCAGATTCTCTCCTCCTGAGTTTGTAGAGATTGGTTCATGAAAATGACTAAAAAATCAAACCTTTATTACTGATCACTGCATCGAATTAGTACCTCATGGAATCATCCTCCAAAGGCTTTTTAGTTACTCTGCTGGTCACTTGCTAGAGATGGGTAGTGTAAATTGCTAAAAATGAGACCTTCAATACGAATCAGATGTAGCCATTGATGTCTCATGCACGCTTCCTCGAAAAGCCATTCGGATTCTCTCCTGATCCTTTGGTAGAGATGGGTTCATGAAAATTACAAAAATCCAACAGTAATTACTGATCACTGCTAGTCATGAACTCCATCTGGCATGACCCTCCAAAATCCTTTCAGAATTGCTTCTGGTGATTTGTTATAGGTCGAGTCTCGAAAGCTCCGAAAAATAATCAATTCTGAACGGCTTGGTGGTAGTCATTCATTCCTCACACAATGAGCCTCCTTAGTACATTCCAATTCGCTCCTGTTGACTTGGAAGAAATCAGTTCCTGAAATAGACTCAAAATGAGAAATTCACCTTGGATGTGCGCAACAGATAAATTTGAGGAGGAATCTTCCTGAAAGACCCGAGGATTCACTTCTCGTCCTATGGTACAGAGCAGTGCGTGAAAATTATTCCAGATGAGAAAGACATGCCTAATCTGGTATCCTGATCTATTTCTCATGGAAACATCCACCAAAACACAAGTCTCTTCTCTCTTCAGGATTTGGTGGAGATTGATCGTGAAAATTGCTAAAAATGAGACAGTTAGAACTGATCAATGCTCTAAATCAGTGACAAATGGAATCATCCCCCAAAAACCTTTCATATTCGCTTCTTGTGATTTGGTAGACATCAGTTCATGATTTGATGAACATTACTCCAAATGAGACAGTTCTTCCTTTTCAATGTTAGTCATTAATGGCACTTGGAATCATCCTCCCAAATCCTTTGATAATTAACTCCTGGGGATTGTGAATAAAATCGGTTGGTGAAAATTAGTAGGAAAGAGAAAATTCATTCCTCACCCGTCTTCTGATGAATTTCCCATGGAATCATCCACGGGAAAACAATTGCATTCTCTCTTGGTGTGTTGGAAAAGATTGGTTTGTGCAAATTACTCAAAGTACGAAAATTGTTCTTTACAAGCACATAGTGGTAAAGACTCCAGCAATCCAGACTCTCTCCTCCTCAGTTTGTAGAGATTGGTTCATGAAAATGACTAAAAAATCAAACCTTTATTACTGATCACTGCATCGAATTAGTACCTCATGGAATCATCCTCCAAAGGCTTTTTAGTTACTCTGCTGGTCACTTGCTAGAGATGGGTAGTGTAAATTGCAAAAAATGAGACCTTCAATACGAATCAGATGTAGCCATTGATGTCTCATGCACGCTTCCTCGAAAAGCCACTCGGATTCTCTCCTGATCCTTTGGTAGAGATGGGTTCATGAAAATTACAAAAATCCAACAGTAATTACTGATCACTGCTAGTCATTAACTCCATCTGGCATGACCCTCCAAAATCCTTTCAGAATTGCTTCTGGTGATTTGTTATAGGTCGAGTCTCGAAAATTCCGATAAATAAGCAATTCTGAACGGCTTGGTGGTAGTCATTCATTCCTCACATAATGAGCCTCCTTAGTACATTCCAATTCGCTCCTGTTGACTTGGAAGAAATCAGTTCCTGAAATAGACTCAAAATGAGAAATTCACCTTGGATGTGTGCAACAGATAAATTGGAGAAGGAATCTTCCTCAAAGACCCGAGGATTCACTTCTCGTCCTATGGTACAGAGCAGTGCGTGAAAATTATTCCAGATGAGAAAGACATGCCTAATTTGGTATCCTGATCTATTTCTCATGGAAACATCCACCAAAACACAAGTCTCTTCGCTCTTCAGGATTTTTGGAGATCGATCGTGAAAATTGCTAAAAATGAGAAAGTTAGAACTGATCAATACTATAAATCAGTGACAAATGGAATCATCCCCCAAAAGCCTTTCAGATTCGCTTCTTGTCATTTGGTAGAGATCAGTTCATGATTTGATGAAAATTACTCCAAATGAGACAGTTCTTCCTGATCAATGTTAGTCATTAATGACACTTGGAATCATCCTCCCAAATCCTTTGATAATTATCTCCTGGGGATTGTGAATAAAATCGGTTGGTGAAAATTAGTAGGAAAGAGAAAATTCATTCCTCACCCGTCTTCTGATGAATTTCCCATGGAATTATCCACCGGAAAACAATTGCATTCTCTCTTGGTGTGTTGGAAAAGATTGGTTTGTGCAAATTACTCAAAGTACAAAAATCGTTCTTTACAAACACCTAGTGGTAAAGACTCCAGCAATCCAGATTCTCTCCTCCTGAGTTTGTAGAGATTGGTTCATGAAAATGACTAAAAAATCAAACCTTTATTACTGATTACTGCATCTAATTAGTACCTCATGCAATCATCCTCCAAAGACCTTTTAGCTACTCTGCTGGTCACTTGCTAGAGATGGGTAGTGTAAATTGCTAAAAATGAGACCTCAATACGAATCAGATGTAGCCATTGATGTCTCACGCACGCTTCCTCGAAAAGCCATTCGGATTCTCTCCTGATCCTTTGGTAGAGATGGGTTCATGAAAATTACAAAAATCCAACAGTAATTACTGATCACTGCTAGTCATTAACTCCATCTGGCATGACCCTCCAAAATCCTTTCAGAATTGCTTCTGGTGATTTGTTATAGGTCGAGTCTCGAAAACTCCGAAAAATAAGCAATTCTGAACGGCTTGGTGGTAGTCATTCATTCCCCACATAATGAGACTCCTTAGTACATTGCAATTCGCTCCTGTTGACTTGGAAGAAATCAGTTCCTGAAATAGACTCAAAATGAGAAATTCACCTTGGATGTGCGCAACAGCTAAATTTGAGAAGGTATCTTCCTGAAAGACCCGAGGATTCACTTCTCGTCATATGGTACAGAGCAGTGCGTGAAAATTATTCCAGATGAGAAAGACATGCCTAATCTGGTATCCTGATCTATTTCTCATGGAAACATCCACCAAAACACAAGTCTCTTCTCTCTTCAGGATTTGGTGGAGATTGATCGTGAAAATTTCTAAAAATGAGACAGTTAGAACTGATCAATGCTCTAAATCAGTGACAAATGGATTCATCCCCCAAAAACCTTTCAGATTCGCTTCTTGTGATTTGGTAGACATCAGTTCATGATTTGATGAAAATTACTCCAAATGAGACAGTTCTTCCTTTTCAATGTTATTCATTAATGGCACTTGGAATCATCCTCCCAAATCCTTTGATAATTAACTCCTGGGGATTGTGAATAAAATCGGTTGGTGAAAATTAGTAGGAAAGAGAAAATTCTTTCCTCACCCATCTTCTGATGAATTTCCCATGGAATCATCCACCGGAAAACAATTGCATTCTCTCTTGGTGTGTTGGAAAAGATTGGTTTGTGCAAATTACTCAAAGTACGAAAATTGTTCTTTACAAGCACATAGTGGTAAAGACTCCAGCAATCCAGACTCTCTCCTCCTCAGTTTGCAGAGATTGGTTCATGAAAATGACTAAAAAATCAAACCTTTATTACTGATCACTGCATCTAATTAGTACCTCATAGAATCATCCTCCAAAGACCTTTTAGCTACTCTGCTGGTCACTTGCTAGAGATGGGTAGTGTAAATTGCTAAAAATGAGACCTTCAATACGAATCAGATGTAGCCATTGATGTCTCATGCACGCTTCCTCGAAAAGCCACTCGGATTCTCTCCTGATCCTTTGGTAGAGATGGGTTCATGAAAATTACAAAAATCCAACAGTAATTCCTGATCACTGCTAGTCATTAACTCCATCTGGCATGACCCTCCAAAATCCTTTCAGAATTGCTTCTGGTGATTTGTTATAGGTCGAGTCTCGAAAATTCCGATAAATAAGCAATTCTGAACGGCTTGGTGGTAGTCATTCATTCCTCACATAATGAGCCTCCTTAGTACATTCCAATTCCCTCCTGTTGACTTGGAAGAAATCAGTTCCTGAAATAGACTCAAAATGAGAAATTCACCTTGGATGTGTGCAACAGATAAATTGGAGAAGGAATCTTGCTGAAAGACCCGATGATTCACTTCTCGTCCTATGGTACAGAGCAGTGCGTGAAAATTATTCCAGATGAGAAAGACATGCCTAATTTGGTATCCTGATCTATTTCTCATGGAAACATCCACCAAAACACAAGTCTCTTCGCTCTTCAGGATTTGGTGGAGATTGATCGTGAAAATTGCTAAAAATGAGAAAGTTAGAACTGATCAATACTATAAATCAGTGACAAATGGAATCATCCCCCAAAAGCCTTTCAGATTCGCTTCTTGTGATTTGGTAGAGATCAGTTCATGATTTGATGAAAATTACTCCAAATGAGACAGTTCTTCCTGATCAATGTTAGTCATTAATGACACTTGGAATCATCCTCCTAAATCCTTTGATAATTAACTCCTGGGGATTGTGAATAAAATCGGTTGGTGAAAATTAGTAGGAAAGAGAAAATTCATTCCTCACCCGTCTTCTGATGAATTTCCCATGGAATCATCCACCGGAAAACAATTGCATTCTCTCTTGGTGTGTTGGAAGAGATTGGTTTGTGCAAATTACTCAAAGTACGAAAATCGTTCTTTACAAGCACCTAGTGGTAAAGACTCCAGCAATCCAGATTCTCTCCTCCTGAGTTTGTAGAGATTGGTTCATGAAAATGACTAAAAAATCAAACCTTTATTACTGATCACTGCATCGAATTAGTACCTCATGGAATCATCCTCCAAAGGCTTTTTAGTTACTCTGCTGGTCACTTGCTAGAGATGGGTAGTGTAAATTGCTAAAAATGAGACCTTCAATACGAATCAGATGTAGCCATTGATGTCTCATGCACGCTTCCTCGAAAAGCCATTCGGATTCTCTCCTGATCCTTTGGTAGAGATGGGTTCATGAAAATTACAAAAATCCAACAGTAATTACTGATCACTGCTAGTCATGAACTCCATCTGGCATGACCCTCCAAAATCCTTTCAGAATTGCTTCTGGTGATTTGTTATAGGTCGAGTCTCGAAAACTCCGAAAAATAATCAATTCTGAACGGCTTGGTGGTAGTCATTCATTCCTCACATAATGAGCCTCCTTAGTACATTCCAATTCGCTCCTGTTGACTTGGAAGAAATCAGTTCCTGAAATAGACTCAAAATGAGAAATTCACCTTGGATGTGCGCAACAGATCAATTTGAGAAGGAATCTTCCTGAAAGACCCGAGGATTCACTTCTCGTCCTATGGTACAGAGCAGTGCGTGAAAATTATTCTAGATGAGAAAGACATGCCTAATCTGGTATCCTGATCTATTTCTCATGGAAACATCCACCAAAACACAAGTCTCTTCTCTCTTCAGGATTTGGTGGAGATTGATCGTGAAAATTGCTAAAAATGAGACAGTTAGAACTGATCAATGCTCTAAATCAGTGACAAATGGAATCATCCCCCAAAAGCCTTTCAGATTCGCTTCTTGTGATTTGGTAGAGATCAGTTCATGATTTGATGAAAATTACTCCAAATGAGACAGTTCTTCCTGATCAATGTTAGTCATTAATGACACTTGGAATCATCCTCCCAAATCCTTTGATAATTAACTCCTGGGGATTGTGAATAAAATCGGTTGGTGAAAATTAGTAGGAAAGAGAAAATTCATTCCTCACCCGTCTTCTGATGAATTTCCCATGGAATCATCCACCGGAAAACAATTGCATTCTCTCTTGGTGTGTTGGAAGAGATTGGTTTGTGCAAATTACTCAAAGTACGAAAATCGTTCTTTACAAGCACCTAGTGGTAAAGACTCCAGCAATCCAGATTCTCTCCTCCTGAGTTTGTAGAGATTGGTTCATGAAAATGACTAAAAAATCAAACCTTTATTACTGATCACTGCATCGAATTAGTACCTCATGGAATCATCCTCCAAAGGCTTTTTAGTTACTCTGCTGGTCACTTGCTAGAGATGGGTAGTGTAAATTGCTAAAAATGAGACCTTCAATACGAATCAGATGTAGCCATTGATGTCTCATGCACGCTTCCTCGAAAAGCCATTCGGATTCTCTCCTGATCCTTTGGTAGAGATGGGTTCATGAAAATTACAAAAATCCAACAGTAATTACTGATCACTGCTAGTCATGAACTCCATCTGGCATGACCCTCCAAAATCCTTTCAGAATTGCTTCTGGTGATTTGTTATAGGTCGAGTCTCGAAAGCTCCGAAAAATAATCAATTCTGAACGGCTTGGTGGTAGTCATTCATTCCTCACATAATGAGCCTCCTTAGTACATTCCAATTCGCTCCTGTTGACTTGGAAGAAATCAGTTCCTGAAATAGACTCAAAATGAGAAATTCACCTTGGATGTGCGCAACAGATAAATTTGAGAAGGAATCTTCCTGAAAGACCCGAGGATTCACTTCTCGTCCTATGGTACAGAGCAGTGCGTGAAAATTATTCCAGATGAGAAAGACATGCCTAATCTGGTATCCTGATCTATTTCTCATGGAAACATCCACCAAAACACAAGTCTCTTCTCTCTTCAGGATTTGGTGGAGATTGATCGTGAAAATTGCTAAAAATGAGACAGTTAGAACTGATCAATGCTCTAAATCAGTGACAAATGGAATCATCCCCCAAAAACCTTTCATATTCGCTTCTTGTGATTTGGTAGACATCAGTTCATGATTTGATGAACATTACTCCAAATGAGACAGTTCTTCCTTTTCAATGTTAGTCATTAATGGCACTTGGAATCATCCTCCCAAATCCTTTGATAATTAACTCCTGGGGATTGTGAATAAAATCGGTTGGTGAAAATTAGTAGGAAAGAGAAAATTCATTCCTCACCCGTCTTCTGATGAATTTCCCATGGAATCATCCACGGGAAAACAATTGCATTCTCTCTTGGTGTGTTGGAAAAGATTGGTTTGTGCAAATTACTCAAAGTACGAAAATTGTTCTTTACAAGCACATAGTGGTAAAGACTCCAGCAATCCAGACTCTCTCCTCCTCAGTTTGTAGAGATTGGTTCATGAAAATGACTAAAAAATCAAACCTTTATTACTGATCACTGCATCGAATTAGTACCTCATAGAATCATCCTCCAAAGGCCTTTTAGCTACTCTGCTGGTCACTTGCTAGAGATGGGTAGTGTAAATTGCAAAAAATGAGACCTTCAATACGAATCAGATGTAGCCATTGATGTCTCATGCACGCTTCCTCGAAAAGCCATTCGGATTCTCTCCTGATCCTTTGGTAGAGATGGGTTCATGAAAATTACAAAAATCCAACAGTAATTCCTGATCACTGCTAGTCATTAACTCCATCTGGCATGACCCTCCAAAATCCTTTCAGAATTGCTTCTCGTGATTTGTTATAGGTCGAGTCTCGAAAATTCCGACAAATAAGCAATTCTGAACGGCTTGGTCATAGTCATTCATTCCTCACAGAATGAGCCTCCTTAGCACATTCCAATTCCCTCCTGTTGACTGGGAAGAAATCAGTTCCTGAAATAGACTCAAAATGAGAAATTCACCTTGGATGTGCGCAACAGATAAATTGGAGAAGGAATCTTCCTGAAAGACCCGAGGATTCACCTCTCGTCCTATGGTACAGAGCAGTGCGTGAAAATTATTCCAGATGAGAAAGACATGCCTAATCTGGTATCCTGAACTATTTCTCATGGAAACATCCACCAAAACACAAGTCTCTTCTCTCTTCAGGATTTGGTGGAGATTGATCGTGAAAATTGCTAAAAATGAGAAAGTTAGAACTGATCAATACCATAAATCAGTGACAAATGGAATCATCCCCCAAAAGCCTTTTAGATTCGCTTCTTGTGATTTGGTAGAGATCAGTTCATGATTTGATGAAAATTACTCCAAATGAGACAGTTCTTCCTGATCAATGTTAGTCATTAATGACACTTGGAATCATCCTCCCAAATCCTTTGATAATTAACTACTGGGGATTGTGAATAAAATCGGTTGGTGAAAATTAATAGGAAAGAGAAAATTCATTCCTCACCCGTCTTCTGATGAATTTCCCATGGAATCATCCACCGGAAAACAATTGCATTCTCTCTTGGTG
This sequence comes from Eretmochelys imbricata, assembly GCF_965152235.1. Taxonomy (NCBI): domain Eukaryota; kingdom Metazoa; phylum Chordata; order Testudines; family Cheloniidae; genus Eretmochelys; species Eretmochelys imbricata. The sequence continues at coordinate 2,543,879 of NW_027554341.1, read as the reverse complement.
TGTTGGAAGAGATTGGTTTGTGCAAATTACTCAAAGTACGAAAATCGTTCTTTACAAGCACCTAGTGGTAAAGACTGCAGCAATCCAGATTCTCTCCTCCTGAGTTTGTAGAGATTGGTTCATGAAAATGACTAAAAAATCAAACCTTTATTACTGATCACTGCATCGAATTAGTACCTCATGGAATCATCCTCCAAAGGCCTTTTAGCTGCTCTGCTGGTCACTTGCTAGAGATGGGTAGTGTAAATTGCAAAAAATGAGACCTTCAATACGAATCAGATGTAGCCATTGATGTCTCATGCACGCTCCCTCGAAAAGCCATTCGGATTCTCTCCTGATCCTTGGGTAGAGATGGGTTCATGAAAATTACAAAAATCCAACAGTAATTACTGATCACTGCTAGTCATGAACTCCATCTGGCATGACCCTCCAAAATCCTTTCAGAATTGCTTCTGGTGATTTGTTATAGGTCGAGTCTCGAAAGCTCCGAAAAATAATCAATTCTGAACGGCTTGGTGGTAGTCATTCATTCCTCACACAATGAGCCTCCTTAGTACATTCCAATTCGCTCCTGTTGACTTGGAAGAAATCAGTTCCTGAAATAGACTCAAAATGAGAAATTCACCTTGGATGTGCGCAACAGATAAATTTGAGAAGGAATCTTCCTGAAAGACCCGAGGATTCACTTCTCGTCCTATGGTACAGAGCAGTGCGTGAAAATTATTCCAGATGAGAAAGACATGCCTAATCTGGTATCCTGATCTATTTCTCATGGAAACATCCACCAAAACACAAGTCTCTTCTCTCTTCAGGATTTGGTGGAGATTGATCGTGAAAATTGCTAAAAATGAGACAGTTAGAACTGATCAATGCTCTAAATCAGTGACAAATGGAATCATCCCCCAAAAACCTTTCATATTCGCTTCTTGTGATTTGGTAGACATCAGTTCATGATTTGATGAACATTACTCCAAATGAGACAGTTCTTCCTTTTCAATGTTAGTCATTAATGGCACTTGGAATCATCCTCCCAAATCCTTTGATAATTAACTCCTGGGGATTGTGAATAAAATCGGTTGGTGAAAATTAGTAGGAAAGAGAAAATTCATTCCTCACCCGTCTTCTGATGAATTTCCCATGGAATCATCCACGGGAAAACAATTGCATTCTCTCTTGGTGTGTTGGAAAAGATTGGTTTGTGCAAATTACTCAAAGTACGAAAATTGTTCTTTACAAGCACATAGTGGTAAAGACTCCAGCAATCCAGACTCTCTCCTCCTCAGTTTGTAGAGATTGGTTCATGAAAATGACTAAAAAATCAAACCTTTATTACTGATCACTGCATCGAATTAGTACCTCATGGAATCATCCTCCAAAGGCTTTTTAGTTACTCTGCTGGTCACTTGCTAGAGATGGGTAGTGTAAATTGCAAAAAATGAGACCTTCAATACGAATCAGATGTAGCCATTGATGTCTCATGCACGCTTCCTCGAAAAGCCACTCGGATTCTCTCCTGATCCTTTGGTAGAGATGGGTTCATGAAAATTACAAAAATCCAACAGTAATTACTGATCACTGCTAGTCATTAACTCCATCTGGCATGACCCTCCAAAATCCTTTCAGAATTGCTTCTGGTGATTTGTTATAGGTCGAGTCTCGAAAATTCCGATAAATAAGCAATTCTGAACGGCTTGGTGGTAGTCATTCATTCCTCACATAATGAGCCTCCTTAGTACATTCCAATTCGCTCCTGTTGACTTGGAAGAAATCAGTTCCTGAAATAGACTCAAAATGAGAAATTCACCTTGGATGTGTGCAACAGATAAATTGGAGAAGGAATCTTCCTCAAAGACCCGAGGATTCACTTCTCGTCCTATGGTACAGAGCAGTGCGTGAAAATTATTCCAGATGAGAAAGACATGCCTAATTTGGTATCCTGATCTATTTCTCATGGAAACATCCACCAAAACACAAGTCTCTTCGCTCTTCAGGATTTTTGGAGATCGATCGTGAAAATTGCTAAAAATGAGAAAGTTAGAACTGATCAATACTATAAATCAGTGACAAATGGAATCATCCCCCAAAAGCCTTTCAGATTCGCTTCTTGTCATTTGGTAGAGATCAGTTCATGATTTGATGAAAATTACTCCAAATGAGACAGTTCTTCCTGATCAATGTTAGTCATTAATGACACTTGGAATCATCCTCCCAAATCCTTTGATAATTATCTCCTGGGGATTGTGAATAAAATCGGTTGGTGAAAATTAGTAGGAAAGAGAAAATTCATTCCTCACCCGTCTTCTGATGAATTTCCCATGGAATTATCCACCGGAAAACAATTGCATTCTCTCTTGGTGTGTTGGAAAAGATTGGTTTGTGCAAATTACTCAAAGTACAAAAATCGTTCTTTACAAACACCTAGTGGTAAAGACTCCAGCAATCCAGATTCTCTCCTCCTGAGTTTGTAGAGATTGGTTCATGAAAATGACTAAAAAATCAAACCTTTATTACTGATTACTGCATCTAATTAGTACCTCATGCAATCATCCTCCAAAGACCTTTTAGCTACTCTGCTGGTCACTTGCTAGAGATGGGTAGTGTAAATTGCTAAAAATGAGACCTCAATACGAATCAGATGTAGCCGTTGATGTCTCACGCACTCTTCCTCGAAAAGCCATTCGGATTCTCTCCTGATCCTTTGGTAGAGATGGGTTCATGAAAATTACAAAAATCCAACAGTAATTACTGATCACTGCTAGTCATTAACTCCATCTGGCATGACCCTCCAAAATCCTTTCAGAATTGCTTCTGGTGATTTGTTATAGGTCGTGTCTCGAAAACTCCGAAAAATAAGCAATTCTGAACGGCTTGGTGGTAGTCATTCATTCCTCACATAATGAGCCTCCTTAGTACATTCCAATTCGCTCCTGTTGACTTGGAAGAAATCAGTTCCTGAAATAGACTCAAAATGAGAAATTCACCTTGGAGGTGTGCAACAGATAAATGTGAGAAGGAATCTTCCTGAAAGACCCGAGGATTCACTTCTCGTCCTATGGTACAGAGCAGTGCGTGAAAATTATTCCAGATGAGAAAGACATGCCTAATCTGGTATCCTGATCTATTTCTCATGGAAACATCCACCAAAACACAAGTCTCTTCTCTCTTCAGGATTTGGTGGAGATTGATCGTGAAAATTTCTAAAAATGAGACAGTTAGAACTGATCAATGCTCTAAATCAGTGACAAATGGAATCATCCCCCAAAAGCCTTTCAGATTCGCTTCTTGTGATTTGGTAGACATCAGTTCATGATTTGATGAAAATTACTCCAAATGAGACAGTTCTTCCTTTTCAATGTTAGCCATTAATGGCACTTGGAATCATCCTCCCAAATCCTTTGATAATTAACTCCTGGGGATTGTGAATAAAATCGGTTGGTGAAAATTAGTAGGAAAGAGAAAATTCTTTCCTCACCCGTCTTCTGATGAATTTCCCATGGAATCATCCACCGGAAAACAATTGCATTCTCTCTTGGTGTGTTGGAAAAGATTGGTTTGTGCAAATTACTCAAAGTACGAAAATCGTTCTTTACAAGCACATAGTGGTAAAGACTCCAGCAATCCAGATTCTCTCCTCCTCAGTTTGTAGAGATTGGTTCATGAATATGACTAAAAAATCAAACCTTTATTACTGATCACTGCGTCTAATTAGTACCTCATAGAATCATCCTCCAAAGACCTTTTAGCTACTCTGCTGGTCACTTGCTAGAGATGGGTCGTGTAAATTGCTAAAAATGAGACCTTCAATACGAATCAGATGTAGCCATTGATGTCTCATGCACGCTTCCTCGAAAAGCCATTCGGATTCTCTCCTGATCCTTTGGTAGAGATGGGTTCATGAAAATTACAAAAATACAACAGTAATTACTCATCACTGCTAGTCATTAACTGCATCTGGCATGACCCTCCAAAATCCTTTCAGAATTGCTTCTGGTGATTTGTTATAGGTCGAGTCTCGAAAACTCTGAAAAATAAGCAATTCTGAACGGCTTGGTGGTAGTCATTCATTCCCCACATAATGAGACTCCTTAGTACATTCCAATTCGCTCCTGTTGACTTGGAAGAAATCAGTTCCTGAAATAGACTCAAAATGAGAAATTCACCTTGGATGTGCGCAACAGCTAAATTTGAGAAGGCATCTTCCTGAAAGACCCGAGGATTCACTTCTCGTCATATGGTACAGAGCAGTGCGTGAAAATTATTCCAGATGAGAAAGACATGCCTAATCTGGTATCCTGATCTATTTCTCATGGAAACATCCACCAAAACACAAGTCTCTTCTCTCTTCAGGATTTGGTGGAGATTGATCGTGAAAATTTCTAAAAATGAGACAGTTAGAACTGATCAATGCTCTAAATCAGTGACAAATGGATTCATCCCCCAAAAACCTTTCAGATTCGCTTCTTGTGATTTGGTAGACATCAGTTCATGATTTGATGAAAATTACTCCAAATGAGACAGTTCTTCCTTTTCAATGTTATTCATTAATGGCACTTGGAATCATCCTCCCAAATCCTTTGATAATTAACTCCTGGGGATTGTGAATAAAATCGGTTGGTGAAAATTAGTAGGAAAGAGAAAATTCTTTCCTCACCCATCTTCTGATGAATTTCCCATGGAATCATCCACCGGAAAACAATTGCATTCTCTCTTGGTGTGTTGGAAAAGATTGGTTTGTGCAAATTACTCAAAGTACGAAAATTGTTCTTTACAAGCACATAGTGGTAAAGACTCCAGCAATCCAGACTCTCTCCTCCTCAGTTTGCAGAGATTGGTTCATGAAAATGACTAAAAAATCAAACCTTTATTACTGATCACTGCATCTAATTAGTACCTCATAGAATCATCCTCCAAAGACCTTTTAGCTACTCTGCTGGTCACTTGCTAGAGATGGGTAGTGTAAATTGCTAAAAATGAGACCTTCAATACGAATCAGATGTAGCCATTGATGTCTCATGCACGCTTCCTCGAAAAGCCACTCGGATTCTCTCCTGATCCTTTGGTAGAGATGGGTTCATGAAAATTACAAAAATCCAACAGTAATTCCTGATCACTGCTAGTCATTAACTCCATCTGGCATGACCCTCCAAAATCCTTTCAGAATTGCTTCTGGTGATTTGTTATAGGTCGAGTCTCGAAAATTCCGATAAATAAGCAATTCTGAACGGCTTGGTGGTAGTCATTCATTCCTCACATAATGAGCCTCCTTAGTACATTCCAATTCCCTCCTGTTGACTTGGAAGAAATCAGTTCCTGAAATAGACTCAAAATGAGAAATTCACCTTGGATGTGTGCAACAGATAAATTGGAGAAGGAATCTTGCTGAAAGACCCGATGATTCACTTCTCGTCCTATGGTACAGAGCAGTGCGTGAAAATTATTCCAGATGAGAAAGACATGCCTAATTTGGTATCCTGATCTATTTCTCATGGAAACATCCACCAAAACACAAGTCTCTTCGCTCTTCAGGATTTGGTGGAGATTGATCGTGAAAATTGCTAAAAATGAGAAAGTTAGAACTGATCAATACTATAAATCAGTGACAAATGGAATCATCCCCCAAAAGCCTTTCAGATTCGCTTCTTGTGATTTGGTAGAGATCAGTTCATGATTTGATGAAAATTACTCCAAATGAGACAGTTCTTCCTGATCAATGTTAGTCATTAATGACACTTGGAATCATCCTCCCAAATCCTTTGATAATTAACTCCTGGGGATTGTGAATAAAATCGGTTGGTGAAAATTAGTAGGAAAGAGAAAATTCATTCCTCACCCGTCTTCTGATGAATTTCCCATGGAATCATCCACCGGAAAACAATTGCATTCTCTCTTGGTGTGTTGGAAGAGATTGGTTTGTGCAAATTACTCAAAGTACGAAAATCGTTCTTTACAAGCACCTAGTGGTAAAGACTCCAGCAATCCAGATTCTCTCCTCCTGAGTTTGTAGAGATTGGTTCATGAAAATGACTAAAAAATCAAACCTTTATTACTGATCACTGCATCGAATTAGTACCTCATGGAATCATCCTCCAAAGGCTTTTTAGTTACTCTGCTGGTCACTTGCTAGAGATGGGTAGTGTAAATTGCTAAAAATGAGACCTTCAATACGAATCAGATGTAGCCATTGATGTCTCATGCACGCTTCCTCGAAAAGCCATTCGGATTCTCTCCTGATCCTTTGGTAGAGATGGGTTCATGAAAATTACAAAAATCCAACAGTAATTACTGATCACTGCTAGTCATGAACTCCATCTGGCATGACCCTCCAAAATCCTTTCAGAATTGCTTCTGGTGATTTGTTATAGGTCGAGTCTCGAAAACTCCGAAAAATAATCAATTCTGAACGGCTTGGTGGTAGTCATTCATTCCTCACATAATGAGCCTCCTTAGTACATTCCAATTCGCTCCTGTTGACTTGGAAGAAATCAGTTCCTGAAATAGACTCAAAATGAGAAATTCACCTTGGATGTGCGCAACAGATCAATTTGAGAAGGAATCTTCCTGAAAGACCCGAGGATTCACTTCTCGTCCTATGGTACAGAGCAGTGCGTGAAAATTATTCCAGATGAGAAAGACATGCCTAATCTGGTATCCTGATCTATTTCTCATGGAAACATCCACCAAAACACAAGTCTCTTCTCTCTTCAGGATTTGGTGGAGATTGATCGTGAAAATTGCTAAAAATGAGACAGTTAGAACTGATCAATGCTCTAAATCAGTGACAAATGGAATCATCCCCCAAAAGCCTTTCAGATTCGCTTCTTGTGATTTGGTAGAGATCAGTTCATGATTTGATGAAAATTACTCCAAATGAGACAGTTCTTCCTGATCAATGTTAGTCATTAATGACACTTGGAATCATCCTCCCAAATCCTTTGATAATTAACTCCTGGGGATTGTGAATAAAATCGGTTGGTGAAAATTAGTAGGAAAGAGAAAATTCATTCCTCACCCGTCTTCTGATGAATTTCCCATGGAATCATCCACCGGAAAACAATTGCATTCTCTCTTGGTGTGTTGGAAGAGATTGGTTTGTGCAAATTACTCAAAGTACGAAAATCGTTCTTTACAAGCACCTAGTGGTAAAGACTCCAGCAATCCAGATTCTCTCCTCCTGAGTTTGTAGAGATTGGTTCATGAAAATGACTAAAAAATCAAACCTTTATTACTGATCACTGCATCGAATTAGTACCTCATGGAATCATCCTCCAAAGGCTTTTTAGTTACTCTGCTGGTCACTTGCTAGAGATGGGTAGTGTAAATTGCTAAAAATGAGACCTTCAATACGAATCAGATGTAGCCATTGATGTCTCATGCACGCTTCCTCGAAAAGCCATTCGGATTCTCTCCTGATCCTTTGGTAGAGATGGGTTCATGAAAATTACAAAAATCCAACAGTAATTACTGATCACTGCTAGTCATGAACTCCATCTGGCATGACCCTCCAAAATCCTTTCAGAATTGCTTCTGGTGATTTGTTATAGGTCGAGTCTCGAAAGCTCCGAAAAATAATCAATTCTGAATGGCTTGGTGGTAGTCATTCATTCCTCACATAATGAGCCTCCTTAGTACATTCCAATTCGCTCCTGTTGACTTGGAAGAAATCAGTTCCTGAAATAGACTCAAAATGAGAAATTCACCTTGGATGTGCGCAACAGATAAATTTGAGAAGGAATCTTCCTGAAAGACCCGAGGATTCACTTCTCGTCCTATGGTACAGAGCAGTGCGTGAAAATTATTCCAGATGAGAAAGACATGCCTAATCTGGTATCCTGATCTATTTCTCATGGAAACATCCACCAAAACACAAGTCTCTTCTCTCTTCAGGATTTGGTGGAGATTGATCGTGAAAATTGCTAAAAATGAGACAGTTAGAACTGATCAATGCTCTAAATCAGTGACAAATGGAATCATCCCCCAAAAACCTTTCATATTCGCTTCTTGTGATTTGGTAGACATCAGTTCATGATTTGATGAACATTACTCCAAATGAGACAGTTCTTCCTTTTCAATGTTAGTCATTAATGGCACTTGGAATCATCCTCCCAAATCCTTTGATAATTAACTCCTGGGGATTGTGAATAAAATCGGTTGGTGAAAATTAGTAGGAAAGAGAAAATTCATTCCTCACCCGTCTTCTGATGAATTTCCCATGGAATCATCCACGGGAAAACAATTGCATTCTCTCTTGGTGTGTTGGAAAAGATTGGTTTGTGCAAATTACTCAAAGTACGAAAATTGTTCTTTACAAGCACATAGTGGTAAAGACTCCAGCAATCCAGACTCTCTCCTCCTCAGTTTGTAGAGATTGGTTCATGAAAATGACTAAAAAATCAAACCTTTATTACTGATCACTGCATCGAATTAGTACCTCATAGAATCATCCTCCAAAGGCCTTTTAGCTACTCTGCTGGTCACTTGCTAGAGATGGGTAGTGTAAATTGCAAAAAATGAGACCTTCAATACGAATCAGATGTAGCCATTGATGTCTCATGCACGCTTCCTCGAAAAGCCATTCGGATTCTCTCCTGATCCTTTGGTAGAGATGGGTTCATGAAAATTACAAAAATCCAACAGTAATTCCTGATCACTGCTAGTCATTAACTCCATCTGGCATGACCCTCCAAAATCCTTTCAGAATTGCTTCTCGTGATTTGTTATAGGTCGAGTCTCGAAAATTCCGACAAATAAGCAATTCTGAACGGCTTGGTCATAGTCATTCATTCCTCACAGAATGAGCCTCCTTAGCACATTCCAATTCCCTCCTGTTGACTGGGAAGAAATCAGTTCCTGAAATAGACTCAAAATGAGAAATTCACCTTGGATGTGCGCAACAGATAAATTGGAGAAGGAATCTTCCTGAAAGACCCGAGGATTCACCTCTCGTCCTATGGTACAGAGCAGTGCGTGAAAATTATTCCAGATGAGAAAGACATGCCTAATCTGGTATCCTGAACTATTTCTCATGGAAACATCCACCAAAACACAAGTCTCTTCTCTCTTCAGGATTTGGTGGAGATTGATCGTGAAAATTGCTAAAAATGAGAAAGTTAGAACTGATCAATACCATAAATCAGTGACAAATGGAATCATCCCCCAAAAGCCTTTTAGATTCGCTTCTTGTGATTTGGTAGAGATCAGTTCATGATTTGATGAAAATTACTCCAAATGAGACAGTTCTTCCTGATCAATGTTAGTCATTAATGACACTTGGAATCATCCTCCCAAATCCTTTGATAATTAACTCCTGGGGATTGTGAATAAAATCGGTTGGTGAAAATTAGTAGGAAAGAGAAAATTCATTCCTCACCCGTCTTCTGATGAATTTCCCATGGAATCATCCACCGGAAAACAATTGCATTCTCTCTTGGTGTGTTGGAAGAGATTGGTTTGTGCAAATTACTCAAAGTACGAAAATCGTTCTTTACAAGCACCTAGTGGTAAAGACTCCAGCAATCCAGATTCTCTCCTCCTGAGTTTGTAGAGATTGGTTAATGAAAATGACTAAAAAATCAAACCTTTATTACTGATCACTGCATCGAATTAGTACCTCATGGAGTCATCCTCCAAAGGCCTTTTAGCTACTCTGCTGGTCACTTGCTAGAGATGGGTAGTGTAAATTGCAAAAAATGAGACCTTCAATACGAATCAGATGTAGCCATTGATGTCTCATGCACGCTTCCTCGAAAAGCCATTCGGATTCTCTCCTGATCCTTCGGTAGAGATGGGTTCATGAAAATTACAAAAATCCAACAGTAATTACTGATCACTGCTAGTCATTAACTCCATCTGGCATGACCCTCCAAAATCCTTTCAGAATTGCTTCTGGTGATTTGTTATAGGTCGAGTCTCGAAAATTCCGAAAAATAAGCAATTCTGAACGGCTTGGTGGTAGTCATTCATTCCTCACAGAATGAGCCTCCTTAGCACATTCCAATTCCCTCCTGTTGACTTGGAAGAAATCAGTTCCTGAAATAGACTCAAAATGAGAAATTCACCTTGGATGTGTGCAACAGATAAATTGGAGAAGGAATCTTCCTGAAAGACCCGAGGATTCACTTCTCATCCTACGGTACAGAGCAGTGCGTGAAAATTATTCCAGATGAGAAAGACATGCCTAATCTGGTATCCTGATCTATTTCTCATGGAAACATCCACCAAAACACAAGTCTCTTCGCTCTTCAGGATTTGGTGGAGATTGATCGTGAAAATTGCTAAAAATGAGAAAGTTAGAACTGATCAATGCTCTAAATCAGTGACAAATGGAATCATCCCCCAAAAGCCTTTCAGATTCACTTCTTGTGATTTGGTAGACATCAGTTCATGATTTGATGAAAATTACTCCAAAGGAGACAGTTCTTCCTTTTCAATGTTAGTCATTAATGGCACTTGGAATCACCCTCCCAAATCCTTTGATAATTAACTCCTGGGGATTGTGAATAAAATCGGTTGGTGAAAATTAGTAGGAAAGAGAAAATTCATTCCTCACCCGTCTTCTGATGAATTTCCCATGGAATCATCCACCGGAAAACAATTGCATTCTCTCTTCGTGTGTTGGAAGAGATTGGTTTGTGCAAATCACTCAAAGTACGAAAATCGTTCTTTACAAGCACCTAGTGGTAAAGACTCCAGCAATCCAGATTCTCTCCTCCTGAGTTTGTAGAGATTCGTTCATGGAAATGACTAAAAAATCAAACCTTTATTACTGATCACTGCATCAAATTAGTACCTCATGGAATCATCCTCCAAAGACCTTTTAGATACTCTGCTGGTCACTTGCTAGAGATGGGTAGTGTAAATTGCAAAAAATGAGACCTTCAATACGAATCAGATGTAGCCATTGATGTCTCATGCACGCTTCCTCGAAAAGCCACTCGGATTCTCTCCTGATCCTTTGGTAGAGATGGGTTCATGAAAATTACAAAAATCCAACAGTAATTACTGATCACTGCTAGTCATGAACTCCATCTGGCATGACCCTCCAAAATCCTTTCAGAATTGCTTCTGGTGATTTGTTATAGGTCGAGTCTCGAAAATTCCGATAAATAAGCAATTCTGAACGGCTTGGTGGTAGTCATTCATTCCTCACATAATGAGCCTCCTTAGTACATTCCAATTCGCTCCTGTTGACTTGGAAGAAATCAGTTCCTGAAATAGACTCAAAATGAGAAATTCACCTTGGATGTGTGCAACAGATAAATTGGAGAAGGAATCTTCCTGAAAGACGCGAGGATTCACTTCTCGTCCTATGGTACAGAGCAGTGCGTGAAAATATTCCAGATGAGAAAGACATGCCTAATTTGGTATCCTGATCTATTTCTCATGGAAACATCCACCAAAACACAAGTCTCTTCGCTCTTCAGGATTTTTTGGAGATCGATCGTGAAAATTGCTAAAAATGAGAAAGTTAGAACTGATCAATACTATAAATCAGTGACAAATGGAATCATCCCCCAAAAGCCTTTCAGATTCGCTTCTTGTGATTTGGTAGAGATCAGTTCATGATTTGGTGAAAATTACTCCAAATGAGACAGTTCTTCCTGATCAATGTTAGTCATTAATGACACTTGGAATCATCCTCCCAAATCCTTTGATAATTATCTCCTGGGGATTGTGAATAAAATCGGTTGGTGAAAATTAGTAGGAAAGAGAAAATTCATTCCTCACCCGTCTTCTGATGAATTTCCCATGGAATTATCCACCGGAAAACAATTGCATTCTCTCTTGGTGTGTTGGAAAAGATTGTTTTGTGCAAATTACTCAAAGTACAAAAATCGTTCTTTACAAACACCTAGTGGTAAAGACTCCAGCAATCCAGATTCTCTCCTCCTGAGTTTGTAGAGATTGGTTCATGAAAATGACTAAAAAATCAAACCTTTATTACTGATTACTGCATCTAATTAGTACCTCATGCAATCATCCTCCAAAGACCTTTTAGCTACTCTGCTGGTCACTTGCTAGAGATGGGTAGTGTAAATTGCTAAAAATGAGACCTTCAATACGAATCAGATGTAGCCATTGATGTCTCATGCACGCTTCCTCGAAAAGCCATTCGGATTCTCTCCTGATCCTTTGGTAGCGATGGGTTCATGAAAATTACAAAAATCCAACAGTAATTACTGATCACTGCTAGTCATTAACTCCATCTGGCATGACCCTCCAAAATCCTTTCAGAATTGCTTCTGGTGATTTGTTATAGGTCGAGTCTCGAAAGCTCCGAAAAATAATCAATTCTGAATGGCTTGGTGGTAGTCATTCATTCCTCACATAATGAGCCTCCTTAGTACATTCCAATTCGCTCCTGTTGACTTGGAAGAAATCAGTTCCTGAAATAGACTCAAAATGAGAAATTCACCTTGGATGTGCGCAACAGATCAATTTGAGAAGGAATCTTCCTGAAAGACCCGAGGATTCACTTCTCGTCCTATGGTACAGAGCAGTGCGTGAAAATTATTCCAGATGAGAAAGACATGCCTAATCTGGTATCCTGATCTATTTCTCATGGAAACATCCACCAAAACACAAGTCTCTTCTCTCTTCAGGATTTGGTGGAGATTGATCGTGAAAATTGCTAAAAATGAGACAGTTAGAACTGATCAATGCTCTAAATCAGTGACAAATGGAATCATCCCCCAAAAACCTTTCATATTCGCTTCTTGTGATTTGGTAGAGATCAGTTCATGATTTGATGAAAATTACTCCAAATGAGACAGTTCTTCCTTTTCAATGTTAGTCATTAATGGCACTTGGAATCATCCTCCCAAATCCTTTGATAATTAACTCCTGGGGATTGTGAATAAAATCGGTTGGTGAAAATTAGTAGGAAAGAGAAAATTCATTCCTCACCCGTCTTCTGATGAATTTCCCATGGAATCATCCACGGGAAAACAATTGCATTCTCTCTTGGTGTGTTGGAAAAGATTGGTTTGTGCAAATTACTCAAAGTACGAAAATTGTTCTTTACAAGCACATAGTGGTAAAGACTCCAGCAATCCAGACTCTCTCCTCCTCAGTTTGTAGAGATTGGTTCATGAAAATGACTAAAAAATCAAACCTTTATTACTTTTCACTGCATCGAATTAGTACCTCATAGAATCATCCTCCAAAGGCCTTTTAGCAACTCTGCTGGTCACTTGCTAGAGATGGGTAGTGTAAATTGCAAAAAATGAGACCTTCAATACGAATCAGATGTAGCCATTGATGTCTCATGCACGCTTCCTCGAAAAGCCATTCGGATTCTCTCCTGATCCTTTGGTAGAGATGGGTTCATGAAAATTACAAAAATCCAACAGTAATTCCTGATCACTGCTAGTCATTAACTCCATCTGGCATGACCCTCCAAAATCCTTTCAGAATTGCTTCTCGTGATTTGTTATAGGTCGAGTCTCGAAAATTCCTACAAATAAGCAATTCTGAACGGCTTGGTGATAGTCATTCATTCCTCACAGAATGAGCCTCCTTAGCACATTCCAATTCGCTCCTGTTGACTGGGAAGAAATCAGTTCCTGAAATAGACTCAAAATGAGAAATTCACCTTGGATGTGCGCAACAGATAAATTGGAGAAGGAATCTTCCTGAAAGACCCGAGGATTCACCTCTCGTCCTATGGTACAGAGCAGTGCGTGAAAATTATTCCAGATGAGAAAGACATGCCTAATCTGGTATCCTGAACTATTTCTCATGGAAACATCCACCAAAACACAAGTCTCTTCTCTCTTCAGGATTTGGTGGAGATTGATCGTGAAAATTGCTAAAAATGAGAAAGTTAGAACTGATCAATACTATAAATCAGTGACAAATGGAATCATCCCCCAAAAGCCTTTTAGATTCGCTTCTTGTGATTTGGTAGAGATCAGTTCATGATTTGATGAAAATTACTCCAAATGAGACAGTTCTTCCTGATCAATGTTAGTCATTAATGACACTTGGAATCATCCTCCCAAATCCTTTGATAATTAACTCCTGGGGATTGTGAATAAAATCGGTTGGTGAAAATTAGTAGGAAAGAGAAAATTCATTCCTCACCCGTCTTCTGATGAATTTCCCATGGAATCATCCACCGGAAAACAATTGCATTCTCTCTTGGTGTGTTGGAAGAGATTGGTTTGTGCAAATTACTCAAAGATCGAAAATCGTTCTTTACAAGCACCTAGTGGTAAAGACTCCAGCAATCCAGATTCTCTCCTCCTGAGTTTGTAGAGATTGGTTCATGAAAATGACTAAAAAATCAAACCTTTATTACTGATCACTGCATCGAATTAGTACCTCATGGAATCATCCTCCAAAGGCCTTTTAGCTACTCTGCTGGTCACTTGCTAGAGATGGGTAGTGTAAATTGCAAAAACTGAGACCTTCAATACGAATCAGATGTAGCCATTGATGTCTCATGCACGCTTCCTCGAAAAGCCACTCGGATTCTCTCCTGATCCTTTGGTAGAGATGGGTTCATGAAAATTACAAAAATCCAACAGTAATTACTGATCACTGCTAGTCATTAACTCCATCTGGCATGACCCTCCAAAATCCTTTCAGAATTGCTTCTGGTGATTTGTTATAGGTCGAGTCTCGAAAATTCCGATAAATAAGCAATTCTGAACGGCTTGGTGGTAGTCATTCATTCCTCACATAATGAGCCTCCTTAGTACATTCCAATTCGCTCCTGTTGACTTGGAAGAAATCAGTTCCTGAAATAGACTCAAAATGAGAAATTCACCTTGGATGTGTGCAACAGATAAATTGGAGAAGGAATCTTCCTGAAAGACGCGAGGATTCACTTCTCGTCCTATGGTACAGAGCAGTGCGTGAAAATATTCCAGATGAGAAAGACATGCCTAATTTGGTATCCTGATCTATTTCTCATGGAAACATCCACCAAAACACAAGTCTCTTCGCTCTTCAGGATTTTTTGGAGATCGATCGTGAAAATTGCTAAAAATGAGAAAGTTAGAACTGATCAATACTATAAATCAGTGACAAATGGAATCATCCCCCAAAAGCCTTTCAGATTCGCTTCTTGTGATTTGGTAGAGATCAGTTCATGATTTGGTGAAAATTCCTCCAAATGAGACAGTTCTTCCTGATCAATGTTAGTCATTAATGACACTTGGAATCATCCTCCCAAATCCTTTGATAATTACCTCCTGGGGATTGTGAATAAAATCGGTTGGTGAAAATTAGTAGGAAAGAGAAAATTCATTCCTCACCCGTCTTCTGATGAATTTCCCATGGAATTATCCACCGGAAAACAATTGCATTCTCTCTTGGTGTGTTGGAAAAGATTGGTTTGTGAAAATTACTCAAAGTACAAAAATCGTTCTTTACAAACACCTAGTGGTAAAGACTCCAGCAATCCAGATTCTCTCCTCCTGAGTTTGTAGAGATTGGTTCATGAAAATGACTAAAAAATCAAACCTTTATTACTGATTACTGCATCTAATTAGTACCTCATGCAATCATCCTCCAAAGACCTTTTAGCTACTCTGCTGGTCACTTGCTAGAGATGGGTAGTGTAAATTGCTAAAAATGAGACCTTCAATACGAATCAGATGTAGCCATTGATGTCTCATGCACGCTTCCTCGAAAAGCCATTCGGATTCTCTCCTGATCCTTTGGTAGCGATGGGTTCATGAAAATTACAAAAATCCAACAGTAATTCCTGATCACTGCTAGTCATTAACTCCATCTGGCATGACCCTCCAAAATCCTTTCAGAATTGCTTCTCGTGATTTGTTATAGGTCGAGTCTCGAAAATTCCGACAAATAAGCAATTCTGAACGGCTTGGTGATAGTCATTCATTCCTCACAGAATGAGCCTCCTTAGCACATTCCAATTCCCTCCTGTTGACTGGGAAGAAATCAGTTCCTGAAATAGACTCAAAATGAGAAATTCACCTTGGATGTGCGCAACAGATAAATTGGAGAAGGAATCTTCCTGAAAGACCCGAGGATTCACCTCTCGTCCTATGGTACAGAGCAGTGCGTGAAAATTATTCCAGATGAGAAAGACATGCCTAATCTGGTATCCTGAACTATTTCTCATGGAAACATCCACCAAAACACAAGTCTCTTCTCTCTTCAGGATTTGGCGGAGATTGATCGTGAAAATTGCTAAAAATGAGAAAGTTAGAACTGATCAATACTATAAATCAGTGACAAATGGAATCATCCCCCAAAAGCCTTTTAGATTCGCTTCTTGTGATTTGGTAGAGATCAGTTCATGATTTGATGAAAATTACTCCAAATGAGACAGTTCTTCCTGATCAATGTTAGTCATTAATGACACTTGGAATCATCCTCCCAAATCCTTTGATAATTAACTCCTGGGGATTGTGAATAAAATCGGTTGGTGAAAATTAGTAGGAAAGAGAAAATTCATTCCTCACCCGTCTTCTGATGAATTTCCCATGGAATCATCCACCGGAAAACAATTGCATTCTCTCTTGGTGTGTTGGAAGAGATTGGTTTGTGCAAATTACTCAAAGTACGAAAATCGTTCTTTACAAGCACCTAGTGGTAAAGACTCCAGCAATCCAGATTCTCTCCTCCTGAGTTTGTAGAGATTGGTTCATGAAAATGACTAAAAAATCAAACCTTTATTACTGATCACTGCATCGAATTAGTACCTCATGGAATCATCCTCCAAAGGCTTTTTAGTTACTCTGCTGGTCACTTGCTAGAGATGGGTAGTGTAAATTGCTAAAAATGAGACCTTCAATATGAACCAGATGTAGCCATTGATGTCTCATGCACACTTCCTCGAAAAGCCATTCGGATTCTCTCCTGATCCTTGGGTAGAGATGGGTTCATGAAAATTACAAAAATCCAACAGTAATTACTGATCACTGCTAGTCATTAACTCCATCTGGCATGACCCTCCAAAATCCTTTCAGAATTGCTTCTGGTGATTTGTTATAGGTCGAGTCTCGAAAATTCCGAAAAATAAGCAATTCTGAACGGCTTGGTGGTAGTCATTCATTCCTCACATAATGAGCCTCCTTAGTACATTCAAATTAGCTCCTGTTGACTTGGAAGAAATCAGTTCCTGAAATAGACTCAAAATGAGAAATTCACCTTGGATGTGCGCAACAGATCAATTTGAGAAGGAATCTTCCTGAAAGACCCGAGGATTCACTTCTCGTCCTATGGTACAGAGCAGTGCGTGAAAATTATTCCAGATGAGAAAGACATGCCTAATCTGGTATCCTGATCTATTTCTCATGGAAACATCCACCAAAACACAAGTCTCTTCTCTCTTCAGGATTTGGTGGAGATTGATCGTGAAAATTGCTAAAAATGAGAAAGTTAGAACTGATCAATACTATAAATCAGTGACAAATGGAATCATCCCCCAAAAGCCTTTTAGATTCGCTTCTTGTGATTTGGTATAGATCAGTTCATGATTTGATGAAAATTACTCCAAATGAGACAGTTCTTCCTGATCAATGTTAGTCATTAATGACACTTGGAATCATCCTCCCAAATCCTTTGATAATTAACTCCTGGGGATTGTGAATAAAATCGGTTGGTGAAAATTAGTAGGAAAGAGAAAATTCATTCCTCACCCGTCTTCTGATGAATTTCCCATGGAATCATCCACCGGAAAACAATTGCATTCTCTCTTGGTGTGTTGGAAGAGATTGGTTTGTGCAAATTACTCAAAGTACGAAAATCGTTCTTTACAAGCACCTAGTGGTAAAGACTCCAGCAATCCAGATTCTCTCCTCCTGAGTTTGTAGAGATTGGTTCATGAAAATGACTAAAAAATCAAACCTTTATTACTGATCACTGCATCGAATTAGTACCTCATGGAATCATCCTCCAAAGGCCTTTTAGCTACTCTGCTGGTCACTTGCTAGAGATGGGTAGTGTAAATTGCAAAAAATGAGACCTTCAATACGAATCAGATGTAGCCATTGATGTCTCATGCACACTTCCTCGAAAAGCCATTCGGATTCTCTCCTGATCCTTTGGTAGAGATGGGTTCATGAAAATTACAAAAATCCAACAGTAATTCCTGATCACTGCTAGTCATTAACTCCATCTGGCATGACCCTCCAAAATCCTTTCAGAATTGCTTCTGGTGATTTGTTATAGGTCGAGTCTCGAAAATTCCGATAAATAAGCAATTCAGAACGGCTTGGTGGTAGTCATTCATTCCTCACATAATGAGCCTCCTTAGTACATTCCAATTCGCTCCTGTTGACTTGGAAGAAATCAGTTCCTGAAATAGACTCAAAATGAGAAATTCACCTTGGATGTGCGCAACACATCAATTTGAGAAGGAATCTTCCTGAAAGACCCGAGGATTCACTTCTCGTCCTATGGTACAGAGCAGTGCGTGAAAATTATTCCAGATGAGAAAGACATGCCTAATCTGGTATCCTGATCTATTTCTCATGGAAACATTCACCAAAACACAAGTCTCTTCTCTCTTCAGGATTTGGTGGAGATTGATCGTGAAAATTGCTAAAAATGAGAAAGTTAGAACTGATCAATGCTATAAATCAGTGACAAAGGGAATCATCCCCCAAAAGCCTTTCAGATTCGCTTCTTGTGATTTGGTAGACATCAATTCATGATTTGATGAAAATTACTCCAAATGAGACAGTTCTTCCTGATCAATGTTAGTCATTAATGACACTTGGAATCATCCTCCCAAATCCTTTGATAATTAACTCCTGGGGATTGTGAATAAAATCGGTTGGTGAAAATTAGGAGGAAAGAGAAAATTCATTCCTCACCCGTCTTCTGATGAATTTCCCATGGAATCATCCACCGGAAAACAATTGCATTCTCTCTTGGTGTGTTGGAAAAGATTGGTTTGTGCAAATTACTCAAAGTACGAAAATCGTTCTTTACAAGCACCTAGTGGTAAAGACTCCAGCAATCCAGATTCTCTCCTCCTGAGTTTGTAGAGATTGGTTCATGAAAATGACTAAAAAATCAAACCTTTATTACTGATCACTGCATCGAATTAGTACCTCATGGAATCATCCTCCAAAGGCCTTTTAGCTACTCTGCTGGTCACTTGCTAGAGATGGGTAGTGTAAATTTCTAAAAATGAGACCTTCAATACGAATCAGATGTAGCCATTGATGTCTCATGCACGCTTCCTCGAAAAGCCATTCGGATTCTCTCCTGATCCTTTGGTAGAGATGGGTTCATGAAAATTACAAAAATCCAACAGTAATTACTGATCACTGCTAGTCATTAACTCCATCTGGCATGACCCTCCAAAATCCTTTCAGAATTGCTTCTGGTGATTTGTTATAGGTCGAGTCTCGAAAATTCCGAAAAATAAGCAATTCTGAACGGCTTGGTGGTAGTCATTCATTCCTCACATAATGAGCCTCCTTAGTACATTCCAATTCGCTCCTGTTGACTTGGAAGAAATCAGTTCCTGAAATAGACTCAAAATGAGAAATTCACCTTGGATGTGCGCAACAGATCAATTGGAGAAGGAATCTTCCTGAAAGACCCGAGGATTCACTTCTCGTCCTATGGTACAGAGCAGTGCGTGAAAATTATTCCAGATGAGAAAGACATGCCTAATTTGGTATCCTGATCTATTTCTCATGGAAACATCCACCAAAACACAAGTCTCTTCGCTCTTCAGGATTTGGTGGAGATTGATCGTGAAAATTGCTAAAAATGAGAAAGTTAGAACTGATCAATACTATAAATCAGTGACAAATGGAATCATCCCCCAAAAGCCTTTCAGATTCGCTTCTTGTGATTTGGTAGAGATCAGTTCATGATTTGATGAAAATTACTCCAAAAGAGACAGTTCTTCCTGATCAATGTTAGTCATTAATGACACTTGGAATCATCCTCCCAAATCCTTTGATAATTAACTCCTGGGGATTGTGAATAAAATCGGTTGGTGAAAATTAGTAGGAAAGAGAAAATTCATTCCTCACCCGTCTTCTGATGAATTTCCCATGGAATCATCCACCGGAAAACAATTGCATTCTCTCTTGGTGTGTTGGAAGAGATTGGTTTGTGCAAATTACTCAAAGTACGAAAATCGTTCTTTACAAACACCTAGTGGTAAAGACTCCAGCAATCCAGATTCTCTCCTCCTGAGTTTGTAGAGATTGGTTCATGAAAATGACTAAAAAATCAAACCTTTATTACTGATCACTGCATCGAATTAGTACCTCATGGAGTCATCCTCCAAAGGCCTTTTAGCTACTCTGCTGGTCACTTGCTAGAGATGGGTAGTGTAAATTGCTAAAAATGAGACCTTCAATACGAATCAGATGTAGCCATTGTTATCTCATGCACGCTTCCTCGAAAAGCCATTCGGATTCTCTCCTGATCCTTTGGTAGAGATGGGTTCATGAAAATTACAAAAATCCAACAGTAATTACTGATCACTGCTAGTCATTAACTCCATCTGGCATGACCCCCCAAAATCCTTTCAGAATTGCTTCTGGTGATTTGTTATAGGTCGAGTCTCGAAAATTCCGAAAAATAAGCAATTCTGAACGGCTTGGTGGTAGTCATTCATTCCTCACATAATGAGCCTCCTTAGTACATTCCAATTCGCTCCTGTTAACTTGGAAGAAATCAGTTCCTGAAATAGACTCAAAATGAGAAATTCACCTTGGATGTGCGCAACAGATCAATTGGAGAAGGAATCTTCCTGAAAGACCCGAGGATTCACTTCTCGTCCTATGGTACAGAGCAGTGCGTGAAAATTATTCCAGATGAGAAAGACATGCCTAATCTGGTATCCTGATCTATTTCTCATGGAAACATCCACCAAAACACAAGTCTCTTCTCTCTTCAGGATTTGGTGGAGATTGATCGTGAAAATTGCTAAAAATGAGAAAGTTAGAACTGATCAATACTATAAATCAGTGACAAAGGGAATCATCCCCCAAAAGCCTTTCAGATTCGCTTCTTGTGATTTGGTAGAGATCAGTTCATGATTTGATGAAAATTACTCCAAATGAGACAGTTCTTCCTGATCAATGTTAGTCATTAATGACACTTGGAATCATCCTCCCAAATCCTTTGATAATTAACTCCTGGGGATTGTGAATAAAATCGGTTGGTGAAAATTAGTAGGAAAGAGAAAATTCATTCCTCACCCGTCTTCTGATGAATTTCCCATGGAATCATCCACCGGAAAACAATTGCATTCTCTCTTGGTGTGTTGGAAAAGATTGGTTTGTGCAAATTACTCAAAGTACGAAAATCGTTCTTTACAAGCACCTAGTGGTAAAGACTCCAGCAATCCAGATTCTCTCCTCCTGAGTTTGTAGAGATTGGTTCATGAAAATGACTAAAAAATCAAACCTTTATTACTGATCACTGCATCGAATTAGTACCTCATGGAATCATCCTCCAAAGGCCTTTTAGCTACTCTGCTGGTCACTTGCTAGAGATGGGTAGTGTAAATTGCAAAAAATGAGACCTTCAATACGAATCAGATGTAGCCATTGATGTCTCATGCACGCTTCCTCGAAAAGCCATTCGGATTCTCTCCTGATCCTTTGGTAGAGATGGGTTCATGAAAATTACAAAAATCCAACAGTAATTACTGATCACTGCTAGTCATTAACTCCATCTGGCATGACCCTCCAAAATCCTTTCAGAATTGCTTCTGGTGATTTGTTATAGGTCGAGTCTCGAAAATTCCGAAAAATAAGCAATTCTGAACGGCTTGGTGGTAGTCATTCATTCCTCACAGAATGAGCCTCCTTAGCACATTCCAATTCCCTCCTGTTGACTTGGAAGAAATCAGTTCCTGAAATAGACTCAAAATGAGAAATTCACCTTGGATGTGTGCAACAGATGAATTTGAGAAGGAATCTTCCTGAAAGACCCGAGGATTCACTTCTCGTCCTATGGTACAGAGCAGTGCGTGAAAATTATTCCAGATGAGAAAGACATGCCTAATCTGGTATCCTGAACTATTTCTCATGGAAACATCCACCAAAACACAAGTCTCTTCTCTCTTCAGGATTTGGTGGAGATTGATCGTGAAAATTGCTAAAAATGAGAAAGTTAGAACTGATCAATACTATAAATCAGTGACAAATGGAATCATCCCCCAAAAGACTTTCAGATTCGCTTCTTGTGATTTGGTATAGATCAGTTCATGATTTGATGAAAATTCCTCCAAATGAGACAGTTCTTCCTGATCAATGTTAGTCATTAATGACACTTGGAATCATCCTCCCAAATTCTTTGATAATTAACTCCTGGGGATTGTGAATAAAATCGGTTGGTGAAAATTAGTAGGAAAGAGAAAATTCATTCCTCACCCGTCTTCTGATGAATTTCCCATGGAATCATCCACCGGAAAACAATTGCATTCTCTCTTGCTGTGTTGGAAGAGATTGGTTTGTGTAAATTACTCAAAGTAAGAAAATCATTCTTTACAAGCACCTAGTGGTAAAGACTCCAGCAATCCAGATTCTCTCCTCCTGAGTTTGTAGAGATTGGTTCATGAAAATGACTAAAAAATCAAACCTTTATTACTGATTACTGCATCTAATTAGTACCTCATGCAATCATCCTCCAAAGACCTTTTAGCTACTCTGCTGGTCACTTGCTAGAGATGGGTAGTGTAAATTGCTAAAAATGAGACCTTCAATACGAATCAGATGTAGCCATTGATGTCTCATGCACGCTTCCTCGAAAAGCCATTCGGATTCTCTCCTGATCCTTTGGTAGCGATGGGTTCATGAAAATTACAAAAATCCAACAGTAATTACTGATCACTGCTAGTCATTAACTCCATCTGGCATGACCCTCCAAAATCCTTTCAGAATTGCTTCTCGTGATTTGTTATAGGTCGAGTCTCAAAAATTCCGACAAATAAGCAATTCTGAACGGCTTGGTGATAGTCATTCATTCCTCACAGAATGAGCCTCCTTAGCACATTCCAATTCCCTCCTGTTGACTGGGAAGAAATCAGTTCCTGAAATAGACTCAAAATGAGAAATTCACCTTGGATGTGTGCAACAGATAAATTTGAGAAGGAATCTTCCTGAAAGACCCGAGGATTCACCTCTCGTCCTATGGTACAGAGCAGTGCGTGAAAATTATTCCAGATGAGAAAGACATGCCTAATCTGGTATCCTGATCTATTTCTCATGGAAACATCCACCAAAACACAAGTCTCTTCTCTCTTCAGGATTTGGTGGAGATTGATCGTGAAAATTGCTAAAAATGAGAAAGTTAGAACTGATCAATGCTATAAATCAGTGACAAATGGAATCATCCCCCAAAAGCCTTTCAGATTCGCTTCTTGTGATTTGGTAGACATCAGTTCATGATTTGATGAAAATTACTCCAAATGAGACAGTTCTTCCTGATCAATGTTAGTCATTAATGACACTTGGAATCATCCTCCCAAATCCTTTGATAATTAACTCCTGGGGATTGTGAATAAAATCGGTTGGTGAAAATTAGTAGGAAAGAGAAAATTCATTCCTCACCCGTCTTCTGATGAATTTCCCATGGAATCATCCACCGGAAAACAATTGCATTCTCTCTTGGTGTGTTGGAAGAGGTCGGTTTGTGCAAATTACTCAAAGTACGAAAATCGTTCTTTACAAGCACCTAGTGGTAAAGACTCCAGCAATCCAGATTCTCTCCTCCTGAGTTTGTAGAGATTGGTTCATGAAAATGACTAAAAAATCAAACCTTTATTACTGATCACTGCATCGAATTAGTACCTCATGGAATCATCCTCCAAAGGCTTTTTAGTTACTCTGCTGGTCACTTGCTAGAGATGGGTAGTGTAAATTGCTAAAAATGAGACCTTCAATATGAATCAGATGTAGCCATTGATGTCTCATGTACGCTTCCTCGAAAAGCCATTCGGATTCTCTCCTGATCCTTTGGTAGAGATGGGTTCATGAAAATTACAAAAATCCAACAGTAATTCCTGATCACTGCTAGTCATTAACTCCATCTGGCATGACCCTCCAAAATCCTTTCAGAATTGCTTCTGGTGATTTGTTATAGGTCGAGTCTCGAAAATTCCGATAAATAAGCAATTCAGAACGGCTTGGTGGTAGTCATTCATTCCTCACATAATGAGCCTCCTTAGTACATTCCAATTCGCTCCTGTTGACTTGGAAGAAATCAGTTCCTGAAATAGACTCAAAATGAGAAATTCACCTTGGATGTGCGCAACACATCAATTTGAGAAGGAATCTTCCTGAAAGACCCGTGGATTCACTTCTCGTCCTATGGTAGAGAGCAGTGCGTGAAAATTATTCCAGATGAGAAAGACATGCCTAATCTGGTATCCTGATCTATTTCTCATGGAAACATCCACCAAAACACAAGTCTCTTCTCTCTTCAGGATTTGGTGGAGATTGATCGTGAAAATTGCTAAAAATGAGAAAGTTAGAACTGATCAATGCTATAAATTAGTGACAAATGGAATCATCCCCCAAAAGCCTTTCAGATTCGCTTCTTGTGATTTGGTAGACATCAGTTCATGATTTGATGAAAATTACTCCAAATGAGACAGTTCTTCCTGATCAATGTTAGTCATTAATGACACTTGGAATCATCCTCCCAAATCCTTTGATAATTAACTCCTGGGGATTGTGAATAAAATCGGTTGGTGAAAATTAGTAGGAAAGAGAAAATTCATTCCTCACCCGTCTTCTGATGAATTTCCCATGGAATCATCCACCGGAAAACAATTGCATTCTCTCTTGGTGTGTTGGAAAAGATTGGTTTGTGCAAATTACTCAAAGTACGAAAATCGTACTTTACAAGCACCTAGTGGTAAAGACTCCAGCAATCCAGATTCTCTCCTCCTGAGTTTGTAGAGATTGGTTCATGAAAATGACTAAAAAATCAAACCTTTATTACTGATCACTGCATCGAATTAGTACCTCATGGAATCATCCTCCAAAGGCCTTTTAGCTACTCTGCTGGTCACTTGCTAGAGATGGGTAGTGTAAATTTCTAAAAATGAGACCTTCAATACGAATCAGATGTAGCCATTGATGTCTCATGCACGCTTCCTCGAAAAGCCATTCGGATTCTCTCCTGATCCTTTGGTAGAGATGGGTTCATGAAAATTACAAAAATCCAACAGTAATTACTGATCATTGCTAGTCATTAACTCCATCTGGCATGACCCTCCAAAATCCTTTCAGAATTGCTTCTGGTGATTTGTTATAGGTCGAGTCTCGAAAATTCCGAAAAATAAGCAATTCTGAACGGCTTGGTGGTAGTCATTCATTCCTCACAGAATGAGCCTCCTTAGCACATTCCAATTCCCTCCTGTTGACTTGGAAGAAATCAGTTCCTGAAATAGACTCAAAATGAGAAATTCACCTTGGATGTGTGCAACAGATAAATTTGAGAAGGAATCTTCCTGAAAGACCCGAGGATTCACTTCTCGTCCTATGGTACAGAGCAGTGCGTGAAAATTATTCCAGATGAGAAAGACATGCCTAATCTGGTATCCTGATCTATTTCTCATGGAAACATCCACCAAAACACAAGTCTCTTCGCTCTTCAGGATTTGGTGGAGATTGATCGTGAAAATTGCTAAAAATGAGAAAGTTAGAACTGATCAATACTATAAATCAGTGACAAAGGGAATCATCCCCCAAAAGCCTTTCAGATTCGCTTCTTGTGATTTGGTAGAGATCAGTTCATGATTTGATGAAAATTACTCCAAATGAGACAGTTCTTCCTGATCAATGTTAGTCATTAATGACACTTGGAATCATCCTCCCAAATCCTTTGATAATTAACTCCTGGGGATTGTGAATAAAATCGGTTGGTGAAAATTAGTAGGAAAGAGAAAATTCATTCCTCACCCGTCTTCTGATGAATTTCCCATGGAATCATCCACCGGAAAACAATTGCATTCTCTCTTGGTGTGTTGGAAAAGATTGGTTTGTGCAAATTACTCAAAGTACGAAAATCGTTCTTTACAAGCAAATAGTGGTAAAGACTCCAGCAATCCAGATTCTCTCCTCCTGAGTTTGTAGAGATTGGTTCATGAAAATGACTAAAAAATCAAACCTTTATTACTGATCACTGCATCGAATTAGTACCTCATGGAATCATCCTCCAAAGGCCTTTTAGCTACTCTGCTGGTCACTTGCTAGAGATGGGCAGTGTAAATTGCAAAAAATGAGACCTTCAATACGAATCAGATGTAGCCATTGATGTCTCATGCACGCTTCCTCGAAAAGCCATTCGGATTCTCTCCTGATCCTTTGGTAGAGATGGGTTCATGAAAATTACAAAAATCCAACAGTAATTACTGATCACTGCTAGTCATTAACTCCATCTGGCATGACCCTCCAAAATCCTTTCTGAATTGCTTCTCGTGATTTGTTATAGGTCGAGTCTCGAAAATTCCGACAAATAAGCAATTCTGAACGGCTTGGTGATAGTCATTCATTCCTCACAGAATGAGCCTCCTTAGCACATTCCAATTCCCTCCTGTTGACTGGGAAGAAATCAGTTCCTGAAATAGACTCAAAATGAGAAATTCACCTTGGATGTGTGCAACAGATAAATTTGAGAAGGAATCTTCCTGAAAGACCCGAGGATTCACCTCTCGTCCTATGGTACAGAGCAGTGCGTGAAAATTATTCCAGATGAGAAAGACATGCCTAATCTGGTATCCTGAACTATTTCTCATGGAAACATCCACCAAAACACAAGTCTCTTCTCTCTTCAGGATTTGGTGGAGATTGATCGTGAAAATTGCTAAAAATGAGACAGTTAGAACTGATCAATGCTCTAAATCAGTGACAAATGGAATCATCCCCCAAAAGCCTTTTAGATTCGCTTCTTGTGATTTGGTATAGATCAGTTCATGATTTGATGAAAATTACTCCAAATGAGACAGTTCTTCCTGATCAATGTTAGTCATTAATGACACTTGGAATCATCCTCCCAAATCCTTTGATAATTAACTCCTGGGGATTGTGAATAAAATCGGTTGGTGAAAATTAGTAGGAAAGAGAAAATTCATTCCTCACCCGTCTTCTGATGAATTTCCCATGGAATCATCCACCGGAAAACAATTGCATTCTCTCTTGGTGTGTTGGAAGAGGTCGGTTTGTGCAAATTACTCAAAGTACGAAAATCGTTCTTTACAAGCAAATAGTGGTAAAGACTCCAGCAATCCAGATTCTCTCCTCCTGAGTTTGTAGAGATTGGTTCATGAAAATGACTAAAAAATCAAACCTTTATTACTGATCACTGCATCGAATTAGTACCTCATGGAATCATCCTCCAAAGGCTTTTTAGTTACTCTGCTGGTCACTTGCTAGAGATGGGTAGTGTAAATTGCTAAAAATGAGACCTTCAATACGAATCAGATGTAGCCATTGATGTCTCATGTACGCTTCCTCGAAAAGCCATTCGGATTCTCTCCTGATCCTTTGGTAGAGATGGGTTCATGAAAATTACAAAAATCCAACAGTAATTCCTGATCACTGCTAGTCATTAACTCCATCTGGCATGACCCTCCAAAATCCTTTCAGAATTGCTTCTGGTGATTTGTTATAGGTCGAGTCTCGAAAATTCCGATAAATAAGCAATTCAGAATGGCTTGGTGGTAGTCATTCATTCCTCACATAATGAGCCTCCTTAGTACATTCCAATTCGCTCCTGTTGACTTGGAAGAAATCAGTTCCTGAAATAGACTCAAAATGAGAAATTCACCTTGGATGTGCGCAACACATCAATTTGAGAAGGAATCTTCCTGAAAGACCCGAGGATTCACTTCTCGTCCTATGGTACAGAGCAGTGCGTGAAAATTATTCCAGATGAGAAAGACATGCCTAATCTGGTATCCTGATCTATTTCTCATGGAAACATCCACCAAAACACAAGTCTCTTCTCTCTTCAGGATTTGGTGGAGATTGATCGTGAAAATTGCTAAAAATGAGAAAGTTAGAACTGATCAATGCTATAAATCAGTGACAAATGGAATCATCCCCCAAAAGCCTTTCAGATTCGCTTCTTGTGATTTGGTAGAGATCAGTTCATGATTTGTTGAAAATTACTCCAAATGGGACAGTTCTTCCTGATCAATGTTAGTCATTAATGACACTTGGAATCATCCTCCCAAATCCTTTGATAATTAACTCCTGGGGATTGTGAATAAAATCGGTTGGTGAAAATTAGTAGGAAAGAGAAAATTCATTCCTCACCCGTCTTCTGATGGATTTCCCATGGAATCATCCACTGGAAAACAATTGCATTCTCTCTTGGTGTGTTGGAAAAGATTGGTTTGTGCAAATTACTCAAAGTACGAAAATCGTTCTTTACAAGCACCTAGTGGTAAAGACTCCAGCAATCCAGATTCTCTCCTCCTGAGTTTGTAGAGATTGGTTCATGAAAATGACTAAAAAATCAAACCTTTATTACTGATCACTGCATCGAATTAGTACCTCATGGAATCATCCTCCAAAGGCCTTTTAGCTACTCTGCTGGTCACTTGCTAGAGATGGGTAGTGTAAATTGCAAAAAATGAGACCTTCAATACGAATCAGATGTAGCCATTGATGTCTCATGCACGCTTCCTCGAAAAGCCATTCGGATTCTCTCCTGATCCTTTGGTAGAGATGGGTTCATGAAAATTACAAAAATCCAACAGTAATTACTGATCACTGCTAGTCATTAACTCCATCTGGCATGACCCTCCAAAATCCTTTCAGAATTGCTTCTGGTGATTTGTTATAGGTCGAGTCTCGAAAATTCCGAAAAATAAGCAATTCTGAACGGCTTGGTGGTAGTCAGTCATTCCTCACAGAATGAGCCTCCTTAGCACATTCCAATTCGCTCCTGTTGACTTGGAAGAAATCAGTTCCTGAAATAGACTCAAAATGAGAAATTCACCTTGGATGTGCGCAACAGATAAATTGGAGAAGGAATCTTCCTGAAAGACCCGAGGATTCACTTCTCGTCCTATGGTACAGAGCAGTGCGTGAAAATTATTCCAGATGAGAAAGACATGCCTAATCTGGTATCCTGAACTATTTCTCATGGAAACATCCACCAAAACACAAGTCTCTTCTCTCTTCAGGATTTGGTGGAGATTGATCGTGAAAATTGCTAAAAATGAGAAAGTTAGAACTGATCAATACTATAAATCAGTGACAAATGGAATCATCCCCCAAAAGCCTTTCAGATTCGCTTCTTGTGATTTGGTAGAGATCAGTTCATGATTTGATGAAAATTACTCCAAATGAGACAGTTCTTCCTGATCAATGTTAGTCATTAATGACACTTGGAATCATCCTCCCAAATCCTTTGATAATTAACTCCTGGGGATTGTGAATAAAATCGGTTGGTGAAAATTAGTAGGAAAGAGAAAATTCATTCCTCACCCGTCTTCTGATGAATTTCCCATGGAATCATACACCGGAAAACAATTGCATTCTCTCTTGGTGTGTTGGAAGAGATTGGTTTGTGCAAATTACTCAAAGTACGAAAATCGTTCTTTACAAGTACCTAGTGGTAAAGACTCCAGCAATCCAGATTCTCTCCTCCTGAGTTTGTAGAGATTGGTTCATGAAAATGACTAAAAAATCAAACCTTTATTACTGATCACTGCATCGAATTAGTACCTCATGGAATCATCCTCCAAAGACCTTTTAGCTACTCTGCTGGTCACTTGGTAGAGATGGGTAGTGTAAATTGCTAAAAATGAGACCTTCAATACGAATCAGATGTAGCCATTGATGTCTCATGCACGCTTCCTCGAAAAGCCATTCGGATTCTCTCCTGATCCTTTGGTAGAGATGGGTTCATGAAAATTACAAAAATCCAACAGTAATTACTGATCACTGCTAGTCATTAACTCCATCTGGCATGACCCTCCAAAATCCTTTCAGAATTGCTTCTGGTGATTTGTTATAGGTCGAGTCTCGAAAATTCCGATAAATAAGCAATTCAGAACGGCTTGGTGGTAGTCATTCATTCCTCACATAATGAGCCTCCTTAGTACATTCCAATTCGCTCCTGTTGACTTGGAAGAAATCAGTTCCTGAAATAGACTCAAAATGAGAAATTCACCTTGGATGTGCGCAACACATCAATTTGTGAAGGAATCTTCCTGAAAGACCCGAGGATTCACTTCTCGTCCTATGGTACAGAGCAGTGCGTGAAAATTATTCCAGATGAGAAAGACATGCCTAATCTGGTATCCTGAACTATTTCTCATGGAAACATCCACCAAAACACAAGTCTCTTCTCTCTTCAGGATTTGGTGGAGATTGATCGTGAAAATTGCTAAAAATGAGAAAGTTAGAACTGATCAATACTATAAATCAGTGACAAATGGAATCATCCCCCAAAAGCCTTTCAGATTCGCTTCTTGTGATTTGGTATAGATCAGTTCATGATTTGATGAAAATTCCTCCAAATGAGACAGTTCTTCCTGATCAATGTTAGTCATTAATGACACTTGGAATCATCCTCCCAAATCCTTTGATAATTAACTCCTGGGGATTGTGAATAAAATCGGTTGGTGAAAATTAGTAGGAAAGAGAAAATTCATTCCTCACCCGTCTTCTGATGAATTTCCCATGGAATCATCCACCGGAAAACAATTGCATTCTCTCTTGGTGTGTTGGAAAAGATTGGTTTGTGCAAATTACTCAAAGTACGAAAATCGTTCTTTACAAGCACCTAGTGGTAAAGAGTCCAGCAATCCAGATTCTCTCCTCCTGAGTTTGTAGAGATTGGTTCATGAAAATGACTAAAAAATCAAACCTTTATTACTGATCACTGCATCGAATTAGTACCTCATGGAATCATCCTCCAAAGACCTTTTAGCTACTCTGCTGGTCACTTGCTAGAGATGGGTAGTGTAAATTGCTAAAAATGAGACCTTCAATACGAATCAGATGTAGCCATTGATGTCTCATGCACGCTTCCTCGAAAAGCCATTCGGATTCTCTCCTGATCCTTTGGTAGAGATGGGTTCATGAAAATTACAAAAATCCAACAGTAATTACTGATCACTGCTAGTCATTAACTCCATCTGGCATGACCCTCCAAAATCCTTTCAGAATTGCTTCTGGTGATTTGTTATAGGTCGAGTCTCGAAAATTCCGACAAATAAGCAATTCAGAACGGCTTGGTGGTAGTCATTCATTCCTCACATAATGAGCCTCCTTTGTACATTCCAATTCGCTCCTGTTGACTTGGAAGAAATCAGTTCCTGAAATAGACTCAAAATGAGAAATTCACCTTGGATGTGCGCAACAGATAAATTGGAGAAGGAATCTTCCTGAAAGACCCGAGGATTCACTTCTCGTCCTATGGTACAGAGCAGTGCGTGAAAATTATTCCAGATGAGAAAGACATGCCTAATCTGGTATCCTGAACTATTTCTCATGGAAACATCCACCAAAACACAAGTCTCTTCTCTCTTCAGTATTTGGTGGAGATTGATCGTGAAAATTGCTAAAAATGAGAAAGTTAGAACTGATCAATACTATAAATCAGTGACAAATGCAATCATCCCCCAAAAGCCTTTCAGATTCGCTTCTTGTGATTTGGTAGACATCAGTTCATGATTTGATGAAAGTACTCCAAATGAGACAGTTCTTCCTGATCAATGTTAGTCATTAATGACACTTGGAATCATCCTCCCAAATCCTTTGATAATTAACTCCTGGGGATTGTGAATAAAATCGGTTGGTGAAAATTAGTAGGAAAGAGAAAATTCATTCCTCACCCGTCTTCTGATGAATTTCCCATGGAATCATGCACCGGAAAACAATTGCATTCTCTCTTGGTGTGTTGGAAAAGATTGGTTTGTGCAAATTACTCAAAGTACGAAAATCGTTCTTTACAAGCACCAAGTGGTAAAGACTCCAGCAATCCAGATTCTCTCCTCCTGAGTTTGTAGAGATTGGTTCATGAAAATGACTAAAAAATCAAACCTTTATTACTGATCACTGCATCGAATTAGTACCTCATGGAATCATCCTCCAAAGACCTTTTAGCTACTCTGCTGGTCACTTGCTAGAGATGGTAGTGTTAATTGCTAAAAATGAGACCTTCAATACGAATCAGATGTAGCCATTGATGTCTCATGCACGCTTCCTCGAAAAGCCATTCGGATTCTCTCCTGATCCTTTGGTAGAGATGGGTTCATGAAAATTACAAAAATCCAACAGTAATTACTGATCACTGCTAGTCATTAACTCCATCTGGCATGACCCTCCAAAATCCTTTCAGAATTGCTTCTGGTGATTTGTTATAGGTCGAGTCTCGAAAATTCCGAAAAATAAGCAATTCTGAACGGCTTGGTGGTAGTCATTCATTCCTCACAGAATGAGCCTCCTTAGCACATTCCAATTCCCTCCTGTTGACTTGGAAGAAATCAGTTCCTGAAATAGACTCAAAATGAGAAATTCACCTTGGATGTGCGCAACAGATAAATTTGAGAAGGAATCTTCCTGAAAGACCCGAGGATTCACTTCTCGTCCTATGGTACAGAGCAGTGCGTGAAAATTATTCCAGATGAGAAAGACATGCCTAATCTGGTATCCTGATCTATTTCTCATGGAAACATCCACCAAAACACAAGTCTCTTCGCTCTTCAGGATTTGGTGGAGATTGATCGTGAAAATTGTTAAAAATGAGACAGTTAGAACTGATCAATGCTCTAAATCAGTGACAAATGGAATCATCCCCCAAAAGCCTTTCAGATTCACTTCTTGTGATTTGGTAGACATCAGTTCATGATTTGATGAAAATTACTCCAAATGAGACAGTTCTTCCTTTTCAATGTTAGTCATTAATGACACTTGGAATCATCCTCCCAAATCCTTTGATAATTAACTCCTGGGGATTGTGAATAAAATCGGTTGGTGAAAATTAGTAGGAAAGAGAAAATTCATTCCTCACCCGTCTTCTGATGAATTTCCCATGGAATCATACACCGGAAAACAATTGCATTCTCTCTTGGTGTGTTGGAAGAGATTGGTTTGTGCAAATTACTCAAAGTACGAAAATCGTTCTTTACAAGCACCTAGTGGTAAAGACTCCAGCAATCCAGATTCTCTCCTCCTGAGTTTGTAGAGATTGGTTCATGAAAATGACTAAAAAATCAAACCTTTATTACTGATCACTGCATCGAATTAGTACCTCATGGAATCATCCTCCAAAGACCTTTTAGCTACTCTGCTGGTCACTTGGTAGAGATGGGTAGCGTAAATTGCTAAAAATGAGACCTTCAATACGAATCAGATGTAGCCATTGATGTCTCATGCACGCTTCCTCGAAAAGCCATTCGGATTCTCTCCTGATCCTTTGGTAGAGATGGGTTCATGAAAATTACAAAAATCCAACAGTAATTACTGATCACTGCTAGTCATTAACTCCATCTGGCATGACCCTCCAAAATCCTTTCAGAATTGCTTCTCGTGATTTGTTATAGGTCGAGTCTCGAAAATTCCGACAAATAAGCAATTCAGAACGGCTTGGTGGTAGTCATTCATTCCTCACATAATGAGCCTCCTTTGTACATTCCAATTCGCTCCTGTTGACTTGGAAGAAATCAGTTCCTGAAATAGACTCAAAATGTGAAATTCACCTTGGATGTGCGCAACAGATAAATTGGAGAAGGAATCTTCCTGAAAGACCCGAGGATTCACTTCTCGTCCTATGGTACAGAGCAGTGCGTGAAAATTATTCCAGATGAGAAAGACATGCCTAATCTGGTATCCTGAACTATTTCTCATGGAAACATCCACCAAAACACAAGTCTCTTCTCTCTTCAGGATTTGGTGGAGATTGATCGTGAAAATTGCTAAAAATGAGAAAGTTAGAACTGATCAATACTATAAATCAGTGACAAATGCAATCATCCCCCAAAAGCCTTTCAGATTCGCTTCTTGTGATTTGGTAGAGATCAGTTCATGATTTGATGAAAATTACTCCAAATGAGACAGTTCTTCCTGATCAATGTTAGTCATTAATGACACTTGGAATCATCCTCCCAAATCCTTTGATAATTAACTCCTGGGGATTGTGAATAAAATCGGTTGGTGAAAATTAGTAGGAAAGAGAAAATTCATTCCTCACCCGTCTTCTGATGAATTTCCCATGGAATCATCCACCGGAAAACAATTGCATTCTCTCTTGGTGTGTTGGAAAAGATTGGTTTGTGCAAATTACTCAAAGTACGAAAATCGTTCTTTACAAGCACCTAGTGGTAAAGACTCCAGCAATCCAGATTCTCTCCTCCTGAGTTTGTAGAGATTGGTTCATGAAAATGACTAAAAAATCAAACCTTTATTACTGATCACTGCATCGAATTAGTACCTCATGGAATCATCCTCCAAAGACCTTTTAGCTACTCTGCTGGTCACTTGCTAGAGATGGGTAGAGTAAATTGCTAAAAATGAGACCTTCAATACGAATCAGATGTAGCCATTGATGTCTCATGCACGCTTCCTCGAAAAGCCATTCGGATTCTCTCCTGATCCTTTGGTAGAGATGGGTTCATGAAAATTACAAAAATCCAACAGTAATTACTGATCACTGCTAGTCATTAACTCCATCTGGCATGACCCTCCAAAATCCTTTCAGAATTGCTTCTGGTGATTTGTTATAGGTCGAGTCTCGAAAACTCCGAAAAATAAGCAATTCTGAACGGCTTGGTGGTAGTCATTCATTCCTCACATAATGAGCCTCCTTAGTACATTCCAATTCGCTCCTGTTGACTTGGAAGAAATCAGTTCCTGAAATAGACTCAAAATGAGAAATTCACCTTGGATGTGCGCAACAGATCAATTTGAGAAGGAATCTTCCTGAAAGACCCGAGGATTCACTTCTCGTCCTATGGTACAGAGCAGTGCGTGAAAATTATTCCAGATGAGAAAGACATGCCTAATCTGGTATCCTGATCTATTTCTCATGGAAACATCCACCAAAACACAAGTCTCTTCTCTCTTCAGGATTTGGTGGAGATTGATCGTGAAAATTGCTAAAAATGAGAAAGTTAGAACTGATCAATACTATAAATCAGTGACAAATGGAATCATCCCCCAAAAGCCTTTCAGATTCGCTTCTTGTGATTTGGTAGACATCAGTTCATGATTTGATGAAAATTACTCCAAATGAGACAGTTCTTCCTGATCAATGTTAGTCATTAATGACACTTGGAATCATCCTCCCAAATCCTTTGATAATTAACTCCTGGGGATTGTGAATAAAATCGGTTGGTGAAAATTAGTAGGAAAGAGAAAATTCATTCCTCACCCGTCTTCTGATGAATTTCCCATGGAATCATCCACCGGAAAACAATTGCATTCTCTCTTGGTGTGTTGGAAATGATTGGTTTGTGCAAATTACTCAAAGTACGAAAATCGTTCTTTACAAGCACCTAGTGGTAAAGACTCCAGCAATCCAGATTCTCTCCTCCTGAGTTTGTAGAGATTGGTTCATGAAAATGACTAAAAAATCAAACCTTTATTACTGATCGCTGCATCGAATTAGTACCTCATGGAATCATCCTCCAAAGACCTTTTAGCTACTCTGCTGGTCACTTGCTAGAGACGGGTAGTGTAAATTGCTAAAAATGAGACCTTCAATACGAATCAGATGTAGCCATTGATGTCTCATGCACGCTTCCTCGAAAAGCCATTCGGATTCTCTCCTGATCCTTTGGTAGAGATGGGTTCATGAAAATTACAAAAATCCAACAGTAATTACTGATCACTGCTAGTCATTAACTCCATCTGGCATGACCCTCCAAAATCCTTTCAGAATTGCTTCTGGTGATTTGTTATAGGTCGAGTCTCGAAAACTCCGAAAAATAAGCAATTCTGAACGGCTTGGTGGTAGTCATTCATTCCTCACATAATGAGCCTCCTTAGTACATTCCAATTCGCTCCTGTTGACTTGGAAGAAATCAGTTCCTGAAATAGACTCAAAATGAGAAATTCACCTTGGATGTGCGCAACAGATCAATTTGAGAAGGAATCTTCCTGAAAGACCCGAGGATTCACTTCTCGTCCTATGGTACAGAGCAGTGCGTGAAAATTATTCCAGATGAGAAAGACATGCCTAATTTGGTATCCTGATCTATTTCTCATGGAAACATCCACCAAAACACAAGTCTCTTCGCTCTTCAGGATTTGGTGGAGATTGATCGTGAAAATTGCTAAAAATGAGAAAGTTAGAATTGATCAATACTATAAATCAGTGAAAAATGGAATCATCCCCCAAAAGCCTTTCAGATTCGCTTCTTGTGATTTGGTAGACATCAGTTCATGATTTGATGAAAATTACTCCAAAGGAGACAGTTCTTCCTGATCAATGTTAGTCATTAATGACACTTGGAATCATCCTCCCAAATCCTTTGATAATTAACTCCTGGGGATTGTGAATAAAATCGGTTGGTGAAAATTAGTAGGAAAGAGAAAATTCATTCCTCACCCGTCTTCTGATGAATTTCCCATGGAATCATCCACCGGAAAACAATTGCATTCTCTCTTGGTGTGTTGGAAAAGATTGGTTTGTGCAAATTACTCAAAGTACGAAAATCGTTCTTTACAAGCACCTAGTGGTAAAGACTCCAGCAATCCAGATTCTCTCCTCCTGAGTTTGTAGAGATTGGTTCATGAAAATGACTAAAAAATCAAACCTTTATTACTGATCGCTGCATCGAATTAGTACCTCATGGAATCATCCTCCAAAGACCTTTTAGCTACTCTGCTGGTCACTTGGTAGAGATGGGTAGTGTAAATTGCTAAAAATGAGACCTTCAATACAAATCAGATGTAGCCATTGATGTCTCATGCACGCTTCCTCGAAAAGCCATTCGGATTCTCTCCTGATCCTTTGGTAGAGATGGGTTCATGAAAATTACAAAAATCCAACAGTAATTACTGATCACTGCTAGTCATTAACTCCATCTGGCATGACCCTCCAAAATCCTTTCAGAATTGCTTCTGGTGATTTGTTATAGGTCGAGTCTCGAAAACTCCGAAAAATAAGCAATTCTGAACGGCTTGGTGGTAGTCATTCATTCCTCACATAATGAGCCTCCTTAGTACATTCCAATTCGCTCCTGTTGACTTGGAAGAAATCAGTTCCTGAAATAGACTCAAAATGAGAAATTCACCTTGGATGTGCGCAACAGATCAATTTGAGAAGGAATCTTCCTGAAAGACCCGAGGATTCACTTCTCGTCCTATGGTACAGAGCAGTGCGTGAAAATTATTCCAGATGAGAAAGACATGCCTAATTTGGTATCCTGATCTATTTCTCATGGAAACATCCACCAAAACACAAGTCTCTTCGCTCTTCAGGATTTGGTGGAGATTGATCGTGAAAATTGCTAAAAATGAGAAAGTTAGAATTGATCAATACTATAAATCAGTGACAAATGGAATCATCCCCGAAAAGCCTTTCAGATTCGCTTCTTGTGATTTGGTAGACATCAGTTCATGATTTGATGAAAATTACTCCAAAGGAGACAGTTCTTCCTGATCAATGTTAGTCATTAATGACACTTGGAATCATCCTCCCAAATCCTTTGATAATTAACTCCTGGGGATTGTGAATAAAATCGGTTGGTGAAAATTAGTAGGAAAGAGAAAATTCATTCCTCACCCGTCTTCTGATGAATTTCCCATGGAATCATCCACCGGAAAACAATTGCATTCTCTCTTGGTGTGTTGGAAAAGATTGGTTTGTGCAAATTACTCAAAGTACGAAAATCGTTCTTTACAAGCACCTAGTGGTAAAGACTCCAGCAATCCAGATTCTCTCCTCCTGAGTTTGTAGAGATTGGTTCATGAAAATGACTAAAAAATCAAACCTTTATTACTGATCGCTGCATCGAATTAGTACCTCATGGAATCATCTTCCAAAGACCTTTTAGCTACTCTGCTGGTCACTTGCTAGAGATGGGTAGTGTAAATTGCAAAAAATGAGACCTTCAATACGAATCAGATGTAGCCATTGATGTCTCATGCACGCTTCCTCAAAAAGCCATTCGGATTCTCTCCTGATCCTTTGGTAGAGATGGGTTCATGAAAATTACAAAAATCCAACAGTAATTACTGATCACTGCTGGTCATTAACTCCATCTGGCATGACCCTCCAAAATCCTTTCAGAATTGCTTCTGGTGATTTGTTATAGGTCGAGTCTCGAAAACTCCGACAAATAAGCAATTCTGAACGGCTTGGTGGTAGTCATTCATTCCTCACATAATGAGCCTCCTTAGTACATTCCAATTCGCTCCTGTTGACTTGGAAGAAATCAGTTCCTGAAATAGACTCAAAATGAGAAATTCACCTTGGATGTGCGCAACAGATAAATTTGAGAAGGAATCTTCCTGAAAGATCCGAGGATTCACTTCTCGTCCTATGGTACAGAGCAGTGCGTGAAAATTATTCCAGATGAGAAAGACATGCCTAATTTGGTATCCTGATCTATTTCTTATGGAAACATCCACCAAAACACAAGTCTCTTCTCTCTTCAGTATTTGGTGGAGATTCATCGTGAAAATTGCTAAAAATGAGAAAGTTAGAACTTATCAATACTATAAATCAGTGACAAATGGAATCATCCCCCAAAAGCCTTTCAGATTCGCTTCTTGTGATTTGGTAGAGATCAGTTCATGATTTGATGAAAATTACTCCAAATGAGACAGTTCTTCCTGATCAATGTTATTCATTAATGACACTTGGAATCATCCTCCCAAATCCTTTGATAATTAACTCCTGGGGTTGTGAATAAAATCGGTTGGTGAAAATTAGTAGGAAAGAGAAAATTCATTCCTCACCCGTCTTCTGATGAATTTCCCATGGAATCATCCACCGGAAAACAATTGCATTCTCTCTTGGTGTGTTGGAAGAGATTGGTTTGTGCAAATTACTCAAAGTACGAAAATCGTTCTTTGCAAGCACCTAGTGGTAAAGACTCCAGCAATCCAGATTCTCTCCTCCTGAGTTTGTAGAGATTGGTTCATGAAAATGACTAAAAAATCAAACCTTTATTACTGATCACTGCATCGAATTAGTACCTCATGGAATCATCCTCCAAAGACCTTTTAGCTACTCTGCTGGTCACTTGCTAGAGATGGGCAGTGTAAATTTCTGAAAATGAGACATTCCTTACGAATGAGATGTATCCGTTGATGTCTCATGCTCTCTTCCTCAAAGCGCCATTCGGATTCTCTTCTGATGCTTTGTTAGAGATCGGTTCATGACAATTACTAACATTGAGACAGTTATTAGTGATCACCGCTAGTCATTAACTACATCTGCAATAATCCTCCAAAATCTTTTCAGATTTGCTTCTGGTGATTTGTTAGAGGTCGATTCTCGAAAATTCCGAAACATGAGAAATTCTTAACGGCTTAGTGCCAGTCATTCTTTACTCACATAATGATCCTCCTCGGTACATCTCAAATCGATTCTGTTGACTTGGAAGAAATCAGGTCCTGAAATATACTCAAAATGAGAAATTCATCTTTGTGCTGTGCGACAGATATTTTTGAGAGGGAATCTTGCTGAAAGCCCCGAGGAGTCACTTCTCGTCAGACGGTGCAGAGCAGTTTGTGAAAATTACTCAAAATGAGAACGTCATTCGTAATCAGCTATCCTGATGTCTTTCTCATGGGACCATCCACCAAAAAGCAAGTCTATTCTCTCTTTCGCATTTGGCAGAGATTTATCGTGAAAATGGCTAAAATAGAGAAAGTAATAACTGATCAATGCTAATAATCAATGACAAATGGAATCATCCTCCAAAAGCCTTTCAGATTGGCTCCTTGTGATTAGGTAGATATGAGTTGACGATTTGGTAGAAATGACTAAAAAGGAGGCATTTCTTTCTGATCAAGGTTAGCAATTAATTACACATGGAATCATCCTCCGTACTATATTCATAATTAGCTCCTTGTGATTTGGAATAAAATCGGTTCGTGAAAATTACTAGGAATGAGACAATTCATTTCTCATCCGTCTTCTGATAAATTTCCCAAGGAATCATCCAGCAGAAAAGCAAAGGCATTCTCCCTTGGTGTGTTGGAACAGATCGGTTCGTGCAAATGACTCAAGGTAGAAAATCATTCTTTAGAAGGCCCTAGTGGTGAAGACTCCAGCAATCCAGCTTCTCTCCTGGTGAGTTCGTAGCGATTGGTTCAAGAAAATTACTCCTAAGGAGACTTAAATTATTGACAAGTACTAGTGCTAAAGCTCTCCTCGAATGATTAACCAAAATGCTTTTTGATACGATGACACAGAACGGCACAGAACACGACACACAAAATTTACACACAACAAAGACACACACACATCGCGACACGGAAAGCATCACACACAAAACATCACACACACGACCCACAACATCTCACACACACTCACTTGCTCAACACAAAATGATCCACAACATGTCACACGCAACACAAGACGACCCACAATATGTCGAGCGCTGTGGAGCGAGGGCTCCGGCTCGGCTTTTGCAGCGGCTCTGGCAAGGAATGGTGCCGGAGCTCTCGCCGGAGGGGAACACGGCAGGAGGGGGCCTGAGCCGCTTGGGCCTCTTTCCAAGGTGGCGGAAGCAGGCCTCCGCTCTCTGCCCTCTGCAGACCTGGCTGCCAGGTCAGTGCTTCCAGTTCCTCCTCCGCACTCGCTGTCGTCCTCCTCAGCGGCCGTGGGCGTCCTCGCTGGGGACGGGGCTCAGGGGGATGAAGGTGGGGTGGGGCCAGAGTCTCTTGAGCGGAGTGACTCTGTGGGGTGCCGTTAGAAAAGGAGATTTTGGTTGGGATGCTCCAGGTGTAATGGGAGGAGAGTGGAGGGCGGATCCCCGCTGTGTGGGAGAGGCAAACAGTGGAGCCTCCGAGACATTGCCGACTGAGATGGTAACTTACTTGTTTTTTTCCCCTTGGGCTGGGTTTAGTAGCAAGGAAAAAGAAGTCAAGCCTCAGAGTCTACTGCCCTCATGCGACAGAATGTGAGTGAGAGCAGCGAGCCTGTGACCATTGGGGATGCCAGGCAAGAGCCCTCCATCTGGGCACCGAGCTATCGCCAGTCTCCATGAGAGAAGTGTCTGGTTTGGTGAGGACTCTACTCACGCCCCACCTGAGTCCGGGTCGGGAAGCCACATCCATTAGGGTTCGGTTTGTAAGCAAAGGTTCCTGATCAGCTGTAGTTCTGAGGGAGAAAAGGTCCCTTTTCACAGGCTGCTCGTTTCTCTGGTCATGAACGGTGTCTTCTCCACAACTGAAGCTTGGATCCAAGAGGATGACTCCAGGTGGTGAGTTGCTTGCCTTGCTCTCCTGTTTCTCTGTTTTCTCTCCTGTGTTCACCAACTCTCTCTTTCTTTTCTCTCCTCTTCTCTCCTCGTGCCGTGTCCCTTCACAGGACACGGGTAGGTGTGCATTCCCACAAGGGAGGTCTCGGGAGCCATGGAAAAGTCGGAGCGGACGAAAATCATGCAGGGCAGTAGAAAGGCTGCTGAAAGTACCTGAAGAGACAAAGAACATGAGAAGGGGGAAGTCCAGCCTAAAACATGAGTGTAGTCTGTAAAGAGAAACAAGGGGAAGTCAAAGCCACAGAAACTCTTCAAGTTGCCGAAAGACAAGTAGGATGGGAAATTACTTCTTGAATCCAGTCTCTTGAAGATCTTAGGCTCAGTATGCGTGCCTATTTGGAGTTGCTGAGCAATCTGCCTTCTTCTGTTTGCTCTCCCTTCTAATCACTGAAAATCTACCTATCTATTCTTTGTTTATTTTTATTATTATTATTATTCAACTCAGTTTGTGCAACTGGTGCTCCATGAGGAAATGATTTGTGTATTACTCCAAGGGGCTGCCCGGTGTCACTGTTGCTCCAGGAGGGAAATGATTTGAGCACTACCTGAATTGGCCACGCAGTGTCACCATTGCTCCGTCAGGGAAATGCTTTCTGCATTACTCCAAGTGGCCACCCAGTGTCACTGTTGGTCCAGGAGGGAAATGATTTGTGCATTACACTGACTGGCCACCCAGTGTCACTGTTGCTCCATGCGGGAAATGCTTTGTCCATGACCTGAATTGGCCACACACATCACTGTTGCTCCGGGGGTGGGGGGGAGGCGGGGGATTGTTTGTGTGTTACTCCTGAGTGGCCACGTCGTGTCACTCTTCCTCCATGAGGGAAATGCTTTGTGCATTACCCTGTGTGGCCACCCAAGACAACACACACAGCACAACACCGACGCACATACACACAGAACACGTCACACATACAGATGGGTAGTGTAAATTGCTAAAAAGGAGACATTCATTACTAATCAGATGTAGCCGTTGATGTCTCATGCACACTTCCTCGAAAAGGCAGTCAGATTCTGTCCTGATCCTTTAGTAGAGCTCAGTTTATGACAATTACTAAAATTCAGACAGTTATTACTGATCACTGCTAGTCATTAACTCCATCTGGAATGATCCTGCAAAATCCTTTCAGATTTGCTTCTGGTGATTTCTAAGAGATCGAGTCTCGAAAATTCCGAAACATGAGAAATCCTTAACGGCTTCGTGCCAGTCATTCTTTCCTCACATAATGATCCTCCTCGGTACATCTCAAATCGCTCCTGTTGACTTGGAAGAAATCAGGTCCTGAAACATACTCAAAATGAGAAATTCATCTTTGAGGTGTGCGACAGATAAATTTGAGAAGGAATCTTCCTGAAAGCCGCGAGGATTCACTTCTCACGCTATGTTACAGATCGGTTTGTGAAAATTCATATCAGAAAGTTATTCCTCCTCATGTCTCCTGCTATATTTCTCATGCAATCATGCAGCAAAAAACAATTGTATTCTCTCTTCAGGATTTGGTAAAGCTCGCTTCGTGAAAATGACTAAACATGAGGAAATCATTCTTAACAAGTACAAGTGATAAAGATTCCAGCAATAATCTTCCAGCTGTCAAAGTCAGATTCAAGACTCCCTGAATTTGTCAGACCACTCTGTAGATTAGCAAAACGCATTGCCAATGCACCCAGACAGATGTGAGTCTCCTGCAAAGCTCAAGCTAACTTATTTATATAGCTACTCTAAACCAATTTAACATAGGAGACAAAAGGAAGCGGAAACTGAGAACTATACATACATATCTTATTTTCACACGAACGTTTACCAGACTCCTACCTCAGGAGGTGCTCTAACTTAATTAGTTTGAGGACCCATGGACTCACACGCCCTAATGTTTCTCTTCCTGACATCTATATTTCAACAAAGCCTTCAAACAGCATATCTTGAAAGAATTATAATTTCAATACAATTTATTCTGCTTTCACACAACACTATTTCCAGTCTCTCAGGATGATGTGGAAGCAATAGGTTCGTGAACATTTCTAAAGATGAGAAATTCATCATTGATGTGTGCCACCGATAACTTTCTCAAAGAATCGTCTGGAGAGCCCGTAGGATTCACTTCCGGTCAAAGCTGCAGCTCTATTCCTGAAATTTCCTGAATAATGAGAAAGTAATGCCTTCTCAGGGTTTCTAATACATTTCTCATGGAGTCATCCAAGAAAGCCAGAAGGATTCTCGCCTCAGGATTCGATGAATATCACTCAGTGAAACTTACTACAAAGGAGCCAGTTATACCGGAAAAGTGCAAGTAATCAGTACCTCATGGAATCATCCTCCAAAGACCTTTTAGATACTCTCCTGCTCATTTGATAGAGATGGGTAGTGTAAATT
Organism: Eretmochelys imbricata; assembly: GCF_965152235.1. Lineage (NCBI taxonomy): Eukaryota > Metazoa > Chordata > Testudines > Cheloniidae > Eretmochelys > Eretmochelys imbricata. The sequence goes on along the minus strand of NW_027554341.1, from coordinate 2,500,137 downwards.
GCTAAAAATGAGACCTTCAATACGAATCAGATGTAGCCATTGATGTCTCATGTACGCTTCCTCGAAAAGCCATTTGGATTGTCTCCTGATCCTTTGGTAGAGATCGGTTCATGAAAATTACAAAAATTCAACAGTAATTACTGATCACTGCTAGTTATTAACTCCATCTGGCATGATCCTCCAAAATCCTTTCAGATTTGCTTCTGGTGATTTGTTATAGGTCGAGTCTCGAAAATTCCAAAAAATAAGCAATTCTCAACGGCTTGGTGGTAGTCATTCATGCCTCACATAATGAGCCTCCTTCGTACATTCCAATTCGCTCCTGTTGACTTGGAAGAAATCAGTCCTGAAATAGACTCAAAATGAGAAATTCATCTTGGATGTGCACAACAGATAAATTGGAGAAGGAATCTTCCTGAAAGACCCGGGGAGTCACTTCTCATCCAATGGTACAGAGCAGTGCGTGAAAATTACTCCTGATGAGAAAGACAAGCCTAATCTGGTATCCTGACCTATTACTCATGGAAACATCCACCAAAAACACAAGTCTCTTATCTCTTCAGGATTTGGTGCAGATAGATCGTGAAAATTTCTAAAAATGAGAAAGTTAGAACTGATCAATACTATAAATCAGTGACAAATGGAATCATCCCCCAAAAGCCTTTCAGATTCGCTTCTTGTGATTTGGTAGAGATCAGTTCATGATTTGATGAAAATTACTCCAAAGGAGACAGTTCTTCCTGATCAATGTTAGTCATTAATGACACTTGGAATCATCCTCCCAAATCCTTTGATAATTAACTCCTGGGGATTCTGAATAAAATCGGTTGGTGAAAATTAGTAGGAAAGAGAAAATTCATTCCTCACCCGTCTTCTGATGAATTTCCCATGGAATCATCCACCGGAAAACAATTGCATTCTCTCTTGGTGTGTTGGAAAAGATTGGTTTGTGCAAATTACTCAAAGTACGAAAATCGTTCTTTACAAGCACCTAGTGGTAAAGACTCCAGCAATCCAGATTCTCTCCTCCTGAGTTTGTAGAGATTGGTTCATGAAAATGACTAAAAAATCAAACCTTTATTACTGATCACTGCATCGAATTAGTACCTCATGGAGTCATCCTCCAAAGGCCTTTTAGCTACTCTGCTGGTCACTTGCTAGAGATGGGTAGTGTAAATTGCAAAAAATGAGACCTTCAATACGAATCAGATGTAGCCATTGATGTCTCATGCACGCTTCCTCGAAAAGCCATTCGGATTCTCTCCTGATCCTTTGGTAGAGATGGGTTCATGAAAATTACAAAAATCCAACAGTAATTACTGATCACTGCTAGTCATTAACTCCATCTGGCATGACCCTCCAAAATCCTTTCAGAATTGCTTCTGGTGATTTGTTATAGGTCGAGTCTCGAAAATTCCGACAAATAAGCAATTCTGAACGGCTTGGTGGTAGTCATTCATTCCTCACATAATGAGCCTCCTTAGTACATTCCAATTCGCTCCTGTTGACTTGGAAGAAATCAGTTCCTGAAATAGACTCAAAATGAGAAATTCACCTTGGATGTGCGCAACAGATAAATTGGAGAAGGAATCTTCCTGAAAGACCCGAGGATTCACTTCTCGTCCTATGGTACAGAGCAGTGCGTGAAAATTATTCCAGATGAGAAAGACATGCCTAATCTGGTATCCTGAACTATTTCTCATGGAAACATCCACCAAAACACAAGTCTCTTCTCTCTTCAGGATTTGGTGGAGATTGATCGTGAAAATTGCTAAAAATGAGAAAGTTAGAACTGATCAATACTATAAATCAGTGACAAATGGAATCATCCCCCAAAAGCCTTTTAGATTCGCTTCTTGTGATTTGGTATAGATCAGTTCATGATTTGATGAAAATTACTCCAAATGAGACAGTTCTTCCTGATCAATGTTAGTCATTAATGACACTTGGAATCATCCTCCCAAATCCTTTGATAATTAACTCCTGGGGATTGTGAATAAAATCGGTTGGTGAAAATTAGTAGGAAAGAGAAAATTCATTCCTCACCCGTCTTCTGATGAATTTCCCATGGAATCATCCACCGGAAAACAATTGCATTCTCTCTTGGTGTGTTGGAAGAGATTGGTTTGTGCAAATTACTCAAAGTACGAAAATCGTTCTTTACAAGCACCTAGTGGTAAAGACTCCAGCAATCCAGATTCTCTCCTCCTGAGTTTGTAGAGATTGGTTCATGAAAATGACTAAAAAATCAAACCTTTCTTACTGATCACTGCATCGAATTAGTACCTCATGGAGTCATCCTCCAAAGGCCTTTTAGCTACTCTGCTGGTCACTTGCTAGAGATGGGTAGTGTAAATTGCAAAAAATGAGACCTTCAATACGAATCAGATGTAGCCATTGATGTCTCATGCACGCTTCCTCGAAAAGCCATTCGGATTCTCTCCTGATCCTTTGGTAGAGATGGGTTCATGAAAATTACAAAAATCCAACAGTAATTACTGATCACTGCTAGTCATTAACTCCATCTGGCATGACCCTCCAAAATCCTTTCAGAATTGCTTCTGGTGATTTGTTATAGGTCGAGTCTCGAAAATTCCGACAAATAAGCAATTCAGAACGGCTTGGTGGTAGTCATTCATTCCTCACATAATGAGCCTCCTTAGTACATTCCAATTCGCTCCTGTTGACTTGGAAGAAATCAGTTCCTGAAATAGACTCAAAATGAGAAATTCACCTTGGATGTGCGCAACAGATAAATTGGAGAAGGAATCTTCCTGAAAGACCCGAGGATTCACTTCTCGTCCTATGGTACAGAGCAGTGCGTGAAAATTATTCCAGATGAGAAAGACATGCCTAATCTGGTATCCTGAACTATTTCTCATGGAAACATCCACCAAAACACAAGTCTCTTCTCTCTTCAGGATTTGGTGGAGATTGATCGTGTAAATTGCTAAAAATGAGAAAGTTAGAACTGATCAATACTATAAATCAGTGACAAATGGAATCATCCCCCAAAAGCCTTTCAGATTCGCTTCTTGTGATTTGGTAGACATCAGTTCATGATTTGATGAAAATTACTCCAAATGAGACAGTTCTTCCTGATCAATGTTAGTCATTAATGACACTTGGAATCATCCTCCCAAATCCTTTGATAATTAACTCCTGGGGATTGTGAATAAAATCGGTTGGTGAAAATTAGTAGGAAAGAGAAAATTCATTCCTCACCCATCTTCTGATGAATTTCCCATGGAATCATCCACCGGAAAACAATTGCATTCTCTCTTGGTGTGTTGGAAGAGATTGGTTTGTGCAAATTACTCAAAGTACGAAAATCGTTCTTTACAAGCACCTAGTGGTAAAGACTCCAGCAATCCAGATTCTCTCCTCCTGAGTTTGTAGAGATTGGTTCTTGAAAATGACTAAAAAATCAAACCTTTATTACTGATTACTGCATCTAATTAGTACCTCATGGAATCATCCTCCAAAGACCTTTTAGCTACTCTGCTGGTCACTTGCTAGAGATGGGTAGTGTAAATTGCAAAAAATGAGACCTTCAATACGAATCAGATGTAGCCATTGATGTCTCATGCACGCTTCCTCGAAAAGCCATTCGGATTCTCTCCTGATCCTTGGGTAGAGATGGGTTCATGAAAATTACAAAAATCCAACAGTAATTACTGATCACTGCTAGTCATTAACTCCATCTGGCATGACCCTCCAAAATCCTTTCAGAATTGCTTCTGGTGATTTGTTATAGGTCGAGTCTCGAAAATTCCGACAAATAAGCAATTCAGAACGGCTTGGTGGTAGTCATTCATTCCTCACATAATGAGCCTCCTTAGTACATTCCAATTCGCTCCTGTTGACTTGGAAGAAATCAGTTCCTGAAATAGACTCAAAATGAGAAATTCACCTTGGATGTGCGCAACAGATCAATTGGAGAAGGAATCTTCCTGAAAGACCCGAGGATTCACTTCTCGTCCTATGGTACAGAGCAGTGCGTGAAAATTATTCCAGATGAGAAAGACATGCCTAATCTGGTATCCTGAACTATTTCTCATGGAAACATCCACCAAAACACAAGTCTCTTCTCTCTTCAGGATTTGGTGGAGATTGATCGTGTAAATTGCTAAAAATGAGAAAGTTAGAACTGATCAATACTATAAATCAGTGACAAATGGAATCATCCCCCAAAAGCCTTTCAGATTCGCTTCTTGTGATTTGGAAGAGATCAGTTCATGATTTGATGAAAATTACTCCAAATGAGACAGTTCTTCCTGATCAATGTTAGTCATTAATGACACTTGGAATCATCCTCCCAAATCCTTTGATAATTAACTCCTGGGGATTGTGAATAAAATCGGTTAGTGAAAATTAGTAGGAAAGAGAAAATTCATTCCTCACCCATCTTCTGATGAATTTCCCATGGAATCATCCACCGGAAAACAATTGCATTCTCTCTTGGTGTGTTGGAAGAGATTGGTTTGTGCAAATTACTCAAAGTACGAAAATCGTTCTTTACAAGCACCTAGTGGTAAAGACTCCAGCAATCCAGATTCTCTCCTCCTGAGTTTGTAGAGATTGGTTCATGAAAATGACTAAAAAATCAAACCTTTATTACTGATTACTGCATCTAATTAGTACCTCATGGAATCATCCTCCAAAGACCTTTTAGCTACTCTGCTGGTCACTTGCTAGAGATGGGTAGTGTAAATTGCTAAAAATGAGACCTTCAATACGAATCAGATGTAGCCATTGATGTCTCATGCACGCTTCCTCGAAAAGCCATTCGGATTCTCTCCTGATCCTTTGGTAGAGATGGGTTCATGAAAATTACAAAAATCCAACAGTAATTACTGATCACTGCTAGTCATTAACTCCATCTGGCATGACCCTCCAAAATCCTTTCAGAATTGCTTCTGGTGATTTGTTATAGGTCGAGTCTCGAAAATTCCGACAAATAAGCAATTCAGAACGGCTTGGTGGTAGTCATTCATTCCTCACATAATGAGCCTCCTTAGTACATTCCAATTCGCTCCTGTTGACTTGGAAGAAATCAGTTCCTGAAATAGACTCAAAATGAGAAATTCACCTTGGATGTGCGCAACAGATAAATTGGAGAAGGAATCTTCCTGAAAGACCCGAGGATTCACTTCTCGTCCTATGGTACAGAGCAGTGCGTGAAAATTATTCCAGATGAGAAAGACATGCCTAATCTGGTATCCTGAACTATTTCTCATGGAAACATCCACCAAAACACAAGTCTCTTCTCTCTTCAGGATTTGGTGGAGATTGATCGTGTAAATTGCTAAAAATGAGAAAGTTAGAACTGATCAATACTATAAATCAGTGACAAATGGAATCATCCCCCAAAAGCCTTTCAGATTCGCTTCTTGTGATTTGGTAGAGATCAGTTCATGATTTGATGAAAATTACTCCAAATGAGACAGTTCTTCCTGATCAATGTTAGTCATTAATGACACTTGGAATCATCCTCCCAAATCCTTTGATAATTAACTCCTGGGGATTGTGAATAAAATCGGTTGGTGAAAATTAGTAGGAAAGAGAAAATTCATTCCTCACCCATCTTCTGATGAATTTCCCATGGAATCATCCACCGGAAAACAATTGCATTCTCTCTTGGTGTGTTGGAAGAGATTGGTTTGTGCAAATTACTCAAAGTACGAAAATTGTTCTTTACAAGCACCTAGTGGTAAAGACTCCAGCAATCCAGATTCTCTCCTTCTGAGTTTGTAGAGATTGGTTCATGAAAATGACTAAAAAATCAAACCTTTATTACTGATCACTGCATCGAATTAGTACCTCATGGAGTCATCCTCCAAAGGCCTTTTAGCTACTCTGCTGGTCACTTGCTAGAGATGGGTAGTGTAAATTGCAAAAAATGAGACCTTCAATACGAATCAGATGTAGCCATTGATGTCTCATGCACGCTTCCTCGAAAAGCCATTCGGATTCTCTCCTGATCCTTTGGTAGAGATGGGTTCATGAAAATTACAAAAATCCAACAGTAATTACTGATCACTGCTAGTCATTAACTCCATCTGGCATGACCCTCCAAAATCCTTTCAGAATTGCTTCTGGTGATTTGTTATAGGTCGAGTCTCGAAAATTCCGAAAAATAAGCAATTCTGAACGGCTTGGTGGTAGTCATTCATTCCTCACATAATGAGCCTCCTTAGCACATTCCAATTCCCTCCTGTTGACTTGGAAGAAATCAGTTCCTGAAATAGACTCAAAATGAGAAATTCACCTTGGATGTGCGCAACAGATCAATTGGAGAAGGAATCTTCCTGAAAGACCCGAGGATTCACTTCTCGTCCTATGGTACAGAGCAGTGCGTGAAAATTATTCCAGATGAGAAAGACATGCCTAATCTGGTATCCTGAACTATTTCTCATGGAAACATCCACCAAAACACAAGTCTCTTCTCTCTTCAGGATTTGGTGGAGATTGATCGTGAAAATTGCTAAAAATGAGAAAGTTAGAACTGATCAATACTATAAATCAGTGACAAATGGAATCATCCCCCAAAAGCCTTTTAGATTCGCTTCTTGTGATTTGGTATAGATCAGTTCATGATTTGATGAAAATTACTCCAAATGAGACAGTTCTTCCTGATCAATGTTAGTCATTAATGACACTTGGAATCATCCTCCCAAATCCTTTGATAATTAACTCCTGGGGATTGTGAATAAAATCGGTTGGTGAAAATTAGTAGGAAAGAGAAAATTCATTCCTCACCCGTCTTCTGATGAATTTCCCATGGAATCATCCACCGGAAAACAATTGCATTCTCTCTTGGTGTGTTGGAAGAGATTGGTTTGTGCAAATTACTCAAAGTACGAAAATCGTTCTTTACAAGCACCTAGTGGTAAAGACTCCAGCAATCCAGATTCTCTCCTCCTGAGTTTGTAGAGATTGGTTCATGAAAATGACTAAAAAATCAAACCTTTATTACTGATCACTGCATCGAATTAGTACCTCATGGAGTCATCCTCCAAAGGCCTTTTAGCTACTCTGCTGGTCACTTGCTAGAGATGGGTAGTGTAAATTGCAAAAAATGAGACCTTCAATACGAATCAGATGTAGCCATTGATGTCTCATGCACGCTTCCTCGAAAAGCCATTCGGATTCTCTCCTGATCCTTTGGTAGAGATGGGTTCATGAAAATTACAAAAATCCAACAGTAATTACTGATCACTGCTAGTCATTAACTCCATCTGGCATGACCCTCCAAAATCCTTTCAGAATTGCTTCTGGTGATTTGTTATAGGTCGAGTCTCGAAAATTCCGACAAATAAGCAATTCAGAACGGCTTGGTGGTAGTCATTCATTCCTCACATAATGAGCCTCCTTAGTACATTCCAATTCGCTCCTGTTGACTTGGAAGAAATCAGTTCCTGAAATAGACTCAAAATGAGAAATTCACCTTGGATGTGCGCAACAGATAAATTGGAGAAGGAATCTTCCTGAAAGACCCGAGGATTCACTTCTCGTCCTATGGTACAGAGCAGTGCGTGAAAATTATTCCAGATGAGAAAGACATGCCTAATCTGGTATCCTGAACTATTTCTCATGGAAACATCCACCAAAACACAAGTCTCTTCTCTCTTCAGGATTTGGTGGAGATTGATCGTGTAAATTGCTAAAAATGAGAAAGTTAGAACTGATCAATACTATAAATCAGTGACAAATGGAATCATCCCCCAAAAGCCTTTCAGATTCGCTTCTTGTGATTTGGAAGAGATCAGTTCATGATTTGATGAAAATTACTCCAAATGAGACAGTTCTTCCTGATCAATGTTAGTCATTAATGACACTTGGAATCATCCTCCCAAATCCTTTGATAATTAACTCCTGGGGATTGTGAATAAAATCGGTTGGTGAAAATTAGTAGGAAAGAGAAAATTCATTCCTCACCCATCTTCTGATGAATTTCCCATGGAATCATCCACCGGAAAACAATTGCATTCTCTCTTGGTGTGTTGGAAGAGATTGGTTTGTGCAAATTACTCAAAGTACGAAAATCGTTCTTTACAAGCACCTAGTGGTAAAGACTCCAGCAATCCAGATTCTCTCCTCCTGAGTTTGTAGAGATTGGTTCATGAAAATGACTAAAAAATCAAACCTTTATTACTGATTACTGCATCTAATTAGTACCTCATGGAATCATCCTCCAAAGACCTTTTAGCTACTCTGCTGGTCACTTGCTAGAGATGGGTAGTGTAAATTGCTAAAAATGAGACCTTCAATACGAATCAGATGTAGCCATTGATGTCTCATGCACGCTTCCTCGAAAAGCCATTCGGATTCTCTCCTGATCCTTTGGTAGAGATGGGTTCATGAAAATTACAAAAATCCAACAGTAATTACTGATCACTGCTAGTCATTAACTCCATCTGGCATGACCCTCCAAAATCCTTTCAGAATTGCTTCTGGTGATTTGTTATAGGTCGAGTCTCGAAAATTCCGACAAATAAGCAATTCAGAACGGCTTGGTGGTAGTCATTCATTCCTCACATAATGAGCCTCCTTAGTACATTCCAATTCGCTCCTGTTGACTTGGAAGAAATCAGTTCCTGAAATAGACTCAAAATGAGAAATTCACCTTGGATGTGCGCAACAGATAAATTGGAGAAGGAATCTTCCTGAAAGACCCGAGGATTCACTTCTCGTCCTATGGTACAGAGCAGTGCGTGAAAATTATTCCAGATGAGAAAGACATGCCTAATCTGGTATCCTGAACTATTTCTCATGGAAACATCCACCAAAACACAAGTCTCTTCTCTCTTCAGGATTTGGTGGAGATTGATCGTGTAAATTGCTAAAAATGAGAAAGTTAGAACTGATCAATACTATAAATCAGTGACAAATGGAATCATCCCCCAAAAGCCTTTCAGATTCGCTTCTTGTGATTTGGTAGAGATCAGTTCATGATTTGATGAAAATTACTCCAAATGAGACAGTTCTTCCTGATCAATGTTAGTCATTAATGACACTTGGAATCATCCTCCCAAATCCTTTGATAATTAACTCCTGGGGATTGTGAATAAAATCGGTTGGTGAAAATTAGTAGGAAAGAGAAAATTCATTCCTCACCCGTCTTCTGATGAATTTCCCATGGAATCATCCACCGGAAAACAATTGCATTCTCTCTTGGTGTGTTGGAAGAGATTGGTTTGTGCAAATTACTCAAAGTACGAAAATTGTTCTTTACAAGCACCTAGTGGTAAAGACTCCAGCAATCCAGATTCTCTCCTTCTGAGTTTGTAGAGATTGGTTCATGAAAATGACTAAAAAATCAAACCTTTATTACTGATCACTGCATCGAATTAGTACCTCATGGAGTCATCCTCCAAAGGCCTTTTAGCTACTCTGCTGGTCACTTGCTAGAGATGGGTAGTGTAAATTGCAAAAAATGAGACCTTCAATACGAATCAGATGTAGCCATTGATGTCTCATGCACGCTTCCTCGAAAAGCCATTCGGATTCTCTCCTGATCCTTTGGTAGAGATGGGTTCATGAAAATTACAAAAATCCAACAGTAATTACTGATCACTGCTAGTCATTAACTCCATCTGGCATGACCCTCCAAAATCCTTTCAGAATTGCTTCTGGTGATTTGTTATAGGTCAAGTCTCGAAAATTCCGAAAAATAAGCAATTCTGAACGGCTTGGTGGTAGTCATTCATTCCTCACATAATGAGCCTCCTTAGCACATTCCAATTCCCTCCTGTTGACTTGGAAGAAATCAGTTCCTGAAATAGACTCAAAATGAGAAATTCACCTTGGATGTGCGCAACAGATCAATTGGAGAAGGAATCTTCCTGAAAGACCCGAGGATTCACTTCTCGTCCTATGGTACAGAGCAGTGCGTGAAAATTATTCCAGATGAGAAAGACATGCCTAATCTGGTATCCTGAACTATTTCTCATGGAAACATCCACCAAAACACAAGTCTCTTCTCTCTTCAGGATTTGGTGGAGATTGATCGTGAAAATTGCTAAAAATGAGAAAGTTAGAACTGATCAATACTATAAATCAGTGACAAATGGAATCATCCCCCAAAAGCCTTTTAGATTCGCTTCTTGTGATTTGGTAGAGATCAGTTCATGATTTGATGAAAATTACTCCAAATGAGACAGTTCTTCCTGATCAATGTTAGTCATTAATGACACTTGGAATCATCCTCCCAAATCCTTTGATAATTAACTCCTGGGGATTGTGAATAAAATCGGTTGGTGAAAATTAGTAGGAAAGAGAAAATTCATTCCTCACCCGTCTTCTGATGAATTTCCCATGGAATCATCCACCGGAAAACAATTGCATTCTCTCTTGGTGTGTTGGAAGAGATTGGTTTGTGCAAATTACTCAAAGTACGAAAATCGTTCTTTACAAGCACCTAGTGGTAAAGACTCCAGCAATCCAGATTCTCTCCTCCTGAGTTTGTAGAGATTGGTTCATGAAAATGACTAAAAAATCAAACCTTTATTACTGATCGCTGCATCGAATTAGTACCTCATGGAATCATCCTCCAAAGACCTTTTAGCTACTCTGCTGGTCACTTGCTAGAGATGGGTAGTGTAAATTGCTAAAAATGAGACCTTCAATACGAATCAGATGTAGCCATTGATGTCTCATGCACGCTTCCTCGAAAAGCCATTCGGATTCTCTCCTGATCCTTTGGTAGAGATGGGTTCATGAAAATTACAAAAATCCAACAGTAATTACTGATCACTGCTAGTCATTAACTCCATCTGGCATGACCCTCCAAAATCCTTTCAGAATTGCTTCTGGTGATTTGTTATAGGTCGAGTCTCGAAAACTCCGAAAAATAAGCAATTCTGAACGGCTTGGTGGTAGTCATTCATTCCTCACATAATGAGCCTCCTTAGTACATTCCAATTCGCTCCTGTTGACTTGGAAGAAATCAGTTCCTGAAATAGACTCAAAATGAGAAATTCACCTTGGATGTGCGCAACAGATCAATTTGAGAAGGAATCTTCCTGAAAGACCCGAGGATTCACTTCTCGTCCTATGGTACAGAGCAGTGCGTGAAAATTATTCCAGATGAGAAAGACATGCCTAATTTGGTATCCTGATCTATTTCTCATGGAAACATCCACCAAAACACAAGTCTCTTCGCTCTTCAGGATTTGGTGGAGATTGATCGTGAAAATTGCTAAAAATGAGAAAGTTAGAATTGATCAATACTATAAATCAGTGAAAAATGGAATCATCCCCCAAAAGCCTTTCAGATTCGCTTCTTGTGATTTGGTAGACATCAGTTCATGATTTGATGAAAATTACTCCAAAGGAGACAGTTCTTCCTGATCAATGTTAGTCATTAATGACACTTGGAATCATCCTCCCAAATCCTTTGATAATTAACTCCTGGGGATTGTGAATAAAATCGGTTGGTGAAAATTAGTAGGAAAGAGAAAATTCATTCCTCACCCGTCTTCTGATGAATTTCCCATGGAATCATCCACCGGAAAACAATTGCATTCTCTCTTGGTGTGTTGGAAAAGATTGGTTTGTGCAAATTACTCAAAGTACGAAAATCGTTCTTTACAAGCACCTAGTGGTAAAGACTCCAGCAATCCAGATTCTCTCCTCCTGAGTTTGTAGAGATTGGTTCATGAAAATGACTAAAAAATCAAACCTTTATTACTGATCGCTGCATCGAATTAGTACCTCATGGAATCATCCTCCAAAGACCTTTTAGCTACTCTGCTGGTCACTTGGTAGAGATGGGTAGTGTAAATTGCTAAAAATGAGACCTTCAATACGAATCAGATGTAGCCATTGATGTCTCATGCACGCTTCCTCGAAAAGCCATTCGGATTCTCTCCTGATCCTTTGGTAGAGATGGGTTCATGAAAATTACAAAAATCCAACAGTAATTACTGATCACTGCTAGTCATTAACTCCACCTGGCATGACCCTCCAAAATCCTTTCAGAATTGCTTCTGGTGATTTGTTATAGGTCGAGTCTCGAAAACTCCGAAAAATAAGCAATTCTGAACGGCTTGGTGGTAGTCATTCACTCCTCACATAATGAGCCTCCTTAGTACATTCCAATTCGCTCCTGTTGACTTGGAAGAAATCAGTTCCTGAAATAGACTCAAAATGAGAAATTCACCTTGGATGTGCGCAACAGATCAATTTGAGAAGGAATCTTCCTGAAAGACCCGAGGATTCACTTCTCGTCCTATGGTACAGAGCAGTGCGTGAAAATTATTCCAGATGAGAAAGACATGCCTAATCTGGTATCCTGATCTATTTCTCATGGAAACATCCACCAAAACACAAGTCTCTTCGCTCTTCAGGATTTGGTGGAGATTGATCGTGAAAATTGCTAAAAATGAGAAAGTTAGAATTGATCAATACTATAAATCAGTGAAAAATGGAATCATCCCCCAAAAGCCTTTCAGATTCGCTTCTTGTGATTTGGTAGACATCAGTTCATGATTTGATGAAAATTACTCCAAAGGAGACAGTTCTTCCTGATCAATGTTAGTCATTAATGACACCTGGAATCATCCTCCCAAATCCTTTGATAATTAACTCCTGGGGATTGTGAATAAAATCGGTTGGTGAAAATTAGTAGGAAAGAGAAAATTCATTCCTCACCCGTCTTCTGATGAATTTCCCATGGAATCATCCACCGGAAAACAATTGCATTCTCTCTTGGTGTGTTGGAAAAGATTGGTTTGTGCAAATTACTCAAAGTACGAAAATCGTTCTTTACAAGCACCTAGTGGTAAAGACTCCAGCAATCCAGATTCTCTCCTCCTGAGTTTGTAGAGATTGGTTCATGAAAATGACTAAAAAATCAAACCTTTATTACTGATCGCTGCATCGAATTAGTACCTCATGGAATCATCCTCCAAAGACCTTTTAGCTACTCTGCTGGTCACTTGCTAGAGATGGGTAGTGTAAATTGCTAAAAATGAGACCTTCAATACGAATCAGATGTAGCCATTGATGTCTCATGCACGCTTCCTCGAAAAGCCATTCGGATTCTCTCCTGATCCTTTGGTAGAGATGGGTTCATGAAAATTACAAAAATCCAACAGTAATTACTGATCACTGCTAGTCATTAACTCCACCTGGCATGACCCTCCAAAATCCTTTCAGAATTGCTTCTGGTGATTTGTTATAGGTCGAGTCTCGAAAACTCCGAAAAATAAGCAATTCTGAACGGCTTTTTGGTAGTCATTCATTCCTCACATAATGAGCCTCCTTAGTACATTCCAATTCGCTCCTGTTGACTTGGAAGAAATCAGTTCCTGAAATAGACTCAAAATGAGAAATTCACCTTGGATGTGCGCAACAGATCAATTTGAGAAGGAATCTTCCTGAAAGACCCGAGGATTCACTTCTCGTCCTATGGTACAGAGCAGTGCGTGAAAATTATTCCAGATGAGAAAGACATGCCTAATTTGGTATCCTGATCTATTTCTCATGGAAACATCCACCAAAACACAAGTCTCTTCGCTCTTCAGGATTTGGTGGAGATTGATCGTGAAAATTGCTAAAAATGAGAAAGTTAGAATTGATCAATACTATAAATCAGTGACAAATGGAATCATCCCCGAAAAGCCTTTCAGATTCGCTTCTTGTGATTTGGTAGACATCAGTTCATGATTTGATGAAAATTACTCCAAAGGAGACAGTTCTTCCTGATCAATGTTAGTCATTAATGACACTTGGAATCATCCTCCCAAATCCTTTGATAATTAACTCCTGGGGATTGTGAATAAAATCGGTTGGTGAAAATTAGTAGGAAAGAGAAAATTTATTCCTCATCCGTCTTCTGATGAATTTCCCATGGAATCATCCACCGGAAAACAATTGCATTCTCTCTTGGTGTGTTGGAAAATATTTGTTTGTGCAAATTACTCAAAGTACGAAAATCGTTCTTTACAAGCACCTAGTGGTAAAGACTCCAGCAATCCAGATTCTCTCCTCCTGAGTTTGTAGAGATTGGTTCATGAAAATGACTAAAAAATCAAACCTTTATTACTGATCGCTGCATCGAATTAGTACCTCATGGAATCATCCTCCAAAGACCTTTTAGCTACTCTGCTGGTCACTTGCTAGAGATGGGTAGTGTAAATTGCTAAAAATGAGACCTTCAATACGAATCAGATGTAGCCATTGATGTCTCATGCACGCTTCCTCAAAAAGCCATTCGGATTCTCTCCTGATCCTTTGGTAGAGATGGGTTCATGAAAATTACAAAAATCCAACAGTAATTACTGATCACTGCTAGTCATTAACTCCATCTGGCATGACCCTCCAAAATCCTTTCAGAATTGCTTCTGGTGATTTGTTATAGGTCGAGTCTCGAAAACTCCGACAAATAAGCAATTCTGAACGGCTTGGTGGTAGTCATTCATTCCTCACATAATGAGCCTCCTTAGTACATTCCAATTCGCTCCTGTTGACTTGGAAGAAATCAGTTCCTGAAATAGACTCAAAATGAGAAATTCACCTTGGATGTGCGCAACAGATAAATTTGAGAAGGAATCTTCCTGAAAGATCCGAGGATTCACTTCTCGTCCTATGGTACAGAGCAGTGCGTGAAAATTATTCCAGATGAGAAAGACATGCCTAATTTGGTATCCTGATCTATTTCTTATGGAAACATCCACCAAAACACAAGTCTCTTCTCTCTTCAGTATTTGGTGGAGATTCATCGTGAAAATTGCTAAAAATGAGAAAGTTAGAACTTATCAATACTATAAATCAGTGACAAATGGAATCATCCCCCAAAAGCCTTTCAGATTCGCTTCTTGTGATTTGGTAGAGATCAGTTCATGATTTGATGAAAATTACTCCAAATGAGACAGTTCTTCCTGATCAATGTTATTCATTAATGACACTTGGAATCATCCTCCCAAATCCTTTGATAATTAACTCCTGGGGTTGTGAATAAAATCGGTTGGTGAAAATTAGTAGGAAAGAGAAAATTCATTCCTCACCCGTCTTCTGATGAATTTCCCATGGAATCATCCACCGGAAAACAATTGCATTCTCTCTTGGTGTGTTGGAAGAGATTGGTTTGTGCAAATTACTCAAAGTACGAAAATCGTTCTTTGCAAGCACCTAGTGGTAAAGACTCCAGCAATCCAGATTCTCTCCTCCTGAGTTTGTAGAGATTGGTTCATGAAAATGACTAAAAAATGAAACCTTTATTACTGATCACTGCATCGAATTAGTACCTCATGGAATCATCCTCCAAAGACCTTTTAGCTACTCTGCTGGTCACTTGCTAGAGATGGGCAGTGTAAATTTCTGAAAATGAGACATTCCTTACGAATGAGATGTATCCGTTGATGTCTCATGCTCTCTTCCTCAAAGCGCCATTCGGATTCTCTTCTGATGCTTTGTTAGAGATCGGTTCATGACAATTACTAACATTGAGACAGTTATTAGTGATCACCGCTAGTCATTAACTACATCTGCAATAATCCTCCAAAATCTTTTCAGATTTGCTTCTGGTGATTTGTTAGAGGTCGATTCTCGAAAATTCTGAAACATGAGAAATTCTTAACGGCTTAGTGCCAGTCATTCTTTACTCACATAATGATCCTCCTCGGTACATCTCAAATCGATTCTGTTGACTTGGAAGAAATCAGGTCCTGAAATATACTCAAAATGAGAAATTCATCTTTGTGCTGTGCGACAGATATTTTTGAGAGGGAATCTTGCTGAAAGCCCCGAGGAGTCACTTCTCGTCAGACGGTGCAGAGCAGTTTGTGAAAATTACTCAAAATGAGAACGTCATTCGTAATCAGCTATCCTGATGTCTTTCTCATGGGACCATCCACCAAAAAGCAAGTCTATTCTCTCTTTCGCATTTGGCAGAGATTTATCGTGAAAATGGCTAAAATAGAGAAAGTTATAACTGATCAATGCTAATAATCAATGACAAATGGAATCATCCTCCAAATGCCTTTCAGCTTGGCTCCTTGTGATTAGGTAGATATGAGTTGACGATTTGGTAGAAATGACTAAAAAGGAGGCATTTCTTTCTGATCAAGGTTAGCAATTAATTACACATGGAATCATCCTCCGTACTATATTCATAATTAGCTCCTTGTGATTTGGAATAAAATCGGTTCGTGAAAATTACTAGGAATGAGACAATTCATTTCTCATCCGTCTTCTGATAAATTTCCCAAGGAATCATCCAGCAGAAAAGCAAAGGCATTCTCCCTTGGTGTGTTGGAACAGATCGGTTCGTGCAAATGACTCAAGGTAGAAAATCATTCTTTAGAAGGCCCTAGTGGTGAAGACTCCAGCAATCCAGCTTCTCTCCTGGTGAGTTCGTAGCGATTGGTTCAAGAAAATTACTCCTAAGGAGACTTAAATTATTGACAAGTACTAGTGCTAAAGCTCTCCTCGAATGATTAACCAAAATGCTTTTTGATACGATGACACAGAACGGCACAGAACACGACACACAAAATTTACACACAACAAAGACACACACACATCGCGACACGGAAAGCATCACACACAAAACATCACACACACGACCCACAACATCTCACACACACTCACTCGCTCAACACAAAATGATCCACAACATGTCACACGCAACACAAGACGACCCACAATATGTCGAGCGCTGTGGAGCGAGGGCTCCGGCTCGGCTTTTGCAGCGGCTCTGGCAAGGAATGGTGCCGGAGCTCTCGCCGGAGGGGAACACGGCAGGAGGGGGCCTGAGCCGCTTGGGCCTCTTTCCAAGGTGGCGGAAGCAGGCCTCCGCTCTCTGCCCTCTGCAGACCTGGCTGCCAGGTCAGTGCTTCCAGTTCCTCCTCCGCACTCGCTGTCGTCCTCCTCAGCGGCCGTGGGCGTCCTCGCTGGGGACGGGGCTCAGGGGGATGAAGGTGGGGTGGGGCCAGAGTCTCTTGAGCGGAGTGACTCTGTGGGGTGCCGTTAGAAAAGGAGATTTTGGTTGGGATGCTCCAGGTGTAATGGGAGGAGAGTGGAGGGCGGATCCCCGCTGTGTGGGAGAGGCAAACAGTGGAGCCTCCGAGACATTGCCGACTGAGATGGTAACTTACTTGTTTTTTTCCCCTTGGGCTGGGTTTAGTAGCAAGGAAAAAGAAGTCAAGCCTCAGAGTCTACTGCCCTCATGCGACAGAATGTGAGTGAGAGCAGCGAGCCTGTGACCGTTGGGGATGCCAGGCAAGAGCCCTCCATCTGGGCACCGAGCTATCGCCAGTCTCCATGAGAGAAGTGTCTGGTTTGGTGAGGACTCTACTCACGCCCCACCTGAGTCCGGGTCGGGAAGCCACATCCATTAGGGTTCGGTTTGTAAGCAAAGGTTCCTGATCAGCTGTAGTTCTGAGGGAGAAAAGGTCCCTTTTCAGAGGCTGCTCGTTTCTCTGGTCATGAACGGTGTCTTCTCCACAACTGAAGCTTGGATCCAAGAGGATGACTCCAGGTGGTGAGTTGCTTGCCTTGCTCTCCTGTTTCTCTGTTTTCTCTCCTGTGTTCACCAACTCTCTCTTTCTTTTCTCTCCTCTTCTCTCCTCGTGCCGTGTCCCTTCACAGGACACGGGTAGGTGTGCATTCCCACAAGGGAGGTCTCGGGAGCCATGGAAAAGTCGGAGCGGACGAAAATCATGCAGGGCAGTAGAAAGGCTGCTGAAAGTACCTGAAGAGACAAAGAACATGAGAAGGGGGAAGTCCAGCCTAAAACATGAGTGTAGTCTGTAAAGAGAAACAAGGGGAAGTCAAAGCCACAGAAACTCTTCAAGTTGCCGAAAGACAAGTAGGATGGGAAATTACTTCTTGAATCCAGTCTCTTGAAGATCTTAGGCTCAGTATGCGTGCCTATTTGGAGTTGCTGAGCAATCTGCCTTCTTCTGTTTGCTCTCCCTTCTAATCACTGAAAATCTACCTATCTCTTCTTTGTTTATTTTTATTATTATTATTATTCAACTCAGTTTGTGCAACTGGTGCTCCATGAGGAAATGATTTGTGTATTACTCCAAGGGGCTGCCCGGTGTCACTGTTGCTCCAGGAGGGAAATGATTTGAGCACTACCTGAATTGGCCACGCAGTGTCACCATTGCTCCGTCAGGGAAATGCTTTCTGCATTACTCCAAGTGGCCACCCAGTGTCACTGTTGGTCCAGGAGGGAAATGATTTGTGCATTACACTGACTGGCCACCCAGTGTCACTGTTGCTCCATGCGGGAAATGCTTTGTCCATGACCTGAATTGGCCACACACATCACTGTTGCTCCGGGGGTGGGGGGGAGGCGGGGGATTGTTTGTGTGTTACTCCTGAGTGGCCACGTCGTGTCACTCTTCCTCCATGAGGGAAATGCTTTGTGCATTACCCTGTGTGGCCACCCAAGACAACACACACAGCACAACACCGACGCACATACACACAGAACACGTCACACATACAGATGGGTAGTGTAAATTGCTAAAAAGGAGACATTCATTACTAATCAGATGTAGCCGTTGATGTCTCATGCACACTTCCTCGAAAAGGCAGTCAGATTCTGTCCTGATCCTTTAGTAGAGCTCAGTTTATGACAATTACTAAAATTCAGACAGTTATTACTGATCACTGCTAGTCATTAACTCCATCTGGAATGATCCTGCAAAATCCTTTCAGATTTGCTTCTGGTGATTTCTAAGAGATCGAGTCTCGAAAATTCCGAAACATGAGAAATCCTTAACGGCTTCGTGCCAGTCATTCTTTCCTCACATAATGATCCTCCTCGGTACATCTCAAATCGCTCCTGTTGACTTGGAAGAAATCAGGTCCTGAAACATACTCAAAATGAGAAATTCATCTTTGAGGTGTGCGACAGATAAATTTGAGAAGGAATCTTCCTGAAAGCCGCGAGGATTCACTTCTCACGCTATGTTACAGATCGGTTTGTGAAAATTCATATCAGAAAGTTATTCCTCCTCATGTCTCCTGCTATATTTCTCATGCAATCATGCAGCAAAAAACAATTGTATTCTCTCTTCAGGATTTGGTAAAGCTCGCTTCGTGAAAATGACTAAACATGAGGAAATCATTCTTAACAAGTACAAGTGATAAAGATTCCAGCAATAATCTTCCAGCTGTCAAAGTCAGATTCAAGACTCCCTGAATTTGTCAGACCACTCTGTAGATTAGCAAAACGCATTGCCAATGCACCCAGACAGATGTGAGTCTCCTGCAAAGCTCAAGCTAACTTATTTATATAGCTACTCTAAACCAATTTAACATAGGAGACAAAAGGAAGCGGAAACTGAGAACTATACATACATATCTTATTTTCACACGAACGTTTACCAGACTCCTACCTCAGGAGGTGCTCTAACTTAATTAGTTTGAGGACCCATGGACTCACACGCCCTAATGTTTCTCTTCCTGACATCTATATTTCAACAAAGCCTTCAAACAGCATATCTTGAAAGAATTATAATTTCAATACAATTTATTCTGCTTTCACACAACACTATTTCCAGTCTCTCAGGATGATGTGGAAGCAATCGGTTCGTGAACATTTCTAAAGATGAGAAATTCATCATTGATGTGTGCCACCGATAACTTTCTCAAAGAATCGTCTGGAGAGCCCGTAGGATTCACTTCCGGTCAAAGCTGCAGCTCTATTCCTGAAATTTCCTGAATAATGAGAAAGTAATGCCTTCTCAGGGTTTCTAATACATTTCTCATGGAGTCATCCAAGAAAGCCAGAAGGATTCTCGCCTCAGGATTCGATGAATATCACTCAGTGAAACTTACTACAAAGGAGACAGTTATACCGGAAAAGTGCAAGTAATCAGTACCTCATGGAATCATCCTCCAAAGACCTTTTAGATACTCTCCTGCTCATTTGATAGAGATGGGTAGTGTAAATTGCTAAAAATGAGACCTTCAATACGAATCAGATGTAGCCATTGATGTCTCATGTACGCTTCCTCGAAAAGCCATTTGGATTGTCTCCTGATCCTTTGGTAGAGATCGGTTCATGAAAATTACAAAAATTCAACAGTAATTACTGATCACTGCTAGTTATTAACTCCATCTGGCATGATCCTCCAAAATCCTTTCAGATTTGCTTCTGGTGATTTGTTATAGGTCGAGTCTCGAAAATTCCAAAAAATAAGCAATTCTCAACGGCTTGGTGGTAGTCATTCATGCCTCACATAATGAGCCTCCTTCGTACATTCCAATTCGCTCCTGTTGACTTGGAAGAAATCAGTCCTGAAATAGACTCAAAATGAGAAATTCATCTTGGATGTGCACAACAGATAAATTGGAGAAGGAATCTTCCTGAAAGACCGGGGAGTCACTTCTCATCCAATGGTACAGAGCAGTGCGTGAAAATTACTCCTGATGAGAAAGACAAGCCTAATCTGGTATCCTGACCTATTACTCATGGAAACATCCACCAAAAACACAAGTCTCTTATCTCTTCAGGATTTGGTGGAGATAGATCGTGAAAATTTCTAAAAATGAGAAAGTTAGAACTGATCAATACTATAAATCAGTGACAAATGGAATCATCCCCCAAAAGCCTTTCAGATTCGCTTCTTGTGATTTGGTAGAGATCAGTTCATGATTTGATGAAAATTACTCCAAAGGAGACAGTTCTTCCTGATCAATGTTAGTCATTAATGACACTTGGAATCATCCTCCCAAATCCTTTGATAATTAACTCCTGGGGATTCTGAATAAAATCGGTTGGTGAAAATTAGTAGGAAAGAGAAAATTCATTCCTCACCCGTCTTCTGATGAATTTCCCATGGAATCATCCACCGGAAAACAATTGCATTCTCTCTTGGTGTGTTGGAAAAGATTGGTTTGTGCAAATTACTCAAAGTACGAAAATCGTTCTTTACAAGCACCTAGTGGTAAAGACTCCAGCAATCCAGATTCTCTCCTCCTGAGTTTGTAGAGATTGGTTCATGAAAATGACTAAAAAATCAAACCTTTATTACTGATCACTGCATCGAATTAGTACCTCATGGAGTCATCCTCCAAAGGCCTTTTAGCTACTCTGCTGGTCACTTGCTAGAGATGGGTAGTGTAAATTGCAAAAAATGAGACCTTCAATACGAATCAGATGTAGCCATTGATGTCTCATGCACGCTTCCTCGAAAAGCCATTCGGATTCTCTCCTGATCCTTTGGTAGAGATGGGTTCATGAAAATTACAAAAATCCAACAGTAATTACTGATCACTGCTAGTCATTAACTCCATCTGGCATGACCCTCCAAAATCCTTTCAGAATTGCTTCTGGTGATTTGTTATAGGTCGAGTCTCGAAAATTCCGACAAATAAGCAATTCAGAACGGCTTGGTGGTAGTCATTCATTCCTCACATAATGAGCCTCCTTAGTACATTCCAATTCGCTCCTGTTGACTTGGAAGAAATCAGTTCCTGAAATAGACTCAAAATGAGAAATTCACCTTGGATGTGCGCAACAGATAAATTGGAGAAGGAATCTTCCTGAAAGACCCGAGGATTCACTTCTCGTCCTATGGTACAGAGCAGTGCGTGAAAATTATTCCAGATGAGAAAGACATGCCTAATCTGGTATCCTGAACTATTTCTCATGGAAACATCCACCAAAACACAAGTCTCTTCTCTCTTCAGGATTTGGTGGAGATTGATCGTGAAAATTGCTAAAAATGAGAAAGTTAGAACTGATCAATACTATAAATCAGTGACAAATGGAATCATCCCCCAAAAGCCTTTTAGATTCGCTTCTTGTGATTTGGTAGAGATCAGTTCATGATTTGATGAAAATTACTCCAAATGAGACAGTTCTTCCTGATCAATGTTAGTCATTAATGACACTTGGAATCATCCTCCCAAATCCTTTGATAATTAACTCCTGGGGATTGTGAATAAAATCGGTTGGTGAAAATTAGTAAGAAAGAGAAAATTCATTCCTCACCCGTCTTCTGATGAATTTCCCATGGAATCATCCACCGGAAAACAATTGCATTCTCTCTTGGTGTGTTGGAAGAGATTGGTTTGTGCAAATTACTCAAAGTACGAAAATCGTTCTTTACAAGCACCTAGTGGTAAAGACTCCAGCAATCCAGATTCTCTCCTCCTGAGTTTGTAGAGATTGGTTCATGAAATGACTAAAAAATCAAACCTTTCTTACTGATCACTGCATCGAATTAGTACCTCATGGAGTCATCCTCCAAAGGCCTTTTAGCTACTCTGCTGGTCACTTGCTAGAGATGGGTAGTGTAAATTGCAAAAAATGAGACCTTCAATACGAATCAGATGTAGCCATTGATGTCTCATGCACGCTTCCTCGAAAAGCCATTCGGATTCTCTCCTGATCCTTTGGTAGAGATGGGTTCATGAAAATTACAAAAATCCAACAGTAATTACTGATCACTGCTAGTCATTAACTCCACCTGGCATGACCCTCCAAAATCCTTTCAGAATTGCTTCTGGTGATTTGTTATAGGTCGAGTCTCGAAAATTCCGAAAAATAAGCAATTCTGAACGGCTTGGTGGTAGTCATTCATTCCTCACATAATGAGCCTCCTTAGCACATTCCAATTCCCTCCTGTTGACTTGGAAGAAATCAGTTCCTGAAATAGACTCAAAATGAGAAATTCACCTTGGATGTGCGCAACAGATCAATTCGAGAAGGAATCTTCCTGAAAGACCCGAGGATTCACTTCTCGTCCTATGGTACAGAGCAGTGCGTGAAAATTATTCCAGATGAGAAAGACATGCCTAATCTGGTATCCTGAACTATTTCTCATGGAAACATCCACCAAAACACAAGTCTCTTCTCTCTTCAGGATTTGGTGGAGATTGATCGTGAAAATTGCTAAAAATGAGAAAGTTAGAACTGATCAATACTATAAATCAGTGACAAATGGAATCATCCCCCAAAAGCCTTTCAGATTCGCTTCTTGTGATTTGGTAGAGATCAGTTCATGATTTGATGAAAATTACTCCAAATGAGACAGTTCTTCCTGATCAATGTTAGTCATTAATGACACTTGGAATCGTCCTCCCAAATCCTTTGATAATTAACTCCTGGGGATTGTGAATAAAATCGGTTGGTGAAAATTAGTAGGAAAGAGAAAATTCATTCCTCACCCGTCTTCTGATGAATTTCCCATGGAATCATCCACCGGAAAACAATTGCATTCTCTCTTGGTGTGTTGGAAGAGATTGGTTTGTGCAAATTACTCAAAGTACGAAAATCGTTCTTTACAAGCACCTAGTGGTAAAGACTCCAGCAATCCAGATTCTCTCCTCCTGAGTTTGTAGAGATTGGTTCATGAAAATGACTAAAAAATCAAACCTTTATTACTGATTACTGCATCTAATTAGTACCTCATGGAATCATCCTCCAAAGACCTTTTAGCTACTCTGCTGGTCACTTGCTAGAGATGGGTAGTGTAAATTGCTAAAAATGAGACCTTCAATACGAATCAGATGTAGCCATTGATGTCTCATGCACGCTTCCTCGAAAAGCCATTCGGATTCTCTCCTGATCCTTTGGTAGAGATGGGTTCATGAAAATTACAAAAATCCAACAGTAATTACTGATCACTGCTAGTCATTAACTCCATCTGGCATGACCCTCCAAAATCCTTTCAGAATTGCTTCTGGTGATTTGTTATAGGTCGAGTCTCGAAAATTCCGAAAAATAAGCAATTCTGAACGGCTTGGTGGTAGTCATTCATTCCTCACATAATGAGCCTCCTTAGTACATTCCAATTCGCTCCTGTTGACTTGGAAGAAATCAGTTCCTGAAATAGACTGAAAATGAGAAATTCACCTTGGATGTGCGCAACAGATAAATTGGAGAAGGAATCTTCCTGAAAGACCCGAGGATTCACTTCTCGTCCTATGGTACAGAGCAGTGCGTGAAAATTATTCCAGATGAGAAAGACATGCCTAATCTGGTATCCTGAACTATTTCTCATGGAAACATCCACCGAAACACAAGTCTCTTCTCTCTTCAGGATTTGGTGGAGATTGATCGTGAAAATTGCTAAAAATGAGAAAGTTAGAACTGATCAATACTATAAATCAGTGACAAATGGAATCATCCCCCAAAAGCCTTTTAGATTCGCTTCTTGTGATTTGGTAGAGATCAGTTCATGATTTGATGAAAATTACTCCAAATGAGACAGTTCTTCCTGATCAATGTTAGTCATTAATGACACTCTGAATCATCCTCCCAAATCCTTTGATAATTAACTCCTGGTGATTGTGAATAAAATCGGTTGGTGAAAATTAGTAGGAAAGAGAAAATTCATTCCTCACCCGTCTTCTGATGAATTTCCCATGGAATCATCCACCGGAAAACAATTGCATTCTCTCTTGGTGTGTTGGAAGAGATTGGTTTATGCAAATTACTCAAAGTATGAAAATCGTTCTTTACAAGCACCTAGTGGTAAAGACTCCAGCAATCCAGATTCTCTCCTCCTGAGTTTGTAGAGATTGGTTCATGAAAATGACTAAAAAATCAAACCTTTATTACTGATCACTGCATCGAATTAGTACCTCATGGAATCATCCTCCAAAGGCTTTTTAGTTACTCTGCTGGTCACTTGCTAGAGATGGGTAGTGTAAATTGCTAAAAATGAGACCTTCAATATGAATCAGATGTAGCCATTGATGTCTTATGCACACTTCCTCGAAAAGCCATTCGGATTCTCTCCTGATCCTTGGGTAGAGATGGGTTCATGAAAATTACAAAAATCCAACAGTAATTACTGATCACTGCTAGTCATTAACTCCATCTGGCATGACCCTCCAAAATCCTTTCAGAATTGCTTCTGGTGATTTGTTATAGGTCGAGTCTCGAAAATTCCGAAAAATAAGCAATTCTGAACGGCTTGGTGGTAGTCATTCATTCCTCACATAATGAGCCTCCTTGGCACATTCCAATTCGCTCCTGTTGACTTGGAAGAAATCAGTTCCTGAAATAGACTCAAAATGAGAAATTCACCTTGGATGTGCGCAACAGATAAATTGGAGAAGGAATCTTCCTGAAAGACCCGAGGATTCACTTCTCGTCCTATGGTACAGAGCAGTGCGTGAAAATTATTCCAGATGAGAAAGACATGCCTAATCTGGTATCCTGAACTATTTCTCATGGAAACATCCACCAAAACACAAGTCTCTTCTCTCTTCAGGATTTGGTGGAGATTGATCGTGTAAATTGCTAAAAATGAGAAAGTTAGAACTGATCAATACTATAAATCAGTGACAAATGGAATCATCCCCCAAAAGCCTTTCAGATTCGCTTCTTGTGATTTGGTAGAGATCAGTTCATGATTTGATGAAAATTACTCCAAATGAGACAGTTCTTCCTGATCAATGTTAGTCATTAATGACACTTGGAATCATCCTCCCAAATCCTTTGATAATTAACTCCTGGGGATTGTGAATAAAATCGGTTGGTGAAAATTAGTAGGAAAGAGAAAATTCATTCCTCACCCATCTTCTGATGAATTTCCCATGGAATCATCCACCGGAAAACAATTGCATTCTCTCTTGGTGTGTTGGAAGAGATTGGTTTGTGCAAATTACTCAAAGTACGAAAATCGTTCTTTACAAGCACCTAGTGGTAAAGACTCCAGCAATCCAGATTCTCTCCTCCTGAATTTGTAGAGATTGGTTCATGAAAATGACTAAAAAATCAAACCTTTATTACTGATTACTGCATCTAATTAGTACCTCATGGAATCATCCTCCAAAGACCTTTTAGCTACTCTGCTGGTCACTTGCTAGAGATGGGTAGTGTAAATTGCTAAAAATGAGACCTTCAATACGAATCAGATGTAGCCATTGATGTCTCATGCACGCTTCCTCGAAAAGCCATTCGGATTCTCTCCTGATCCTTTGGTAGAGATGGGTTCATGAAAATTACAAAAATCCAACAGTAATTACTGATCACTGCTAGTCATTAACTCCATCTGGCATGACCCTCCAAAATCCTTTCAGAATTGCTTCTGGTGATTTGTTATAGGTCGAGTCTCGAAAATTCCGACAAATAAGCAATTCAGAACGGCTTGGTGGTAGTCATTCATTCCTCACATAATGAGCCTCCTTAGTACATTCCAATTCGCTCCTGTTGACTTGGAAGAAATCAGTTCCTGAAATAGACTCAAAATGAGAAATTCACCTTGGATGTGTGCAACAGATCAATTGGAGAAGGAATCTTCCTGAAAGACCCGAGGATTCACTTCTCGTCCTATGGTACAGAGCAGTGCGTGAAAATTATTCCAGATGAGAAAGACATGCCTAATCTGGTATCCTGATCTATTTCTCATGGAAACATCCACCAAAACACAAGTCTCTTCTCTCTTCAGGATTTGGTGGAGATTGATCGTGAAAATTGCTAAAAATGAGAAAGTTAGAACTGATCAATACTATAAATCAGTGACAAATGGAATCATCCCCCAAAAGCCTTTCAGATTCGCTTCTTGTGATTTGGTAGACATCAGTTCATGATTTGATGAAAATTACTCCAAATGAGACAGTTCTTCCTGATCAATGTTAGTCATTAATGACACTTGGAATCATCCTCCCAAATCCTTTGATAATTAACTCCTGGGGATTGTGAATAAAATCGGTTGGTGAAAATTAGTAGGAAAGAGAAAATTCATTCCTCACCCGTCTTCTGATGAATTTCCCATGGAATCATCCACCGGAAAACAATTGCATTCTCTCTTGGTGTGTTGGAAAAGATTGGTTTGTGCAAATTACTCAAAGTACGAAAATCGTTCTTTACAAGCACCTAGTGGTAAAGACTCCAGCAATCCAGATTCTCTCCTTCTGAGTTTGTAGAGATTGGTTCATGAAAATGACTAAAAAATCAAACCTTTATTACTGATCACTGCATCGAATTAGTACCTCATGGAGTCATCCTCCAAAGGCCTTTTAGCTACTCTGCTGGTCACTTGCTAGAGATGGGTAGTGTAAATTGCAAAAAATGAGACCTTCAATACGAATCAGATGTAGCCATTGATGTCTCATGCACGCTTCCTCGAAAAGCCATTCGGATTCTCTCCTGATCCTTTGGTAGAGATGGGTTCATGAAAATTACAAAAATCCAACAGTAATTACTGATCACTGCTAGTCATTAACTCCATCTGGCATGACCCTCCAAAATCCTTTCAGAATTGCTTCTGGTGATTTGTTATAGGTCGAGTCTCGAAAATTCCGACAAATAAGCAATTCAGAACGGCTTGGTGGTAGTCATTCATTCCTCACATAATGAGCCTCCTTAGTACATTCCAATTCGCTCCTGTTGACTTGGAAGAAATCAGTTCCTGAAATAGACTCAAAATGATAAATTCACCTTGGATGTGCGCAACAGATAAATTGGAGAAGGAATCTTCCTGAAAGACCCGAGGATTCACTTCTTGTCCTATGGTACAGAGCAGTGCGTGAAAATTATTCCAGATGAGAAAGACATGCCTAATCTGGTATCCTGAACTATTTCTCATGGAAACATCCACCAAAACACAAGTCTCTTCTCTCTTCAGGATTTGGTGGAGATTGATCGTGTAAATTGCTAAAAATGAGAAAGTTAGAACTCATCAATACTATAAATCAGTGACAAATGGAATCATCCCCCAAAAGCCTTTCAGATTCGCTTGTTGTGATTTGGTAGAGATCAGTTCATGATTTGATGAAAATTACTCCAAATGAGACAGTTCTTCCTGATCAATGTTAGTCATTAATGACACTTGGAATCATCCTCCCAAATCCTTTGATAATTAACTCCTGGGGATTGTGAATAAAATCGGTTGGTGAAAATTAGTAGGAAAGAGAAAATTCATTCCTCACCCATCTTCTGATGAATTTCCCATGGAATCATCCACCGGAAAACAATTGCATTCTCTCTTGGTGTGTTGGAAGAGATTGGTTTGTGCAAATTACTCAAAGTACGAAAATCGTTCTTTACAAGCACCTAGTGGTAAAGACTCCAGCAATCCAGATTCTCTCCTCCTGAGTTTGTAGAGATTGGTTCATGAAAATGACTAAAAAATCAAACCTTTATTACTGATTACTGCATCTAATTAGTACCTCATGGAATCATCCTCCAAAGACCTTTTAGCTACTCTGCTGGTCACTTGCTAGAGATGGGTAGTGTAAATTGCTAAAAATGAGACCTTCAATACGAATCAGATGTAGCCATTGATGTCTCATGCACGCTTCCTCGAAAAGCCATTCGGATTCTCTCCTGATCCTTTGGTAGAGATGGGTTCATGAAAATTACAAAAATCCAACAGTAATTACTGATCACTGCTAGTCATTAACTCCATCTGGCATGACCCTCCAAAATCCTTTCAGAATTGCTTCTGGTGATTTGTTATAGGTCGAGTCTCGAAAATTCCGACAAATAAGCAATTCAGAACGGCTTGGTGGTAGTCATTCATTCCTCACATAATGAGCCTCCTTAGTACATTCCAATTCGCTCCTGTTGACTTGGAAGAAATCAGTTCCTGAAATAGACTCAAAATGAGAAATTCACCTTGGATGTGCGCAACAGATAAATTGGAGAAGGAATCTTCCTGAAAGACCCGAGGATTCACTTCTCGTCCTATGGTACAGAGCAGTGCGTGAAAATTATTCCAGATGAGAAAGACATGCCTAATCTGGTATCCTGAACTATTTCTCATGGAAACATCCACCAAAACACAAGTCTCTTCTCTCTTCAGGATTTGGTGGAGATTGATCGTGTAAATTGCTAAAAATGAGAAAGTTAGAACTGATCAATACTATAAATCAGTGACAAATGGAATCATCCCCCAAAAGCCTTTCAGATTCGCTTCTTGTGATTTGGTAGAGATCAGTTCATGATTTGATGAAAATTACTCCAAATGAGACAGTTCTTCCTGATCAATGTTAGTCATTAATGACACTTGGAATCATCCTCCCAAATCCTTTGATAATTAACTCCTGGGGATTGTGAATAAAATCGGTTGGTGAAAATTAGTAGGAAAGAGAAAATTCATTCCTCACCCATCTTCTGATGAATTTCCCATGGAATCATCCACCGGAAAACAATTGCATTCTCTCTTGGTGTGTTGGAAGAGATTGGTTTGTGCAAATTACTCAAAGTACGAAAATCGTTCTTTACAAGCACCTAGTGGTAAAGACTCCAGCAATCCAGATTCTCTCCTCCTGAGTTTGTAGAGATTGGTTCATGAAAATGACTAAAAAATCAAACCTTTATTACTGATTACTGCATCTAATTAGTACCTCATGGAATCATCCTCCAAAGACCTTTTAGCTACTCTGCTGGTCACTTGCTAGAGATGGGTAGTGTAAATTGCTAAAAATGAGACCTTCAATACGAATCAGATGTAGCCATTGATGTCTCATGCACGCTTCCTCGAAAAGCCATTCGGATTCTCTCCTGATCCTTTGGTAGAGATGGGTTCATGAAAATTACAAAAATCCAACAGTAATTACTGATCACTGCTAGTCATTAACTCCATCTGGCATGACCCTCCAAAATCCTTTCAGAATTGCTTCTGGTGATTTGTTATAGGTCGAGTCTCGAAAATTCCGACAAATAAGCAATTCAGAACGGCTTGGTGGTAGTCATTCATTCCTCACATAATGAGCCTCCTTAGTACATTCCAATTCGCTCCTGTTGACTTGGAAGAAATCAGTTCCTGAAATAGACTCAAAATGAGAAATTCACCTTGGATGTGCGCAACAGATAAATTGGAGAAGGAATCTTCCTGAAAGACCCGAGGATTCACTTCTCGTCCTATGGTACAGAGCAGTGCGTGAAAATTATTCCAGATGAGAAAGACATGCCTAATCTGGTATCCTGAACTATTTCTCATGGAAACATCCACCAAAACACAAGTCTCTTCTCTCTTCAGGATTTGGTGGAGATTGATCGTGTAAATTGCTAAAAATGAGAAAGTTAGAACTGATCAATACTATAAATCAGTGACAAATGGAATCATCCCCCAAAAGCCTTTCAGATTCGCTTCTTGTGATTTGGTAGAGATCAGTTCATGATTTGATGAAAATTACTCCAAATGAGACAGTTCTTCCTGATCAATGTTAGTCATTAATGACACTTGGAATCATCCTCCCAAATCCTTTGATAATTAACTCCTGGGGATTGTGAATAAAATCGGTTGGTGAAAATTAGTAGGAAAGAGAAAATTCATTCCTCACCCGTCTTCTGATGAATTTCCCATGGAATCATCCACCGGAAAACAATTGCATTCTCTCTTCGTGTGTTGGAAGAGATTGGTTTGTGCAAATTACTCAAAGTACGAAAATTGTTCTTTACAAGCACCTAGTGGTAAAGACTCCAGCAATCCAGATTCTCTCCTTCTGAGTTTGTAGAGATTGGTTCATGAAAATGACTAAAAA
Source organism: Eretmochelys imbricata (assembly GCF_965152235.1). Taxonomy (NCBI): domain Eukaryota; kingdom Metazoa; phylum Chordata; order Testudines; family Cheloniidae; genus Eretmochelys; species Eretmochelys imbricata. The sequence continues at coordinate 2,469,720 of NW_027554341.1, read as the reverse complement.
ATCAAACCTTTATTACTGATCACTGCATCGAATTAGTACCTCATGGAGTCATCCTCCAAAGGCCTTTTAGCTACTCTGCTGGTCACTTGCTAGAGATGGGTAGTGTAAATTGCAAAAAATGAGACCTTCAATACGAATCAGATGTAGCCATTGATGTCTCATGCACGCTTCCTCGAAAAGCCATTCGGATTCTCTCCTGATCCTTTGGTAGAGATGGGTTCATGAAAATTACAAAAATCCAACAGTAATTACTGATCACTGCTAGTCATTAACTCCATCTGGCATGACCCTCCAAAATCCTTTCAGAATTGCTTCTGGTGATTTGTTATAGGTCGAGTCTCGAAAATTCCGAAAAATAAGCAATTCTGAACGGCTTGGTGGTAGTCATTCATTCCTCACATAATGAGCCTCCTTAGCACATTCCAATTCCCTCCTGTTGACTTGGAAGAAATCAGTTCCTGAAATAGACTCAAAATGAGAAATTCACCTTGGATGTGCGCAACAGATCAATTGGAGAAGGAATCTTCCTGAAAGACCCGAGGATTCACTTCTCGTCCTATGGTACAGAGCAGTGCGTGAAAATTATTCCAGATGAGAAAGACATGCCTAATCTGGTATCCTGAACTATTTCTCATGGAAACATCCACCAAAACACAAGTCTCTTCTCTCTTCAGGATTTGGTGGAGATTGATCGTGAAAATTGCTAAAAATGAGAAAGTTAGAACTGATCAATACTATAAATCAGTGACAAATGGAATCATCCCCCAAAAGCCTTTTAGATTCGCTTCTTGTGATTTGGTAGAGATCAGTTCATGATTTGATGAAAATTACTCCAAATGAGACAGTTCTTCCTGATCAATGTTAGTCATTAATGACACTTGGAATCATCCTCCCAAATCCTTTGATAATTAACTCCTGGGGATTGTGAATAAAATCGGTTGGTGAAAATTAGTAGGAAAGAGAAAATTCATTCCTCACCCGTCTTCTGATGAATTTCCCATGGAATCATCCACCGGAAAACAATTGCATTCTCTCTTGGTGTGTTGGAAGAGATTGGTTTGTGCAAATTACTCAAAGTACGAAAATCGTTCTTTACAAGCACCTAGTGGTAAAGACTCCAGCAATCCAGATTCTCTCCTCCTGAGTTTGTAGAGATTGGTTCATGAAAATGACTAAAAAATCAAACCTTTATTACTGATCACTGCATCGAATTAGTACCTCATGGAGTCATCCTCCAAAGGCCTTTTAGCTACTCTGCTGGTCACTTGCTAGAGATGGGTAGTGTAAATTGCAAAAAATGAGACCTTCAATACGAATCAGATGTAGCCATTGATGTCTCATGCACGCTTCCTCGAAAAGCCATTCGGATTCTCTCCTGATCCTTTGGTAGAGATGGGTTCATGAAAATTACAAAAATCCAACAGTAATTACTGATCACTGCTAGTCATTAACTCCACCTGGCATGACCCTCCAAAATCCTTTCAGAATTGCTTCTGGTGATTTGTTATAGGTCGAGTCTCGAAAATTCCGAAAAATAAGCAATTCTGAACGGCTTGGTGGTAGTCATTCATTCCTCACATAATGAGCCTCCTTAGCACATTCCAATTCCCTCCTGTTGACTTGGAAGAAATCAGTTCCTGAAATAGACTCAAAATGAGAAATTCACCTTGGATGTGCGCAACAGATCAATTCGAGAAGGAATCTTCCTGAAAGACCCGAGGATTCACTTCTCGTCCTATGGTACAGAGCAGTGCGTGAAAATTATTCCAGATGAGAAAGACATGCCTAATCTGGTATCCTGAACTATTTCTCATGGAAACATCCACCAAAACACAAGTCTCTTCTCTCTTCAGGATTTGGTGGAGATTGATCGTGAAAATTGCTAAAAATGAGAAAGTTAGAACTGATCAATACTATAAATCAGTGACAAATGGAATCATCCCCCAAAAGCCTTTCAGATTCGCTTCTTGTGATTTGGTAGAGATCAGTTCATGATTTGATGAAAATTACTCCAAATGAGACAGTTCTTCCTGATCAATGTTAGTCATTAATGACACTTGGAATCATCCTCCCAAATCCTTTGATAATTAACTCCTGGGGATTGTGAATAAAATCGGTTGGTGAAAATTAGTAGGAAAGAGAAAATTCATTCCTCACCCGTCTTCTGATGAATTTCCCATGGAATCATCCACCGGAAAACAATTGCATTCTCTCTTGGTGTGTTGGAAGAGATTGGTTTGTGCAAATTACTCAAAGTACGAAAATCGTTCTTTACAAGCACCTAGTGGTAAAGACTCCAGCAATCCAGATTCTCTCCTCCTGAGTTTGTAGAGATTGGTTCATGAAAATGACTAAAAAATCAAACCTTTATTACTGATTACTGCATCTAATTAGTACCTCATGGAATCATCCTCCAAAGACCTTTTAGCTACTCTGCTGGTCACTTGCTAGAGATGGGTAGTGTAAATTGCTAAAAATGAGACCTTCAATACGAATCAGATGTAGCCATTGATGTCTCATGCACGCTTCCTCGAAAAGCCATTCGGATTCTCTCCTGATCCTTTGGTAGAGATGGGTTCATGAAAATTACAAAAATCCAACAGTAATTACTGATCACTGCTAGTCATTAACTCCATCTGGCATGACCCTCCAAAATCCTTTCAGAATTGCTTCTGGTGATTTGTTATAGGTCGAGTCTCGAAAATTCCGAAAAATAAGCAATTCTGAACGGCTTGGTGGTAGTCATTCATTCCTCACATAATGAGCCTCCTTAGTACATTCCAATTCGCTCCTGTTGACTTGGAAGAAATCAGTTCCTGAAATAGACTGAAAATGAGAAATTCACCTTGGATGTGCACAACAGATAAATTGGAGAAGGAATCTTCCTGAAAGACCCGAGGATTCACTTCTCGTCCTATGGTACAGAGCAGTGCGTGAAAATTATTCCAGATGAGAAAGACATGCCTAATCTGGTATCCTGAACTATTTCTCATGGAAACATCCACCGAAACACAAGTCTCTTCTCTCTTCAGGATTTGGTGGAGATTGATCGTGAAAATTGCTAAAAATGAGAAAGTTAGAACTGATCAATACTATAAATCAGTGACAAATGGAATCATCCCCCAAAAGCCTTTTAGATTCGCTTCTTGTGATTTGGTAGAGATCAGTTCATGATTTGATGAAAATTACTCCAAATGAGACAGTTCTTCCTGATCAATGTTAGTCATTAATGACACTCTGAATCATCCTCCCAAATCCTTTGATAATTAACTCCTGGGGATTGTGAATAAAATCGGTTGGTGAAAATTAGTAGGAAAGAGAAAATTCATTCCTCACCCGTCTTCTGATGAATTTCCCATGGAATCATCCACCGGAAAACAATTGCATTCTCTCTTGGTGTGTTGGAAGAGATTGGTTTGTGCAAATTACTCAAAGTATGAAAATCGTTCTTTACAAGCACCTAGTGGTAAAGACTCCAGCAATCCAGATTCTCTCCTCCTGAGTTTGTAGAGATTGGTTCATGAAAATGACTAAAAAATCAAACCTTTATTACTGATCACTGCATCGAATTAGTACCTCATGGAATCATCCTCCAAAGGCTTTTTAGTTACTCTGCTGGTCACTTGCTAGAGATGGATAGTGTAAATTGCTAAAAATGAGACCTTCAATATGAATCAGATGTAGCCATTGATGTCTTATGCACACTTCCTCGAAAAGCCATTCGGATTCTCTCCTGATCCTTGGGTAGAGATGGGTTCATGAAAATTACAAAAATCCAACAGTAATTACTGATCACTGCTAGTCATTAACTCCATCTGGCATGACCCTCCAAAATCCTTTCAGAATTGCTTCTGGTGATTTGTTATAGGTCGAGTCTTGAAAATTCCGAAAAATAAGCAATTCTGAACGGCTTGGTGGTAGTCATTCATTCCTCACATAATGAGCCTCCTTAGCACATTCCAATTCCCTCCTGTTGACTTGGAAGAAATCAGTTCCTGAAATAGACTCAAAATGAGAAATTCACCTTGGATGTGCGCAACAGATCAATTCGAGAAGGAATCTTCCTGAGAGACCCGAGGATTCACTTCTCGTCCTATGGTACAGAGCAGTGCGTGAAAATTATTCCAGATGAGAAAGACATGCCTAATCTGGTATCCTGAACTATTTCTCATGGAAACATCCACCAAAACACAAGTCTCTTCTCTCTTCAGGATTTGGTGGAGATTGATCGTGAAAATTGCTAAAAATGAGAAAGTTAGAACTGATCAATACTATAAATCAGTGACAAATGGAATCATCCCCCAAAAGCCTTTCAGATTCGCTTCTTGTGATTTGGTAGACATCAGTTCATGATTTGATGAAAATTACTCCAAATGAGACAGTTCTTCCTGATCAATGTTAGTCATTAATGACACTTGGAATCATCCTCCCAAATCCTTTGATAATTAACTCCTGGGGATTGTGAATAAAATCGGTTGGTGAAAATTAGTAGGAAAGAGAAAATTCATTCCTCACCCGTCTTCTGATGAATTTCCCATGGAATCATCCACCGGAAAACAATTGCATTCTCTCTTGGTGTGTTGGAAAAGATTGGTTTGTGCAAATTACTCAAAGTACGAAAATCGTTCTTTACAAGCACCTAGTGGTAAAGACTCCAGCAATCCAGATTCTCTCCTCCTGAGTTTGTAGAGATTGGTTCATGAAAATGACTAAAAAATCAAACCTTTATTACTGATCACTGCATCGAATTAGTACCTCATGGAATCATCCTCCAAAGACCTTTTAGCTACTCTGCTGGTCACTTGCTAGAGATGGGTAGTGTAAATTGCAAAAAATGAGACCTTCAATACGAATCAGATGTAGCCATTGATGTCTCATGCACGCTTCCTCGAAAAGCCATTCGGATTCTCTCCTGATCCTTTGGTAGAGATGGGTTCATGAAAATTACAAAAATCCAACAGTAATTACTGATCACTGCTAGTCATTAACTCCATCTGGCATGACCCTCCAAAATCCTTTCAGAATTGCTTCTGGTGATTTGTTATAGGTCGAGTCTCGAAAATTCCGAAAAATAAGCAATTCTGAACGGCTTGGTGGTAGTCATTCATTCCTCACATAATGAGCCTCCTTAGTACATTCCAATTCGCTCCTGTTGACTTGGAAGAAATCAGTTCCTGAAATAGACTCAAAATGAGAAATTCACCTTGGATGTGCGCAACAGATCAATTTGAGAAGGAATCTTCCTGAAAGACCCGAGGATTCACTTCTCGTCCTATGGTACAGAGCAGTGCGTGAAAATTATTCCAGATGAGAAAGACATGCCTAATTTGGTATCCTGATCTATTTCTCATGGAAACATCCACCAAAACACAAGTCTCTTCGCTCTTCAGGATTTGGTGGAGATTGATCGTGAAAATTGCTAAAAATGAGAAAGTTAGAATTGATCAATACTATAAATCAGTGACAAATGGAATCATCCCCCAAAAGCCTTTCAGATTCGCTTCTTGTGATTTGGTAGACATCAGTTCATGATTTGATGAAAATTACTCCAAAGGAGACTGTCATAAATATAAAGGGAAGGGTAAACCCCTTTGAAATCCCTCCTGGCCAGGGGAAAGCTCCTCTCACCTGTAAAGGGTTAAGAAGCTAAAGGTAACCTCGCTGGCACCTGACCAAAATGACCAATGAGGGGACAAGATACTTTCAAAAGCTGGGAGGAGGGAGAGAAACAAAGGGTCTGTGTCTGTCTGCATGCTGCTTTTGCCAGGGACAGAACAGGAATGGAGTCTTAGAACTTTTAGTAAGTAATCTAGCTAGGTATGTGTTAGATTATGATTTCTTTAAATGGCTGAGAAAAGAATTGTGCTGAATAGAATAACTATTTCTGTCTGTGTATCTTTTTTGTAACTTAAGGTTTTGCCTAGAGGGGTTCTCTATGTTTTTGAATCTAATTACCCTGTAAGATATCTACCATCCTGATTTTACAGGGGGGATTTCTTCATTTCTATTTACTTCAATTTTCTATTAAAAGTCTTCTTGTAAAAAACTGAATGTTTTTTCATTGTTCTCAGATCCAAGGGTTTGGGTCTGTGGTCACCTATGCAAATTGGTGAGGCTTTTTATCCAACATTTCCCAGGAAAGGGGGGGGTGCAAGTGTTGGGAGGATTGTTCATTGTTCTTAAGATCCAAGGGTCTGGGTCTGTAGTCACCTAGGCAAATTGGTGAGGCTTTTTACCAAACCTTGTCCAGGAAGTGGGGTGCAGGGTTTTGGGAAGTATTTGGGGGGAAAGACGCGTCCAAACAGCTCTTCCCCAGTAACCAGTATTAGTTTGGTGGTGGTAGCGGCCATTCCAAGGACCACGGGTGGAATACTTTGTACCTTGGGGAAGTTTTGACCTAAGCTGGTAAAGATAAGCTTAGGAGGTTTTTCATGCAGGTCCCCACATCTGTACCCTAGAGTTCAGAGTGGGGGAGGAACCTTGACATGGTGGCATAGTGGTGGGATTAACCTGAAATCATTTTGAGATCCAGTTGAGATTTTTTGAACTAGAAATACAGATTTTAAAAAGGAATTTTTTTTTCCTGTGGCTTTGAAGCAGCTTTGAAACTGAAAGCATCTTGGGTTTTCCCTGCTTTGTGGCCAAGCAGAGACAAAAGGGGATTATCTTGTGAATTGCAGGTTTTCTTTGCCTGGAGGCAGGGTACTTAACTCCTGCAGGGAAATTCACAGTCTTCCAACCCAGAGGTTTTTTTTTTTCTTTTCTTCCTAAAAGTAAATAGGGGGTGTGTGTTCTACCCATTTGCTTTTTCTTTGGGCTGGGTAAGCAGGTTTCCAAGTAGTTTGGAGGTTTTTTGCTTTAAGTTGGGCCCAGAACAGAGACAAGGGAATTGTCTTTTTCTGTAGGCTGACAATCACTATCAGAGAATAGGTATTCTATTCCAGCACAGCAAAATTTTACAGCCAAGTTTTGTTTGTTTATTTCTAAACCTCGGGTGTAAAGTTAGTTAAAAACAGAGAGGTTAGAATGACCAAATCCTCAGCTCGACTACAGCTGGAATTAGCCAAATTTCAGGCTGAGGAAAGACAAAGGGAACATGAAAGACAGATAGAACTCATGCGGCTGAAGAAGGAACAAGAAAGGGAGGCAGAACAACACCAAGCGGCTGCTCACAGGAGAGCTATGGAAGCGAGGGACAAAGAACTGGAGGAGAAGGAAAAAGAGAGGAAGTATGTGGAGGAGATGGAGAAGATAAAGGCTCAGCAGAATATCCCAACAAACCCTAGTAATCCTTCTCCAAGTACCACTTCCCATCCCAGAAAGTTCCCCACCTACAAGGCAGGCGATGATACTGAGGCCTTCCTAGAAAACTTCGAAAGGGCCTGCCTTGGATACAACCTCTCTACTGACCAGTACATGGTAGAGCTGAGGCCGCAGCTCAGTGGACCCTTAGCTGAGGTGGCAGCTGAAATGCCTAAAGAACACATGAACAAGTATGAACTGTTTAAATCCAAGGCGAGAGTCAGAATGGGGATAACACCCGAGCAGTCTCGTCGGAGGTTCAGAGCCCTAAGGTGGAAACCAGACATGTCATTTACCCGACATGCCTACCACATTGTGAAACATTGGGATGCCTGGATATCAGGAGCAAGTGTTGAATCTCCAGTAAATTTGCCCTTCCTAATGCAAATGGAACAATTCTTAGAGGGTGTTCCTGAGGAAATAGAAAGATACATCCTAGATGGGAAACCCAAAACTGTAATCGAGGCAGGAGAGATTGGAGCCAGATGGGTGGAGGTGGCAGAGAAGAAGAAAACTGGTCGCAGTTGGAGCGGAAACCAGAAGGGACCACCCCAGACCACACCCTATTACCGGGGGCCGCCCAAGGCCCCACCTACCTCCCAAAGAACCCTCCAGACCCCTTATCATCCTGCCACCCCGTTCTCCAGCAACCCTCCTCGCCCCAGTGACCCGTCAGCTGGACGATGTTTTAAATGTAACGAGCTGGGGCATGTAAAGGCCAACTGCCCCAAGAACCCCAACAGATTACAGTTCATTGCACCGGAATCACACCAGAGGTCCACAGGCCCAGATACTTCCCAGATACCCTTAGAGCGGAGGGAAACTGTGAGTGTGGGCGGGAAGAAGGTCACCGCGTGGAGGGACACCGGAGCACAAGTGTCAGCTATCCATGCTTCCTTAGTGGACCCCAATTTAATCAACCCAGAGATCCAAGTGACGATTCAACCCTTCAAGTCCAACTCTTTCAATTTGCCTACAGCCAAGTTGCCTGTCCAGTACAAGGGCTGGTCAGGAATGTGGACTTTTGCAGTCTATGATGATTATCCCATCCCCATGCTGTTGGGGGAAGACTTGGCCAATCATGTGAAGCAGGCCAAGAGGGTGGGAACGGTCACCCGCAGCCAGGCTAAACAAGCCGTGAGGCCTAGCTCTGTTCCGGAAACTGCTATCAGGACCCAGTCAGAGGTGATGGACCTGGACCTTAGGCCAATGTCTGCAACAGCAGTAGTGGATCCAGTCCCAGAGACCCAGACGGAACCAGTCCCAGAACCGGAACCAGCCGAACAACCAACACCAGACCCTGTGTCAGCACTGAATCCAGTACTTGCAACCTCAACACCAGAGGGCCCCACTGAACCTGAACTGGCAGCAGCCGATAACCCTACACAAGAGGCTCAGCCGGAGCCTGAATCCCAACATAGTGCACCAGCGGAGAGCGGTTCACAGTCAACAGAAACAGCTCCATCCCCTATATTGCTTCCAGAGGGACCAAGCCTAGGTCCACAATCCAATGAGGGACGGATGTCTCCAGCATCAAGGGAACAGTTCCAGACCGAACAGGAAGCAGATGAAAGCCTCCAGAGAGCTTGGACAGCGGCACGGAGCAACCCACCGCCTCTCAGCTCTTCTAATCGATCCAGGTTTGTTGTAGAAAGAGGACTTTTATACAAGGAAACTCTTTCTGGTGGACACCAGGAAGACTGGCATCCTCAGAGACAGTTGGTAGTTCCAACTAAATACCGGGCCAAGCTCTTGAGCTTAGCCCACGATCACCCTAGTGGCCATGCTGGGGTGAACAGGACCAAAGACCGTTTGGGGGGGTCATTCCACTGGGAGGGAATGGGCAAGGATGTTTCTACCTATGTCCAGTCTTGTGAGGTGTGCCAAAGAGTGGGAAAACCCCAAGACCAGGTCAAAGTCCCTCTACAACCACTCCCCATCATTGAAGTTCCATTTCAGCGAGTAGCTGTGGATATTCTGGGTCCTTTTCCGAAAAAGACAGCCAGAGGAAAGCAGTACATACTGACTTTCATGGATTTTGCCACCCGATGGCCGGAAGCAGTAGCTCTAAGCAACACCAGGGCTAAAAGTGTATGCCAGGCACTAGCAGACATTTTTGCCAGGGTAGGTTGGCCCTCCGACATCCTCACAGATGCAGGGACTAATTTCCTGGCAGGAACTATGAAAAACCTTTGGGAAGCTCATGGGGTAAATCACTTGGTTGCCACTCCTTACCACCATCAAACAAATGGCATGGTGGAGAAGTTTAATGGAACTTTGGGGGCCATGATACGTAAATTCGTAAATGAGCACTCCAATGATTGGGACCTAGTGTTGCAGCAGTTGCTCTTTGCCTACAGAGCTGTACCACATCCCAGTTTAGGGTTTTCCCCATTTGAACTTGTATATGGCCGTGAGGTTAAGGGGCCATTGCAGTTGGTGAAGCAGCAATGGGAGGGATTTACACCTTCTCCAGGAACTAACATTCTGGACTTTGTAACCAACCTACAAAACACCCTCCGAACCTCTTTAGCCCTTGCTAAAGAAAACTTACAGGATGCTCAAAAAGAGCAAAAAGCCTGGTATGATAAACATGCCAGAGAGCGTTCCTTCAAAGTAGGAGACCAGGTCATGGTCTTAAGGGCGCTCCAGGCCCATAAAATGGAAGCATCGTGGGAAGGGCCATTCACGGTCCAGGAGCGCCTGGGAGCTGTTAATTATCTCATAGCATTCCCCACCTCCAACCGAAAGCCTAAGGTGTACCATATTAATTCTCTAAAGCCCTTTTATTCCAGAGAATTAAAGGTTTGTCAGTTTACAGCCCAGGGAGAAGATGATGCTGAGTGGCCTGAAGGTGTCTACTACGAAGGGAAATGTGCTGGTGGTGTGGAAGAGGTGAACCTCTCCATGACCCTTGGGCGTATGCAGCGACAGCAGATCCAGGAGCTGTGCACTAGCTACGCGCCAACGTTCTCAGCCACCCCAGGACTGACTGAACGGGCATACCACTCCATTGACACAGGTAATGCTCACCCAATTAGGGTCCAACCTTACCGGGTGTCTCCTCAAGCTAAAACTGCTATAGAACGGGAGATCCAGGATATGTTACAGATGGGTGTAATCTGCCCCTCTGAAAGTGCATGGGCATCTCCAGTGGTTCTAGTTCCCAAACCAGATGGGGAAATACGTTTTTGCGTGGACTACCGTAAGCTAAATGCTGTAACTCGCCCAGACAACTATCCAATGCCACGCACAGATGAACTGTTAGAGAAACTGGGACGGGCCCAGTTCATCTCTACCTTGGACTTAACAAAGGGGTACTGGCAGGTACCGCTAGATGAATCTGCCAAGGAAAGGTCAGCCTTCATCACACATCTCGGGCTGTATGAATTTAATGTACTCCCTTTCGGGCTGCGAAATGCACCCGCCACTTTCCAAAGACTTGTAGATGGTCTCCTAGCGGGATTAGGAGAATATGCAGTCGCCTACCTTGACGATGTGGCCATATTTTCGGATTCCTGGGCAGACCACCTGGAACATCTACAAAAAGTCCTTGAGCGCATAAGGGAGGCAGGACTAACTGTTAAGGCTAAGAAGTGTCAAATAGGCCTAAACAGAGTGACTTATCTTGGACACCAGGTGGGTCAAGGAACTATCAGCCCCCTACAGGCCAAAGTGGATGCTATCCAAAAGTGGCCTGTCCCAAAGTCAAAGAAACAGGTTCAATCCTTCTTAGGCTTGGCTGGTTATTACACACGATTTGTACCGCACTACAGCCAAATCGCTGCCCCACTGACAGACCTAACCAAAAAGAAACAGCCAAATGCTGTTCAGTGGACCGGAAAGTGTCAGAAGGCCTTTAACAAGCTTAAAGCGACACTCATGTCTGACCCTGTACTAAGGGCCCCAGACTTTGACAAACCGTTCCTAGTAACCACAGATGCATCCGAGCGTGGTGTGGGAGCAGTTTTAATGCAGAAAGGACCTGATCAAGAATTCCACCCTGTAGTGTTTCTCAGCAAAAAACTGTCTGAGAGGGAAAGCAACTGGTCAGTCACTGAAAAAGAATGTTATGCCATTGTCTACGCTCTGGAAAAGCTACGCCCATATGTTTGGGGACGGCGTTTCCACCTGCAAACCGACCATGCTGCACTGAAGTGGCTTCACACCGTCAAAGAAACTAACAAAAAACTTCTTCGGTGGAGTTTAGCTCTCCAAGATTTTGATTTCGACATCCAACACATCTCAGGAGCTTCTAACAAAGTGGCTGATGCACTCTCCCGTGAAAGTTTCCCAGAGTCAACTGGTTAAAATCGTCCTTGAGATGTGGAAAATATTGTTAGTCTTTATGTACTTGGTAGTATATTTAGAGATGCATGTGTCTTATTAACTCTGTTTTTCCTAGAGCTCCAGGAAGAAATCCCAGCCAGTGTTTCACCCTAGCTGAGATTTGGGGGGCGTGTCATAAATATAAAGGGAAGGGTAAACCCCTTTGAAATCCCTCCTGGCCAGGGGAAAGCTCCTCTCACCAGTAAAGGGTTAAGAAGCTAAAGGTAACCTCACTGGCACCTGACCAAAATGACCAATGAGGGGACAAGATACTTTCAAAAGCTGGGAGGAGGGAGAGAAACAAAGGGTCTGTGTCTGTCTGCATGCTGCTTTTGCCAGGGACAGAACAGGAATGGAGTCTTAGAACTTTTAGTAAGTAATCTAGCTAGGTATGTGTTAGATTATGATTTCTTTAAATGGCTGAGAAAAGAATTGTGCTGAATAGAATAACTATTTCTGTCTGTGTATCTTTTTTGTAACTTAAGGTTTTGCCTAGAGGGGTTCTCTATGTTTTTGAATCTAATTACCCTGTAAGATATCTACCATCCTGATTTTACAGGGGGGATTTCTTCATTTCTATTTACTTCAATTTTCTATTAAAAGTCTTCTTGTAAAAAACTGAATGTTTTTTCATTGTTCTCAGATCCAAGGGTTTGGGTCTGTGGTCACCTATGCAAATTGGTGAGGCTTTTTATCCAACATTTCCCAGGAAAGGGGGGGGTGCAAGTGTTGGGAGGATTGTTCATTGTTCTTAAGATCCAAGGGTCTGGGTCTGTAGTCACCTAGGCAAATTGGTGAGGCTTTTTACCAAACCTTGTCCAGGAAGTGGGGTGCAGGGTTTTGGGAAGTATTTGGGGGGAAAGACGCGTCCAAACAGCTCTTCCCCAGTAACCAGTATTAGTTTGGTGGTGGTAGCGGCCATTCCAAGGACCACGGGTGGAATACTTTGTACCTTGGGGAAGTTTTGACCTAAGCTGGTAAAGATAAGCTTAGGAGGTTTTTCATGCAGGTCCCCACATCTGTACCCTAGAGTTCAGAGTGGGGGAGGAACCTTGACAGAGACAGTTCTTCCTGATCAATGTTAGTCATTAATGACACTTGGAATCATCCTCCCAAATCCTTTGATAATTAACTCCTGGGGATTGTGAATAAAATCGGTTGGTGAAAATTAGTAGGAAAGAGAAAATTCATTCCTCACCCATCTTCTGATGAATTTCCCATGGAATCATCCACCGGAAAACAATTGCATTCTCTCTTGGTGTGTTGGAAGAGATTGGTTTGTGCAAATTACTCAAAGTACGAAAATCGTTCTTTACAAGCACCTAGTGGTAAAGACTCCAGCAATCCAGATTCTCTCCTCCTGAGTTTGTAGAGATTGGTTCATGAAAATGACTAAAAAATCAAACCTTTATTACTGATCACTGCATCGAATTAGTACCTCATGGAGTCATCCTCCAAAGGCCTTTTAGCTACTCTGCTGGTCACTTGCTAGAGATGGGTAGTGTAAATTGCAAAAAATGAGACCTTCAATACGAATCAGATGTAGCCATTGATGTCTCATGCACGCTTCCTCGAAAAGCCATTCGGATTCTCTCCTGATCCTTTGGTAGAGATGGGTTCATGAAAATTACAAAAATCCAACAGTAATTACTGATCACTGCTAGTCATTAACTCCATCTGGCATGACCCTCCAAAATCCTTTCAGAATTGCTTCTGGTGATTTGTTATAGGTCGAGTCTCGAAAATTCCGACAAATAAGCAATTCAGAACGGCTTGGTGGTAGTCATTCATTCCTCACATAATGAGCCTCCTTAGTACATTCCAATTCGCTCCTGTTGACTTGGAAGAAATCAGTTCCTGAAATAGACTCAAAATGAGAAATTCACCTTGGATGTGCGCAACAGATAAATTGGAGAAGGAATCTTCCTGAAAGACCAGAGGATTCACTTCTCGTCCTATGGTACATAGCAGTGCGTGAAAATTATTCCAGATGAGAAAGACATGCCTAATCTGGTATCCTGAACTATTTCTCATGGAAACATCCACCAAAACACAAGTCTCTTCTCTCTTCAGGATTTGGTGGAGATTGATCGTGTAAATTGCTAAAAATGAGAAAGTTAGAACTGATCAATACTATAAATCAGTGACAAATGGAATCATCCCCCAAAAGCCTTTCAGATTCGCTTCTCGTGATTTGGTAGAGATCAGTTCATGATTTGATGAAAATTACTCCAAATGAGACAGTTCTTCCTGATCAATGTTAGTCATTAATGACACTTGGAATCATCCTCCCAAATCCTTTGATAATTAACTCCTGGGGATTGTGAATAAAATCGGTTGGTGAAAATTAGTAGGAAAGAGAAAATTCATTCCTCACCCATCTTCTGATGAATTTCCCATGGAATCATCCACCGGAAAACAATTGCATTCTCTCTTGGTGTGTTGGAAGAGATTGGTTTGTGCAAATTACTCAAAGTACGAAAATCGTTCTTTACAAGCACCTAGTGGTAAAGACTCCAGCAATCCAGATTCTCTCCTCCTGAGTTTGTAGAGATTGGTTCATGAAAATGACTAAAAAATCAAACCTTTATTACTGATCACTGCATCGAATTAGTACCTCATGGAGTCATCCTCCAAAGGCCTTTTAGCTACTCTGCTGGTCACTTGCTAGAGATGGGTAGTGTAAATTGCAAAAAATGAGACCTTCAATACGAATCAGATGTAGCCATTGATGTCTCATGCACGCTTCCTCGAAAAGCCATTCGGATTCTCTCCTGATCCTTTGGTAGAGATGGGTTCATGAAAATTACAAAAATCCAACAGTAATTACTGATCACTGCTAGTCATTAACTCCATCTGGCATGACCCTCCAAAATCCTTTCAGAATTGCTTCTGGTGATTTGTTATAGGTCGAGTCTCGAAAATTCCGAAAAATAAGCAATTCTGAACGGCTTGGTGGTAGTCATTCATTCCTCACATAATGAGCCTCCTTAGCACATTCCAATTCCCTCCTGTTGACTTGGAAGAAATCAGTTCCTGAAATAGACTCAAAATGAGAAATTCACCTTGGATGTGCGCAACAGATAAATTGGAGAAGGAATCTTCCTGAAAGACCCGAGGATTCACTTCTCGTCCTATGGTACAGAGCAGTGCGTGAAAATTATTCCAGATGAGAAAGACATGCCTAATCTGGTATCCTGAACTATTTCTCATGGAAACATCCACCAAAACACAAGTCTCTTCTCTCTTCAGGATTTGGTGGAGATTGATCGTGAAAATTGCTAAAAATGAGAAAGTTAGAACTGATCAATACTATAAATCAGTGACAAATGGAATCATCCCCCAAAAGCCTTTTAGATTCGCTTCTTGTGATTTGGTATAGATCAGTTCATGATTTGATGAAAATTACTCCAAATGAGACAGTTCTTCCTGATCAATGTTAGTCATTAATGACACTTGGAATCATCCTCCCAAATCCTTTGATAATTAACTCCTGGGGATTGTGAATAAAATCGGTTGGTGAAAATTAGTAGGAAAGAGAAAATTCATTCCTCACCCGTCTTCTGATGAATTTCCCATGGAATCATCCACCGGAAAACAATTGCATTCTCTCTTGGTGTGTTGGAAGAGATTGGTTTGTGCAAATTACTCAAAGTACGAAAATCGTTCTTTACAAGCACCTAGTGGTAAAGACTCCAGCAATCCAGATTCTCTCCTCCTGAGTTTGTAGAGATTGGTTCATGAAAATGACTAAAAAATCAAACCTTTATTACTGATCACTGCATCGAATTAGTACCTCATGGAGTCATCCTCCAAAGGCCTTTTAGCTACTCTGCTGGTCACTTGCTAGAGATGGGTAGTGTAAATTGCAAAAAATGAGACCTTCAATACGAATCAGATGTAGCCATTGATGTCTCATGCACGCTTCCTCGAAAAGCCATTCGGATTCTCTCCTGATCCTTTGGTAGAGATGGGTTCATGAAAATTACAAAAATCCAACAGTAATTACTGATCACTGCTAGTCATTAACTCCACCTGGCATGACCCTCCAAAATCCTTTCAGAATTGCTTCTGGTGATTTGTTATAGGTCGAGTCTCGAAAATTCCGAAAAATAAGCAATTCTGAACGGCTTGGTGGTAGTCATTCATTCCTCACATAATGAGCCTCCTTAGCACATTCCAATTCCCTCCTGTTGACTTGGAAGAAATCAGTTCCTGAAATAGACTCAAAATGAGAAATTCACCTTGGATGTGCGCAACAGATCAATTCGAGAAGGAATCTTCCTGAAAGACCCGAGGATTCACTTCTCGTCCTATGGTACAGAGCAGTGCGTGAAAATTATTCCAGATGAGAAAGACATGCCTAATCTGGTATCCTGAACTATTTCTCATGGAAACATCCACCAAAACACAAGTCTCTTCTCTCTTCAGGATTTGGTGGAGATTGATCGTGAAAATTGCTAAAAATGAGAAAGTTAGAACTGATCAATACTATAAATCAGTGACAAATGGAATCATCCCCCAAAAGCCTTTCAGATTCGCTTCTTGTGATTTGGTAGAGATCAGTTCATGATTTGATGAAAATTACTCCAAATGAGACAGTTCTTCCTGATCAATGTTAGTCATTAATGACACTTGGAATCATCCTCCCAAATCCTTTGATAATTAACTCCTGGGGATTGTGAATAAAATCGGTTGGTGAAAATTAGTAGGAAAGAGAAAATTCATTCCTCACCCGTCTTCTGATGAATTTCCCATGGAATCATCCACCGGAAAACAATTGCATTCTCTCTTGGTGTGTTGGAAGAGATTGGTTTGTGCAAATTACTCAAAGTACGAAAATCGTTCTTTACAAGCACCTAGTGGTAAAGACTCCAGCAATCCAGATTCTCTCCTCCTGAGTTTGTAGAGATTGGTTCATGAAAATGACTAAAAAATCAAACCTTTATTACTGATTACTGCATCTAATTAGTACCTCATGGAATCATCCTCCAAAGACCTTTTAGCTACTCTGCTGGTCACTTGCTAGAGATGGGTAGTGTAAATTGCTAAAAATGAGACCTTCAATACGAATCAGATGTAGCCATTGATGTCTCATGCACGCTTCCTCGAAAAGCCATTCGGATTCTCTCCTGATCCTTTGGTAGAGATGGGTTCATGAAAATTACAAAAATCCAACAGTAATTACTGATCACTGCTAGTCATTAACTCCATCTGGCATGACCCTCCAAAATCCTTTCAGAATTGCTTCTGGTGATTTGTTATAGGTCGAGTCTCGAAAATTCCGAAAAATAAGCAATTCTGAACGGCTTGGTGGTAGTCATTCATTCCTCACATAATGAGCCTCCTTAGTACATTCCAATTCCCTCCTGTTGACTTGGAAGAAATCAGTTCCTGAAATAGACTGAAAATGAGAAATTCACCTTGGATGTGCGCAACAGATAAATTGGAGAAGGAATCTTCCTGAAAGACCCGAGGATTCACTTCTCGTCCTATGGTACAGAGCAGTGCGTGAAAATTATTCCAGATGAGAAAGACATGCCTAATCTGGTATCCTGAACTATTTCTCATGGAAACATCCACCAAAACACAAGTCTCTTCTCTCTTCAGGATTTGGTGGAGATTGATCGTGAAAATTGCTAAAAATGAGAAAGTTAGAACTGATCAATACTATAAATCAGTGACAAATGGAATCATCCCCCAAAAGCCTTTTAGATTCGCTTCTTGTGATTTGGTATAGATCAGTTCATGATTTGATGAAAATTACTCCAAATGAGACAGTTCTTCCTGATCAATGTTAGTCATTAATGACACTTGGAATCATCCTCCCAAATCCTTTGATAATTAACTCCTGGGGATTGTGAATAAAATCGGTTGGTGAAAATTAGTAGGAAAGAGAAAATTCATTCCTCACCCGTCTTCTGATGAATTTCCCATGGAATCATCCACCGGAAAACAATTGCATTCTCTCTTGGTGTGTTGGAAGAGATTGGTTTGTGCAAATTACTCAAAGTACGAAAATCGTTCTTTACAAGCACCTAGTGGTAAAGACTCCAGCAATCCAGATTCTCTCCTCCTGAGTTTGTAGAGATTGGTTCATGAAAATGACTAAAAAATCAAACCTTTATTACTGATCACTGCATCGAATTAGTACCTCATGGAGTCATCCTCCAAAGGCCTTTTAGCTACTCTGCTGGTCACTTGCTAGAGATGGGTAGTGTAAATTGCAAAAAATGAGACCTTCAATACGAATCAGATGTAGCCATTGATGTCTCATGCACGCTTCCTCGAAAAGCCATTCGGATTCTCTCCTGATCCTTTGGTAGAGATGGGTTCATGAAAATTACAAAAATCCAACAGTAATTACTGATCACTGCTAGTCATTAACTCCACCTGGCATGACCCTCCAAAATCCTTTCAGAATTGCTTCTGGTGATTTGTTATAGGTCGAGTCTCGAAAATTCCGAAAAATAAGCAATTCTGAACGGCTTGGTGGTAGTCATTCATTCCTCACATAATGAGCCTCCTTAGCACATTCCAATTCCCTCCTGTTGACTTGGAAGAAATCAGTTCCTGAAATAGACTCAAAATGAGAAATTCACCTTGGATGTGCGCAACAGATCAATTCGAGAAGGAATCTTCCTGAAAGACCCGAGGATTCACTTCTCGTCCTATGGTACAGAGCAGTGCGTGAAAATTATTCCAGATGAGAAAGACATGCCTAATCTGGTATCCTGAACTATTTCTCATGGAAACATCCACCAAAACACAAGTCTCTTCTCTCTTCAGGATTTGGTGGAGATTGATCGTGAAAATTGCTAAAAATGAGAAAGTTAGAACTGATCAATACTATAAATCAGTGACAAATGGAATCATCCCCCAAAAGCCTTTCAGATTCGCTTCTTGTGATTTGGTAGAGATCAGTTCATGATTTGATGAAAATTACTCCAAATGAGACAGTTCTTCCTGATCAATGTTAGTCATTAATGACACTTGGAATCATCCTCCCAAATCCTTTGATAATTAACTCCTGGGGATTGTGAATAAAATCGGTTGGTGAAAATTAGTAGGAAAGAGAAAATTCATTCCTCACCCGTCTTCTGATGAATTTCCCATGGAATCATCCACCGGAAAACAATTGCATTCTCTCTTGGTGTGTTGGAAGAGATTGGTTTGTGCAAATTACTCAAAGTACGAAAATCGTTCTTTACAAGCACCTAGTGGTAAAGACTCCAGCAATCCAGATTCTCTCCTCCTGAGTTTGTAGAGATTGGTTCATGAAAATGACTAAAAAATCAAACCTTTATTACTGATTACTGCATCTAATTAGTACCTCATGGAATCATCCTCCAAAGACCTTTTAGCTACTCTGCTGGTCACTTGCTAGAGATGGGTAGTGTAAATTGCTAAAAATGAGACCTTCAATACGAATCAGATGTAGCCATTGATGTCTCATGCACGCTTCCTCGAAAAGCCATTCGGATTCTCTCCTGATCCTTTGGTAGAGATGGGTTCATGAAAATTACAAAAATCCAACAGTAATTACTGATCACTGCTAGTCATTAACTCCATCTGGCATGACCCTCCAAAATCCTTTCAGAATTGCTTCTGGTGATTTGTTATAGGTCGAGTCTCGAAAATTCCGAAAAATAAGCAATTCTGAACGGCTTGGTGGTAGTCATTCATTCCTCACATAATGAGCCTCCTTAGTACATTCCAATTCGCTCCTGTTGACTTGGAAGAAATCAGTTCCTGAAATAGACTGAAAATGAGAAATTCACCTTGGATGTGCGCAACAGATAAATTGGAGAAGGAATCTTCCTGAAAGACCCGAGGATTCACTTCTCGTCCTATGGTACAGAGCAGTGCGTGAAAATTATTCCAGATGAGAAAGACATGCCTAATCTGGTATCCTGAACTATTTCTCATGGAAACATCCACCGAAACACAAGTCTCTTCTCTCTTCAGGATTTGGTGGAGATTGATCGTGAAAATTGCTAAAAATGAGAAAGTTAGAACTGATCAATACTATAAATCAGTGACAAATGGAATCATCCCCCAAAAGCCTTTTAGATTCGCTTCTTGTGATTTGGTAGAGATCAGTTCATGATTTGATGAAAATTACTCCAAATGAGACAGTTCTTCCTGATCAATGTTAGTCATTAATGACACTCTGAATCATCCTCCCAAATCCTTTGATAATTAACTCCTGGGGATTGTGAATAAAATCGGTTGGTGAAAATTAGTAGGAAAGAGAAAATTCATTCCTCACCCGTCTTCTGATGAATTTCCCATGGAATCATCCACCGGAAAACAATTGCATTCTCTCTTGGTGTGTTGGAAGAGATTGGTTTGTGCAAATTACTCAAAGTATGAAAATCGTTCTTTACAAGCACCTAGTGGTAAAGACTCCAGCAATCCAGATTCTCTCCTCCTGAGTTTGTAGAGATTGGTTCATGAAAATGACTAAAAAATCAAACCTTTATTACTGATCACTGCATCGAATTAGTACCTCATGGAATCATCCTCCAAAGGCTTTTTAGTTACTCTGCTGGTCACTTGCTAGAGATGGATAGTGTAAATTGCTAAAAATGAGACCTTCAATATGAATCAGATGTAGCCATTGATGTCTTATGCACACTTCCTCGAAAAGCCATTCGGATTCTCTCCTGATCCTTGGGTAGAGATGGGTTCATGAAAATTACAAAAATCCAACAGTAATTACTGATCACTGCTAGTCATTAACTCCATCTGGCATGACCCTCCAAAATCCTTTCAGAATTGCTTCTGGTGATTTGTTATAGGTCGAGTCTTGAAAATTCCGAAAAATAAGCAATTCTGAACGGCTTGGTGGTAGTCATTCATTCCTCACATAATGAGCCTCCTTAGCACATTCCAATTCCCTCCTGTTGACTTGGAAGAAATCAGTTCCTGAAATAGACTCAAAATGAGAAATTCACCTTGGATGTGCGCAACAGATCAATTCGAGAAGGAATCTTCCTGAGAGACCCGAGGATTCACTTCTCGTCCTATGGTACAGAGCAGTGCGTGAAAATTATTCCAGATGAGAAAGACATGCCTAATCTGGTATCCTGAACTATTTCTCATGGAAACATCCACCAAAACACAAGTCTCTTCTCTCTTCAGGATTTGGTGGAGATTGATCGTGAAAATTGCTAAAAATGAGAAAGTTAGAACTGATCAATACTATAAATCAGTGACAAATGGAATCATCCCCCAAAAGCCTTTCAGATTCGCTTCTTGTGATTTGGTAGACATCAGTTCATGATTTGATGAAAATTACTCCAAATGAGACAGTTCTTCCTGATCAATGTTAGTCATTAATGACACTTGGAATCATCCTCCCAAATCCTTTGATAATTAACTCCTGGGGATTGTGAATAAAATCGGTTGGTGAAAATTAGTAGGAAAGAGAAAATTCATTCCTCACCCGTCTTCTGATGAATTTCCCATGGAATCATCCACCGGAAAACAATTGCATTCTCTCTTGGTGTGTTGGAAAAGATTGGTTTGTGCAAATTACTCAAAGTACGAAAATCGTTCTTTACAAGCACCTAGTGGTAAAGACTCCAGCAATCCAGATTCTCTCCTCCTGAGTTTGTAGAGATTGGTTCATGAAAATGACTAAAAAATCAAACCTTTATTACTGATCACTGCATCGAATTAGTACCTCATGGAATCATCCTCCAAAGACCTTTTAGCTACTCTGCTGGTCACTTGCTAGAGATGGGTAGTGTAAATTGCAAAAAATGAGACCTTCAATACGAATCAGATGTAGCCATTGATGTCTCATGCACGCTTCCTCGAAAAGCCATTCGGATTCTCTCCTGATCCTTTGGTAGAGATGGGTTCATGAAAATTACAAAAATCCAACAGTAATTACTGATCACTGCTAGTCATTAACTCCATCTGGCATGACCCTCCAAAATCCTTTCAGAATTGCTTCTGGTGATTTGTTATAGGTCGAGTCTCGAAAATTCCGAAAAATAAGCAATTCTGAACGGCTTGGTGGTAGTCATTCATTCCTCACATAATGAGCCTCCTTAGTACATTCCAATTCGCTCCTGTTGACTTGGAAGAAATCAGTTCCTGAAATAGACTCAAAATGAGAAATTCACCTTGGATGTGCGCAACAGATCAATTTGAGAAGGAATCTTCCTGAAAGACCCGAGGATTCACTTCTCGTCCTATGGTACAGAGCAGTGCGTGAAAATTATTCCAGATGAGAAAGACATGCCTAATTTGGTATCCTGATCTATTTCTCATGGAAACATCCACCAAAACACAAGTCTCTTCGCTCTTCAGGATTTGGTGGAGATTGATCGTGAAAATTGCTAAAAATGAGAAAGTTAGAATTGATCAATACTATAAATCAGTGACAAATGGAATCATCCCCCAAAAGCCTTTCAGATTCGCTTCTTGTGATTTGGTAGACATCAGTTCATGATTTGATGAAAATTACTCCAAAGGAGACTGTCATAAATATAAAGGGAAGGGTAAACCCCTTTGAAATCCCTCCTGGCCAGGGGAAAGCTCCTCTCACCTGTAAAGGGTTAAGAAGCTAAAGGTAACCTCGCTGGCACCTGACCAAAATGACCAATGAGGGGACAAGATACTTTCAAAAGCTGGGAGGAGGGAGAGAAACAAAGGGTCTGTGTCTGTCTGCATGCTGCTTTTGCCAGGGACAGAACAGGAATGGAGTCTTAGAACTTTTAGTAAGTAATCTAGCTAGTTATGTGTTAGATTATGATTTCTTTAAATGGCTGAGAAAAGAATTGTGCTGAATAGAATAACTATTTCTGTCTGTGTATCTTTTTTGTAACTTAAGGTTTTGCCTAGAGGGGTTCTCTATGTTTTTGAATCTAATTACCCTGTAAGATATCTACCATCCTGATTTTACAGGGGGGATTTCTTCATTTCTATTTACTTCAATTTTCTATTAAAAGTCTTCTTGTAAAAAACTGAATGTTTTTTCATTGTTCTCAGATCCAAGGGTTTGGGTCTGTGGTCACCTATGCAAATTGGTGAGGCTTTTTATCCAACATTTCCCAGGAAAGGGGGGGGTGCAAGTGTTGGGAGGATTGTTCATTGTTCTTAAGATCCAAGGGTCTGGGTCTGTAGTCACCTAGGCAAATTGGTGAGGCTTTTTACCAAACCTTGTCCAGGAAGTGGGGTGCAGGGTTTTGGGAAGTATTTGGGGGGAAAGACGCGTCCAAACAGCTCTTCCCCAGTAACCAGTATTAGTTTGGTGGTGGTAGCGGCCATTCCAAGGACCACGGGTGGAATACTTTGTACCTTGGGGAAGTTTTGACCTAAGCTGGTAAAGATAAGCTTAGGAGGTTTTTCATGCAGGTCCCCACATCTGTACCCTAGAGTTCAGAGTGGGGGAGGAACCTTGACAGAGACAGTTCTTCCTGATCAATGTTAGTCATTAATGACACTTGGAATCATCCTCCCAAATCCTTTGATAATTAACTCCTGGGGATTGTGAATAAAATCGGTTGGTGAAAATTAGTAGGAAAGAGAAAATTCATTCCTCACCCATCTTCTGATGAATTTCCCATGGAATCATCCACCGGAAAACAATTGCATTCTCTCTTGGTGTGTTGGAAGAGATTGGTTTGTGCAAATTACTCAAAGTACGAAAATCGTTCTTTACAAGCACCTAGTGGTAAAGACTCCAGCAATCCAGATTCTCTCCTCCTGAGTTTGTAGAGATTGGTTCATGAAAATGACTAAAAAATCAAACCTTTATTACTGATCACTGCATCGAATTAGTACCTCATGGAGTCATCCTCCAAAGGCCTTTTAGCTACTCTGCTGGTCACTTGCTAGAGATGGGTAGTGTAAATTGCAAAAAATGAGACCTTCAATACGAATCAGATGTAGCCATTGATGTCTCATGCACGCTTCCTCGAAAAGCCATTCGGATTCTCTCCTGATCCTTTGGTAGAGATGGGTTCATGAAAATTACAAAAATCCAACAGTAATTACTGATCACTGCTAGTCATTAACTCCATCTGGCATGACCCTCCAAAATCCTTTCAGAATTGCTTCTGGTGATTTGTTATAGGTCGAGTCTCGAAAATTCCGACAAATAAGCAATTCAGAACGGCTTGGTGGTAGTCATTCATTCCTCACATAATGAGCCTCCTTAGTACATTCCAATTCGCTCCTGTTGACTTGGAAGAAATCAGTTCCTGAAATAGACTCAAAATGAGAAATTCACCTTGGATGTGCGCAACAGATAAATTGGAGAAGGAATCTTCCTGAAAGACCCGAGGATTCACTTCTCGTCCTATGGTACATAGCAGTGCGTGAAAATTATTCCAGATGAGAAAGACATGCCTAATCTGGTATCCTGAACTATTTCTCATGGAAACATCCACCAAAACACAAGTCTCTTCTCTCTTCAGGATTTGGTGGAGATTGATCGTGTAAATTGCTAAAAATGAGAAAGTTAGAACTGATCAATACTATAAATCAGTGACAAATGGAATCATCCCCCAAAAGCCTTTCAGATTCGCTTCTCGTGATTTGGTAGAGATCAGTTCATGATTTGATGAAAATTACTCCAAATGAGACAGTTCTTCCTGATCAATGTTAGTCATTAATGAAACTTGGAATCATCCTCCCAAATCCTTTGATAATTAACTCCTGGGGATTGTGAATAAAATCGGTTGGTGAAAATTAGTAGGAAAGAGAAAATTCATTCCTCACCCATCTTCTGATGAATTTCCCATGGAATCATCCACCGGAAAACAATTGCATTCTCTCTTGGTGTGTTGGAAGAGATTGGTTTGTGCAAATTACTCAAAGTACGAAAATCGTTCTTTACAAGCACCTAGTGGTAAAGACTCCAGCAATCCAGATTCTCTCCTCCTGAGTTTGTAGAGATTGGTTCATGAAAATGACTAAAAAATCAAACCTTTATTACTGATTACTGCATCTAATTAGTACCTCATGGAATCATCCTCCAAAGACCTTTTAGCTACTCTGCTGGTCACTTGCTAGAGATGGGTAGTGTAAATTGCTAAAAATGAGACCTTCAATACGAATCAGATGTAGCCATTGATGTCTCATGCACGCTTCCTCGAAAAGCCATTCGGATTCTCTCCTGATCCTTTGGTAGAGATGGGTTCATGAAAATTACAAAAATCCAACAGTAATTACTGATCACTGCTAGTCATTAACTCCATCTGGCATGACCCTCCAAAATCCTTTCAGAATTGCTTCTGGTGATTTGTTATAGGTCGAGTCTCGAAAATTCCGACAAATAAGCAATTCAGAACGGCTTGGTGGTAGTCATTCATTCCTCACATAATGAGCCTCCTTAGTACATTCCAATTCGCTCCTGTTGACTTGGAAGAAATCAGTTCCTGAAATAGACTCAAAATGAGAAATTCACCTTGGATGTGCGCAACAGATAAATTGGAGAAGGAATCTTCCTGAAAGACCCGAGGATTCACTTCTCGTCCTATGGTACAGAGCAGTGCGTGAAAATTATTCCAGATGAGAAAGACATGCCTAATCTGGTATCCTGATCTATTTCTCATGGAAACATCCACCAAAACACAAGTCTCTTCTCTCTTCAGGATTTGGTGGAGATTGATCGTGAAAATTGCTAAAAATGAGAAAGTTAGAACTGATCAATACTATAAATCAGTGACAAATGGAATCATCCCCCAAAAGCCTTTCAGATTCGCTTCTTGTGATTTGGTAGACATCAGTTCATGATTTGATGAAAATTACTCCAAATGAGACAGTTCTTCCTGATCAATGTTAGTCATTAATGACACTTGGAATCATCCTCCCAAATCCTTTGATAATTAACTCCTGGGGACTGTGAATAAAATCGGTTGGTGAAAATTAGTAGGAAAGAGAAAATTCATTCCTCACCCGTCTTCCGATGAATTTCCCATGGAATCATCCACCGGAAAACAATTGCATTCTCTCTTTGTGTGTTGGAAAAGATTGGTTTGTGCAAATTACTCAAAGTACGAAAATCGTTCTTTACAAGCACCTAGTGGTAAAGACTCCAGCAATCCAGATTCTCTCTTCCTGAGTTTGTAGAGATTGGTTCATGAAAATGACTAAAAAATCAAACCTTTATTACTGATCACTGCATCGAATTAGTACCTCATGGAATCATCCTCCAAAGACCTTTTCGCTACTCTGCTGGTCACTTGCTAGAGATGGGTAGTGTAAATTGCAAAAAATGAGACCTTCAATACGAATCAGATGTAGCCATTGATGTCTCATGCACGCTTCCTCGAAAAGCCATTCGGATTCTCTCCTGATCCTTTGGTAGAGATGGGTTCATGAAAATTACAAAAATCCAACAGTAATTACTGATCACTGCTAGTCATTAACTCCATCTGGCATGACCCTCCAAAATCCTTTCAGAATTGCTTCTGAATTGTTATAGGTCGAGTCTCGAAAATTCCGAAAAATAAGCAATTCTGAACGGCTTGGTGGTAGTCATTCATTCCTCACATAATGAGCCTCCTTAGTACATTCCAAATCGCTCCTGTTGACTTGGAAGAAATCAGTTCCTGAAATAGACTCAAAATGAGAAATTCACCTTGGATGTGCGCAACAGATCAATTTGAGAAGGAATCTTCCTGAAAGACCCGAGGATTCACTTCTCGTCCTATGGTACAGAGCAGTGCGTGAAAATTATTCCAGATGAGAAAGACATGCCTAATTTGGTATCCTGATCTATTTCTCATGGAAACATCCACCAAAACACAAGTCTCTTCGCTCTTCAGGATTTGGTGGAGATTGATCGTGAAAATTGCTAAAAATGAGAAAGTTAGAATTGATCAATACTATAAATCAGTGACAAATGGAATCATCCCCCAAAAGCCTTTCAGATTCGCTTCTTGTGATTTGGTAGACATCAGTTCATGATTTGATGAAAATTACTCCAAAGGAGACAGTTCTTCCTGATCAATGTTAGTCATTAATGACACTTGGAATCATCCTCCCAAATCCTTTGATAATTTACTCCTGGGGATTGTGAATAAAATCGGTTGGTGAAAATTAGTAGGAAAGAGAAAATTCATTCCTCACCCATCTTCTGATGAATTTCCCATGGAATCATCCACCGGAAAACAATTGCATTCTCTCTTGGTGTGTTGGAAGAGATTGGTTTGTGCAAATTACTCAAAGTACGAAAATCGTTCTTTACAAGCACCTAGTGGTAAAGACTCCAGCAATCCAGATTCTCTCCTCCTGAGTTTGTAGAGATTGGTTCATGAAAATGACTAAAAAATCAAACCTTTATTACTGATCACTGCATCGAATTAGTACCTCATGGAGTCATCCTCCAAAGGACTTTTAGCTACTCTGCTGGTCACTTGCTAGAGATGGGTAGTGTAAATTGCAAAAAATGAGACCTTCAATACGAATCAGATGTAGCCATTGATGTCTCATGCACGCTTCCTCGAAAAGCCATTCGGATTCTCTCCTGATCCTTTGGTAGAGATGGGTTCATGAAAATTACAAAAATCCAACAGTAATTACTGATCACTGCTAGTCATTAACTCCATCTGGCATGACCCTCCAAAATCCTTTCAGAATTGCTTCTGGTGATTTGTTATAGGTCGAGTCTCGAAAATTCCGACAAATAAGCAATTCAGAACGGCTTGGTGGTAGTCATTCATTCCTCACATAATGAGCCTCCTTCGTACATTCCAATTCGCTCCTGTTGACTTGGAAGAAATCAGTTCCTGAAATAGACTCAAAATGAGAAATTCACCTTGGATGTGCGCAACAGATAAATTGGAGAAGGAATCTTCCTGAAAGACCCGAGGATTCACTTCTCGTCCTATGGTACAGAGCAGTGCGTGAAAATTATTCCAGATGAGAAAGACATGCCTAATCTGGTATCCTGAACTATTTCTCATGGAAACATCCACCAAAACACAAGTCTCTTCTCTCTTCAGGATTTGGTGGAGATTGATCGTGTAAATTGCTAAAAATGAGAAAGTTAGAACTGATCAATACTATAAATCAGTGACAAATGGAATCATCCCCCAAAAGCCTTTCAGATTCGCTTCTTGTGATTTGGTAGACATCAGTTCATGATTTGATGAAAATTACTCCAAAGGAGACAGTTCTTCTGATCAATGTTAGTCATTAATGACACTTGGAATCATCCTCCCAAATCCTTTGATAATTAACTCCTGGGGATTGTGAATAAAATCGGTTGGTGAAAATTAGTAGGAAAGAGAAAATTCATTCCTCACCCATCTTCTGATGAATTTCCCATGGAATCATCCACCGGAAAACAATTGCATTCTCTCTTGGTGTGTTGGAAGAGATTGGTTTGTGCAAATTACTCAAAGTACGAAAATCGTTCTTTACAAGCACCTAGTGGTAAAGACTCCAGCAATCCAGATTCTCTCCTCCTGAGTTTGTAGAGATTGGTTCATGAAAATGACTAAAAAATCAAACCTTTATTACTGATTACTGCATCTAATTAGTACCTCATGGAATCATCCTCCAAAGACCTTTTAGCTACTCTGCTGGTCACTTGCTAGAGATGGGTAGTCTAAATTGCTAAAAATGAGACCTTCAATACGAATCAGATGTAGCCATTGATGTCTCATGCACGCTTCCTCGAAAAGCCATTCGGATTCTCTCCTGATCCTTTGGTAGAGATGGGTTCATGAAAATTACAAAAATCCAACAGTAATTACTGATCACTGCTAGTCATTAACTCCATCTGGCATGACCCTCCAAAATCCTTTCAGAATTGCTTCTGGTGATTTGTTATAGGTCGAGTCTCGAAAATTCCGACAAATAAGCAATTCAGAACGGCTTGGTGGTAGTCATTCATTCCTCACATAATGAGCCTCCTTAGTACATTCCAATTCGCTCCTGTTGACTTGGAAGAAATCAGTTCCTGAAATAGACTCAAAATGAGAAATTCACCTTGGATGTGCGCAACAGATAAATTGGAGAAGGAATCTTCCTGAAAGACCCGAGGATTCACTTCTCGTCCTATGGTACAGAGCAGTGCGTGAAAATTATTCCAGATGAGAAAGACATGCCTAATCTGGTATCCTGAACTATTTCTCATGGAAACATCCACCAAAACACAAGTCTCTTCTCTCTTCAGGATTTGGTGGAGATTGATCGTGAAAATTGCTAAAAATGAGAAAGTTAGAACTGATCAATACTATAAATCAGTGACAAATGGAATCATCCCCCAAAAGCCTTTTAGATTCGCTTCTTGTGATTTGGTAGAGATCAGTTCATGATTTGATGAAAATTACTCCAAATGAGACAGTTCTTCCTGATCAATGTTAGTCATTAATGACACTTGGAATCATCCTCCCAAATCCTTTGATAATTAACTCCTGGGGATTGTGAATAAAATCGGTTGGTGAAAATTAGTAGGAAAGAGAAAATACATTCCTCACCCGTCTTCTGATGAATTTCCCATGGAATCATCCACCGGAAAACAATTGCATTCTCTCTTGGTGTGTTGGAAGAGATTGGTTTGTGCAAATTACTCAAAGTACGAAAATCGTTCTTTACAAGCACCTAGTGGTAAAGACTCCAGCAATCCAGATTCTCTCCTCCTGAGTTTGTAGAGATTGGTTCATGAAAATGACTAAAAAATCAAACGTTTATTACTGATCACTGCATCGAATTAGTACCTCATGGAATCATCCTCCAAAGGCTTTTTAGTTACTCTGCTGGTCACTTGCTAGAGATGGGTAGTGTAAATTGCTAAAAATGAGACCTTCAATATGAATCAGATGTAGCCATTGATGTCTTATGCACGCTTCCTCGAAAAGCCATTCGGATTCTCTCCTGATCCTTGGGTAGAGATGGGTTCATGAAAATTACAAAAATCCAACAGTAATTACTGATCACTGCTAGTCATTAACTCCATCTGGCATGACCCTCCAAAATCCTTTCAGAATTGCTTCTGGTGATTTGTTATAGGTCGAGTCTCGAAAATTCCGACAAATAAGCAATTCTGAACGGCTTGGTGGTAGTCATTCATTCCTCACATAATGAGCCTCCTTAGTACATTCCAATTCGCTCCTGTTGACTTGGAAGAAATCAGTTCCTGAAATAGACTCAAAATGAGAAATTCACCTTGGATGTGCGCAACAGATCAATTTGAGAAGGAATCTTCCTGAAAGACCCGAGGATTCACTTCTCGTCCTATGGTACAGAGCAGTGCGTGACAATTATTCCAGATGAGAAAGACATGCCTAATTTGGTATCCTGATCTATTTCTCATGGAAACATCCACCAAAACACAAGGCTCTTCGCTCTTCAGGATTTGGTGGAGATTGATCGTGAAAATTGCTAAAAATGAGAAAGTTAGAACTGATCAATACTATAAATCAGTGACAAATGGAATCATCCCCCAAAAGCCTTTCAGATTCGCTTCTTGTGATTTGGTAGAGATCAGTTCATGATTTGATGAAAATTACTCCAAATGAGACAGTTCTTCCTGATCAATGTTAGTCATTAATGACACTTGGAATCATCCTCCCAAATCCTTTGATAATTAACTCCTGGGGATTGTGAATAAAATCGGTTGGTGAAAATTAGTAGGAAAGAGAAAATTCATTCCTCACCCGTCTTCTGATGAATTTCCCATGGAATCATCCACCGGAAAACAATTGCATTCTCTCTTGGTGTGTTGGAAGAGATTGGTTTGTGCAAATTACTCAAAGTACGAAAATCGTTCTTTACAAGCACCTAGTGGTAAAGACTCCAGCAATCCAGATTCTCTCCTCCTGAGTTTGTAGAGATTGGTTCATGAAAATGACTAAAAAATCAAACCTTTATTACTGATCACTGCATCGAATTAGTACCTCATGGAGTCATCCTCCAAAGGCCTTTTAGCTACTCTGCTGGTCACTTGCTAGAGATGGGTAGTGTAAATTGCAAAAAATGAGACCTTCAATACGAATCAGATGTAGCCATTGATGTCTCATGCACGCTTCCTCGAAAAGCCATTCGGATTCTCTCCTGATCCTTTGGTAGAGATGGGTTCATGAAAATTACAAAAATCCAACAGTAATTACTGATCACTGCTAGTCATTAACTCCATCTGGCATGACCCTCCAAAATCCTTTCAGAATTGCTTCTGGTGATTTGTTATAGGTCGAGTCTCGAAAATTCCGACAAATAAGCAATTCTGAACGGCTTGGTGGTAGTCATTCATTCCTCACATAATGAGCCTCCTTAGTACATTCCAATTCGCTCCTGTTGACTTGGAAGAAATCAGTTCCTGAAATAGACTCAAAATGAGAAATTCACCTTGGATGTGCGCAACAGATAAATTGGAGAAGGAATCTTCCTGAAAGACCCGAGGATTCACTTCTCGTCCTATGGTACAGAGCAGTGCGTGAAAATTATTCCAGATGAGAAAGACATGCCTAATCTGGTATCCTGAACTATTTCTCATGGAAACATCCACAAAAACACAAGTCTCTTCTCTCTTCAGGATTTGGTGGAGATTGATCGTGTAAATTGCTAAAAATGAGAAAGTTAGAACTGATCAATACTATAAATCAGTGACAAATGGAATCATCCCCCAAAAGCCTTTCAGATTCGCTTCTTGTGATTTGGTAGAGATCAGTTCATGATTTGATGAAAATTACTCCAAATGAGACAGTTCTTCCTGATCAATGTTAGTCATTAATGACACTTGGAATCATCCTCCCAAATCCTTTGATAATTAACTCCTGGGGATTGTGAATAAAATCGGTTGGTGAAAATTAGTAGGAAAGAGAAAATTCATTCCTCACCCATCTTCTGATGAATTTCCCATGGAATCATCCACCGGAAAACAATTGCATTCTCTCTTGGTGTGTTGGAAGAGATTGGTTTGTGCAAATTACTCAAAGTACGAAAATCGTTCTTTACAAGCACCTAGTGGTAAAGACTCCAGCAATCCAGATTCTCTCCTCCTGAGTTTGTAGAGATTGGTTCATGAAAATGACTAAAAAATCAAACCTTTATTACTGATTACTGCATCTAATTAGTACCTCATGGAATCATCCTCCAAAGACCTTTTAGCTACTCTGCTGGTCACTTGCTAGAGATGGGTAGTGTAAATTGCTAAAAATGAGACCTTCAATACGAATCAGATGTAGCCATTGATGTCTCATGCACGCTTCCTCGAAAAGCCATTCGGATTCTCTCCTGATCCTTTGGTAGAGATGGGTTCATGAAAATTACAAAAATCCAACAGTAATTACTGATCACTGCTAGTCATTAACTCCAACTGGCATGACCCTCCAAAATCCTTTCAGAATTGCTTCTGGTGATTTGTTATAGGTCGAGTCTCGAAAATTCCGACAAATAAGCAATTCAGAACGGCTTGGTGGTAGTCATTCATTCCTCACATAATGAGCCTCCTTAGTACATTCCAATTCGCTCCTGTTGACTTGGAAGAAATCAGTTCCTGAAATAGACTCAAAATGAGAAATTCACCTTGGATGTGCGCAACAGATAAATTGGAGAAGAAATCTTCCTGAAAGACCCGAGGATTCACTTCTCGTCCTATGGTACAGAGCAGTGCGTGAAAATTATTCCAGATGAGAAAGACATGCCTAATCTGGTATCCTGAACTATTTCTCATGGAAACATCCACCAAAACACAAGTCTCTTCTCTCTTCAGGATTTGGTGGAGATTGATCGTGAAAATTGCTAAAAATGAGAAAGTTAGAACTGATCAATACTATAAATCAGTGACAAATGGAATCATCCCCCAAAAGCCTTTTAGATTCGCTTCTTGTGATTTGGTAGAGATCAGTTCATGATTTGATGAAAATTACTCCAAATGAGACAGTTCTTCCTGATCAATGTTAGTCATTAATGACACTTGGAATCATCCTCCCAAATCCTTTGATAATTAACTCCTGGGGATTGTGAATAAAATCGGTTGGTGAAAATTAGTAGGAAAGAGAAAATTCATTCCTCACCCGTCTTCTGATGAATTTCCCATTTAATCATCCACCGGAAAACAATTGCATTCTCTCTTGGTGTGTTGGAAGAGATTGGTTTGTGCAAATTACTCAAAGTACGAAAATCGTTCTTTACAAGCACCTAGTGGTAAAGACTCCAGCAATCCAGATTCTCTCCTCCTGAGTTTGTAGAGATTGGTTCATGAAAATGACTAAAAAATCAAACCTTTATTACTGATCACTGCATCGAATTAGTACCTCATGGAATCATCCTCCAAAGGCTTTTTAGTTACTCTGCTGGTCACTTGCTAGAGATGGGTAGTGTAAATTGCTAAAAATGAGACCTTCAATATGAATCAGATGTAGCCATTGATGTCTCATGCACGCTTCCTCGAAAAGCCATTCGGATTCTCTCCTGATCCTTTGGTAGAGATGGGTTCATGAAAATTACAAAAATCCAACAGTAATTACTGATCACTGCTAGTCATTAACTCCATCTGGCATGACCCTCCAAAATCCTTTCAGAATTGCTTCTGGTGATTTGTTATAGGTCGAGTCTCGAAAATTCCGATAAATAAGCAATTCTGAACGGCTTGGTGGTAGTCATTCATTCCTCACATAATGAGCCTCCTTAGAACATTCCAATTCGCTCCTGTTGACTTGGAAGAAATCAGTTCCTGAAATAGACTCAAAATGAGAAATTCACCTTGGATGTGCGCAACAGATCAATTGGAGAAGGAATCTTCCTGAAAGACCCGAGGATTCACTTCTCGTCCTATGGTACAGAGCAGTGCGTGAAAATTATTCCAGATGAGAAAGACATGCCTAATCTGGTATCCTGATCTATTTCTCATGGAAACATCCACCAAAACACAAGTTTCTTCTCTCTTCAGGATTTGGTGGAGATTGATCGTGAAAATTGCTAAAAATGAGAAAGTTAGAACTGATCAATACTATAAATCAGTGACAAATGGAATCATCCCCCAAAAGCCTTTCAGATTCGCTTCTTGTGATTTGGTAGACATCAGTTCATGATTTGATGAAAATTACTCCAAATGAGACAGTTCTTCCTGATCAATGTTAGTCATTAATGACACTTGGAATCATCCTCCCAAATCCTTTGATAATTAACTCCTGGGGATTGTGAATAAAATCGGTTGGTGAAAATTAGTAGGAAAGAGAAAATTCATTCCTCACCCGTCTTCTGATGAATTTCCCATGGAATCATCCACCGGAAAACAATTGCATTCTCTCTTGGTGTGTTGGAAAAGATTGGTTTGTGCAAATTACTCAAAGTACGAAAATCGTTCTTTACAAACACCTAGTGGTAAAGACTCCAGCAATCCAGATTCTCTCCTCCTGAGTTTGTAGAGATTGGTTCATGAAAATGACTAAAAAATCAAACCTTTATTACTGATCACTGCATATAATTAGTACCTCATGGAATCATCCTCCAAAGACCTTTTAGCTACTCTGCTGGTCACTTGCTAGAGATGGGTAGTGTAAATTGCAAAAAATGAGACCTTCAATACGAATCAGATGTAGCCATTGATGTCTCATGCACGCTTCCTCGAAAAGCCATTCGGATTCTCTCCTGATCCTTTGGTAGAGATGGGTTCATGAAAATTACAAAAATCCAACAGTAATTACTGATCACTGCTAGTCATTAACTCCATCTGGCATGACTCTCCAAAATCCTTTTAGAATTGCTTCTGGTGATTTGTTATAGGTCGAGTCTCGAAAATTCCGAAAAATAAGCAATTCTGAACGGCTTGGTGGTAGTCATTCATTCCTCACATAATGAGCCTCCTTAGTACATTCCAATTCGCTCCTGTTGACTTGGAAGAAATCAGTTCCTGAAATAGACTCAAAATGCGAAATTCACCTTGGATGTGCGCAACAGATCAATTTGAGAAGGAATCTTCCTGAAAGACCCGAGGATTCACTTCTCGTCCTATGGTACAGAGCAGTGCGTGAAAATTATTCCAGATGAGAAAGACATGCCTAATTTGGTATCCTGATCTATTTCTCATGGAAACATCCACCAAAACACAAGTCTCTTCGCTCTTCAGGATTTGGTGGAGATTGATCGTGAAAATTGCTAAAAATGAGAAAGTTAGAATTGATCAATACTATAAATCAGTGACAAATGGAATCATCCCCCAAAAGCCTTTCAGATTCGCTTCTTGTGATTTGGTACAGATCAGTTCATGATTTGATGAAAATTACTCCAAAGGAGACAGTTCTTCCTGATCAATGTTAGTCATTAATGACACTTGGAATCATCCTCCCAAATCCTTTGATAATTAACTCCTGGGGATTGTGAATAAAATCGGTTGGTGAAAATTAGTAGGAAAGAGAAAATTCATTCCTCACCCGTCTTCTGATGAATTTCCCCTGGAATCATCCACCGGAAAACAATTGCATTCTCTCTTGGTGTGTTGGAAGAGATTGGTTTGTGCAAATTACTCAAAGTACGAAAATCGTTCTTTACAAGCACCTAGTGGTAAAGACTCCAGCAATCCAGATTCTCTACTCCTGAGTTTGTAGAGATTGGTTCATGAAAATGACTAAAAAATCAAACCTTTATTACTGATCACTGCATCGAATTAGTACCTCATGGAATCATCCTCCAAAGGCCTTTTAGCTACTCTGCTGATCACTTGCTAGAGATGGGTAGTGTAAATTGCTAAAAATGAGACCTTCAATACGAATCAGATGTAGCCATTGATGTCTCATGCACGCTTCCTCGAAAAGCCATTCGGATTCTCTCCTGATCCTTTGGTAGAGATGGGTTCATGAAAATTACAAAAATCCAACAGTAATTACTGATCACTGCTAGTCATTAACTCCATCTGGCATGACCCTCCAAAATCCTTTCAGAATTGCTTCTGGTGATTTGTTACAGGTCGAATCTCGAAAACTCCAAAAAAAAATCAATTCTGAACGGCTTGGTGGTAGTCATTCATTCCTCACATAATGAGCCTCCTTAGTACATTCCAATTCGCTCTTGTTGACTTGGAAGAAATCAGTTCCTGAAATAGACTCAAAATGAGAAATTCACCTTGGATGTGCGCAACAGATCAATTTGAGAAGGAATCTTCCTGAAAGACCCGAGGATTCACTTCTCGTCCTATGGTACAGAGCAGTGCGTGAAAATTATTCCAGATGAGAAAGACATGCCTAATCTGGTATCCTGATCTATTTCTCATGGAAACATCCACCAAAGCACAAGTCTCTTCTCTCTTCAGGATTTGGTGGAGATTGATCGTGAAAATTGCTAAAAATGAGAAAGTTAGAACTGATCAATACTATAAATCAGTGACAAATGGAATCATCCCCCAAAAGCCTTTCAGATTCGCTTCTTGTGATTTGGTAGAGATCAGTTCATGATTTGATGAAAATTACTCCAAAGGAGACAGTTCTTCCTGATCAATGTTAGTCATTAATGACACTTGGAATCATCCTCCCAAATCCTTTGATAATTAACTCCTGGGGATTGTGAATAAAATCGGTTGGTGAAAATTAGTAGGAAAGAGATTATTCATTCCTCACCCGTCTTCTGATGAATTTCCCATGGAATCATCCACCGGAAAACAATTGCATTCTCTCTTGGTGCGCTGGAACAGATCGGTTTGTGCAAATTACTCAAAGTACGAAAATCGTTCTTTACAAGCACCTAGTGGTAAAGATTCCAGCAATCCAGATTCTCTCCTCCTGAGTTTGTAGAGATTGGTTCATGAAAATGACTAAAAAAACAAACCTTTATTACTGATCACTGCATCTAATTAGTACCTCATGGAATCATCCTCCAAAGACCTTTTAGCTACTCTGCTGGTCACTTGCTAGAGATGGGTAGTGTAAATTGCTAAAAATGAGACCTTCAGTACTAATCCGATGTAGCCATTGATGTCTCATGCACGCTTCCTCGAAAAGCCATTCAGATTCTCTCCTGATCCTTTGGTAGAGATGGGTTCATGAAAATTACAAAAATCCAACAGTAATTACTGATCACTGCTAGTCATTAACTCCATCTGGCATGACCCTCCAAAATCCTTTCAGAATTGCTTCTGGTGATTTGTTATAGGTCGAGTCTCGAAAATTCCGAAAAATAAGCAATTTTGAACGGCTTGGTGGTAGTCATTCATTCCTCACAGAATGAGCCTCCTTAGCACATTCCAATTCGCTCCTGTTGACTTGGAAGAAATCAGTTCCTGAAATAGACTCAAAATGAGAAATTCACCTTGGATGTGCGCAACAGGTAAATTTGAGAGGGAATCTTCCTGAAAGACCCGAGGATTCACTTCTCGTCCTATGGTACAGAGCAGTGCATGAAAATTATTCCAGATGAGAAAGACATGCCTAATCTGGTATCCTGATCTATTTCTCATGGAAACATCCACCAAAGCACAAGTCTCTTCTCTCTTCAGGATTTGGTGGAGATTGATCGTGAAAATTGCTAAAAATGAGACAGTTAGAACTGATCAATACTATAAATCAGTGACAAATGGAATCATCCCCCAAAAGCCTTTCAGATTCGCCTCTTGTGATTTGGTAGAGCTCAGTTCATGATTTGATGAAAATTACTCCAAATGAGACAGTTCTTCCTGATCAATGTTAGTCATTAATGACACTTGGAATCATCCTCCCAAATCCTTTGATAATTAACTCCTGGGGATTGTGAATAAAATCGGTTGGTGAAAATTAGTAGGAAAGAGAAAATTCATTCCTCACCCGTCTTCTGATCAATTTCCCATGGAATCATCCACCGGAAAACAATTGCATTCTCTCTTGGTGTGTTGGAAGAGATCAGTTTGTGCAAATTACTCAAAGTACGAAAATCATTCTTTACAAGCACCTAGTGGTAAAGACTCCAGCAATTCAGATTCTCTCCTACTGAGTTTGTAGAGATTGTTTCATGAAAATGACTAAAAAATCAAACCTTTATTACTGATCACTGCATCGAATTAGTACCTCATGGAATCATCCTCCAAAGACCTTTTACCTACTCTGCTGGTCACTTGCTAGAGATGGGTAGTGTAAATTGCTAAAAATGAGACCTTCAATACGAATCCGATGTAGCCATTGATGTCTCTTGCACGCTTCCTCGAAAAGCCATTCGGATTCTCTCCTGATCCTTTGGTAGAGATGGGTTCATGAAAATTACAAACATCCAACAGTAATTACTGATCACTGCTAGTCATTAACTCCATCTGGCATGATCCTCCAAAATCCTTTCAGAATTGCTTCTGGTGATTTGTTATAGGTCGAGTCTCGAAAACTCCGAAAAATAACCAATTCTGAACGGCTTGGTGGTAGTCATTCATTCCTCACATAATGAGCCTCCTTAGTACATTCCAATTCACTCCTGTTGAGTTGGAAGAAATCAGTTCCAGAAATAGACTCAAAATGAGAAATTCACCTTGGATGTGCGCAACAGATAAATTTGAGAAGGAATCTTCCTGAAAGACCCGAGGATTCACTTCTCATCCTATGGTACAGAGCAGTGGATGAAAATTATTCCAGATGAGAAAGACATGCCTAATCTGGTATCCTGATCTATTTCTCATGGAAACATCCACCAAAACACAAGTCTCTTCTCTCTTGAGGATTTGGTGGAGATTGATCGTGAAAATTGCTAAAAATGAGAAAGTTAGAACTGATCAATACTATAAATCAGTGACAAATGGAATCATCCCCCAAAAGCCTTTCAGATTCGCTTCTTGTGATTTGGTAGAGATCAGTTCATGATTTGATGAAAATTACTCCAAATGAGACAGTTCTTCCTGATCAATGTTAATCATTAATGACACTTGGAATCATCCTCCCAAATCCTTTGATAATTAGCTCCTGGGGATTGTGAATAAAATCGGTTGGTGAAAATTAGTAGGAAAGAGAAAATTCATTCCTCACCCGTCTTCTGATGAATTTCCCATGGAATCATCCACCGGAAAACAATTGCATTCTCTCTTGGTGTGTTGGAAGAGATTGGTTTGTGCAAATTACTCAAAGTACGAAAATCGTTCTTTACAAGCACCTAGTGGTAAAGACTCCAGCAATCCAGATTCTCTCCTCCTGAGTTTGTAGAGATTGGTTCATGAAAATGACTAAAAAATCAAACCTTTATTACTGATCACTGCATCTAATTAGTACCTCATAGAATCATACTCCAAAGACCTTTTAGTTACTCTGCTGGTCACTTGGTAGAGATGGGTAGTGTAAATTGCTAAAAATGAGACCTTCAATACGAATCAGATGTAGCCATTGATGTCTCATGCACGCTTCCTCGAAAAGCCATTCGGATTCTCTCCTGATCCTTTGGTAGAGATGGGTTCATGAAAATTACAAAAATCCAACAGTAATTACTGATCACTGCTAGTCATTAACTCCATCTGGCATGACCTTCCAAAATCCTTTCAGAATTGCTTCTGGTGATTTCTTATACGTCGAGTCTCGAAAATTCCGAAAAATAACCAATTCTGAACGGCTTGGTGGTAGTCATTCATTCCTCACATAATGAGCCTCCTTAGTACATTCCAATTCGCTCCTGTTGACTTGGAAGAAATCAGTTCCTGAAATAGACTCAAAATGAGAAATTCACCTTGGATGTGCGCAACAGATAAATTTGAGAAGGAATCTTCCCGAAAGACCCGAGGATTCACTTCTCGTCCTATGGTACAGAGCAGTGCGTGAAAATTATTCCAGATGAGAAAGACATGCCTAATCTGGTATCCTGATCTATTTCTCATGGAAACATCCACCAAAGCACAAGTCTCTTCTCTCTTCAGGATTTCGTGGAGATTGATCGTGAAAATTGCTAAAAATGAGAAAGTTAGAACTGATCAATACTATAAATCAGTGACAAATGGAATCATCCCCCAAAAGCCTTTCAGATTCGCAATTTGTGATTTGGTAGAGATGAGTTCATGATTTGATGAAAATTACTCCAAATGAGACAGTTCTTCCTGATCAATGTTTGTCATTAATGACACTTGGAATCATCCTCCCAAATCCTTTGATAATTAGCTCCTGGGGATTGTGAATAAAATCGGTTGGTGAAAATTAGTAGGAAAGAGAAAATTCATTCCTCACCCGTCTTCTGATGAATTTCCCATGGAATCATCCACCGGAAAACAATTGCATTCTCTCTTGGTGTGTTGGAAGAGATTGGTTTGTGCAAATTACTCAAAGTATGAAAATCGTTCTTTACACGCACCTAGTTTAAAGACTCCACTAATCCAGATTCTCTCCTCCTGAGTTTGTAGAGATTGGTTCATGAAAATGACTAAAAAATCAAACCTTTATTACTGATCACTGCATCTAATTAGTACCTCATAGAATCATCCTCCAAAGACCTTTTAGTTACTCTGCTGGTCACTTGCTAGAGATGGGTAGTGTAAATTGCTAAAAATGAGACCTTCAATACGAATCAGATGTAGCCATTGATGTCTCATGCACGCTTCCTCGAAAAGCCATTCGGATTCTCTCCTGATCCTTTGGTAGAGATCCGTTCATGAAAATTACAAAAATCCAACAGTAATTACTGATCACTGCTAGTCATTAACTCCATCTGGCATGACCTTCCAAAATCCTTTCAGAATTGCTTCTGGTGATTTCTTATACGTCGAGTCTCGAAAATTCCGAAAAATAACCAATTCTGAACGGCTTGGTGGTAGTCATTCATTCCTCACATAATGAGCCTCCTTAGTACATTCCAATTCGCTCCTGTTGACTTGGAAGAAATCAGTTCCTGAAATAGACTCAAAATGAGAAATTCACCTTGGATGTGCGCAACAGATAAATTTGAGAAGGAATCTTCCCGAAAGACCCGAGGATTCACTTCTCGTCCTATGGTACAGAGCAGTGCGTGAAAATTATTCCAGATGAGAAAGACATGCCTAATCTGGTATCCTGATCTATTTCTCATGGAAACATCCACCAAAGCACAAGTCTCTTCTCTCTTCAGGATTTCGTGGAGATTGATCGTGAAAATTGCTAAAAATGAGAAAGTTAGAACTGATCAATACTATAAATCAGTGACAAATGGAATCATCCCCCAAAAGCCTTTCAGATTCGCAATTTGTGATTTGGTAGAGATGAGTTCATGATTTGATGAAAATTACTCCAAATGAGACAGTTCTTCCTGATCAATGTTTGTCATTAATGACACTTGGAATCATCCTCCCAAATCCTTTGAT
The DNA here is from genome assembly GCF_965152235.1 of Eretmochelys imbricata. Classification (NCBI taxonomy): domain Eukaryota; kingdom Metazoa; phylum Chordata; order Testudines; family Cheloniidae; genus Eretmochelys; species Eretmochelys imbricata. Next base: position 2,428,919 of record NW_027554341.1, on the reverse strand, counting down.
AATTAGCTCCTGGGGATTGTGAATAAAATCGGTTGGTGAAAATTAGTAGGAAAGAGAAAATTCATTCCTCACCCGTCTTCTGATGAATTTCCCATGGAATCATCCACCGGAAAACAATTGCATTCTCTCTTGGTGTGTTGGAAGAGATTGGTTTGTGCAAATTACTCAAAGTATGAAAATCGTTCTTTACACGCACCTAGTTTAAAGACTCCACTAATCCAGATTCTCTCCTCCTGAGTTTGTAGAGATTGGTTCATGAAAATGACTAAAAAATCAAACCTTTATTACTGATCACTGCATCGAATTAGTACCTCATGGAATCATCCTCCAAAGACCTTTTACCTACTCTGCTGGTCACTTGCTAGAGATGGGTAGTGTAAATTGCTAAAAATGAGACCTTCAATACGAATCAGATGTAGCCATTGATGTCTCTTGCACGCTTCCTCGAAAAGCCATTCGGATTCTCTCCTGATCCTTTGGTCGAGATGGGTTCATGAAAATTACAAAAATCCAACAGTAATTACTGATCACTGCTAGTCATTAACTCCATCTGGCATGATCCTCCAAAATCCTTTCAGAATTGCTTCTGGTGATTTGTTATAGGTCGAGTCTCGAAAACTCCGAAAAATAACCAATTCTGAACGGCTTGGTGGTAGTCATTCATTCCTCACATAATGAGCCTCCTTAGTACATTCCAATTCACTCCTGTTGACTTGGAAGAAATCAGTTCCTGAAATAGACTCAAAATGAGAAATTCACCTTGGATGTGCCCAACAGATAAATTTGAGAAGGAATCTTCCTGAAAGACCCGAGGATTCACTTCTCATCCTATGGTACAGAGCAGTGCGTGAAAATTATTCCAGATGAGAAACACATGCCTAATCTGGTATCCTGATCTATTTCTCATGGAAACATCCACCAAAGCACAAGTCTCTTCTCTCTTCAGGATTTGGTGGAGATTGATCGTGAAAATTGCTAAAAATGAGACAGTTAGAACTGATCAATACTATAAATCAGTGACAAATGGAATCATCCCCCAAAAGCCTTTCAGATTCGCCTCTTGTGATTTGGTAGAGATCATTTCATGATTTGATGAAAATTACTCCAAATGAGACAGTTCTGCCTGATCAATGTTAGTCATTAATGACACTTGGAATCATCCTCCCAAATCCTTTGATAATTAGCTCCTGGGATTGTGAATAAAATCGGTTGGTGAAAATTAGTAGGAAAGAGAAAATTCATTCCTCACCTGTCTTCTGATGAATTTCCCATGGAATCATCCACCGGAAAACAATTGCATTCTCTCTTGGTGTGTTGGAAGAGATTGGTTTGTGCAAATTACTCAAAGTACGAAAATCATTCTTTACAAGCACCTAGTGGTAAAGACTCCAGCAATTCAGATTCTCTCCTACTGAGTTTGTAGAGATTGGTTCATGAAAATGACTAAAAAATCAAACCTTTATTTCTGATCACTGCATCTAATTAGTAGCTCATGGAATCATCCTCCAAAGACCTTTTACCTACTCTGCTGGTCACTTGCTAGAGATGGGTAGTGTAAATTGCTAAAAATGAGACCTTCAATACGAATCAGATGTACCATTGATGTCTCTTGCACGCTTCCTCGAAAAGCCATTCGGATTCTCTCCTGATCCTTTGGTAGAGATGGGTTCATGAAAATTACAAAAATCCAACAGTAATTACTGATCACTGCTAGTCATGAACTCCATCTGGCATGATCCTCCAAAATCCTTTCAGAATTGCTTCTGGTGATTTGTTATAGGTCGAGTCTCGAAAACTCCGAAAAATAACCAATTCTGAACGGCTTGGTGGTAGTCATTCATTCCTCACATAATGAGCCTCCTTAGTACATTCCAATTCACTCCTGTTGACTTGGAAGAAATCAGTTCCTGAAATAGACTCAAAATGAGAAATTCACCTTGGATGTGCGAAACAGATAAATTTGAGAAGGCATCTTCCTGAAAGACCCGAGGATTCACTTCTCATCCTATGGTACAGAGCAGTGCGTGAAAATTATTCCAGATGAGAAAGACATGCCTAATCTGGTATCCTGATCTATTTCTCATGGAAACATCCACCAAAGCACAAGTCTCTTCTCTCTTGAGGATTTGGTGGAGATTGATCGTGAAAATTGCTAAAAATGAGAAAGTTAGAACTGATCAATACTATAAATCAGTGACAAATGGAATCATCCCCCAAAAGCCTTTCAGATTCGCTTCTTGTGATTTGGTAGAGATCATTTCATGATTTGATGAAAATTACTCCAAATGAGACAGTTCTTCCTGATCAATGTTAGTCATTAATGACACTTGGAATCATCCTCCCAAATCCTTTGATAATTAGCTCCTGGGATTGTGAATAAAATCGGTTGGTGAAAATTAGTAGGAAAGAGAAAATTCATTCCTCACCCATCTTCTGATGAATTTCAAAAGGAATCATCCACCGGAAAACAATTGCATTCTCTCTTGGTGTGTTGGAAGAGATTGGTTTGTGCAAATTACTCAAAGTATGAAAATCATTCTTTACAAGCACCTAGTGGTAAAGACTCCAGCAATTCATATTCTCTCCTATTGAGTTTGTAGAGATTGGTTCATGAAAATGACTAAAAAATCAAACCTTTATTACTGATCACTGCATCGAATTAGTACCTCATGGAATCATCCTCCAAAGACCTTTTACCTACTCTGCTGGTCACTTGCTAGAGATGGGTAGTGTAAATTGCTAAAACTGAAACCTTCAATACGAATCAGATGTAGCCATTGATGTCTCTTGCACGCTTCCTCGAAAAGGCATTCGGATTCTCTCCTGATCCTTTGGTAGAGATGGGTTCATGAAAATTACAAAAATCCAACAGTAATTACTGATCACTGCTAGTCATGAACTCCATCTGGCATGATCCTCCAAAATCCTTTCAGAATTGCTTCTGGTGATTTGTTATAGGTCGAGTCTCGAAAACTCCGAAAAATAACCAATTCTGAACGGCTTGGTGGTAGTCATTCATTCCTCACATAATGAGCCTCCTTAGTACATTCCAATTCACTCCTGTTGACTTGGAAGAAATCAGTTCCTGAAATAGACTCAAAATGAGAAATTCACCTTGGATGTGCGCAACAGATAAATTTGAGAAGGAATCTTCCTGAAAGACCCGAGGATTCACTTCTCATCCTATGGTACAGAGCAGTGCGTGAAAATTATTCCAGATGAGAAAGACATGCCTAATCTGGTATCCTGATCTATTTCTCATGGAAACATCCACCAAAGCACAAGTCTCTTCTCTCTTCAGGATTTGGTGGAGATTGATCGTGAAAATTGCTAAAAATGAGACAGTTAGAACTGATCAATACTATAAATCAGTGACAAATGGAATCATCCCCAAAAGCCTTTCAGATTCGCCTCTTGTGATTTGGTAGAGATCATTTCATGATTTGATGAAAATTACTCCAAATGAGACAGTTCTTCCTGATCAATGTTAGTCATTAATGACACTTGGAATCATCCTCCCAAATCCTTTGATAATTAACTCCTGGGGTTGTGAATAAAATCGGTTGGTGAAAATTAGTAGGAAAGAGAAAATTCATTCCTCACCCGTCTTCTGATCAATTTCCCATGGAATCATCCACCGGAAAACAATTGCATTCTCTCTTGGTGCGTTGGAACAGATCGGTTAGTGCAAATTACTCAAAGTACGAAAATCATTCTTTACAAGCACCTAGTGGTAAAGACTCCAGCAATCCAGATTCTCTCCTCCTGAGTTTGTAGAGATTGGTTCATGAAAATGACTAAAAAATCAAACCTTTATTACTGATCACTGCATCTAATTAGTACCTCATGGAATCATCCTCCAAAGACCTGTTAGATACTCTGCTGGTCACTTGGTAGAGATGGGTAGTGTAAATTGCTAAAAATGAGACCTTCAATACGAATCAGATGTAGCCATTGATGTCTCATGCACGCTTCCTCGAAAAGCCATTCGGATTCTCTCCTGATCCTTTGGTAGAGATCGGGTCATGAAAATTACAAAAATTCAACTGTAATTACTGATCACTGCTAGTCCTTAACTCCATCTGGAATGAGCCTCCAAAATCCTTTCAGATTTGCTTCTGGTGATTTGTTATAGGTCGAGTCTCGAAAAGTCCAAAAAATCAGCAATTCTGAACGGCTTCGTGGTAGTCATTCATTCCTCACATAATGAGCCTCCTTAGTACATTCCAATTCGCTCCTGTTGACTTGGAAGAAATCAGTTCCCGAAATATACTCAAAATGAGAAATTCGTCTTGGATGTGCGCGACTGATAAATTTGAGAAGGAATCTTCCTGAAAGACCCGAGGAGTCACTTCTCGTCCTATGGTACAGAGCAGGTCGTGAAAATTACTCCAGATGAGAAAGACATGCCTAATCTGGTATCCTGATCTATTCCTCATGGAAACAGCCACCAAAACACAAGTCTCTTATCTCTTCAGGATTTGGTGGCGATTGATCGTGAAAATTGCTAAAAATGAGAAAGTTATAACTGATCAATGGAATAAATCAGTGACAAATGGAATCATCCCCCAAAAGCCTTTCAGATTCGCTTCTTGGGATTTGGTAGATATCAGTTCATGATTTGATGAAAATTACTCCAAATGAGACAGTTCTTCCTGATCAATGTTAGTAATTAATTACACTTGGAATCATTCTCCCAAATCCTTTGATAATTAACTCCTGGTGATTGTGAATAAAATAGGTTTGTGAAAATTAGTAGGAAAGAGAAAATTCATTCCTCACCCGTCTTCTGATGACTTTCCCATGGAATCATCCACCGGAAAAACAATTGCATTCTCTCTTGGTGCGTTGGAACAGATCGGTTAGTGCAAATTACTCAAAGTACGAAAATCATTCTTTACAAGCACCTAGTGGTAAAGACTCCAGCAATCCAGATTCTCTCCTCCTGAGTTTGTAGAGATTGGTTCATGAAAATGACTAAAAAATCAAACCTTTATTACTGATCACTGCATCTAATTAGTACCTCATGGAATCATCCTCCAAGGACCTGTTAGATACTCTGCTGGTCACTTGGTAGAGATGGGTAGTGTAAATTGCTAAAAATGAGACCTTCAATACGAATCAGATGTAGCCATTGATGTCTCATGCACGCTTCCTCGAAAAGCCATTCGGATTCTCTCCTGATCCTTTGGTAGAGATCGGGTCATGAAAATTACAAAAATTCAACAGTAATTACTGATTACTGCTAGTCCTTAACTCCATCTGGAATGAGCCTCCAAAAACCTTTCAGATTTGCTTCTCGTGATTTGTTATAGGTCGAGTCTCGAAAAGTCCGAAAAATCAGCAATTCTGAACGGCTTCGTGGTAGTCATTCATTCCTCACATAATGAGCCTCCTTAGTACATTCCAATTCGCTCCTGTTGACTTGGAAGAAATCAGTTCCCGAAATATACTCAAAATGAGAAATTCGTCTTGGATGTGCGCGACTGATAAATTTGAGAAGGAATCTTCCTGAAAGACCCGAGGAGTCACTTCTCGTCCTATGGTACAGAGCAGGTCGTGAAAATTACTCCAGATGAGAAAGACATGCCTAATCTGGTATCCTGATCTATTCCTCATGGAAACAGCCACCAAAACACAAGTCTCTTATCTCTTCAGGATTTGGTGGCGATTGATCGTGAAAATTGCTAAAAATGAGAAAGTTATAACTGATCAATGGAATAAATCAGTGACAAATGGAATCATCCCCCAAAAGCCTTTCAGATTCGCTTCTTGGGATTTGGTAGATATCAGTTCATGATTTGATGAAAATTACTCCAAATGAGACAGTTCTTCCTGATCAATGTTAGTAATTAATTACACTTGGAATCATCCTCCCAAATCCTTTGATAATTAACTCCTGGTGATTGTGAATAAAATCGGTTTGTGAAAATTAGTAGGAAAGAGAAAATTCATTCCTCACACGTCTTCTGATGACTTTCCCATGGAATCATCCACCGGAAAAACAATTGCATTCTCTCTTGGTGCGTTGGAACAGATCGGTTAGTGCAAATTACTCAAAGTACGAAAATCATTCTTTACAAGCACCTAGTGGTAAAGACTCCAGCAATCCAGATTCTCTCCTCCTGAGTTTGTAGAGATTGGTTCATGAAAATGACTAAAAAATCAAACCTTTATTACTGATCACTGCATCTAATTAGTACCTCATGGAATCATCCTCCAAAGACCTTTTCGATACTCTGCTGGTCACTTGGTAGAGATGGGTAGTGTAAATTGCTAAAAATGAGACCTTCAATACGAATCAGATGTAGCCATTGATGTCTCATGCACGCTTCCTCGAAAAGCCATTCGGATTCTCTCCTGATCCTTTGGTAGAGATCGGTTCATGAAAATTACAAAAATTCAACAGTAATTACTGATCACTGCTAGTCCTTAACTCCATCTGGAATGAGCCTCCAAAATCCTTTCAGATTTGCTTCTGGTGATTTGTTATAGGTCGATTCTCGAAAAGTCCGAAAAATCAGCAATTCTGAACGGCTTCGTGGTAGTCATTCATTCCTCACATAATGAGCCTCCTTAGTACATTCCAATTCGCTCCTGTTGACTTGGAAGAAATCAGTTCCCGAAATATACTCAAAATGAGAAATTCGTCTTGGATGTGCGCGACTGATAAATTTGAGAAGGAATCTTCCTGAAAGACCCGAGGAGTCACTTCTCGTCCTATGGTACAGAGCAGGTCGTGAAAATTACTCCAGATGAGAAAGACATGCCTAATCTGGTATCCTGATCTATTCCTCATGGAAACAGCCACCAAAACACAAGTCTCTTATCTCTTCAGGATTTGGTGGCGATTGATCGTGAAAATTGCTAAAAATGAGGAAGTTATAACTGATCAATGGAATAAATCAGTGACAAATGGAATCATCCCCCAAAAGCCTTTCAGATTCGCTTCTTGGGATTTGGTAGATATCAGTTCATGATTTGATGAAAATTACTCCAAATGAGACAGTTCTTCCTGATCAATGTTAGTAATTAATTACACTTGGAATCATCCTCCCAAATCCTTTGATAATTAACTCCTGGTGATTGTGAATAAAATCGGTTTGTGAAAATTAGTAGGAAAGAGAAAATTCATTCCTCACCCGTCTTCTGATGACTTTCCCATGGAATCATCCACCGGAAAAACAATTGCATTCTCTCTTGGTGCGTTGGAACAGATCGGTTAGTGCAAATTACTCAAAGTACGAAAATCATTCTTTACAAGCACCTAGTGGTAAAGACTCCAGCAATCCAGATTCTCTCCTCCTGAGTTTGTAGAGATTGGTTCATGAAAATGACTAAAAAATCAAACCTTTATTACTGATCACTGCATCTAATTAGTACCTCATGGAATCATCCTCCAAAGACCTTTTCGATACTCTGCTGGTCACTTGGTAGAGATGGGTAGTGTAAATTGCTAAAAATGAGACCTTCAATACGAATCAGATGTAGCCATTGATGTCTCATGCACGCTTCCTCGAAAAGCCATTCGGATTCTCTCCTGATCCTTTGGTAGAGATCGGTTCACGAAAATGACAAAAATTCAACAGTAATTACTGATCACTGCTACTCATTAACTCCATCTGGCATGATCCTCCAAAATCCTTTCAGATTTGCTTCTGCTGATTTGTTATAGGTCGAGTCTTGAAAATTCCAAAAAATAAGCAATTCTGAACGGCTTCGTGGTAGTCATTCATTCCTCACGTAATGAGCCTCCTTAGTACATTCCAATTTGCTACTGTTGACTTGGAAGAAATCAGTTCCTGAAATAGACTCAAAATGAGAAATTCATCTTGGATGTGCGCAACAGACAAATTGGAGAAGGAATCTTCCTGAAAGACCCGAGGAGTCACTTCTCGTCCTATGGTACAGAGCAGGTCGTGAAAATTACTCCAGATGAGAAAGACATGCCTAATCTGGTATCCTGATCTATTCCTCATGGAAACAGCCACCAAAACACAAGTCTCTTATCTCTTCAGGATTTGGTGGCGATTGATCGTGAAAATTGCTAAAAATGAGGAAGTTATAACTGATCAATGGAATAAATCAGTGACAAATGGAATCATCCCCCAAAAGCCTTTCAGATTCGCTTCTTGGGATTTGGTAGATATCAGTTCATGATTTGATGAAAATTACTCCAAATGAGACAGTTCTTCCTGATCAATGTTAGTAATTAATTACACTTGGAATCATCCTCCCAAATCCTTTGATAATTAACTCCTGGTGATTGTGAATAAAATCGGTTTGTGAAAATTAGTAGGAAAGAGAAAATTCATTCCTCACCCGTCTTCTGATGACTTTCCCATGGAATCATCCACCGGAAAAACAATTGCATTCTCTCTTGGTGCGTTGGAACAGATCGGTTAGTGCAAATTACTCAAAGTACGAAAATCATTCTTTACAAGCACCTAGTGGTAAAGACTCCAGCAATCCAGATTCTCTCCTCCTGAGTTTGTAGAGATTGGTTCATGAAAATGACTAAAAAATCAAACCTTTATTACTGATCACTGCATCTAATTAGTACCTCATGGAATCATCCTCCAAAGACCTTTTCGATACTCTGCTGGTCACTTGGTAGAGATGGGTAGTGTAAATTGCTAAAAATGAGACCTTCAATACGAATCAGATGTAGCCATTGATGTCTCATGCACGCTTCCTCGAAAAGCCATTCGGATTCTCTCCTGATCCTTTGGTAGAGATCCGTTCATGAAAATTACAAAAATTCAACAGTAATTACTGATCACTGCTAGTCCTTAACTCCATCTGGAATGAGCCTCCAAAATCCTTTCAGATTTGCTTCTGGTGATTTGTTATAGGTCGAGTCTCGAAAAGTCCGAAAAATCAGCAATTCTGAACGGCTTCGTGGTAGTCATTCATTCCTCACATAATGAGCCTCCTTAGTACATTCCAATTCGCTCCTGTTGACTTGGAAGAAATCAGTTCCCGAAATATACTCAAAATGAGAAATTCGTCTTGGATGTGCGCGACTGATAAATTTGAGAAGGAATCTTCCTGAAAGACCCGAGGAGTCACTTCTCGTCCTATGGTACAGAGCAGGTCGTGAAAATTACTCCAGATGAGAAAGACATGCCTAATCTGGTATCCTGATCTATTCCTCATGGAAACAGCCACCAAAACACAAGTCTCTTATCTCTTCAGGATTTGGTGGCGATTGATCGTGAAAATTGCTAAAAATGAGGAAGTTATAACTGATCAATGGAATAAATCAGTGACAAATGGAATCATCCCCCAAAAGCCTTTCAGATTCGCTTCTTGGGATTTGGTAGATATCAGTTCATGATTTGATGAAAATTACTCCAAATGAGACAGTTCTTCCTGATCAATGTTAGTAATTAATTACACTTGGAATCATCCTCCCAAATCCTTTGATAATTAACTCCTGGTGATTGTGAATAAAATCGGTTTGTGAAAATTAGTAGGAAAGAGAAAATTCATTCCTCACCCGTCTTCTGATGACTTTCCCATGGAATCATCCACCGGAAAAACAATTGCATTCTCTCTTGGTGCGTTGGAACAGATCGGTTAGTGCAAATTACTCAAAGTACGAAAATCATTCTTTACAAGCACCTAGTGGTAAAGACTCCAGCAATCCAGATTCTCTCCTCCTGAGTTTGTAGAGATTGGTTCATGAAAATGACTAAAAAATCAAACCTTTATTACTGATCACTGCATCTAATTAGTACCTCATGGAATCATCCTCCAAAGACCTTTTCGATACTCTGCTGGTCACTTGGTAGAGATGGGTAGTGTAAATTGCTAAAAATGAGACCTTCAATACGAATCAGATGTAGCCATTGATGTCTCATGCACGCTTCCTCGAAAAGCCATTCGGATTCTCTCCTGATCCTTTGGTAGAGATCGGTTCACGAAAATGACAAAAATTCAACTGTAATTACTGATCACTGCTAGTCCTTAACTCCATCTGGAATGAGCCTCCAAAAACCTTTCAGATTTGCTTCTGCTGATTTGTTATAGGTCGAGTCTTGAAAATTCCAAAAAATAAGCAATTCTGAACGGCTTCGTGGTAGTCATTCATTCCTCACGTAATGAGCCTCCTTAGTACATTCCAATTTGCTACTGTTGACTTGGAAGAAATCAGTTCCTGAAATAGACTCAAAATGAGAAATTCATCTTGGATGTGCGCAACAGACAAATTGGAGAAGGAATCTTCCTGAAAGACCCGAGGAGTCACTTCTCGTCCTATGGTACAGAGCAGGTCGTGAAAATTACTCCAGATGAGAAAGACATGCCTAATCTGGTATCCTGATCTATTCCTCATGGAAACAGCCACCAAAACACAAGTCTCTTATCTCTTCAGGATTTGGTGGCGATTGATCGTGAAAATTGCTAAAAATGAGGAAGTTATAACTGATCAATGGAATAAATCAGTGACAAATGGAATCATCCCCCAAAAGCCTTTCAGATTCGCTTCTTGGGATTTGGTAGATATCAGTTCATGATTTGATGAAAATTACTCCAAATGAGACAGTTCTTCCTGATCAATGTTAGTAATTAATTACACTTGGAATCATCCTCCCAAATCCTTTGATAATTAACTCCTGGTGATTGTGAATAAAATAGGTTTGTGAAAATTAGTAGGAAAGAGAAAATTCATTCCTCACCCGTCTTCTGATGACTTTCCCATGGAATCATCCACCGGAAAAACAATTGCATTCTCTCTTGGTGCGTTGGAACAGATCGGTTAGTGCAAATTACTCAAAGTACGAAAATCATTCTTTACAAGCACCTAGTGGTAAAGACTCCAGCAATCCAGATTCTCTCCTCCTGAGTTTGTAGAGATTGGTTCATGAAAATGACTAAAAAATCAAACCTTTATTACTGATCACTGCATCTAATTAGTACCTCATGGAATCATCCTCCAAAGACCTTTTCGATACTCTGCTGGTCACTTGGTAGAGATGGGTAGTGTAAATTGCTAAAAATGAGACCTTCAATACGAATCAGATGTAGCCATTGATGTCTCATGCACGCTTCCTCGAAAAGCCATTCGGATTCTCTCCTGATCCTTTGGTAGAGATCGGGTCATGAAAATTACAAAAATTCAACTGTAATTACTGATCACTGCTAGTCCTTAACTCCATCTGGAATGAGCCTCCAAAAACCTTTCAGATTTGCTTCTCGTGATTTGTTATAGGTCGAGTCTCGAAAAGTCCGAAAAATCAGCAATTCTGAACGGCTTCGTGGTAGTCATTCATTCCTCACATAATGAGCCTCCTTAGTACATTCCAATTCGCTCCTGTTGACTTGGAAGAAATCAGTTCCCGAAATATACTCAAAATGAGAAATTCGTCTTGGATGTGCGCGACTGATAAATTTGAGAAGGAATTTTCCTGAAAGACCCGAGGAGTCACTTCTCGTCCTATGGTACAGAGCAGGTCGTGAAAATTACTCCAGATGAGAAAGACATGCCTAATCTGGTATCCTGATCTATTCCTCATGGAAACAGCCACCAAAACACAAGTCTCTTATCTCTTCAGGATTTGGTGGCGATTGATCGTGAAAATTGCTAAAAATGAGGAAGTTATAACTGATCAATGGAATAAATCAGTGACAAATGGAATCATCCCCCAAAAGCCTTTCAGATTCGCTTCTTGGGATTTGGTAGATATCAGTTCATGATTTGATGAAAATTACTCCAAATGAGACAGTTCTTCCTGATCAATGTTAGTAATTAATTACACTTGGAATCATCCTCCCAAATCCTTTGATAATTAACTCCTGGTGATTGTGAATAAAATCGGTTTGTGAAAATTAGTAGGAAAGAGAAAATTCATTCCTCACCCGTCTTCTGATGACTTTCCCATGGAATCATCCACCGGAAAAACAATTGCATTCTCTCTTGGTGCGTTGGAACAGATCGGTTAGTGCAAATTACTCAAAGTACGAAAATCGTTCTTTACAAGCACCTAGTGGTAAAGACTCCAGCAATCCAGATTCTCTCCTCCTGAGTTTGTAGAGATTGGTTAATGAAAATGACTAAAAAATCAAACATTTATTACTGATCCCTGCATCTAATTACTACCTCATGGAATCATCCTCCAAAGATCTTTTCGATACTCTGCTGGTCACTTGGTAGAGATGGGTAGTGTAAATTGCTAAAAATGAGACCTTCAATACGAATCAGATGTAGCCATTGATGTCTCATGCACGCTTCCTCGAAAAGCCATTCGGATTCTCTCCTGATCCTTTGGTAGAGATCGGTTCACGAAAATGACAAAAATTCAACAGTAATTACTGATCACTGCTACTCATTAACTCCATCTGGCATGATCCTCCAAAATCCTTTCAGATTTGCTTCTGCTGATTTGTTATAGGTCGAGTCTTGAAAATTCCAAAAAATAAGCAATTCTGAACGGCTTCGTGGTAGTCATTCATTCCTCACGTAATGAGCCTCCTTAGTACATTCCAATTTGCTACTGTTGACTTGGAAGAAATCAGTTCCTGAAATAGACTCAAAATGAGAAATTCATCTTGGATGTGCGCAACAGACAAATTGGAGAAGGAATCTTCCTGAAAGACCCGAGGAGTCACTTCTCGTCCTATGGTACAGAGCAGGTCGTGAAAATTACTCCAGATGAGAAAGACATGCCTAATCTGGTATCCTGATCTATTCCTCATGGAAACAGCCACCAAAACACAAGTCTCTTATCTCTTCAGGATTTGGTGGCGATTGATCGTGAAAATTGCTAAAAATGAGGAAGTTATAACTGATCAATGGAATAAATCAGTGACAAATGGAATCATCCCCCAAAAGCCTTTCAGATTCGCTTCTTGGGATTTGGTAGATATCAGTTCATGATTTGATGAAAATTACTCCAAATGAGACAGTTCTTCCTGATCAATGTTAGTAATTAATTACACTTGGAATCATCCTCCCAAATCCTTTGATAATTAACTCCTGGTGATTGTGAATAAAATCGGTTTGTGAAAATTAGTAGGAAAGAGAAAATTCATTCCTCACCCGTCTTCTGATGACTTTCCCATGGAATCATCCACCGGAAAAACAATTGCATTCTCTCTTGGTGCGTTGGAACAGATCGGTTAGTGCAAATTACTCAAAGTACGAAAATCATTCTTTACAAGCACCTAGTGGTAAAGACTCCAGCAATCCAGATTCTCTCCTCCTGAGTTTGTAGAGATTGGTTCATGAAAATGACTAAAAAATCAAACCTTTATTACTGATCACTGCATCTAATTAGTACCTCATGGAATCATCCTCCAAAGACCTTTTCGATACTCTGCTGGTCACTTGGTAGAGATGGGTAGTGTAAATTGCTAAAAATGAGACCTTCAATACGAATCAGATGTAGCCATTGATGTCTCATGCACGCTTCCTCGAAAAGCCATTCGGATTCTCTCCTGATCCTTTGGTAGAGATCCGTTCATGAAAATTACAAAAATTCAACAGTAATTACTGATCACTGCTAGTCCTTAACTCCATCTGGAATGAGCCTCCAAAATCCTTTCAGATTTGCTTCTGGTGATTTGTTATAGGTCGAGTCTCGAAAAGTCCGAAAAATCAGCAATTCTGAACGGCTTCGTGGTAGTCATTCATTCCTCACATAATGAGCCTCCTTAGTACATTCCAATTCGCTCCTGTTGACTTGGAAGAAATCAGTTCCCGAAATATACTCAAAATGAGAAATTCGTCTTGGATGTGCGCGACTGATAAATTTGAGAAGGAATCTTCCTGAAAGACCCGAGGAGTCACTTCTCGTCCTATGGTACAGAGCAGGTCGTGAAAATTACTCCAGATGAGAAAGACATGCCTAATCTGGTATCCTGATCTATTCCTCATGGAAACAGCCACCAAAACACAAGTCTCTTATCTCTTCAGGATTTGGTGGCGATTGATCGTGAAAATTGCTAAAAATGAGGAAGTTATAACTGATCAATGGAATAAATCAGTGACAAATGGAATCATCCCCCAAAAGCCTTTCAGATTCGCTTCTTGGGATTTGGTAGATATCAGTTCATGATTTGATGAAAATTACTCCAAATGAGACAGTTCTTCCTGATCAATGTTAGTAATTAATTACACTTGGAATCATCCTCCCAAATCCTTTGATAATTAACTCCTGGTGATTGTGAATAAAATCGGTTTGTGAAAATTAGTAGGAAAGAGAAAATTCATTCCTCACCCGTCTTCTGATGACTTTCCCATGGAATCATCCACCGGAAAAACAATTGCATTCTCTCTTGGTGCGTTGGAACAGATCGGTTAGTGCAAATTACTCAAAGTACGAAAATCATTCTTTACAAGCACCTAGTGGTAAAGACTCCAGCAATCCAGATTCTCTCCTCCTGAGTTTGTAGAGATTGGTTCATGAAAATGACTAAAAAATCAAACCTTTATTACTGATCACTGCATCTAATTAGTACCTCATGGAATCATCCTCCAAAGACCTTTTCGATACTCTGCTGGTCACTTGGTAGAGATGGGTAGTGTAAATTGCTAAAAATGAGACCTTCAATACGAATCAGATGTAGCCATTGATGTCTCATGCACGCTTCCTCGAAAAGCCATTCGGATTCTCTCCTGATCCTTTGGTAGAGATCGGTTCACGAAAATGACAAAAATTCAACTGTAATTACTGATCACTGCTAGTCCTTAACTCCATCTGGAATGAGCCTCCAAAAACCTTTCAGATTTGCTTCTGCTGATTTGTTATAGGTCGAGTCTTGAAAATTCCAAAAAATAAGCAATTCTGAACGGCTTCGTGGTAGTCATTCATTCCTCACGTAATGAGCCTCCTTAGTACATTCCAATTTGCTACTGTTGACTTGGAAGAAATCAGTTCCTGAAATAGACTCAAAATGAGAAATTCATCTTGGATGTGCGCAACAGACAAATTGGAGAAGGAATCTTCCTGAAAGACCCGAGGAGTCACTTCTCGTCCTATGGTACAGAGCAGGTCGTGAAAATTACTCCAGATGAGAAAGACATGCCTAATCTGGTATCCTGATCTATTCCTCATGGAAACAGCCACCAAAACACAAGTCTCTTATCTCTTCAGGATTTGGTGGCGATTGATCGTGAAAATTGCTAAAAATGAGGAAGTTATAACTGATCAATGGAATAAATCAGTGACAAATGGAATCATCCCCCAAAAGCCTTTCAGATTCGCTTCTTGGGATTTGGTAGATATCAGTTCATGATTTGATGAAAATTACTCCAAATGAGACAGTTCTTCCTGATCAATGTTAGTAATTAATTACACTTGGAATCATCCTCCCAAATCCTTTGATAATTAACTCCTGGTGATTGTGAATAAAATCGGTTTGTGAAAATTAGTAGGAAAGAGAAAATTCATTCCTCACCCGTCTTCTGATGACTTTCCCATGGAATCATCCACCGGAAAAACAATTGCATTCTCTCTTGGTGCGTTGGAACAGATCGGTTAGTGCAAATTACTCAAAGTACGAAAATCATTCTTTACAAGCACCTAGTGGTAAAGACTCCAGCAATCCAGATTCTCTCCTCCTGAGTTTGTAGAGATTGGTTCATGAAAATGACTAAAAAATCAAACCTTTATTACTGATCACTGCATCTAATTAGTACCTCATGGAATCATCCTCCAAAGACCTTTTCGATACTCTGCTGGTCACTTGGTAGAGATGGGTAGTGTAAATTGCTAAAAATGAGACCTTCAATACGAATCAGATGTAGCCATTGATGTCTCATGCACGCTTCCTCGAAAAGCCATTCGGATTCTCTCCTGATCCTTTGGTAGAGATCCGTTCATGAAAATTACAAAAATTCAACAGTAATTACTAATCACTGCTAGTCCTTAACTCCATCTGGAATGAGCCTCCAAAATCCTTTCAGATTTGCTTCTGGTGATTTGTTATAGGTCGAGTCTCGAAAAGTCCGAAAAATCAGCAATTCTGAACGGCTTCGTGGTAGTCATTCATTCCTCACATAATGAACCTCCTTAGTACATTCCAATTCGCTCCTGTTGACTTGGAAGAAATCATTTCCCGAAATATACTCAAAATGAGAAATTCGTCTTGGATGTGCGCGACTGATAAATTTGAGAAGGAATCTTCCTGAAAGACCCGAGGAGTCACTTCTCGTCCTATGGTACAGAGCAGGTCGTGAAAATTACTCCAGATGAGAAAGACATGCCTAATCTGGTATCCTGATCTATTCCTCATGGAAACAGCCACCAAAACACAAGTCTCTTATCTCTTCAGGATTTGGTGGCGATTGATCGTGAAAATTGCTAAAAATGAGAAAGTTATAACTGATCAATGGAATAAATCAGTGACAAATGGAATCATCCCCCAAAAGCCTCTCAGATTCGCTTCTTGGGATTTGGTAGATATCAGTTCATGATTTGATGAAAATTACTCCAAATGAGACAGTTCTTCCTGATCAATGTTAGTAATTAATTACACTTGGAATCATCCTCCCAAATCCTTTGATAATTAACTCCTGGTGATTGTGAATAAAATCGGTTTGTGAAAATTAGTAGGAAAGAGAAAATTCATTCCTCACCCGTCTTCTGATGACTTTCCCACGGAATCATCCACCGGAAAAACAATTGCATTCTCTCTTGGTGCGTTGGAACAGATCGGTTAGTGCAAATTACTCAAAGTACGAAAATCATTCTTTACAAGCACCTAGTGGTAAAGACTACAGCAATCCAGATTCTCTCCTCCTGAGTTTGTAGAGATTGGTTCATGAAAATGACTAAAAAATCATACCTTTATTACTGATCACTGCATCTAATTAGTACCTCATGGAATCATCCTCCAAAGACCTGTTAGATACTCTGCTGGTCACTTGGTAGAGATGGGTAGTGTAAATTGCTAAAAATGAGACCTTCAATACGAATCAGATGTAGCCATTGATGTCTCATGCACGCTTCCTCGAAAAGCCATTCGGATTCTCTCCTGATCCTTTGGTAGAGATCGGGTCATGAAAATTACAAAAATTCAACTGTAATTACTGATCACTGCTAGTCCTTAACTCCATCTGGAATGAGCCTCCAAAAACCTTTCAGATTTGCTTCTCGTGATTTGTTATAGGTCGAGTCTCGAAAAGTCCGAAAAATCAGCAATTCTGAACGGCTTCGTGGTAGTCATTCATTCCTCACATAATGAGCCTCCTTAGTACATTCCAATTCGCTCCTGTTGACTTGGAAGAAATCAGTTCCCGAAATATACTCAAAATGAGAAATTCGTCTTGGATGTGCGCGACTGATAAATTTGAGAAGGAATTTTCCTGAAAGACCCGAGGAGTCACTTCTCGTCCTATGGTACAGAGCAGGTCGTGAAAATTACTCCAGATGAGAAAGACATGCCTAATCTGGTATCCTGATCTATTCCTCATGGAAACAGCCACCAAAACACAAGTCTCTTATCTCTTCAGGATTTGGTGGCGATTGATCGTGAAAATTGCTAAAAATGAGGAAGTTATAACTGATCAATGGAATAAATCAGTGACAAATGGAATCATCCCCCAAAAGCCTTTCAGATTCGCTTCTTGGGATTTGGTAGATATCAGTTCATGATTTGATGAAAATTACTCCAAATGAGACAGTTCTTCCTGATCAATGTTAGTAATTAATTACACTTGGAATCATCCTCCCAAATCCTTTGATAATTAACTCCTGGTGATTGTGAATAAAATCGGTTGGTGAAAATTAGTAGGAAAGAGAAAATTCATTCCTCACCCGTCTTCTGATGACTTTCCCATGGAATCATCCACCGGAAAAACAATTGCATTCTCTCTTGGTGCGTTGGAACAGATCGGTTAGTGCAAATTACTCAAAGTACGAAAATCGTTCTTTACAAGCACCTAGTGGTAAAGACTCCAGCAATCCAGATTCTCTCCTCCTGAGTTTGTAGAGATTGGTTAATGAAAATGACTAAAAAATCAAACATTTATTACTGATCCCTGCATCTAATTACTACCTCATGGAATCATCCTCCAAAGATCTTTTCGATACTCTGCTGGTCACTTGGTAGAGATGGGTAGTGTAAATTGCTAAAAATGAGACCTTCAATACGAATCAGATGTAGCCATTGATGTCTCATGCACGCTTCCTCGAAAAGCCATTCGGATTCTCTCCTGATCCTTTGGTAGAGATCGGTTCACGAAAATGACAAAAATTCAACAGTAATTACTGATCACTGCTACTCATTAACTCCATCTGGCATGATCCTCCAAAATCCTTTCAGATTTGCTTCTGCTGATTTGTTATAGGTCGAGTCTTGAAAATTCCAAAAAATAAGCAATTCTGAACGGCTTCGTGGTAGTCATTCATTCCTCACGTAATGAGCCTCCTTAGTACATTCCAATTTGCTACTGTTGACTTGGAAGAAATCAGTTCCTGAAATAGACTCAAAATGAGAAATTCATCTTGGATGTGCGCAACAGACAAATTGGAGAAGGAATCTTCCTGAAAGACCCGAGGAGTCACTTCTCGTCCTATGGTACAGAGCAGGTCGTGAAAATTACTCCAGATGAGAAAGACATGCCTAATCTGGTATCCTGATCTATTCCTCATGGAAACAGCCACCAAAACACAAGTCTCTTATCTCTTCAGGATTTGGTGGCGATTGATCGTGAAAATTGCTAAAAATGAGGAAGTTATAACTGATCAATGGAATAAATCAGTGACAAATGGAATCATCCCCCAAAAGCCTTTCAGATTCGCTTCTTGGGATTTGGTAGATATCAGTTCATGATTTGATGAAAATTACTCCAAATGAGACAGTTCTTCCTGATCAATGTTAGTAATTAATTACACTTGGAATCATCCTCCCAAATCCTTTGATAATTAACTCCTGGTGATTGTGAATAAAATCGGTTTGTGAAAATTAGTAGGAAAGAGAAAATTCATTCCTCACCCGTCTTCTGATGACTTTCCCATGGAATCATCCACCGGAAAAACAATTGCATTCTCTCTTGGTGCGTTGGAACAGATCGGTTAGTGCAAATTACTCAAAGTACGAAAATCATTCTTTACAAGCACCTAGTGGTAAAGACTCCAGCAATCCAGATTCTCTCCTCCTGAGTTTGTAGAGATTGGTTCATGAAAATGACTAAAAAATCAAACCTTTATTACTGATCACTGCATCTAATTAGTACCTCATGGAATCATCCTCCAAAGACCTTTTCGATACTCTGCTGGTCACTTGGTAGAGATGGGTAGTGTAAATTGCTAAAAATGAGACCTTCAATACGAATCAGATGTAGCCATTGATGTCTCATGCACGCTTCCTCGAAAAGCCATTCGGATTCTCTCCTGATCCTTTGGTAGAGATCCGTTCATGAAAATTACAAAAATTCAACAGTAATTACTGATCACTGCTAGTCCTTAACTCCATCTGGAATGAGCCTCCAAAATCCTTTCAGATTTGCTTCTGGTGATTTGTTATAGGTCGAGTCTCGAAAAGTCCGAAAAATCAGCAATTCTGAACGGCTTCGTGGTAGTCATTCATTCCTCACATAATGAACCTCCTTAGTACATTCCAATTCGCTCCTGTTGACTTGGAAGAAATCATTTCCCGAAATATACTCAAAATGAGAAATTCGTCTTGGATGTGCGCGACTGATAAATTTGAGAAGGAATCTTCCTGAAAGACCCGAGGAGTCACTTCTCGTCCTATGGTACAGAGCAGGTCGTGAAAATTACTCCAGATGAGAAAGACATGCCTAATCTGGTATCCTGATCTATTCCTCATGGAAACAGCCACCAAAACACAAGTCTCTTATCTCTTCAGGATTTGGTGGCGATTGATCGTGAAAATTGCTAAAAATGAGAAAGTTATAACTGATCAATGGAATAAATCAGTGACAAATGGAATCATCCCCCAAAAGCCTCTCAGATTCGCTTCTTGGGATTTGGTAGATATCAGTTCATGATTTGATGAAAATTACTCCAAATGAGACAGTTCTTCCTGATCAATGTTAGTAATTAATTACACTTGGAATCATCCTCCCAAATCCTTTGATAATTAACTCCTGGTGATTGTGAATAAAATCGGTTTGTGAAAATTAGTAGGAAAGAGAAAATTCATTCCTCACCCGTCTTCTGATGACTTTCCCACGGAATCATCCACCGGAAAAACAATTGCATTCTCTCTTGGTGCGTTGGAACAGATCGGTTAGTGCAAATTACTCAAAGTACGAAAATCATTCTTTACAAGCACCTAGTGGTAAAGACTACAGCAATCCAGATTCTCTCCTCCTGAGTTTGTAGAGATTGGTTCATGAAAATGACTAAAAAATCATACCTTTATTACTGATCACTGCATCTAATTAGTACCTCATGGAATCATCCTCCAAAGACCTGTTAGATACTCTGCTGGTCACTTGGTAGAGATGGGTAGTGTAAATTGCTAAAAATGAGACCTTCAATACGAATCAGATGTAGCCATTGATGTCTCATGCACGCTTCCTCGAAAAGCCATTCGGATTCTCTCCTGATCCTTTGGTAGAGATCGGGTCATGAAAATTACAAAAATTCAACTGTAATTACTGATCACTGCTAGTCCTTAACTCCATCTGGAATGAGCCTCCAAAAACCTTTCAGATTTGCTTCTCGTGATTTGTTATAGGTCGAGTCTCGAAAAGTCCGAAAAATCAGCAATTCTGAACGGCTTCGTGGTAGTCATTCATTCCTCACATAATGAGCCTCCTTAGTACATTCCAATTCGCTCCTGTTGACTTGGAAGAAATCAGTTCCCGAAATATACTCAAAATGAGAAATTCGTCTTGGATGTGCGCGACTGATAAATTTGAGAAGGAATTTTCCTGAAAGACCCGAGGAGTCACTTCTCGTCCTATGGTACAGAGCAGGTCGTGAAAATTACTCCAGATGAGAAAGACATGCCTAATCTGGTATCCTGATCTATTCCTCATGGAAACAGCCACCAAAACACAAGTCTCTTATCTCTTCAGGATTTGGTGGCGATTGATCGTGAAAATTGCTAAAAATGAGGAAGTTATAACTGATCAATGGAATAAATCAGTGACAAATGGAATCATCCCCCAAAAGCCTTTCAGATTCGCTTCTTGGGATTTGGTAGATATCAGTTCATGATTTGATGAAAATTACTCCAAATGAGACAGTTCTTCCTGATCAATGTTAGTAATTAATTACACTTGGAATCATCCTCCCAAATCCTTTGATAATTAACTCCTGGTGATTGTGAATAAAATCGGTTTGTGAAAATTAGTAGGAAAGAGAAAATTCATTCCTCACCCGTCTTCTGATGACTTTCCCATGGAATCATCCACCGGAAAAACAATTGCATTCTCTCTTGGTGCGTTGGAACAGATCGGTTAGTGCAAATTACTCAAAGTACGAAAATCGTTCTTTACAAGCACCTAGTGGTAAAGACTCCAGCAATCCAGATTCTCTCCTCCTGAGTTTGTAGAGATTGGTTAATGAAAATGACTAAAAAATCAAACATTTATTACTGATCCCTGCATCTAATTACTACCTCATGGAATCATCCTCCAAAGATCTTTTCGATACTCTGCTGGTCACTTGGTAGAGATGGGTAGTGTAAATTGCTAAAAATGAGACCTTCAATACGAATCAGATGTAGCCATTGATGTCTCATGCACGCTTCCTCGAAAAGCCATTCGGATTCTCTCCTGATCCTTTGGTAGAGATCGGTTCACGAAAATGACAAAAATTCAACAGTAATTACTGATCACTGCTACTCATTAACTCCATCTGGCATGATCCTCCAAAATCCTTTCAGATTTGCTTCTGCTGATTTGTTATAGGTCGAGTCTTGAAAATTCCAAAAAATAAGCAATTCTGAACGGCTTCGTGGTAGTCATTCATTCCTCACGTAATGAGCCTCCTTAGTACATTCCAATTTGCTACTGTTGACTTGGAAGAAATCAGTTCCTGAAATAGACTCAAAATGAGAAATTCATCTTGGATGTGCGCAACAGACAAATTGGAGAAGGAATCTTCCTGAAAGACCCGAGGAGTCACTTCTCGTCCTATGGTACAGAGCAGGTCGTGAAAATTACTCCAGATGAGAAAGACATGCCTAATCTGGTATCCTGATCTATTCCTCATGGAAACAGCCACCAAAACACAAGTCTCTTATCTCTTCAGGATTTGGTGGCGATTGATCGTGAAAATTGCTAAAAATGAGGAAGTTATAACTGATCAATGGAATAAATCAGTGACAAATGGAATCATCCCCCAAAAGCCTTTCAGATTCGCTTCTTGGGATTTGGTAGATATCAGTTCATGATTTGATGAAAATTACTCCAAATGAGACAGTTCTTCCTGATCAATGTTAGTAATTAATTACACTTGGAATCATCCTCCCAAATCCTTTGATAATTAACTCCTGGTGATTGTGAATAAAATCGGTTTGTGAAAATTAGTAGGAAAGAGAAAATTCATTCCTCACCCGTCTTCTGATGACTTTCCCATGGAATCATCCACCGGAAAAACAATTGCATTCTCTCTTGGTGCGTTGGAACAGATCGGTTAGTGCAAATTACTCAAAGTACGAAAATCATTCTTTACAAGCACCTAGTGGTAAAGACTCCAGAAATCCTCTAGCAATTCTCTCCTCCTGAGTTTGTCGAGATTGGTTCATGAAAATTACTAAAAAATCAAACATTTATTACTGATCCCTGCAGCTAATTAGTACCTCGTGGAATCATCCTCCAAAGACCTTTTCGATACTCTGCTGGTCACTTGGGAGAGATGGGTAGTGTAAATTGCTAAAAAGGAGACCTTCAATACAAATCAGATGTAGCCACTGATGTCTCATGCACGCTTCCTCGAAAAGCCATTCGGATACTCTCCTGATCCTTTGGTAGAGATGGGTTCACGAAAATTACAAAAATTCAACAGTAATTACTGATCACTGATACTCATTAACTCCATCTGGCATGATCCTCCAAAATCCTTTCAGATTTGCTTCTGGTGATTTGTTATAGGTCGAGCTTGAAAATTCCGAAAAAAAGCAATTCTGAACTGCTTCGTGGTAGTCATTCATTCCTCACGTAATGAGGCTCCTTAGTACATTCCAATACGCTCCTGTTGACTTGGAAGAAATCAGTTCCTGAAATAGACTCAAAATGAGAAATTCATCTTGGATGTGCGCAACAGACAAATTGGAGAAGCAATCTTCCTGAAAGACCCGAGGATTCACTTCTCGTCCTATGGTACAGAGCAGTGCGTGAAAATTACTCCAGATGAGAAAGACATGCCTAATCTGGTATCCTGATCTATTGCTCATGGAAACATCCACCAAAACACAAGTCTATTCTCTCCTCAGGATTTGGTGGAGATTGATGGTGAAAATTGCTAAAAATGAGAAAGTTATAACTGATCCATGCTATAAATCAGTGGCAAATGGAATCATCCCCCAAAAGCCTTTCAGATTCGCTTCTTGTGATTTGGTAGATTTCAGTTCATGATTTGATGAAAATTACTGAAAATGGGAGAGTTCTTCCTGATCAATGTTAGTAATTAATTACACTTGGAGTCATCCTCCCAAATCCTTTGACAATTAACTGCTGGTGATTGTGAATAAAATCGGTTGGTGAAAATTAGTAGGAAAGAGAAACTTCATTCCTCACCCGTCTTCTGATGAATTTCCCATGGAATCATCCACCGGAAAAACAATTGCATTCTCTCTTGGTGCCTTGGAACAGATCGGTTTGTGCAAATTACTCAAAGTACGAAAATCATTCTTTACAAGCACCTAGTGGTAAAGACTCCAGCAATCCTCCAGCAATTCTCTCCTCCTAAGTTTGTCGAGATTGGTTCATGAAAATTACTAAAAAATCAAACATTTATTACTGATCCCTGCAGCTAATTAGTACCTCATGGAATCATCCTCCAAAGAACTTTTCGATACTCTGCTGGTCACTTGGGAGAGATGGGTAGTGTAAATTGCTAAAAAGGAGACCTTCAATACGAATCAGATGTAGCCACTGATGTCTCATGCACGCTTCCTCGAAAAGCCATTCGGATTCTCTCCTGATCCTTTGGTAGACATCGGTTCACGAAAATTACAAAAATTCAACAGTAATTATTGATCACTGCTACTCATTAACTCCATCTGGCATGATCCTCCAAAATCCTTTCAGATTTGCTTCTGGTGATTTGTTATATGTCGACTCTCGAAAATTCCGAAAAATAAGCAATTCAGAACGGCTTGGTGGTAGTCATTCATTCCTCACGTAATGAGCCTCCTTAGTACATTCCAATTCGCTCCTGTTGACTTGGAAGAAATCAGTTCCTGAAATAGACTCAAAATGAGAAATTCATCTTGGATGTGCGCAACAGACAAATTGGAGAAGGAATCTTCATGAAAGACCCGAGGATTCACTTCTCGTCCTCTGCTACAGAGCAGTGCGTGAAAATTACTCCAGATGAGAAAGACATGCCTAGTCTGGTATCCTGATCTATTGCTCATGGAAACATCCACCAAAGCACAAGTCTCTTCTCTCTTCAGGATTTGGTGGAGATTGATCGTGAAAATTGCTAAAAATTGGAAAGTTAGAACTGATCAATACTATAAATCAGTGACAAATGGAATCATCCCCCAAAAGCCTTTCAGATTCGCTTCTTGTGATTTGGTAGAGATGAGTTCATGATCTGATGAAAATTACTCCAAATGAGACAGTTCTTCCTGATCAATGTTAGTCATTAATGACACTTGGAATCATCCTCCCAAATCCTTTGATAATTAACTCCTGGGGATTGTGAATAAAATCGGTTGGTGAAAATTAGTAGGAAAGAGAAAATTCATTCCTCACCCGTCTTCTGATGAATTTCCCATGCAATCATCCACCGGAAAAACAATTGCATTCTCTCTTGCTGCCTTGGAACAGATCGGTTTGTGCAAATTACTCAAAGTACGAAAATCATTCTTTACAAGCACCTAGTGGTAAAGACTCCAGCAATCCTCCAGCAATTCTCTCCTCCTGAGTTTGTCGAGATTGGTTCATGAAAATTACTAAAAAATCAAACATTTATTACTGATCCCTGCAGCTAATTAGTACCTCATGGAATCATCCTCCAAAGACCTTTTCGATACTCTGCTGGTCACTTGGGAGAGATGGGTAGTGTAAATTGCTAAAAAGGAGACCTTCAATACTAATCAGATGTAGCCACTGATGTCTCATGCATGCTTCCTTGAAAAGCCATTCGGATTCTCTCCTGATCCTTTGGTAGAGATCGGTTTACGAAAATTACAAAAATTCAACAGTAATTACTGATCACTGCTACTCATTAACTCCATCTGGCACGATCCTCCAAAATCCTTTCAGATTTGCTTCTGGTGATTTGATATATGTCGACTCTCGAAAATTCCGAAAAATAAGCAATTCTGAACTGCTTCGTGGTAGTCATTCATTCCTCACGTAATGAGCCTCCTTAGTACATTCCAATTCGCTCCTGTTGACTTGGAAGAAATCAGTTCCTGAAATAGACTCAAAATGAGAAATTCATCTTGGATGTGCGCAACAGACAAATTGGAGAAGGAATCTTCCTGAAAGACCCGAGGATTCACTTCTCGTCCTATGGTACAGAGCAGTGCGTGAAAATTACTCCAGATGAGAAAGACATGCCTAATCTGGTATCCTGATCTATTGCTCATGGAAACATCCACCAAAACACAAGTCTATTCTCTCCTCAGGATTTGGTGGAGATTGATGGTGAAAATTGCTAAAAATGAGAAAGTTATAACTGATCCATGCTATAAATCAGTGGCAAATGGAATCATCCCCCAAAAGCCTTTCAGATTCGCTTCTTGTGATTTGGTAGATTTCAGTTCATGATTTGATGAAAATTACTGAAAATGGGAGAGTTCTTCCTGATCAATGTTAGTAATTAATTACACTTGGAGTCATCCTCCCAAATCCTTTGACAATTAACTGCTGGTGATTGTGAATAAAATCGGTTGGTGAAAATTAGTAGGAAAGAGAAACTTCATTCCTCACCCGTCTTCTGATGAATTTCCCATGGAATCATCCACCGGAAAAACAATTGCATTCTCTCTTGGTGCCTTGGAACAGATCGGTTTGTGCAAATTACTCAAAGTACGAAAATCATTCTTTACAAGCACCTAGTGGTAAAGACTCCAGCAATCCTCCAGCAATTCTCTCCTCCTAAGTTTGTCGAGATTGGTTCATGAAAATTACTAAAAAATCAAACATTTATTACTGATCCCTGCAGCTAATTAGTACCTCATGGAATCATCCTCCAAAGAACTTTTCGATACTCTGCTGGTCACTTGGGAGAGATGGGTAGTGTAAATTGCTAAAAAGGAGACCTTCAATACGAATCAGATGTAGCCACTGATGTCTCATGCACGCTTCCTCGAAAAGCCATTCGGATTCTCTCCTGATCCTTTGGTAGACATCGGTTCACGAAAATTACAAAAATTCAACAGTAATTATTGATCACTGCTACTCATTAACTCCATCTGGCATGATCCTCCAAAATCCTTTCAGATTTGCTTCTGGTGATTTGTTATATGTCGACTCTCGAAAATTCCGAAAAATAAGCAATTCTGAACTGCTTCGTGGTAGTCATTCATTCCTCACGTAATGAGCCTCCTTAGTACATTCCAATTCGCTCCTGTTGACTTGGAAGAAATCAGTTCCTGAAATAGACTCAAAATGAGAAATTCATCTTGGATGTGCGCAACAGACAAATTGGAGAAGGAATCTTCATGAAAGACCCGAGGATTCACTTCTCGTCCTCTGGTACAGAGCAGTGCGTGAAAATTACTCCAGATGAGAAAGACATGCCTAATCTGGTATCCTGATCTATTGCTCATGGAAACATCCACCAAAACACAAGTCTATTCTCTCCTCAGGAGTTGGTGGAGATTGATGGTGAAAATTGCTAAAAATGAGAAAGTTATAACTGATCCATGCTATAAATCAGTGGCAAATGGAATCATCCCCCAAAAGCCTTTCAGATTCGCTTCTTGTGATTTGGTAGATTTCAGTTCATGATTTGATGAAAATTACTGAAAATGGGAGAGTTCTTCCTGATCAATGTTAGTAATTAATTACACTTGGAGTCATCCTCCCAAATCCTTTGACAATTAACTGCTGGTGATTGTGAATAAAATCGGTTGGTGAAAATTAGTAGGAAAGAGAAACTTCATTCCTCACCCGTCTTCTGATGAATTTCCCATGGAATCATCCACCGGAAAAACAATTGCATTCTCTCTTGGTGCCTTGGAACAGATCGGTTTGTGCAAATTATTTTAAGTACGAAAATCATTCTTTACAAGCACCTAGTGGTAAAGACTCCAGCAATCCTCCAGCAATTCTCTCCTCCTAAGTTTGTCGAGATTGGTTCATGAAAATTACTAAAAAATCAAACATTTATTACTGATCCCTGCAGCTAATTAGTACCTCATGGAATCATCCTCCAAAGAACTTTTCGATACTCTGCTGGTCACTTGGGAGAGATGGGTAGTGTAAATTGCTAAAAAGGAGACCTTCAATACGAATCAGATGTAGCCACTGATGTCTCATGCACGCTTCCTCGAAAAGCCATTCGGATTCTCTCCTGATCCTTTGGTAGACATCGGTTCACGAAAATTACAAAAATTCAACAGTAATTATTGATCACTGCTACTCATTAACTCCATCTTGCATGATCCTCCAAAATCCTTTCAGATTTGCTTCTGGTGATTTGTTATATGTCGACTCTCGAAAATTCCGAAAAATAAGCAATTCTGAACTGCTTCGTGGTAGTCATTCATTCCTCACGTAATGAGCCTCCTTAGTACATTCCAATCCGCTCCTGTTGACTTGGAAGAAATCAGTTCCTGAAATAGACCCAAAATGAGAAATTCATCTTGGATGTGTGCAACAGACAAATTGGAGAAGGAATCTTCCTGAAAGACCCGAGGATTCACTTCTCGTCCTAAGGTACAGAGCAGTGCGTGAAAATTACTCCAGATGAGAAAGACATGCCTAATCTGGTATCCTGATCTATTGCTCATGGAAACATCCACCAAAACACAAGTCTATTCTCTCCTCAGGATTTGGCGGAGATTGATGGTGAAACTTCCTAAAAATGAGAAAGTTATAACTGATCCATGCTATAAATCAGTGACAAATGGAATCATCCCCCAAAAGCCTTTCAGATTCGCTTCTTGTGATTTGGTAGATATCAGTTCATGATTTGATGAAAATTACTCAAAATGGGAGAGTTCTCCTGATCAATGTTAGTAATTAATTACACTTGGAGTCATCCTCCCAAATCCTTTGACAATTAACTGCTGGTGATTGTGAATAAAATCGGTTGGTGAAAATTAGTAGGAAAGAGAAAATTCATTCCTCACCCGTCTTCTGATGAATTTCCCATGGAATCATCCACCGGAAAAACAATTGCATTCTCCCTTGGTGCCTTGGAACAGATCGGTTTGTGCAAATTACTCAAAGTACGAAAATCATTCTTTACAAGCACCTAGTGGTAAAGACTCCAGCAATCCTCCAGCAATTCTCTCCTCCTGAGTTTGTAGAGACTGGTTCATGAAAATTACTAAAAAATCAAACATTTATTACTGATCTCTGCAGCTAATTAGTACCTCATGGAATCATCCTCCAAAGACCTTTTCGATACTCTGCTGGTCACTTGGGAGAGATGGGTAGTGTAAATTGCTAAAAAGGAGACCTTCAATACTAATCAGATGTAGCCACTGATGTCTCATGCACGCTTCCTCGAAAAGCCATTCGGATTCTCTCCTGATCCTTTGGTAGAGATTGGTTCACGAAAATTACAAAAATTCAACAGTAATTGCTGATCACTGCTACTCATTAACTCCATCTGGCATGATCCTCCAAAATCCTTTCAGATTTGCTTCTGGTGATTTGATATACGTTGACTCTCGAAAATTCCGAAAAATAAGCAATTCTGAACTGCTTCGTGGTAGTCATTCATTCCTCACGTAATGAGCCTCCTTTGTACATTCCAATTCGCTCCTGTTGACTTGGAAGAAATCAGTTCCTGAAATAGACCCAAAATGAGAAATTCATCTTGGATGTGTGCAACAGACAAATTGGAGAAGGAATCTTCCTGAAAGACCCGAGGATTCACTTCTCGTCCTAAGGTACAGAGCAGTGCGTGAAAATTACTCCAGATGAGAAAGACATGCCTAATCTGGTATCCTGATCTATTGCTCATGGAAACATCCACCAAAACACAAGTATATTCTCTCCTCAGGATTTGGCGGAGATTGATGGTGAAACTTCCTAAAAATGAGAAAGTTATAACTGATCCATGCTATAAATCAGTGACAAATGGAATCATCCCCCAAAAGCCTTTCAGATTCGCTTCTTGTGATTTGGTAGATATCAGTTCATGATTTGATGAAAATTACTCAAAATGGGAGAGTTCTTCCTGATCAATGTTAGTAATTAATTACACTTGGAGTCATCCTCCCAAATCCTTTGACAATTAACTGCTGGTGATTGTGAATAAAATCGGTTGGTGAAAATTAGTAGGAAAGAGAAAATTCATTCCTCACCCGTCTTCTGATGTATTTCCCATGGAATCATCCACCGGAAAAACAATTGCATTCTCTCTTGGTGCCTTGGAACTGATCGGTTTGTGTAAATTACTCAAAGTACGAAAATCATTCTTTACAAGCACCTAGTGGTAAAGACTCCAGAAATCCTCTAGCAATTCTCTCCTCCTGAGTTTGTCGAGATTGGTTCATGAAAATTACTAAAAAATCAAACATTTATTACTGATCCCTGCAGCTAATTAGTACCTCGTGGAATCATCCTCCAAAGACCTTTTCGATACTCTGCTGGTCACTTGGGAGAGATGGGTAGTGTAAATTGCTAAAAAGGAGACCTTCAATACAAATCAGATGTAGCCACTGATGTCTCATGCACGCTTCCTCGAAAAGCCATTCGGATACTCTCCTGATCCTTTGGTAGAGATCGGTTCACGAAAATTACAAAAATTCAACAGTAATTACTGATCACTGATACTCATTAACTCCATCTGGCATGATCCTCCAAAATCCTTTCAGATTTGCTTCTGGTGATTTGTTATAGGTCGAGCTTGAAAATTCCGAAAAAAAGCAATTCTGAACTGCTTCGTGGTAGTCATTCATTCCTCACGTAATGAGGCTCCTTAGTACATTCCAATTCGCTCCTGTTGACTTGGAAGAAATCAGTTCCTGAAATAGACTCAAAATGAGAAATTCATCTTGGATGTGCGCAACAGACAAATTGGAGAAGGAATCTTCCTGAAAGACCCGAGGATTCACTTCTCGTCCTATGGTACAGAGCAGTGCGTGAAAATTACTCCAGATGAGAAAGACATGCCTAATCTGGTATCCTGATCTATTGCTCATGGAAACATCCACCAAAACAGAAGTCTATTCTCTCCTCAGGATTTGGTGGAGATTGATGGTGAAAATTGCTAAAAATGAGAAAGTTATAACTGATCCATGCTATAAATCAGTGGCAAATGGAATCATCCCCCAAAAGCCTTTCAGATTCGCTTCTTGTGATTTGGTAGATTTCAGTTCATGATTTGATGAAAATTACTGCAAATGAGACAGTTCTTCCTGATCAATGTTAGTAATTAATTACACTTGGAGTCATCCTCCCAAATCCTTTGACAATTAACTCCTGTTGATTGTGAATAAAATCGGTTGGAGAAAATTAGTAGGAAAGAGAAAATTCATTCCTCACCCGTCTTCTGATGAATTTCCCATGGAATCATCCACCGGAAAAACAATTGCATGCTCTCTTGGTGCCTTGGAACAGATCGGTTTGTGCAAATTACTCAAAGTACGAAAATCATTCTTTACAAGCACCTAGTGGTAAAGACTACAGCAATCCTCCAGCAATTCTCTCCTCCTGAGTTTGTCGAGATTGGTTCATGAAAATTACTAAAAAATCAAACATTTATTACTGATCCCTGCAGCTAATTAGTACCTCATGGAATCATCCTCCAAAGACCTTTTCGATACTCTGCTGGTCACTTGGGAGAGATGGGTAGTGTAAATTGCTAAAAAGGAGACCTTCAATACTAATCAGATGTAGCCACTGATGTCTCATGCACGCTTCCTCGAAAAGCCATTCGGATTCTCTCCTGATCCTTTGGTAGAGATCGGTTCACAAAAATGACAAAAATTCAACAGTAATTACTGATCACTGCTACTCATTAACTCCATCTGGCATGATCCTCCAAAATCCTTTCAGATTTGCTTCTGGTGATTTGTTATAGGTCGAGTCTCGAAAATTCCGAAAAATAAGCATTTCTGAACGGCTTCGTGGTAGTCATTCATTCCTCACGTAATGAGCCTCCTTTGTACATTCCAATTCGCTCCTGTTGACTTGGAAGAAATCAGTTCCTGAAATAGACTCAAAATGAGAAATTCATCTTGGATGTGCGCAACAGACAAATTGGAGAAGGAATCTTCCTTGAAAGACCCGAGGATTCACTTCTCGTCCTATGGTACAGAGCAGTGCGTGAAAATTACTCCAGATGAGAAAGACATGCCTAATCTGGTATCCTGATCTATTGCTCATGGAAACATCCACCAAAACAGAAGTCTATTCTCTCCTCAGGATTTGGTGGAGATTGATGGTGAAAATTGCTAAAAATGAGAAAGTTATAACTGATCCATGCTATAAATCAGTGGCAAATGGAATCATCCCCCAAAAGCCTTTCAGATTCGCTTCTTGTGATTTGGTAGATTTCAGTTCATGATTTGATGAAAATTACTGAAAATGGGAGAGTTCTTCCTGATCAATGTTAGTAATTAATTACACTTGGAGTCATCCTCCCAAATCCTTTGACAATTATCTGCTGGTGATTGTGAATAAAATCGGTTGGTGAAAATTAGTAGGAAAGAGAAACTTCATTCCTCACCCGTCTTCTGATGAATTTCCCATGGAATCATCCACCGGAAAAACAATTGCATTCTCTCTTGGTGCCTTGGAACAGATCGGTTTGTGCAAATTACTCAAAGTACGAAAATCATTCTTTACAAGCACCTAGTGGTAAAGACTCCAGCAATCCTCCAGCAATTCTCTCCTCCTAAGTTTGTCGAGATTGGTTCATGAAAATTACTAAAAAATCAAACATTTATTACTGATCCCTGCAGCTAATTAGTACCTCATGGAATCATCCTCCAAATAACTTTTCGATAATCTGCTGGTCACTTGGGAGAGATGGGTAGTGTAAATTGCTAAAAAGGAGACCTTCAATACGAATCAGATGTAGCCACTGATGTCTCATGCACGCTTCCTCGAAAAGCCATTCGGATTCTCTCCTGATCCTTTGGTAGACATCGGTTCACGAAAATTACAAAAATTCAACAGTAATTATTGATCACTGCTACTCATTAACTCCATCTGGCATGAACCTCCAAAATCCTTTCAGATTTGCTTCTGGTGATTTGTTATATGTCGACTCTCGAAAATTCCGAAAAATAAGCAATTCTGAACTGCTTCGTGGTAGTCATTCATTCCTCACGTAATGAGCCTCCTTAGTACATTCCAATCCGCTCCTGTTGACTTGGAAGAAATCAGTTCCTGAAATAGACCCAAAATGAGAAATTCATCTTGGATGTGTGCAACAGACAAATTGGAGAAGGAATCTTCCTGAAAGACCCGAGGATTCACTTCTCGTCCTAAGGTACAGAGCAGTGCGTGAAAATTACTCCAGATGAGAAAGACATGCCTAATCTGGTATCCTGATCTATTGCTCATGGAAACATCCACCAAAACACAAGTCTATTCTCTCCTCAGGATTTGGCGGAGATTGATGGTGAAACTTCCTAAAAATGAGAAAGTTATAACTGATCCATGCTATAAATCAGTGACAAATGGAATCATCCCCCAAAAGCCTTTCAGATTCGCTTCTTGTGATTTGGTAGATATCAGTTCATGATTTGATGAAAATTACTCAAAATGGGAGAGTTCTCCTGATCAATGTTAGTAATTAATTACACTTGGAGTCATCCTCCCAAATCCTTTGACAATTAACTGCTGGTGATTGTGAATAAAATCGGTTGGTGAAAATTAGTAGGAAAGAGAAAATTCATTCCTCACCCGTCTTCTGATGAATTTCCCATGGAATCATCCACCGGAAAAACAATTGCATTCTCTCTTGGTGCCTTGGAACAGATCGGTTTGTGCAAATTACTCAAAGTACGAAAATCATTCTTTACAAGCACCTAGTGGTAAAGACTCCAGAAATCCTCTAGCAATTCTCTCCTCCTGAGTTTGTCGAGATTGGTTCATGAAAATTACTAAAAAATCAAACATTTATTACTGATCTCTGCAGCTAATTAGTACCTCGTGGAATCATCCTCCAAAGACCTTTTCGATACTCTGCTGGTCACTTGGGAGAGATGGGTAGTGTAAATTGCTAAAAAGGAGACCTTCAATACGAATCAGATGTAGCCACTGATGTCTCATGCACGCTTCCTCGAAAAGCCATTCGGATTCTCTCCTGATCCTTTCGTAGAGAGCGGTTCACGAAAATTACAAAAATTCAACAGTAATTACTGATCACTGCTACTCATTAACTCCATCTGGCATGATCCTCCAAAATCCTTTCAGATTTGCTTCTGGTGATTTGTTATAGGTCGAGTCTTGAAAATTCCGAAAAATAAGCAATTCTGAACGTCTTCGTGGTAGTCATTCATTCCTCACGTAATGAGCCTCCTTAGTACATTCCAATTCGCTCCTGTTGACTTGGAAGAAATCAGTTCCTGAAATAGACCCAAAATGAGAAATTCATCTTGGATGTGCGCAACAGACAAATTGGAGAAGGAATCTTCATGAAAGACCCGAGGATTCACTTCTCGTCCTCTGGTACAGAGCAGTGCGTGAAAATTACTCCAGATGAGAAAGACATGCCTAATCTGGTGTCCTGATCTATTGCTCATGGAAACATCCACCAAAACACAAGTCTATTCTCTCCTCAGGATTTCGTCTAGATTGATGGTGAAAATTGCTAAAAATGAGAAAGTTATAAGTGATCCATGCTATAAATCAGTGACAAATGGAATCATCCCCCAAAAGCCTTTCAGATTCGCTTCTTGTGATTTGGTAGATTTCAGTTCATGATTTGATGAAAATTACTCCAAATGAGACAGTTCTTCCTGATCAATGTTAGTAATTAATTACACTTGGAGTCATCCTCCCAAATCCTTTGACAATTAACTCCTGGTGATTGTGAATAAAATCGGTTGGTGAAAATTAGTAGGAAAGAGAAAATTCATTCCTCACCCGTCTTCTGATGAATTTCCCATGGAATCATCCACCGGAAAAACAATTGCATTCTCTCTTGGTGCCTTGGAACAGATCGGTTTGTGCAAATTACTCAAAGTACGAAAATCATTCTTTACAAGCACCTAGTGGTAAAGACTCCAGCAATCCTCCAGCAATACTCTCCTCC
Organism: Eretmochelys imbricata; assembly: GCF_965152235.1. NCBI lineage: Eukaryota > Metazoa > Chordata > Testudines > Cheloniidae > Eretmochelys > Eretmochelys imbricata. The sequence continues at coordinate 2,394,423 of NW_027554341.1, read as the reverse complement.
TGAGTTTGTCGAGATTGGTTCATGAAAATTACTAAAAAATCAAACATTTATTACTGATCCCTGCAGCTAATTAGTACCTCATGGAATCATCCTCCAAAGACCTTTTCGATACTCTGCTGGTCACTTGGGAGAGATGGGTAGTGTAAATTGCTAAAAAGGAGACCTTCAATACTAATCAGACGTAGCCACTGATGTCTCATGCACGCTTCCTCGAAAACCATTCGGATTCTCTCCTGATCCTTTGGTAGAGATCGGTTCACGAAAGTTACAAAAATTCAACAATAATTACTGATCACTGCTACTCATTAACTCCATCTGGCATGATCCTCCAAATCCTTTCAGATTTGCTTCTGGTGATTTGTTATAGGTCGAGTCTCGAAAATTCCGAAAAATAAGCAATTCTGAACGGCTTCGTGGTAGTCATTCATTCCTCACGTAATGAGCCTCCTTTCTACATTCCAATTCGCTCCTGTTGACTTGGAAGAAATCAGTTCCTGAAATAGACTCAAAATGAGAAATTCATCTTGGATGTGCGCAACAGACAAATTGGAGAAGGAATCTTCCTGAAAGACACGAGGATTCACTTCTCGTCCTATCGTACAGAGCAGTGCGTGAAAATTACTCCAGATGAGAAAGACATGCCTAATCTGGTATCCTGATCTATTGCTCATGGAAACATCCACCAAAACACAAGTCTATTCTCTCCTCAGGATTTGGTGGAGATTGATGGTGAAAATTGCTAAAAATGAGAAAGTTATAAGTGATCCATGCTATAAATCAGTGACAAATGGAATCATCCCCCAAAAGCCTTTCAGATTCGCTTCTTGTGATTTGGTAGATTTCAGTTCATGATTTGATGAAAATTACTCCAAATGAGACAGTTCTTCCTGATCAATGTTAGTAATTAATTACACTTGGAGTCATCCTCCCAAATCCTTTGACAATTAACTCCTGGTGATTGTGAATAAAATCGGTTGGTGAAAATTAGTAGGAAAGAGAAAATTCATTCCTCACCCGTCTTCTGATGAATTTCCCATGGAATCATCCACCGGAAAAACAATTGCATTCTCTCTTGGTGCCTTGGAACAGATCGGTTTGTGCAAATTACTCAAAGTACGAAAATCATTCTTTACAAGCACCTAGTGGTAAAGACTCCAGCAATCCTCCAGCAATACTCTCCTCCTGAGTTTGTCGAGATTGGTTCATGAAAATTACTAAAAAATCAAACATTTATTACTGATCCCTGCAGCTAATTAGTACCTCATGGAATCATCCTCCAAAGACCTTTTCGATACTCTGCTGGTCACTTGGGAGAGATGGGTAGTGTAAATTGCTAAAAAGGAGACCTTCAATACTAATCAGACGTAGCCACTGATGTCTCATGCACGCTTCCTCGAAAAGCCATTCGGATTCTCTCCTGATCCTTTGGTAGAGATCGGTTCACGAAAATTACAAAAATTCAACAATAATTACTGATCACTGCTACTCATTAACTCCATCTGGCATGATCCTCCAAATCCTTTCAGATTTGCTTCTGGTGATTTGTTATAGGTCGAGTCTCGAAAATTCCGAAAAATAAGCAATTCTGAACGGCTTCGTGGTAGTCATTCATTCCTCACGTAATGAGCCTCCTTTCTACATTCCAATTTGCTCCTGTTGACTTGGAAGAAATCAGTTCCTGAAATAGACTCAAAATGAGAAATTCATCTTGGATGTGCGCAACAGACAAATTGGAGAAGGAATCTTCCTGAAAGACCCGAGGATTCACTTCTCGTCCTATGGTACAGAGCAGTGCGTGAAAATTACTCCAGATGAGAAAGACATGCCTAATCTGGTATCCTGATCTATTGCTCATGGAAACATCCACCAAAACACAAGTCTATTCTCTCCTCAGGATTTGGTGGAGATTGATGGTGAAAATTGCTAAAAATGAGAAAGTTATAAGTGATCCATGCTATAAATCAGTGACAAATGGAATCATCCCCCAAAAGCCTTTCAGATTCGCTTCTTGTGATTTGGTAGATATGAGTTCATGATTTGATGAAAATTACTCCAAATGAGACAGTTCTTCCTGATCAATGTTAGTAATTAAATACACTCGGAGTCATCCTCCCAAATCCTTTGACAATTAACTCCTGGTGATTGTGAATAAAATCAGTTGGTGAAAATTAGTAGGAAAGAGAAAATTCATTTCTCACCCGTCTTCTGATGAATTTCCCATGGAATCATCCACCGGAAAAACAATTGCATTCTCCCTTGGTGCCTTGGAACAGATCGGTTTGTGCAAATTACTCAAAGTACGAAAATCATTCTTTACAAGCACCTAGTGGTAAAGACTCCAGCAATCCTCCAGCAATTCTCTCCTCCTGAGTTTGTAGAGACTGGTTCATGAAAATTACTAAAAAATCAAACATTTATTACTGATCTCTGCAGCTAATTAGTACCTCATGGAATCATCCTCCAAAGACCTTTTCGATACTCTGCTGGTCATTTGGGAGAGATGGGTAGTGTAAATTGCTAAAAAGGAGACCTTCAATACTAATCAGACGTAGCCACTGATGTCTCATGCACGCTTCCTCGAAAAGCCATTCGGATTCTCTCCTGATCCTTTGGTAGAGATCGGTTCACGAAAATTACAAAAATTCAACAGTAATTACTGATCACTGCTACTCATTAACTCCATCTGGCATGATCCTCCAAATCCTTTCAGATTTGCTTCTGGTGATTTGTTATAGGTCGAGTCTCGAAAATTCCGAAAAATAAGCAATTCTGAATGGCTTCGTGGTAGTCATTCATTCCTCACGTAATGAGCCTCCTTTGTACATTCCAATTCGCTCCTGTTGACTTGGAAGAAATCAGTTCCTGAAATAGACTCAAAATGAGAAATTCATCTTGGATGTGCGCAACAGACAAATTGGAGAAGGAATCTTCCTGAAAGACCCGAGGATTCACTTCTCGTCCTATGGTACAGAGCAGTGCGTGAAAATTACTCCAGATGAGAAAGACATGCCTAATCTGGTATCCTGATCTATTGCTCATGGAAACATCCACCAAAACACAAGTCTATTCTCTCCTCAGGATTTGGTGGAGATTGATGGTGAAAATTGCTAAAAATGAGAAAGTTATAAGTGATCCATGCTATAAATCAGTGACAAATGGAATCATCCCCCAAAAGCCTTTCAGATTCGCTTCTTGTGATTTGGTAGATATGAGTTCATGATTTGATGAAAATTACTCCAAATGAGACAGTTCTTCCTGATCAATGTTAGTAATTAATTACACTCGGAGTCATCCTCCCAAATCCTTTGACAATTAACTCCTGGTGATTGTGAATAAAATCGGTTGGTGAAAATTAGTAGGAAAGAGAAAATTCATTCCTCACCCGTCTTCTGATGAATTTCCCATGGAATCATCCACCGGAAAAACAATTGCATTCTCCCTTGGTGCCTTGGAACAGATCGGTTTGTGCAAATTACTCAAAGTACGAAAATCATTCTTTACAAGCACCTAGTGGTAAAGACTCCAGCAATCCTCCAGCAATTCTCTCCTCCTGAGTTTGTAGAGACTGGTTCATGAAAATTACTAAAAAATCAAACATTTATTACTGATCCCTGCAGCTAATTAGTACCTCATCGAATCATCCTCCAAAGACCTTTTCGATACTCTGCTGGTCACTTGGGAGAGATGGGTAGTGTAAATTGCTAAAAAGGAGACCTTCAATACTAATCAGACGTAGCCACTGATGTCTCATGCACGCTTCCTCGAAAAGCCATTCGGATTCTCTCCTGATCCTTTGGTAGAGATCGGTTCACGAAAATTACAAAAATTCAACAATAATTACTGATCACTGCTACTCATTAACTCCATCTGGCATGATCCTCCAAATCCTTTCAGATTTGCTTCTGGTGATTTGTTATAGGTCGAGTCTCGAAAATTCCGAAAAATAAGCAATTCTGAACGGCTTCGTGGTAGTCATTCATTCCTCACGTAATGAGCCTCCTTTGTACATTCCAATTCGCTCCTGTTGACTTGGAAGAAATCAGTTCCTGAAATAGACTCAAAATGAGAAATTCATCTTGGATGTGCGCAACAGACAAATTGGAGAAGGAATCTTCCTGAAAGACCCGAGGATTCACTTCTCGTCCTATGGTACAGAGCAGTGCGTGAAAATTACTCCAGATGAGAAAGACATGCCTAATCTGGTATCCTGATCTATTGCTCATGGAAACATCCACCAAAACACAAGTCTATTCTCTCCTCAGGATTTGGTGGAGATTGATGGTGAAAATTGCTAAAAATGAGAAAGTTATAAGTGATCCATGCTATAAATCAGTGACAAATGGAATCATCCCCCAAAAGCCTTTCAGATTCGCTTCTTGTGATTTGGTAGATATGAGTTCATGATTTGATGAAAATTACTCCAAATGAGACAGTTCTTCCTGATCAATGTTAGTAATTAATTACACTCGGAGTCATCCTCCCAAATCCTTTGACAATTAACTCCTGGTGATTGTGAATAAAATCGGTTGGTGAAAATTAGTAGGAAAGAGAAAATTCATTTCTCACCCGTCTTCTGATGAATTTCCCATGGAATCATCCACCAGAAAAACAATTGCATTCTCCCTTGGTGCCTTGGAACAGATCGGTTTGTGCAAATTACTCAAAGTACGAAAATCATTCTTTACAAGCACCTAGTGGTAAAGACTCCAGCAATCCTAAAGCAATTCTCTCCTCCTGAGTTTGTAGAGATTGGTTCATGAAAATTACTAAAAAATCAAACATTTATTACTGATCTCTGCAGCTAATTAGTACCTCATGGAATCATCCTCCAAAGACCTTTTCGATACTCTGCTGGTCATTTGGGAGAGATGGGTAGTGTAAATTGCTAAAAAGGAGACCTTCAATACTAATCAGACGTAGCCACTGATGTCTCATGCACGCTTCCTCGAAAAGCCATTCGGATTCTCTCCTGATCCTTTGGTAGAGATCGGTTCACGAAAATTACAAAAATTCAACAGTAATTACTGATCACTGCTACTCATTAACTCCATCTGGCATGATCCTCCAAATCCTTTCAGATTTGCTTCTGGTGATTTGTTATAGGTCGAGTCTCGAAAATTCCGAAAAATAAGCAATTCTGAACGGCTTCGTGGTAGTCATTCATTCCTCACGTAATGAGCCTCCTTTGTACATTCCAATTCGCTCCTGTTGACTTGGAAGAAATCAGTTCCTGAAATAGACTCAAAATGAGAAATTCATCTTGGATGTGCGCAACAGACAAATTGGAGAAGGAATCTTCCTGAAAGACCCGAGGATTCACTTCTCATCCTATGGTACAGAGCAGTGCGTGAAAATTACTCCAGATGAGAAAGACATGCCTAATCTGGTATCCTGATCTATTGCTCATGGAAACATCCACCAAAACACAAGTCTATTCTCTCCTCAGGATTTGGTGGAGATTGATGGTGAAAATTGCTAAAAATGAGAAAGTTATAAGTGATCCATGCTATAAATCAGTGACAAATGGAATCATCCCCCAAAAGCCTTTCAGATTCGCTTCTTGTGATTTGGTAGATTTCAGTTCATGATTTGATGAAAATTACTCCAAATGAGACAGTTCTTCCTGATCAATGTTAGTAATTAATTACACTTGGAGTCATCCTCCCAAATCCTTTCACAATTAACTCCTGGTGATTGTGAATAAAATCGGTTGGTGAAAATTAGTAGGAAAGAGAAAATTCATTTCTCACCCGTCTTCTGATGAATTTCCCATGGAATCATCCACCGGAAAAACAATTGCATTCTCTCTTGGTGCCTTGGAACAGATCGGTTTGTGCAAATTACTCAAAGTACGAAAATCATTCTTTACAAGCACCTAGTGGTAAAGACTCCAGCAATCCTCCAGCAATACTCTCCTCCTGAGTTTGTCGAGATTGGTTCATGAAAATTAATAAAAAATCAAACATTTATTACTGATCCCTGCAGCTAATTAGTACCTCATGGAATCATCCTCCAAAGACCTTTTCGATACTCTGCTGGTCACTTGGGAGAGATGGGTAGTGTAAATTGCTAAAAAGGAGACCTTCAATACTAATCAGACGTAGCCACTGATGTCTCATGCACGCTTCCTCGAAAAGCCATTCGGATTCTCTCCTGATCCTTTGGTAGAGATCGGTTCACGAAAATTACAAAAATTCAACAATAATTACTGATCACTGCTACTCATTAACTCCATCTGGCATGATCCTCCAAATCCTTTCAGATTTGCTTCTGGTGATTTGTTATAGGTCGAGTCTCGAAAATTCCGAAAAATAAGCAATTCTGAACGGCTTCGTGGTAGTCATTCATTCCTCACGTAATGAGCCTCCTTTCTACATTCCAATTCACTCCTGTTGACTTGGAAGAAATCAGTTCCTGAAATAGACTCAAAATGAGAAATTCATCTTGGATGTGCGCAACAGACAAATTGGAGAAGGAATCTTCCTGAAAGACCCGAGGATTCACTTCTCGTCCTATGGTACAGAGCAGTGCGTGAAAATTACTCCAGATGAGAAAGACATGCCTAATCTGGTATCCTGATCTATTGCTCATGGAAACATCCACGAAAACACAAGTCTATTCTCTCCTCAGGATTTGGTGGAGATTGATGGTGAAAATTGCTAAAAATGAGAAAGTTATAAGTGATCCATGCTATAAATCAGTGACAAATGGAATCATCCCCCAAAAGCCTTTCAGATTCGCTTCTTGTGATTTGGTAGATATGAGTTCATGATTTGATGAATATTACTCCAAATGAGACAGTTCTTCCTGATCAATGTTAGTAATTAATTACACTCGGAGTCATCCTCCCAAATCCTTTGACAATTAACTCCTGGTGATTGTGAATAAAATCGGTTGGTGAAAATTAGTAGGAAAGAGAAAATTCATTTCTCACCCGTCTTCTGATGAATTTCCCATGGAATCATCCACCGGAAAAACAATTGCATTCTCCCTTGGTGCCTTGGAACAGATCGGTTTGTGCAAATTACTCAAAGTACGAAAATCATTCTTTACAAGCACCTAGTGGTAAAGACTCCAGCAATCCTCCAGCAATTCTCTCCTCCTGAGTTTGTAGAGACTGGTTCATGAAAATTACTAAAAAATCAAACATTTATTACTGATCCATGCAGCTAATTAGTACCTCATGGAATCATCCTCCAAAGACCTTTTCGATACTCTGCTGGTCACTTGGGAGAGATGGGTAGTGTAAATTGCTAAAAAGGAGACCTTCAATACTAATCAGATGTAGCCACTGATGTCTCATGCACGCTTCCTCGAAAAGCCATTCGGATTCTCTCCTGATCCTTTGGTAGAGATCGGTTCACGAAAATTACAAAAATTCAACAGTAATTACTGATCACTGCTACTCATTAACTCCATCTGGCATGATCCTCCAAATCCTTTCAGATTTGCTTCTGGTGATTTGTTATAGGTCGAGTCTCGAAAATTCCGAAAAATAAGCAATTCTGAACGGCTTCGTGGTAGTCATTCATTCCTCACGTAATGAGCCTCCTTTGTACATTCCAATTCGCTCCTGTTGACTTGGAAGAAATCAGTTCCTGAAATAGACTCAAAATGAGAAATTCATCTTGGATGTGCGCAACAGACAAATTGGAGAAGGAATCTTCCTGAAAGACCCGAGGATTCACTTCTCGTCCTATGGTACAGAGCAGTGCGTGAAAATTACTCCAGATGAGAAAGACATGCCTAATCTGGTATCCTGATCTATTGCTCATGGAAACATCCACCAAAACACAAGTCTATTCTCTCCTCAGGATTTGGTGGAGATTGATGGTGAAAATTGCTAAAAATGAGAAAGTTATAAGTGATCCATGCTATAAATCAGTGACAAATGGAATCATCCCCCAAAAGCCTTTCAGATTCGCTTCTTGTGATTTGGTAGATTTCAGTTCATGATTTGATGAAAATTACTCCAAATGAGACAGTTCTTCCTGATCAATGTTAGTAATTAATTACACTTGGAGTCATCCTCCCAAATCCTTTGACAATTAACTCCTGGTGATTGTGAATAAAATCGGTTGGTGAAAATTAGTAGGAAAGAGAAAATTCATTCCTCACCCGTCTTCTGATGAATTTCCCATGGAATCATCCACCGGAAAAACAATTGCATTCTCTCTTGGTGCCTTGGAACAGATCGTTTTGTGCAAATTACTCAAAGTACGAAAATCATTCTTTACAAGCACCTAGTGGTAAAGACTCCAGCAATCCTCCAGCAATACTCTCCTCCTGAGTTTGTCGAGATTGGTTCATGAAAATTACTAAAAAATCAAACATTTATTACTGATCCCTGCAGCTAATTAGTACCTCATGGAATCATCCTCCAAAGACCTTTTAGCTACTCTGCTGGTCACTTGGGAGAGATGGGTAGTGTAAATTGCTAAAAAGGAGACCTTCAATACTAATCAGACGTAGCCACTGATGTCTCATGCACGCTTCCTCGAAAAGCCATTCGGATTCTCTCCTGATCCTTTGGTAGAGATCGGTTCACGAAAATTACAAAAATTCAACAATAATTACTGATCACTGCTACTCATTAACTCCATCTGGCATGATCCTCCAAATCCTTTCAGATTTGCTTCTGGTGATTTGTTATAGGTCGAGTCTCGAAAATTCCGAAAAATAAGCAATTCTGAACGGCTTCGTGGTAGTCATTCATTCCTCACGTAATGAGCCTCCTTTGTACATTCCAATTCGCTCCTGTTGACTTGGAAGAAATCAGTTCCTGAAATAGACTCAAAATGAGAAATTCATCTTGGATGTGCGCAACAGACAAATTGGAGAAGGAATCTTCCTGAAAGACCCGAGGATTCACTTCTCGTCCTATGGTACAGAGCAGTGCATGAAAATTACTCCAGATGAGAAAGACATGCCTAATCTGGTATCCTGATCTATTGCTCATGGAAACATCCACCAAAACACAAGTCTATTCTCTCCTCAGGATTTGGTGGAGATTGATGGTGAAAATTGCTAAAAATGAGAAAGTTATAAGTGATCCATGCTATAAATCAGTGACAAATGGAATCATCCCCCAAAAGCCTTTCAGATTCGCTTCTTGTGATTTGGTAGATATGAGTTCATGATTTGATGAAAATTACTCCAAATGAGACAGTTATTCCTGATCAATGTTAGTAATTAATTACACTCGGAGTCATCCTCCCAAATCCTTTGACAATTAACTCCTGGTGATTGTGAATAAAATCGGTTGGTGAAAATTAGTAGGAAAGAGAAAATTCATTCCTCACCCGTCTTCTGATGAATTTCCCATGGAATCATCCACCGGAAAAACAATTGCATTCTCTCTTGGTGCCTTGGAACAGATCGGTTTGTGCAAATTACTCAAAGTACGAAAATCATTCTTTACAAGCACCTAGTGGTAAAGACTCCAGCAATCCGCCAGCAATACTCTCCTCCTGAGTTTGTCGAGATTGGTTCATGAAAATTACTAAAAAATCAAACATTTATTACTGATCCCTGCAGCTAATTAGTACCTCATGGAATCATCCTCCAAAGACCTTTCGATACTCTGCTGGTCACTTGGGAGAGATGGGTAGTGTAAATTGCTAAAAAGGGGACCTTCAATACCAATCAGACGTAGCCACTGATGTCTCATGCACGCTTCCTCGAAAAGCCATTCGGATTCTCTCCTGATCCTTTGGTAGAGATCGGTTCACGAAAATTACAAAAATTCAACAATAATTACTGATCACTGCTACTCATTAACTCCATCTGGCATGATCCTCCAAATCCTTTCAGATTTGCTTCTGGTGATTTGTTATAGGTCGAGTCTCGAAAATTCCAAAAAATAAGCAATTCTGAACGGCTTCGTGGTAGTCATTCATTCCTCACGTAATGAGCCTCCTTTCTACATTCCAATTCGCTCCTGTTGACTTGGAAGAAATCAGTTCCTGAAATAGACTCAAAATGAGAAATTCATCTTGGATGTGCGCAACAGACAAATTGGAGAAGGAATCTTCCTGAAAGACCCGAGGATTCACTTCTCGTCCTATGGTACAGAGCAGTGCGTGAAAATTACTCCAGATGAGAAAGACATGCCTAATCTGGTATCCTGATCTATTGCTCATGGAAACATCCACGAAAACACAAGTCTATTCTCTCCTCAGGATTTGGTGGAGATTGATGGTGAAAATTGCTAAAAATGAGAAAGTTATAAGTGATCCATGCTATAAATCAGTGACAAATGGAATCATCCCCCAAAAGCCTTTCAGATTCGCTTCTTGTGATTTGGTAGATATGAGTTCATGATTTGATGAAAATTACTCCAAATGAGACAGTTCTTCCTGATCAATGTTAGTAATTAATTACACTCGGAGTCATCCTCCCAAATCCTTTGACAATTAACTCCTGGTGATTGTGAATAAAATCGGTTGGTGAAAATTAGTAGGAAAGAGAAAATTCATTTCTCACCCGTCTTCTGATGAATATCCCATGGAATCATCCACCGGAAAAACAATTGCATTCTCCCTTGGTGCCTTGGAACAGATCGGTTTGTGCAAATTACTCAAAGTACGAAAATCATTCTTTACAAGCACCTAGTGGTAAAGACTCCAGCAATCCTCCAGCAATTCTCTCCTCCTGAGTTTGTAGAGACTGGTTCATGAAAATTACTAAAAAATCAAACATTTATTACTGATCTCTGCAGCTAATTAGTACCTCATGGAATCATCCTCCAAAGACCTTTTCGATACTCTGCTGGTCATTTGGGAGAGATGGGTAGTGTAAATTGCTAAAAAGGAGACCTTCAATACTAATCAGACGTAGCCACTGATGTCTCATGCACGCTTCCTCGAAAAGCCATTCGGATTCTCTCCTGATCCTTTGGTAGAGATCGGTTCACGAAAATTACAAAAATTCAACAATAATTACTGATCACTGCTACTCATTAACTCCATCTGGCATGATCCTCCAAATCCTTTCAGATTTGCTTCTGGTGATTTGTTATAGGTCGAGTCTCGAAAATTCCGAAAAATAAGCAATTCTGAACGGCTTCGTGGTAGTCATTCATTCCTCACGTAATGAGCCTCCTTTGTACATTCCAATTCGCTCCTGTTGACTTGGAAGAAATCAGTTCCTGAAATAGACTCAAAATGAGAAATTCATCTTGGATGTGCGCAACAGACAAATTGGAGAAGGAATCTTCCTGAAAGACCCGAGGATTCACTTCTCGTCCTATGGTACAGAGCAGTGCGTGAAAATTACTCCAGATGAGAAAGACATGCCTAATCTGGTATCCTGATCTATTGCTCATGGAAACATCCACCAAAACACAAGTCTATTCTCTCCTCAGGATTTGGTGGAGATTGATGGTGAAAATTGCTAAAAATGAGAAAGTTATAAGTGATCCATGCTATAAATCAGTGACAAATGGAATCATCCCCCAAAAGCCTTTCAGATTCGCTTCTTGTGATTTGGTAGATATGAGTTCATGATTTGATGAAAATTACTCCAAATGAGACAGTTCTTCCTGATCAATGTTAGTAATTAATTACACTCGGAGTCATCCTCCCAAATCCTTTGACAATTAACTTCTGGTGATTGTGAATAAAATCGGTTGGTGAAAATTAGTAGGAAAGAGAAAATTCATTCCTCACCCGTCTTCTGATGAATTTCCCATGGAATCATCCACCGGAAAAACAATTGCATTCTCCCTTGGTGCCTTGGAACAGATCGGTTTGTGCAAATTACTCAAAGTACGAAAATCATTCTTTACAAGCACCTAGTGGTAAAGACTCCAGCAATCCTCCAGCAATTCTCTCCTCCTGAGTTTGTAGAGACTGGTTCATGAAAATTACTAAAAAATCAAACATTTATTACTGATCCCTGCAGCTAATTAGTACCTCATGGAATCATCCTCCAAAGACCTTTTCGATACTCTGCTGGTCACTTGGGAGAGATGGGTAGTGTAAATTGCTAAAAAGGAGACCTTCAATACTAATCAGACGTAGCCACTGATGTCTCATGCACGCTTCCTCGAAAAGCCATTCGGATTCTCTCCTGATCCTTTGGTAGAGATCGGTTCACGAAAATTACAAAAATTCAACAATAATTACTGATCACTGCTACTCATTAACTCCATCTGGCATGATCCTCCAAATCCTTTCAGATTTGCTTCTGGTGATTTGTTATAGGTCGAGTCTCGAAAATTCCGAAAAATAAGCAATTCTGAACGGCTTCGTGGTAGTCATTCATTCCTCACGTAATGAGCCTCCTTTGTACATTCCAATTCGCTCCTGTTGACCTGGAAGAAATCAGTTCCTGAAATAGACTCAAAATGAGAAATTCATCTTGGATGTGCGCAACAGACAAATTGGAGAAGGAATCTTCCTGAAAGACCCGAGGATTCACTTCTCGTCCTATGGTACAGAGCAGTGCGTGAAAATTACTCCAGATGAGAAAGACATGCCTAATCTGGTATCCTGATCTATTGCTCATGGAAACATCCACCAAAACACAAGTCTATTCTCTCCTCAGGATTTGGTGGAGATTGATGGTGAAAATTGCTAAAAATGAGAAAGTTATAAGTGATCCATGCTATAAATCAGTGACAAATGGAATCATCCCCCAAAAGCCTTTCAGATTCGCTTCTTGTGATTTGGTAGATTTCAGTTCATGATTTGATGAAAATTACTCCAAATGAGACAGTTCTTCCTGATCAATGTTAGTAATTAATTACACTCGGAGTCATCCTCCCAAATCCTTTGACAATTAACTCCTGGTGATTGTGAATAAAATCGGTTGGTGAAAATTAGTAGGAAAGAGAAAATTCATTTCTCACCCGTCTTCTGATGAATTTCCCATGGAATCATCCACCAGAAAAACAATTGCATTCTCCCTTGGTGCCTTGGAACAGATCGGTTTGTGCAAATTACTCAAAGTACGAAAATCATTCTTTACAAGCACCTAGTGGTAAAGACTCCAGCAATCCTAAAGCAATTCTCTCCTCCTGAGTTTGTAGAGACTGGTTCATGAAAATTACTAAAAAATCAAACATTTATTACTGATCTCTGCAGCTAATTAGTACCTCATGGAATCATCCTCCAAAGACCTTTTCGATACTCTGCTGGTCATTTGGGAGAGATGGGTAGTGTAAATTGCTAAAAAGGAGACCTTCAATACTAATCAGACGTAGCCACTGATGTCTCATGCACGCTTCCTCGAAAAGCCATTCGGATTCTCTCCTGATCCTTTGGTAGAGATCGGTTCACGAAAATTACAAAAATTCAACAGTAATTACTGATCACTGCTACTCATTAACTCCATCTGGCATGATCCTCCAAATCCTTTCAGATTTGCTTCTGGTGATTTGTTATAGGTCGAGTCTCGAAAATTCCGAAAAATAAGCAATTCTGAACGGCTTCGTGGTAGTCATTCATTCCTCACGTAATGAGCCTCCTTTGTACATTCCAATTCGCTCCTGTTGACTTGGAAGAAATCAGTTCCTGAAATAGACTCAAAATGAGAAATTCATCTTGGATGTGCGCAACAGACAAATTGGAGAAGGAATCTTCCTGAAAGACCCGAGGATTCACTTCTCATCCTATGGTACAGAGCAGTGCGTGAAAATTACTCCAGATGAGAAAGACATGCCTAATCTGGTATCCTGATCTATTGCTCATGGAAACATCCACCAAAACACAAGTCTATTCTCTCCTCAGGATTTGGTGGAGATTGATGGTGAAAATTGCTAAAAATGAGAAAGTTATAAGTGATCCATGCTATAAATCAGTGACAAATGGAATCATCCCCCAAAAGCCTTTCAGATTCGCTTCTTGTGATTTGGTAGATTTCAGTTCATGATTTGATGAAAATTACTCCAAATGAGACAGTTCTTCCTGATCAATGTTAGTAATTAATTACACTTGGAGTCATCCTCCCAAATCCTTTCACAATTAACTCCTGGTGATTGTGAATAAAATCGGTCGGTGAAAATTAGTAGGAAAGAGAAAATTCATTTCTCACCCGTCTTCTGATGAATTTCCCATGGAATCATCCACCGGAAAAACAATTGCATTCTCTCTTGGTGCCTTGGAACAGATCGGTTTGTGCAAATTACTCAAAGTACGAAAATCATTCTTTACAAGCACCTAGTGGTAAAGACTCCAGCAATCCTCCAGCAATACTCTCCTCCTGAGTTTGTCGAGATTGGTTCATGAAAATTAATTAAAAATCAAACATTTATTACTGATCCCTGCAGCTAATTAGTACCTCATGGAATCATCCTCCAAAGACCTTTTCGATACTCTGCTGGTCACTTGGGAGAGATGGGTAGTGTAAATTGCTAAAAAGGAGACCTTCAATACTAATCAGACGTAGCCACTGATGTCTCATGCACGCTTCCTCGAAAAGCCATTCGGATTCTCTCCTGATCCTTTGGTAGAGATCGGTTCACGAAAATTACAAAAATTCAACAATAATTACTGATCACTGCTACTCATTAACTCCATCTGGCATGATCCTCCAAATCCTTTCAGATTTGCTTCTGGTGATTTGTTATAGGTCGAGTCTCGAAAATTCCGAAAAATAAGCAATTCTGAACGGCTTCGTGGTAGTCATTCATTCCTCACGTAATGAGCCTCCTTTCTACATTCCAATTCACTCCTGTTGACTTGGAAGAAATCAGTTCCTGAAATAGACTCAAAATGAGAAATTCATCTTGGATGTGCGCAACAGACAAATTGGAGAAGGAATCTTCCTGAAAGACCCGAGGATTCACTTCTCGTCCTATGGTACAGAGCAGTGCGTGAAAATTACTCCAGATGAGAAAGACATGCCTAATCTGGTATCCTGATCTATTGCTCATGGAAACATCCACGAAAACACAAGTCTATTCTCTCCTCAGGATTTGGTGGAGATTGATGGTGAAAATTGCTAAAAATGAGAAAGTTATAAGTGATCCATGCTATAAATCAGTGACAAATGGAATCATCCCCCAAAAGCCTTCAAGATTCGCTTCTTGTGATTTGGTAGATATGAGTTCATGATTTGATGAATATTACTCCAAATGAGACAGTTCTTCCTGATCAATGTTAGTAATTAATTACACTCGGAGTCATCCTCCCAAATCCTTTGACAATTAACTCCTGGTGATTGTGAATAAAATCGGTTGGTGAAAATTAGTAGGAAAGAGAAAATTCATTTCTCACCCGTCTTCTGATGAATTTCCCATGGAATCATCCACCGGAAAAACAATTGCATTCTCCCTTGGTGCCTTGGAACAGATCGGTTTGTGCAAATTACTCAAAGTACGAAAATCATTCTTTACAAGCACCTAGTGGTAAAGACTCCAGCAATCCTCCAGCAATTCTCTCCTCCTGAGTTTGTAGAGACTGGTTCATGAAAATTACTAAAAAATCAAACATTTATTACTGATCCATGCAGCTAATTAGTACCTCATGGAATCATCCTCCAAAGACCTTTTCGATACTCTGCTGGTCACTTGGGAGAGATGGGTAGTGTAAATTGCTAAAAAGGAGACCTTCAATACTAATCAGATGTAGCCACTGATGTCTCATGCACGCTTCCTCGAAAAGCCATTCGGATTCTCTCCTGATCCTTTGGTAGAGATCGGTTCACGAAAATTACAAAAATTCAACAGTAATTACTGATCACTGCTACTCATTAACTCCATCTGGCATGATCCTCCAAATCCTTTCAGATTTGCTTCTGGTGATTTGTTATAGGTCGAGTCTCGAAAATTCCGAAAAATAAGCAATTCTGAATGGCTTGGTGGTAGTCATTCATTCCTCACGTAATGAGCCTCCTTTGTACATTCCAATTCGCTCCTGTTGACTTGGAAGAAATCAGTTCCTGAAATAGACTCAAAATGAGAAATTCATCTTGGATGTGCGCAACAGACAAATTGGAGAAGGAATCTTCCTGAAAGACCCGAGGATTCACTTCTCGTCCTATGGTACAGAGCAGTGCGTGAAAATTACTCCAGATGAGAAAGACATGCCTAATCTGGTATCCTGATCTATTGCTCATGGAAACATCCACCAAAACACAAGTCTATTCTCTCCTCAGGATTTGGTGGAGATTGATGGTGAAAATTGCTAAAAATGAGAAAGTTATAAGTGATCCATGCTATAAATCAGTGACAAATGGAATCATCCCCCAAAAGCCTTTCAGATTCGCTTCTTGTGATTTGGTAGATATGAGTTCATGATTTGATGAAAATTACTCCAAATGAGACAGTTCTTCCTGATCAATGTTAGTAATTAATTACACTCGGAGTCATCCTCCCAAATCCTTTGACAATTAACTCCTGGTGATTGTGAATAAAATCGGTTGGTGAAAATTAGTAGGAAAGAGAAAATTCATTTCTCACCCGTCTTCTGATGAATTTCCCATGGAATCATCCACCAGAAAAACAATTGCATTCTCCCTTGGTGCCTTGGAACAGATCGGTTTGTGCAAATTACTCAAAGTACGAAAATCATTCTTTACAAGCACCTAGTGGTAAAGACTCCAGCAATCCTAAAGCAATTCTCTCCTCCTGAGTTTGTAGAGACTGGTTCATGAAAATTACTAAAAAATCAAACATTTATTACTGATCTCTGCAGCTAATTAGTACCTCATGGAATCATCCTCCAAAGACCTTTTCGATACTCTGCTGGTCATTTGGGAGAGATGGGTAGTGTAAATTGCTAAAAAGGAGACCTTCAATACTAATCAGACGTAGCCACTGATGTCTCATGCACGCTTCCTCGAAAAGCCATTCGGATTCTCTCCTGATCCTTTGGTAGAGATCGGTTCACGAAAATTACAAAAATTCAACAGTAATTACTGATCACTGCTACTCATTAACTCCATCTGGCATGATCCTCCAAATCCTTTCAGATTTGCTTCTGGTGATTTGTTATAGGTCGAGTCTCGAAAATTCCGAAAAATAAGCAATTCTGAACGGCTTCGTGGTAGTCATTCATTCCTCACGTAATGAGCCTCCTTTGTACATTCCAATTCGCTCCTGTTGACTTGGAAGAAATCAGTTCCTGAAATAGACTCAAAATGAGAAATTCATCTTGGATGTGCGCAACAGACAAATTGGAGAAGGAATCTTCCTGAAAGACCCGAGGATTCACTTCTCATCCTATGGTACAGAGCAGTGCGTGAAAATTACTCCAGATGAGAAAGACATGCCTAATCTGGTATCCTGATCTATTGCTCATGGAAACATCCACCAAAACACAAGTCTATTCTCTCCTCAGGATTTGGTGGAGATTGATGGTGAAAATTGCTAAAAATGAGAAAGTTATAAGTGATCCATGCTATAAATCAGTGACAAATGGAATCATCCCCCAAAAGCCTTTCAGATTCGCTTCTTGTGATTTGGTAGATTTCAGTTCATGATTTGATGAAAATTACTCCAAATGAGACAGTTCTTCCTGATCAATGTTAGTAATTAATTTCACTTGGAGTCATCCTCCCAAATCCTTTCACAATTAACTCCTGGTGATTTTGAATAAAATCGGTTGGTGAACATTAGTAGGAAAGAGAAAATTCATTTCTCACCCGTCTTCTGATGAATTTCCCATGGAATCATCCACCGGAAAAACAATTGCATTCTCTCTTGGTGCCTTGGAACAGATCGGTTTGTGCAAATTACTCAAAGTACGAAAATCATTCTTTACAAGCACCTAGTGGTAAAGACTCCAGCAATCCTCCAGCAATACTCTCCTCCTGAGTTTGTCGAGATTGGTTCATGAAAATTAATTAAAAATCAAACATTTATTACTGATCCCTGCAGCTAATTAGTACCTCATGGAATCATCCTCCAAAGACCTTTTCGATACTCTGCTGGTCACTTGGGAGAGATGGGTAGTGTAAATTGCTAAAAAGGAGACCTTCAATACTAATCAGACGTAGCCACTGATGTCTCATGCACGCTTCCTCGAAAAGCCATTCGGATTCTCTCCTGATCCTTTGGTAGAGATCGGTTCACGAAAATTACAAAAATTCAACAATAATTACTGATCACTGCTACTCATTAACTCCATCTGGCATGATCCTCCAAATCCTTTCAGATTTGCTTCTGGTGATTTGTTATAGGTCGAGTCTCGAAAATTCCGAAAAATAAGCAATTCTGAACGGCTTCGTGGTAGTCATTCATTCCTCACGTAATGAGCCTCCTTTCTACATTCCAATTCACTCCTGTTGACTTGGAAGAAATCAGTTCCTGAAATAGACTCAAAATGAGAAATTCATCTTGGATGTGCGCAACAGACAAATTGGAGAAGGAATCTTCCTGAAAGACCCGAGGATTCACTTCTCGTCCTATGGTACAGAGCAGTGCGTGAAAATTACTCCAGATGAGAAAGACATGCCTAATCTGGTATCCTGATCTATTGCTCATGGAAACATCCACGAAAACACAAGTCTATTCTCTCCTCAGGATTTGGTGGAGATTGATGGTGAAAATTGCTAAAAATGAGAAAGTTATAAGTGATCCATGCTATAAATCAGTGACAAATGGAATCATCCCCCAAAAGCCTTCAAGATTCGCTTCTTGTGATTTGGTAGATATGAGTTCATGATTTGATGAATATTACTCCAAATGAGACAGTTCTTCCTGATCAATGTTAGTAATTAATTACACTCGGAGTCATCCTCCCAAATCCTTTGACAATTAACTCCTGGTGATTGTGAATAAAATCGGTTGGTGAAAATTAGTAGGAAAGAGAAAATTCATTTCTCACCCGTCTTCTGATGAATTTCCCATGGAATCATCCACCGGAAAAACAATTGCATTCTCCCTTGGTGCCTTGGAACAGATCGGTTTGTGCAAATTACTCAAAGTACGAAAATCATTCTTTACAAGCACCTAGTGGTAAAGACTCCAGCAATCCTCCAGCAATTCTCTCCTCCTGAGTTTGTAGAGACTGGTTCATGAAAATTACTAAAAAATCAAACATTTATTACTGATCCATGCAGCTAATTAGTACCTCATGGAATCATCCTCCAAAGACCTTTTCGATACTCTGCTGGTCACTTGGGAGAGATGGGTAGTGTAAATTGCTAAAAAGGAGACCTTCAATACTAATCAGATGTAGCCACTGATGTCTCATGCACGCTTCCTCGAAAAGCCATTCGGATTCTCTCCTGATCCTTTGGTAGAGATCGGTTCACGAAAATTACAAAAATTCAACAGTAATTACTGATCACTGCTACTCATTAACTCCATCTGGCATGATCCTCCAAATCCTTTCAGATTTGCTTCTGGTGATTTGTTATAGGTCGAGTCTCGAAAATTCCGAAAAATAAGCAATTCTGAATGGCTTGGTGGTAGTCATTCATTCCTCACGTAATGAGCCTCCTTTGTACATTCCAATTCGCTCCTGTTGACTTGGAAGAAATCAGTTCCTGAAATAGACTCAAAATGAGAAATTCATCTTGGATGTGCGCAACAGACAAATTGGAGAAGGAATCTTCCTGAAAGACCCGAGGATTCACTTCTCGTCCTATGGTACAGAGCAGTGCGTGAAAATTACTCCAGATGAGAAAGACATGCCTAATCTGGTATCCTGATCTATTGCTCATGGAAACATCCACCAAAACACAAGTCTATTCTCTCCTCAGGATTTGGTGGAGATTGATGGTGAAAATTGCTAAAAATGAGAAAGTTATAAGTGATCCATGCTATAAATCAGTGACAAATGGAATCATCCCCCAAAAGCCTTTCAGATTCGCTTCTTGTGATTTGGTAGATATGAGTTCATGATTTGATGAAAATTACTCCAAATGAGACAGTTCTTCCTGATCAATGTTAGTAATTAATTACACTCGGAGTCATCCTCCCAAATCCTTTGACAATTACCTCCTGGTGATTGTGAATAAAATCGGTTGGTGAAAATTAGTAGGAAAGAGAAAATTCATTCCTCACCCGTCTTCTGATGAATTTCCCATGGAATCATCCACCGGAAAAACAATTGCATTCTCCCTTGGTGCCTTGGAACAGATCGGTTTGTGCAAATTACTCAAAGTACGAAAATCATTCTTTACAAGCACCTAGTGGTAAAGACTCCAGCAATCCTCCAGCAATTCTCTCCTCCTGAGTTTGTAGAGACTGGTTCATGAAAATTACTAAAAAATCAAACATTTATTACTGATCCATGCAGCTAATTAGTACCTCATGGAATCATCCTCCAAAGACCTTTTCGATACTCTGCTGGTCACTTGGGAGAGATGGGTAGTGTAAATTGCTAAAAAGGAGACCTTCAATACTAATCAGATGTAGCCACTGATGTCTCATGCACGCTTCCTCGAAAAGCCATTCGGATTCTCTCCTGATCCTTTGGTAGAGATCGGTTCACGAAAATTACAAAAATTCAACAGTAATTACTGATCACTGCTACTCATTAACTCCATCTGGCATGATCCTCCAAATCCTTTCAGATTTGCTTCTGGTGATTTGTTATAGGTCGAGTCTCGAAAATTCCGAAAAATAAGCAATTCTGAACGGCTTCGTGGTAGTCATTCATTCCTCACGTAATGAGCCTCCTTTGTACATTCCAATTCGCTCCTGTTGACTTGGAAGAAATCAGTTCCTGAAATAGACTCAAAATGAGAAATTCATCTTGGATGTGCGCAACAGACAAATTGGAGAAGGAATCTTCCTGAAAGACCCGAGGATTCACTTCTCGTCCTATGGTACAGAGCAGTGCGTGAAAATTACTCCAGATGAGAAAGACATGCCTAATCTGGTATCCTGATCTATTGCTCATGGAAATATCCACCAAAACACAAGTCTATTCTCTCCTCAGGATTTGGTGGAGATTGATGGTGAAAATTGCTAAAAATGAGAAAGTTATAAGTGATCCATGCTATAAATCAGTGACAAATGGAATCATCCCCCAAAAGCCTTTCAGATTCGCTTCTTGTGATTTGGTAGATTTCAGTTCATGATTTGATGAAAATTACTCCAAATGAGACAGTTCTTCCTGATCAATGTTAGTAATTAATTACACTCGGAGTCATCCTCCCAAATCCTTTGACAATTAACTCCTGGTGATTGTGAATAAAATCGGTTGGTGAAAATTAGTAGGAAAGAGAAAATTCATTCCTCACCCGTCTTCTGATGAATTTCTCATGGAATCATCCACCGGAAAAACAATTGCATTCTCTCTTGGTGCCTTGGAACAGATCGGTTTGTGCAAATTACTCAAAGTACGAAAATCATTCTTTACAAGCACCTAGTGGTAAAGACTCCAGCAATCCTCCAGCAATACTCTCCTCCTGAGTTTGTCGAGATTGGTTCATGAAAATTACTAAAAAATCAAACATTTATTACTGATCCCTGCAGCTAATTAGTACCTCATGGAATCATCCTCCAAAGACCTTTTAGCTACTCTGCTGGTCACTTGGGAGAGATGGGTAGTGTAAATTGCTAAAAAGGAGACCTTCAATACTAATCAGACGTAGCCACTGATGTCTCATGCACGCTTCCTCGAAAAGCCATTCGGATTCTCTCCTGATCCTTTGGTAGAGATCGGTTCACGAAAATTACAAAAATTCAACAATAATTACTGATCACTGCTACTCATTAACTCCATCTGGCATGATCCTCCAAATCCTTTCAGATTTGCTTCTGGTGATTTGTTATAGGTCGAGTCTCAAAAATTCCGAAAAATAAGCAATTCTGAACGGCTTCGTGGTAGTCATTCATTCCTCACGTAATGAGCCTCCTTTGTACATTCCAATTCGCTCCTGTTGACTTGGAAGAAATCAGTTCCTGAAATAGACTCAAAATGAGAAATTCATCTTGGATGTGCGCAACAGACAAATTGGAGAAGGAATCTTCCTGAAAGACCCGAGGATTCACTTCTCGTCCTATGGTACAGAGCAGTGCGTGAAAATTACTCCAGATGAGAAAGACATGCCTAATCTGGTATCCTGATCTATTGCTCATGGAAACATCCACCAAAACACAAGTCTATTCTCTCCTCAGGATTTGGTGGAGATTGATGGTGAAAATTGCTAAAAATGAGAAAGTTATAAGTGATCCATGCTATAAATCAGTGACAAATGGAATCATCCCCCAAAAGCCTTTCAGATTCGCTTCTTGTGATTTGGTAGATATGAGTTCATGATTTGATGAAAATTACTCCAAATGAGACAGTTATTCCTGATCAATGTTAGTAATTAATTACACTCGGAGTCATCCTCCCAAATCCTTTGACAATTAACTCCTGGTGATTGTGAATAAAATCGGTTGGTGAAAATTAGTAGGAAAGAGAAAATTCATTCCTCACCCGTCTTCTGATGAATTTCCCATGGAATCATCCACCGGAAAAACAATTGCATTCTCTTTTGGTGCCTTGGAACAGATCGGTTTGTGCAAATTACTCAAAGTACGAAAATCATTCTTTACAAGCACCTAGTGGTAAAGACTCCAGCAATCCGCCAGCAATACTCTCCTCCTGAGTTTGTCGAGATTGGTTCATGAAAATTACTAAAAAATCAAACATTTATTACTGATCCCTGCAGCTAATTAGTACCTCATGGAATCATCCTCCAAAGACCTTTTCGATACTCTGCTGGTCACTTGGGAGAGATGGGTAGTGTAAATTGCTAAAAAGGGGACCTTCAATACCAATCAGACGTAGCCACTGATGTCTCATGCACGCTTCCTCGAAAAGCCATTCGGATTCTCTCCTGATCCTTTGGTAGAGATCGGTTCACGAAAATTACAAAAATTCAACAATAATTACTGATCACTGCTACTCATTAACTCCATCTGGCATGATCCTCCAAATCCTTTCAGATTTGCTTCTGGTGATTTGTTATAGGTCGAGTCTCGAAAATTCCAAAAAATAAGCAATTCTGAACGGCTTCGTGGTAGTCATTCATTCCTCACGTAATGAGCCTCCTTTCTACATTCCAATTCGCTCCTGTTGACTTGGAAGAAATCAGTTCCTGAAATAGACTCAAAATGAGAAATTCATCTTGGATGTGCGCAACAGACAAATTGGAGAAGGAATCTTCCTGAAAGACCCGAGGATTCACTTCTCGTCCTATGGTACAGAGCAGTGCGTGAAAATTACTCCAGATGAGAAAGACATGCCTAATCTGGTATCCTGATCTATTGCTCATGGAAACATCCACGAAA
Organism: Eretmochelys imbricata; assembly: GCF_965152235.1. Lineage (NCBI taxonomy): Eukaryota > Metazoa > Chordata > Testudines > Cheloniidae > Eretmochelys > Eretmochelys imbricata. The sequence goes on along the minus strand of NW_027554341.1, from coordinate 2,371,241 downwards.
ACACAAGTCTATTCTCTCCTCAGGATTTGGTGGAGATTGATGGTGAAAATTGCTAAAAATGAGAAAGTTATAAGTGATCCATGCTATAAATCAGTGACAAATGGAATCATCCCCCAAAAGCCTTTCAGATTCGCTTCTTGTGATTTGGTAGATATGAGTTCATGATTTGATGAAAATTACTCCAAATGAGACAGTTATTCCTGATCAATGTTAGTAATTAATTACACTCGGAGTCATCCTCCCAAATCCTTTGACAATTAACTCCTGGTGATTGTGAATAAAATCGGTTGGTGAAAATTAGTAGGAAAGAGAAAATTCATTCCTCACCCGTCTTCTGATGAATTTCCCATGGAATCATCCACCGGAAAAACAATTGCATTCTCCCTTGGTGCCTTGGAACAGATCGGTTTGTGCAAATTACTCAAAGTACGAAAATCATTCTTTACAAGCACCTAGTGGTAAAGACTCCAGCAATCCTCCAGCAATTCTCTCCTCCTGAGTTTGTAGAGACTGGTTCATGAAAATTACTAAAAAATCAAACATTTATTACTGATCCATGCAGCTAATTAGTACCTCATGGAATCATCCTCCAAAGACCTTTTCGATACTCTGCTGGTCACTTGGGAGAGATGGGTAGTGTAAATTGCTAAAAAGGAGACCTTCAATACTAATCAGATGTAGCCACTGATGTCTCATGCACGCTTCCTCGAAAAGCCATTCGGATTCTCTCCTGATCCTTTGGTAGAGATCGGTTCACGAAAATTACAAAAATTCAACAGTAATTACTGATCACTGCTACTCATTAACTCCATCTGGCATGATCCTCCAAATCCTTTCAGATTTGCTTCTGGTGATTTGTTATAGGTCGAGTCTCGAAAATTCCGAAAAATAAGCAATTCTGAATGGCTTGGTGGTAGTCATTCATTCCTCACGTAATGAGCCTCCTTTGTACATTCCAATTCGCTCCTGTTGACTTGGAAGAAATCAGTTCCTGAAATAGACTCAAAATGAGAAATTCATCTTGGATGTGCGCAACAGACAAATTGGAGAAGGAATCTTCCTGAAAGACCCGAGGATTCACTTCTCGTCCTATGGTACAGAGCAGTGCGTGAAAATTACTCCAGATGAGAAAGACATGCCTAATCTGGTATCCTGATCTATTGCTCATGGAAACATCCACCAAAACACAAGTCTATTCTCTCCTCAGGATTTGGTGGAGATTGATGGTGAAAATTGCTAAAAATGAGAAAGTTATAAGTGATCCATGCTATAAATCAGTGACAAATGGAATCATCCCCCAAAAGCCTTTCAGATTCGCTTCTTGTGATTTGGTAGATATGAGTTCATGATTTGATGAAAATTACTCCAAATGAGACAGTTCTTCCTGATCAATGTTAGTAATTAATTACACTCGGAGTCATCCTCCCAAATCCTTTGACAATTACCTCCTGGTGATTGTGAATAAAATCGGTTGGTGAAAATTAGTAGGAAAGAGAAAATTCATTCCTCACCCGTCTTCTGATGAATTTCCCATGGAATCATCCACCGGAAAAACAATTGCATTCTCCCTTGGTGCCTTGGAACAGATCGGTTTGTGCAAATTACTCAAAGTACGAAAATCATTCTTTACAAGCACCTAGTGGTAAAGACTCCAGCAATCCTCCAGCAATTCTCTCCTCCTGAGTTTGTAGAGACTGGTTCATGAAAATTACTAAAAAATCAAACATTTATTACTGATCCATGCAGCTAATTAGTACCTCATGGAATCATCCTCCAAAGACCTTTTCGATACTCTGCTGGTCACTTGGGAGAGATGGGTAGTGTAAATTGCTAAAAAGGAGACCTTCAATACTAATCAGATGTAGCCACTGATGTCTCATGCACGCTTCCTCGAAAAGCCATTCGGATTCTCTCCTGATCCTTTGGTAGAGATCGGTTCACGAAAATTACAAAAATTCAACAGTAATTACTGATCACTGCTACTCATTAACTCCATCTGGCATGATCCTCCAAATCCTTTCAGATTTGCTTCTGGTGATTTGTTATAGGTCGAGTCTCGAAAATTCCGAAAAATAAGCAATTCTGAACGGCTTCGTGGTAGTCATTCATTCCTCACGTAATGAGCCTCCTTTGTACATTCCAATTCGCTCCTGTTGACTTGGAAGAAATCAGTTCCTGAAATAGACTCAAAATGAGAAATTCATCTTGGATGTGCGCAACAGACAAATTGGAGAAGGAATCTTCCTGAAAGACCCGAGGATTCACTTCTCGTCCTATGGTACAGAGCAGTGCGTGAAAATTACTCCAGATGAGAAAGACATGCCTAATCTGGTATCCTGATCTATTGCTCATGGAAACATCCACCAAAACACAAGTCTATTCTCTCCTCAGGATTTGGTGGAGATTGATGGTGAAAATTGCTAAAAATGAGAAAGTTATAAGTGATCCATGCTATAAATCAGTGACAAATGGAATCATCCCCCAAAAGCCTTTCAGATTCGCTTCTTGTGATTTGGTAGATTTCAGTTCATGATTTGATGAAAATTACTCCAAATGAGACAGTTCTTCCTGATCAATGTTAGTAATTAATTACACTTGGAGTCATCCTCCCAAATCCTTTGACAATTAACTCCTGGTGATTGTGAATAAAATCGGTTGGTGAAAATTAGTAGGAAAGAGAAAATTCATTCCTCACCCGTCTTCTGATGAATTTCTCATGGAATCATCCACCGGAAAAACAATTGCATTCTCTCTTGGTGCCTTGGAACAGATCGGTTTGTGCAAATTACTCAAAGTACGAAAATCATTCTTTACAAGCACCTAGTGGTAAAGACTCCAGCAATCCTCCAGCAATACTCTCCTCCTGAGTTTGTCGAGATTGGTTCATGAAAATTACTAAAAAATCAAACATTTATTACTGATCCCTGCAGCTAATTAGTACCTCATGGAATCATCCTCCAAAGACCTTTTAGCTACTCTGCTGGTCACTTGGGAGAGATGGGTAGTGTAAATTGCTAAAAAGGAGACCTTCAATACTAATCAGACGTAGCCACTGATGTCTCATGCACGCTTCCTCGAAAAGCCATTCGGATTCTCTCCTGATCCTTTGGTAGAGATCGGTTCACGAAAATTACAAAAATCAACAATAATTACTGATCACTGCTACTCATTAACTCCATCTGGCATGATCCTCCAAATCCTTTCAGATTTGCTTCTGGTGATTTGTTATAGGTCGAGTCTCAAAAATTCCGAAAAATAAGCAATTCTGAACGGCTTCGTGGTAGTCATTCATTCCTCACGTAATGAGCCTCCTTTGTACATTCCAATTCGCTCCTGTTGACTTGGAAGAAATCAGTTCCTGAAATAGACTCAAAATGAGAAATTCATCTTGGATGTGCGCAACAGACAAATTGGAGAAGGAATCTTCCTGAAAGACCCGAGGATTCACTTCTCGTCCTATGGTACAGAGCAGTGCGTGAAAATTACTCCAGATGAGAAAGACATGCCTAATCTGGTATCCTGATCTATTGCTCATGGAAACATCCACCAAAACACAAGTCTATTCTCTCCTCAGGATTTGGTGGAGATTGATGGTGAAAATTGCTAAAAATGAGAAAGTTATAAGTGATCCATGCTATAAATCAGTGACAAATGGAATCATCCCCCAAAAGCCTTTCAGATTCGCTTCTTGTGATTTGGTAGATATGAGTTCATGATTTGATGAAAATTACTCCAAATGAGACAGTTCTTCCTGATCAATGTTAGTAATTAATTACACTCGGAGTCATCCTCCCAAATCCTTTGACAATTAACTCCTGGTGATTGTGAATAAAATCGGTTGGTGAAAATTAGTAGGAAAGAGAAAATTCATTCCTCACCCGTCTTCTGATGAATTTCCCATGGAATCATCCACCGGAAAAACAATTGCATTCTCTTTTGGTGCCTTGGAACAGATCGGTTTGTGCAAATTACTCAAAGTACGAAAATCATTCTTTACAAGCACCTAGTGGTAAAGACTCCAGCAATCCGCCAGCAATACTCTCCTCCTGAGTTTGTCGAGATTGGTTCATGAAAATTACTAAAAAATCAAACATTTATTACTGATCCCTGCAGCTAATTAGTACCTCATGGAATCATCCTCCAAAGACCTTTTCGATACTCTGCTGGTCACTTGGGAGAGATGGGTAGTGTAAATTGCTAAAAAGGGGACCTTCAATACCAATCAGACGTAGCCACTGATGTCTCATGCACGCTTCCTCGAAAAGCCATTCGGATTCTCTCCTGATCCTTTGGTAGAGATCGGTTCACGAAAATTACAAAAATTCAACAATAATTACTGATCACTGCTACTCATTAACTCCATCTGGCATGATCCTCCAAATCCTTTCAGATTTGCTTCTGGTGATTTGTTATAGGTCGAGTCTCGAAAATTCCAAAAAATAAGCAATTCTGAACGGCTTCGTGGTAGTCATTCATTCCTCACGTAATGAGCCTCCTTTCTACATTCCAATTCGCTCCTGTTGACTTGGAAGAAATCAGTTCCTGAAATAGACTCAAAATGAGAAATTCATCTTGGATGTGCGCAACAGACAAATTGGAGAAGGAATCTTCCTGAAAGACCCGAGGATTCACTTCTCGTCCTATGGTACAGAGCAGTGCGTGAAAATTACTCCAGATGAGAAAGACATGCCTAATCTGGTATCCTGATCTATTGCTCATGGAAACATCCACGAAAACACAAGTCTATTCTCTCCTCAGGATTTGGTGGAGATTGATGGTGAAAATTGCTAAAAATGAGAAAGTTATAAGTGATCCATGCTATAAATCAGTGACAAATGGAATCATCCCCCAAAAGCCTTTCAGATTCGCTTCTTGTGATTTGGTAGATATGAGTTCATGATTTGATGAAAATTACTCCAAATGAGACAGTTATTCCTGATCAATGTTAGTAATTAATTACACTCGGAGTCATCCTCCCAAATCCTTTGACAATTAACTCCTGGTGATTGTGAATAAAATCGGTTGGTGAAAATTAGTAGGAAAGAGAAAATTCATTCCTCACCCGTCTTCTGATGAATTTCCCATGGAATCATCCACCGGAAAAACAATTGCATTCTCTTTTGGTGCCTTGGAACAGATCGGTTTGTGCAAATTACTCAAAGTACGAAAATCATTCTTTACAAGCACCTAGTGGTAAAGACTCCAGCAATCCGCCAGCAATACTCTCCTCCTGAGTTTGTCGAGATTGGTTCATGAAAATTACTAAAAAATCAAACATTTATTACTGATCCCTGCAGCTAATTAGTACCTCATGGAATCATCCTCCAAAGACCTTTTCGATACTCTGCTGGTCACTTGGGAGAGATGGGTAGTGTAAATTGCTAAAAAAGGGGACCTTCAATACCAATCAGACGTAGCCACTGATGTCTCATGCACGCTTCCTCGAAAAGCCATTCGGATTCTCTCCTGATCCTTTGGTAGAGATCGGTTCACGAAAATTACAAAAATTCAACAATAATTACTGATCACTGCTACTCATTAACTCCATCTGGCATGATCCTCCAAATCCTTTCAGATTTGCTTCTGGTGATTTGTTATAGGTCGAGTCTCGAAAATTCCAAAAAATAAGCAATTCTGAACGGCTTCGTGGTAGTCATTCATTCCTCACGTAATGAGCCTCCTTTCTACATTCCAATTCGCTCCTGTTGACTTGGAAGAAATCAGTTCCTGAAATAGACTCAAAATGAGAAATTCATCTTGGATGTGCGCAACAGACAAATTGGAGAAGGAATCTTCCTGAAAGACCCGAGGATTCACTTCTCGTCCTATGGTACAGAGCAGTGCGTGAAAATTACTCCAGATGAGAAAGACATGCCTAATCTGGTATCCTGATCTATTGCTCATGGAAACATCCACGAAAACACAAGTCTATTCTCTCCTCAGGATTTGGTGGAGATTGATGGTGAAAATTGCTAAAAATGAGAAAGTTATAAGTGATCCATGCTATAAATCAGTGACAAATGGAATCATCCCCCAAAAGCCTTTCAGATTCGCTTCTTGTGATTTGGTAGATATGAGTTCATGATTTGATGAAAATTACTCCAAATGAGACAGTTCTTCCTGATCAATGTTAGTAATTAATTACACTCGGAGTCATCCTCCCAAATCCTTTGACAATTAACTCCTGGTGATTGTGAATAAAATCGGTTGGTGAAAATTAGTAGGAAAGAGAAAATTCATTTCTCACCCGTCTTCTGATGAATTTCCCATGGAATCATCCACCGGAAAAACAATTGCATTCTCCCTTGGTGCCTTGGAACAGATCGGTTTGTGCAAATTACTCAAAGTACGAAAATCATTCTTTACAAGCACCTAGTGGTAAAGACTCCAGCAATCCTCCAGCAATTCTCTCCTCCTGAGTTTGTAGAGACTGGTTCATGAAAATTACTAAAAAATCAAACATTTATTACTGATCTCTGCAGCTAATTAGTACCTCATGGAATCATCCTCCAAAGACCTTTTCGATACTCTGCTGGTCATTTGGGAGAGATGGGTAGTGTAAATTGCTAAAAAGGAGACCTTCAATACTAATCAGACGTAGCCACTGATGTCTCATGCACGCTTCCTCGAAAAGCCATTCGGATTCTCTCCTGATCCTTTGGTAGAGATCGGTTCACGAAAATTACAAAAATTCAACAATAATTACTGATCACTGCTACTCATTAACTCCATCTGGCATGATCCTCCAAATCCTTTCAGATTTGCTTCTGGTGATTTGTTATAGGTCGAGTCTCGAAAATTCCGAAAAATAAGCAATTCTGAACGGCTTCGTGGTAGTCATTCATTCCTCACGTAATGAGCCTCCTTTGTACATTCCAATTCGCTCCTGTTGACTTGGAAGAAATCAGTTCCTGAAATAGACTCAAAATGAGAAATTCATCTTGGATGTGCGCAACAGACAAATTGGAGAAGGAATCTTCCTGAAAGACCCGAGGATTCACTTCTCGTCCTATGGTACAGAGCAGTGCGTGAAAATTACTCCAGATGAGAAAGACATGCCTAATCTGGTATCCTGATCTATTGCTCATGGAAACATCCACCAAAACACAAGTCTATTCTCTCCTCAGGATTTGGTGGAGATTGATGGTGAAAATTGCTAAAAATGAGAAAGTTATAAGTGATCCATGCTATAAATCAGTGACAAATGGAATCATCCCCCAAAAGCCTTTCAGATTCGCTTCTTGTGATTTGGTAGATATGAGTTCATGATTTGATGAAAATTACTCCAAATGAGACAGTTCTTCCTGATCAATGTTAGTAATTAATTACACTCGGAGTCATCCTCCCAAATCCTTTGACAATTAACTCCTGGTGATTGTGAATAAAATCGGTTGGTGAAAATTAGTAGGAAAGAGAAAATTCATTCCTCACCCGTCTTCTGATGAATTTCCCATGGAATCATCCACCGGAAAAACAATTGCATTCTCCCTTGGTGCCTTGGAACAGATCGGTTTGTGCAAATTACTCAAAGTACGAAAATCATTCTTTACAAGCACCTAGTGGTAAAGACTCCAGCAATCCTCCAGCAATTCTCTCCTCCTGAGTTTGTAGAGACTGGTTCATGAAAATTACTAAAAAATCAAACATTTATTACTGATCCATGCAGCTAATTAGTACCTCATGGAATCATCCTCCAAAGACCTTTTCGATACTCTGCTGGTCACTTGGGAGAGATGGGTAGTGTAAATTGCTAAAAAGGAGACCTTCAATACTAATCAGACGTAGCCACTGATGTCTCATGCACGCTTCCTCGAAAAGCCATTCGGATTCTCTCCTGATCCTTTGGTAGAGATCGGTTCACGAAAATTACAAAAATTCAACAATAATTACTGATCACTGCTACTCATTAACTCCATCTGGCATGATCCTCCAAATCCTTTCAGATTTGCTTCTGGTGATTTGTTATAGGTCGAGTCTCGAAAGTTCCGAAAAATAAGCAATTCTGAACGGCTTCGTGGTAGTCATTCATTCCTCACGTAATGAGCCTCCTTTCTACATTCCAATTCGCTCCTGTTGACTTGGAAGAAATCAGTTCCTGAAATAGACTCAAAATGAGAAATTCATCTTGGATGTGCGCAACAGACAAATTGGAGAAGGAATCTTCCTGAAAGACCCGAGGATTCACTTCTCGTCCTATGGTACAGAGCAGTGCGTGAAAATTACTCCAGATGAGAAAGACATGCCTAATCTGGTATCCTGATCTATTGCTCATGGAAACATCCACCAAAACACAAGTCTATTCTCTCCTCAGGATTTGGTGGAGATTGATGGTGAAAATTGCTAAAAATGAGAAAGTTATAAGTTATCCATGCTATAAATCAGTGACAAATGGAATCATCCCCCAAAAGCCTTTCAGATTCGCTTCTTGTGATTTGGTAGATATGAGTTCATGATTTGATGAAAATTACTCCAAATGAGACAGTTCTTCCTGATCAATGTTAGTAATTAATTACACTCGGAGTCATCCTCCCAAATCCTTTGACAATTAACTCCTGGTGATTGTGAATAAAATCGGTTGGTGAAAATTAGTAGGAAAGAGAAAATTCATTCCTCACCCGTCTTCTGATAAATTTCCCATGGAATCATCCACCGGAAAAACAATTGCATTCTCCCTTGGTGCCTTGGAACAGATCGGTTTGTGCAAATTACTCAAAGTACGAAAATCATTCTTTACAAGCACCTAGTGGTAAAGACTCCAGCAATCCTCCAGCAATTCTCTCCTCCTGAGTTTGTAGAGACTGGTTCATGAAAATTACTAAAAAATCAAACATTTATTACTGATCCATGCAGCTAATTAGTACCTCATGGAATCATCCTCCAAAGACCTTTTCGATACTCTGCTGGTCACTTGGGAGAGATGGGTAGTGTAAATTGCTAAAAAGGAGACCTTCAATACTAATCAGATGTAGCCACTGATGTCTCATGCACGCTTCCTCGAAAATCATTCGGATTCTCTCCTGATCCTTTGGTAGAGATCGGTTCACGAAAATTACAAAAATTCAACAGTAATTACTGATCACTGCTACTCATTAACTCCATCTGGCATGATCCTCCAAATCCTTTCAGATTTGCTTCTGGTGATTTGTTATAGGTCGAGTCTCGAAAATTCCGAAAAATAAGCAATTCTGAACGGCTTCGTGGTAGTCATTCATTCCTCACGTAATGAGCCTCCTTTGTACATTCCAATTCGCTCCTGTTGACTTGGAAGAAATCAGTTCCTGAAATAGACTCAAAATGAGAAATTCATCTTGGATGTGCGCAACAGACAAATTGGAGAAGGAATCTTCCTGAAAGACCCGAGGATTCACTTCTCGTCCTATGGTACAGAGCAGTGCGTGAAAATTACTCCAGATGAGAAAGACATGCCTAATCTGGTATCCTGATCTATTGCTCATGGAAACATCCACCAAAACACAAGTCTATTCTCTCCTCAGGATTTGGTGGAGATTGATGGTGAAAATTGCTAAAAATGAGAAAGTTATAAGTGATCCATGCTATAAATCAGTGACAAATGGAATCATCCCCCAAAAGCCTTTCAGATTCGCTTCTTGTGATTTGGTAGATTTCAGTTCATGATTTGATGAAAATTACTCCAAATGAGACAGTTCTTCCTGATCAATGTTAGTAATTAATTACACTTGGAGTCATCCTCCCAAATCCTTTCACAATTAACTCCTGGTGATTGTGAATAAAATCGGTTGGTGAAAATTAGTAGGAAAGAGAAAATTCATTCCTCACCCGTCTTCTGATGAATTTCCCATGGAATCATCCACCGGAAAAACAATTGCATTCTCTCTTGGTGCCTTGGAACAGATCGGTTTGTGCAAATTACTCAAAGTACGAAAATCATTCTTTACAAGCACCTAGTGGTAAAGACTCCAGCAATCCGCCAGCAATACTCTCCTCCTGAGTTTGTCGAGATTGGTTCATGAAAATTACTAAAAAATCAAACATTTATTACTGATCCCTGCAGCTAATTAGTACCTCATGGAATCATCCTCCAAAGACCTTTTCGATACTCTGCTGGTCACTTGGGAGAGATGGGTAGTGTAAATTGCTAAAAAGGGGACCTTCAATACCAATCAGACGTAGCCACTGATGTCTCATGCACGCTTCCTCGAAAAGCCATTCGGATTCTCTCCTGATCCTTTGGTAGAGATCGGTTCACGAAAATTACAAAAATTCAACAATAATTACTGATCACTGCTACTCATTAACTCCATCTGGCATGATCCTCCAAATCCTTTCAGATTTGCTTCTGGTGATTTGTTATAGGTCGAGTCTCGAAAATTCCGAAAAATAAGCAATTCTGAACGGCTTCGTGGTAGTCATTCATTCCTCACGTAATGAGCCTCCTTTCTACATTCCAATTCGCTCCTGTTGACTTGGAAGAAATCAGTTCCTGAAATAGACTCAAAATGAGAAATTCATCTTGGATGTGCGCAACAGACAAATTGGAGAAGGAATCTTCCTGAAAGACCCGAGGATTCACTTCTCGTCCTATGGTACAGAGCAGTGCGTGAAAATTACTCCAGATGAGAAAGACATGCCTAATCTGGTATCCTGATCTATTGCTCATGGAAACATCCACCAAAACACAAGTCTATTCTCTCCTCAGGATTTGGTGGAGATTGATGGTGAAAATTGCTAAAAATGAGAAAGTTATAAGTGATCCATGCTATAAATCAGTGACAAATGGAATCATCCCCCAAAAGCCTTTCAGATTCGCTTCTTGTGATTTGGTAGATATGAGTTCATGATTTGATGAAAATTACTCCAAATGAGACAGTTCTTCCTGATCAATGTTAGTAATTAATTACACTCGGAGTCATCCTCCCAAATCCTTTGACAATTAACTCCTGGTGATTGTGAATAAAATCGGTTGGTGAAAATTAGTAGGAAAGAGAAAATTCATTCCTCACCCGTCTTCTGATGAATTTCCCATGGAATCATCCACCGGAAAAACAATTGCATTCTCCCTTGGTGCCTTGGAACAGATCGGTTTGTGCAAATTACTCAAAGTACGAAAATCATTCTTTACAAGCACCTAGTGGTAAAGACTCCAGCAATCCTCCAGCAATTCTCTCCTCCTGAGTTTGTAGAGACTGGTTCATGAAAATTACTAAAAAATCAAACATTTATTACTGATCCATGCAGCTAATTAGTACCTCATGGAATCATCCTCCAAAGACCTTTTCGATACTCTGCTGGTCACTTGGGAGAGATGGGTAGTGTAAATTGCTAAAAAGGAGACCTTCAATACTAATCAGACGTAGCCACTGATGTCTCATGCACGCTTCCTCGAAAAGCCATTCGGATTCTCTCCTGATCCTTTGGTAGAGATCGGTTCACGAAAATTACAAAAATTCAACAATAATTACTGATCACTGCTACTCATTAACTCCATCTGGCATGATCCTCCAAATCCTTTCAGATTTGCTTCTGGTGATTTGTTATAGGTCGAGTCTCGAAAGTTCCGAAAAATAAGCAATTCTGAACGGCTTCGTGGTAGTCATTCATTCCTCACGTAATGAGCCTCCTTTCTACATTCCAATTCGCTCCTGTTGACTTGGAAGAAATCAGTTCCTGAAATAGACTCAAAATGAGAAATTCATCTTGGATGTGCGCAACAGACAAATTGGAGAAGGAATCTTCCTGAAAGACCCGAGGATTCACTTCTCGTCCTATGGTACAGAGCAGTGCGTGAAAATTACTCCAGATGAGAAAGACATGCCTAATCTGGTATCCTGATCTATTGCTCATGGAAACATCCACCAAAACACAAGTCTATTCTCTCCTCAGGATTTGGTGGAGATTGATGGTGAAAATTGCTAAAAATGAGAAAGTTATAAGTTATCCATGCTATAAATCAGTGACAAATGGAATCATCCCCCAAAAGCCTTTCAGATTCGCTTCTTGTGATTTGGTAGATATGAGTTCATGATTTGATGAAAATTACTCCAAATGAGACAGTTCTTCCTGATCAATGTTAGTAATTAATTACACTCGGAGTCATCCTCCCAAATCCTTTGACAATTAACTCCTGGTGATTGTGAATAAAATCGGTTGGTGAAAATTAGTAGGAAAGAGAAAATTCATTCCTCACCCGTCTTCTGATAAATTTCCCATGGAATCATCCACCGGAAAAACAATTGCATTCTCCCTTGGTGCCTTGGAACAGATCGGTTTGTGCAAATTACTCAAAGTACGAAAATCATTCTTTACAAGCACCTAGTGGTAAAGACTCCAGCAATCCTCCAGCAATTCTCTCCTCCTGAGTTTGTAGAGACTGGTTCATGAAAATTACTAAAAAATCAAACATTTATTACTGATCCATGCAGCTAATTAGTACCTCATGGAATCATCCTCCAAAGACCTTTTCGATACTCTGCTGGTCACTTGGGAGAGATGGGTAGTGTAAATTGCTAAAAAGGAGACCTTCAATACTAATCAGATGTAGCCACTGATGTCTCATGCACGCTTCCTCGAAAATCATTCGGATTCTCTCCTGATCCTTTGGTAGAGATCGGTTCACGAAAATTACAAAAATTCAACAGTAATTACTGATCACTGCTACTCATTAACTCCATCTGGCATGATCCTCCAAATCCTTTCAGATTTGCTTCTGGTGATTTGTTATAGGTCGAGTCTCGAAAATTCCGAAAAATAAGCAATTCTGAACGGCTTCGTGGTAGTCATTCATTCCTCACGTAATGAGCCTCCTTTGTACATTCCAATTCGCTCCTGTTGACTTGGAAGAAATCAGTTCCTGAAATAGACTCAAAATGAGAAATTCATCTTGGATGTGCGCAACAGACAAATTGGAGAAGGAATCTTCCTGAAAGACCCGAGGATTCACTTCTCGTCCTATGGTACAGAGCAGTGCGTGAAAATTACTCCAGATGAGAAAGACATGCCTAATCTGGTATCCTGATCTATTGCTCATGGAAACATCCACCAAAACACAAGTCTATTCTCTCCTCAGGATTTGGTGGAGATTGATGGTGAAAATTGCTAAAAATGAGAAAGTTATAAGTGATCCATGCTATAAATCAGTGACAAATGGAATCATCCCCCAAAAGCCTTTCAGATTCGCTTCTTGTGATTTGGTAGATTTCAGTTCATGATTTGATGAAAATTACTCCAAATGAGACAGTTCTTCCTGATCAATGTTAGTAATTAATTACACTTGGAGTCATCCTCCCAAATCCTTTGACAATTAACTCCTGGTGATTGTGAATAAAATCGGTTGGTGAAAATTAGTAGGAAAGAGAAAATTCATTCCTCACCCGTCTTCTGATGAATTTCCCATGGAATCATCCACCGGAAAAACAATTGCATTCTCTCTTGGTGCCTTGGAACAGATCGGTTTGTGCAAATTACTCAAAGTACGAAAATCATTCTTTACAAGCACCTAGTGGTAAAGACTCCAGCAATCCTCCAGCAATACTCTCCTCCTGAGTTTGTCGAGATTGGTTCATGAAAATTACTAAAAAATCAAACATTTATTACTGATCCCTGCAGCTAATTAGTACCTCATGGAATCATCCTCCAAAGACCTTTTAGCTACTCTGCTGGTCACTTGGGAGAGATGGGTAGTGTAAATTGCTAAAAAGGAGACCTTCAATACTAATCAGACGTAGCCACTGATGTCTCATGCACGCTTCCTCGAAAAGCCATTCGGATTCTCTCCTGATCCTTTGGTAGAGATCGGTTCACGAAAATTACAAAAATTCAACAATAATTACTGATCACTGCTACTCATTAACTCCATCTGGCATGATCCTCCAAATCCTTTCAGATTTGCTTCTGGTGATTTGTTATAGGTCGAGTCTCGAAAATTCCGAAAAATAAGCAATTCTGAACGGCTTCGTGGTAGTCATTCATTCCTCACGTAATGAGCCTCCTTTCTACATTCCAATTCGCTCCTGTTGACTTGGAAGAAATCAGTTCCTGAAATAGACTCAAAATGAGAAATTCATCTTGGATGTGCGCAACAGACAAATTGGAGAAGGAATCTTCCTGAAAGACCCGAGGATTCACTTCTCGTCCTATGGTACAGAGCAGTGCGTGAAAATTACTCCAGATGAGAAAGACATGCCTAATCTGGTATCCTGATCTATTGCTCATGGAAACATCCACCAAAACACAAGTCTATTCTCTCCTCAGGATTTGGTGGAGATTGATGGTGAAAATTGCTAAAAATGAGAAAGTTATAAGTGATCCATGCTATAAATCAGTGACAAATGGAATCATCCCCCAAAAGCCTTTCAGATTCGCTTCTTGTGATTTGGTAGATATGAGTTCATGATTTGATGAAAATTACTCCAAATGAGACAGTTATTCCTGATCAATGTTAGTAATTAATTACACTCGGAGTCATCCTCCCAAATCCTTTGACAATTAACTCCTGGTGATTGTGAATAAAATCGGTTGGTGAAAATTAGTAGGAAAGAGAAAATTCATTCCTCACCCGTCTTCTGATGAATTTCCCATGGAATCATCCACCGGAAAAACAATTGCATTCTCTCTTGGTGCCTTGGAACAGATCGGTTTGTGCAAATTACTCAAAGTACGAAAATCATTCTTTACAAGCACCTAGTGGTAAAGACTCCAGCAATCCGCCAGCAATACTCTCCTCCTGAGTTTGTCGAGATTGGTTCATGAAAATTACTAAAAAATCAAACATTTATTACTGATCCCTGCAGCTAATTAGTACCTCATGGAATCATCCTCCAAAGACCTTTTCGATACTCTGCTGGTCACTTGGGAGAGATGGGTAGTGTAAATTGCTAAAAAGGGGACCTTCAATACCAATCAGACGTAGCCACTGATGTCTCATGCACGCTTCCTCGAAAAGCCATTCGGATTCTCTCCTGATCCTTTGGTAGAGATCGGTTCACGAAAATTACAAAAATTCAACAATAATTACTGATCACTGCTACTCATTAACTCCATCTGGCATGATCCTCCAAATCCTTTCAGATTTGCTTCTGGTGATTTGTTATAGGTCGAGTCTCGAAAATTCCAAAAAATAAGCAATTCTGAACGGCTTCGTGGTAGTCATTCATTCCTCACGTAATGAGCCTCCTTTCTACATTCCAATTCGCTCCTGTTGACTTGGAAGAAATCAGTTCCTGAAATAGACTCAAAATGAGAAATTCATCTTGGATGTGCGCAACAGACAAATTGGAGAAGGAATCTTCCTGAAAGACCCGAGGATTCACTTCTCGTCCTATGGTACAGAGCAGTGCGTGAAAATTACTCCAGATGAGAAAGACATGCCTAATCTGGTATCCTGATCTATTGCTCATGGAAACATCCACCAAAACACAAGTCTATTCTCTCCTCAGGATTTGGTGGAGATTGATGGTGAAAATTGCTAAAAATGAGAAAGTTATAAGTGATCCATGCTATAAATCAGTGACAAATGGAATCATCCCCCAAAAGCCTTTCAGATTCGCTTCTTGTGATTTGGTAGATATGAGTTCATGATTTGATGAAAATTACTCCAAATGAGACAGTTCTTCCTGATCAATGTTAGTAATTAATTACACTCGGAGTCATCCTCCCAAATCCTTTGACAATTAACTCCTGGTGATTGTGAATAAAATCGGTTGGTGAAAATTAGTAGGAAAGAGAAAATTCATTCCTCACCCGTCTTCTGATGAATTTCCCATGGAATCATCCACCGGAAAAACAATTGCATTCTCCCTTGGTGCCTTGGAACAGATCGGTTTGTGCAAATTACTCAAAGTACGAAAATCATTCTTTACAAGCACCTAGTGGTAAAGACTCCAGCAATCCTCCAGCAATTCTCTCCTCCTGAGTTTGTAGAGACTGGTTCATGAAAATTACTAAAAAATCAAACATTTATTACTGATCCATGCAGCTAATTAGTACCTCATGGAATCATCCTCCAAAGACCTTTTCGATACTCTGCTGGTCACTTGGGAGAGATGGGTAGTGTAAATTGCTAAAAAGGAGACCTTCAATACTAATCAGACGTAGCCACTGATGTCTCATGCACGCTTCCTCGAAAAGCCATTCGGATTCTCTCCTGATCCTTTGGTAGAGATCGGTTCACGAAAATTACAAAAATTCAACAATAATTACTGATCACTGCTACTCATTAACTCCATCTGGCATGATCCTCCAAATCCTTTCAGATTTGCTTCTGGTGATTTGTTATAGGTCGAGTCTCGAAAATTCCGAAAAATAAGCAATTCTGAACGGCTTCGTGGTAGTCATTCATTCCTCACGTAATGAGCCTCCTTTCTACATTCCAATTCGCTCCTGTTGACTTGGAAGAAATCAGTTCCTGAAATAGACTCAAAATGAGAAATTCATCTTGGATGTGCGCAACAGACAAATTGGAGAAGGAATCTTCCTGAAAGACCCGAGGATTCACTTCTCGTCCTATGGTACAGAGCAGTGCGTGAAAATTACTCCAGATGAGAAAGACATGCCTAATCTGGTATCCTGATCTATTGCTCATGGAAACATCCACGAAAACACAAGTCTATTCTCTCCTCAGGATTTGGTGGAGATTGATGGTGAAAATTGCTAAAAATGAGAAAGTTATAAGTGATCCATGCTATAAATCAGTGACAAATGGAATCATCCCCCAAAAGCCTTTCAGATTCGCTTCTTGTGATTTGGTAGATATGAGTTCATGATTTGATGAAAATTACTCCAAATGAGACAGTTCTTCCTGATCAATGTTAGTAATTAATTACACTCGGAGTCATCCTCCCAAATCCTTTGACAATTAACTCCTGGTGATTGTGAATAAAATCGGTTGGTGAAAATTAGTAGGAAAGAGAAAATTCATTCCTCACCCGTCTTCTGATAAATTTCCCATGGAATCATCCACCGGAAAAACAATTGCATTCTCCCTTGGTGCCTTGGAACAGATCGGTTTGTGCAAATTACTCAAAGTATGAAAATCATTCTTTACAAGCACCTAGTGGTAAAGACTCCAGCAATCCTCCAGCAATTCTCTCCTCCTGAGTTTGTAGAGACTGGTTCATGAAAATTACTAAAAAATCAAACATTTATTACTGATCCCTGCAGCTAATTAGTACCTCATGGAATCATCCTCCAAAGACCTTTTCGATACTCTGCTGGTCACTTGGGAGAGATGGGTAGTGTAAATTGCTAAAAAGGAGACCTTCAATACTAATCAGATGTAGCCACTGATGTCTCATGCACGCTTCCTCGAAAAGCCATTCGGATTCTCTCCTGATCCTTTGGTAGAGATCGGTTCACGAAAATTACAAAAATTCAACAGTAATTACTGATCACTGCTACTCATTAACTCCATCTGGCATGATCCTCCAAATCCTTTCAGATTTGCTTCTGGTGATTTGTTATAGGTCGAGTCTCGAAAATTCCGAAAAATAAGCAATTCTGAATGGCTTCGTGGTAGTCATTCATTCCTCACGTAATGAGCCTCCTTTGTACATTCCAATTCGCTCCTGTTGACTTGGAAGAAACCAGTTCCTGAAATAGACTCAAAATGAGAAATTCATCTTGGATGCGCGCAACAGACAAATTGGAGAAGGAATCTTCCTGAAAGACCCGAGGATTCACTTCTCGTCCTATGGTACAGAGCAGTGCGTGAAAATTACTCCAGATGAGAAAGACATGCCTAATCTGGTATCCTGGTCTATTTCTCATGGAAACATCCACCAAAACACAGGTCTCTTCTCTCTTCAGGATTTGGTGGAGATTGATCGTGAAAATTGCTAAAAATGAGAAAGTTAGAACTGATCAATGCTCTAAATCAGTGACAAATGGAATCATACCCCAAAAGCCTTTCAGATTCGCTTCTTGTGATTTGGTAGAGATCAGTTCATGATTTGATGAAAATTACTCCAAATGACACAGTTCTTCCTGATCAATGTTAGTCATTAATGACACTTGGAATCATCCTCCCAAATCCTTTGATAATTAACTCCTGGTGATTGTGAATAAAATCGGTTGGTGAAAATTAGTAGGAAAGAGAATATTCATTCCTCACCCGTCTTCTGATGAATTTCCCATGGAATCATCCACCGGAAAACAATTGCATTCTCTCTTGGTGCGTTAGACCAGATCGGTTTGTGCAAATTACTCAAAGTACCAAAATCGTTCTTTACAAGGAGCTAGTGGTAAAGACTCCAGCAATCCAGATTCTCTCCTCCTGAGTTTGTAGAGATTGGTTCATGACAATGACTAAAAAATCAAACCTTTATTACTCATCACTGCATCTAGTTAGTACCTCATGGAATCATCCTCCAAAGACCTTTTCGATGCTCTGCTGGTCACTTGGTAGATATGGGTATTGTAAATTGCTAAAAATGAGACCTTCAATACTAATCAGATGTAGCCATTGATGTCTCATGCACGCTTCCTCGAAAAGCCATTCGGATTCTCTCCTGATCCTTTGGTAGAGATGGGTTCATGAAAATTACAAAAATCCAACAGTAATTACTGATCACTGCTAGTCATTAACTCCATCTGGCATGATCCTCCAAAATCCTTTCAGAATTGCTTCTGGTGATTTGTTATAGGTCGAGTCTCGAAAATTCCGAAAAATAAGCAATTCTGAACGGCTTGCTGGTAGTCATTCATTCCTCACATAATGAGCCTCCTTAGTACATTCCAATTCGCTCCTGTTGACTTGGAAGAAATCAGTTCCTGAAATATACTCAAAATGAGAAATTCACCTTGGATGTGCGCAGCAGATCAATTTGAGAAGGAATCTTCCTGAAAGACCCGAGGATTCACTTCTCAGCCTATGGTAGAGAGCAGTGCGTGAAAATTACTCCAGATGAGAAAGACATGCCCAATCTGGTATCCTGATCTATTTCTCATGGAAATATCCACCAAAACACAAGTCTCTTCTCTCTTCAGGATTTGGTAGAGATTGATCGTGAAAATTGCTAAAAATGAGAAAGTTAGAACTGATCAATGCTATAAATCTGTGACAAATGGAATCATCCCATTAAAGCCTTTCCGATTCGCTTCTTGTGATTTGGTAGAGATCAGTTCATGATTTGATGAAAATTACTCAAAATGAGAGAGTTCTTCCTGATCTATATTAGTAATTAATGACACTTGGAATCATCCTCCCAAATCCTTTGATAATTAACTCCTGCTGATTGTGAATAAAATCGGTTGGTGAAAATTAGTAGGAAAGAGAAAATTCATTCCTCACCCGTCTTCTGATGAATTTCCCATGGAATCATCCACCGGAAAAACAATTGCACTCTCTCTTGGTGCGTTGGAAGAGATCGGTTTGTGCAAATTACTCAAAGTATGAAAATCGTTCTTTACAAGCACCTAGTGGTAAAGACTCCAGCAATCCAGATTCTCTCCTCCTGAGTTTGTAGAGATTGGTTCATGAAAATGGCTAAAAATCAAACCTTTAGTACTGATCACTGCATCTTATTCGTACCTCATGGAATCATCCTCCAAAGACCTTTTCGATGCTCTGCTGGTCACTTGGTAGAGATGGGTATTGTAAATTGCTAAAAATGAGACCTTCAATACTAATCAGATGTAGCCATTGATGTCTCATGCACCCTTCCTCGAAAAGCCATTCGGATTCTCTCCTGATCCTTTGGTAGAGATGGGTTCATGAAAATTACAACAATCCAACCGTAATTACTGATCACTGCTAGTCATTAACTATATCTGGCATGATCCTCCAAAATTCTTTCAGAATTGCTTCTGGTGATTTGTTATAGGTCGAGTCTCGAAAATTCCGAAAAATAAGCAATTCTGAACGTCTTGGTGGTAGTCATTCACTCCGCACATAATGAGCCTCCTTAGTACATTCCAATTCACTCCTGTTGACTTGGAAGAAATCAGTTCCTGAAATATACTCACAATGAGAAATTCATCTTGGAGGTGCGCAACAGATCAATTTGAGAAGAAATCTTCCTGAAAGACCCGAGGATTCATTTCTCGTCCTATGGTACAGAGCAGTGCGTGAAAATTACTCCAGATGAGAAAGACATGCCTAATCTGGTATCCTGATCTATTTCTCGTGGAAACATCCACCAAAACACAAGTCTCCTCTCTCTTCAGGATTTGGTGGAGATTGATCGTGAAAATTGCTAAAAATGAGAAAGTTATAACTGATCAATGCTATAAATCAGTGACAAATGGAATCATCCTGCAAAAGCCTTTCCGATTCTCTTCTTGTGATTTGGTAGAGATCAGTTCATGATTTGATGAAAATTACTCAAAATGAGAGAGTTCTTCCTGATCTATGTTAGGAATTGTGACACTTGGAATCATCCTCCCAAATCCTTTGATAATTAACTCTGGTGATTGTGAATAAAATCGGTTCATGAAAATTAGTAGGAAAGAGAAAATTCATTCCTCACCCGTCTTCTGATGAATTTCCCATGGAATCATCCACGGGAAAACAATTGCATTCTCTCTTGGTGCGTTGGAACAGATCGGTTTGTGCAAATTACTCAAAGTACGAAAATCGTTCTTTACAAGCACCTAGTGGTAAAGACTCCAGCAATCCAGATTCTCTCCTCCTGAGTTTGTAGAGATTGGTTCATGAAAATGACTAAAAAATCAAACCTTTAGTACTGATCACTGCATCTAATTCGTACCTCATGGAATCATCCTCCAAAGACCTTTTCGATGCTCTGCTGGTCACTTGGGAGAGATGGGTAGTGTAAATTGCTAAAAATGAGACCTTCAATACTGATCAGATGTAGCCATTGATGTCTCATGCACTCTTCCTCGAAAAGCCATTCGGATTCTCTCCTGATCCTTTGGTAGAGATGGGTTCATGAAAATTACAACAATCCAACCGTAATTACTGATCACTGCTAGTCATTAACTCCATCTGGCATGATCCTCCAAAATTCTTTCAGAATTGCTTCTGGTGATTTGTTATAGGTCGAGTCTCGAAAATTCCGAAAAATAAGCAATTCTGAACGCCTTCGTGGTACTCATTCATTCCTCACATAATGAGCCTACTTAGGATATTCCAATTCGCTCCTGTTGACTTGGAAGAAATCAGTTCCTCAAATATACTCAAAATGAGAAATTCACCTTGGATGTGCGCAACAGATAAATTGGAGAAGGAATCTTCCTGAAAGACCCGAGGATTCACTTCTCGTCCTATGGTACAGAGCAGAGCGTGAAAATTACTCCAGATGAGAAAGACATGCCTAATCTGGTATCCTGATCTATTTCTCATGGAAACATCCACCAAAACACAAGTCTCTTCTCTCTTCAGGATTTGGTGGAGATTGATCGTGAAAATTGCTAAAAATGAGAAAGTTAGAACTGATCAATGCTATAAATCCGTGACAAATGGAATCATCCCCCAAAAGCCTTTCCAATTCGCTTCTTGTGATTTGGTAGAGATCAGTTCATGATTTCATGAAAATTACTCAAAATGAGAGAGTTCTTCCTGATCTATGTTAGTAATTATGACACTTGGAATCACCCTCCCAAATCCTTTGATAATTAACTCCTGGTGATTGTGAATAAAATCGGTTCGTGAAAATGAGTAGGAAAGAGAAAATTCATTCCTCACCCGTCTTCTGATGAATTTCCCATGGAATCATCCACCGGAAAAACAATTGCATTCTCTCTTTGTGCGTTGGAACAGATCGGTTTGTGGAAATTAATCAAAGTACGAAAATCGTTCTTTACAAGCATCTAGTGGTAAAGACTCCAGCATTCCAGATTCTCTCCTCCTGAGTTTGTAGAGATTGGTTCGTGAAAATGACTAAAAAATCAAACCTTTAGTACTGATCACTGCATCTTATTCGTACCTCATGGAATCATCCTCCAAAGACCTTTTCGATGCTCTGCTGGTCACTTGGTAGAGATGGGTAGTGTAAATTGCTAAAAATGAGACCTTCAATACTAATCAGATGTAGCCATTGGTGTCTCATGCACGCTTCCTCGAAAAGCCATTCGGATTCTCTCCTGATCCTTTGGTAGAGATGGGTTCATGAAAATTACAAAAATCCAACCGTAATTACTGATCACTGCTAGTCATTAACTCCATCTGGCATGATTCTCCAAAATCCTTTCAGAATTGCTTCTGGTGATTTGTTATAGGTCGAGTCTCAAAAATTCCGAAAAATAAGCAATTCTGAACGGCTTCGTGGTACTCATTCATTCCTCACATAATGAGCCTCCTTAGTATATTCGAATTCGCTCCTGTTGACTTGGAAGAAATCAGTTCCTGAAATATACTCAAAATGAGAAATTCACCTTGGATGTGCTCAACAGAAAAATTTGAGTAGGAATCTTCCTGAAAGACCCGAGGATTCACTTCTCGTCCTATGGTACAGAGCAGTGCGTGAAAATTACACCAGATGAGAAAGACATGCCTAATCTGGTATCCTGATCTATTTCTCATGGAAACATCCACCAAAACACAAGTCTCTTCTGTCTTCAGGATTTGGTAGAGATTGATCGTGAAAATTGCTAAAAATGAGAAAGTTATAACTGATCAATGCTATAAATCCGTGACAAATGGAATCATCCCGCAAAAGCCTTTCCGATTCGCTTCTTGTGATTTGGTAGAGATCAGTTCATGATTTGATGAAAATTACTCCAAATGAGACAGTTCTTCCTGATCTATTTTAGTAATTAATGACACTTGGAATCATCCCTCCCAAATCCTTTAATAATTAATTCCTGGTGATTGTGAATAAAATCGGTTCGTGAAAATGAGTAGGAAAGAGAAAATTCATTCCTCACCCGTCTTCTGATGAATTTCCCATGGAATCATCCACCGGAAAAAGAATTGCACTCTCTCTTGGTGCGTTGGAACAGATCGGTTAGTGCAAATTACTCAAAGTACGAAAATCGTTCTCTACAAGCACCTGGTGGTAAAGACTCCAGCAATCCAGATTCTCTCCTCCTGAGTTTGTAGAGATTGGTTCATGAAAATGACTAAAAAATCAAACCTTTATTACTGATCACTGCATCTAATTCGTACCTCATGGAATCATCCTCCAAACACCTTTCAGATGCTCTGCTGGTCACTTGGTAGAGATGGGTAGTGTAAATTGCTAAAAATGAGACCTTCAATACTAATCAGATGTAGCCATTGATGTCTCATGCACGCTTCCTCGAAAAGACATTCGGATTCTCTCCTGATCCTTTGGTAGAGATGGGTTCATGAAAATTACAGAAATCCGACAGTAATTACTGATCACTGCTAGTCATTAACTCCATCTGGCATGATCCTCCAAAATCCTTTCAGAATTGCTTCTGGTGATTTGTTATAGGTCGAGTCTCAAAAATTCCGAAAAATAAGCAATTCTGAACGGCTTGGTGGTAGTCATTCACTCCTCACATAATGAGCCTCCTTAGTACATTCCAATTCACTCCTGTTGACTTGGAAGAAATCAGTTCCTGAAATATAGTCAAAATGAGAAATTCACCTTGGATATGCGCAACAGATCAATTTGAGAAGGAATCTTCCTGAAAGACCCGAGGATTCATTTCTCGTCCTATGGTACAGAGCAGTGCGTGAAAATTACTCCAGATGAGAAAGACATGCCTAATCTGGTATCCTGATCTATTTCTCATGGAAACATCCACCAAAACACAAGTCTCCTCTCTCTTCAGGATTTGGTGGAGATTGATCGTGAATATTGCTAGAAATGAGAAAGTTATAACTGATGAGTGCTCTAAATCAGTGACAAATGGAATCATCCCCCAAAAGACTTTCAGATTCGCTTCTTGTGATTTGGTAGAGATCAGTTCATGATTTGATGAAAATTACTCAAAATGAGAGAGTTCTTCCTGATCTATGTTAGTAATTATGACACTTGGATTCATCCTCCCAAATCCTTTGATAATTAACTCTTTTGATTGTGAATAAAATCGGTTGGTGAAAATTAGTAGGAAAGAGAAATTCATTCCTCACCCGTCTTCTGATGAATTTCCCATGGAATCATCCACCGGAAAAACAATTGCACTCTCTCTTGGTGCGTTGGAACAGATTGGTTTGTCCAAATTACTCAAATTACGAAAATCATTCTTTACAAGCACCTAGTGGTAAAGGCTCAAGCAATCCAGATTCTCTCCTACTGATTTGTAGAGATTGGTTCATGAAAATGACTAAAAAATCAAACCTTTATTACTGATCACTGCATCTAATTCGTACCTCATGGAATCGTCCTCCAAAGACCTTTTCGATGCTCTGCTGGTCACTTGGTAGAGATGGGTAGGGTAAATTGCTAAAAATGAGACCTTCAATACTAATCAGATGTAGCCATTGATGTCTCATGCACGCTTCCTCGAAAAGCCATTCGGATTCTCTCCTGATCCTTTGGTAGAGATGGGTTCATGAAAATTACAAAAATCCAACCGTAATTACTCATCACTGCTGGTCATTAAATCCATCTGGCATGATCCTCCAAAATTCTTTCAGAATTGCTTCTGGTGATTTGTTATACGTCGAGTCTCGAAAATTCCGAAAAATAAGCAATTCTGAATGGCTTCGTGGTACTCATTCATTCCTCACATAATGAGCCTCCTTAGTATACTGCAATTCGCTCCTGTTGACTTGGAAGAAATCAGTTCCTGAAATATACTCAAAATGAGAAATTCACCTTGGATGTGCGCAACAGAAAAATTTGAGTAGGAATCTTCCTGAAAGACCCGAGGATTCACTTCTCGTCCTATGGTAGAGAGCAGTGCGTGAAAATTACTCCAGATGAGAAAGACATGCCTAATCTGGTATCCTGATCTATTTCTCATGGAAACATCCACCAAAACACAAGTCTCTTCTCTCTTCAGGATTTGGTGGAGATTGATCGTGAAAATTGCTAAAAATGAGAAAGTTATAACTAATCAATGCTATAAATCAGTGACAAATGGAATCATCCCCCAAAAGACTTTCAGATTCGCTTCTTGAGATTTGGTAGAAATCAGTTCATGATTTGATGTAAATTACTCCAAATGAGACAGCTCTTCCTGATCTATGTTAGTAATTAATGACACTTGGAATCATCCACCCAAATCCTTTGATAATTAACTCCTGGTAATTGTGAATAAAATCGGTTGGTGAAAATTATTAGGAAAGAGAAAATTCATTCCTCACCCGTCTTCTGATGAATTTCCCATGGAATCATCCACCGGAAAACAATTACATTCTCTCTTGGTGCGTTGGAACAGATCGGTTTGTCCAAATTACTCAAAGTACGAAAATCGTTCTTTACAAGCACTGTCAAGGTTCCTCCCCCACTCTGAACTCTAGGGTACAGATGTGGGGACCTGCATGAAAAACCTCCTAAGCTTATCTTTACCAGCTTAGGTCAAAACTTCCCCAAGGTACAAAGTATTCCACCCGTGGTCCTTGGAATGGCCGCTACCACCACCAAACTAATACTGGTTACTGGGGAAGAGCTGTTTGGACGCGTCTTTCCCCCAAAAATACTTCCCAAAACCCTGCACCCCACTTCCTGGACAAGGTTTGGTAAAAAGCCTCACCAATTTGCCTAGGTGACTACAGACCCAGACCCTTGGATCTTAAGAACAATGAACAATCCTCCCAACACTTGCACCCCCCCTTTCCTGGGAAATGTTGGATAAAAAGCCTCACCAATTTGCATAGGTGACCACAGACCCAAACCCTTGGATCTGAGAACAATGAAAAAGCATTCAGTCTTTTACAAGAAGACTTTTAATAGAAAATAGAAGTAAATAGAAATGAAGAAATCCCCCCTGTAAAATCAGGATGGTAGATATCTTACAGGGTAATTAGATTAGAAAACATAGAGAACCCCTCTAGGCAAAACCTTAAGTTACAAAAAAGATACACAGACAGAAATAGTTATTCTATTCAGCACAATTCTTTTCTCAGCCATTTAAAGAAATCATAACCTAACACATACCTAGCTAGATTACTTACTAAAAGTTCTAAGACTCCATTCCTGTTCTGTCCCTGGCAAAAGCAGCACACAGACAGACACAGACCCTTTGTTTCTCTCCCTCCTCCCAGCTTTTGAAAGTATCTTGTCTCCTCATTGGTCATTTTGGTCAGGTGCCAGCGAGGTTACCTTTAGCTTCTTAACCATTTACAGGTGAGAGGAGCTTTCCCCTGGCCAGGAGGAATTTCAAAGGGGTTTACCCTTCCCCTTATATTTATGACACGCCCCCCAAATCTCAGCTAGGGTGAAACACTGGCTGGGATTTCTTCCTGGAGCTCTAGGAAAAACAGAGTTAATAAGACACATGCATCTCTAAATATACTACCAAGTACATAAAGACTAACAATATTTTCCACATCTTAAGGACGATTTTAACCAGTTGATTCTGGGAAACTTTCACGGGAGAGTGCATCAGCCACTTTGTTAGAAGCTCCTGAGATGTGTTGGATGTCGAAATCAAAATCTTGGAGAGCTAAACTCCACCGAAGAAGTTTTTTGTTAGTTTCTTTGACGGTGTGAAGCCATTTTAGTGCAGCATGGTCGGTTTGCAGGTGGAAACGCCGTCCCCAAACATATGGGCGTAGCTTTTCCAGAGCGTAGACAATGGCATAACATTCTTTTTCAGTGACTGACCAGTTGCTTTCCCTCTCAGACAGTTTTTTGCTGAGAAACACTACAGGGTGGAATTCTTGATCAGGTCCTTTTTGCATTAAAACTGCTCCCACACCACGCTCGGATGCATCTGTGGTTACTAGGAACGGTTTGTCAAAGTCTGGGGCCCTTAGTACAGGGTCAGACATGAGTGTCGCTTTAAGCTTGTTAAAGGCCTTCTGACACTTTCCGGTCCACTGAACAGCATTTGGCTGTTTCTTTTTGGTTAGGTCTGTCAGTGGGGCAGCGATTTGGCTGTAGTGCGGTACAAATTGCCTGTAATAACCGGCCAAGCCTAAGAAGGATTGAACCTGTTTCTTTGACTTTGGGACAGGCCACTTTTGGATAGCATCCACTTTGGCCTGTAGGGGGCTGATAGTTCCTTGACCCACCTGGTGTCCAAGGTAAGTCACTCTGTTTAGGCCTATTTGACACTTCTTAGCCTTAACAGTTAGTCCTGCCTCCCTTATGCGCTCAAGGACTTTTTGTAGATGTTCCAGGTGGTCTGCCCAGGAATCCGAAAATATGGCCACATCGTCAAGGTAGGCGACTGCATATTCTCCTAATCCCGCTAGGAGACCATCTACAAGTCTTTGGAAAGAGGCGGGTGCATTTCGCAGCCCGAAAGGGAGTACATTAAATTCATACAGCCCGAGATGTGTGATGAAGGCTGACCTTTCCTTGGCAGATTCATCTAGCGGTACCTGCCAGTACCCCTTTGTTAAGTCCAAGGTAGAGATGAACTGGGCCCGTCCCAGTTTCTCTAACAGTTCATCTGTGCGTGGCATTGGATAGTTGTCTGGGCGAGTTACAGCATTTAGCTTACGGTAGTCCACGCAAAAACGTATTTCCCCATCTGGTTTGGGAACTAGAACCACTGGAGATGCCCATGCACTTTCAGAGGGGCGGATCACACCCATCTGTAACATATCCTGGATCTCCCGTTCTATAGCAGTTTTAGCTTGAGGAGACACCCGGTAAGGTTGGACCCTAATTGGGTGAGCATTACCTGTGTCAATGGAGTGGTATGCCCGTTCAGTCAGTCCTGGGGTGGCTGAGAACGTTGGCGCGTAGCTAGTGCACAGCTCCTGGATCTGCTGTCGCTGCATACGCCCAAGGGTCATGGAGAGGTTCACCTCTTCCACACCACCAGCACATTTCCCTTCGTAGTAGACACCTTCAGGCCACTCAGCATCATCTTCTCCCTGGGCTGTAAACTGACAAACCTTTAATTCTCTGGAATAAAAGGGCTTTAGAGAATTAATATGGTACACCTTAGGCTTTCGGTTGGAGGTGGGGAATGCTATGAGATAATTAACAGCTCCCAGGCGCTCCTGGACCATGAATGGCCCTTCCCACGATGCTTCCATTTTATGGGCCTGGAGCGCCCTTAAGACCATGACCTGGTCTCCTACTTTGAAGGAACGCTCTCTGGCATGTTTATCATACCAGGCTTTTTGCTCTTTTTGAGCATCCTGTAAGTTTTCTTTAGCAAGGGCTAAAGAGGTTCGGAGGGTGTTTTGTAGGTTGGTTACAAAGTCCAGAATGTTAGTTCCTGGAGAAGGTGTAAATCCCTCCCATTGCTGCTTCACCAACTGCAATGGCCCCTTAACCTCACGGCCATATACAAGTTCAAATGGGGAAAACCCTAAACTGGGATGTGGTACAGCTCTGTAGGCAAAGAGCAACTGCTGCAACACTAGGTCCCAATCATTGGAGTGCTCATTTACGAATTTACGTATCATGGCCCCCAAAGTTCCATTAAACTTCTCCACCATGCCATTTGTTTGATGGTGGTAAGGAGTGGCAACCAAGTGATTTACCCCATGAGCTTCCCAAAGGTTTTTCATAGTTCCTGCCAGGAAATTAGTCCCTGCATCTGTGAGGATGTCGGAGGGCCAACCTACCCTGGCAAAAATGTCTGCTAGTGCCTGGCATACACTTTTAGCCCTGGTGTTGCTTAGAGCTACTGCTTCCGGCCATCGGGTGGCAAAATCCATGAAAGTCAGTATGTACTGCTTTCCTCTGGCTGTCTTTTTCGGAAAAGGACCCAGAATATCCACAGCTACTCGCTGAAATGGAACTTCAATGATGGGGAGTGGTTGTAGAGGGGCTTTGACCTGGTCTTGGGGTTTTCCCACTCTTTGGCACACCTCACAAGACTGGACATAGGTAGAAACATCCTTTCCCATTCCCTCCCAGTGGAATGACCCCCCCAAACGGTCTTTGGTCCTGTTCACCCCAGCATGGCCACTAGGGTGATCGTGGGCTAAGCTCAAGAGCTTGGCCCGGTATTTAGTTGGAACTACCAACTGTCTCTGAGGATGCCAGTCTTCCTGGTGTCCACCAGAAAGAGTTTCCTTGTATAAAAGTCCTCTTTCTACAACAAACCTGGATCGATTAGAAGAGCTGAGAGGCGGTGGGTTGCTCCGTGCCGCTGTCCAAGCTCTCTGGAGGCTTTCATCTGCTTCCTGTTCGGTCTGGAACTGTTCCCTTGATGCTGGAGACATCAGTCCCTCATTGGATTGTGGACCTAGGCTTGGTCCCTCTGGAAGCAATATAGGGGATGGAGCTGTTTCTGTTGACTGTGAACCGCTCTCCGCTGGTGCACTATGTTGGGATTCAGGCTCCGGCTGAGCCTCTTGTGTAGGGTTATCGGCTGCTGCCAGTTCAGGTTCAGTGGAGCCCTCTGGTGTTGAGGTTGCAAGTACTGGATTCAGTGCTGACACGGGGTCTGGTGTTGGTTGTTCGGCTGGTTCCGGTTCTGGGACTGGTTCCGTCTGGGTCTCTGGGACTGGATCCACTACTGCTGTTGCAGACATTGGCCTGGGGTCCGGGTCCATCACCTCTGACTGGGTCCTGATAGAAGTTTCCGGAACAGAGCTAGGCCTCACAGCTTGTTTAGCCTGGCTGCGGGTGACCATTCCCACCCTCTTGGCCTGCTTCACATGATTGGCCAAGTCTTCCCCCAACAGCATGGGGATGGGATAATCATCATAGACTGCAAAAGTCCACATTCCTGACCAGCCCTTGTACTGGACAGGCAACTTGGCTGTAGGCAAATTGAAAGAGTTGGACTTGAAGGGTTGAATCGTCACTTGGATCTCTGGGTTGATTAAATTGGGGTCCACTAAGGAAGCATGGATAGCTGACACTTGTGCTCCGGTGTCCCTCCACGCGGTGACCTTCTTCCCGCCCACACTCACAGTTTCCCTCCGCTCCAAGGGTATCTGGGAGGTATCTGGGCCTGTGGATCTCTGGTGTGATTCCGGTGCAATGAACTGTAATCTGTTGGGGTTCTTGGGGCAGTTGGCCTTTACATGCCCCAGCTCGTTACATTTAAAACATCGTCCAGCTGACGGGTCACTGGGGCGAGGAGGGTTGCTGGAGAACGGGGTGGCAGGACGATAAGGGGTCTGGAGGGTTCTTTGGGAGGTAGGTGGGGCCTTGGGCGGCCCCCGGTAATAGGGTGTGGTCTGGGGTGGTCCCTTCTGGTCTCCGCTCCAACTGAGACCAGTTTTCTTCTTCTCTGCCACCTCCACCCATCTGGCTCCAATCTCTCCTGCCTCGATTACAGTTTTGGGTTTCCCATCTAGGATGTATCTTTCTATTTCCTCAGGAACACCCTCTAAGAATTGTTCCATTTGCATTAGGAAGGGCAAATTTACTGGAGATTCAACACTTGCTCCTGATATCCAGGCATCCCAATGTTTCACAATGTCGTAGGCATGTCGGGTAAATGACATGTCTGGTTTCCACCTTAGGGCTCTGAACCTCCGACGAGACTGCTCGGGTGTTATCCCCATTCTGACTCTCGCCTTGGATTTAAACAGTTCATACTTGTTCATGTGTTCTTTAGGCATTTCAGCTGCCACCTCAGCTAAGGGTCCACTGAGCTGCGGCCTCAGCTCTACCATGTATTGGTCAGTAGAGATGTTGTACCCAAGGCAGGCCCTTTCGAAGTTTTCTAGGAAGGCCTCAGTATCATCGCCTGCCTTGTAGGTGGGGAACTTTCTGGGATGGGAAGTGGTACTTGGAGAAGGATTACTAGGGTTTGTTGGGATATTCTGCTGAGCCTTTATCTTCTCCATCTCCTCCACATACTTCCTCTCTTTTTCCTTCTCCTCCAGTTCTTTGTCCCTCGCTTCCATAGCTCTCCTGTGAGCAGCCGCTTGGTGTTGTTCTGCCTCCCTTTCTTGTTCCTTCTTCAGCCGCATGAGTTCTATCTGTCTTTCATGTTCCCTTTGTCTTTCCTCAGCCTGAAATTTGGCTAATTCCAGCTGTAGTCGAGCTGAGGATTTGGTCATTCTAACCTCTCTGTTTTTAACTAACTTTACACCCGAGGTTTAGAAATAAACAAACAAAACTTGGCTGTAAAATTTTGCTGTGCTGGAATAGAATACCTATTCTCTGATAGTGATTGTCAGCCTACAGAAAAAGACAATTCCCTTGTCTCTGTTCTGGGCCCAACTTAAAGCAAAAAACCTCCAAACTACTTGGAAACCTGCTTACCCAGCCCAAAGAAAAAGCAAATGGGTAGAACACACACCCCCTATTTACTTTTAGGAAGAAAAGAAAAAAAAAAAACCTCTGGGTTGGAAGACTGTGAATTTCCCTGCAGGAGTTAAGTACCCTGCCTCCAGGCAAAGAAAACCTGCAATTCACAAGATAATCCCCTTTTGTCTCTGCTTGGCCACAAAGCAGGGAAAACCCAAGATGCTTTCAGTTTCAAAGCTGCTTCAAAGCCACAGGAAAAAAAAATTCCTTTTTAAAATCTGTATTTCTAGTTCAAAAAATCTCAACTGGATCTCAAAATGATTTCAGGTTAATCCCACCACTATGCCACCATGTCAAGGTTCCTCCCCCACTCTGAACTCTAGGGTACAGATGTGGGGACCTGCATGAAAAACCTCCTAAGCTTATCTTTACCAGCTTAGGTCAAAACTTCCCCAAGGTACAAAGTATTCCACCCGTGGTCCTTGGAATGGCCGCTACCACCACCAAACTAATACTGGTTACTGGGGAAGAGCTGTTTGGACGCGTCTTTCCCCCCAAAATACTTCCCAAAACCCTGCACCCCACTTCCTGGACAAGGTTTGGTAAAAAGCCTCACCAATTTGCCTAGGTGACTACAGACCCAGACCCTTGGATCTTAAGAACAATGAACAATCCTCCCAACACTTGCACCCCCCCTTTCCTGGGAAATGTTGGATAAAAAGCCTCACCAATTTGCATAGGTGACCACAGACCCAAACCCTTGGATCTGAGAACAATGAAAAAGCATTCAGTCTTTTACAAGAAGACTTTTAATAGAAAATAGAAGTAAATAGAAATGAAGAAATCCCCCCTGTAAAATCAGGATGGTAGATATCTTACAGGGTAATTAGATTAGAAAACATAGAGAACCCCTCTAGGCAAAACCTTAAGTTACAAAAAAGATACACAGACAGAAATAGTTATTCTATTCAGCACAATTCTTTTCTCAGCCATTTAAAGAAATCATAACCTAACACATACCTAGCTAGATTACTTACTAAAAGTTCTAAGACTCCATTCCTGTTCTGTCCCTGGCAAAAGCAGCACACAGACAGACACAGACCCTTTGTTTCTCTCCCTCCTCCCAGCTTTTGAAAGTATCTTGTCTCCTCATTGGTCATTTTGGTCAGGTGCCAGCGAGGTTACCTTTAGCTTCTTAACCATTTACAGGTGAGAGGAGCTTTCCCCTGGCCAGGAGGAATTTCAAAGGGGTTTACCCTTCCCCTTATATTTATGACACGCACCTAGTGGTAAAGACACCAGCAATCCAGATTCTCTCCTCCTGAGTTTGCAGAGATTGGTTCATGAAAATGACTAAAAAATCAAACCTTTATTACTGATCACTGCATCTAATTCGTACCTCATGGAATCGTCCTCCAAAGACCTTTTCGATGCTCTGCTGGTCACTTGGTAGAGATGGGTAGGGTAAATTGCTAAAAATGAGACCTTCAATACTAATCAGATGTAGCCATTGATGTCTCATGCACGCTTCCTCGAAAAGCCATTCGGATTCTCTCCTGATCCTTTGGTAGAGATGGGTTCATGAAAATTACAAAAATCCAAGAGTAATTACTGATCGCTGCTAGTCATTAACTCCATCTGGCATAATCCTCCAAAATCCTTTCAGAATTGCTTCTGGTGATTTGTTATAGGTCGAGTCCTATGGTACACTTCTCGTCCTACGGTAGAGAGCAGTGCGTGAAAATTACTCCAGATGAGAAATACATGCCTAATCTGGTATCCTGATCTATTTCTCATGGAAACATCCACCAAAACACAAGTCTCTTCTCTCTTCAGGATTTGGTGGAGATTGATCGTGAAAATTGCTAAAAATGAGAAAGTTATAACTAATCAATGCTATAAATAAGTGACAAATGGAATCATCCCCCAAAAGACTTTCAGATTCGCTTCTTGAGATTTGGTAGAAATCAGTTCATGATTTGATGTAAATTACTCCAAATGAGACAGTTCTTCCTGATCTATGTTAGTAATTAATGACACTTGGAATCATCCACCCAAATCCTTTGATAATTAACTCCTGGTAATTGTGAATAAAATCGGTTCGTGAAAATTATTAGGAAAGAGAAAATTCATTCCTCACCCGTCTTCTGATGAATTTCCCATGGAATCATCCACCGGAAAACAATTGCATTCTCTCTTGGTGCGTTGGAACAGATCGGTTTGTCCAAATTACTCAAAGTACGAAAATCGTTCTTTACAAGCACCTAGTGGTAAAGACTCCAGCAATCCAGATTCTCTCCTACTGATTTGTAGAGATTGGTTCACGAAAATGACTAAAAAATCAAGCCTTTATTACTGATCACTGCATCTAATTCGTACCTCATGGAATCATCCTCCAAAGACCTTTCAGATGCTCTGCTGGTCACTTGGTAGAGATGGGTAGTGTAAATTGCTAAAAATGAGACCTTCAATACTAATCAGATGTAGCCATTGATGTCTCATGCATGCTTCCTCGAAAAGCCATTCAGATTCTCTCCTGATCCTTTGGTAGAGATGGGTTCATGAAAATTACAAAAATCCCACTGTAATTACTGATCTCTGCTAGTCATTAACTCCTTCTGGCATAATCCTCCAAAATCCTTTCAGAATTGCTTCTGGTGATTTGTTATAGGTCGAGTCTCAAAAATTCCGAAAAATAAGCAATTCTGAACGGCTTCGTAGTACTCATTCATTCCTCACATAATGAGCCTCCTTAGTACATTCTAATTCTCTCCTGTTGACTTGGAAGAAATCAGTTCCTGAAATATACTCAAAAGGAGAAATTCACCTTGGATGTGCGCAACAGATCAATTTGAGAAGGAATCTTCCTGAAAGATCCGAGGATTCACTTCTTGTCCTATGGTACAGAGCAGTGCGTGAAAATTACTCCAGATGAGAAAGACATGCCTAATCTGGTGTCCTGATCTGTTTCTCATGGAAACATCCACCAAAACACAAGTCTCTTCTCTCTTCAGGATTTGGTGGAGATTGATCTTGAAAAGTGCTAAAAATGTGAAAGTTATAACTGATCAATGCTATAAATCCGTGACAAATGGAATCATCCCCCAAAAGCCTTTCAGATTCGCTTCTTGTGATTTGGTAGAGATCAGTTCTTGATTTGATGAAAATTACTCCAAATGAGACAGTTCTTCCTGATCTATGTTAGTAATTATGACACTTGGAATCACCCTCCCAAATCCTTTGATAATTAACTCCTGGTGATTGTGAATAAAATCGGTTCGTGAAAATTAGTAGGAAAGAGAAAATTCATTCCTCACCCGTCTTCTGATGAATTTCCCATGGAATCATCCACCGGAAAAACAATTGCATTCTCTCTTTGTGCGTTGGAACAGATCGGTTTGTGCAAATTAATCAGATGTAGCCATTGATGTCTCATGCACGCTTCCTCAAAAAGCCATTCGGATTCTCTCCTGATCCTTTGGTAGAGATGGATTCATGAAAATTACAGAAATCCGACAGTAATTACTGATCACTGCTAGTCATTAACTCCATCTGGCATGATCCTCCAAAATCCTTTCAGAATTGCTTCTGGTGATTTGGTAGAGATCAGTACATGATTTGATGAAAATTACTCAAAATGAGAGAGTTCTTCCTGATCTATGTTAGTAATTGTGACACTTGGAATCATCCTCCCAAATCCTTTGATAATTAACTCCTGGTGATTGTGAATAAAATCGGTTGGTGAAAGTTAGTAGGAAAGAGAAAATTCATTCCTCACCCGTATTCTGATGAATTTCCCATGGACTCATCCACCGGAAAACAATTGCATTCTCTCTTTGTGCGTTGGAGCAGATCGGTTTGTCCAAATTAATCAAAGTACGAAAATCATTCTTTACAAGCATCTAGTGGTAAAGACTCCAGCAATCCAGATTCTCTACTCCTGAGTTTGTAGAGATTGGTTCATGAAAATGACTGAAAAATCCAACCTTTACTACTGATCACTGCATCTAATTCGTACCTCATGGAATCATCCTCCAAAGACCTTTCAGATGCTCTGCTTGTCACTTGGTAGAGATGGGTAGTGTAAATTGCTAAAAATGAGACCTTCAATACTAATCAGATGTAGCCATTGATGTCTCATGCATGCTTCCTCGAAAAGCCATTCGGATTCTCTCCTGATCCTTTGGTCGAGATCGGTTCATGAAAATTACAAAAATCCAACAGTAATTACTGATCACTGCTAGTCATTAACTTCATCTGGCATGATCTTCCAAAATCCTTTCAGAATTGCTTCTGGTGATTTGTTATAGGTCGAGTCTCGAAAATTCCGAAAAATAAACAATTCTGAACGGCTTCGTGGTACTCATTCATTCCTCACATAATGAGCCTCCTTAGTACTTTCCAATTCGCTCCTGTTGACTTGGAAGAAATCAGTTCCTGAAATATACTCAAAATGAGAAATTCACCTTGGATGTGCGCAGCAGATCAATTTGAGAAGGAATCTTCCTGAAAGACCCGAGGATTCACTTCTCAGCCTATGGTAGAGAGCAGTGCGTGAAAATTACTCCAGATGAGAAAGACATGCCCAATCTGGTATCCTGATCTATTTCTCATGGAAATATCCACCAAAACACAAGTCTCTTCTCTCTTCAGGATTTGGTAGAGATTGATCGTGAAAATTGCTAAAAATGAGAAAGTTAGAACTGATCAATGCTATAAATCTGTGACAAATGGAATCATCCCATTAAAGCCTTTCCGATTCGCTTCTTGTGATTTGGTAGAGATCAGTTCATGATTTGATGAAAATTACTCAAAATGAGAGAGTTCTTCCTGATCTATATTAGTAATTAATGACACTTGGAATCATCGTCCCAAATCCTTTGATAATTAACTCCTGCTGATTGTGAATAAAATCGGTTGGTGAAAATTAGTAGGAAAGAGAAAATTCATTCCTCACCCGTCTTCTGATGAATTTCCCGTGGAATCATCCACCGGAAAAACAATTGCACTCTCTCTTGGTGCGTTGGAAGAGATCGGTTTGTGCAAATTACTCAAAGTATGAAAATCGTTCTTTACAAGCACCTAGTGGTAAAGACTCCAGCAATCCAGATTCTCTCCTCCTGAGTTTGTAGAGATTGGTTCATGAAAATGGCTAAAAATCAAACCTTTAGTACTGATCACTGCATCTTATTCGTACCTCATGGAATCATCCTCCAAAGACCTTTTCGATGCTCTGCTGGTCACTTGGTAGAGATGGGTATTGTAAATTGCTAAAAATGAGACCTTCAATACTAATCAGATGTAACCATTGATGTCTCATGCACCCTTCCTCGAAAAGCCATTCGGATTCTCTCCTGATCCTTTGGTAGAGATGGGTTCATGAAAATTACAACAATCCAACCGTAATTACTGATCACTGCTAGTCATTAACTATATCTGGCATGATCCTCCAAAATTCTTTCAGAATTGCTTCTGGTGATTTGTTATAGGTCGAGTCTCGAAAATTCCGAAAAATAAGCAATTCTGAACGTCTTGGTGGTAGTCATTCACTCCGCACATAATGAGCCTCCTTAGTACATTCCAATTCACTCCTGTTGACTTGGAAGAAATCAGTTCCTGAAATATACTCACAATGAGAAATTCATCTTGGAGGTGCGCAACAGATCAATTTGAGAAGAAATCTTCCTGAAAGACCCGAGGATTCATTTCTCGTCCTATGGTACAGAGCAGTGCGTGAAAATTACTCCAGATGAGAAAGACATGCCTAATCTGGTATCCTGATCTATTTCTCGTGGAAACATCCACCAAAACACAAGTCTCCTCTCTCTTCAGGATTTGGTGGAGATTGATCGTGAAAATTGCTAAAAATGAGAAAGTTATAACTGATCAATGCTATAAATCTGTGACAAATGGAATCATCCTGCAAAAGCCTTTCCGATTCTCTTCTTGTGATTTGGTAGAGATCAGTTCATGATTTGATGAAAATTACTCAAAATGAGAGAGTTCTTCCTGATCTATGTTAGGAATTGTGACACTTGGAATCATCCTCCCAAATCCTTTGATAATTAACTCTGGTGATTGTGAATAAAATCGGTTCATGAAAATTAGTAGGAAAGAGAAAATTCATTCCTCACCCGTCTTCTGATGAATTTCCCATGGAATCATCCACGGGAAAACAATTGCATTCTCTCTTGGTGCGTTGGAACAGATCGGTTTGTGCAAATTACTCAAAGTACGAAAATCGTTCTTTACAAGCACCTAGTGGTAAAGACTCCAGCAATCCAGATTCTCTCCTCCTGAGTTTGTAGAGATTGGTTCATGAAAATGACTAAAAAATCAAACCTTTAGTACTGATCACTGCATCTAATTCGTACCTCATGGAATCATCCTCCAAAGACCTTTTCGATGCTCTGCTGGTCACTTGGGAGAGATGGGTAGTGTAAATTGCTAAAAATGAGACCTTCAATACTGATCAGATGTAGCCATTGATGTCTCATGCACTCTTCCTCGAAAAGCCATTCGGATTCTCTCCTGATCCTTTGGTAGAGATGGGTTCATGAAAATTACAACAATCCAACCGTAATTACTGATCACTGCTAGTCATTAACTCCATCTGGCATGATCCTCCAAAATTCTTTCAGAATTGCTTCTGGTGATTTGTTATAGGTCGAGTCTCGAAAATTCCGAAAAATAAGCAATTCTGAACGCCTTCGTGGTACTCATTCATTCCTCACATAATGAGCCTACTTAGTATACTCCAATTCGCTCCTGTTGACTTGGAAGAAATCAGTTCCTCAAATATACTCAAAATGAGAAATTCACCTTGGATGTGCGCAACAGATAAATTGGAGAAGGAATCTTCCTGAAAGACCCGAGGATTCACTTCTCGTCCTATGGTACAGAGCAGAGCGTGAAAATTACTCCAGATGAGAAAGACATGCCTAATCTGGTATCCTGATCTATTTCTCATGGAAACATCCACCAAAACACAAGTCTCTTCTCTCTTCAGGATTTGGTGGAGATTGATCGTGAAAATTGCTAAAAATGAGAAAGTTAGAACTGATCAATGCTATAAATCCGTGACAAATGGAATCATCCCCCAAAAGCCTTTCCAATTCGCTTCTTGTGATTTGGTAGAGATCAGTTCATGATTTCATGAAAATTACTCAAAATGAGAGAGTTCTTCCTGATCTATGTTAGTAATTATGACACTTGGAATCACCCTCCCAAATCCTTTGATAATTAACTCCTGGTGATTGTGAATAAAATCGGTTCGTGAAAATGAGTAGGAAAGAGAAAATTCATTCCTCACCCGTCTTCTGATGAATTTCCCATGGAATCATCCACCGGAAAAACAATTGCATTCTCTCTTTGTGCGTTGGAACAGATCGGTTTGTGGAAATTAATCAAAGTACGAAAATCGTTCTTTACAAGCATCTAGTGGTAAAGACTCCAGCATTCCAGATTCTCTCCTCCTGAGTTTGTAGAGATTGGTTCGTGAAAATGACTAAAAAATCAAACCTTTAGTACTGATCACTGCATCTTATTCGTACCTCATGGCATCATCCTCCAAAGACCTTTTCGATGCTCTGCTGGTCACTTGGTAGAGATGGGTAGTGTAAATTGCTAAAAATGAGACCTTCAATACTAATCAGATGTAGCCATTGGTGTCTCATGCACGCTTCCTCGAAAAGCCATTCGGATTCTCTCCTGATCCTTTGGTAGAGATGGGTTCATGAAAATTACAAAAATCCAACCGTAATTACTGATCACTGCTAGTCATTAACTCCATCTGGCATGATTCTCCAAAATCCTTTCAGAATTGCTTCTGGTGATTTGTTATAGGTCGAGTCTCAAAAATTCCGAAAAATAAGCAATTCTGAACGGCTTCGTGGTACTCATTCATTCCTCACATAATGAGCCTCCTTAGTATATTCGAATTCGCTCCTGTTGACTTGGAAGAAATCAGTTCCTGAAATATACTCAAAATGAGAAATTCACCTTGGATGTGCTCAACAGAAAAATTTGAGTAGGAATCTTCCTGAAAGACCCGAGGATTCACTTCTCGTCCTATGGTACAGAGCAGTGCGTGAAAATTACACCAGGTGAGAAAGACATGCCTAATCTGGTATCCTGATCTATTTCTCATGGAAACATCCACCAAAACACAAGTCTCTTCTGTCTTCAGGATTTGGTAGAGATTGATCGTGAAAATTGCTAAAAATGAGAAAGTTATAACTGATCAATGCTATAAATCCGTGACAAATGGAATCATCCCCCAAAAGCCTTTCAGATTCGCTTCTTGTGATTTGGTAGAGATCCGTTCATGATTTGATGAAAATTACTCCAAAGGAGACAGTTCTTCCTGATCAATGTTAGTCATTAATGACACTTGGAATCATCCTCCCAAATCCTTTGATAATTACCTCCTGGGGATTGTGAATAAAATCGGTTGGTGAAAATTAGTAGGAAAGAGAAAATTCATTCCTCACCCGTCTTCTGATGAATTTCCCATGGAATCATCCACCGGAAAACAATTGCATTCTCTCTTGGTGCTTTGGAAGAGATCGGTTTGTGCAAATTACTCAAAGTACGAAAATCGTTCTTTACAAGCACCTAGTGGTAAAGACTCCAGAAATCCAGATTCTCTCCTCCTGAGTTTGTAGAGATTGGTTCATGAAAATGTCTAAAAAATCAAACCTTTATTACTGATCACTGCATCTAATTAGTACCTCATGGAATCATCCTCCAAAGACCTTTTAGCTACTCTGCTGGTCACTTGCTAGAGATGGCTAGTGTAAATTTCTAAAAATGAGACCTTCAATACTAATCCGATGTAGCCATTGATGTCTCATGCACGCTTCCTCGAAAAGCCATTCAGATTCTCTCCTGATCCTTTGGTAGAGATGGGTTCATGAAAATTACAAAAATGCAACAGGAATTACTGATCACTGCTCGTCATGAACTCCATCTGGCATGATCCTCCAAAATCCTTTCAGAATTGCTTCTGGTGATTTGTTATAGGTCGAGTCTCGAAAATTCCAAAAAATAAGCAATTCTGAACGGCTTCGTGGTAGTCATTCATTCCTCACATATTGAGCCTCCTTAGTACATTCCAATTTCCTCCTGTTGACTTGGAAGAAATCAGTTCCTGAAATAGACTCAAAATGAGAAATTCACCTTGGATGTGCGCAACAGATCATTTTGAGAAGGAATCTTCCTGAAAGACCCGAGGAGTCACTTCTCGTCCTTTGGTACAGAGCAGTGCGTGAAAATTATTCCAGATGAGAAAGACATGCCTAATCTGGTATCCTGATCTATTTCTCATGGAAACATCCACCAAACCACAAGTCTCTTCTCTCTTCAGGATTTGGTGGAGATTGAGCGTGAAAATTGCTAAAAATGAGAAAGTTAGAACTGATCAATGCTATAAATCAGTGACAAATGGAATCATCCCCCAAAAGCCTTTCAGATTCGCTTCTTGTGATTTGGTAGAGATCAGTTCATGATTTGATGAAAATTACTCCAAAGGAGACAGTTCTTCCTGATCAGTGTTAGTCATTAATGACACTTGGAATCATCCTACCAAATCCTTTGATAATTACCTCCTGGGGATTGTGAATAAAATCGGTTGGTGAAAATTAGTAGGAAAGAGAAAATTCATTCCTCACCCGTCTTCTGATGAATTTCCCATGGAATCATCCACCGGAAAACAATTGCATTCTCTCTTGGTGCGTTGGAAGAGATCGGTTTGTGCAAATTACTCAAAGGACGAAAATCGTTCTTTACAAGCACCTAGTGGTAAAGACTCCAGCAATCCAGATTCTCTCCTCCTGAGTTTGTAGAGATTGGTTCATGAAAATGACTAAAAAATCAAACCTTTATTACTGATCACTGCATCGAATTAGTACCTCATGGAATCATCCTCCAAAGACCTTTTAGCAACTCTGCTGGTCACTTGCTTGAGATGGGTAGTGTAAATTGCTAAAAATGAGACCTTCAATACTAATCCGATCTAGCCATTGATGTCTCATGCACGCTTCCTCGAAAAGCCATTCGGATTCTCTCCTGATCCTTTGGTAGAGATGGGTTCATGAAAATTACAAAAATCCAACAGTAATTACTGATCACTGCTAGTCATTAACTCCACCTGGCATGATCCTCCAAAATCCTTCCAGAATTGCTTCTGGTGATTTGTTATAGGTCGAGTCTCGAAAATTCCGAAAAATAAGCAATTCTGAACGGCTTCGTGGTTGTCATTCATTCCTCACATAATGAGCCTCCTTAGTACATTCCAATTTGCTCCTGTTGACTTGGAAGAAATCAGTTCCTGAAATAGACTCGAAATGAGAAATTCACCTTGGATGTGCGCAACAGATCAATTTGAGAAGGAATCTTCCTGAAAGACCCGAGGAGTCACTTCTCGTCCTATGAAACAGAGCAGTGTGTGAAAATTATTCCAGATGAGAAAGACATGCCTAATCTGGTGTCCTGGTCTATTTCTCATGGAAACATCCACCAAAACACAAGTCTCTTCTCTCTTCAGGATTTGGTGGAGATTGATTGTGAAAATTGCTAAAAATGAGAAAGTTAGAACTGATCAATGCTATAAATCAGTGACAAATGGAATCATCCCCCAAAAGCCTTTCAGATTCGCTTCTTGTGATTTGGTAGAGATCAGTTCATGATTTGATGAAAATTACTCCAAAGGAGACAGTTCTTCCTGATCAATGTTAGTCATTAATGACACTTGGAATCATCCTCCCAAATCCTTTGATAATTACCTCCTGGGGATTGTGAATAAAATCGGTTGGTGAAAATTAGTAGGAAAGAGAAAATTCATTCCTCACCCATCTTCTGATGAATTTCCCATGGAATCATCCACCGGAAAACAATTGCATTCTCTCTTGGTGCGTTGGAAGAGATCGGTTTGTGCAAATTACTCAAAGTACGAAAATCGTTCTTTACAAGCACCTAGTGGAAAAGACTCCAGCAATCCAGATTCTCTCCTCCTGAGTTTGTAGAGATTGGTTCATAAAAATGACTAAAAAATCAAACCTTTATTACTGATCACTGCATCGAATTAGTACCTCATGGAATCATCCTCCAAAGACCTTTTAGCTACTCTGCTGGTCACTTGCTAGAGATGGGTAGTGTAAATTGCTAAAAATGAGACCTTCAATACTAATCCGATGTAGCCATTGATGTCTCATGCACGCTTCCTCGAAAAGACATTCAGATTCTCTCCTGATCCTTTGGTAGAGATGGGTTCATGAAAATTACAAAAATCCAACAGTAATTACTGATCACTGCTAGTCATTAACTCCACCTGGCATGATCCTCCAAAATCCTTCCAGAATTGCTTCTGGTGATTTGTTATAGGTCGAGTCTCGAAAATTCCAAAAAATAAGCAATTCTGAACGGCTTCGTGGTAGTCATTCATTCCTCACATAATGAGCCTCCTTAGTACATTCCAATTTGCTCCTGTTTACTTGGAAGAAATCAGTTCCTGAAATAGACTCGAAATGAGAAATTCACCTTGGATGTGCGCAACAGATCAATTTGAGAAGGAATCTTCCTGAAAGACCCGAGGAGTCACTTCTCGTCCTATGGTACAGAGCAGTGCGTGAAAATTATTCCAGATGAGAAAGACATGCCTAATCTGGTATCCTGATCTATTTCTCATGGAAACATCCACCAAAACACAAGTCTCTTCTCTCTTCAGGATTTGGTGGAGATTGATCGTGAAAATTGCTAAAAATGAGAAAGTTAGAACTGATCAATGCTATAAATCAGTGACAAATGGAATCATCCCCCAAAAGCCTTTCAGATTCGCTTCTTGTGATTTGGTAGAGATCCGTTCATGATTTGATGAAAATTACTCCAAAGGAGACAGTTCTTCCTGATCAATGTTAGTAATTAATGACACTTGGAATCATCCTCCCAAATCCTTTGACAATTAACTCCTGGTGATTGTGAATAAAATCGGTTGGTGAAAATTAGTAGGAAAGAGAAAATTCCTTCCTCTTCGTCTTCTGATGAATTTCCCATGGAATCATCCACCGGAAAAAGAATTGCATTCTCTTTTGGTACCTTGGAACAGATCGGTTTGTGCAAATTACTCAAAGTACGAAAATCATTCTTTACAAGCACCTCGTGGTAAAGACTCCAGCAATCCTCCAGCAATTCTCTCCTAATGAGTTTGTAGAGATTGGTTCATGAAAATGACTAAAAAATCAAACATTTATTACTGATCCCTGCAGCTAATTAGTACCTCATGGAATCATCCTCCAAAGACCTTTTCGATACTCTGCTGGTCACTTGGTAGAGATGGGTAGTGTAAATTGCTAAAAAGGAGACCTTCAATACTAAACAGATGTACCACTGATGCCTCATGCACGCTTCCTCGAAAAGCCATTCGGATTCTCTCCTGATCCTTTGGTAGAGATGGGTTCATGAAAATTACAAAAATTCAACCGTAATTACTGATCACTGCTACTCATTAACTCCATCTGGCATGATCCTCCAAAATCCTTTCAGATTTGCTTCTGGGGATTTGTTATAGGTCGAGTCTGGAAAATTCTGAAAAATAAGAAATTCTGAACGGCTTCGTGGTAGTCATTCATTCCTCACGTAATGAGCCTCCTTAGTACATTCCAATTCGCTCCTGTTGACTTGGAAGAAATCAGTTCCTGAAATAGACTCAAATTGAGAAATTCATCTTGGATGTGCGCAACAGACAAATTGCAGAAGGAATCTTCCTGAAAGACCCGAGGATTCACTTCTTGTCTTATGGTACAGAGCAGTGCGTGAAAATTACTCCAGATGAGAAAGACATGCCTAATCTGGTATCCAGATCTATTGCTCATGGAAACATCCACCAAGACACAAGTCTATTCTCTCTTCAGGATTTGGTGGAGATTGATGGTGAAAATTGCTGAAAATGAGAAAGTTATAACTGATCCATGCTATAAATCAGTGACAAATGGAATCATCCCCCAAAAGGCTTTCAGATTCGCTTCTTGGGATTTGGTAGATATCAGTTCATGATTTGATGAAAATGACTCAAAATGGGAGAGTTCTTCCTGATCAATGTTAGTAATTAATGACACTTGGAATCATCCTCCCAAATCCTTTGACAATTAACTCCTGGTGATTGTGAATAAAATCGGTTGGTGAAAATTAGTAGGAAAGAGAAAATGCATTCCTCACCCGTCTTCTGATGAATTTCCCATGGAATCATCCACCGGAAAAACGATTGCATTCTCTCTTGGTACCTTGGAACAGATCGGTTTGTGCAAATTACTCAAAGTACGAAAATCATTCTTCACAAGCACCTAGTGGTAAAGACTCCAGCAATCCTCCAGCAATTCTCTCCTCCTGAGTTTGTAGAGATTGGTTCATGAAAATGACTAAAAAATCAAACATTTATTACTGATCCCTCCAGCTAATTAGTACCTCATGGAATCATCCTCCAAAGACCTTTTCGATACTCTGCTGGTCACTTGGTAGAGATGGGTAGTGTAAATTGCTAAAAAGGAGACCTTCAATACTAATCAGATGTAGCCACTGATGTCTCTTGCACGCTTCCTCGAAAAGCCATTCGGATTCTCTCCTGATCCTTTGGTAGAGATGGGTTCACGAAAATTACAAAAATTCAACCGTAATTACTGATCACAGCTACTCATTAACTCCATCTGGCATGATCCTCCAAAATCCTTTCAGATTTGCTTCTGGTGATTTCTAATAGGTCGAGTCCCGAAAATTCCGGAAAATAAGCAAATCTGAACGGCTTCGTGGTAGTCATTCATTCCTCA
This sequence comes from Eretmochelys imbricata, assembly GCF_965152235.1. Taxonomy (NCBI): domain Eukaryota; kingdom Metazoa; phylum Chordata; order Testudines; family Cheloniidae; genus Eretmochelys; species Eretmochelys imbricata. The sequence continues at coordinate 2,326,291 of NW_027554341.1, read as the reverse complement.
CGTAATGAGCCTCCTTAGTACATTCCAATTCGCTCCTGTTGACTTGGAAGAAATCAGTTCCTGAAATAGACTCAAATTGAGAAATTCATCTTGGATGTGCGCAACAGACAAATTGGAGAAGGAATCTTCCTGAAAGACCCGAGGATTCACTTCTTGTCTTATGGTACAGAGCAGTGCGTGAAAATTACTCCAGATGAGAAAGACATGCCTAATCTGGTATCCAGATCTATTGCTCATGGAAACATCCACCAAAACACCAGTCTATTCTCTCTTCAGGATTTGGTGGAGATTGATGGTGAAAATTGCTAAAAATGAGAAAGTTATAACTGATCCATGCTATAAATCAGTGACAAATGGAATCATCCCCCAAAAGGCTTTCAGATTCGCTTCTTGGGATTTGGTAGATATCAGTTCATGATTTGATGAAAATGACTCAAAATGGGAGAGTTCTTCCTGATCAATGTTAGTAATTAATGACACTTGGAATCATCCTCCCAAATCCTTTGACAATTAACTCCTGGTGATTGTGAATAAAATCGGTTGGTGAAAATTAGTAGGAAAGAGAAAATTCCTTCCTCTTCATCTTCTGATGAATTTCCCATGGAATCATCCACAGGAAAAACAATTGCATTCTCTCTTGGTGCCTTGGAACAGATCGGTTTGTGCAAATTACTCAAAGTACGAAAATCATTCTTTACAAGCACCTCGTGGTAAAGACTCCAGCAATCCTCCAGCAATTCTCTCCTCCTGAGTTTGTAGAGATTGGTTCATGAAAATGACTAAAAAATCAAACATTTATTACTGATCCCTGCAGCTAATTAGTACCTCATGGAATCATCCTCCAAAGACCTTTTCGATACCCTGCTGGTCACTTGGTAGAGATGGGTAGTGTAAATTGCTAAAAAGGAGACCTTCAATACTAATCCGATGTAGCCACTGATGCCTCATGCACGCTTCCTCGAAAAGCCATTCGGATTCTCTCCTGATCCTTTGGTAGAGATGGGTTCACGAAAATTACAAAAATTCAACAGTAATTACTGATCACTGCTACTCATTAACTCCATCTGGCATGATCCTCCAAAATCCTTTCAGATTTGCTTCGGGGGATTTGTTATAGGTCGAGTCTCGAAAATTCCGGAAAATAAGCAATTCTGAACGGCTTCGTGGTAGTCATTCATTCCTCACGTAATGAGCCTCCTTAGTACATTCCAGATCGCTCCTGTTGACTTGGAAGATATCAGTTCCTTAAATAGACTCAAATTGAGAAATTCATCTTGGATGTGCCCAACAGACAAATTGGAGAAGGAATCTTCCTGAAAGACCCGAGGATTCACTTCTTGTCTTATGGTACATAGCAGTGCGTGAAAATTACTGCAGATGAGAAAGACATGCCTAATCTGGTATCCAGATCTATTGCTCATGGAAACATCCACCAAAACACAAGTCTATTCTCTCTTCAGGTTTTGGTGGAGATTGATGGTGAAAATTGCTAAAAATGAGAAAGTTATAAGTGATCCATGCTATAAATCAGTGACAAATGGAATCATCCCCCAAAAGCCATTCAGATTCGTTTCTTGGGATTTGGTGGATATCAGTTCATGATTTGATGAAAATTACTCAAAATGGGAGAGTTCTTCCTGATCAATGTTAGTAATTAATGACACTTGGAATCAACCTCCCAAATCCTTTGACAATTAACTCCTGGTGATTGTGAATAAAATCGGTTGGTGAAAATTAGTAGGAAAGAGAAAATTCCTTCCTCTTCGTCTTCTGATGAATTTCCCATGGAATCATCCACCGGAAAAACAATTGCATTCTCTCTTGGTACCTTGGAACAGATCGGTTTGTGCAAATTACTGAAAGTACGAAAATCATTCTTTACAAGCACCTCGTGGTAAAGACTCCAGCAATCCTCCAGAAATTCTCTCCTCCTGAGTTTGTAGAGATTGGTTCATGAAAATTACTAAAAAATCAAACATTTATTACTGATCCCTGCAGCTAATTAGTACCTCATGGAATCATCCTTCAAAGACCTTTTCGATACTCTGCTGGTCATTGGTAGAGATGGGTAGTGTAAATTCCTAAAAAGGAGACCTTCAATACTAATCAGATGTAGCCACTGATGCCTCATGCACGCTTCCTCGAAAAGCCATTCGGATTCTCTCCTGATCCTTTGGTAGAGATCGGTTCACAAAAATTACAAAAATTCAACAGTAATTACTGATCACTGCTACTCATTAACTCCATCTGGCATGATCCTCCAAAATCCTTTCAGATTTGCTTCGGGGGATTTGTTATAGGTCGAGTCTCGAAAATTCCGGAAAATAAGCAATTCTGAACGGCTTCGTGGTAGTCATTCATTCCTCACGTAATGAGCCTCCTTAGTACATTCCAATTCGCTCCTGTTGACTTGGAAGAAATCACTTCCTGAAATAGACTCAAATTGAGAAATTCATCTTGGATGTGCGCAACAGACAAATTGGAGAAGGAATCTTCCTGAAAGACCCGAGGATTCACTTCTTGTCTTATGGTACAGAGCAGTGCGTGAAAATTACTCCAGATGAGAGAGACATGCCTAATCTGGTATCCAGATCTATTGCTCATGGAAACATCCACCAAAACACAAGTCTATTCTCTCTTCAGGATTTGGTGGAGATTGATGGTGAAAATTGCTAAAAATGAGAAAGTTATAACTGATCCATGCTATAAATCAGTGACAAATGGAATCATCCCCCAAAAGCCTTTCAGATTCGTTTCTTGGGATTTGGTGGATATCAGTTCATGATTTGATGAAAATTACTCAAAATGGGAGAGTTCTTCCTGATCAATGTTAGTAATTAATGACACTTGGAATCAACCTCCCAAATCCTTTGACAATTAACTCCTGGTGATTGTGAATAAAATCGGTTGGTGAAAATTAGTAGGAAAGAGAAAATTCCTTCCTCTTCGTCTTCTGATGAATTTCCCATGGAATCATCCACCGGAAAAACAATTGCATTCTCTCTTGGTACCTTGGAACAGATCGGTTTGTGCAAATTACTCAAAGTACGAAAATCATTCTTTACAAGCACCTCGTGGTAAAGACTCCAGCAATCCTCCAGCAATTCTCTCCTCCTGAGTTTGTAGAGATTGGTTCATGAAAATGACTAAAAAATCAAACATTTATTACTGATCCCTGCAGCTAATTAGTACCTCATGGAATCATCCTCCAAAGACCTTTTCGATACTCTGCTGGTCACTTGGTAGAGATGGGTAGTGTAAATTGCTAAAAAGGAGACCTTCAATACTAATCAGATGTAGCCACTGATGTCTCATGCACGCTTCCTCGAAAAGCCATTCGGATTCTCTCCTGAACCTTTGGTAGAGATCGGTTCACAAAAATTACAAAAATTCAACAGTAATTACTGATCACTGCTACTCATTAACTCCATCTGGCATGATCCTCCAAAATCCTTTCAGATTTGCTTCTGGTGATTTCTTATAGGTCGAGTCTCGAAAATTCTGGAAAATAAGCAATTCTGAACGGCTTCGTGGTAGTCATTCATTCCTCACTTAATGAGCCTCCTTAGTACATTCCAGTTCGCTCCTGTTGACTTGGAAGAAATCAGTTCCTTAAATAGACTCAAATTGAGAAATTCATCTTGGATGTGCGCAACAGACAAATTGGAGAAGGAATCTTCCTGAAAGACCCGAGGATTCACTTCTTGTCTTATGGTACAGAGCAGTGCGTGAAAATTACTCCAGATGAGAAAGACATGCCTAATCTGGTATCCAGATCTATTGCTCATGGAAACATCCACCAAAACACAAGTCTATTCTCTCTTCAGGATTTGGTGGAGATTGATGGTGAAAATTGCTAAAAATGAGAAAGTTCTAACTGATCCATGCTATAAATCAGTGACAAATGGAATCATCCCCCAAAAGCCTTTCAGATTCGCTTCTTGGGATTTGGTAGATATCAGTTCATGATTTGATGAAAATTACTCAAAATGGGAGAGTTCTTCCTGATCAATGTTAGTAATTAATGACACTTGGAATCATCCTCCCAAATCCTTTGACAATTAACTCCTGGTGATTGTGAATAAAATCGGTTGGTGAAAATTAGTAGGAAAGAGAAAATGCATTCCTCACCCGTCTTCTGATGTATTTCCCATGGAATTATCCACCGGAAAAAACGATTGCATTCTCTCTTGGTACCTTGGAACAGATCGGTTTGTGCAAATTACTCAAAGTACGAAAATCATTCTTTACAAGCACCTAGTGGTAAAGACTCCAGCAATCCTCCAGCAATTCTCTCCTCCTGAGTTTGTAGAGATTGGTTCAATGAAATGACTAAAAAATCAAACATTTATTACTGATCCCTGCAGCTAATTAGTACCTCATGGAATCATCCTCCAAAGACCTTTTCGATACTCTGCTGGTCACTTGGTAGAGATGGGTAGTGTAAATTGCTAAAAAGGAGACCTTCAATACTAATCAGATGTAGCCACTGATGCCTCATGCACGCTTCCTCGAAAAGCCATTCGGATTCTCTCCTGATCCTTTGGTAGAGATGGGTTCATGAAAATTACAAAAATTCAACCGTAATTACTGATCACTGCTACTCATTAACTCCATCTGGCATGATCCTCCAAAATCCTTTCAGATTTGCTTCTGGGGATTTGTTATAGGTCGAGTCTGGAAAATTCTGAAAAATAAGCAATTCTGAACGGCTTCGTGGTAGTCATTCATTCCTCACGTAATGAGCCTCCTTAGTACATTCCAATTCGCTCCTGTTGACTTGGAAGAAATCAGTTCCTGAAATAGACTCAAATTGAGAAATTCATCTTGGATGTGCGCAACAGACAAATTGCAGAAGGAATCTTCCTGAAAGACCCGAGGATTCACTTCTTGTCTTATGGTACAGAGCAGTGCGTGAAAATTACTCCAGATGAGAAAGACATGCCTAATCTGGTATCCAGATCTATTGCTCATGGAAACATCCACCAAGACACAAGTCTATTCTCTCTTCAGGATTTGGTGGAGATTGATGGTGAAAATTGCTAAAAATGAGAAAGTTATAACTGATCCATGCTATAAATCAGTGACAAATGGAATCATCCCCCAAAAGGCTTTCAGATTCGCTTCTTGGGATTTGGTAGATATCAGTTCATGATTTGATGAAAATGACTCAAAATGGGAGAGTTCTTCCTGATCAATGTTAGTAATTAATGACACTTGGAATCATCCTCCCAAATCCTTTGACAATTAACTCCTGGTGATTGTGAATAAAATCGGTTGGTGAAAATTAGTAGGAAAGAGAAAATGCATTCCTCACCCGTCTTCTGATGAATTTCCCATGGAATCATCCACCGGAAAAACGATTGCATTCTCTCTTGGTACCTTGGAACAGATCGGTTTGTGCAAATTACTCAAAGTACGAAAATCATTCTTCACAAGCACCTAGTGGTAAAGACTCCAGCAATCCTCCAGCAATTCTCTCCTCCTGAGTTTGTAGAGATTGGTTCATGAAAATGACTAAAAAATCAAACATTTATTACTGATCCCTCCAGCTAATTAGTACCTCATGGAATCATCCTCCAAAGACCTTTTCGATACTCTGCTGGTCACTTGGTAGAGATGGGTAGTGTAAATTGCTAAAAAGGAGACCTTCAATACTAATCAGATGTAGCCACTGATGTCTCTTGCACGCTTCCTCGAAAAGCCATTCGGATTCTCTCCTGATCCTTTGGTAGAGATGGGTTCACGAAAATTACAAAAATTCAACCGTAATTACTGATCACAGCTACTCATTAACTCCATCTGGCATGATCCTCCAAAATCCTTTCAGATTTGCTTCTGGTGATTTCTAATAGGTCGAGTCCCGAAAATTCCGGAAAATAAGCAAATCTGAACGGCTTCGTGGTAGTCATTCATTCCTCACGTAATGAGCCTCCTTAGTACATTCCAATTCGCTCCTGTTGACTTGGAAGAAATCAGTTCCTGAAATAGACTCAAATTGAGAAATTCATCTTGGATGTGCGCAACAGACAAATTGGAGAAGGAATCTTCCTGAAAGACCCGAGGATTCACTTCTTGTCTTATGGTACAGAGCAGTGCGTGAAAATTACTCCAGATGAGAAAGACATGCCTAATCTGGTATCCAGATCTATTGCTCATGGAAACATCCACCAAAACACCAGTCTATTCTCTCTTCAGGATTTGGTGGAGATTGATGGTGAAAATTGCTAAAAATGAGAAAGTTATAACTGATCCATGCTATAAATCAGTGACAAATGGAATCATCCCCCAAAAGGCTTTCAGATTCGCTTCTTGGGATTTGGTAGATATCAGTTCATGATTTGATGAAAATGACTCAAAATGGGAGAGTTCTTCCTGATCAATGTTAGTAATTAATGACACTTGGAATCATCCTCCCAAATCCTTTGACAATTAACTCCTGGTGATTGTGAATAAAATCGGTTGGTGAAAATTAGTAGGAAAGAGAAAATTCCTTCCTCTTCATCTTCTGATGAATTTCCCATGGAATCATCCACAGGAAAAACAATTGCATTCTCTCTTGGTGCCTTGGAACAGATCGGTTTGTGCAAATTACTCAAAGTACGAAAATCATTCTTTACAAGCACCTCGTGGTAAAGACTCCAGCAATCCTCCAGCAATTCTCTCCTCCTGAGTTTGTAGAGATTGGTTCATGAAAATGACTAAAAAATCAAACATTTATTACTGATCCCTGCAGCTAATTAGTACCTCATGGAATCATCCTCCAAAGACCTTTTCGATACCCTGCTGGTCACTTGGTAGAGATGGGTAGTGTAAATTGCTAAAAAGGAGACCTTCAATACTAATCCGATGTAGCCACTGATGCCTCATGCACGCTTCCTCGAAAAGCCATTCGGATTCTCTCCTGATCCTTTGGTAGAGATGGGTTCACGAAAATTACAAAAATTCAACAGTAATTACTGATCACTGCTACTCATTAACTCCATCTGGCATGATCCTCCAAAATCCTTTCAGATTTGCTTCGGGGGATTTGTTATAGGTCGAGTCTCGAAAATTCCGGAAAATAAGCAATTCTGAACGGCTTCGTGGTAGTCATTCATTCCTCACGTAATGAGCCTCCTTAGTACATTCCAGATCGCTCCTGTTGACTTGGAAGATATCAGTTCCTTAAATAGACTCAAATTGAGAAATTCATCTTGGATGTGCCCAACAGACAAATTGGAGAAGGAATCTTCCTGAAAGACCCGAGGATTCACTTCTTGTCTTATGGTACATAGCAGTGCGTGAAAATTACTGCAGATGAGAAAGACATGCCTAATCTGGTATCCAGATCTATTGCTCATGGAAACATCCACCAAAACACAAGTCTATTCTCTCTTCAGGTTTTGGTGGAGATTGATGGTGAAAATTGCTAAAAATGAGAAAGTTATAAGTGATCCATGCTATAAATCAGTGACAAATGGAATCATCCCCCAAAAGCCTTTCAGATTCGTTTCTTGGGATTTGGTGGATATCAGTTCATGATTTGATGAAAATTACTCAAAATGGGAGAGTTCTTCCTGATCAATGTTAGTAATTAATGACACTTGGAATCAACCTCCCAAATCCTTTGACAATTAACTCCTGGTGATTGTGAATAAAATCGGTTGGTGAAAATTAGTAGGAAAGAGAAAATTCCTTCCTCTTCGTCTTCTGATGAATTTCCCATGGAATCATCCACCGGAAAAACAATTGCATTCTCTCTTGGTACCTTGGAACAGATCGGTTTGTGCAAATTACTCAAAGTACGAAAATCATTCTTTACAAGCACCTCGTGGTAAAGACTCCAGCAATCCTCCAGCAATTCTCTCCTCCTGAGTTTGTAGAGATTGGTTCATGAAAATGACTAAAAAATCAAACATTTATTACTGATCCCTGCAGCTAATTAGTACCTCATGGAATCATCCTCCAAAGACCTTTTCGATACTCTGCTGGTCATTGGTAGAGATGGGTAGTGTAAATTCCTAAAAAGGAGACCTTCAATACTAATCAGATGTAGCCACTGATGCCTCATGCACGCTTCCTCGAAAAGCCATTCGGATTCTCTCCTGATCCTTTGGTAGAGATCGGTTCACAAAAATTACAAAAATTCAACAGTAATTACTGATCACTGCTACTCATTAACTCCATCTGGCATGATCCTCCAAAATCCTTTCAGATTTGCTTCGGGGGATTTGTTATAGGTCGAGTCTCGAAAATTCCGGAAAATAAGCAATTCTGAACGGCTTCGTGGTAGTCATTCATTCCTCACTTAATGAGCCTCCTTAGTACATTCCAGTTCGCTCCTGTTGACTTGGAAGAAATCAGTTCCTTAAATAGACTCAAATTGAGAAATTCATCTTGGATGTGCGCAACAGACAAATTGGAGAAGGAATCTTCCTGAAAGACCCGAGGATTCACTTCTTGTCTTATGGTACAGAGCAGTGCGTGAAAATTACTCCAGATGAGAAAGACATGCCTAATCTGGTATCCAGATCTATTGCTCATGGAAACATCCACCAAAACACAAGTCTATTCTCTCTTCAGGATTTGGTGGAGATTGATGGTGAAAATTGCTAAAAATGAGAAAGTTCTAACTGATCCATTCTATAAATCAGTGACAAATGGAATCATCCCCCAAAAGCCTTTCAGATTCGCTTCTTGGGATTTGGTAGATATCAGTTCATGATTTGATGAAAATTACTCAAAATGGGAGAGTTCTTCCTGATCAATGTTAGTAATTAATGACACTTGGAATCATCCTCCCAAATCCTTTGACAATTAACTCCTGGTGATTGTGAATAAAATCGGTTGGTGAAAATTAGTAGGAAAGAGAAAATGCATTCCTCACCCGTCTTCTGATGAATTTCCCATGGAATTATCCACCGGAAAAAACGATTGCATTCTCTCTTGGTACCTTGGGACAGATCGGTTTGTGCAAATTACTCAAAGTACGAAAATCATTCTTTACAAGCACCTAGTGGTAAAGACTCCAGCAATCCTCCAGCAATTCTCTCCTCCTGAGTTTGTAGAGATTGGTTCAATGAAATGACTAAAAAATCAAACATTTATTACTGATCCCTGCAGCTAATTAGTACCTCATGGAATCATCCTCCAAAGACCTTTTCGATACTCTGCTGGTCACTTGGTAGAGATGGGTAGTGTAAATTGCTAAAAAGGAGACCTTCAATACTAATCAGATGTAGCCACTGATGTCTCATGCACGCTTCCTCGAAAAGCCATTCGGATTCCTTCCTGATCCTTTGGTAGAGATGGGTTCACGAAAATTACAAAAATTCAACAGTAATTACTGATTACTGCTACTCATTAACTCCATCTGGCATGATCCTCCAAAATCCTTTCATATTTGCTTCTGGGGATTTGTTATAAGTCGAGTCTGGAAAATTCTGAAAAATAAGCAATTCTGAACGGCTTCGGGGTAGTCATTCATTCCTCACGTAATGAGCCTCCTTAGTACATTCCAATTCGCTCCTGTTGACTTGGAAGAAATCACTTCCTGAAATAGACTCAAATTGAGAAATTCATCTTGGATGTGCGCAACAGACAAATTGGAGAAGGAATCTTCCTGAAAGACCCGAGGATTCACTTCTTGTCTTATGGTACAGAGCAGTGCGTGAAAATTACTCCAGATGAGAGAGACATGCCTAATCTGGTATCCAGATCTATTGCTCATGGAAACATCCACCAAAACACAAGTCTATTCTCTCTTCAGGATTTGGTGGAGATTGATGGTGAAAATTGCTAAAAATGAGAAAGTTATAACTGATCCATGCTATAAATCAGTGACAAATGGAATCATCCCCCAAAAGCCTTTCAGATTCGTTTCTTGGGATTTGGTGGATATCAGTTCATGATTTGATGAAAATTACTCAAAATGGGAGAGTTCTTCCTGATCAATGTTAGTAATTAATGACACTTGGAATCAACCTCCCAAATCCTTTGACAATTAACTCCTGGTGATTGTGAATAAAATCGGTTGGTGAAAATTAGTAGGAAAGAGAAAATTCCTTCCTCTTCGTCTTCTGATGAATTTCCCATGGAATCATCCACCGGAAAAACAATTGCATTCTCTCTTGGTACCTTGGAACAGATCGGTTTGTGCAAATTACTCAAAGTACGAAAATCATTCTTTACGAGCACCTCGTGGTAAAGACTCCAGCAATCCTCCAGCAATTCTCTCCTCCTGAGTTTGTAGAGATTGGTTCATGAAAATGACTAAAAAATCAAACATTTATTACTGATCCCTGCAGCTAATTAGTACCTCATGGAATCATCCTCCAAAGACCTTTTCGATACTCTGCTGGTCACTTGGTAGAGATGGGTAGTGTAAATTGCTAAAAAGGAGACCTTCAATACTAATCAGATGTAGCCACTGATGTCTCATGCACGCTTCCTCGAAAAGCCATTCGGATTCTCTCCTGAACCTTTGGTAGAGATCGGTTCACAAAAATTACAAAAATTCAACAGTAATTACTGATCACTGCTACTCATTAACTCCATCTGGCATGATCCTCCAAAATCCTTTCAGATTTGCTTCTGGTGATTTCTTATAGGTCGAGTCTCGAAAATTCTGGAAAATAAGCAATTCTGAACGGCTTCGTGGTAGTCATTCATTCCTCACTTAATGAGCCTCCTTAGTACATTCCAGTTCGCTCCTGTTGACTTGGAAGAAATCAGTTCCTTAAATAGACTCAAATTGAGAAATTCATCTTGGATGTGCGCAACAGACAAATTGGAGAAGGAATCTTCCTGAAAGACCCGAGGATTCACTTCTTGTCTTATGGTACAGAGCAGTGCGTGAAAATTACTCCAGATGAGAAAGACATGCCTAATCTGGTATCCAGATCTATTGCTCATGGAAACATCCACCAAAACACAAGTCTATTCTCTCTTCAGGATTTGGTGGAGATTGATGGTGAAAATTGCTAAAAATGAGAAAGTTCTAACTGATCCATGCTATAAATCAGTGACAAATGGAATCATCCCCCAAAAGCCTTTCAGATTCGCTTCTTGGGATTTGGTAGATATCAGTTCATGATTTGATGAAAATGACTCAAAATGGGAGAGTTCTTCCTGATCAATGTTAGTAATTAATGACACTTGGAATCATCCTCCCAAATCCTTTGACAATTAACTCCTGGTGATTGTGAATAAAATCGGTTGGTGAAAATTAGTAGGAAAGAGAAAATTCATTCCTCACCCGTCTTCTGATGAATTTCCCATGGAATTATCCACCGGAAAAAACGATTGCATTCTCTCTTGGTACCTTGGAACAGATCGGTTTGTGCAAATTACTCAAAGTACGAAAATCATTCTTTACAAGCACCTCGTGGTAAAGACTCCAGCAATCCTCCAGCAATTCTCTCCTCCTGAGTTTGTAGAGATTGGTTCATGAAAATGACTAAAAAATCAAACCTTTAGTACTGATCACTGCATCTAATTAGTACCTCATGGAATCATCCTCCAAAGACCTTTTAGCTACTCTGCTGGTCACTTGCTAGAGATGGGTAGTGTAAATTGCTAAATATGAGACCTTCAATACGAATCAGATGTAGCCATTGATGTCTCATGCACGCTTCCTCGAAAAGCCATTCGGATTCTCTCCTGATCCTTTGGTAGAGATGGGTTCATGAAAATTACAAAAATCCAACAGTAATTACTGATCACTGCTAGTCATTAACTCCATCTGGCATGATCCTCCAAAATCCTTTCAGATTTGCTTCTGGGGATTTGTTATAAGTCGAGTCTGGAAAATTCTGAAAAATAAGCAATTCTGAACGGCTTCGGGGTAGTCATTCATTCCTCACGTAATGAGCCTCCTTAGTACATTCCAATTCGCTCCTGTTGACTTGGAAGAAATCACTTCCTGAAATAGACTCAAATTGAGAAATTCATCTTGGATGTGCGCAACAGACAAATTGGAGAAGGAATCTTCCTGAAAGACCCGAGGATTCACTTCTTGTCTTATGGTACAGAGCAGTGCGTGAAAATTACTCCAGATGAGAGAGACATGCCTAATCTGGTATCCAGATCTATTACTCATGGAAACATCCACCAAAACACAAGTCTATTCTCTCTTCAGGATTTGGTGGAGATTGATGGTGAAAATTGCTAAAAATGAGAAAGTTATAACTGATCCATGCTATAAATCAGTGACAAATGGAATCATCCCCCAAAAGCCTTTCAGATTCGTTTCTTGGGATTTGGTGGATATCAGTTCATGATTTGATGAAAATTACTCAAAATGGGAGAGTTCTTCCTGATCAATGTTAGTAATTAATGACACTTGGAATCAACCTCCCAAATCCTTTGACAATTAACTCCTGGTGATTGTGAATAAAATCGGTTGGTGAAAATTAGTAGGAAAGAGAAAATTCCTTCCTCTTCGTCTTCTGATGAATTTCCCATGGAATCATCCACCGGAAAAACAATTGCATTCTCTCTTGGTACCTTGGAACAGATCGGTTTGTGCAAATTACTCAAAGTACGAAAATCATTCTTTACGAGCACCTCGTGGTAAAGACTCCAGCAATCCTCCAGCAATTCTCTCCTCCTGAGTTTGTAGAGATTGGTTCATGAAAATGACTAAAAAATCAAACATTTATTACTGATCCCTGCAGCTAATTAGTACCTCATGGAATCATCCTCCAAAGACCTTTTCGATACTCTGCTGGTCACTTGGTAGAGATGGGTAGTGTAAATTGCTAAAAAGGAGACCTTCAATACTAATCAGATGTAGCCACTGATGTCTGATGCACGCTTCCTCGAAAAGCCATTCGGATTCTCTCCTGAACCTTTGGTAGAGATCGGTTCACAAAAATTACAAAAATTCAACAGTAATTACTGATCACTGCTACTCATTAACTCCATCTGGCATGATCCTCCAAAATCCTTTCAGATTTGCTTCTGGTGATTTCTTATAGGTCGAGTCTCGAAAATTCTGGAAAATAAGCAATTCTGAACGGCTTCGTGGTAGTCATTCATTCCTCACTTAATGAGCCTCCTTAGTACATTCCAGTTCGCTCCTGTTGACTTGGAAGAAATCAGTTCCTTAAATAGACTCAAATTGAGAAATTCATCTTGGATGTGCGCAACAGACAAATTGGAGAAGGAATCTTCCTGAAAGACCCGAGGATTCACTTCTTGTCTTATGGTACAGAGCAGTGCGTGAAAATTACTCCAGATGAGAAAGACATGCCTAATCTGGTATCCAGATCTATTGCTCATGGAAACATCCACCAAAACACAAGTCTATTCTCTCTTCAGGATTTGGTGGAGATTGATGGTGAAAATTGCTAAAAATGAGAAAGTTCTAACTGATCCATGCTATAAATCAGTGACAAATGGAATCATCCCCCAAAAGCCTTTCAGATTCGCTTCTTGGGATTTGGTAGATATCAGTTCATGATTTGATGAAAATGACTCAAAATGGGAGAGTTCTTCCTGATCAATGTTAGTAATTAATGACACTTGGAATCATCCTCCCAAATCCTTTGACAATTAACTCCTGGTGATTGTGAATAAAATCGGTTGGTGAAAATTAGTAGGAAAGAGAAAATTCATTCCTCACCCGTCTTCTGATGAATTTCCCATGGAATTATCCACCGGAAAAAACGATTGCATTCTCTCTTGGTACCTTGGAACAGATCGGTTTGTGCAAATTACTCAAAGTACGAAAATCATTCTTTACAAGCACCTCGTGGTAAAGACTCCAGCAATCCTCCAGCAATTCTCTCCTCCTGAGTTTGTAGAGATTGGTTCATGAAAATGACTAAAAAATCAAACCTTTAGTACTGATCACTGCATCTAATTAGTACCTCATGGAATCATCCTCCAAAGACCTTTTAGCTACTCTGCTGGTCACTTGCTAGAGATGGGTAGTGTAAATTGCTAAATATGAGACCTTCAATACGAATCAGATGTAGCCATTGATGTCTCATGCACGCTTCCTCGAAAAGCCATTCGGATTCTCTCCTGATCCTTTGGTAGAGATGGGTTCATGAAAATTACAAAAATCCAACAGTAATTACTGATCACTGCTAGTCATTAACTCCATCTGGCATGATCCTCCAAAATCCTTTCAGATTTGCTTCTCGGGATTTGTTATAGGTCGAGTCTGGAAAATTCTGAAAAATAAGCAATTCTGAACGGCTTCGGGGTAGTCATTCATTCCTCACGTAATGAGCCTCCTTAGTACATTCCAATTCGCTCCTGTTGACTTGGAAGAAATCAGTTCCTGAAATAGACCCAAATTGAGAAATTCATCTTGGATCTGCGCAACAGACAAATTGGAGAAGGAATCTTCCTGAAAGACCCGAGGATTCACTTCTCGTCCTATGGTACAGAGCAGTGCGTGAAAATGACTCCAGATGAGAAAGACATGCCTAATCTGGTATACTGATCTATTGCTCATGGAAACATCGACCAAGACACAAGTCTATTCTCTCTTCAGGATTTGGTGGAGATTGATGGTGAAAATTGCTAAAAATGAGAAAGTTCTAACTGATCCATGCTATAAATCAGTGACAAATGGAATCATCCCCCAAAAGCCTTTCAGATTCGCTTCTTGGGATTTGGTAGATATCAGTTCATGATTTGATGAAAATGACTCAAAATGGGAGAGTTCTTCCTGATCAATGTTAGTAATTAATGACACTTGGAATCATCCTCCCAAATCCTTTGACAATTAACTCCTGGTGATTGTGAATAAAATCGGTTGGTGAAAATTAGTAGGAAAGAGAAAATTCATTCCTCACCCGTCTTCTGATGAATTTCCCATGGAATTATCCACCGGAAAAAACGATTGCATTCTCTCTTGGTACCTTGGAACAGATCGGTTTGTGCAAATTACTCAAAGTACGAAAATCATTCTTTACAAGCACCTCGTGGTAAAGACTCCAGCAATCCTCCAGCAATTCTCTCCTCCTGAGTTTGTAGAGATTGGTTCATGAAAATGACTAAAAAATCAAACCTTTAGTACTGATCACTGCATCTAATTAGTACCTCATGGAATCATCCTCCAAAGACCTTTTAGCTACTCTGCTGGTCACTTGCTAGAGATGGGTAGTGTAAATTGCTAAATATGAGACCTTCAATACGAATCAGATGTAGCCATTGATGTCTCATGCACGCTTCCTCGAAAAGCCATTCGGATTCTCTCCTGATCCTTTGGTAGAGATGGGTTCATGAAAATTACAAAAATCCAACAGTAATTACTGATCACTGCTAGTCATTAACTCCATCTGGCATGATCCTCCAAAATCCTTTCAGATTTGCTTCTGGGGATTTGTTATAAGTCGAGTCTGGAAAATTCTGAAAAATAAGCAATTCTGAACGGCTTCGGGGTAGTCATTCATTCCTCACGTAATGAGCCTCCTTAGTACATTCCAATTCGCTCCTGTTGACTTGGAAGAAATCACTTCCTGAAATAGACTCAAATTGAGAAATTCATCTTGGATGTGCGCAACAGACAAATTGGAGAAGGAATCTTCCTGAAAGACCCGAGGATTCACTTCTTGTCTTATGGTACAGAGCAGTGCGTGAAAATTACTCCAGATGAGAGAGACATGCCTAATCTGGTATCCAGATCTATTACTCATGGAAACATCCACCAAAACACAAGTCTATTCTCTCTTCAGGATTTGGTGGAGATTGATGGTGAAAATTGCTAAAAATGAGAAAGTTATAACTGATCCATGCTATAAATCAGTGACAAATGGAATCATCCCCCAAAAGCCTTTCAGATTCGTTTCTTGGGATTTGGTGGATATCAGTTCATGATTTGATGAAAATTACTCAAAATGGGAGAGTTCTTCCTGATCAATGTTAGTAATTAATGACACTTGGAATCAACCTCCCAAATCCTTTGACAATTAACTCCTGGTGATTGTGAATAAAATCGGTTGGTGAAAATTAGTAGGAAAGAGAAAATTCCTTCCTCTTCGTCTTCTGATGAATTTCCCATGGAATCATCCACCGGAAAAACAATTGCATTCTCTCTTGGTACCTTGGAACAGATCGGTTTGTGCAAATTACTCAAAGTACGAAAATCATTCTTTACGAGCACCTCGTGGTAAAGACTCCAGCAATCCTCCAGCAATTCTCTCCTCCTGAGTTTGTAGAGATTGGTTCATGAAAATGACTAAAAAATCAAACATTTATTACTGATCCCTGCAGCTAATTAGTACCTCATGGAATCATCCTCCAAAGACCTTTTCGATACTCTGCTGGTCACTTGGTAGAGATGGGTAGTGTAAATTGCTAAAAAGGAGACCTTCAATACTAATCAGATGTAGCCACTGATGTCTGATGCACGCTTCCTCGAAAAGCCATTCGGATTCTCTCCTGAACCTTTGGTAGAGATCGGTTCACAAAAATTACAAAAATTCAACAGTAATTACTGATCACTGCTACTCATTAACTCCATCTGGCATGATCCTCCAAAATCCTTTCAGATTTGCTTCTGGTGATTTCTTATAGGTCGAGTCTCGAAAATTCTGGAAAATAAGCAATTCTGAACGGCTTCGTGGTAGTCATTCATTCCTCACTTAATGAGCCTCCTTAGTACATTCCAGTTCGCTCCTGTTGACTTGGAAGAAATCAGTTCCTTAAATAGACTCAAATTGAGAAATTCATCTTGGATGTGCGCAACAGACAAATTGGAGAAGGAATCTTCCTGAAAGACCCGAGGATTCACTTCTTGTCTTATGGTACAGAGCAGTGCGTGAAAATTACTCCAGATGAGAAAGACATGCCTAATCTGGTATCCAGATCTATTGCTCATGGAAACATCCACCAAAACACAAGTCTATTCTCTCTTCAGGATTTGGTGGAGATTGATGGTGAAAATTGCTAAAAATGAGAAAGTTCTAACTGATCCATGCTATAAATCAGTGACAAATGGAATCATCCCCCAAAAGCCTTTCAGATTCGCTTCTTGGGATTTGGTAGATATCAGTTCATGATTTGATGAAAATGACTCAAAATGGGAGAGTTCTTCCTGATCAATGTTAGTAATTAATGACACTTGGAATCATCCTCCCAAATCCTTTGACAATTAACTCCTGGTGATTGTGAATAAAATCGGTTGGTGAAAATTAGTAGGAAAGAGAAAATTCATTCCTCACCCGTCTTCTGATGAATTTCCCATGGAATTATCCACCGGAAAAAACGATTGCATTCTCTCTTGGTACCTTGGAACAGATCGGTTTGTGCAAATTACTCAAAGTACGAAAATCATTCTTTACAAGCACCTCGTGGTAAAGACTCCAGCAATCCTCCAGCAATTCTCTCCTCCTGAGTTTGTAGAGATTGGTTCATGAAAATGACTAAAAAATCAAACCTTTAGTACTGATCACTGCATCTAATTAGTACCTCATGGAATCATCCTCCAAAGACCTTTTAGCTACTCTGCTGGTCACTTGCTAGAGATGGGTAGTGTAAATTGCTAAATATGAGACCTTCAATACGAATCAGATGTAGCCATTGATGTCTCATGCACGCTTCCTCGAAAAGCCATTCGGATTCTCTCCTGATCCTTTGGTAGAGATGGGTTCATGAAAATTACAAAAATCCAACAGTAATTACTGATCACTGCTAGTCATTAACTCCATCTGGCATGATCCTCCAAAATCCTTTCAGATTTGCTTCTCGGGATTTGTTATAGGTCGAGTCTGGAAAATTCTGAAAAATAAGCAATTCTGAACGGCTTCGGGGTAGTCATTCATTCCTCACGTAATGAGCCTCCTTAGTACATTCCAATTCGCTCCTGTTGACTTGGAAGAAATCAGTTCCTGAAATAGACCCAAATTGAGAAATTCATCTTGGATCTGCGCAACAGACAAATTGGAGAAGGAATCTTCCTGAAAGACCCGAGGATTCACTTCTCGTCCTATGGTACAGAGCAGTGCGTGAAAATGACTCCAGATGAGAAAGACATGCCTAATCTGGTATACTGATCTATTGCTCATGGAAACATCGACCAAGACACAAGTCTATTCTCTCTTCAGGATTTGGTGGAGATTGATGGTGAAAATTGCTAAAAATGAGAAAGTTATAACTGATCCATGCTATAAATCAGTGACAAATGGAATCATCCCCCAAAAGCCTTTCAGATTCGTTTCTTGGGATTTGGTGGATATCAGTTCATGATTTGATGAAAATTACTCAAAATGGGAGAGTTCTTCCTGATCAATGTTAGTAATTAATGACACTTGGAATCATCCTCCCAAATCCTTTGACAATTAACTCCTGGTGATTGTGAATAAAATCGGTTGGTGAAAATTAGTAGGAAAGAGAAAATGCATTCCTCACCCGTCTTCTGATGAATTTCCCATGGAATCATCCACCGGAAAAACGATTGCATTCTCTCTTGGTACCTTGGAACAGATCGGTTTGTGCAAATTACTCAAAGTACGAAAATCATTCTTTACAAGCACCTCGTGGTAAAGACTCCAGCAATTCTCTCCTCCTGAGTTTGAAGAGATTGGTTCATGAAAATGACTAAAAAATCAAACATTTATTAGTGATCCCTCCAGCTAATTAGTACCTCATGGAATCATCCTCCAAAGACCTTTTCGATACTCTGCTGGTCACTTGGTAGAGATGGGTAGTGTAAATTGCTAAAAAGGAGACCTTCAATACTAATCAGATGTAGCCACTGATGTCTCATGCACGCTTCCTCGAAAAGCCATTCGGATTCCTTGCTGATCCTTTGGTAGAGATGGGTTCACGAAAATTACAAAAATTCAACAGTAATTACTGATCACTGCTACTCATTAACTCCATCTGGCATGATCCTCCAAAATCCTTTCAGATTTGCTTCTGGTGATTTGTTATAGGTCGAGTCTGGAAAATTCCGAAAAATAAGCAATTATGAACGGCTTCGGGGTAGTCATTCATTCCTCACGTAATGAGCCTCCTTAGTACATTCCAATTCGCTCCTGTTGACCTGGAAGAAATCAGTTCCTGAAATAGACTCAAAATGAGAAATTCATTTTGGATGTGCGCAACAGACAAATTGGAGAAGGAATCCTCCTGAAAGACCCGAGGATTCACTTCTCGTCCTATGGTAGAGAGCAGTGCGTGAAAATTACTTCAGATGAGAAAGACATGCCTAATCTGGTATCCTGATCTATTTCTCATGGAAACATCCACCAAAACGCAAGTCTCTTCTCTCTTCAGGATTTGGTGGAGATTGATCGTGAAAATTGCTAAAAATGAGAAAGTTAGAACGGATCAATGCTATAAATCAGTGACAAATGGAATCATCCCCCAAAAGACTTTCAGATTCGCTTCTTGAGATTTGGTGGATATCAGTTCATGATTTGATGAAAATTACTCAAAATGAGAGAGTTCTTCCTGATCTATGTTAGTAATTATGACACTTTTATTCATCCTCCCAAATCCTTTGATAATTAACTCTTTTCATTGTGAATAAAATCGGTTGGTGAAAATTAGTAGGAAAGAGAAAATTCATTCCTCACCCGTCTTCTGATGAATTTCCCATGGAATCATCCACCGGAAAAACAATTGCACTCTCTCTTGGTGCGTTGGAACAGATCGGTTTGTGCAAATTACTTAAAGTACGAAAATCGTTCTTTACAAGCACCTGGTGGTAAAGACTCCAGCAATCCAGATTCTCTCCTCCTGAGTTTGTAGAGATTGGTCCATGAAAATGACTAAAAAATCAGACCTTTATTACTGATCACTGCATCTAATTCGTACCTCATGGAATCATCCTCCAAAGACCTTTCAGATGCTCTGCTGGTCACTTGGTAGAGATGGGTATTGTAAATTGCTAAAAATGAGACCTTCAATACTAATCAGATGTAGCCATTGATGTCTCATGCACGCTTCCTCGAAAAGCCATTCGGATTCTCTCCTGATCCTTTGGTAGAGATGGGTTCATGAAAATTACAGAAATCCGACAGTAATTACTGCTCACTGCTAGTCATTAACTCCATCTGGCATGATCCTCCAAAATCCTTTCAGAATTGCTTCTGGTGATTTGTTATAGGTCGAGTCTCGAAAATTCCGAAAAATAAGCAATTCTGAACGGCTTGGTGGTAGTCATTCACTCCTCACATAATGAGCCTCCTTAGTACATTCCAATTCACTCCTGTTGACTTGGAAGAAATCAGTTCCTGAAATATACTCACAATGAAAAATTCATCTTGGATGTGCGCAACAGATCAATTTGAGAAGGAATCTTCCTGAAAGACCCGAGGATTCACTTCTCATCCTATGGTACAGAGCAGTGCGTGAAAATTACTCCAGATGAGAAAGACATGCCTAATCTGGTATCCTGATCTATTTCTCATGGAAACATCCACCAAAACACAAGTCTCTTCTCTCTTCAGGATTTGGTGGAGATTGATCGTGAAAATTGCTAAAAATGAGAAGGTTATAAATGATCAATGCTATAAATCAGTGACAAATGGAATCATCCCGCAAAAGCCTTTCCGATTCGCTTCTTGTGATATGGTAGAGATGAGTTCATGATTTGAGGAAAATTACTCAAAATGAGAGAGTTCTTCCTGTTCTATGTTAGTAATTGTGACACTTGGAATCATCCTCCCAAATCCTTTGATAATTAACTCTGGTGATTGTGAATAAAATCGGTTCGTGAAAAATAGTAGGAAAGAGAAAATTCATTCCTCACCCATCTTCTGATGAATTTCCCATGGAATCCACGGGAAAAAAATTGCTTTCTCTCTTGGTGCGTTGGAACAGATCGGTTTGTGCAAATTACTCAAAGTACGAAAATCGTTCTTTACAAGCGCCTAGTGGTAAAGACTCCAGCAATCCAGATTCTCTCCTCCTGAGTTTGTAGAGATTGGTTCACAAAAATGACTTAAAAATCAAACCTTTATTACTGATCACTGCATCTAATTCGTACCTCATAGAATCATATTCCAAAGACCTTTTCGATGCTCTGCTGGTCACTTGGTAGAGATGGGTAGTGTAAATTGCTAAAAATGAGACCTTCAATACTAATCAGATGTACCCATTGATGTCTCATGCACGCTTCCTCGAAAAGCCATTCGGATTCTCTCCTGATCCTTTTGTAGAGATGGGTTCATGAAAATTACAAAAATCCAACCGTAATTACTGATCAGTGCTAGTCATTAACTCCTTCTGGCATGACCCTCCAAAATCCTTTCAGAATTGCTTCTGGTGATTTGTTATATGTCGAGTCTCGAAAACTCCGAAAAATAAGCAATTCTGAACGGCTTGGTGGTAGTCATTCATTCCTCACATAATGAGCCTCCTTAGTACATTCCTGTTGACTTGGAAGAAATCTGTTCCTGAAATAGACTCAAAATGAGAAATTCACCTTGGATGTGTGCAACAGATAAATGTGAGAAGGAATCTTCCTGAAAGACCCGAGGATTCACTTCTCGTCCTATGGTACAGAGCAGTGCGTGAAAATTATTCCAGATGAGAAAGAAATGCGTAATCTGGATCCTGATCTATTTCTCATGGAAACATCCACAAAAACACAAGTCTCTTCTCTCTTCAGGATTTCGTGGAGATTGATCGTGAAAATTGCTAAAAATGAGAACGTTAGAACTGATCAATGCTATAAATCAGTGACAAATAGAATCATCCCCCAAAAGCCTTTCAGATTCGCTTCTTGTGATTTGGTAGAGATCATTTCATGATTTGATGAAAATTACTCCAAAGGAGACAGTTCTTCCTTTTCAATGTTAGTCATTAATGACACTTGGAATCATCCTCCCAAATTCTTTGATAATAAACTCCTGGTGATTGTGAATAAAATCGGTTGGTGAAAATTAGTAGGAAAGAGAAAATTCATTCCTCACCCGTCTTCTGATGAATTTCCCATGGAATCATCCACCGGAAAACAATTGCATTCTCTCTTGGTGCGTTGGAAGAGATCGGTTTGTGCAAATTACTCAAAGTACCTAAATCGTTCTTTACAAGCACCTAGTGATAAAGACTCCAGCAATCCAGATTCTCTCCTCCTGAGTTTGTAGAGATTGGTTCATGAAAATGACTAAAAAAATCAAACCTTTATTACTGATCACTGCATCTAATTAGTACCTCATGGAATCATCCTCCAAAGACCTTTTAGCTACTCTGCTGGTCACTTGCTAGAGATGGGCAGTGTAAATTTCTGAAAATGAGACATTCCTTACGAATGAGATGTATCCGTTGATGTCTCATGCTCTCTTCCTCAAAGCGCCATTCGGATTCTCTTCTGGTGCTTTGTTAGAGATCGGTTCATGACTTTTACTAACATTGAGACAGTTATTAGTGATCACCGCTAGTCATTAACTACATCTGCAATAATCCTCCAAAATCTTTTCAGATTTGCTTCTGGTGATTTGTTATAGGTCGAGTCTCGAAAATTACGCAAAATAAGCAATTCTGAATGTCTTCCTCGTAGTCATTCATTCCTCACATAATGAGCCTCCTTAGTACATTCCAATTCGCTCCTGTTGACTTGGAAGAAATCAGATCCTGAAATATACTCAAAATGAGAAATTCATCTTTGTGCTGTGCGATAGATATTTTTGAGAGGGAATCTTGCTGAAAGCCCCGAGGAGTCACTTCTCGTCAGACGGTGCAGAGCAGTTTGTGAAAATTACTCAAAATGAGAACGTCATTCGTAATCAGCTATCCTGATGTCTTTCTCATGGGACCATCCACCAAAAAGCAAGTCTATTCTCTCTTTCGCATTTGGCAGAGATTTATCGTGAAAATGGCTAAAATAGAGAAAGTTATAACTGATCAATGCTAATAATCAATGACAAATGGAATCATCCTCCAAAAGCCTTTCAGATTGGCTCCTTGTGATTAGGTAGATATGAGTTGACGATTTGGTAGAAATGACTAAAAAGGAGGCATTTCTTTCTGATCAAGGTTAGCAATTAATTACACATGGAATCATCCTCCGTACTATATTCATAATTAGCTCCTTGTGATTTGGAATAAAATCGGTTCGTGAAAATTACTAGGAATGAGACAATTCATTTCTCATCCGTCTTCCGATAAATTTCCCAAGGAATCATCCAGCAGAAAAGCAAAGGCATTCTCCCTTGGTGTGTTGGAACAGATCGGTTCGTGCAAATGACTCAAGGTAGAAAATCATTCTTTAGAAGGCCCTAGTGGTGAAGACTCCAGCAATCCAGCTTCTCTCCTGGTGAGTTCGTAGCGATTGGTTCAAGAAAATTACTCCTAAGGAGACTTAAATTATTGACAAGTACTAGTGCTAAAGCTCTCCTCGAATGATTAACCAAAATGCTTTTTGATACGATGACACAGAACGGCACAGAACACGACACACAAAATTTACACACAACAAAGACACACACACATCACGACACGGAAAGCATCACACACAAAACATCACACACACGACCCACAACATCTCACACACACTCACTTGCTCAACACAAAATGATCCACAAGATGTCACACGCAACACAAGACGACCCACAATATGTCGAGCGCTGTGGAGCGAGGGCTCCGGCTCGGCTTTTGCAGCGGCTCTGGCAAGGAATGGTGCCGGAGCTCTCGCCAGAGGGGAACACGGCAGGAGGGGGCCTGAGCCGCTTGGGCCTCTTTCCAAGGTGGCGGAAGCAGGCCTCCGCTCTCTGCCCTCTGCAGACCTGGCTGCCAGGTCAGTGCTTCCAGTTCCTCCTCCGCACTCGCTGTCGTCCTCCTCAGCGGCCGTGGGCGTCCTCGCTGGGGACGGGGCTCAGGGGGATGAAGGTGGGGAGGGGCCAGAGTCTCTTGAGCGGAGTGACTCTGTGGGGTGCCGTTAGAAAAGGAGATTTTGGTTGGGATGCTCCAGGTGTAATGGGAGGAGAGTGGAGGGCGGATCTCCGCTGTGTGGGAGAGGCAAACAGTGGAGCCTCCAAGACATTGCCGACTGAGATGGTAACTTACTTGTTTTTTTCCCCTTGGGCTGGGTTTAGTAGCAAGGAAAAAGAAGTCAAGCCTCAGAGTCTACTGCCCTCATGCGACAGAATGTGAGTGAGAGCAGCGAGCCTGTGACCGTTGGGGATGCCAGGCAAGAGCCCTCCATCTGGGCACCGAGCTATCGCCAGTCTCCATGAGAGAAGTGTCTGGTTTGGTGAGGACTCTACTCACGCCCCACCTGAGTCCGGGTCGGGAAGCCACATCCATTAGGGTTCGGTTTGTAAGCAAAGGTTCCTGATCAGCTGTAGTTCTGAGGGAGAAAAGGTCCCTTTTCAGAGGCTGCTCGTTTCTCTGGTCATGAACGGTGTCTTCTCCACAACTGAAGCTTGGATCCAAGAGGATGACTCCAGGTGGTGAGTTGCTTGCCTTGCTCTCCTGTTTCTCTGTTTTCTCTCCTGTGTTCACCAACTCTCTCTTTCTTTTCTCTCCTCTTCTCTCCTCGTGCCGTGTCCCTTCACAGGACACGGGTAGGTGTGCATTCCCACAAGGGAGGTCTCGGGAGCCATGGAAAAGTCGGAGCGGACGAAAATCATGCAGGGCAGTAGAAAGGCTGCGGAAAGTACCTGAAGAGACAAAGAACATGAGAAGGGGGAAGTCCAGCCTAAAACATGAGTGTAGTCTGTAAAGAGAAACAAGGGGAAGTCAAAGCCACAGAAACTCTTCAAGTTGCCGAAAGACAAGTAGGATGGGAAATTACTTCTTGAATCCAGTCTCTTGAAGATCTTAGGCTCAGTATGCGTGCCTATTTGGAGTTGCTGAGCAATCTGCCTTCTTCTGTTTGCTCTCCCTTCTAATCACTGAAAATCTACCTATCTATTCTTTGTTTATTTTTATTATTATTATTATTCAACTCAGTTTGTGCAACTGGTGCTCCATGAGGAAATGATTTGTGTATTACTCCAAGGGGCTGCCCGGTGTCACTGTTGCTCCAGGAGGGAAATGATTTGAGCACTACCTGAATTGGCCACGCAGTGTCACCATTGCTCCGTCAGGGAAATGCTTTCTGCATTACTCCAAGTGGCCACCCAGTGTCACTGTTGGTCCAGGAGGGAAATGATTTGTGCATTACACTGACTGGCCACCCAGTGTCACTGTTGCTCCATGCGGGAAATGCTTTCTCCATGACCTGAATTGGCCACACACATCACTGTTGCTCCGGGGGTGGGGGGGAGGCGGGGGATTGTTTGTGTGTTACTCCTGAGTGGCCACGTCGTGTCACTCTTCCTCCATGAGGGAAATCCTTTGTGCATTACCCTGTGTGGCCACCCAAGACAACACACACAGCACAACACCGACGCACATACACACAGAACACGCCACACATACAGATGGGTAGTGTAAATTGCTAAAAAGGAGACATTCATTACTAATCAGATGTAGCCGTTGATGTCTCATGCACACTTCCTCGAAAAGGCAGTCAGATTCTGTCCTGATCCTTTAGTAGAGCTCAGTTTATGACAATTACTAAAATTCAGACAGTTATTACTGATCACTGCTAGTCATTAACTCCATCTGGAATGATCCTGCAAAATCCTTTCAGATTTGCTTCTGGTGATTTCTAAGAGATTGAGTCTCGAAAATTCCGAAACATGAGAAATCCTTAACGGCTTCGTGCCAGTCATTCTTTCCTCACATAATGATCCTCCTCGGTACATCTCAAATCGCTCCTGTTGACTTGGAAGAAATCAGGTCCTGAAACATACTCAAAATGAGAAATTCATCTTTGAGGTGTGCGACAGATAAATTTGAGAAGGAATCTTCCTGAAAGCCGCGAGGATTCACTTCTCACGCTATGTTACAGATCGGTTTGTGAAAATTCATATCAGAAAGTTATTCCTCCTCACGTATCCTGCTATATTTCTCATGCAATCATGCAGCAAAAAACAATTGTATTCTCTCTTCAGGATTTGGTAAAGCTCGCTTCGTGAAAATGACTAAACATGAGGAAATCATTCTTAACAAGTACAAGTGATAAAGATTCCAGCAATAATCTTCCAGCTGTCAAAGTCAGATTCAAGACTCCCTGAATTTGTCAGACCACTCTGTAGATTAGCAAAACGCATTGCCAATGCACCCAGACAGATGTGAGTCTCCTGCAAAGCTCAAGCTAACTTATTTATATAGCTACTCTAAACCAATTTAACATAGGAGACAAAAGGAAGCGGAAACTGAGAACTATACATACATATCTTATTTTCACACGAACGTTTACCAGACTCCTACCTCAGGAGGTGCTCTAACTTAATTAGTTTGAGGACCCATGGACTCACACGCCCTAATGTTTCTCTTCCTGACATCTATATTTCAACAAAGCCTTCAAACAGCATATCTTTAAAGAATTATAATTTCAATACAATTTATTCTGCTTTCACACAACACCATTTCCAGTCTCTCAGGATGATGTGGAAGCAATCGGTTCGTGAACATTTCTAAAGATGAGAAATTCATCATTGATGTGTGCCGATAACTTTCTCAAAGAATCGTCTGGAGAGCCCGTAGGATTCACTTCCGGTCAAAGCTGCAGCTCTATTCCTGAAATTTCCTGAATAATGAGAAAGTAATGCCTTCTCAGGGCTTCTAATACATTTCTCATGGAGTCATCCGAGAAAGCCAGAAGGATTCTCGCCCCAGGATTTGATGAATATCACTCAGTGAAACTTACTACAAAGGAGCCAGTTATACCGGAAAAGTGCAAGTAATTAGTACCTCATGGAATCATCCTCCAAAGACCTTTTAGATACTCTCCTGCTCATTTGATAGAGATGGGTAGTGTAAATTGCTAAAAATGAGACCTTCAATACGAATCAGATGTAGCCATTGATGTCTCATGTACGCTTCCTCGAAAAGCCATTTGGATTGTCTCCTGATCCTTTGGTAGAGATCGGTTCATGAAAATTACAAAAATTCAACAGTAATTACTGATCACTGCTAGTTATAAACTCCATCTGGCATGATCCTCCAAAATCCTTTCAGATTTGCTTCTGGTGATTTGTTATAGGTCGAGTCTCGAAAATTCCAAAAAATAAGCAATTCTCAACGGCTTGGTGGTAGTCATTCATGCCTCACATAATGAGCCTCCTTCGTACATTCCAATTCGCTCCTGTTGACTTGGAAGAAATCAGTCCTGAAATAGACTCAAAATGAGAAATTCATCTTGGATGTGCACAACAGATAAATTGGAGAAGGAATCTTCCTGAAAGACCCGGGGAGTCACTTCTCATCCTATGGTACAGAGCAGTGCGTGAAAATTACTCCCGATGAGAAAGACAAGCCTATTCTGGTATCCTGACCTATTTCTCATGGAAACATCCACCAAAAACACAAGTCTCTTATCTCTTCAGGATTTGGTGCAGATAGATCGTGAAAATTGCTAAAAATGAGAAAGTTCTAACTGACCAATGCTGTAAAAGAGTGACAAATGGAAACATCCCCCAAAAGCCTTTCAGATTCGCTTCTTGTGATTTGGTAGATATCAGTTGATGATTTGATGAAAATTACTCCAAATGAGACAGTTCTTCCTGATCAATGTTAGTCATTAATGACACTTGGAATCATCCTCCCAAATCCTTTGATAATTAACTCCTGGGGATTGTGAATAAAATCGGTTGGTGAAAATTAGT
Organism: Eretmochelys imbricata; assembly: GCF_965152235.1. Lineage (NCBI taxonomy): Eukaryota > Metazoa > Chordata > Testudines > Cheloniidae > Eretmochelys > Eretmochelys imbricata. Next base: position 2,298,680 of record NW_027554341.1, on the reverse strand, counting down.
AGGAAAGAGAAAATTCATTCCTCACCCGTCTTCTGATGAACTTCCCATGGAATCATCCACCGGAAAAACAATTGCATTCTCTCTTGGTGCCTTGGAACAGATCGGTTTGTGCAAATTACTCAAAGGGCGAAAATCATTCTTTACAAGCACCTAGTGTTAAAGACTCCAGCAATCCAGATTCTCTCCTCCTGAGTTTGTAGAGATTGGTTCATGAAAATGACTAAAAAATCAAACCTTTATTACTGATCACTGCATCTAATTAGTACCTCATGGAATCATCCTCCAAAGACCTTTTAGCTACTCTGCTGGTCACTTGCTAGAGATGGGTAGTGTAAATTGCTAAAAATGAGACCTTCAATACTAATCCGATGTAGCCATTGATGTCTCATGCACGCTTCCTCGAAAAGCCATTCAGATTCTTTCCTGATCCTTTGGTAGAGATGGGTTCATGAAAATTACAAAAATCCAACAGTAATTACTGATCACTGCTAGTCATTAACTCCATCTGGCATGATCCTCCAAAATCCTTCCAGAATTGCTTCTGGTGATTTGTTATAGGTCGAGTCTCGAAAATTCCGAAAAATAAGCAATTCTGAACGGCTTCGTGGTAGTCATTCATTCCTCACATAATGAGCCTCCTTAGTACATTCCAATTCGCTCCTGTTGACTTGGAAGAAATCAGTTCCTGAAATAGACTCAAAATGAGAAATTTACCTTGGATGTGCGCAACAGATAAATTTGAGAAGGAATCTTCCTGAGAGACCCGAGGAGTCACTTCTCGTCCTATGGTACAGAGCAGTGCGTGAAAATTATTCCAGATGAGAAAGACATGCCTAATCTGGTATCCTGGTCTATTTCTCAAGGAAACATCCACCAAAAAATAAGTCTCTTCTCTCTTCAGGATTTGGTGGAGATTGATCGTGAAAATTGCTAAAAATGAGAAAGTTAGAACTGATCAATGCTATAAATCAGTGACAAATGGAATCATCCCCCAAAAGCCTTTCAGATTCGCTTCTTGTGATTTGGTAGAGATCCGTTCATGATTTGATGAAAATTACTCCAAAGGAGACAGTTCTTCCTGATCAATGTTAGTCATTAATGACACTTGGAATCATCCTCCCAAATCCTTTGATAATTAACTCCTGGTGATTGTGAATAAAATCGGTTGGTGAAAATTAGTAGGAAAGAGAAAATTCATTCCTCACCCGTCTTCTGATGAATTTCCCATGGAATCATCCACCGGAAAACAATTGCATTTTCTCTTGGTGCGTTGGAAGAGATCGGTTTGTGCAAATTACTCAAAGTACGAAAATCGTTCTTTACAAGCACCTAGTGGTAAAGACTCCAGCAATCCAGATTCTCTCCTCCTGAGTTTGTAGAGATTGGTTCATGAAAATGACTAAAAAATCAAACCTTTATTACTGATCACTGCATCTAATTAGTACCTCATGGAATCATCCTCCAAAGACCTTTTAGCTACTCTGCTGGTCACTTGCTAGAGATGGGTAGTGTAAATTGCTAAAAATGAGACCTTCAATACTAATCCGATGTAGCCATTGATGTCTCATGCACGCTTCCTCGAAAGGCCATTCAGATTCTCTCCTGATCCTTTGGTAGAGATGGGTTCATGAAAATTACAAAAATCCAACAGTAATTACTGATCACTGCTAGTCATTAACTCCATCTGGCATGATCCTCCAAAATCCTTTCAGAATTGCTTCTGGTGATTTGTTATAGGTCGAGTCTCGAAAATTCCGAAAAATAAGCAATTCTGAACGGCCTCGTGGTAGTCATTCATTCCTCACATAATGAGCCTCCTTAGTACTTTCCAATTTGCTCCTGTTGACTTGGAAGAAATCAGTTCCTGAAATAGACTCGAAATGAGAAATTCACCTTGGATGTGCGCAACAGATAAATTTGAGAAGGAATCTTCCTGAAAGACCCGAGGATTCACTTCTCGTCCTATGGTACAGAGCAGTGCGTGAAAATTATTCCAGATGAGAAAGACATGCCTAATCTGGTATCCTGATCTATTTCTCATGGAAACATCCACCAAAACAGAAGTCTATTCTCTCTTCAGGATTTGGTGGAGATTGATCATGAAAATTGCTAAAAATGAGAAAGTTAGAACTGATCAATGCTCTAAATCAGTGACAAATGGAATCATCCCCCAAAAGCCTTTCAGATTCGCTTCTTGTGATTTGGTAGAGATCAGTTCATGATTTGATGAAAATTACTCCAAAGGAGACAGTTCTTCCTGATCAATGTTAGTCATTAATGACACTTGGAATCATCCTCCCAAATCCTTTGATAATTAACTCCTGGGAATTGTGAATAAAATCGGTTGGCGAAAATTAGTAGGAAAGAGAAAATTCATTCCTCACCCGTCTTCTGATGAATTTCCCATGGAATCATCCACCGGAAAACAATTGCATTCTCTCTTGGTGCGTTGGAAGAGATCGGTTTGTGCAAATTACTCAAAGTACGAAAATCGTTCTTTACAAGCACCTAGTGGTAAAGACTCCAGCAATCCAGATTCTCTCCTCCTGAGTTTGTAGAGATTGGTTCATGAAAATGACTAAAAAATCAAACCTTTATTACTGATCACTGCATCTAATTAGTACCTCATGGAATCATCCTCCAAAGACCTTTTAGCTACTCTGCTGGTCACTTGCTAGAGATGGGTAGTGTAAATTGCTAAAAATGAGACCTTCAATACTAATCCGATGTAGCCATTGATGTCTCATGCACGCTTCCTCGAAAAGCCATTCAGATTCTTTCCTGATCCTTTGGTAGAGATGGGTTCATGAAAATTACAAAAATCCAACAGTAATTACTGATCACTGCTAGTCATTAACTTCATCTGGCATGATCCTCCAAAATCCTTCCAGAATTGCTTCTGGTGATTTGTTATAGGTCGAGTCTCGAAAATTCCGAAAAATAAGCAATTCTGAACGGCTTCGTGGTAGTCATTCATTCCTCACATAATGAGCCTCCTTAGTACATTCCAATTCGCTCCTGTTGACTTGGAAGAAATCAGTTCCTGAAATAGACTCAAAATGAGAAATTTACCTTGGATGTGCGCAACAGATAAATTTGAGAAGGAATCTTCCTGAGAGACCCGAGGAGTCACTTCTCGTCCTATGGTACAGAGCAGTGCGTGAAAATTATTCCAGATGAGAAAGACATGCCTAATCTGGTATCCTGGTCTATTTCTCAAGGAAACATCCACCAAAAAATAAGTCTCTTCTCTCTTCAGGATTTGGTGGAGATTGATCGTGAAAATTGCTAAAAATGAGAAAGTTAGAACTGATCAATGCTATAAATCAGTGACAAATGGAATCATCCCCCAAAAGCCTTTCAGATTCGCTTCTTGTGATTTGGTAGAGATCAGTTCATGATTTGATGAAAATTACTCCAAAGGAGACAGTTCTTCCTGATCAATGTTAGTCATTAATGACACTTGGAATCATCCTCCCAAATCCTTTGATAATTAACTCCTGGTGATTGTGAATAAAATCGGTTGGTGAAAATTAGTAGGAAAGAGAAAATTCATTCCTCACCCGTCTTCTGATGAATTTCCCATGGAATCATCCACCGGAAAACAATTGCATTCTCTCTTGGTGCGTTGGAAGAGATCGGTTTGTGCAAATTACTCAAAGTACGAAAATCGTTCTTTACAAGCACCTAGTGGTAAAGACTCCAGCAATCCAGATTCTCTCCTCCTGAGTTTGTAGAGATTGGTTCATGAAAATGACTAAAAAATCAAACCTTTATTACTGATAACTGCATCTAATTAGTACCTCATGGAATCATCCTCCAAAGACCTTTTAGCTACTCTGCTGGTCACTTGCTAGAGATGGGTAGTGTAAATTGCTAAAAATGAGACCTTCAATACTAATCCGATGTAGCCATTGATGTCTCATGCACGCTTCCTCGAAAGGCCATTCAGATTCTCTCCTGATCCTTTGGTAGAGATGGGTTCATGAAAATTACAAAAATCCAACAGTAATTACTGATCACTGCTAGTCATTAACTCCATCTGGCATGATCCTCCAAATTCCTTTCAGAATTGCTTCTGGTGATTTGTTATAGGTCGAGTCTCGAAAATTCTGAAAAATAAGCAACTCTGAACGGCTTCGTGGTAGTCATTCATTCCTCACATAATGAGCCTCCTTAGTACATTCCAATTCGCTACTGTTGACTTGGAAGAAATCAGTTCCTGAAATAGACTCAAAATGAGAAATTCACCTTGGATGTGCGCAACAGATAAATTGGAGAAGGAATCTTCCTGAAAGACCCGAGGATTCACTTCTCGTCCTATGGTACAGAGCAGTGTGTGAAAATTATTCCAGATGAGAAAGACATGCCTAATCTGGTATCCTGATCTATTTCTCATGGAAACATCCACCAAAACACAAGTCTCTTCTCTCTTCAGGATTTGGTGGAGATTGATCGTGAAAATTGCTAAAAATGAGAAAGTTAGAACTGATCAATGCTATAAATCAGTGACAAATGGAATCATCCCCCAAAAGCCTTTCAGATTCGCTTCTTGTGATTTGGTAGAGATCAGTTCATGATTTGATGAAAATTACTCCAAAGGAGACAGTTCTTCCTTTTCAATGTTAGTCATTAATGACACTTGGAATCATCCTCCCAAATTCTTTGATAATAAACTCCTGGTGATTGTGAATAAAATCGGTTGGTGAAAATTAGTAGGAAAGAGAAAATTCATTCCTCACCCGTCTTCTGATGAATTTCCCATGGAATCATCCACCGGAAAACAATTGCATTCTCTCTTGGTGCGTTGGAAGAGATCGGTTTGTGCAAATTACTCAAAGTACCTAAATCGTTCTTTACAAGCACCTAGTGATAAAGACTCCAGCAATCCAGATTCTCTCCTCCTGAGTTTGTAGAGATTGGTTCATGAAAATGACTAAAAAAATCAAACCTTTATTACTGATCACTGCATCTAATTAGTACCTCATGGAATCATCCTCCAAAGACCTTTTAGCTACTCTGCTGGTCACTTGCTAGAGATGGGCAGTGTAAATTTCTGAAAATGAGACATTCCTTACGAATGAGATGTATCCGTTGATGTCTCATGCTCTCTTCCTCAAAGCGCCATTCGGATTCTCTTCTGGTGCTTTGTTAGAGATCGGTTCATGACTTTTACTAACATTGAGACAGTTATTAGTGATCACCGCTAGTCATTAACTACATCTGCAATAATCCTCCAAAATCTTTTCAGATTTGCTTCTGGTGATTTGTTATAGGTCGAGTCTCGAAAATTACGCAAAATAAGCAATTCTGAATGTCTTCCTCGTAGTCATTCATTCCTCACATAATGAGCCTCCTTAGTACATTCCAATTCGCTCCTGTTGACTTGGAAGAAATCAGATCCTGAAATATACTCAAAATGAGAAATTCATCTTTGTGCTGTGCGACAGATATTTTTGAGAGGGAATCTTGCTGAAAGCCCCGAGGAGTCACTTCTCGTCAGACGGTGCAGAGCAGTTTGTGAAAATTACTCAAAATGAGAACGTCATTCGTAATCAGCTATCCTGATGTCTTTCTCATGGGACCATCCACCAAAAAGCAAGTCTATTCTCTCTTTCGCATTTGGCAGAGATTTATCGTGAAAATGGCTAAAATAGAGAAAGTTATAACTGATCAATGCTAATAATCAATGACAAATGGAATCATCCTCCAAAAGCCTTTCAGATTGGCTCCTTGTGATTAGGTAGATATGAGTTGACGATTTGGTAGAAATGACTAAAAAGGAGGCATTTCTTTCTGATCAAGGTTAGCAATTAATTACACATGGAATCATCCTCCGTACTATATTCATAATTAGCTCCTTGTGATTTGGAATAAAATCGGTTCGTGAAAATTACTAGGAATGAGACAATTCATTTCTCATCCGTCTTCCGATAAATTTCCCAAGGAATCATCCAGCAGAAAAGCAAAGGCATTCTCCCTTGGTGTGTTGGAACAGATCGGTTCGTGCAAATGACTCAAGGTAGAAAATCATTCTTTAGAAGGCCCTAGTGGTGAAGACTCCAGCAATCCAGCTTCTCTCCTGGTGAGTTCGTAGCGATTGGTTCAAGAAAATTACTCCTAAGGAGACTTAAATTATTGACAAGTACTAGTGCTAAAGCTCTCCTCGAATGATTAACCAAAATGCTTTTTGATACGATGACACAGAACGGCACAGAACACGACACACAAAATTTACACACAACAAAGACACACACACATCACGACACGGAAAGCATCACACACAAAACATCACACACACGACCCACAACATCTCACACACACTCACTTGCTCAACACAAAATGATCCACAACATGTCACACGCAACACAAGACGACCCACAATATGTCGAGCGCTGTGGAGCGAGGGCTCCGGCTCGGCTTTTGCAGCGGCTCTGGCAAGGAATGGTGCCGGAGCTCTCGCCAGAGGGGAACACGGCAGGAGGGGGCCTGAGCCGCTTGGGCCTCTTTCCAAGGTGGCGGAAGCAGGCCTCCGCTCTCTGCCCTCTGCAGACCTGGCTGCCAGGTCAGTGCTTCCAGTTCCTCCTCCGCACTCGCTGTCGTCCTCCTCAGCGGCCGTGGGCGTCCTCGCTGGGGACGGGGCTCAGGGGGATGAAGGTGGGGAGGGGCCAGAGTCTCTTGAGCGGAGTGACTCTGTGGGGTGCCGTTAGAAAAGGAGATTTTGGTTGGGATGCTCCAGGTGTAATGGGAGGAGAGTGGAGGGCGGATCTCCGCTGTGTGGGAGAGGCAAACAGTGGAGCCTCCGAGACATTGCCGACTGAGATGGTAACTTACTTGTTTTTTTCCCCTTGGGCTGGGTTTAGTAGCAAGGAAAAAGAAGTCAAGCCTCAGAGTCTACTGCCCTCATGCGACAGAATGTGAGTGAGAGCAGCGAGCCTGTGACCGTTGGGGATGCCAGGCAAGAGCCCTCCATCTGGGCACCGAGCTATCGCCAGTCTCCATGAGAGAAGTGTCTGGTTTGGTGAGGACTCTACTCACGCCCCACCTGAGTCCGGGTCGGGAAGCCACATCCATTAGGGTTCGGTTTGTAAGCAAAGGTTCCTGATCAGCTGTAGTTCTGAGGGAGAAAAGGTCCCTTTTCAGAGGCTGCTCGTTTCTCTGGTCATGAACGGTGTCTTCTCCACAACTGAAGCTTGGATCCAAGAGGATGACTCCAGGTGGTGAGTTGCTTGCCTTGCTCTCCTGTTTCTCTGTTTTCTCTCCTGTGTTCACCAACTCTCTCTTTCTTTTCTCTCCTCTTCTCTCCTCGTGCCGTGTCCCTTCACAGGACACGGGTAGGTGTGCATTCCCACAAGGGAGGTCTCGGGAGCCATGGAAAAGTCGGAGCGGACGAAAATCATGCAGGGCAGTAGAAAGGCTGCGGAAAGTACCTGAAGAGACAAAGAACATGAGAAGGGGGAAGTCCAGCCTAAAACATGAGTGTAGTCTGTAAAGAGAAACAAGGGGAAGTCAAAGCCACAGAAACTCTTCAAGTTGCCGAAAGACAAGTAGGATGGGAAATTACTTCTTGAATCCAGTCTCTTGAAGATCTTAGGCTCAGTATGCGTGCCTATTTGGAGTTGCTGAGCAATCTGCCTTCTTCTGTTTGCTCTCCCTTCTAATCACTGAAAATCTACCTATCTATTCTTTGTTTATTTTTATTATTATTATTATTCAACTCAGTTTGTGCAACTGGTGCTCCATGAGGAAATGATTTGTGTATTACTCCAAGGGGCTGCCCGGTGTCACTGTTGCTCCAGGAGGGAAATGATTTGAGCACTACCTGAATTGGCCACGCAGTGTCACCATTGCTCCGTCAGGGAAATGCTTTCTGCATTACTCCAAGTGGCCACCCAGTGTCACTGTTGGTCCAGGAGGGAAATGATTTGTGCATTACACTGACTGGCCACCCAGTGTCACTGTTGCTCCATGCGGGAAATGCTTTCTCCATGACCTGAATTGGCCACACACATCACTGTTGCTCCGGGGGTGGGGGGGAGGCGGGGGATTGTTTGTGTGTTACTCCTGAGTGGCCACGTCGTGTCACTCTTCCTCCATGAGGGAAATCCTTTGTGCATTACCCTGTGTGGCCACCCAAGACAACACACACAGCACAACACCGACGCACATACACACAGAACACGCCACACATACAGATGGGTAGTGTAAACTGCTAAAAAGGAGACATTCATTACTAATCAGATGTAGCCGTTGATGTCTCATGCACACTTCCTCGAAAAGGCAGTCAGATTCTGTCCTGATCCTTTAGTAGAGCTCAGTTTATGACAATTACTAAAATTCAGACAGTTATTACTGATCACTGCTAGTCATTAACTCCATCTGGAATGATCCTGCAAAATCCTTTCAGATTTGCTTCTGGTGATTTCTAAGAGATTGAGTCTCGAAAATTCCGAAACATGAGAAATCCTTAACGGCTTCGTGCCAGTCATTCTTTCCTCACATAATGATCCTCCTCGGTACATCTCAAATCGCTCCTGTTGACTTGGAAGAAATCAGGTCCTGAAACATACTCAAAATGAGAAATTCATCTTTGAGGTGTGCGACAGATAAATTTGAGAAGGAATCTTCCTGAAAGCCGCGAGGATTCACTTCTCACGCTATGTTACAGATCGGTTTGTGAAAATTCATATCAGAAAGTTATTCCTCCTCACGTATCCTGCTATATTTCTCATGCAATCATGCAGCAAAAAACAATTGTATTCTCTCTTCAGGATTTGGTAAAGCTCGCTTCGTGAAAATGACTAAACATGAGGAAATCATTCTTAACAAGTACAAGTGATAAAGATTCCAGCAATAATCTTCCAGCTGTCAAAGTCAGATTCAAGACTCCCTGAATTTGTCAGACCACTCTGTAGATTAGCAAAACGCATTGCCAATGCACCCAGACAGATGTGAGTCTCCTGCAAAGCTCAAGCTAACTTATTTATATAGCTACTCTAAACCAATTTAACATAGGAGACAAAAGGAAGCGGAAACTGAGAACTATACATACATATCTTATTTTCACACGAACGTTTACCAGACTCCTACCTCAGGAGGTGCTCTAACTTAATTAGTTTGAGGACCCATGGACTCACACGCCCTAATGTTTCTCTTCCTGACATCTATATTTCAACAAAGCCTTCAAACAGCATATCTTTAAAGAATTATAATTTCAATACAATTTATTCTGCTTTCACACAACACCATTTCCAGTCTCTCAGGATGATGTGGAAGCAATCGGTTCGTGAACATTTCTAAAGATGAGAAATTCATCATTGATGTGTGCCGATAACTTTCTCAAAGAATCGTCTGGAGAGCCCGTAGGATTCACTTCCGGTCAAAGCTGCAGCTCTATTCCTGAAATTTCCTGAATAATGAGAAAGTAATGCCTTCTCAGGGCTTCTAATACATTTCTCATGGAGTCATCCGAGAAAGCCAGAAGGATTCTCGCCCCAGGATTTGATGAATATCACTCAGTGAAACTTACTACAAAGGAGCCAGTTATACCGGAAAAGTGCAAGTAATTAGTACCTCATGGAATCATCCTCCAAAGACCTTTTAGATACTCTCCTGCTCATTTGATAGAGATGGGTAGTGTAAATTGCTAAAAATGAGACCTTCAATACGAATCAGATGTAGCCATTGATGTCTCATGTACGCTTCCTCGAAAAGCCATTTGGATTGTCTCCTGATCCTTTGGTAGAGATCGGTTCATGAAAATTACAAAAATTCAACAGTAATTACTGATCACTGCTAGTTATAAACTCCATCTGGCATGATCCTCCAAAATCCTTTCAGATTTGCTTCTGGTGATTTGTTATAGGTCGAGTCTCGAAAATTCCAAAAAATAAGCAATTCTCAACGGCTTGGTGGTAGTCATTCATGCCTCACATAATGAGCCTCCTTCGTACATTCCAATTCGCTCCTGTTGACTTGGAAGAAATCAGTCCTGAAATAGACTCAAAATGAGAAATTCATCTTGGATGTGCACAACAGATAAATTGGAGAAGGAATCTTCCTGAAAGACCCGGGGAGTCACTTCTCATCCTATGGTACAGAGCAGTGCGTGAAAATTACTCCCGATGAGAAAGACAAGCCTATTCTGGTATCCTGACCTATTTCTCATGGAAACATCCACCAAAAACACAAGTCTCTTATCTCTTCAGGATTTGGTGCAGATAGATCGTGAAAATTGCTAAAAATGAGAAAGTTCTAACTGACCAATGCTGTAAAAGAGTGACAAATGGAAACATCCCCCAAAAGCCTTTCAGATTCGCTTCTTGTGATTTGGTAGATATCAGTTGATGATTTGATGAAAATTACTCCAAATGAGACAGTTCTTCCTGATCAATGTTAGTCATTAATGACACTTGGAATCATCCTCCCAAATCCTTTGATAATTAACTCCTGGGGATTGTGAATAAAATCGGTTGGTGAAAATTAGTAGGAAAGAGAAAATTCATTCCTCACCCGTCTTCTGATGAACTTCCCATGGAATCATCCACCGGAAAAACAATTGCATTCTCTCTTGGTGCCTTGGAACAGATCGGTTTGTGCAAATTACTCAAAGGGCGAAAATCATTCTTTACAAGCACCTAGTGTTAAAGACTCCAGCAATCCAGATTCTCTCCTCCTGAGTTTGTAGAGATTGGTTCATGAAAATGACTAAAAAATCAAACCTTTATTACTGATCACTGCATCTAATTAGTACCTCATGGAATCATCCTCCAAAGACCTTTTAGCTACTCTGCTGGTCACTTGCTAGAGATGGGTAGTGTAAATTGCTAAAAATGAGACCTTCAATACTAATCCGATGTAGCCATTGATGTCTCATGCACGCTTCCTCGAAAAGCCATTCAGATTCTTTCCTGATCCTTTGGTAGAGATGGGTTCATGAAAATTACAAAAATCCAACAGTAATTACTGATCACTGCTAGTCATTAACTCCATCTGGCATGATCCTCCAAAATCCTTCCAGAATTGCTTCTGGTGATTTGTTATAGGTCGAGTCTCGAAAATTCCGAAAAATAAGCAATTCTGAACGGCTTCGTGGTAGTCATTCATTCCTCACATAATGAGCCTCCTTAGTACATTCCAATTCGCTCCTGTTGACTTGGAAGAAATCAGTTCCTGAAATAGACTCAAAATGAGAAATTTACCTTGGATGTGCGCAACAGATAAATTTGAGAAGGAATCTTCCTGAGAGACCCGAGGAGTCACTTCTCGTCCTATGGTACAGAGCAGTGCGTGAAAATTATTCCAGATGAGAAAGACATGCCTAATCTGGTATCCTGGTCTATTTCTCAAGGAAACATCCACCAAAAAATAAGTCTCTTCTCTCTTCAGGATTTGGTGGAGATTGATCGTGAAAATTGCTAAAAATGAGAAAGTTAGAACTGATCAATGCTATAAATCAGTGACAAATGGAATCATCCCCCAAAAGCCTTTCAGATTCGCTTCTTGTGATTTGGTAGAGATCCGTTCATGATTTGATGAAAATTACTCCAAAGGAGACAGTTCTTCCTGATCAATGTTAGTCATTAATGACACTTGGAATCATCCTCCCAAATCCTTTGATAATTAACTCCTGGTGATTGTGAATAAAATCGGTTGGTGAAAATTAGTAGGAAAGAGAAAATTCATTCCTCACCCGTCTTCTGATGAATTTCCCATGGAATCATCCACCGGAAAACAATTGCATTTTCTCTTGGTGCGTTGGAAGAGATCGGTTTGTGCAAATTACTCAAAGTACGAAAATCGTTCTTTACAAGCACCTAGTGGTAAAGACTCCAGCAATCCAGATTCTCTCCTCCTGAGTTTGTAGAGATTGGTTCATGAAAATGACTAAAAAATCAAACCTTTATTACTGATCACTGCATCTAATTAGTACCTCATGGAATCATCCTCCAAAGACCTTTTAGCTACTCTGCTGGTCACTTGCTAGAGATGGGTAGTGTAAATTGCTAAAAATGAGACCTTCAATACTAATCCGATGTAGCCATTGATGTCTCATGCACGCTTCCTCGAAAGGCCATTCAGATTCTCTCCTGATCCTTTGGTAGAGATGGGTTCATGAAAATTACAAAAATCCAACAGTAATTACTGATCACTGCTAGTCATTAACTCCATCTGGCATGATCCTCCAAAATCCTTTCAGAATTGCTTCTGGTGATTTGTTATAGGTCGAGTCTCGAAAATTCCGAAAAATAAGCAATTCTGAACGGCCTCGTGGTAGTCATTCATTCCTCACATAATGAGCCTCCTTAGTACTTTCCAATTTGCTCCTGTTGACTTGGAAGAAATCAGTTCCTGAAATAGACTCGAAATGAGAAATTCACCTTGGATGTGCGCAACAGATAAATTTGAGAAGGAATCTTCCTGAAAGACCCGAGGATTCACTTCTCGTCCTATGGTACAGAGCAGTGCGTGAAAATTATTCCAGATGAGAAAGACATGCCTAATCTGGTATCCTGATCTATTTCTCATGGAAACATCCACCAAAACAGAAGTCTATTCTCTCTTCAGGATTTGGTGGAGATTGATCATGAAAATTGCTAAAAATGAGAAAGTTAGAACTGATCAATGCTCTAAATCAGTGACAAATGGAATCATCCCCCAAAAGCCTTTCAGATTCGCTTCTTGTGATTTGGTAGAGATCAGTTCATGATTTGATGAAAATTACTCCAAAGGAGACAGTTCTTCCTGATCAATGTTAGTCATTAATGACACTTGGAATCATCCTCCCAAATCCTTTGATAATTAACTCCTGGGAATTGTGAATAAAATCGGTTGGCGAAAATTAGTAGGAAAGAGAAAATTCATTCCTCACCCGTCTTCTGATGAATTTCCCATGGAATCATCCACCGGAAAACAATTGCATTCTCTCTTGGTGCGTTGGAAGAGATCGGTTTGTGCAAATTACTCAAAGTACGAAAATCGTTCTTTACAAGCACCTAGTGGTAAAGACTCCAGCAATCCAGATTCTCTCCTCCTGAGTTTGTAGAGATTGGTTCATGAAAATGACTAAAAAATCAAACCTTTATTACTGATCACTGCATCTAATTAGTACCTCATGGAATCATCCTCCAAAGACCTTTTAGCTACTCTGCTGGTCACTTGCTAGAGATGGGTAGTGTAAATTGCTAAAAATGAGACCTTCAATACTAATCCGATGTAGCCATTGATGTCTCATGCACGCTTCCTCGAAAAGCCATTCAGATTCTTTCCTGATCCTTTGGTAGAGATGGGTTCATGAAAATTACAAAAATCCAACAGTAATTACTGATCACTGCTAGTCATTAACTTCATCTGGCATGATCCTCCAAAATCCTTCCAGAATTGCTTCTGGTGATTTGTTATAGGTCGAGTCTCGAAAATTCCGAAAAATAAGCAATTCTGAACGGCTTCGTGGTAGTCATTCATTCCTCACATAATGAGCCTCCTTAGTACATTCCAATTCGCTCCTGTTGACTTGGAAGAAATCAGTTCCTGAAATAGACTCAAAATGAGAAATTTACCTTGGATGTGCGCAACAGATAAATTTGAGAAGGAATCTTCCTGAGAGACCCGAGGAGTCACTTCTCGTCCTATGGTACAGAGCAGTGCGTGAAAATTATTCCAGATGAGAAAGACATGCCTAATCTGGTATCCTGGTCTATTTCTCAAGGAAACATCCACCAAAAAATAAGTCTCTTCTCTCTTCAGGATTTGGTGGAGATTGATCGTGAAAATTGCTAAAAATGAGAAAGTTAGAACTGATCAATGCTATAAATCAGTGACAAATGGAATCATCCCCCAAAAGCCTTTCAGATTCGCTTCTTGTGATTTGGTAGAGATCAGTTCATGATTTGATGAAAATTACTCCAAAGGAGACAGTTCTTCCTGATCAATGTTAGTCATTAATGACACTTGGAATCATCCTCCCAAATCCTTTGATAATTAACTCCTGGTGATTGTGAATAAAATCGGTTGGTGAAAATTAGTAGGAAAGAGAAAATTCATTCCTCACCCGTCTTCTGATGAATTTCCCATGGAATCATCCACCGGAAAACAATTGCATTCTCTCTTGGTGCGTTGGAAGAGATCGGTTTGTGCAAATTACTCAAAGTACGAAAATCGTTCTTTACAAGCACCTAGTGGTAAAGACTCCAGCAATCCAGATTCTCTCCTCCTGAGTTTGTAGAGATTGGTTCATGAAAATGACTAAAAAATCAAACCTTTATTACTGATAACTGCATCTAATTAGTACCTCATGGAATCATCCTCCAAAGACCTTTTAGCTACTCTGCTGGTCACTTGCTAGAGATGGGTAGTGTAAATTGCTAAAAATGAGACCTTCAATACTAATCCGATGTAGCCATTGATGTCTCATGCACGCTTCCTCGAAAGGCCATTCAGATTCTCTCCTGATCCTTTGGTAGAGATGGGTTCATGAAAATTACAAAAATCCAACAGTAATTACTGATCACTGCTAGTCATTAACTCCATCTGGCATGATCCTCCAAATTCCTTTCAGAATTGCTTCTGGTGATTTGTTATAGGTCGAGTCTCGAAAATTCTGAAAAATAAGCAACTCTGAACGGCTTCGTGGTAGTCATTCATTCCTCACATAATGAGCCTCCTTAGTACATTCCAATTCGCTCCTGTTGACTTGGAAGAAATCAGTTCCTGAAATAGACTCAAAATGAGAAATTCACCTTGGATGTGCGCAACAGATAAATATGAGAAGGAATCTTCCTGAAAGACCGGAGGAGTCACTTCTCGTCCTATGGTACAGAGCAGTGCGTGAAAATTATTCCAGATGAGAAAGACATGCCTAATCTGGTATCCTGATCTATTTCTCATGGAAACATCCACCAAAACACAAGTCTCTTCTCTCTTCAGGATTTGGTGGAGATTGATCGTGAAAATTGCTAAAAATGAGAAATTTATAACTGATCAATGCTATAAATCAGTGAAAAATGGAATCATCCCCCAAAAGCCTTTCAGATTCGCTTCTTGTGATTTGGTAGAGATCAGTTCATGATTTGATGAAAATTACTCCAAAGGAGACATTTCTTCCTGATCAATGTTAGTCATTAATGACACTTGGAATCATCCTTCCAAATCCTTTGATAATTAACTCCTGGTGATTGTGAATAAAATCGGTTGGTGAAAATTAGTAGGAAAGAGAAAATTCATTCCTCACCCGTCTTCTGATGAATTTCCCATGGAATCATCCACCGGAAAACAATTGCATTCTCTCTTGGTGTGTTGGAAGAGATTGGTTTGTGCAAATTACTCAAAGTACGAAAATCGTTCTTTACAAGCACCTAGTGGTAAAGACTCCAGCAATCCAGATTCTCTCCTCCTGAGTTTGTAGAGATTGGTTCATGAAAATGACTAAAAAATCAAACCTTTATTACTGATCACAGCATCGAATTAGTACCTCATGGAATCATCCTCCAAAGGCCTTTTAGCTACTCTGCTGATCACTTGCTAGAGATGGGTAGCGTAAATTGCTAAAAATGAGACCTTCAATACGAATCAGATGTAGCCATTCATGTCTCATGCACGCTTCCTCGAAAAGCCATTCGGATTCTCTCCTGATCCTTTGGTAGAGATGGGTTCATGAAAATTACAAAAATCCAACAGTAATTACTGATCACTGCTAGTCATTAACTCCATCTGGCATGATCCTCCAAAATCTTTTCAGAATTGCTTCTGGTGTTTTGTTATACGTCGAGTCTCGAAAATTCCGATAAATAAGCAATTCTGAACGGGCTTGGTGGTAGTCATTCATTCCTCACAGAATGAGCCTCCTTAGCACATTCCAATTCCCTCTTGTTGACTTGGAAGAAATCAGTTCCTGAAATAAACTCAAAATAAGAAATGCACCTTGGATGTGTGCAACAGATAAATTTGAGAAGGAATCTTCCTGAAAGACCCGAGGATTCACTTCTCGTCCTATGGTACAGAGCAGTGCGTGAAAATTATTCCAGATGAGAAAGACATGCCTAATCTGGTATCCTGATCTATTTCTCATGGAAAAATCCACCAAAACACAAGTCTCTTCTCTCTTCAGGATTTGGTGGAGATTGATCTTGAAAATTGCTAAAAATGAGACAGTTAGAACTGATCAATGCTCTAAATCAGTGACAAATGGAATCATCCCCCAAAAGCCTTTCAGATTCGCTTCTTGTGATTTGGTAGACATCAGTTCATGATTTGATGAAAATTACTCCAAATGAGACAGTTCTTCCTGATCAATGTTAGTCATTAATGACACTTGGAATCATCCTCCCAAATCCTTTGATAATTAACTCCTGGTGATTGTGAATAAAATCAGTTGGTGAAAATTAGTAGGAACGAGAAAATTCTTTCCTCACCCGTCTTCTGATGAATTTCCCATGGAATCATCCACCGGAAAACAATTGCATTCTCTCTTGGTGTGTTGGAAAAGATTGGTTTGTGCAAATTACTCAAAGTAGGAAAATCGTTCTTTACAAGCACATAGTGGTAAAGACTCCAGCAATTCAGATTCTCTCCTCCTGAGTTTGTAGAGATTGGTTCATGAAAATGACTAAAAAATCAAACCTTTATTACTGATCACTGCATTGAATTAGAACCTCATGGAATCATCCTCCAAAGACCTTTTAGCTACTCTGCTGGTCACTTGCTAGAGATGGGTAGTGTAAATTGCTAAAAATGAGACCTTCAATACGAATCAGATGTAGCCATTGATGTCTCATGCACGCTTCCTCGAAAAGCCATTCGGATTCTCTCCTGATCCTTTGGTAGAGATGGGTTCATGAAAATTACAAAAATCCAACAGTAATTACTGATCACTGCTAGTCCTTAACTCCATCTGGCATGATCCTCCAAAATCCTTTCAGAATTGCTTCTGGTGATTTGTTATAGGTCGAGTCTCGAAAATTCCGAAAAATAAGCAATTCTGAACGGCTTGGTGGTAGTCATTCATTCCTCACAGAATGAGCCTCCTTAGTACATTCCAATTCGCTCTTGTTGACTTGGAAGAAATCAGTTCCTGAAATAGACTCAAAATGAGAAATTCACCCTGGATGTGTGCAACAAGTAAATTTGAGAAGGAATCTTCCTGAAAGACCCGAGGATTCACTTCTCGTCCTATGGTACAGAGCAGTGCGTGAAAATTATTCCAGATGAGAAAGACATGCCTAATCTGGTATCCTGATCTATTTCTCATGGAAACATCCACCAAAGGACAAGTCTCTTCTCTCTTCAGGATTTGGTGGAGATTGATCGTGAAAATTGCTAAAAATGAGAAAGTTAGAACTGATCAATACTATAAATCAGTGACAAATGGAATCATGCCCCAAAAGCCTTTCAGATTCGCTTCTTGTGATTTGGTAGAGATCAGTTCATGATTTGATGAAAATTACTCCAAATGAGACAGTTCTTCCTGATCAATGTTAGTCATTAATGACACTTGGAATCATCCTCCGAAATCCTTTGATAATTAACTCCTGGGGATTGTGAATAAAATCGGTTGGTGAAAATTAGTAGGAAAGAGAAAATTCATTCCTCACCCGTCTTCTGATGAATTTCCCATGGAATCATCCACCGGAAAAAAATTGCATTCTCTCTTGGTGTGTTGGAAGAGATTCGTTTGTGCAAATTACTCAAAGTACGAAAATCGTTCTTTACAAGCACCAAGTGGTAAAGACTCCAGCAATCCAGATTCTCTCCTCCTGAGTTTGTAGAGATTGGTTCATGGAAATGACTAAAAAATCAAACCTTTATTACTGATCACTGCATCGAATTAGTACCTCATGGAATCATCCTCCAAAGACCTTTTAGCTACTCTGCTGGTCACTTGCTAGAGATGGGTAGTGTAAATTGCAAAAAATGAGACCTTCAATACGAATCAGATGTAGCCATTGATGTCTCATGCTCACTTCCTCAAAAAGCCATTCGGATTCTCTCCTGATCCTTTGGTAGAGATGGGTTCATGAAAATTACAAAAATCCAACAGTAATTACTGATCACTGCTAGTCATTAACTCCATCTGGCATGATCCTCCAAAATCCTTTCAGATTTGCTTCTGGTGTTTTGTTATAGGTCGAGTCTCGAAAATTCCGATAAATAAGCAATTCTGAACGGGCTTGGTGGTAGTCATTCATTCCTCACAGAATGAGCCTCCTTAGCACATTCCAATTCCCTCCTGTTGACTTGGAAGAAATCAGTTCCTGAAATATACTCAAAATGAGAAATTCACCTTGGATGTGTGCAACAGATAAATTTGAGAAGGAATCTTCCTGAAAGACCCGAGGATTCACTTCTCGTCCTATAGTACAGAGCAGTGTGTGAAAATTATTCCAGATGAGAAAGACATGCCTAATCTGTTATCCTGATCTATTTCTCATGGAAATATCCACCAAAACACAAGTCTCTTCTCTCTTCAGGATTTGGTGGAGATTGATCTTGAAAATTGCTAAAAATGAGACAGTTAGAACTGATCAATGCTCTAAATCAGTGACAAATGGAATCATCCCCCAAAAGCCTTTCAGATTCACTTCTCGTGATTTGGTAGACATCAGTTCATGATTTGATGAAAATTACTCCAAATGAGACAGTTCTTCCTTTTCAATGTTAATCATTAATGGCACTTGGAATCATCCTCCCAAATCCTTTGATAATTAACTCCTGGGGATTGTGAATAAAATCGGTTGGTGAAAATTAGTAGGAAAGAGAAAATTCATTCCTCACCCGTCTTCTGATGAATTTCCCATGGAATCATCCTCCGGAAAACAATTGCATTCTCTCTTGGTGTGTTGGAAAAGATTGGTTTGTGCAAATTATTCAAAGTACGAAAATCGTTCTTTACAAGCACATAGTGGTAAAGACTCCAGCAATCCAGATTCTCTCCTCCTGAGTTTGTAGAGATTGGTTCATGAAAATGACTAAAAAATCAAACCTTTATTACTGATCACTGCATCTAATTAGTACCTCATGGAATCATCCTCCAAAGACCTTTTAGCTACTCTGCTGGTCACTTGCTAGAGATGGGTAGTGTAAATTGCTAAAAATGAGACCTTCAATACGAATCAGATGTAGCCATTGATGTATCATGCAAGCTTCCTCGAAAAGCCATTCGGATTCTCTCCTGATCCTTTGGTAGAGATGGGTTCATGAAAATTACAAAAATCCAACAGTAATTACTGATCACTGCTAGTCATTAACTCCATCTGGCATGACCCTCCAAAATCCTTTCAGAATTGCTTCTGGTGATTTGTTATAGGTCGAGTCTCGAAAACTCCGAAAAATAAGCAATTCTGAACGGCTTGGTGGTAGTCATTCATTCCTCACATAATGAGCCTCCTTAGTACATTCCAATTCGCTCCTGTTGACTTGGAAGAAATCAGTTCCTGAAATAGACACAAAATGAGAAATTCACCTTGGATGTGCGCAACAGATCAATTTGAGAAGGAATCTTCCTGAAAGACCCGAGGATTCACTTCTCGTCCTATGGTACAGAGCAGTGCGTGAAAATTATTCCAGATGAGAAAGACATGCCTAATCTGGTATCCTGATCTATTTCTCATGGAAACATCCACCAAAACACAAGTCTCTTCTCTCTTCAGGATTTGGTGGAGATTGATCTTAAAAATTGCTAAAAATTGGAAAGTTAGAACTGATCAATACTATAAATCAGTGACAAATGGAATCATCCCCCAAAAGCCTTTCAGATTCGCTTCTTGTGATTTGGTAGAGATCAGTTCATGATTTGATGAAAATTACTCCAAATGAGACAGTTCTTCCTGATCAATGTTAGTCATTAATGACACTTGGAATCATCCTCCGAAATCCTTTGATAATTAACTCCTGGGGATTGTGAATAAAATCGGTTGGTGAAAATTAGTAGGAAAGAGAAAATTCATTCCTCACCCGTCTTCTGATGAATTTCCCATGGAATCATCCACCGGAAAACAATTGCATTCTCTCTTGAGGTGTTGGAAGAGATTGGTTTGTGCAAATTACTCAAAATACGAAAATCGTTCTTTACAAGCACCTAGTGGTAAAGACTCCAGCAATCCAGATTCTCTCCTCCTGAGTTTGTAGACATTGGTTCATGAAAATGACTAAAAAATCAAACCTTTATTACTGATCACTGCATTGAATTAGTACCTCATGGAATCATCCTCCAAAGACCTTTTAGCTACTCTGCTGGTCACTTGCTAGAGATGGGTAGTGTATATTGCTAAAAATGAGACCTTCAATACGAATCAGATGTAGCCATTGATGTCTCATGCACGCTTCCTCGAAAAGCCATTCGGATTCTCTCCTGATCCTTTGGTAGAGATGGGTTCATGAAAATTACAAAAATCCAACAGTAATTACTGATCACTGCTAGTCATTAACTCCATCTGGCATGATCCTCCAAAATCCTTTCAGAATTGCTTCTGGTGATTTGTTATAGGTCGAGTCTCGAAAATTCCGATAAATAAGCAATTCTGAATGGCTTGGTGGTAGTCATTCATTCCTCACAGAATGAGCCTCCTTAGTACATTCCAATTCGCTCCTGTTGACTTGGAAGAAATCAGTTCCTGAAATAGACTCAAAATGAGAAATTCACCTTGGATGTGTGCAACAAGTAAATTTGAGAAGGAATCTTCCTGAAAGACCCGAGGATTCACTTCTTGTCCTATGGTACAGAGCAGTGCGTGAAAATTATTCCAGATGAGAAAGACATGCCTAATCTGGTATCCTGATCTATTTCTCATGGAAACATCCACCAAAACACAAGTCTCTTCTCTCTTCAGGATTTGGTGGAGATTGATCGTAAAAATTGCTAAAAATTGGAAAGTTAGAACTGATCAATACTATAAATCAGTGACAAATGGAATCATCCCCCAAAAGCCTTTCAGATTCGCTTCTTGTGATTTGGTAGAGATCAGTTCATGATTTGATGAAAATTACTCCAAATGAGACAGTTCTTCCTGATCAATGTTAGTCATTAATGACACTTGGAATCATCCTCCCAAATCCTTTGATAATTAACTCCTGGGGATTGTGAATAAAATCGGTTGGTGAAAATTAGTAGGAAAGAGAAAATTCATTCCTCACCCGTCTTCTGATGAATTTCCCATGGAATCATCCAACGGAAAACAATTGCATTCTCTCTTGGTGTGTTGGAAAAGATTGGTTTGTGCAAATTATTCAAAGTACGAAATCATTCTTTACAAGCACATAGTGGTAAAGACTCCAGCAATCCAGATTCTCTCCTCCTGAGTTTGTAGAGATTGGTTCATGAAAATGACTAAAAAATCAAACCTTTATTACTGATCACTGCATCGAATTAGTAACTCATGGAATCATCCTCCAAAGGCCTTTTAGCTACTCTGCTGATCACTTGCTAGAGATGGGTAGTGTAAATTGCTGAAAATGAGACCTTCAATACGAATCAGATGTAGCCATTGATGTCTCATGCACGCTTCCTCGAAAAGCCGTTCGGATTCTCTCCTGATCCTTTGGTAGAGATGGGTTCATGAAAATTACAAAAATCCAACAGTAATTACTGATCACTGCTAGTCATTAACTCCATCTGGCATGATCCTCCAAAATCCTTTCAGAATTGCTTCTGGTGTTTTGTTATATGTCGAGTCTCGAAAATTCCGATAAATAAGCAATTCTGAACGGGCTTGGTGGTAGTCATTCATTCCTCACAGAATGAACCTCCTTAGCACATTCCAATTCCCTCCTGTTGACTTGGAAGAAATCAGTTCCTGAAATAAACTCAAAATGAGAAATTCACCTTGGATGTGTGCAACAGATAAATTTGAGAAGGAATCTTCTTGAAAGACCTGAGGATTCACTTCTCGTCCTATGGTACAGAGCAGTGCGTGAAAATTATTCCAGATGAGAAAGACATGCCTAATCTGGTATCCTGATCTATTTCTCATGGAAACATCCACCAAAACACAAGTCTCTTCTCTCTTCAGGATTTGGTGGAGATTGATCTTGAAAATTGCTAAAAATGAGACAGTTAGAACTGATCAATGCTCTAAATCAGTGACAAATGGAATCATCCCCCAAAAGCCTTTCAGATTCACTTCTTGTGATTTGGTAGAGATCAGTTCATGATTTGATGAAAATTACTCCAAATGAGACAGTTCTTCCTCTTCAATGTTAGTCATTAATGGCACTTGGAATCATCCTCCCAAATCCTTTGATAATTAACTCCTTGGGATTGTGAATAAAATCGGTTGGTGAAAATTAGTAGGAAAGAGAAAATTCTTTCCTCTCCCGTCTTCTGATGAATTTCCCATGGAATCATCCACCGGAAAACAATTGCATTCTCTCTTGGTGTGTTGGAAAAGATTGGTTTGTGCAAATTACTCAAAGTACGAAAATCGTTCTTTACAAGCACATAGTGGTAAAGACTCCAGCAATCCAGATTCTCTCCTCCTGAGTTTGTAGAGATCGGTTCATGAAAATGACTAAAAAATCAAACCTTTATTACTGATCACTGCATCGAATTAGTACCTCATAGAATCATCCTCCAAAGACCTTTTAGCTACTCTGCTGGTCACTTGGTAGAGATGGGTAGTGTAAATTGCTAAAAATGAGACCTTCAATACGAATCAGATGTAGCCATTGATGTCTCATGCACGCTTCCTCGAAAAGCCATTCGGATTCTCTCCTGATCCTTTGGTAGAGATGGGTTCATGAAAATTACAAAAATCCAACAGTAATTACTGATCACTGCTAGTCATTAACTCCATCTGGCATGACCCTCCAAAATCCTCTCAGAATTGCTTCTGGTGATTTGTTATAGGTTGAGTCTCGAAAACTCCGAAAAATAAGCAATTCTGAACGGCTTGGTGGTAGTCATTCATTACTCACAGAATGAGCCTCCTTAGTACATTCCAATTCGCTCCTGTTGACTTGGAAGAAATCAGTTCCTGAAATAGACTCAAAATGAGAAATTCACCTTGGATGTGTGCAACAGATCAATTTGAGAAGGAATCTTCCTGAAAGACCCGAGGATTCACTTGTCGTCCTATGGTACAGAGCAGTGCGTGAAAATTATTCCAGATGAGAAAGACATGCCTAATCTGGTATCCTGATCTATTTCTCATGGAAACATCCACCAAAACACAAGTCTCTTCTCTCTTCAGGATTTGGTGGAGATTGATCGTGAAAATTGCTAAAAACGA
Organism: Eretmochelys imbricata; assembly: GCF_965152235.1. Classification (NCBI taxonomy): domain Eukaryota; kingdom Metazoa; phylum Chordata; order Testudines; family Cheloniidae; genus Eretmochelys; species Eretmochelys imbricata. The sequence goes on along the minus strand of NW_027554341.1, from coordinate 2,275,461 downwards.
TACAGTTAGAACTGATCAATGCTCTAAATCAGTGACAAATGGAATCATCCCCGAAAAACCTTTCAGATTCACTTCTTGTGATTTGGTAGACATCAGTTCATGATTTGATGAAAATTACTCCAAATGAGACAGTTCTTCCTTTTCAATGTTAATCATTAATGGCACTTGGAATCATCCTCCCAAATCCTTTGATAATTAACTCCTGGGGATTGTGAATAAAATCGGTTGGTGAAAATTAGTAGGAAAGAGAAAATTCTTTCCTCACCCGTCTTCTGATGAATTTCCCATGGAATCATCCACCGGAAAACAATTGCATTCTCTCTTGGTGTGTTGGAAAAGATTGGTTTGTGCAAATTATTCAAAGTACAAAATCGTTCTTTACAAGCACATAGTGGTAAAGACTCCAGCAATCCAGATTCTCTCCTCCTGAGTTTGTAGAGATTGGTTCATGAAAATGACAAAAAAATCAAACCTTTATTACTGATCACTGCATCGAATTAGTACCTCATGGAATCATCCTCCAAAGACCTTTTAGCTACTCTGCTGGTCACTTGCTAGAGATGGGCAGTGTAAATTGCTAAAAATGAGACCTTCAATACGAATCAGATGTAGCCATTGATGTCTCATGCACGCTTCCTCGAAAAGCCATTCGGATTCTCTCCTGATCCTTTGGTAGAGATGGGTTCATGAAAATTACAAAAATATAACAGTAATTACTGATCACTGCTAGTCATTAACTCCATCTGGCATGACCCTCCAAAATCCTTTCAGAATTGCTTCTGGTGATTTGTTATAGGTCGAGTCTCGAAAATTCCGAAAAATAAGCAATTCTGAATGGCTTTGTGGTAGTCATTCATTCCTCACATAATGAGCCTCCTTAGTACATTCCAATTCGCTCCTGTTGACTTGGAAGAAATCAGTTCCTGAAATAGACTCGAAATGAGAAATTCACCTTGGATGTGCGCAACAGATAAATTTGAGAAGGAATCTTCCTGAAAGACCCGAGGAGTCACTTCTCGTCCTATGGTACAGAGCAGTGCGTGAAAATTATTCCAGATGAGAAAGACATGCCTAATCTGGTATCCTGATCTATTTCTCATGGAAACATCCACCAAAACACAAGTCTCTTCTCTCTTCAGGATTTGGTGGAGATTGATCGTGAAAATTGCAAAAAATGAGAAAGTTAGAACTAATCAATGCTCTAAATCAGTGACAAATGGAATCATCCCCCAAAAGCCTTTCAGATTCGCTCCTTGTGATTTGGTAGAGATCAGTTCATGATTTCATGAAAATTACTTCAAATGAGACAGCTCTTCCTGATCAATGTTAGTCATTAACGACACTTGGAATCATCCTCCCAAATCCTTTGATAATTAACTCCTGGGGATTGTGAATAAAATCGGTTGGTGAAAATTAGTAGGAAAGAGAAAATTCATTCCTCACCCGTCTTCTGATGAATTTCCCATGGAATCATCCACCAGAAAACAATTGCATTCTCTCTTGGTGTGTTGGAAAAGATTGGTTTGTGCAAATTACTCAAAATACGAAAATCGTTCTTTACAAGCACATAGTGGTAAAGACTCCAGCAATCCAGATTCTCTCCTCCTGAGTTTGTAGAGATTGGTTCATGAAAATGACTAAAAAATCAAACCTTTATTACTGATCACTGCATCGAATTAGTACCTCATAGAATCATCCTCCAAAGACCTTTTAGCTACTCTGCTGGTCACTTGCTAGAGATTGGTAGTGTAAATTGCTAAAAATGAGACCTTCAATACGAATCAGATGTAGCCATTGATGTCTCATGCACGCTTCCTCGAAAAGCCATTCGGATTCTCTCCTGATCCTTTGGTAGAGATGGGTTCATGAAAATTACAAAAATCCAACAGTAATTACTGATCACTGCTAGTCATTAACTCCATCTGGCATGACCCTCCAAAATCCTTTCAGAATTGCTTCTGGTGATTTGTTATAGGTCGAGTCTCGAAAACTCCGAAAAATAAGCAATTCTGAACGGCTTGGTGGTAGTCATTCCTTCCTCACATAATGAGCCTCCTTAGTACATTCCAATTCGCTCCTGTTGACTTGGAAGAAATCAGTTCCTGAAATAGACTCAAAATGAGAAATTCACCTTGGATGTGTGCAACAGATCAATTTGAGAAGGAATCTTCCTGAAAGACCCGAGGATTCACTTCTCGTCCTATGGTACAGAGCAGTGCGTGAAAATTATTCCAGATGAGAAAGACATGACTAATCTGGTATCCTGATCTATTTCTCATGGAAACATCCACTAAAACACAAGTCTCTTCTCTCTTCAGGATTTGGTGGAGATTGATCGTAAAAATTGCTAAAAATTGGAAAGTTAGAACTGATCAATACTATAAATCAGTGACAAATGGAATCATCCCCCAAAAGCCTTTCAGATTCGCTTCTTGTGATTTGGTGGAGATCAGTTCACGATTTGATGAAAATTACTCCAAATGAGACAGTTCTTCCTGATCAATGTTAGTCATTAATGACACTTGGAATCATCCTCCCAAATCCTTTGATAATTAACTCCTGGGGATTGTGAATAAAATCGGTTGGTGAAAATTAGTAGGAAAGAGAAAATTCTTTCCTCACCCGTCTTCTGATGAATTTCCCATGGAATCATCCACCGGAAAACAATTGCATTCTCTCTTGGTTTGTTGGAAAAGATTGGTTTGTGCAAATTACTCAAAGTAGGAAAATCGTTCTTTACAAGCACATAGTGGTAAAGACTCCAGCAATCCAGATTCTCTCCTCCTGAGTTTGTAGAGATCGGTTCATGAAAATGACTAAAAAATCAAACCTTTATTACTGATCACTGCATCGAATTAGTACCTCATAGAATCATCTTCCAAAGACCTTTTAGCTACTCTGCTGGTCACTTGCTAGAGATGGGTAGTGTAAATTGCTAAAAATGAGACCTTCAATACGAATCAGATGTAGCCATTGATGTCTCATGCACGCTTCCTCGAAAAGCCATTCGGATTCTCTCCTGATCCTTTGGTAGAGATGGGTTCATGAAAATTACAAAAATCCAACAGTAATTACTGATCACTGCTAGTCATTAACTCCATCTGGCATGACCCTCCAAAATCCTTTCAGAATTGCTTCTGGTGATTTGTTATAGGTCGAGTCTCGAAAATTCCGAAATATAAGCAATTCTGAACCGCTTAGTGGTAGTCATTCATTCCTCACAGAATGAGCCTCCTAGCACATTCCAATTCCCTCCTGTTGACTTGGAAGAAATCAGTTCCTGAAATAGACTCAAAATGAGAAATTCACCTTGGATGTGTGCAACAGATAAATTTGAGAAGGAATCTTCCTGAAAGACCCGAGGATTCACTTCTCGTCCTATGGTACAGAGCAGTGCGTGAAAATTATTCCAGGTGAGAAAGACATGCCTAATCTGGTATCCTGATCTATTTCTCATGGAAACATCCACCAAAACACAAGTCTCTTCTCTCTTCAGGATTTGGTGGAGATTGATCGTGAAAATTGCTAAAAATGAGACAGTTAGAACTGATCAATGCTCTAAATCAGTGACAAATGGAATCATCCCCCAAAAGCCTTTCAGATTCACTTCTTGTGATTTGGTAGACATCAGTTCATGATTTGATGAAAATTACTCCAAATGAGACAGTTCTTCCTTTTCAATGTTAGTCATTAATGGCACTTGGAATCATCCTCCCAAATCCTTTGATAATTAACTCCTGGGGATTGTGAATAAAATCGGTTGTTGAAAATTAGTAGGAAAGAGAAAATTCATTCCTCACCCGTCTTCTGATGAATTTCCAATGGAATAATCCACTGGAAAACAATTGCATTCTCTCTTGGTGTGTTGGAAGAGATTGGTTTGTGCAAATTACTCAAAGTACGAAAATCGTTCTTTACAAGCACATAGTGGTAAAGACTCCAGCAATCCAGATTCTCTCCTCCTGAGTTTGTAGAGATCGGTTCATGAAAATGACTAAAAAATCAAACCTTTATTACTGATCACTGCATCGAATTAGTACCTCATAGAATCATCCTCCAAAGACCTTTTAGCTACTCTGCTGGTCACTTGCTAGAGATGGGTAGTGTAAATTGCTAAAAAAGAGACCTTCAATACGAATCAGATGTAGCCATTGATGTCTCATGCACGCTTCCTCGAAAAGCCATTCGGATTCTCTCCTGATCCTTTGGTAGAGATGGGTTCATGAAAATTACAAAAATCCAACAGTAATTACTGATCACTGCTAGTCGTTAACTCCATCTGGCATGACCCTTCAAAATCCTTTCAGAATTGCTTCTGGTGATTTGTTATAGGTCGAGTCTCGAAAACTCCGAAAAATAAGCAATTCTGAACGGCTTGGTGGTAGTCATTCATTCCTCACATAATGAGCCTCCTTAGTACATTCCAATTCGCTCCTTTTGACTTGGAAGAAATCAGTTCCTGAAATAGACTCAAAATGAGAAATTCACCTTGGATGTGCGCAACAGATCAATTTGAGAAGGAATCTTCCTGAAAGACCCGAGGATTCACTTCTCGTCCTATGGTACAGAGCAGTGCGTGAAAATTATTCCAGGTGAGAAAGACATGCCTAATCTGGTATCCTGATCTATTTCTCATGGAAACATCCACCAAAACACAAGTCTCTTCTCTCTTCAGGATTTGGTGGAGATTGATCGTGAAAATTGCTAAAAATGATACAGTTAGAACTGATCAATGCTCTAAATCAGTGACAAATGGAATCATCCCCCAAAAGCCTTTCAGATTCACTTCTTGTGATTTGGTAGAGATCAGTTCATGATTTGATGAAAATTACTCCAAATGAGACAGTTCTTCCTGATCAATGTTAGTCATTAATGATACTTGGAATCATCCTCCCAAATCCTTTGATAATTAGCTCCTGGGGATTGTGAATAAAATCGGTTGGTGAAAATTAGTAGGAAAGAGAAAATTCATTCCTCACCCGTCTTCTGATGAATTTCCCATGGAATCATCCACCGGAAAACAATTGCATTCTCTCTTGGTGTGTTGGAAGAGATTGGTTTGTGAAAATTACTCAAAGTACGAAAATCGTTCTTTACACGCACCTAGTGGTAAAGACTCCAGCAATCCAGATTCTCTCCTCCTGAGTTTGTAGAGATTGGTTTATGAAAATGACTAAAAAATCAAACCTTTATTACTGATCACTGCATCGAATTAGTACCTCATAGAATCATCCTCCAAAGGCCTTTTAGCTACTCTGCTGGTCACTTGCTAGAGATGGGTAGTGTAAATTGCTAAAAATGAGACCTTCAATACGAATCAGATGTCGCCATTGATGTCTCATGCACGCTTCCTCGAAAAGCCATTCGGATTCTCTCCTGATCCTTTGGTAGAGATGGGTTCATGAAAACTACAAAAATCCAACAGTAATTACTGATCACTGCTAGTCATTAACTCCATCTGGCATGATCCTCCAAAATCCTTCCAGAATTGCTTCTGGTGATTTGTTATAGGTCGAGTCTCGAAAATTCCGAAAAATAAGCAATTCTGAACGGCTTCGTGGTAGTCATTCATTCCTCACATAATGAGCCTCCTTAGTACATTCCAATTAGCTCCTGTTGACTTGGAAGAAATCAGTTCCTGAAATAGACTCGAAATGAGAAATTCACCTTCGATGTGCGCAACAGATAAATTTGAGAAGGAATCTTCCTGAAAGACCCGAGGATTCACTTCTCGTCCTATGGTACAGAGCAGTGCGTGAAAATTATTCCAGATGAGAAAGACATGACTAATCTGGTATCCTGATCTATTTCTCATGGAAACATCCACTAAAACACAAGTCTTTTCTCTCTTCAGGATTTGGTGGAGATTGATCATAAAAATTGCTAAAAATTGGAAAGTTAGAACTGATCAATACTATAAATCAGTGACAAATGGAATCATCCCCCAAAAGCCTTTCAGATTCGCTTCTTGTGATTTGGTGGAGATCAGTTCACGATTTGATGAAAATTACTCCAAATGAGACAGTTCTTCCTGATCAATGTTAGTCATTAATGACACTTGGAATCATCCTCCCAAATCCTTTGATAATTAACTCCTGGGGATTGTGAATAAAATCGGTTGTTGAAAATTAGTAGGAAAGAGAAAATTCTTTCCTCACCCGTCTTCTGATGAATTTCCCATGGAATCATCCACCGGAAAACAATTGCATTCTCTCTTGGTTTGTTGGAAAAGATTGGTTTGTGCAAATTACTCAAAGTAGGAAAATCGTTCTTTACAAGCACATAGTGGTAAAGACTCCAGCAATCCAGATTCTCTCCTCCTGAGTTTGTAGAGATCGGTTCATGAAAATGACTAAAAAATCAAACCTTTATTACTGATCACTGCATCGAATTAGTACCTCATAGAATCATCTTCCAAAGACCTTTTAGCTACTCTGCTGGTCACTTGCTAGAGATGGGTAGTGTAAATTGCTAAAAATGAGACCTTCAATACGAATCAGATGTAGTCATTGATGTCTCATGCACGCTTCCTCGAAAAGCCATTCGGATTCTCTCCTGATCCTTTGGTAGAGATGGGTTCATGAAAATTACAAAAATCCAACAGTAATTACTGATCACTGCTAGTCATTAACTCCATCTGGCATGACCCTCCAAAATCCTTTCAGAATTGCTTCTGGTGATTTGTTATAGGTCGAGTCTCGAAAATTCCGAAATATAAGCAATTCTGAACCGCTTAGTGGTAGTCATTCATTCCTCACAGAATGAGCCTCCTAGCACATTCCAATTCCCTCCTGTTGACTTGGAAGAAATCAGTTCCTGAAATAGACTCAAAATGAGAAATTCACCTTGGATGTGTGCAACAGATAAATTTGAGAAGGAATCTTCCTGAAAGACCCGAGGATTCACTTCTCGTCCTATGGTACAGAGCAGTGCGTGAAAATTATTCCAGGTGAGAAAGACATGCCTAATCTGGTATCCTGATCTATTTCTCATGGAAACATCCACCAAAGCACAAGTCTCTTCTCTCTTCAGGATTTGGTGGAGATTGATCGTGAAAATTGCTAAAAATGAGAAAGTTAGAACTGATCAATACTATAAATCAATGACAAATGGAATCATCCACCAAAAGCCTTTCAGATTCACTTCTTGTGATTTGGTAGACATCAGTTCATGATTTGATGAAAATTACTCCAAATGAGACAGTTCTTCCTGATCAATGTTAGTCATTAATGACACTTGGAATCATCCTCCCAAATCCTTTGATAATTAACTCCTGGGGATTGTGAATAAAATCGGTTGGTGAAAATTAGTAGGAAAGAGAAAATTCTTTCCTCACCCGTCTTCTGATGAATTTCCCATGGAATCATCCACCGGAAAACAATTGCATTCTCTCTTGGTTTGTTGGAAAAGATTGGTTTGTGCAAATTACTCAAAGTAGGAAAATCGTTCTTTACAAGAACATAGTGGTAAAGACTCCAGCAATCCAGATTCTCTCCTCCTGAGTTTGTAGAGATCGGTTCATGAAAATGACTAAAAAATCAAACCTTTATTACTGATCACTGCATCGAATTAGTACCTCATAGAATCATCTTCCAAAGACCTTTTAGCTACTCTGCTGGTCACTTGCTAGAGATGGGTAGTGTAAATTGCTAAAAATGAGACCTTCAATACGAATCAGATGTAGCCATTGATGTCTCATGCACGCTTCCTCGAAAAGCCATTCGGATTCTCTCCTGATCCTTTGGTAGAGATGGGTTCATGAAAATTACAAAAATCCAACAGTAATTACTGATCACTGCTAGTCGTTAACTCCATCTGGCATGACCCTCCAAAATCCTTTCAGAATTGCTTCTGGTGATTTGTTATAGGTCGAGTCTCGAAAACTCCGAAAAATAAGCAATTCTGAACGGCTTGGTGGTAGTCATTCATTCCTCACATAATGAGCCTCCTTAGTACATTCCAATTCGCTCCTTTTGACTTGGAAGAAATCAGTTCCTGAAATAGACTCAAAATGAGAAATTCACCTTGGATGTGCGCAACAGATCAATTTGAGAAGGAATCTTCCTGAAAGACCCGAGGATTCACTTCTCGTCCTATGGTACAGAGCAGTGCGTGAAAATTATTCCAGGTGAGAAAGACATGCCTAATCTGGTATCCTGATCTATTTCTCATGGAAACATCCACCAAAACACAAGTCTCTTCTCTCTTCAGGATTTGGTGGAGATTGATCGTGAAAATTGCTAAAAATGATACAGTTAGAACTGATCAATGCTCTAAATCCGTGACAAATGGAATCATTCCCCAAAAGCCTTTCAGATTCACTTCTTGTGATTTGGTAGAGATCAGTTCATGATTTGATGAAAATTACTCCAAATGAGACAGTTCTTCCTGATCAATGTTAGTCATTAATGATACTTGGAATCATCCTCCCAAATCCTTTGATAATTAGCTCCTGGGGATTGTGAATAAAATCGGTTGGTGAAAATTAGTAGGAAAGAGAAAATTCATTCCTCACCCGTCTTCTGATGAATTTCCCATGGAATCATCCACCGGAAAACAATTGCATTCTCTCTTGGTGTGTTGGAAGAGATTGGTTTGTGAAAATTACTCAAAGTACGAAAATCGTTCTTTACACGCACCTAGTGGTAAAGACTCCAGCAATCCAGATTCTCTCCTCCTGAGTTTGTAGAGATTGGTTTATGAAAATGACTAAAAAATCAAACCTTTATTACTGATCACTGCATCGAATTAGTACCTCATAGAATCATCCTCCAAAGGCCTTTTAGCTACTCTGCTGGTCACTTGCTAGAGATGGGTAGTGTAAATTGCTAAAAATGAGACCTTCAATACGAATCAGATGTAGCCATTGATGTCTCATGCACGCTTCCTCGAAAAGCCATTCGGATTCTCTCCTGATCCTTTGGTAGAGATGGGTTCATGAAAACTACAAAAATCCAACAGTAATTACTGATCACTGCTAGTCATTAACTCCATCTGGCATGATCCTCCAAAATCCTTCCAGAATTGCTTCTGGTGATTTGTTATAGGTCGAGTCTCGAAAATTCCGAAAAATAAGGAATTCTGAACGGCTTCGTGGTAGTCATTCATTCCTCACATAATGAGCCTCCTTAGTACATTCCAATTAGCTCCTGTTGACTTGGAAGAAATCAGTTCCTGAAATAGACTCGAAATGAGAAATTCACCTTGGATGTGCGCAACAGATAAATTTGAGAAGGAATCTTCCTGAAAGACCCGAGGATTCACTTCTCGTCCTATGGTACAGAGCAGTGCGTGAAAATTATTCCAGATGAGAAAGACATGACTAATCTGGTATCCTGATCTATTTCTCATGGAAACATCCACTAAAACACAAGTCTTTTCTCTCTTCAGGATTTGGTGGAGATTGATCGTAAAAATTGCTAAAAATTGGAAAGTTAGAACTGATCAATACTATAAATCAGTGACAAATGGAATCATCCCCCAAAAGCCTTTCAGATTCGCTTCTTGTGATTTGGTGGAGATCAGTTCACGATTTGATGAAAATTACTCCAAATGAGACAGTTCTTCCTGATCAATGTTAGTCATTAATGACACTTGGAATCATCCTCCCAAATCCTTTGATAATTAACTCCTGGGGATTGTGAATAAAATCGGTTGGTGAAAATTAGTAGGAAAGAGAAAATTCTTTCCTCACCCGTCTTCTGATGAATTTCCCATGGAATCATCCACCGGAAAACAATTGCATTCTCTCTTGGTTTGTTGGAAAAGATTGGTTTGTGCAAATTACTCAAAGTAGGAAAATCGTTCTTTACAAGCACATAGTGGTAAAGACTCCAGCAATCCAGATTCTCTCCTCCTGAGTTTGTAGAGATCGGTTCATGAAAATGACTAAAAAATCAAACCTTTGTTACTGATCACTGCATTGAATTAGTACCTCATGGAATCATCCTCCAAAGGCCTTTTAGCTACTCTGCTGGTCACTTGCTAGAGATGGGTAGTGTAAATTGCTAAAAATGAGACCTTCAATACGAATCAGATGTAGCCATTGATGTCTCATGCACGCTTCCTCGAAAAGCCATTCGGATTCTCTCCTGATCCTTTGGTAGAGATGGGTTCATGAAAATTACAAAAATCCAACAGTAATTACTGATCACTGCTAGTCATTAACTCCATCTGGCATGACCCTCCAAAATCCTTTCAGAATTGCTTCTGGTGGTTTGTTATAGGTCGAGTCTCGAAAATTCCGAAATATAAGCAATTCTGAACCGCTTAGTGGTAGTCATTCATTCCTCACAGAATGAGCCTCCTTAGTACATTCCAATTCGCTCCTGTTGACTTGGAAGAAATCAGTTCCTGAAATAGACTCAAAATGAGAAATTCACCTTGGATGTGTGCAACAGATAAATTTGAGAAGGAATCTTCCTGAAAGACCCGAGGATTCACTTCTCGTCCTATGGTACAGAGCAGTGCGTGAAAATTATTCCAGGTGAGAAAGACATGCCTAATCTGGTATCCTGATCTATTTCTCATGGAAACATCCACCAAAACACAAGTCTCTTCTCTCTTCAGGATTTGGTGGAGATTGATCGTGAAAATTGCTAAAAATGAGACAGTTAGAACTGATCAATGCTCTAAATCAGTGACAAATGGAATCATCCCCCAAAAGCCTTTCAGATTCACTTCTTGTGATTTGGTAGACATCAGTTCATGATTTGATGAAAATTACTCCAAATGAGACAGTTCTTCCTGATCAATGTTAGTCATTAATGACACTTGGAATCATCCTCCCAAATCCTTTGATAATTAACTCCTGGGGATTGTGAATAAAATCGGTTGTTGAAAATTAGTAGGAAAGAGAAAATTCATTCCTCACCCGTCTTCTGATGAATTTCCCATGGAATAATCCACTGGAAAACAATTGCATTCTCTCTTGGTGTGTTGGAAGAGATTGGTTTGTGCAAATTACTCAAAGTACGAAAATCGTTCTTTACAAGCACATAGTGGTAAAGACTCCAGCAATCCAGATTCTCTCCTCCTGAGTTTGTAGAGATCGGTTCATGAAAATGACTAAAAAATCAAACCTTTATTACTGATCACTGCATCGAATTAGTACCTCATAGAATCATCCTCCAAAGACCTTTTAGCTACTCTGCTGGTCACTTGCTAGAGATGGGTAGTGTAAATTGCTAAAAATGAGACCTTCAATACGAATCAGATGTAGCCATTGATGTCTCATGCACGCTTCCTCGAAAAGCCATTCGGATTCTCTCCTGATCCTTTGGTAGAGATGGGTTCATGAAAATTACAAAAATCCAACAGTAATTACTGATCACTGCTAGTCGTTAACTCCATCTGGCATGACCCTCCAAAATCCTTTCAGAATTGCTTCTGGTGATTTGTTATAGGTCGAGTCTCGAAAACTCCGAAAAATAAGCAATTCTGAACGGCTTGGTGGTAGTCATTCATTCCTCACATAATGAGCCTCCTTAGTACATTCCAATTCGCTCCTTTTGACTTGGAAGAAATCAGTTCCTGAAATAGACTCAAAATGAGAAATTCACCTTGGATGTGCGCAACAGATCAATTTGAGAAGGAATCTTCCTGAAAGACCCGAGGATTCACTTCTCGTCCTATGGTACAGAGCAGTGCGTGAAAATTATTCCAGGTGAGAAAGACATGCCTAATCTGGTATCCTGATCTATTTCTCATGGAAACATCCACCAAAACACAAGTCTCTTCTCTCTTCAGGATTTGGTGGAGATTGATCGTGAAAATTGCTAAAAATGATACAGTTAGAACTGATCAATGCTCTAAATCAGTGACAAATGGAATCATCCCCCAAAAGCCTTTCAGATTCACTTCTTGTGATTTGGTAGAGATCAGTTCATGATTTGATGAAAATTACTCCAAATGAGACAGTTCTTCCTGATCAATGTTAGTCATTAATGATACTTGGAATCATCCTCCCAAATCCTTTGATAATTAGCTCCTGGGGATTGTGAATAAAATCGGTTGGTGAAAATTAGTAGGAAAGAGAAAATTCATTCCTCACCCGTCTTCTGATGAATTTCCCATGGAATCATCCACCGGAAAACAATTGCATTCTCTCTTGGTGTGTTGGAAGAGATTGGTTTGTGAAAATTACTCAAAGTACGAAAATCGTTCTTTACACGCACCTAGTGGTAAAGACTCCAGCAATCCAGATTCTCTCCTCCTGAGTTTGTAGAGATTGGTTTATGAAAATGACTAAAAAATCAAACCTTTATTACTGATCACTGCATCGAATTAGTACCTCATAGAATCATCCTCCAAAGGCCTTTTAGCTACTCTGCTGGTCACTTGCTAGAGATGGGTAGTGTAAATTGCTAAAAATGAGACCTTCAATACGAATCAGATGTAGCCATTGATGTCTCATGCACGCTTCCTCGAAAAGCCATTCGGATTCTCTCCTGATCCTTTGGCAGAGATGGGTTCATGAAAACTACAAAAATCCAACAGTAATTACTGATCACTGCTAGTCATTAACTCCATCTGGCATGATCCTCCAAAATCCTTCCAGAATTGCTTCTGGTGATTTGTTATAGGTCGAGTCTCGAAAATTCCGAAAAATAAGCAATTCTGAACGGCTTCGTGGTAGTCATTCATTCCTCACATAATGAGCCTCCTTAGTACATTCCAATTAGCTCCTGTTGACTTGGAAGAAATCAGTTCCTGAAATAGACTCGAAATGAGAAATTCACCTTGGATGTGCGCAACAGATAAATTTGAGAAGGAATCTTCCTGAAAGACCCGAGGATTCACTTCTCGTCCTATGGTACAGAGCAGTGCGTGAAAATTATTCCAGATGAGAAAGACATGACTAATCTGGTATCCTGATCTATTTCTCATGGAAACATCCACTAAAACACAAGTCTTTTCTCTCTTCAGGATTTGGTGGAGATTGATCGTAAAAATTGCTAAAAATTGGAAAGTTAGAACTGATCAATACTATAAATCAGTGACAAATGGAATCATCCCCCAAAAGCCTTTCAGATTCGCTTCTTGTGATTTGGTGGAGATCAGTTCACGATTTGATGAAAATTACTCCAAATGAGACAGTTCTTCCTGATCAATGTTAGTCATTAATGACACTTGGAATCATCCTCCCAAATCCTTTGATAATTAACTCCTGGGGATTGTGAATAAAATCGGTTGGTGAAAATTAGTAGGAAAGAGAAAATTCTTTCCTCACCCGTCTTCTGATGAATTTCCCATGGAATCATCCACCGGAAAACAATTGCATTCTCTCTTGGTTTGTTGGAAAAGATTGGTTTGTGCAAATTACTCAAAGTAGGAAAATCGTTCTTTACAAGCACATAGTGGTAAAGACTCCAGCAATCCAGATTCTCTCCTCCTGAGTTTGTAGAGATCGGTTCATGAAAATGACTAAAAAATCAAACCTTTATTACTGATCACTGCATCGAATTAGTACCTCATGGAATCATCCTCCAAAGGCCTTTTAGCTACTCTGCTGGTCACTTGCTAGAGATGGGTAGTGTAAATTGCTAAAAATGAGACCTTCAATACGAATCAGATGTAGCCATTGATGTCTCATGCACGCTTCCTCGAAAAGCCATTCGGATTCTCTCCTGATCCTTTGGTAGAGATGGGTTCATGAAAATTACAAAAATCCAACAGTAATTACTGATCACTGCTAGTCATTAACTCCATCTGGCATGACCCTCCAAAATCCTTTCAGAATTGCTTCTGGTGATTTGTTATAGGTCGAGTCTCGAAAATTCCGAAATATAAGCAATTCTGAACCGCTTAGTGGTAGTCATTCATTCCTCACAGAATGAGCCTCCTTAGTACATTCCAATTCGCTCCTGTTGACTTGGAAGAAATCAGTTCCTGAAATAGACTCAAAATGAGAAATTCACCTTGGATGTGTGCAACAGATAAATTTGAGAAGGAATCTTCCTGAAAGACCCGAGGATTCACTTCTCGTCCTATGGTACAGAGCAGTGCGTGAAAATTATTCCAGGTGAGAAAGACATGCCTAATCTGGTATCCTGATCTATTTCTCATGGAAACATCCACCAAAACACAAGTCTCTTCTCTCTTCAGGATTTGGTGGAGATTGATCGTGAAAATTGCTAAAAATGAGACAGTTAGAACTGATCAATGCTCTAAATCAGTGACAAATGGAATCATCCCCCAAAAGCCTTTCAGATTCACTTCTTGTGATTTGGTAGACATCAGTTCATGATTTGATGAAAATTACTCCAAATGAGACAGTTCTTCCTGATCAATGTTAGTCATTAATGACACTTGGAATCATCCTCCCAAATCCTTTGATAATTAACTCCTGGGGATTGTGAATAAAATCGGTTGTTGAAAATTAGTAGGAAAGAGAAAATTCATTCCTCACCCGTCTTCTGATGAATTTCCCATGGAATAATCCAATGGAAAACAATTGCATTCTCTCTTGGTGTGTTGGAAGAGATTGGTTTGTGCAAATTACTAAAATTACGAAAATCGTTCTTTACAAGCACATAGTGGTAAAGACTCCAGCAATCCAGATTCTCTCCTCCTGAGTTTGTAGAGATCGGTTCATGAAAATGACTAAAAAATCAAACCTTTATTACTGATCACTGCATCGAATTAGTACCTCATAGAATCATCCTCCAAAGACCTTTTAGCTACTCTGCTGGTCACTTGCTAGAGATGGGTAGTGTAAATTGCTAAAAATGAGACCTTCAATACGAATCAGATGTAGCCATTGATGTCTCATGCACGCTTCCTCGAAAAGCCATTCGGATTCTCTCCTGATCCTTTGGTAGAGATGGGTTCATGAAAATTACACAAATCCAACAGTAATTACTGATCACTGCTAGTCATTAACTCCATCTGGCATGACCCTCCAAAATCCTTTCAGAATTGCTTCTGGTGATTTGTTATAGGTCGAGTCTCGAAAACTCCGAAAAATAAGCAATTCTGAACGGCTTGGTGGTAGTCATTCATTCCTCACATAATGAGCCTCCTTAGTACATTCCAATTCGCTCCTTTTGACTTGGAAGAAATCAGTTCCTGAAATAGACTCAAAATGAGAAATTCACCTTGGATGTGCACAACAGATCAATTTGAGAAGGAATCTTCCTGAAAGACCCGAGGATTCACTTCTCGTCCTATGGTACAGAGCAGTGCGTGAAAATTATTCCAGGTGAGAAAGACATGCCTAATCTGGTATCCTGATCTATTTCTCATGGAAACATCCACCAAAACACAAGTCTCTTCTCTCTTCAGGATTTGGTGGAGATTGATCGTAAAAATTGCTAAAAATTGGAAAGTTAGAACTGATCAATACTATAAATCAGTGACAAATGGAATCATCCCCCAAAAGCCTTTCACATTCGCTTCTTGTGATTTGGTAGAGATCAGTTCATGATTTGATGAAAATTACTCCAAATGAGACAGTTCTTCCTGATCAATGTTAGTCATTAATGACACTTGGAATCATCCTCCCAAATCCTTTGATAATTAACTCCTGGGGATTGTGAATAAAATCGGTTGGTGAAAAATAGTAGGAAAGAGAAAATTCTTTCCTCACCCGTCTTCTGATGAATTTCCCATGGAATCATCCACCGGAAAACAATTGTATTCTCTCTTGGTTTGTTGGAAAAGATTGGTTTGTGCAAATTACTCAAAGTAGGAAAATCGTTCTTTACAAGCACATAGTGGTAAAGACTCCAGCAATCCAGATTCTCTCCTCCTGAGTTTGTAGAGATCGGTTCATGAAAATGACTAAAAAATCAAACCTTTATTAATGATCACTGCATCGAATTAGTACCTCATGGAATCATCCTCCAAAGACCTTTTAGCTACTCTGCTGGTCACTTGCTAGAGATGGGTAGTGTAAATTGCTAAAAATGAGACCTTCAATACGAATCAGATGTAGCCATTGATGTCTCATGCACGCTTCCTCGAAAAGCCATTCGGATTCTCTCCTGATCCTTTGGTAGAGATGGGTTCATGAAAATTACAAAAATCCAACAGTAATTACTGATCACTGCTAGTCGTTAACTCCATCTGGCATGACCCTCCAAAATCCTTTCAGAATTGCTTCTGGTGATTTGTTATAGGTCGAGTCTCGAAAACTCCGAAATATAAGCAATTCTGAACCGCTTAGTGGTAGTCATTCATTCCTCACATAATGAGCCTCCTTAGTACATTCCAATTCGCTCCTTTTGACTTGGAAGAAATCAGTTCCTGAAATAGACTCAAAATGAGAAATTCACCTTGGATGTGCGCAACAGATCAATTTGAGAAGGAATCTTCCTGAAAGACCCGAGGATTCACTTCTCGTCCTATGGTACAGAGCAGTGCGTGAAAATTATTCCAGATGAGAAAGACATGCCTAATCTGGTATCCTGATCTATTTCTCATGGAAACATCCACCAAAACACAAGTCTCTTCTCTCTTCAGGATTTGGTGGAGATTGATCGTGAAAATTGCTAAAAATGATACAGTTAGAACGGAGCAATGCTCTAAATCAGTGACAAATGGAATCATCCCCCAAAAGCCTTTCAGATTCACTTCTTGTGATTTGGTAGACATCAGTTCATGATTTGATGAAAATTACTCCAAATGAGACAGTTCTTCCTTTTCAATGTTAGTCATTAATGGCACTTGGAATCATCCTCCCAAATCCTTTGATAATTAACTCCTGGGGATTGTGAATAAAATTGGTTGGTGAAAATTAGTAGGAAAGAGAAAATTCATTCCTCACCCGTCTTCTGATGAATTTCCCATGGAATAATCAACTGGAAAACAATTGCATTCTCTCTTGGTGTGTTGGAAGAGATTGGTTTGTGCAAATTACTCAAAGTACGAAAATCGTTCTTTACAAGCACATAGTGGTAAAGACTCCAGCAATCCAGATTCTCTCCTCCTGAGTTTGTAGAGATCGGTTCATGAAAATGACTAAAAAATCAAACCTTTATTACTGATCACTGCATCGAATTAGTACCTCATAGAATCATCCTCCAAAGACCTTTTAGCTACTCTGCTGGTCACTTGCTAGAGATGCGTAGTGTAAATTGCTAAAAATGAGACCTTCAATACGAATCAGATGTAGCCATTGATGTCTCATGCACGCTTCCTCGAAAAGCCATTCGGATTCTCTCCTGATCCTTTGGTAGAGATGGGTTCATGAAAATTACAAAAATCCAACAGTAATTACTGATCACTGCTAGTCATTAACTCCATCTGGCATGACCCTCCAAAATCCTTTCAAAATTGCTTCTGGTGATTTGTTATAGGTCGAGTCTCGAAAGCTCCAAAAAATAAGCAATTCTGAAAGGCTTGGTGGTAGTCATTCATTCCTCACATAATCAGCCTCCTTAGTACATTCCAATTCGCTCCTGTTGACTTGGAAGAAATCAGTTCCTGAAATAGACTCAAAATGAGAAATTCACCTTGGATGTGCGCAACAGATCAATTTGAGAAGGAATCTTCCTGAAAGACCCGAGGATTCACTTCTCGTCCTATGGTACAGAGCAGTGCGTGAAAATTATTCCAGATGAGAAAGACATGCCTAATCTGGTATCCTGATCTATTTCTCATGGAAACATCCACCAAAACACAAGTCTCTTCTCTCTTCAGGATTTGGTGGAGATTGATCGTGAAAATTGCTAAAAATGATACAGTTAGAACTGATCAATGCTCTAAATCAGTGACAAATGGAATCATCCCCCAAAAGCCTTTCAGATTCACTATTTGTGATTTGGTAGACATCAGTTCATGATTTGATGAAAATTACTCCAAATGAGACAGTTCTTCCTTTTCAATGTTAGTCATTAATGACACTTGGAATCATCCTCCCAAATCCTTTGATAATTAACTCCTGGGGATTGTGAATAAAATCGGTTGGTGAAAATTAGTAGGAAAGAGAAAATTCTTTCCTCACCCGTCTTCTGATGAATTTCCCATGGAATCATCCACCGGAAAACAATTGCATTCTCTCTTGGTTTGTTGGAAAAGATTGGTTTGTGCAAATTACTCAAAGTAGGAAAATCGTTCTTTACAAGCACATAGTGGTAAAGACTCCAGCAATCCAGATTCTCTCCTCCTGAGTTTGTAGAGATCGGTTCATGAAAATGACTAAAAAATCAAACCTTTATTACTGATCACTGCATCGAATTAGTACCTCATGGAATCATCCTCCAAAGACCTTTTAGCTACTCTGCTGGTCACTTGCTAGAGATGGGTAGTGTAAATTGCTAAAAATGAGACCTTCAATACGAATCAGATGTAGCCATTGATGTCTCATGCACGCTTCCTCGAAAAGCCATTCGGATTCTCTCCTGATCCTTTGGTAGAGATGGGTTCATGAAAATTACAAAAATCCAACAGTAATTACTGATCACTGCTAGTCGTTAACTCCATCTGGCATGACCCTCCAAAATCCTTTCAGAATTGCTTCTGGTGATTTGTTATAGGTCGAGTCTCGAAAATTCCGAAATATAAGCAATTCTGAACCGCTTAGTGGTAGTCATTCATTCCTCACAGAATGAGCCTCCTTAGTACATTCCAATTCGCTCCTGTTGACTTGGAAGAAATCAGTTCCTGAAATAGACTCAAAATGAGAAATTCACCTTGGATGTGTGCAACAGATAAATTTGAGAAGGAATCTTCCTGAAAGACCCGAGGATTCACTTCTCGTCCTATGGTACAGAGCAGTGCGTGAAAATTATTCCAGGTGAGAAAGACATGCCTAATCTGGCATCCTGATCTATTTCTCATGGAAACATCCACCAAAACACAAGTCTCTTCTCTCTTCAGGATTTGGTGGAGATTGATCGTGAAAATTGCTAAAAATGAGACAGTTAGAACTGATCAATGCTCTAAATCAGTGACAAATGGAATCATCCCCCAAAAGCCTTTCAGATTCACTTCTTGTGATTTGGTAGACATCAGTTCATGATTTGATGAAAATTACTCCAAATGAGACAGTTCTTCCTGATCAATGTTAGTCATTAATGACACTTGGAATCATCCTCCCAAATCCTTTGATAATTAACTCCTGGGGATTGTGAATAAAATCGGTTGTTGAAAATTAGTAGGAAAGAGAAAATTCATTCCTCACCCGTCTTCTGATGAATTTCCCATGGAATAATCCACTGGAAAACAATTGCATTCTCTCTTGGTGTGTTGGAAGAGATTGGTTTGTGCAAATTACTCAAAGTAGGAAAATCGTTCTTTACAAGCACATAGTGGTAAAGACTCCAGCAATCCAGATTCTCTCCTCCTGAGTTTGTAGAGATCGGTTCATGAAAATGACTAAAAAATCAAACCTTTATTACTGATCACTGCATCGAATTAGTACCTCATAGAATCATCCTCCAAAGACCTTTTAGCTACTCTGCTGGTCACTTGCTAGAGATGCGTAGTGTAAATTGCTAAAAATGAGACCTTCAATACGAATCAGATGTAGCCATTGATGTCTCATGCACGCTTCCTCGAAAAGCCATTCGGATTCTCTCGTGATCCTTTGGTAGAGATGGGTTCATGAAAATTACAAAAATCCAACAGTAATTACTGATCACTGCTAGTCATTAACTCCATCTGGCATGACCCTCCAAAATCCTTTCAAAATTGCTTCTGGTGATTTGTTATAGGTCGAGTCTCGAAAGCTCCAAAAAATAAGCAATTCTGAACGGCTTGGTGGTAGTCATTCATTCCTCACATAATCAGCCTCCTTAGTACATTCCAATTCGCTCCTTTTGACTTGGAAGAAATCAGTTCCTGAAATAGACTCAAAATGAGAAATTCACCTTGGATGTGCGCAACAGATCAATTTGAGAAGGAATCTTCCTGAAAGACCCGAGGATTCACTTCTCGTCCTATGGTACAGAGCAGTGCGTGAAAATTATTCCAGATGAGAAAGACATGCCTAATCTGGTATCCTGATCTATTTCTCATGGAAACATCCACCAAAACACAAGTCTCTTCTCTCTTCAGGATTTGGTGGAGATTGATCGTGAAAATTGCTAAAAATGATACAGTTAGAACTGATCAATGCTCTAAATCAGTGACAAATGGAATCATCCCCCAAAAGCCTTTCAGATTCACTTCTTGTGATTTGGTAGACATCAGTTCATGATTTGATGAAAATTACTCCAAATGAGACAGTTCTTCCTTTTCAATGTTAGTCATTAATGGCACTTGGAATCATCCTCCCAAATCCTTTGATAATTAACTCCTGGGGATTGTGAATAAAATCGGTTGGTGAAAATTAGTAGGAAAGAGAAAATTCTTTCCTCACCCGTCTTCTGATGAATTTCCCATGGAATCATCCTCCGGAAAACAATTGCATTCTCACTTGGTGTGTTGGAAAAGATTGGTTTGTGCAAATTACTCAAAATACGAAAATCGTTCTTTACAAGCACATAGTGGTAAAGACTCCAGCAATCCAGATTCTCTCCTCCTGAGTTTGTAGAGATCGGTTCATGAAAATGACTAAAAAATCAAACTTTTATTACTGATCACTGCATCTAATTAGTACCTCATAGAATCATCCTCCAAAGACCTTTTAGCTACTCTGCTGGTCACTTGCTAGAGATGGGTAGTGTAAATTGCTAAAAATGAGACCTTCAATACGAATCAGATGTAGCCATTGATGTCTCATGCACGCTTCCTCGAAAAGCCATTCGGATTCTCTCCTGATCCTTTGGTAGAGATGGGTTCATGAAAATTACAAAAATCCAACAGTAATTACTGATCACTGCTAGTCATTAACTCCATCTGGCATGACCCTCCAAAATCCTTTCAGAATTGCTTCTGGTGATTTGTTATAGGTCGAGTCTCGAAAACTCCGAAAAATAAGCAATTCTGAACGGCTTGGTGGTAGTCATTCATGCCTCACATAATGAGCCTCCTTAGTACATTCCAATTCGCTCCTGTTGACTTGGAAGAAATCAGTTCCTGAAATAGACTCAAAATGAGAAATTCACCTTGGATGTGTGCAAGAGATCAATTTCAGAAGGAATCTTCCTGAAAGACCCGAGGATTCACTTCTCGTCCTATGGTACAGAGCAGTGCGTGAAAATTATTCCAGATGAGAAAGACATGACTAATCTGTTATACTGATATATTTCTCATGGAAACATCCACTAAAACACAAGTCTCTTCTCTCTTCAGGATTTGGTGGAGATTGATCGTAAAAATTGCTAAAAATTGGAAAGTTAGAACTGATCAATACTATAAATCAGTGACAAAAGGAATCATCCCCCAAAAGCCTTTCAGATTCGCTTCTTGTGATTTGGTAGAGATCAGTTCATGATTTGATGAAAATTACTCCAAAGGAGACAGTTCTTCCTTTTCAATGTTAGTCATTAATGGCACTTGGAATCATCCTCCCAAATCCTTTGATAATTAACTCCTGGGGATTGTGAATAAAATCGGTTGGTGAAAATTAGTAGGAAAGAGAAAATTCTTTCCTCACCCGTCTTCTGATGAATTTCCCATGGAATCATCCACCGGAAAACAATTGCGTTCTCTCTTGGTGTGTTGGAAAAGTTTGGTTTGTGCAAATTACTCAAAATACGAAAATCGTTCCTTACAAGCACCTAGTGGTAAAGACTCCAGCAATCCAGATTCTCTCCTCCTGAGTTTGTAGAGATTGGTTCATGAAAATGACTAAAAAATCAAACCTTTATTACTGATCACTGCATCTAATTAGTACCTCATAGAATCATCCTTCAAAGACCTTTTAGCTACTCTGCTGGTCACTTGCTAGAGATGGGTAGTGTAAATTGCTAAAAATGAGACCTTCAATACGAATCAGATGTAGCCATTGATGTCTCATGCACGCTTCCTCGAAAAGCCATTCGGATTCTCTCCTGATCCTTTGGTAGAGATGGGTTCATGAAAATTACAAAAATCCAACAGTAATTACTGATCACTGCTAGTCCTTAACTCCATCTGGCATGACCCTCCAAAATCCTTTCAGAATTGCTTCTGGTGATTTGTTATAGGTCGAGTCTCGAAAACTCCGAAAAATAAGCAATTCTGAACGGCTTGGTGGTAGTCATTCATTCCTCACATAATGAGCCTCCTTAGTACATTCCAATTCGCTCCTGTTGACTTGGAAGAAATCAGTTCCTGAAATAGACTCAAAATGAGAAATTCACCTTGGATGTGTGCAACAGATCAATTTCAGAAGTAATCTTCCTGAAAGACCCGAGGATTCACTTCTCGTCCTATGGTACAGAGCAGTGCGTGAAAATTATTCCAGATGAGAAAGACATGACTAATCTGGTATCCTGATCTATTTCTCATGGAAACATCCACTAAAACACAAGTCTCTTCTCTCTTCAGGATTTGGTGGAGATTGATCGTAAAAATTGCTAAAAATTGGAAAGTTAGAACTGATCAATAGTATAAATCAGTGACGAATGGAATCATCCCCCAAAAGCCTTTCAGATTCGCTTCTTGTGATTTGGTAGAGATCAGTTCATGATTTGATGAAAATTACTCCAAATGAGACAGTTCTTCCTGATCAATGTTAGTCATTAATGACACTTGGAATCATCCTCCCAAATCCTTTGATAATTAACTCCTGGGGATTGTGAATAAAATCGGTTGGTGAAAATTAGTAGGAAAGAGAAAATTCTTTCCTCACCCGTCTTCTGATGAATTTCCCATGGAATCATCCTCCGGAAAACAATTGCATTCTCTCTTGGTGTGTTGGAAAAGATTGGTTTGTGCAAATTACTCAAAATACGAAAATCGTTCCTTACAAGCACATAGTGGTAAAGACTCCAGCAATCCAGATTCTCTCCTCCTGAGTTTGTAGAGATTGGTTCATGAAAATGACTAAAAAATCAAACCTTTATTACTGATCACTGCATCTAATTAGTACCTCATGGAATCATCCTCCAAAGACCTTTTAGCTACTCTGCTGGTCACTTGCTAGAGATGGGTAGTGTAAATTGCTAAAAATGAGACCTTCAATACGAATCAGATGTAGCCATTGATGTCTCATGCACGCTTCCTCGAAAAGCCATTCGGATTCTCTCCTGATCCTTTGGTAGAGATGGGTTCATGAAAATTACAAAAATCCAACAGTAATTACTGATCACTGCTAGTCCTTAACTCCATCTGGCATGACCCTCCAAAATCCTTTCAGAATTGCTTCTGGTGATTTGTTATAGGTCGAGTCTCGAAAACTCCGAAAAATAAGCAATTCTGAACGGCTTGGTGGTAGTCATTCCTTCCTCACATAATGAGCCTCCTTAGTACATTCCAATTCGCTCCTGTTGACTTGGAAGAAATCAGTTCCTGAAATAGACTCAAAATGAGAAATTCACCTTGGATGTGTGCAACAGATCAATTTCAGAAGGAATCTTCCTGAAAGACCCGAGGATTCACTTCTCGTCCTATGGTACAGAGCAGTGCGTGAAAATTATTCCAGATGAGAAAGACATGACTAATCTGGTATCCTGATCTATTTCTCATGGAAACATCCACTAAAACACAAGTCTCTTCTCTCTTCAGGATTTGGTGGAGATTGATCGTAAAAATTGCTAAAAATTGGAAAGTTAGAACTGATCAATACTATAAATCAGTGACGAATGGAATCATCCCCCAAAAGCCTTTCAGATTCGCTTCTTGTGATTTGGTAGAGATCAGTTCATGATTTGATGAAAATTACTCCAAAGGAGACAGTTCTTCCTTTTCAATGTTAGTCATTAATGGCACTTGGAATCATCCTCCCAAATCCTTTGATAATTAACTCCTGGGGATTGTGAATAAAATCGGTTGGTGAAAATTAGTGGGAAAGAGAAAATTCTTTCCTCACCCGTCTTCTGATGAATTTCCCATGGAATCATCCTCCGGAAAACAATTGCATTCTCTCTTGGTGTGTTGGAAAAGATTGGTTTGTGCAAATTACTCAAAATACGAAAATCGTTCTTTACAAGCACATAGTGGTAAAGACTCCAGCAATCCAGATTCTCTCCTCCTGAGTTTGTAGAGATCGGTTCATGAAAATGACTAAAAAATCAAACCTTTATTACTGATCACTGCATCGAATTAGTACCTCATGGAATCATCCTCCAAAGACCTTTTAGCTACTCTGCTGGTCACTTGCTAGAGATGGGTAGTGTAAATTGCTAAAAATGAGACCTTCAATACGAATCAGATGTAGCCATTGATGTCTCATGCACGCTTCCTCGAAAAGCCATTCGGATTCTCTCCTGATCCTTTGGTAGAGATGGGTTCATGAAAATTACAAAAATCCAACAGTAATTACTGATCACTGCTAGTCATTAACTCCATCTGGCATGACCCTCCAAAATCCTTTCAGAATTGCTTCTGGTGATTTGTTATAGGTCGAGTCTCGAAAACTCCGAAAAATAAGCAATTCTGAACGGCTTGGTGGTAGTCATTCCTTCCTCACATAATGAGCCTCCTTAGTACATTCCAATTCGCTCCTGTTGACTTGGAAGAAATCAGTTCCTGAAATAGACTCAAAATGAGAAATTCACCTTGGATGTGCGCAACAGATCAATTTGAGAAGGAATCTTCCTGAAAGACCCGAGGATTCATTTCTCGTCCTATGGTACAGAGCAGTGCGTGAAAATTATTCCAGGTGAGAAAGACATGCCTAATCTGGTATCCTGATCTATTTCTCATGGAAACATCCACCAAAACACAAGTCTCTTCTCTCTTCAGGATTTGGTGGAGATTGATCTTGAAAATTGCTAAAAATGAGACAGTTAGAACTGATCAATGCTCTAAATCAGTGACAAATGGAATCATCCCCCAAAAGCCTTTCAGATTCACTTCTTGTGATTTGGTAGACATCAGTTCATGATTTGATGAAAATTACTCCAAATGAGACAGTTCTTCCTTTTCAATGTTAGTCATTAATGGCACTTGGAATCATCCTCCCAAATCCTTTGATAATTAACTCCTGGGGATTGTGAATAAAATTGGTTGGTGAAAATTAGTAGGAAAGAGAAAATTCATTCCTCACCCGTCTTCTGATGAATTTCCCATGGAATAATCCACTGGAAAACAATTGCATTCTCTCTTGGTGTGTTGGAAGAGATTGGTTTGTGCAAATTACTCAAAGTACGAAAATCGTTCTTTACAAGCACATAGTGGTAAAGACTCCAGCAATCCAGATTCTCTCCTCCTGAGTTTGTAGAGATCGGTTCATGAAAATGACTAAAAAATCAAACCTTTATTACTGATCACTGCATCGAATTAGTACCTCATAGAATCATCCTCCAAAGACCTTTTAGCTACTCTGCTGGTCACTTGCTAGAGATGCGTAGTGTAAATTGCTAAAAATGAGACCTTCAATACGAATCAGATGTAGCCATTGATGTCTCATGCACGCTTCCTCGAAAAGCCATTCGGATTCTCTCCTGATCCTTTGGTAGAGATGGGTTCATGAAAATTACAAAAATCCAACAGTAATTACTGATCACTGCTAGTCATTAACTCCATCTGGCATGACCCTCCAAAATCCTTTCAAAATTGCTTCTGGTGATTTGTTATAGGTCGAGTCTCAAAAGCTCCAAAAAATAAGCAATTCTGAACGGCTTGGTGGTAGTCATTCATTCCTCACATAATCAGCCTCCTTAGTACATTCCAATTCGCTCCTGTTGACTTGGAAGAAATCAGTTCCTGAAATAGACTCAAAATGAGAAATTCACCTTGGATGTGCGCAACAGATCAATTTGAGAAGGAATCTTCCTGAAAGACCCGAGGATTCACTTCTCGTCCTATGGTACAGAGCAGTGCGTGAAAATTATTCCAGATGAGAAAGACATGCCTAATCTGGTATCCTGATCTATTTCTCATGGAAACATCCACCAAAACACAAGTCTCTTCTCTCTTCAGGATTTGGTGGAGATTGATCGTGAAAATTGCTAAAAATGATACAGTTAGAACTGATCAATGCTCTAAATCAGTGACAAATGGAATCATCCCCCAAAAGCCTTTCAGATTCACTATTTGTGATTTGGTAGACATCAGTTCATGATTTGATGAAAATTACTCCAAATGAGACAGTTCTTCCTTTTCAATGTTAGTCATTAATGGCACTTGGAATCATCCTCCCAAATCCTTTGATAATTAACTCCTGGGGATTGTGAATAAAATCGGTTGGTGAAAATTAGTAGGAAAGAGAAAATTCTTTCCTCACCCGTCTTCTGATGAATTTCCCATGGAATCATCCACCGGAAAACAATTGCATTCTCTCTTGGTGTGTTGGAAAAGATTGGTTTGTGCAAATCATTCAAAGTACGAAAATCGTTCTTTACAAGCACATAGTGGTAAAGACTCCAGCAATCCAGATTCTCTCCTCCTGAGTTTGTAGAGATCGGTTCATGAAAATGACTAAAAAATCAAACCTTTATTACTGATCACTGCATCGAATTAGTACCTCATAGAATCATCCTCCAAAGACCTTTTAGCTACTCTGCTGGTCACTTGCTAGAGATGGGTAGTGTAAATTGCTAAAAATGAGACCTTCAATACGAATCAGATGTAGCCATTGATGTCTCATGCACGCTTCCTCGAAAAGCCATTCGGATTCTCTCCTGATCCTTTGGTAGAGATGGGTTCATGAAAATTACAAAAATCCAACAGTAATTACTGATCACTGCTAGTCATTAACTCCATCTGGCATGACCCTCCAAAATCCTTTCAAAATTGCTTCTGGTGATTTGTTATAGGTCGAGTCTCGAAAACTCCGAAAAATAAGCAATTCTGAACGGCTTGGTGGTAGTCATTCATTCCTCACATAATGAGCCTCCTTAGTACATTCCAATTCGCTCCTTTTGACTTGGAAGAAATCAGTTCCTGAAATAGACTCAAAATGAGAAATTCACCTTGGATGTGCGCAAGAGATCAATTTGAGAAGGAATCTTCCTGAAAGACCCGAGGATTCACTTCTCATCCTATGGTACAGAGCAGTGCGTGAAAATTATTCGAGATGAGAAAGACATGCCTAATCTGGTATCCTGATCTATTTCTCATGGAAACATCCACCAAAACACAAGTCTCTTCTCTCTTCAGGATTTGGTGGAGATTGATCGTGAAAATTGCTAAAAATGATACAGTTAGAACTGATCAATGCTCTAAATCAGTGACAAATGGAATCATCCCCCAAAAGCCTTTCAGATTCACTATTTGTGATTTGGTAGACATCAGTTCATGATTTGATGAAAATTACTCCAAATGAGACAGTTCTTCCTTTTCAATGTTAGTCATTAATGGCACTTGGAATCATCCTCCCAAATCCTTTGATAATTAACTCCTGGGGATTGTGAATAAAATCGGTTGGTGAAAATTAGTAGGAAAGAGAAAATTCTTTCCTCACCCGTCTTCTGATGAATTTCCCATGGAATCATCCACCGGAAAACAATTGCATTCTCTCTTGGTGTGTTGGAAAAGATTGGTTTGTGCAAATCATTCAAAGTACGAAAATCGTTCTTTACAAGCACATAGTGGTAAAGACTCCAGCAATCCAGATTCTCTCCTCCTGAGTTTGTAGAGATCGGTTCATGAAAATGACTATAAAATCAAACCTTTATTACTGATCACTGCATCGAATTAGTACCTCATAGAATCATCCTCCAAAGACCTTTTAGCTACTCTGCTGGTCACTTGCTAGAGATGGGTAGTGTAAATTGCTAAAAATGAGACCTTCAATACGAATCAGATGTAGCCATTGATGTCTCATGCACGCTTCCTCGAAAAGCCATTCGGATTCTCTCCTGATCCTTTGGTAGAGATGGGTTCATGAAAATTACAAAAATCCAACAGTAATTACTGATCACTGCTAGTCATTAACTCCATCTGGCATGACCCTCCAAAATCCTTTCAAAATTGCTTCTGGTGATTTGTTATAGGTCGAGTCTCGAAAACTCCGAAAAATAAGCAATTCTGAACGGCTTGGTGGTAGTCATTCATTCCTCACATAATGAGCCTCCTTAGTACATTCCAATTCGCTCCTTTTGACTTGGAAGAAATCAGTTCCTGAAATAGACTCAAAATGAGAAATTCACCTTGGATGTGCGCAAGAGATCAATTTGAGAAGGAATCTTCCTGAAAGACCCGAGGATTCACTTCTCATCCTATGGTACAGAGCAGTGCGTGAAAATTATTCGAGATGAGAAAGACATGCCTAATCTGGTATCCTGATCTATTTCTCATGGAAACATCCACCAAAACACAAGTCTCTTCTCTCTTCAGGATTTGGTGGAGATTGATCGTGAAAATTGCTAAAAATGATACAGTTAGAACTGATCAATGCTCTAAATCAGTGACAAATGGAATCATCCCCCAAAAGCCTTTCAGATTCACTTCTTGTGATTTGGTAGACATCAGTTCATGATTTGATGAAAATTACTCCAAATGAGACAGTTCTTCCTTTTCAATGTTAGTCATTAATGGCACTTGGAATCATCCTCCCAAATCCTTTGATAATTAACTCCTGGGGATTGTGAATAAAATCGGTTGGTGAAAATTAGTAGGAAAGAGAAAATTCTTTCCTCACCCGTCTTCTGATGAATTTCCCATGGAATCATCCTCCGGAAAACAATTGCATTCTTACTTGGTGTGTTGGAAAAGATTGGTTTGTGCAAATTACTCAAAATACGAAAATCGTTCTTTACAAGCACATAGTGGTAAAGACTCCAGCAATCCAGATTCTCTCCTCCTGAGTTTGTAGAGATCGGTTCATGAAAATGACTAAAAAATCAAACTTTTATTACTGATCACTGCATCTAATTAGTACCTCATAGAATCATCCTCCAAAGACCTTTTAGCTACTCTGCTGGTCACTTGCTAGAGATGGGTAGTGTAAATTGCTAAAAATGAGACCTTCAATACGAATCAGATGTAGCCATTGATGTCTCATGCACGCTTCCTCGAAAAGCCATTCGGATTGTCTCCTGATCCTTTGGTAGAGATGGGTTCATGAAAATTACAAAAATCCAACAGTAATTACTGATCACTGCTAGTCATTAACTCCATCTGGCATGACCCTCCAAAATCCTTTCAGAATTGCTTCTGGTGATTTGTTATAGGTCGAGTCTCGAAAACTCCGAAAAATAAGCAATTCTGAACGGCTTGGTGGTAGTCATTCATGCCTCACATAATGAGCCTCCTTAGTACATTCCAATTCGCTCCTGTTGACTTGGAAGAAATCAGTTCCTGAAATAGACTCAAAATGAGAAATTCACCTTGGATGTGTGCAAGAGATCAATTTCAGAAGGAATCTTCCTGAAAGACCCGAGGATTCACTTCTCGTCCTATGGTACAGAGCAGTGCGTGAAAATTATTCCAGATGAGAAAGACATGACTAATCTGGTATACTGATATATTTCTCATGGAAACATCCACTAAAACACAAGTCTCTTCTCTCTTCAGGATTTGGTGGAGATTGATCGTAAAAATTGCTAAAAATTGGAAAGTTAGAACTGATCAATACTATAAATCAGTGACAAAAGGAATCATCCCCCAAAAGCCTTTCAGATTCGCTTCTTGTGATTTGGTAGAGATCAGTTCATGATTTGATGAAAATTACTCCAAAGGAGACAGTTCTTCCTTTTCAATGTTAGTCATTAATGGCACTTGGAATCATCCTCCCAAATCCTTTGATAATTAACTCCTGGGGATTGTGAATAAAATCGGTTGGTGAAAATTAGTAGGAAAGAGAAAATTCTTTCCTCACCCGTCTTCTGATGAATTTCCCATGGAATCATCCACCGGAAAACAATTGCGTTCTCTCTTGGTGTGTTGGAAAAGTTTGGTTTGTGCAAATGACTCAAAATACGAAAATCGTTCCTTACAAGCACCTAGTGGTAAAGACTCCAGCAATCCAGATTCTCTCCTCCTGAGTTTGTAGAGATTGGTTCATGAAAATGACTAAAAAATCAAACCTTTATTACTGATCACTGCATCTAATTAGTACCTCATAGAATCATCCTCCAAAGACCTTTTAGCTACTCTGCTGGTCACTTGCTAGAGATGGGTAGTGTAAATTGCTAAAAATGAGACCTTCAATACGAATCAGATGTAGCCATTGATGTCTCATGCACGCTTCCTCGAAAAGCCATTCGGATTCTCTCCTGATCCTTTGGTAGAGATGGGTTCATGAAAATTACAAAAATCCAACAGTAATTACTGATCACTGCTAGTCCTTAACTCCATCTGGCATGACCCTCCAAAATCCTTTCAGAATTGCTTCTGGTGATTTGTTATAGGTCGAGTCTCGAAAACTCCGAAAAATAAGCAATTCTGAACGGCTTGGTGGTAGTCATTCATTCCTCACATAATGAGCCTCCTTAGTACATTCCAATTCGCTCCTGTTGACTTGGAAGAAATCAGTTCCTGAAATAGACTCAAAATGAGAAATTCACCTTGGATGTGTGCAACAGATCAATTTCAGAAGGAATCTTCCTGAAAGACCCGAGGATTCACTTCTCGTCCTATGGTACAGAGCAGTGCGTGAAAATTATTCCAGATGAGAAAGACATGACTAATCTGGTATCCTGATCTATTTCTCATGGAAACATCCACTAAAACACAAGTCTCTTCTCTCTTCAGGATTTGGTGGAGATTGATCGTAAAAATTGCTAAAAATTGGAAAGTTAGAACTGATCAATACTATAAATCAGTGACGAATGGAATCATCCCCCAAAAGCCTTTCAGATTCGCTTCTTGTGATTTGGTAGAGATCAGTTCATGATTTGATGAAAATTACTCCAAATGAGACAGTTCTTCCTGATCAATGTTAGTCATTAATGACACTTGGAATCATCCTCCCAAATCCTTTGATAATTAACTCCTGGGGATTGTGAATAAAATCGGTTGGTGAAAATTAGTAGGAAAGAGAAAATTCTTTCCTCACCCGTCTTCTGATGAATTTCCCATGGAATCATCCTCCGGAAAACAATTGCATTCTCTCTTGGTGTGTTGGAAAAGATTGGTTTGTGCAAATTACTCAAAATACGAAAATCGTTCCTTACAAGCACATAGTGGTAAAGACTCCAGCAATCCAGATTCTCTCCTCCTGAGTTTGTAGAGATTGGTTCATGAAAATGACTAAAAAATCAAACCTTTATTACTGATCACTGCATCTAATTAGTACCTCATAGAATCATCCTCCAAAGACCTTTTAGCTACTCTGCTGGTCACTTGCTAGAGATGGGTAGTGTAAATTGCTAAAAATGAGACCTTCAATACGAATCAGATGTAGCCATTGATGTCTCATGCACGCTTCCTCGAAAAGCCATTCGGATTCTCTCCTGATCCTTTGGTAGAGATGGGTTCATGAAAATTACAAAAATCCAACAGTAATTACTGATCACTGCTAGTCCTTAACTCCATCTGGCATGACCCTCCAAAATCCTTTCAGAATTGCTTCTGGTGATTTGTTATAGGTCGAGTCTCGAAAACTCCGAAAAATAAGCAATTCTGAACGGCTTGGTGGTAGTCATTCCTTCCTCACATAATGAGCCTCCTTAGTACATTCCAATTCGCTCCTGTTGACTTGGAAGAAATCAGTTCCTGAAATAGACTCAAAATGAGAAATTCACCTTGGATGTGCGCAACAGATCAATTCCAGAAGGAATCTTCCTGAAAGACCCGAGGATTCACTTCTCGTCCTATGGTACAGAGCAGTGCGTGAAAATTATTCCAGATGAGAAAGACATGACTAATCTGGTATCCTGATCTATTTCTCATGGAAACATCCACTAAAACACAAGTCTCTTCTCTCTTCAGGATTTGGTGGAGATTGATCGTAAAAATTGCTAAAAATTGGAAAGTTAGAACTGATCAATACTATAAATCAGTGACGAATGGAATCATCCCCCAAAAGCCTTTCAGATTCGCTTCTTGTGATTTGGTAGAGATCAGTTCATGATTTGATGAAAATTACTCCAAAGGAGACAGTTCTTCCTGATCAATGTTAGTCATTAATGACATTTGGAATCATCCTCCCAAATCCTTTGATAATTAACTCCTGGGGATTGTGAATAAAATCGGTTGGTGAAAATTAGTAGGAAAGAGAAAATTCTTTCCTCACCCGTCTTCTGATGAATTTCCCATGGAATCATCCACCGGAAAACAATTGCATTCTCTCTTGGTTTGTTGGAAAAGATTGGTTTGTGCAAATTACTCAAAGTAGGAAAATCGTTCTTTACAAGCACATAGTGGTAAAGACTCCAGCAATCCAGATTCTCTCCTCCTGAGTTTGTAGAGATCGGTTCATGAAAATGACTAAAAAATCAAACCTTTATTACTGATCACTGCATCGAATTAGTACCTCATGGAATCATCCTCCAAAGACCTTTTAGCTACTCTGCTGGTCACTTGCTAGAGACGGGTAGTGTAAATTGCTAAAAATGAGACCTTCAATACGAATCAGATGTAGCCATTGATGTCTCATGCACGCTTCCTCGAAAAGCCATTCGGATTCTCTCCTGATCCTTTGGTAGAGATGGGTTCATGAAAATTACAAAAATCAAACAGTAATTACTGATCACTGCTAGTCATTAACTCCATCTGGCATGACCCTCCAAAATCCTTTCAGAATTGCTTCTGGTGATTTGTTATAGGTCGAGTCTCGAAAACTCCGAAAAATAAGCAATTCTGAACGGCTTGGTGGTAGTCATTCCTTCCTCACATAATGAGCCTCCTTAGTACATTCCAATTCGCTCCTGTTGACTTGGAAGAAATCAGTTCCTGAAATAGACTCAAAATGAGAAATTCAACTTGGATGTGCGCAACAGATCAATTTGAGAAGGAATCTTCCTGAAAGACCCGAGGATTCACTTCTCGTCCTATGGTACAGAGCAGTGCGTGAAAATTATTCCAGATGAGAAAGACATGCCTAATCTGGTATCCTGATCTATTTCTCATGGAAACATCCACCAAAACACAAGTCTCTTCTCTCTTCAGGATTTGGTGGAGATTGATCGTGAAAATTGCTAAAAATGATACAGTTAGAACTGATCAATGCTCTAAATCAGTGACGAATGGAATCATCCCCCAAAAGCCTTTCAGATTCGCTTCTTGTGATTTGGTAGAGATCAGTTCATGATTTGATGAAAATTACTCCAAATGAGACAGTTCTTCCTGATCAATGTTAGTCATTAATGACACTTGGAATCATCCTCCCAAATCCTTTGATAATTAACTCCTGGGGATTGTGAATAAAATCGGTTGGTGAAAATTAGTAGGAAAGAGAAAATTCTTTCCTCACCCGTCTTCTGATGAATTTCACATGGAATCATCCACCGGAAAACAATTGCATTCTCTCTTGGTTTGTTGGAAAAGATTGGTTTGTGCAAATTACTCAAAGTAGGAAAATCGTTCTTTACAAGCACATAGTGGTAAAGACTCCAGCAATCCAGATTCTCTCCTCCTGAGTTTGTAGAGATCGGTTCATGAAAATGACTAAAAAATCAAACCTTTATTACTGATCACTGCATCGAATTAGTACCTCATGGAATCATCCTCCAAAGACCTTTTAGCTACTCTGCTGGTCACTTGCTAGAGACGGGTAGTGTAAATTGCTAAAAATGAGACCTTCAATACGAATCAGATGTAGCCATTGATGTCTCATGCACGCTTCCTCGAAAAGCCATTCGGATTCTCTCCTGATCCTTTGGTAGAGATGGGTTCATGAAAATTACACAAATCCAACAGTAATTACTGATCACTGCTAGTCATTAACTCCATCTGGCATGACCCTCCAAAATCCTTTCAGAATTGCTTCTGGTGATTTGTTATAGGTCGAGTCTCGAAAATTCCGAAATATAAGCAATTCTGAACCGCTTGGTGGTAGTCATTCATTCCTCACAGAATGAGCCTCCTTAGCACATTCCAATTCCCTCCTGTTGACTTGGAAGAAATCAGTTCCTGAAATAGACTCAAAATGAGAAATTCACCTTGGATGTGTGCAACAGATAAATTTGAGAAGGAATCTTCCTGAAAGACCCGAGGATTCACTTCTCGTCCTATGGTACAGAGCAGTGCGTGAAAATTATTCCAGATGAGAAAGACATGCCTAATCTGGTATCCTGATCTATTTCTCATGGAAACATCCACCAAAACACAAGTCTCTTCTCTCTTCAGGATTTGGTGGAGATTGATCGTGAAAATTGCTAAAAATGATACAGTTAGAACTGATCAATGCTCTAAATCAGTGACGAATGGAATCATCCCCCAAAAGCCTTTCAGATTCGCTTCTTGTGATTTGGTAGAGATCAATTCATGATTTGATGAAAATTACTCCAAATGAGACAGTTCTTCCTGATCAATGTTAGTCATTAATGACACTTGGAATCATCCTCCCAAATCCTTTGATAATTAACTCCTGGGGATTGTGAATAAAATCGGTTGGTGAAAATTAGTAGGAAAGAGAAAATTCTTTCCTCACCCGTCTTCTGATGAATTTCCCATGGAATCATCCACCGGAAAACAATTGCATTCTCTCTTGGTTTGTTGGAAAAGATTGGTTTGTGCAAATTACTCAAAGTAGGAAAATCGTTCTTTACAAGCACATAGTGGTAAAGACTCCAGCAATCCAGATTCTCTCCTCCTGAGTTTGTAGAGATCGGTTCATGAAAATGACTAAAAAATCAAACCTTTATTACTGATCACTGCATCGAATTAGTACCTCATGGAATCATCCTCCAAAGACCTTTTAGCTACTCTGCTGGTCACTTGCTAGAGACGGGTAGTGTAAATTGCTAAAAATGAGACCTTCAATACGAATCAGATGTAGCCATTGATGTCTCATGCACGCTTCCTCGAAAAGCCATTCGGATTCTCTCCTGATCCTTTGGTAGAGATGGGTTCATGAAAATTACACAAATCCAACAGTAATTACTGATCACTGCTAGTCATTAACTCCATCTGGCATGACCCTCCAAAATCCTTTCAGAATTGCTTCTGGTGATTTGTTATAGGTCGAGTCTCGAAAATTCCGAAATATAAGCAATTCTGAACCGCTTGGTGGTAGTCATTCATTCCTCACAGAATGAGCCTCCTTAGCACATTCCAATTCCCTCCTGTTGACTTGGAAGAAATCAGTTCCTGAAATAGACTCAAAATGAGAAATTCACCTTGGATGTGTGCAACAGATAAATTTGAGAAGGAATCTTCCTGAAAGACCCGAGGATTCACTTCTCGTCCTATGGTACAGAGCAGTGCGTGAAAATTATTCCAGATGAGAAAGACATGCCTAATCTGGTATCCTGATCTATTTCTCATGGAAACATCCACCAAAACACAAGTCTCTTCTCTCTTCAGGATTTGGTGGAGATTGATCGTGAAAATTGCTAAAAATGATACAGTTAGAACTGATCAATGCTCTAAATCAGTGACGAATGGAATCATCCCCCAAAAGCCTTTCAGATTCGCTTCTTGTGATTTGGTAGAGATCAGTTCATGATTTGATGAAAATTATTCCAAATGAGACAGTTCTTCCTGATCAATGTTAGTCATTAATGACACTTGGAATCATCCTCCCAAATCCTTTGATAATTAACTCCTGGGGATTGTGAATAAAATCGGTTGGTGAAAATTAGTAGGAAAGAGAAAATTCTTTCCTCACCCGTCTTCTGATGAATTTCCCATGGAATCATCCACCGGAAAACAATTGCATTCTCTCTTGGTTTGTTGGAAAAGATTGGTTTGTGCAAATTACTCAAAGTAGGAAAATCGTTCTTTACAAGCACATAGTGGTAAAGACTCCAGCAATCCAGATTCTCTCCTCCTGAGTTTGTAGAGATCGGTTCATGAAAATGACTAAAAAATCAAACCTTTATTACTGATCACTGCATCGAATTAGTACCTCATGGAATCATCCTCCAAAGACCTTTTAGCTACTCTGCTGGTCACTTGCTAGAGACGGGTAGTGTAAATTGCTAAAAATGAGACCTTCAATACGAATCAGATGTAGCCATTGATGTCTCATGCACGCTTCCTCGAAAAGCCATTCGGATTCTCTCCTGATCCTTTGGTAGAGATGGGTTCATGAAAATTACAAAAATCAAACAGTAATTACTGATCACTGCTAGTCATTAACTCCATCTGGCATGACCCTCCAAAATCCTTTCAGAATTGCTTCTGGTGATTTGTTATAGGTCGAGTCTCGAAAACTCCGAAAAATAAGCAATTCTGAACGGCTTGGTGGTAGTCATTCCTTCCTCACATAATGAGCCTCCTTAGTACATTCCAATTCGCTCCTGTTGACTTGGAAGAAATCAGTTCCTGAAATAGACTCAAAATGAGAAATTCAACTTGGATGTGCGCAACAGATCAATTTGAGAAGGAATCTTCCTGAAAGACCCGAGGATTCACTTCTCGTCCTATGGTACAGAGCAGTGCGTGAAAATTATTCCAGATGAGAAAGACATGCCTAATCTGGAATCCTGATCTATTTCTCATGGAAACATCCACTAAAACACAAGTCTCTTCTCTCTTCAGGATTTGGTGGAGATTGATCGTAAAAATTGCTAAAAATTGGAAAGTTAGAACTGATCAATACTATAAATCAGTGACGAATGGAATCATCCCCCAAAAGCCTTTCAGATTCGCTTCTTGTGATTTGGTAGAGATCAGTTCATGATTTGATGAAAATTACTCCAAAGGAGACAGTTCTTCCTGATCAATGTTAGTCATTAATGACACTTGGAATCATCCTCCCAAATCCTTTGATAATTAACTCCTGGGGATTGTGAATAAAATCGGTTGGTGAAAATTAGTAGGAAAGAGAAAATTCATTCCTCACCCGTCTTCTGATGAATTTCCCATGGAATCATCCACCGGAAAACAATTGCATTCTCTCTTGGTGTGTTGGAAGAGATTGGTTTGTGCAAATTACTCAAAGTACGAAAATCGTTCTTTACAAGCACATAGTGGTAAAGACTCCAGCAATCCAGATTCTCTCCTCCTGAGTTTGTAGAAATTGGTTCATGAAAATGTCTAAAAAATCAAACCTTTATTACTGATCACAGCATCGAATTAGTACCTCATGGAATCATCCTCCAAAGGCCTTTTAGCTACTCTGCTGATTACTTGCTAGAGATGGGTAGTGTAAATTGCTAAAAATGAGACCTTCAATACGAATCAGATGTAGCCATTGATGTCTCATGCACGCTTCCTCGAAAAGCCATTCGGATTCTCTCCTGATCCTTTGGTAGAGATGGGTTCATGAAAATTACAAAAATCCAACAGTAATTACTGATCACTGCTAGTCATTAACTCCATCTGGCATGACCCTCCAAAATCCTTTCAGAATTGCTTCTGGTGATTTGTTATAGGTCGAGTCTCGAAAATTCCGAAATATAAGCAATTCTGAACAGCTTGGTGGTAGTCATTCATTCCTCACATAATGAGCCTCCTTAGTACATTCCAATTCGCTCCTTTTGACTTGGAAGAAATCAGTTCCTGAAATAGACTCAAAATGAGAAATTCACCTTGGATGTGCGCAAGAGATCAATTTGAGAAGGAATCTTCCTGAAAGACCCGAGGATTCACTTCTCGTCCTATGGTACAGAGCAGTGCGTGAAAATTATTCCAGATGAGAAAGACATGCCTAATCTGGTATCCTGATCTATTTCTCATGGAAACATCCACCAAAACACAAGTCTCTTCTCTCTTCAGGATTTGGTGGAGATTGATCGTGAAAATTGCTAAAAATGATACAGTTAGAACTGATCAATGCTCTAAATCAGTGACAAATGGAATCATCCCCCAAAAGCCTTTCAGATTCACTATTTGTGATTTGGTAGACATCAGTTCATGATTTGATGAAAATTACTCCAAAGGAGACAGTTCTTCCTTTTCAATGTTAGTCATTAATGGCACTTGGAATCATCCTCCCAAATCCTTTGATAATTAACTCCTGGGGATTGTGAATAAAATCGGTTGGTGAAAATTAGTAGGAAAGAGAAAATTCTTTCCTCACCCGTCTTCTGATGAATTTCCCATGGAATCATCCACCGGAAAACAATTGCGTTCTCTCTTGGTGTGTTGGAAAAGTTTGGTTTGTGCAAATTACTCAAAATACGAAAATCGTTCCTTACAAGCACCTAGTGGTAAAGACTCCAGCAATCCAGATTCTCTCCTCCTGAGTTTGTAGAGATTGGTTCATGAAAATGACTAAAAAATCAAACCTTTATTACTGATCACTGCATCTAATTAGTACCTCATAGAATCATCCTCCAAAGACCTTTTAGCTACTCTGCTGGTCACTTGCTAGAGATGGGTAGTGTAAATTGCTAAAAATGAGACCTTCAATACGAATCAGATG
The DNA here is from genome assembly GCF_965152235.1 of Eretmochelys imbricata. Classification (NCBI taxonomy): domain Eukaryota; kingdom Metazoa; phylum Chordata; order Testudines; family Cheloniidae; genus Eretmochelys; species Eretmochelys imbricata. The sequence goes on along the minus strand of NW_027554341.1, from coordinate 2,237,126 downwards.
TAGCCATTGATGTCTCATGCACGCTTCCTCGAAAAGCCATTCGGATTCTCTCCTGATCCTTTGGTAGAGATGGGTTCATGAAAATTACAAAAATCCAACAGTAATTACTGATCACTGCTAGTCCTTAACTCCATCTGGCATGACCCTCCAAAATCCTTTCAGAATTGCTTCTGGTGATTTGTTATAGGTCGAGTCTCGAAAACTCCGAAAAATAAGCAATTCTGAACGGCTTGGTGGTAGTCATTCATTCCTCACATAATGAGCCTCCTTAGTACATTCCAATTCGCTCCTGTTGACTTGGAAGAAATCAGTTCCTGAAATAGACTCAAAATGAGAAATTCACCTTGGATGTGTGCAGCAGATCAATTTCAGAAGGAATCTTCCTGAAAGACCCGAGGATTCACTTCTCGTCCTATGGTACAGAGCAGTGCGTGAAAATTATTCCAGATGAGAAAGACATGACTAATCTGGTATCCTGATCTATTTCTCATGGAAACATCCACTAAAACACAAGTCTCTTCTCTCTTCAGGATTTGGTGGAGATTGATCGTAAAAATTGCTAAAAATTGGAAAGTTAGAACTGATCAATACTATAAATCAGTGACGAATGGAATCATCCCCCAAAAGCCTTTCAGATTCGCTTCTTGTGATTTGGTAGAGATCAGTTCATGATTTGATGAAAATTACTCCAAATGAGACAGTTCTTCCTGATCAATGTTAGTCATTAATGACACTTGGAATCATCCTCCCAAATCCTTTGATAATTAACTCCTGGGGATTGTGAATAAAATCGGTTGGTGAAAATTAGTAGGAAAGAGAAAATTCTTTCCTCACCCGTCTTCTGATGAATTTCCCATGGAATCATCCTCCGGAAAACAATTGCATTCTCTCTTGGTGTGTTGGAAAAGATTGGTTTGTGCAAATTACTCAAAATACGAAAATCGTTCCTTACAAGCACATAGTGGTAAAGACTCCAGCAATCCAGATTCTCTCCTCCTGAGTTTGTAGAGATTGGTTCATGAAAATGACTAAAAAATCAAACCTTTATTACTGATCACTGCATCTAATTAGTACCTCATAGAATCATCCTCCAAAGACCTTTTAGCTACTCTGCTGGTCACTTGCTAGAGATGGGTAGTGTAAATTGCTAAAAATGAGACCTTCAATACGAATCAGATGTAGCCATTGATGTCTCATGCACGCTTCCTCGAAAAGCCATTCGGATTCTCTCCTGATCCTTTGGTAGAGATGGGTTCATGAAAATTACAAAAATCCAACAGTAATTACTGATCACTGCTAGTCCTTAACTCCATCTGGCATGACCCTCCAAAATCCTTTCAGAATTGCTTCTGGTGATTTGTTATAGGTCGAGTCTCGAAAACTCCGAAAAATAAGCAATTCTGAACGGCTTGGTGGTAGTCATTCCTTCCTCACATAATGAGCCTCCTTAGTACATTCCAATTCGCTCCTGTTGACTTGGAAGAAATCAGTTCCTGAAATAGACTCAAAATGAGAAATTCACCTTGGATGTGCGCAACAGATCAATTTCAGAAGGAATCTTCCTGAAAGACCCGAGGATTCACTTCTCGTCCTATGGTACAGAGCAGTGCGTGAAAATTATTCCAGATGAGAAAGACATGACTAATCTGGTATCCTGATCTATTTCTCATGGAAACATCCACTAAAACACAAGTCTCTTCTCTCTTCAGGATTTGGTGGAGATTGATCGTAAAAATTGCTAAAAATTGGAAAGTTAGAACTGATCAATACTATAAATCAGTGACGAATGGAATCATCCCCCAAAAGCCTTTCAGATTCGCTTCTTGTGATTTGGTAGAGATCAGTTCATGATTTGATGAAAATTACTCCAAAGGAGACAGTTCTTCCTGATCAATGTTAGTCATTAATGACACTTGGAATCATCCTCCCAAATCCTTTGATAATTAACTCCTGGGGATTGTGAATAAAATCGGTTGGTGAAAATTAGTAGGAAAGAGAAAATTCTTTCCTCACCCGTCTTCTGATGAATTTCCCATGGAATCATCCACCGGAAAACAATTGCATTCTCTCTTGGTTTGTTGGAAAAGATTGGTTTGTGCAAATTACTCAAAGTAGGAAAATCGTTCTTTACAAGCACATAGTGGTAAAGACTCCAGCAATCCAGATTCTCTCCTCCTGAGTTTGTAGAGATCGGTTCATGAAAATGACTAAAAAATCAAACCTTTATTACTGATCACTGCATCGAATTAGTACCTCATGGAATCATCCTCCAAAGACCTTTTAGCTACTCTGCTGGTCACTTGCTAGAGACGGGTAGTGTAAATTGCTAAAAATGAGACCTTCAATACGAATCAGATGTAGCCATTGATGTCTCATGCACGCTTCCTCGAAAAGCCATTCGGATTCTCTCCTGATCCTTTGGTAGAGATGGGTTCATGAAAATTACAAAAATCAAACAGTAATTACTGATCACTGCTAGTCATTAACTCCATCTGGCATGACCCTCCAAAATCCTTTCAGAATTGCTTCTGGTGATTTGTTATAGGTCGAGTCTCGAAAACTCCGAAAAATAAGCAATTCTGAACGGCTTGGTGGTAGTCATTCCTTCCTCACATAATGAGCCTCCTTAGTACATTCCAATTCGCTCCTGTTGACTTGGAAGAAATCAGTTCCTGAAATAGACTCAAAATGAGAAATTCAACTTGGATGTGCGCAACAGATCAATTTGAGAAGGAATCTTCCTGAAAGACCCGAGGATTCACTTCTCGTCCTATGGTACAGAGCAGTGCGTGAAAATTATTCCAGATGAGAAAGACATGCCTAATCTGGAATCCTGATCTATTTCTCATGGAAACATCCACTAAAACACAAGTCTCTTCTCTCTTCAGGATTTGGTGGAGATTGATCGTAAAAATTGCTAAAAATTGGAAAGTTAGAACTGATCAATACTATAAATCAGTGACGAATGGAATCATCCCCCAAAAGCCTTTCAGATTCGCTTCTTGTGATTTGGTAGAGATCAGTTCATGATTTGATGAAAATTACTCCAAAGGAGACAGTTCTTCCTGATCAATGTTAGTCATTAATGACACTTGGAATCATCCTCCCAAATCCTTTGATAATTAACTCCTGGGGATTGTGAATAAAATCGGTTGGTGAAAATTAGTAGGAAAGAGAAAATTCATTCCTCACCCGTCTTCTGATGAATTTCCCATGGAATCATCCACCGGAAAACAATTGCATTCTCTCTTGGTGTGTTGGAAGAGATTGGTTTGTGCAAATTACTCAAAGTACGAAAATCGTTCTTTACAAGCACATAGTGGTAAAGACTCCAGCAATCCAGATTCTCTCCTCCTGAGTTTGTAGAAATTGGTTCATGAAAATGTCTAAAAAATCAAACCTTTATTACTGATCACAGCATCGAATTAGTACCTCATGGAATCATCCTCCAAAGGCCTTTTAGCTACTCTGCTGATTACTTGCTAGAGATGGGTAGTGTAAATTGCTAAAAATGAGACCTTCAATACGAATCAGATGTAGCCATTGATGTCTCATGCACGCTTCCTCGAAAAGCCATTCGGATTCTCTCCTGATCCTTTGGTAGAGATGGGTTCATGAAAATTACAAAAATCCAACAGTAATTACTGATCACTGCTAGTCATTAACTCCATCTGGCATGACCCTCCAAAATCCTTTCAGAATTGCTTCTGGTGATTTGTTATAGGTCGAGTCTCGAAAATTCCGAAATATAAGCAATTCTGAACAGCTTGGTGGTAGTCATTCATTCCTCACATAATGAGCCTCCTTAGTACATTCCAATTCGCTCCTTTTGACTTGGAAGAAATCAGTTCCTGAAATAGACTCAAAATGAGAAATTCACCTTGGATGTGCGCAAGAGATCAATTTGAGAAGGAATCTTCCTGAAAGACCCGAGGATTCACTTCTCGTCCTATGGTACAGAGCAGTGCGTGAAAATTATTCCAGATGAGAAAGACATGCCTAATCTGGTATCCTGATCTATTTCTCATGGAAACATCCACCAAAACACAAGTCTCTTCTCTCTTCAGGATTTGGTGGAGATTGATCGTGAAAATTGCTAAAAATGATACAGTTAGAACTGATCAATGCTCTAAATCAGTGACAAATGGAATCATCCCCCAAAAGCCTTTCAGATTCACTATTTGTGATTTGGTAGACATCAGTTCATGATTTGATGAAAATTACTCCAAAGGAGACAGTTCTTCCTTTTCAATGTTAGTCATTAATGGCACTTGGAATCATCCTCCCAAATCCTTTGATAATTAACTCCTGGGGATTGTGAATAAAATCGGTTGGTGAAAATTAGTAGGAAAGAGAAAATTCTTTCCTCACCCGTCTTCTGATGAATTTCCCATGGAATCATCCACCGGAAAACAATTGCGTTCTCTCTTGGTGTGTTGGAAAAGTTTGGTTTGTGCAAATTACTCAAAATACGAAAATCGTTCCTTACAAGCACCTAGTGGTAAAGACTCCAGCAATCCAGATTCTCTCCTCCTGAGTTTGTAGAGATTGGTTCATGAAAATGACTAAAAAATCAAACCTTTATTACTGATCACTGCATCTAATTAGTACCTCATAGAATCATCCTCCAAAGACCTTTTAGCTACTCTGCTGGTCACTTGCTAGAGATGGGTAGTGTAAATTGCTAAAAATGAGACCTTCAATACGAATCAGATGTAGCCATTGATGTCTCATGCACGCTTCCTCGAAAAGCCATTCGGATTCTCTCCTGATCCTTTGGTAGAGATGGGTTCATGAAAATTACAAAAATCCAACAGTAATTACTGATCACTGCTAGTCCTTAACTCCATCTGGCATGACCCTCCAAAATCCTTTCAGAATTGCTTCTGGTGATTTGTTATAGGTCGAGTCTCGAAAACTCCGAAAAATAAGCAATTCTGAACGGCTTGGTGGTAGTCATTCATTCCTCACATAATGAGCCTCCTTAGTACATTCCAATTCGCTCCTGTTGACTTGGAAGAAATCAGTTCCTGAAATAGACTCAAAATGAGAAATTCACCTTGGATGTGTGCAGCAGATCAATTTCAGAAGGAATCTTCCTGAAAGACCCGAGGATTCACTTCTCGTCCTATGGTACAGAGCAGTGCGTGAAAATTATTCCAGATGAGAAAGACATGACTAATCTGGTATCCTGATCTATTTCTCATGGAAACATCCACTAAAACACAAGTCTCTTCTCTCTTCAGGATTTGGTGGAGATTGATCGTAAAAATTGCTAAAAATTGGAAAGTTAGAACTGATCAATACTATAAATCAGTGACGAATGGAATCATCCCCCAAAAGCCTTTCAGATTCGCTTCTTGTGATTTGGTAGAGATCAGTTCATGATTTGATGAAAATTACTCCAAATGAGACAGTTCTTCCTGATCAATGTTAGTCATTAATGACACTTGGAATCATCCTCCCAAATCCTTTGATAATTAACTCCTGGGGATTGTGAATAAAATCGGTTGGTGAAAATTAGTAGGAAAGAGAAAATTCTTTCCTCACCCGTCTTCTGATGAATTTCCCATGGAATCATCCTCCGGAAAACAATTGCATTCTCTCTTGGTGTGTTGGAAAAGATTGGTTTGTGCAAATTACTCAAAATACGAAAATCGTTCCTTACAAGCACATAGTGGTAAAGACTCCAGCAATCCAGATTCTCTCCTCCTGAGTTTGTAGAGATTGGTTCATGAAAATGACTAAAAAATCAAACCTTTATTACTGATCACTGCATCTAATTAGTACCTCATAGAATCATCCTCCAAAGACCTTTTAGCTACTCTGCTGGTCACTTGCTAGAGATGGGTAGTGTAAATTGCTAAAAATGAGACCTTCAATACGAATCAGATGTAGCCATTGATGTCTCATGCACGCTTCCTCGAAAAGCCATTCGGATTCTCTCCTGATCCTTTGGTAGAGATGGGTTCATGAAAATTACAAAAATCCAACAGTAATTACTGATCACTGCTAGTCCTTAACTCCATCTGGCATGACCCTCCAAAATCCTTTCAGAATTGCTTCTGGTGATTTGTTATAGGTCGAGTCTCGAAAACTCCGAAAAATAAGCAATTCTGAACGGCTTGGTGGTAGTCATTCCTTCCTCACATAATGAGCCTCCTTAGTACATTCCAATTCGCTCCTGTTGACTTGGAAGAAATCAGTTCCTGAAATAGACTCAAAATGAGAAATTCACCTTGGATGTGCGCAACAGATCAATTTCAGAAGGAATCTTCCTGAAAGACCCGAGGATTCACTTCTCGTCCTATGGTACAGAGCAGTGCGTGAAAATTATTCCAGATGAGAAAGACATGACTAATCTGGTATCCTGATCTATTTCTCATGGAAACATCCACTAAAACACAAGTCTCTTCTCTCTTCAGGATTTGGTGGAGATTGATCGTAAAAATTGCTAAAAATTGGAAAGTTAGAACTGATCAATACTATAAATCAGTGACGAATGGAATCATCCCCCAAAAGCCTTTCAGATTCGCTTCTTGTGATTTGGTAGAGATCAGTTCATGATTTGATGAAAATTACTCCAAAGGAGACAGTTCTTCCTGATCAATGTTAGTCATTAATGACACTTGGAATCATCCTCCCAAATCCTTTGATAATTAACTCCTGGGGATTGTGAATAAAATCGGTTGGTGAAAATTAGTAGGAAAGAGAAAATTCTTTCCTCACCCGTCTTCTGATGAATTTCCCATGGAATCATCCACCGGAAAACAATTGCATTCTCTCTTGGTTTGTTGGAAAAGATTGGTTTGTGCAAATTACTCAAAGTAGGAAAATCGTTCTTTACAAGCACATAGTGGTAAAGACTCCAGCAATCCAGATTCTCTCCTCCTGAGTTTGTAGAGATCGGTTCATGAAAATGACTAAAAAATCAAACCTTTATTACTGATCACTGCATCGAATTAGTACCTCATGGAATCATCCTCCAAAGACCTTTTAGCTACTCTGCTGGTCACTTGCTAGAGACGGGTAGTGTAAATTGCTAAAAATGAGACCTTCAATACGAATCAGATGTAGCCATTGATGTCTCATGCACGCTTCCTCGAAAAGCCATTCGGATTCTCTCCTGATCCTTTGGTAGAGATGGGTTCATGAAAATTACAAAAATCAAACAGTAATTACTGATCACTGCTAGTCATTAACTCCATCTGGCATGACCCTCCAAAATCCTTTCAGAATTGCTTCTGGTGATTTGTTATAGGTCGAGTCTCGAAAACTCCGAAAAATAAGCAATTCTGAACGGCTTGGTGGTAGTCATTCCTTCCTCACATAATGAGCCTCCTTAGTACATTCCAATTCGCTCCTGTTGACTTGGAAGAAATCAGTTCCTGAAATAGACTCAAAATGAGAAATTCAACTTGGATGTGCGCAACAGATCAATTTGAGAAGGAATCTTCCTGAAAGACCCGAGGATTCACTTCTCGTCCTATGGTACAGAGCAGTGCGTGAAAATTATTCCAGATGAGAAAGACATGCCTAATCTGGTATCCTGATCTATTTCTCATGGAAACATCCACCAAAACACAAGTCTCTTCTCTCTTCAGGATTTGGTGGAGATTGATCGTGAAAATTGCTAAAAATGATACAGTTAGAACTGATCAATGCTCTAAATCAGTGACGAATGGAATCATCCCCCAAAAGCCTTTCAGATTCGCTTCTTGTGATTTGGTAGAGATCAGTTCATGATTTGATGAAAATTACTCCAAATGAGACAGTTCTTCCTGATCAATGTTAGTCATTAATGACACTTGGAATCATCCTCCCAAATCCTTTGATAATTAACTCCTGGGGATTGTGAATAAAATCGGTTGGTGAAAATTAGTAGGAAAGAGAAAATTCTTTCCTCACCCGTCTTCTGATGAATTTCCCATGGAATCATCCACCGGAAAACAATTGCATTCTCTCTTGGTTTGTTGGAAAAGATTGGTTTGTGCAAATTACTCAAAGTAGGAAAATCGTTCTTTACAAGCACATAGTGGTAAAGACTCCAGCAATCCAGATTCTCTCCTCCTGAGTTTGTAGAGATCGGTTCATGAAAATGACTAAAAAATCAAACCTTTATTACTGATCACTGCATCGAATTAGTACCTCATGGAATCATCCTCCAAAGACCTTTTAGCTACTCTGCTGGTCACTTGCTAGAGACGGGTAGTGTAAATTGCTAAAAATGAGACCTTCAATACGAATCAGATGTAGCCATTGATGTCTCATGCACGCTTCCTCGAAAAGCCATTCGGATTCTCTCCTGATCCTTTGGTAGAGATGGGTTCATGAAAATTACAAAAATCAAACAGTAATTACTGATCACTGCTAGTCATTAACTCCATCTGGCATGACCCTCCAAAATCCTTTCAGAATTGCTTCTGGTGATTTGTTATAGGTCGAGTCTCGAAAACTCCGAAAAATAAGCAATTCTGAACGGCTTGGTGGTAGTCATTCCTTCCTCACATAATGAGCCTCCTTAGTACATTCCAATTCGCTCCTGTTGACTTGGAAGAAATCAGTTCCTGAAATAGACTCAAAATGAGAAATTCAACTTGGATGTGCGCAACAGATCAATTTGAGAAGGAATCTTCCTGAAAGACCCGAGGATTCACTTCTCGTCCTATGGTACAGAGCAGTGCGTGAAAATTATTCCAGATGAGAAAGACATGCCTAATCTGGTATCCTGATCTATTTCTCATGGAAACATCCACCAAAACACAAGTCTCTTCTCTCTTCAGGATTTGGTGGAGATTGATCGTGAAAATTGCTAAAAATGATACAGTTAGAACTGATCAATGCTCTAAATCAGTGACGAATGGAATCATCCCCCAAAAGCCTTTCAGATTCGCTTCTTGTGATTTGGTAGAGATCAGTTCATGATTTGATGAAAATTACTCCAAATGAGACAGTTCTTCCTGATCAATGTTAGTCATTAATGACACTTGGAATCATCCTCCCAAATCCTTTGATAATTAACTCCTGGGGATTGTGAATAAAATCGGTTGGTGAAAATTAGTAGGAAAGAGAAAATTCTTTCCTCACCCGTCTTCTGATGAATTTCCCATGGAATCATCCACCGGAAAACAATTGCATTCTCTCTTGGTTTGTTGGAAAAGATTGGTTTGTGCAAATTACTCAAAGTAGGAAAATCGTTCTTTACAAGCACATAGTGGTAAAGACTCCAGCAATCCAGATTCTCTCCTCCTGAGTTTGTAGAGATCGGTTCATGAAAATGACTAAAAAATCAAACCTTTATTACTGATCACTGCATCGAATTAGTACCTCATGGAATCATCCTCCAAAGACCTTTTAGCTACTCTGCTGGTCACTTGCTAGAGACGGGTAGTGTAAATTGCTAAAAATGAGACCTTCAATACGAATCAGATGTAGCCATTGATGTCTCATGCACGCTTCCTCGAAAAGCCATTCGGATTCTCTCCTGATCCTTTGGTAGAGATGGGTTCATGAAAATTACACAAATCCAACAGTAATTACTGATCACTGCTAGTCATTAACTCCATCTGGCATGACCCTCCAAAATCCTTTCAGAATTGCTTCTGGTGATTTGTTATAGGTCGAGTCTCGAAAATTCCGAAATATAAGCAATTCTGAACCGCTTGGTGGTAGTCATTCATTCCTCACAGAATGAGCCTCCTTAGCACATTCCAATTCCCTCCTGTTGACTTGGAAGAAATCAGTTCCTGAAATAGACTCAAAATGAGAAATTCACCTTGGATGTGTGCAACAGATAAATTTGAGAAGGAATCTTCCTGAAAGACCCGAGGATTCACTTCTCGTCCTATGGTACAGAGCAGTGCGTGAAAATTATTCCAGATGAGAAAGACATGCCTAATCTGGTATCCTGATCTATTTCTCATGGAAACATCCACTAAAACACAAGTCTCTTCTCTCTTCAGGATTTGGTGGAGATTGATCGTGAAAATTGCTAAAAATGATACAGTTAGAACTGATCAATGCTCTAAATCAGTGACGAATGGAATCATCCCCCAAAAGCCTTTCAGATTCGCTTCTTGTGATTTGGTAGAGATCAGTTCATGATTTGATGAAAATTATTCCAAATGAGACAGTTCTTCCTGATCAATGTTAGTCATTAATGACACTTGGAATCATCCTCCCAAATCCTTTGATAATTAACTCCTGGGGATTGTGAATAAAATCGGTTGGTGAAAATTAGTAGGAAAGAGAAAATTCTTTCCTCACCCGTCTTCTGATGAATTTCCCATGGAATCATCCACCGGAAAACAATTGCATTCTCTCTTGGTTTGTTGGAAAAGATTGGTTTGTGCAAATTACTCAAAGTAGGAAAATCGTTCTTTACAAGCACATAGTGGTAAAGACTCCAGCAATCCAGATTCTCTCCTCCTGAGTTTGTAGAGATCGGTTCATGAAAAACACTAAAAAATCAAACCTTTATTACTGATCACTGCATCGAATTAGTACCTCATGGAATCATCCTCCAAAGACCTTTTAGCTACTCTGCTGGTCACTTGCTAGAGACGGGTAGTGTAAATTGCTAAAAATGAGACCTTCAATACGAATCAGATGTAGCCATTGATGTCTCATGCACGCTTCCTCGAAAAGCCATTCGGATTCTCTCCTGATCCTTTGGTAGAGATGGGTTCATGAAAATTACAAAAATCCAACAGTAATTACTGATCACTGCTAGTCATTAACTCCATCTGGCATGACCCTCCAAAATCCTTTCAGAATTGCTTCTGGTGATTTGTTATAGGTCGAGTCTCGAAAATTCCGAAAAATAAGCAATTCTGAACGGCTTGGTGGTAGTCATTCCTTCCTCACATAATGAGCCTTCTTAGTACATTCCAATTCGCTCCTGTTGACTTGGAAGAAATCAGTTCCTGAAATAGACTCAAAATGAGAAATTCAACTTGGATGTGCGCAACAGATCAATTTGAGAAGGAATCTTCCTGAAAGACCCGAGGATTCACTTCTCGTCCTATGGTACAGAGCAGTGCGTGAAAATTATTCCAGATGAGAAAGACATGCCTAATCTGGTATCCTGATCTATTTCTCATGGAAACATCCACCAAAACACAAGTCTCTTCTCTCTTCAGGATTTGGTGGAGATTGATCGTGAAAATTGCTAAAAATGACACAGTTAGAACTGATCAATGCTCTAAATCAGTGACGAATGGAATCATCCCCCAAAAGCCTTTCAGATTCGCTTCTTGTGATTTGGTAGAGATCAGTTCATGATTTGATGAAAATTACTCCAAATGAGACAGTTCTTCCTGATCAATGTTAGTCATTAATGACACTTGGAATCATCCTCCCAAATCCTTTGATAATTAACTCCTGGGGATTGTGAATAAAATCGGTTGGTGAAAATTAGTAGGAAAGAGAAAATTCTTTCCTCACCCGTCTTCTGATGAATTTCCCATGGAATCATCCACCGGAAAACAATTGCATTCTCTCTTGGTTTGTTGGAAAAGATTGGTTTGTGCAAATTACTCAAAGTAGGAAAATCGTTCTTTACAAGCACATAGTGGTAAAGACTCCAGCAATCCAGATTCTCTCCTCCTGAGTTTGTAGAGATCGGTTCATGAAAATGACTAAAAAATCAAACCTTTATTACTGATCACTGCATCGAATTAGTACCTCATAGAATCATCCTCCAAAGACCTTTTAGCTACTCTGCTGGTCACTTGCTAGAGATGGGTAGTGTAAATTGCTAAAAATGAGACCTTCAATACGAATCAGATGTAGCCATTGATGTCTCATGCACGCTTCCTCAAAAAGCCATTCGGATTCTCTCCTGATCCTTTGGTAGAGATGGGTTCATGAAAATTACAAAAATCCAACAGTAATTACTGATCACTGCTAGTCATAACTCCATCTGGCATGACCCTCCAAAATCCTTTCAAAATTGCTTCTGGTGATTTGTTATAGGTCGAGTCTCGAAAACTCCGAAAAATAAGCAATTCTGAACGGCTTGGTGGTAGTCATTCATTCCTCACATAATGAGCCTCCTTAGTACATTCCAATTCGCTCCTGTTGACTTGGAAGAAATCAGTTCCTGAAATAGACTCAAAATGAGAAATTCACCTTGGATGTGCGCAACAGATCAATTTGAGAAGGAATCTTCCTGAAAGACCCGAGGATTCACTTCTCGTCCTATGGTACAGAGCAGTGCGTGAAAATTATTCCAGATGAGAAAGACATGCCTAATCTGGTATCCTGATCTATTTCTCATGGAAACATCCACCAAAACACAAGTCTCTTCTCTCTTCAGGATTTAGTGGAGATTGATCGTGAAAATTGCTAAAAATGATACAGTTAGAACTGATCAATGCTCTAAATCAGTGACAAACGGAATCATCCCCCAAAAGCCTTTCAGATTCACTTCTTGTGATTTGGTAGACATCAGTTCATGATTTGATGAAAATTACTCCAAATGAGACAGTTCTTCCTTTTCAATGTTAGTCATTAATGGCACTTGGAATCATCCTCCCAAATCCTTTGATAATTAACTCCTGGGGATTGTGAATAAAATCGGTTTGTGAAAATTAGTAGGAAAGAGAAAATTCTTTCCTCACCTGTCTTCTGATGAATTTCCCATGGAATCATCCACCGGAAAACAATTGCATTCTCTCTTGGTGTGTTGGAAAAGATTGGTTTGTGCAAATCATTCAAAGTACGAAAATCGTTCTTTACAAGCACATAGTGGTAAAGACTCCAGCAATCCAGATTCTCTCCTCCTGAGTTTGTAGAGATCGGTTCATGAAAATGACTAAAAAATCAAACCTTTATTACTGATCACTGCATCGAATTAGTACCTCATAGAATCATCCTCCAAAGACCTTTTAGCTACTCTGCTGGTCACTTGCTAGAGATGGGTAGTGTAAATTGCTAAAAATGAGACCTTCAATACGAATCAGATGTAGCCATTGATGTCTCATGCACGCTTCCTCGAAAAGCCATTCGGATTCTCTCCTGATCCTTTGGTAGAGATGGGTTCATGAAAATTACAAAAATCCAACAGTAATTACTGATCACTGCTAGTCATTAACTCCATCTGGCATGACCCTCCAAAATCCTTTCAAAATTGCTTCTGGTGATTTGTTATAGGTCGAGTCTCGAAAACTCCGAAAAATAAGCAATTCTGAACGGCTTGGTGGTAGTCATTCATTCCTCACATAATGAGCCTCCTTAGTACATTCCAATTCGATCCTGTTGACTTGGAAGAAATCAGTTCCTGAAATAGACTCAAAATGAGAAATTCACCTTGGATGTGCGCAACAGATCAATTTGAGAAGGAATCTTCCTGAAAGACCCGAGGATTCACTTCTCATCCTATGGTACAGAGCAGTGCGTGAAAATTATTCGAGATGAGAAAGACATGCCTAATCTGGTATCCTGATCTATTTCTCATGGAAACATCCACCAAAACACAAGTCTCTTCTCTCTTCAGGATTTGGTGGAGATTGATCGTGAAAATTGCTAAAAATGATACAGTTAGAACTGATGAATGCTCTAAATCAGTGAGAAATGGAATCATCCCCCAAAAGCCTTTCAGATTCACTTCTTGTGATTTGGTAGACATCAGTTCATGATTTGATGAAAATTACTCCAAATGAGACAGTTCTTCCTTTTCAATGTTAGTCATTAATGGCACTTGGAATCATCCTCCCAAATCCTTTGATAATTAACTCCTGGGGATTGTGAATAAAATCGGTTGGTGAAAATTAGTAGGAAAGAGAAAATTCTTTCCTCACCCGTCTTCTGATGAATTTCCCATGGAATCATCCTCCGGAAAACAATTGCATTCTCTCTTGGTGTGTTGGAAAAGATTGGTTTGTGCAAATTACTCAAAATACGAAAATCGTTCTTTACAAGCACATAGTGGTAAAGACTCCAGCAATCCAGATTCTCTCCTCCTGAGTTTGTAGAGATCGGTTCATGAAAATGACTAAAAAATCAAACCTTTATTACTGATCACTGCATCTAATTAGTACCTCATGGAATCATCCTCCAAAGACCTTTTAGCTACTCTGCTGGTCACTTGCTAGAGACGGGTAGTGTAAATTGCTAAAAATGAGACCTTCAATACGAATCAGATGTAGCCATTGATGTCTCATGCACGCTTCCTCGAAAAGCCATTCGGATTCTCTCCTGATCCTTTGGTAGAGATGGGTTCATGAAAATTACAAAAATCCAACAGTAATTACTGATCACTGCTAGTCATTAACTCCATCTGGCATGACCCTCCAAAATCCTTTCAGAATTGCTTCTGGTGATTTGTTATAGGTCGAGTCTCGAAAATTCCGAAATATAAGCAATTCTGAACGGCTTGGTGGTAGTCATTCATTCCTCACATAATGAGCCTCCTTAGTACATTCCAATTCGCTCCTTTTGACTTGGAAGAAATCAGTTCCTGAAATAGACTCAAAATGAGAAATTCACCTTGGATGTGCGCAACAGATCAATTTGAGAAGGAATCTTCCTGAAAGACCCGAGGATTCACTTCTCGTCCTATGGTACAGAGCAGTGCGTGAAAATTATTCCAGATGAGAAAGACATGCCTAATCTGGTATCCTGATCTATTTCTCATGGAAACATCCACCAAAACACAAGTCTCTTCTCTCTTCAGGATTTGGTGGAGATTTATCGTGAAAATTGCTAAAAATGATACAGTTAGAACTGATCAATGCTCTAAATCAGTGACAAATGGAATCATCCCCCAAAAGCCTTTCAGATTCACTTCTTGTGATTTCGTAGACATCAGTTCATGTTTTGATGAAAATTACTCCAAATGAGACAGTTCTTCCTTTTCAATGTTAGTCATTAATGGCACTTGGAATCATCCTCCCAAATCCTTTGATAATTAACTCCTGGGGATTGTGAATAAAATCGGTTGGTGAAAATTAGTAGGAAAGAGAAAATTCTTTCCTCACCCGTCTTCTGATGAATTTCCCATGGAATCATCCTCCGGAAAACAATTGCATTCTCTCTTGGTGTGTTGGAAAAGATTGGTTTGTGCAAATTACTCAAAATACGAAAATCGTTCCTTACAAGCACATAGTGGTAAAGACTCCAGCAATCCAGATTCTCTCCTCCTGAGTTTGTAGAGATTGGTTCATGAAAATGACTAAAAAATCAAACCTTTATTACTGATCACTGCATCTAATTAGTACCTCATAGAATCATCCTCCAAAGACCTTTTAGCTACTCTGCTGGTCACTTGCTAGAGATGGGTAGTGTAAATTGCTAAAAATGAGACCTTCAATACGAATCAGATGTAGCCATTGATGTCTCATGCACGCTTCCTCGAAAAGCCATTCGGATTCTCTCCTGATCCTTTGGTAGAGATGGGTTCATGAAAATTACAAAAATCCAACAGTAATTACTGATCACTGCTAGTCCTTAACTCCATCTGGCATGACCCTCCAAAATCCTTTCAGAATTGCTTCTGGTGATTTGTTATAGGTCAAGTCTCGAAAACTCTGAAAAATAAGCAATTCTGAACGGCTTGGTGGTAGTCATTCATTCCTCACATAATGAGCCTCCTTAGTACATTCCAATTCGCTCCTGTTGACTTGGAAGAAATCAGTTCCTGAAATAGACTCAAAATGAGAAATTCACCTTGGATGTGTGCAACAGATCAATTTCAGAAGGAATCTTCCTGAAAGACCCGAGGATTCCCTTCTCGTCCTATGGTACAGAGCAGTGCGTGAAAATTATTCCAGATGAGAAAGACATGACTAATCTGGTATCCTGATCTATTTCTCATGGAAACATCCACTAAAACACAAGTCTCTTCTCTCTTCAGGATTTGGTGGAGATTGATCGTAAAAATTGCTAAAAATTGGAAAGTTAGAACTGATCAATACTATAAATCAGTGACGAATGGAATCATCCCCCAAAAGCCTTTCAGATTCGCTTCTTGTGATTTGGTAGAGATCAGTTCATGATTTGATGAAAATTACTCCAAAGGAGACAGTTCTTCCTGATCAATGTTAGTCATTAATGACACTTGGAATCATCCTCCCAAATCCTTTGATAATTAACTCCTGGGGATTGTGAATAAAATCGGTTGGTGAAAATTAGTAGGAAAGAGAAAATTCATTCCTCACCCGTCTTCTGATGAATTTCCCATGGAATCATCCACCGGAAAACAATTGCATTCTCTCTTGGTGTGTTGGAAGAGATTGGTTTGTGCAAATTACTCAAAGTACGAAAATCGTTCTTTACAAGCACATAGTGGTAAAGACTCCAGCAATCCAGATTCTCTCCTCCTGAGTTTGTAGAAATTGGTTCATGAAAATGTCTAAAAAATCAAACCTTTATTACTGATCACAGCATCGAATTAGTACCTCATGGAATCATCCTCCAAAGGCCTTTTAGCTACTCTGCTGATTACTTGCTAGAGATGGGTAGTGTAAATTGCTAAAAATGAGACCTTCAATACGAATCAGATGTAGCCATTGATGTCTCATGCACGCTTCCTCGAAAAGCCATTCGGATTCTCTCCTGATCCTTTGGTAGAGATGGGTTCATGAAAATTACAAAAATCCAACAGTAATTACTGATCACTGCTAGTCATTAACTCCATCTGGCATGATCCTCCAAAATCCTTTCAGAATTGCTTCTGGTGTTTTGTTATACGTCGAGTCTCGAAAATTCCGATAAATAAGCAATTCTGAACGGGCTTGGTGGTAGTCATTCATTCCTCACAGAATGAGCCTCCTTAGCACATTCCAATTCCCTCCTGTTGACTTGGAAGAAATCAGTTCCTGAAATAAACTCAAAATGAGAAATTCACCTTGGATGTGTGCAACAGATCAATTTCAGAAGGAATCTTCCTGAAAGACCCGAGGATTCACTTCTCGTCCTATGGTACAGAGCAGTGCGTGAAAATTATTCCAGATGAGAAAGACATGCCTAATCTGGTATCCTGATCTATTTCTCATGGAAACATCCACCAAAACACAAGTCTCTTCTCTCTTCAGGATTTGGTGGAGATTGATCGTGAAAATTGCTAAAAATGATACACTTAGAACTGATCAATGCTCTAAATCAGTGACAAATGGAATCATCCCCCAAAAGCCTTTCAGATTCACTTCTTGTGATTTGGTAGACATCAGTTCATGATTTGATGAAAATTACTCCAAATGAGACAGTTCTTCCTTTTCAATGTTAGTCATTAATGGCACTTGGAATCATCCTCCCAAATCCTTTGATAATTAACTCCTGGGGATTGTGAATAAAATCGGTTGGTGAAAATTAGTAGGAAAGAGAAAATTCTTTCCTCACCCGTCTTCTGATGAATTTCCCATGGAATCATCCACCGGAAAACAATTGCATTCTCTCTTGGTGTGTTGGAAAAGATTGGTTTGTGCAAATTATTCAAAGTACGAAAATCGTTCTTTACAAGCACATAGTGGTAAAGACTCCAGCAATCCAGATTCTCTCCTCCTGAGTTTGTAGAGATTGGTTCATGAAAATGACTAAAAAATCAAACCTTTATTACTGATCACTGCATCGAATTAGTACCTCATGGAATCATCCTCCAAAGACCTTTTAGCTACTCTGCTGGTCACTTGCTAGAGACGGGTAGTGTAAATTGCTAAAAATGAGACCTTCAATACGAATCAGATGTAGCCATTGATGTCTCATGCACGCTTCCTCGAAAAGCCATTCGGATTCTCTCCTGATCCTTTGGTAGAGATGGGTTCATGAAAATTACAAAAATCCAACAGTAATTACTGATCATTGCTAGTCATTAACTCCATCTGGCATGACCCTCCAAAATCCTTTCAGAATTGCTTCTGGTGATTTGTTATAGGTCGAGTCTCGAAAATTCCGAAATATAAGCAATTCTGAACCGCTTGGTGGTAGTCATTCATTCCTCACAGAATGAGCCTCCTTAGCACATTCCAATTCCCTCCTGTTGACTTGGAAGAAATCAGTTCCTGAAATAGACTCAAAATGAGAAATTCACCTTGGATGTGTGCAACAGATAAATTTGAGAAGGAATCTTCCTGAAAGACCCGAGGATTCACTTCTCGTCCTATGGTACAGAGCAGTGCGTGAAAATTATTCCAGGTGAGAAAGACATGCCTAATCTGGTATCCTGATCTATTTCTCATGGAAACATCCACCAAAACACAAGTCTCTTCTCTCTTCAGGATTTGGTGGAGATTGATCTTGAAAATTGCTAAAAATGAGACAGTTAGAACTGATCAATGCTCTAAATCAGTGACAAATGGAATCATCCCCCAAAAGCCTTTCAGATTCACTTCTTGTGATTTGGTAGACATCAGTTCATGATTTGATGAAAATTACTCCAAATGAGACAGTTCTTCCTTTTCAATGTTAGTCATTAATGGCACTTGGAATCATCCTCCCAAATCCTTTGATAATTAACTCCTGGGGATTGTGAATAAAATCGGTTGGTGAAAATTAGTAGGAAAGAGAAAATTCTTTCCTCACCCGTCTTCTGATGAATTTCCCATGGAATAATCCACTGGAAAACAATTGCATTCTCTCTTGGTGTGTTGGAAGAGATTGGTTTGTGCAAATTACTCAAAGTACGAAAATCGTTCTTTACAAGCACCTAGTGGTAAAGACTCCAGCAATCCAGATTCTCTCCTCCTGAGTTTGTAGAGATCGGTTCATGAAAATGACTAAAAAATCAAACCTTTATTACTGATCACTGCATCTAATTAGTACCTCATAGAATCATCCTCCAAAGACCTTTTAGCTACTCTGCTGGTCACTTGCTAGAGATGGGTAGTGTAAATTGCTAAAAATGAGACCTTCAATACGAATCAGATGTAGCCATTGATGTCTCATGCACGCTTCCTCAAAAAGCCATTCGGATTCTCTCCTGATCCTTTGGTAGAGATGGGTTCATGAAAATTACAAAAATCCAACAGTAATTACTGATCACTGCTAGTCATAACTCCATCTGGCATGACCCTCCAAAATCCTTTCAAAATTGCTTCTGGTGATTTGTTATAGGTCGAGTCTCGAAAACTCCGAAAAATAAGCAATTCTGAACGGCTTGGTGGTAGTCATTCATTCCTCACATAATGAGCCTCCTTAGTACATTCCAATTCGCTCCTGTTGACTTGGAAGAAATCAGTTCCTGAAATAGACTCAAAATGAGAAATTCACCTTGGATGTGCGCAACAGATCAATTTGAGAAGGAATCTTCCTGAAAGACCCGAGGATTCACTTCTCGTCCTATGGTACAGAGCAGTGCGTGAAAATTATTCCAGATGAGAAAGACATGCCTAATCTGGTATCCTGATCTATTTCTCATGGAAACATCCACCAAAACACAAGTCTCTTCTCTCTTCAGGATTTAGTGGAGATTGATCGTGAAAATTGCTAAAAATGATACAGTTAGAACTGATCAATGCTCTAAATCAGTGACAAATGGAATCATCCCCCAAAAGCCTTTCAGATTCACTTCTTGTGATTTGGTAGACATCAGTTCATGATTTGATGAAAATTACTCCAAATGAGACAGTTCTTCCTTTTCAATGTTAGTCATTAATGGCACTTGGAATCATCCTCCCAAATCCTTTGATAATTAACTCCTGGGGATTGTGAATAAAATCGGTTTGTGAAAATTAGTAGGAAAGAGAAAATTCTTTCCTCACCTGTCTTCTGATGAATTTCCCATGGAATCATCCACCGGAAAACAATTGCATTCTCTCTTGGTGTGTTGGAAAAGATTGGTTTGTGCAAATCATTCAAAGTACGAAAATCGTTCTTTACAAGCACATAGTGGTAAAGACTCCAGCAATCCAGATTCTCTCCTCCTGAGTTTGTAGAGATCGGTTCATGAAAATGACTAAAAAATCAAACCTTTATTACTGATCACTGCATCGAATTAGTACCTCATAGAATCATCCTCCAAAGACCTTTTAGCTACTCTGCTGGTCACTTGCTAGAGATGGGTAGTGTAAATTGCTAAAAATGAGACCTTCAATACGAATCAGATGTAGCCATTGATGTCTCATGCACGCTTCCTCGAAAAGCCATTCGGATTCTCTCCTGATCCTTTGGTAGAGATGGGTTCATGAAAATTACAAAAATCCAACAGTAATTACTGATCACTGCTAGTCATTAACTCCATCTGGCATGACCCTCCAAAATCCTTTCAAAATTGCTTCTGGTGATTTGTTATAGGTCGAGTCTCGAAAACTCCGAAAAATAAGCAATTCTGAACGGCTTGGTGGTAGTCATTCATTCCTCACATAATGAGCCTCCTTAGTACATTCCAATTCGATCCTGTTGACTTGGAAGAAATCAGTTCCTGAAATAGACTCAAAATGAGAAATTCACCTTGGATGTGCGCAACAGATCAATTTGAGAAGGAATCTTCCTGAAAGACCCAAGGATTCACTTCTCATCCTATGGTACAGAGCAGTGCGTGAAAATTATTCGAGATGAGAAAGACATGCCTAATCTGGTATCCTGATCTATTTCTCATGGAAACATCCACCAAAACACAAGTCTCTTCTCTCTTCAGGATTTGGTGGAGATTGATCGTGAAAATTGCTAAAAATGATACAGTTAGAACTGATGAATGCTCTAAATCAGTGAGAAATGGAATCATCCCCCAAAAGCCTTTCAGATTCACTTCTTGTGATTTGGTAGACATCAGTTCATGATTTGATGAAAATTACTCCAAATGAGACAGTTCTTCCTTTTCAATGTTAGTCATTAATGGCACTTGGAATCATCCTCCCAAATCCTTTGATAATTAACTCCTGGGGATTGTGAATAAAATCGGTTGGTGAAAATTAGTAGGAAAGAGAAAATTCTTTCCTCACCCGTCTTCTGATGAATTTCCCATGGAATCATCCTCCGGAAAACAATTGCATTCTCTCTTGGTGTGTTGGAAAAGATTGGTTTGTGCAAATTACTCAAAATACGAAAATCGTTCTTTACAAGCACATAGTGGTAAAGACTCCAGCAATCCAGATTCTCTCCTCCTGAGTTTGTAGAGATCGGTTCATGAAAATGACTAAAAAATCAAACCTTTATTACTGATCACTGCATCGAATTAGTACCTCATGGAATCATCCTCCAAAGACCTTTTAGCTACTCTGCTGGTCACTTGCTAGAGACGGGTAGTGTAAATTGCTAAAAATGAGACCTTCAATACGAATCAGATGTAGCCATTGATGTCTCATGCACGCTTCCTCGAAAAGCCATTCGGATTCTCTCCTGATCCTTTGGTAGAGATGGGTTCATGAAAATTACAAAAATCCAACAGTAATTACTGATCACTGCTAGTCATTAACTCCATCTGGCATGACCCTCCAAAATCCTTTCAGAATTGCTTCTGGTGATTTGTTATAGGTCGAGTCTCGAAAATTCCGAAATATAAGCAATTCTGAACGGCTTGGTGGTAGTCATTCATTCCTCACATAATGAGCCTCCTTAGTACATTCCAATTCGCTCCTTTTGACTTGGAAGAAATCAGTTCCTGAAATAGACTCAAAATGAGAAATTCACCTTGGATGTGCGCAACAGATCAATTTGAGAAGGAATCTTCCTGAAAGACCCGAGGATTCACTTCTCGTCCTATGGTACAGAGCAGTGCGTGAAAATTATTCCAGATGAGAAAGACATGCCTAATCTGGTATCCTGATCTATTTCTCATGGAAACATCCACCAAAACACAAGTCTCTTCTCTCTTCAGGATTTGGTGGAGATTTATCGTGAAAATTGCTAAAAATGATACAGTTAGAACTGATCAATGCTCTAAATCAGTGACAAATGGAATCATCCCCCAAAAGCCTTTCAGATTCACTTCTTGTGATTTCGTAGACATCAGTTCATGATTTGATGAAAATTACTCCAAAAGAGACAGTTCTTCCTTTTCAATGTTAGTCATTAATGGCACTTGGAATCATCCTCCCAAATCCTTTGATAATTAACTCCTGGGGATTGTGAATAAAATCGGTTGGTGAAAATTAGTAGGAAAGAGAAAATTCTTTCCTCACCCGTCTTCTGATGAATTTCCCATGGAATCATCCTCCGGAAAACAATTGCATTCTCTCTTGGTGTGTTGGAAAAGATTGGTTTGTGCAAATTACTCAAAATACGAAAATCGTTCCTTACAAGCACATAGTGGTAAAGACTCCAGCAATCCAGATTCTCTCCTCCTGAGTTTGTAGAGATTGGTTCATGAAAATGACTAAAAAATCAAACCTTTATTACTGATCACTGCATCTAATTAGTACCTCATAGAATCATCCTCCAAAGACCTTTTAGCTACTCTGCTGGTCACTTGCTAGAGATGGGTAGTGTAAATTGCTAAAAATGAGACCTTCAATACGAATCAGATGTAGCCATTGATGTCTCATGCACGCTTCCTCGAAAAGCCATTCGGATTCTCTCCTGATCCTTTGGTAGAGATGGGTTCATGAAAATTACAAAAATCCAACAGTAATTACTGATCACTGCTAGTCCTTAACTCCATCTGGCATGACCCTCCAAAATCCTTTCAGAATTGCTTCTGGTGATTTGTTATAGGTCAAGTCTCGAAAACTCCGAAAAATAAGCAATTCTGAACGGCTTGGTGGTAGTCATTCATTCCTCACATAATGAGCCTCCTTAGTACATTCCAATTCGCTCCTGTTGACTTGGAAGAAATCAGTTCCTGAAATAGACTCAAAATGAGAAATTCACCTTGGATGTGTGCAACAGATCAATTTCAGAAGGAATCTTCCTGAAAGACCCGAGGATTCCCTTCTCGTCCTATGGTACAGAGCAGTGCGTGAAAATTATTCCAGATGAGAAAGACATGACTAATCTGGTATCCTGATCTATTTCTCATGGAAACATCCACTAAAACACAAGTCTCTTCTCTCTTCAGGATTTGGTGGAGATTGATCGTAAAAATTGCTAAAAATTGGAAAGTTAGAACTGATCAATACTATAAATCAGTGACGAATGGAATCATCCCCCAAAAGCCTTTCAGATTCGCTTCTTGTGATTTGGTAGAGATCAGTTCATGATTTGATGAAAATTACTCCAAATGAGACAGTTCTTCCTGATCAATGTTAGTCATTAATGACACTTGGAATCATCCTCCCAAATCCTTTGATAATTAACTCCTGGGGATTGTGAATAAAATCGGTTGGTGAAAATTAGTAGGAAAGAGAAAATTCATTCCTCACCCGTCTTCTGATGAATTTCCCATGGAATCATCCACCGGAAAACAATTGCATTCTCTCTTGGTGTGTTGGAAGAGATTGGTTTGTGCAAATTACTCAAAGTACGAAAATCGTTCTTTACAAGCACATAGTGGTAAAGACTCCAGCAATCCAGATTCTCTCCTCCTGAGTTTGTAGAAATTGGTTCATGAAAATGTCTAAAAAATCAAACCTTTATTACTGATCACAGCATCGAATTAGTACCTCATGGAATCATCCTCCAAAGGCCTTTTAGCTACTCTGCTGATTACTTGCTAGAGATGGGTAGTGTAAATTGCTAAAAATGAGACCTTCAATACGAATCAGATGTAGCCATTGATGTCTCATGCACGCTTCCTCGAAAAGCCATTCGGATTCTCTCCTGATCCTTTGGTAGAGATGGGTTCATGAAAATTACAAAAATCCAACAGTAATTACTGATCACTGCTAGTCATTAACTCCATCTGGCATGACCCTCCAAAATCCTTTCAGAATTGCTTCTGGTGATTTGTTATAGGTCGAGTCTCGAAAATTCCGAAATATAAGCAATTCTGAACGGCTTGGTGGTAGTCATTCATTCCTCACATAATGAGCCTCCTTAGTACATTCCAATTCGCTCCTTTTGACTTGGAAGAAATCAGTTCCTGAAATAGACTCAAAATGAGAAATTCACCTTGGATGTGCGCAACAGATCAATTTGAGAAGGAATCTTCCTGAAAGACCCGAGGATTCACTTCTCGTCCTATGGTACAGAGCAGTGCGTGAAAATTATTCCAGATGAGAAAGACATGCCTAATCTGGTATCCTGATCTATTTCTCATGGAAACATCCACCAAAACACAAGTCTCTTCTCTCTTCAGGATTTGGTGGAGATTTATCGTGAAAATTGCTAAAAATGATACAGTTAGAACTGATCAATGCTCTAAATCAGTGACAAATGGAATCATCCCCCAAAAGCCTTTCAGATTCACTTCTTGTGATTTCGTAGACATCAGTTCATGATTTGATGAAAATTACTCCAAATGAGACAGTTCTTCCTTTTCAATGTTAGTCATTAATGGCACTTGGAATCATCCTCCCAAATCCTTTGATAATTAACTCCTGGGGATTGTGAATAAAATCGGTTGGTGAAAATTAGTAGGAAAGAGAAAATTCTTTCCTCACCCGTCTTCTGATGAATTTCCCATGGAATCATCCTCCGGAAAACAATTGCATTCTCTCTTGGTGTGTTGGAAAAGATTGGTTTGTGCAAATTACTCAAAATACGAAAATCGTTCCTTACAAGCACATAGTGGTAAAGACTCCAGCAATCCAGATTCTCTCCTCCTGAGTTTGTAGAGATTGGTTCATGAAAATGACTAAAAAATCAAACCTTTATTACTGATCACTGCATCTAATTAGTACCTCATAGAATCATCCTCCAAAGACCTTTTAGCTACTCTGCTGGTCACTTGCTAGAGATGGGTAGTGTAAATTGCTAAAAATGAGACCTTCAATACGAATCAGATGTAGCCATTGATGTCTCATGCACGCTTCCTCGAAAAGCCATTCGGATTCTCTCCTGATCCTTTGGTAGAGATGGGTTCATGAAAATTACAAAAATCCAACAGTAATTACTGATCACTGCTAGTCCTTAACTCCATCTGGCATGACCCTCCAAAATCCTTTCAGAATTGCTTCTGGTGATTTGTTATAGGTCAAGTCTCGAAAACTCCGAAAAATAAGCAATTCTGAACGGCTTGGTGGTAGTCATTCATTCCTCACATAATGAGCCTCCTTAGTACATTCCAATTCGCTCCTGTTGACTTGGAAGAAATCAGTTCCTGAAATAGACTCAAAATGAGAAATTCACCTTGGATGTGTGCAACAGATAAATTTGAGAAGGAATCTTCCTGAAAGACCCGAGGATTCCCTTCTCGTCCTATGGTACAGAGCAGTGCGTGAAAATTATTCCAGATGAGAAAGACATGACTAATCTGGTATCCTGATCTATTTCTCATGGAAACATCCACTAAAACACAAGTCTCTTCTCTCTTCAGGATTTGGTGGAGATTGATCGTAAAAATTGCTAAAAATTGGAAAGTTAGAACTGATCAATACTATAAATCAGTGACGAATGGAATCATCCCCCAAAAGCCTTTCAGATTCGCTTCTTGTGATTTGGTAGAGATCAGTTCATGATTTGATGAAAATTACTCCAAAGGAGACAGTTCTTCCTGATCAATGTTAGTCATTAATGACACTTGGAATCATCCTCCCAAATCCTTTGATAATTAACTCCTGGGGATTGTGAATAAAATCGGTTGGTGAAAATTAGTAGGAAAGAGAAAATTCATTCCTCACCCGTCTTCTGATGAATTTCCCATGGAATCATCCACCGGAAAACAATTGCATTCTCTCTTGGTGTGTTGGAAGAGATTGGTTTGTGCAAATTACTCAAAGTACGAAAATCGTTCTTTACAAGCACATAGTGGTAAAGACTCCAGCAATCCAGATTCTCTCCTCCTGAGTTTGTAGAAATTGGTTCATGAAAATGTCTAAAAAATCAAACCTTTATTACTGATCACAGCATCGAATTAGTACCTCATGGAATCATCCTCCAAAGGCCTTTTAGCTACTCTGCTGATTACTTGCTAGAGATGGGTAGTGTAAATTGCTAAAAATGAGACCTTCAATACGAATCAGATGTAGCCATTGATGTCTCATGCACGCTTCCTCGAAAAGCCATTCGGATTCTCTCCTGATCCTTTGGTAGAGATGGGTTCATGAAAATTACAAAAATCCAACAGTAATTACTGATCACTGCTAGTCATTAACTCCATCTGGCATGATCCTCCAAAATCCTTTCAGAATTGCTTCTGGTGTTTTGTTATACGTCGAGTCTCGAAAATTCCGATAAATAAGCAATTCTGAACGGGCTTGGTGGTAGTCATTCATTCCTCACAGAATGAGCCTCCTTAGCACATTCCAATTCCCTCCTGTTGACTTGGAAGAAATCAGTTCCTGAAATAAACTCAAAATGAGAAATTCACCTTGGATGTGTGCAACAGATCAATTTGAGAAGGAATCTTCCTGAAAGACCCGAGGATTCACTTCTCGTCCTATGGTACAGAGCAGTGCGTGAAAATTATTCCAGATGAGAAAGACGTGCCTAATCTGGTATCCTGATCTATTTCTCATGGAAACATCCACCAAAACACAAGTCTCTTCTCTCTTCAGGATTTGGTGGAGATTGATCGTGAAAATTGCTAAAAATGATACACTTAGAACTGATCAATGCTCTAAATCAGTGACAAATGGAATCATCCCCCAAAAGCCTTTCAGATTCACTTCTTGTGATTTGGTAGACATCAGTTCATGATTTGATGAAAATTACTCCAAATGAGACAGTTCTTCCTTTTCAATGTTAGTCATTAATGGCACTTGGAATCATCCTCCCAAATCCTTTGATAATTAACTCCTGGGGATTGTGAATAAAATCGGTTGGTGAAAATTAGTAGGAAAGAGAAAATTCTTTCCTCACCCGTCTTCTGATGAATTTCCCATGGAATCATCCACCGGAAAACAATTGCATTCTCTCTTGGTGTGTTGGAAAAGATTGGTTTGTGCAAATTATTCAAAGTACGAAAATCGTTCTTTACAAGCACATAGTGGTAAAGACTCCAGCAATCCAGATTCTCTCCTCCTGAGTTTGTAGAGATTGGTTCATGAAAATGACTAAAAAATCAAACCTTTATTACTGATCACTGCATCGAATTAGTACCTCATGGCATCATCCTCCAAAGACCTTTTAGCTACTCTGCTGGTCACTTGCTAGAGACGGGTAGTGTAAATTGCTAAAAATGAGACCTTCAATACGAATCAGATGTAGCCATTGATGTCTCATGCACGCTTCCTCGAAAAGCCATTCGGATTCTCTCCTGATCCTTTGGTAGAGATGGGTTCATGAAAATTACAAAAATCCAACAGTAATTACTGATCATTGCTAGTCATTAACTCCATCTGGCATGACCCTCCAAAATCCTTTCAGAATTGCTTCTGGTGATTTGTTATAGGTCGAGTCTCGAAAATTCCGAAATATAAGCAATTCTGAACCGCTTGGTGGTAGTCATTCATTCCTCACAGAATGAGCCTCCTTACCACATTCCAATTCCCTCCTGTTGACTTGGAAGAAATCAGTTCCTGAAATAGACTCAAAATGAGAAATTCACCTTGGATGTGTGCAACAGATAAATTTGAGAAGGAATCTTCCTGAAAGACCCGAGGATTCACTTCTCGTCCTATGGTACAGAGCAGTGCGTGAAAATTATTCCAGGTGAGAAAGACATGCCTAATCTGGTATCCTGATCTATTTCTCATGGAAACATCCACCAAAACACAAGTCTCTTCTCTCTTCAGGATTTGGTGGAGATTGATCTTGAAAATTGCTAAAAATGAGACAGTTAGAACTGATCAATGCTCTAAATCAGTGACAAATGGAATCATCCCCCAAAAGCCTTTCAGATTCACTTCTTGTGATTTGGTAGACATCAGTTCATGATTTGATGAAAATTACTCCAAATGAGACAGTTCTTCCTTTTCAATGTTAGTCATTAATGGCACTTGGAATCATCCTCCCAAATCCTTTGATAATTAACTCCTGGGGATTGTGAATAAAATCGGTTGGTGAAAATTAGTAGGAAAGAGAAAATTCTTTCCTCACCCGTCTTCTGATGAATTTCCCATGGAATAATCCACTGGAAAACAATTGCATTCTCTCTTGGTGTGTTGGAAGAGATTGGTTTGTGCAAATTACTCAAAGTACGAAAATCGTTCTTTACAAGCACCTAGTGGTAAAGACTCCAGCAATCCAGATTCTCTCCTCCTGAGTTTGTAGAGATCGGCTCATGAAAATGACTAAAAAATCAAACCTTTATTACTGATCACTGCATCGAATTAGTACCTCATAGAATCATCCTCCAAAGACCTTTTAGCTACTCTGCTGGTCACTTGCTAGAGATGGGTAGTGTAAATTGCTAAAAATGAGACCTTCAATACGAATCAGATGTAGCCATTGATGTCTCATGCACGCTTCCTCAAAAAGCCATTCGGATTCTCTCCTGATCCTTTGGTAGAGATGGGTTCATGAAAATTACAAAAATCCAACAGTAATTACTGATCACTGCTAGTCATTAACTCCATCTGGCATGACCCTCCAAAATCCTTTCAGAATTGCTTCTGGTGATTTGTGATAGGTCGAGTCTCGAAAATTCCGAAAAATAAGCAATTCTGAACGGCTTAGTGGTAGTCATTCATTCCTCACAGAATGAGCCTCCTTAGCACATTCCAATTCCCTCCTGTTGACTTGGAAGTAATCAGTTCCTGAAATAGACTCAAAATGAGAAATTCACCTTGGATGTGTGCAACAGATAAATTTGAGAAGGAATCTTCCTGAAAGACCCGAGGATTCACTTCTCGTCCTATGGTACAGAGCAGTGCGTGAAAATTATTCCAGATGAGAAAGACATGCCTAATCTGGTATCCTGATCTATTTCTCATGGAAACATCCACCAAAACACAAGTCTCTTCTCTCTTCAGGATTTGGTGGAGATTGATCTTGAAAATTGCTAAAAATGAGACAGTTAGAACTGATCAATGCTCTAAATCAGTGACAAATGGAATCATCCCCCAAAAGCCTTTCAGATTCACCTCTTGTGATTTGGTAGACATCAGTTCATGATTTGATGAAAATTACTCCAAATAAGACAGTTCTTCCTTTTCAATGTTAGTCATTAATGGCACTTGGAATCATCCTCCCAAATCCTTTGATAATTAACTCCTGGGGATTGTGAATAAAATCGGTTGGTGAAAATTAGTAGGAAAGAGAAAATTCTTTCCTCACCCGTCTTCTGATGAATTTCCCATGGAATCATCCACCGGAAAACAATTGCATTCTCTCTTGGTGTGTTGGAAAAGATTGGTTTGTGCAAATTATTCAAAGTACGAAAATCGTTCTTTACAAGCACATAGTGGTAAAGACTCCAGCAATCCAGATTCTCTCCTCCTGAGTTTGTAGAGATTGGTTCATGAAAATGACTAAAAAATCAAACCTTTATTACTGATCACTGCATCGAATTAGTACCTCATGGAATCATACTCCAAAGACCTTTTAGCTACTCTGCTGGTCACTTGCTAGAGACGGGTAGTGTAAATTGCTAAAAATGAGACCTTCAATACGAATCAGATGTAGCCATTGATGTCTCATGCACGCTTCCTCGAAAAGCCATTCGGATTCTCTCCTGATCCTTTGGTAGAGATGGGTTCATGAAAATTACAAAAATCCAACAGTAATTACTGATCACTGCTAGTCATTAACTCCATCTGGCATGACCCTCCAAAATCCTTTCAGAATTGCTTCTGGTGATTTGTTATAGGTCGAGTCTCGAAAATTCCGAAATATAAGCAATTCTGAACGGCTTGGTGGTAGTCATTCATTCCTCACATAATGAGCCTCCTTAGTACATTCCAATTCGCTCCTTTTGACTTGGAAGAAATCAGTTCCTGAAATAGACTCAAAATGAGAAATTCACCTTGGATGTGCGCAAGAGATCAATTTGAGAAGGAATCTTCCTGAAAGACCCGAGGATTCACTTCTCGTCCTATGGTACAGAGCAGTGCGTGAAAATTATTCCAGATGAGAAAGACATGCCTAATCTGGTATCCTGATCTATTTCTCATGGAAACATCCACCAAAACACAAGTCTCTTCTCTCTTCAGGATTTGGTGGAGATTTATCGTGAAAATTGCTAAAAATCATACAGTTAGAACTGATCAATGCTCTAAATCAGTGACAAATGGAATCATCCCCCAAAAGCCTTTCAGATTCACTTCTTGTGATTTCGTAGACATCAGTTCATGATTTGATGAAAATTACTCCAAATGAGACAGTTCTTCCTTTTCAATGTTAGTCATTAATGGCACTTGGAATCATCCTCCCAAATCCTTTGATAATTAACTCCTGGGGATTGTGAATAAAATCGGTTGGTGAAAATTAGTAGGAAAGAGAAAATTCTTTCCTCACCCGTCTTCTGATGAATTTCCCATGGAATCATCCTCCGGAAAACAATTGCATTCTCTCTTGGTGTGTTGGAAAAGATTGGTTTGTGCAAATTACTCAAAATACGAAAATCGTTCCTTACAAGCACATAGTGGTAAAGACTCCAGCAATCCAGATTCTCTCCTATTGAGTTTGTAGAGATTGGTTCATGAAAATGACTAAAAAATCAAACCTTTATTACTGATCACTGCATCTAATTAGTACCTCATAGAATCATCCTCCAAAGACCTTTTAGCTACTCTGCTGGTCACTTGCTAGAGATGGGTAGTGTAAATTGCTAAAAATGAGACCTTCAATACGAATCAGATGTAGCCATTGATGTCTCATGCACGCTTCCTCGAAAAGCCATTCGGATTCTCTCCTGATCCTTTGGTAGAGATGGGTTCATGAAAATTACAAAAATCCAACAGTAATTACTGATCACTGCTAGTCCTTAACTCCATCTGGCATGACCCTCCAAAATCCTTTCAGAATTGCTTCTGGTGATTTGTTATAGGTCGAGTCTCGAAAACTCCGAAAAATAAGCAATTCTGAACGGCTTGGTGGTAGTCATTCATTCCTCACATAATGAGCCTCCTTAGTACATTCCAATTCGCTCCTGTTGACTTGGAAGAAATCAGTTCCTGAAATAGACTCAAAATGAGAAATTCACCTTGGATGTGTGCAACAGATCAATTTCAGAAGGAATCTTCCTGAAAGACCCGAGGATTCACTTCTCGTCCTATGGTACAGAGCAGTGCGTGAAAATTATTCCAGATGAGAAAGACATGACTAATCTGGTATCCTGATCTATTTCTCATGGAAACATCCACTAAAACACAAGTCTCTTCTCTCTTCAGGATTTGGTGGAGATTGATCGTAAAAATTGCTAAAAATTGGAAAGTTAGAACTGATCAATACTATAAATCAGTGACGAATGGAATCATCCCCCAAAAGCCTTTCAGATTCGCTTCTTGTGATTTGGTAGAGATCAGTTCATGATTTGATGAAAATTACTCCAAATGAGACAGTTCTTCCTGATCAATGTTAGTCATTAATGACACTTGGAATCATCCTCCCAAATCCTTTGATAATTAACTCCTGGGGATTGTGAATAAAATCGGTTGGTGAAAATTAGTAGGAAAGAGAAAATTCTTTCCTCACCCGTCTTCTGATGAATTTCCCATGGAATCATCCTCCGGAAAACAATTGCATTCTCTCTTGGTGTGTTGGAAAAGATTGGTTTGTGCAAATTACTCAAAATACGAAAATCGTTCCTTACAAGCACATAGTGGTAAAGACTCCAGCAATCCAGATTCTCTCCTCCTGAGTTTGTAGAGATTGGTTCATGAAAATGACTAAAAAATCAAACCTTTATTACTGATCACTGCATCTAATTAGTATCTCATAGAATCATCCTCCAAAGACCTTTTAGCTACTCTGCTGGTCACTTGCTAGAGATGGGTAGTGTAAATTGCTAAAAATGAGACCTTCAATACGAATCAGATGTAGCCATTGATGTCTCATGCACGCTTCCTCGAAAAGCCATTCGGATTCTCTCCTGATCCTTTGGTAGAGATGGGTTCATGAAAATTACAAAAATCCAACAGTAATTACTGATCACTGCTAGTCCTTAACTCCATCTGGCATGACCCTCCAAAATCCTTTCAGAATTGCTTCTCGTGATTTGTTATAGGTCGAGTCTCGAAAATTCCGAAATATAAGCAATTCTGAACGGCTTGGTGGTAGTCATTCATTCCTCACAGAATGAGCCTCCTTAGCACATTCCAATTCCCTCCTGTTGACTTGGAAGAAATCAGTTCCTGAAATAGACTCAAAATGAGAAATTCACCTTGGATGTGTGCAACAGATAAATTTGAGAAGGAATCTTCCTTAAAGACCCGAGGATTCACTTCTCGTCCTATGGTACAGAGCAGTGCGTGAAAATTATTCCAGGTGAGAAAGACATGCCTAATCTGGTATCCTGATCTATTTCTCATGGAAACATCCACCAAAACACAAGTCTCTTCTCTCTTCAGGATTTGGTGGAGATTGATCTTGAAAATTGCTAAAAATGAGACAGTTAGAACTGATCAATGCTCTAAATCAGTGACAAATGGAATCATCCCCCAAAAGCCTTTCGGATTCACTTCTTGTGATTTGGTAGACATCAGTTCATGATTTGATGAAAATTACTCCAAATGAGACAGTTCTTCCTTTTCAATGTTAGTCATTAATGGCACTTGGAATCATCCTCCCAAATCCTTTGATAATTAACTCCTGGGGATTGTGAATAAAATCGGTTGGTGAAAATTAGTAGGAAAGAGAAAATTCTTTCCTCACCCGTCTTCTGATGAATTTCCCATGGAATCATCCACCGGAAAACAATTGCATTCTCTCTTGGTGTGTTGGAAAAGATTGGTTTGTGCAAATTACTCAAAGTACGAAAATCGTTCTTTACAAGCACATAGTGGTAAAGACTCCAGCAATCCAGATTCTCTCCTCCTGAGTTTGTAGAGATCGGTTCATGAAAATGACTAAAAAATCAAACCTTTATTACTGATCACTGCATCGAATTAGTACCTCATAGAATCATCCTCCAAAGACCTTTTAGCTACTCTGCTGGTCACTTGCTAGAGATGGGTAGTGTAAATTGCTAAAAATGAGACCTTCAATACGAATCAGATGTAGCCATTGATGTCTCATGCACGCTTCCTCGAAAAGCCATTCGGATTCTCTCCTGATCCTTTGGTAGAGATGGGTTCATGAAAATTACAAAAATCCAACAGTAATTACTGATAACTGCTAGTCATAACTCCATCTGGCATGACCCTCCAAAATCCTTTCAAAATTGCTTCTGGTGATTTGTTATAGGTCGAGTCTCGAAAACTCCGAAAAATAAGCAATTCTGAACGGCTTGGTGGTAGTCATTCATTCCTCACAGAATGAGCCTCCTTAGTACATTCCAATTCGCTCCTGTTGACTTGGAAGAAATCAGTTCCTGAAATAGACTCAAAATGAGAAATTCACCTTGGATGTGCGCAACAGATCAATTTGAGAAGGAATCTTCCTGAAAGACCCGAGGATTCACTTCTCGTCCTATGGTACAGAGCAGTGCGTGAAAATTATTCCAGATGAGAAAGACATGCCTAATCTGGTATCCTGATCTATTTCTCATGGAAACATCCACCAAAACACAAGTCTCTTCTCTCTTCAGGATTTGGTGGAGATTTATCGTGAAAATTGCTAAAAATGATACAGTTAGAACTGATCAATGCTCTAAATCAGTGACAAATGGAATCATCCCCCAAAAGCCTTTCAGATTCACTTCTTGTGATTTCGTAGACATCAGTTCATGATTTGATGAAAATTACTCCAAATGAGACAGTTCTTCCTTTTCAATGTTAGTCATTAATGGCACTTGGAATCATCCTCCCAAATCCTTTGATAATTAACTCCTGGGGATTGTGAATAAAATCGGTTGGTGAAAATTAGTAGGAAAGAGAAAATTCTTTCCTCACCCGTCTTCTGATGAATTTCCCATGGAATCATCCTCCGGAAAACAATTGCATTCTCTCTTGGTGTGTTGGAAAAGATTGGTTTGTGCAAATTACTCAAAATACGAAAATCGTTCCTTACAAGCACATAGTGGTAAAGACTCCAGCAATCCAGATTCTCTCCTCCTGAGTTTGTAGAGATTGGTTCATGAAAATGACTAAAAAATCAAACCTTTATTACTGATCACTGCATCTAATTAGTACCTCATAGAATCATCCTCCAAAGACCTTTTAGCTACTCTGCTGGTCACTTGCTAGAGATGGGTAGTGTAAATTGCTAAAAATGAGACCTTCAATACGAATCAGATGTAGCCATTGATGTCTCATGCACGCTTCCTCGAAAAGCCATTCGGATTCTCTCCTGATCCTTTGGTAGAGATGGGTTCATGAAAATTACAAAAATCCAACAGTAATTACTGATCACTGCTAGTCCTTAACTCCATCTGGCATGACCCTCCAAAATCCTTTCAGAATTGCTTCTGGTGATTTGTTATAGGTCAAGTCTCGAAAACTCCGAAAAATAAGCAATTCTGAACGGCTTGGTGGTAGTCATTCATTCCTCACATAATGAGCCTCCTTAGTACATTCCAATTCGCTCCTGTTGACTTGGAAGAAATCAGTTCCTGAAATAGACTCAAAATGAGAAATTCACCTTGGATGTGTGCAACAGATCAATTTCAGAAGGAATCTTCCTGAAAGACCCGAGGATTCCCTTCTCGTCCTATGGTACAGAGCAGTGCGTGAAAATTATTCCAGATGAGAAAGACATGACTAATCTGGTATCCTGATCTATTTCTCATGGAAACATCCACTAAAACACAAGTCTCTTCTCTCTTCAGGATTTGGTGGAGATTGATCGTAAAAATTGCTAAAAATTGGAAAGTTAGAACTGATCAATACTATAAATCAGTGACGAATGGAATCATCCCCCAAAAGCCTTTCAGATTCGCTTCTTGTGATTTGGTAGAGATCAGTTCATGATTTGATGAAAATTACTCCAAAGGAGACAGTTCTTCCTGATCAATGTTAGTCATTAATGACACTTGGAATCATCCTCCCAAATCCTTTGATAATTAACTCCTGGGGATTGTGAATAAAATCGGTTGGTGAAAATTAGTAGGAAAGAGAAAATTCATTCCTCACCCGTCTTCTGATGAATTTCCCATGGAATCATCCACCGGAAAACAATTGCATTCTCTCTTGGTGTGTTGGAAGAGATTGGTTTGTGCAAATTACTCAAAGTACGAAAATCGTTCTTTACAAGCACATAGTGGTAAAGACTCCAGCAATCCAGATTCTCTCCTCCTGAGTTTGTAGAAATTGGTTCATGAAAATGTCTAAAAAATCAAACCTTTATTACTGATCACAGCATCGAATTAGTACCTCATGGAATCATCCTCCAAAGGCCTTTTAGCTACTCTGCTGATTACTTGCTAGAGATGGGTAGTGTAAATTGCTAAAAATGAGACCTTCAATACGAATCAGATGTAGCCATTGATGTCTCATGCACGCTTCCTCGAAAAGCCATTCGGATTCTCTCCTGATCCTTTGGTAGAGATGGGTTCATGAAAATTACAAAAATCCAACAGTAATTACTGATCACTGCTAGTCATTAACTCCATCTGGCATGATCCTCCAAAATCCTTTCAGAATTGCTTCTGGTGTTTTGTTATACGTCGAGTCTCGAAAATTCCGATAAATAAGCAATTCTGAACGGGCTTGGTGGTAGTCATTCATTCCTCACAGAATGAGCCTCCTTAGCACATTCCAATTCCCTCCTGTTGACTTGGAAGAAATCAGTTCCTGAAATAAACTCAAAATGAGAAATTCACCTTGGATGTGTGCAACAGATCAATTTGAGAAGGAATCTTCCTGAAAGACCCGAGGATTCACTTCTCGTCCTATGGTACAGAGCAGTGCGTGAAAATTATTCCAGATGAGAAAGACATGCCTAATCTGGTATCCTGATCTATTTCTCATGGAAACATCCACCAAAACACAAGTCTCTTCTCTCTTCAGGATTTGGTGGAGATTGATCGTGAAAATTGCTAAAAATGATACACTTAGAACTGATCAATGCTCTAAATCAGTGACAAATGGAATCATCCCCCAAAAGCCTTTCAGATTCACTTCTTGTGATTTGGTAGACATCAGTTCATGATTTGATGAAAATTACTCCAAATGAGACAGTTCTTCCTTTTCAATGTTAGTCATTAATGGCACTTGGAATCATCCTCCCAAATCCTTTGATAATTAACTCCTGGGGATTGTGAATAAAATCGGTTGGTGAAAATTAGTAGGAAAGAGAAAATTCTTTC
Source organism: Eretmochelys imbricata (assembly GCF_965152235.1). NCBI lineage: Eukaryota > Metazoa > Chordata > Testudines > Cheloniidae > Eretmochelys > Eretmochelys imbricata. Next base: position 2,200,927 of record NW_027554341.1, on the reverse strand, counting down.
CTCACCCGTCTTCTGATGAATTTCCCATGGAATCATCCACCGGAAAACAATTGCATTCTCTCTTGGTGTGTTGGAAAAGATTGGTTTGTGCAAATTATTCAAAGTACGAAAATCGTTCTTTACAAGCACATAGTGGTAAAGACTCCAGCAATCCAGATTCTCTCCTCCTGAGTTTGTAGAGATTGGTTCATGAAAATGACTAAAAAATCAAACCTTTATTACTGATCACTGCATCGAATTAGTACCTCATGGAATCATCCTCCAAAGACCTTTTAGCTACTCTGCTGGTCACTTGCTAGAGACGGGTAGTGTAAATTGCTAAAAATGAGACCTTCAATACGAATCAGATGTAGCCATTGATGTCTCATGCACGCTTCCTCGAAAAGCCATTCGGATTCTCTCCTGATCCTTTGGTAGAGATGGGTTCATGAAAATTACAAAAATCCAACAGTAATTACTGATCATTGCTAGTCATTAACTCCATCTGGCATGACCCTCCAAAATCCTTTCAGAATTGCTTCTGGTGATTTGTTATAGGTCGAGTCTCGAAAATTCCGAAATATAAGCAATTCTGAACCGCTTGGTGGTAGTCATTCATTCCTCACAGAATGAGCCTCCTTACCACATTCCAATTCCCTCCTGTTGACTTGGAAGAAATCAGTTCCTGAAATAGACTCAAAATGAGAAATTCACCTTGGATGTGTGCAACAGATAAATTTGAGAAGGAATCTTCCTGAAAGACCCGAGGATTCACTTCTCGTCCTATGGTACAGAGCAGTGCGTGAAAATTATTCCAGGTGAGAAAGACATGCCTAATCTGGTATCCTGATCTATTTCTCATGGAAACATCCACCAAAACACAAGTCTCTTCTCTCTTCAGGATTTGGTGGAGATTGATCTTGAAAATTGCTAAAAATGATACACTTAGAACTGATCAATGCTCTAAATCAGTGACAAATGGAATCATCCCCCAAAAGCCTTTCAGATTCACTTCTTGTGATTTGGTAGACATCAGTTCATGATTTGATGAAAATTACTCCAAATGAGACAGTTCTTCCTTTTCAATGTTAGTCATTAATGGCACTTGGAATCATCCTCCCAAATCCTTTGATAATTAACTCCTGGGGATTGTGAATAAAATCGGTTGGTGAAAATTAGTAGGAAAGAGAAAATTCTTTCCTCACCCGTCTTCTGATGAATTTCCCATGGAATAATCCACTGGAAAACAATTGCATTCTCTCTTGGTGTGTTGGAAGAGATTGGTTTGTGCAAATTACTCAAAGTACGAAAATCGTTCTTTACAAGCACCTAGTGGTAAAGACTCCAGCAATCCAGATTCTCTCCTCCTGAGTTTGTAGAGATCGGCTCATGAAAATGACTAAAAAATCAAACCTTTATTACTGATCACTGCATCGAATTAGTACCTCATAGAATCATCCTCCAAAGACCTTTTAGCTACTCTGCTGGTCACTTGCTAGAGATGGGTAGTGTAAATTGCTAAAAATGAGACCTTCAATACGAATCAGATGTAGCCATTGATGTCTCATGCACGCTTCCTCAAAAAGCCATTCGGATTCTCTCCTGATCCTTTGGTAGAGATGGGTTCATGAAAATTACAAAAATCCAACAGTAATTACTGATCACTGCTAGTCATTAACTCCATCTGGCATGACCCTCCAAAATCCTTTCAGAATTGCTTCTGGTGATTTGTTATAGGTCGAGTCTCGAAAATTCCGAAAAATAAGCAATTCTGAACGGCTTAGTGGTAGTCATTCATTCCTCACAGAATGAGCCTCCTTAGCACATTCCAATTCCCTCCTGTTGACTTGGAAGTAATCAGTTCCTGAAATAGACTCAAAATGAGAAATTCACCTTGGATGTGTGCAACAGATAAATTTGAGAAGGAATCTTCCTGAAAGACCCGAGGATTCACTTCTCGTCCTATGGTACAGAGCAGTGCGTGAAAATTATTCCAGATGAGAAAGACATGCCTAATCTGGTATCCTGATCTATTTCTCATGGAAACATCCACCAAAACACAAGTCTCTTCTCTCTTCAGGATTTGGTGGAGATTGATCTTGAAAATTGCTAAAAATGAGACAGTTAGAACTGATCAATGCTCTAAATCAGTGACAAATGGAATCATCCCCCAAAAGCCTTTCAGATTCACCTCTTGTGATTTGGTAGACATCAGTTCATGATTTGATGAAAATTACTCCAAATAAGACAGTTCTTCCTTTTCAATGTTAGTCATTAATGGCACTTGGAATCATCCTCCCAAATCCTTTGATAATTAACTCCTGGGGATTGTGAATAAAATCGGTTGGTGAAAATTAGTAGGAAAGAGAAAATTCTTTCCTCACCCGTCTTCTGATGAATTTCCCATGGAATCATCCACCGGAAAACAATTGCATTCTCTCTTGGTGTGTTGGAAAAGATTGGTTTGTGCAAATTATTCAAAGTACGAAAATCGTTCTTTACAAGCACATAGTGGTAAAGACTCCAGCAATCCAGATTCTCTCCTCCTGAGTTTGTAGAGATTGGTTCATGAAAATGACTAAAAAATCAAACCTTTATTACTGATCACTGCATCGAATTAGTACCTCATGGAATCATACTCCAAAGACCTTTTAGCTACTCTGCTGGTCACTTGCTAGAGACGGGTAGTGTAAATTGCTAAAAATGAGACCTTCAATACGAATCAGATGTAGCCATTGATGTCTCATGCACGCTTCCTCGAAAAGCCATTCGGATTCTCTCCTGATCCTTTGGTAGAGATGGGTTCATGAAAATTACAAAAATCCAACAGTAATTACTGATCACTGCTAGTCATTAACTCCATCTGGCATGACCCTCCAAAATCCTTTCAGAATTGCTTCTGGTGATTTGTTATAGGTCGAGTCTCGAAAATTCCGAAATATAAGCAATTCTGAACGGCTTGGTGGTAGTCATTCATTCCTCACATAATGAGCCTCCTTAGTACATTCCAATTCGCTCCTTTTGACTTGGAAGAAATCAGTTCCTGAAATAGACTCAAAATGAGAAATTCACCTTGGATGTGCGCAAGAGATCAATTTGAGAAGGAATCTTCCTGAAAGACCCGAGGATTCACTTCTCGTCCTATGGTACAGAGCAGTGCGTGAAAATTATTCCAGATGAGAAAGACATGCCTAATCTGGTATCCTGATCTATTTCTCATGGAAACATCCACCAAAACACAAGTCTCTTCTCTCTTCAGGATTTGGTGGAGATTTATCGTGAAAATTGCTAAAAATCATACAGTTAGAACTGATCAATGCTCTAAATCAGTGACAAATGGAATCATCCCCCAAAAGCCTTTCAGATTCACTTCTTGTGATTTCGTAGACATCAGTTCATGATTTGATGAAAATTACTCCAAATGAGACAGTTCTTCCTTTTCAATGTTAGTCATTAATGGCACTTGGAATCATCCTCCCAAATCCTTTGATAATTAACTCCTGGGGATTGTGAATAAAATCGGTTGGTGAAAATTAGTAGGAAAGAGAAAATTCTTTCCTCACCCGTCTTCTGATGAATTTCCCATGGAATCATCCTCCGGAAAACAATTGCATTCTCTCTTGGTGTGTTGGAAAAGATTGGTTTGTGCAAATTACTCAAAATACGAAAATCGTTCCTTACAAGCACATAGTGGTAAAGACTCCAGCAATCCAGATTCTCTCCTATTGAGTTTGTAGAGATTGGTTCATGAAAATGACTAAAAAATCAAACCTTTATTACTGATCACTGCATCTAATTAGTACCTCATAGAATCATCCTCCAAAGACCTTTTAGCTACTCTGCTGGTCACTTGCTAGAGATGGGTAGTGTAAATTGCTAAAAATGAGACCTTCAATACGAATCAGATGTAGCCATTGATGTCTCATGCACGCTTCCTCGAAAAGCCATTCGGATTCTCTCCTGATCCTTTGGTAGAGATGGGTTCATGAAAATTACAAAAATCCAACAGTAATTACTGATCACTGCTAGTCCTTAACTCCATCTGGCATGACCCTCCAAAATCCTTTCAGAATTGCTTCTGGTGATTTGTTATAGGTCGAGTCTCGAAAACTCCGAAAAATAAGCAATTCTGAACGGCTTGGTGGTAGTCATTCATTCCTCACATAATGAGCCTCCTTAGTACATTCCAATTCGCTCCTGTTGACTTGGAAGAAATCAGTTCCTGAAATAGACTCAAAATGAGAAATTCACCTTGGATGTGTGCAACAGATCAATTTCAGAAGGAATCTTCCTGAAAGACCCGAGGATTCACTTCTCGTCCTATGGTACAGAGCAGTGCGTGAAAATTATTCCAGATGAGAAAGACATGACTAATCTGGTATCCTGATCTATTTCTCATGGAAACATCCACTAAAACACAAGTCTCTTCTCTCTTCAGGATTTGGTGGAGATTGATCGTAAAAATTGCTAAAAATTGGAAAGTTAGAACTGATCAATACTATAAATCAGTGACGAATGGAATCATCCCCCAAAAGCCTTTCAGATTCGCTTCTTGTGATTTGGTAGAGATCAGTTCATGATTTGATGAAAATTACTCCAAATGAGACAGTTCTTCCTGATCAATGTTAGTCATTAATGACACTTGGAATCATCCTCCCAAATCCTTTGATAATTAACTCCTGGGGATTGTGAATAAAATCGGTTGGTGAAAATTAGTAGGAAAGAGAAAATTCTTTCCTCACCCGTCTTCTGATGAATTTCCCATGGAATCATCCTCCGGAAAACAATTGCATTCTCTCTTGGTGTGTTGGAAAAGATTGGTTTGTGCAAATTACTCAAAATACGAAAATCGTTCCTTACAAGCACATAGTGGTAAAGACTCCAGCAATCCAGATTCTCTCCTCCTGAGTTTGTAGAGATTGGTTCATGAAAATGACTAAAAAATCAAACCTTTATTACTGATCACTGCATCTAATTAGTATCTCATAGAATCATCCTCCAAAGACCTTTTAGCTACTCTGCTGGTCACTTGCTAGAGATGGGTAGTGTAAATTGCTAAAAATGAGACCTTCAATACGAATCAGATGTAGCCATTGATGTCTCATGCACGCTTCCTCGAAAAGCCATTCGGATTCTCTCCTGATCCTTTGGTAGAGATGGGTTCATGAAAATTACAAAAATCCAACAGTAATTACTGATCACTGCTAGTCCTTAACTCCATCTGGCATGACCCTCCAAAATCCTTTCAGAATTGCTTCTCGTGATTTGTTATAGGTCGAGTCTCGAAAATTCCGAAATATAAGCAATTCTGAACGGCTTGGTGGTAGTCATTCATTCCTCACAGAATGAGCCTCCTTAGCACATTCCAATTCCCTCCTGTTGACTTGGAAGAAATCAGTTCCTGAAATAGACTCAAAATGAGAAATTCACCTTGGATGTGTGCAACAGATAAATTTGAGAAGGAATCTTCCTTAAAGACCCGAGGATTCACTTCTCGTCCTATGGTACAGAGCAGTGCGTGAAAATTATTCCAGGTGAGAAAGACATGCCTAATCTGGTATCCTGATCTATTTCTCATGGAAACATCCACCAAAACACAAGTCTCTTCTCTCTTCAGGATTTGGTGGAGATTGATCTTGAAAATTGCTAAAAATGAGACAGTTAGAACTGATCAATGCTCTAAATCAGTGACAAATGGAATCATCCCCCAAAAGCCTTTCGGATTCACTTCTTGTGATTTGGTAGACATCAGTTCATGATTTGATGAAAATTACTCCAAATGAGACAGTTCTTCCTTTTCAATGTTAGTCATTAATGGCACTTGGAATCATCCTCCCAAATCCTTTGATAATTAACTCCTGGGGATTGTGAATAAAATCGGTTGGTGAAAATTAGTAGGAAAGAGAAAATTCTTTCCTCACCCGTCTTCTGATGAATTTCCCATGGAATCATCCACCGGAAAACAATTGCATTCTCTCTTGGTGTGTTGGAAAAGATTGGTTTGTGCAAATTACTCAAAGTACGAAAATCGTTCTTTACAAGCACATAGTGGTAAAGACTCCAGCAATCCAGATTCTCTCCTCCTGAGTTTGTAGAGATCGGTTCATGAAAATGACTAAAAAATCAAACCTTTATTACTGATCACTGCATCGAATTAGTACCTCATAGAATCATCCTCCAAAGACCTTTTAGCTACTCTGCTGGTCACTTGCTAGAGATGGGTAGTGTAAATTGCTAAAAATGAGACCTTCAATACGAATCAGATGTAGCCATTGATGTCTCATGCACGCTTCCTCGAAAAGCCATTCGGATTCTCTCCTGATCCTTTGGTAGAGATGGGTTCATGAAAATTACAAAAATCCAACAGTAATTACTGATAACTGCTAGTCATAACTCCATCTGGCATGACCCTCCAAAATCCTTTCAAAATTGCTTCTGGTGATTTGTTATAGGTCGAGTCTCGAAAACTCCGAAAAATAAGCAATTCTGAACGGCTTGGTGGTAGTCATTCATTCCTCACAGAATGAGCCTCCTTAGTACATTCCAATTCGCTCCTGTTGACTTGGAAGAAATCAGTTCCTGAAATAGACTCAAAATGAGAAATTCACCTTGGATGTGCGCAACAGATCAATTTGAGAAGGAATCTTCCTGAAAGACCCGAGGATTCACTTCTCGTCCTATGGTACAGAGCAGTGCGTGAAAATTATTCCAGATGAGAAAGACATGCCTAATCTGGTATCCTGATCTATTTCTCATGGAAACATCCACCAAAACACAAGTCTCTTCTCTCTTCAGGATTTGGTGGAGATTGATCGTGAAAATTGCTAAAAATGATACAGTTAGAACTGATCAATGCTCTAAATCAGTGACAAATGGAATCATCCCCCAAAAGCCTTTCAGATTCACTTCTTGTGATTTGGTAGACATCAGTTCATGATTTGATGAAAATTACTCCAAATGAGACAGTTCTTCCTTTTCAATGTTAGTCATTAATGGCACTTGGAATCATCCTCCCAAATCCTTTGATAATTAACTCCTGGGGATTGTGAATAAAATCGGTTGGTGAAAATTAGTAGGAAAGAGAAAATTCTTTCCTCACCTGTCTTCTGATGAATTTCCCATGGAATCATCCACCGGAAAACAATTGCATTCTCTCTTGGTGTGTTGGAAAAGATTGGTTTGTGCAAATCATTCAAAGTACGAAAATCGTTCTTTACAAGCACCTAGTGGTAAAGACTCCAGCAATCCAGATTCTCTCCTCCTGAGTTTGTAGAGATCGGTTCATGAAAATGACTAAAAAATCAAACCTTTATTACTGATCACTGCATCGAATTAGTACCTCATAGAATCATCCTCCAAAGACCTTTTAGCTACTCTGCTGGTCACTTGCTAGAGATGGGTAGTGTAAATTGCTAAAAATGAGACCTTCAATACGAATCAGATGTAGCCATTGATGTCTCATGCACGCTTCCTCGAAAAGCCATTCGGATTCTCTCCTGATCCTTTGGTAGAGATGGGTTCATGAAAATTACAAAAATCCAACAGTAATTACTGATCACTGCTAGTCATTAACTCCATCTGGCATGACCCTCCAAAATCCTTTCAAAATTGCTTCTGGTGATTTGTTATAGGTCGAGTCTCGAAAACTCCGAAAAATAAGCAATTCTGAACGGCTTGGTGGTAGTCATTCATTCCTCACATAATGAGCCTCCTTAGTACATTCCAATTCGCTCCTGTTGACTTGGAAGAAATCAGTTCCTGAAATAGACTCAAAATGAGAAATTCACCTTGGATGTGCGCAACAGATCAATTTGAGAAGGAATCTTCCTGAAAGACCCGAGGATTCACTTCTCATCCTATGGTACAGAGCAGTGCGTGAAAATTATTCGAGATGAGAAAGACATGCCTAATCTGGTATCCTGATCTATTTCTCATGGAAACATCCACCAAAACACAAGTCTCTTCTCTCTTCAGGATTTGGTGGAGATTGATCGTGAAAATTGCTAAAAATCATACAGTTAGAACTGATCAATGCTCTAAATCAGTGACAAATGGAATCATCCCCCAAAAGCCTTTCAGATTCACTTCTTGTGATTTCGTAGACATCAGTTCATGATTTGATGAAAATTACTCCAAATGAGACAGTTCTTCCTTTTCAATGTTAGTCATTAATGGCACTTGGAATCATCCTCCCAAATCCTTTGATAATTAACTCCTGGGGATTGTGAATAAAATCGGTTGGTGAAAATTAGTAGGAAAGAGAAAATTCTTTCCTCACCCGTCTTCTGATGAATTTCCCATGGAATCATCCTCCGGAAAACAATTGCATTCTCTCTTGGTGTGTTGGAAAAGATTGGTTTGTGCAAATTACTCAAAATACGAAAATCGTTCTTTACAAGCACATAGTGGTAAAGACTCCAGCAATCCAGATTCTCTCCTCCTGAGTTTGTAGAGATCGGTTCATGAAAATGACTAAAAAATCAAACCTTTATTACTGATCACTGCATCTAATTAGTACCTCATAGAATCATCCTCCAAAGACCTTTTAGCTACTCTGCTGGTCACTTGCTAGAGATGGGTAGTGTAAATTGCTAAAAATGAGACCTTCAATACGAATCAGATGTAGCCATTGATGTCTCATGCACGCTTCCTCGAAAAGCCATTCGGATTCTCTCCTGATCCTTTGGTAGAGATGGGTTCATGAAAATTACAAAAATCCAACAGTAATTACTGATCACTGCTAGTCCTTAACTCCATCTGGCATGACCCTCCAAAATCCTTTCAGAATTGCTTCTGGTGATTTGTTATAGGTCGAGTCTCGAAAACTCCGAAAAATAAGCAATTCTGAACGGCTTGGTGGTAGTCATTCATTCCTCACATAATGAGCCTCCTTAGTACATTCCAATTCGCTCCTGTTGACTTGGAAGAAATCAGTTCCTGAAATAGACTCAAAATGAGAAATTCACCTTGGATGTGTGCAACAGATCAATTTGAGAAGGAATCTTCCTGAAAGACCCGAGGATTCCCTTCTCGTCCTATGGTACAGAGCAGTGCGTGAAAATTATTCCAGATGAGAAAGACATGACTAATCTGGTATCCTGATCTATTTCTCATGGAAACATCCACTAAAACACAAGTCTCTTCTCTCTTCAGGATTTGGTGGAGATTGATCGTAAAAATTGCTAAAAATTGGAAAGTTAGAACTGATCAATACTATAAATCAGTGACGAATGGAATCATCCCCCAAAAGCCTTTCAGATTCGCTTCTTGTGATTTGGTAGAGATCAGTTCATGATTTGATGAAAATTACTCCAAAGGAGACAGTTCTTCCTGATCAATGTTAGTCATTAATGACACTTGGAATCATCCTCCCAAATCCTTTGATAATTAACTCCTGGGGATTGTGAATAAAATCGGTTGGTGAAAATTAGTAGGAAAGAGAAAATTCATTCCTCACACGTCTTCTGATGAATTTCCCATGGAATCATCCACCGGAAAACAATTGCATTCTCTCTTGGTGTGTTGGAAGAGATTGGTTTGTGCAAATTACTCAAAGTACGAAAATCGTTCTTTACAAGCACATAGTGGTAAAGACTCCAGCAATCCAGATTCTCTCCTCCTGAGTTTGTAGAAATTGGTTCATGAAAATGTCTAAAAAATCAAACCTTTATTACTGATCACAGCATCGAATTAGTACCTCATGGAATCATCCTCCAAAGGCCTTTTAGCTACTCTGCTGATTACTTGCTAGAGATGGGTAGTGTAAATTGCTAAAAATGAGACCTTCAATACGAATCAGATGTAGCCATTGATGTCTCATGCACGCTTCCTCGAAAAGCCATTCGGATTCTCTCCTGATCCTTTGGTAGAGATGGGTTCATGAAAATTACAAAAATCCAACAGTAATTACTGATCACTGCTAGTCATTAACTCCATCTGGCATGACCCTCCAAAATCCTTTCAGAATTGCTTCTGGTGTTTTGTTATACGTCGAGTCTCGAAAATTCCGATAAATAAGCAATTCTGAACGGGCTTGGTGGTAGTCATTCATTCCTCACAGAATGAGCCTCCTTAGCACATTCCAATTCCCTCCTGTTGACTTGGAAGAAATCAGTTCCTGAAATAAACTCAAAATGAGAAATTCACCTTGGATGTGTGCAACAGATCAATTTCAGAAGGAATCTTCCTGAAAGACCCGAGGATTCCCTTCTCGTCCTATGGTACAGAGCAGTGCGTGAAAATTATTCCAGATGAGAAAGACATGCCTAATCTGGTATCCTGATCTATTTCTCATGGAAACATCCACCAAAACACAAGTCTCTTCTCTCTTCAGGATTTGGTGGAGATTGATCGTGAAAATTGCTAAAAATGAGACAGTTAGAACTGATCAATGCTCTAAATCAGTGACAAATGGAATCATCCCCCAAAAGCCTTTCAGATTCACTTCTTGTGATTTGGTAGACATCAGTTCATGATTTGATGAAAATTACTCCAAATGAGACAGTTCTTCCTTTTCAATGTTAGGCATTAATGGCACTTGGAATCATCCTCCCAAATCCTTTGATAATTAACTCCTGGGGATTGTGAATAAAATCGGTTGGTGAAAATTAGTAGGAAAGAGAAAATTCTTTCCTCACCCGTCTTCTGATGAATTTCCCATGGAATCATCCACCGGAAAACAATTGCATTCTCTCTTGGTGTGTTGGAAAAGATTGGTTTGTGCAAATTATTCAAAGTACGAAAATCGTTCTTTACAAGCACATAGTGGTAAAGACTCCAGCAATCCAGATTCTCTCCTCCTGAGTTTGTAGAGATTGGTTCATGAAAATGACTAAAAAATCAAACCTTTATTACTGATCACTGCATCGAATTAGTACCTCATGGAATCATCCTCCAAAGACCTTTTAGCTACTCTGCTGGTCACTTGCTAGAGACGGGTAGTGTAAATTGCTAAAAATGAGACCTTCAATACGAATCAGATGTAGCCATTGATGTCTCATGCACGCTTCCTCGAAAAGCCATTCGGATTCTCTCCTGATCCTTTGGTAGAGATGGGTTCATGAAAATTACAAAAATCCAACAGTAATTACTGATCACTGCTAGTCATTAACTCCATCTGGCATGACCCTCCAAAATCCTTTCAGAATTGCTTCTGGTGATTTGTTATAGGTCGAGTCTCGAAAATTCCGAAATATAAGCAATTCTGAACCGCTTGGTGGTAGTCATTCATTCCTCACAGAATGAGCCTCCTTAGCACATTCCAATTCCCTCCTGTTGACTTGGAAGAAATCAGTTCCTGAAATAGACTCAAAATGAGAAATTCACCTTGGATGTGTGCAACAGATCAATTTGAGAAGGAATCTTCCTGAAAGACCCGAGGATTCACTTCTCGTCCTATGGTACAGAGCAGTGCGTGAAAATTATTCCAGGTGAGAAAGACATGCCTAATCTGGTATCCTGATCTATTTCTCATGGAAACATCCACCAAAACACAAGTCTCTTCTCTCTTCAGGATTTGGTGGAGATTGATCTTGAAAATTGCTAAAAATGAGACAGTTAGAACTGATCAATGCTCTAAATCAGTGACAAATGGAATCATCCCCCAAAAGCCTTTCAGATTCACTTCTTGTGATTTGGTAGACATCAGTTCATGATTTGATGAAAATTACTCCAAATGAGACAGTACTTCCTTTTCAATGTTAGTCATTAATGGCACTTGGAATCATCCTCCCAAATTCTTTGATAATTAACTCCTGGGGATTGTGAATAAAATCGGTTGGTGAAAATTAGTAGGAAAGAGAAAATTCTTTCCTCACCCGTCTTCTGATGAATTTCCCATGGAATCATCCACCGGAAAACAATTGCATTCTCTCTTGGTGTGTTGGAAAAGATTGGTTTGTGCAAATTACTCAAAGTACGAAAATCGTTCTTTACAAGCACATAGTGGTAAAGACTCCAGCAATCCAGATTCTCTCCTCCTGAGTTTGTAGAGATCGGTTCATGAAAATGACTAAAAAATCAAACCTTTATTACTGATCACTGCATCTAATTAGTACCTCATAGAATCATCCTCCAAAGACCTTTTAGCTACTCTGCTGGTCACTTGCTAGAGATGGGTAGTGTAAATTGCTAAAAATGAGACCTTCAATACGAATCAGATGTAGCCATTGATGCCTCATGCACGCTTCCTCGAAAAGCCATTCGGATTCTCTCCTGATCCTTTGGTAGAGATGGGTTCATGAAAATTACAAAAATCCAACAGTAATTACTGATCACTGCTAGTCCTTAACTCCATCTGGCATGACCCTCCAAAATCCTTTCAGAATTGCTTCTGGTGATTTGTTATAGGTCGAGTCTCGAAAACTCCGAAAAATAAGCAATTCTGAACGGCTTGGTGGTAGTCATTCATTCCTCACATAATGAGCCTCCTTAGTACATTCCAATTCGCTCCTGTTGACTTGGAAGAAATCAGTTCCTGAAATAGACTCAAAATGAGAAATTCACCTTGGATGTGTGCAACAGATCAATTTGAGAAGGAATCTTCCTGAAAGACCCGAGGATTCACTTCTCGTCCTATGGTACAGAGCAGTGCGTGAAAATTATTCCAGATGAGAAAGACATGCCTAATCTGGTATCCTGATCTATTTCTCATGGAAACATCCACCAAAACACAAGTCTCTTCTCTCTTCAGGATTTGGTGGAGATTGATCGTGAAAATTGCTAAAAATGATACAGTTAGAACTGATCAATGCTCTAAATCAGTGACGAATGGAATCATCCCCCAAAAGCCTTTCAGATTCGCTTCTTGTGATTTGGTAGAGATCAGTTCATGATTTGATGAAAATTACTCCAAAGGAGACAGTTCTTCCTGATCAATGTTTGTCATTAATGACACTTGGAATCATCCTCCCAAATCCTTTGATAATTAACTCCTGGGGATTGTGAATAAAATCGGTTGGTGAAAATTAGTAGGAAAGAGAAAATTCATTCCTCACCCGTCTTCTGATGAATTTCCCATGGAATCATCCACCGGAAAACAATTGCATTCTCTCTTGGTGTGTTGGAAGAGATTGGTTTGTGCAAATTACTCAAAGTACGAAAATCGTTCTTTACAAGCACATAGTGGTAAAGACTCCAGCAATCCAGATTCTCTCCTCCTGAGTTTGTAGAAATTGGTTCATGAAAATGACTAAAAAATCAAACCTTTATTACTGATCACAGCATCGAATTAGTACCTCATGGAATCATCCTCCAAAGGCCTTTTAGCTACTCTGCTGATTACTTGCTAGAGATGGGTAGTGTAAATTGCTAAAAATGAGACCTTCAATACGAATCAGATGTAGCCATTGATGTCTCATGCACGCTTCCTCGAAAAGCCATTCGGATTCTCTCCTGATCCTTTGGTAGAGATGGGTTCATGAAAATTACAAAAATCCAACAGTAATTACTGATCACTGCTAGTCATTAACTCCATCTGGCATGATCCTCCAAAATCCTTTCAGAATTGCTTCTGGTGTTTTGTTATACGTCGAGTCTCGAAAATTCCGATAAATAAGCAATTCTGAACGGGCTTGGTGGTAGTCATTCATTCCTCACAGAATGAGCCTCCTTAGCACATTCCAATTCCCTCCTGTTGACTTGGAAGAAATCAGTTCCTGAAATAAACTCAAAATGAGAAATTCACCTTGGATGTGTGCAACAGATCAATTTCAGAAGGAATCTTCCTGAAAGACCCGAGGATTCACTTCTCGTCCTATGGTACAGAGCAGTGCGTGAAAATTATTCCAGATGAGAAAGACATGCCTAATCTGGTATCCTGATCTATTTCTCATGGAAACATCCACCAAAACACAAGTCTCTTCTCTCTTCAGGATTTGGTGGAGATTGATCGTGAAAATTGCTAAAAATGATACACTTAGAACTGATCAATGCTCTAAATCAGTGACAAATGGAATCATCCCCCAAAAGCCTTTCAGATTCACTTCTTGTGATTTGGTAGACATCAGTTCATGATTTGATGAAAATTACTCCAAATGAGACAGTTCTTCCTTTTCAATGTTAGTCATTAATGGCACTTGGAATCATCCTCCCAAATCCTTTGATAATTAACTCCTGGGGATTGTGAATAAAATCGGTTGGTGAAAATTAGTAGGAAAGAGAAAATTCTTTCCTCACCCGTCTTCTGATGAATTTCCCATGGAATCATCCACCGGAAAACAATTGCATTCTCTCTTGGTGTGTTGGAAAAGATTGGTTTGTGCAAATTATTCAAAGTACGAAAATCGTTCTTTACAAGCACATAGTGGTAAAGACTCCAGCAATCCAGATTCTCTCCTCCTGAGTTTGTAGAGATTGGTTCATGAAAATGACTAAAAAATCAAACCTTTATTACTGATCACTGCATCGAATTAGTACCTCATGGAATCATCCTCCAAAGACCTTTTAGCTACTCTGCTGGTCACTTGCTAGAGACGGGTAGTGTAAATTGCTAAAAATGAGACCTTCAATACGAATCAGATGTAGCCATTGATGTCTCATGCACGCTTCCTCGAAAAGCCATTCGGATTCTCTCCTGATCCTTTGGTAGAGATGGGTTCATGAAAATTACAAAAATCCAACAGTAATTACTGATCACTGCTAGTCATTAACTCCATCTGGCATGACCCTCCAAAATCCTTTCAGAATTGCTTCTGGTGATTTGTTATAGGTCGAGTCTCGAAAATTCCGAAATATAAGCAATTCTGAACCGCTTGGTGGTAGTCATTCATTCCTCACAGAATGAGCCTCCTTAGCACATTCCAATTCCCTCCTGTTGACTTGGAAGAAATCAGTTCCTGAAATAGATTCAAAATGAGAAATTCACCTTGGATGTGTGCAACAGATCAATTTGAGAAGGAATCTTCCTGAAAGACCCGAGGATTCACTTCTCGTCCTATGGTACAGAGCAGTGCGTGAAAATTATTCCAGGTGAGAAAGACATGCCTAATCTGGTATCCTGATCTATTTCTCATGGAAACATCCACCAAAACACAAGTCTCTTCTCTCTTCAGGATTTGGTGGAGATTGATCTTGAAAATTGCTAAAAATGAGACAGTTAGAACTGATCAATGCTCTAAATCAGTGACAAATGGAATCATCCCCCAAAAGCCTTTCAGATTCACTTCTTGTGATTTGGTAGACATCAGTTCATGATTTGATGAAAATTACTCCAAATGAGACAGTTCTTCCTTTTCAATGTTAGTCATTAATGGCACTTGGAATCATCCTCCCAAATCCTTTGATAATTAACTCCTGGGGATTGTGAATAAAATCGGTTGGTGAAAATTAGTAGGAAAGAGAAAATTCTTTCCTCACCCGTCTTCTGTTGAATTTCCCATGGAATAATCCACTGGAAAACAATTGCATTCTCTCTTGGTGTGTTGGAAGAGATTGGTTTGTGCAAATTACTCAAAGTACGAAAATCGTTCTTTACAAGCACCTAGTGGTAAAGACTCCAGCAATCCAGATTCTCTCCTCCTGAGTTTGTAGAGATCGGTTCATGAAAATGACTAAAAAATCAAACCTTTATTACTGATCACTGCATCGAATTAGTACCTCATAGAATCATCCTCCAAAGACCTTTTAGCTACTCTGCTGGTCACTTGCTAGAGATGGGTAGTGTAAATTGCTAAAAATGTGACCTTCAATACGAATCAGATGTAGCCATTGATGTCTCATGCACGCTTCCTCAAAAAGCCATTCGGATTCTCTCCTAATCCTTTGGTAGAGATGGGTTCATGAAAATTACAAAAATCCAACAGTAATTACTGATCACTGCTAGTCATTAACTCCATCTGGCATGACCCTCCAAAATCCTTTCAGAATTGCTTCTGGTGATTTGTTATAGGTCGAGTCTCGAAAATTCCGAAAAATAAGCAATTCTGAACGGCTTAGTGGTAGTCATTCATTCCTCACAGAATGAGCCTCCTTAGCACATTCCAATTCCCTCCTGTTGACTTGGAAGTAATCAGTTCCTGAAATAGACTCAAAATGAGAAATTCACCTTGGATGTGTGCAACAGATAAATTTGAGAAGGAATCTTCCTGAAAGACCCGAGGATTCACTTCTCGTCCTATGGTACAGAGCAGTGCGTGAAAATTATTCCAGATGAGAAAGACATGCCTAATCTGGTATCCTGATCTATTTCTCATGGAAACATCCACCAAAACACAAGTCTCTTCTCTCTTCAGGATTTGGTGGAGATTTATCGTGAAAATTGCTAAAAATGAGACAGTTAGAACTGATCAATGCTGTAAATCAGTGACAAATGGAATCATCCCCCAAAAGCCTTTCAGATTCACTTCTTGTGATTTCGTAGACATCAGTTCATGATTTGATGAAAATTACTCCAAATGAGACAGTTCTTCCTTTTCAATGTTAGTCATTAATGGCACTTGGAATCATCCTCCCAAATCCTTTGATAATTAACTCCTGGGGATTGTGAATAAAATCGGTTGTTGAAAATTAGTAGGAAAGAGAAAATTCTTTCCTCACCCGTCTTCTGATGAATTTCCCATGGAATCATCCTCCGGAAAACAATTGCATTCTCTCTTGGTGTGTTGGAAAAGATTGGTTTGTGCAAATTACTCAAAATACGAAAATCGTTCCTTACAAGCACATAGTGGTAAAGACTCCAGCAATCCAGATTCTCTCCTATTGAGTTTGTAGAGATTGGTTCATGAAAATGACTAAAAAATCAAACCTTTATTACTGATCACTGCATCTAATTAGTACCTCATAGAATCATCCTCCAAAGACCTTTTAGCTACTCTGCTGGTCACTTGCTAGAGATGGGTAGTGTAAATTGCTAAAAATGAGACCTTCAATACGAATCAGATGTAGCCATTGATGTCTCATGCACGCTTCCTCGAAAAGCCATTCGGATTCTCTCCTGATCCTTTGGTAGAGATGGGTTCATGAAAATTACAAAAATCCAACAGTAATTACTGATCACTGCTAGTCCTTAACTCCATCTGGCATGACCCTCCAAAATCCTTTCAGAATTGCTTCTGGTGATTTGTTATAGGTCGAGTCTCGAAAATTCCGAAAAATGAGCAATTCTGAACGGCTTGGTGGTAGTCATTCATTCCTCACATAATGAGCCTCCTTAGTACATTCCAATTCGCTCCTGTTGACTTGGAAGAAATCAGTTCCTGAAATAGACTCAAAATGAGAAATTCACCTTGGATGTGTGCAACAGATCAATTTGAGAAGGAATCTTCCTGAAAGACCCGAGGATTCACTTCTCGTCCTATGGTACAGAGCAGTGCGTGAAAATTATTCCAGATGAGAAAGACATGCCTAATCTGGTATCCTGATCTATTTCTCATGGAAACATCCACTAAAACACAAGTCTCTTCTCTCTTCAGGATTTGGTGGAGATTGATCGTAAAAATTGCTAAAAATTGGAAAGTTAGAACTGATCAATACTATAAATCAGTGACGAATGGAATCATCCCCCAAAAGCCTTTCAGATTCGCTTCTTGTGATTTGGTAGAGATCAGTTCATGATTTCATGAAAATTACTCCAAAGGAGACAGTTCTTCCTGATCAATGTTAGTCATTAATGACACTTGGAATCATCCTCCCAAATCCTTTGATAATTAACTCCTGGGGATTGTGAATAAAATCGGTTGGTGAAAATTAGTAGGAAAGAGAAAATTCATTCCTCACCCGTCTTCTGATGAATTTCCCATGGAATCATCCACCGGAAAACAATTGCATTCTCTCTTGGTGTGTTGGAAGAGATTGGTTTGTGCAAATTACTCAAAGTACGAAAATCGTTCTTTACAAGCACATAGTGGTAAAGACTCCAGCAATCCAGATTCTCTCCTCCTGAGTTTGTAGAAATTGGTTCATGAAAATGTCTAAAAAATCAAACCTTTATTACTGATCACAGCATCGAATTAGTACCTCATGGAATCATCCTCCAAAGGCCTTTTAGCTACTCTGCTGATCACTTGCTAGAGATGGGTAGTGTAAATTGCTAAAAATGAGACCTTCAATACGAATCAGATGTAGCCATTGATGTCTCATGCACGCTTCCTCGAAAAGCCATTCGGATTCTCTCCTGATCCTTTGGTAGAGATGGGTTCATGAAAATTACAAAAATCCAACAGTAATTACTGATCACTGCTAGTCATTAACTCCATCTGGCATGATCCTCCAAAATCCTTTCAGAATTGCTTCTGGTGTTTTGTTATACGTCGAGTCTCGAAAATTCCGATAAATAAGCAATTCTGAACGGGCTTGGTGGTAGTCATTCATTCCTCACAGAATGAGCCTCCTTAGCACATTCCAATTCCCTCCTGTTGACTTGGAAGAAATCAGTTCCTGAAATAAACTCAAAATGAGAAATTCACCTTGGATGTGTGCAACAGATCAATTTCAGAAGGAATCTTCCTGAAAGACCCGAGGATTCCCTTCTCGTCCTATGGTACAGAGCAGTGCGTGAAAATTATTCCAGATGAGAAAGACATGCCTAATCTGGTATCCTGATCTATTTCTCATGGAAACATCCACCAAAACACAAGTCTCTTCTCTCTTCAGGATTTGGTGGAGATTGATCGTGAAAATTGCTAAAAATGATACACTTAGAACTGATCAATGCTCTAAATCAGTGACAAATGGAATCATCCCCCAAAAGCCTTTCAGATTCACTTCTTGTGATTTGGTAGACATCAGTTCATGATTTGATGAAAATTACTCCAAATGAGACAGTTCTTCCTTTTCAATGTTAGTCATTAATGGCACTTGGAATCATCCTCCCAAATCCTTTGATAATTAACTCCTGGGGATTGTGAATAAAATCGGTTGGTGAAAATTAGTAGGAAAGAGAAAATTCTTTCCTCACCCGTCTTCTGATGAATTTCCCATGGAATCATCCACCGGAAAACAATTGCATTCTCTCTTGGTGTGTTGGAAAAGATTGGTTTGTGCAAATTATTCAAAGTACGAAAATCGTTCTTTACAAGCACCTAGTGGTAAAGACTCCAGCAATCCAGATTCTCTCCTCCTGAGTTTGTAGAGATCGGTTCATGAAAATGACTAAAAAATCAAACCTTTATTACTGATCACTGCATCGAATTAGTACCTCATGGAATCATCCTCCAAAGACCTTTTAGCTACTCTGCTGGTCACTTGCTAGAGACGGGTAGTGTAAATTGCTAAAAATGAGACCTTCAATACGAATCAGATGTAGCCATTGATGTCTCATGCACGCTTCCTCGAAAAGCCATTCGGATTCTCTCCTGATCCTTTGGTAGAGATGGGTTCATGAAAATTACAAAAATCCAACAGTAATTACTGATCACTGCTAGTCATTAACTCCATCTGGCATGACCCTCCAAAATCCTTTCAGAATTGCTTCTGGTGATTTGTTATAGGTCGAGTCTCGAAAATTCCGAAATATAAGCAATTCTGAACCGCTTGGTGGTAGTCATTCATTCCTCACAGAATGAGCCTCCTTAGCACATTCCAATTCCCTCCTGTTGACTTGGAAGAAATCAGTTCCTGAAATAGACTCAAAATGAGAAATTCGCCTTGGATGTGTGCAACAGATAAATTTGAGAAGGAATCTTCCTGAAAGACCCGAGGATTCACTTCTCGTCCTATGGTACAGAGCAGTGCGTGAAAATTATTCCAGGTGAGAAAGACATGCCTAATCTGGTATCCTGATCTATTTCTCATGGAAACATCCACCAAAACACAAGTCTCTTCTCTCTTCAGGATTTGGTGGAGATTGATCTTGAAAATTGCTAAAAATGAGACAGTTAGAACTGATCAATGCTCTAAATCAGTGACAAATGGAATCATCCCCCAAAAGCCTTTCAGATTCACTTCTTGTGATTTGGTAGACATCAGTTCATGATTTGATGAAAATTACTCCAAATGAGACAGTTCTTCCTTTTCAATGTTAGTCATTAATGGCACTTGGAATCATCCTCCCAAATCCTTTGATAATTAACTCCTGGGGATTGTGAATAAAATCGGTTGGTGAAAATTAGTAGGAAAGAGAAAATTCTTTCCTCACCCGTCTTCTGATGAATTTCCCATGGAATAATCCACTGGAAAACAATTGCATTCTCTCTTGGTGTGTTGGAAGAGATTGGTTTGTGCAAATTACTCAAAGTACGAAAATCGTTCTTTACAAGCACCTAGTGGTAAAGACTCCAGCAATCCAGATTCTCTCCTCCTGAGTTTGTAGAGATCGGTTCATGAAAATGACTAAAAAATCAAACCTTTATTACTGATCACTGCATCGAATTAGTACCTCATAGAATCATCCTCCAAAGACCTTTTAGCTACTCTGCTGGTCACTTGCTAGAGATGGGTAGTGTAAATTGCTAAAAATGAGACCTTCAATACGAATCAGATGTAGCCATTGATGTCTCATGCACGCTTCCTCAAAAAGCCATTCGGATTCTCTCCTGATCCTTTGGTAGAGATGGGTTCATGAAAATTACAAAAATCCAACAGTAATTACTGATCACTGCTAGTCATTAACTCCATCTGGCATGACCCTCCAAAATCCTTTCAGAATTGCTTCTGGTGATTTGTTATAGGTCGAGTCTCGAAAATTCCGAAAAATAAGCAATTCTGAACGGCTTAGTGGTAGTCATTCATTCCTCACAGAATGAGCCTCCTTAGCACATTCCAATTCCCTCCTGTTGACTTGGAAGTAATCAGTTCCTGAAATAGACTCAAAATGAGAAATTCACCTTGGATGTGTGCAACAGATAAATTTGAGAAGGAATCTTCCTGAAAGACCCGAGGATTCACTTCTCGTCCTATGGTACAGAGCAGTGCGTGAAAATTATTCCAGATGAGAAAGACATGCCTAATCTGGTATCCTGATCTATTTCTCATGGAAACATCCACCAAAACACAAGTCTCTTCTCTCTTCAGGATTTGGTGGAGATGGATCTTGAAAATTGCTAAAAATGAGACAGTTAGAACTGATCAATGCTCTAAATCAGTGACAAATGGAATCATCCCCCAAAAGCCTTTCAGATTCACTTCTTGTGATTTGGTAGACATCAGTTCATGATTTGATGAAAATTACTCCAAATAAGACAGTTCTTCCTTTTCAATGTTAGTCATTAATGGCACTTGGAATCATCCTCCCAAATCCTTTGATAATTAACTCCTGGGGATTGTGAATAAAATCGGTTGGTGAAAATTAGTAGGAAAGAGAAAATTCTTTCCTCACCCGTCTTCTGATGAATTTCCCATGGAATCATCCACCGGAAAACAATTGCATTCTCTCTTGGTGTGTTGGAAAAGATTGGTTTGTGCAAATTATTCAAAGTACGAAAATCGTTCTTTACAAGCACATAGTGGTAAAGACTCCAGCAATCCAGATTCTCTCCTCCTGAGTTTGTAGAGATTGGTTCATGAAAATGACTGAAAAATCAAACCTTTATTACAGATCACTGCATCGAATTAGTACCTCATGGAATCATCCTCCAAAGACCTTTTAGCTACTCTGCTGGTCACTTGCTAGAGACGGGTAGTGTAAATTGCTAAAAATGAGACCTTCAATACGAATCAGATGTAGCCATTGATGTCTCATGCACGCTTCCTCGCAAAGCCATTCGGATTCTCTCCTGATCCTTTGGTAGAGATGGGTTCATGAAAATTACACAAATCCAACAGTAATTACTGATCACTGCTAGTCATTAACTCCATCTGGCATGACCCTCCAAAATCCTTTCAGAATTGCTTCTGGTGATTTGTTATAGGTCGAGTCTCGAAAATTCCGAAATATAAGCAATTCTGAACGGCTTGGTGGTAGTCATTCATTCCTCACATAATGAGCCTCCTTAGTACATTCCAATTCGCTCCTTTTGACTTGGAAGAAATCAGTTCCTGAAATAGACTCAAAATGAGAAATTCACCTTGGATGTGCGCAAGAGATCAATTTGAGAAGGAATCTTCCTGAAAGACCCGAGGATTCACTTCTCGTCCTATGGTACAGAGCAGTGCGTGAAAATTATTCCAGATGAGAAAGACATGCCTAATCTGGTATCCTGATCTATTTCTCATGGAAACATCCACCAAAACACAAGTCTCTTCTCTCTTCAGGATTTGGTGGAGATTTATCGTGAAAATTGCTAAAAATGATACAGTTAGAACTGATCAATGCTCTAAATCAGCGACAAATGGAATCATCCCCCAAAAGCCTTTCAGATTCACTTCTTGTGATTTCGTAGACATCAGTTCATGATTTGATGAAAATTACTCCAAAAGAGACAGTTCTTCCTTTTCAATGTTAGTCATTAATGGCACTTGGAATCATCCTCCCAAATCCTTTGATAATTAACTCCTGGGGATTGTGAATAAAATCGGTTGGTGAAAATTAGTAGGAAAGAGAAAATTCTTTCCTCACCCGTCTTCTGATGAATTTCCCATGGAATCATCCTCCGGAAAACAATTGCATTCTCTCTTGGTGTGTTGGAAAAGATTGGTTTGTGCAAATTACTCAAAATACGAAAATCGTTCCTTACAAGCACATAGTGGTAAAGACTCCAGCAATCCAGATTCTCTCCTATTGAGTTTGTAGAGATTGGTTCATGAAAATGACTAAAAAATCAAACCTTTATTACTGATCACTGCATCTAATTAGTACCTCATAGAATCATCCTCCAAAGACCTTTTAGCTACTCTGCTGGTCACTTGCTAGAGATGGGTAGTGTAAATTGCTAAAAATGAGACCTTCAATACGAATCAGATGTAGCCATTGATGTCTCATGCACGCTTCCTCGAAAAGCCATTCGGATTCTCTCCTGATCCTTTGGTAGAGATGGGTTCATGAAAATTACAAAAATCCAACAGTAATTACTGATCACTGCTAGTCCTTAACTCCATCTGGCATGACCCTCCAAAATCCTTTCAGAATTGCTTCTGGTGATTTGTTATAGGTCGAGTCTCGAAAACTCCGAAAAATAAGCAATTCTGAACGGCTTGGTGGTAGTCATTCATTCCTCACATAATGAGCCTCCTTAGTACATTCCAATTCGCTCCTGTTGACTTGGAAGAAATCAGTTCCTGAAATAGACTCAAAATGAGAAATTCACCTTGGATGTGTGCAACAGATCAATTTGAGAAGGAATCTTCCTGAAAGACCCGAGGATTCACTTCTCGTCCTATGGTACAGAGCAGTGCGTGAAAATTATTCCAGATGAGAAAGACATGACTAATCTGGTATCCTGATCTATTTCTCATGGAAACATCCATTAAAACACAAGTCTCTTCTCTCTTCAGGATTTGGTGGAGATTGATCGTAAAAATTGCTAAAAATTGGAAAGTTAGAACTGATCAATACTATAAATCAGTGACGAATGGAATCATCCCCCAAAAGCCTTTCAGATTCGCTTCTTGTGATTTGGTAGAGATCAGTTCATGATTTGATGAAAATTACTCCAAATGAGACAGTTCTTCCTGATCAATGTTAGTCATTAATGACACTTGGAATCATCCTCCCAAATCCTTTGATAATTAACTCCTGGGGATTGTGAATAAAATCGGTTGGTGAAAATTAGTAGGAAAGAGAAAATTCTTTCCTCACCCGTCTTCTGATGAATTTCCCATGGAATCATCCTCCGGAAAACAATTGCATTCTCTCTTGGTGTGTTGGAAAAGATTGGTTTGTGCAAATTACTCAAAATACGAAAATCGTTCCTTACAAGCACATAGTGGTAAAGACTCCAGCAATCCAGATTCTCTACTCCTGAGTTTGTAGAGATTGGTTCATGAAAATGACTAAAAAATCAAACCTTTATTACTGATCACTGCATCTAATTAGTACCTCATAGAATCATCCTCCAAAGACCTTTTAGCTACTCTGCTGGTCACTTGCTAGAGATGGGTAGTGTAAATTGCTAAAAATGAGACCTTCAATACGAATCAGATGTAGCCATTGATGTCTCATGCACGCTTCCTCGAAAAGCCATTCGGATTCTCTCCTGATCCTTTGGTAGAGATGGGTTCATGAAAATTACAAAAATCCAACAGTAATTACTGATCACTGCTAGTCCTTAACTCCATCTGACATGACCCTCCAAAATCCTTTCAGAATTGCTTCTGGTGATTTGTTATAGGTCGAGTCTCGAAAACTACGAAAAATAAGCAATTCTGAACGGCTTGGTGGTAGTCATTCATTCCTCACATAATGAGCCTCCTTAGTACATTCCAATTCGCTCCTGTTGACTTGGAAGAAATCAGTTCCTGAAATAGACTCAAAATGAGAAATTCACCTTGGATGTGTGCAACAGAGCAATTTCAGAAGGAATCTTCCTGAAAGACCCGAGGATTCACTTCTCGTCCTATGGTACAGAGCAGTGCGTGAAAATTATTCCAGATGAGAAAGACATGACTAATCTGGTATCCTGATCTATTTCTCATGGAAACATCCACTAAAACACAAGTCTCTTCTCTCTTCAGGATTTGGTGGAGATTAATCGTGAAAATTGCTAAAAATTGGAAAGTTAGAACTGATCAATACTATAAATCAGTGACGAATGGAATCATCCCCCAAAAGCCTTTCAGATTCGCTTCTTGTGATTTGGTAGAGATCAGTTCATGATTTGATGAAAATTACTCCAAAGGAGACAGTTCTTCCTGATCAATGTTAGTCATTAATGACACTTGGAATCATCCTCCCAAATCCTTTGATAATTAACTCCTGGGGATTGTGAATAAAATCGGTTGGTGAAAATTAGTAGGAAAGAGAAAATTCATTCCTCACCCGTCTTCTGATGAATTTCCCATGGAATCATCCACCGGAAAACAATTGCATTCTCTCTTGGTGTGTTGGAAGAGATTGGTTTGTGCAAATTACTCAAAGTACGAAAATCGTTCTTTACAAGCACCTAGTGGTAAAGACTCCAGCAATCCAGATTCTCTCCTCCTGAGTTTGTAGAGATTGGTTCATGAAAATGTCTAAAAAATCAAACCTTTATTACTGATCACAGCATCGAATTAGGACCTCATGGAATCATCCTCCAAAGGCCTTTTAGCTACTCTGCTGATCACTTGCTAGAGATGGGTAGTGTAAATTGCTAAAAATGAGACCTTCAATACGAATCAGATGTAGCCATTGATGTCTCATGCACGCTTCCTCGAAAAGCCATTCGGATTCTCTCCTGATCCTTTGGTAGAGATGGGTTCATGAAAATTACAAAAATCCAACAGTAATTACTGATCACTGCTAGTCATTAACTCCATCTGGCATGACCCTCCAAAATCCTTTCAGAATTGCTTCTGGTGATTTGTTATAGGTCGAGTCTCGAAAATTCCGAAATATAAGCAATTCTGAACCGCTTGGTGATAGTCATTCATTCCTCAGAGAATGAGCCTCCTTAGCACATTCCAATTCCCTCCTGTTGACTTGGAAGAAATCAGTTCCTGAAATAGACTCAAAATGAGAAATTCACCTTGGATGTGTGCAACAGATAAATTTGAGAAGGAATCTTCCTGAAAGACCCGAGGATTCACTTCTCGTCCTATGGTACAGAGCAGTGCGTGAAAATTATTCCAGGTGAGAAAGACATGCCTAATCTGGTATCCTGATCTATTTCTCATGGAAACATCCACCAAAACACAAGTCTCTTCTCTCTTCAGGATTTGGTGGAGATTGATCTTGAAAATTGCTAAAAATGAGACAGTTAGAACTGATCAATGCTCTAAATCAGTGACAAATGGAATAATCCCCCAAAAGCCTTTCAGATTCGCTTCTTGTGATTTGGTAGACATCAGTTCATGATTTGATGAAAATTACTCCAAATGAGACAGTTCTTCCTTTTCAATGTTAGTCATTAATGGCACTTGGAATCATCCTCCCAAATCCTTTGATAATTAACTCCTGGGGATTGTGAATAAAATCGGTTGGTGAAAATTAGTAGGAAAGAGAAAATTCTTTCCTCACCCGTCTTCTGATGAATTTCCCATGGAATAATCCACTGGAAAACAATTGCATTCTCTCTTGGTGTGTTGGAAGAGATTGGTTTGTGCAAATTACTCAAAGTACGAAAATCGTTCTTTACAAGCACCTAGTGGTAAAGACTACAGCAATCCAGATTCTCTCCTCATGAGTTTGTAGAGATCGGTTCATGAAAATGACTAAAAAATCAAACCTTTATTACTGATCACTGCATCGAATTAGTACCTCATAGAATCATCCTCCAAAGACCTTTTAGCTACTCTGCTGGTCACTTGCTAGAGATGGGTAGTGTAAATTGCTAAAAATGAGACCTTCAATACGAATCAGATGTAGCCATTGATGTCTCATGCACGCTTCCTCGAAAAGCCATTCGGATTCTCTCCTGATCCTTTGGTAGAGATGGGTTCATGAAAATTACAAAAATCCAACAGTAATTACTGATCACTGCTAGTCATTAACTCCATCTGGCATGACCCTCCAAAATCCTTTCAAAATTGCTTCTGGTGATTTGTTATAGGTCGAGTCTCGAAAACTCCGAAAAATAAGCAATTCTGAACGGCTTGGTGGTAGTCATTCATTCCTCACATAATGAGCCTCCTTAGTACATTCCAATTCGCTCCTGTTGACTTGGAAGAAATCAGTTCCTGAAATAGACTCAAAATGAGAAATTCACCTTGGATGTGCGCAACAGATCAATTTGAGAAGGAATCTTCCTGAAAGACCCGAGGATTCACTTCTCGTCCTATGGTACAGAGCAGTGCGTGAAAATTATTCCTGATGAGAAAGACATGCCTAATCTGGTATCCTGATCTATTTCTCATGGAAACATCCACCAAAACACAAGTCTCTTCTCTCTTCAGGATTTGGTGGAGATTGACCGTGAAAATTGCTAAAAATGAGAAAGTTAGAACTGATCAATGCTCTAAATCAGTGACAAATGGAATCATCCCCCAAAAGCCTTTCACATTCACTTCTTGTGATTTGGTAGACATCAGTTCATGATTTGATGAAAATTACTCCAAAAGAGACAGTTCTACCTTTTCAATGTTAGTCATTAATGGCACTTGGAATCATCCTCCCAAATCCTTTGATAATTAGCTCCTGGGGATTGTGAATAAAATCGGTTGGTGAAAATTAGTAGGAAAGAGAAAATTCATTCCTCACCCGTCTTCTGATGAATTTCCCATGGAATCATCCACCGGAAAACAATTGCATTCTCTCTTGGTGTGTTGGAAGAGATTGGTTTGTGCAAATTACTCAAAGTACGAAAATCGT
Organism: Eretmochelys imbricata; assembly: GCF_965152235.1. NCBI lineage: Eukaryota > Metazoa > Chordata > Testudines > Cheloniidae > Eretmochelys > Eretmochelys imbricata. The sequence continues at coordinate 2,173,692 of NW_027554341.1, read as the reverse complement.
TCTTTACAAGCACCTAGTGGTAAAGACTCCAGCAATCCAGATTCTCTCCTCCTGAGTTTGTAGAGATTGGTTCATGGAAATGACTAAAAAATCAAACCTTTATTACTGATCACTGCATCGAATTAGTACCTCATGGAATCATCCTCCAAAGACCTTTTAGCTACTCTGCTGGTCACTTGCTAGAGATGGGTAGTGTAAATTGCAAAAAATGAGACCTTCAATACGAATCAAATGTAGCCATTGATGTCTCATGCACACTTCCTCGAAAAGCCATTCGGATTCCCTCCTGATCCTTTGGTAGAGATGGGTTCATGAAAATTACAAAAATCCAACAGTAATTACTGATCACTGCTAGTCATTAACTCCATCTGGCATGACCCTCCAAAATCCTTTCAGAATTGCTGCTGGTGATTTGTAATAGGTCGAGTCTCGAAAATTCCGAAAAATAAGCAATTCTGAACGGCTTGGTGGTAGTCATTCATTCCTCACAGAATGAGCCTCCTTAGCACATTCCAATTCCCTCCTGTTGACTTGGAAGAAATCAGTTCCTGAAATAGACTCAAAATGAGAAATTCACCTTGGATGTGTGCAACAGATAAATTTGAGAAGGAATCTTCCTGAAAGACCCAAGGATTCACTTCTCGTCCTATGGTACAGAGCAGTGCGTGAAAATTATTCCAGATGAGAAAGACATGCCTAATCTGGTATCCTGATCTATTTCTCATGGAAACATCCACCAAAACACAAGTCTCTTCGCTCTTCAGGATTTGCTGGAGATTGATCGTGAAAATTGCTAAAAATGAGACAGTTAGAACTGATCAATGCTCTAAATCAGTGACAAATGGAATCATCCCCCAAAAGCCTTTCAGATTCACTTCTTGTGATTTGGTAGACATCAGTTCATGATTTGATGAAAATTACTCCAAATGAGACAGTTCTTCCTTTTCAATGTTAGTCATTAATGGCACTTGGAATCACCCTCCCAAATCCTTTGATAATTAACTCCTGGGGATTGTGAATAAAATCGGTTGGTGAAAATTAGTAGGAAAGAGAAAATTCATTCCTCACCCGTCTTCTGATGAATTTCCCATGGAATCATCCACCGGAAAACAATTGCATTCTCTCTTGGTGTGTTGGAAGAGATTGGTTTGTGCAAATTACTCAAAGTACGAAAATCATTCTTTACAAGCACCTAGTGGTAAAGACTCCAGCAATCCAGATTCTCTCCTCCTGAGTTTGTAGAGATTGGTTCATGAAAATGAATAAAAAATCAAACCTTTATTACTGATCACTGCATCGAATTAGTACCTCATGGAATCATCCTCCAAAGGCCTTTTAGCTACTCTGCTGGTCACTTCCTAGAGATGGGTAGTGTAAATTGCTAAAAATGAGACCTTCAATACGAATCAGATGTAGCCATTGATGTCTCATGCACGCTTCCTCGAAAAGCCATTCGGATTCTCTCCTGATCCTTTGGTAGAGATGGGTTCATGAAAATTACAAAAATCCAACAGTAATTACTGATCACTGCTAGTCATTAACTCCATCTGGCATGAACCTCCAAAATCCTTTCAGAATTGCTTCTGGTGATTTGTTATAGGTCGAGTCTCGAAAACTCCGAAAAATAAGCAATTCTGAACGGCTTGGTGGTAGTCATTCATTCCTCACATAATGAGCCTCCTTAGTACATTCCAATTTGCTCCTGTTGACTTGGAAGAAATCAGTTCCTGAAATAGACTCAAAATGAGAAATTCACCTTGGATGTGCGCAACAGATCAATTTGAGAAGGAATCTTCCTGAAAGACCCGAGGATTCACTTCTCGTCCTATGGTACAGAGCAGTGCGTGAAAATTATTCCAGATGAGAAAGACATGCCTAATCTGGTATCCTGATCTATTTCTCATGGAAACATCCACCAAAACACAAGTCTCTTCTCTCTTCAGGATTTGGTGGAGATTGATCTTGAAAATTGCTAAAAATGAGACAGTTAGAACTGATCAATGCTCTAAATCAGTGACAAATGGAATCATCCCCCAAAAGCCTTTCAGATTCACTTCTTGTGATTTGGTAGACATCAGTTCATGATTTGATGAAAATTACTCCAAATAAGACAGTTCTTCCTTTTCAATGTTAGTCATTAATGGCACTTGGAATCATCCTCCCAAATCCTTTGATAATTAACTCCTGGGGATTGTGAATAAAATCGGTTGGTGAAAATTAGTAGGAAAGAGAAAATTCTTTCCTCACCCGTCTTCTGATGAATTTCCCATGGAATCATCCACCGGAAAACAATTGCATTCTCTCTTGGTGTGTTGGAAAAGATTGGTTTGTGCAAATTACTCAAAGTACGAAAATCGTTCTTTACAAGCACATAGTGGTAAAGACTCCAGCAATCCAGATTCTCTCCTCCTGAGTTTGTAGAGATCGGTTCATGAAAATGACTAAAAAATCAAACCTTTATTACTGATCACTGCATCGAATTAGTACCTCATAGAATCATCCTCCAAAGACCTTTTAGCTACTCTGCTGGTCACTTGCTAGAGATGGGTAGGGTAAATTTCTAAAAATGAGACCTTCAATACGAATCAGATGTAGCCATTGATGTCTCATGCACGCTTCCTCGAAAAGCCATTCGGATTCTCTCCTGATCCTTTGGTAGAGATGGGTTCATGACAATTACAAAAATCCAACAGTAATTACTGATCACTGCTAGTCATTAACTCCATCTGGCATGACCCTCCAAAATCCTTTCAGAATTGCTTCTGGTGATTTGTTATAGGTCGAGTCTCGAAAACTCCGAAAAATAAGCAATTCTGAACGGCTTGGTGGTAGTCATTCATTCCTCACATAATGAGCCTCCTTAGTACATTCCAATTCGCTCCTGTTGACTTGGAAGAAATCAGTTCCTGAAATAGACTCAAAATGAGAAATTCACCTTGGATGTGCGCAACAGATCAATTTGAGAAGGAATCTTCCTGAAAGACCCGAGGATTCACTTCCCGTCCTATGGTACAGAGCAGTGCGTGAAAATTATTCGAGATGAGAAAGACATGCCTAATCTGGTATCCTGATCTATTTCTCATGGAAACATCCACCAAAACACAAGTCTCTTCTCTCTTCAGTATTTGGTGGAGATTGACCGTGAAAATTGCTAAAAATGAGAAAGTTAGAACTGATCAATACTATAAATCAGAGACAAATGGAATCATCCCCCAAAAGCCTTTCAGATTCGCTTCTTGTGATTTGGTAGAGATCAGTTCATGATTTGATGAAAATTACTCCAAATGAGACAGTTCTTCCTGATCAATGTTAGTCATTAATGATACTTGGAATCATCCTCCCAAATCCTTTGATAATTAGCTCCTGGGGATTGTGAATAAAATCGGTTGGTGAAAATTAGTAGGAAAGAGAAAATTCATTCCTCACCCGTCTTCTGATGAATTTCCCATGGAATCATCCACCGGAAAACAATTGCATTCTCTCTTGGTGTGTTGGAAGAGATTGGTTTGTGCAAATTACTCAAAGTACGAAAATCGTTCTTTACAAGCACCTAGTGGTAAAGACTCCAGCAATCCAGATTCTCTCCTCCTGAGTTTGTAGAGATTGGTTCATGAAAATGACTAAAAAATCAAACCTTTATTACTGATCACTGAATCGAATTAGTACCTCATGGAATCATCCTCCAAAGGCCTTTTAGCTACTCTGCTGGTCACTTGCTAGAGATGGGTAGTGTAAATTTCTAAAAATGAGACCTTCAATACGAATCAGATGTAGCCATTGATGTCTCATGCACGCTTACTCAAAAAGCCATTCGGATTCTCTCCTGATCCTTTGGTAGAGATGGGTTCATGAAAATTACAAAAATCCAACAGTAATTACTGATCACTGCTAGTCATTAACTCCATCTGGCATGACCCTCCAAAATCCTTTCAGAATTGCTTCTGGTGATTTGTTATAGGTCGAGTCTCGAAAATTCCGAAAAATAAGGAATTCTGAACGGCTTGGTGGTAGTCATTCATTCCTCACAGAATGAGCCTCCTTAGCACATTCCAATTCCCTCCTGTTGACTTGGAAGAAATCAGTTCCTGAAATAGACTCAAAATGAGAAATTCACCTTGGATGTGTGCAACAGATAAATTTGAGAAGGAATCTTCCTGAAAGACACGAGGATTCACTTCTCGTCTTATGGTACAGAGCAGTGCGTGAAAATTATTCCAGATGAGAAAGACATGCCTAATCTGGTATCCTGATGTATTTCTCATGGAAACATCCGCCAAAACACAAGTCTCTTCGCTCTTCAGGATTTGGTGGAGATTGATCGTGAAAATTGCTAAAAATGAGAAAGTTAGAACTGATCAATGCTCTAAATCAGTGTCAAATGGAATCATCCCCCAAAAGCCTTCCAGATTCACTTCTTGTGATTTGGTAGACATCAGTTCATGATTTGATGAAAATTACTCCAAATGAGACAGTTCTTCCTTTTCAATGTTAGTCATTAATGGCACTTGGAATCACCCTCCCAAAACCTTTGATAATTAACTCCTGGGGATTGTGAATAAAATCGGTTGGTGAAAATTAGTAGGAAAGAGAAAATTCATTCCTCACCCGTCTTCTGATGAATTTCCCATGGAATCATCCACCGGAAAACAATTGCATTCTCTCTTGGTGTGTTGGAAGAGATTGGTTTGTGCAAATTACTCAAAGTACGAAAATCGTTCGTTACAAGCACCTAGTGGTAAAGACTCCAGCAATCCAGATTCTCTCCTCCTGAGTTTGTAGAGATTGGTTCATGAAAATGACAAAAAAATCAAACCTTTATTACTGATCACTGCATCTAATTAGCACCTCATAGAATCATCCTCCAAAGACATTTTAGCTACTCTGCTGGTCACTTGCTAGAGATGGGTAGTGTAAATTGCTAAAAATGAGACCTTCAATACGAATCAGATGTAGCCATTGATGTCTCATGCACGCTTCCTCGAAAAGCCATTCGGATTCTCTCCTGATCCTTTGGTAGAGATCGGTTCATGAAAATTACAAAAATCCAAGAGTAATTACTGATCACTGCTAGTCATTAACTCCATCTGGCATGATCCTCCAAAATCCTTTCAGAATTGCTTCTGGTGATTTGTTATAGGTCGAGTCTCGAAAATTCCGATAAATAAGCAATTCTGAACGGCTTGGTGGTAGTCATTCATTCCTCACATAATGAGCCTCCTTAGTACATTCCAATTCGCTCCTGTTGACTTGGAAGAAATCAGTTCCTGAAATAGACTCAAAATGAGAAATTCACCTTGGATGTGCGCAACAGATCAATTTGAGAAGGAATCTTCCTGAAAGACCCGAGGATTCACTTCTCGTCCTATGGTACAGAGCAGTGCGTGAAAATTATTCCAGATGAGAAAGACATGCCTAATCTGGTATCCTGATCTATTTCTCATGGAAACATCCACCAAAACACAAGTCTCTTCTCTCTTCAGGATTTGGTGGAGATTGATCTTGAAAATTGCTAAAAATGAGACAGTTAGAACTGATCAATGCTCTAAATCAGTGACAAATGGAATCATCCCCCAAAAGCCTTTCAGATTCACTTCTTGTGATTTGGTAGACATCAGTTCATGATTTGATGAAAATTACTCCAAATAAGACAGTTCTTCCTTTTCAATGTTAGTCATTAATGGCACTTGGAATCATCCTCCCAAATCCTTTGATAATTAACTCCTGGGGATTGTGAATAAAATCGGTTGGTGAAAATTAGTAGGAAAGAGAAAATTCTTTCCTCACCCGTCTTCTGATGAATTTCCCATGGAATCATCCACCGGAAAACAATTGCATTCTCTCTTGGTGTGTTGGAAAAGATTGGTTTGTGCAAATTACTCAAAGTACGAAAATCGTTCTTTACAAGCACCTAGTGGTAAAGACTCCAGCAATCCAGACTCTCTCCTCCTGAGTTTGTAGAGATCGGTTCATGAAAATGACTAAAAAATCAAACCTTTATTACTGATCACTGCATCGAATTAGTACCTCATAGAATCATCCTCCAAAGACCTTTTAGCTACTCTGCTGGTCACTTGCTAGAGATGGGTAGGGTAAATTTCTAAAAATGAGACCTTCAATACGAATCAGATGTAGCCATTGATGTCTCATGCACGCTTCCTCGAAAAGCCATTCGGATTCTCTCCTGATCCTTTGGTAGAGATGGGTTCATGAAAATTACAAAAATCCAAAAGTAATTACTGATCACTGCTAGTCATTAACTCCATCTGGCATGACCCTCCAAAATCCTTTCAGAATTGCTTCTGGTGATTTGTTATAGGTCGAGTCTCGAAAACTCCGAAAAATAAGCAATTCTGAACGGCTTGGTGGTAGTCATTCATTCCTCACATAATGAGCCTCCTTAGTACATTCCAATTCGCTCCTGTTGACTTGGAAGAAATCAGTTCCTGAAATAGACTCAAAATGAGAAATTCACCTTGGATGTGCGCAACAGATCAATTTGGGAAGGAATCTTCCTGAAAGACCCGAGGATTCACTTCTCGTCCTATGGTACAGAGCAGTGCGTGAAAATTATTCCTGATGAGAAAGACATGCCTAATCTGGTATCCTGATCTATTTCTCATGGAAACATCCACCAAAACACAAGTCTCTTCTCTCTTCAGGATTTGGTGGAGATTGACCGTGAAAATTGCTAAAAATGAGAAAGTTAGAACTGATCAATACTATAAATCAGAGACAAATGGAATCATCCCCCAAAAGCCTTTCAGATTCGCTTCTTGTGATTTGGTAGAGATCAGTTCATGATTTGATGATAATTACTCCAAATGAGACAGTTCTTCCTGATCAATGTTAGTCATTAATGATACTTGGAATCATCCTCCCAAATCCTTTGATAATTAGCTCCTGGGGATTGTGAATAAAATCGGTTGGTGAAAATTAGTAGGAAAGAGAAAATTCATTCCTCACCCGTCTTCTGATGAATTTCCCATGGAATCATCCACCGGAAAACAATTGCATTCTCTCTTGGTGTGTTGGAAGAGATTGGTTTGTGCAAATTACTCAAAGTACGAAAATCGTTCTTTACAAGCACCTAGTGGTAAAGACTCCAGCAATCCAGATTCTCTCCTCCTGAGTTTGTAGAGATTGGTTCATGAAAATGAATAAAAAATCAAACCTTTATTACTGATCACTGAATCGAATTAGTACCTCATGGAATCATCCTCCAAAGGCCTTTTAGCTACTCTGCTGGTCACTTGCTAGAGATGGGTAGTGTAAATTTCTAAAAATGAGACCTTCAATACGAATCAGATGTAGCCATTGATGTCTCATGCACGCTTACTCGAAAAGCCATTCGGATTCTCTCCTGATCCTTTGGTAGAGATGGGTTCATGAAAATTACAAAAATCCAACAGTAATTACTGATCACTGCTAGTCATTAACTCCATCTGGCATGATCCTCCAAAATCCTTTCAGAATTGCTTCTGGTGATTTGTTATAGGTCGAGTCTCGAAAACTCCAAAAAATAAGCAATTCTGAAAGGCTTGGTGGTAGTCATTCATTCCTCACATAATGAGCCTCCTTAGTACATTCCAATTTGCTCCTGTTGACTTGGAAGAAATCAGTTCCTGAAATAGACTCAAAATGAGAAATTCACCTTGGATGTGCGCAACAGATAAATTTGAGAAGGAATCTTCCTGTAAGACCCGAGGATTCACTTCTCGTCCTATGGTACAGAGCAGTGCATGAAAATTATTCCAGATGAGAAAGACATGCCTAATCTGGTATCCTGATCTATTTCTCATGGAAACATCCACCAAAACACAAGTCTCTTCTCTCTTTAGGATTTGGTGGAGATTGATCGTGAAAATTGCTAAAAATGAGAAAGTTAGAACTGATCAATACTATAAATCAGAGACAAATGGAATCATCCCCCAAAAGCCTTTCAGATTCGCTTCTTGTGATTTGGTAGAGATCAGTTCATGATTTGATGAAAATTACTCCAAATGAGACAGTTCTTCCTGATCAATGTTAGTCATTAATGATACTTGGAATCATCCTCCCAAATCCTTTGATAATTAGCTCCTGGGGATTGTGAATAAAATCGGTTGGTGAAAATTAGTAGGAAAGAGAAAATTCATTCCTCACCTGTCTTCTGATGAATTTCCCATGGAATCATCCACCGGAAAACAATTGCATTCTCTCTTGGTGTGTTGGAAGAGATTGGTTTGTGCAAATTACTCAAAGTACGAAAATCGTTCTTTACAAGCACCTAGTGGTAAAGACTCCAGCAATCCAGATTCTCTCCTCCTGAGTTTGTAGAGATTGGTTCATGAAAATGACTAAAAAATCAAACCTTTATTACTGATCACTGAATCGAATTAGTACCTCATGGAATCATCCTCCAAAGGCCTTTTAGCTACTCTGCTGGTCACTTGCTAGAGATGGGTAGTGTAAATTTCTAAAAATGAGACCTTCAATACGAATCAGATGTAGCCATTGATGTCTCATGCACGCTTACTCAAAAAGCCATTCAGATTCTCTCCTGATCCTTTGGTAGAGATGGGTTCATGAAAATTACAAAAATCCAACAGTAATTACTGATCACTGCTAGTCATTAACTCCATCTGGCATGACCCTCCAAAATCCTTTCAGAATTGCTTCTGGTGATTTGTTATAGGTCGAGTCTCGAAAATTCCGAAAAATAAGGAATTCTGAACGGCTTGGTGGTAGTCATTCATTCCTCACAGAATGAGCCTCCTTAGCACATTCCAATTCCCTCCTGTTGACTTGGAAGAAATCAGTTCCTGAAATAGACTCAAAATGAGAAATTCACCTTGGATGTGTGCAACAGATAAATTTGAGAAGGAATCTTCCTGAAAGACACGAGGATTCACTTCTCGTCTTATGGTACAGAGCAGTGCGTGAAAATTATTCCAGATGAGAAAGACATGCCTAATCTGGTATCCTGATCTATTTCTCATGGAAACATCCACCAAAACACAAGTCTCTTCGCTCTTCAGGATTTGGTGGAGATTGATCGTGAAAATTGCTAAAAATGAGAAAGTTAGAACTGATCAATGCTCTAAATCACTGACAAATGGAATCATCCCCCAAAGGCCTTTCAGATTCACTTCTTGTGATTTGGTAGACATCAGTTCATGATTTGATGAAAATTACTCCAAATGAGACAGTTCTTCCTTTTCAATGTTAGTCATTAATGGCACTTGGAATCATCCTCCCAAATCCTTTTATAATTAACTCCTGGGGATTGTGAATAAAATCGGTTGGTGAAAATTAGTAGGAAAGAGAAAATTCATTCCTCACCCGTCTTCTGATGAATTTCCCATGGAATCATCCACCGGAAAACAATTGCATTCTCTCTTGGTGTGTTGGAAGAGATTGGTTTGTGCAAATTACTCAAAGTACGAAAATCGTTCTTTACAAGCACCTAGTGGTAAAGACTCCAGCAATCCAGATTCTCTCCTCCTGAGTTTGTAGAGATTGGTTCATGGAAATGACTAAAAAATCAAACCTTTATTACTGATCACTGCATCGAATTAGTACCTCATGGAATCATCCTCCAAAGACCTTTTAGCTACTCTGCTGGTCACTTGCTAGAGATGGGTAGTGTAAATTGCAAAAAATGAGACCTTCAATACGAATCAGATGTAGCCATTGAAGTCTCATGCACGCTTCCTCGAAAAGCCATTCGGATTCTCTCCTGATCCTTTGGTAGAGATGGGTTCATGAAAATTACAAAAATCCAACAGTAATTACTGATCACTGCTAGTCATTAACTCCATCTGGCATGACCCTCCAAAATCCTTTCAGAATTGCTTCTGGTGATTTGTTATAGGTCGAGCCTCGAAAATTCCGAAAAATAAGCAATTCTGAACGGCTTGGTGGTAGTCATTCATTCCTCACATAATAAGCCTCCTTAGTACATTCCAATTTGCTCCTGTTGACTTGGAAGAAATCAGTTCCTGAAATAGACTCAAAATGAGAAATTCACCTTCGATGTGCGCAACAGATAAATTTGAGAAGGAATCTTCCTGAAAGACCCAAGGATTCACTTCTCATCCTGTGGTACAGAGCAGTGCGTGAAAATTATTCCAGATGAAAAAGACATGCCTAATCTGGTATCCTGATGTATTTCTCATGGAAACATCCGCCAAAACACAAGTCTCTTCTCTCTTCAGGATTTGGTGGAGATTGATCGTGAAAATTGCTAAAAATGAGAAAGTTAGAACTGATCAATGCTCTAAATCAGTGTCAAATGGAATCATCCCCCAAAAGCCTTCCAGATTCACTTCTTGTGATTTGGTAGACATCAGTTCATGATTTGATGAAAATTACTCCAAATGAGACAGTTCTTCCTTTTCAATGTTAGTCATTAATGGCACTTGGAATCACCCTCCCAAAACCTTTGATAATTAACTCCTGGGGATTGTGAATAAAATCGGTTGGTGAAAATTAGTAGGAAAGAGAAAATTCATTCCTCACCCGTCTTCTGATGAATTTCCCATGGAATCATCCACCGGAAAACAATTGCATTCTCTCTTGGTGTGTTGGAAGAGATTGGTTTGTGCAAATTACTCAAAGTACGAAAATCGTTCGTTACAAGCACCTAGTGGTAAAGACTCCAGCAATCCAGATTCTCTCCTCCTGAGTTTGTAGAGATTGGTTCATGAAAATGACAAAAAAATCAAACCTTTATTACTGATCACTGCATCTAATTAGCACCTCATAGAATCATCCTCCAAAGACATTTTAGCTACTCTGCTGGTCACTTGCTAGAGATGGGTAGTGTAAATTGCTAAAAATGAGACCTTCAATACGAATCAGATGTAGCCATTGATGTCTCATGCACGCTTCCTCGAAAAGCCATTCGGATTCTCTCCTGATCCTTTGGTAGAGATCGGTTCATGAAAATTACAAAAATCCAACAGTAATTACTGATCACTGCTAGTCATTAACTCCATCTGGCATGATCCTCCAAAATCCTTTCAGAATTGCTTCTGGTGATTTGTTATAGGTCGAGTCTCGAAAATTCCGATAAATAAGCAATTCTGAACGGCTTGGTGGTAGTCATTCATTCCTCACATAATGAGCCTCCTTAGTACATTCCAATTCGCTCCTGTTGACTTGGAAGAAATCAGTTCCTGAAATAGACTCAAAATGAGAAATTCACCTTGGATGTGCGCAACAGATCAATTTGAGAAGGAATCTTCCTGAAAGACCCGAGGATTCACTTCTCGTCCTATGGTACAGAGCAGTGCGTGAAAACTATTCCAGATGAAAAAGACATGCCTAATCTGGTATCCTGATCTATTTCTCATGGAAACATCCACCAAAACACAAGTCTCTTCTCTCTTCAGGATTTGGTGGAGATTGATCATGAAAATTGCTAAAAATGAGAAAGTTAGAACTGATCAATACAATAAATCAGTGACAAATGGAATCATCCCCCAAAAGCCTTTCAGATTCGCTTCTTGTGATTTGGTAGAGATCAGTTCATGATTTGATGAAAATTACTCCAAATGAGACAGTTCTTCCTGATCAATGTTAGTCATTAATGACACTTGGAATCATCCTCCCAAATCCTTTGATAATTAACTCCTGGGGATTGTGAATAAAATCGGTTGGTGAAAATTAGTAGGAAAGAGAAAATTCATTCCTCACCCGTCTTCTGATGAATTTCCCATGGAATCATCCACCGGAAAACAATTGCATTCTCTCTTGGTGTGTTGGAAGAGATTGGTTTGTGCAAATTACTCAAAGTACGAAAATCATTCTTTACAAGCACCTAGTGGTAAAGACTCCAGCAATCCAGATTCTCTCCTCCTGAGTTTGTAGAGATTGGTTCATGAAAATGACTAAAAAATCAAACCTTTGTTACTGATCACTGCATCAAATTAGTACCTCATGGAATCATCCTCCAAAGGCCTTTTAGCTACTCTGCTGCTCACTTGCTAGAGATGGGTAGTGTAAATTGCTAAAAATGAGACCTTCAATACGAATCAGATGTAGCCATTGATGTCTCATGCACGCTTCCTCGAAAAGCCATTCGGATTCTCTCCTGATCCTTTGGTAGAGATGGGTTCATGAAAATTACAAAAATCCAACAGTAATTACTGATCACTGCTAGTCATTAACTCCATCTGGCATGATTCTCCAAAATCCTTTCAGAATTGCTTCTGGTGATTTGTTATAGGTCAACTCTAGAAAACTCCGAAAAATAAGCAATTCTGAACGGCTTGGTGGTAGTCATTCATTCCTCACATAATGAGCCTCCTTAGTACATTCCAATTTGCTCCTGCTGACTTGGAAGAAATCAGTTCCTGAAATAGACTCAAAATGAGAAATTCACCTTGGATGTGCGCAACAGATAAATTTGAGACGGAATCTTCCTGAAAGACCCGAGGATTCACTTCTCGTCCTATGGTACAGAGCAGTGCATGAAAATTATTCCAGATGAGAAAGACATGCCTAATCTGGTATCCTGATCTATTTCTCATGGAAACATCCACCAAAACACAAGTCTATTCTCTCTTCAGGATTTGGTGGAGATTGATCGTGAAAATTGCTAAAAATGAGAAAGTTAGAACTGATCAATACTATAAATCAGTGACAAATGCAATCATCTCCCAAAAGCCTTTCAGATTCGCTTCTTGTGATTTGGTAGAGATCAGTTCATGATTTGATGAAAATTACTCCAAATGAGACAGTTCTTCCTGATCAATGTTAGTCAATAATGACACTTGGAATCACCCTCCCAAATCCTTTGATAATTAACTCCTGGGGATTGTGAATAAAATCGGTTGGTGAAAATTAGTAGGAAAGAGAAAATTCATTCCTCACCCGTCTTCTGATGAATTTCCCATGGAATCATCCACCGGAAAACAATTGCATTCTCTCTTGGTGTGTTGGAAGGGATTGGTTTGTGCAAATTACTCAAAGTACGAAAATCGTTCTTTACAAGCACCTAGTGGTAAAGACTCCAGCAATCCAGATTCTCTCCTCCTGAGTTTGTAGAGATTTGTTCATGAAAATGACTAAAAAATCAAACCTTTATTACTGATCACTGAATCGAATTAGTACCTCATGGAATCATCCTCCAAAGGCCTTTTAGCTACTCTGCTGGTCACTTGCTAGAGATGGGTAGTGTAAATTTCTAAAAATGAGACCTTCAATACGAATCAGATGTAGCCATTGATGTCTCATGCACGCTTCCTCGAAAAGCCATTCGGATTCTCTCCTGATCCTTTGGTAGAGATGGGTTCATGAAAATTACAAAAATCCAACAGTAATTACTGATCACTGCTAGTCATTAACTCCATCTGGCATGATCCTCCAAAATCCTTTCAGAATTGCTTCTGGTGATTTGTTATAGGTCGAGTCTCGAAAACTCCAAAAAATAAGCAATTCTGAACGGCTTGGTGGTAGTCATTCATTCCTCACATAATGAGCCTCCTTAGTACATTCCAATTTGCTCCTGTTGACTTGGAAGAAATCAGTTCCTGAAATAGACTCAAAATGAGAAATTCACCTTGGATGTGCGCAACAGATAAATTTGAGAAGGAATCTTCCTGTAAGACCCGAGGATTCACTTCTCGTCCTATGGTACAGAGCAGTGCATGAAAATTATTCCAGATGAGAAAGACATGCCTAATCTGGTATCCTGATATATTTCTCATGGAAACATCCACCAAAACACAAGTCTCTTCTCTCTTGAGGATTTGGTGGAGATTGATCGTGAAAATTGCTAAAAATGAGAAAGTTAGAACTGATCAATACTATAAATCAGAGACAAATGGAATCATCCCCCAAAAGCCTTTCAGATTCGCTTCTTGTGATTTGGTAGAGATCAGTTCATGATTTGATGAAAATTACTCCAAATGAGACAGTTCTTCCTGATCAATGTTAGTCATTAATGATACTTGGAATCATCCTCCCAAATCCTTTGATAATTAGCTCCTGGGGATTGTGAATAAAATCGGTTGGTGAAAATTAGTAGGAAAGAGAAAATTCATTCCTCACCCGTCTTCTGATGAATTTCCCATGGAATCATCCACCGGAAAACAATTGCATTCTCTCTTGGTGTGTTGGAAGAGATTGGTTTGTGCAAATTACTCAAAGTACGAAAATCGTTCTTTACAAGCACCTAGTGGTAAAGACTCCAGCAATCCAGATTCTCTCCTCCTGAGTTTGTAGAGATTGGTTCATGGAAATGACTAAAAAATCAAACCTTTATTACTGATCACTGCATCGAATTAGTACCTCATGGAATCATCCTCCAAAGACCTTTTAGCTACTCTGCTGGTCACTTGCTAGAGATGGGTAGTGTAAATTGCAAAAAATGAGACCTTCAATACGAATCAGATGTAGCCATTGATGTCTCATGTACGCTTCCTCGAAAAGCCATTCGGATTCTCTCCTGATCCTTTGGTAGAGATGGGTTCATGAAAATTACAAAAATCCAACAGTAATTACTGATCACTGCTAGTCATTAACTCCATCTGGCATGACCCTCCAAAATCCTTTCAGAATTGCTGCTGGTGATTTGTAATAGGTCGAGTCTCGAAAATTCCGAAAAATAAGCAATTCTGAACGGCTTGGTGGTAGTCATTCATTCCTCACAGAATGAGCCTCCTTAGCACATTCCAATTCCCTCCTGTTGACTTGGAAGAAATCAGTTCCTGAAATAGACTCAAAATGAGAAATTCACCTTGGATGTGTGCAACAGATAAATTTGAGAAGGAATCTTCCTGAAAGACCCAAGGATTCACTTCTCGTCCTATGGTACAGAGCAGTGCGTGAAAATTATTCCAGATGAGAAAGACATGCCTAATCTGGTATCCTGATCTATTTCTCATGGAAACATCCACCAAAACACAAGTCTCTTCGCTCTTCAGGATTTGCTGGAGATTGATCGTGAAAATTGCTAAAAATGAGACAGTTAGAACTGATCAATTCTCTAAATCAGTGACAAATGGAATCATCCCCCAAAAGCCTTTCAGATTCACTTCTTGTGATTTGGTAGACATCAGTTCATGATTTGATGAAAATTACTCCAAATGAGACAGTTCTTCCTTTTCAATGTTAGTATTAATGGCACTTGGAATCACCCTCCCAAATCCTTTGATAATTAACTCCTGGGGATTGTGAATAAAATCGGTTGGTGAAAATTAGTAGGAAAGAGAAAATTCATTCCTCACCCGTCTTCTGATGAATTTCCCATGGAATCATCCACCGGAAAACAATTGCATTCTCTCTTGGTGTGTTGGAAGAGATTGGTTTGTGCAAATTACTCAAAGTACGAAAATCGTTCTTTACAAGCACCTAGTGGTAAAGACTCCAGCAATCCAGATTCTCTCCTCCTGAGTTTGTAGAGATTGGTTCATGAAAATGAATAAAAAATCAAACCTTTATTACTGATCACTGCATCGAATTAGAACCTCATGGAATCATCCTCCAAAGGCCTTTTAGCTACTCTGCTGGTCACTTGCTAGAGATGGGTAGTGTAAATTGCTAAAAATGAGACGTTCAATACGAATCAGATGTAGCCATTGATGTCTCATGCACGCTTCCTCGAAAAGCCATTCGGATTCTCTCCTGATCCTTTGGTAGAGATGGGTTCATGAAAATTACAAAAATCCAACAGTAATTACTGATCACTGCTAGTCATTAACTCCATCTGGCATGAACCTCCAAAATCCTTTCAGAATTGCTTCTGGTGATTTGTTATAGGTCGAGTCTCGAAAACTCCGAAAAATAAGCAATTCTGAACGGCTTGGTGGTAGTCATTCATTCCTCACATAATGAGCCTCCTTAGTACATTCCAATTTGCTCCTGTTGACTTGGAAGAAATCAGTTCCTGAAATAGACTCAAAATGAGAAATTCACCTTGGATGTGCGCAACAGATAAATTTGAGAAGGAATCTTCCTGAAAGACCCGAGGATTCACTTCTCGTCCTATGGTACAGAGCAGTGCGTGAAAATTATTCCAGATGAGAAAGACATGCCTAATCTGGTATCCTGATCTATTTCTCATGGAAACATCCACCAAAACACAAGTCTCTTCTCTCTTCAGGATTTGGTGGAGATTGATCGTGAAAATTGCTAAAAATGATACAGTTAGAACTGATCAATGCTCTAAATCAGTGACAAATGGAATCATCCCCCAAAAGCCTTTCAGATTCACTTCTTGTGATTTGGTAGACATCAGTTCATGATTTGATGAAAATTACTCCAAATGAGACAGTTCTTCCTTTTCAATGTTAGTCATTAATGGGACTTGGAATCATCCTCCCAAATCCTTTGATAATTAACTCCTGGGGATTGTGAATAAAATCGGTTGGTGAAAATTAGTAGGAAAGAGAAAATTCATTCCTCACCCGTCTTCTGATGAATTTCCCATGGAATCATCCACCGGAAAACAATTGTATTCTCTCTTGGTGTGTTGGAAGAGATTGGTTTGTGCAAATTACTCAAAGTACGAAAATCGTTCTTTACAAGCACATAGTGGTAAAGACTCCAGCAATCCAGATTCTCTCCTCCTGAGTTTGTAGAGATCGGTTCATGAAAATGACTAAAAAATCAAACCTTGATTACTGATCACTGCATCTAATTAGTACCTCATAGAATCATCCTCCAAAGACCTTTTAGCTACTCTGCTGGTCACTTGCTAGAGATGGGTAGTGTAAATTGCTAAAAATGAGACCTTCAATACGAATCAGATGTAGCCATTGATGTCTCATGCACGCTTCCTCGAAAAGCCATTCGGATTCTCTCCTGATCCTTTGGTAGAGATGGGTTCATGAAAATTACAAAAATCCAACAGTAATTACTGATCACTGCTAGTCATTAACTCCATCTGGCATGACCCTCCAAAATCCTTTCAGAATTGCTTCTGGTGATTTGTTATAGGTCGAGTCTCGAAAATTCCGAAAAATAAGCAATTCTGAACGGCTTGGTGGTAGTCATTCATTCCTCACAGAATGAGCCTCCTTAGCACATTCCAATTCCCTCCTGTTGACTTGGAAGAAATCAGTTCCTGAAATAGACTCAAAATGAGAAATTCACCTTGGATGTGTGCAACAGATAAATTTGAGAAGGAATCTTCCTGAAAGACCCGAGGATTCACTTCTCGTCTTATGGTACAGAGCAGTGCGTGAAAATTATTCCAGATGAGAAAGACATGCCTAATCTGGTATCCTGATCTATTTCTCATGGAAACATCCACCAAAACACAAGTCTCTTCGCTCTTCAGGATTTGGTGGAGATTGATCGTGAAAATTGCTAAAAATGAGACAGTTAGAACTGATCAATGCTCTAAATCAGTGACAAATGGAATCATCCCCCAAAAGCCTTTCAGATTCGCTTCTTGTGATTTGGTAGAGATCAGTTCATGATTTGATGAAAACTACTCCAAATGAGACAGTTCTTCCTGATCAATGTTAGTCATTAATGACACTTGGAATCATCCTCCCAAATCCTTTGATAATTAACTCCTGGGGATTGTGAATAAAATCGGTTGGTGAAAATTAGTAGGAAAGAGAAAATTCATTCCTCACCCGTCTTCTGATGAATTTCCCATGGAATCATCCACCGGAAAACAATTGCATTCTCTCTTGGTGCGTTGGAAGAGATCGGTTTGTGCAAATTACTCAAAGTACGAAAATGGTTCTTTACAAGCACCTAGTGGTAAAGACTCCAGCAATCCAGATTCTCTCCTCCTGAGTTTGTAGAGATTGGTTCATGGAAATGACTAAAAAATCAAACCTTTATTACTGATCACTGCATCGAATTAGTACCTCATGGAATCATCCTCCAAAGACCTTTTAGCTACTCTGCTGGTCACTTGCTAGAGATGGGTAGTGTAAATTGCAAAAAATGAGACCTTCAATACGAATCAGATGTAGCCATTGATGTCTCATGCACGCTTCCTCGAAAAGCCATTCGGATTCTCTCCTGATCCTTTGGTAGAGATGGGTTCATGAAAATTACAAAAATCCAACAGTAATTACTGATCACTGCTAGTCATTAACTCCATCTGGCATGACCCTCCAAAATCCTTTCAGAATTGCTTCTGGTGATTTGTTATAGGTCGAGTCTCGAAAATTCCGAAAAATAAGCAATTCTGAACGGCTTGGTGGTAGTCATTCATTCCTCACATAATAAGCCTCCTTAGTACATTCCAATTCGCTCCTGTTGACTTGGAAGAAATCAGTTCCTGAAATAGACTCAAAATGAGAAATTCACCTTCGATGTGCGCAACAGATAAATTTGAGAAGGAATCTTCCTGAAAGACCCAAGGATTCACTTCTCGTCCTGTGGTACAGAGCAGTGCGTGAAAATTATTCCAGGTGAAAAAGACATGCCTAATCTGGTATCCTGATCTATTTCTCATGGAAACATCCGCCAAAACACAAGTCTCTTCTCTCTTCAGGATTTGGTGGAGATTGATCGTGAAAATTGCTAAAAATGAGAAAGTTAGAACTGATCAATACTATAAATCAGTGACAAATGCAATCATCCCCCAAAAGCCTTTCAGATTCGCTTCTTGTGATTTGGTAGAGATCAGTTCATGATTTGATGAAAATTACTCCAAATGAGACAGTTCTTCCTTTTCAATGTTAGTCATTAATGGCACTTGGAATCATCCTCCCAAATCCTTTGATAATTAACTCCTGGGGATTGTGAATAAAATCGGTTGGTGAAAATTAGTAGGAAAGAGAAAATTCATTCCTCACCCGTCTTCTGATGAATTTCCCATGGAATCATCCACCGGAAAACAATTGCTTTCTCTCTTGGTGTGTTGGAAGAGATCGGTTTGTGCAAATTACTCAAAGTACGAAAATCGTTCTTTACAAGCACCTAGTGGTAAAGACTCCAGCAATCCAGATTCTCTCCTCCTGAGTTTGTAGAGATTGGTTCATGAAAATGACTAAAAAATCAAACCTTTATTACTGATCACTGAATCGAATTAGTACCTCATGGAATCATCCTCCAAAGGCCTTTTAGCTACTCTGCTGGTCACTTGCTAGAGATGGGTAGTGTAAATTTCTAAAAATGAGACCTTCAATACGAATCAGATGTAGCCATTGATGTCTCATGCACGCTTACTCAAAAAGCCATTCGGATTCTCTCCTGATCCTTTGGTAGAGATGGGTTCATGAAAATTACAAAAATCCAACAGTAATTACTGATCACTGCTAGTCATTAACTCCATCTGGCATGATCCTCCAAAATCCTTTCAGAATTGCTTCTGGTGATTTGTTATAGGTCGAGTCTCGAAAACTCCAAAAAATAAGCAATTCTGAACGGCTTGGTGGTAGTCATTCATTCCTCACATAATGAGCCTCCTTAGTACATTCCAATTTGCTCCTGTTGACTTGGAAGAAATCAGTTCCTGAAATAGACTCAAAATGAGAAATTCACCTTGGATGTGCGCAACAGATAAATTTGAGACGGAATCTTCCTGTAAGACCCGAGGATTCACTTCTCGTCCTATGGTACAGAGCAGTGCATGAAAATTATTCCAGATGAGAAAGACATGCCTAATCTGGTATCCTGATCTATTTCTCATGGAAACATCCACCAAAACACAAGTCTCTTCGCTCTTCAGGATTTGCTGGAGATTGATCGTGAAAATTGCTAAAAATGATACAGTTAGAACTGATCAATGCTCTAAATCAGTGACAAATGGAATCATCCCCCAAAAGCCTTTCAGATTCACTTCTTGTGATTTGGTAGACATCAGTTCATGATTTGATGAAAATTACTCCAAATGAGACAGTTCTTCCTTTTCAATGTTAGTCATTAATGGCACTTGGAATCATCCTCCCAAATCCTTTGATAAT
Organism: Eretmochelys imbricata; assembly: GCF_965152235.1. Classification (NCBI taxonomy): domain Eukaryota; kingdom Metazoa; phylum Chordata; order Testudines; family Cheloniidae; genus Eretmochelys; species Eretmochelys imbricata. The sequence goes on along the minus strand of NW_027554341.1, from coordinate 2,153,830 downwards.
TAACTCCTGGGGATTGTGAATAAAATCGGTTGGTGAAAATTAGTAGGAAAGAGAAAATTCATTCCTCACCCGTCTTCTGATGAATTTCCCATGGAATCATCCACCGGAAAACAATTGCATTCTCTCTTGGTGTGTTGGAAGAGATTGGTTTGTGCAAATTACTCAAAGTACGAAAATCGTTCTTTACAAGCACCTAGTGGTAAAGACTCCAGCAATCCAGATTCTCTCCTCCTGAGTTTGTAGAGATTGGTTCATGAAAATGACTAAAAAATCAAACCTTTATTACTGATCACTGCATCTAATTAGTACCTCATAGAATCATCCTCCAAAGACATTTTAGCTACTCTGCTGGTCACTTGCTAGAGATGGGTACTGTAAATTGCTAAAAATGAGACCTTCAATACGAATCAGATGTAGCCATTGATGTCCCATGCATGCTTCCTCGAAAAGCCATTTGGATTCTCTCCTGATCCTTTGGTAGAGATGGGTTCATGAAAATTACAAAAATCCAACAGTAATTACTGATCACTGCTAGTCATTAACTCCATCTGGCATGATCCTCCAAAATCCTTTCAGAATTGCTTCTGGTGATTTGTTATAGGTCGAGTCTCGAAAACTCCAAAAAATAAGCAATTCTGAACGGCTTGGTGGTAGTCATTCATTCCTCACATAATGAGCCTCCTTAGTACATTCCAATTTGCTCCTGTTGACTTGGAAGAAATCAGTTCCTGAAATAGACTCAAAATGAGAAATTCACCTTGGATGTGCGCAACAGATAAATTTGAGAAGGAATCTTCCTGAAAGACCCAAGGATTCACTTCTCGTCCTGTGGTACAGAGCAGTGCGTGAAAATTATTCCAGATGAAAAAGACATGCCTAATCTGGTATCCTGATCTATTTCTCATGGAAACATCCGCCAAAACACAAGTCTCTTCTCTCTTCAGGATTTGGTGGAGATTGATCGTGAAAATTGCTAAAAATGAGAAAGTTAGAACTGATCAATGCTCTAAATCAGTGTCAAATGGAATCATCCTCCAAAAGCCTTCCAGATTCACTTCTTGTGATTTGGTAGACATCAGTTCATGATTTGATGAAAATTACTCCAAATGAGACAGTTCTTCCTTTTCAATGTTAGTCATTAATGGCACTTGGAATCACCCTCCCAAAACCTTTGATAATTAACTCCTGGGGATTGTGAATAAAATCGGTTGGTGAAAATTAGTAGGAAAGAGAAAATTCATTCCTCACCCGTCTTCTGATGAATTTCCCATGGAATCATCCACCGGAAAACAATTGCATTCTCTCTTGGTGTGTTGGAAGAGATTGGTTTGTGCAAATTACTCAAAGTACGAAAATCGTTCTTTACAAGCACCTAGTGGTAAAGACTCCAGCAATCCAGATTCTCTCCTCCTGAGTTTGTAGAGATTGGTTCATGAAAATGACAAAAAAATCAAACCTTTATTACTGATCACTGCATCTAATTAGCACCTCATAGAATCATCCTCCAAAGACATTTTAGCTACTCTGCTGGTCACTTGCTAGAGATGGGTAGTGTAAATTGCTAAAAATGAGACCTTCAATACGAATCAGATGTAGCCATTGATGTCTCATGCACGCTTCCTCGAAAAGCCATTCGGATTCTCTCCTGATCCTTTGGTAGAGATGGGTTCATGAAAATTACAAAAATCCAACAGTAATTACTGATCACTGCTAGTCATTAACTCCACCTGGCATGATCCTCCAAAATCCTTTCAGAATTGCTTCTGGTGATTTGTTATAGGTCGAGTCTCGAAAATTCCGATAAATAAGCAATTCTGAACGGCTTGGTGGTAGTCATTCATTCCTCACATAATGAGCCTCCTTAGTACATTCCAATTCGCTCCTGTTGACTTGGAAGAAATCAGTTCCTGAAATAGACTCAAAATGAGAAATTTACCTTGGATGTGCGCAACAGATCAATTTGAGAAGGAATCTTCCTGAAAGACCCGAGGATTCACTTCTCGTCCTATGGTACAGAGCAGTGCGTGAAAATTATTCCAGATGAAAAAGACATGCCTAATCTGGTATCCTGATCTATTTCTCATGGAAACATCCACCAAAACACAAGTCTCTTCTCTCTTCAGGATTTGGTGGAGATTGATCGTGAAAATTGCTAAAAATGAGAAAGTTAGAACTGATCAATACTATAAATCAGTGACAAATGGAATCATCCCCCAAAAGCCTTTCAGATTCGCTTCTTGTGATTTGGTAGAGATCAGTTCATGATTTGATGAAAATTACTCCAAATGAGACAGTTCTTCCTGATCAATGTTAGTCATTAATGACACTTGGAATCATCCTCCCAAATCCTTTGATAATTAACTCCTGGGGATTGTGAATAAAATCGGTTGGTGAAAATTAGTAGGAAAGAGAAAATTCATTCCTCACCCGTCTTCTGATGAATTTCCCATGGAATCATCCACCGGAAAACAATTGCATTCTCTCTTGGTGTGTTGGAAGAGATTGGTTTGTGCAAATTACTCAAAGTACGAAAATCATTCTTTACAAGCACCTAGTGGTAAAGACTCCAGCAATCCAGATTCTCTCCTCCTGAGTTTGTAGAGATTGGTTCATGAAAATGACTAAAAAATCAAACCTTTGTTACTGATCACTGCATCGAATTAGTACCTCATGGAATCATCCTCCAAAGGCCTTTTAGCTACTCTGCTGGTCACTTGCTAGAGATGGGTAGTGTAAATTGCAAAAAATGAGACCTTTAATACGAATCAGATGTAGCCATTGATGTCTCATGCACGCTTCCTCGAAAAGCCATTCGGATTCTCTCCTGATCCTTTGGTAGAGATGGGTTCATGAAAATTACAAAAATCCAACAGTAATTACTGATCACTGCTAGTCATTAACTCCATCTGGCATGACCCTCCAAAATCCTTTCAGAATTGCTTCTGGTGATTTGTTATAGGTCGAGTCTCGAAAATTCCGAAAAATAAGCAATTCTGAACGGCTTGGTGGTAGTCATTCATTCCTCACATAATAAGCCTCCTTAGTACATTCCAATTCGCTCCTGTTGACTTGGAAGAAATCAGTTCCTGAAATAGACTCAAAATGAGAAATTCACCTTCGATGTGCACAACAGATAAATTTGAGAAGGAATCTTCCTGAAAGACCCAAGGATTCACTTCTCGTCCTGTGGTACAGAGCAGTGCGTGAAAATTATTCCAGATGAAAAAGACATGCCTAATCTGGTATCCTGATCTATTTCTCATGGAAACATCCGCCAAAACACAAGTCTCTTCTCTCTTCAGGATTTGGTGGAGATTGATCGTGAAAATTGCTAAAAATGAGAAAGTTAGAACTGATCAATGCTCTAAATCAGTGTCAAATGGAATCATCCTCCAAAAGCCTTCCAGATTCACTTCTTGTGATTTGGTAGACATCAGTTCATGATTTGATGAAAATTACTCCAAATGAGACAGTTCTTCCTTTTCAATGTTAGTCATTAATGGCACTTGGAATCACCCTCCCAAAACCTTTGATAATTAACTCCTGGGGATTGTGAATAAAATCGGTTGGTGAAAATTAGTAGGAAAGAGAAAATTCATTCCTCACCCGTCTTCTGATGAATTTCCCATGGAATCATCCACCGGAAAACAATTGCATTCTCTCTTGGTGCGTTGGAAGAGATTGGTTTGTGCAAATTACTCAAAGAACGAAAATCGTTCTTTACAAGCACCTAGTGGTAAAGACTCCAGCGATCCAGATTCTCTCCTCCTGAGTTTGTAGAGATTGGTTCATGAAAATGAAGAAAAAAATCAAACCTTTATTACTGATCACTGCATCTAATTAGTACCTCATGGAATCATCCTCCAAAGACCTTTTAGCTACTCTGCTGGTCACTTGCTAGAGATGGGTAGTGTAAATTGCGAAAAATGAGACCTTCAATACGAATCAGATGTAGCCATTGATGTCTCATGCACGCTTCCTCCAAAAGCCATTCGGATTCTCTCCTGATCCTTGGGTAGAGATGGGTTCATGAAAATTACAAAAATCCAACAGTAATTTCTGATCACTGCTAGTCATTAACTCCATCTGGCATGATCCTCCAAAATCCTTTCAGAATTGCTTCTGGTGATTTGTTATAGGTCGAGTCTCGAAAACTCCGAAAAATAAGCAATTCTGAACGGCTTGGTGGTAGTCATTCATTCCTCACATAATGAGCCTCCTTAGTACATTCCAATTTGCTCCTGTTGACTTGGAAGAAATCAGTTCCTGAAATAGACTCAAAATGAGAAATTCACCTTGGATGTGCGCAACAGATAAATTTGAGAAGGAATCTTCCTGAAAGACCCAAGGATTCACTTCTCGTCCTGTGGTACAGAGCAGTGCGTGAAAATTATTCCTGATGAGAAAGACATGCCTAATCTGGTATCCTGATCTATTTCTCATGGAAACATCCACCAAAACACAAGTCTCTTCTCTCTTCAGGATTTGGTGGAGATTGACCGTGAAAATTGCTAAAAATGAGAAAGTTAGAACTGATCAATGCTCTAAATCAGTGACAAATGGAATCATCCCCCAAAAGCCTTTCAGATTCACTTCTTGTGATTTGGTAGACATCAGTTCATGATTTGATGAAAATTACTCCAAATGAGACAGTTCTTCCTTTTCAATGTTAGTCATTAATGACACTTGGAATCATCCTCCCAAATCCTTTGATAATTAACTCCTGGGGATTGTGAATAAAATCGGTTGGTGAAAATTAGTAGGAAAGAGAAAATTCATTCCTCACCCATCTTCTGATGAATTTCCCATGGAATCATCCACCGGAAAACAATTGCATTCTCTCTTGGTGTGTTGGAAGAGATTGGTTTGTGCAAATTACTCAAAGTACGAAAATCATTCTTTACAAGCACCTAGTGGTAAAGACTCCAGCAATCCAGATTCTCTCCTCCTGAGTTTGCAGAGATTGGTTCATGAAAATGACTAAAAAATCAAACCTTTGTTACTGATCACTGCATCTAATTAGTACCTCATGGAATCATCCTCCAAAGACCTTTTAGCTACTCTGCTGGTCACTTGCTAGAGATGGGTAGTGAAAATTGCTAAAAATGAGACCTTCAATACGAATCAGATGTAGCCATTGATGTCTCATGCACGCTTCCTCCAAAAGCCATTCGGATTCTCTCCTGATCCTTGGGTAGAGATGGGTTCATGAAAATTACAAAAATCCAACAGTAATTTCTGATCACTGCTAGTCATGAACTCCATCTGGCATGATCCTCCAAAATCCTTTCAGAATTGCTTCTGGTGATTTGTTATAGGTCGAGCCTCGAAAATTCTGAAAAATAACCAATTCTGAATGTCTTCGTGGTAGTCATTCATTCCTCACATATTGAGCATCCTTAGTACATTCCAATTTGCTCCTGTTGACTTGGAAGAAATCACTTCCTGAAATAGACTCCAAATGAGAAATTCACCTTGGATGTGCGCAACAGAAAAATTTGAGTAGGAATCTTCCTGAAAGACCCGAGGATTCTCTTCTCGTCCTATGGTAGAGAGCAGTGCGTGAAAATTACTCCAGATGAGAAAGACATGCCTAATCTGGTATCCTGATCTATTTCTCACGGAAACATCCACCAAAACACAAGTCTCTTCTCTCTTCAGGATTTGGTGGAGACTGATGGTGAAAATTGCTAAAAATGAGAAAGTTAGAACTGATCAATGCTATAAATCCGTGACAAATGGAATCATCCCCCAAAAGCCTTTCAGATTCGCTTCTTGCGATTTGGTAGAGATCAGTTCATGATTTTATGAAAATTACTCCAAATGAGACAGTTCTTCCTGATCAATGTTAGTAATTAAGGACACTTGGAATCATCCTCCCAAATCCTTTGATAATTAACTCCTGGTGATTGTGAATAAAATCGGTTCGTGAAAATTAGTAGGAAAGAGAAAATTCATTCCTCACCCGTCTTCTGATGAATTTCCCATGGAATCATCCACCGGAAAAACAATTGCATTCTCTCTTTGTGCGTTGGAACAGATCGGTTTGTGCAAATTAATCAAAGTACGAAAATCGTTCTTTACAAGCACCTAGTGGTAAAGACTCCAGCAATCCAGATTCTCTCCTCCTGAGTTTGTAGAGATTGGTTCATGAAAATGACTAAAAAATCAAACCTTTATTACTGATCACTGCATCGAATTCGTACCTCATGGAATCATCCTCCAAAAACCTTTTCGATGCTCTGCTGGTCACTTGGTAGAGATGAGTAGTGTAAATTGCTAAAAATGAGACCTTCAATACTAATCAGATGTAGCCATTGATGTCTCATGCACGCTTCCTCGAAAAGCCGTTCGGATTCTCTCCTGATCCTTGGGTAGAGATGGGTTCATGAAAATTACAAAAATCCAACAGTAATTTCTGATCACTGCTAGTCATGAACTCCATCTGGCATGATCCTCCAAAATCCTTTCAGAATTGCTTCTGGTGATTTGTTATAGGTCGAGCCTCGAAAATTCTGAAAAATAACCAATTCTGAATGGCTTCGTGGTAGTCATTCATTCCTCACATATTGAGCATCCTTAGTACATTCCAATTTGCTCCTGTTGACTTGGAAGAAATCACTTCCTGAAATAGACTCCAAATGAGAAATTCACCTTGGATGTGCGCAACAGAAAAATTTGAGTAGGAATCTTCCTGAAAGACCCGAGGATTCTCTTCTCGTCCTATGGTAGAGAGCAGTGCGTGAAAATTACTCCAGATGAGAAAGACATGCCTAATCTGGTATCCTGATCTATTTCTCACGGAAACATCCACCAAAACACAAGTCTCTTCTCTCTTCAGGATTTGGTGGAGACTGATGGTGAAAATTGCTAAAAATGAGAAAGTTAGAACTGATCAATGCTATAAATCCGTGACAAATGGAATCATCCCCCAAAAGCCTTTCAGATTCGCTTCTTGCGATTTGGTAGAGATCAGTTCATGATTTTATGAAAATTACTCCAAATGAGACAGTTCTTCCTGATCAATGTTAGTAATTAAGGACACTTGGAATCATCCTCCCAAATCCTTTGATAATTAACTCCTGGTGATTGTGAATAAAATCGGTTCGTGAAAATTAGTAGGAAAGAGAAAATTCATTCCTCACCCGTCTTCTGATGAATTTCCCATGGAATCATCCACCGGAAAAACAATTGCATTCTCTCTTTGTGCGTTGGAACAGATCGGTTTGTGCAAATTAATCAAAGTACGAAAATCGTTCTTTACAAGCACCTAGTGGTAAAGACTCCAGCAATCCAGATTCTCTCCTCCTGAGTTTGTAGAGATTGGTTCATGAAAATGACTAAAAAATCAAACCTTTATTACTGATCACTGCATCGAATTCGTACCTCATGGAATCATCCTCCAAAAACCTTTTCGATGCTCTGCTGGTCACTTGGTAGAGATGAGTAGTGTAAATTGCTAAAAATGAGACCTTCAATACTAATCAGATGTACCATTGATGTCTCATGCACGCTTCCTCGAAAAGCCGTTCGGATTCTCTCCTGATCCTTTGGTAGAGATGGGTTCATGAAAATTACAAAAATCCAACCGTAATTACTGATCGCTGCTAGTCATTAACTCCATCTGGCATAATCCTCCAAAATCCTTTCAGAATTGCTTCTGGTGATTTTTTATAGGTCGAGTCTCGAAAATTCTGAAAAATAAGCAATTCTGAACGGCTTGGTGGTAGTCATTCATTCCTCACATAATGAGCCTCCTTAGTACATTACAATTCGCTCCTGTTGACTTGGAAGAAATCAATTCCTGAAATATACTCAAAATGAGAAATTCACCTTGGATGTGCTCAACAGAAAAATTTGAGTAGGAATCTTCCTGAAAGACCCGAGGATTCACTTCTCGTCCTATGGTAGAGAGCAGTGCGTGAAAATTACTCCAGATGAGAAAGACATGCCTAATCTGGTATCCTGATCTATTTCTCATGGAAACATCCACCAAAACACAAGTCTCTTCTCTCTTCAGGATTTGCTCGAAATTGATGGTGAAAATTGCTAAAAATGAGAAAGTTAGAACTGATCAATGCTATAAATCCGTGACAAATGGAATCATCCCCCAAAAGCCTTTCAGATTCGCTTCTTGTGATTTGGTAGAGGTCAGTTCATGATTTTATGATAATTACTCCAAATGAGACAGTTCTTCCTGATCAATGTTAGTAATTAATGACACTTGGAATCATCCTCCCAAATCCTTTGATAATTAACTCCTGCTGATTGTGAATAAAATCGGTTGGTGAAAATTAGTAAGAAAGAGAAAATTCATTCCTCACCCGTCTTCTGATGAATTTCCCATGGAATCATCCACCGGAAAACAATTGCATTCTCTCTTGGTGCGCTGGAACAGATCGGTTTGTGCAAATTACTCAAAGTACGAAAATCGTTCTTTACAAGCACCTAGTGGTAAAGACTCCAGCAATCCAGATTCTCTCCTCCTGAGTTTGTAGAGATTGGTTCATGAAAATGACTAAAAAATCAAAGCTTTAGTACTGATCACTGCATCTAATTAGTACCTCATGGAATCATCCTCCAAAGACCTTTTAGCTACTCTGCTGGTCACTTGCTAGAGATGGCTAGTGTAAATTGCTAAAAATGAGACCTTCAATACTAATCCGATGTAGCCATTGATGTCTCATGCACGCTTCCTCGAAAAGCCATTCGGATTCTCTCCTGATCCTTTGGTGGAGATGGTTTCATGAAAATTACAAAAATCCAACAGTAATTACTGATCACTGCTAGTCATGAACTCCGTCTGGCATGATCCTCCAAAATCCTTTCAGAATTGCTTCTGGTGATTTGTTATAGGTCGAGTCTCGAAAATTCCGAAAAATAAGCAATTCTGAAGGCTTCGTGGTAGTCATTCATTCCTCACATAATGAGCCTCCTTAGTACATTCCAATTCGCTCCTGTTGACTTGGAAGAAATCAGTTCCTGAAATAGACTCAAAATGAGAAATTCACCTTGGATGTGCGCAACAGATAAATTTGAGAAGGAATCTTCCTGAAAGACCCGAGGAGTCACTTCTCATCCTATGGTACAGAGCAGTGCGTGAAAATTATTCCAGATGAGAAAGACATGCCTAATCTGGTATCCTGATCTATTTCTCATGGAAACATCCAGCAAAACACAAGTCTCTTCTCTCTTCAGGATTTGGTGGAGATTGATCGTGAAAATTGCTAAAAATGAGAAAGTTAAAACTGATCAATGCTATAAATCAGTGACAAATGGAATCATCCCCCAAAAGCCTTTCAGATTCGCTTCTTGTGATTTGGTAGCGATCAGTTCATGATTTGATGAAAATTACTCAAAATGGGAGAGTTCTTCCTGAACAATGTTAGTAATTAATTACACTTGGAATCATCCTCCCAAATCCTTTGACAATTAACTCCTGGTGATTGTGAATAAAATCGGTTGGTGAAAATTAGTAGGAAAGAGAAAATTCATTCCTCACCCGTCTTCTGATGAATTTCCCATGGAATCATCCACCGGAAAAACAACGGCATTCTCTCTTGGTGCATTGGAACAGATCGGTTTGTGCAAATTACTCAAAGTACGAAAATCGTTCTTTACAAGCACCTCGTGGTAAAGACTCCAGCAATCCAGATTCTCTCCTCCTGAGTTTGTAGAGATTGGTTCATGAAAATGTCTAAAAAATCAAACCTTTATTACTGATCACTGCATCTAGTTAGTACCTCATGGAATCATCCTCCAAAGACCTTTTCGATACTCTGCTGGTCACTTGGTAGACATGGGTAGTGTAAATTGCTAAAAATGAGACCTTCAATACTAATCAGATGTAGCCATTGATGTCTCATGCACGCTTCCTCGAAAAGCCATTCGGATTCTCTCCTGATCCTTTGGTAGAGATCGGTTCATGAAAAATTACAAAAATCCAACAGTAATTACTGATCGCTGCTAGTCGTTAACTCCATCTGGCATAATCCTCCAAAATCCTTTCAATATTGCTTCTGGTGATTTTTTATAGGTCGAGTCTCGAAAATTCCGAAAAATAAGCAATTCTGAACGGCTTCGTGGTAGTCATTCATTCCTCACATAATGGGCCTCCTTAGTACATTCCAATTAGCTCCTGTTGACTTGGAAGAAATCAATTCCTGAAATATACTCCAAATGAGAAATTCACCTTGGATGTGCTCAACAGAAAAATTTGAGTAGGAATCTTCCTGAAAGACCCGAGGATTCACTTCTCGTCCTATGGTAGAGAGCAGTGCGTGAAAATTACTCCAGATGAATAAGACATGCCTAATCTGGTATCCTGATCTATTTCTCATGGAAACATCCACCAAAACACAAGTCTCTTCTCTCTTCAGGATTTGGTGGAGATGGATCGTGAAAATTGCTAAAAATGAGAAAGTTATAACTGATCAATGCTATAAATCCGTGACAAATGGAATCATCCCGCAAAAGCCTTTCCGATTCTCTTCTTGTGATTTGGTAGAGATCAGTTCATGATTTCATGAAAATTACTCAAAATGAGAGAGTTCTTCCTGATCTATGTTAGTAATTATGACACTTGGAATCACCCTCCCAAATCCTTTGATAATTAACTCCTGGTGATTGTGAATAAAATCGGTTGGTGAAAATTAGTAGGAAAGAGAAAATTCATTCCTCACCCGTCTTCTGATGAATTTCCCATGGAATCATCCACCGGAAAAACAATTGCATTCTCTCTTTGTGCGTTGGAACAGATCGGTTTGTGCAAATTAATCAAAGTACGAAAATCGTTCTTTACAAGCATCTAGTGGTAAAGACTCCAGTAATCCAGATTCTCTCCTCCTGAGTTTGTAGAGATTGGTTCATGAAAATGACTAAAAAATCAAACCTTTACTACTGATCACTGCATCTAATTAGTACCTCATGGAATCATCCTCCAAAGACCTTTTAGCTACTCTGCTGGTCACTTGCGAGAGATGGGTAGTGTAAATTGTTAAAAATGAGACCTTCAATACGAATCAGATGTAGCCATTGATGTCTCATGCACGCTTCCTCGAAAAGCCATTCAGATTCTCTCCTGATCCTTGGGTAGAGATGGGTTCATGAAAATTACAAAAATCCAACAGTAATTACTGATCACTGCTAGTCATTAACTCCATCTGGCATGATCCTCCAAAATCCTTTCAGAATTGCTTCTGGTGATTTGTTATAGGTCGAGTCTCGAAAATTCCGAAAAATAAGCAATTCTCAATGGCTTCGTAGTAGTCATTCATTCCTCATATATTGAGCCTCCTTAGTACATTCCAATTTGCTCCTGTTGACTTGGAAGAAATCAGTTCCTGAAATAGACTCAAAATGAGAAATTCACCTTGGATGTGCACAACAGATAAATTTGAGAAGGAATCTTCCTGAAAGACCTGAGGATTCACTTCTCATCCTATGGTACAGAGCAGTGCGTGAAAATTATTCCAGATGAGAAAGACATGCCTAAACTGGTATCCTGATCTATTTCTCATGTAAACACCGACCAAAACACAAGTCTCTTCTGTCTTCAGGATTTGGTGGAGATTGATCGTGAAAATTGCTAAAAATGAGAAAGTTAGAACTGATCCATGCTATAAATCATTGAAAAATGGAATCATCCCCCAAAAGCCTTTCCGATTCGCTTCTTGTGATTTGGTAGATATCAGTTCATGATTTGATGAAAATTACTCAAGAGTTCTTCCTGATCAATGTTAGTAATTAATTACACTTGGAATCATCCGCCCAAATCCTTTGACAATTAACTCCTGGTGATTGTGAATAAAATCGGTTGGTGAAAATTAGTAGGAAAGAGAAAATTCATTCCTCACCCGTCTTCTGATGAATTTCCCATGGAATCATCCACCGGAAAACAATTGCATTCTCTCTTGGTGTGCTGGAAGAGATCGGTTTGTGCAAATTACTCAAAGTACGAAAATCGTTCTTTACAAGCACATAGTGGTAAAGACTCCAGCAATCCAGATTGTCTCCTCCTGAGTTTGTAGAGATTGGTTCATGAAAATGACTAAAAAATCAAACCTTTATTACTGATCACTACATCTAATTAGTACCTCATGGAATCATCCTCCAAAGACCTTTTAGCTTCTCTGCTGGTCACTTGCGAGAGATGGGTAGTGTAAATTGCTAAAAATGAGACCTTCAATACTAATCCTATGTAGCCATTGATGACTCATGCACGCTTCCTCGAAAAGACATTCGGATTCCCTCCTGATCCTTTGGTAGAGATGGGTTCATGAAAATTACAAAAATCCAACAGTAATTACTGATCACTGCTAGTCATGAACTCCATCTGGCATGATCCTCCAAAATCCTTTCAGAATTGCTTCTGGTGATTTGTTATAGGTCGAGTCTCGAAAATTCCGAAAAATAAGCAATTCTGAATGGCTTTGTGGTAGTCATTCATTCATCACATAATGAGCCTCCTTAGTACATTCCAATTCGCTCCTGTTGACTTGGAAGAAATCAGTTCCTGAAATAGACTCGAAATGAGAAATTCACCTTGGATGTGCGCAACAGATAAATTTGAGAAGGAATCTTCCTGAAAGAGCCGAGGAGTCACTTCTCGTCCTATGGTACAGAGCAGTGTGTGAAAATTATTGCAGATGAGAAAGACATGCCTAATCTGGTATCCTGATCTATTTCTCATGGAAACATCCACCAAAACACAAGTCTCTTCTCTCTTCAGGATTTGGTGGCGATTGATCTTGAAAATTGCTAAAAATGAGAAAGTTAGAACTGATCAATGCTATAAATCAGTGACAAATGGAATCATGCCCCAAAAGCCTTTCAGATTCGCTTCTTGTGATTTGGTAGAGATCACTTCATGATTTGATGAAAATTACTTCAAATGAGACAGCTCTACCTGATCAATGTTAGTTATTAACGACACTTGGAATCATCCTCCCAAATCCTTTGATAATTAACTCCTGGTGATTGTGAATAAAATCGGTTGGTGAAAATTAGTAGGAAAGAGAAAATTCATTCCTCACCCGTCTTCTGATGAATATCCCATGGAATCATCCACCGGAAAACAATTGCATTCTCTCTTGGTGCGTTGGAACAGATCGGTTTGTGCAAATTACTCAAAGTATGAAAATCGTTCTTTACAAGCACCTAGTGGTAAAGACTCCAGCAATCCAGATTCTCTCCTCCTTGGTTTGTAGAGATTGGTTCATGAAAATGACTAAAAAATCAAACCTTTATTACTGATCACTGCATCTAATTAGTACCTCATGGAATCATCCTCCAAAGACCTTTTAGCTACTCTGCTGGTCACTTGCGAGAGATGGGTAGTGTAAATTGCTAAAAATGAGACCTTCAATACGAATCAGATGTAGCCATTGATGTCTCATGCACGCTTCCTCGAAAAGCCATTCGGATTCTCTCCTGATCCTTTGGTAGAGATGGGTTCATGAAAATTACAAAAATCCAACAGTAATTACTGATCACTGCTAGTCATTAACTCCATCTGGCATGATCCTCCAAAATCCTTTCAGAATTGCTTCTGGTGATTTGTTATAGGTCGAGTCTCGAAAATTCCGATAAATAAGCAATTCTGAACGGCTTGGTGGTAGTCATTCATTCCTCACATAATGAGCCTCCTTAGTACATTCCAATTCGCTCCTGTTGACTTGGAAGAAATCAGTTCCTGAAATAGACTCAAAATGAGAAATTTACCTTGGATGTGCGCAACAGATCAATTTGAGAAGGAATCTTCCTGAAAGACCCGAGGATTCACTTCTCGTCCTATGGTACAGAGCAGTGCGTGAAAATTATTCCAGATGAAAAAGACATGCCTAATCTGGTATCCTGATCTATTTCTCATGGAAACATCCACCAAAACACAAGTCTCTTCTCTCTTCAGGATTTGGTGGAGATTGATAGTGAAAATAGCTAAAAATGAGAAAGTTAGAACTGATCAATACTATAAATCAGTGACAAATGGAATCATCCCCCAAAAGCCTTTCAGATTCGCTTCTTGTGATTTGGTAGAGATCAGTTCATGATTTGATGAAAATTACTCCAAATGAGACAGTTCTTCCTGATCAATGTTAGTCATTAATGACACTTGGAATCATCCTCCCAAATCCTTTGATAATTAACTCCTGGGGATTGTGAATAAAATCGGTTGGTGAAAATTAGTAGGAAAGAGAAAATTCATTCCTCACCCGTCTTCTGATGAATTTCCCATGGAATCATCCACCGGAAAACAATTGCATTCTCTCTTGGTGTGTTGGAAGAGATTGGTTTGTGCAAATTACTCAAAGTACGAAAATCATTCTTTACAAGCACCTAGTGGTAAAGACTCCAGCAATCCAGATTCTCTCCTCCTGAGTTTGTAGAGATTGGTTCATGAAAATGACTAAAAAATCAAACCTTTATTACTGATCACTGCATCGAATTAGTACCTCATGGAATCATCCTCCAAAGGCCTTTTAGCTACTCTGCTGGTCACTTGCTAGAGATGGGTAGTGTAAATTGCAAAAAATGAGACCTTCAATACGAATCAGATGTAGCCATTGATGTCTCATGCACGCTTCCTCGAAAAGCCATTCGGATTCTCTCCTGATCCTTTGGTAGAGATGGGTTCATGAAAATTACAAAAATCCAACAGTAATTACTGATCACTGCTAGTCATTAACTCCATCTGGCATGACCCTCCAAAATCCTTTCAGAATTGCTTCTGGTGATTTGTTATAGGTCGAGTCTCGAAAATTCCGAAAAATAAGCAATTCTGAACGGCTTGGTGGTAGTCATTCATTCCTCACATAATAAGCCTCCTTAGTACATTCCAATTCGCTCCTGTTGACTTGGAAGAAATCAGTTCCTGAAATAGACTCAAAATGAGAAATTCACCTTCGATGTGCGCAACAGATAAATTTGAGAAGGAATCTTCCTGAAAGACCCAAGGATTCACTTCTCGTCCTGTGGTACAGAGCAGTGCGTGAAAATTATTCCAGATGAAAAAGACATGCCTAATCTGGTATCCTGATCTATTTCTCATGGAAACATCCACCAAAACACAAGTCTCTTCTCTCTTCAGGATTTGGTGGAGATTGATCGTGAAAATTGCTAAAAATGAGAAAGTTAGAACTGATCAATGCTCTAAATCAGTGTCAAATGGAATCATCCTCCAAAAGCCTTCCAGATTCACTTCTTGTGATTTGGTAGACATCAGTTCATGATTTGATGAAAATTACTCCAAATGAGACAGTTCTTCCTTTTCAATGTTAGTCATTAATGGCACTTGGAATCACCCTCCCAAAACCTTTGATAATTAACTCCTGGGGATTGTGAATAAAATCGGTTGGTGAAAATTAGTAGGAAAGAGAAAATTCATTCCTCACCCGTCTTCTGATGAATTTCCCATGGAATCATCCACCGGAAAACAATTGCATTCTCTCTTGGTGCGTTGGAAGAGATTGGTTTGTGCAAATTACTCAAAGAACGAAAATCGTTCTTTACAAGCACCTAGTGGTAAAGACTCCAGCGATCCAGATTCTCTCCTCCTGAGTTTGTAGAGATTGGTTCATGAAAATGAAGAAAAAAATCAAACCTTTATTACTGATCACTGCATCTAATTAGTACCTCATGGAATCATCCTCCAAAGACCTTTTAGCTACTCTGCTGGTCACTTGCTAGAGATGGGTAGTGTAAATTGCTAAAAATGAGACCTTCAATACGAATCAGATGTAGCCATTGATGTCTCATGCACGCTTCCTCCAAAAGCCATTCGGATTCTCTCCTGATCCTTGGGTAGAGATGGGTTCATGAAAATTACAAAAATCCAACAGTAATTTCTGATCACTGCTAGTCATGAACTCCATCTGGCATGATCCTCCAAAATCCATCCAGAATTGCTTCTGGTGATTTGTTATAGGTCGAGTCTCGAAAATTCCGAAAAATAAGCAATTCTGAACGGCTTGGTGGTAGTCATTCATTCCTCACATAATGAGCCTCCTTAGTACATTCCAATTTGCTCCTGTTGACTTGGAAGAAATCAGTTCCTGAAATAGACTCAAAATGAGAAATTCATCTTGGATGTGCGCAACAGATCAATTTGAGAAGGAATCTTCATGAAAGACCCGAGGATTCACTTCTCGTCCTATGGTACAGAGTAGTGCATGAAAATTATTCCAGATGAGAAAGACATTGCCTAATCTGGTATCCTGATCTATTTCTCATGGAAACATCCACCAAAACACAAGTCTCTTCTCTCTTCAGGATTTGGTGGAGATTGATCGTGAAAATTGCTAAAAATGAGAAAGTTAGAACTGATCAATGCTATAAATCAGTGACAAATGGAATCATCCCCCAAAAGCCTTTCAGATTCGCTTCTTGTAATTTGGTAGAGATCAGTTCATGATTTGATGAAAATTACTTCAAATGAGACAGTTCTTTCTGATCAATGTTAGTCATTAATGACACTTGGAATCATCCTCCCAAATCCTTTGATAATTAACTCCTGGTGATTGTGAATAAAATCGGTAGGTGAAAATTAGTAGGAAAGAGAAAATTCATTCCTCACCCGTCTTCTGATGAATTTCCCATGGAATCATCCACCGGAAAACAATTGCATTCTCTCTTGGTGCGCTGGAAGAGATCGGTTTGTGCAAATTACTCAAAGTACGAAAATCGTTCTTTACAAGCACATAGTGGTAAAGACTCCAGCAATCCAGATTCTCTCCTCCTCAGTTTGTAGAGATTGGTTCATGAAAATGACTAAAAAATCAAACCTTTATTACTGATCACTGCATCTAATTAGTACCTCATGGAATCATCCTCCAAAGACCTTTTAGCTACTCTGCTGGTCACTTGCTAGAGATGGCTAGTGTAAATTGCTAAAAATGAGACCTTCAATACTATTCCGATGTCGCCATTGATGTCTCATGCACGCTTCCTCGAAAAGCCATTCAGATTCTCTCCTGATCCTTTGGTAGAGATGGGTTCATGAAAATTACAAAAATCCAACAGTAATTACTGATCACTGCTAGTCATTAACTCCATCTGGCATGATCCTCCAAAATCCTTCCAGAATTGCTTCTGGTGATTTGTTATAGGTCGAGTCTCGAAAATTCCGAAAAATAAGCAATTCTGAACGGCTTCGTGGTAGTCATTCATTCCTCACATAATGAGCCTCCTTAGTACATTCCAATTTGCTCCTGTTGACTTGGAAGAAATCAGTTCCTGAAATAGACTCGAAATGAGAAATTCACCTTGGATGTGCGCAACAGATAAATTTGAGAAGGTATCTTCCTGAAAGACCCGAGGATTCACTTCTCGTCCTATGCTACAGAGCAGTGCGTGAAAATTATTCCAGATGAGAAAGACATGCCTAATCCGGTATCCTGATCTATTTCTCATGGAAACATCCACCAAAACACAAGTCTCTTCTCTCTTCAGGATTTGGTGGAGATTGATCGTGAAAATTGCTAAAAATGAGAAAGTTAGAACTGATCAATGCTATAAATCAGTGACAAATGGAATCATCCCCCAAAAGCCTTTCAGATTCGCTTCTTGTGATTTGGTAGAGATCAGTTCATGATTTGATGAAAATTACTTCAAATGAGACAGTTCTTTCTGATCAATGTTAGTCATTAATGACACTTGGAATCATCCTCCCAAATCCTTTGATAATTAACTCCTGGTGATTGTGAATAAAATCGGTTGGTGAAAATTAGTAGGAAAGAGAAAATTCATTCCTCACCCGTCTTCTGATGAATTTCCCATGGAATCATCCACCAGAAAACAATTGCATTCTCTCTTGGTGCGCTGGAAGAGATCGGTTTGTGCAAATTACTCAAAGTACGAAAATTGTTCTTTACAAGCACCTAGTGGTAAAGACTCCAGCAATCCAGATTCTCTCCTCCTCAGTTTGTAGAGATTGGTTCATGAAAATGACTAAAAAATCAAACCTTTATTACTGATCACTGCATCGAATTAGTACCTCATGGAATCATCCTCCAAAGACCTTTTAGCTACTCTGCTGGTCACTTGCTAGAGATGGGTAGTGTAAATTGCTAAAAATGAGACCTTCAATACTAATCCGATGTCGCCATTGATGTCTCATGCACGCTTCCTCGAAAAGCCATTCAGATTCTCTCCTGATCCTTTGGTAGAGATGGGTTCATGAAAATTACAAAAATCCAACAGTAATTACTGATCACTGCTAGTCATTAACTCCATCTGGCATGATACTCCAAAATCCTTCCAGAATTGCTTCTGGTGATTTGTTATAGGTCGAGTCTCGAAAATTCCGAAAAATAAGCAATTCTGAACGGCTTCGTGGTAGTCATTCATTCCTCACATAATGAGCCTCCTTAGTACATTCCAATTCGCTCCTGTTGACTTGGAAGAAATCAGTTCCTGAAATAGACTCGAAATGAGAAATTCACCTCGGATGTGCGCAACAGATAAATTTGAGAAGGAATCTTCCTGAAAGACCCGAGGAGTCACTTCTCGTCCTATGCTACAGAGCAGTGTGTGAAAATTATTCCAGATGAGAAAGACATGCCTAATCTGGTATCCTGATCTATTTCTCATGGAAACATCCACCAAAACACAAGTCTCTTCTCTCTTCAGGATTTGGTGGAGATTGATCGTGAAAATTGCTAAAAATGAGAAAGTTAGAACTCATCAATGCTATAAATCAGTGACAAATGGAATCATCCCCCAAAAGCCTTTCAGATTCGCTTCTTGTGATTTGGTGGAGATCAGTTCATGATTTGATGAAAATTACTCCAAAGGAGACAGTTCTTCCTGATCAATGTTAGTCATTAATGACACTTGGAATCATCCTCCCAAATCCTTTGATAATTAACTCCTGGTGATTGTGAATAAAATCGGTTGGTGAAAATTAGTAGGAAAGAGAAAATTCATTCCTCACCCGTCTTCTGATGAATTTCCCATGGAATCATCCACCGGAAAACAATTGCATTCTCTCTTGGTGTGTTGGAAGAGATTGGTTTGTGCAAATTACTCAAAGTACGAAAATCGTTCTTTACAAGCACCTAGTGGTAAAGACTCCAGCAATCCAGATTCTCTCCTCCTGAGTTTGTAGAGATTGGTTCATGAAAATGACTAAAAAATCAAACCTTTATTACTGATCACTGCATCGAATTAGTACCTCATGGAATCATCCTCCAAAGACCTTTTAGCTACTCTGCTGGTCACTTGCTAGAGATGGGCAGTGTAAATTTCTGAAAATGAGACATTCCTTACGAATGAGATGTATCCGTTGATGTCTCATGCTCTCTTCCTCAAAGCGCGATTCGGATTCTCTTCTGATGCTTTGTTAGAGATCGGTTCATGACAATTACTAACATTGAGACAGTTATTAGTGATCACCGCTAGTCATTAACTACATCTGCAATAATCCTCCAAAATCTTTTCAGATTTGCTTCTGGTGATTTGTTAGAGGTCGATTCTCGAAAATTCCGAAACATGAGAAATTCTTAACGGCTTAGTGCCAGTCATTCTTTACTCACATAATGATCCTCCTCGGTACATCTCAAATCGATCCTGTTGACTTGGAAGAAATCAGGTCCTGAAATATACTCAAAATGAGAAATTCATCTTTGTGCTGTGCGACAGATATTTTTGAGAGGGAATCTTGCTGAAAGCCCCGAGGAGTCACTTCTCGTCAGACGGTGCAGAGCAGTTTGTGAAAATTACTCAAAATGAGAACGTCATTCGTAATCAGCTATCCTGATGTCTTTCTCATGGGACCATCCACCAAAAAGCAAGTCTATTCTCTCTTTCGCATTTGGCAGAGATTTATCGTGAAAATGGCTAAAATAGAGAAAGTTATAACTGATCAATGCTAATAATCAATGACAAATGGAATCATCCTCCAAAAGCCTTTCAGATTGGCTCCTTGTGATTAGGTAGATATGAGTTGACGATTTGGTAGAAATGACTAAAAAGGAGGCATTTCTTTCTGATCAAGGTGAGCAATTAATTACACATGGAATCATCCTCCGTACTATATTCATAATTAGCTCCTTGTGATTTGGAATAAAATCGGTTCGTGAAAATTACTAGGAATGAGACAATTCATTTCTCATCCGTCTTCCGATAAATTTCCCAAGGAATCATCCAGCAGAAAAGCAAAGGCATTCTCCCTTGGTGTGTTGGAACAGATCGGTTCGTGCAAATGACTCAAGGTAGAAAATCATTCTTTAGAAGGCCCTAGTGGTGAAGACTCCAGCAATCCAGCTTCTCTCCTGGTGAGTTCGTAGCGATTGGTTCAAGAAAATTACTCCTAAGGAGACTTAAATTATTGACAAGTACTAGTGCTAAAGCTCTCCTCGAATGATTAACCAAAATGCTTTTTGATACGATGACACAGAACGGCACAGAACACGACACACAAAATTAACACACAACAAAGACACACACACATCGCGACACGGAAAGCATGACACACTAAACATCACACACACGACCCACAACATCTCACACACACTCACTCGCTCAACACAAAATGATCCACAACATGTCACACGCAACACAAGACGACCCAGAATATGTCGAGCGCTGTGGAGCGAGGGCTCCGGCTCGGCTTTTGCAGCGGCTCTGGCAAGGAATGGTGCCGGAGCTCTCGCCGGAGGGGAACACGGCAGGAGGGGGCCTGAGCCGCTTGGGCCTCTTTCCAAGGTGGCGGAAGCAGGCCTCCGCTCTCTGCCCTCTGCAGACCTGGCTGCCAGGTCAGTGCTTCCAGTTCCTCCTCCGCACTCGCTGTCGTCCTCCTCAGCGGCCGTGGGCGTCCTCGCTGGGGACGGGGCTCAGGGGGATGAAGGTGGGGAGGGGCCAGAGTCTCTTGAGCGGAGTGACTCTGTGGGGTGCCGTTAGAAAAGGAGATTTTGGTTGGGATGCTCCAGGTGTAATGGGAGGAGAGTGGAGGGCGGATCCCCGCTGTGTGGGAGAGGCAAACAGTGGAGCCTCCGAGACATTGCCGACTGAGATGGTAACTTACTTGTTTTTTTCCCCTTGGGCTGGGTTTAGTAGCAAGGAAAAAGAAGTCAAGCCTCAGAGTCTACTGCCCTCATGCGACAGAATGTGAGTGAGAGCAGCGAGCCTGTGACCGTTGGGGATGCCAGGCAAGAGCCCTCCATCTGGGCACCGAGCTATCGCCAGTCTCCATGAGAGAAGTGTCTGGTTTGGTGAGGACTCTACTCACGCCCCACCTGAGTCCGGGTCGGGAAGCCACATCCATTAGGGTTCGGTTTGTAAGCAAAGGTTCCTGATCAGCTGTAGTTCTGAGGGAGAAAAGGTCCCTTTTCAGAGGCTGCTCGTTTCTCTGGTCATGAACGGTGTCTTCTCCACAACTGAAGCTTGGATCCAAGAGGATGACTCCAGGTGGTGAGTTGCTTGCCTTGCTCTCCTGTTTCTCTGTTTTCTCTCCTGTGTTCACCAACTCTCTCTTTCTTTTCTCTCCTCTTCTCTCCTCGTGCCGTGTCCCTTCACAGGACACGGGTAGGTGTGCATTCCCACAAGGGAGGTCTCGGGAGCCATGGAAAAGTCGGAGCGGACGAAAATCATGCAGGGCAGTAGAAAGGCTGCGGAAAGTACCTGAAGAGACAAAGAACATGAGAAGGGGGAAGTCCAGCCTAAAACATGAGTGTAGTCTGTAAAGAGAAACAAGGGGAAGTCAAAGCCACAGAAACTCTTCAAGTTGCCGAAAGACAAGTAGGATGGGAAATTACTTCTTGAATCCAGTCTCTTGAAGATCTTAGGCTCAGTATGCGTGCCTATTTGGAGTTGCTGAGCAATCTGCCTTCTTCTGTTTGCTCTCCCTTCTAATCACTGAAAATCTACCTATCTCTTCTTTGTTTATTTTTATTATTATTATTATTCAACTCAGTTTGTGCAACTGGTGCTCCATGAGGAAATGATTTGTGTATTACTCCAAGGGGCTGCCCGGTGTCACTGTTGCTCCAGGAGGGAAATGATTTGAGCACTACCTGAATTGGCCACGCAGTGTCACCATTGCTCCGTCAGGGAAATGCTTTCTGCATTACTCCAAGTGGCCACCCAGTGTCACTGTTGGTCCAGGAGGGAAATGATTTGTGCATTACACTGACTGGCCACCCAGTGTCACTGTTGCTCCATGCGGGAAATGCTTTGTCCATGACCTGAATTGGCCACACACATCACTGTTGCTCCGGGGGTGGGGGGGAGGCGGGGGATTGTTTGTGTGTTACTCCTGAGTGGCCACGTCGTGTCACTCTTCCTCCATGAGGGAAATGCTTTGTGCATTACCCTGTGTGGCCACCCAAGACAACACACACAGCACAACACCGACGCACATACACACAGAACACGTCACACATACAGATGGGTAGTGTAAATTGCTAAAAAGGAGACATTCATTACTAATCAGATGTAGCCGTTGATGTCTCATGCACACTTCCTCGAAAAGGCAGTCAGATTCTGTCCTGATCCTTTAGTAGAGCTCAGTTTATGACAATTACTAAAATTCAGACAGTTATTACTGATCACTGCTAGTCATTAACTCCATCTGGAATGATCCTGCAAAATCCTTTCAGATTTGCTTCTGGTGATTTCTAAGAGATCGAGTCTCGAAAATTCCGAAACATGAGAAATCCTTAACGGCTTCGTGCCAGTCATTCTTTCCTCACATAATGATCCTCCTCGGTACATCTCAAATCGCTCCTGTTGACTTGGAAGAAATCAGGTCCTGAAACATACTCAAAATGAGAAATTCATCTTTGAGGTGTGCGACAGATAAATTTGAGAAGGAATCTTCCTGAAAGCCGCGAGGATTCACTTCTCACGCTATGTTACAGATCGGTTTGTGAAAATTCATATCAGAAAGTTATTCCTCCTCACGTCTCCTGCTATATTTCTCATGCAATCATGCAGCAAAAAACAATTGTATTCTCTCTTCAGGATTTGGTAAAGCTCGCTTCGTGAAAATGACTAAACATGAGGAAATCATTCTTAACAAGTACAAGTGATAAAGATTCCAGCAATAATCTTCCAGCTGTCAAAGTCAGATTCAAGACTCCCTGAATTTGTCAGACCACTCTGTAGATTAGCAAAACGCATTGCCAATGCACCCAGACAGATGTGAGTCTCCTGCAAAGCTCAAGCTAACTTATTTATATAGCTACTCTAAACCAATTTAACATAGGAGACAAAAGGAAGCGGAAACTGAGAACTATACATACATATCTTATTTTCACACGAACGTTTACCAGACTCCTACCTCAGGAGGTGCTCTAACTTAATTAGTTTGAGGACCCATGGACTCACACGCCCTAATGTTTCTCTTCCTGACATCTATATTTCAACAAAGCCTTCAAACAGCATATCTTGAAAGAATTATAATTTCAATACAATTTATTCCGCTTTCACACAACACTATTTCCAGTCTCTCAGGATGATGTGGAAGCAATCGGTTCGTGAACATTTCTAAAGATGAGAAATTCATCATTGATGTGTGCCACCGATAACTTTCTCAAAGAATCGTCTGGAGAGCCCGTAGGATTCACTTCCGGTCAAAGCTGCAGCTCTATTCCTGAAATTTCCTGAATAATGAGAAAGTAATGCCTTCTCAGGGCTTCTAATACATTTCTCATGGAGTCATCCGAGAAAGCCAGAAGGATTCTCGCCTCAGGATTCGATGAATATCACTCAGTGAAACTTACTACAAAGGAGCCAGTTATACCGGAAAAGTGCAAGTAATCAGTACCTCATGGAATCATCCTCCAAAGACCTTTTAGATACTCTCCTGCTCATTTGATAGAGATGGGCAGTGTAAATTGCTAAAAATGAGACCTTCAATACGAATCAGATGTAGCCATTGATGTCTCATGTACGCTTCCTCGAAAAGCCATTTGGATTGTCTCCTGATCCTTTGGGAGAGATCGGTTCATGAAAATTACAAAAATTCAACAGTAATTACTGATCACTGCTAGTTATTAACTCCATCTGGCATGATCCTCCAAAATCCTTTCAGATTTGCTTCTGGTGATTTGTTATAGGTCGAGTCTCGAAAATTCCAAAAAATAAGCAATTCTCAACGGCTTGGTGGTAGTCATAGAATCATAGAATCATAGAATCATAGAATATCAGGGTTGGAAGGGACCCCTGAAGGTCATCTAGTCCAACCCCCTGCTCGAAGCAGGACCAATTCCCAGTTAAATCATCCCACTTTGTGTCATCCCACTTTGAGTCATTCATGCCTCACATAATGAGCCTCCTTCGTACATTCCAATTCGCTCCTGTTGACTTGGAAGAAATCAGTCCTGAAATAGACTCAAAATAAGAAATTCATCTTGGATGTGCACAACAGATAAATTGGAGAAGGAATCTTCCTGAAAGACCCGGGGAGTCACTTCTCATCCTATGGTACAGAGCAGTGCGTGAAAATTACTCCCGATGAGAAAGACAAGCCTAATCTGGTATCCTGACCTATTTCTCATGGAAACATCCACCAAAAACACAAGTCTCTTATCTCTTCAGGATTTGGTGCAGATAGATCGTGAAAATTGCTAAAAATGAGAAAGTTCTAACTGACCAATACTGTAAAAGAGTGACAAATGGAAACATCCCCCAAAAGCCTTTCAGATTCGCTTCTTGTGTTTTGGTAGATATCAGTTGATGATTTGATGAAAATTACTCCAAATGAGACAGTTCTTCCTGATCAATGTTAGTCATTAATGACACTTGGAATCATCCTCCCAAATCCTTTGATAATTAACTCCTGGTGATTGTGAATAAAATCGGTTGGTGAAAATTAGTGGGAAAGAGAAAATTCATTCCTCACCCGTCTTCTGATGAATTTCCCATGGAATCACCCACCGGAAAAACAATTGCATTCTCTCTTGGTGCCTTGGAACAGATCGGTTTGTGCAAATTACTCAAAGGGCGAAAATCATTCTTTACAAGCACCTAGTGGTAAAGACTCCAGCAATCCAGCAATCCAGATTCTCTCCTCCTGAGTTTGTAGAGATTGGTTCATGAAAATGACTAAAAAAATCAAACCTTTATTACTGATCACTGCATCTAATTAGTACCTCATGGAATAATCCTCCAAAGACCTTTCAGATGCTCTGCTGGTCACTTGGTAGAGATGGGTAGTGTAAATTGCTAAAAATGAGACCTTCAATACTAATCAGATGTAGCCATTGATGTCTCAGGCATGCTTCCTCAAAAAGCCATTCAGATTCTCTCCTGATCCTTTGGTCGAGATCGGTTCATGAAAATTACAAAAATCCAACAGTAATTACTGATCACTGCTAGTCATGAACTCCATCTGGCATGATCCTCCAAAATCCATCCAGAATTGCTTCTGGTGATTTGTTTTAGGTCGAGTCTCGAAAATTCCGAAAAATAAGCAATTCTGAACGGCTTGGTGGTAGTCATTCATTCCTCACATAATGAGCCTCCTTAGTACATTCCAATTTGCTCCTGTTGACTTGGAAGAAATCAGTTCCTGAAATAGACTCAAAATGAGAAATTCATCTTGGATGTGCGCAACAGATCAATTGGAGAAGGAATCTTCATGAAAGACCCGAGGATTCACTTCTCGTCCTATGGTACAGAGTAGTGCGTGAAAATTATTCCAGATGAGAAAGACATGCCTAATCTGGTATCCTGATCTATTTCTCATGGAAACATCCACCAAAACACAAGTCTCTTCTCTCTTCAGGATTTGGTGGAGATTGATCGTGAAAATTGCTAAAAATGAGAAAGTTAGAACTGATCAATGCTATAAATCAGTGACAAATGGAATCATCCCCCAAAAGCCTTTCAGATTCGCTTCTTGTGATTTGGTAGAGATCAGTTCATGATTTGATGAAAATTACTTCAAATGAGACAGTTCTTTCTGATCAATGTTAGTCATTAATGACACTTGGAATCATCCTCCCAAATCCTTTGATAATTAACTCCTGGTGATTGTGAATAAAATCGGTTGGTGAAAATTAGTAGGAAAGAGAAAATTCATTCCTCACCCGTCTTCTGATGAATTTCCCATGGAATCATCCACCAGAAAACAATTGCATTCTCTCTTGGTGCGCTGGAAGAGATCGGTTTGTGCAAATTACTCAAAGTACGAAAATTGTTCTTTACAAGCACCTAGTGGTAAAGACTCCAGCAATCCAGATTCTCTCCTCCTCAGTTTGTAGAGATTGGTTCATGAAAATGACTAAAAAATCAAACCTTTATTACTGATCACTGCATCTAATTAGTACCTCATGGAATCATCCTCCAAAGACCTTTTAGCTACTCTGCTGGTCACTTGCTAGAGATGGGTAGTGTAAATTGCTAAAAATGAGACCTTCAATACTAATCCGATGTCGCCATTGATGTCTCATGCACGCTTCCTCGAAAAGCCATTCAGATTCTCTCCTGATCCTTTGGTAGAGATGGGTTCATGAAAATTACAAAAATCCAACAGTAATTACTGATCACTGCTAGTCATTAACTCCATCTGGCATGATACTCCAAAATCCTTCCAGAATTGCTTCTGGTGATTTGTTATAGGTCGAGTCTCAAAAATTCCGAAAAATAAGCAATTCTGAACGGCTTCGTGGTAGTCATTCATTCCTCACATAATGAGCCTCCTTAGTACATTCCAATTCGCTCCTGTTGACTTGGAAGAAATCAGTTCCTGAAATAGACTCGAAATGAGAAATTCACCTCGGATGTGCGCAACAGATAAATTTGAGAAGGAATCTTCCTGAAAGACCCGAGGATTCACTTCTCGTCCTATGCTACAGAGCAGTGTGTGAAAATTATTCCAGATGAGAAAGACATGCCTAATCTGGTATCCTGATCTATTTCTCATGGAAACATCCACCAAAACACAAGTCTCTTCTCTCTTCAGGATTTGGTGGAGATTGATCGTGAAAATTGCTAAAAATGAGAAAGTTAGAACTCATCAATGCTATAAATCAGTGACAAATGGAATCATCCCCCAAAAGCCTTTCAGATTCGCTTCTTGTGATTTGGTAGAGATCAGTTCATGATTTGATGAAAATTACTCCAAAGGAGACAGTTCTTCCTGATCAATGTTAATCATTAATGACACTTGGAATCATCCTCCCAAATCCTTTGATAATTAACTCCTGGTGATTGTGAATAAAATCGGTTGGTGAAAATTAGTAGGAAAGAGAAAATTCATTCCTCACCCGTCTTCTGATGAATTTCCCATGGAATCATCCACCGGAAAACAATTGCATTCTCTCTTGGTGTGTTGGAAGAGATCGGTTTGTGCAAATTACTCAAAGTACGAAAATCGTTCTTTACAAGCACCTAGTGGTAAAGACTCCAGCAATCCAGATTCTCTCCTCCTGAGTTTGTAGAGATTGGTTCATGAAAATGACTAAAAAATCAAACCTTTATTACTGATCACTGCATCGAATTAGTACCTCATGGAATCATCCTCCAAAGACCTTTTAGCTACTCTGCTGGTCACTTGCTAGAGATGGGCAGTGTAAATTTCTGAAAATGAGACATTCCTTACGAATGAGATGTATCCGTTGATGTCTCATGCTCTCTTCCTCAAAGCGCGATTCGGATTCTCTTCTGATGCTTTGTTAGAGATCGGTTCATGACAATTACTAACATTGAGACAGTTATTAGTGATCACCGCTAGTCATTAACTACATCTGCAATAATCCTCCAAAATCTTTTCAGATTTGCTTCTGGTGATTTGTTAGAGGTCGATTCTCGAAAATTCCGAAACATGAGAAATTCTTAACGGCTTAGTGCCAGTCATTCTTTACTCACATAATGATCCTCCTCGGTACATCTCAAATCGATCCTGTTGACTTGGAAGAAATCAGGTCCTGAAATATACTCAAAATGAGAAATTCATCTTTGTGCTGTGCGACAGATATTTTTGAGAGGGAATCTTGCTGAAAGCCCCGAGGAGTCACTTCTCGTCAGACGGTGCAGAGCAGTTTGTGAAAATTACTCAAAATGAGAACGTCATTCGTAATCAGCTATCCTGATGTCTTTCTCATGGGACCATCCACCAAAAAGCAAGTCTATTCTCTCTTTCGCATTTGGCAGAGATTTATCGTGAAAATGGCTAAAATAGAGAAAGTTATAACTGATCAATGCTAATAATCAATGACAAATGGAATCATCCTCCAAAAGCCTTTCAGATTGGCTCCTTGTGATTAGGTAGATATGAGTTGACGATTTGGTAGAAATGACTAAAAAGGAGGCATTTCTTTCTGATCAAGGTGAGCAATTAATTACACATGGAATCATCCTCCGTACTATATTCATAATTAGCTCCTTGTGATTTGGAATAAAATCGGTTCGTGAAAATTACTAGGAATGAGACAATTCATTTCTCATCCGTCTTCCGAT
Organism: Eretmochelys imbricata; assembly: GCF_965152235.1. Lineage (NCBI taxonomy): Eukaryota > Metazoa > Chordata > Testudines > Cheloniidae > Eretmochelys > Eretmochelys imbricata. The sequence goes on along the minus strand of NW_027554341.1, from coordinate 2,125,429 downwards.
AAATTTCCCAAGGAATCATCCAGCAGAAAAGCAAAGGCATTCTCCCTTGGTGTGTTGGAACAGATCGGTTCGTGCAAATGACTCAAGGTAGAAAATCATTCTTTAGAAGGCCCTAGTGGTGAAGACTCCAGCAATCCAGCTTCTCTCCTGGTGAGTTCGTAGCGATTGGTTCAAGAAAATTACTCCTAAGGAGACTTAAATTATTGACAAGTACTAGTGCTAAAGCTCTCCTCGAATGATTAACCAAAATGCTTTTTGATACGATGACACAGAACGGCACAGAACACGACACACAAAATTAACACACAACAAAGACACACACACATCGCGACACGGAAAGCATGACACACTAAACATCACACACACGACCCACAACATCTCACACACACTCACTCGCTCAACACAAAATGATCCACAACATGTCACACGCAACACAAGACGACCCAGAATATGTCGAGCGCTGTGGAGCGAGGGCTCCGGCTCGGCTTTTGCAGCGGCTCTGGCAAGGAATGGTGCCGGAGCTCTCGCCGGAGGGGAACACGGCAGGAGGGGGCCTGAGCCGCTTGGGCCTCTTTCCAAGGTGGCGGAAGCAGGCCTCCGCTCTCTGCCCTCTGCAGACCTGGCTGCCAGGTCAGTGCTTCCAGTTCCTCCTCCGCACTCGCTGTCGTCCTCCTCAGCGGCCGTGGGCGTCCTCGCTGGGGACGGGGCTCAGGGGGATGAAGGTGGGGAGGGGCCAGAGTCTCTTGAGCGGAGTGACTCTGTGGGGTGCCGTTAGAAAAGGAGATTTTGGTTGGGATGCTCCAGGTGTAATGGGAGGAGAGTGGAGGGCGGATCCCCGCTGTGTGGGAGAGGCAAACAGTGGAGCCTCCGAGACATTGCCGACTGAGATGGTAACTTACTTGTTTTTTTCCCCTTGGGCTGGGTTTAGTAGCAAGGAAAAAGAAGTCAAGCCTCAGAGTCTACTGCCCTCATGCGACAGAATGTGAGTGAGAGCAGCGAGCCTGTGACCGTTGGGGATGCCAGGCAAGAGCCCTCCATCTGGGCACCGAGCTATCGCCAGTCTCCATGAGAGAAGTGTCTGGTTTGGTGAGGACTCTACTCACGCCCCACCTGAGTCCGGGTCGGGAAGCCACATCCATTAGGGTTCGGTTTGTAAGCAAAGGTTCCTGATCAGCTGTAGTTCTGAGGGAGAAAAGGTCCCTTTTCAGAGGCTGCTCGTTTCTCTGGTCATGAACGGTGTCTTCTCCACAACTGAAGCTTGGATCCAAGAGGATGACTCCAGGTGGTGAGTTGCTTGCCTTGCTCTCCTGTTTCTCTGTTTTCTCTCCTGTGTTCACCAACTCTCTCTTTCTTTTCTCTCCTCTTCTCTCCTCGTGCCGTGTCCCTTCACAGGACACGGGTAGGTGTGCATTCCCACAAGGGAGGTCTCGGGAGCCATGGAAAAGTCGGAGCGGACGAAAATCATGCAGGGCAGTAGAAAGGCTGCGGAAAGTACCTGAAGAGACAAAGAACATGAGAAGGGGGAAGTCCAGCCTAAAACATGAGTGTAGTCTGTAAAGAGAAACAAGGGGAAGTCAAAGCCACAGAAACTCTTCAAGTTGCCGAAAGACAAGTAGGATGGGAAATTACTTCTTGAATCCAGTCTCTTGAAGATCTTAGGCTCAGTATGCGTGCCTATTTGGAGTTGCTGAGCAATCTGCCTTCTTCTGTTTGCTCTCCCTTCTAATCACTGAAAATCTACCTATCTCTTCTTTGTTTATTTTTATTATTATTATTATTCAACTCAGTTTGTGCAACTGGTGCTCCATGAGGAAATGATTTGTGTATTACTCCAAGGGGCTGCCCGGTGTCACTGTTGCTCCAGGAGGGAAATGATTTGAGCACTACCTGAATTGGCCACGCAGTGTCACCATTGCTCCGTCAGGGAAATGCTTTCTGCATTACTCCAAGTGGCCACCCAGTGTCACTGTTGGTCCAGGAGGGAAATGATTTGTGCATTACACTGACTGGCCACCCAGTGTCACTGTTGCTCCATGCGGGAAATGCTTTGTCCATGACCTGAATTGGCCACACACATCACTGTTGCTCCGGGGGTGGGGGGGAGGCGGGGGATTGTTTGTGTGTTACTCCTGAGTGGCCACGTCGTGTCACTCTTCCTCCATGAGGGAAATGCTTTGTGCATTACCCTGTGTGGCCACCCAAGACAACACACACAGCACAACACCGACGCACATACACACAGAACACGTCACACATACAGATGGGTAGTGTAAATTGCTAAAAAGGAGACATTCATTACTAATCAGATGTAGCCGTTGATGTCTCATGCACACTTCCTCGAAAAGGCAGTCAGATTCTGTCCTGATCCTTTAGTAGAGCTCAGTTTATGACAATTACTAAAATTCAGACAGTTATTACTGATCACTGCTAGTCATTAACTCCATCTGGAATGATCCTGCAAAATCCTTTCAGATTTGCTTCTGGTGATTTCTAAGAGATCGAGTCTCGAAAATTCCGAAACATGAGAAATCCTTAACGGCTTCGTGCCAGTCATTCTTTCCTCACATAATGATCCTCCTCGGTACATCTCAAATCGCTCCTGTTGACTTGGAAGAAATCAGGTCCTGAAACATACTCAAAATGAGAAATTCATCTTTGAGGTGTGCGACAGATAAATTTGAGAAGGAATCTTCCTGAAAGCCGCGAGGATTCACTTCTCACGCTATGTTACAGATCGGTTTGTGAAAATTCATATCAGAAAGTTATTCCTCCTCACGTCTCCTGCTATATTTCTCATGCAATCATGCAGCAAAAAACAATTGTATTCTCTCTTCAGGATTTGGTAAAGCTCGCTTCGTGAAAATGACTAAACATGAGGAAATCATTCTTAACAAGTACAAGTGATAAAGATTCCAGCAATAATCTTCCAGCTGTCAAAGTCAGATTCAAGACTCCCTGAATTTGTCAGACCACTCTGTAGATTAGCAAAACGCATTGCCAATGCACCCAGACAGATGTGAGTCTCCTGCAAAGCTCAAGCTAACTTATTTATATAGCTACTCTAAACCAATTTAACATAGGAGACAAAAGGAAGCGGAAACTGAGAACTATACATACATATCTTATTTTCACACGAACGTTTACCAGACTCCTACCTCAGGAGGTGCTCTAACTTAATTAGTTTGAGGACCCATGGACTCACACGCCCTAATGTTTCTCTTCCTGACATCTATATTTCAACAAAGCCTTCAAACAGCATATCTTGAAAGAATTATAATTTCAATACAATTTATTCTGCTTTCACACAACACTATTTCCAGTCTCTCAGGATGATGTGGAAGCAATCGGTTCGTGAACATTTCTAAAGATGAGAAATTCATCATTGATGTGTGCCACCGATAACTTTCTCAAAGAATCGTCTGGAGAGCCCGTAGGATTCACTTCCGGTCAAAGCTGCAGCTCTATTCCTGAAATTTCCTGAATAATGAGAAAGTAATGCCTTCTCAGGGCTTCTAATACATTTCTCATGGAGTCATCCGAGAAAGCCAGAAGGATTCTCGCCTCAGGATTCGATGAATATCACTCAGTGAAACTTACTACAAAGGAGCCAGTTATACCGGAAAAGTGCAAGTAATCAGTACCTCATGGAATCATCCTCCAAAGACCTTTTAGATACTCTCCTGCTCATTTGATAGAGATGGGCAGTGTAAATTGCTAAAAATGAGACCTTCAATACGAATCAGATGTAGCCATTGATGTCTCATGTACGCTTCCTCGAAAAGCCATTTGGATTGTCTCCTGATCCTTTGGGAGAGATCGGTTCATGAAAATTACAAAAATTCAACAGTAATTACTGATCACTGCTAGTTATTAACTCCATCTGGCATGATCCTCCAAAATCCTTTCAGATTTGCTTCTGGTGATTTGTTATAGGTCGAGTCTCGAAAATTCCAAAAAATAAGCAATTCTCAACGGCTTGGTGGTAGTCATAGAATCATAGAATCATAGAATCATAGAATATCAGGGTTGGAAGGGACCCCTGAAGGTCATCTAGTCCAACCCCCTGCTCGAAGCAGGACCAATTCCCAGTTAAATCATCCCACTTTGTGTCATCCCACTTTGAGTCATTCATGCCTCACATAATGAGCCTCCTTCGTACATTCCAATTCGCTCCTGTTGACTTGGAAGAAATCAGTCCTGAAATAGACTCAAAATAAGAAATTCATCTTGGATGTGCACAACAGATAAATTGGAGAAGGAATCTTCCTGAAAGACCCGGGGAGTCACTTCTCATCCTATGGTACAGAGCAGTGCGTGAAAATTACTCCCGATGAGAAAGACAAGCCTAATCTGGTATCCTGACCTATTTCTCATGGAAACATCCACCAAAAACACAAGTCTCTTATCTCTTCAGGATTTGGTGCAGATAGATCGTGAAAATTGCTAAAAATGAGAAAGTTCTAACTGACCAATACTGTAAAAGAGTGACAAATGGAAACATCCCCCAAAAGCCTTTCAGATTCGCTTCTTGTGTTTTGGTAGATATCAGTTGATGATTTGATGAAAATTACTCCAAATGAGACAGTTCTTCCTGATCAATGTTAGTCATTAATGACACTTGGAATCATCCTCCCAAATCCTTTGATAATTAACTCCTGGTGATTGTGAATAAAATCGGTTGGTGAAAATTAGTGGGAAAGAGAAAATTCATTCCTCACCCGTCTTCTGATGAATTTCCCATGGAATCACCCACCGGAAAAACAATTGCATTCTCTCTTGGTGCCTTGGAACAGATCGGTTTGTGCAAATTACTCAAAGGGCGAAAATCATTCTTTACAAGCACCTAGTGGTAAAGACTCCAGCAATCCAGCAATCCAGATTCTCTCCTCCTGAGTTTGTAGAGATTGGTTCATGAAAATGACTAAAAAAATCAAACCTTTATTACTGATCACTGCATCTAATTAGTACCTCATGGAATAATCCTCCAAAGACCTTTCAGATGCTCTGCTGGTCACTTGGTAGAGATGGGTAGTGTAAATTGCTAAAAATGAGACCTTCAATACTAATCAGATGTAGCCATTGATGTCTCAGGCATGCTTCCTCAAAAAGCCATTCAGATTCTCTCCTGATCCTTTGGTCGAGATCGGTTCATGAAAATTACAAAAATCCAACAGTAATTACTGATCACTGCTAGTCATGAACTCCATCTGGCATGATCCTCCAAAATCCATCCAGAATTGCTTCTGGTGATTTGTTATAGGTCGAGTCTCGAAAATTCCGAAAAATAAGCAATTCTGAACGGCTTGGTGGTAGTCATTCATTCCTCACATAATGAGCCTCCTTAGTACATTCCAATTTGCTCCTGTTGACTTGGAAGAAATCAGTTCCTGAAATAGACTCAAAATGAGAAATTCATCTTGGATGTGCGCAACAGATCAATTGGAGAAGGAATCTTCATGAAAGACCCGAGGATTCACTTCTCGTCCTATGGTACAGAGTAGTGCGTGAAAATTATTCCAGATGAGAAAGACATGCCTAATCTGGTATCCTGATCTATTTCTCATGGAAACATCCACCAAAACACAAGTCTCTTCTCTCTTCAGGATTTGGTGGAGATTGATCGTGAAAATTGCTAAAAATGAGAAAGTTAGAACTGATCAATGCTATGAATCAGTGACAAATGGAATCATCCCCCAAAAGCCTTTCAGATTCGCTTCTTGTGATTTGGTAGAGATCAGTTCATGATTTGATGAAAATTACTTCAAATGAGACAGTTCTTTCTGATCAATGTTAGTCATTAATGACACTTGGAATCATCCTCCCAAATCCTTTGATAATTAACTCCTGGTGATTGTGAATAAAATCGGTTGGTGAAAATTAGTAGGAAAGAGAAAATTCATTCCTCACCCGTCTTCTGATGAATTTCCCATGGAATCATCCACCGGAAAACAATTGCATTCTCTCTTGGTGCGCTGGAAGAGATCGGTTTGTGCAAATTACTCAAAGTACGAAAATCGTTCTTTACAAGCACCTAGTCGTAAAGACTCCAGCAATCCAGATTCTCTCCTCCTCAGTTTGTAGAGATTGGTTCATGAAAATGACTAAAAAATCAAACCTTTATTACTGATCACTGCATCTAATTAGTACCTCATGGAATCATCCTCCAAAGACCTTTTAGCTACTCTGCTGGTCACTTGCTAGAGATGGGTAGTGTAAATTGCTAAAAATGAGACCTTCAATACTATTCCGATGTCGCCATTGATGTCTCATGCACGCTTCCTCGAAAAGCCATTCAGATTCTCTCCTGATCCTTTGGTAGAGATGGGTTCATGAAAATTACAAAAATCCAACAGTAATTACTGATCACTGCTAGTCATTAACTCCATCTGGCATGATCCTCCAAAATCCTTCCAGAATTGCTTCTGGTGATTTGTTATAGGTCGAGTCTCGAAAATTCCGAAAAATAAGCAATTCTGAACGGCTTCGTGGTAGTCATTCATTCCTCACATAATGAGCCTCCTTAGTACATTCCAATTTGCTCCTGTTGACTTGGAAGAAATCAGTTCCTGAAATAGACTCGAAATGAGAAATTCACCTTGGATGTGCGCAACAGATAAATTTGAGAAGGAATCTTCCTGAAAGACCCGAGGATTCACTTCTCGTCCTATGCTACAGAGCAGTGCGTGAAAATTATTCCAGATGAGAAAGACATGCCTAATCTGGTATCCTGATCTATTTCTCATGGAAACATCCACCAAAACACAAGTCTCTTCTCTCTTTAGGATTTGGTGGAGATTGATGGTGAAAATTGCTAAAAATGAGAAAGTTAGAAATGATCAATGCTTAAAATCAGTGACAAATGGAATCATCCCCCAAAAGCCTTTCAGATTCGCTTCTTGTGATTTGGTAGAGATCAGTTCATGATTTGATGAAAATTACTCCAAAGGAGACAGTTCTTCCTGATCAATGTTAGTCATTAATGACACTTGGAATCATCCTCCCAAATCCTTTGATAATTAACTCCTGGGGATTGTGAATAAAATCGGTCGGTGAAAATTAGTAGGAAAGAGAAAATTCATTCCTCACCCATCTTCTGATGAATTTCCCATGGAATCATCCACCGGAAAACAATTGCATTCTCTCTTGGTGCGCTGGAAGAGATCGGTTTGTGCAAATTACTCAAAGTACGAAAATCGTTCTTTACAAGCACCTAGTGGTAAAGACTCCAGCAATCCAGATTCTCTCCTCTTCAGTTTGTAGAGATTGGTCTATGAAAATGACTAAAAAATCAAACCTTTATTACTGATCACTGCATCTAATTAGTACATCATGGAATCATCCTCCAAAGACCTTTTAGCTACTCTGCTGGTCACTTGCTAGAGATGGGTAGTGTAAATTGCTAAAAATGAGACCTTCAATACTAATCCGATGTAGCCATTGATGTCTCATGCACGCTTCCTCGAAAAGCCATTCAGATTCTCTCCTGATCCTTTGGTAGAGATGAGTTCATGAAAATTACAAAAATACCAACAGTAATTACTGATCACTGCTAGTCATTAACTCCATATGGCATGATCCTCCAAAATCCATCCAGAATTGCTTCTGGTGATTTGTTATAGGTCGAGTCTCGAAAATTCCGAAAAATAAGCAATTCTGAACGGCTTCGTGGTAGTCATTCATTCCTCACATAATGAGCCTCCTTAGTACATTCCAATTTGCTCCTGTTGACTTGGAAGAAATCAGTTCCTGAAATAGACTCAAAATGAGAAATTCATCTTGGATGTGCGCAACAGATCAATTTGAGAAGGAATAATCATGAAAGACCCGAGGATTCACTTCTCGTCCTATGGTACAGAGGAGTGCGTGAAAATTATTCCAGATGAGAAAGACATGCCTAATCTGGTATCCTGATCTATTTCTCATGGAAACATCCACCAAAACACAAGTCTCTTCTCTCTTCAGGATTTGGTGGAGATTGATCGTGAAAATTGCTAAAAATGAGAAAGTTAGAACTCATCAATGCTATAAATCAGTGACAAATGGAATCATCCCCCAAAAGCCTTTCAGATTCGCTTCTTGTGATTTGGTAGAGATCAGTTCATGATTTGATGAAAATTACTCCAAAGGAGACAGTTCTTCCTGATCAATGTTAGTCATTAATGACACTTGGAATCATCCTCCCAAATCCTTTGATAATTAACTCCTGGTGATTGTGAATAAAATCGGTTGGTGAAAATTAGTAGGAAAGAGAAAATTCATTCCTCACCCGTCTTCTGATGAATTTCCCATGGAATCATCCACCGGAAAACAATTGCATTCTCTCTTGGTGCGCTGGAAGAGATCGGTTTGTGCAAATTACTCAAAGTACGAAAATCGTTCTTTACAAGCACCTAGTCGTAAAGACTCCAGCAATCCAGATTCTCTCCTCCTCAGTTTGTAGAGATTGGTTCATGAAAATGACTAAAAAATCAAACCTTTATTACTGATCACTGCATCTAATTAGTACCTCATGGAATCATCCTCCAAAGACCTTTTAGCTACTCTGCTGGTCACTTGCTAGAGATGGGTAGTGTAAATTGCTAAAAATGAGACCTTCAATACTATTCCGATGTCGCCATTGATGTCTCATGCACGCTTCCTCGAAAAGCCATTCAGATTCTCTCCTGATCCTTTGGTAGAGATGGGTTCATGAAAATTACAAAAATCCAACAGTAATTACTGATCACTGCTAGTCATTAACTCCATCTGGCATGATCCTCCAAAATCCTTCCAGAATTGCTTCTGGTGATTTGTTATAGGTCGAGTCTCGAAAATTCCGAAAAATAAGCAATTCTGAACGGCTTCGTGGTAGTCATTCATTCCTCACATAATGAGCCTCCTTAGTACATTCCAATTTGCTCCTGTTGACTTGGAAGAAATCAGTTCCTGAAATAGACTCGAAATGAGAAATTCACCTTGGATGTGCGCAACAGATAAATTTGAGAAGGAATCTTCCTGAAAGACTCCAGCAATCCAGATTCTCTCCTCCTCAGTTTGTAGAGATTGGTTCATGAAAATGACTAAAAAATCAAACCTTTATTACTGATCACTGCATCGAATTAGTACCTCATGGAATCATCCTCCAAAGACCTTTTAGCTACTCTGCTGGTCACTTGCTAGAGATGGGCAGTGTAAATTTCTGAAAATGAGACATTCCTTACGAATGAGATGTATCCGTTGATGTCTCATGCTCTCTTCCTCAAAGCGCGATTCGGATTCTCTTCTGATGCTTTGTTAGAGATCGGTTCATGACAATTACTAACATTGAGACAGTTATTAGTGATCACCGCTAGTCATTAACTACATCTGCAATAATCCTCCAAAATCTTTTCAGATTTGCTTCTGGTGATTTGTTAGAGGTCGATTCTCGAAAATTCCGAAACATGAGAAATTCTTAACGGCTTAGTGCCAGTCATTCTTTACTCACATAATGATCCTCCTCGGTACATCTCAAATCGATCCTGTTGACTTGGAAGAAATCAGGTCCTGAAATATACTCAAAATGAGAAATTCATCTTTGTGCTGTGCGACAGATATTTTTGAGAGGGAATCTTGCTGAAAGCCCCGAGGAGTCACTTCTCGTCAGACGGTGCAGAGCAGTTTGTGAAAATTACTCAAAATGAGAACGTCATTCGTAATCAGCTATCCTGATGTCTTTCTCATGGGACCATCCACCAAAAAGCAAGTCTATTCTCTCTTTCGCATTTGGCAGAGATTTATCGTGAAAATGGCTAAAATAGAGAAAGTTATAACTGATCAATGCTAATAATCAATGACAAATGGAATCATCCTCCAAAAGCCTTTCAGATTGGCTCCTTGTGATTAGGTAGATATGAGTTGACGATTTGGTAGAAATGACTAAAAAGGAGGCATTTCTTTCTGATCAAGGTGAGCAATTAATTACACATGGAATCATCCTCCGTACTATATTCATAATTAGCTCCTTGTGATTTGGAATAAAATCGGTTCGTGAAAATTACTAGGAATGAGACAATTCATTTCTCATCCGTCTTCCGATAAATTTCCCAAGGAATCATCCAGCAGAAAAGCAAAGGCATTCTCCCTTGGTGTGTTGGAACAGATCGGTTCGTGCAAATGACTCAAGGTAGAAAATCATTCTTTAGAAGGCCCTAGTGGTGAAGACTCCAGCAATCCAGCTTCTCTCCTGGTGAGTTCGTAGCGATTGGTTCAAGAAAATTACTCCTAAGGAGACTTAAATTATTGACAAGTACTAGTGCTAAAGCTCTCCTCGAATGATTAACCAAAATGCTTTTTGATACGATGACACAGAACGGCACAGAACACGACACACAAAATTAACACACAACAAAGACACACACACATCGCGACACGGAAAGCATGACACACTAAACATCACACACACGACCCACAACATCTCACACACACTCACTCGCTCAACACAAAATGATCCACAACATGTCACACGCAACACAAGACGACCCAGAATATGTCGAGCGCTGTGGAGCGAGGGCTCCGGCTCGGCTTTTGCAGCGGCTCTGGCAAGGAATGGTGCCGGAGCTCTCGCCGGAGGGGAACACGGCAGGAGGGGGCCTGAGCCGCTTGGGCCTCTTTCCAAGGTGGCGGAAGCAGGCCTCCGCTCTCTGCCCTCTGCAGACCTGGCTGCCAGGTCAGTGCTTCCAGTTCCTCCTCCGCACTCGCTGTCGTCCTCCTCAGCGGCCGTGGGCGTCCTCGCTGGGGACGGGGCTCAGGGGGATGAAGGTGGGGAGGGGCCAGAGTCTCTTGAGCGGAGTGACTCTGTGGGGTGCCGTTAGAAAAGGAGATTTTGGTTGGGATGCTCCAGGTGTAATGGGAGGAGAGTGGAGGGCGGATCCCCGCTGTGTGGGAGAGGCAAACAGTGGAGCCTCCGAGACATTGCCGACTGAGATGGTAACTTACTTGTTTTTTTCCCCTTGGGCTGGGTTTAGTAGCAAGGAAAAAGAAGTCAAGCCTCAGAGTCTACTGCCCTCATGCGACAGAATGTGAGTGAGAGCAGCGAGCCTGTGACCGTTGGGGATGCCAGGCAAGAGCCCTCCATCTGGGCACCGAGCTATCGCCAGTCTCCATGAGAGAAGTGTCTGGTTTGGTGAGGACTCTACTCACGCCCCACCTGAGTCCGGGTCGGGAAGCCACATCCATTAGGGTTCGGTTTGTAAGCAAAGGTTCCTGATCAGCTGTAGTTCTGAGGGAGAAAAGGTCCCTTTTCAGAGGCTGCTCATTTCTCTGGTCATGAACGGTGTCTTCTCCACAACTGAAGCTTGGATCCAAGAGGATGACTCCAGGTGGTGAGTTGCTTGCCTTGCTCTCCTGTTTCTCTGTTTTCTCTCCTGTGTTCACCAACTCTCTCTTTCTTTTCTCTCCTCTTCTCTCCTCGTGCCGTGTCCCTTCACAGGACACGGGTAGGTGTGCATTCCCACAAGGGAGGTCTCGGGAGCCATGGAAAAGTCGGAGCGGACGAAAATCATGCAGGGCAGTAGAAAGGCTGCGGAAAGTACCTGAAGAGACAAAGAACATGAGAAGGGGGAAGTCCAGCCTAAAACATGAGTGTAGTCTGTAAAGAGAAACAAGGGGAAGTCAAAGCCACAGAAACTCTTCAAGTTGCCGAAAGACAAGTAGGATGGGAAATTACTTCTTGAATCCAGTCTCTTGAAGATCTTAGGCTCAGTATGCGTGCCTATTTGGAGTTGCTGAGCAATCTGCCTTCTTCTGTTTGCTCTCCCTTCTAATCACTGAAAATCTACCTATCTCTTCTTTGTTTATTTTTATTATTATTATTATTCAACTCAGTTTGTGCAACTGGTGCTCCATGAGGAAATGATTTGTGTATTACTCCAAGGGGCTGCCCGGTGTCACTGTTGCTCCAGGAGGGAAATGATTTGAGCACTACCTGAATTGGCCACGCAGTGTCACCATTGCTCCGTCAGGGAAATGCTTTCTGCATTACTCCAAGTGGCCACCCAGTGTCACTGTTGGTCCAGGAGGGAAATGATTTGTGCATTACACTGACTGGCCACCCAGTGTCACTGTTGCTCCATGCGGGAAATGCTTTGTCCATGACCTGAATTGGCCACACACATCACTGTTGCTCCGGGGGTGGGGGGGAGGCGGGGGATTGTTTGTGTGTTACTCCTGAGTGGCCACGTCGTGTCACTCTTCCTCCATGAGGGAAATGCTTTGTGCATTACCCTGTGTGGCCACCCAAGACAACACACACAGCACAACACCGACGCACATACACACAGAACACGTCACACATACAGATGGGTAGTGTAAATTGCTAAAAAGGAGACATTCATTACTAATCAGATGTAGCCGTTGATGTCTCATGCACACTTCCTCGAAAAGGCAGTCAGATTCTGTCCTGATCCTTTAGTAGAGCTCAGTTTATGACAATTACTAAAATTCAGACAGTTATTACTGATCACTGCTAGTCATTAACTCCATCTGGAATGATCCTGCAAAATCCTTTCAGATTTGCTTCTGGTGATTTCTAAGAGATCGAGTCTCGAAAATTCCGAAACATGAGAAATCCTTAACGGCTTCGTGCCAGTCATTCTTTCCTCACATAATGATCCTCCTCGGTACATCTCAAATCGCTCCTGTTGACTTGGAAGAAATCAGGTCCTGAAACATACTCAAAATGAGAAATTCATCTTTGAGGTGTGCGACAGATAAATTTGAGAAGGAATCTTCCTGAAAGCCGCGAGGATTCACTTCTCACGCTATGTTACAGATCGGTTTGTGAAAATTCATATCAGAAAGTTATTCCTCCTCACGTCTCCTGCTATATTTCTCATGCAATCATGCAGCAAAAAACAATTGTATTCTCTCTTCAGGATTTGGTAAAGCTCGCTTCGTGAAAATGACTAAACATGAGGAAATCATTCTTAACAAGTACAAGTGATAAAGATTCCAGCAATAATCTTCCAGCTGTCAAAGTCAGATTCAAGACTCCCTGAATTTGTCAGACCACTCTGTAGATTAGCAAAACGCATTGCCAATGCACCCAGACAGATGTGAGTCTCCTGCAAAGCTCAAGCTAACTTATTTATATAGCTACTCTAAACCAATTTAACATAGGAGACAAAAGGAAGCGGAAACTGAGAACTATACATACATATCTTATTTTCACACGAACGTTTACCAGACTCCTACCTCAGGAGGTGCTCTAACTTAATTAGTTTGAGGACCCATGGACTCACACGCCCTAATGTTTCTCTTCCTGACATCTATATTTCAACAAAGCCTTCAAACAGCATATCTTGAAAGAATTATAATTTCAATACAATTTATTCTGCTTTCACACAACACTATTTCCAGTCTCTCAGGATGATGTGGAAGCAATCGGTTCGTGAACATTTCTAAAGATGAGAAATTCATCATTGATGTGTGCCACCGATAACTTTCTCAAAGAATCGTCTGGAGAGCCCGTAGGATTCACTTCCGGTCAAAGCTGCAGCTCTATTCCTGAAATTTCCTGAATAATGAGAAAGTAATGCCTTCTCAGGGCTTCTAATACATTTCTCATGGAGTCATCCGAGAAAGCCAGAAGGATTCTCGCCTCAGGATTCGATGAATATCACTCAGTGAAACTTACTACAAAGGAGCCAGTTATACCGGAAAAGTGCAAGTAATCAGTACCTCATGGAATCATCCTCCAAAGACCTTTTAGATACTCTCCTGCTCATTTGATAGAGATGGGCAGTGTAAATTGCTAAAAATGAGACCTTCAATACGAATCAGATGTAGCCATTGATGTCTCATGTACGCTTCCTCGAAAAGCCATTTGGATTGTCTCCTGATCCTTTGGGAGAGATCGGTTCATGAAAATTACAAAAATTCAACAGTAATTACTGATCACTGCTAGTTATTAACTCCATCTGGCATGATCCTCCAAAATCCTTTCAGATTTGCTTCTGGTGATTTGTTATAGGTCGAGTCTCGAAAATTCCAAAAAATAAGCAATTCTCAACGGCTTGGTGGTAGTCATAGAATCATAGAATCATAGAATCATAGAATATCAGGGTTGGAAGGGACCCCTGAAGGTCATCTAGTCCAACCCCCTGCTCGAAGCAGGACCAATTCCCAGTTAAATCATCCCACTTTGTGTCATCCCACTTTGAGTCATTCATGCCTCACATAATGAGCCTCCTTCGTACATTCCAATTCGCTCCTGTTGACTTGGAAGAAATCAGTCCTGAAATAGACTCAAAATAAGAAATTCATCTTGGATGTGCACAACAGATAAATTGGAGAAGGAATCTTCCTGAAAGACCCGGGGAGTCACTTCTCATCCTATGGTACAGAGCAGTGCGTGAAAATTACTCCCGATGAGAAAGACAAGCCTAATCTGGTATCCTGACCTATTTCTCATGGAAACATCCACCAAAAACACAAGTCTCTTATCTCTTCAGGATTTGGTGCAGATAGATCGTGAAAATTGCTAAAAATGAGAAAGTTCTAACTGACCAATACTGTAAAAGAGTGACAAATGGAAACATCCCCCAAAAGCCTTTCAGATTCGCTTCTTGTGTTTTGGTAGATATCAGTTGATGATTTGATGAAAATTACTCCAAATGAGACAGTTCTTCCTGATCAATGTTAGTCATTAATGACACTTGGAATCATCCTCCCAAATCCTTTGATAATTAACTCCTGGTGATTGTGAATAAAATCGGTTGGTGAAAATTAGTGGGAAAGAGAAAATTCATTCCTCACCCGTCTTCTGATGAATTTCCCATGGAATCACCCACCGGAAAAACAATTGCATTCTCTCTTGGTGCCTTGGAACAGATCGGTTTGTGCAAATTACTCAAAGGGCGAAAATCATTCTTTACAAGCACCTAGTGGTAAAGACTCCAGCAATCCAGCAATCCAGATTCTCTCCTCCTGAGTTTGTAGAGATTGGTTCATGAAAATGACTAAAAAAATCAAACCTTTATTACTGATCACTGCATCTAATTAGTACCTCATGGAATAATCCTCCAAAGACCTTTCAGATGCTCTGCTGGTCACTTGGTAGAGATGGGTAGTGTAAATTGCTAAAAATGAGACCTTCAATACTAATCAGATGTAGCCATTGATGTCTCAGGCATGCTTCCTCAAAAAGCCATTCAGATTCTCTCCTGATCCTTTGGTCGAGATCGGTTCATGAAAATTACAAAAATCCAACAGTAATTACTGATCACTGCTAGTCATGAACTCCATCTGGCATGATCCTCCAAAATCCATCCAGAATTGCTTCTGGTGATTTGTTATAGGTCGAGTCTCGAAAATTCCGAAAAATAAGCAATTCTGAACGGCTTGGTGGTAGTCATTCATTCCTCACATAATGAGCCTCCTTAGTACATTCCAATTTGCTCCTGTTGACTTGGAAGAAATCAGTTCCTGAAATAGACTCAAAATGAGAAATTCATCTTGGATGTGCGCAACAGATCAATTGGAGAAGGAATCTTCATGAAAGACCCGAGGATTCACTTCTCGTCCTATGGTACAGAGTAGTGCGTGAAAATTATTCCAGATGAGAAAGACATGCCTAATCTGGTATCCTGATCTATTTCTCATGGAAACATCCACCAAAACACAAGTCTCTTCTCTCTTCAGGATTTGGTGGAGATTGATCGTGAAAATTGCTAAAAATGAGAAAGTTAGAACTGATCAATGCTATGAATCAGTGACAAATGGAATCATCCCCCAAAAGCCTTTCAGATTCGCTTCTTGTGATTTGGTAGAGATCAGTTCATGATTTGATGAAAATTACTTCAAATGAGACAGTTCTTTCTGATCAATGTTAGTCATTAATGACACTTGGAATCATCCTCCCAAATCCTTTGATAATTAACTCCTGGTGATTGTGAATAAAATCGGTTGGTGAAAATTAGTAGGAAAGAGAAAATTCATTCCTCACCCGTCTTCTGATGAATTTCCCATGGAATCATCCACCGGAAAACAATTGCATTCTCTCTTGGTGCGCTGGAAGAGATCGGTTTGTGCAAATTACTCAAAGTACGAAAATCGTTCTTTACAAGCACCTAGTCGTAAAGACTCCAGCAATCCAGATTCTCTCCTCCTCAGTTTGTAGAGATTGGTTCATGAAAATGACTAAAAAATCAAACCTTTATTACTGATCACTGCATCTAATTAGTACCTCATGGAATCATCCTCCAAAGACCTTTTAGCTACTCTGCTGGTCACTTGCTAGAGATGGGTAGTGTAAATTGCTAAAAATGAGACCTTCAATACTATTCCGATGTCGCCATTGATGTCTCATGCACGCTTCCTCGAAAAGCCATTCAGATTCTCTCCTGATCCTTTGGTAGAGATGGGTTCATGAAAATTACAAAAATCCAACAGTAATTACTGATCACTGCTAGTCATTAACTCCATCTGGCATGATCCTCCAAAATCCTTCCAGAATTGCTTCTGGTGATTTGTTATAGGTCGAGTCTCGAAAATTCCGAAAAATAAGCAATTCTGAACGGCTTCGTGGTAGTCATTCATTCCTCACATAATGAGCCTCCTTAGTACATTCCAATTTGCTCCTGTTGACTTGGAAGAAATCAGTTCCTGAAATAGACTCGAAATGAGAAATTCACCTTGGATGTGCGCAACAGATAAATTTGAGAAGGAATCTTCCTGAAAGACCCGAGGATTCACTTCTCGTCCTATGCTACAGAGCAGTGCGTGAAAATTATTCCAGATGAGAAAGACATGCCTAATCTGGTATCCTGATCTATTTCTCATGGAAACATCCACCAAAACACAAGTCTCTTCTCTCTTTAGGATTTGGTGGAGATTGATGGTGAAAATTGCTAAAAATGAGAAAGTTAGAAATGATCAATGCTTAAAATCAGTGACAAATGGAATCATCCCCCAAAAGCCTTTCAGATTCGCTTCTTGTGATTTGGTAGAGATCAGTTCATGATTTGATGAAAATTACTCCAAAGGAGACAGTTCTTCCTGATCAATGTTAGTCATTAATGACACTTGGAATCATCCTCCCAAATCCTTTGATAATTAACTCCTGGGGATTGTGAATAAAATCGGTCGGTGAAAATTAGTAGGAAAGAGAAAATTCATTCCTCACCCATCTTCTGATGAATTTCCCATGGAATCATCCACCGGAAAACAATTGCATTCTCTCTTGGTGCGCTGGAAGAGATCGGTTTGTGCAAATTACTCAAAGTACGAAAATCGTTCTTTACAAGCACCTAGTGGTAAAGACTCCAGCAATCCAGATTCTCTCCTCTTCAGTTTGTAGAGATTGGTCTATGAAAATGACTAAAAAATCAAACCTTTATTACTGATCACTGCATCTAATTAGTACATCATGGAATCATCCTCCAAAGACCTTTTAGCTACTCTGCTGGTCACTTGCTAGAGATGGGTAGTGTAAATTGCTAAAAATGAGACCTTCAATACTAATCCGATGTAGCCATTGATGTCTCATGCACGCTTCCTCGAAAAGCCATTCAGATTCTCTCCTGATCCTTTGGTAGAGATGAGTTCATGAAAATTACAAAAATACCAACAGTAATTACTGATCACTGCTAGTCATTAACTCCATATGGCATGATCCTCCAAAATCCATCCAGAATTGCTTCTGGTGATTTGTTATAGGTCGAGTCTCGAAAATTCCGAAAAATAAGCAATTCTGAACGGCTTCGTGGTAGTCATTCATTCCTCACATAATGAGCCTCCTTAGTACATTCCAATTTGCTCCTGTTGACTTGGAAGAAATCAGTTCCTGAAATAGACTCAAAATGAGAAATTCATCTTGGATGTGCGCAACAGATCAATTTGAGAAGGAATAATCATGAAAGACCCGAGGATTCACTTCTCGTCCTATGGTACAGAGGAGTGCGTGAAAATTATTCCAGATGAGAAAGACATGCCTAATCTGGTATCCTGATCTATTTCTCATGGAAACATCCACCAAAACACAAGTCTCTTCTCTCTTCAGGATTTGGTGGAGATTGATCGTGAAAATTGCTAAAAATGAGAAAGTTAGAACTCATCAATGCTATAAATCAGTGACAAATGGAATCATCCCCCAAAAGCCTTTCAGATTCGCTTCTTGTGATTTGGTAGAGATCAGTTCATGATTTGATGAAAATTACTCCAAAGGAGACAGTTCTTCCTGATCAATGTTAGTCATTAATGACACTTGGAATCATCCTCCCAAATCCTTTGATAATTAACTCCTGGTGATTGTGAATAAAATCGGTTGGTGAAAATTAGTAGGAAAGAGAAAATTCATTCCTCACCCGTCTTCTGATGAATTTCCCATGGAATCATCCACCGGAAAACAATTGCATTCTCTCTTGGTGCGCTGGAAGAGATCGGTTTGTGCAAATTACTCAAAGTACGAAAATCGTTCTTTACAAGCACCTAGTCGTAAAGACTCCAGCAATCCAGATTCTCTCCTCCTCAGTTTGTAGAGATTGGTTCATGAAAATGACTAAAAAATCAAACCTTTATTACTGATCACTGCATCTAATTAGTACCTCATGGAATCATCCTCCAAAGACCTTTTAGCTACTCTGCTGGTCACTTGCTAGAGATGGGTAGTGTAAATTGCTAAAAATGAGACCTTCAATACTATTCCGATGTCGCCATTGATGTCTCATGCACGCTTCCTCGAAAAGCCATTCAGATTCTCTCCTGATCCTTTGGTAGAGATGGGTTCATGAAAATTACAAAAATCCAACAGTAATTACTGATCACTGCTAGTCATTAACTCCATCTGGCATGATCCTCCAAAATCCTTCCAGAATTGCTTCTGGTGATTTGTTATAGGTCGAGTCTCGAAAATTCCGAAAAATAAGCAATTCTGAACGGCTTCGTGGTAGTCATTCATTCCTCACATAATGAGCCTCCTTAGTACATTCCAATTTGCTCCTGTTGACTTGGAAGAAATCAGTTCCTGAAATAGACTCGAAATGAGAAATTCACCTTGGATGTGCGCAACAGATAAATTTGAGAAGGAATCTTCCTGAAAGACTCCAGCAATCCAGATTCTCTCCTCCTCAGTTTGTAGAGATTGGTTCATGAAAATGACTAAAAAATCAAACCTTTATTACTGATCACTGCATCGAATTAGTACCTCATGGAATCATCCTCCAAAGACCTTTTAGCTACTCTGCTGGTCACTTGCTAGAGATGGGCAGTGTAAATTTCTGAAAATGAGACATTCCTTACGAATGAGATGTATCCGTTGATGTCTCATGCTCTCTTCCTCAAAGCGCGATTCGGATTCTCTTCTGATGCTTTGTTAGAGATCGGTTCATGACAATTACTAACATTGAGACAGTTATTAGTGATCACCGCTAGTCATTAACTACATCTGCAATAATCCTCCAAAATCTTTTCAGATTTGCTTCTGGTGATTTGTTAGAGGTCGATTCTCGAAAATTCCGAAACATGAGAAATTCTTAACGGCTTAGTGCCAGTCATTCTTTACTCACATAATGATCCTCCTCGGTACATCTCAAATCGATCCTGTTGACTTGGAAGAAATCAGGTCCTGAAATATACTCAAAATGAGAAATTCATCTTTGTGCTGTGCGACAGATATTTTTGAGAGGGAATCTTGCTGAAAGCCCCGAGGAGTCACTTCTCGTCAGACGGTGCAGAGCAGTTTGTGAAAATTACTCAAAATGAGAACGTCATTCGTAATCAGCTATCCTGATGTCTTTCTCATGGGACCATCCACCAAAAAGCAAGTCTATTCTCTCTTTCGCATTTGGCAGAGATTTATCGTGAAAATGGCTAAAATAGAGAAAGTTATAACTGATCAATGCTAATAATCAATGACAAATGGAATCATCCTCCAAAAGCCTTTCAGATTGGCTCCTTGTGATTAGGTAGATATGAGTTGACGATTTGGTAGAAATGACTAAAAAGGAGGCATTTCTTTCTGATCAAGGTGAGCAATTAATTACACATGGAATCATCCTCCGTACTATATTCATAATTAGCTCCTTGTGATTTGGAATAAAATCGGTTCGTGAAAATTACTAGGAATGAGACAATTCATTTCTCATCCGTCTTCCGATAAATTTCCCAAGGAATCATCCAGCAGAAAAGCAAAGGCATTCTCCCTTGGTGTGTTGGAACAGATCGGTTCGTGCAAATGACTCAAGGTAGAAAATCATTCTTTAGAAGGCCCTAGTGGTGAAGACTCCAGCAATCCAGCTTCTCTCCTGGTGAGTTCGTAGCGATTGGTTCAAGAAAATTACTCCTAAGGAGACTTAAATTATTGACAAGTACTAGTGCTAAAGCTCTCCTCGAATGATTAACCAAAATGCTTTTTGATACGATGACACAGAACGGCACAGAACACGACACACAAAATTAACACACAACAAAGACACACACACATCGCGACACGGAAAGCATGACACACTAAACATCACACACACGACCCACAACATCTCACACACACTCACTCGCTCAACACAAAATGATCCACAACATGTCACACGCAACACAAGACGACCCAGAATATGTCGAGCGCTGTGGAGCGAGGGCTCCGGCTCGGCTTTTGCAGCGGCTCTGGCAAGGAATGGTGCCGGAGCTCTCGCCGGAGGGGAACACGGCAGGAGGGGGCCTGAGCCGCTTGGGCCTCTTTCCAAGGTGGCGGAAGCAGGCCTCCGCTCTCTGCCCTCTGCAGACCTGGCTGCCAGGTCAGTGCTTCCAGTTCCTCCTCCGCACTCGCTGTCGTCCTCCTCAGCGGCCGTGGGCGTCCTCGCTGGGGACGGGGCTCAGGGGGATGAAGGTGGGGAGGGGCCAGAGTCTCTTGAGCGGAGTGACTCTGTGGGGTGCCGTTAGAAAAGGAGATTTTGGTTGGGATGCTCCAGGTGTAATGGGAGGAGAGTGGAGGGCGGATCCCCGCTGTGTGGGAGAGGCAAACAGTGGAGCCTCCGAGACATTGCCGACTGAGATGGTAACTTACTTGTTTTTTTCCCCTTGGGCTGGGTTTAGTAGCAAGGAAAAAGAAGTCAAGCCTCAGAGTCTACTGCCCTCATGCGACAGAATGTGAGTGAGAGCAGCGAGCCTGTGACCGTTGGGGATGCCAGGCAAGAGCCCTCCATCTGGGCACCGAGCTATCGCCAGTCTCCATGAGAGAAGTGTCTGGTTTGGTGAGGACTCTACTCACGCCCCACCTGAGTCCGGGTCGGGAAGCCACATCCATTAGGGTTCGGTTTGTAAGCAAAGGTTCCTGATCAGCTGTAGTTCTGAGGGAGAAAAGGTCCCTTTTCAGAGGCTGCTCATTTCTCTGGTCATGAACGGTGTCTTCTCCACAACTGAAGCTTGGATCCAAGAGGATGACTCCAGGTGGTGAGTTGCTTGCCTTGCTCTCCTGTTTCTCTGTTTTCTCTCCTGTGTTCACCAACTCTCTCTTTCTTTTCTCTCCTCTTCTCTCCTCGTGCCGTGTCCCTTCACAGGACACGGGTAGGTGTGCATTCCCACAAGGGAGGTCTCGGGAGCCATGGAAAAGTCGGAGCGGACGAAAATCATGCAGGGCAGTAGAAAGGCTGCGGAAAGTACCTGAAGAGACAAAGAACATGAGAAGGGGGAAGTCCAGCCTAAAACATGAGTGTAGTCTGTAAAGAGAAACAAGGGGAAGTCAAAGCCACAGAAACTCTTCAAGTTGCCGAAAGACAAGTAGGATGGGAAATTACTTCTTGAATCCAGTCTCTTGAAGATCTTAGGCTCAGTATGCGTGCCTATTTGGAGTTGCTGAGCAATCTGCCTTCTTCTGTTTGCTCTCCCTTCTAATCACTGAAAATCTACCTATCTCTTCTTTGTTTATTTTTATTATTATTATTATTCAACTCAGTTTGTGCAACTGGTGCTCCATGAGGAAATGATTTGTGTATTACTCCAAGGGGCTGCCCGGTGTCACTGTTGCTCCAGGAGGGAAATGATTTGAGCACTACCTGAATTGGCCACGCAGTGTCACCATTGCTCCGTCAGGGAAATGCTTTCTGCATTACTCCAAGTGGCCACCCAGTGTCACTGTTGGTCCAGGAGGGAAATGATTTGTGCATTACACTGACTGGCCACCCAGTGTCACTGTTGCTCCATGCGGGAAATGCTTTGTCCATGACCTGAATTGGCCACACACATCACTGTTGCTCCGGGGGTGGGGGGGAGGCGGGGGATTGTTTGTGTGTTACTCCTGAGTGGCCACGTCGTGTCACTCTTCCTCCATGAGGGAAATGCTTTGTGCATTACCCTGTGTGGCCACCCAAGACAACACACACAGCACAACACCGACGCACATACACACAGAACACGTCACACATACAGATGGGTAGTGTAAATTGCTAAAAAGGAGACATTCATTACTAATCAGATGTAGCCGTTGATGTCTCATGCACACTTCCTCGAAAAGGCAGTCAGATTCTGTCCTGATCCTTTAGTAGAGCTCAGTTTATGACAATTACTAAAATTCAGACAGTTATTACTGATCACTGCTAGTCATTAACTCCATCTGGAATGATCCTGCAAAATCCTTTCAGATTTGCTTCTGGTGATTTCTAAGAGATCGAGTCTCGAAAATTCCGAAACATGAGAAATCCTTAACGGCTTCGTGCCAGTCATTCTTTCCTCACATAATGATCCTCCTCGGTACATCTCAAATCGCTCCTGTTGACTTGGAAGAAATCAGGTCCTGAAACATACTCAAAATGAGAAATTCATCTTTGAGGTGTGCGACAGATAAATTTGAGAAGGAATCTTCCTGAAAGCCGCGAGGATTCACTTCTCACGCTATGTTACAGATCGGTTTGTGAAAATTCATATCAGAAAGTTATTCCTCCTCACGTCTCCTGCTATATTTCTCATGCAATCATGCAGCAAAAAACAATTGTATTCTCTCTTCAGGATTTGGTAAAGCTCGCTTCGTGAAAATGACTAAACATGAGGAAATCATTCTTAACAAGTACAAGTGATAAAGATTCCAGCAATAATCTTCCAGCTGTCAAAGTCAGATTCAAGACTCCCTGAATTTGTCAGACCACTCTGTAGATTAGCAAAACGCATTGCCAATGCACCCAGACAGATGTGAGTCTCCTGCAAAGCTCAAGCTAACTTATTTATATAGCTACTCTAAACCAATTTAACATAGGAGACAAAAGGAAGCGGAAACTGAGAACTATACATACATATCTTATTTTCACACGAACGTTTACCAGACTCCTACCTCAGGAGGTGCTCTAACTTAATTAGTTTGAGGACCCATGGACTCACACGCCCTAATGTTTCTCTTCCTGACATCTATATTTCAACAAAGCCTTCAAACAGCATATCTTGAAAGAATTATAATTTCAATACAATTTATTCTGCTTTCACACAACACTATTTCCAGTCTCTCAGGATGATGTGGAAGCAATCGGTTCGTGAACATTTCTAAAGATGAGAAATTCATCATTGATGTGTGCCACCGATAACTTTCTCAAAGAATCGTCTGGAGAGCCCGTAGGATTCACTTCCGGTCAAAGCTGCAGCTCTATTCCTGAAATTTCCTGAATAATGAGAAAGTAATGCCTTCTCAGGGCTTCTAATACATTTCTCATGGAGTCATCCGAGAAAGCCAGAAGGATTCTCGCCTCAGGATTCGATGAATATCACTCAGTGAAACTTACTACAAAGGAGCCAGTTATACCGGAAAAGTGCAAGTAATCAGTACCTCATGGAATCATCCTCCAAAGACCTTTTAGATACTCTCCTGCTCATTTGATAGAGATGGGCAGTGTAAATTGCTAAAAATGAGACCTTCAATACGAATCAGATGTAGCCATTGATGTCTCATGTACGCTTCCTCGAAAAGCCATTTGGATTGTCTCCTGATCCTTTGGGAGAGATCGGTTCATGAAAATTACAAAAATTCAACAGTAATTACTGATCACTGCTAGTTATTAACTCCATCTGGCATGATCCTCCAAAATCCTTTCAGATTTGCTTCTGGTGATTTGTTATAGGTCGAGTCTCGAAAATTCCAAAAAATAAGCAATTCTCAACGGCTTGGTGGTAGTCATAGAATCATAGAATCATAGAATCATAGAATATCAGGGTTGGAAGGGACCCCTGAAGGTCATCTAGTCCAACCCCCTGCTCGAAGCAGGACCAATTCCCAGTTAAATCATCCCACTTTGTGTCATCCCACTTTGAGTCATTCATGCCTCACATAATGAGCCTCCTTCGTACATTCCAATTCGCTCCTGTTGACTTGGAAGAAATCAGTCCTGAAATAGACTCAAAATAAGAAATTCATCTTGGATGTGCACAACAGATAAATTGGAGAAGGAATCTTCCTGAAAGACCCGGGGAGTCACTTCTCATCCTATGGTACAGAGCAGTGCGTGAAAATTACTCCCGATGAGAAAGACAAGCCTAATCTGGTATCCTGACCTATTTCTCATGGAAACATCCACCAAAAACACAAGTCTCTTATCTCTTCAGGATTTGGTGCAGATAGATCGTGAAAATTGCTAAAAATGAGAAAGTTCTAACTGACCAATACTGTAAAAGAGTGACAAATGGAAACATCCCCCAAAAGCCTTTCAGATTCGCTTCTTGTGTTTTGGTAGATATCAGTTGATGATTTGATGAAAATTACTCCAAATGAGACAGTTCTTCCTGATCAATGTTAGTCATTAATGACACTTGGAATCATCCTCCCAAATCCTTTGATAATTAACTCCTGGTGATTGTGAATAAAATCGGTTGGTGAAAATTAGTGGGAAAGAGAAAATTCATTCCTCACCCGTCTTCTGATGAATTTCCCATGGAATCACCCACCGGAAAAACAATTGCATTCTCTCTTGGTGCCTTGGAACAGATCGGTTTGTGCAAATTACTCAAAGGGCGAAAATCATTCTTTACAAGCACCTAGTGGTAAAGACTCCAGCAATCCAGCAATCCAGATTCTCTCCTCCTGAGTTTGTAGAGATTGGTTCATGAAAATGACTAAAAAAATCAAACCTTTATTACTGATCACTGCATCTAATTAGTACCTCATGGAATAATCCTCCAAAGACCTTTCAGATGCTCTGCTGGTCACTTGGTAGAGATGGGTAGTGTAAATTGCTAAAAATGAGACCTTCAATACTAATCAGATGTAGCCATTGATGTCTCAGGCATGCTTCCTCAAAAAGCCATTCAGATTCTCTCCTGATCCTTTGGTCGAGATCGGTTCATGAAAATTACAAAAATCCAACAGTAATTACTGATCACTGCTAGTCATGAACTCCATCTGGCATGATCCTCCAAAATCCATCCAGAATTGCTTCTGGTGATTTGTTATAGGTCGAGTCTCGAAAATTCCGAAAAATAAGCAATTCTGAACGGCTTGGTGGTAGTCATTCATTCCTCACATAATGAGCCTCCTTAGTACATTCCAATTTGCTCCTGTTGACTTGGAAGAAATCAGTTCCTGAAATAGACTCAAAATGAGAAATTCATCTTGGATGTGCGCAACAGATCAATTGGAGAAGGAATCTTCATGAAAGACCCGAGGATTCACTTCTCGTCCTATGGTACAGAGTAGTGCGTGAAAATTATTCCAGATGAGAAAGACATGCCTAATCTGGTATCCTGATCTATTTCTCATGGAAACATCCACCAAAACACAAGTCTCTTCTCTCTTCAGGATTTGGTGGAGATTGATCGTGAAAATTGCTAAAAATGAGAAAGTTAGAACTGATCAATGCTATGAATCAGTGACAAATGGAATCATCCCCCAAAAGCCTTTCAGATTCGCTTCTTGTGATTTGGTAGAGATCAGTTCATGATTTGATGAAAATTACTTCAAATGAGACAGTTCTTTCTGATCAATGTTAGTCATTAATGACACTTGGAATCATCCTCCCAAATCCTTTGATAATTAACTCCTGGTGATTGTGAATAAAATCGGTTGGTGAAAATTAGTAGGAAAGAGAAAATTCATTCCTCACCCGTCTTCTGATGAATTTCCCATGGAATCATCCACCGGAAAACAATTGCATTCTCTCTTGGTGCGCTGGAAGAGATCGGTTTGTGCAAATTACTCAAAGTACGAAAATCGTTCTTTACAAGCACCTAGTCGTAAAGACTCCAGCAATCCAGATTCTCTCCTCCTCAGTTTGTAGAGATTGGTTCATGAAAATGACTAAAAAATCAAACCTTTATTACTGATCACTGCATCTAATTAGTACCTCATGGAATCATCCTCCAAAGACCTTTTAGCTACTCTGCTGGTCACTTGCTAGAGATGGGTAGTGTAAATTGCTAAAAATGAGACCTTCAATACTATTCCGATGTCGCCATTGATGTCTCATGCACGCTTCCTCGAAAAGCCATTCAGATTCTCTCCTGATCCTTTGGTAGAGATGGGTTCATGAAAATTACAAAAATCCAACAGTAATTACTGATCACTGCTAGTCATTAACTCCATCTGGCATGATCCTCCAAAATCCTTCCAGAATTGCTTCTGGTGATTTGTTATAGGTCGAGTCTCGAAAATTCCGAAAAATAAGCAATTCTGAACGGCTTCGTGGTAGTCATTCATTCCTCACATAATGAGCCTCCTTAGTACATTCCAATTTGCTCCTGTTGACTTGGAAGAAATCAGTTCCTGAAATAGACTCGAAATGAGAAATTCACCTTGGATGTGCGCAACAGATAAATTTGAGAAGGAATCTTCCTGAAAGACCCGAGGATTCACTTCTCGTCCTATGCTACAGAGCAGTGCGTGAAAATTATTCCAGATGAGAAAGACATGCCTAATCTGGTATCCTGATCTATTTCTCATGGAAACATCCACCAAAACACAAGTCTCTTCTCTCTTTAGGATTTGGTGGAGATTGATGGTGAAAATTGCTAAAAATGAGAAAGTTAGAAATGATCAATGCTTAAAATCAGTGACAAATGGAATCATCCCCCAAAAGCCTTTCAGATTCGCTTCTTGTGATTTGGTAGAGATCAGTTCATGATTTGATGAAAATTACTCCAAAGGAGACAGTTCTTCCTGATCAATGTTAGTCATTAATGACACTTGGAATCATCCTCCCAAATCCTTTGATAATTAACTCCTGGGGATTGTGAATAAAATCGGTCGGTGAAAATTAGTAGGAAAGAGAAAATTCATTCCTCACCCATCTTCTGATGAATTTCCCATGGAATCATCCACCGGAAAACAATTGCATTCTCTCTTGGTGCGCTGGAAGAGATCGGTTTGTGCAAATTACTCAAAGTACGAAAATCGTTCTTTACAAGCACCTAGTGGTAAAGACTCCAGCAATCCAGATTCTCTCCTCCTCAGTTTGTAGAGATTGGTTCATGAAAATGACTAAAAAATCAAACCTTTATTACTGATCACTGCATCTAATTAGTACCTCATGGAATCATCCTCCAAAGACCTTTTAGCTACTCTGCTGGTCACTTGCTAGAGATGGGTAGTGTAAATTGCTAAAAATGAGACCTTCAATACTAATCCGATGTCGCCATTGATGTCTCATGCACGCTTCCTCGAAAAGCCATTCAGATTCTCTCCTGATCCTTTGGTAGAGATGGGTTCATGAAAATTACAAAAATCCAACAGTAATTACTGATCACTGCTAGTCATTAACTCCATCTGGCATGATCCTCCAAAATCCTTCCAGAATTGCTTCTGGTGATTTGTTATAGGTCGAGTCTCGAAAATTCCGAAAAATAAGCAATTCTGAACAGCTTCGTGGTAGTCATTCATTCCTCACATAATGAGCCTCCTTAGTACATTCCAATTTGCTCCTGTTGACTTGGAAGAAATCAGTTCCTGAAATAGACTCGAAATGAGAAATTCACCTTGGATGTGCGCAACAGATAAATTTGAGAAGGAATCTTCCTGAAAGACCCGAGGATTCACTTCTCGTCCTATGCTACAGAGCAGTGCGTGAAAATTATTCCAGATGAGAAAGACATGCCTAATCTGGTATCCTGATCTATTTCTCATGGAAACATCCACCAAAACACAAGTCTCTTCTCTCTTCAGGATTTGGTGGAGATTGATCGTGAAAATTGCTAAAAATGAGAAAGTTAGAAATGATCAATGCTATAAATCAGTGACAAATGGAATCATCCCCCAAAAGCCTTTCAGATTCGCTTCTTGTGATTTGGTAGAGATCAGTTCATGATTTGATGAAAATTTCTCCAAAGGAGACAGTTCTTCCTGATCAATGTTAGTCATTAATGACACTTGGAATCATCCTCCCAAATCCTTTGATAATTAACTCCTGGTGATTGTGAATAAAATCGGTTGGTGAAAATTAGTAGGAAAGAGAAAATTCATTCCTCACCCGTCTTCTGATGAATTTCCCATGGAATCATCCACCGGAAAACAATTGCATTCTCTCTTGGTGCGTTGGAAGAGATCAGTTTGTGTAAATTACTGAAAGTACGAAAATCGTTCTTTACAAGCACCTAGTGGTAAAGACTCCAGCAATCCAGATTCTCTCCTCTTCAGTTTGTAGAGATTGGTCTATGAAAATGACTAAAAAATCAAACCTTTATTACTGATCACTGCATCTAATTAGTACATCATGGAATCATCCTCCAAAGACCTTTTAGCTACTCTGCTGGTCACTTGCTAGAGATGGGTAGTGTAAATTGCTAAAAATGAGACCTTCAATACTAATCCGATGTAGCCATTGATGTCTCATGCACGCTTCCTCGAAAAGCCATTCAGATTCTCTCCTGATCCTTTGGTAGAGATGAGTTCATGAAAATTACAAAAATACCAACAGTAATTACTGATCACTGCTAGTCATTAACTCCATATGGCATGATCCTCCAAAATCCATCCAGAATTGCTTCTGGTGATTTGTTATAGGTCGAGTCTCGAAAATTCCGAAAAATAAGCAATTCTGAACGGCTTCGTGGTAGTCATTCATTCCTCACATAATGAGCCTCCTTAGTACATTCCAATTTGCTCCTGTTGACTTGGAAGAAATCAGTTCCTGAAATAGACTCAAAATGAGAAATTCATCTTGGATGTGCGCAACAGATCAATTTGAGAAGGAATAATCATGAAAGACCCGAGGATTCACTTCTCGTCCTATGGTACAGAGGAGTGCGTGAAAATTATTCCAGATGAGAAAGACATGCCTAATCTGGTATCCTGATCTATTTCTCATGGAAACATCCACCAAAACACAAGTCTCTTCTCTCTTCAGGATTTGGTGGAGATTGATCGTGAAAATTGCTAAAAATGAGAAAGTTAGAACTCATCAATGCTATAAATCAGTGACAAATGGAATCATCCCCCAAAAGCCTTTCAGATTCGCTTCTTGTGATTTGGTAGAGATCAGTTCATGATTTGATGAAAATTACTCCAAAGGAGACAGTTCTTCCTGATCAATGTTAGTCATTAATGACACTTGGAATCATCCTCCCAAATCCTTTGATAATTAACTCCTGGTGATTGTGAATAAAATCGGTTGGTGAAAATTAGTAGGAAAGAGAAAATTCATTCCTCACCCGTCTTCTGATGAATTTCCCATGGAATCATCCACCGGAAAACAATTGCATTCTCTCTTGGTGCGCTGGAAGAGATCGGTTTGTGCAAATTACTCAAAGTACGAAAATCGTTCTTTACAAGCACCTAGTGGTAAAGACTCCAGCAATCCAGATTCTCTCCTCCTGAGTTTGTAGAGATTGGTTCATGAAAATGACTAAAAAATCAAACCTTTATTACTGATCACTGCATCTAATTAGTACCTCATGGAATCATCCTCCAAAGACCTTTTAGCTACTCTGCTGGTCACTTGCTAGAGATGGGAAGTGTAAATTGCTAAAAATGAGACCTTCAATACAAATCCGATGTCGCCATTGATGTCTCATGCACGCTTCCTCGAAAAGCCATTCAGATTCTCTCCTGATCCTTTGGTAGAGATGGGTTCATGAAAATTACAAAAATCCAACAGTAATTACTGATCACTGCTAGTCATTAACTCCATCTGGCATGATCCTCCAAAATCCTTCCAGAATTGCTTCTGGTGATTTGTTATAGGTCGAGTCTCGAAAATTCCGAAAAATAAGCAATTCTGAACGGCTTCGTGGTAGTCATTCATTACTCACATAATGAGCCTCCTTAGTACATTCCAATTTGCTCCTGTTGACTTGGAAGAAATCAGTTCCTGAAATAGACTCAAAATGAGAAATTCATCTTGGATGTGCGCAACAGATCAATTTGAGAAGGAATCTTCATGAAAGACCCGAGGATTCACTTCTCGTCCTATGCTACAGAGCAGTGCGTGAAAATTATTCCAGATGAGAAAGACATGCCTAATCTGGTATCCTGATCTATTTCTCATGGAAACATCCACCAAAACACAAGTCTCTTCTCTCTTCAGGATTTGGTGGAGATTGATCGTGAAAATTGCTAAAAATGAGAAAGTTAGAACTGATCAATGCTATAAATCAGTGACAAATGGAATCATCCCCCAAAAGCCTTTCAGATTCGCTTCTTGTGATTTGGTAGAGATCAGTTCATGATTTGATGAAAATTACTTCAAATGAGACAGTTCTTCCTGATCAATGTTAGTCATTAACAACACTTGGAAACATCCTCCCAAATCCCTTAATAATTAACTCCTGGTGATTGTGAATAAAATCGGTTGGTGAAAATTAGTAGGAAAGAGAAAATTCATTCCTCACCCATCTTCTGATGAATATCCCATGGAATCATCCACCGGAAAACAATTGCATTCTCTCTTGGTGCGCTGGAAGAGATCGGTTTGTGCAAATTACTCAAAGTACGAAAATCGTTCTTTACAAGCACCTAGTGGTAAAGACTCCAGCAATCCAGATTCTCTCCTCCTCAGTTTGTAGAGATTGGTTCATGAAAATGACTAAAAAATCAAACCTTTATTACTGATCACTGCATCTAATTAGTACCTCATGGAATCATCCTCCAAAGACCTTTTAGCTACTCTGCTGGTCACTTGCTAGAGATGGGTAGTGTAAATTGCTAAAAATGAGACCTTCAATACTAATCCGATGTCGCCATTGATGTCTCATGCACGCTTCCTCGAAAAGCCATTCAGATTCTCTCCTGATCCTTTGGTAGAGATGGGTTCATGAAAATTACAAAAATCCAACAGTAATTACTGATCACTGCTAGTCATTAACTCCATCTGGCATGATACTCCAAAATCCTTCCAGAATTGCTTCTGGTGATTTGTTATAGGTCGAGTCTCGAAAATTCCGAAAAATAAGCAATTCTGAACGGCTTCGTGGTAGTCATTCATTCCTCACATAATGAGCCTCCTTAGTACATTCCAATTTGCTCCTGTTGACTTGGAAGAAATCAGTTCCTGAAATAGACTCGAAATGAGAAATTCACCTTGGATGTGCGCAACAGATCAATTTGAGAAGGAATCTTCCTGAAAGACCCGAGGATTCACTTCTCGTCCTATGCTACAGAGCAGTGCGTGAAAATTATTCCAGATGAGAAAGACGTGCCTAATCTGGTCTCCTGATCTATTTCTCATGGAAACATCCACCAAAACACAAGTCTCTTCTCTCTTCAGGATTTGGTGGAGATTGATCGTAAAAATTGCTAAAAATTGGAAAGTTAGAACTGATCAATACTATAAATCAGTGACAAATGGAATCATCCCCCAAAAGCCTTTCAGATTCGCTTCTTGTGATTTGGTAGACATCAGTTCATGATTTGATGAAAATTACTCCAAATGAGACAGTTCTTCCTTTTCAATGTTAGTCATTAATGGCACTTGGAATCATCCTCCCAAATCCTTTGATAATTAACTCCTGGGGATTGTGAATAAAATCGGTTGGTGAAAATTAGTAGGAAAGAGAAAATTCTTTCCTCACCCGTCTTCTGATGAATTTCCCATGGAATCATCCACCGGAAAACAATTGCATTCTCTCTTGGTGTGTTGGAAAAGATTGGTTTGTGCAAATTACTCAAAGTACGAAAATCGTTCTTTACAAGCACATAGTGGTAAAGACTCCAGCAATCCAGATTCTCTCCTCCTGAGTTTGTAGAGATTGGTTCATGAAAATGACTAAAAAATCAAACCTTTATTACTGATCACTGCATCTAATTAGTACCTCATAGAATCATCCTCCAAAGACCTTTTAGCTACTCTGCTGGTCACTTGCTTGAGATGGGTAGTGTAAATTGCTAAAAATGAGACCTTCAATACGAATCAGATGTAGCCATTGATGTCTCATGCACGCTTCCTCGAAAAGCCATTCGGATTCTCTCCTGATCCTTTGGTAGAGATGGGTTCATGAAAATTACAAAAATCCAACAGTAATTACTGATCACTGCTAGTCATTAACTCCATCTGGCATGACCCTCCAAAATCCTTTCAGAATTGCTTCTGGTGATTTGTTATAGGTCGAGTCTCGAAAACTCCGAAAAATAAGCAATTCTGAACGGCTTGGTGGTACTCATTCATTCCTCACATAATGAGCCTCCTTAGTACATTCCAATTCGCTCCTGTTGACTTGGAAGAAATCAGTTCCTGAACTAGACTCAAAATGAGAAATTCACCTTGGATGTGCGCAACAGTTCAATTTGAGAAGGAATCATCCTGAAAGACCCGAGGATTCACTTCTCGTCCTATGGTACAGAGCAGTGCTTGAAAATTATTCCGGATGAGAAAGACATGCCTAATCTGGTATCCTGATCTATTTCTCATGGAAACATCCACCAAAACACAAGTCTCTTCTCTCTTCAGGATTTGGTGGAGCTTGATCGTAAAAATTGCTAAAAATTGGAAAGTTAGAACTGATCAATACTATAAATCAGTGACAAATGGAATCATCCCCCAAAAGCCTTTCAGATTCGCTTCTTGTGATTTGGTAGACATCAGTTCATGATTTGATGAAAATTACTCCAAATGAGACAGTTCTTCCTTTTCAATGTTAGTCATTAATGGCACTTGGAATCATCCTCCCAAATCCTTTGATAATTAACTCCTGGGGATTGTGAATAAAATCGGTTGGTGAAAATTAGTAGGAAAGAGAAAATTCTTTCCTCACCCGTCTTCTGATGAATTTCCCATGGAATCATCCACCGGAAAACAATTGCATTCTCTCTTGGTGTGTTGGAAAAGATTGGTTTGTGCAAATTACTCAAAGTACGAAAATCGTTCTTTACAAGCACATAGTGGTAAAGACTCCAGCAATCCAGATTCTCTCCTCCTGAGTTTGTAGAGATTGGTTCATGAAAATGACTAAAAAATCAAACCTTTATTACTGATCACTGCATCTAATTAGTACCTCATAGAATCATCCTCCAAAGACCTTTTAGCTACTCTGCTGGTCACTTGCTTGAGATGGGTAGTGTAAATTGCTAAAAATGAGACCTTCAATACGAATCAGATGTAGCCATTGATGTCTCATGCACGCTTCCTCGAAAAGCCATTCGGATTCTCTCCTGATCCTTTGGTAGAGATGGGTTCATGAAAATTACAAAAATCCAACAGTAATTACTGATCACTGCTAGTCATTAACTCCATCTGGCATGACCCTCCAAAATCCTTTCAGAATTGCTTCTGGTGATTTGTTATAGGTCGAGTCTCGAAAACTCCGAAAAATAAGCAATTCTGAACGGCTTGGTGGTAGTCATTCATTCCTCACATAATGAGCCTCCTTAGTACATTCCAATTCGCTCCTGTTGACTTGGAAGAAATCAGTTCCTGAAATAGACTCAAAATGAGAAATTCACCTTGGATGTGCGCAACAGATCAATTTGAGAAGGAATCTTCCTGAAAGACCCGAGGATTCACTTCTCGTCCTATGCTACAGAGCAGTGCGTGAAAATTATTCCAGATGAGAAACACATGCCTAATCTGGTATCCTGATCTATTTCTCATGGAAACATCCACCAAAACACAAGTCTCTTCTCTCTTCAGGATTTGGTGGAGATTGATCGTGAAAATTGCTAAAAATGAGAAAGTTAGAACTGATCAATGCTATAAATCAGTGACAAATGGAATCATCCCCCAAAAGCCTTTCAGATTCGCTTCTTGTGATTTGGTAGAGATCAGTTCATGATTTGATGAAAATTACTTCAAATGAGACTGTTCTTCCTGATCAATGTTAGTCATTAATGACACTTGGAATCATCCTCCCAAATCCTTTGATAATTAACTCCTGGTGATTGTGAATAAAATCGGTTGGTGAAAATTAGTAGGAAAGAGAAAATTCATTCCTCACCCGTCTTCTGATGAATTTCCCATGGAATCATCCACCGGAAAACAATTGCATTCTCTCTTGGTGCGCTGGAAGAGATCGGTTTGTGCAAATTACTCAAAGTACGAAAATCGTTCTTTACAAGCACCTAGTGGTAAACACTCCAGCAATCCAGATTCTCTCCTCCTCAGTTTGTAGAGATTGGTTCATGAAAATGACTAAAAAATCAAACCTTTATTACTGATCACTGCATCTAATTAGTACCTCATGGAATCATCCTCCAAAGACCTTTTAGCTACTCTGCTGGTCACTTGCTAGAGATGGGTAGTGTAAATTGCTAAAAATGAGACCTTCAATACTAATCCGATGTCGCCATTGATGTCTCATGCACGCTTCCTCGAAAAGCCATTCAGATTCTCTCCTGATCCTTTGGTAGAGATGGGTTCATGAAAATTACAAAAATCCAACAGTAATTACTGATCACTGCTAGTCATTAACTCCATCTGGCATGATACTCCAAAATCCTTCCAGAATTGCTTTTGGTGATTTGTTATAGGTCGAGTCTCGAAAATTCCGAAAAATAAGCAATTCTGAACGGCTTCGTGGTAGTCATTCATTCCTCACATAATGAGCCTCCTTAGTACATTCCAATTTGCTCCTGTTGACTTGGAAGAAATCAGTTCCTGAAATAGACTCGAAATGAGAAATTCACCTTGGATGTGCGCAACAGATAAATTTGAGAAGGAATCTTCCTGAAAGACCCGAGGATTCACTTCTCATCCTATGCTACAGAGCAGTGCGTGAAAATTATTCCAGATGAGAAAGACATGCCTAATCTGGTATCCTGATCTATTTCTCATGGAAACATCCACCAAAACACAAGTCTCTTCTCTCTTCAGGATTTGGTGGAGATTGATCGTGAAAATTGCTAAAAATGAGAAAGTTCGAACTGATCAATGCTATAAATCAGTGACAAATGGAATCATCCCCCAAAAGCCTTTCAGATTCGCTTCTTGTGATTTGGTAGAGATCAGTTCATGATTTGATGAAAATTACTCCAAAGGAGACAGTTCTTCCTGATCAATGTTAGTCATTAATGACACTTGGAATCATCCTCCCAAATCCTTTGATAATTAACTCCTGGGGATTGTGAATAAAATCGGTTGGTGAAAATTAGTAGGAAAGAGAAAATTCATTCCTCACCCGTCTTCTGATGAATTTCCCATGGAATCATCCACCGGAAAACAATTGCATTCTCTCTTGGTGCGCTGGAAGAGATCGGTTTGTGCAAATTACTCAAAGTACGAAAATCGTTCTTTACAAGCACCTAGTGGTAAAGACTCCAGCAATCCAGATTCTCTCCTCCTGAGTTTGTAGAGATTGGTTCATGAAAATGACTAAAAAATCAAACCTTTATTACTGATCACTGCATATAATTAGTACCTCATGGAATCATCCTCCAAAGACCTTTTAGCTACTCTGCTGGTCACTTGCTAGAGATGGGTAGTGTAAATTGCTAAAAATGAGACCTTCAATACAAATCCGATGTCGCCATTGATGTCTCATGCACGCTTCCTCGAAAAGCCATTCAGATTCTCTCCTGATCCTTTGGTAGAGATGGGTTCATGAAAATTACAAAAATCCAACAGTAATTACTGATCACTGCTAGTCATTAACTCCATCTGGCATGATACTCCAAAATCCTTCCAGAATTGCTTCTGGTGATTTGTTATAGGTCGAGTCTCGAAAATTCCGAAAAATAAGCAATTCTGAACGGCTTCGTGGTAGTCATTCATTCCTCACATAATGAGCCTCCTTAGTACATTCCAATTTGCTCCTGTTGACTTGGAAGAAATCAGTTCCTGAAATTGACTCGAAATGAGAAATTCACCTTGGATGTGCGCAACAGATAAATTTGAGAAGGAATCTTCCTGAAAGACCCGAGGATTCACTTCTCGTCCTATGCTACAGAGCAGGCGTGAAAATTATTCCAGATGAGAAAGACATGCCTAATCTGGTATCCTGATCTATTTCTCATGGAAACATCCACCAAAACACAAGTCTCTTCTCTCTTCAGGATTTGGTGGAGATTGATCGTGAAAATTGCTAAAAATGAGAAAGTTGGAACTGATCAATGCTATAAATCAGTGACAAATGGAATCATCCCCCAAAAGCCTTTCAGATTCGCTTCTTGTGATTTGGTATAGATCAGTTCATGATTTGATGAAAATTACTTCAAATGAGACAGTTCTTCCTGATCAATGTTAGTCGTTAACAACACTTGGAAACATCCTCCCAAATCCCTTAATAATTAACTCCTGGTGATTGTGAATAAAATCGGTTGGTGAAAATTAGTAGGAAAGAGAAAATTCATTCCTCACCCGTCTTCTGATGAATATCCCATGGAATCATCCACCGGAAAACAATTGCATTCTCTCTTGGTGCGCTGGAAGAGATCGGTTTGTGCAAATTACTCAAAGTACGAAAATCGTTCTTTACAAGCACCTAGTGGTAAAGACTCCAGCAATCCAGATTCTCTCCTCCTCAGTTTGTAGAGATTGGTTCATGAAAATGACTAAAAAATCAAACCTTTATTACTGATCACTGCATCTAATTAGTACCTCATGGAATCATCCTCCAAAGACCTTTTAGCTACTCTGCTGGTCACTTGCTAGAGATGGGTAGTGTAAATTGCTAAAAATGAGACCTTCAATACTAATCCGATGTCGCCATTGATGTCTCATGCACGCTTCCTCGAAAAGCCATTCAGATTCTCTCCTGATCCTTTGGTAGAGATGGGTTCATGAAAATTACAAAAATCCAACAGTAATTACTGATCACTGCTAGTCATTAACTCCATCTGGCATGATACTCC
This sequence comes from Eretmochelys imbricata, assembly GCF_965152235.1. Classification (NCBI taxonomy): domain Eukaryota; kingdom Metazoa; phylum Chordata; order Testudines; family Cheloniidae; genus Eretmochelys; species Eretmochelys imbricata. The sequence continues at coordinate 2,088,303 of NW_027554341.1, read as the reverse complement.
AAAATCCTTCCAGAATTGCTTCTGGTGATTTGTTATAGGTCGAGTCTCGAAAATTCCGAAAAATAAGCAATTCTGAACGGCTTCGTGGTAGTCATTCATTCCTCACATAATGAGCCTCCTTAGTACATTCCAATTCGCTCCTGTTGACTTGGAAGAAATCAGTTCCTGAAATAGACTCAAAATGAGAAATTCACCTTGGATGTGCGCAACAGATCAATTTGAGAAGGAATCTTCCTGAAAGACCCGAGGATTCACTTCTCGTCCTATGCTACAGAGCAGTGCGTGAAAATTATTCCAGATGAGAAAGACATGCCTAATCTGGTATCCTGATCTATTTCTCATGGAAACATCCACCAAAACACAAGTCTCTTCTCTCTTCAGGATTTGGTGGAGATTGATCGTAAAAATTGCTAAAAATTGGAAAGTTAGAACTGATCAATACTATAAATCAGTGACAAATGGAATCATCCCCCAAAAGCCTTTCAGATTCGCTTCTTGTGATTTGGTAGACATCAGTTCATGATTTGATGAAAATTACTCCAAATGAGACAGTTCTTCCTTTTCAATGTTAGTCATTAATGGCACTTGGAATCATCCTCCCAAATCCTTTGATAATTAACTCCTGGGGATTGTGAATAAAATCGGTTGGTGAAAATTAGTAGGAAAGAGAAAATTCTTTCCTCACCCGTCTTCTGATGAATTTCCCATGGAATCATCCACCGGAAAACAATTGCATTCTCTCTTGGTGCGCTGGAAGAGATCGGTTTGTGCAAATTACTCAAAGTACGAAAATCGTTCTTTACAAGCACCTAGTGGTAAACACTCCAGCAATCCAGATTCTCTCCTCCTCAGTTTGTAGAGATTGGTTCATGAAAATGACTAAAAAATCAAACCTTTATTACTGATCACTGCATCGAATTAGTACCTCATGGAATCATCCTCCAAAGACCTTTTAGCTACTCTGCTGGTCACTTGCTAGAGATGGGTAGTGTAAATTGCTAAAAATGAGACCTTCAATACTAATCCGATGTAGCCATTGATGTCTCATGCACGCTTCCTCGAAAAGCCATTCAGATTCTCTCCTGATCCTTTGGTAGAGATGGGTCCATGAAAATTACAAAAATCCAACAGTAATTACTGATCACTGCTAGTCATTAACTCCATCTGGCATGATACTCCAAAATCCTTCCAGAATTGCTTCTGGTGATTTGTTATAGGTCGAGTCTCGAAAATTCCGAAAAATAAGCAATTCTGAACGGCTTCGTGGTAGTCATTCATTCCTCACATAATGAGCCTCCTTAGTACATTCCAATTTGCTCCTGTTGACTTGGAAGAAATCAGTTCCTGAAATAGACTCGAAATGAGAAATTCACCTTGGATGTGCGCAACAGATAAATTTGAGAAGGAATCTTCCTGAAAGACCCGAGGATTCACTTCTCGTCCTATGCTACAGAGCAGTGCGTGAAAATTATTCCAGATGAGAAAGACATGCCTAATCTGGTCTCCTGATCTATTTCTCATGGAAACATCCACCAAAACACAAGTCTCTTCTCTCTTCAGGATTTGGTGGAGATTGATCGTGAAAATTGCTAAAAATGAGAAAGTTAGAACTCATCAATGCTATAAATCAGTGACAAATGGAATCATCCCCCAAAAGCCTTTCAGATTCGCTTCTTGTGATTTGGTAGAGATCAGTTCATGATTTGATGAAAATTACTCCAAAGGAGACAGTTCTTCCTGATCAATGTTAGTCATTAATGACACTTGGAATCATCCTCCCAAATCCTTTGATAATTAACTCCTGGTGATTGTGAATAAAATCGGTTGGTGAAAATTAGTAGGAAAGAGAAAATTCATTCCTCACCCGTCTTCTGATGAATTTCCCATGGAATCATCCACCGGAAAACAATTGCATTCTCTCTTGGTGCGCTGGAAGAGATCGGTTTGTGCAAATTACTCAAAGTACGAAAATCGTTCTTTACAAGCACCTAGTGGTAAAGACTCCAGCAATCCAGATTCTCTCCTCCTCAGTTTGTAGAGATTGGTTCATGAAAATGACTAAAAAATCAAACCTTTATTACTGATCACTGCATCTAATTAGTACCTCATGGAATCATCCTCCAAAGACCTTTTAGCTACTCTGCTGGTCACTTGCTAGAGATGGGTAGTGTAAATTGCTAAAAATGAGACCTTCAATACAAATCCGATGTCGCCATTGATGTCTCATGCACGCTTCCTCGAAAAGCCATTCAGATTCTCTCCTGATCCTTTGGTAGAGATGGGTTCATGAAAATTACAAAAATCCAACAGTAATTACTGATCACTGCTAGTCATTAACTCCATCTGGCATGACCCTCCAAAATCCTTTCAGAATTGCTTCTCGTGATTTGTTATAGGTCGAGTCTCGAAAACTCCGAAAAATAAGCAATTCTGAACGGCTTGGTGGTACTCATTCATTCCTCACATAATGAGCCTCCTTAGTTCATTCCAATTCGCTCCTGTTGACTTGGAAGAAATCAGTTCCTGAACTAGACTCAAAATGAGAAATTCACCTTGGATGTGCGCAACAGTTCAATTTGAGAAGGAATCATCCTGAAAGACCCGAGGATTCACTTCTCGTCCTATGGTACAGAGCAGTGCTTGAAAATTATTCCGGATGAGAAAGACATGCCTAATCTGGTATCCTGATCTATTTCTCATGGAAACATCCACCAAAACACAAGTCTCTTCTCTCTTCAGGATTTGGTGGAGCTTGATCGTAAAAATTGCTAAAAATTGGAAAGTTAGAACTGATCAATACTATAAATCAGTGACAAATGGAATCATCCCCCAAAAGCCTTTCAGATTCGCTTCTTGTGATTTGGTAGACATCAGTTCATGATTTGATGAAAATTACTCCAAATGAGACAGTTCTTCCTTTTCAATGTTAGTCATTAATGGCACTTGGAATCATCCTCCCAAATCCTTTGATAATTAACTCCTGGGGATTGTGAATAAAATCGGTTGGTGAAAATTAGTAGGAAAGAGAAAATTCTTTCCTCACCCGTCTTCTGATGAATTTCCCATGGAATCATCCACCGGAAAACAATTGCATTCTCTCTTGGTGTGTTGGAAAAGATTGGTTTGTGCAAATTACTCAAAGTACGAAAATCGTTCTTTACAAGCACATAGTGGTAAAGACTCCAGCAATCCAGATTCTCTCCTCCTGAGTTTGTAGAGATTGGTTCATGAAAATGACTAAAAAATCAAACCTTTATTACTGATCACTGCATCTAATTAGTACCTCATAGAATCATCCTCCAAAGACCTTTTAGCTACTCTGCTGGTCACTTGCTTGAGATGGGTAGTGTAAATTGCTAAAAATGAGACCTTCAATACGAAACAGATGTAGCCATTGATGTCTCATGCACGCTTCCTCGAAAAGCCATTCGGATTCTCTCCTGATCCTTTGGTAGAGATGGGTTCATGAAAATTACAAAAATCCAACAGTAATTACTGATCACTGCTAGTCATTAACTCCATCTGGCATGACCCTCCAAAATCCTTTCAGAATTGCTTCTGGTGATTTGTTATAGGTCGAGTCTCGAAAACTCCGAAAAATAAGCAATTCTGAACGGCTTGGTGGTAGTCATTCATTCCTCACATAATGAGCCTCCTTAGTACATTCCAATTCGCTCCTGTTGACTTGGAAGAAATCAGTTCCTGAAATAAACTCAAAATGAGAAATTCACCTTGGATGTGCGCAACAGATCAATTTGAGAAGGAATCTTCCTGAAAGACCCGAGGATTCACTTCTCGTCCTATGCTACAGAGCAGTGCGTGAAAATTATTCCAGTTGAGAAAGACATGCCTAATCTGGTATCCTGATCTATTTCTCATGGAAACATCCACCAAAACACAAGTCTCTTCTCTCTTCAGGATTTGGTGGAGATTGATCGTGAAAATTGCTAAAAATGAGAAAGTTAGAACTGACCAATGCTATAAATCAGTGACAAATGGAATCATCCCCCAAAAGCCTTTCAGATTCGCTTCTTGTGATTTGGTAGAGATCAGTTCATGATTTGATGAAAATTACTTCAAATGAGACAGTTCTTCCTGATCAATGTTAGTCATTAATGACACTTGGAATCATCCTCCCAAATCCTTTGATAATTAACTCCTGGTGATTGTGAATAAAATCGGTTGGTGAAAATTAGTAGGAAAGAGAAAATTCATTCCTCACCCGTCTTCTGATGAATTTCCCATGGAATCATCCACCGGAAAACAATTGCATTCTCTCTTGGTGCGCTGGAAGAGATCGGTTTGTGCAAATTACTCAAAGTACGAAAATCGTTCTTTACAAGCACCTAGTGGTAAAGACTCCAGCAATCCAGATTCTCTCCTCCTCAGTTTGTAGAGATTGGTTCATGAAAATGACTAAAAAATCAAACCTTTATTACTGATCACTGCATCTAATTAGTACCTCATGGAATCATCCTCCAAAGACCTTTTAGCTACTCTGCTGGTCACTTGCTAGAGATGGGTAGTGTAAATTGCTAAAAATGAGACCTTCAATACTAATCCGATGTCGCCATTGATGTCTCATGCACGCTTCCTCGAAAAGCCATTCAGATTCTCTCCTGATCCTTTGGTAGAGATGGGTTCATGAAAATTACAAAAATCCAACAGTAATTACTGATCACTGCTAGTCATTAACTCCATCTGGCATGATACTCCAAAATCCTTCCAGAATTGCTTCTGGTGATTTGTTATAGGTCGAGTCTCGAAAATTCCGAAAAATAAGCAATTCTGAACGGCTTCGTGGTAGTCATTCATTCCTCACATAATGAGCCTCCTTAGTACATTCCAATTTGCTCCTGTTGACTTGGAAGAAATCAGTTCCTGAAATAGACTCGAAATGAGAAATTCACCTTGGATGTGCGCAACAGATCAATTTGAGAAGGAATCTTCCTGAAAGACCCGAGGATTCACTTCTCGTCCTATGCTACAGAGCAGTGCGTGAAAATTATTCCAGATGAGAAAGACATGCCTAATCTGGTCTCCTGATCTATTTCTCATGGAAACATCCACCAAAACACAAGTCTCTTCTCTCTTCAGGATTTGGTGGAGATTGATCGTGAAAATTGCTAAAAATGAGAAAGTTAGAACTGATCAATGCTATAAATCAGTGACAAATGGAATCATCCCCCAAAAGCCTTTCAGATTCGCTTCTTGGGATTTGGTAGAGATCAGTTCATGATTTGATGAAAATTACTTCAAATGAGACAGTTCTTCCTGATCAATGTTAGTCGTTAACAACACTTGGAAACATCCTCCCAAATCCCTTAATAATTAACTCCTGGTGATTGTGAATAAAATCGGTTGGTGAAAATTAGTAGGAAAGAGAAAATTCATTCCTCACCCGTCTTCTGATGAATATCCCATGGAATCATCCACCGGAAAACAATTGCATTCTCTCTTGGTGCGCTGGAAGAGATCGGTTTGTGCAAATTACTCAAAGTACGAAAATCGTTCTTTACAAGCACCTAGTGGTAAAGACTCCAGCAATCCAGATTCTCTCCTCCTCAGTTTGTAGAGATTGGTTCATGAAAATGACTAAAAAATCAAACCTTTATTACTGATCACTGCATCTAATTAGTACCTCATGGAATCATCCTCCAAAGTCCTTTTAGATACTCTGCTGGTCACTTGCTAGAGATGGGTAGTGTAAATTGCTAAAAATGAGACCTTCAATACTAATCCGATGTCGCCATTGATGTCTCATGCACGCTTCCTCGAAAAGCCATTCAGATTCTCTCCTGATCCTTTGGTAGAGATGGGTTCATGAAAATTACAAAAATCCAACAGTAATTACTGATCACTGCTAGTCATTAACTCCATCTGGCATGACCCTCCAAAATCCTTTCAGAATTGCTTCTGGTGATTTGTTATAGGTCGAGTCTCAAAAACTCCGAAAAATAAGCAATTCTGAACGGCTTTTTGGTAGTCATTCATTCCTCACATAATGAGCCTCCTTAGTACATTCCTATTCGCTCCTGTTGACTTGGAAGAAATCAGTTCCTGAAATAGACTCAAAATGAGAAATTCACCTTGGATGTGTGCAACAGATAAATGTGAGAAGGAATCTTCCTGAAAGACCCGAGGATTCACTTCTCGTCCTATGGTACACAGCAGTGCGTGAAAATTATTCCAGATGAGAAAGACATGCCTAATCTGGTATCCTGATCTATTTCTCATGGAAACATCCACCAAAACACAAGTCTCTTCTCTCTTCAGGATTTGGTGGAGATTGATTGTGAAAATTTCTAAAAATGAGACAGTTAGAACTGATCAATGCTCTAAATCAGTGACAAATGGAATCATCCCCCAAAAACCTTTCAGATTCGCTTCTTGTGATTTGGTAGACATCAGTTCATGATTTGATGAAAATTACTCCAAATGAGACAGTTCTTCCTTTTCAATGTTAGTCATTAATGGCACTTGGAATCATCCTCCCAAATCCTTTGATAATTAACTCCTGGGGATTGTGAATAAAATCGGTTGGTGAAAATTAGTAGGAAAGAGAAAATTCTTTCCTCACCCGTCTTCTGATGAATTTCCCATGGAATCATCCACCGGAAAACAATTGCATTCTCTCTTGGTGTGTTGGAAAAGATTGGTTTGTGCAAATTACTCAAAGTACGAAAATCGTTCTTTACAAGCACATAGTGGTAAGGACTCCAGCAATCCAGATTCTCTCCTCATGAGTTTGTAGAGATTGGTTCATGAAAATGACTAAAAAATCAAACCTTTATTACTGATCACTGCATCGAATTAGTACCTCATGGAATCATCCTCCAAAGACCTTTTAGCTACTCTGCTGGTCACTTGCTAGAGATGGGTAGTGTAAATTGCAAAAAATGAGACCTTCAATACGAATCAGATGTAGCCATTGATGTCTCATGCACGCTTCCTCGAAAAGCCATTCGGATTCTCTCCTGATCCTTTGGTAGAGATGGGTTCATGAAAATTACAAAAATCCAACAGTAATTACTGATCCCTGCTAGTCATTAACTCCATCTGGCATGACCCTCCAAAATCCTTTCAGAATTGCTTCTGGTGATTTGTTATAGGTCGAGTCTCGAAAATTCCGAAAAATAAGCAATTCTGAACGGCTTGGTGGTAGTCATTCATTCCTCACAGAATGAGCCTCCTTAGCACATTCCAATTCCCTCCTGTTGACTTGGAAGAAATCAGTTCCTGAAATAGAGTCAAAATGAGAAATTCACCTTGGATGTGTGCAACAGATAAATTTGAGAAGGAATCTTCCTGAAAGACCCGAGGATTCACTTCTCGTCCTATGGTACGGAGCAGTGCGTGAAAATTATACCAGATGAGAAAGACATGCCTAATCTGGTATCCTGATCTATTTCTCATGGAAACATCCACCAAAACACAAGTCTCTTCGCTCTTCAGGATTTGGTGGAGATTGATCGTGAAAATTGCTAAAAATGAGACAGTTAGAACTGATCAATGCTATAAATCAGTGACAGATGGAATCATCCCCCAAAAGCCTTTCAGATTCACTTCTTGTGATTTGGTAGACATCAGTTCATGATTTGATGAAAATTACTCCAAATGAGACAGTTCTTCCTCTTCAATGTTAGTCATTAATGGCACTTGGAATCACCCTCCCAAATCCTTTGATAATTAACTCCTGGGGATTGTGAATAAAATCGGAAGGTGAAAATTAGTAGGAAAGAGAAAATTCATTCCTCACCCGTCTTCTGATGAATTTCCCATGGAATCATCCACCGGAAAACAATTGCATTCTCTCTTGGTGTGTTGGAAGAGATTGGTTTGTGCAAATTACTCAAAGTACGAAAATCGTTCTTTACAAGCACCTAGTGGTAAAGACTCCAGCAATCCAGATTCTCTCCTCCTCAGTTTGTAGAGATTGGTTCATGAAAATGACTAAAAAATCAAACCTTTATTACTGATCACTGCATCTAATTAGTACCTCATGGAATCATCCTCCAAAGACCTTTTAGCTACTCTGCTGGTCACTTGCTAGAGATGGGTAGTGTAAATTGCTAAAAATGAGACCTTCAATACGAATCAGATGTAGCTATTGATGTCTCATGCACGCTTCCTCGAAAAGCCATTCGGATTCTCTCCTGATCCTTTGGTAGAGATGGGTTCATGAAAATTACAAAAAACCAACAGTAATTACTGATCACTGCTAGTCATTAACTCCATCTGGCATGATCCTCCAAAATCCTTTCAGAATTGCTTCTGGTGATTTGTTATAGGTCGAGTCTCGAAAATTCCAATAAATAAGCAATTCTGAACGGCTTGGTGGTAGTCATTCATTCCTCACATAATGAGCCTCCTTAGTACATTCCAATTTGCTCCTGTTGACTTGGAAGAAATCAGTTCCTGAAATACACTCAAAATGAGAAATTCACCTTGGATGTGCGCAACAGATAAATTGGAGAAGGAGTCTTCCTGAAAGACCCGAGGATTCACTTCTCGTCCTATGGTACAGAGCAGTGCGTGAAAATTATTCCAGATGAGAAAGACATGCCTAATCTGGTATCCTGATCTATTTCTCATGGAAACATCCACCAAAACACAAGTCTCTTCTCTCTTCGGGATTTGGTGGAGATTGATCGTGAAAATTGCTAAAAATGAGAAAGTTAGAACTGATCAATACTATAAATCAGTGACAAATGCAATCATCCCCCAAAAGCCTTTTAGATTCGCTTCTTGTGATTAGGTATAGATCAGTTCATGATTTGATGAAAATTACTCCAAAGGAGACAGTTCTTCCTGATCAATGTTAGTCATTAATGACACTTGGAATCATCCTCCCAAATCCTTTAATAATTAACTCCTGGGGATTGTGAATAAAATCGGTTGGTGAAAATTAGTAGGAAAGAGAAAATTCATTCCTCACCCGTCTTCTGATGAATTTCCCATGGAATCATCCACCGGAAAACAATTGCATTCTCTCTTGGTGTGTTGGAAGAGATTGGTTTGTGCAAATTACTCAAAGTACGAAAATCGTTCTTTACAAGCACCTAGTGGTAAAGACTCCAGCAATCCAGATTCTCTCCTCCTGAGTTTGTAGAGATTGGTTCATGAAAATGACTAAAAAATCAAACCTTTATTACTGATCACTGCATCGAATTAGTACCTCATGGAATCATCCTCCAAAGGCTTTTTAGTTACTCTGCTGGTCACTTGCTAGAGATGGGTAGTGTAAATTGCTAAAAATGAGACCTTCAATACGAATCAGATGTAGCCATTGATGTCTCATGCACGCTTCCTCGAAAAGCCATTCGGATTCTCTCCTGATCCTTTGGTAGAGATGGGTTCATGAAAATTACAAAAATCCAACAGTAATTACTGATCACTGCTAGTCATTAACTCCATCTGGCATGACCCTCCAAAATCCTTTCAGAATTGCTTCTGGTGATTTGTTATAGGTCGAGTCTCGAAAATTCCGACAAATAAGCAATTCAGAACGATTTGGTGGTAGTCATTCATTCCTCACATAATGAGCCTCCTTAGTACATTCCAATTCGCTCCTGTTGACTTGGAAGAAATCAGTTCCTGAAATAGACTCAAAATGAGAAATTCACCTTGGATGTGCGCAACAGATAAATTGGAGAAGGAATCTTCCTGAAAGACCCGAGGATTCACTTCTCGTCCTATGGTACAGAACAGTGCGTGAAAATTATTCCAGATGAGAAAGACATGCCTAATCTGGTATCCTGATCTATTTCTCATGGAAACATCCACCAAAACACAAGTCTCTTCTCTCTTCAGGATTTGGTGGAGATTGATCGTGAAAATTGCTAAAAATGAGAAAGTTAGAACTGATCAATACTATAAATCAGTGACAAATGGAATCATCCCCCAAAAGCCTTTCAGATTCGCTTCTTGTGATTTGGTAGACATCAGTTCATGATTTGATGAAAATTACTCCAAATGAGACAGTTCTTCCTGATCAATGTTAGTCATTAATGACACTTGGAATCATCCTCCCAAATCCTTTGATAATTAACTCCTGGGGATTGTGAATAAAATCGGTTGGTGAAAATTAGTAGGAAAGAGAAAATTCATTCCTCACCCGTCTTCTGATGAATTTCCCATGGAATCATCCACCGGAAAACAATTGCATTCTCTCTTCGTGTGTTGGAAAAGATTGGTTTGTGCAAATTACTCAAAGTACGAAAATCGTTCTTTACAAGCACCTAGTGGTAAAGACTCCAGCAATCCAGATTCTCTCCTCCTGAGTTTGTAGAGATTGGTTCATGAAAATGACTAAAAAATCAAACCTTTATTACTGATCACTGCATCGAATTAGTACCTCATGGAATCATCCTCCAAAGACCTTTTAGCTACTCTGCTGGTCACTTGCTAGAGATGGGTAGTGTAAATTGCTAAAAATGAGACCTTCAATACGAATCAGATGTAGCTATTGATGTCTCATGCACGCTTCCTCGAAAAGCCATTCGGATTCTCTCCTGATCCTTTGGTAGAGATGGGTTCATGAAAATTACAAAAATCCAACAGTAATTACTGATCACTGCTAGTCATTAACTCCATCTGGCATGACCCTCCAAAATCCTTTCAGAATTGCTTCTGGTGATTTCTTATAGGTCGAGTCTCGAAAATTCCGAAAAATAAGCAATTCTGAACGGCTTGGTGGTAGTCATTCATTCCTCACATAATGAGCCTCCTTAGTACATTCCAATTCGCTCCTGTTGACTTGGAAGAAATCAGTTCCTGAAATAGACTCAAAATGAGAAATTCACCTTGGATGTGGGCAACAGATAAATTTGAGAAGGAATCTTCCTGAAAGACCCGAGGATTCACTTCTCGTCCTATGGTACAGAGCAGTGCGTGAAAATTATTCCAGATGAGAAAGACATGCCTAATTTGGTATCCTGATCTATTTCTCATGGAAACATCCACCAAAACACAAGTCTCTTCGCTCTTCAGGATTTGGTGGAGATTGATCGTGAAAATTGCTAAAAATGAGAAAGTTAGAATTGATCAATACTATAAATCAGTGACAAATGGAATCATCCCCCAAAAGCCTTTCAGATTCGCTTCTTGTGATTTGGTAGACATCAGTTCATGATTTGATGAAAATTACTCCAAAGGAGACAGTTCTTCCTGATCAATGTTAGTCATTAATGACACTTGGAATCATCCTCCCAAATCCTTTGATAATTAACTCCTGGGGATTGTGAATAAAATCGGTTGGTGAAAATTAGTAGGAAAGAGAAAATTCATTCCTCACCCGTCTTCTGATGAATTTCCCATGGAATCATCCACCGGAAAACAATTGCATTCTCTCTTGGTGTGTTGGAAAAGATTGGTTTGTGCAAATTACTCAAAGTACGAAAATCGTTCTTTACAAGCACCTAGTGGTAAAGACTCCAGCAATCCAGATTCTCTCCTCCTGAGTTTGTAGAGATTGGTTCATGAAAATGACTAAAAAATCAAACCTTTATTACTGATCACTGCATCGAATTAGTACCTCATGGAATCATCCTCCAAAGACCTTTTAGCTACTCTGCTGGTCACTTGCTAGAGATGGGTTGTGTAAATTGCTAAAAATGAGACCTTCAATACGAATCAGATGTAGCCATTGAAGTCTCATGCACGCTTCCTTCAAAAGCCATTCGGATTCTCTCCTGATCCTTTGGTAGAGATGGGTTCATGAAAATTACAAAAATCCAACAGTAATTACTGATCACTGCTAGTCATTAACTCCATCTGGCATGATCCTCCAAAATCCTTCCAGAATTGCTTCTGGTGATTTGTTATACGTCGAGTCTCGAAAATTCCGAAAAATAAGCAATTCTGAACGGCTTCGTGGTAGTCATTCATTCCTCACATAATGAGCCTCCTTAGTACATTCCAATTTGCTCCTGTTGACTTGGAAGAAATCAGTTCCTGAAATAGACTCGAAATGAGAAATTCACCTTGGATGTGCGCAACAGATCAATTTGAGAAGGAATCTTCCTGAAAGACCCGAGGATTCACTTCTCGTCCTATGGTACAGAGCAGTGCGTGAAAATTATTCCAGATGAGAAAGACATGCCTAATCTGGTATCCTGATCTATTTCTCATGGAAACATCCACCAAAACACAAGTCTCTTCTCTCTTCAGGATTTGGTGGAGATTGATCGTGAAAATTGCTAAAAATGAGAAAGTTAGAACTGATCAATACTATAAATCAGTGACAAATGGAATCATCCCCCAAAAGCCTTTCAGATTCGCTTCTTGTGATTTGGTAGAGATCAGTTCATGATTTGATGAAAATTACTCCAAATGAGACAGTTCTTCCTGATCAATGTTAGTCATTAATGACACTTGGAATCATCCTCCCAAATCCTTTGATAATTAACTCCTGGGGATTGTGAATAAAATCGGTCCGTGAAAATTTGTAGGAAAGAGAAAATTCATTCCTCACCCGTCTTCTGATGAATTTCCCATGGAATCATCCACCGGAAAACAATTGCATTCTCTCTTGGTGTGTTGGAAGAGATTGGTTTGTGCAAATTACTCAAAGTACGAAAATCGTTCTTTACAAGCACCTAGTGGTAAAGACTCCAGCAATCCAGATTCTCTCCTCCTGAGTTTGTAGAGATTGGTTCATGAAAATGACTAAAAAATCAAACCTTTATTACTGATCACTGCATCGAATTAGTACCTCATGGAATCATCCTCCAAAGACCTTTTAGCTACTCTGCTGGTCACTTGCTAGAGATGGGCAGTGTAAATTTCTGAAAATGAGACATTCCTTACGAATGAGATGTATCCGTTGATGTCTCATGCTCTCTTCCTCAAAGCGCCATTCGGATTCTCTTCTGAAGCTTTGTTAGAGATCGGTTCATGACAATTACTAACATTGAGACAGTTATTAGTGATCACCGCTAGTCATTAACTACATCTGCAATAATCCTCCAAAATCTTTTCAGATTTGCTTCTGGTGATTTGTTAGAGGTCGATTCTCGAAAATTCTGAAACATGAGAAATTCTTAACGGCTTAGTGCCAGTCATTCTTTACTCACATAATGATCCTCCTCGGTACATCTCAAATCGATCCTGTTGACTTGGAAGAAATCAGGTCCTGAAATATACTCAAAATGAGAAATTCATCTTTGTGCTGTGCGACAGATATTTTTGAGAGGGAATCTTGCTGAAAGCCCCGAGGAGTCACTTCTCGTCAGACGGTGCAGAGCAGTTTGTGAAAATTACTCAAAATGAGAACGTCATTCGTAATCAGCTATCCTGATGTCTTTCTCATGGGACCATCCACCAAAAAGCAAGTCTATTCTCTCTTTCGCATTTGGCAGAGATTTATCGTGAAAATGGCTAAAATAGAGAAAGTTATAACTGATCAATGCTAATAATCAATGACAAATGGAATCATCCTCCAAAAGCCTTTCAGATTGGCTCCTTGTGATTAGGTAGATATGAGTTGACGATTTGGTAGAAATGACTAAAAAGGAGGCATTTCTTTCTGATCAAGGTGAGCAATTAATTACACATGGAATCATCCTCCGTACTATATTCATAATTAGCTCCTTGTGATTTGGAATAAAATCGGTTCGTGAAAATTACTAGGAATGAGACAATTCATTTCTCATCCGTCTTCCGATAAATTTCCCAAGGAATCATCCAGCAGAAAAGCAAAGGCATTCTCCCTTGGTGTGTTGGAACAGATCGGTTCGTGCAAATGACTCAAGGTAGAAAATCATTCTTTAGAAGGCCCTAGTGGTGAAGACTCCAGCAATCCAGCTTCTCTCCTGGTGAGTTCGTAGCGATTGGTTCAAGAAAATTACTCCTAAGGAGACTTAAATTATTGACAAGTACTAGTGCTAAAGCTCTCCTCGAATGATTAACCAAAATGCTTTTTGATACGATGACACAGAACGGCACAGAACACGACACACAAAATTAACACACAACAAAGACACACACACATCGCGACACGGAAAGCATGACACACTAAACATCACACACACGACCCACAACATCTCACACACACTCACTCGCTCAACACAAAATGATCCACAACATGTCACACGCAACACAAGACGACCCAGAATATGTCGAGCGCTGTGGAGCGAGGGCTCCGGCTCGGCTTTTGCAGCGGCTCTGGCAAGGAATGGTGCCGGAGCTCTCGCCGGAGGGGAACACGGCAGGAGGGGGCCTGAGCCGCTTGGGCCTCTTTCCAAGGTGGCGGAAGCAGGCCTCCGCTCTCTGCCCTCTGCAGACCTGGCTGCCAGGTCAGTGCTTCCAGTTCCTCCTCCGCACTCGCTGTCGTCCTCCTCAGCGGCCATGGGCGTCCTCGCTGGGGACGGGGCTCAGGGGGATGAAGGTGGGGAGGGGCCAGAGTCTCTTGAGCGGAGTGACTCTGTGGGGTGCCGTTAGAAAAGGAGATTTTGGTTGGGATGCTCCAGGTGTAATGGGAGGAGAGTGGAGGGCGGATCCCCGCTGTGTGGGAGAGGCAAACAGTGGAGCCTCCGAGACATTGCCGACTGAGATGGTAACTTACTTGTTTTTTTCCCCTTGGGCTGGGTTTAGTAGCAAGGAAAAAGAAGTCAAGCCTCAGAGTCTACTGCCCTCATGCGACAGAATGTGAGTGAGAGCAGCGAGCCTGTGACCGTTGGGGATGCCAGGCAAGAGCCCTCCATCTGGGCACCGAGCTATCGCCAGTCTCCATGAGAGAAGTGTCTGGTTTGGTGAGGACTCTACTCACGCCCCACCTGAGTCCGGGTCGGGAAGCCACATCCATTAGGGTTCGGTTTGTAAGCAAAGGTTCCTGATCAGCTGTAGTTCTGAGGGAGAAAAGGTCCCTTTTCAGAGGCTGCTCGTTTCTCTGGTCATGAACGGTGTCTTCTCCACAACTGAAGCTTGGATCCAAGAGGATGACTCCAGGTGGTGAGTTGCTTGCCTTGCTCTCCTGTTTCTCTGTTTTCTCTCCTGTGTTCACCAACTCTCTCTTTCTTTTCTCTCCTCTTCTCTCCTCGTGCCGTGTCCCTTCACAGGACACGGGTAGGTGTGCATTCCCACAAGGGAGGTCTCGGGAGCCATGGAAAAGTCGGAGCGGACGAAAATCATGCAGGGCAGTAGAAAGGCTGCTGAAAGTACCTGAAGAGACAAAGAACATGAGAAGGGGGAAGTCCAGCCTAAAACATGAGTGTAGTCTGTAAAGAGAAACAAGGGGAAGTCAAAGCCACAGAAACTCTTCAAGTTGCCGAAAGACAAGTAGGATGGGAAATTACTTCTTGAATCCAGTCTCTTGAAGATCTTAGGCTCAGTATGCGTGCCTATTTGGAGTTGCTGAGCAATCTGCCTTCTTCTGTTTGCTCTCCCTTCTAATCACTGAAAATCTACCTATCTATTCTTTGTTTATTTTTATTATTATTATTATTCAACTCAGTTTGTGCAACTGGTGCTCCATGAGGAAATGATTTGTGTATTACTCCAAGGGGCTGCCCGGTGTCACTGTTGCTCCAGGAGGGAAATGATTTGAGCACTACCTGAATTGGCCACGCAGTGTCACCATTGCTCCGTCAGGGAAATGCTTTCTGCATTACTCCAAGTGGCCACCCAGTGTCACTGTTGGTCCAGGAGGGAAATGATTTGTGCATTACACTGACTGGCCACCCAGTGTCACTGTTGCTCCATGCGGGAAATGCTTTGTCCATGACCTGAATTGGCCACACACATCACTGTTGCTCCGGGGGTGGGGGGGAGGCGGGGGATTGTTTGTGTGTTACTCCTGAGTGGCCACGTCGTGTCACTCTTCCTCCATGAGGGAAATGCTTTGTGCATTACCCTGTGTGGCCACCCAAGACAACACACACAGCACAACACCGACGCACATACACACAGAACACGTCACACATACAGATGGGTAGTGTAAATTGCTAAAAAGGAGACATTCATTACTAATCAGATGTAGCCGTTGATGTCTCATGCACACTTCCTCGAAAAGGCAGTCCGATTCTGTCCTGATCCTTTAGTAGAGCTCAGTTTATGACAATTACTAAAATTCAGACAGTTATTACTGATCACTGCTAGTCATTAACTCCATCTGGAATGATCCTGCAAAATCCTTTCAGATTTGCTTCTGGTGATTTCTAAGAGATCGAGTCTCGAAAATTCCGAAACATGAGAAATCCTTAACGGCTTCGTGCCAGTCATTCTTTCCTCACATAATGATCCTCCTCGGTACATCTCAAATCGCTCCTGTTGACTTGGAAGAAATCAGGTCCTGAAACATACTCAAAATGAGAAATTCATCTTTGAGGTGTGCGACAGATAAATTTGAGAAGGAATCTTCCTGAAAGCCGCGAGGATTCACTTCTCACGCTATGTTACAGATCGGTTTGTGAAAATTCATATCAGAAAGTTATTCCTCCTCACGTCTCCTGCTATATTTCTCATGCAATCATGCAGCAAAAAACAATTGTATTCTCTCTTCAGGATTTGGTAAAGCTCGCTTCGTGAAAATGACTAAACATGAGGAAATCATTCTTAACAAGTACAAGTGATAAAGATTCCAGCAATAATCTTCCAGCTGTCAAAGTCAGATTCAAGACTCCCTGAATTTGTCAGACCACTCTGTAGATTAGCAAAACGCATTGCCAATGCACCCAGACAGATGTGAGTCTCCTGCAAAGCTCAAGCTAACTTATTTATATAGCTACTCTAAACCAATTTAACATAGGAGACAAAAGGAAGCGGAAACTGAGAACTATACATACATATCTTATTTTCACACGAACGTTTACCAGACTCCTACCTCAGGAGGTGCTCTAACTTAATTAGTTTGAGGACCCATGGACTCACACGCCCTAATGTTTCTCTTCCTGACATCTATATTTCAACAAAGCCTTCAAACAGCATATCTTGAAAGAATTATAATTTCAATACAATTTATTCTGCTTTCACACAACACTATTTCCAGTCTCTCAGGATGATGTGGAAGCAATCGGTTCGTGAACATTTCTAAAGATGAGAAATTCATCATTGATGTGTGCCACCGATAACTTTCTCAAAGAATCGTCTGGAGAGCCCGTAGGATTCACTTCCGGTCAAAGCTGCAGCTCTATTCCTGAAATTTCCTGAATAATGAGAAAGTAATGCCTTCTCAGGGCTTCTAATACATTTCTCATGGAGTCATCCGAGAAAGCCAGAAGGATTCTCGCCTCAGGATTCGATGAATATCACTCAGTGAAACTTACTACAAAGGAGCCAGTTATACCGGAAAAGTGCAAGTAATCAGTACCTCATGGAATCATCCTCCAAAGACCTTTTAGATACTCTCCTGCTCATTTGATAGAGATGGGCAGTGTAAATTGCTAAAAATGAGACCTTCAATACGAATCAGATGTAGCCATTGATGTCTCATGTACGCTTCCTCGAAAAGCCATTTGGATTGTCTCCTGATCCTTTGGGAGAGATCGGTTCATGAAAATTACAAAAATTCAACAGTAATTACTGATCACTGCTAGTTATTAACTCCATCTGGCATGATCCTCCAAAATCCTTTCAGATTTGCTTCTGGTGATTTGTTATAGGTCGAGTCTCGAAAATTCCAAAAAATAAGCAATTCTCAACGGCTTGGTGGTAGTCATAGAATCATAGAATCATAGAATCATAGAATATCAGGGTTGGAAGGGACCCCTGAAGGTCATCTAGTCCAACCCCCTGCTCGAAGCAGGACCAATTCCCAGTTAAATCATCCCACTTTGTGTCATCCCACTTTGAGTCATTCATGCCTCACATAATGAGCCTCCTTCGTACATTCCAATTCGCTCCTGTTGACTTGGAAGAAATCAGTCCTGAAATAGACTCAAAATAAGAAATTCATCTTGGATGTGCACAACAGATAAATTGGAGAAGGAATCTTCCTGAAAGACCCGGGGAGTCACTTCTCATCCTATGGTACAGAGCAGTGCGTGAAAATTACTCCCGATGAGAAAGACAAGCCTAATCTGGTATCCTGACCTATTTCTCATGGAAACATCCACCAAAAACACAAGTCTCTTATCTCTTCAGGATTTGGTGCAGATAGATCGTGAAAATTGCTAAAAATGAGAAAGTTCTAACTGACCAATACTGTAAAAGAGTGACAAATGGAAACATCCCCCAAAAGCCTTTCAGATTCGCTTCTTGTGTTTTGGTAGATATCAGTTGATGATTTGATGAAAATTACTCCAAATGAGACAGTTCTTCCTGATCAATGTTAGTCATTAATGACACTTGGAATCATCCTCCCAAATCCTTTGATAATTAACTCCTGGTGATTGTGAATAAAATCGGTTGGTGAAAATTAGTGGGAAAGAGAAAATTCATTCCTCACCCGTCTTCTGATGAATTTCCCATGGAATCATCCACCGGAAAAACAATTGCATTCTCTCTTCGTGCCTTGGAACAGATCGGTTTGTGCAAATTACTCAAAGGGCGAAAATCATTCTTTACAAGCACCTAGTGGTAAAGACTCCAGCAATCCAGCAATTCAGATTCTCTCCTCCTGAGTTTGTAGAGATTGGTTCATGAAAATGACTAAAAAAATCAAACCTTTATTACTGATCACTGCATCTAATTAGTACCTCATG
This sequence comes from Eretmochelys imbricata, assembly GCF_965152235.1. Taxonomy (NCBI): domain Eukaryota; kingdom Metazoa; phylum Chordata; order Testudines; family Cheloniidae; genus Eretmochelys; species Eretmochelys imbricata. The sequence goes on along the minus strand of NW_027554341.1, from coordinate 2,069,662 downwards.
GAATAATCCTCCAAAGACCTTTCAGATGCTCTGCTGGTCACTTGGTAGAGATGGGTAGTGTAAATTGCTAAAAATGAGACCTTCAATACTAATCAGATGTAGCCATTGATGTCTCAGGCATGCTTCCTCAAAAAGCCATTCAGATTCTCTCCTGATCCTTTGGTCGAGATCGGTTCATGAAAATTACAAAAATCCAACAGTAATTACTGATCACTGCTAGTCATTAACTCCATCTGGCATGATCCTCCAAAATCCATCCAGAATTGCTTCTGGTCATTTGTTATAGGTCGAGTCTCGAAAATTCCGAAAAATAAGCAATTCTGAACGGCTTCGTGGTAGTCATTCATTCCTCACATAATGAGCCTCCTTAGTACATTCCAATTTGCTCCTGTTGACTTGGAAGAAATCAGTTCCTGAAATAGACTCAAAATGAGAAATTCATCTTGGATGTGCGCAACAGATCAATTTGAGAAGGAATCTTCATGAAAGACCCGAGGATTCACTTCTCGTCCTATGGTACAGAGTAGTGCGTGAAAATTATTCCGGATGAGAAAGACATGCCTAATCTGGTATCCTGATCTATTTCTCATGGAAACATCGACCAAAACACAAGTCTTTCTCTCTTCAGGATTTGGTGGAGATTGATCGTGAAAATTGCTAAAAATGAGAAAGTTAGAACTGATCAATGCTATAAATCAGTGACAAATGGAATCATCCCCCAAAAGCCTTTCAGATTCGCTTCTTGTGATTTGGTAGACATCAGTTCATGATTTGATGAAAATTACTCCAAAGGAGACAGTTCTTCCTGATCAATGTTAGTCATTAATGACACTTGGAATCATCCTCCCAAATCCTTTGATAATTAACTCCTGGTGATTGTGAATAAAATCGGTTGGTGAAAATTAGTAGGAAAGAGAAAATTCATTCCTCACCCGTCTTCTGATGAATTTCCCATGGAATCATCCACCGGAAAACAATTGCATTCTCTCTTGGTGCGTTGGAAGAGATCAGTTTGTGTAAATTACTCAAAGTACGAAAATCGTTCTTTACAAGCACCTAGTGGTAAAGACTCCAGCAATCCAGATTCTCTCCTCCTCAGTTTGTAGAGATTGGTTCATGAAAATGACTAAAAAATCAAACCTTTATTACTGATCACTGCATCTAATTAGTACCTCATGGAATCATCCTCCAAAGACCTTTTAGCTACTCTGCTGGTCACTTGCTAGAGATGGGTAGTGTAAATTGCTAAAAATGAGACCTTCAATACTAATCCGATGTAGCCATTGATGTCTCATGCACGCTTCCTCGAAAAGCCATTCGGATTCTCTCCTGATCCTTTGGTAGAGATGGGTTCATGAAAACTACAAAAATCCAACAGTAATTACTGATCACTGCTAGTCATTAACTCCATCTGGCATGATCCTCCAAAATCCTTCCAGAATTGCTTCTGGTGATTTGTCATAGGTCGAGTCTCGAAAATTCTGAAAAATAAGCAATTCTGAACGGCTTCGTGGTAGTCATTCATTCCTCACATAATGAGCCTCCTTAGTACATTCCAATTTGCTCCTGTTGACTTGGAAGAAATCAGTTCCTGAAATAGACTCGAAATGAGAAATTCACCTTGGATGTGCGCAACAGATAAATTTGAGAAGGAATCTTCCTGAAAGACCCGAGGATTCACTTCTCGTCCTATGCTACAGAGCAGTGCATGAAAATTATTCCAGATGAGAAAGACATGCCTAATCTGGTATCCTGATCTATTTCTCATGGAAACATCCACCAAAACACAAGTCTCTTCTCTCTTCAGGATTTGGTGGAGATTGATCGTGAAAATTGCTAAAAATGAGAAAGTTAGAAATGATCAATGCTATAAATCAGTGACAAATGGAATCATCCCCCAAAAGCCTTTCAGATTCGCTTCTTGTGATTTGGTAGAGATCAGTTCATGATTTGATGAAAATTACTCCAAAGGAGACAGTTCTTCCTGATCAATGTTAGTCATTAATGACACTTGGAATCATCCTCCCAAATCCTTTGATAATTAACTCCTGGTGATTGTGAATAAAATCGGTTGGTGAAAATTAGTAGGAAAGAGAAAATTCATTCCTCACCCGTCTTCTGATGAATTTCCCATGGAATCATCCACCGGAAAACAATTGCATTCTCTCTTGGTGCGCTGGAAGAGATCGGTTTGTGCAAATTACTCAAAGTACGAAAATCGTTCTTTACAAGCACCTAGTGGTAAAGACTCCAGCAATCCAGATTCTCTCCTCCTCAGTTTGTAGAGATTGGTTCATGAAAATGACTAAAAAATCAAACCTTTATTACTGATCACTGCATCTAATTAGTACCTCATGGAATCATCCTCCAAAGACCTTTTAGCTACTCTGCTGGTCACTTGCTAGAGATGGGTAGTGTAAATTGCTAAAAATGAGACCTTCAATACTAATCCGATGTCGCCATTGATGTCTCATGCACGCTTCCTCGAAAAGCCATTCAGATTCTCTCCTGATCCTTTGGTAGAGATGGGTTCATGAAAATTACAAAAATACCAACAGTAATTACTGATCACTGCTAGTCATTAACTCCATCTGGCATGATCCTCCAAAATCCTTCCAGAATTGCTTCTGGTGATTTCTTATAGGTCGAGTCTCGAAAACTCCGAAAAATAAGCAATTCTGAACGGCTTGGTGGTAGTCATTCATTCCTCACATAATGAGCCTCCTTAGTACATTGCAATTTGCTCCTGTTGACTTGGAAGAAATCAGTTCCTGAAAAAGACTCGAAATGAGAAATTCACCTTGGATGTGCGCAACAGATAAATTTGAGAAGGAATCTTCCTGAAAGACCCGAGGATTCACTTCTCGTCCTATGCTACAGAGCAGTGCATGAAAATTATTCCAGATGAGAAAGACAAGCCTAATCTGGTATCCTGACCTATTTCTCATGGAAACATCCACCAAAAACACAAGTCTCTTATCTCTTCAGGATTTGGTGCAGATAGATCGTGAAAATTGCTAAAAATGAGAAAGTTCTAACTGACCAATACTGTAAAAGAGTGACAAATGGAAACATCCCCCAAAAGCCTTTCAGATTCGCTTCTTGTGTTTTGGTAGATATCAGTTGATGATTTGATGAAAATTACTCCAAATGAGACAGTTCTTCCTGATCAATGTTAGTCATTAATGACACTTGGAATCATCCTCCCAAATCCTTTGATAATTAACTCCTGGTGATTGTGAATAAAATCGGTTGGTGAAAATTAGTGGGAAAGAGAAAATTCATTCCTCACCCGTCTTCTGATGAATTTCCCATGGAATCATCCACCGGAAAAACAATTGCATTCTCTCTTCGTGCCTTGGAACAGATCGGTTTGTGCAAATTACTCAAAGGGCGAAAATCATTCTTTACAAGCACCTAGTGGTAAAGACTCCAGCAATCCAGCAATTCAGATTCTCTCCTCCTGAGTTTGTAGAGATTGGTTCATGAAAATGACTAAAAAAATCAAACCTTTATTACTGATCACTGCATCTAATTAGTACCTCATGGAATAATCCTCCAAAGACCTTTCAGATGCTCTGCTGGTCACTTGGTAGAGATGGGTAGTGTAAATTGCTAAAAATGAGACCTTCAATACTAATCAGATGTAGCCATTGATGTCTCAGGCATGCTTCCTCAAAAAGCCATTCAGATTCTCTCCTGATCCTTTGGTCGAGATCGGTTCATGAAAATTACAAAAATCCAACAGTAATTACTGATCACTGCTAGTCATTAACTCCATCTGGCATGATCCTCCAAAATCCATCCAGAATTGCTTCTGGTCATTTGTTATAGGTCGAGTCTCGAATATTCCGAAAAATAAGCAATTCTGAACGGCTTCGTGGTAGTCATTCATTCCTCACATAATGAGCCTCCTTAGTACATTCCAATTTGCTCCTGTTGACTTGGAAGAAATCAGTTCCTGAAATAGACTCAAAATGAGAAATTCATCTTGGATGTGCGCAACAGATCAATTTGAGAAGGAATCTTCATGAAAGACCCGAGGATTCACTTCTCGTCCTATGGTACAGAGTAGTGCGTGAAAATTATTCCGGATGAGAAAGACATGCCTAATCTGGTATCCTGATCTATTTCTCATGGAAACATCCACCAAAACACAAGTCTCTTCTCTCTTCAGGATTTGGTGGAGATTGATCGTGAAAATTGCTAAAAATGAGAAAGTTAGAACTGATCAATGCTATAAATCAGTGACAAATGGAATCATCCCCCAAAAGCCTTTCAGATTCGCTTCTTGTGATTTGGTAGAGATCAGTTCATGATTTGATGAAAATTACTTCAAAAGAGACAGTTCTTCCTGATCAATGTTAGTCATTAATGACACTTGGAATCATCCTCCCAAATCCTTTGATAATTAACTCCTGGTGATTGTGAATAAAATCGGTTGGTGAAAATTAGTAGGAAAGAGAAAATTCATTCCTCACCCGTCTTCTGATGAATTTCCCATGGAATCATCCACCGGAAAACAATTGCATTCTCTCTTGGTGCGCTGGAAGAGATCGGTTTGTGCAAATTACTCAAAGTTCGAAAATCGTTCTTTACAAGCACCTAGTGGTAAAGACTCCAGCAATCCAGATTCTCTCCTCCTCAGTTTGTAGAGATTGGTTCATGAAAATGACTAAAAAATCAAACCTTTATTACTGATCACTGCATCTAATTAGTACCTCATGGAATCATCCTCCAAAGACCTTTTAGCTACTCTGCTGGTCACTTGCTAGAGATGGGTAGTGTAAATTGCTAAAAATGAGACCTTCAATACTAATCCGATGTCGCCATTGATGTCTCATGCACGCTTCCTCGAAAAGCCATTCAGATTCTCTCCTGATCCTTTGGTAGAGATGGGTTCATGAAAATTACAAAAATCCAACAGTAATTACTGATCACTGCTAGTCATTAACTCCATCTGGCATGATCCTCCAAAATCCTTCCAGAATTGCTTCTGGTGATTTGTTATAGGTCGAGTCTCGAAAATTCCGAAAAATAAGCAATTCTGAACGGCTTCGTGGTAGTCATTCATTCCTCACATAATGAGCCTCCTTAGTACATTCCAATTTGCTCCTGTTGACTTGGAAGAAATCAGTTCCTGAAATAGACTCGAAATGAGAAATTCACCTTGGATGTGCGCAACAGATAAATTTGAGAAGGAATCTTCCTGAAAGACCCGAGGATTCACTTCTCGTCCTATGCTACAGAGCAGTGCGTGAAAATTATTCCAGTTTAGAAAGACATGCCTAATCTGGTATCCTGATCTATTTCTCATGGAAACATGCACCAAAACACAAGTCTCTTCTCTCTTCAGGATTTGGTGGAGATTGATCGTGAAAATTGCTAAAAATGAGAAAGTTAGAACTGATCAATGCTATAAATCAGTGACAAATGGAATCATCCCCCAAAAGCCTTTCAGATTCGCTTCTTGTGATTTGGTAGACATCAGTTCATGATTTGATGAAAATTACTCCAAAGGAGACAGTTCTTCCTGATCAATGTTAGTCATTAATGACACTTGGAATCATCCTCCCAAATCCTTTGATAATTAACTCCTGGTGATTGTGAATAAAATCGGTTGGTGAAAATTAGTAGGAAAGAGAAAATTCATTCCTCACCCGTCTTCTGATGAATTTCCCATGGAATCATCCACCGGAAAACAATTGCATTCTCTCTTGGTGCGTTGGAAGAGATCAGTTTGTGTAAATTACTCAAAGTACGAAAATCGTTCTTTACAAGCACCTAGTGGTAAAGACTCCAGCAATCCAGATTCTCTCCTCCTCAGTTTGTAGAGATTGGTTCATGAAAATGACTAAAAAATCAAACCTTTATTACTGATCACTGCATCTAATTAGTACCTCATGGAATCATCCTCCAAAGACCTTTTAGCTACTCTGCTGGTCACTTGCTAGAGATGGGTAGTGTAAATTGCTAAAAATGAGACCTTCAATACTAATCCGATGTAGCCATTGATGTCTCATGCACGCTTCCTCGAAAAGCCATTCGGATTCTCTCCTGATCCTTTGGTAGAGATGGGTTCATGAAAACTACAAAAATCCAACAGTAATTACTGATCACTGCTAGTCATTAACTCCATCTGGCATGATCCTCCAAAATCCTTCCAGAATTGCTTCTGGTGATTTGTCATAGGTCGAGTCTCGAAAATTCTGAAAAATAAGCAATTCTGAACGGCTTCGTGGTAGTCATTCATTACTCACATAATGAGCCTCCTTAGTACATTCCAATTTGCTCCTGTTGACTTGGAAGAAATCAGTTCCTGAAATAGACTCGAAATGAGAAATTCACCTTGGATGTGCGCAACAGATAAATTTGAGAAGGAATCTTCCTGAAAGACCCGAGGATTCACTTCTCGTCCTATGCTACAGAGCAGTGCATGAAAATTATTCCAGATGAGAAAGACATGCTTAATCTGGTATCCTGATCTATTTCTCATGGAAACATCCACCAAAACACAAGTCTCTTCTCTCTTCAGGATTTGGTGGAGATTGATCGTGAAAATTGCTAAAAATGAGAAAGTTAGAAATGATCAATGCTATAAATCAGTGACAAATGGAATCATCCCCCAAAAGCCTTTCAGATTCGCTTCTTGTGATTTGGTAGAGATCAGTTCATGATTTGATGAAAATTACTCCAAAGGAGACAGTTCTTCCTGATCAATGTTAGTCATTAATGACACTTGGAATCATCCTCCCAAATCCTTTGATAATTAACTCCTGGTGATTGTGAATAAAATCGGTTGGTGAAAATTAGTAGGAAAGAGAAAATTCATTCCTCACCCGTCTTCTGATGAATTTCCCATGGAATCATCCACCGGAAAACAATTGCATTCTCTCTTGGTGCGCTGGAAGAGATCGGTTTGTGCAAATTACTCAAAGTACGAAAATCGTTCTTTACAAGCACCTAGTGGTAAAGACTCCAGCAATCCAGATTCTCTCCTCCTCAGTTTGTAGAGATTGGTTCATGAAAATGACTAAAAAATCAAACCTTTATTACTGATCACTGCATCTAATTAGTACCTCATGGAATCATCCTCCAAAGACCTTTTAGCTACTCTGCTGGTCACTTGCTAGAGATGGGTAGTGTAAATTGCTAAAAATGAGACCTTCAATACTAATCCGATGTCGCCATTGATGTCTCATGCACGCTTCCTCGAAAAGCCATTCAGATTCTCTCCTGATCCTTTGGTAGAGATGGGTTCATGAAAATTACAAAAATCCAACAGTAATTACTGATCACTGCTAGTCATTAACTCCATCTGGCATGATCCTCCAAAATCCTTCCAGAATTGCTTCTGGTGATTTGTTATAGGTCGAGTCTCGAAAACTCCGAAAAATAAGCAATTCTGAACGGCTTGGTGGTAGTCATTCATTCCTCACATAATGAGCCTCCTTAGTACATTCCAATTCGCTCCTGTTGACTTGGAAGAAATCAGTTCCTGAATTAGACTCGAAATGAGAAATTCACCTTGGATGTGCGCAACAGACCAATTTGAGAAGGAATCTTCCTGAAAGACCCGAGGATTCACTTCTCGTCCTATGGTACAAAGCAGTGCGTGAAAATTATTCCAGATGAGAAAGACATGCCTAATCTGGTATCCTGACCTATTTCTCATGGAAACATCCACCAAAACACAAGTCTCTTCTCTCTTCAGGATTTGGTGGAGATTGATCGTGAAAATTGCTAAAAATGAGAAAGTTAGAACTGATCAATGCTATAAATCAGTGACAAATGGAATCATCCCTCAAAAGCCTTTCAGATTCGCTTCTTGTGATTTGGTAGAGATCAATTCATGATTTGATGAAAATTACTTCAAATGAGACAGTTCTTCGTGATCAATGTTAGTCGTTAACAACACTTGGAATCATCCTCCCAAACCCTTTAATAATTAACTCCTGGTGATTGTGAATAAAATCGGTTGGTGAAAATTAGTAGGAAAGAGAAAATACATTCCTCACCCGTCTTCTTATGAATATCCCATGGAATCATCCACCGGAAAACAATTGCATTCTCTCTTGGTGCGCTGGAAGAGATCGGTTTGTGCAAATTACTCAAAGTACGAAAATCGTTCTTTACAAGCACCTAGTGGTAAAGACTCCAGCAATCCAGATTCTCTCCTCCTGAGTTTGTAGAGATTGGTTCATGAAAATGACTAAAAAATCAAACCTTTATTACTGATCACTGCATCTAATTAGTACCTCATGGAATCATCCTCCAAAGACCTTTTAGCTACTCTGCTGGTCACTTGCTAGAGATGGGTAGTGTAAATTGCTAAAAATGAGACCTTCAATACTAATCCGATGTAGCCATTGATGTCTCATGCACGCTTCCTCGAAAAGCCATTCAGATTCTCTCCTGATCCTTTGGTAGAGATGGGTTCATGAAAATTACAAAAATACCAACAGTAATTACTGATCACTGCTAGTCATTAACTCCATCTGGCATGATCCTCCAAAATCCATCGAGAATTGCTTCTGGTGATTTGTTATAGGTCGAGTCTCGAAAATTCCGAAAAATAAGCAATTCTGAACGGCTTCGTGGTAGTCATTCATTACTCACATAATGAGCCTCCTTAGTACATTCCAATTTGCTCCTGTTGACTTGAAAGAAATCAGTTCCTGAAATAGACTCAAAATGAGAAATTCATCTTGGATGTGCGCAACAGATCAATTTGAGAAGGAATCTTCATGAAAGACCCGAGGATTCACTTCTCGTCCTATGGTACAGAGTAGTGCGTGAAAATTATTCCAGATGAGAAAGACATGCCTAATCTGGTATCCTGATCTATTTCTCATGGAAACATCCACCAAAACACAAGTCTCTTCTCTCTTCAGGATTTGGTGGAGATTGATCGTGAAAATTGCTAAAAATGAGAAAGTTAGAACTGATCAATGCTATAAATCAGTGACAAATGGAATCATCCCCCAAAAGCCTTTCAGATTCGCTTCTTGTGATTTGGTAGAGATCAGTTCATGATTTGATGAAAATTACTTCAAAGGAGACAGTTCTTCCTGATCAATGTTAGTCATTAATGACACTTGGAATCATCCTCCCAAATCCTTTGATAATTAACTCCTGGTGATTGTGAATAAAATCGGTTGGTGAAAATTAGTAGGAAAGAGAAAATTCATTCCTCACCCGTCTTCTGATGAATTTCCCATGGAATCATCCACCGGAAAACAATTGCCTTCTCTCTTGGTGCGTTGGAAGAGATCAGTTTGTGTAAATTACTCAAAGTACGAAAATCGTCCTTTACAAGCACCTAGTGGTAAAGACTCCAGCAATCCAGATTCTCTCCTCCTCAGTTTGTAGAGATTGGTTCATGAAAATGACGAAAAAAACAAACCTTTATTACTGATCACTGCATCTAATTAGTACCTCATGGAATCATCCTCCAAAGACCTTTTAGCTACTCTGCTGGTCACTTGCTAGAGATGGGTAGTGTAAATTGCTAAAAATGAGACCTTCAATACGTATCAGATGTAGCCATTGATGTCTCATGCACGCTTCCTCGAAAAGCTATTCGGATTCTCTCCTGATCCTTTGGTAGAGATGGGTTCATGAAAATTACAAAAATCCAACAGTAATTACTGATCACTGCTAGTCATTAACTCCATCTGGCATGACCCTCCAAAATCCTTTCAGAATTGCTTCTGGTGATTTGTTATAGGTCGAGTCTCGAAAACTCCGAAAAATAAGCAATTCTGAACGGCTTGGTGGTAGTCATTCATTCCTCACATAATGAGCCTCCTTAGTACATTCCAATTCGCTCCTGTTGACTTGGAAGAAATCAGTTCCTGAAATAGACTCAAAATGAGAAATTCACCTTGGATGTGCGCAACAGATCAATTTGAGAAGGAATCTTCCTGAAAGACCCGAGGATTCACTTCTCGTCCTATGGTACAGAGCAGTGCGTGAAAATTATTCCAGATGAGAAAGACATGCCTAATCTGGTATCCTGATCTATTTCTCATGGAAACATCCACCAAAACACAAGTCTCTTCTCTCTTCAGGATTTGGTGGAGATTGATCGTAAAAATTGCTAAAAATTGGAAAGTTAGAACTGATCAATACTATAAATCAGTGACAAATGGAATCATCCCCCAAAAGCCTTTCAGATTCGCTTCTTGTGATTTGGTAGACAACAGTTCATGATTTGATGAAAATTACTCCAAATGAGACAGTTCTTCCTTTTCAATGTTAGTCATTAATGGCACTTGGAATCATCCTCCCAAATCCTTTGATAATTAACTCCTGGGGATTGTGAATAAAATCGGTTGGTGAAAATTAGTAGGAAAGAGAAAATTCTTTCCTCACCCGTCTTCTGATGAATTTCCCATGGAATCATCCACCGGAAAACAATTGCATTCTCTCTTGGTGTGTTGGAAAAGATTGGTTTGTGCAAATTACTCAAAGTACAAAAATCGTTCTTTACAAGCACATAGTGGTAAAGAATCCAGCAATCCAGATTCTCTCCTCCTGAGTTTGTAGAGATTGGTTCATGAAAATGACTAAAAAATCAAACCTTTATTACTGATCACTGCATCTAATTACTACCTCATAGAATCATCCTCCAAAGACCTTTTAGCTACTCTGCTGGTCACTTGCTAGAGATGGGTAGTGTAAATTGCTAAAAATGAGACCTTCAATACGAATCAGATGTAGCCATTGATGTCTCACGCACGCTTCCTCGAAAAGCCATTCGGATTCTCTCCTGATCCTTTGGTAGAGATGGGTTCATGAAAATTACAAAAATCCAACAGTAATTACTGATCACTGCTAGTCATTAACTCCATCTGGCATGACCCTCCAAAATCCTTTCAGAATTGCTTCTGGTGATTTGTTATAGGTCGAGTCTCGAAAATTCCGAAAAATAAGCAATTCTGAACGGCTTGGTGGTAGTCATTCATTCCTCACATAATGAGCCTCCTTAGTACATTCCAATTCGCTCCTGTTGACTTGGAAGAAATCAGTTCCTGAAATAGACTCAAAATGAGAAATTCACCTTGGATGTGCGCAACAGATCAATTTGAGAAGGAATCTTCCTGAAAGACCCGAGGATTCACTTCTCGTCCTATGGTACAGAGCAGTGCGTGAAAATTATTCCAGATGAGAAAGACATGCCTAATCTGGTATCCTGATCTATTTCTCATGGAAACATCCACGAAAAAACAAGTCTCTTCGCTCTTCAGGATTTGGTGGAGATTGATCGTGAAAATTGCTAAAAATGAGACAGTTAGAACTGATCAATGCTCTAAATCAGTGAGAAATGGAATCATCCCCCAAAAGCCTTTCAGATTCACTTCTTGTGATTTGGTAGACATCAATTCATGATTTGATGAAAATTACTCCAAATGAGACAGTTCTTCCTTTTCAATGTTAGTCATTAATGGCACTTGGAATCACCCTCCCAAATCCTTTGATAATTAACTCCTGGGGATTGTGATTAAAATCGGTTGGTGAAAATTAGTAGGAAAGAGAAAATTCATTCCTCACCCGTCTTCTGATGAATTTCCCATGGAATCATCCACCGGAAAACAATTGCATTCTCTCTTGGTGTGTTGGAAGAGATTGGTTTGTGCAAATTACTCAAAGTACGAAAATCGTTCTTTACAAGCACCTAGTGGTAAAGACTCCAGCAATCCAGATTCTCTCCTCCTGAATTTGTAGAGATTGGTTCATGGAAATGACTGAAAAATCAAACCTTTATTACTGATCACTGCACCGAATTAGTACCTCATGGAATCATCCTCCAAAGACCTTTTAGCTACTCTGCTGGTCACTTGCTAGAGATGGGTAGTGTAAATTGCAAAAAATGAGACCTTCAATACGAATCAGATGTAGCCATTGATGTCTCATTCACGCTTCCTCGAAAAGCCATTCGGATTCTCTCCTGATCCTTTGGTAGAGATGGGTTCATGAAAATTACAAAAATCCAACAGTAATTACTGATCACTGCTAGTCATTAACTCCATCTGGCATGACCCTCCAAAATCCTTTCAGAATTGCTTCTGGTGATTTGTTATAGGTCGAGTCTCGAAAATTCCGAGAAATAAGCAATTCTGAACGGCTTGGTGGTAGTCATTCATTCCTCACATAATGAGCCTCCTTAGCACATTCCAATTCGCTCCTGTTGACTTGGAAGAAATCAGTTCCTGAAATAGACTCAAAATGAGAAATTCACCTTGGATGTGTGCAACAGATAAATTTGAGAAGGAATCTTCCTGAAAGACCCGAGGATTCACTTCTCGTCCTATGGTACAGAGCAGTGCGTGAAAATTATTCCAGATGAGAAAGACATGCCTAATCTGGTATCCTGATCTATTTCTCATGGAAACATCCACCAAAACACAAGTCTCTTCTCTCTTCAGGATTTGGTGGAGATTGATCGTGAAAATTGCTAAAAATGAGACAGTTAGAACTGATCAATGCTCTAAATCAGTGACAAATGGAATCATCCCCCAAAAGCCTTTCAGATTCACTTCTTGTGATTTGGTAGACATCAGTTCATGATTTGATGAAAATTACTCCAAATGAGACAGTTCTTCCTTTTCAATGTTAGTCATTAATGGCACTTGGAATCATCCTCCCAAATCCTTTGATAATTAACTCCTGGGGATTGTGAATAAAATCGGTTGGTGAAAATTAGTAGGAAAGAGGAAATTCATTCCTCACCCGTCTTCTGATGAATTTCCCATGGAATCATCCACCGGAAAAACAATTGCATTCTCTCTTGGTGCCTTGGAACAGATCGGTTTGTGCAAATTACTCAAAGTACGAAAATCATTCTTTACAAGCACCTAGTGGTAAAGACTCCAGCAATCCAGATTCTCTCCTCCTGAGTTTGTAGAGATTGGTTCATGAAAATGACTAAAAAATCAAACCTTTATTCCTGATCACTGCATCGAATTAGTACCTCATGGAATCATCCTCCAAAGACCTTTTAGCTACTCTGCTGGTCACTTGCTAGAGATGGGCAGTGTAAATTTCTGAAAATGAGACATTCCTTACGAATGAGATGTATCCGTTGATGTCTCATGCTCTCTTCCTCAAAGCGCCATTCGGATTCTCTTCTGAAGCTTTGTTAGAGATCGGTTCATGACAATTACTAACATTGAGACAGTTATTAGTGATCACCGCTAGTCATTAACTACATCTGCAATAATCCTCCAAAATCTTTTCAGATTTGCTTCTGGTGATTTGTTAGAGGTCGATTCTCGAAAATTCCGAAACATGAGAAATTCTTAACGGCTTAGTGCCAGTCATTCTTTACTCACATAATGATCCTCCTTGGTACATCTCAAATCGATCCTGTTGACTTGGAAGAAATCAGGTCCTGAAATATACTCAAAATGAGAAATTCATCTTTGTGCTGTGCGACAGATATTTTTGAGAGGGAATCTTGCTGAAAGCCTCGAGGAGTCACTTCTCGTCGGACGGTGCAGAGCAGTTTGTGAAAATTACTCAAAATGAGAACGTCATTCGTAATCAGCTATCCTGATGTCTTTCTCATGGGACCATCCACCAAAAAGCAAGTCTATTCTCTCTTTCGCATTTGGCAGAGATTTATCGTGAAAATGGCTAAAATAGAGAAAGTTATAACTGATCAATGCTAATAATCAATGACAAATGGAATCATCCTCCAAAAGCCTTTCAGATTGGCTCCTTGTGATTAGGTAGATATGAGTTGACGATTTGGTAGAAATGACTAAAAAGGAGGCGTTTCTTTCTGATCAAGGTTAGCAATTAATTACACATGGAATCATCCTCCGTACTATATTCATAATTAGCTCCTTGTGATTTGGAATAAAATCGGTTCGTGAAAATTACTAGGAATGAGACAATTCATTTCTCATCCGTCTTCCGATAAATTTCCCAAGGAATCATCCAGCAGAAAAGCAAAGGCATTCTCCCTTGGTGTGTTGGAACAGATCGGTTCGTGCAAATGACTCAAGGTAGAAAATCATTCTTTAGAAGGCCCTAGTGGTGAAGACTCCAGCAATCCAGCTTCTCTCCTGGTGAGTTCGTAGCGATTGGTTCAAGAAAATTACTCCTAAGGAGACTTAAATTATTGACAAGTACTAGTGCTAAAGCTCTCCTCGAATGATTAACCAAAATGCTTTTTAATACGATGACACAGAACGGCACAGAACACGACACACAAAATTAACACACAACAAAGACACACACACATCGCGACATGGAAAGCATCACACACAAAACATCACACACACGACCCACAACATCTCACACACACTCATTCGCTCAACACAAAATGATCCACAACATGTCACACGCAACACAAGACGACCCACAATATGTCGAGCGCTGTGGAGCGAGGGCTCCGGCTCGGCTTTTGCAGCGGCTCTGGCAAGGAATGGTGCCGGAGCTCTCGCTGGAGGGGAACACGGCAGGAGGGGGCCTGAGCCGCTTGGGCCTCTTTCCAAGGTGGCGGAAGCAGGCCTCCGCTCTCTGCCCTCTGCAGACCTGGCTGCCAGGTCAGTGCTTCCAGTTCCTCCTCCGCACTCGCTGTCGTCCTCCTCAGCGGCCGTGGGCGTCCTCGCTGGGGACGGGGCTCAGGGGGATGAAGGTGGGGAGGGGCCAGAGTCTCTTGAGCGGAGTGACTCTGTGGGGTGCCGTTAGAAAAGGAGATTTTGGTTGGGATGCTCCAGGTGTAATGGCAGGAGAGTGGAGGGCGGATCCCCGCTGTGTGGGAGAGGCAAACAGTGGAGCCTCCGAGACATTGCCGACTGATATGGTAACTTACTTGTTTTTTTCCCCTTGGGCTGGGTTTAGTAGCAAGGAAAAAGAAGTCAAGCCTCAGAGTCTACTGCCCTCATGCGACAGAATGTGAGTGAGAGCAGCGAGCCTGTGACCGTTGGGGATGCCAGGCAAGAGCCCTCCATCTGGGCACCGAGCTATCGCCAGTCTCCATGAGAGAAGTGTCTGGTTTGGTGAGGACTCTACTCACGCCCCACCTGAGTCCGGGTCGGGAAGCCACATCCATTAGGGTTCGATTTGTAAGCAAAGGTTCCTGATCAGCTGTAGTTCTGAGGGAGAAAAGGTCCCTTTTCAGAGGCTGCTCGTTTCTCTGGTCATGAACGGTGTCTTCTCCACAACTGAAGCTTGGATCCAAGAGGATGACTCCAGGTGGTGAGTTGCTTGCCTTGCTCTCCTGTTTCTCTGTTTTCTCTCCTGTGTTCACCAACTCTCTCTTTCTTTTCTCTCCTCTTCTCTCCTCGTGCCGTGTCCCTTCACAGGACACGGGTAGGTGTGCATTCCCACAAGGGAGGTCTCGGGAGCCATGGAAAAGTCGGAGCGGACGAAAATCATGCAGGGCAGTAGAAAGGCTGCTGAAAGTACCTGAAGAGACAAAGAACATGAGAAGGGGGAAGTCCAGCCTAAAACATGAGTGTAGTCTGTAAAGAGAAACAAGGGGAAGTCAAAGCCACAGAAACTCTTCAAGTTGCCGAAAGACAAGTAGGATGGGAAATTACTTCTTGAATCCAGTCTCTTGAAGATCTTAGGCTCAGTATGCGTGCCTATTTGGAGTTGCTGAGCAATCTGCCTTCTTCTGTTTGCTCTCCCTTCTAATCACTGAAAATCTACCTATCTATTCTTTGTTTATTTTTATTATTATTATTATTCAACTCAGTTTGTGCAACTGGTGCTCCATGAGGAAATGATTTGTGTATTACTCCAAGGGGCTGCCCGGTGTCACTGTTGCTCCAGGAGGGAAATGATTTGAGCACTACCTGAATTGGCCACGCAGTGTCACCATTGCTCCGTCAGGGAAATGCTTTCTGCATTACTCCAAGTGGCCACCCAGTGTCACTGTTGGTCCAGGAG
Organism: Eretmochelys imbricata; assembly: GCF_965152235.1. Taxonomy (NCBI): domain Eukaryota; kingdom Metazoa; phylum Chordata; order Testudines; family Cheloniidae; genus Eretmochelys; species Eretmochelys imbricata. The sequence continues at coordinate 2,053,753 of NW_027554341.1, read as the reverse complement.
GGAAATGATTTGTGCATTACACTGACTGGCCACCCAGTGTCACTGTTGCTCCATGCGGGAAATGCTTTGTCCATGACCTGAATTGGCCACACACATCACTGTTGCTCCGGGGGTGGGGGGGAGGCGGGGGATTGTTTGTGTGTTACTCCTGAGTGGCCACGTCGTGTTACTCTTCCTCCATGAGGGAAATGCTTTGTGCATTACCCTGTGTGGCCACCCAAGACAACACACACAGCACAACACCGACGCACATACACACAGAACACGTCACACATACAGATGGGTAGTGTAAATTGCTAAAAAGGAGACATTCATTACTAATCAGATGTAGCCGTTGATGTCTCATGCACACTTCCTCGAAAAGGCAGTCAGATTCTGTCCTGATCCTTTAGTAGAGCTCAGTTTATGACAATTACTAAAATTCAGACAGTTATTACTGATCACTGCTAGTCATTAACTCCATCTGGAATGATCCTGCAAAATCCTTTCAGATTTGCTTCTGGTGATTTCTAAGAGATCGAGTCTCGAAAATTCCGAAACATGAGAAATCCTTAACGGCTTCGTGCCAGTCATTCTTTCCTCACATAATGATCCTCCTCGGTACATCTCAAATCGCTCCTGTTGACTTGGAAGAAATCAGGTCCTGAAACATACTCAAAATGAGAAATTCATCTTTGAGGTGTGCGACAGATAAATTTGAGAAGGAATCTTCCTGAAAGCCGCGAGGATTCACTTCTCACGCTATGTTACAGATCGGTTTGTGAAAATTCATATCAGAAAGTTATTCCTCCTCACGTCTCCTGCTATATTTCTCATGCAATCATGCAGCAAAAAACAATTGTATTCTCTCTTCAGGATTTGGTAAAGCTCGCTTCGTGAAAATGACTAAACATGAGGAAATCATTCTTAACAAGTACAAGTGATAAAGATTCCAGCAATAATCTTCCAGCTGTCAAAGTCAGATTCAAGACTCCCTGAATTTGTCAGACCACTCTGTAGATTAGCAAAACGCATTGCCAATGCACCCAGACAGATGTGAGTCTCCTGCAAAGCTCAAGCTAACTTATTTATATAGCTACTCTAAACCAATTTAACATAGGACACAAAAGGAAGCGGAAACTGAGAACTATACATACATATCTTATTTTCAAACGAACGTTTACCAGACTCCTACCTCAGGAGGTGCTCTAACTTAATTAGTTTGAGGACCCATGGACTCACACGCCCTAATGTTTCTCTTCCTGACATCTATATTTCAACAAAGCCTTCAAACAGCATATCTTGAAAGAATTATAATTTCAATACAATTTATTCTGCTTTCACACAACACTATTTCCAGTCTCTCAGGATGATGTGGAAGCAATCGGTTCGTGAACATTTCTAAAGATGAGAAATTCATCATTGATGTGTGCAACCGATAACTTTCTCAAAGAATCGTCTGGAGAGCCCGTAGGATTCACTTCCGGTCAAAGCTGCAGCTCTATTCCTGAAATTTCCTGAACAATGAGAAAGTAATGCCTTCTCAGGGCTTCTAATACATTTCTCATGGAGTCATCCGAGAAAGCCAGAAGGATTCTCGCCTCAGGATTTGATGAATATCACTCAGTGAAACTTACTACAAAGGAGCCAGTTATACCGGAAAAGTGCAAGTAATTAGTACCTCATGGAATCATCCTCCAAAGACCTTTTAGATACTCTCCTGCTCATTTGATAGAGATGGGTAGTGTAAATTGCTAAAAATGAGACCTTCAATACGAATCAGATGTAGCCATTGATGTCTCATGTACGCTTCCTCGAAAAGCCATTTGGATTGTCTCCTGATCCTTTGTTAGAGATCGGTTCATGAAAATTACAAAAATTCAACAGTAATTACTGATCACTGCTAGTTATTAACTCCATCTGGCATGATCCTCCAAAATCCTTTCAGATTTGCTTCTGGTGATTTGTTATAGGTCGAGTCTCGAAAATTCCAAAAAATAAGCAATTCTCAACGGCTTGGTGGTAGTCATTCATGCCTCACATAATGAGCCTCCTTCGTACATTCCAATTTGCTCCTGTTGACTTGGAAGAAATCAGTCCTGAAATAGACTCAAAATGAGAAATTCATCTTGGATGTGCACAACAGATAAATTGGAGAAGGAATCTTCCTGAAAGACCCGGGGAGTCACTTCTCGTCCTATGGTACAGAGCAGTGCGTGAAAATTATTCCAGATGAGAAAGACATGCCTAATCTGGTATCCTGATCTATTTCTCATGGAAACATCCACCAAAACACAAGTCTCTTCTCTCTCCAGGATTTGGTGGATATTGATCGTGAAAATTGCTAAAAACGAGAAAGTTAGAACTGATCAATACTATAAATCAGTGACAAATGGAATCATCCCCCAAAAGCCTTTCAGATTCGCCTCTTGTGATTTGGTAGAGATGAGTTCATGATTTGATGAAAATTACTCCAAATGAGACAGTTCTTCCTGATCAATGTTAGTCATTAATGACACTTGGAATCACCCTCCCAAATCCTTTGATAATTAACTCCTGGGGATTGTGAATAAAATCGGTTGGTGAAAATTAGTAGGAAAGAGAAAATTCATTATTCACCTGTCTTCTGATGAATTTCCCATGGAATCATCCACCGGAAAACAATTGAATTCTCTCTTGGTGTGTTGGAAGAGATTGGTTTGTGCAAATTACTCAAAGTACGAAAATCGTTCTTTACAAGCACCTAGTGGTAAAGACTCCAGCAATCCAGATTCTCTCCTCCTGAGTTTGTAGAGATTGGTTCATGGAAATGACTAAAAAATCAAACCTTTATTACTGATCACTGCATCGAATTAGTACCTCATGGAATCATCCTCCAAAGACCTTTTAGCTACTCTGCTGGTCACTTGCTAGAGATGGGTAGTGTAAATTGCTAAAAATGAGACCTTCAATACGAATCAGATGTAGCCATTGATGTCTTATGCACGCTTCCTCGAAAAGCGATTCGGATTCTTTCCTGATCCTTTGGTAAAGATGGGTTCATGAAAATTACAAAAATCCAACGGTAATTACTGATCACTGCTAGTCATTAACTCCATCTGGCATGACCCTCCAAAATCCTTTCAGAATTGCTTCTGGTGATTTGTTATAGGTCGAGTCTCGAAAATTCCGAAAAATAAGCAATTCTGAACGGCTTGGTGGTAGTCATTCATTCCTCACAGAATGAGCCTCCTTAGCACATTCCAATTCCCTCCTGTTGACTTGGAAGAAATCAGTTCCTGAAATAGACTCAAAATGAGAAATTCACCTTGGATGTGGGCAACAGATAAATTTGAGAAGGAATCTTCCTGAAAGACCCGAGGATTCACTTCTCGTCCTATGGTACAGAGCAGTGCGTGAAAATTATTCCAGATGAGAAAGACATGCCTAATCTGGTATCCTGATCTATTTCTCATGGAAACATCCACCAAAACACAAGTCTCTTCGTTCTTCAGGATTTGGTGGAGATTGATCGTGAAAATTGCTAAAAATGAGACAGTTAGAACTGATCAATGCTCTAAATCAGTGACAAATGGAATCATCCCCCAAAAGCCTTTCAGATTCACTTCTTGTGATTTGGTAGACATCAGTTCATGATTTGATGAAAATTACTCCAAATGAGACAGTTCTTCCTGATCAATGTTAGTCATTAATGACACTTGGAATCATCCTCCCAATTCCTTTGATAATTAACTCCTGGGGATTGTGTATAAAATCGGTTGGTGAAAATTAGTAGGAAAGAGAAAATTCATTCCTCACCCGTCTTCTGATGAATTTCCCATGGAATCATCCACCGGAAAACAATTGCATTCTCTCTTGGTGTGTTGGAAGAGATTGGTTTGTGCAAATTACTCAAAGTACGAAAATCATTCTTTACAAGCACCTAGTGGTAAAGACTCCAGCAATCCAGATTCTCTCCTCCTGAGTTTGTAGAGATTGGTTCATGGAAATGACTAAAAAATCAAACCTTTATTACTGATCACTGCATCGAATTAGTACCTCATGGCATCATCCTCCAAAGACCTTTTAGCTACTCTGCTGGTCACTTGCTAGAGATGGGTAGTGTAAATTGCAAAAAATGAGACCTTCAATACGAATCAGATCTAGCCATTGATGTCTCATGCACGCTTCCTCGAAAAGCCATTCGGATTCTCTCCTGATCCTTTGGTAAAGATGGGTTCATGAAAATTACAAAAATCCAACAGTAATTACTGATCACTGCTAGTCATTAACTCCATCTGGCATGACACTCCAAAATCCTTTCAGAATTGCTTCTGGTGATTTGTTATAGGTCGAGTCTCGAAAATTCCGAAAAATAAGCAATTCTGAACGGCTTGGTGGTAGTCATTCATTCCTCACAGAATGAGCCTCCTTAGCACATTCCAATTCCCTCCTGTTGACTTGGAAGAAATCAGTTCCTGAAATAGACTCAAAATGAGAAATTCACCTTGGATGTGTGCAACACATAAATTTGAGAAGGAATCTTCCTGAAAGACCCGAGGATTCACTTCTCGTCCTATGATACAGAGCAGTGCGTGAAAATTATTCCAGATGAGAAAGACATGCCTAATCTGGTATCCTGATCTATTTCTCATGGAAACATCCACCAAAACACAAGTCTCTTCGCTCTTCAGGATTTGGTGGAGATTGATCGTGAAAATTGCTAAAAATGAGACAGTTAGAACTGATCAATGCTCTAAATCAGTGAGAAATGGAATCATCCCCCAAAAGCCTTTCAGATTCACTTCTTGTGATTTGGTAGACATCAATTCATGATTTGATGAAAATTACTCCAAATGAGACAGTTCTTCCTTTTCAATGTTAGTCATTAATGGCACTTGGAATCACCCTCCCAAATCCTTTGATAATTAACTCCTGGGGATTGTGAATAAAATCGGTTGGTGAAAATTAGTAGGAAAGAGAAAATTCATTCCTCACCCGTCTTCTGATGAATTTCCCATGGAATCATCCACCGGAAAACAATTGCATTCTCTCTTGGTGTGTTGGAAGAGATTGGTTTGTGCAAATTACTCAAAGTACGAAAATCGTTCTTTACAAGCACCTAGTGGTAAAGACTCCAGCAATCCAGATTCTCTCCTCCTGAATTTGTAGAGATTGGTTCATGGAAATGACTGAAAAATCAAACCTTTATTACTGATCACTGCACCGAATTAGTACCTCATGGAATCATCCTCCAAAGACCTTTTAGCTACTCTGCTGGTCACTTGCTAGAGATGGGTAGTGTAAATTGCAAAAAATGAGACCGTCAATACGAATCAGATGTAGCCATTGATGTCTCATTCACGCTTCCTCGAAAAGCCATTCAGATTCTTTCCTGATCCTTTGGTAGAGATGGGTTCATGAAAATTACAAAAATCCAACAGTAATTACTGATCACTGCTAGTCATTAACTCCATCTGGCATGACCCTCCAAAATCCTTTCAGAATTGCTTCTGGTGATTTGTTATAGGTCGAGTCTCGAAAATTCCGAGAAATAAGCAATTCTGAACGGCTTGGTGGTAGTCATTCATTCCTCACATAATGAGCCTCCTTAGCACATTCCAATTTGCTCCTGTTGACTTGGAAGAAATCAGTTCCTGAAATAGACTCAAAATGAGAAATTCACCTTGGATGTGTGCAACAGATAAATTTGAGAAGGAATCTTTCTGAAAGACCCGAGGATTCACTTCTCGTCCTATGGTACAGAGCAGTGCGTGAAAATTATTCCAGATGAGAAAGACATGCCTAATCTGGTATCCTGATCTATTTCTCATGGAAACATCCACCAAAACACAAGTCTCTTCTCTCTTCAGGATTTGGTGGAGATTGATCGTGAAAATTGCTAAAAATGAGACAGTTAGAACTGATCAATGCTATAAAGGAGTGACAAATGGAATCATCCCCCAAAAGCCTTTCAGATTCGCTTCTTGTGATTTGGTAGAGATCAGTTCATGATTTGATGAAAATTACTTCAAATGAGACAGTTCTTCCTGATCAATGTTAGTCATTAATGACACTTGGAATCATCCTCCCAAATCCTTTGATAATTAACTCCTGGTGATTGTGAATAAAATCGGTTGGTGAAAATTAGTAGGAAAGAGAAAATTCATTCCTCACCCGTCTTCTGATGAATTTCCCATGGAATCATCCACCAGAAAACAATTGCATTCTCTCTTGGTGCGCTGGAAGAGATCGGTTTGTGCAAATTACTCAAAGTTCGAAAATCGTTCTTTACAAGCACCTAGTGGTAAAGACTCCAGCAATCCAGATTCTCTCCTCCTCAGTTTGTAGAGATTGGTTCATGAAAATGACTAAAAAATCAAACCTTTATTACTGATCACTGCATCTAATTAGTACCTCATGGAATCATCCTCCAAAGACCTTTTAGCTACTCTGCTGGTCACTTGCTAGAGATGGGTAGTGTAAATTGCTAAAAATGAGACCTTCAATACTAATCCGATGTCGCCATTGATGTCTCATGCACGCTTCCTCGAAAAGCCATTCAGATTCTCTCCTGATCCTTTGGTAGAGATGGGTTCATGAAAATTACAAAAATCCAACAGTAATTACTGATCACTGCTAGTCATTAACTCCATCTGGCATGATCCTCCAAAATCCTTCCAGAATTGCTTCTGGTGATTTGTTATAGGTCGAGTCTCGAAAATTCCGAAAAATAAGCAATTCTGAACGGCTTCGTGGTAGTCATTCATTCCTCACATAATGAGCCTCCTTAGTACATTCCAATTTGCTCCTGTTGACTTGGAAGAAATCAGTTCCTGAAATAGACTCGAAATGAGAAATTCACCTTGGATGTGCGCAACAGATAAATTTGAGAAGGAATCTTCCTGAAAGACCCGAGGATTCACTTCTCGTCCTATGCTACAGAGCAGTGCGTGAAAATTATTCCAGTTTAGAAAGACATGCCTAATCTGGTATCCTGATCTATTTCTCATGGAAACATGCACCAAAACACAAGTCTCTTCTCTCTTCAGGATTTGGTGGAGATTGATCGTGAAAATTGCTAAAAATGAGAAAGTTAGAACTGATCAATGCTATAAATCAGTGACAAATGGAATCATCCCCCAAAAGCCTTTCAGATTCGCTTCTTGTGATTTGGTAGACATCAGTTCATGATTTGATGAAAATTACTCCAAAGGAGACAGTTCTTCCTGATCAATGTTAGTCATTAATGACACTTGGAATCATCCTCCCAAATCCTTTGATAATTAACTCCTGGTGATTGTGAATAAAATCGGTTGGTGAAAATTAGTAGGAAAGAGAAAATTCATTCCTCACCCGTCTTCTGATGAATTTCCCATGGAATCATCCACCGGAAAACAATTGCATTCTCTCTTGGTGCGTTGGAAGAGATCAGTTTGTGTAAATTACTCAAAGTACGAAAATCGTTCTTTACAAGCACCTAGTGGTAAAGACTCCAGCAATCCAGATTCTCTCCTCCTCAGTTTGTAGAGATTGGTTCATGAAAATGACTAAAAAATCAAACCTTTATTACTGATCACTGCATCTAATTAGTACCTCATGGAATCATCCTCCAAAGACCTTTTAGCTACTCTGCTGGTCACTTGCTAGAGATGGGTAGTGTAAATTGCTAAAAATGAGACCTTCAATACTAATCCGATGTAGCCATTGATGTCTCATGCACGCTTCCTCGAAAAGCCATTCGGATTCTCTCCTGATCCTTTGGTAGAGATGGGTTCATGAAAACTACAAAAATCCAACAGTAATTACTGATCACTGCTAGTCATTAACCCCATCTGGCATGATCCTCCAAAATCCTTCCAGAATTGCTTCTGGTGATTTGTCATAGGTCGAGTCTCGAAAATTCTGAAAAATAAGCAATTCTGAACGGCTTGGTGGTAGTCATTCATTCCTCACATAATGAGCCTCCTTAGTACATTGCAATTTGCTCCTGTTGACTTGGAAGAAATCAGTTCCTGAAAAAGACTCGAAATGAGAAATTCACCTTGGATGTGCGCAACAGATAAATTTGAGAAGGAATCTTCCTGAAAGACCCGAGGATTCACTTCTCGTCCTATGCTACAGAGCAGTGCATGAAAATTATTCCAGATGAGAAAGACAAGCCTAATCTGGTATCCTGACCTATTTCTCATGGAAACATCCACCAAAAACACAAGTCTCTTATCTCTTCAGGATTTGGTGCAGATAGATCGTGAAAATTGTTAAAAATGAGAAAGTTCTAACTGACCAATACTGTAAAAGAGTGACAAATGGAAACATCCCCCAAAAGCCTTTCAGATTCGCTTCTTGTGTTTTGGTAGATATCAGTTGATGATTTGATGAAAATTACTCCAAATGAGACAGTTCTTCCTGATCAATGTTAGTCATTAATGACACTTGGAATCATCCTCCCAAATCCTTTGATAATTAACTCCTGGTGATTGTGAATAAAATCGGTTGGTGAAAATTAGTGGGAAAGAGAAAATTCATTCCTCACCCGTCTTCTGATGAATTTCCCATGGAATCATCCACCGGAAAAACAATTGCATTCTCTCTTCGTGCCTTGGAACAGATCGGTTTGTGCAAATTACTCAAAGGGCGAAAATCATTCTTTACAAGCACCTAGTGGTAAAGACTCCAGCAATCCAGCAATTCAGATTCTCTCCTCCTGAGTTTGTAGAGATTGGTTCATGAAAATGACTAAAAAAATCAAACCTTTATTACTGATCACTGCATCTAATTAGTACCTCATGGAATAATCCTCCAAAGACCTTTCAGATGCTCTGCTGGTCACTTGGTAGAGATGGGTAGTGTAAATTGCTAAAAATGAGACCTTCAATACTAATCAGATGTAGCCATTGATGTCTCAGGCATGCTTCCTCAAAAAGCCATTCAGATTCTCTCCTGATCCTTTGGTCGAGATCGGTTCATGAAAATTACAAAAATCCAACAGTAATTACTGATCACTGCTAGTCATTAACTCCATCTGGCATGATCCTCCAAAATCCATCCAGAATTGCTTCTGGTCATTTGTTATAGGTCGAGTCTCGAAAATTCCGAAAAATAAGCAATTCTGAACGGCTTCGTGGTAGTCATTCATTCCTCACATAATGAGCCTCCTTAGTACATTCCAATTTGCTCCTGTTGACTTGGAAGAAATCAGTTCCTGAAATAGACTCAAAATGAGAAATTCATCTTGGATGTGCGCAACAGATCAATTTGAGAAGGAATCTTCATGAAAGACCCGAGGATTCACTTCTCGTCCTATGGTACAGAGTAGTGCGTGAAAATTATTCCGGATGAGAAAGACATGCCTAATCTGGTATCCTGATCTATTTCTCATGGAAACATCCACCAAAACACAAGTCTCTTCTCTCTTCAGGATTTGGTGGAGATTGATCGTGAAAATTGCTAAAAATGAGAAAGTTAGAACTGATCAATGCTATAAATCAGTGACAAATGGAATCATCCCCCAAAAGCCTTTCAGATTCGCTTCTTGTGATTTGGTAGAGATCAGTTCATGATTTGATGAAAATTACTTCAAATGAGACAGTTCTTCCTGATCAATGTTAGTCATTAATGACACTTGGAATCATCCTCCCAAATCCTTTGATAATTAACTCCTGGTGATTGTGAATAAAATCGGTTGGTGAAAATTAGTAGGAAAGAGAAAATTCATTCCTCACCCGTCTTCTGATGAATTTCCCATGGAATCATCCACCGGAAAACAATTGCATTCTCTCTTGGTGCGCTGGAAGAGATCGGTTTGTGCAAATTACTCAAAGTTCGAAAATCGTTCTTTACAAGCACCTAGTGGTAAAGACTCCAGCAATCCAGATTCTCTCCTCCTCAGTTTGTAGAGATTGGTTCATGAAAATGACTAAAAAATCAAACCTTTATTACTGATCACTGCATCTAATTAGTACCTCATGGAATCATCCTCCAAAGACCTTTTAGCTACTCTGCTGGTCACTTGCTAGAGATGGGTAGTGTAAATTGCTAAAAATGAGACCTTCAATACTAATCCGTTGTCGCCATTGATGTCTCATGCACGCTTCCTCGAAAAGCCATTCAGATTCTCTCCTGATCCTTTGGTAGAGATGGGTTCATGAAAATTACAAAAATCCAACAGTAATTACTGATCACTGCTAGTCATTAACTCCATCTGGCATGATCCTCCAAAATCCTTCCAGAATTGCTTCTGGTGATTTGTTATAGGTCGAGTCTCGAAAATTCCGAAAAATAAGCAATTCTGAACGGCTTCGTGGTAGTCATTCATTCCTCACATAATGAGCCTCCTTAGTACATTCCAATTTGCTCCTGTTGACTTGGAAGAAATCAGTTCCTGAAATAGACTCGAAATGAGAAATTCACCTTGGATGTGCGCAACAGATAAATTTGAGAAGGAATCTTCCTGAAAGACCCGAGGATTCACTTCTCGTCCTATGCTACAGAGCAGTGCGTGAAAATTATTCCAGTTTAGAAAGACATGCCTAATCTGGTATCCTGATCTATTTCTCATGGAAACATGCACCAAAACACAAGTCTCTTCTCTCTTCAGGATTTGGTGGAGATTGATCGTGAAAATTGCTAAAAATGAGAAAGTTAGAACTGATCAATGCTATAAATCAGTGACAAATGGAATCATCCCCCAAAAGCCTTTCAGATTCGCTTCTTGTGATTTGGTAGACATCAGTTCATGATTTGATGAAAATTACTCCAAAGGAGACAGTTCTTCCTGATCAATGTTAGTCATTAATGACACTTGGAATCATCCTCCCAAATCCTTTGATAATTAACTCCTGGTGATTGTGAATAAAATCGGTTGGTGAAAATTAGTAGGAAAGAGAAAATTCATTCCTCACCCGTCTTCTGATGAATTTCCCATGGAATCATCCACCGGAAAACAATTGCATTCTCTCTTGGTGCGTTGGAAGAGATCAGTTTGTGTAAATTACTCAAAGTACGAAAATCGTTCTTTACAAGCACCTAGTGGTAAAGACTCCAGCAATCCAGATTCTCTCCTCCTCAGTTTGTAGAGATTGGTTCATGAAAATGACTAAAAAATCAAACCTTTATTACTGATCACTGCATCTAATTAGTACCTCATGGAATCATCCTCCAAAGACCTTTTAGCTACTCTGCTGGTCACTTGCTAGAGATGGGTAGTGTAAATTGCTAAAAATGAGACCTTCAATACTAATCCGATGTAGCCATTGATGTCTCATGCACGCTTCCTCGAAAAGCCATTCGGATTCTCTCCTGATCCTTTGGTAGAGATGGGTTCATGAAAACTACAAAAATCCAACAGTAATTACTGATCACTGCTAGTCATTAACTCCATCTGGCATGATCCTCCAAAATCCTTCCAGAATTGCTTCTGGTGATTTGTCATAGGTCGAGTCTCGAAAATTCTGAAAAATAAGCAATTCTGAACGGCTTCGTGGTAGTCATTCATTCCTCACATAATGAGCCTCCTTAGTACATTCCAATTTGCTCCTGTTGACTTGGAAGAAATCAGTTCCTGAAATAGACTCGAAATGAGAAATTCACCTTGGATGTGCGCAACAGATAAATTTGAGAAGGAATCTTCCTGAAAGACCCGAGGATTCACTTCTCGTCCTATGCTACAGAGCAGTGCATGAAAATTATTCCAGATGAGAAAGACATGCCTAATCTGGTATCCTGATCTATTTCTCATGGAAACATCCACCAAAACACAAGTCTCTTCTCTCTTCAGGATTTGGTGGAGATTGATCGTGAAAATTGCTAAAAATGAGAAAGTTAGAACTGATCAATGCTATAAATCAGTGACAAATGGAATCATCCCCCAAAAGCCTTTCAGATTCGCTTCTTGTGATTTGGTAGAGATCAGTTCATGATTTGATGAAAATTACTCCAAAGGAGACAGTTCTTCCTGATCAATGTTAGTCATTAATGACACTTGGAATCATCCTCCCAAATCCTTTGATAATTAACTCCTGGTGATTGTGAATAAAATCGGTTGGTGAAAATTAGTAGGAAAGAGAAAATTCATTCCTCACCCGTCTTCTGATGAATTTCCCATGGAATCATCCACCGGAAAACAATTGCATTCTCTCTTGGTGCGCTGGAAGAGATCGGTTTGTGCAAATTACTCAAAGTACGAAAATCGTTCTTTACAAGCACCTAGTGGTAAAGACTCCAGCAATCCAGATTCTCTCCTCCTCAGTTTGTAGAGATTGGTTCATGAAAATGACTAAAAAATCAAACCTTTATTACTGATCACTGCATCTAATTAGTACCTCATGGAATCATCCTCCAAAGACCTTTTAGCTACTCTGCTGGTCACTTGCTAGAGATGGGTAGTGTAAATTGCTAAAAATGAGACCTTCAATACTAATCCGATGTCGCCATTGATGTCTCATGCACGCTTCCTCGAAAAGCCATTCAGATTCTCTCCTGATCCTTTGGTAGAGATGGGTTCATGAAAATTACAAAAATCCAACAGTAATTACTGATCACTGCTAGTCATTAACTCCATCTGGCATGATCCTCCAAAATCCTTCCAGAATTGCTTCTGGTGATTTGTTATAGGTCGAGTCTCGAAAACTCCGAAAAATAAGCAATTCTGAACGGCTTGGTGGTAGTCATTCATTCCTCACATAATGAGCCTCCTTAGTACATTGCAATTTGCTCCTGTTGACTTGGAAGAAATCAGTTCCTGAAAAAGACTCGAAATGAGAAATTCACCTTGGATGTGCGCAAAAGATAAATTTGAGAAGGAATCTTCCTGAAAGACCCGAGGATTCACTTCTCGTCCTATGCTACAGAGGAGTGCGTGAAAATTATTCCAGATGAGAAAGACATGCCTAATCTGGTATCCTGATCTATTTCTCATGGAAACTTCCACCAAAACACAAGTTTCTTCTCTCTTCAGGATTTGGTGGAGATTGATCGTGAAAATTGCTAAAAATGAGAAAGGTAGAACTGATCAATGCTATAAATCAGTGACAAATGGAATCATCCCCCAAAAGCCTTTCAGATTCGCTTCTTGTGATTTGGTAGAGATCAGTTCATGATTTGATGAAAATTACTTCAAATGAGACAGTTCTTCCTGATCAATGTTAGTCATTAATGACACTTGGAATCATCCTCCCAAATCCTTTGATAATTAACTCCTGGTGATTGTGAATAAAATCGGTTGGTGAAAATTAGTAGGAAAGAGAAAATTCATTCCTCACCCGTGTTCTTATGAATATCCCATGGAATCATCCACCGGAAAACAATTGCATTCTCTCTTGGTGCGCTGGAAGAGATCGGTTTGTGCATATTACTCAAAGTACGAAAATCGTTCTTTACAAGCACCTAGTGGTAAAGACTCCAGCAATCCAGATTCTCTCCTCCTGAGTTTGTAGAGATTGGTTCATGAAAATGACTAAAAAATCAAACCTTTATTACTGATCACTGCATCTAATTAGTACCTCATGGAATCATCCTCCAAAGACCTTTTAGCTACTCTGCTGGTCACTTGCTAGAGATGGGTAGTGTAAATTGCTAAAAATGAGACCTTCAATACTAATCCGATGTAGCCATTGATGTCTCATGCACGCTTCCTCGAAAAGCCATTCAGATTCTCTCCTGATCCTTTGGTAGAGATGGGTTCATGAAAATTACAAAAATACCAACAGTAATTAGTGATCACTGCTAGTCATTAACTCCATCTGGCATGATCCTCCAAAATCCATCCAGAATTGCTTCTGGTGATTTGTTATAGGTCGAGTCTCGAAAATTCCGAAAAATAAGCAATTCTGAACGGCTTCGTGGTAGTCATTCATTACTCACATAATGAGCCTCCTTAGTACATTCCAATTTGCTCCTGTTGACTTGGAAGAAATCAGTTCCTGAAATAGACTCAAAATGAGAAATTCATCTTGGATGTGCGCAACAGATCAATTTGAGAAGGAATCTTCATGAAAGACCCGAGGATTCACTTCTCGTCCTATGGTACAGAGTAGTGCGTGAAAATTATTCCAGATGAGAAAGACATGCCTAATCTGGTATCCTGATCTATTTCTCATGGAAACATCCACCAAAACACAAGTTTCTTCTCTCTTCAGGATTTGGTGGAGATTGATCGTGAAAATTGCTAAAAAGGAGAAAGTTAGAACTGATCAATGCTATAAATCAGTGACAAATGGAATCATCCCCCAAAAGCCTTTCAGATTCGCTTCTTGTGATTTGGTAGAGATCAGTTCATGATTTGATGAAAATTACTTCAAATGAGACAGTTCTTCCTCATCAATGTTAGTCATTAATGACACTTGGAATCATCCTCCCAAATCCTTTGATAATTAACTCCTGGTGATTGTGAATAAAATCGGTTGGTGAAAATTAGTAGGAGAGAAAATTCATTCCTCACCCGTCTTCTGATGAATTTCCCATGGAATCATCCACCGGAAAACAATTGCATTCTCTCTTGGTGCGCTGGAAGAGATCGGTTTGTGCAAATTACTCAAAGTACGAAAATCGTTCTTTACAAGCACCTAGTGGTAAAGACTCCAGCAATCCAGATTCTCTCCTCCTGAGTTTGTAGAGATTGGTTCATGAAAATGACTAAAAAATCAAACCTTTATTACTGATCACTGCATCTAATTAGTACCTCATGGAATCATCCTCCAAAGACCTTTTAGCTACTCTGCTGGTCACTTGCTAGAGATGGGTAGTGTAAATTGCTAAAAATGAGACCTTCAATACTAATCCGATGTCGCCATTGATGTCTCATGCACGCTTCCTCGAAAAGCCATTCAGATTCTCTCCTGATCCTTTGGTAGAGATGGGTTCATGAAAATTACAAAAATCCAACAGTAATTACTGATCACTGCTAGTCATTAACTCCATCTGGCATGATCCTCCAAAATCCTTCCAGAATTGCTTCTGGTGATTTGTTATAGGTCGAGTCTCGAAAATTCCGAAAAATAAGCAATTCTGAACGGCTTCGTGGTAGTCATTCATTCCTCACATAATGAGCCTCCTTAGTACATTCCAATTTGCTCCTGTTGACTTGGAAGAAATCAGTTCCTGAAATAGACTCGAAATGAGAAATTCACCTTGGATGTGCGCAACAGATAAATTTGAGAAGGAATCTTCCTGAAAGACCCGAGGATTCACTTCTCGTCCTATGCTACAGAGCAGTGCGTGAAAATTATTCCAGATGAGAAAGACATGCCTAATTTGGTATCCTGATCTATTTCTCATGGAAACATCCACCAAAACACAAGTCTCTTCTCTCTTCAGGATTTGGTGGAGATTGATCGTGAAAATTGCTAAAAATGAGAAAGTTAGAAATGATCAATGCTATAAATCAGTGACAAATGGAATCATCCCCCAAAAGCCTTTCAGATTCGCTTCTTGTGATTTGGTAGAGATCAGTTCATGATTTGATGAAAATTACTCCAAAGGAGACAGTTCTTCCTGATCAATGTTAGTCATTAATGACACTTGGAATCATCCTCCCAAATCCTTTGATAATTAACTCCTGGGGATTGTGAATAAAATCGGTTGGTGAAAATTAGTAGGAAAGAGAAAATTCATTCCTCACCCGTCTTCTGATGAATTTCCCATGGAATCATCCACCGGAAAACAATTGCATTCTCTCTTGGTGCGCTGGAAGAGATCGGTTTGTGCAAATTACTCAAAGTACGAAAATCGTTCTTTACAAGCACCTAGTGGTAAACACTCCAGCAATCCAGATTCTCTCCTCCTCAGTTTGTAGAGATTGGTTCATGAAAATGACGAAAAAATCAAACCTTTATTACTGATCACTGCATCTAATTAGTACCTCATGGAATCATCCTCCAAAGACCTTTTAGCTACTCTGCTGGTCACTTGCTAGAGATGGGTAGTGTAAATTGCTAAAAATGAGACCTTCAATACTAATCCGATGTCGCCATTGATGTCTCATGCACGCTTCCTCGAAAAGCCATTCAGATTCTCTCCTGATCCTTTGGTAGAGATGGGTTCATGAAAATTACAAAAATCCAACAGTAATTACTGATCACTGCTAGTCATTAACTCCATCTGGCATGATACTCCAAAATCCTTCCAGAATTGCTTCTCGTGATTTGTTATAGGTCGATTCTCGAAAATTCCGAAAAATAAGCAATTCTGAACAGCTTCGTGATAGTCATTCATTCCTCACATAATGAGCCTCCTTAGTACATTCCAATTCGCTCCTGTTGACTTGGAAGAAATCAGTTCCTGAATTAGACTCGAAATGAGAAATTCACCTTGGATGTGCGCAACAGACCAATTTGAGAAGGAATCTTCCTGAAAGACCCGAGGATTCACTTCTCGTCCTATGGTACAGAGCAGTGCGTGAAAATTATTCCAGATGAGAAAGACATGCCTAATCTGGTATCCTGACCTATTTCTCATGGAAACATCCACCAAAACACAAGTCTCTTCTCTCTTCAGGATTTGGTGGAGATTGATCGTGAAAATTGCTAAAAATGAGAAAGTTAGAACTGATCAATGCTATAAATCAGTGACAAATGGAATCATCCCTCAAAAGCCTTTCAGATTCGCTTCTTGTGATTTGGTAGAGATCAATTCATGATTTGATGAAAATTACTTCAAATGAGACAGTTCTTCGTGATCAATGTTAGTCGTTAACAACACTTGGAATCATCCTCCCAAACCCTTTAATAATTAACTCCTGGTGATTGTGAATAAAATCGGTTGGTGAAAATTAGTAGGAAAGAGAAAATACATTCCTCACCCGTCTTCTTATGAATATCCCATGGAATCATCCACCGGAAAACAATTGCATTCTCTCTTGGTGCGCTGGAAGAGATCGGTTTGTGCAAATTACTCAAAGTACGAAAATCGTTCTTTACAAGCACCTAGTGGTAAAGACTCCAGCAATCCAGATTCTCTCCTCCTGAGTTTGTAGAGATTGGTTCATGAAAATGACTAAAAAATCAAACCTTTATTACTGATCACTGCATCTAATTAGTACCTCATGGAATCATCCTCCAAAGACCTTTTAGCTACTCTGCTGGTCACTTGCTAGAGATGGGTAGTGTAAATTGCTAAAAATGAGACCTTCAATACTAATCCGATGTCGCCATTGATGTCTCATGCACGCTTCCTCGAAAAGCCATTCAGATTCTCTCCTGATCCTTTGGTAGAGATGGGTTCATGAAAATTACAAAAATCCAACAGTAATTACTGATCACTGCTAGTCATTAACTCCATCTGGCATGATCCTCCAAAATCCTTCCAGAATTGCTTCTGGTGATTTGTTATAGGTCGAGTCTCGAAAATTCCGAAAAATAAGCAATTCTGAACGGCTTCGTGGTAGTCATTCATTCCTCACATAATGAGCCTCCTTAGTACATTCCAATTTGCTCCTGTTGACTTGGAAGAAATCAGTTCCTGAAATAGACTCGAAATGAGAAATTCACCTTGGATGTGCGCAACAGATAAATTTGAGAAGGAATCTTCCTGAAAGACCCGAGGATTCACTTCTCGTCCTATGCTACAGAGCAGTGCGTGAAAATTATTCCAGATGAGAAAGACATGCCTAATTTGGTATCCTGATCTATTTCTCATGGAAACATCCACCAAAACACAAGTCTCTTCTCTCTTCAGGATTTGGTGGAGATTGATCGTGAAAATTGCTAAAAATGAGAAAGTTAGAAATGATCAATGCTATAAATCAGTGACAAATGGAATCATCCCCCAAAAGCCTTTCAGATTCGCTTCTTGTGATTTGGTAGAGATCAGTTCATGATTTGATGAAAATTACTCCAAAGGAGACAGTTCTTCCTGATCAATGTTAGTCATTAATGACACTTGGAATCATCCTCCCAAATCCTTTGATAATTAACTCCTGGGGATTGTGAATAAAATCGGTTGGTGAAAATTAGTAGGAAAGAGAAAATTCATTCCTCACCCGTCTTCTGATGAATTTCCCATGGAATCATCCACCGGAAAACAATTGCATTCTCTCTTGGTGCGCTGGAAGAGATCGGTTTGTGCAAATTACTCAAAGTACGAAAATCGTTCTTTACAAGCACCTAGTGGTAAACACTCCAGCAATCCAGATTCTCTCCTCCTCAGTTTGTAGAGATTGGTTCATGAAAATGACGAAAAAATCAAACCTTTATTACTGATCACTGCATCTAATTAGTACCTCATGGAATCATCCTCCAAAGACCTTTTAGCTACTCTGCTGGTCACTTGCTAGAGATGGGTAGTGTAAATTGCTAAAAATGAGACCTTCAATACTAATCCGATGTCGCCATTGATGTCTCATGCACGCTTCCTCGAAAAGCCATTCAGATTCTCTCCTGATCCTTTGGTAGAGATGGGTTCATGAAAATTACAAAAATCCAACAGTAATTACTGATCACTGCTAGTCATTAACTCCATCTGGCATGATACTCCAAAATCCTTCCAGAATTGCTTCTCGTGATTTGTTATAGGTCGATTCTCGAAAATTCCGAAAAATAAGCAATTCTGAACAGCTTCGTGATAGTCATTCATTCCTCACATAATGAGCCTCCTTAGTACATTCCAATTCGCTCCTGTTGACTTGGAAGAAATCAGTTCCTGAATTAGACTCGAAATGAGAAATTCACCTTGGATGTGCGCAACAGACCAATTTGAGAAGGAATCTTCCTGAAAGACCCGAGGATTCACTTCTCGTCCTATGGTACAGAGCAGTGCGTGAAAATTATTCCAGATGAGAAAGACATGCCTAATCTGGTATCCTGACCTATTTCTCATGGAAACATCCACCAAAACACAAGTCTCTTCTCTCTTCAGGATTTGGTGGAGATTGATCGTGAAAATTGCTAAAAATGAGAAAGTTAGAACTGATCAATGCTATAAATCAGTGACAAATGGAATCATCCCTCAAAAGCCTTTCAGATTCGCTTCTTGTGATTTGGTAGAGATCAATTCATGATTTGATGAAAATTACTTCAAATGAGACAGTTCTTCGTGATCAATGTTAGTCGTTAACAACACTTGGAATCATCCTCCCAAACCCTTTAATAATTAACTCCTGGTGATTGTGAATAAAATCGGTTGGTGAAAATTAGTAGGAAAGAGAAAATACATTCCTCACCCGTCTTCTTATGAATATCCCATGGAATCATCCACCGGAAAACAATTGCATTCTCTCTTGGTGCGCTGGAAGAGATCGGTTTGTGCAAATTACTCAAAGTACGAAAATCGTTCTTTACAAGCACCTAGTGGTAAAGACTCCAGCAATCCAGATTCTCTCCTCCTGAGTTTGTAGAGATTGGTTCATGAAAATGACTAAAAAATCAAACCTTTATTACTGATCACTGCATCTAATTAGTACCTCATGGAATCATCCTCCAAAGACCTTTTAGCTACTCTGCTGGTCACTTGCTAGAGATGGGTAGTGTAAATTGCTAAAAATGAGACCTTCAATACTAATCCGATGTCGCCATTGATGTCTCATGCACGCTTCCTCGAAAAGCCATTCAGATTCTCTCCTGATCCTTTGGTAGAGATGGGTTCATGAAAATTACAAAAATCCAACAGTAATTACTGATCACTGCTAGTCATTAACTCCATCTGGCATGATCCTCCAAAATCCTTCCAGAATTGCTTCTGGTGATTTGTTATAGGTCGAGTCTCGAAAATTCCGAAAAATAAGCAATTCTGAACGGCTTCGTGGTAGTCATTCATTCCTCACATAATGAGCCTCCTTAGTACATTCCAATTTGCTCCTGTTGACTTGGAAGAAATCAGTTCCTGAAATAGACTCGAAATGAGAAATTCACCTTGGATGTGCGCAACAGATAAATTTGAGAAGGAATCTTCCTGAAAGACCCGAGGATTCACTTCTCGTCCTATGCTACAGAGCAGTGCGTGAAAATTATTCCAGATGAGAAAGACATGCCTAATTTGGTATCCTGATCTATTTCTCATGGAAACATCCACCAAAACACAAGTCTCTTCTCTCTTCAGGATTTGGTGGAGATTGATCGTGAAAATTGCTAAAAATGAGAAAGTTAGAAATGATCAATGCTATAAATCAGTGACAAATGGAATCATCCCCCAAAAGCCTTTCAGATTCGCTTCTTGTGATTTGGTAGAGATCAGTTCATGATTTGATGAAAATTACTCCAAAGGAGACAGTTCTTCCTGATCAATGTTAGTCATTAATGACACTTGGAATCATCCTCCCAAATCCTTTGATAATTAACTCCTGGGGATTGTGAATAAAATCGGTTGGTGAAAATTAGTAGGAAAGAGAAAATTCATTCCTCACCCGTCTTCTGATGAATTTCCCATGGAATCATCCACCGGAAAACAATTGCATTCTCTCTTGGTGCGCTGGAAGAGATCGGTTTGTGCAAATTACTCAAAGTACGAAAATCGTTCTTTACAAGCACCTAGTGGTAAACACTCCAGCAATCCAGATTCTCTCCTCCTCAGTTTGTAGAGATTGGTTCATGAAAATGACGAAAAAATCAAACCTTTATTACTGATCACTGCATCTAATTAGTACCTCATGGAATCATCCTCCAAAGACCTTTTAGCTACTCTGCTGGTCACTTGCTAGAGATGGGTAGTGTAAATTGCTAAAAATGAGACCTTCAATACTAATCCGATGTCGCCATTGATGTCTCATGCACGCTTCCTCGAAAAGCCATTCAGATTCTCTCCTGATCCTTTGGTAGAGATGGGTTCATGAAAATTACAAAAATCCAACAGTAATTACTGATCACTGCTAGTCATTAACTCCATCTGGCATGATACTCCAAAATCCTTCCAGAATTGCTTCTCGTGATTTGTTATAGGTCGATTCTCGAAAATTCCGAAAAATAAGCAATTCTGAACAGCTTCGTGATAGTCATTCATTCCTCACATAATGAGCCTCCTTAGTACATTCCAATTCGCTCCTGTTGACTTGGAAGAAATCAGTTCCTGAATTAGACTCGAAATGAGAAATTCACCTTGGATGTGCGCAACAGACCAATTTGAGAAGGAATCTTCCTGAAAGACCCGAGGATTCACTTCTCGTCCTATGGTACAGAGCAGTGCGTGAAAATTATTCCAGATGAGAAAGACATGCCTAATCTGGTATCCTGACCTATTTCTCATGGAAACATCCACCAAAACACAAGTCTCTTCTCTCTTCAGGATTTGGTGGAGATTGATCGTGAAAATTGCTAAAAATGAGAAAGTTAGAACTGATCAATGCTATAAATCAGTGACAAATGGAATCATCCCTCAAAAGCCTTTCAGATTCGCTTCTTGTGATTTGGTAGAGATCAATTCATGATTTGATGAAAATTACTTCAAATGAGACAGTTCTTCGTGATCAATGTTAGTCGTTAACAACACTTGGAATCATCCTCCCAAACCCTTTAATAATTAACTCCTGGTGATTGTGAATAAAATCGGTTGGTGAAAATTAGTAGGAAAGAGAAAATACATTCCTCACCCGTCTTCTTATGAATATCCCATGGAATCATCCACCGGAAAACAATTGCATTCTCTCTTGGTGCGCTGGAAGAGATCGGTTTGTGCAAATTACTCAAAGTACGAAAATCGTTCTTTACAAGCACCTAGTGGTAAAGACTCCAGCAATCCAGATTCTCTCCTCCTGAGTTTGTAGAGATTGGTTCATGAAAATGACTAAAAAATCAAACCTTTATTACTGATCACTGCATCTAATTAGTACCTCATGGAATCATCCTCCAAAGACCTTTTAGCTACTCTGCTGGTCACTTGCTAGAGATGGGTAGTGTAAATTGCTAAAAATGAGACCTTCAATACTAATCCGATGTAGCCATTGATGTCTCATGCACGCTTCCTCGAAAAGCCATTCAGATTCTCTCCTGATCCTTTGGTAGAGATGGGTTCATGAAAATTACAAAAATACCAAAAGTAATTACTGATCACTGCTAGTCATTAACTCCATCTGGCATGATCCTCCAAAATCCATCCAGAATTGCTTCTGGTGATTTGTTATAGGTCGAGTCTCGAAAATTCCGAAAAATAAGCAATTCTGAACGGCTTCGTGGTAGTCATTCATTACTCACATAATGAGCCTCCTTAGTACATTCCAATTTGCTCCTGTTGACTTGAAAGAAATCAGTTCCTGAAATAGACTCAAAATGAGAAATTCATCTTGGATGTGCGCAACAGATCAATTTGAGAAGGAATCTTCATGAAAGACCCGAGGATTCACTTCTCGTCCTATGGTACAGAGTAGTGCGTGAAAATTATTCCAGATGAGAAAGACATGCCTAATCTGGTATCCTGATCTATTTCTCATGGAAACATCCACCAAAACACAAGTCTCTTCTCTCTTCAGGATTTGGTGGAGATTGATCGTGAAAATTGCTAAAAATGAGAAAGTTAGAACTGATCAATGCTATAAATCAGTGACAAATGGAATCATCCCCCAAAAGCCTTTCAGATTCGCTTCTTGTGATTTGGTAGAGATCAGTTCATGATTTGATGAAAATTACTTCAAAGGAGACAGTTCTTCCTCATCAATGTTAGTCATTAATGACACTTGGAATCATCCTCCCAAATCCTTTGATAATTAACTCCTGGTGATTGTGAATAAAATCGGTTGGTGAAAATTAGTAGGAAAGAGAAAATTCATTCCTCACCCGTCTTCTGATGAATTTCCCATGGAATCATCCACCGGAAAACAATTGCATTCTCTCTTGGTGCGCTGGAAGAGATCAGTTTGTGTAAGTTACTCAAAGTACGAAAATCGTCCTTTACAAGCACCTAGTGGTAAAGACTCCAGCAATCCAGATTCTCTCCTCCTCAGTTTGTAGAGATTGGTTCATGAAAATGACGAAAAAATCAAACCTTTATTACTGATCACTGCATCTAATTAGTACCTCATGGAATCATCCTCCAAAGACCTTTTAGCTACTCTGCTGGTCACTTGCTAGAGATGGGTAGTGTAAATTGCTAAAAATGAGACCTTCAATACGTATCAGATGTAGCCATTGATGTCTCATGCACGCTTCCTCGAAAAGCTATTCGGATTCTCTCCTGATCCTTTGGTAGAGATGGGTTCATGAAAATTACAAAAATCCAACAGTAATTACTGATCACTGCTAGTCATTAACTCCATCTGGCATGACCCTCCAAAATCCTTTCAGAATTGCTTCTGGTGATTTGTTATAGGTCGAGTCTCGAAAACTCCGAAAAATAAGCAATTCTGAACGGCTTGGTGGTAGTCATTCATTCCTCACATAATGAGCCTCCTTAGTACATTCCAATTCGCTCCTGTTGACTTGGAAGAAATCAGTTCCTGAAATAGACTCAAAATGAGAAATTCACCTTGGATGTGCGCAACAGATCAATTTGAGAAGGAATCTTCCTGAAAGACCCGAGGATTCACTTCTCGTCCTATGGTACAGAGCAGTGCGTGAAAATTATTCCAGATGAGAAAGACATGCCTAATCTGGTATCCTGATCTATTTCTCATGGAAACATCCACCAAAACACAAGTCTCTTCTCTCTTCAGGATTTGGTGGAGATTGATCGTAAAAATTGCTAAAAATTGGAAAGTTAGAACTGATCAATACTATAAATCAGTGACAAATGGAATCATCCCCCAAAAGCCTTTCAGATTCGCTTCTTGTGATTTGGTAGACAACAGTTCATGATTTGATGAAAATTACTCCAAATGAGACAGTTCTTCCTTTTCAATGTTAGTCATTAATGGCACTTGGAATCATCCTCCCAAATCCTTTGATAATTAACTCCTGGGGATTGTGAATAAAATCGGTTGGTGAAAATAAGTAGGAAAGAGAAAATTCTTTCCTCACCCGTCTTCTGATGAATTTCCCATGGAATCATCCACCGGAAAACAATTGCATTCTCTCTTGGTGTGTTGGAAAAGATTGGTTTGTGCAAATTACTCAAAGTACAAAAATCGTTCTTTACAAGCACATAGTGGTAAAGAATCCAGCAATCCAGATTCTCTCCTCCTGAGTTTGTAGAGATTGGTTCATGAAAATGACTAAAAAATCAAACCTTTATTACTGATCACTGCATCTAATTACTACCTCATAGAATCATCCTCCAAAGACCTTTTAGCTACTCTGCTGGTCACTTGCTAGAGATGGGTAGTGTAAATTGCTAAAAATGAGACCTTCAATACGAATCAGATGTAGCCATTGATGTCTCATGCACGCTTCCTCGAAAAGCCATTCGGATTCTCTCCTGACCCTTTGGTAGAGATGGGTTCATGAAAATTACAAAAATCCAACAGTAATTACTGATCACTGCTAGTCATTAACTCCATCTGGCATGACCCTCCAAAATCCTTTCAGAATTGCTTCTGGTGATTTGTTATAGGTCGAGTCTCGAAAATTCCGAAAAATAAGCAATTCTGAACGGCTTGGTGGTAGTCATTCATTCCTCACATAATGAGCCTCCTTAGTACATTCCAATTCGCTCCTGTTGACTTGGAAGAAATCAGTTCCTGAAATAGACTCAAAATGAGAAATTCACCTTGGATGTGCGCAACAGATCAATTTGAGAAGGAATCTTCCTGAAAGACCCGAGGATTCACTTCTCGTCCTATGGTACAGAGCAGTGCGTGAAAATTATTCCAGATGAGAAAGACATGCCTAATCTGGTATCCTGATCTATTTCTCATGGAAACATCCACCAAAACACAAGTCTCTTCGCTCTTCAGGATTTGGTGGAGATTGATCGTGAAAATTGCTAAAAATGAGACAGTTAGAACTGATCAATGCTCTAAATCAGTGAGAAATGGAATCATCCCCCAAAAGCCTTTCAGATTCACTTCTTGTGATTTGGTAGACATCAATTCATGATTTGATGAAAATTACTCCAAATGAGACAGTTCTTCCTTTTCAATGTTAGTCATTAATGGCACTTGGAATCACCCTCCCAAATCCTTTGATAATTAACTCCTGGGGATTGTGAATAAAATCGGTTGGTGAAAATTAGTAGGAAAGAGAAAATTCATTCCTCACCCGTCTTCTGATGAATTTCCCATGGAATCATCCACCGGAAAACAATTGCATTCTCTCTTGGTGTGTTGGAAGAGATTGGTTTGTGCAAATTACTCAAAGTACGAAAATCGTTCTTTACAAGCACCTAGTGGTAAAGACTCCAGCAATCCAGATTCTCTCCTCCTGAATTTGTAGAGATTGGTTCATGGAAATGACTGAAAAATGAAACCTTTATTACTGATCACTGCACCGAATTAGTACCTCATGGAATCATCCTCCAAAGACCTTTTAGCTACTCTGCTGGTCACTTGCTAGAGATGGGTAGTGTAAATTGCAAAAAATGAGACCTTCAATACGAATCAGATGTAGCCATTGATGTCTCATTCACGCTTCCTCGAAAAGCCATTCGGATTCTCTCCTGATCCTTTGGTAGAGATGGGTTCATGAAAATTACAAAAATCCAACAGTAATTACTGATCACTGCTAGTCATTAACTCCATCTGGCATGACCCTCCAAAATCCTTTCAGAATTGCTTCTGGTGATTTGTTATAGGTCGAGTCTCGAAAATTCCGAGAAATAAGCAATTCTGAACGGCTTGGTGGTAGTCATTCATTCCTCACATAATGAGCCTCCTTAGCACATTCCAATTCGCTCCTGTTGACTTGGAAGAAATCAGTTCCTGAAATAGACTCAAAATGAGAAATTCACCTTGGATGTGTGCAACAGATAAATTTGAGAAGGAATCTTCCTGAAAGACCCGAGGATTCACTTCTCGTCCTATGGTACAGACCAGTGCATGAAAATTATTCCAGATGAGAAAGACATGCCTAATCTGGTATCCTGATCTATTTCTCATGGAAACATCCACCAAAACACAAGTCTCTTCTCTCTTCAGGATTTGGTGGAGATTGATCGTGAAAATTGCTAAAAATGAGACAGTTAGAACTGATCAATGCTCTAAATCAGTGACAAATGGAATCATCCCCCAAAAGCCTTTCAGATTCACTTCTTGTGATTTGGTAGACATCAGTTCATGATTTGATGAAAATTACTCCAAATGAGACAGTTCTTCCTTTTCAATGTTAGTCATTAATGGCACTTGGAATCATCCTCCCAAATCCTTTGATAATTAACTCCTGGGGATTGTGAATAAAATCGGTTGGTGAAAATTAGTAGGAAAGAGGAAATTCATTCCTCACCCGTCTTCTGATGAATTTCCCATGGAATCATCCACCGGAAAAACAATTGCATTCTCTCTTGGTGCCTTGGAACAGATCGGTTTGTGCAAATTACTCAAAGTACGAAAATCATTCTTTACAAGCACCTAGTGGTAAAGACTCCAGCAATCCAGATTCTCTCCTCCTGAGTTTGTAGAGATTGGTTCATGAAAATGACTAAAAAATCAAACCTTTATTCCTGATCACTGCATCGAATTAGTACCTCATGGAATCATCCTCCAAAGACCTTTTAGCTACTCTGCTGGTCACTTGCTAGAGATGGGCAGTGTAAATTTCTGAAAATGAGACATTCCTTACGAATGAGATGTATCCGTTGATGTCTCATGCTCTCTTCCTCAAAGCGCCATTCGGATTCTCTTCTGAAGCTTTGTTAGAGATCGGTTCATGACAATTACTAACATTGAGACAGTTATTAGTGATCACTGCTAGTCATTAACTCCATCTGGCATGACCCTCCAAAATCCTTTCAGAATTGCTTCTGGTGATTTGTTATAGGTCGAGTCTCGAAAATTCCGAAAAATAAGCAATTCTGAACGGCTTGGTGGTAGTCATTCATTCCTCACAGAATGAGCCTCCTTAGCACATTCCAATTCCCTCCTGTTGACTTGGAAGAAATCAGTTCCTGAAATAGACTCAAAATGAGAAATTCACCTTGGATGTGGGCAACAGATAAATTTGAGAAGGAATCTTCCTGAAAGACCCGAGGATTCACTTCTCGTCCTATGGTACAGAGCAGTGCGTGAAAATTATTCCAGATGAGAAAGACATGCCTAATCTGGTATCCTGATCTATTTCTCATGGAAACATCCACCAAAACACAAGTCTCTTCGTTCTTCAGGATTTGGTGGAGATTGATCGTGAAAATTGCTAAAAATGAGACAGTTAGAACTGATCAATGCTCTAAATCAGTGACAAATGGAATCATCCCCCAAAAGCCTTTCAGATTCACTTCTTGTGATTTGGTAGACATCAGTTCATGATTTGATGAAAATTACTGCAAATGAGACAGTTCTTCCTGATCAATGTTAGTCATTAATGACACTTGGAATCATCCTCCCAATTCCTTTGATAATTAACTCCTGGGGATTGTGTATAAAATCGGTTGGTGAAAATTAGTAGGAAAGAGAAAATTCATTCCTCACCCGTCTTCTGATGAATTTCCCATGGAATCATCCACCGGAAAACAATTGCATTCTCTCTTGGTGTGTTGGAAGAGATTGGTTTGTGCAAATTACTCAAAGTACGAAAATCGTTCTTTACAAGCACCTAGTGGTAAAGACTCCAGCAATCCAGATTCTCTCCTCCTGAATTTGTAGAGATTGGTTCATGGAAATGACTGAAAAATCAAACCTTTATTACTGATCACTGCATCGAATTAGTACCTCATGGAATCATCCTCCAAAGACCTTTTAGCTACTCTGCTGGTCACTTGCTAGAGATGGGTAGAGTAAATTGCAAAAAATGAGACCTTCAATACGAATCAGATCTAGCCATTGATGTCTCATGCACGCTTCCTCGAAAAGCCATTCGGATTCTCTCCTGATCCTTTGGTAAAGATGGGTTCATGAAAATTACAAAAATCCAACAGTAATTACTGATCACTGCTAGTCATTAACTCCATCTGGCATGACCCTCCAAAATCCTTTCAGAATTGCTTCTGGTGATTTGTTATAGGTCGAGTCTCGAAAATTCCGAGAAATAAGCAATTCTGAACGGCTTGGTGGTAGTCATTCATTCCTCACATAATGAGCCTCCTTAGCACATTCCAATTCGCTCCTGTTGACTTGGAAGAAATCAGTTCCTGAAATAGACTCAAAATGAGAAATTCACCTTGGATGTGTGCAACAGATAAATTTGAGAAGGAATCTTTCTGAAAGACCCGAGGATTCACTTCTCGTCCTATGGTACAGAGCAGTGCGTGAAAATTATTCCAGATGAGAAAGACATGCCTAATCTGGTATCCTGATCTATTTCTCATGGAAACATCCACCAAAACACAAGTCTCTTCTCTCTTCAGGATTTGGTGGAGATTGATCGTGAAAATTGCTAAAAATGAGACAGTTAGAACTGATCAATGCTCTAAATCAGTGACAAATGGAATCATCCCCCAAAAGCCTTTCAGATTCACTTCTTGTGATTTGGTAGACATCAGTTCATGATTTGATGAAAATTACTCCAAATGAGACAGTTCTTCCTTTTCAATGTTAGTCATTAATGGCACTTGGAATCATCCTCCCAAATCCTTTGATAATTAACTCCTGGGGATTGTGAATAAAATCGGTTGGTGAAAATTAGTAGGAAAGAGGAAATTCATTCCTCACCCGTCTTCTGATGAATTTCCCATGGAATCATCCACCGGAAAAACAATTGCATTCTCTCTTGGTGCCTTGGAACAGATCGGTTTGTGCAAATTACTCAAAGTACGAAAATCATTCTTTACAAGCACCTAGTGGTAAAGACTCCAGCAATCCAGATTCTCTCCTCCTGAGTTTGTAGAGATTGGTTCATGGAAATGACTAAAAAATCAAACCTTTATTACTGATCACTGCATCGAATTAGTACCTCATGGAATCATCCTCCAAAGACCTTTTAGCTACTCTGCTGGTCACTTGCTAGAGATGGGCAGTGTAAATTTCTGAAAATGAGACATTCCTTACGAATGAGATGTATCCGTTGATGTCTCATGCTCTCTTCCTCAAAGCGCCATTCGGATTCTCTTCTGAAGCTTTGTTAGAGATCGGTTCATGACAATTACTAACATTGAGACAGTTATTAGTGATCACTGCTAGTCATTAACTCCATCTGGCATGACCCTCCAAAATCCTTTCAGAATTGCTTCTGGTGATTTGTTATAGGTCGAGTCTCGAAAATTCCGAAAAATAAGCAATTCTGAACGGCTTGGTGGTAGTCATTCATTCCTCACAGAATGAGCCTCCTTAGCACATTCCAATTCCCTCCTGTTGACTTGGAAGAAATCAGTTCCTGAAATAGACTCAAAATGAGAAATTCACCTTGGATGTGGGCAACAGATAAATTTGAGAAGGAATCTTCCTGAAAGACCCGAGGATTCACTTCTCGTCCTATGGTACAGAGCAGTGCGTGAAAATTATTCCAGATGAGAAAGACATGCCTAATCTGGTATCCTGATCTATTTCTCATGGAAACATCCACCAAAACACAAGTCTCTTCGTTCTTCAGGATTTGGTGGAGATTGATCGTGAAAATTGCTAAAAATGAGACAGTTAGAACTGATCAATGCTCTAAATCAGTGACAAATGGAATCATCCCCCAAAAGCCTTTCAGATTCACTTCTTGTGATTTGGTAGACATCAGTTCATGATTTGATGAAAATTACTGCAAATGAGACAGTTCTTCCTGATCAATGTTAGTCATTAATGACACTTGGAATCATCCTCCCAATTCCTTTGATAATTAACTCCTGGGGATTGTGTATAAAATCGGTTGGTGAAAATTAGTAGGAAAGAGAAAATTCATTCCTCACCCGTCTTCTGATGAATTTCCCATGGAATCATCCACCGGAAAACAATTGCATTCTCTCTTGGTGTGTTGGAAGAGATTGGTTTGTGCAAATTACTCAAAGTACGAAAATCGTTCTTTACAAGCACCTAGTGGTAAAGACTCCAGCAATCCAGATTCTCTCCTCCTGAATTTGTAGAGATTGGTTCATGGAAATGACTGAAAAATCAAACCTTTATTACTGATCACTGCATCGAATTAGTACCTCATGGAATCATCCTCCAAAGACCTTTTAGCTACTCTGCTGGTCACTTGCTAGAGATGGGTAGAGTAAATTGCAAAAAATGAGACCTTCAATACGAATCAGATCTAGCCATTGATGTCTCATGCACGCTTCCTCGAAAAGCCATTCGGATTCTCTCCTGATCCTTTGGTAAAGATGGGTTCATGAAAATTACAAAAATCCAACAGTAATTACTGATCACTGCTAGTCATTAACTCCATCTGGCATGACCCTCCAAAATCCTTTCAGAATTGCTTCTGGTGATTTGTTATAGGTCGAGTCTCGAAAATTCCGAGAAATAAGCAATTCTGAACGGCTTGGTGGTAGTCATTCATTCCTCACATAATGAGCCTCCTTAGCACATTCCAATTCGCTCCTGTTGACTTGGAAGAAATCAGTTCCTGAAATAGACTCAAAATGAGAAATTCACCTTGGATGTGTGCAACAGATAAATTTGAGAAGGAATCTTTCTGAAAGACCCGAGGATTCACTTCTCGTCCTATGGTACAGAGCAGTGCGTGAAAATTATTCCAGATGAGAAAGACATGCCTAATCTGGTATCCTGATCTATTTCTCATGGAAACATCCACCAAAACACAAGTCTCTTCTCTCTTCAGGATTTGGTGGAGATTGATCGTGAAAATTGCTAAAAATGAGACAGTTAGAACTGATCAATGCTCTAAATCAGTGACAAATGGAATCATCCCCCAAAAGCCTTTCAGATTCACTTCTTGTGATTTGGTAGACATCAGTTCATGATTTGATGAAAATTACTCCAAATGAGACAGTTCTTCCTTTTCAATGTTAGTCATTAATGGCACTTGGAATCATCCTCCCAAATCCTTTGATAATTAACTCCTGGGGATTGTGAAAAAAATCGGTTGGTGAAAATTAGTAGGAAAGAGGAAATTCATTCCTCACCCGTCTTCTGATGAATTTCCCATGGAATCATCCACCGGAAAAACAATTGCATTCTCTCTTGGTGCCTTGGAACAGATCGGTTTGTGCAAATTACTCAAAGTACGAAAATCATTCTTTACAAGCACCTAGTGGTAAAGACTCCAGCAATCCAGATTCTCTCCTCCTGAGTTTGTAGAGATTGGTTCATGGAAATGACTAAAAAATCAAACCTTTATTACTGATCACTGCATCGAATTAGTACCTCATGGAATCATCCTCCAAAGACCTTTTAGCTACTCTGCTGGTCACTTGCTAGAGATGGGCAGTGTAAATTTCTGAAAATGAGACATTCCTTATGAATGAGATGTATCCGTTGATGTCTCATGCTCTCTTCCTCAAAGCGCCATTCGGATTCTCTTCTGAAGCTTTGTTAGAGATCGGTTCATGACAATTACTAACATTGAGACAGTTATTAGTGATCACCGCTAGTCATTAACTACATCTGCAATAATCCTCCAAAATCTTTTCAGATTTGCTTCTGGTGATTTGTTAGAGGTCGATTCTCGAAAATTCCGAAACATGAGAAATTGTTAACGGCTTAGTGCCAGTCATTCTTTACTCACATAATGATCCTCCTTGGTACATCTCAAATCGATCCTGTTGACTTGGAAGAAATCAGGTCCTGAAATATACTCAAAATGAGAAATTCATCTTTGTGCTGTGCGACAGATATTTTTGAGAGGGAATCTTGCTGAAAGCCTCGAGGAGTCACTTCTCGTCAGACGGTGCAGAGCAGTTTGTGAAAATTACTCAAAATGAGAACGTCATTCGTAATCAGCTATCCTGATGTCTTTCTCATGGGACCATCCACCAAAAAGCAAGTCTATTCTCTCTTTCGCATTTGGCAGAGATTTATCGTGAAAATGGCTAAAATAGAGAAAGTTATAACTGATCAATGCTAATAATCAATGACAAATGGAATCATCCTCCAAAAGCCTTTCAGATTGGCTCCTTGTGATTAGGTAGATATGAGTTGACGATTTGGTAGAAATGACTAAAAAGGAGGCGTTTCTTTCTGATCAAGGTTAGCAATTAATTACACATGGAATCATCCTCCGTACTATATTCATAATTAGCTCCTTGTGATTTGGAATAAAATCGGTTCGTGAAAATTACTAGGAATGAGACAATTCATTTCTCATCCGTCTTCCGATAAATTTCCCAAGGAATCATCCAGCAGAAAAGCAAAGGCATTCTCCCTTGGTGTGTTGGAACAGATCGGTTCGTGCAAATGACTCAAGGTAGAAAATCATTCTTTAGAAGGCCCTAGTGGTGAAGACTCCAGCAATCCAGCTTCTCTCCTGGTGAGTTCGTAGCGATTGGTTCAAGAAAATTACTCCTAAGGAGACTTAAATTATTGACAAGTACTAGTGCTAAAGCTCTCCTCGAATGATTAACCAAAATGCTTTTTAATACGATGACACAGAACGGCACAGAACACGACACACAAAATTAACACACAACAAAGACACACACACATCGCGACATGGAAAGCATCACACACAAAACATCACACACACGACCCACAACATCTCACACACACTCATTCGCTCAACACAAAATGATCCACAACATGTCACACGCAACACAAGACGACCCACAATATGTCGAGCGCTGTGGAGCGAGGGCTCCGGCTCGGCTTTTGCAGCGGCTCTGGCAAGGAATGGTGCCGGAGCTCTCGCCGGAGGGGAACACGGCAGGAGGGGGCCTGAGCCGCTTGGGCCTCTTTCCAAGGTGGCGGAAGCAGGCCTCCGCTCTCTGCCCTCTGCAGACCTGGCTGCCAGGTCAGTGCTTCCAGTTCCTCCTCCGCACTCGCTGTCGTCCTCCTCAGCGGCCGTGGGCGTCCTCGCTGGGGACGGGGCTCAGGGGGATGAAGGTGGGGAGGGGCCAGAGTCTCTTGAGCGGAGTGACTCTGTGGGGTGCCGTTAGAAAAGGAGATTTTGGTTGGGATGCTCCAGGTGTAATGGCAGGAGAGTGGAGGGCGGATCCCCGCTGTGTGGGAGAGGCAAACAGTGGAGCCTCCGAGACATTGCCGACTGATATGGTAACTTACTTGTTTTTTTCCCCTTGGGCTGGGTTTAGTAGCAAGGAAAAAGAAGTCAAGCCTCAGAGTCTACTGCCCTCATGCGACAGAATGTGAGTGAGAGCAGCGAGCCTGTGACCGTTGGGGATGCCAGGCAAGAGCCCTCCATCTGGGCACCGAGCTATCGCCAGTCTCCATGAGAGAAGTGTCTGGTTTGGTGAGGACTCTACTCACGCCCCACCTGAGTCCGGGTCGGGAAGCCACATCCATTAGGGTTCGGTTTGTAAGCAAAGGTTCCTGATCAGCTGTAGTTCTGAGGGAGAAAAGGTCCCTTTTCAGAGGCTGCTCGTTTCTCTGGTCATGAACGGTGTCTTCTCCACAACTGAAGCTTGGATCCAAGAGGATGACTCCAGGTGGTGAGTTGCTTGCCTTGCTCTCCTGTTTCTCTGTTTTCTCTCCTGTGTTCACCAACTCTCTCTTTCTTTTCTCTCCTCTTCTCTCCTCGTGCCGTGTCCCTTCACAGGACACGGGTAGGTGTGCATTCCCACAAGGGAGGTCTCGGGAGCCATGGAAAAGTCGGAGCGGACGAAAATCATGCAGGGCAGTAGAAAGGCTGCTGAAAGTACCTGAAGAGACAAAGAACATGAGAAGGGGGAAGTCCAGCCTAAAACATGAGTGTAGTCTGTAAAGAGAAACAAGGGGAAGTCAAAGCCACAGAAACTCTTCAAGTTGCCGAAAGACAAGTAGGATGGGAAATTACTTCTTGAATCCAGTCTCTTGAAGATCTTAGGCTCAGTATGCGTGCCTATTTGGAGTTGCTGAGCAATCTGCCTTCTTCTGTTTGCTCTCCCTTCTAATCACTGAAAATCTACCTATCTATTCTTTGTTTATTTTTATTATTATTATTATTCAACTCAGTTTGTGCAACTGGTGCTCCATGAGGAAATGATTTGTGTATTACTCCAAGGGGCTGCCCGGTGTCACTGTTGCTCCAGGAGGGAAATGATTTGAGCACTACCTGAATTGGCCACGCAGTGTCACCATTGCTCCGTCAGGGAAATGCTTTCTGCATTACTCCAAGTGGCCACCCAGTGTCACTGTTGGTCCAGGAGGGAAATGATTTGTGCATTACACTGACTGGCCACCCAGTGTCACTGTTGCTCCATGCGGGAAATGCTTTGTCCATGACCTGAATTGGCCACACACATCACTGTTGCTCCGGGGGTGGGGGGGAGGCGGGGGATTGTTTGTGTGTTACTCCTGAGTGGCCACGTCGTGTTACTCTTCCTCCATGAGGGAAATGCTTTGTGCATTACCCTGTGTGGCCACCCAAGACAACACACACAGCACAACACCGACGCACATACACACAGAACACGTCACACATACAGATGGGTAGTGTAAATTGCTAAAAAGGAGACATTCATTACTAATCAGATGTAGCCGTTGATGTCTCATGCACACTTCCTCGAAAAGGCAGTCAGATTCTGTCCTGATCCTTTAGTAGAGCTCAGTTTATGACAATTACTAAAATTCAGACAGTTATTACTGATCACTGCTAGTCATTAACTCCATCTGGAATGATCCTGCAAAATCCTTTCAGATTTGCTTCTGGTGATTTCTAAGAGATCGAGTCTCGAAAATTCCGAAACATGAGAAATCCTTAACGGCTTCGTGCCAGTCATTCTTTCCTCACATAATGATCCTCCTCGGTACATCTCAAATCGCTCCTGTTGACTTGGAAGAAATCAGGTCCTGAAACATACTCAAAATGAGAAATTCATCTTTGAGGTGTGCGACAGATAAATTTGAGAAGGAATCTTCCTGAAAGCCGCGAGGATTCACTTCTCACGCTATGTTACAGATCGGTTTGTGAAAATTCATATCAGAAAGTTATTCCTCCTCACGTCTCCTGCTATATTTCTCATGCAATCATGCAGCAAAAAACAATTGTATTCTCTCTTCAGGATTTGGTAAAGCTCGCTTCGTGAAAATGACTAAACATGAGGAAATCATTCTTAACAAGTACAAGTGATAAAGATTCCAGCAATAATCTTCCAGCTGTCAAAGTCAGATTCAAGACTCCCTGAATTTGTCAGACCACTCTGTAGATTAGCAAAACGCATTGCCAATGCACCCAGACAGATGTGAGTCTCCTGCAAAGCTCAAGCTAACTTATTTATATAGCTACTCTAAACCAATTTAACATAGGACACAAAAGGAAGCGGAAACTGAGAACTATACATACATATCTTATTTTCACACGAACGTTTACCAGACTCCTACCTCAGGAGGTGCTCTAACTTAATTAGTTTGAGGACCCATGGACTCACACGCCCTAATGTTTCTCTTCCTGACATCTATATTTCAACAAAGCCTTCAAACAGCATATCTTGAAAGAATTATAATTTCAATACAATTTATTCTGCTTTCACACAACACTATTTCCAGTCTCTCAGGATGATGTGGAAGCAATCGGTTCGTGAACATTTCTAAAGATGAGAAATTCATCATTGATAATTGATAAGCAACCGATAACTTTCTCAAAGAATCGTCTGGAGAGCCCGTAGGATTCACTTCCGGTCAAAGCTGCAGCTCTATTCCTGAAATTTCCTGAACAATGAGAAAGTAATGCCTTCTCAGGGCTTCTAATACATTTCTCATGGAGTCATCCGAGAAAGCCAGAAGGATTCTCGCCTCAGGATTTCATGAATATCACTCAGTGAAACTTACTACAAAGGAGCCAGTTATACCGGAAAAGTGCAAGTAATCAGTACCTCATGGAATCATCCTCCAAAGACCTTTTAGATACTCTCCTGCTCATTTGATAGAGATGGGTAGTGTAAATTGCTAAAAATGAGACCTTCAATACGAATCAGATGTAGCCATTGATGTCTCATGTACGCTTCCTCGAAAAGCCATTTGGATTGTCTCCTGATCCTTTGGTAGAGATCGGTTCATGAAAATTACGAAAATTCAACAGTAATTACTGATCACTGCTAGTTATAAACTCCATCTGGCATGATCCTCCAAAATCCTTTCAGATTTGCTTCTGGTGATTTGTTATAGGTCGAGTCTCGAAAATTCTGAAAAATGAGCAATTCTCAACTGCTTGGTGGTAGTCATCCATGCCTCACATAATGAGCCTCCTTCGTACATTCCAATTCGCTCCTGTTGACTTGGAAGAAATCAGTCCTGAAATAGACTCAAAATGAGAAATTCATCTTGGATGTGCACAACAGATAAATTGGAGAAGGAATCTTCCTGAAAGACCCGGGGAGTCACTTCTCATCCTATGGTACAGAGCAGTGCGTGAAAATTACTCCCGATGAGAAAGACAAGCCTAATCTGGTATCCTGACCTCTTTCTCATGGAAACATCCACCAAAAACACAAGTCTCTTATCTCTTCAGGATTTGGTGCAGATAGATCGAGAAAATTGCTAAAAATGAGAAAGTTCTAACTGACCAATGCTGTAAAAGAGTGAAAAATGGAAACATCCCCCAAAAGCCTTTCAGATTCGCTTCTTGGGATTTGGTAGATATCAGTTGATGATTTGATGAAAATTACTCCAAATGAGACAGTTCTTCCTGATCAATGTTAGTTATTAATGACACTTGGAATCATCCTCCCAAATCCTTTGACAATTAACTC
Source organism: Eretmochelys imbricata (assembly GCF_965152235.1). Classification (NCBI taxonomy): domain Eukaryota; kingdom Metazoa; phylum Chordata; order Testudines; family Cheloniidae; genus Eretmochelys; species Eretmochelys imbricata. The sequence goes on along the minus strand of NW_027554341.1, from coordinate 2,017,129 downwards.
CTGGTGATTGTGAATAAAATCGGTTGGTGAAAATTAGTAGGAAAGAGAAAATTCATTCCTCACCCGTCTTCTGATGAATTTCCCATGGAATCATCCACCGGAAAAACAATTGCATTCTCTCTTGGTGCCTTGGAACAGATCGGTTTGTGCAAATTACTCAAAGGACGAAAATCATTCTTTACAAGCACCTAGTGGTAAAGACTCCAGCAATCCAGATTCTCTCCTCCTGAGTTTGTAGAGATTGGTTCATGAAAATGAGTAAAAAATCAAACCTTTATTACTGATCACTGCATCTAATTAGTACCTCATGGAATCATCCTCCAAAGACCTTTCAGCTACTCTGCTGGTCACTTGCTAGAGATGGGTAGTGTAAATTGCTAAAAATGAGACCTTCAATACTAATCCGATGTAGCCATTGATGTCTCATGCACGCTTCCTCGAAAAGCCATTCGGATTCTCTCCTGATCCTTTGGTAGAGATGGGTTCATGAAAATTATAAAAATCCAACAGGAATTACTGATCACTGCTAGTCATTAACTCCATTTGGCATGATCCTCCAAAATCCTTTCAGAATTGCTTCTGGTGATTTGTTATAGGTCGAGTCTCGAAAATTCCGAAAAAGAAGCAATTCTGAACGGCTTGGTGGTACTCATTCATTCCTCACATAATGAGCCTCCTTAGTACATTCCAATTCGTTCCTGCTGACTTGGAAGAAATCAGTTCCTGAAATAGACTCAAAATGAGAAATTCACCTTCGATGTGCGCAACAGATATATTTGAGAAGGAATCTTCCTGAAAGACCCGAGGAGTCACTTCTCGTCCTATGGTACAGAGCAGTGCGTGAAAATTATTCCAGATGAGAAAGACATGCCTAATCTGGTATCCTGATCTATTTCTCATGGAAACATCCACCAAAACACAAGTCTCTTTTCTCTTCAGGATTTGGTGGAGATTGATCGTGAAAATTGCTAAAAATGAGAAAGTTAGAACTGATCAATGCTATAAATCAGTGACAAATGGAATCATCCCCCAAAAGCCTTTCAGATTCCCTTCTTGTGATATGGTAGAGATCAGTTCATGATTTGATGAAAATTACTCCAAAGTAGACAGTTCTTCCTGATCAATGTTAGTCATTAATGACACTTGGAATCATCCTCCCAAATCCTTTGATAATTAACTCCTGGTGATTGTGAATAAAATCGGTTGGTGAAAATTAAATTAAATTAAAATAAGCAATTCTGAACGGCTTCGTGGTAGTCATTCATTCCTCACATAATGAGCCTCCTTAGTACATTCCAATTCGCTCGTGTTGACTTGGAAGAAATCAGTTCCTGAAATAGACTCAACATGAGAAATTCATCCTGGATGTGCGCAACAGACAAATTGGAGAAGGAATCTTCCTGAAAGACCCGAGGATTCACTTCTCGTCCTATGCTACAGAGCAGTGCGTGAAAATTACTCCAGATGAGAAAGACATGCCTAATCTGGTATCCTGATCTATTGCTCATGGAAACATCCACCAAAACACAAGTCTATTCTCTCCTCCTGAGTTTGTCGAGATTGGTTCATGAAAATTACAAAAAGTCAAACATTTATTACTGATCCCTGCAGCTAATTAGTACCTCATGGAATCATCCTCCAAAGACCTTTTCGATACTCTGCTGGTCACTTGGGAGAGATGGGTAGTGTAAATTGCTAAAAAGGAGACCTTCAATACGAATCAGATGTAGCCACTGATGTCTCATGCACGCTTCCTCGAAAAGCCATTCGGATTCTCTCCTGATCCTTTGGTAGAGATCGGTTCACGAAAATGACAAAAATTCAACAGTAATTACTGATCACTGCTACTCATTAACTCCATCTGGCATGATCCTCCAAAATCCTTTCAGATTTGCTTCTGGTGATTTGTTATAGGTCGAGTCTTGAAAATTCCGAAAAATAAGCAATTCTGAACGGCTTCGTGGTAGTCATTCATTCCTCACGTAATGAGCCTCCTTAGTACATTCCAATTCGCTCCTGTTGACTTGGAAGAAATCAGTTCCTGAAATAGACTCAAAATGAGAAATTCATCTTGGATGTGCGCAACAGACAAATTGGAGAAGGAATCTTCCTGAAAGACCCGAGGATTCACTTCTCGTCCTATGGTACAGAGCAGTGCGTGAAAATTACTCCAGATGAGAAAGACATGCCTAATCTGGTATCCTGATCTATTGCTCATGGAAACATCCACCAAAACACAAGTCTATTCTCTCCTCAGGATTTGGTGGAGATTGATGGTGAAAATTGCTAAAACTGAGAAAGTTATAACTTATCCATGCTATAAATCAGTGACAAATGGAATCATCCCCCAAAAGCCTTTCAGATTCGCTTCTTGTGATTTGGTAGATATCAGTTCATGATTTGATGAAAATTACTCAAAATGGGAGAGTTCTTCCTGATCAATGTTAGTAATTAATGACACTTGGAATCATCCTCCCAAATCCTTTGACAATTAACTCCTGGTGATTGTGAATAAAATCGGTTGGTGAAAATTAGTAGGAAAGAGAAAATTCATTCCTCACCCGTCTTCTGATGAATTTCCCATGGAATCATCCACCGGAAAAACAATTGCATTCTCTCTTGGTGCCTTGGAACAGATCGTTTTGTGCAAATTACTCAAGGTAGAAAAATCATTCTTGACAAGCACCTAGTGGTAAAGACTCCAGCAATCCTCCAGCAATTCTCTCCTCCTGAGTTTGTAGAGATTGGTTCATGAAAATTACGAACAAATCAAACATTTATTACTGATCCCTGCAGCTAATTAGTACCTCATGGAATCATCCTCCAAAGACCTTTTCGATACTCTGCTGGTCACTTGGGAGAGATGGGTAGTGTAAATTGCTAAAAAGGAGACCTTCAATACGAATCAGATGTAGCCATTGATGTCTCATGCACGCTTCCTCGAAAAGCCATTTGGATTCTCTCCTGATCCTTTGGTAGAGATCGGTTCACGAAAATTACAATTATTCAACAGTAATTACTGATCACTGCTACTCATTAACTCCATCTGGCATGATCCTCCAAAATCCTTTCAGATTTGCTTCTGGTGATTTGTTATAGGTCGAGTCTTGAAAATTCCGAAAAATAAGCAATTCTGAACGGCTTCGTGGTAGTCATTCATTCCTCACATAATGAGCCTCCTTAGTACATTCCAATTCGCTCCTGTTGACTTGGAAGAAATCAGTTCCTGAAATAGACTCAACATGAGAAATTCATCTTGGATGTGCGCAACAGACAAATTGGAGAAGGAATCTTCCTGAAAGACCCGAGGATTCACTTCTCGTCCTATGCTACAGAGCAGTGCGTGAAAATTACTCCAGATGAGAAAGACATGCCTAATCTGGTATCCTGATCTATTGCTCATGGAAACATCCACCATAACACAAGTCTATTCTCTCCTCAGGATTTGGTGGAGATTGATGGTGAAAATTGCTAAAACTGAGAAAGTTATAACTTATCCATGCTATAAATCAGTGACAAATGGAATCATCCCCCAAAAGACTTTCAGATTCGCTTCTTGAGATTTGGTAGATATCAGTTCATGATTTGATGAAAATTACTCAAAATGAGAGAGTTCTTCCTGATCTATGTTAGTAATTATGACACTTGGAATCACCCTCCCAAATCCTTTGATAATTAACTCCTGGTTATTGTGAATAAAATCGGTTCGTGAAAATTAGTAGGAAAGAGAAAATTCATTCCTCACCCGTCTTCTGATGAATTTCCCATGGAATCATCCACCGGAAAAACAATTGCACTCTCTCTTTGTGCGTTGGAACAGATCGGTTTGTGCAAATTAATCAAAGTACGAAAATCGTTCTTTACAAGCATCTAGTGGTAAAGACTCCAGCAATCCAGATTCTCTCCTCAGGAGTTTGTAGAGATTGGTTCATGAAAATGACTAAAAAATCAAACCTTTATTACTGATCACAGCATCTAATTCGTACCTCATGGAATCATCCTCCAAAGACCTTTTCGATGCTCTGCTGGTCACTTGGTAGAGATGAGTAGTGTAAATTGCTAAAAATGAGACCTTCAATACTAATCAGATGTAGCCATTGATGTCTCATGCACGCTTCCTCGAAAAGCCATTCGGATTCTCTCCTGATCCTTTGGTAGGGATCGGTTCACGAAAATTACAAAAATTCAACAGTAATTACTGATCACTGCTACTCATTAACTCCATCTGGCATGATCCTCCAAAATCCTTTCAGATTTGCTTCTGGTGATTTGTTATAGGTCGCGTCTTGAAAATTCCGTAAAATAAGCAATTCTGAACGGCTTCGTGGTAGTCATTCATTCCTCACGTAATGAGCCTCCTTAGTACATTCCAATTCGCTCCTGTTGACTTGGAAGAAATCAGTTCCTGAAATAGACTCAACATGAGAAATTCATCTTGGATGTGCGCAACAGACAAATTGGAGAAGGAATCTTCCTGAAAGACCCGAGGATTCACTTCTCGTCCTATGGTACAGAGCAGTGCGTGAAAATTACTCCAGATGAGAAAGACATGCCTAATCTGGAATCCTGATCTATTGCTCATGGAAACATCCACCAAAAGAAAAGTCTATTCTTTCTTCAGGATTTGGTGGAGATTGATGGTGAAAATTGCTAAAAATGAGAAAGTTATAACAGATCCATGCTCTAAGTCAGTGACAAATGGAATCATCCCCCAAAAGCCTTTCCGATTCGCTTCTTGTGATTTGGTAGATATCAGTTCATGATTTGATGAAAATGACTCAAATAGGAGAGTTCTTCCTGATCAATGCTAGTAATTAATTACACTTGGAATCATCCTCCCAAATCCTTTGACAATTAACTCCTGGTGATTGTGAATAAAATGGGTTGGTGAAAATTAGTAGGAAAGAGAAAATTCATTCCTCACCCGTCTTCTGATGAATTTCCCATGGAATCATCCACCGGAAAAAGAATTGCATTCTCTCTTGGTGCCTTGGAACAGATCGGTTTGTGCAAATTACTCAAAGTAGAAAAAACATTCTTGACAAGCACCTAGTGGTAAAGACTCCAGCAATCCTCCAGCAATTCTCTCCTCCTGAGTTTGCAGAGATTGGTTCATGAAAATTACGAACAAATCAAACATTTATTACTGATCCCTGCAGCTAATTAGTACCTCATGGAATCATCCTCCAAAGACCTTTTCGATACTCTGCTGGTCACTTGGTAGAGATGGGTAGTGTAAATTGCTAAAAAGGAGACCTTCAATACGAATCAGATGTAGCCATTGATGTCTCATGCATGCTTCCTCGAAAAGCCATTTGGATTCTCTCCTCATCCTTTGGTAGAGATCGGTTCACGAAAATGACAAAAATTCAACAGTAATTACTGATCACTGCTACTCATTAACTCCATCTGGCATGATCCTCCAAAATCCTTTCAGATTTGCTTCTGGTGATTTGTTATATTCGAGTCTTGAAAATTCCGAAAAATAAGCAATTCTGAACGGCTTCGTGGTAGTCATTCATTCCTCACATAATGAGCCTCCTTAGTACATTCCAATTCGCTCGTGTTGACTTGGAAGAAATCAGTTCCTGAAATAGACTCAACATGAGAAATTCATCCTGGATGTGCGCAACAGACAAATTGGAGAAGGAATCTTCCTGAAAGACCCGAGGATTCACTTCTCGTCCTATGCTACAGAGCAGTGCGTGAAAATTACTCCAGATGAGAAAGACATGCCTAATCTGGTATCCTGATCTATTGGTCATGGAAGCATCCACCAAAACACAAGTCTATTCTCTCCTCAGGATTTGGTGGAGATTGATGGTGAAAATTGCTAAAAATGAGAAAGTTATAACTGATCCATGCTATAAATCAGTGACAAATGGAATCATCCCCCAAAAGCCTTTCAGATTCGCTTCTTGTGATTTGGTAGATATCAGTTCATGATTTGATGAAAATGACTCAAAATGGGAGAGTTCTTCCTGATCAATGCTAGTAATTAATTACACTTGGAATCATCCTCCCAAATCCTTTGACAATGAACTCCTGGTGATTGTGAATAAAATCGGTTGGTGAAAATTAGTAGGAAAGAGAAAATTCATTCCTCACCCGTCTTCTGATGAATTTCTCATGGAATCATCCACCAGAAAAACAATTGCATTCTCTCTTGGTGCCTTGGAACAGATCGGTTTGTGCAAATTACTGAAAGTAGAAAAATCATTCTTTACAAGCACCTAGTAGTAAAGACTCCAGCAATCCTCCAGCAATTCTCTCCTCCTAAGTTTGTAGAGATTGGTTCATGAAAATTACTAACAAATCAAACATTTATTACTGATCCCTGCATCTAATTAGTACCTCATGGAATCATCCTCCAAAGACCTTTTCGATACTCTGCTGGTCACTTGGGAGAGATGGGTAGTGTAAATTGCTAAAAAGGAGACCTTCAATACGAATCAGATGTAGCCATTGATGTCTCATGCACGCTTCCTCGAAAAGCCATTTGGATTCTCTCCTGATCCTTTGGTAGAGATCGGTTCACGAAAATTACAATTATTCAACAGTAATTACTGATCACTGCTACTCATTAACTCCATCTGGCATGATCCTCCAAAATCCTTTCAGATTTGCTTCTGGTGATTTGTTATAGGTCGAGTCTTGAAAATTCCGAAAAATAAGCAATTCTGAACGGCTTCGTGGTAGTCATTCATTCCTCACATAATGAGCCTCCTTAGTACATTCCAATTCGCTCCTGTTGACTTGGAAGAAATCAGTTCCTGAAATAGACTCAACATGAGAAATTCATCTTGGATGTGCGCAACAGACAAATTGGAGAAGGAATCTTCCTGAAAGACCCGAGGATTCACTTCTCGTCCTATGCTACAGAGCAGTGCGTGAAAATTACTCCAGATGAGAAAGACATGCCTAATCTGGTATCCTGATCTATTGCTCATGGAAACATCCACCATAACACAAGTCTATTCTCTCCTCAGGATTTGGTGGAGATTGATGGTGAAAATTGCTAAAACTGAGAAAGTTATAACTTATCCATGCTATAAATCAGTGACAAATGGAATCATCCCCCAAAAGACTTTCAGATTCGCTTCTTGAGATTTGGTAGATATCAGTTCATGATTTGATGAAAATTACTCAAAATGAGAGAGTTCTTCCTGATCTATGTTAGTAATTATGACACTTGGAATCACCCTCCCAAATCCTTTGATAATTAACTCCTGGTTATTGTGAATAAAATCGGTTCGTGAAAATTAGTAGGAAAGAGAAAATTCATTCCTCACCCGTCTTCTGATGAATTTCCCATGGAATCATCCACCGGAAAAACAATTGCACTCTCTCTTTGTGCGTTGGAACAGATCGGTTTGTGCAAATTAATCAAAGTACGAAAATCGTTCTTTACAAGCATCTAGTGGTAAAGACTCCAGCAATCCAGATTCTCTCCTCAGGAGTTTGTAGAGATTGGTTCATGAAAATGACTAAAAAATCAAACCTTTATTACTGATCACAGCATCTAATTCGTACCTCATGGAATCATCCTCCAAAGACCTTTTCGATGCTCTGCTGGTCACTTGGTAGAGATGAGTAGTGTAAATTGCTAAAAATGAGACCTTCAATACTAATCAGATGTAGCCATTGATGTCTCATGCACGCTTCCTCGAAAAGCCATTCGGATTCTCTCCTGATCCTTTGGTAGGGATCGGTTCACGAAAATTACAAAAATTCAACAGTAATTACTGATCACTGCTACTCATTAACTCCATCTGGCATGATCCTCCAAAATCCTTTCAGATTTGCTTCTGGTGATTTGTTATAGGTCGCGTCTTGAAAATTCCGTAAAATAAGCAATTCTGAACGGCTTCGTGGTAGTCATTCATTCCTCACGTAATGAGCCTCCTTAGTACATTCCAATTCGCTCCTGTTGACTTGGAAGAAATCAGTTCCTGAAATAGACTCAACATGAGAAATTCATCTTGGATGTGCGCAACAGACAAATTGGAGAAGGAATCTTCCTGAAAGACCCGAGGATTCACTTCTCGTCCTATGGTACAGAGCAGTGCGTGAAAATTACTCCAGATGAGAAAGACATGCCTAATCTGGAATCCTGATCTATTGCTCATGGAAACATCCACCAAAAGAAAAGTCTATTCTTTCTTCAGGATTTGGTGGAGATTGATGGTGAAAATTGCTAAAAATGAGAAAGTTATAACAGATCCATGCTCTAAGTCAGTGACAAATGGAATCATCCCCCAAAAGCCTTTCCGATTCGCTTCTTGTGATTTGGTAGATATCAGTTCATGATTTGATGAAAATGACTCAAATAGGAGAGTTCTTCCTGATCAATGCTAGTAATTAATTACACTTGGAATCATCCTCCCAAATCCTTTGACAATTAACTCCTGGTGATTGTGAATAAAATGGGTTGGTGAAAATTAGTAGGAAAGAGAAAATTCATTCCTCACCCGTCTTCTGATGAATTTCCCATGGAATCATCCACCGGAAAAAGAATTGCATTCTCTCTTGGTGCCTTGGAACAGATCGGTTTGTGCAAATTACTCAAAGTAGAAAAAACATTCTTGACAAGCACCTAGTGGTAAAGACTCCAGCAATCCTCCAGCAATTCTCTCCTCCTGAGTTTGCAGAGATTGGTTCATGAAAATTACGAACAAATCAAACATTTATTACTGATCCCTGCAGCTAATTAGTACCTCATGGAATCATCCTCCAAAGACCTTTTCGATACTCTGCTGGTCACTTGGTAGAGATGGGTAGTGTAAATTGCTAAAAAGGAGACCTTCAATACGAATCAGATGTAGCCATTGATGTCTCATGCATGCTTCCTCGAAAAGCCATTTGGATTCTCTCCTCATCCTTTGGTAGAGATCGGTTCACGAAAATGACAAAAATTCAACAGTAATTACTGATCACTGCTACTCATTAACTCCATCTGGCATGATCCTCCAAAATCCTTTCAGATTTGCTTCTGGTGATTTGTTATATTCGAGTCTTGAAAATTCCGAAAAATAAGCAATTCTGAACGGCTTCGTGGTAGTCATTCATTCCTCACATAATGAGCCTCCTTAGTACATTCCAATTCGCTCGTGTTGACTTGGAAGAAATCAGTTCCTGAAATAGACTCAACATGAGAAATTCATCCTGGATGTGCGCAACAGACAAATTGGAGAAGGAATCTTCCTGAAAGACCCGAGGATTCACTTCTCGTCCTATGCTACAGAGCAGTGCGTGAAAATTACTCCAGATGAGAAAGACATGCCTAATCTGGTATCCTGATCTATTGGTCATGGAAGCATCCACCAAAACACAAGTCTATTCTCTCCTCAGGATTTGGTGGAGATTGATGGTGAAAATTGCTAAAAATGAGAAAGTTATAACTGATCCATGCTATAAATCAGTGACAAATGGAATCATCCCCCAAAAGCCTTTCAGATTCGCTTCTTGTGATTTGGTAGATATCAGTTCATGATTTGATGAAAATGACTCAAAATGGGAGAGTTCTTCCTGATCAATGCTAGTAATTAATTACACTTGGAATCATCCTCCCAAATCCTTTGACAATGAACTCCTGGTGATTGTGAATAAAATCGGTTGGTGAAAATTAGTAGGAAAGAGAAAATTCATTCCTCACCCGTCTTCTGATGAATTTCTCATGGAATCATCCACCAGAAAAACAATTGCATTCTCTCTTGGTGCCTTGGAACAGATCGGTTTGTGCAAATTACTGAAAGTAGAAAAATCATTCTTTACAAGCACCTAGTAGTAAAGACTCCAGCAATCCTCCAGCAATTCTCTCCTCCTAAGTTTGTAGAGATTGGTTCATGAAAATTACTAACAAATCAAACATTTATTACTGATCCCTGCATCTAATTAGTACCTCATGGAATCATCCTCCAAAGACCTTTTCGATACTCTGCTGGTCACTTGGTAGAGATGGGTAGTGTAAATTGCTAAAAAGGAGACCTTCAATACGAATCAGATGTAGCCATTGATGTCTCATGCACGCTTCCTCGAAAAGCCATTCGGATTCTCTCCTGATCCTTTGGTAGGGATCGGTTCACGAAAATTACAAAAATTCAACAGTAATTACTGATCACTGCTACTCATTAACTCCATCTGGCATGATCCTCCAAAATCCTTTCAGATTTGCTTCTGGTGATTTGTTATACTCGAGTCTTGAAAATTCCGAAAAATAAGCAATTCTGAACGGCTTTGTGGTAGTCATTCATTCCTCACATAATGAGCCTCCTTAGTACATTCCAATTCGCTCCTGTTGACTTGGAAGAAATCAGTTCCTGAAATGGACTCAACATGAGAAATTCATCTTGGATGTGCGCAACAGACAAATTGAGAAGGAATCTTCCTGAAAGACCCGAGGATTCACTTCTCGTCCTATGCTACAGAGCAGTGCGTGAAAATTACTCCAGATGAGAAAGACATGCCTAATCTGGTATCCTGATCTATTGCTCATGGAAACATCCACCAAAAGAAAAGTCTATTCTTTCTTCAGGATTTGGTGGAGATTGATGGTGAAAATTGCTAAAAATGAGAAAGTTATAACAGATCCATGCTCTAAATCAGTGACAAATGGAATCATCCCCCAAAAGCCTTTCCGATTCGCTTCTTGTGATTTGGTAGATATCAGTTCATGATTTGATGAAAATGACTCAAAATGGGAGAGTTCTTCCTGATCAATGCTAGTAATTAATTACACATGGAATCATCCTCCCAAATCCTTTGACAATTAACTCCTGGTGATTGTGAATAAAATCGGTTGGTGAAAATTAGTAGGAAAGAGAAAATTCATTCCTCACCCGTCTTCTGATGAATTTCCCATGGAATCATCCACCGGAAAAACAATTGCATTCTCTCTTGGTGCCTTGGAACAGATCGGTTTGTGCAAATTACTCAAGGTAGAAAAATCATTCTTGACAAGCACCTAGTGGTAAAGACTCCAGCAATCCTCCAGCAATTCTCTCCTCCTGAGTTTGTAGAGATTGGTTCATGAAAATTACGAACAAATCAAACATTTATTACTGATCCCTGCAGCTAATTAGTACCTCATGGAATCATCCTCCAAAGACCTTTTCGATACTCTGCTGGTCACTTGGTAGAGATGGGTAGTGTAAATTGCTAAAAAGGAGACCTTCAATACGAATCAGATGTAGCCATTGATGTCTCATGCACGCTTCCTCGAAAAGCCATTCGGATTCTCTCCTGATCCTTTGGTAGAGATCGGTTCACGAAAATGACAAAAATTCAACAGTAATTACTGATCACTGCTACTCATTAACTCCATCTGGCATGATCCTCCAAAATCCTTTCAGATTTGCTTCTGGTGATTTGTTATACTCGAGTCTTGAAAATTCCGAAAGATAAGCAATTCTGAACGGCTTCGTGGTAGTCATTCATTCCTCACATAATGAGCCTCCTTAGTACATTCCAATTCGCTCCTGTTGACTTGGAAGAAATCAGTTCCTGAAATAGACTCAACATGAGAAATTCATCTTGGATGTGCGCAACAGACAAATTGGAGAAGGAATCTTCCTGAAAGACCCGAGGATTCACTTCTCGTCCTATGCTACAGAGCAGTGCGTGAAAATTACTCCAGATGAGAAAGACATGCCTAATATGGTATCCTGATCTATTGGTCATGGAATCATCCACCAAAACACAAGTCTATTCTCTCTTCAGGATTTGGTGGAGATTGATGGTGAAAATTGCTAAAAATGAGAAAGTTATAACTGATCCATGCTATAAATCCGTGACAAATGGAATCATCCCCCAAAAGCCTTTCCGATTCGCTTCTTGTGATTTGGTAGATATCAGTTCATGATTTGATGAAAATTACTCAAAATGGGAGAGTTCTTCCTGATCAATGCTAGTAATTAATTACATTTGGAATCATCCTCCCAAATCCTTTGACAATTAACTCCTGGTGATTGTGAATAAAATCGGTTGGTGAAAATTAGTAGGAAAGAGAAAATTCGTTCCTCACCCGTCTTCTGATGAATTTCCCATGGAATCATCCACCGGAAAAACAATTGCATTCTCTCTTGGTGCCTTGGAACAGATCGTTTTGTGCAAATTACTCAAGGTAGAAAAATCATTCTTGACAAGCACCTAGTGGTAAAGACTCCAGCAATCCTCCAGCAATTCTCTCCTCCTGAGTTTGTAGAGATTGGTTCATGAAAATTACGAACAAATCAAACATTTATTACTGATCCCTGCAGCTAATTAGTACCTCATGGAATCATCCTCCAAAGACCTTTTCGATACTCTGCTGGTCACTTGGGAGAGATGGGTAGTGTAAATTGCTAAAAAGGAGACCTTCAATACGAATCAGATGTAGCCATTGATGTCTCATGCACGCTTCCTCGAAAAGCCATTTGGATTCTCTCCTGATCCTTTGGTAGAGATCGGTTCACGAAAATTACAATTATTCAACAGTAATTACTGATCACTGCTACTCATTAACTCCATCTGGCATGATCCTCCAAAATCCTTTCAGATTTGCTTCTGGTGATTTGTTATAGGTCGAGTCTTGAAAATTCCGAAAAATAAGCAATTCTGAACGGCTTCGTGGTAGTCATTCATTCCTCACATAATGAGCCTCCTTAGTACATTCCAATTCGCTCCTGTTGACTTGGAAGAAATCAGTTCCTGAAATAGACTCAACATGAGAAATTCATCTTGGATGTGCGCAACAGACAAATTGGAGAAGGAATCTTCCTGAAAGACCCGAGGATTCACTTCTCGTCCTATGGTACAGAGCAGTGCGTGAAAATTACTCCAGATGAGAAAGACATACCTAATCTGGTATCCTGATCTATTGCTCATGGAAACATCCACCAAAACACAAGTCTATTCTCTCCTCAGGATTTGGTGGAGATTGATGGTGAAAATTGCTAAAACTGAGAAAGTTATAACTTATCCATGCTATAAATCAGTGACAAATGGAATCATCCCCCAAAAGCCTTTCAGATTCGCTTCTTGTGATTTGGTAGATATCAGTTCATGATTTGATGAAAATTACTCAAAATGGGAGAGTTCTTCCTGATCAATGTTAGTAATTAATTACACTTGGAATCATCCTCCCAAATCCTTTGACAATTAACTCCTGGTGATTGTGAATAAAATCAGTTGGTGAAAATTAGTAGGAAAGAGAAAATTCATTCCTCACCCGTCTTCTTATGAATTTCCCATGGAATCATCCACCGGAAAAACAATTGCATTCTCTCTTGGTGCCTTGGAACAGATCGTTTTGTGCAAATTACTCAAGGTAGAAAAATCATTCTTGACAAGCACCTAGTGGTAAAGACTCCAGCAATCCTCCAGCAATTCTCTCCTCCTGAGTTTGTCAAGATTGGTTCATGAAAATTACAAAAAGTCAAACATTTATTACTGATCCCTGCAGCTAATTAGTACCTCATGGAATCATCCTCCAAAGACCTTTTCGATACTCTGCTGGTCACTTGGGAGAGATGGGTAGTGTAAATTGCTAAAAAGGAGACCTTCAATACGAATCAGATGTAGCCACTGATGTCTCATGCACGCTTCCTCGAAAAGCCATTCGGATTCTCTCCTGATCCTTTGGTAGAGATCGGTTCACGAAAATGACAAAAATTCAACAGTAATTACTGATCACTGCTACTCATTAACTCCATCTGGCATGATCCTCCAAAATCCTTTCAGATTTGCTTCTGGTGATTTGTTATAGGTCGAGTCTTGAAAATTCCGAAAAATAAGCAATTCTGAACGGCTTCGTGGTAGTCATTCATTCCTCACGTAATGAGCCTCCTTAGTACATTCCAATTCGCTCCTGTTGACTTGGAAGAAATCAGTTCCTGAAATAGACTCAAAATGAGAAATTCATCTTGGATGTGCGCAACAGACAAATTGGAGAAGGAATCTTCCTGAAAGACCCGAGGATTCACTTCTCGTCCTATGGTACAGAGCAGTGCGTGAAAATTACTCCAGATGAGAAAGACATGCCTAATCTGGTATCCTGATCTATTGCTCATGGAAACATCCACCAAAACACAAGTCTATTCTCTCCTCAGGATTTGGTGGAGATTGATGGTGAAAATTGCTAAAACTGAGAAAGTTATAACTTATCCATGCTATAAATCAGTGACAAATGGAATCATCCCCCAAAAGCCTTTCAGATTCGCTTCTTGTGATTTGGTAGATATCAGTTCATGATTTGATGAAAATTACTCAAAATGGGAGAGTTCTTCCTGATCAATGTTAGTAATTAATGACACTTGGAATCATCCTCCCAAATCCTTTGACAATTAACTCCTGGTGATTCTGAATAAAATCGGTTGGTGAAAATTAGTAGGAAAGAGAAAATTCATTCCTCACCCGTCTTCTGATGAATTTCCCATGGAATCATCCACCAGAAAAACAATTGCATTCTCTCTTGGTGCCTTGGAACAGATCGGTTTGTGCAAATTACTCAAAGTACGAAAATCATTCTTTACAAGCACCTAGTGGTAAAGACTCCAGCAATCCTCCAGCAATTCTCTCCTCCTGAGTTTGTCGAGATTGGTTCATGAAAATTACTAAAAAGTCAAACATTTATTACTGATCCCTGCAGCTAATTAGTACCTCATGGAATCATCCTCCAAAGACCTTTTCGATACTCTGCTGGTCACTTGGGAGAGATGGGTAGTGTAAATTGCTAAAAAGGAGACCTTCAATACGAATCAGATGTAGCCACTGATGTCTCATGCACGCTTCCTCGAAAAGCCATTCGGATTCTCTCTTGATCCTTTGGTCGAGATTGGTTCATGAAAATGACAAAAATTCAACAGTAATTACTGATCACTGCTACTCATTAACTCCATCTGGCATGATCCTCCAAAATCCTTTCAGATTTGCTTCTGGTGATTTGTTATAGGTCGAGTCTTGAGAATTCCGAAAGATAAGCAATTCTGAACGGCTTCGTGGTAGTCATTCATTCCTCACGTAATGAGCCTCCTTAGTACATTCCAATTCGCTCCTGTTGACTTGGAAGAAATCAGTTCCTGAAATAGACTCAAAATGAGAAATTCATCTTGGATGTGCGCAACAGACAAATTGGAGAAGGAATCTTCCTGAAAGACCCGAGGATTCACTTCTCGTCCTATGGTACAGAGCAGTGCGTGAAAATTACTCCAGATGAGAAAGACATGCCTAATCTGGTATCCTGATCTATTGCTCATGGAAACATCCACCAAAACACAAGTCTATTCTCTCCTCAGGATTTGGTGGAGATTGATGGTGAAAATTGCTAAAACTGAGAAAGTTATAATGATCCATGCTATAAATCAGTGACAAATGGAATCATCCCCCAAAAGCCTTTCCGATTCGCTTCTTGTGATTTGGTAGATATCAGTTCATGATTTGATGAAAATTACTCAAAATGGGAGAGTTCTTCCTGATCAATGTTAGTAATTAATGACACTTGGAATCATCCTCCCAAATCCTTTGACAATTAACTCCTGGTGATTGTGAATAAAATCGGTTGGTGAAAATTAGTAGGAAAGAGAAAATTCATTCCTCACCCGTCTTCTGATGAATTTCCCATGGAATCATCCACCGGAAAAACAATTGCATTCTCTCTTGGTGCCTTGGAACAGATCGGTTTGTGCAAATTACTCAAAGTACGAAAATCATTCTTTACAAGCACCTAGTGGTAAAGACTCCAGCAATCCTCCAGCAATTCTCTCCTCCTGAGTTTGTCGAGATTGGTTCATGAAAATTTCTAAAAAATCAAACATTTATTACTGATACCTGCAGCAAATTAGTACCTCATGGAATCATCCTCCAAAGACCTTTTCGATACTCTGCTGGTCACTTGTGAGAGATGGGTAGTGTAAATTGCTAAAAAGGAGACCTTCAATACGAATCAGATGTAGCCACTGATGTCTCATGCACGCTCCCTCGAAAGCCATTCGGATTCTCTCCTGATCCTTTGGTAGAGATGGGTTCACGAAAATTACAAAAATTCAACAGTAATTACTGATCACTGCTACTCATTAACTCCATCTGGCATGATCCTCCAAAATCCTTTCAGATTTGCTTCTGGTGATTTGTTATACTCGAGTCTTGAAAATTCCGAAAAATAAGCAATTCTGAACGGCTTCGTGGTAGTCATTCATTCCTCACATAATGAGCCTCCTTAGTACATTCCAATTCGCTCCTGTTGACTTGGAAGAAATCAGTTCCTGAAATAGACTCAACATGAGAAATTCATCTTGGATGTGCGCAACAGACAAATTGGAGAAGGAATCTTCCTGAAAGACCCGAGGATTCACTTCTCGTCCTATGCTACAGAGCAGTGCGTGAAAATTACTCCAGATGAGAAAGACATGCCTAATCTGGTATCCTGATCTATTGCTCATGGAAACATCCACCAAAACACAAGTCTATTCTCTCCTCAGGATTTGGTGGAGATTGATGGTGAAAATTGCTAAAACTGAGAAAGTTATAACTTATCCATGCTATAAATCAGTGACAAATGGAATCATCCCCCAAAAGCCTTTCAGATTCGCTTCTTGTGATTTGGTAGATATCAGTTCATGATTTGATGAAAATTACTCAAAATGGGAGAGTTCTTCCTGATCAATGTTAGTAATTAATGACACTTGGAATCATCCTCCCAAATCCTTTGACAATTAACTCCTGGTGATTGTGAATAAAATCGGTTGGTGAAAATTAGTAGGAAAGAGAAAATTCATTCCTCACCCGTCTTCTGATGAATTTCCCATGGAATCATCCACCAGAAAAACAATTGCATTCTCTCTTGGTGCCTTGGAACAGATCGGTTTGTGCAAATTACTCAAAGTACGAAAATCATTCTTTACAAGCACCTAGTGGTAAAGACTCGAGCAATCCTCCAGCAATTCTCTCCTCCTGAGTTTGTCGAGATTGGTTCATGAAAATTACAAAAAGTCAAACATTTATTACTGATCCCTGCAGCTAATTAGTACCTCATGGAATCATCCTCCAAAGACCTTTTCGATACTCTGCTGGTCACTTGGGAGAGATGGGTAGTGTAAATTGCTAAAAAGGAGACCTTCAATACGAATCAGATGTAGCCACTGATGTCTCATGCACGCTTCCTCGAAAAGCCATTCGGATTCTCTCCTGATCCTTTGGTAGAGATCGGTTCACGAAAATGACAAAAATTCAACAGTAATTACTGATCACTGCTACTCATTAACTCCATCTGGCATGATCCTCCAAAATCCTTTCAGATTTGCTTCTGGTGATTTGTTATAGGTCGAGTCTTGAAAATTCCGAAAGATAAGCAATTCTGAACGGCTTCGTGGTAGTCATTCATTCCTCACGTAATGAGCCTCCTTAGTACATTCCAATTCGCTCCTGTTGACTTGGAAGAAATCAGTTCCTGAAATAGACTCAAAATGAGAAATTCATCTTGGATGTGCGCAACAGACAAATTGGAGAAGGAATCTTCCTGAAAGACCCGAGGATTCACTTCTCGTCCTATGGTACAGAGCAGTGCGTGAAAATTACTCCAGATGAGAAAGACATGCCTAATCTGGTATCCTGATCTATTGCTCATGGAAACATCCACCAAAACACAAGTCTATTCTCTCCTCAGGATTTGGTGGAGATTGATGGTGAAAATTGCTAAAACTGAGAAAGTTATAATGATCCATGCTATAAATCAGTGACAAATGGAATCATCCCCCAAAAGCCTTTCCGATTCGCTTCTTGTGATTTGGTAGATATCAGTTCATGATTTGATGAAAATTACTCAAAATGGGAGAGTTCTTCCTGATCAATGTTAGTAATTAATGACACTTGGAATCATCCTCCCAAATCCTTTGACAATTAACTCCTGGTGATTGTGAATAAAATCGGTTGGTGAAAATTAGTAGGAAAGAGAAAATTCATTCCTCACCCGTCTTCTGATGAATTTCCCATGGAATCATCCACCGGAAAAACAATTGCATTCTCTCTTGGTGCCTTGGAACAGATCGTTTTGTGCAAATTACTCAAGGTAGAAAAATCATTCTTGACAAGCACCTAGTGGTAAAGACTCCAGCAATCCTCCAGCAATTCTCTCCTCCTGAGTTTGTAGAGATTGGTTCATGAAAATTACGAACAAATCAAACATTTATTACTGATCCCTGCAGCTAATTAGTACCTCATGGAATCATCCTCCAAAGACCTTTTCGATACTCTGCTGGTCACTTGGGAGAGATGGGTAGTGTAAATTGCTAAAAAGGAGACCTTCAATACGAATCAGATGTAGCCATTGATGTCTCATGCACGCTTCCTCGAAAAGCCATTTGGATTCTCTCCTGATCCTTTGGTAGAGATCGGTTCACGAAAATTACAATTATTCAACAGTAATTACTGATCACTGCTACTCATTAACTCCATCTGGCATGATCCTCCAAAATCCTTTCAGATTTGCTTCTGGTGATTTGTTATAGGTCGAGTCTTGAAAATTCCGAAAAATAAGCAATTCTGAACGGCTTCGTGGTAGTCATTCATTCCTCACATAATGAGCCTCCTTAGTACATTCCAATTCGCTCCTGTTGACTTGGAAGAAATCAGTTCCTGAAATAGACTCAACATGAGAAATTCATCTTGGATGTGCGCAACAGACAAATTGGAGAAGGAATCTTCCTGAAAGACCCGAGGATTCACTTCTCGTCCTATGCTACAGAGCAGTGCGTGAAAATTACTCCAGATGAGAAAGACATGCCTAATCTGGTATCCTGATCTATTGCTCATGGAAACATCCACCATAACACAAGTCTATTCTCTCCTCAGGATTTGGTGGAGATTGATGGTGAAAATTGCTAAAACTGAGAAAGTTATAACTTATCCATGCTATAAATCAGTGACAAATGGAATCATCCCCCAAAAGACTTTCAGATTCGCTTCTTGAGATTTGGTAGATATCAGTTCATGATTTGATGAAAATTACTCAAAATGAGAGAGTTCTTCCTGATCTATGTTAGTAATTATGACACTTGGAATCACCCTCCCAAATCCTTTGATAATTAACTCCTGGTTATTGTGAATAAAATCGGTTCGTGAAAATTAGTAGGAAAGAGAAAATTCATTCCTCACCCGTCTTCTGATGAATTTCCCATGGAATCATCCACCGGAAAAACAATTGCACTCTCTCTTTGTGCGTTGGAACAGATCGGTTTGTGCAAATTAATCAAAGTACGAAAATCGTTCTTTACAAGCATCTAGTGGTAAAGACTCCAGCAATCCAGATTCTCTCCTCAGGAGTTTGTAGAGATTGGTTCATGAAAATGACTAAAAAATCAAACCTTTATTACTGATCACAGCATCTAATTCGTACCTCATGGAATCATCCTCCAAAGACCTTTTCGATGCTCTGCTGGTCACTTGGTAGAGATGAGTAGTGTAAATTGCTAAAAAAGAGACCTTCAATACTAATCAGATGTAGCCATTGATGTCTCATGCACGCTTCCTCGAAAAGCCATTCGGATTCTCTCCTGATCCTTTGGTAGGGATCGGTTCACGAAAATTACAAAAATTCAACAGTAATTACTGATCACTGCTACTCATTAACTCCATCTGGCATGATCCTCCAAAATCCTTTCAGATTTGCTTCTGGTGATTTGTTATACTCGAGTCTTGAAAATTCCGAAAAATAAGCAATTCTGAACCTCTTCGTGGTAGTCATTCATTCCTCACATAATGAGCCTTCTTAGTACATTCCAATTCGCTCCTGTTGACTTGGAAGAAATCAGTTCCTGAAATAGACTCAACATGAGAAATTCATCTTGGCTGTGCGCAACAGACAAATTGGAGAAGGAATCTTCCTGAAAGACCCGAGGATTCACTTCTCGTCCTATGCTACAGAGCAGTGCGTGAAAATTACTCCAGATGAGAAAGACGTGCCTAATCTGGAATCCTGATCTATTGCTCATGGAAACATCCACCAAAAGAAAAGTCTATTCTTTCTTCAGGATTTGGTGGAGATTGATGGTGAAAATTGCTAAAAATGAGAAAGTTATAACAGATCCATGCTCTAAGTCAGTGACAAATGGAATCATCCCCCAAAAGCCTTTCCGATTCGCTTCTTGTGATTTGGTAGATATCAGTTCATGATTTGATGAAAATGACTCAAATAGGAGAGTTCTTCCTGATCAATGCTAGTAATTAATTACACTTGGAATCATCCTCCCAAATCCTTTGACAATTAACTCCTGGTGATTGTGAATAAAATGGGTTGGTGAAAATTAGTAGGAAAGAGAAAATTCATTCCTCACCCGTCTTCTGATGAATTTCCCATGGAATCATCCACCGGAAAAAGAATTGCATTCTCTCTTGGTGCCTTGGAACAGATCGGTTTGTGCAAATTACTCAAAGTAGAAAAAACATTCTTGACAAGCACCTAGTGGTAAAGACTCCAGCAATCCTCCAGCAATTCTCTCCTCCTGAGTTTGCAGAGATTGGTTCATGAAAATTACGAACAAATCAAACATTTATTACTGATCCCTGCAGCTAATTAGTACCTCATGGAATCATCCTCCAAAGACCTTTTCGATACTCTGCTGGTCACTTGGTAGAGATGGGTAGTGTAAATTGCTAAAAAGGAGACCTTCAATACGAATCAGATGTAGCCATTGATGTCTCATGCATGCTTCCTCGAAAAGCCATTTGGATTCTCTCCTCATCCTTTGGTAGAGATCGGTTCACGAAAATGACAAAAATTCAACAGTAATTACTGATCACTGCTACTCATTAACTCCATCTGGCATGATCCTCCAAAATCCTTTCAGATTTGCTTCTGGTGATTTGTTATATTCGAGTCTTGAAAATTCCGAAAAATAAGCAATTCTGAACGGCTTCGTGGTAGTCATTCATTCCTCACATAATGAGCCTCCTTAGTACATTCCAATTCGCTCGTGTTGACTTGGAAGAAATCAGTTCCTGAAATAGACTCAACATGAGAAATTCATCCTGGATGTGCGCAACAGACAAATTGGAGAAGGAATCTTCCTGAAAGACCCGAGGATTCACTTCTCGTCCTATGCTACAGAGCAGTGCGTGAAAATTACTCCAGATGAGAAAGACATGCCTAATCTGGTATCCTGATCTATTGGTCATGGAAGCATCCACCAAAACACAAGTCTATTCTCTCCTCAGGATTTGGTGGAGATTGATGGTGAAAATTGCTAAAAATGAGAAAGTTATAACTGATCCATGCTATAAATCAGTGACAAATGGAATCATCCCCCAAAAGCCTTTCAGATTCGCTTCTTGTGATTTGGTAGATATCAGTTCATGATTTGATGAAAATGACTCAAAATGGGAGAGTTCTTCCTGATCAATGCTAGTAATTAATTACACTTGGAATCATCCTCCCAAATCCTTTGACAATGAACTCCTGGTGATTGTGAATAAAATCGGTTGGTGAAAATTAGTAGGAAAGAGAAAATTCATTCCTCACCCGTCTTCTGATGAATTTCTCATGGAATCATCCACCAGAAAAACAATTGCATTCTCTCTTGGTGCCTTGGAACAGATCGGTTTGTGCAAATTACTGAAAGTAGAAAAATCATTCTTTACAAGCACCTAGTAGTAAAGACTCCAGCAATCCTCCAGCAATTCTCTCCTCCTAAGTTTGTAGAGATTGGTTCATGAAAATTACTAACAAATCAAACATTTATTACTGATCCCTGCATCTAATTAGTACCTCATGGAATCATCCTCCAAAGACCTTTTCGATACTCTGCTGGTCACTTGGTAGAGATGGGTAGTGTAAATTGCTAAAAAGGAGACCTTCAATACGAATCAGATGTAGCCATTGATGTCTCATGCACGCTTCCTCGAAAAGCCATTCGGATTCTCTCCTGATCCTTTGGTAGGGATCGGTTCACGAAAATTACAAAAATTCAACAGTAATTACTGATCACTGCTACTCATTAACTCCATCTGGCATGATCCTCCAAAATCCTTTCAGATTTGCTTCTGGTGATTTGTTATACTCGAGTCTTGAAAATTCCGAAAAATAAGCAATTCTGAACGGCTTTGTGGTAGTCATTCATTCCTCACATAATGAGCCTCCTTAGTACATTCCAATTCGCTCCTGTTGACTTGGAAGAAATCAGTTCCTGAAATGGACTCAACATGAGAAATTCATCTTGGATGTGCGCAACAGACAAATTGAGAAGGAATCTTCCTGAAAGACCCGAGGATTCACTTCTCGTCCTATGCTACAGAGCAGTGCGTGAAAATTACTCCAGATGAGAAAGACATGCCTAATCTGGTATCCTGATCTATTGCTCATGGAAACATCCACCAAAAGAAAAGTCTATTCTTTCTTCAGGATTTGGTGGAGATTGATGGTGAAAATTGCTAAAAATGAGAAAGTTATAACAGATCCATGCTCTAAATCAGTGACAAATGGAATCATCCCCCAAAAGCCTTTCCGATTCGCTTCTTGTGATTTGGTAGATATCAGTTCATGATTTGATGAAAATGACTCAAAATGGGAGAGTTCTTCCTGATCAATGCTAGTAATTAATTACACATGGAATCATCCTCCCAAATCCTTTGACAATTAACTCCTGGTGATTGTGAATAAAATCGGTTGGTGAAAATTAGTAGGAAAGAGAAAATTCATTCCTCACCCGTCTTCTGATGAATTTCCCATGGAATCATCCACCGGAAAAACAATTGCATTCTCTCTTGGTGCCTTGGAACAGATCGGTTTGTGCAAATTACTCAAGGTAGAAAAATCATTCTTGACAAGCACCTAGTGGTAAAGACTCCAGCAATCCTCCAGCAATTCTCTCCTCCTGAGTTTGTAGAGATTGGTTCATGAAAATTACGAACAAATCAAACATTTATTACTGATCCCTGCAGCTAATTAGTACCTCATGGAATCATCCTCCAAAGACCTTTTCGATACTCTGCTGGTCACTTGGTAGAGATGGGTAGTGTAAATTGCTAAAAAGGAGACCTTCAATACGAATCAGATGTAGCCATTGATGTCTCATGCACGCTTCCTCGAAAAGCCATTCGGATTCTCTCCTGATCCTTTGGTAGAGATCGGTTCACGAAAATGACAAAAATTCAACAGTAATTACTGATCACTGCTACTCATTAACTCCATCTGGCATGATCCTCCAAAATCCTTTCAGATTTGCTTCTGGTGATTTGTTATACTCGAGTCTTGAAAATTCCGAAAGATAAGCAATTCTGAACGGCTTCGTGGTAGTCATTCATTCCTCACATAATGAGCCTCCTTAGTACATTCCAATTCGCTCCTCTTGACTTGGAAGAAATCAGTTCCTGAAATAGACTCAACATGAGAAATTCATCTTGGATGTGCGCAACAGACAAATTGGAGAAGGAATCTTCCTGAAAGACCCGAGGATTCACTTCTCGTCCTATGCTACAGAGCAGTGCGTGAAAATTACTCCAGATGAGAAAGACATGCCTAATATGGTATCCTGATCTATTGGTCATGGAATCATCCACCAAAACACAAGTCTATTCTCTCTTCAGGATTTGGTGGAGATTGATGGTGAAAATTGCTAAAAATGAGAAAGTTATAACTGATCCATGCTATAAATCCGTGACAAATGGAATCATCCCCCAAAAGCCTTTCCGATTCGCTTCTTGTGATTTGGTAGATATCAGTTCATGATTTGATGAAAATTACTCAAAATGGGAGAGTTCTTCCTGATCAATGCTAGTAATTAATTACATTTGGAATCATCCTCCCAAATCCTTTGACAATTAACTCCTGGTGATTGTGAATAAAATCGGTTGGTGAAAATTAGTAGGAAAGAGAAAATTCGTTCCTCACCCGTCTTCTGATGAATTTCCCATGGAATCATCCACCGGAAAAACAATTGCATTCTCTCTTGGTGCCTTGGAACAGATCGTTTTGTGCAAATTACTCAAGGTAGAAAAATCATTCTTGACAAGCACCTAGTGGTAAAGACTCCAGCAATCCTCCAGCAATTCTCTCCTCCTGAGTTTGTAGAGATTGGTTCATGAAAATTACGAACAAATCAAACATTTATTACTGATCCCTGCAGCTAATTAGTACCTCATGGAATCATCCTCCAAAGACCTTTTCGATACTCTGCTGGTCACTTGGGAGAGATGGGTAGTGTAAATTGCTAAAAAGGAGACCTTCAATACGAATCAGATGTAGCCATTGATGTCTCATGCACGCTTCCTCGAAAAGCCATTTGGATTCTCTCCTGATCCTTTGGTAGAGATCGGTTCACGAAAATTACAATTATTCAACAGTAATTACTGATCACTGCTACTCATTAACTCCATCTGGCATGATCCTCCAAAATCCTTTCAGATTTGCTTCTGGTGATTTGTTATAGGTCGAGTCTTGAAAATTCCGAAAAATAAGCAATTCTGAACGGCTTCGTGGTAGTCATTCATTCCTCACATAATGAGCCTCCTTAGTACATTCCAATTCGCTCCTGTTGACTTGGAAGAAATCAGTTCCTGAAATAGACTCAACATGAGAAATTCATCTTGGATGTGCGCAACAGACAAATTGGAGAAGGAATCTTCCTGAAAGACCCGAGGATTCACTTCTCGTCCTATGGTACAGAGCAGTGCGTGAAAATTACTCCAGATGAGAAAGACATACCTAATCTGGTATCCTGATCTATTGCTCATGGAAACATCCACCAAAACACAAGTCTATTCTCTCCTCAGGATTTGGTGGAGATTGATGGTGAAAATTGCTAAAACTGAGAAAGTTATAACTTATCCATGCTATAAATCAGTGACAAATGGAATCATCCCCCAAAAGCCTTTCAGATTCGCTTCTTGTGATTTGGTAGATATCAGTTCATGATTTGATGAAAATTACTCAAAATGGGAGAGTTCTTCCTGATCAATGTTAGTAATTAATTACACTTGGAATCATCCTCCCAAATCCTTTGACAATTAACTCCTGGTGATTGTGAATAAAATCAGTTGGTGAAAATTAGTAGGAAAGAGAAAATTCATTCCTCACCCGTCTTCTTATGAATTTCCCATGGAATCATCCACCGGAAAAACAATTGCATTCTCTCTTGGTGCCTTGGAACAGATCGTTTTGTGCAAATTACTCAAGGTAGAAAAATCATTCTTGACAAGCACCTAGTGGTAAAGACTCCAGCAATCCTCCAGCAATTCTCTCCTCCTGAGTTTGTCAAGATTGGTTCATGAAAATTACAAAAAGTCAAACATTTATTACTGATCCCTGCAGCTAATTAGTACCTCATGGAATCATCCTCCAAAGACCTTTTCGATACTCTGCTGGTCACTTGGGAGAGATGGGTAGTGTAAATTGCTAAAAAGGAGACCTTCAATACGAATCAGATGTAGCCACTGATGTCTCATGCACGCTTCCTCGAAAAGCCATTCGGATTCTCTCCTGATCCTTTGGTAGAGATCGGTTCACGAAAATGACAAAAATTCAACAGTAATTACTGATCACTGCTACTCATTAACTCCATCTGGCATGATCCTCCAAAATCCTTTCAGATTTGCTTCTGGTGATTTGTTATAGGTCGAGTCTTGAAAATTCCGAAAAATAAGCAATTCTGAACGGCTTCGTGGTAGTCATTCATTCCTCACGTAATGAGCCTCCTTAGTACATTCCAATTCGCTCCTGTTGACTTGGAAGAAATCAGTTCCTGAAATAGACTCAAAATGAGAAATTCATCTTGGATGTGCGCAACAGACAAATTGGAGAAGGAATCTTCCTGAAAGACCCGAGGATTCACTTCTCGTCCTATGGTACAGAGCAGTGCGTGAAAATTACTCCAGATGAGAAAGACATGCCTAATCTGGTATCCTGATCTATTGCTCATGGAAACATCCACCAAAACACAAGTCTATTCTCTCCTCAGGATTTGGTGGAGATTGATGGTGAAAATTGCTAAAACTGAGAAAGTTATAACTTATCCATGCTATAAATCAGTGACAAATGGAATCATCCCCCAAAAGCCTTTCAGATTCGCTTCTTGTGATTTGGTAGATATCAGTTCATGATTTGATGAAAATTACTCAAAATGGGAGAGTTCTTCCTGATCAATGTTAGTAATTAATGACACTTGGAATCATCCTCCCAAATCCTTTGACAATTAACTCCTGGTGATTCTGAATAAAATCGGTTGGTGAAAATTAGTAGGAAAGAGAAAATTCATTCCTCACCCGTCTTCTGATGAATTTCCCATGGAATCATCCACCAGAAAAACAATTGCATTCTCTCTTGGTGCCTTGGAACAGATCGGTTTGTGCAAATTACTCAAAGTACGAAAATCATTCTTTACAAGCACCTAGTGGTAAAGACTCCAGCAATCCTCCAGCAATTCTCTCCTCCTGAGTTTGTCGAGATTGGTTCATGAAAATTACTAAAAAGTCAAACATTTATTACTGATCCCTGCAGCTAATTAGTACCTCATGGAATCATCCTCCAAAGACCTTTTCGATACTCTGCTGGTCACTTGGGAGAGATGGGTAGTGTAAATTGCTAAAAAGGAGACCTTCAATACGAATCAGATGTAGCCACTGATGTCTCATGCACGCTTCCTCGAAAAGCCATTCGGATTCTCTCTTGATCCTTTGGTCGAGATTGGTTCATGAAAATGACAAAAATTCAACAGTAATTACTGATCACTGCTACTCATTAACTCCATCTGGCATGATCCTCCAAAATCCTTTCAGATTTGCTTCTGGTGATTTGTTATAGGTCGAGTCTTGAGAATTCCGAAAGATAAGCAATTCTGAACGGCTTCGTGGTAGTCATTCATTCCTCACGTAATGAGCCTCCTTAGTACATTCCAATTCGCTCCTGTTGACTTGGAAGAAATCAGTTCCTGAAATAGACTCAAAATGAGAAATTCATCTTGGATGTGCGCAACAGACAAATTGGAGAAGGAATCTTCCTGAAAGACCCGAGGATTCACTTCTCGTCCTATGGTACAGAGCAGTGCGTGAAAATTACTCCAGATGAGAAAGACATGCCTAATCTGGTATCCTGATCTATTGCTCATGGAAACATCCACCAAAACACAAGTCTATTCTCTCCTCAGGATTTGGTGGAGATTGATGGTGAAAATTGCTAAAACTGAGAAAGTTATAATGATCCATGCTATAAATCAGTGACAAATGGAATCATCCCCCAAAAGCCTTTCCGATTCGCTTCTTGTGATTTGGTAGATATCAGTTCATGATTTGATGAAAATTACTCAAAATGGGAGAGTTCTTCCTGATCAATGTTAGTAATTAATGACACTTGGAATCATCCTCCCAAATCCTTTGACAATTAACTCCTGGTGATTGTGAATAAAATCGGTTGGTGAAAATTAGTAGGAAAGAGAAAATTCATTCCTCACCCGTCTTCTGATGAATTTCCCATGGAATCATCCACCGGAAAAACAATTGCATTCTCTCTTGGTGCCTTGGAACAGATCGGTTTGTGCAAATTACTCAAAGTACGAAAATCATTCTTTACAAGCACCTAGTGGTAAAGACTCCAGCAATCCTCCAGCAATTCTCTCCTCCTGAGTTTGTCGAGATTGGTTCATGAAAATTTCTAAAAAATCAAACATTTATTACTGATACCTGCAGCAAATTAGTACCTCATGGAATCATCCTCCAAAGACCTTTTCGATACTCTGCTGGTCACTTGTGAGAGATGGGTAGTGTAAATTGCTAAAAAGGAGACCTTCAATACGAATCAGATGTAGCCACTGATGTCTCATGCACGCTCCCTCGAAAGCCATTCGGATTCTCTCCTGATCCTTTGGTAGAGATGGGTTCACGAAAATTACAAAAATTCAACAGTAATTACTGATCACTGCTACTCATTAACTCCATCTGGCATGATCCTCCAAAATCCTTTCAGATTTGCTTCTGGTGATTTGTTATACTCGAGTCTTGAAAATTCCGAAAAATAAGCAATTCTGAACGGCTTCGTGGTAGTCATTCATTCCTCACATAATGAGCCTCCTTAGTACATTCCAATTCGCTCCTGTTGACTTGGAAGAAATCAGTTCCTGAAATAGACTCAACATGAGAAATTCATCTTGGATGTGCGCAACAGACAAATTGGAGAAGGAATCTTCCTGAAAGACCCGAGGATTCACTTCTCGTCCTATGCTACAGAGCAGTGCGTGAAAATTACTCCAGATGAGAAAGACATGCCTAATCTGGTATCCTGATCTATTGCTCATGGAAACATCCACCAAAACACAAGTCTATTCTCTCCTCAGGATTTGGTGGAGATTGATGGTGAAAATTGCTAAAACTGAGAAAGTTATAACTTATCCATGCTATAAATCAGTGACAAATGGAATCATCCCCCAAAAGCCTTTCAGATTCGCTTCTTGTGATTTGGTAGATATCAGTTCATGATTTGATGAAAATTACTCAAAATGGGAGAGTTCTTCCTGATCAATGTTAGTAATTAATGACACTTGGAATCATCCTCCCAAATCCTTTGACAATTAACTCCTGGTGATTGTGAATAAAATCGGTTGGTGAAAATTAGTAGGAAAGAGAAAATTCATTCCTCACCCGTCTTCTGATGAATTTCCCATGGAATCATCCACCAGAAAAACAATTGCATTCTCTCTTGGTGCCTTGGAACAGATCGGTTTGTGCAAATTACTCAAAGTACGAAAATCATTCTTTACAAGCACCTAGTGGTAAAGACTCGAGCAATCCTCCAGCAATTCTCTCCTCCTGAGTTTGTCGAGATTGGTTCATGAAAATTACAAAAAGTCAAACATTTATTACTGATCTCTGCAGCTAATTAGTACCTCATGGAATCATCCTCCAAAGACCTTTTCGATACTCTGCTGGTCACTTGGGAGAGATGGGTAGTGTAAATTGCTAAAAAGGAGACCTTCAATACGAATCAGATGTAGCCACTGATGTCTCATGCACGCTTCCTCGAAAAGCCATTCGGATTCTCTCCTGATCCTTTGGTAGAGATCGGTTCACGAAAATGACAAAAATTCAACAGTAATTACTGATCACTGCTACTCATTAACTCCATCTGGCATGATCCTCCAAAATCCTTTCAGATTTGCTTCTGGTGATTTGTTATAGGTCGAGTCTTGAAAATTCCGAAAGATAAGCAATTCTGAACGGCTTCGTGGTAGTCATTCATTCCTCACGTAATGAGCCTCCTTAGTACATTCCAATTCGCTCCTGTTGACTTGGAAGAAATCAGTTCCTGAAATAGACTCAAAATGAGAAATTCATCTTGGATGTGCGCAACAGACAAATTGGAGAAGGAATCTTCCTGAAAGACCCGAGGATTCACTTCTCGTCCTATGGTACAGAGCAGTGCGTGAAAATTACTCCAGATGAGAAAGACATGCCTAATCTGGTATCCTGATCTATTGCTCATGGAAACATCCACCAAAACACAAGTCTATTCTCTCCTCAGGATTTGGTGGAGATTGATGGTGAAAATTGCTAAAACTGAGAAAGTTATAATGATCCATGCTATAAATCAGTGACAAATGGAATCATCCCCCAAAAGCCTTTCCGATTCGCTTCTTGTGATTTGGTAGATATCAGTTCATGATTTGATGAAAATTACTCAAAATGGGAGAGTTCTTCCTGATCAATGTTAGTAATTAATGACACTTGGAATCATCCTCCCAAATCCTTTGACAATTAACTCCTGGTGATTGTGAATAAAATCGGTTGGTGAAAATTAGTAGGAAAGAGAAAATTCATTCCTCACCCGTCTTCTGATGAATTTCCCATGGAATCATCCACCAGAAAAACAATTGCATTCTCTCTTGGTGCCTTGGAACAGATCGGTTTGTGCAAATTACTCAAAGTACGAAAATCATTCTTTACAAGCACCTAGTGGTAAAGACTCCAGCAATCCTCCAGCAATTCTCTCCTCCTGAGTTTGTCGAGATTGGTTCATGAAAATTACAAAAAGTCAAACATTTATTACTGATCCCTGCAGCTAATTAGTACCTCATGGAATCATCCTCCAAAGACCTTTTCGATACTCTGCTGGTCACTTGGGAGAGATGGGTAGTGTAAATTGCTAAAAAGGAGACCTTCAATACGAATCAGATGTAGCCACTGATGTCTCATGCACGCTTCCTCGAAAAGCCATTCGGATTCTCTCCTGATCCTTTGGTAGAGATCGGTTCACGAAAATGACAAAAATTCAACAGTAATTACTGATCACTGCTACTCATTAACTCCATCTGGCATGATCCTCCAAAATCCTTTCAGATTCGCTTCTGGTGATTTGTTATAGGTCGAGTCTTGAAAATTCCGAAAGATAAGCAATTCTGAACGGCTTCGTGGTAGTCATTCATTCCTCACGTAATGAGCCTCCTTAGTACATTCCAATTCGCTCCTGTTGACTTGGAAGAAATCAGTTCCTGAAATAGACTCAACATGAGAAATTCATCTTGGATGTGCGCAACAGACAAATTGAGAAGGAATCTTCCTGAAAGACCCGAGGATTCACTTCTCGTCCTATGCTACAGAGCAGTGCGTGAAAATTACTCCAGATGAGAAAGACATGCCTAATCTGGTATCCTGATCTATTGCTCATGGAAACATCCACCAAAACACAAGTCTATTCTCTCCTCAGGATTTGGTGGAGATTGATGGTGAAAATTGCTAAAACTGAGAAAGTTATAACTTATCCATGCTATAAATCAGTGACAAATGGAATCATCCCCCAAAAGCCTTTCAGATTCGCTTCTTG
Organism: Eretmochelys imbricata; assembly: GCF_965152235.1. Taxonomy (NCBI): domain Eukaryota; kingdom Metazoa; phylum Chordata; order Testudines; family Cheloniidae; genus Eretmochelys; species Eretmochelys imbricata. Next base: position 1,986,360 of record NW_027554341.1, on the reverse strand, counting down.
TGATTTGGTAGATATCAGTTCATGATTTGATGAAAATTACTCAAAATGGGAGAGTTCTTCCTGATCAATGTTAGTAATTAATGACACTTGGAATCATCCTCCCAAATCCTTTGACAATTAACTCCTGGTGATTGTGAATAAAATCGGTTGGTGAAAATTAGTAGGAAAGAGAAAATTCATTCCTCACCCGTCTTCTGATGAATTTCCCATGGAATCATCCACCAGAAAAACAATTGCATTCTCTCTTGGTGCCTTGGAACAGATCGGTTTGTGCAAATTACTCAAAGTACGAAAATCATTCTTTACAAGCACCTAGTGGTAAAGACTCCAGCAATCCTCCAGCATTTCTCTCCTCCTGAGTTTGTCGAGATTGGTTCATGAAAATTACAAAAAGTCAAACATTTATTACTGATCCCTGCAGCTAATTAGTACCTCATGGAATCATCCTCCAAAGACCTTTTCGATACTCTGCTGGTCACTTGGGAGAGATGGGTAGTGTAAATTGCTAAAAAGGAGACCTTCAATACGAATCAGATGTAGCCACTGATGTCTCATGCACGCTTCCTCGAAAAGCCATTCGGATTCTCTCCTGATCCTTTGGTAGAGATCGGTTCACGAAAATGACAAAAATTCAACAGTAATTACTGATCACTGCTACTCATTAACTCCATCTGGCATGATCCTCCAAAATCCTTTCAGATTTGCTTCTGGTGATTTGTTATAGGTCGAGTCTTGAAAATTCCGAAAGATAAGCAATTCTGAACGGCTTCGTGGTAGTCATTCATTCCTCACGTAATGAGCCTCCTTAGTACATTCCAATTCGCTCCTGTTGACTTGGAAGAAATCAGTTCCTGAAATAGACTCAAAATGAGAAATTCATCTTGGATGTGCGCAACAGACAAATTGGAGAAGGAATCTTCCTGAAAGACCCGAGGATTCACTTCTCGTCCTATGGTACAGAGCAGTGCGTGAAAATTACTCCAGATGAGAAAGACATGCCTAATCTGGTATCCTGATCTATTGCTCATGGAAACATCCACCAAAACACAAGTCTATTCTCTCCTCAGGATTTGGTGGAGATTGATGGTGAAAATTGCTAAAACTGAGAAAGTTATAATGATCCATGCTATAAATCAGTGACAAATGGAATCATCCCCCAAAAGCCTTTCCGATTCGCTTCTTGTGATTTGGTAGATATCAGTTCATGATTTGATGAAAATTACTCAAAATGGGAGAGTTCTTCCTGATCAATGTTAGTAATTAATGACACTTGGAATCATCCTCCCAAATCCTTTGACAATTAACTCCTGGTGATTGTGAATAAAATCGGTTGGTGAAAATTAGTAGGAAAGAGAAAATTCATTCCTCACCCGTCTTCTGATGAATTTCCCATGGAATCATCCACTGGAAAAACAATTGCATTCTCTCTTGGTGCCTTGGAACAGATCGGTTTGTGCAAATTACTCAAAGTACGAAAATCATTCTTTACAAGCACCTAGTGGTAAAGACTCCAGCAATCCTCCAGCAATTCTCTCCTCCTGAGTTTGTCGAGATTGGTTCATGAAAATTTCTAAAAAATCAAACATTTATTACTGATACCTGCAGCAAATTAGTACCTCATGGAATCATCCTCCAAAGACCTTTTCGATACTCTGCTGGTCACTTGTGAGAGATGGGTAGTGTAAATTGCTAAAAAGGAGACCTTCAATACGAATCAGATGTAGCCACTGATGTCTCATGCACGCTCCCTCGAAAGCCATTCGGATTCTCTCCTGATCCTTTGGTAGAGATGGGTTCACGAAAATTACAAAAATTCAACAGTAATTACTGATCACTGCTACTCATTAACTCCATCTGGCATGATCCTCCAAAATCCTTTCAGATTTGCTTCTGGTGATTTGTTATACTCGAGTCTTGAAAATTCCGAAAAATAAGCAATTCTGAACGGCTTCGTGGTAGTCATTCATTCCTCACATAATGAGCCTCCTTAGTACATTCCAATTCGCTCCTGTTGACTTGGAAGAAATCAGTTCCTGAAATAGACTCAACATGAGAAATTCATCTTGGATGTGCGCAACAGACAAATTGAGAAGGAATCTTCCTGAAAGACCCGAGGATTCACTTCTCGTCCTATGCTACAGAGCAGTGCGTGAAAATTACTCCAGATGAGAAAGACATGCCTAATCTGGTATCCTGATCTATTGCTCATGGAAACATCCACCAAAAGAAAAGTCTATTCTTTCTTCAGGATTTGGTGGAGATTGATGGTGAAAATTGCTAAAAATGAGAAAGTTATAACAGATCCATGCTCTAAATCAGTGACAAATGGAATCATCCCCCAAAAGCCTTTCCGATTCGCTTCTTGTGATTTGGTAGATATCAGTTCATGATTTGATGAAAATGACTCAAAATGGGAGAGTTCTTCCTGATCAATGCTAGTAATTAATTACACTTGGAATCATGCTCCCAAATCCTTTGACAATTAACTCCTGGTGATTGTGAATAAAATCGGTTGGTGAAAATTAGTAGGAAAGAGAAAATTCATTCCTCACCCGTCTTCTGATGAATTTCCCATGGAATCATCCACCGGAAAAACAATTGCATTCTCTCTTGGTGCCTTGGAACAGATCGGTTTGTGCAAATTACTCAAGGTAGAAAAATCATTCTTGACAAGCACCTAGTGGTAAAGACTCCAGAAATCCTCCAGCAATTCTCTCCTCCTGAGTTTGTAGAGATTGGTTCATGAAAATTACGAACAAATCAAACATTTATTACTGATCCCTGCAGCTAATTAGTACCTCATGGAATCATCCTCCAAAGACCTTTTCGATACTCTGCTGGTCACTTGGTAGAGATGGGTAGTGTAAATTGCTAAAAAGGAGACCTTCAATACGAATCAGATGTAGCCATTGATGTCTCATGCACGCTTCCTCGAAAAGCCATTTGGATTCTCTCCTGATCCTTTGGTAGAGATCGGTTCACGAAAATTACAATTATTCAACAGTAATTACTGATCACTGCTACTCATTAACTCCATCTGGCATGATCCTCCAAAATCCTTTCAGATTTGCTTCTGGTGATTTGTTATAGGTCGAGTCTTGAAAATTCCGAAAAATAATCAATTCTGAAAGGCTTCGTGGTAGTCATTCATTCCTCACATAATGAGCCTCCTTAGTACATTCCAATTCGCTCCTGTTGACTTGGAAGAAATCAGTTCCTGAAATAGACTCAACATGAGAAATTCATCTTGGATGTGCGCAACAGACAAATTGGAGAAGGAATCTTCCTGAAAGACCCGAGGATTCACTTCTCGTCCTATGCTACAGAGCAGTGCGTGAAAATTACTCCAGATGAGAAAGACATGCCTAATCTGGTATCCTGATCTATTGCTCATGGAAACATCCACCAAAACACAAGTCTATTCTTTCTTCAGGATTTGGTGGAGATTGATGGTGAAAATTGCTAAAAATGAGAAAGTTATAACAGATCCATGCTCTAAATCAGTGACAAATGGAATCATCCCCCAAAAGCCTTTCCGATTCGCTTCTTGTGATTTGGTAGATATCAGTTCATGATTTGATGAAAATGACTCAAAATGGGAGAGTTCTTCCTGATCAATGCTAGTAATTAATTACACTTGGAATCATCCTCCCAAATCCTTTGACAATTAAGTCCTGGTGATTGTGAATAAAATCGGTTGGTGAAAATTAGTAGGAAAGAGAAAATTCATTCCTCACCCGTCTTCTGATGAATTTCCCACGGAATCATCCACCGGAAAACCAATTGCATTCTCTCTTGGTGCCTTGGAACAGATCGGTTTGTGCAAATTACTCAAAGTAGAAAAATCATTCTTTACAATCACCTAGTAGTAAAGACTCCAGCAATCCTCCAGCAATTCTCTCCTCCTGAGTTTGTAGAGATTGGTTCATGAAAATTTCTAAAAAATCAAACATTTATTACTGATCCCTGCAGCTAATTAGTACCTCATGGAATCATCCTCCAAAGACCTTTTCGATACTCTGCTGGTCACTTGGGAGAGATGGGTAGTGTAAATTGCTAAAAAGGAGACCTTCAATACGAATCAGATGTAGCCACTGATGTCTCATGAACGCTTCCTCGAAAAGCCATTCGGATTCTCTCTTGATCCTTTGGTAGAGATTGGTTCATGAAAATGACAAAAATTCAACAGTAATTACTGATCACTGCTACTCATTAACTCCATCTGGCATGATCCTCCAAAATCCTTTCAGATTTGCTTCTGGTGATTTGTTATAGGTCGCGTCTTGAAAATTCCGTAAAATAAGCAATTCTGAACGGCTTCGTGGTAGTCATTCATTCCTCACGTAATGAGCCTCCTTAGTACATTCCAATTCGCTCCTGTTGACTTGGAAGAAATCAGTTCCTGAAATAGACTCAACATGAGAAATTCATCTTGGATGTGCGCAACAGACAAATTGGAGAAGGAATCTTCCTGAAAGACCCGAGGATTCACTTCTCGTCCTATGGTACAGAGCAGTGCGTGAAAATTACTCCAGATGAGAAAGACATGCCTAATCTGGTATCCTGATCTATTGCTCATGGAAACATCCACCAAAACACAAGTCTATTCTCTCCTCAGGATTTGGTGGAGATTGATGGTGAAAATTGCTAAAACTGAGGAAGTTATAATGATCCATGCTATAAATCAGTGACAAATGGAATCATCCCCGAAAAGCCTTTCAGATTCGCTTCTTGTGATTTGGTAGATATCAGTTCATGATTTGATGAAAATTACTCAAAATGGGAGAGTTCTTCCTGATCAATGTTAGTAATTAATGACACTTGGAATCATCCTCCCAAATCCTTTGACAATTAACTCCTGGTGATTGTGAATAAAATCGGTTGGTGAAAATTAGTAGGAAAGAGAAAATTCATTCCTCACCCGTCTTCTGATGAATTTCCCATGGAATCATCCACCGGAAAAACAATTGCATTCTCTCCTGGTGCCTTGGAACAGATCGGTTTGTGCAAATTACTCAAAGTACGAAAATCATTCTTTACAAGCACCTAGTGGTAAAGACTCCAGCAATCCTCCAGCAATTCTCTCCTCCTGAGTTTGTCGAGTTTGGTTCATGAAAATTTCTAAAAAATCAAACATTTATTACTGATACCTGCAGCAAATTAGTACCTCATGGAATCAACCTCCAAAGACCTTTTCGATACTCTGCTGGTCACTTGGGAGAGATGGGTAGTGTAAATTGCTAAAAAGGAGACCTTCAATACGAATCAGATGTAGCCACTGATGTCTCATGCACGCTCCCTCGAAAAGCCATTCGGATTCTCTCCTGATCCTTTGGTAGAGATGGGTTCACGAAAATTACAAAAATTCAACAGTAATTACTGATCACTGCTACTCATTAACTCCATCTGGCATGATCCTCCAAAATCCTTTCAGATTTGCTTCTGGTGATTTGTTATAGGTCGAGTCTTGAAAATTCCGAAAAATAAGCAATTCTGAACGGCTTCGTGGTAGTCATTCATTCCTCACGTAATGAGACTCCTTAGTACATTCCAATTCGCTCCTGTTGACTTGGAAGAAATCAGTTCCTGAAATAGACTCAAAATGAGAAATTCATCTTGGATGTGCGCAACAGACAAATTGGAGAAGGAATCTTCCTGAAAGACCCGAGGATTCACTTCTCGTCCTATGGTACAGAGCAGTGCGTGAAAATTACTCCAGATGAGAAAGACATGCCTAATCTGGTATCCTGATCTATTGCTCATGGAAACATCCACCAAAACACAAGTCTATTCTCTCCTCAGGATTTGGTGGAGATTGATGGTGAAAATTGCTAAAACTGAGAAAGTTATAACTGATCCATGCTATAAATCAGTGACAAATGGAATCATCCCCCAAAAGCCTTTCCGATTCGCTTCTTGTGATTTGGTAGATATCAGTTCATGATTTGATGAAAATTACTCAAAATGGGAGAGTTCTTCCTGATCAATGTTAGTAATTAATGACACTTGGAATCATCCTCCCAAATCCTTTGACAATTAACTCCTGGTGATTGTGAATAAAATCGGTTGGTGAAAATTAGTAGGAAAGAGAAAATTCATTCCTCACCCGTCTTCTGATGAATTTCCCATGGAATCATCCACCGGAAAAACAATTGCATTCTCTCTTGGTGCCTTGGAACAGATCGGTTTGTGCAAATTACTCAAAGTACGAAAATCATTCTTGACAAGCACCTAGTGGTAAAGACTCCAGCAATCCTCCAGCAATTGTCTCCTCCTGAGTTTGTCGAGATTGGTTCATGAAAATTACTAAAAAGTCAAACATTTATTACTGATCCCTGCAGCTAATTAGTACCTCATGGAATCATCCTCCAAAGACCTTTTCGATACTCTGCTGGTCACTTGGGAGAGATGGGTAGTGTAAATTGCTAAAAAGGAGACCTTCAATACGAATCAGATGTAGCCACTGATGTCTCATGCACGCTTCCTCGAAAAGCCATTCGGATTCTCTCTTGATCCTTTGGTCGAGATTGGTTCATGAAAATGACAAAAATTCAACAGTAATTACTGATCACTGCTACTCATTAACTCCATCTGGCATGATCCTCCAAAATCCTTTCAGATTTGCTTCTGGTGATTTGTTATAGGTCGCGTCTTGAAAATTCCGTAAAATAAGCAATTCTGAACGGCTTCGTGGTAGTCATTCATTCCTCACGTAATGAGCCTCCTTAGTACATTCCAATTCGCTCCTGTTGACTTGGAAGAAATCAGTTCCTGAAATAGACTCAAAATGAGAAATTCATCTTGGATGTGCGCAACAGACAAATTGGAGAAGGAATCTTAATGAAAGAACCGAGGATTCACTTCTCGTCCTATGGTACAGAGCAGTGCGTAAAAATTACTCCAGATGAGAAAGACATGCCTAATCTGGTATCCTGATCTATTGCTCATGGAAACATCCACCAAAACACAAGTCTATTCTCTCCTCAGGATTTGGTGGAGATTGATGGTGAAAATTGCTAAAACTGAGAAAGTTATAATGATCCATGCTATAAATCAGTGACAAATGGAATCATCCCCGAAAAGCCTTTCAGATTCGCTTCTTGTGATTTGGTAGATATCAGTTCATGATTTGATGAAAATTACTCAAAATGGGAGAGTTCTTCCTGATCAATGTTAGTAATTAATGACACTTGGAATCATCCTCCCAAATCCTTTGACAATTAACTCCTGGTGATTGTGAATAAAATCGGTTGGTGAAAATTAGTAGGAAAGAGAAAATTCATTCCTCACCCGTCTTCTGATGAATTTCCCATGGAATCATCCACCGGAAAAACAATTGCATTCTCTCCTGGTGCCTTGGAACAGATCGGTTTGTGCAAATTACTCAAAGTACGAAAATCATTCTTTACAAGCACCTAGTGGTAAAGACTCCAGCAATCCTCCAGCAATTCTCTCCTCCTGAGTTTGTCGAGATTGGTTCATGAAAATTTCTAAAAAATCAAACATTTATTACTGATACCTGCAGCAAATTAGTACCTCATGGAATCAACCTCCAAAGACCTTTTCGATACTCTGCTGGTCACTTGGGAGAGATGGGTAGTGTAAATTGCTAAAAAGGAGACCTTCAATACGAATCAGATGTAGCCACTGATGTCTCATGCACGCTTCCTCAAAAAGCCATTCGGATTCTCTCCTGATCCTTTGGTAGAGATCGGTTCACGAAAAAGACAAAAATTCAACTGTAATTACTGATCACTGCTACTCATTAACTCCATCTGGCATGATCCTCCAAAATCCTTTCAGATTTGCTTCTGGTGATTTGTTATAGGTCGAGTCTTGAAAATTCCGAAAAATAAGCAATTCTGAACGGCTTCGTGGTAGTCATTCATTCCTCACGTAATGAGCCTCCTTAGTACATTCCAATTCGCTCCTGTTGACTTGGAAGAAATCAGTTCCTGAAATAGACTCAAAATGAGAAATTCATCTTGGATGTCCGCAACAGACAAATTGGAGAAGGAATCTTCCTGAAAGACCCGAGGATTCACTTCTCGTCCTATGGTACAGAGCAGTGCATGAAAATTACTCCAGATGAGAAAGATATGCCCAATCTGGTATCCTGATCTATTGCTCATGGAAACATCCACCAAAACACAAGTCTATTCTCTCCTCAGGATTTGGTGGAGATTGATGGTGAAAATTGCTAAAACTGAGAAAGTTATAACTGATCCATCCTATAAATCATTGACAAATGGAATCATCCCCCAAAAGCCTTTCCGATTCGCTTCTTGTGATTTGGTAGATATCAGTTCATGATTTGATGAAAATTACTCAAAATGGGAGAGTTCTTCCTGATCAATGTTAGTAATTAATTACACTTGGAATCATCCTCCCAAATCCTTTGACAATTAACTCCTGGTGATTGTGAATAAAATCGGTTGGTGAAAATTAGTAGGAAAGAGAAAATTCATTCCTCACCCGTCTTCTGATGAATTTCCCATGGAATCATCCACCGGAAAAACAATTGCATTCTCTCTTGGTGCCTTGGAACAGATCGTTTGTGCAAATTACTCAAAGTACGAAAATCATTCTTTACAAGCACCTAGTGGTAAAGACTCCAGCAATCCTCCAGCAATTCTCTCCTCCTGAGTTTGTCGAGATTGGTTCATGAAAATTACTAAAAAGTCAAACATTTATTACTGATCCCTGCAGCTAATTAGTACCTCATGGAATCATCCTCCAAAGACCTTTTCGATACTCTGCTGGTCACTTGGGAGAGATGGGTAGTGTAAATTGCTAAAAAGGAGACCTTCAATACGAATCAGATGTAGCCACTGATGTCTCATGCACGCTTCCTCGAAAAGCCATTCGGATTCTCTCTTGATCCTTTGGTAGAGATTGGTTCATGAAAATGACAAAAATTCAACAGTAATTACTGATCACTGCTACTCATTAACTCCATCTGGCATGATCCTCCAAAATCCTTTCAGATTTGCTTCTGGTGATTTGTTATAGGTCGCGTCTTGAAAATTCCGTAAAATAAGCAATTCTGAACGGCTTCGTGGTAGTCATTCATTCCTCACGTAATGAGCCTCCTTAGTACATTCCAATTCGCTCCTGTTGACTTGGAAGAAATCAGTTCCTGAAATAGACTCAAAATGAGAAATTCATCTTGGATGTGCGCAACAGACAAATTGGAGAAGGAATCTTCCTGAAAGACCCGAGGATTCACCTCTCGTCCTATGGTACAGAGCAGTGCGTGAAAATTACTCCAGATGAGAAAGACATGCCTAATCTGGTATCCTGATCTATTGCTCATGGAAACATCCACCAAAACACAAGTCTATTCTCTCCTCAGGATTTGGTGGAGATTGATGGTGAAAATTGCTAAAACTGAGAAAGTTATAACTGATCCATGCTATAAATCAGTGACAAATGGAATCATCCCCCAAAAGCCTTTCCGATTCGCTTCTTGTGATTTGGTAGATATCAGTTCATGATTTGATGAAAATTACTCAAAATGGGAGAGTTCTTCCTGATCAATGTTAGTAATTAATGACACTTGGAATCATCCTCCCAAATCCTTTGACAATTAAGTCCTGGTGATTGTGAATAAAATCGGTTGGAGAAAATTAGTAGGAAAGAGAAAATTCATTCCTCACCCGTCTTCTGATGAATTTCCCATGGAATCATCCACCGGAAAAACAATTGCATTCCCTCTTGGTGCCTTGGAACAGATCGGTTTGTGCAAATTACTCAAACTACGAAAATCATTCTTTACAAGCACCTAGTGGTAAAGACTCCAGCAATCCTCCAGCAATTCTCTCCTCCTGAGTTTGTCGAGATTGCTTCATGAAAATTACTAAAAAATCGAACATTTATTACTGATCCCTGCAGCTAATTAGTACCTCATGGAATCATCCTCCAAAGACCTTTTCGATACTCTGCTGGTCACTTGGGAGAGATGGGTAGTGTAAATTGCTAAAAAGGAGACCTTCAATACGAATCAGATGTAGCCACTGATGTCTCATGCACGCTTCCTCGAAAAGCCATTCGGATTCTCTCCTGATCCTTTGGTAGAGATCGGTTCACGAAAATGACAAAAATTCAACAGTAATTACTGATCACTGCTACTCATTAACTCCATCTGGCATGATACTCCAAAATCCTTTCAGATTTGCTTCTGGTGATTTGTTATCGGTCGAGTCTTGAAAATTCTGAAAAATAAGCAATTCTGAATGGCTTCGTGGTAGTCATTCATTCCTCACATAATGAGGCTCCTTAGTGCATTCCAATTCGCTCCTGTTGACTTGGAAGAAATCAGTTCCTGAAATAGACTCAAAATGAGAAATTCATCTTGGATGTGCGCAACAGACAAATTGGAGAAGGAATCTTCCTGAAAGACCCGAGGATTCACCTCTCGTCCCATGGTACAGAGCAGTGCGTGAAAATTACTCCAGATGAGAAAGACATGCCTAATCTGGTATCCTGATCTATTGCTCATGGAAACATCCACCAAAACACAAGTCTACTCTCTCCTCAGGATTTGGTGGAGATTGATGGTGAAAATTGCTAAAAATGAGAAAGTTATAACTTATCCATGCTATAAATCAGTGACAAATGGAATCATCCCCCAAAAGCCTTTCCGATTCGCTTCTTGTGATTTGGTAGATATCAGTTCATGATTTGATGAAAATTACTCAAAATGTGAGAGTTCTTCCTGATCAATGTTAGTAATTAATGACACTTGGAATCATCCTCCCAAATCCTTTGACAATTAAGTCCTGGTGATTGTGAATAAAATCGGTTGGTGAAAATTAGTAGGAAAGAGAAAATTCATTCCTCACCCGTCTTCTGATGAATTTCCCATGGAATCATCCACCGGAAAAACAATTGCATTCTCTCTTGGTGCCTTGGAACAGATCGGTTTGTGCAAATTACTCAAACTACGAAAATCATTCTTTACAAGCACCTAGTGGTAAAGACTCCAGCAATCCTCCAGCAATTCTCTCCTCCTGAGTTTGTCGAGATTGCTTCATGAAAATTACTAAAAAATCAAACATTTATTACTGATCCCTGCAGCTAATTAGTACCTCATGGAATCATCCTCCAAAGACCTTTTCGATACTCTGCTGGTCACTTGGGAGAGATGGGTAGTGTAAATTGCTAAAAAGGAGACCTTCAATACGAATCAGATGTAGCCACTGATGTCTCATGCACGCTTCCTCGAAAAGCCATTCGGATTCTCTCCTGATCCTTTGGTAGAGATCGGTTCACGAAAATGACAAAAATTCAACAGTAATTACTGATCACTGCTACTCATTAACTCCATCTGGCATGATACTCCAAAATCCTTTCAGATTTGCTTCTGGTGATTTGTTATCGGTCGAGTCTTGAAAATTCCGAAAAATAAGCAATTCTGAATGGCTTCGTGGTAGTCATTCATTCCTCACATAATGAGGCTCCTCAGTGCATTCCAATTCGCTCCTGTTGACTTGGAAGAAATCAGTTCCTGAAATAGACTCAAAATGAGAAATTCATCTTGGATGTGCGCAACAGACAAATTGGAGAAGGAATCTTCCTGAAAGACCCGAGGATTCACCTCTCGTCCCATGGTACAGAGCAGTGCGTGAAAATTACTCCAGATGAGAAAGACATGCCTAATCTGGTATCCTGATCTATTGCTCATGGAAACATCCACCAAAACACAAGTCTACTCTCTCCTCAGGATTTGGTGGAGATTGATGGTGAAAATTGCTAAAAATGAGAAAGTTATAACTGATCCATGCTATAAATCAGTGACAAATGGAATCATCCATCAAAAGTCTTTCAGATTCGCTTCTTGGGATTTGGTAGATATCAGTTCATGATTTGATGAAAATTACTCAAAATGGGAGAGTTCTTCCTGATCAATGTTAGTAATTAATGACACTTGGAATCATCCTCCCAAATCCTTTGACAATTAACTCCTGGTGATTGTGAATAAAATCGGTTGGTGAAAATTAGTAGGAAAGAGAAAATTAATTCCTCACCCGTCTTCTGATGAATTTCCCATGGAATCATCCTCCGGAAAAACAATTGCATTCTCTCTTGGTGCCTTGGAACAGATCAGTTTGTGCAAATTACTCAAAGTACGAAAATCATTCTTGACAAGCACCTAGTGGTAAAGACTCCAGCAATCCTCCAGCAATTCTCTCCTCCTGAGTTTGTAGAGATTGGTTCATGAAAATTACGAAAAAATCAAACATTTATTACTTATCCCTGGAGCTAATTAGTACCTCATGGAATCATCCTCCAAAGACCTTTTCGATACTCTGCTGGTCACTTGGGAGAGATGGGTAGTGTAAATTGCTAAAAAGGAGACCTTCAATACGAATCAGATTAGCCATTGATGTCTCATGCACGCTTCCTCGAAAAGCCATTCGGATTCTCTCCTGATCCTTTGGTAGAGATCGGTTCACGAAAATTACAAAAATTCAACAGTAATTACTGATCACTGCTACTCATTAACTCCATCTGGCATGATCCTCCAAAGTCCTTTCAGATTTGCTTCTGGTGATTTGTTATAGGTCGAGTCTTGAAAATTCCGAAAAATAAGCAATTCTGAAGGGCTTCGTGGTAGTCATTCATTCCTCACATCATGAGCCTCCTTAGTACATTCCAATTCGCTCCTGTTGACTTGGAAGAAATCAGTTCCTGAAATAGACTCAAAATGAGAAATTCATCTTGGATGTGCGCAACAGACAAATTGGAGAAGGAATCTTCCTGAAAGACCCGAGGATTCACTTCTCGTCCTATGGTACAGAGCAGTGCGTGAAAATTACTCCAGATGAGAAAGACATGCCTAATCTGGTATCCTGATCTATTGCTCATGGAAACATCCACCAAAACACAAGTCTATTATGTCTTCAGGATTTGGTGGAGATTGATCGTGAAAATTGCTAAAAATGAGAAAGTTATAACTGATCAATGCTATAAATCAGTGACAAATGGAATCATCCCCCAAAAGCCTTTCAGATTCACTTCTTGGGATTTGGTAGATATCAGTTCATGATTTGATGAAAATTACTCAAAATGGGAGAGTTCTTCCTGATCAATGTTAGTGATTAATGACACTTGGAATCATACTCCCAAATCCTTTGACAATTAAGTCCTGGTGATTGTGAATAAAATCGGTTGGTGAAAATTAGTAGGAAAGAGAAAATTCATTCCTCACCCGTCTTCTGATGAATTTCCCATGGAATCATCCACCGGAAAAACAATTGCATTCTCTCTTGGTGCCTTGGAACAGATCGGTTTGCGCAAATTACTCAAAGTACGAAAATCATTCTTTACAAGCACCTCGTGGTAAAGACTCCAGCAATCCTCCAGCAATTCTCTCCTCCTGAGTTTGTAGAGATTGGTTCATGAAAATGACTAAAAAATCAAACATTTATTACTGATCCCTGCAGCTAATTAGTACCTCATGGAATCATCCTCCACAGACCTTTTCGATACTCTGCTGGTCACTTGGTAGAGATGGGTAGTGTAAATTGCTAAGAAGGAGACCTTCAATACTAATCAGATGGAGCCACTGATGTCTCATGCACGCTTCCTCGAAAAGCCATTCGGATTCTCTCCTGATCCTTTGGTAGAGATCGGTTCACAAAAATTACAAAAATTCAACAGTAATTACTGATCACTGCTACTCATTAACTCCATCTGGCATGATCCTCCAAAATCCTTTCAGATTTGCTTCTGGTGATTTGTTATAGGTCGAGTCTGGAAAATTCTGAAAAATAAGCAATTCTGAAGGGCTTTGTGGTAGTCATTCATTCCTCACGTAATGAGCCTCCTTAGTACATTCCAATTCGCTCCTGTTGACTTGGAAGAAATCAGTTCCTGAAATAGACTCAAATTGAGAAATTCATCTTGGATGTGCGCAACAGACAAATTGGAGAAGGAATCTTCCTGAAAGACCCGAGGATTCACTTCTCGTCCTATGGTACAGAGCAGTGCATGAAAATTACTCCAGATGAGAAAGACATGCCTAATCTGGTATCCTGATCTATTGCTCATGGAAACATCCACAAAAACACAAGTCTATTCTCTCTTCAGGATTTGGTGGAGATTGATGGTGTAAATTGCTAAAAATGAGAAAGTTATAACTGATCCATGCTATAAATCAGTGACAAATGGAATCATCCCCCAAAAGCCTTTCAGATTCGCTTCTTGGGATTTGGTAGATATCAGTTCATGATTTGGTGAAAATTACTCAAAATGGGAGAGTTCTTCCTGATCAATGTTAGTAATTAATGACACTTGGAATCATGCTCCCAAATCCTTTGACAATTAACTCCTGGTGATTGTGAATAAAATCGGTTGGGGAAAATTAGTAGGAAAGAGAAAATTCATTCCTCACCCGTCTTCTGATGAATTTCCCATGGAATCATCCACCGGAAAAACAATTGCATTCTCTCTTGGTACCTTATAACAGATCGGTTTGTGCAAATTACTCAAAGTACGAAAATCATTCTTTACAAGCACCTCGTGGTAAAGACTCCAGCAATCCTCCAGCAATTCTCTCCTCCTGAGTTTGTAGAGATTGGTTCATGAAAATAACTAAAAAATCAAACGTTTATTACTGATCCCTGCAGCTAATTAGTACCTCATGGAATCATCCTCCAAAGACCTTTTAGATACTCTGCTGGTCACTTGGTAGAGACGGGTAGTGTAAATTGCTAAAAATGAGACCTTCAATACGAATCAGATGTAGCCATTGATGTCTCATGCACGCTTCCTCGAAAAGCCATTCGGATTCTCTCCTGATCCTTTGGTAGAGATGGGTTCATGAAAATTACAAAAATTCAACAGTAATTACTGATCACTGCTAGTCATTAACTCCATCTGGCATGATCCTCCAAAATCCTTTCAGATTTGCTTCTGGTGATTTCTGGTGATAGGTCGAGTCTCGAAAATTCCGAAAAATAATCAATTCTGAACGGCTTCGTGGTAGTCATTCATTCCTCACATAATGAGCCTCCTTTGTACATTCCAATTCGCTCCTGTTGACTTGGAAGAAATCAGTTCCTGAAATATACTCAAAATGAGAAATTCATCTTGGATGTGCGCGACAGATAAATTGGAGAAGAAATCTTCCTGAAAGACCCGAGGAGTCACTTCTCGTCCTATGGTACAGAGCAGTTTGTGAAAATTACTCCAGATGAGAAAGACATGCCTAATCTGGTATCCTGATCTATTTCTCATGGAAACATCCACAAAAACACAAGTCTATTCTCTCTTCAGCATTTGGTGGCGATTGATCGTGAAAATTGCTAAAAATGAGAAAGTTATAACTGTTAAATGCAATAAATCAGTGACAAATGGAATCATCCCCCAAAAGCCTTTCAGATTCGCTTCTTGGGATTTGGTAGCTATCAGTTCATGATTTGATGAAAATTACTCCAAATGAGACAGTTCTTCCTGATCAATGTCAGTAATTAATGACACTTGGAATCATCCTCCCAAATCCTTTGATAATTAACTCCTGGGGATTGTGAATAAAATCGGCTTGTGAAAATTAGTAGGAAAGAGAAAATTCCTTCCTCACCCGTCTTCTGATGAATTTCCCATGGAATCATCCACCGGAAAAACAATTGCATTCTCTCTTGGTGCGTTGGAACAGATCGGTTTGTGCAAATTACTCAAAGAACGAAAATCATTCTTTACAAGCACCTCGTGGTAAAGACTCCGGCAATCCAGATTCTCGCCTCCTGAGTTTGTAGAGATTGGTTCATGAAAATTACTAAAAAATCAAACATTTATTCCTGATCACTGCATATAATTAGTACCTCATGGAATCATCCTCCAAGACCTTTTAGATACTCTGCTGGTCACTTGGTAGAGACGGGTAGTGTAAATTGCTAAAAATGAGACCTTCAATACGAATCAGATGTAGCCATTGATGTCTCATGCACGCTTCCTCGAAAAGCCATTCGGATTCTCTCCTGATCCTTTGGTAGAGATGGGTTCATGAAAATTACAAAAATTCAACAGTAATTACTGATCACTGCTAGTCATTAACTCCATCTGGCATGATCCTCCAAAATCCTTTCAGATTTGCTTCTGGTGATTTCTGGTGATAGGTCGAGTCTCGAAAATTCCGAAAAATAATCAATTCTGAACGGCTTCGTGGTAGTCATTCATTCCTCACATAATGAGCCTCCTTTGTACATTCCAATTCGCTCCTGTGGACTTGGAAGAAATCAGTTCCTGAAATATACTCAAAATGAGAAATTCATCTTGGATGTGCGCGACAGATAAATTGGAGAAGAAATCTTCCTGAAAGACCCGAGGAGTCACTTCTCGTCCTATGGTACAGAGCAGTTCGTGAAAATTACTCCAGATGAGAAAGACATGCCTAATCTGGTATCCTGATCTATTTCTCATGGAAACATCCACCAAAACACAAGTCTATTCTCTCTTCAGCATTTGGTGGCGATTGATCGTGAAAATTGCTAAAAATGAGAAAGTTATAACTGTTAAATGCAATAAATCAGTGACAAATGGAATCATCCCCCAAAAGCCTTTCAGATTCGCTTCTTGGGATTTGGTAGCTATCAGTTCATGATTTGATGAAAATTACTCCAAATGAGACAGTTCTTCCTGATCAATGTTAGTAATTAATGACACTTGGAATCATCCTCCCAAATCCTTTGATAATTAACTCCTGGTGATTGTGAATAAAATCGGCTTGTGAAAATTAGTAGGAAAGAGAAAATTCCTTCCTCACCCGTCTTCTGATGAATTTCCCATGGAATCATCCACCGGAAAAACAATTGCATTCTCTCTTGGTGCGTTGGAACAGATCGGTTTGTGCAAATTACTCAAAGAACGAAAATCATTCTTTACAAGCACCTCGTGGTAAAGACTCCGGCAATCCAGATTCTCGCCTCCTGAGTTTGTAGAGATTGGTTCATGAAAATTACTAAAAAATCAAACATTTATTCCTGATCACTGCATATAATTAGTACCTCATGGAATCATCCTCCAAGACCTTTTAGATACTCTGCTGGTCACTTGGTAGAGACGGGTAGTGTAAATTGCTAAAAATGAGCCCTTCAATACGAATCAGATGTAGCCATTGATGTCTCATGCACGCTTCCTCGAAAAGCCATTCGGATTCTCTCCTGATCCTTTGGTAGAGATGGGTTCATGAAAATTACAAAAATTCAACAGTAATTACTGATCACTGCTAGTCATTAACTCCATCTGGCATGATCCTCCAAAATCCTTTCAGATTTGCTTCTGGTGATTTCTGGTGATAGGTCGAGTCTCGAAAATTCCGAAAAATAATCAATTCTGAACGGCTTCGTGGTAGTCATTCATTCCTCACATAATGAGCCTCCTTTGTACATTCCAATTCGCTCCTGTTGACTTGGAAGAAATCAGTTCCTGAAATATACTCAAAATGAGAAATTCATCTTGGATGTGCGCGACAGATAAATTGGAGAAGAAATCTTCCTGAAAGACCCGAGGAGTCACTTCTCGTCCTATGGTACAGAGCAGTTCGTGAAAATTACTCCAGATGAGAAAGACATGCCTAATCTGGTATCCTGATCTATTTCTCATGGAAACATCCACCAAAACACAAGTCTATTCTCTCTTCAGCATTTGGTGGCGATTGATGGTGAAAATTGCTAAAAATGAGAAAGTTATAACTGTTAAATGCAATAAATCAGTGACAAATGGAATCATCCCCCAAAAGCCTTTCAGATTCGCTTCTTGGGATTTGGTAGCTATCAGTTCATGATTTGATGAAAATTACTCCAAATGAGACAGTTCTTCCTGATCAATGTTAGTTATTAATGACACTTGGAATCATCCTCCCAAATCCTTTGATAATTAACTCCTGGTGATTGTGAATAAAATCGGCTTGTGAAAATTAGTAGGAAAGAGAAAATTCCTTCCTCACCCGTCTTCCGATGAATTTCCCATGGAATCATCCACCGGAAAAACAATTGCATTCTCTCTTGGTGCGTTGGAACAGATCGGTTTGTGCAAATTACTCAAAGAACGAAAATCATTCTTTACAAGCACCTCGTGGTAAAGACTCCGGCAATCCAGATACTCGCCTCCTGAGTTTGTAGAGATTGGTTCATGAAAATTACTAAAAAATCAAACATTTATTACTGATCACTGCATATAATTAGTACCTCATGGAATCATCCTCCAAGACCTTTTAGATACTCTGCTGGTCACTTGGTAGAGACGGGTAGTGTAAATTGCTAAAAATGAGACCTTCAATACGAATCAGATGTAGCCATTGATGTCTCATGCACGCTTCCTCGAAAAGCCATTCGGATTCTCTCCTGATCCTTTGGTAGAGATGGGTTCATGAAAATTACAAAAATTCAACAGTAATTACTGATCACTGCTAGTCATTAACTCCATCTGGCATGATCCTCCAAAATCCTTTCAGATTTGCTTCTGGTGATTTCTGGTGATAGGTCGAGTCTCGAAAATTCCGAAAAATAATCAATTCTGAACGGCTTCGTGGTAGTCATTCATTCCTCACATAATGAGCCTCCTTTGTACATTCCAATTCGCTCCTGTTGACTTGGAAGAAATCAGTTCCTGAAATATACTCAAAATGAGAAATTCATCTTGGATGTGCGCGACAGATAAATTGGAGAAGAAATCTTCCTGAAAGACCCGAGGAGTCACTTCTCGTCCTATGGTACAGAGCAGTTCGTGAAAATTACTCCAGATGAGAAAGACATGCCTAATCTGGTATCCTGATCTATTTCTCATGGAAACATCCACCAAAACACAAGTCTATTCTCTCTTCAGCATTTGGTGGCGATTGATCGTGAAAATTGCTAAAAATGAGAAAGTTATAACTGTTAAATGCAATAAATCAGTGACAAATGGAATCATCCCCCAAAAGCCTTTCAGATTCGCTTCTTGGGATTTGGTAGCTATCAGTTCATGATTTGATGAAAATTACTCCAAATGAGACAGTTCTTCCTGATCAATGTTAGTAATTAATGACACTTGGAATCATCCTCCCAAATCCTTTGATAATTAACTCCTGGTGATTGTGAATAAAATCGGCTTGTGAAAATTAGTAGGAAAGAGAAAATTCCTTCCTCACCCATCTTCTGATGAATTTCCCATGGAATCATCCACCGGAAAAACAATTGCATTCTCTCTTGGTGCGTTGGAACAGATCGGTTTGTGCAAATTACTCAAAGAACAAAAATCATTCTTTACAAGCACCTCGTGGTAAAGACTCCGACAATCCAGATTCTCGCCTCCTGAGTTTGTAGAGATTGGTTCATGAAAATTACTAAAAAATCAAACATTTATTACTGATCACTGCATATAATTAGTACCTCATGGAATCATCCTCCAAGACCTTTTAGATACTCTGGTGGTCACTTGGTAGAGACGGGTAGTGTAAATTGCTAAAAATGAGCCCTTCAATACGAATCAGATGTAGCCATTGATGTCTCATGCACGCTTCCTCGAAAAGCCATTCGGATTCTCTCCTGATCCTTTGGTAGAGATGGGTTCATGAAAATTCCAAAAATTCAACAGTAATTACTGATCACTGCTAGTCATTAACTCCATCTGGCATGATCCTCCAAAATCCTTTCAGATTTGCTTCTGGTGATTTCTGGTGATAGGTCGAGTCTCGAAAATTCCGAAAAATAATCAATTCTGAACGGCTTCGTGGTAGTCATTCATTCCTCACATAATGAGCCTCCTTTGTACATTCCAATTCGCTCCTGTGGACTTGGAAGAAATCAGTTCCTGAAAAATACTCAAAATGAGAAATTCATCTTGGATGTGCGCGACAGATAAATTGGAGAAGAAATCTTCCTGAAAGACCCGAGGAGTCACTTCTCGTCCTATGGTACAGAGCAGTTCGAGAAAATTACTCCAGATGAGAAAGACATGCCTAATCTGGTATCCTGATCTATTTCTCATGGAAACATCCACCAAAACACAAGTCTATTCTCTCTTCAGCATTTGGTGGCGATTGATCGTGAAAATTGCTAAAAATGAGAAAGTTATAACTGTTAAATGCAATAAATCAGTGACAAATGGAATCATCCCCCAAAAGCCTTTCAGATTCGCTTCTTGGGATTTGGTAGCTATCAGTTCATGATTTGATGAAAATTACTCCAAATGAGACAGTTCTTCCTGATCAATGTTAGTAATTAATGACACTTGGAATCATCCTCCCAAATCCTTTGATAATTAACTCCTGGTGATTGTGAATAAAATCGGCTTGTGAAAATTAGTAGGAAAGAGAAAATTCCTTCCTCACCCATCTTCTGATGAATTTCCCATGGAATCATCCACCGGAAAAACAATTGCATTCTCTCTTGGTGCGTTGGAACAGATCGGTTTGTGCAAATTACTCAAAGAACAAAAATCATTCTTTACAAGCACCTCGTGGTAAAGACTCCGACAATCCAGATTCTCGCCTCCTGAGTTTGTAGAGATTGGTTCATGAAAATTACTAAAAAATCAAACATTTATTACTGATCACTGCATATAATTAGTACCTCATGGAATCATCCTCCAAGACCTTTTAGATACTCTGGTGGTCACTTGGTAGAGACGGGTAGTGTAAATTGCTAAAAATGAGACCTTCAATACGAATCAGATGTAGCCATTGATGTCTCATGCACGCTTCCTCGAAAAGCCATTCGGATTCTCTCCTGATCCTTTGGTAGAGATGGGTTCATGAAAATTCCAAAAATTCAACAGTAATTACTGATCACTGCTAGTCATTAACTCCATCTGGCATGATCCTCCAAAATCCTTTCAGATTTGCTTCTGGTGATTTCTGGTGATAGGTCGAGTCTCGAAAATTCCGAAAAATAATCAATTCTGAACGGCTTCGTGGTAGTCATTCATTCCTCACATAATGAGCCTCCTTTGTACATTCCAATTCGCTCCTGTGGACTTGGAAGAAATCAGTTCCTGAAATATACTCAAAATGAGAAATTCATCTTGGATGTGCGCGACAGATAAATTGGAGAAGAAATCTTCCTGAAAGACCCGAGGAGTCACTTCTCGTCCTATGGTACAGAGCAGTTCGTGAAAATTACTCCAGATGAGAAAGACATGCCTAATCTGGTATCCTGATCTATTTCTCATGGAAACATCCACCAAAACACAAGTCTATTCTCTCTTCAGCATTTGGTGGCGATTGATCGTGAAAATTGCTAAAAATGAGAAAGTTATAACTGTTAAATGCAATAAATCAGTGACAAATGGAATCATCCCCCAAAAGCCTTTCAGATTCGCTTCTTGGGATTTGGTAGCTATCAGTTCATGATTTGATGAAAATTACTCCAAATGAGACAGTTCTTCCTGATCAATGTTAGTAATTAATGACACTTGGAATCATCCTCCCAAATCCTTTGATAATTAACTCCTGGTGATTGTGAATAAAATCGGCTTGTGAAAATTAGTAGGAAAGAGAAAATTCCTTCCTCACCCGTCTTCTGATGAATTTCCCATGGAATCATCCACCGGAAAAACAATTGCATTCTCTCTTGGTGCGTTGGAACAGATCGGTTTGTGCAAATTACTCAAAGAACGAAAATCATTCTTTACAAGCACCTCGTGGTAAAGACTCCGGCAATCCAGATTCTCGCCTCCTGAGTTTGTAGAGATTGGTTCATGAAAATTACTAAAAAATCAAACATTTATTCCTGATCACTGCATATAATTAGTACCTCATGGAATCATCCTCCAAGACCTTTTAGATACTCTGCTGGTCACTTGGTAGAGACGGGTAGTGTAAATTGCTAAAAATGAGCCCTTCAATACGAATCAGATGTAGCCATTGATGTCTCATGCACGCTTCCTCGAAAAGCCATTCGGATTCTCTCCTGATCCTTTGGTAGAGATGGGTTCATGAAAATTACAAAAATTCAACAGTAATTACTGATCACTGCTAGTCATTAACTCCATCTGGCATGATCCTCCAAAATCCTTTCAGATTTGCTTCTGGTGATTTCTGGTGATAGGTCGAGTCTCGAAAATTCCGAAAAATAATCAATTCTGAACGGCTTCGTGGTAGTCATTCATTCCTCACATAATGAGCCTCCTTTGTACATTCCAATTCGCTCCTGTTGACTTGGAAGAAATCAGTTCCTGAAATATACTCAAAATGAGAAATTCATCTTGGATGTGCGCGACAGATAAATTGGAGAAGAAATCTTCCTGAAAGACCCGAGGAGTCACTTCTCGTCCTATGGTACAGAGCAGTTCGTGAAAATTACTCCAGATGAGAAAGTCATGCCTAATCTGGTATCCTGATCTATTTCTCATGGAAACATCCACCAAAACACAAGTCTATTCTCTCTTCAGCATTTGGTGGCGATTGATGGTGAAAATTGCTAAAAATGAGAAAGTTATAACTGTTAAATGCAATAAATCAGTGACAAATGGAATCATCCCCCAAAAGCCTTTCAGATTCGCTTCTTGGGATTTGGTAGCTATCAGTTCATGATTTGATGAAAATTACTCCAAATGAGACAGTTCTTCCTGATCAATGTTAGTTATTAATGACACTTGGAATCATCCTCCCAAATCCTTTGATAATTAACTCCTGGTGATTGTGAATAAAATCGGCTTGTGAAAATTAGTAGGAAAGAGAAAATTCCTTCCTCACCCGTCTTCCGATGAATTTCCCATGGAATCATCCACCGGAAAAACAATTGCATTCTCTCTTGGTGCGTTGGAACAGATCGGTTTGTGCAAATTACTCAAAGAACGAAAATCATTCTTTACAAGCACCTCGTGGTAAAGACTCCGGCAATCCAGATACTCGCCTCCTGAGTTTGTAGAGATTGGTTCATGAAAATTACTAAAAAATCAAACATTTATTACTGATCACTGCATATAATTAGTACCTCATGGAATCATCCTCCAAGACCTTTTAGATACTCTGCTGGTCACTTGGTAGAGACGGGTAGTGTAAATTGCTAAAAATGAGACCTTCAATACGAATCAGATGTAGCCATTGATGTCTCATGCACGCTTCCTCGAAAAGCCATTCGGATTCTCTCCTGATCCTTTGGTAGAGATGGGTTCATGAAAATTACAAAAATTCAACAGTAATTACTGATCACTGCTAGTCATTAACTCCATCTGGCATGATCCTCCAAAATCCTTTCAGATTTGCTTCTGGTGATTTCTGGTGATAGGTCGAGTCTCGAAAATTCCGAAAAATAATCAATTCTGAACGGCTTCGTGGTAGTCATTCATTCCTCACATAATGAGCCTCCTTTGTACATTCCAATTCGCTCCTGTTGACTTGGAAGAAATCAGTTCCTGAAATATACTCAAAATGAGAAATTCATCTTGGATGTGCGCGACAGATAAATTGGAGAAGAAATCTTCCTGAAAGACCCGAGGAGTCACTTCTCGTCCTATGGTACAGAGCAGTTCGTGAAAATTACTCCAGATGAGAAAGACATGCCTAATCTGGTATCCTGATCTATTTCTCATGGAAACATCCACCAAAACACAAGTCTATTCTCTCTTCAGCATTTGGTGGCGATTGATCGTGAAAATTGCTAAAAATGAGAAAGTTATAACTGTTAAATGCAATAAATCAGTGACAAATGGAATCATCCCCCAAAAGCCTTTCAGATTCGCTTCTTGGGATTTGGTAGCTATCAGTTCATGATTTGATGAAAATTACTCCAAATGAGACAGTTCTTCCTGATCAATGTTAGTAATTAATGACACTTGGAATCATCCTCCCAAATCCTTTGATAATTAACTCCTGGTGATTGTGAATAAAATCGGCTTGTGAAAATTAGTAGGAAAGAGAAAATTCCTTCCTCACCCATCTTCTGATGAATTTCCCATGGAATCATCCACCGGAAAAACAATTGCATTCTCTCTTGGTGCGTTGGAACAGATCGGTTTGTGCAAATTACTCAAAGAACAAAAATCATTCTTTACAAGCACCTCGTGGTAAAGACTCCGACAATCCAGATTCTCGCCTCCTGAGTTTGTAGAGATTGGTTCATGAAAATTACTAAAAAATCAAACATTTATTACTGATCACTGCATATAATTAGTACCTCATGGAATCATCCTCCAAGACCTTTTAGATACTCTGGTGGTCACTTGGTAGAGACGGGTAGTGTAAATTGCTAAAAATGAGACCTTCAATACGAATCAGATGTAGCCATTGATGTCTCATGCACGCTTCCTCGAAAAGCCATTCGGATTCTCTCCTGATCCTTTGGTAGAGATGGGTTCATGAAAATTCCAAAAATTCAACAGTAATTACTGATCACTGCTAGTCATTAACTCCATCTGGCATGATCCTCCAAAATCCTTTCAGATTTGCTTCTGGTGATTTCTGGTGATAGGTCGAGTCTCGAAAATTCCGAAAAATAATCAATTCTGAACGGCTTCGTGGTAGTCATTCATTCCTCACATAATGAGCCTCCTTTGTACATTCCAATTCGCTCCTGTGGACTTGGAAGAAATCAGTTCCTGAAAAATACTCAAAATGAGAAATTCATCTTGGATGTGCGCGACAGATAAATTGGAGAAGAAATCTTCCTGAAAGACCCGAGGAGTCACTTCTCGTCCTATGGTACAGAGCAGTTCGAGAAAATTACTCCAGATGAGAAAGACATGCCTAATCTGGTATCCTGATCTATTTCTCATGGAAACATCCACCAAAACACAAGTCTATTCTCTCTTCAGCATTTGGTGGCGATTGATCGTGAAAATTGCTAAAAATGAGAAAGTTATAACTGTTAAATGCAATAAATCAGTGACAAATGGAATCATCCCCCAAAAGCCTTTCAGATTCGCTTCTTGGGATTTGGTAGCTATCAGTTCATGATTTGATGAAAATTACTCCAAATGAGACAGTTCTTCCTGATCAATGTTAGTAATTAATGACACTTGGAATCATCCTCCCAAATCCTTTGATAATTAACTCCTGGTGATTGTGAATAAAATCGGCTTGTGAAAATTAGTAGGAAAGAGAAAATTCCTTCCTCACCCGTCTTCTGATGAATTTCCCATGGAATCATCCACCGGAAAAACAATTGCATTCTCTCTTGGTGCGTTGGAACAGATCGGTTTGTGCAAATTACTCAAAGAACGAAAATCATTCTTTACAAGCACCTCGTGGTAAAGACTCCGGCAATCCAGATTCTCGCCTCCTGAGTTTGTAGAGATAGGTTCATGAAAATTACTAAAAAATCAAACATTTATTCCTGATCACTGCATATAATTAGTACCTCATGGAATCATCCTCCAAGACCTTTTAGATACTCTGCTGGTCACTTGGTAGAGACGGGTAGTGTAAATTGCTAAAAATGAGCCCTTCAATACGAATCAGATGTAGCCATTGATGTCTCATGCACGCTTCCTCGAAAAGCCATTCGGATTCTCTCCTGATCCTTTGGTAGAGATGGGTTCATGAAAATTACAAAAATTCAACAGTAATTACTGATCACTGCTAGTCATTAACTCCATCTGGCATGATCCTCCAAAATCCTTTCAGATTTGCTTCTGGTGATTTCTGGTGATAGGTCGAGTCTCGAAAATTCCGAAAAATAATCAATTCTGAACGGCTTCGTGGTAGTCATTCATTCCTCACATAATGAGCCTCCTTTGTACATTCCAATTCGCTCCTGTTGACTTGGAAGAAATCAGTTCCTGAAATATACTCAAAATGAGAAATTCATCTTGGATGTGCGCGACAGATAAATTGGAGAAGAAATCTTCCTGAAAGACCCGAGGAGTCACTTCTCGTCCTATGGTACAGAGCAGTTCGTGAAAATTACTCCAGATGAGAAAGACATGCCTAATCTGGTATCCTGATCTATTTCTCATGGAAACATCCACCAAAACACAAGTCTATTCTCTCTTCAGCATTTGGTGGCGATTGATCGTGAAAATTGCTAAAAATGAGAAAGTTATAACTGTTAAATGCAATAAATCAGTGACAAATGGAATCATCCCCCAAAAGCCTTTCATATTCGCTTCTTGGGATTTGGTAGCTATCAGTTCATGATTTGATGAAAATTACTCCAAATGAGACAGTTCTTCCTGATCAATGTTAGTTATTAATGACACTTGGAATCATCCTCCCAAATCCTTTGATAATTAACTCCTGGTGATTGTGAATAAAATCGGCTTGTGAAAATTAGTAGGAAAGAGAAAATTCCTTCCTCACCCGTCTTCCGATGAATTTCCCATGGAATCATCCACCGGAAAAACAATTGCATTCTCTCTTGGTGCGTTGGAACAGATCGGTTTGTGCAAATTACTCAAAGAACGAAAATCATTCTTTACAAGCACCTCGTGGTAAAGACTCCGGCAATCCAGATTCTCGCCTCCTGAGTTTGTAGAGATTGGTTCATGAAAATTACTAAAAAATCAAACATTTATTACTGATCACTGCATATAATTAGTACCTCATGGAATCATCCTCCAAGACCTTTTAGATACTCTGGTGGTCACTTGGTAGAGACGGGTAGTGTAAATTGCTAAAAATGAGCCCTTCAATACGAATCAGATGTAGCCATTGATGTCTCATGCACGCTTCCTCGAAAAGCCATTCGGATTCTCTCCTGATCCTTTGGTAGAGATGGGTTCATGAAAATTACAAAAATTCAACAGTAATTACTGATCACTGCTAGTCATTAACTCCATCTGGCATGATCCTCCAAAATCCTTTCAGATTTGCTTCTGGTGATTTCTGGTGATAGGTCGAGTCTCGAAAATTCCGAAAAATAATCAATTCTGAACGGCTTCGTGGTAGTCATTCATTCCTCACATAATGAGCCTCCTTTGTACATTCCAATTCGCTCCTGTTGACTTGGAAGAAATCAGTTCCTGAAATATACTCAAAATGAGAAATTCATCTTGGATGTGCGCGACAGATAAATTGGAGAAGAAATCTTCCTGAAAGACCCGAGGAGTCACTTCTCGTCCTATGGTACAGAGCAGTTCGTGAAAATTACTCCAGATGAGAAAGACATGCCTAATCTGGTATCCTGATCTATTTCTCATGGAAACATCCACCAAAACACAAGTCTATTCTCTCTTCAGCATTTGGTGGCGATTGATCGTGAAAATTGCTAAAAATGAGAAAGTTATAACTGTTAAATGCAATAAATCAGTGACAAATGGAATCATCCCCCAAAAGCCTTTCAGATTCGCTTCTTGGGATTTGGTAGCTATCAGTTCATGATTTGATGAAAATTACTCCAAATGAGACAGTTCTTCCTGATCAATGTTAGTAATTAATGACACTTGGAATCATCCTCTCAAATCCTTTGATAATTAACTCCTGGTGATTGTGAATAAAATCGGCTTGTGAAAATTAGTAGGAAAGAGAAAATTCCTTCCTCACCCATCTTCTGATGAATTTCCCATGGAATCATCCACCGGAAAAACAATTGCATTCTCTCTTGGTGCGTTGGAACAGATCGGTTTGTGCAAATTACTCAAAGAACGAAAATCATTCTTTACAAGCACCTCGTGGTAAAGACTCCGGCAATCCAGATTCTCGCCTCCTGAGTTTGTAGAGATTGGTTCATGAAAATTACTAAAAAATCAAACATTTATTCCTGATCACTGCATATAATTAGTACCTCATGGAATCATCCTCCAAGACCTTTTAGATACTCTGCTGGTCACTTGGTAGAGACGGGTAGTGTAAATTGCTAAAAATGAGCCCTTCAATACGAATCAGATGTAGCCATTGATGTCTCATGCACGCTTCCTCGAAAAGCCATTCGGATTCTCTCCTGATCCTTTGGTAGAGATGGGTTCATGAAAATTACAAAAATTCAACAGTAATTACTGATCACTGCTAGTCATTAACTCCATCTGGCATGATCCTCCAAAATCCTTTCAGATTTGCTTCTGGTGATTTCTGGTGATAGGTCGAGTCTCGAAAATTCCGAAAAATAATCAATTCTGAACGGCTTCGTGGTAGTCATTCATTCCTCACATAATGAGCCTCCTTTGTACATTCCAATTCGCTCCTGTGGACTTGGAAGAAATCAGTTCCTGAAATATACTCAAAATGAGAAATTCATCTTGGATGTGCGCGACAGATAAATTGGAGAAGAAATCTTCCTGAAAGACCCGAGGAGTCACTTCTCGTCCTATGGTACAGAGCAGTTCGTGAAAATTACTCCAGATGAGAAAGACATGCCTAATCTGGTATCCTGATCTATTTCTCATGGAAACATCCACCAAAACACAAGTCTATTCTCTCTTCTGCATTTGGTGGCGATTGATCGTGAAAATTGCTAAAAATGAGAAAGTTATAACTGTTAAATGCAATAAATCAGTGACAAATGGAATCATCCCCCAAAAGCCTTTCAGATTCGCTTCTTGGGATTTGGTAGCTATCAGTTCATGATTTGATGAAAATTACTCCAAATGAGACAGTTCTTCCTGATCAATGTTAGTAATTAATGACACTTGGAATCATCCTCCCAAATCCTTTGATAATTAACTCCTGGTGATTGTGAATAAAATCGGCTTGTGAAAATTAGTAGGAAAGAGAAAATTCCTTCCTCACCCGTCTTCTGATGAATTTCCCATGGAATCATCCACCGGAAAAACAATTGCATTCTCTCTTGGTGCGTTGGAACAGATCGGTTTGTGCAAATTACTCAAAGAACGAAAATCATTCTTTACAAGCACCTCGTGGTAAAGACTCCGGCAATCCAGATTCTCGCCTCCTGAGTTTGTAGAGATTGGTTCATGAAAATTACTAAAAAATCAAACATTTATTCCTGATCACTGCATATAATTAGTACCTCATGGAATCATCCTCCAAGACCTTTTAGATACTCTGCTGGTCACTTGGTAGAGACGGGTAGTGTAAATTGCTAAAAATGAGCCCTTCAATACGAATCAGATGTAGCCATTGATGTCTCATGCACGCTTCCTCGAAAAGCCATTCGGATTCTCTCCTGATCCTTTGGTAGAGATGGGTTCATGAAAATTACAAAAATTCAACAGTAATTACTGATCACTGCTAGTCATTAACTCCATCTGGCATGATCCTCCAAAATCCTTTCAGATTTGCTTCTGGTGATTTCTGGTGATAGGTCGAGTCTCGAAAATTCCGAAAAATAATCAATTCTGAACGGCTTCGTGGTAGTCATTCATTCCTCACATAATGAGCCTCCTTTGTACATTCCAATTCGCTCCTGTTGACTTGGAAGAAATCAGTTCCTGAAATATACTCAAAATGAGAAATTCATCTTGGATGTGCGCGACAGATAAATTGGAGAAGAAATCTTCCTGAAAGACCCGAGGAGTCACTTCTCGTCCTATGGTACAGAGCAGTTCGTGAAAATTACTCCAGATGAGAAAGACATGCCTAATCTGGTATCCTGATCTATTTCTCATGGAAACATCCACCAAAACACAAGTCTATTCTCTCTTCAGCATTTGGTGGCGATTGATGGTGAAAATTGCTAAAAATGAGAAAGTTATAACTGTTAAATGCAATAAATCAGTGACAAATGGAATCATCCCCCAAAAGCCTTTCAGATTCGCTTCTTGGGATTTGGTAGCTATCAGTTCATGATTTGATGAAAATTACTCCAAATGAGACAGTTCTTCCTGATCAATGTTAGTTATTAATGACACTTGGAATCATCCTCCCAAATCCTTTGATAATTAACTCCTGGTGATTGTGAATAAAATCGGCTTGTGAAAATTAGTAGGAAAGAGAAAATTCCTTCCTCACCCGTCTTCCGATGAATTTCCCATGGAATCATCCACCGGAAAAACAATTGCATTCTCTCTTGGTGCGTTGGAACAGATCGGTTTGTGCAAATTACTCAAAGAACGAAAATCATTCTTTACAAGCACCTCGTGGTAAAGACTCCGGCAATCCAGATACTCGCCTCCTGAGTTTGTAGAGATTGGTTCATGAAAATTACTAAAAAATCAAACATTTATTACTGATCACTGCATATAATTAGTACCTCATGGAATCATCCTCCAAGACCTTTTAGATACTCTGCTGGTCACTTGGTAGAGACGGGTAGTGTAAATTGCTAAAAATGAGACCTTCAATACGAATCAGATGTAGCCATTGATGTCTCATGCACGCTTCCTCGAAAAGCCATTCGGATTCTCTCCTGATCCTTTGGTAGAGATGGGTTCATGAAAATTACAAAAATTCAACAGTA
Organism: Eretmochelys imbricata; assembly: GCF_965152235.1. Classification (NCBI taxonomy): domain Eukaryota; kingdom Metazoa; phylum Chordata; order Testudines; family Cheloniidae; genus Eretmochelys; species Eretmochelys imbricata. The sequence continues at coordinate 1,956,142 of NW_027554341.1, read as the reverse complement.
ATTACTGATCACTGCTAGTCATTAACTCCATCTGGCATGATCCTCCAAAATCCTTTCAGATTTGCTTCTGGTGATTTCTGGTGATAGGTCGAGTCTCGAAAATTCCGAAAAATAATCAATTCTGAACGGCTTCGTGGTAGTCATTCATTCCTCACATAATGAGCCTCCTTTGTACATTCCAATTCGCTCCTGTTGACTTGGAAGAAATCAGTTCCTGAAATATACTCAAAATGAGAAATTCATCTTGGATGTGCGCGACAGATAAATTGGAGAAGAAATCTTCCTGAAAGACCCGAGGAGTCACTTCTCGTCCTATGGTACAGAGCAGTTCGTGAAAATTACTCCAGATGAGAAAGACATGCCTAATCTGGTATCCTGATCTATTTCTCATGGAAACATCCACCAAAACACAAGTCTATTCTCTCTTCAGCATTTGGTGGCGATTGATGGTGAAAATTGCTAAAAATGAGAAAGTTATAACTGTTAAATGCAATAAATCAGTGACAAATGGAATCATCCCCCAAAAGCCTTTCAGATTCGCTTCTTGGGATTTGGTAGCTATCAGTTCATGATTTGATGAAAATTACTCCAAATGAGACCGTTCTTCCTGATCAATGTTAGTAATTAATGACACTTGGAATCATCCTCCCAAATCCTTTGATAATTAACTCCTGGTGATTGTGAATAAAATCGGCTTGTGAAAATTAGTAGGAAAGAGAAAATTCCTTCCTCACCCATCTTCTGATGAATTTCCCATGGAATCATCCACCGGAAAAACAATTGCATTCTCTCTTGGTGCGTTGGAACAGATCGGTTTGTGCAAATTACTCAAAGAACGAAAATCATTCTTTACAAGCACCTCGTGGTAAAGACTCCGACAATCCAGATTCTCGCCTCCTGAGTTTGTAGAGATTGGTTCATGAAAATTACTAAAAAATCAAACATTTATTACTGATCACTGCATATAATTAGTACCTCATGGAATCATCCTCCAAGACCTTTTAGATACTCTGGTGGTCACTTGGTAGAGACGGGTAGTGTAAATTGCTAAAAATGAGACCTTCAATACGAATCAGATGTAGCCATTGATGTCTCATGCACGCTTCCTCGAAAAGCCATTCGGATTCTCTCCTGATCCTTTGGTAGAGATGGGTTCATGAAAATTCCAAAAATTCAACAGTAATTACTGATCACTGCTAGTCATTAACTCCATCTGGCATGATCCTCCAAAATCCTTTCAGATTTGCTTCTGGTGATTTCTGGTGATAGGTCGAGTCTCGAAAATTCCGAAAAATAATCAATTCTGAACGGCTTCGTGGTAGTCATTCATTCCTCACATAATGAGCCTCCTTTGTACATTCCAATTCGCTCCTGTGGACTTGGAAGAAATCAGTTCCTGAAAAATACTCAAAATGAGAAATTCATCTTGGATGTGCGCGACAGATAAATTGGAGAAGAAATCTTCCTGAAAGACCCGAGGAGTCACTTCTCGTCCTATGGTACAGAGCAGTTCGAGAAAATTACTCCAGATGAGAAAGACATGCCTAATCTGGTATCCTGATCTATTTCTCATGGAAACATCCACCAAAACACAAGTCTATTCTCTCTTCAGCATTTGGTGGCGATTGATCGTGAAAATTGCTAAAAATGAGAAAGTTATAACTGTTAAATGCAATAAATCAGTGACAAATGGAATCATCCCCCAAAAGCCTTTCAGATTCGCTTCTTGGGATTTGGTAGCTATCAGTTCATGATTTGATGAAAATTACTCCAAATGAGACAGTTCTTCCTGATCAATGTTAGTAATTAATGACACTTGGAATCATCCTCCCAAATCCTTTGATAATTAACTCCTGGTGATTGTGAATAAAATCGGCTTGTGAAAATTAGTAGGAAAGAGAAAATTCCTTCCTCACCCATCTTCTGATGAATTTCCCATGGAATCATCCACCGGAAAAACAATTGCATTCTCTCTTGGTGCGTTGGAACAGATCGGTTTGTGCAAATTACTCAAAGAACAAAAATCATTCTTTACAAGCACCTCGTGGTAAAGACTCCGACAATCCAGATTCTCGCCTCCTGAGTTTGTAGAGATTGGTTCATGAAAATTACTAAAAAATCAAACATTTATTACTGATCACTGCATATAATTAGTACCTCATGGAATCATCCTCCAAGACCTTTTAGATACTCTGGTGGTCACTTGGTAGAGACGGGTAGTGTAAATTGCTAAAAATGAGCCCTTCAATACGAATCAGATGTAGCCATTGATGTCTCATGCACGCTTCCTCGAAAAGCCATTCGGATTCTCTCCTGATCCTTTGGTAGAGATGGGTTCATGAAAATTCCAAAAATTCAACAGTAATTACTGATCACTGCTAGTCATTAACTCCATCTGGCATGATCCTCCAAAATCCTTTCAGATTTGCTTCTGGTGATTTCTGGTGATAGGTCGAGTCTCGAAAATTCCGAAAAATAATCAATTCTGAACGGCTTCGTGGTAGTCATTCATTCCTCACATAATGAGCCTCCTTTGTACATTCCAATTCGCTCCTGTGGACTTGGAAGAAATCAGTTCCTGAAATATACTCAAAATGAGAAATTCATCTTGGATGTGCGCGACAGATAAATTGGAGAAGAAATCTTCCTGAAAGACCCGAGGAGTCACTTCTCGTCCTATGGTACAGAGCAGTTCGTGAAAATTACTCCAGATGAGAAAGACATGCCTAATCTGGTATCCTGATCTATTTCTCATGGAAACATCCACCAAAACACAAGTCTATTCTCTCTTCAGCATTTGGTGGCGATTGATCGTGAAAATTGCTAAAAATGAGAAAGTTATAACTGTTAAATGCAATAAATCAGTGACAAATGGAATCATCCCCCAAAAGCCTTTCAGATTCGCTTCTTGGGATTTGGTAGCTATCAGTTCATGATTTGATGAAAATTACTCCAAATGAGACAGTTCTTCCTGATCAATGTTAGTAATTAATGACACTTGGAATCATCCTCCCAAATCCTTTGATAATTAACTCCTGGTGATTGTGAATAAAATCGGCTTGTGAAAATTAGTAGGAAAGAGAAAATTCCTTCCTCACCCGTCTTCTGATGAATTTCCCATGGAATCATCCACCGGAAAAACAATTGCATTCTCTCTTGGTGCGTTGGAACAGATCGGTTTGTGCAAATTACTCAAAGAACGAAAATCATTCTTTACAAGCACCTCGTGGTAAAGACTCCGGCAATCCAGATTCTCGCCTCCTGAGTTTGTAGAGATTGGTTCATGAAAATTACTAAAAAATCAAACATTTATTCCTGATCACTGCATATAATTAGTACCTCATGGAATCATCCTCCAAGACCTTTTAGATACTCTGCTGGTCACTTGGTAGAGACGGGTAGTGTAAATTGCTAAAAATGAGCCCTTCAATACGAATCAGATGTAGCCATTGATGTCTCATGCACGCTTCCTCGAAAAGCCATTCGGATTCTCTCCTGATCCTTTGGTAGAGATGGGTTCATGAAAATTACAAAAATTCAACAGTAATTACTGATCACTGCTAGTCATTAACTCCATCTGGCATGATCCTCCAAAATCCTTTCAGATTTGCTTCTGGTGATTTCTGGTGATAGGTCGAGTCTCGAAAATTCCGAAAAATAATCAATTCTGAACGGCTTCGTGGTAGTCATTCATTCCTCACATAATGAGCCTCCTTTGTACATTCCAATTCGCTCCTGTTGACTTGGAAGAAATCAGTTCCTGAAATATACTCAAAATGAGAAATTCATCTTGGATGTGCGCGACAGATAAATTGGAGAAGAAATCTTCCTGAAAGACCCGAGGAGTCACTTCTCGTCCTATGGTACAGAGCAGTTCGTGAAAATTACTCCAGATGAGAAAGACATGCCTAATCTGGTATCCTGATCTATTTCTCATGGAAACATCCACCAAAACACAAGTCTATTCTCTCTTCAGCATTTGGTGGCGATTGATCGTGAAAATTGCTAAAAATGAGAAAGTTATAACTGTTAAATGCAATAAATCAGTGACAAATGGAATCATCCCCCAAAAGCCTTTCATATTCGCTTCTTGGGATTTGGTAGCTATCAGTTCATGATTTGATGAAAATTACTCCAAATGAGACAGTTCTTCCTGATCAATGTTAGTTATTAATGACACTTGGAATCATCCTCCCAAATCCTTTGATAATTAACTCCTGGTGATTGTGAATAAAATCGGCTTGTGAAAATTAGTAGGAAAGAGAAAATTCCTTCCTCACCCGTCTTCCGATGAATTTCCCATGGAATCATCCACCGGAAAAACAATTGCATTCTCTCTTGGTGCGTTGGAACAGATCGGTTTGTGCAAATTACTCAAAGAACGAAAATCATTCTTTACAAGCACCTCGTGGTAAAGACTCCGGCAATCCAGATTCTCGCCTCCTGAGTTTGTAGAGATTGGTTCATGAAAATTACTAAAAAATCAAACATTTATTACTGATCACTGCATATAATTAGTACCTCATGGAATCATCCTCCAAGACCTTTTAGATACTCTGCTGGTCACTTGGTAGAGACGGGTAGTGTAAATTGCTAAAAATGAGACCTTCAATACGAATCAGATGTAGCCATTGATGTCTCATGCACGCTTCCTCGAAAAGCCATTCGGATTCTCTCCTGATCCTTTGGTAGAGATGGGTTCATGAAAATTACAAAAATTCAACAGTAATTACTGATCACTGCTAGTCATTAACTCCATCTGGCATGATCCTCCAAAATCCTTTCAGATTTGCTTCTGGTGATTTCTGGTGATAGGTCGAGTCTCGAAAATTCCGAAAAATAATCAATTCTGAACGGCTTCGTGGTAGTCATTCATTCCTCACATAATGAGCCTCCTTTGTACATTCCAATTCGCTCCTGTTGACTTGGAAGAAATCAGTTCCTGAAATATACTCAAAATGAGAAATTCATCTTGGATGTGCGCGACAGATAAATTGGAGAAGAAATCTTCCTGAAAGACCCGAGGAGTCACTTCTCGTCCTATGGTACAGAGCAGTTCGTGAAAATTACTCCAGATGAGAAAGACATGCCTAATCTGGTATCCTGATCTATTTCTCATGGAAACATCCACCAAAACACAAGTCTATTCTCTCTTCAGCATTTGGTGGCGATTGATGGTGAAAATTGCTAAAAATGAGAAAGTTATAACTGTTAAATGCAATAAATCAGTGACAAATGGAATCATCCCCCAAAAGCCTTTCAGATTCGCTTCTTGGGATTTGGTAGCTATCAGTTCATGATTTGATGAAAATTACTCCAAATGAGACAGTTCTTCCTGATCAATGTTAGTAATTAATGACACTTGGAATCATCCTCTCAAATCCTTTGATAATTAACTCCTGGTGATTGTGAATAAAATCGGCTTGTGAAAATTAGTAGGAAAGAGAAAATTCCTTCCTCACCCATCTTCTGATGAATTTCCCATGGAATCATCCACCGGAAAAACAATTGCATTCTCTCTTGGTGCGTTGGAACAGATCGGTTTGTGCAAATTACTCAAAGAACGAAAATCATTCTTTACAAGCACCTCGTGGTAAAGACTCCGACAATCCAGATTCTCGCCTCCTGAGTTTGTAGAGATTGGTTCATGAAAATTACTAAAAAATCAAACATTTATTACTGATCACTGCATATAATTAGTACCTCATGGAATCATCCTCCAAGACCTTTTAGATACTCTGCTGGTCACTTGGTAGAGACGGGTAGTGTAAATTGCTAAAAATGAGACCTTCAATACGAATCAGATGTAGCCATTGATGTCTCATGCACGCTTCCTCGAAAAGCCATTCGGATTCTCTCCTGATCCTTTGGTAGAGATGGGTTCATGAAAATTCCAAAAATTCAACAGTAATTACTGATCACTGCTAGTCATTAACTCCATCTGGCATGATCCTCCAAAATCCTTTCAGATTTGCTTCTGGTGATTTCTGGTGATAGGTCGAGTCTCGAAAATTCCGAAAAATAATCAATTCTGAACGGCTTCGTGGTAGTCATTCATTCCTCACATAATGAGCCTCCTTTGTACATTCCAATTCGCTCCTGTTGACTTGGAAGAAATCAGTTCCTGAAATATACTCAAAATGAGAAATTCATCTTGGATGTGCGCGACAGATAAATTGGAGAAGAAATCTTCCTGAAAGACCCGAGGAGTCACTTCTCGTCCTATGGTACAGAGCAGTTCGTGAAAATTACTCCAGATGAGAAAGACATGCCTAATCTGGTATCCTGATCTATTTCTCATGGAAACATCCACCAAAACACAAGTCTATTCTCTCTTCAGCATTTGGTGGCGATTGATCGTGAAAATTGCTAAAAATGAGAAAGTTATAACTGTTAAATGCAATAAATCAGTGACAAATGGAATCATCCCCCAAAAGCCTTTCAGATTCGCTTCTTGGGATTTGGTAGCTATCAGTTCATGATTTGATGAAAATTACTCCAAATGAGACAGTTCTTCCTGATCAATGTTAGTAATTAATGACACTTGGAATCATCCTCCCAAATCCTTTGATAATTAACTCCTGGTGATTGTGAATAAAATCGGCTTGTGAAAATTAGTAGGAAAGAGAAAATTCCTTCCTCACCCGTCTTCTGATGAATTTCCCATGGAATCATCCACCGGAAAAACAATTGCATTCTCTCTTGGTGCGTTGGAACAGATCGGTTTGTGCAAATTACTCAAAGAACGAAAATCATTCTTTACAAGCACCTCGTGGTAAAGACTCCGGCAATCCAGATTCTCGCCTCCTGAGTTTGTAGAGATTGGTTCATGAAAATTACTAAAAAATCAAACATTTATTACTGATCACTGCATATAATTAGTACCTCATGGAATCATCCTCCAAGACCTTTTAGATACTCTGCTGGTCACTTGGTAGAGACGGGTAGTGTAAATTGCTAAAAATGAGACCTTCAATACGAATCAGATGTAGCCATTGATGTCTCATGCACGCTTCCTCGAAAAGCCATTCGGATTCTCTCCTGATCCTTTGGTAGAGATGGGTTCATGAAAATTACAAAAATTCAACAGTAATTACTGATCACTGCTAGTCATTAACTCCATCTGGCATGATCCTCCAAAATCCTTTCAGATTTGCTTCTGGTGATTTCTGGTGATAGGTCGAGTCTCGAAAATTCCGAAAAATAATCAATTCTGAACGGCTTCGTGGTAGTCATTCATTCCTCACATAATGAGCCTCCTTTGTACATTCCAATTCGCTCCTGTTGACTTGGAAGAAATCAGTTCCTGAAATATACTCAAAATGAGAAATTCATCTTGGATGTGCGCGACAGATAAATTGGAGAAGAAATCTTCCTGAAAGACCCGAGGAGTCACTTCTCGTCCTATGGTACAGAGCAGTTCGTGAAAATTACTCCAGATGAGAAAGACATGCCTAATCTGGTATCCTGATCTATTTCTCATGGAAACATCCACCAAAACACAAGTCTATTCTCTCTTCAGCATTTGGTGGCGATTGATCGTGAAAATTGCTAAAAATGAGAAAGTTATAACTGTTAAATGCAATAAATCAGTGACAAATGGAATCATCCCCCAAAAGCCTTTCAGATTCGCTTCTTGGGATTTGGTAGCTATCAGTTCATGATTTGATGAAAATTACTCCAAATGAGACAGTTCTTCCTGATCAATGTTAGTAATTAATGACACTTGGAATCATCCTCCCAAATCCTTTGATAATTAACTCCTGGTGATTGTGAATAAAATCGGCTTGTGAAAATTAGTAGGAAAGAGAAAATTCCTTCCTCACCCGTCTTCCGATGAATTTCCCATGGAATCATCCACCGGAAAAACAATTGCATTCTCTCTTGGTGCGTTGGAACAGATCGGTTTGTGCAAATTACTCAAAGAACGAAAATCATTCTTTACAAGCATCTCGTGGTAAAGACTCCGACAATCCAGATTCTCGCCTCCTGAGTTTGTAGAGATTGGTTCATGAAAATTACTAAAAAATCAAACATTTATTACTGATCACTGCATATAATTAGTACCTCATGGAATCATCCTCCAAGACCTTTTAGATACTCTGCTGGTCACTTGGTAGAGACGGGTAGTGTAAATTGCTAAAAATGAGACCTTCAATACGAATCAGATGTAGCCATTGATGTCTCATGCAAGCTTCCTCGAAAAGCCATTCGGATTCTCTCCTGATCCTTTGGTAGAGATGGGTTCATGAAAATTCCAAAAATTCAACAGTAATTACTGATCACTGCTAGTCATTAACTCCATCTGGCATGATCCTCCAAATTCCTTTCAGATTTGCTTCTGGTGATTTCTGGTGATAGGTCGAGTCTCGAAAATTCCGAAAAATAATCAATTCTGAACGGCTTCGTGGTAGTCATTCATTCCTCACATAATGAGCCTCCTTTGTACATTCCAATTCGCTCCTGTTGACTTGGAAGAAATCAGTTCCTGAAATATACTCAAAATGAGAAATTCATCTTGGATCTGCGCGACAGATAAATTGGAGAAGAAATCTTCCTGAAAGACCCGAGGAGTCACTTCTCGTCCTATGGTACAGAGCAGTTCGTGAAAATTACTCCAGATGAGAAAGACATGCCTAATCTGGTATCCTGATCTATTTCTCATGGAAACATCCACCAAAACACAAGTCTATTCTCTCTTCAGCATTTGGTGGCGATTGATCGTGAAAATTGCTAAAAATGAGAAAGTTATAACTGTTAAATGCAATAAATCAGTGACAAATGGAATCATCCCCCAAAAGCCTTTCAGATTCGCTTCTTGGGATTTGGTAGCTATCAGTTCATGATTTGATGAAAATTACTCCAAATGAGACAGTTCTTCCTGATCAATGTTAGTAATTAATGACACTTGGAATCATCCTCCCAAATCCTTTGATAATTAACTCCTGGTGATTGTGAATAAAATCGGCTTGTGAAAATTAGTAGGAAAGAGAAAATTCCTTCCTCACCCGTCTTCTGATGAATTTCCCATGGAATCATCCACCGGAAAAACAATTGCATTCTCTCTTGGTGCGTTGGAACAGATCGGTTTGTGCAAATTACTCAAAGAACGAAAATCATTCTTTACAAGCACCTCGTGGTAAAGACTCCGGCAATCCAGATTCTCGCCTCCTGAGTTTGTAGAGATTGGTTCATGAAAATTACTAAAAAATCAAACATTTATTCCTGATCACTGCATATAATTAGTACCTCATGGAATCATCCTCCAAGACCTTTTAGATACTCTGCTGGTCACTTGGTAGAGACGGGTAGTGTAAATTGCTAAAAATGAGATCTTCAATACGAATCAGATGTAGCCATTGATGTCTCATGCACGCTTCCTCGAAAAGCCATTCGGATTCTCTCCTGATCCTTTGGTAGAGATGGGTTCATGAAAATTCCAAAAATTCAACAGTAATTACTGATCACTGCTAGTCATTAACTCCATCTGGCATGATCCTCCAAAATCCTTTCAGATTTGCTTCTGGTGATTTCTGGTGATAGGTCGAGTCTCGAAAATTCCGAAAAATAATCAATTCTGAACGGCTTCGTGGTAGTCATTCCTTCCTCACATAATGAGCCTCCTTTGTACATTCCAATTCGCTCCTGTTGACTTGGAAGAAATCAGTTCCTGAAATATACTCAAAATGAGAAATTCATCTTGGATGTGCGCGACAGATAAATTGGAGAAGAAATCTTCCTGAAAGACCCGAGGAGTCACTTCTCGTCCTATGGTACAGAGCAGTTCGTGAAAATTACTCCAGATGAGAAAGACATGCCTAATCTGGTATCCTGATCTATTTCTCATGGAAACATCCACCAAAACACAAGTCTATTCTCTCTTCAGCATTTGGTGGCGATTGATCGTGAAAATTGCTAAAAATGAGAAAGTTATAACTGTTAAATGCAATAAATCAGTGACAAATGGAATCATCCCCCAAAAGCCTTTCATATTCGCTTCTTGGGATTTGGTAGCTATCAGTTCATGATTTGATGAAAATTACTCCAAATGAGACAGTTCTTCCTGATCAATGTTAGTTATTAATGACACTTGGAATCATCCTCCCAAATCCTTTGATAATTAACTCCTGGTGATTGTGAATAAAATCGGCTTGTGAAAATTAGTAGGAAAGAGAAAATTCCTTCCTCACCCGTCTTCCGATGAATTTCCCATGGAATCATCCACCGGAAAAACAATTGCATTCTCTCTTGGTGCGTTGGAACAGATCGGTTTGTGCAAATTACTCAAAGAACGAAAATCATTCTTTACAAGCACCTCGTGGTAAAGACTCCGGCAATCCAGATTCTCGCCTCCTGAGTTTGTAGAGATTGGTTCATGAAAATTACTAAAAAATCAAACATTTATTACTGATCACTGCATATAATTAGTACCTCATGGAATCATCCTCCAAGACCTTTTAGATACTCTGCTGGTCACTTGGTAGAGACGGGTAGTGTAAATTGCTAAAAATGAGACCTTCAATACGAATCAGATGTAGCCATTGATGTCTCATGCACGCTTCCTCGAAAAGCCATTCGGATTCTCTCCTGATCCTTTGGTAGAGATGGGTTCATGAAAATTACAAAAATTCAACAGTAATTACTGATCACTGCTAGTCATTAACTCCATCTGGCATGATCCTCCAAAATCCTTTCAGATTTGCTTCTGGTGATTTCTGGTGATAGGTCGAGTCTCGAAAATTCCGAAAAATAATCAATTCTGAACGGCTTCGTGGTAGTCATTCATTCCTCACATAATGAGCCTCCTTTGTACATTCCAATTCGCTCCTGTTGACTTGGAAGAAATCAGTTCCTGAAATATACTCAAAATGAGAAATTCATCTTGGATGTGCGCGACAGATAAATTGGAGAAGAAATCTTCCTGAAAGACCCGAGGAGTCACTTCTCGTCCTATGGTACAGAGCAGTTCGTGAAAATTACTCCAGATGAGAAAGACATGCCTAATCTGGTATCCTGATCTATTTCTCATGGAAACATCCACCAAAACACAAGTCTATTCTCTCTTCAGCATTTGGTGGCGATTGATCGTGAAAATTGCTAAAAATGAGAAAGTTATAACTGTTAAATGCAATAAATCAGTGACAAATGGAATCATCCCCCAAAAGCCTTTCAGATTCGCTTCTTGGGATTTGGTAGCTATCAGTTCATGATTTGATGAAAATTACTCCAAATGAGACCGTTCTTCCTGATCAATGTTAGTAATTAATGACACTTGGAATCATCCTCTCAAATCCTTTGATAATTAACTCCTGGTGATTGTGAATAAAATCGGCTTGTGAAAATTAGTAGGAAAGAGAAAATTCCTTCCTCACCCATCTTCTGATGAATTTCCCATGGAATCATCCACCGGAAAAACAATTGCATTCTCTCTTGGTGCGTTGGAACAGATCGGTTTGTGCAAATTACTCAAAGAACGAAAATCATTCTTTACAAGCACCTCGTGGTAAAGACTCCGACAATCCAGATTCTCGCCTCCTGAGTTTGTAGAGATTGGTTCATGAAAATTACTAAAAAATCAAACATTTATTACTGATCACTGCATATAATTAGTACCTCATGGAATCATCCTCCAAGACCTTTTAGATACTCTGCTGGTCACTTGGTAGAGACGGGTAGTGTAAATTGCTAAAAATGAGACCTTCAATACGAATCAGATGTAGCCATTGATGTCTCATGCACGCTTCCTCGAAAAGCCATTCGGATTCTCTCCTGATCCTTTGGTAGAGATGGGTTCATGAAAATTCCAAAAATTCAACAGTAATTACTGATCACTGCTAGTCATTAACTCCATCTGGCATGATCCTCCAAAATCCTTTCAGATTTGCTTCTGGTGATTTCTGGTGATAGGTCGAGTCTCGAAAATTCCGAAAAATAATCAATTCTGAACGGCTTCGTGGTAGTCATTCATTCCTCACATAATGAGCCTCCTTTGTACATTCCAATTCGCTCCTGTTGACTTGGAAGAAATCAGTTCCTGAAATATACTCAAAATGAGAAATTCATCTTGGATGTGCGCGACAGATAAATTGGAGAAGAAATCTTCCTGAAAGACCCGAGGAGTCACTTCTCGTCCTATGGTACAGAGCAGTTCGTGAAAATTACTCCAGATGAGAAAGACATGCCTAATCTGGTATCCTGATCTATTTCTCATGGAAACATCCACCAAAACACAAGTCTATTCTCTCTTCAGCATTTGGTGGCGATTGATCGTGAAAATTGCTAAAAATGAGAAAGTTATAACTGTTAAATGCAATAAATCAGTGACAAATGGAATCATCCCCCAAAAGCCTTTCAGATTCGCTTCTTGGGATTTGGTAGCTATCAGTTCATGATTTGATGAAAATTACTCCAAATGAGACAGTTCTTCCTGATCAATGTTAGTAATTAATGACACTTGGAATCATCCTCCCAAATCCTTTGATAATTAACTCCTGGTGATTGTGAATAAAATCGGCTTGTGAAAATTAGTAGGAAAGAGAAAATTCCTTCCTCACCCGTCTTCTGATGAATTTCCCATGGAATCATCCACCGGAAAAACAATTGCATTCTCTCTTGGTGCGTTGGAACAGATCGGTTTGTGCAAATTACTCAAAGAACGAAAATCATTCTTTACAAGCACCTCGTGGTAAAGACTCCGGCAATCCAGATTCTCGCCTCCTGAGTTTGTAGAGATTGGTTCATGAAAATTACTAAAAAATCAAACATTTATTACTGATCACTGCATATAATTAGTACCTCATGGAATCATCCTCCAAGACCTTTTAGATACTCTGCTGGTCACTTGGTAGAGACGGGTAGTGTAAATTGCTAAAAATGAGACCTTCAATACGAATCAGATGTAGCCATTGATGTCTCATGCACGCTTCCTCGAAAAGCCATTCGGATTCTCTCCTGATCCTTTGGTAGAGATGGGTTCATGAAAATTACAAAAATTCAACAGTAATTACTGATCACTGCTAGTCATTAACTCCATCTGGCATGATCCTCCAAAATCCTTTCAGATTTGCTTCTGGTGATTTCTGGTGATAGGTCGAGTCTCGAAAATTCCGAAAAATAATCAATTCTGAACGGCTTCGTGGTAGTCATTCATTCCTCACATAATGAGCCTCCTTTGTACATTCCAATTCGCTCCTGTTGACTTGGAAGAAATCAGTTCCTGAAATATACTCAAAATGAGAAATTCATCTTGGATGTGCGCGACAGATAAATTGGAGAAGAAATCTTCCTGAAAGACCCGAGGAGTCACTTCTCGTCCTATGGTACAGAGCAGTTCGTGAAAATTACTCCAGATGAGAAAGACATGCCTAATCTGGTATCCTGATCTATTTCTCATGGAAACATCCACCAAAACACAAGTCTATTCTCTCTTCAGCATTTGGTGGCGATTGATCGTGAAAATTGCTAAAAATGAGAAAGTTATAACTGTTAAATGCAATAAATCAGTGACAAATGGAATCATCCCCCAAAAGCCTTTCAGATTCGCTTCTTGGGATTTGGTAGCTATCAGTTCATGATTTGATGAAAATTACTCCAAATGAGACAGTTCTTCCTGATCAATGTTAGTAATTAATGACACTTGGAATCATCCTCCCAAATCCTTTGATAATTAACTCCTGGTGATTGTGAATAAAATCGGCTTGTGAAAATTAGTAGGAAAGAGAAAATTCCTTCCTCACCCGTCTTCCGATGAATTTCCCATGGAATCATCCACCGGAAAAACAATTGCATTCTCTCTTGGTGCGTTGGAACAGATCGGTTTGTGCAAATTACTCAAAGAACGAAAATCATTCTTTACAAGCACCTCGTGGTAAAGACTCCGACAATCCAGATTCTCGCCTCCTGAGTTTGTAGAGATTGGTTCATGAAAATTACTAAAAAATCAAACATTTATTACTGATCACTGCATATAATTAGTACCTCATGGAATCATCCTCCAAGACCTTTTAGATACTCTGGTGGTCACTTGGTAGAGACGGGTAGTGTAAATTGCTAAAAATGAGACCTTCAATACGAATCAGATGTAGCCATTGATGTCTCATGCACGCTTCCTCGAAAAGCCATTCGGATTCTCTCCTGATCCTTTGGTAGAGATGGGTTCATGAAAATTCCAAAAATTCAACAGTAATTACTGATCACTGCTAGTCATTAACTCCATCTGGCATGATCCTCCAAAATCCTTTCAGATTTGCTTCTGGTGATTTCTGGTGATAGGTCGAGTCTCGAAAATTCCGAAAAATAATCAATTCTGAACGGCTTCGTGGTAGTCATTCATTCCTCACATAATGAGCCTCCTTTGTACATTCCAATTCGCTCCTGTTGACTTGGAAGAAATCAGTTCCTGAAATATACTCAAAATGAGAAATTCATCTTGGATCTGCGCGACAGATAAATTGGAGAAGAAATCTTCCTGAAAGACCCGAGGAGTCACTTCTCGTCCTATGGTACAGAGCAGTTCGTGAAAATTACTCCAGATGAGAAAGACATGCCTAATCTGGTATCCTGATCTATTTCTCATGGAAACATCCACCAAAACACAAGTCTATTCTCTCTTCAGCATTTGGTGGCGATTGATGGTGAAAATTGCTAAAAATGAGAAAGTTATAACTGTTAAATGCAATAAATCAGTGACAAATGGAATCATCCCCCAAAAGCCTTTCAGATTCGCTTCTTGGGATTTGGTAGCTATCAGTTCATGATTTGATGAAAATTACTCCAAATGAGACAGTTCTTCCTGATCAATGTTAGTTATTAATGACACTTGGAATCATCCTCCCAAATCCTTTGATAATTAACTCCTGGTGATTGTGAATAAAATCGGCTTGTGAAAATTAGTAGGAAAGAGAAAATTCCTTCCTCACCCGTCTTCCGATGAATTTCCCATGGAATCATCCACCGGAAAAACAATTGCATTCTCTCTTGGTGCGTTGGAACAGATCGGTTTGTGCAAATTACTCAAAGAACGAAAATCATTCTTTACAAGCACCTCGTGGTAAAGACTCCGGCAATCCAGATTCTCGCCTCCTGAGTTTGTAGAGATTGGTTCATGAAAATTACTAAAAAATCAAACATTTATTCCTGATCACTGCATATAATTAGTACCTCATGGAATCATCCTCCAAGACCTTTTAGATACTCTGCTGGTCACTTGGTAGAGACGGGTAGTGTAAATTGCTAAAAATGAGCCCTTCAATACGAATCAGATGTAGCCATTGATGTCTCATGCACGCTTCCTCGAAAAGCCATTCGGATTCTCTCCTGATCCTTTGGTAGAGATGGGTTCATGAAAATTACAAAAATTCAACAGTAATTACTGATCACTGCTAGTCATTAACTCCATCTGGCATGATCCTCCAAAATCCTTTCAGATTTGCTTCTGGTGATTTCTGGTGATAGGTCGAGTCTCGAAAATTCCGAAAAATAATCAATTCTGAACGGCTTCGTGGTAGTCATTCATTCCTCACATAATGAGCCTCCTTTGTACATTCCAATTCGCTCCTGTTGACTTGGAAGAAATCAGTTCCTGAAATATACTCAAAATGAGAAATTCATCTTGGATGTGCGCGACAGATAAATTGGAGAAGAAATCTTCCTGAAAGACCCGAGGAGTCACTTCTCGTCCTATGGTACAGAGCAGTTCGTGAAAATTACTCCAGATGAGAAAGACATGCCTAATCTGGTATCCTGATCTATTTCTCATGGAAACATCCACCAAAACACAAGTCTATTCTCTCTTCAGCATTTGGTGGCGATTGATCGTGAAAATTGCTAAAAATGAGAAAGTTATAACTGTTAAATGCAATAAATCAGTGACAAATGGAATCATCCCCCAAAAGCCTTTCAGATTCGCTTCTTGGGATTTGGTAGCTATCAGTTCATGATTTGATGAAAATTACTCCAAATGAGACAGTTCTTCCTGATCAATGTTAGTTATTAATGACACTTGGAATCATCCTCCCAAATCCTTTGATAATTAACTCCTGGTGATTGTGAATAAAATCGGCTTGTGAAAATTAGTAGGAAAGAGAAAATTCCTTCCTCACCCGTCTTCCGATGAATTTCCCATGGAATCATCCACCGGAAAAACAATTGCATTCTCTCTTGGTGCGTTGGAACAGATCGGTTTGTGCAAATTACTCAAAGAACGAAAATCATTCTTTACAAGCACCTCGTGGTAAAGACTCCGGCAATCCAGATTCTCGCCTCCTGAGTTTGTAGAGATCGGTTCATGAAAATTACTAAAAAATCAAACATTTATTACTGATCACTGCATATAATTAGTACCTCATGGAATCATCCTCCAAGACCTTTTAGATACTCTGCTGGTCACTTGGTAGAGATGGGTAGTGTAAATTGCTAAAAATGAGCCCTTCAATACGAATCAGATGTAGCCATTGATGTCTCATGCACGCTTCCTCGAAAAGCCATTCGGATTCTCTCCTGATCCTTTGGTAGAGATGGGTTCATGAAAATTACAAAAATTCAACAGTAATTACTGATCACTGCTAGTCATTAACTCCATCTGGCATGATCCTCCAAAATCCTTTCAGATTTGCTTCTGGTGATTTCTGGTGATAGGTCGAGTCTCGAAAATTCCGAAAAATAATCAATTCTGAACGGCTTCGTGGTAGTCATTCATTCCTCACATAATGAGCCTCCTTTGTACATTCCAATTCGCTCCTGTTGACTTGGAAGAAATCAGTTCCTGAAATATACTCAAAATGAGAAATTCATCTTGGATGTGCGCGACAGATAAATTGGAGAAGAAATCTTCCTGAAAGACCCGAGGAGTCACTTCTCGTCCTATGGTACAGAGCAGTTCGTGAAAATTATTCCAGATGAGAAAGACATGCCTAATCTGGTATCCTGATCTATTTCTCATGGAAACATCCACCAAAACACAAGTCTATTCTCTCTTCAGCATTTGGTGGCGATTGATCGTGAAAATTGCTAAAAATGAGAAAGTTATAACTGTTAAATGCAATAAATCAGTGACAAATGGAATCATCCCCCAAAAGCCTTTCAGATTCGCTTCTTGGGATTTGGTAGCTATCAGTTCATGATTTGATGAAAATTACTCCAAATGAGACAGTTCTTCCTGATCAATGTTAGTTATTAATGACACTTGGAATCATCCTCCCAAATCCTTTGATAATTAACTCCTGGTGATTGTGAATAAAATCGGCTTGTGAAAATTAGTAGGAAAGAGAAAATTCCTTCCTCACCCGTCTTCCGATGAATTTCCCATGGAATCATCCACCGGAAAAACAATTGCATTCTCTCTTGGTGCGTTGGAACAGATCGGTTTGTGCAAATTACTCAAAGAACGAAAATCATTCTTTACAAGCACCTCGTGGTAAAGACTCCGGCAATCCAGATTCTCGCCTCCTGAGTTTGTAGAGATCGGTTCATGAAAATTACTAAAAAATCAAACATTTATTCCTGATCACTGCATATAATTAGTACCTCATGGAATCATCCTCCAAGACCTTTTAGATACTCTGCTGGTCACTTGGTAGAGATGGGTAGTGTAAATTGCTAAAAATGAGCCCTTCAATACGAATCAGATGTAGCCATTGATGTCTCATGCACGCTTCCTCGAAAAGCCATTCGGATTCTCTCCTGATCCTTTGGTAGAGATGGGTTCATGAAAATTACAGAAATTCAACAGTAATTACTGATCACTGCTAGTCATTAACTCCATCTGGCATGATCCTCCAAAATCCTTTCAGATTTGCTTCTGGTGATTTCTGGTGATAGGTCGAGTCTCGAAAATTCCGAAAAATAATCAATTCTGAACGGCTTCGTGGTAGTCATTCATTCCTCACATAATGAGCCTCCTTTGTACATTCCAATTCGCTCCTGTTGACTTGGAAGAAATCAGTTCCTGAAATATACTCAAAATGAGAAATTCATCTTGGATGTGCGCGACAGATAAATTGGAGAAGAAATCTTCCTGAAAGACCCGAGGAGTCACTTCTCGTCCTATGGTACAGAGCAGTTCGTGAAAATTATTCCAGATGAGAAAGACATGCCTAATCTGGTATCCTGATCTATTTCTCATGGAAACATCCACCAAAACACAAGTCTATTCTCTCTTCAGCATTTGGTGGCGATTGATCGTGAAAATTGCTAAAAATGAGAAAGTTATAACTGTTAAATGCAATAAATCAGTGACAAATGGAATCATCCCCCAAAAGCCTTTCAGATTCGCTTCTTGGGATTTGGTAGCTATCAGTTCATGATTTGATGAAAATTACTCCAAATGAGACAGTTCTTCCTGATCAATGTTAGTTATTAATGACACTTGGAATCATCCTCCCAAATCCTTTGATAATTAACTCCTGGTGATTGTGAATAAAATCGGCTTGTGAAAATTAGTAGGAAAGAGAAAATTCCTTCCTCACCCGTCTTCTGATGAATTTCCCATGGAATCATCCACCGGAAAAACAATTGCATTCTCTCTTGGTGCGTTGGAACAGATCGGTTTGTGCAAATTACTCAAAGAACGAAAATCATTCTTTACAAGCACCTCGTGGTAAAGACTCCGGCAATCCAGATTCTCGCCTCCTGAGTTTGTAGAGATCGGTTCATGAAAATTACTAAAAAATCAAACATTTATTACTGATCACTGCATATAATTAGTACCTCATGGAATCATCCTCCAAGACCTTTTAGATACTCTGCTGGTCACTTGGTAGAGATGGGTAGTGTAAATTGCTAAAAATGAGCCCTTCAATACGAATCAGATGTAGCCATTGATGTCTCATGCACGCTTCCTCGAAAAGCCATTCGGATTCTCTCCTGATCCTTTGGTAGAGATGGGTTCATGAAAATTACAAAAATTCAACAGTAATTACTGATCACTGCTAGTCATTAACTCCATCTGGCATGATCCTCCAAAATCCTTTCAGATTTGCTTCTGGTGATTTCTGGTGATAGGTCGAGTCTCAAAAATTCCGAAAAATAATCAATTCTGAACGGCTTCGTGGTAGTCATTCATTCCTCACATAATGAGCCTCCTTTGTACATTCCAATTCGCTCCTGTTGACTTGGAAGAAATCAGTTCCTGAAATATACTCAAAATGAGAAATTCATCTTGGATGTGCGCGACAGATAAATTGGAGAAGAAATCTTCCTGAAAGACCCGAGGAGTCACTTCTCGTCCTATGGTACAGAGCAGTTCGTGAAAATTATTCCAGATGAGAAAGACATGCCTAATCTGGTATCCTGATCTATTTCTCATGGAAACATCCACCAAAACACAAGTCTATTCTCTCTTCAGCATTTGGTGGCGATTGATGGTGAAAATTGCTAAAAATGAGAAAGTTATAACTGTTAAATGCAATAAATCAGTGACAAATGGAATCATCCCCCAAAAGCCTTTCAGATTCGCTTCTTGGGATTTGGTAGCTATCAGTTCATGATTTGATGAAAATTACTCCAAATGAGACAGTTCTTCCTGATCAATGTTAGTTATTAATGACACTTGGAATCATCCTCCCAAATCCTTTGATAATTAACTCCTGGTGATTGTGAATAAAATCGGCTTGTGAAAATTAGTAGGAAAGAGAAAATTCCTTCCTCACCCGTCTTCCGATGAATTTCCCATGGAATCATCCACCGGAAAAACAATTGCATTCTCTCTTGGTGCGTTGGAACAGATCGGTTTGTGCAAATTACTCAAAGAACGAAAATCATTCTTTACAAGCACCTCGTGGTAAAGACTCCGGCAATCCAGATTCTCGCCTCCTGAGTTTGTAGAGATCGGTTCATGAAAATTACTAAAAAATCAAACATTTATTACTGATCACTGCATATAATTAGTACCTCATGGAATCATCCTCCAAGACCTTTTAGATACTCTGCTGGTCACTTGGTAGAGATGGGTAGTGTAAATTGCTAAAAATGAGCCCTTCAATACGAATCAGATGTAGCCATTGATGTCTCATGCACGCTTCCTCGAAAAGCCATTCGGATTCTCTCCTGATCCTTTGGTAGAGATGGGTTCATGAAAATTCCAAAAATTCAACAGTAATTACTGATCACTGCTAGTCATTAACTCCATCTGGCATGATCCTCCAAAATCCTTTCAGATTTGCTTCTGGTGATTTCTGGTGATAGGTCGAGTCTCGAAAATTCCGAAAAATAATCAATTCTGAACGGCTTCGTGGTAGTCATTCATTCCTCACATAATGAGCCTCCTTTGTACATTCCAATTCGCTCCTGTTGACTTGGAAGAAATCAGTTCCTGAAATATACTCAAAATGAGAAATTCATCTTGGATGTGCGCGACAGATAAATTGGAGAAGAAATCTTCCTGAAAGACCCGAGGAGTCACTTCTCGTCCTATGGTACAGAGCAGTTCGTGAAAATTATTCCAGATGAGAAAGACATGCCTAATCTGGTATCCTGATCTATTTCTCATGGAAACATCCACCAAAACACAAGTCTATTCTCTCTTCAGCATTTGGTGGCGATTGATCGTGAAAATTGCTAAAAATGAGAAAGTTATAACTGTTAAATGCAATAAATCAGTGACAAATGGAATCATCCCCCAAAAGCCTTTCAGATTCGCTTCTTGGGATTTGGTAGCTATCAGTTCATGATTTGATGAAAATTACTCCAAATGAGACAGTTCTTCCTGATCAATGTTAGTAATTAATGACACTTGGAATCATCCTCCCAAATCCTTTGATAATTAACTCCTGGTGATTGTGAATAAAATCGGCTTGTGAAAATTAGTAGGAAAGAGAAAATTCCTTCCTCACCCGTCTTCCGATGAATTTCCCATGGAATCATCCACCGGAAAAACAATTGCATTCTCTCTTGGTGCGTTGGAACAGATCGGTTTGTGCAAATTACTCAAAGAACGAAAATCATTCTTTACAAGCACCTCGTGGTAAAGACTCCGGCAATCCAGATTCTCGCCTCCTGAGTTTGTAGAGATCGGTTCATGAAAATTACTAAAAAATCAAACATTTATTACTGATCACTGCATATAATTAGTACCTCATGGAATCATCCTCCAAGACCTTTTAGATACTCTGCTGGTCACTTGGTAGAGATGGGTAGTGTAAATTGCTAAAAATGAGCCCTTCAATACGAATCAGATGTAGCCATTGATGTCTCATGCACGCTTCCTCGAAAAGCCATTCGGATTCTCTCCTGATCCTTTGGTAGAGATGGGTTCATGAAAATTACAAAAATTCAACAGTAATTACTGATCACTGCTAGTCATTAACTCCATCTGGCATGATCCTCCAAAATCCTTTCAGATTTGCTTCTGGTGATTTCTGGTGATAGGTCGAGTCTCGAAAATTCCGAAAAATAATCAATTCTGAACGGCTTCGTGGTAGTCATTCATTCCTCACATAATGAGCCTCCTTTGTACATTCCAATTCGCTCCTGTTGACTTGGAAGAAATCAGTTCCTGAAATATACTCAAAATGAGAAATTCATCTTGGATGTGCGCGACAGATAAATTGGAGAAGAAATCTTCCTGAAAGACCCGAGGAGTCACTTCTCGTCCTATGGTACAGAGCAGTTCGTGAAAATTATTCCAGATGAGAAAGACATGCCTAATCTGGTATCCTGATCTATTTCTCATGGAAACATCCACCAAAACACAAGTCTATTCTCTCTTCAGCATTTGGTGGCGATTGATGGTGAAAATTGCTAAAAATGAGAAAGTTATAACTGTTAAATGCAATAAATCAGTGACAAATGGAATCATCCCCCAAAAGCCTTTCAGATTCGCTTCTTGGGATTTGGTAGCTATCAGTTCATGATTTGATGAAAATTACTCCAAATGAGACAGTTCTTCCTGATCAATGTTAGTAATTAATGACACTTGGAATCATCCTCCCAAATCCTTTGATAATTAACTCCTGGTGATTGTGAATAAAATCGGCTTGTGAAAATTAGTAGGAAAGAGAAAATTCCTTCCTCACCCGTCTTCCGATGTATTTCCCATGGAATCATCCACCGGAAAAACAATTGCATTCTCTCTTGGTGCGTTGGAACAGATCGGTTTGTGCAAATTACTCAAAGAACGAAAATCATTCTTTACAAGCACCTCGTGGTAAAGACTCCGGCAATCCAGATTCTCGCCTCCTGAGTTTGTAGAGATCGGTTCATGAAAATTACTAAAAAATCAAACATTTATTCCTGATCACTGCATATAATTAGTACCTCATGGAATCATCCTCCAAGACCTTTTAGATACTCTGCTGGTCACTTGGTAGAGACGGGTAGTGTAAATTGCTAAAAATGAGCCCTTCAATACGAATCAGATGTAGCCATTGATGTCTCATGCACGCTTCCTCGAAAAGCCATTCGGATTCTCTCCTGATCCTTTGGTAGAGATGGGTTCATGAAAATTACAAAAATTCAACAGTAATTACTGATCACTGCTAGTCATTAACTCCATCTGGCATGATCCTCCAAAATCCTTTCAGATTTGCTTCTGGTGATTTCTGGTGATAGGTCGAGTCTCGAAAATTCCGAAAAATAATCAATTCTGAACGGCTTCGTGGTAGTCATTCATTCCTCACATAATGAGCCTCCTTTGTACATTCCAATTCGCTCCTGTTGACTTGGAAGAAATCAGTTCCTGAAATATACTCAAAATGAGAAATTCATCTTGGATGTGCGCGACAGATAAATTGGAGAAGAAATCTTCCTGAAAGACCCGAGGAGTCACTTCTCGTCCTATGGTACAGAGCAGTTCGTGAAAATTACTCCAGATGAGAAAGACATGCCTAATCTGGTATCCTGATCTATTTCTCATGGAAACATCCACCAAAACACAAGTCTATTCTCTCTTCAGCATTTGGTGGCGATTGATGGTGAAAATTGCTAAAAATGAGAAAGTTATAACTGTTAAATGCAATAAATCAGTGACAAATGGAATCATCCCCCAAAAGCCTTTCAGATTCGCTTCTTGGGATTTGGTAGCTATCAGTTCATGATTTGATGAAAATTACTCCAAATGAGACAGTTCTTCCTGATCAATGTTAGTTATTAATGACACTTGGAATCATCCTCCCAAATCCTTTGATAATTAACTCCTGGTGATTGTGAATAAAATCGGCTTGTGAAAATTAGTAGGAAAGAGAAAATTCCTTCCTCACCCGTCTTCCGATGAATTTCCCATGGAATCATCCACCGGAAAAACAATTGCATTCTCTCTTGGTGCGTTGGAACAGATCGGTTTGTGCAAATTACTCAAAGAACGAAAATCATTCTTTACAAGCACCTCGTGGTAAAGACTCCGGCAATCCAGATTCTCGCCTCCTGAGTTTGTAGAGATCGGTTCATGAAAATTACTAAAAAATCAAACATTTATTCCTGATCACTGCATATAATTAGTACCTCATGGAATCATCCTCCAAGACCTTTTAGATACTCTGCTGGTCACTTGGTAGAGACGGGTAGTGTAAATTGCTAAAAATGAGCCCTTCAATACGAATCAGATGTAGCCATTGATGTCTCATGCACGCTTCCTCGAAAAGCCATTCGGATTCTCTCCTGATCCTTTGGTAGAGATGGGTTCATGAAAATTACAAAAATTCAACAGTAATTACTGATCACTGCTAGTCATTAACTCCATCTGGCATGATCCTCCAAAATCCTTTCAGATTTGCTTCTGGTGATTGCTGGTGATAGGTCGAGTCTCGAAAATTCCGAAAAATAATCAATTCTGAACGGCTTCGTGGTAGTCATTCATTCCTCACATAATGAGCCTCCTTTGTACATTCCAATTCGCTCCTGTTGACTTGGAAGAAATCAGTTCCTGAAATATACTCAAAATGAGAAATTCATCTTGGATGTGCGCGACAGATAAATTGGAGAAGAAATCTTCCTGAAAGACCCGAGGAGTCACTTCTCGTCCTATGGTACAGAGCAGTTCGTGAAAATTACTCCAGATGAGAAAGACATGCCTAATCTGGTATCCTGATCTATTTCTCATGGAAACATCCACCAAAACACAAGTCTATTCTCTCTTCAGCATTTGGTGGCGATTGATGGTGAAAATTGCTAAAAATGAGAAAGTTATAACTGTTAAATGCAATAAATCAGTGACAAATGGAATCATCCCCCAAAAGCCTTTCAGATTCGCTTCTTGGGATTTGGTAGCTATCAGTTCATGATTTGATGAAAATTACTCCAAATGAGACAGTTCTTCCTGATCAATGTTAGTTATTAATGACACTTGGAATCATCCTCCCAAATCCTTTGATAATTAACTCCTGGTGATTGTGAATAAAATCGGCTTGTGAAAATTAGTAGGAAAGAGAAAATTCATTCCTCACCCGTCTTCCGATGTATTTCCCATGGAATCATCCACCGGAAAAACAATTGCATTCTCTCTTGGTGCGTTGGAACAGATCGGTTTGTGCAAATTACTCAAAGAACGAAAATCATTCTTTACAAGCACCTCGTGGTAAAGACTCCGGCAATCCAGATTCTCGCCTCCTGAGTTTGTAGAGATTGGTTCATGAAAATTACTAAAAAATCAAACATTTATTCCTGATCACTGCATATAATTAGTACCTCATGGAATCATCCTCCAAGACCTTTTAGATACTCTGCTGGTCACTTGGTAGAGACGGGTAGTGTAAATTGCTAAAAATGAGCCCTTCAATACGAATCAGATGTAGCCATTGATGTCTCATGCACGCTTCCTCGAAAAGCCATTCGGATTCTCTCCTGATCCTTTGGTAGAGATGGGTTCATGAAAATTACAAAAATTCAACAGTAATTACTGATCACTGCTAGTCATTAACTCCATCTGGCATGATCCTCCAAAATCCTTTCAGATTTGCTTCTGGTGATTTCTGGTGATAGGTCGAGTCTCGAAAATTCCGAAAAATAATCAATTCTGAACGGCTTCGTGGTAGTCATTCATTCCTCACATAATGAGCCTCCTTTGTACATTCCAATTCGCTCCTGTTGACTTGGAAGAAATCAGTTCCTGAAATATACTCAAAATGAGAAATTCATCTTGGATGTGCGCGACAGATAAATTGGAGAAGAAATCTTCCTGAAAGACCCGAGGAGTCACTTCTCGTCCTATGGTACAGAGCAGTTCGTGAAAATTACTCCAGATGAGAAAGACATGCCTAATCTGGTATCCTGATCTATTTCTCATGGAAACATCCACCAAAACACAAGTCTATTCTCTCTTCAGCATTTGGTGGCGATTGATCGTGAAAATTGCTAAAAATGAGAAAGTTATAACTGTTAAATGCAATAAATCAGTGACAAATGGAATCATCCCCCAAAAGCCTTTCAGATTCGCTTCTTGGGATTTGGTAGCTATCAGTTCATGATTTGATGAAAATTACTCCAAATGAGACAGTTCTTCCTGATCAATGTTAGTTATTAATGACACTTGGAATCATCCTCCCAAATCCTTTGATAATTAACTCCTGGTGATTGTGAATAAAATCGGCTTGTGAAAATTAGTAGGAAAGAGAAAATTCCTTCCTCACCCGTCTTCCGATGAATTTCCCATGGAATCATCCACCGGAAAAACAATTGCATTCTCTCTTGGTGCGTTGGAACAGATCGGTTTGTGCAAATTACTCAAAGAACGAAAATCATTCTTTACAAGCACCTCGTGGTAAAGACTCCGGCAATCCAGATTCTCGCCTCCTGAGTTTGTAGAGATCGGTTCATGAAAATTACTAAAAAATCAAACATTTATTACTGATCACTGCATATAATTAGTACCTCATGGAATCATCCTCCAAGACCTTTTAGATACTCTGCTGGTCACTTGGTAGAGATGGGTAGTGTAAATTGCTAAAAATGAGCCCTTCAATACGAATCAGATGTAGCCATTGATGTCTCATGCACGCTTCCTCGAAAAGCCATTCGGATTCTCTCCTGATCCTTTGGTAGAGATGGGTTCATGAAAATTACAAAAATTCAACAGTAATTACTGATCACTGCTAGTCATTAACTCCATCTGGCATGATCCTCCAAAATCCTTTCAGATTTGCTTCTGGTGATTTCTGGTGATAGGTCGAGTCTCGAAAATTCCGAAAAATAATCAATTCTGAACGGCTTCGTGGTAGTCATTCATTCCTCACATAATGAGCCTCCTTTGTACATTCCAATTCGCTCCTGTTGACTTGGAAGAAATCAGTTCCTGAAATATACTCAAAATGAGAAATTCATCTTGGATGTGCGCGACAGATAAATTGGAGAAGAAATCTTCCTGAAAGACCCGAGGAGTCACTTCTCGTCCTATGGTACAGAGCAGTTCGTGAAAATTATTCCAGATGAGAAAGACATGCCTAATCTGGTATCCTGATCTATTTCTCATGGAAACATCCACCAAAACACAAGTCTATTCTCTCTTCAGCATTTGGTGGCGATTGATCGTGAAAATTGCTAAAAATGAGAAAGTTATAACTGTTAAATGCAATAAATCAGTGACAAATGGAATCATCCCCCAAAAGCCTTTCAGATTCGCTTCTTGGGATTTGGTAGCTATCAGTTCATGATTTGATGAAAATTACTCCAAATGAGACAGTTCTTCCTGATCAATGTTAGTTATTAATGACACTTGGAATCATCCTCCCAAATCCTTTGATAATTAACTCCTGGTGATTGTGAATAAAATCGGCTTGTGAAAATTAGTAGGAAAGAGAAAATTCCTTCCTCACCCGTCTTCCGATGAATTTCCCATGGAATCATCCACCGGAAAAACAATTGCATTCTCTCTTGGTGCGTTGGAACAGATCGGTTTGTGCAAATTACTCAAAGAACGAAAATCATTCTTTACAAGCACCTCGTGGTAAAGACTCCGGCAATCCAGATTCTCGCCTCCTGAGTTTGTAGAGATCGGTTCATGAAAATTACTAAAAAATCAAACATTTATTACTGATCACTGCATATAATTAGTACCTCATGGAATCATCCTCCAAGACCTTTTAGATACTCTGCTGGTCACTTGGTAGAGATGGGTAGTGTAAATTGCTAAAAATGAGCCCTTCAATACGAATCAGATGTAGCCATTGATGTCTCATGCACGCTTCCTCGAAAAGCCATTCGGATTCTCTCCTGATCCTTTGGTAGAGATGGGTTCATGAAAATTACAGAAATTCAACAGTAATTACTGATCACTGCTAGTCATTAACTCCATCTGGCATGATCCTCCAAAATCCTTTCAGATTTGCTTCTGGTGATTTCTGGTGATAGGTCGAGTCTCGAAAATTCCGAAAAATAATCAATTCTGAACGGCTTCGTGGTAGTCATTCATTCCTCACATAATGAGCCTCCTTTGTACATTCCAATTCGCTCCTGTTGACTTGGAAGAAATCAGTTCCTGAAATATACTCAAAATGAGAAATTCATCTTGGATGTGCGCGACAGATAAATTGGAGAAGAAATCTTCCTGAAAGACCCGAGGAGTCACTTCTCGTCCTATGGTACAGAGCAGTTCGTGAAAATTATTCCAGATGAGAAAGACATGCCTAATCTGGTATCCTGATCTATTTCTCATGGAAACATCCACCAAAACACAAGTCTATTCTCTCTTCAGCATTTGGTGGCGATTGATCGTGAAAATTGCTAAAAATGAGAAAGTTATAACTGTTAAATGCAATAAATCAGTGACAAATGGAATCATCCCCCAAAAGCCTTTCAGATTCGCTTCTTGGGATTTGGTAGCTATCAGTTCATGATTTGATGAAAATTACTCCAAATGAGACAGTTCTTCCTGATCAATGTTAGTTATTAATGACACTTGGAATCATCCTCCCAAATCCTTTGATAATTAACTCCTGGTGATTGTGAATAAAATCGGCTTGTGAAAATTAGTAGGAAAGAGAAAATTCCTTCCTCACCCGTCTTCTGATGAATTTCCCATGGAATCATCCACCGGAAAAACAATTGCATTCTCTCTTGGTGCGTTGGAACAGATCGGTTTGTGCAAATTACTCAAAGAACGAAAATCATTCTTTACAAGCACCTCGTGGTAAAGACTCCGGCAATCCAGATTCTCGCCTCCTGAGTTTGTAGAGATCGGTTCATGAAAATTACTAAAAAATCAAACATTTATTACTGATCACTGCATATAATTAGTACCTCATGGAATCATCCTCCAAGACCTTTTAGATACTCTGCTGGTCACTTGGTAGAGATGGGTAGTGTAAATTGCTAAAAATGAGCCCTTCAATACGAATCAGATGTAGCCATTGATGTCTCATGCACGCTTCCTCGAAAAGCCATTCGGATTCTCTCCTGATCCTTTGGTAGAGATGGGTTCATGAAAATTACAAAAATTCAACAGT
The DNA here is from genome assembly GCF_965152235.1 of Eretmochelys imbricata. NCBI lineage: Eukaryota > Metazoa > Chordata > Testudines > Cheloniidae > Eretmochelys > Eretmochelys imbricata. The sequence goes on along the minus strand of NW_027554341.1, from coordinate 1,927,775 downwards.
AATTACTGATCACTGCTAGTCATTAACTCCATCTGGCATGATCCTCCAAAATCCTTTCAGATTTGCTTCTGGTGATTTCTGGTGATAGGTCGAGTCTCGAAAATTCCGAAAAATAATCAATTCTGAACGGCTTCGTGGTAGTCATTCATTCCTCACATAATGAGCCTCCTTTGTACATTCCAATTCGCTCCTGTTGACTTGGAAGAAATCAGTTCCTGAAATATACTCAAAATGAGAAATTCATCTTGGATGTGCGCGACAGATAAATTGGAGAAGAAATCTTCCTGAAAGACCCGAGGAGTCACTTCTCGTCCTATGGTACAGAGCAGTTCGTGAAAATTATTCCAGATGAGAAAGACATGCCTAATCTGGTATCCTGATCTATTTCTCATGGAAACATCCACCAAAACACAAGTCTATTCTCTCTTCAGCATTTGGTGGCGATTGATGGTGAAAATTGCTAAAAATGAGAAAGTTATAACTGTTAAATGCAATAAATCAGTGACAAATGGAATCATCCCCCAAAAGCCTTTCAGATTCGCTTCTTGGGATTTGGTAGCTATCAGTTCATGATTTGATGAAAATTACTCCAAATGAGACAGTTCTTCCTGATCAATGTTAGTTATTAATGACACTTGGAATCATCCTCCCAAATCCTTTGATAATTAACTCCTGGTGATTGTGAATAAAATCGGCTTGTGAAAATTAGTAGGAAAGAGAAAATTCCTTCCTCACCCGTCTTCCGATGAATTTCCCATGGAATCATCCACCGGAAAAACAATTGCATTCTCTCTTGGTGCGTTGGAACAGATCGGTTTGTGCAAATTACTCAAAGAACGAAAATCATTCTTTACAAGCACCTCGTGGTAAAGACTCCGGCAATCCAGATTCTCGCCTCCTGAGTTTGTAGAGATCGGTTCATGAAAATTACTAAAAAATCAAACATTTATTACTGATCACTGCATATAATTAGTACCTCATGGAATCATCCTCCAAGACCTTTTAGATACTCTGCTGGTCACTTGGTAGAGATGGGTAGTGTAAATTGCTAAAAATGAGCCCTTCAATACGAATCAGATGTAGCCATTGATGTCTCATGCACGCTTCCTCGAAAAGCCATTCGGATTCTCTCCTGATCCTTTGGTAGAGATGGGTTCATGAAAATTCCAAAAATTCAACAGTAATTACTGATCACTGCTAGTCATTAACTCCATCTGGCATGATCCTCCAAAATCCTTTCAGATTTGCTTCTGGTGATTTCTGGTGATAGGTCGAGTCTCGAAAATTCCGAAAAATAATCAATTCTGAACGGCTTCGTGGTAGTCATTCATTCCTCACATAATGAGCCTCCTTTGTACATTCCAATTCGCTCCTGTTGACTTGGAAGAAATCAGTTCCTGAAATATACTCAAAATGAGAAATTCATCTTGGATGTGCGCGACAGATAAATTGGAGAAGAAATCTTCCTGAAAGACCCGAGGAGTCACTTCTCGTCCTATGGTACAGAGCAGTTCGTGAAAATTATTCCAGATGAGAAAGACATGCCTAATCTGGTATCCTGATCTATTTCTCATGGAAACATCCACCAAAACACAAGTCTATTCTCTCTTCAGCATTTGGTGGCGATTGATCGTGAAAATTGCTAAAAATGAGAAAGTTATAACTGTTAAATGCAATAAATCAGTGACAAATGGAATCATCCCCCAAAAGCCTTTCAGATTCGCTTCTTGGGATTTGGTAGCTATCAGTTCATGATTTGATGAAAATTACTCCAAATGAGACAGTTCTTCCTGATCAATGTTAGTAATTAATGACACTTGGAATCATCCTCCCAAATCCTTTGATAATTAACTCCTGGTGATTGTGAATAAAATCGGCTTGTGAAAATTAGTAGGAAAGAGAAAATTCCTTCCTCACCCGTCTTCCGATGAATTTCCCATGGAATCATCCACCGGAAAAACAATTGCATTCTCTCTTGGTGCGTTGGAACAGATCGGTTTGTGCAAATTACTCAAAGAACGAAAATCATTCTTTACAAGCACCTCGTGGTAAAGACTCCGGCAATCCAGATTCTCGCCTCCTGAGTTTGTAGAGATCGGTTCATGAAAATTACTAAAAAATCAAACATTTATTACTGATCACTGCATATAATTAGTACCTCATGGAATCATCCTCCAAGACCTTTTAGATACTCTGCTGGTCACTTGGTAGAGATGGGTAGTGTAAATTGCTAAAAATGAGCCCTTCAATACGAATCAGATGTAGCCATTGATGTCTCATGCACGCTTCCTCGAAAAGCCATTCGGATTCTCTCCTGATCCTTTGGTAGAGATGGGTTCATGAAAATTACAAAAATTCAACAGTAATTACTGATCACTGCTAGTCATTAACTCCATCTGGCATGATCCTCCAAAATCCTTTCAGATTTGCTTCTGGTGATTTCTGGTGATAGGTCGAGTCTCGAAAATTCCGAAAAATAATCAATTCTGAACGGCTTCGTGGTAGTCATTCATTCCTCACATAATGAGCCTCCTTTGTACATTCCAATTCGCTCCTGTTGACTTGGAAGAAATCAGTTCCTGAAATATACTCAAAATGAGAAATTCATCTTGGATGTGCGCGACAGATAAATTGGAGAAGAAATCTTCCTGAAAGACCCGAGGAGTCACTTCTCGTCCTATGGTACAGAGCAGTTCGTGAAAATTATTCCAGATGAGAAAGACATGCCTAATCTGGTATCCTGATCTATTTCTCATGGAAACATCCACCAAAACACAAGTCTATTCTCTCTTCAGCATTTGGTGGCGATTGATGGTGAAAATTGCTAAAAATGAGAAAGTTATAACTGTTAAATGCAATAAATCAGTGACAAATGGAATCATCCCCCAAAAGCCTTTCAGATTCGCTTCTTGGGATTTGGTAGCTATCAGTTCATGATTTGATGAAAATTACTCCAAATGAGACAGTTCTTCCTGATCAATGTTAGTAATTAATGACACTTGGAATCATCCTCCCAAATCCTTTGATAATTAACTCCTGGTGATTGTGAATAAAATCGGCTTGTGAAAATTAGTAGGAAAGAGAAAATTCCTTCCTCACCCGTCTTCCGATGTATTTCCCATGGAATCATCCACCGGAAAAACAATTGCATTCTCTCTTGGTGCGTTGGAACAGATCGGTTTGTGCAAATTACTCAAAGAACGAAAATCATTCTTTACAAGCACCTCGTGGTAAAGACTCCGGCAATCCAGATTCTCGCCTCCTGAGTTTGTAGAGATCGGTTCATGAAAATTACTAAAAAATCAAACATTTATTCCTGATCACTGCATATAATTAGTACCTCATGGAATCATCCTCCAAGACCTTTTAGATACTCTGCTGGTCACTTGGTAGAGACGGGTAGTGTAAATTGCTAAAAATGAGCCCTTCAATACGAATCAGATGTAGCCATTGATGTCTCATGCACGCTTCCTCGAAAAGCCATTCGGATTCTCTCCTGATCCTTTGGTAGAGATGGGTTCATGAAAATTACAAAAATTCAACAGTAATTACTGATCACTGCTAGTCATTAACTCCATCTGGCATGATCCTCCAAAATCCTTTCAGATTTGCTTCTGGTGATTTCTGGTGATAGGTCGAGTCTCGAAAATTCCGAAAAATAATCAATTCTGAACGGCTTCGTGGTAGTCATTCATTCCTCACATAATGAGCCTCCTTTGTACATTCCAATTCGCTCCTGTTGACTTGGAAGAAATCAGTTCCTGAAATATACTCAAAATGAGAAATTCATCTTGGATGTGCGCGACAGATAAATTGGAGAAGAAATCTTCCTGAAAGACCCGAGGAGTCACTTCTCGTCCTATGGTACAGAGCAGTTCGTGAAAATTACTCCAGATGAGAAAGACATGCCTAATCTGGTATCCTGATCTATTTCTCATGGAAACATCCACCAAAACACAAGTCTATTCTCTCTTCAGCATTTGGTGGCGATTGATGGTGAAAATTGCTAAAAATGAGAAAGTTATAACTGTTAAATGCAATAAATCAGTGACAAATGGAATCATCCCCCAAAAGCCTTTCAGATTCGCTTCTTGGGATTTGGTAGCTATCAGTTCATGATTTGATGAAAATTACTCCAAATGAGACAGTTCTTCCTGATCAATGTTAGTTATTAATGACACTTGGAATCATCCTCCCAAATCCTTTGATAATTAACTCCTGGTGATTGTGAATAAAATCGGCTTGTGAAAATTAGTAGGAAAGAGAAAATTCCTTCCTCACCCGTCTTCCGATGAATTTCCCATGGAATCATCCACCGGAAAAACAATTGCATTCTCTCTTGGTGCGTTGGAACAGATCGGTTTGTGCAAATTACTCAAAGAACGAAAATCATTCTTTACAAGCACCTCGTGGTAAAGACTCCGGCAATCCAGATTCTCGCCTCCTGAGTTTGTAGAGATCGGTTCATGAAAATTACTAAAAAATCAAACATTTATTACTGATCACTGCATATAATTAGTACCTCATGGAATCATCCTCCAAGACCTTTTAGATACTCTGCTGGTCACTTGGTAGAGATGGGTAGTGTAAATTGCTAAAAATGAGCCCTTCAATACGAATCAGATGTAGCCATTGATGTCTCATGCACGCTTCCTCGAAAAGCCATTCGGATTCTCTCCTGATCCTTTGGTAGAGATGGGTTCATGAAAATTACAAAAATTCAACAGTAATTACTGATCACTGCTAGTCATTAACTCCATCTGGCATGATCCTCCAAAATCCTTTCAGATTTGCTTCTGGTGATTTCTGGTGATAGGTCGAGTCTCGAAAATTCCGAAAAATAATCAATTCTGAACGGCTTCGTGGTAGTCATTCATTCCTCACATAATGAGCCTCCTTTGTACATTCCAATTCGCTCCTGTTGACTTGGAAGAAATCAGTTCCTGAAATATACTCAAAATGAGAAATTCATCTTGGATGTGCGCGACAGATAAATTGGAGAAGAAATCTTCCTGAAAGACCCGAGGAGTCACTTCTCGTCCTATGGTACAGAGCAGTTCGTGAAAATTATTCCAGATGAGAAAGACATGCCTAATCTGGTATCCTGATCTATTTCTCATGGAAACATCCACCAAAACACAAGTCTATTCTCTCTTCAGCATTTGGTGGCGATTGATGGTGAAAATTGCTAAAAATGAGAAAGTTATAACTGTTAAATGCAATAAATCAGTGACAAATGGAATCATCCCCCAAAAGCCTTTCAGATTCGCTTCTTGGGATTTGGTAGCTATCAGTTCATGATTTGATGAAAATTACTCCAAATGAGACAGTTCTTCCTGATCAATGTTAGTAATTAATGACACTTGGAATCATCCTCCCAAATCCTTTGATAATTAACTCCTGGTGATTGTGAATAAAATCGGCTTGTGAAAATTAGTAGGAAAGAGAAAATTCCTTCCTCACCCGTCTTCCGATGTATTTCCCATGGAATCATCCACCGGAAAAACAATTGCATTCTCTCTTGGTGCGTTGGAACAGATCGGTTTGTGCAAATTACTCAAAGAACGAAAATCATTCTTTACAAGCACCTCGTGGTAAAGACTCCGGCAATCCAGATTCTCGCCTCCTGAGTTTGTAGAGATCGGTTCATGAAAATTACTAAAAAATCAAACATTTATTCCTGATCACTGCATATAATTAGTACCTCATGGAATCATCCTCCAAGACCTTTTAGATACTCTGCTGGTCACTTGGTAGAGACGGGTAGTGTAAATTGCTAAAAATGAGCCCTTCAATACGAATCAGATGTAGCCATTGATGTCTCATGCACGCTTCCTCGAAAAGCCATTCGGATTCTCTCCTGATCCTTTGGTAGAGATGGGTTCATGAAAATTACAAAAATTCAACAGTAATTACTGATCACTGCTAGTCATTAACTCCATCTGGCATGATCCTCCAAAATCCTTTCAGATTTGCTTCTGGTGATTTCTGGTGATAGGTCGAGTCTCGAAAATTCCGAAAAATAATCAATTCTGAACGGCTTCGTGGTAGTCATTCATTCCTCACATAATGAGCCTCCTTTGTACATTCCAATTCGCTCCTGTTGACTTGGAAGAAATCAGTTCCTGAAATATACTCAAAATGAGAAATTCATCTTGGATGTGCGCGACAGATAAATTGGAGAAGAAATCTTCCTGAAAGACCCGAGGAGTCACTTCTCGTCCTATGGTACAGAGCAGTTCGTGAAAATTACTCCAGATGAGAAAGACATGCCTAATCTGGTATCCTGATCTATTTCTCATGGAAACATCCACCAAAACACAAGTCTATTCTCTCTTCAGCATTTGGTGGCGATTGATGGTGAAAATTGCTAAAAATGAGAAAGTTATAACTGTTAAATGCAATAAATCAGTGACAAATGGAATCATCCCCCAAAAGCCTTTCAGATTCGCTTCTTGGGATTTGGTAGCTATCAGTTCATGATTTGATGAAAATTACTCCAAATGAGACAGTTCTTCCTGATCAATGTTAGTTATTAATGACACTTGGAATCATCCTCCCAAATCCTTTGATAATTAACTCCTGGTGATTGTGAATAAAATCGGCTTGTGAAAATTAGTAGGAAAGAGAAAATTCCTTCCTCACCCGTCTTCCGATGAATTTCCCATGGAATCATCCACCGGAAAAACAATTGCATTCTCTCTTGGTGCGTTGGAACAGATCGGTTTGTGCAAATTACTCAAAGAACGAAAATCATTCTTTACAAGCACCTCGTGGTAAAGACTCCGGCAATCCAGATTCTCGCCTCCTGAGTTTGTAGAGATCGGTTCATGAAAATTACTAAAAAATCAAACATTTATTCCTGATCACTGCATATAATTAGTACCTCATGGAATCATCCTCCAAGACCTTTTAGATACTCTGCTGGTCACTTGGTAGAGACGGGTAGTGTAAATTGCTAAAAATGAGCCCTTCAATACGAATCAGATGTAGCCATTGATGTCTCATGCACGCTTCCTCGAAAAGCCATTCGGATTCTCTCCTGATCCTTTGGTAGAGATGGGTTCATGAAAATTACAAAAATTCAACAGTAATTACTGATCACTGCTAGTCATTAACTCCATCTGGCATGATCCTCCAAAATCCTTTCAGATTTGCTTCTGGTGATTTCTGGTGATAGGTCGAGTCTCGAAAATTCCGAAAAATAATCAATTCTGAACGGCTTCGTGGTAGTCATTCATTCCTCACATAATGAGCCTCCTTTGTACATTCCAATTCGCTCCTGTTGACTTGGAAGAAATCAGTTCCTGAAATATACTCAAAATGAGAAATTCATCTTGGATGTGCGCGACAGATAAATTGGAGAAGAAATCTTCCTGAAAGACCCGAGGAGTCACTTCTCGTCCTATGGTACAGAGCAGTTCGTGAAAATTACTCCAGATGAGAAAGACATGCCTAATCTGGTATCCTGATCTATTTCTCATGGAAACATCCACCAAAACACAAGTCTATTCTCTCTTCAGCATTTGGTGGCGATTGATGGTGAAAATTGCTAAAAATGAGAAAGTTATAACTGTTAAATGCAATAAATCAGTGACAAATGGAATCATCCCCCAAAAGCCTTTCAGATTCGCTTCTTGGGATTTGGTAGCTATCAGTTCATGATTTGATGAAAATTACTCCAAATGAGACAGTTCTTCCTGATCAATGTTAGTTATTAATGACACTTGGAATCATCCTCCCAAATCCTTTGATAATTAACTCCTGGTGATTGTGAATAAAATCGGCTTGTGAAAATTAGTAGGAAAGAGAAAATTCATTCCTCACCCGTCTTCCGATGAATTTCCCATGGAATCATCCACCGGAAAAACAATTGCATTCTCTCTTGGTGCGTTGGAACAGATCGGTTTGTGCAAATTACTCAAAGAACGAAAATCATTCTTTACAAGCACCTCGTGGTAAAGACTCCGGCAATCCAGATTCTCGCCTCCTGAGTTTGTAGAGATCGGTTCATGAAAATTACTAAAAAATCAAACATTTATTACTGATCACTGCATATAATTAGTACCTCATGGAATCATCCTCCAAGACCTTTTAGATACTCTGCTGGTCACTTGGTAGAGATGGGTAGTGTAAATTGCTAAAAATGAGCCCTTCAATACGAATCAGATGTAGCCATTGATGTCTCATGCACGCTTCCTCGAAAAGCCATTCGGATTCTCTCCTGATCCTTTGGTAGAGATGGGTTCATGAAAATTACAAAAATTCAACAGTAATTACTGATCACTGCTAGTCATTAACTCCATCTGGCATGATCCTCCAAAATCCTTTCAGATTTGCTTCTGGTGATTTCTGGTGATAGGTCGAGTCTCGAAAATTCCGAAAAATAATCAATTCTGAACGGCTTCGTGGTAGTCATTCATTCCTCACATAATGAGCCTCCTTTGTACATTCCAATTCGCTCCTGTTGACTTGGAAGAAATCAGTTCCTGAAATATACTCAAAATGAGAAATTCATCTTGGATGTGCGCGACAGATAAATTGGAGAAGAAATCTTCCTGAAAGACCCGAGGAGTCACTTCTCGTCCTATGGTACAGAGCAGTTCGTGAAAATTATTCCAGATGAGAAAGACATGCCTAATCTGGTATCCTGATCTATTTCTCATGGAAACATCCACCAAAACACAAGTCTATTCTCTCTTCAGCATTTGGTGGCGATTGATGGTGAAAATTGCTAAAAATGAGAAAGTTATAACTGTTAAATGCAATAAATCAGTGACAAATGGAATCATCCCCCAAAAGCCTTTCAGATTCGCTTCTTGGGATTTGGTAGCTATCAGTTCATGATTTGATGAAAATTACTCCAAATGAGACAGTTCTTCCTGATCAATGTTAGTAATTAATGACACTTGGAATCATCCTCCCAAATCCTTTGATAATTAACTCCTGGTGATTGTGAATAAAATCGGCTTGTGAAAATTAGTAGGAAAGAGAAAATTCCTTCCTCACCCGTCTTCCGATGTATTTCCCATGGAATCATCCACCGGAAAAACAATTGCATTCTCTCTTGGTGCGTTGGAACAGATCGGTTTGTGCAAATTACTCAAAGAACGAAAATCATTCTTTACAAGCACCTCGTGGTAAAGACTCCGGCAATCCAGATTCTCGCCTCCTGAGTTTGTAGAGATCGGTTCATGAAAATTACTAAAAAATCAAACATTTATTCCTGATCACTGCATATAATTAGTACCTCATGGAATCATCCTCCAAGACCTTTTAGATACTCTGCTGGTCACTTGGTAGAGACGGGTAGTGTAAATTGCTAAAAATGAGCCCTTCAATACGAATCAGATGTAGCCATTGATGTCTCATGCACGCTTCCTCGAAAAGCCATTCGGATTCTCTCCTGATCCTTTGGTAGAGATGGGTTCATGAAAATTACAAAAATTCAACAGTAATTACTGATCACTGCTAGTCATTAACTCCATCTGGCATGATCCTCCAAAATCCTTTCAGATTTGCTTCTGGTGATTTCTGGTGATAGGTCGAGTCTCGAAAATTCCGAAAAATAATCAATTCTGAACGGCTTCGTGGTAGTCATTCATTCCTCACATAATGAGCCTCCTTTGTACATTCCAATTCGCTCCTGTTGACTTGGAAGAAATCAGTTCCTGAAATATACTCAAAATGAGAAATTCATCTTGGATGTGCGCGACAGATAAATTGGAGAAGAAATCTTCCTGAAAGACCCGAGGAGTCACTTCTCGTCCTATGGTACAGAGCAGTTCGTGAAAATTACTCCAGATGAGAAAGACATGCCTAATCTGGTATCCTGATCTATTTCTCATGGAAACATCCACCAAAACACAAGTCTATTCTCTCTTCAGCATTTGGTGGCGATTGATGGTGAAAATTGCTAAAAATGAGAAAGTTATAACTGTTAAATGCAATAAATCAGTGACAAATGGAATCATCCCCCAAAAGCCTTTCAGATTCGCTTCTTGGGATTTGGTAGCTATCAGTTCATGATTTGATGAAAATTACTCCAAATGAGACAGTTCTTCCTGATCAATGTTAGTAATTAATGACACTTGGAATCATCCTCCCAAATCCTTTGATAATTAACTCCTGGTGATTGTGAATAAAATCGGCTTGTGAAAATTAGTAGGAAAGAGAAAATTCCTTCCTCACCCGTCTTCCGATGTATTTCCCATGGAATCATCCACCGGAAAAACAATTGCATTCTCTCTTGGTGCGTTGGAACAGATCGGTTTGTGCAAATTACTCAAAGAACGAAAATCATTCTTTACAAGCACCTCGTGGTAAAGACTCCGGCAATCCAGATTCTCGCCTCCTGAGTTTGTAGAGATCGGTTCATGAAAATTACTAAAAAATCAAACATTTATTCCTGATCACTGCATATAATTAGTACCTCATGGAATCATCCTCCAAGACCTTTTAGATACTCTGCTGGTCACTTGGTAGAGACGGGTAGTGTAAATTGCTAAAAATGAGCCCTTCAATACGAATCAGATGTAGCCATTGATGTCTCATGCACGCTTCCTCGAAAAGCCATTCGGATTCTCTCCTGATCCTTTGGTAGAGATGGGTTCATGAAAATTACAAAAATTCAACAGTAATTACTGATCACTGCTAGTCATTAACTCCATCTGGCATGATCCTCCAAAATCCTTTCAGATTTGCTTCTGGTGATTTCTGGTGATAGGTCGAGTCTCGAAAATTCCGAAAAATAATCAATTCTGAACGGCTTCGTGGTAGTCATTCATTCCTCACATAATGAGCCTCCTTTGTACATTCCAATTCGCTCCTGTTGACTTGGAAGAAATCAGTTCCTGAAATATACTCAAAATGAGAAATTCATCTTGGATGTGCGCGACAGATAAATTGGAGAAGAAATCTTCCTGAAAGACCCGAGGAGTCACTTCTCGTCCTATGGTACAGAGCAGTTCGTGAAAATTATTCCAGATGAGAAAGACATGCCTAATCTGGTATCCTGATCTATTTCTCATGGAAACATCCACCAAAACACAAGTCTATTCTCTCTTCAGCATTTGGTGGCGATTGATGGTGAAAATTGCTAAAAATGAGAAAGTTATAACTGTTAAATGCAATAAATCAGTGACAAATGGAATCATCCCCCAAAAGCCTTTCAGATTCGCTTCTTGGGATTTGGTAGCTATCAGTTCATGATTTGATGAAAATTACTCCAAATGAGACAGTTCTTCCTGATCAATGTTAGTAATTAATGACACTTGGAATCATCCTCCCAAATCCTTTGATAATTAACTCCTGGTGATTGTGAATAAAATCGGCTTGTGAAAATTAGTAGGAAAGAGAAAATTCCTTCCTCACCCGTCTTCCGATGTATTTCCCATGGAATCATCCACCGGAAAAACAATTGCATTCTCTCTTGGTGCGTTGGAACAGATCGGTTTGTGCAAATTACTCAAAGAACGAAAATCATTCTTTACAAGCACCTCGTGGTAAAGACTCCGGCAATCCAGATTCTCGCCTCCTGAGTTTGTAGAGATCGGTTCATGAAAATTACTAAAAAATCAAACATTTATTCCTGATCACTGCATATAATTAGTACCTCATGGAATCATCCTCCAAGACCTTTTAGATACTCTGCTGGTCACTTGGTAGAGACGGGTAGTGTAAATTGCTAAAAATGAGCCCTTCAATACGAATCAGATGTAGCCATTGATGTCTCATGCACGCTTCCTCGAAAAGCCATTCGGATTCTCTCCTGATCCTTTGGTAGAGATGGGTTCATGAAAATTACAAAAATTCAACAGTAATTACTGATCACTGCTAGTCATTAACTCCATCTGGCATGATCCTCCAAAATCCTTTCAGATTTGCTTCTGGTGATTTCTGGTGATAGGTCGAGTCTCGAAAATTCCGAAAAATAATCAATTCTGAACGGCTTCGTGGTAGTCATTCATTCCTCACATAATGAGCCTCCTTTGTACATTCCAATTCGCTCCTGTTGACTTGGAAGAAATCAGTTCCTGAAATATACTCAAAATGAGAAATTCATCTTGGATGTGCGCGACAGATAAATTGGAGAAGAAATCTTCCTGAAAGACCCGAGGAGTCACTTCTCGTCCTATGGTACAGAGCAGTTCGTGAAAATTACTCCAGATGAGAAAGACATGCCTAATCTGGTATCCTGATCTATTTCTCATGGAAACATCCACCAAAACACAAGTCTATTCTCTCTTCAGCATTTGGTGGCGATTGATCGTGAAAATTGCTAAAAATGAGAAAGTTATAACTGTTAAATGCAATAAATCAGTGACAAATGGAATCATCCCCCAAAAGCCTTTCAGATTCGCTTCTTGGGATTTGGTAGCTATCAGTTCATGATTTGATGAAAATTACTCCAAATGAGACAGTTCTTCCTGATCAATGTTAGTTATTAATGACACTTGGAATCATCCTCCCAAATCCTTTGATAATTAACTCCTGGTGATTGTGAATAAAATCGGCTTGTGAAAATTAGTAGGAAAGAGAAAATTCCTTCCTCACCCGTCTTCCGATGAATTTCCCATGGAATCATCCACCGGAAAAACAATTGCATTCTCTCTTGGTGCGTTGGAACAGATCGGTTTGTGCAAATTACTCAAAGAACGAAAATCATTCTTTACAAGCACCTCGTGGTAAAGACTCCGGCAATCCAGATTCTCGCCTCCTGAGTTTGTAGAGATCGGTTCATGAAAATTACTAAAAAATCAAACATTTATTACTGATCACTGCATATAATTAGTACCTCATGGAATCATCCTCCAAGACCTTTTAGATACTCTGCTGGTCACTTGGTAGAGATGGGTAGTGTAAATTGCTAAAAATGAGCCCTTCAATACGAATCAGATGTAGCCATTGATGTCTCATGCACGCTTCCTCGAAAAGCCATTCGGATTCTCTCCTGATCCTTTGGTAGAGATGGGTTCATGAAAATTACAAAAATTCAACAGTAATTACTGATCACTGCTAGTCATTAACTCCATCTGGCATGATCCTCCAAAATCCTTTCAGATTTGCTTCTGGTGATTTCTGGTGATAGGTCGAGTCTCGAAAATTCCGAAAAATAATCAATTCTGAACGGCTTCGTGGTAGTCATTCATTCCTCACATAATGAGCCTCCTTTGTACATTCCAATTCGCTCCTGTTGACTTGGAAGAAATCAGTTCCTGAAATATACTCAAAATGAGAAATTCATCTTGGATGTGCGCGACAGATAAATTGGAGAAGAAATCTTCCTGAAAGACCCGAGGAGTCACTTCTCGTCCTATGGTACAGAGCAGTTCGTGAAAATTATTCCAGATGAGAAAGACATGCCTAATCTGGTATCCTGATCTATTTCTCATGGAAACATCCACCAAAACACAAGTCTATTCTCTCTTCAGCATTTGGTGGCGATTGATGGTGAAAATTGCTAAAAATGAGAAAGTTATAACTGTTAAATGCAATAAATCAGTGACAAATGGAATCATCCCCCAAAAGCCTTTCAGATTCGCTTCTTGGGATTTGGTAGCTATCAGTTCATGATTTGATGAAAATTACTCCAAATGAGACAGTTCTTCCTGATCAATGTTAGTAATTAATGACACTTGGAATCATCCTCCCAAATCCTTTGATAATTAACTCCTGGTGATTGTGAATAAAATCGGCTTGTGAAAATTAGTAGGAAAGAGAAAATTCCTTCCTCACCCGTCTTCCGATGTATTTCCCATGGAATCATCCACCGGAAAAACAATTGCATTCTCTCTTGGTGCGTTGGAACAGATCGGTTTGTGCAAATTACTCAAAGAACGAAAATCATTCTTTACAAGCACCTCGTGGTAAAGACTCCGGCAATCCAGATTCTCGCCTCCTGAGTTTGTAGAGATCGGTTCATGAAAATTACTAAAAAATCAAACATTTATTCCTGATCACTGCATATAATTAGTACCTCATGGAATCATCCTCCAAGACCTTTTAGATACTCTGCTGGTCACTTGGTAGAGACGGGTAGTGTAAATTGCTAAAAATGAGCCCTTCAATACGAATCAGATGTAGCCATTGATGTCTCATGCACGCTTCCTCGAAAAGCCATTCGGATTCTCTCCTGATCCTTTGGTAGAGATGGGTTCATGAAAATTACAAAAATTCAACAGTAATTACTGATCACTGCTAGTCATTAACTCCATCTGGCATGATCCTCCAAAATCCTTTCAGATTTGCTTCTGGTGATTTCTGGTGATAGGTCGAGTCTCGAAAATTCCGAAAAATAATCAATTCTGAACGGCTTCGTGGTAGTCATTCATTCCTCACATAATGAGCCTCCTTTGTACATTCCAATTCGCTCCTGTTGACTTGGAAGAAATCAGTTCCTGAAATATACTCAAAATGAGAAATTCATCTTGGATGTGCGCGACAGATAAATTGGAGAAGAAATCTTCCTGAAAGACCCGAGGAGTCACTTCTCGTCCTATGGTACAGAGCAGTTCGTGAAAATTACTCCAGATGAGAAAGACATGCCTAATCTGGTATCCTGATCTATTTCTCATGGAAACATCCACCAAAACACAAGTCTATTCTCTCTTCAGCATTTGGTGGCGATTGATGGTGAAAATTGCTAAAAATGAGAAAGTTATAACTGTTAAATGCAATAAATCAGTGACAAATGGAATCATCCCCCAAAAGCCTTTCAGATTCGCTTCTTGGGATTTGGTAGCTATCAGTTCATGATTTGATGAAAATTACTCCAAATGAGACAGTTCTTCCTGATCAATGTTAGTAATTAATGACACTTGGAATCATCCTCCCAAATCCTTTGATAATTAACTCCTGGTGATTGTGAATAAAATCGGCTTGTGAAAATTAGTAGGAAAGAGAAAATTCCTTCCTCACCCGTCTTCCGATGTATTTCCCATGGAATCATCCACCGGAAAAACAATTGCATTCTCTCTTGGTGCGTTGGAACAGATCGGTTTGTGCAAATTACTCAAAGAACGAAAATCATTCTTTACAAGCACCTCGTGGTAAAGACTCCGGCAATCCAGATTCTCGCCTCCTGAGTTTGTAGAGATTGGTTCATGAAAATTACTAAAAAATCAAACATTTATTCCTGATCACTGCATATAATTAGTACCTCATGGAATCATCCTCCAAGACCTTTTAGATACTCTGCTGGTCACTTGGTAGAGACGGGTAGTGTAAATTGCTAAAAATGAGCCCTTCAATACGAATCAGATGTAGCCATTGATGTCTCATGCACGCTTCCTCGAAAAGCCATTCGGATTCTCTCCTGATCCTTTGGTAGAGATGGGTTCATGAAAATTACAAAAATTCAACAGTAATTACTGATCACTGCTAGTCATTAACTCCATCTGGCATGATCCTCCAAAATCCTTTCAGATTTGCTTCTGGTGATTTCTGGTGATAGGTCGAGTCTCGAAAATTCCGAAAAATAATCAATTCTGAACGGCTTCGTGGTAGTCATTCATTCCTCACATAATGAGCCTCCTTTGTACATTCCAATTCGCTCCTGTTGACTTGGAAGAAATCAGTTCCTGAAATATACTCAAAATGAGAAATTCATCTTGGATGTGCGCGACAGATAAATTGGAGAAGAAATCTTCCTGAAAGACCCGAGGAGTCACTTCTCGTCCTATGGTACAGAGCAGTTCGTGAAAATTACTCCAGATGAGAAAGACATGCCTAATCTGGTATCCTGATCTATTTCTCATGGAAACATCCACCAAAACACAAGTCTATTCTCTCTTCAGCATTTGGTGGCGATTGATGGTGAAAATTGCTAAAAATGAGAAAGTTATAACTGTTAAATGCAATAAATCAGTGACAAATGGAATCATCCCCCAAAAGCCTTTCAGATTCGCTTCTTGGGATTTGGTAGCTATCAGTTCATGATTTGATGAAAATTACTCCAAATGAGACAGTTCTTCCTGATCAATGTTAGTTATTAATGACACTTGGAATCATCCTCCCAAATCCTTTGATAATTAACTCCTGGTGATTGTGAATAAAATCGGCTTGTGAAAATTAGTAGGAAAGAGAAAATTCCTTCCTCACCCGTCTTCCGATGAATTTCCCATGGAATCATCCACCGGAAAAACAATTGCATTCTCTCTTGGTGCGTTGGAACAGATCGGTTTGTGCAAATTACTCAAAGAACGAAAATCATTCTTTACAAGCACCTCGTGGTAAAGACTCCGGCAATCCAGATTCTCGCCTCCTGAGTTTGTAGAGATCGGTTCATGAAAATTACTAAAAAATCAAACATTTATTACTGATCACTGCATATAATTAGTACCTCATGGAATCATCCTCCAAGACCTTTTAGATACTCTGCTGGTCACTTGGTAGAGATGGGTAGTGTAAATTGCTAAAAATGAGCCCTTCAATACGAATCAGATGTAGCCATTGATGTCTCATGCACGCTTCCTCGAAAAGCCATTCGGATTCTCTCCTGATCCTTTGGTAGAGATGGGTTCATGAAAATTACAAAAATTCAACAGTAATTACTGATCACTGCTAGTCATTAACTCCATCTGGCATGATCCTCCAAAATCCTTTCAGATTTGCTTCTGGTGATTTCTGGTGATAGGTCGAGTCTCGAAAATTCCGAAAAATAATCAATTCTGAACGGCTTCGTGGTAGTCATTCATTCCTCACATAATGAGCCTCCTTTGTACATTCCAATTCGCTCCTGTTGACTTGGAAGAAATCAGTTCCTGAAATATACTCAAAATGAGAAATTCATCTTGGATGTGCGCGACAGATAAATTGGAGAAGAAATCTTCCTGAAAGACCCGAGGAGTCACTTCTCGTCCTATGGTACAGAGCAGTTCGTGAAAATTATTCCAGATGAGAAAGACATGCCTAATCTGGTATCCTGATCTATTTCTCATGGAAACATCCACCAAAACACAAGTCTATTCTCTCTTCAGCATTTGGTGGCGATTGATGGTGAAAATTGCTAAAAATGAGAAAGTTATAACTGTTAAATGCAATAAATCAGTGACAAATGGAATCATCCCCCAAAAGCCTTTCAGATTCGCTTCTTGGGATTTGGTAGCTATCAGTTCATGATTTGATGAAAATTACTCCAAATGAGACAGTTCTTCCTGATCAATGTTAGTAATTAATGACACTTGGAATCATCCTCCCAAATCCTTTGATAATTAACTCCTGGTGATTGTGAATAAAATCGGCTTGTGAAAATTAGTAGGAAAGAGAAAATTCCTTCCTCACCCGTCTTCCGATGTATTTCCCATGGAATCATCCACCGGAAAAACAATTGCATTCTCTCTTGGTGCGTTGGAACAGATCGGTTTGTGCAAATTACTCAAAGAACGAAAATCATTCTTTACAAGCACCTCGTGGTAAAGACTCCGGCAATCCAGATTCTCGCCTCCTGAGTTTGTAGAGATCGGTTCATGAAAATTACTAAAAAATCAAACATTTATTCCTGATCACTGCATATAATTAGTACCTCATGGAATCATCCTCCAAGACCTTTTAGATACTCTGCTGGTCACTTGGTAGAGACGGGTAGTGTAAATTGCTAAAAATGAGCCCTTCAATACGAATCAGATGTAGCCATTGATGTCTCATGCACGCTTCCTCGAAAAGCCATTCGGATTCTCTCCTGATCCTTTGGTAGAGATGGGTTCATGAAAATTACAAAAATTCAACAGTAATTACTGATCACTGCTAGTCATTAACTCCATCTGGCATGATCCTCCAAAATCCTTTCAGATTTGCTTCTGGTGATTTCTGGTGATAGGTCGAGTCTCGAAAATTCCGAAAAATAATCAATTCTGAACGGCTTCGTGGTAGTCATTCATTCCTCACATAATGAGCCTCCTTTGTACATTCCAATTCGCTCCTGTTGACTTGGAAGAAATCAGTTCCTGAAATATACTCAAAATGAGAAATTCATCTTGGATGTGCGCGACAGATAAATTGGAGAAGAAATCTTCCTGAAAGACCCGAGGAGTCACTTCTCGTCCTATGGTACAGAGCAGTTCGTGAAAATTACTCCAGATGAGAAAGACATGCCTAATCTGGTATCCTGATCTATTTCTCATGGAAACATCCACCAAAACACAAGTCTATTCTCTCTTCAGCATTTGGTGGCGATTGATGGTGAAAATTGCTAAAAATGAGAAAGTTATAACTGTTAAATGCAATAAATCAGTGACAAATGGAATCATCCCCCAAAAGCCTTTCAGATTCGCTTCTTGGGATTTGGTAGCTATCAGTTCATGATTTGATGAAAATTACTCCAAATGAGACAGTTCTTCCTGATCAATGTTAGTAATTAATGACACTTGGAATCATCCTCCCAAATCCTTTGATAATTAACTCCTGGTGATTGTGAATAAAATCGGCTTGTGAAAATTAGTAGGAAAGAGAAAATTCCTTCCTCACCCGTCTTCCGATGTATTTCCCATGGAATCATCCACCGGAAAAACAATTGCATTCTCTCTTGGTGCGTTGGAACAGATCGGTTTGTGCAAATTACTCAAAGAACGAAAATCATTCTTTACAAGCACCTCGTGGTAAAGACTCCGGCAATCCAGATTCTCGCCTCCTGAGTTTGTAGAGATTGGTTCATGAAAATTACTAAAAAATCAAACATTTATTCCTGATCACTGCATATAATTAGTACCTCATGGAATCATCCTCCAAGACCTTTTAGATACTCTGCTGGTCACTTGGTAGAGACGGGTAGTGTAAATTGCTAAAAATGAGCCCTTCAATACGAATCAGATGTAGCCATTGATGTCTCATGCACGCTTCCTCGAAAAGCCATTCGGATTCTCTCCTGATCCTTTGGTAGAGATGGGTTCATGAAAATTACAAAAATTCAACAGTAATTACTGATCACTGCTAGTCATTAACTCCATCTGGCATGATCCTCCAAAATCCTTTCAGATTTGCTTCTGGTGATTTCTGGTGATAGGTCGAGTCTCGAAAATTCCGAAAAATAATCAATTCTGAACGGCTTCGTGGTAGTCATTCATTCCTCACATAATGAGCCTCCTTTGTACATTCCAATTCGCTCCTGTTGACTTGGAAGAAATCAGTTCCTGAAATATACTCAAAATGAGAAATTCATCTTGGATGTGCGCGACAGATAAATTGGAGAAGAAATCTTCCTGAAAGACCCGAGGAGTCACTTCTCGTCCTATGGTACAGAGCAGTTCGTGAAAATTACTCCAGATGAGAAAGACATGCCTAATCTGGTATCCTGATCTATTTCTCATGGAAACATCCACCAAAACACAAGTCTATTCTCTCTTCAGCATTTGGTGGCGATTGATGGTGAAAATTGCTAAAAATGAGAAAGTTATAACTGTTAAATGCAATAAATCAGTGACAAATGGAATCATCCCCCAAAAGCCTTTCAGATTCGCTTCTTGGGATTTGGTAGCTATCAGTTCATGATTTGATGAAAATTACTCCAAATGAGACAGTTCTTCCTGATCAATGTTAGTTATTAATGACACTTGGAATCATCCTCCCAAATCCTTTGATAATTAACTCCTGGTGATTGTGAATAAAATCGGCTTGTGAAAATTAGTAGGAAAGAGAAAATTCCTTCCTCACCCGTCTTCCGATGAATTTCCCATGGAATCATCCACCGGAAAAACAATTGCATTCTCTCTTGGTGCGTTGGAACAGATCGGTTTGTGCAAATTACTCAAAGAACGAAAATCATTCTTTACAAGCACCTCGTGGTAAAGACTCCGGCAATCCAGATTCTCGCCTCCTGAGTTTGTAGAGATCGGTTCATGAAAATTACTAAAAAATCAAACATTTATTACTGATCACTGCATATAATTAGTACCTCATGGAATCATCCTCCAAGACCTTTTTGATACTCTGCTGGTCACTTGGTAGAGATGGGTAGTGTAAATTGCTAAAAATGAGCCCTTCAATACGAATCAGATGTAGCCATTGATGTCTCATGCACGCTTCCTCGAAAAGCCATTCGGATTCTCTCCTGATCCTTTGGTAGAGATGGGTTCATGAAAATTACAAAAATTCAACAGTAATTACTGATCACTGCTAGTCATTAACTCCATCTGGCATGATCCTCCAAAATCCTTTCAGATTTGCTTCTGGTGATTTCTGGTGATAGGTCGAGTCTCGAAAATTCCGAAAAATAATCAATTCTGAACGGCTTCGTGGTAGTCATTCATTCCTCACATAATGAGCCTCCTTTGTACATTCCAATTCGCTCCTGTGGACTTGGAAGAAATCAGTTCCTGAAATATACTCAAAATGAGAAATTCATCTTGGATGTGCGCGACAGATAAATTGGAGAAGAAATCTTCCTGAAAGACCCGAGGAGTCACTTCTCGTCCTATGGTACAGAGCAGTTCGTGAAAATTATTCCAGATGAGAAAGACATGCCTAATCTGGTATCCTGATCTATTTCTCATGGAAACATCCACCAAAACACAAGTCTATTCTCTCTTCAGCATTTGGTGGCGATTGATGGTGAAAATTGCTAAAAATGAGAAAGTTATAACTGTTAAATGCAATAAATCAGTGACAAATGGAATCATCCCCCAAAAGCCTTTCAGATTCGCTTCTTGGGATTTGGTAGCTATCAGTTCATGATTTGATGAAAATTACTCCAAATGAGACAGTTCTTCCTGATCAATGTTAGTAATTAATGACACTTGGAATCATCCTCCCAAATCCTTTGATAATTAACTCCTGGTGATTGTGAATAAAATCGGCTTGTGAAAATTAGTAGGAAAGAGAAAATTCCTTCCTCACCCGTCTTCCGATGTATTTCCCATGGAATCATCCACCGGAAAAACAATTGCATTCTCTCTTGGTGCGTTGGAACAGATCGGTTTGTGCAAATTACTCAAAGAACGAAAATCATTCTTTACAAGCACCTCGTGGTAAAGACTCCGGCAATCCAGATTCTCGCCTCCTGAGTTTGTAGAGATCGGTTCATGAAAATTACTAAAAAATCAAACATTTATTCCTGATCACTGCATATAATTAGTACCTCATGGAATCATCCTCCAAGACCTTTTAGATACTCTGCTGGTCACTTGGTAGAGACGGGTAGTGTAAATTGCTAAAAATGAGCCCTTCAATACGAATCAGATGTAGCCATTGATGTCTCATGCACGCTTCCTCGAAAAGCCATTCGGATTCTCTCCTGATCCTTTGGTAGAGATGGGTTCATGAAAATTACAAAAATTCAACAGTAATTACTGATCACTGCTAGTCATTAACTCCATCTGGCATGATCCTCCAAAATCCTTTCAGATTTGCTTCTGGTGATTTCTGGTGATAGGTCGAGTCTCGAAAATTCCGAAAAATAATCAATTCTGAACGGCTTCGTGGTAGTCATTCATTCCTCACATAATGAGCCTCCTTTGTACATTCCAATTCGCTCCTGTTGACTTGGAAGAAATCAGTTCCTGAAATATACTCAAAATGAGAAATTCATCTTGGATGTGCGCGACAGATAAATTGGAGAAGAAATCTTCCTGAAAGACCCGAGGAGTCACTTCTCGTCCTATGGTACAGAGCAGTTCGTGAAAATTACTCCAGATGAGAAAGACATGCCTAATCTGGTATCCTGATCTATTTCTCATGGAAACATCCACCAAAACACAAGTCTATTCTCTCTTCAGCATTTGGTGGCGATTGATGGTGAAAATTGCTAAAAATGAGAAAGTTATAACTGTTAAATGCAATAAATCAGTGACAAATGGAATCATCCCCCAAAAGCCTTTCAGATTCGCTTCTTGGGATTTGGTAGCTATCAGTTCATGATTTGATGAAAATTACTCCAAATGAGACAGTTCTTCCTGATCAATGTTAGTAATTAATGACACTTGGAATCATCCTCCCAAATCCTTTGATAATTAACTCCTGGTGATTGTGAATAAAATCGGCTTGTGAAAATTAGTAGGAAAGAGAAAATTCCTTCCTCACCCGTCTTCCGATGTATTTCCCATGGAATCATCCACCGGAAAAACAATTGCATTCTCTCTTGGTGCGTTGGAACAGATCGGTTTGTGCAAATTACTCAAAGAACGAAAATCATTCTTTACAAGCACCTCGTGGTAAAGACTCCGGCAATCCAGATTCTCGCCTCCTGAGTTTGTAGAGATTGGTTCATGAAAATTACTAAAAAATCAAACATTTATTCCTGATCACTGCATATAATTAGTACCTCATGGAATCATCCTCCAAGACCTTTTAGATACTCTGCTGGTCACTTGGTAGAGACGGGTAGTGTAAATTGCTAAAAATGAGCCCTTCAATACGAATCAGATGTAGCCATTGATGTCTCATGCACGCTTCCTCGAAAAGCCATTCGGATTCTCTCCTGATCCTTTGGTAGAGATGGGTTCATGAAAATTACAAAAATTCAACAGTAATTACTGATCACTGCTAGTCATTAACTCCATCTGGCATGATCCTCCAAAATCCTTTCAGATTTGCTTCTGGTGATTTCTGGTGATAGGTCGAGTCTCGAAAATTCCGAAAAATAATCAATTCTGAACGGCTTCGTGGTAGTCATTCATTCCTCACATAATGAGCCTCCTTTGTACATTCCAATTCGCTCCTGTTGACTTGGAAGAAATCAGTTCCTGAAATATACTCAAAATGAGAAATTCATCTTGGATGTGCGCGACAGATAAATTGGAGAAGAAATCTTCCTGAAAGACCCGAGGAGTCACTTCTCGTCCTATGGTACAGAGCAGTTCGTGAAAATTATTCCAGATGAGAAAGACATGCCTAATCTGGTATCCTGATCTATTTCTCATGGAAACATCCACCAAAACACAAGTCTATTCTCTCTTCAGCATTTGGTGGCGATTGATCGTGAAAATTGCTAAAAATGAGAAAGTTATAACTGTTAAATGCAATAAATCAGTGACAAATGGAATCATCCCCCAAAAGCCTTTCAGATTCGCTTCTTGGGATTTGGTAGCTATCAGTTCATGATTTGATGAAAATTACTCCAAATGAGACAGTTCTTCCTGATCAATGTTAGTAATTAATGACACTTGGAATCATCCTCCCAAATCCTTTGATAATTAACTCCTGGTGATTGTGAATAAAATCGGCTTGTGAAAATTAGTAGGAAAGAGAAAATTCCTTCCTCACCCGTCTTCCGATGTATTTCCCATGGAATCATCTACCGGAAAAACAATTGCATTCTCTCTTGGTGCGTTGGAACAGATCGGTTTGTGCAAATTACTCAAAGAACGAAAATCATTCTTTACAAGCACCTCGTGGTAAAGACTCCGGCAATCCAGATTCTCGCCTCCTGAGTTTGTAGAGATTGGTTCATGAAAATTACTAAAAAATCAAACATTTATTCCTGATCACTGCATATAATTAGTACCTCATGGAATCATCCTCCAAGACCTTTTAGATACTCTGCTGGTCACTTGGTAGAGACGGGTAGTGTAAATTGCTAAAAATGAGCCCTTCAATACGAATCAGATGTAGCCATTGATGTCTCATGCACGCTTCCTCGAAAAGCCATTCGGATTCTCTCCTGATCCTTTGGTAGAGATGGGTTCATGAAAATTACAAAAATTCAACAGTAATTACTGATCACTGCTAGTCATTAACTCCATCTGGCATGATCCTCCAAAATCCTTTCAGATTTGCTTCTGGTGATTTCTGGTGATAGGTCGAGTCTCGAAAATTCCGAAAAATAATCAATTCTGAACGGCTTCGTGGTAGTCATTCATTCCTCACATAATGAGCCTCCTTTGTACATTCCAATTCGCTCCTGTTGACTTGGAAGAAATCAGTTCCTGAAATATACTCAAAATGAGAAATTCATCTTGGATGTGCGCGACAGATAAATTGGAGAAGAAATCTTCCTGAAAGACCCGAGGAGTCACTTCTCGTCCTATGGTACAGAGCAGTTCGTGAAAATTACTCCAGATGAGAAAGACATGCCTAATCTGGTATCCTGATCTATTTCTCATGGAAACATCCACCAAAACACAAGTCTATTCTCTCTTCAGCATTTGGTGGCGATTGATGGTGAAAATTGCTAAAAATGAGAAAGTTATAACTGTTAAATGCAATAAATCAGTGACAAATGGAATCATCCCCCAAAAGCCTTTCAGATTCGCTTCTTGGGATTTGGTAGCTATCAGTTCATGATTTGATGAAAATTACTCCAAATGAGACAGTTCTTCCTGATCAATGTTAGTTATTAATGACACTTGGAATCATCCTCCCAAATCCTTTGATAATTAACTCCTGGTGATTGTGAATAAAATCGGCTTGTGAAAATTAGTAGGAAAGAGAAAATTCCTTCCTCACCCGTCTTCCGATGTATTTCCCATGGAATCATCTACCGGAAAAACAATTGCATTCTCTCTTGGTGCGTTGGAACAGATCGGTTTGTGCAAATTACTCAAAGAACGAAAATCATTCTTTACAAGCACCTCGTGGTAAAGACTCCGGCAATCCAGATTCTCGCCTCCTGAGTTTGTAGAGATTGGTTCATGAAAATTACTAAAAAATCAAACATTTATTCCTGATCACTGCATATAATTAGTACCTCATGGAATCATCCTCCAAGACCTTTTAGATACTCTGCTGGTCACTTGGTAGAGACGGGTAGTGTAAATTGCTAAAAATGAGCCCTTCAATACGAATCAGATGTAGCCATTGATGTCTCATGCACGCTTCCTCGAAAAGCCATTCGGATTCTCTCCTGATCCTTTGGTAGAGATGGGTTCATGAAAATTACAAAAATTCAACAGTAATTACTGATCACTGCTAGTCATTAACTCCATCTGGCATGATCCTCCAAAATCCTTTCAGATTTGCTTCTGGTGATTTCTGGTGATAGGTCGAGTCTCGAAAATTCCGAAAAATAATCAATTCTGAACGGCTTCGTGGTAGTCATTCATTCCTCACATAATGAGCCTCCTTTGTACATTCCAATTCGCTCCTGTTGACTTGGAAGAAATCAGTTCCTGAAATATACTCAAAATGAGAAATTCATCTTGGATGTGCGCGACAGATAAATTGGAGAAGAAATCTTCCTGAAAGACCCGAGGAGTCACTTCTCGTCCTATGGTACAGAGCAGTTCGTGAAAATTACTCCAGATGAGAAAGACATGCCTAATCTGGTATCCTGATCTATTTCTCATGGAAACATCCACCAAAACACAAGTCTATTCTCTCTTCAGCATTTGGTGGCGATTGATGGTGAAAATTGCTAAAAATGAGAAAGTTATAACTGTTAAATGCAATAAATCAGTGACAAATGGAATCATCCCCCAAAAGCCTTTCAGATTCGCTTCTTGGGATTTGGTAGCTATCAGTTCATGATTTGATGAAAATTACTCCAAATGAGACAGTTCTTCCTGATCAATGTTAGTTATTAATGACACTTGGAATCATCCTCCCAAATCCTTTGATAATTAACTCCTGGTGATTGTGAATAAAATCGGCTTGTGAAAATTAGTAGGAAAGAGAAAATTCCTTCCTCACCCGTCTTCCGATGAATTTCCCATGGAATCATCCACCGGAAAAACAATTGCATTCTCTCTTGGTGCGTTGGAACAGATCGGTTTGTGCAAATTACTCAAAGAACGAAAATCATTCTTTACAAGCACCTCGTGGTAAAGACTCCGGCAATCCAGATTCTCGCCTCCTGAGTTTGTAGAGATAGGTTCATGAAAATTACTAAAAAATCAAACATTTATTACTGATCACTGCATATAATTTGTACCTCATGGAATCATCCTCCAAGACCTTTTAGATACTCTGCTGGTCACTTGGTAGAGACGGGTAGTGTAAATTGCTAAAAATGAGCCCTTCAATACGAATCAGATGTAGCCATTGATGTCTCATGCACGCTTCCTCGAAAAGCCATTCGGATTCTCTCCTGATCCTTTGGTAGAGATGGGTTCATGAAAATTCCAAAAATTCAACAGTAATTACTGATCACTGCTAGTCATTAACTCCATCTGGCATGATCCTCCAAAATCCTTTCAGATTTGCTTCTGGTGATTTCTGGTGATAGGTCGAGTCTCGAAAATTCCGAAAAATAATCAATTCTGAACGGCTTCGTGATAGTCATTCATTCCTCACATAATGAGCCTCCTTTGTACATTCCAATTCGCTCCTGTTGACTTGGAAGAAATCAGTTCCTGAAATATACTCAAAATGAGAAATTCATCTTGGATGTGCGCGACAGATAAATTGGAGACGAAATCTTCCTGAAAGACCCGAGGAGTCACTTCTCGTCCTATGGTACAGAGCAGTTCGTGAAAATTACTCCAGATGAGAAAGACATGCCTAATCTGGTATCCTGATCTATTTCTCATGGAAACATCCACCAAAACACAAGTCTATTCTCTCTTCAGCATTTGGTGGCGATTGATCGTGAAAATTGCTAAAAATGAGAAAGTTATAACTGTTAAATGCAATAAATCAGTGACAAATGGAATCATCCCCCAAAAGCCTTTCAGATTCGCTTCTTGGGATTTGGTAGCTATCAGTTCATGATTTGATGAAAATTACTCCAAATGAGACAGTTCTTCCTGATCAATGTTAGTTATTAATGACACTTGGAATCATCCACCCAAATCCTTTGATAATTAACTCCTGGTGATTGTGAATAAAATCGGCTTGTGAAAATTAGTAGGAAAGAGAAAATTCCTTCCTCACCCGTCTTCTGATGAATTTCCCATGGAATCATCCACCGGAAAAACAATTGCATTCTCTCTTGGTGCGTTGGAACAGATCGGTTTGTGCAAATTACTCAAAGAACGAAAATCATTCTTTACAAGCACCTCGTGGTAAAGACTCCGGCAATCCAGATTCTCGCCTCCTGAGTTTGTAGAGATTGGTTCATGAAAATTACTAAAAAATCAAACATTTATTACTGATCACTGCATATAATTAGTACCTCATGGAATCATCCTCCAAGACCTTTTAGATACTCTGCTGGTCACTTGGTAGAGACGGGTAGTGTAAATTGCTAAAAATGAGACCTTCAATACGAATCAGATGTAGCCATTGATGTCTCATGCACGCTTCCTCGAAAAGCCATTCGGATTCTCTCCTGATCCTTTGGTAGAGATGGGTTCATGAAAATTACAAAAATTCAACAGTAATTACTGATCACTGCTAGTCATTAACTCCATCTGGCATTATCCTCCAAAATCCTTTCAGATTTGCTTCTGGTGATTTCTGGTGATAGGTCGAGTCTCGAAAATTCCGAAAAATAATCAATTCTGAACGGCTTCGTGGTAGTCATTCATTCCTCACATAATGAGCCTCCTTTGTACATTCCAATTCGCTCCTGTTGACTTGGAAGAAATCAGTTCCTGAAATATACTCAAAATGAGAAATTCATCTTGGATGTGCGCGACAGATAAATTGGAGAAGAAATCTTCCTGAAAGACCCGAGGAGTCACTTCTCGTCCTATGGTACAGAGCAGTTCGTGAAAATTACTCCAGATGAGAAAGACATGCCTAATCTGGTATCCTGATCTATTTCTCATGGAAACATCCACCAAAACACAAGTCTATTCTCTCTTCAGCATTTGGTGGCGATTGATCGTGAAAATTGCTAAAAATGAGAAAGTTATAACTGTTAAATGCAATAAATCAGTGACAAATGGAATCATCCCCCAAAAGCCTTTCAGATTCGCTTCTTGGGATTTGGTAGCTATCAGTTCATGATTTGATGAAAATTACTCCAAATGAGACAGTTCTTCCTGATCAATGTTAGTTATTAATGACACTTGGAATCATCCTCCCAAATCCTTTGATAATTAACTCCTGGTGATTGTGAATAAAATCGGCTTGTGAAAATTAGTAGGAAAGAGAAAATTCCTTCCTCACCCGTCTTCTGATGAATTTCCCATGGAATCATCCACCGGAAAAACAATTGCATTCTCTCTTGGTGCGTTGGAACAGATCGGTTTGTGCAAATTACTCAAAGAACGAAAATCATTCTTTACAAGCACCTCGTGGTAAAGACTCCGGCAATCCAGATTCTCGCCTCCTGAGTTTGTAGAGATTGGTTCATGAAAATTACTAAAAAATCAAACATTTATTACTGATCACTGCATATAATTAGTACCTCATGGAATCATCCTCCAAGACCTTTTAGATACTCTGCTGGTCACTTGGTAGAGACGGGTAGTGTAAATTGCTAAAAATGAGACCTTCAATACGAATCAGATGTAGCCATTGATGTCTCATGCACGCTTCCTCGAAAAGCCATTCGGATTCTCTCCTGATCCTTTGGTAGAGATGGGTTCATGAAAATTACAAAAATTCAACAGTAATTACTGATCACTGCTAGTCATTAACTCCATCTGGCATGATCCTCCAAAATCCTTTCAGATTTGCTTCTGGTGATTTCTGGTGATAGGTCGAGTCTCGAAAATTCCGAAAAATAATCAATTCTGAACGGCTTCGTGGTAGTCATTCATTCCTCACATAATGAGCCTCCTTTGTACATTCCAATTCGCTCCTGTTGACTTGGAAGAAATCAGTTCCTGAAATATACTCAAAATGAGAAATTCATCTTGGATGTGCGCGACAGATAAATTGGAGAAGAAATCTTCCTGAAAGACCCGAGGAGTCACTTCTCGTCCTATGGTACAGAGCAGTTCGTGAAAATTACTCCAGATGAGAAAGACATGCCTAATCTGGTATCCTGATCTATTTCTCATGGAAACATCCACCAAAACACAAGTCTATTCTCTCTTCAGCATTTGGTGGCGACTGATCGTGAAAATTGCTAAAAATGAGAAAGTTATAACTGTTAAATGCAATAAATCAGTGACAAATGGAATCATCCCCCAAAAGCCTTTCAGATTCGCTTCTTGGGATTTGGTAGCTATCAGTTCATGATTTGATGAAAATTACTCCAAATGAGACAGTTCTTCCTGATCAATGTTAGTAATTAATGACACTTGGAATCATCCTCCCAAATCCTTTGATAATTAACTCCTGGTGATTGTGAATAAAATCGGCTTGTGAAAATTAGTAGGAAAGAGAAAATTCCTTCCTCACCCGTCTTCTGATGAATTTCCCATGGAATCACCCACCGGAAAAACAATTGCATTCTCTCTTGATGCGTTGGAACAGATCGGTTTGTGCAAATTACTCAAAGAACGAAAATCATTCTTTACAAGCACCTCGTGGTAAAGACTCCGGCAATCCAGATTCTCGCCTCCTGAGTTTGTAGAGATTGGTTCATGAAGATTACTAAAAAATCAAACATTTATTACTGATCACTGCATATAATTAGTACCTCATGGAATCATCCTCCAAGACCTTTTAGATACTCTGCTGGTCACTTGGTAGAGACGGGTAGTGTAAATTGCTAAAAATGAGACCTTCAATACGAATCAGATGTAGCCATTGATGTCTCATGCACGCTTCCTCGAAAAGCCATTCGGATTCTCTCCTGATCCTTTGGTAGAGATGGGTTCATGAAAATTCCAAAAATTCAACAGTAATTACTGATCACTGCTAGTCATTAACTCCATCTGGCATGATCCTCCAAAATCCTTTCAGATTTGCTTCTGGTGATTTCTGGTGATAGGTCGAGTCTCGAAAATTCCGAAAAATAATCAATTCTGAACGGCTTCGTGGTAGTCATTCATTCCTCACATAATGAGCCTCCTTTGTACATTCCAATTCGCTCCTGTTGACTTGGAAGAAATCAGTTCCTGAAATATACTCAAAATGAGAAATTCATCTTGGATGTGCGCGACAGATAAATTGGAGACGAAATCTTCCTGAAAGACCCGAGGAGTCACTTCTCGTCCTATGGTACAGAGCAGTTCGTGAAAATTACTCCAGATGAGAAAGACATGCCTAATCTGGTATCCTGATCTATTTCTCATGGAAACATCCACCAAAACACAAGTCTATTCTCTCTTCAGCATTTGGTGGCGATTGATCGTGAAAATTGCTAAAAATGAGAAAGTTATAACTGTTAAATGCAATAAATCAGTGACAAATGGAATCATCCCCCAAAAGCCTTTCAGATTCGCTTCTTGGGATTTGGTAGCTATCAGTTCATGATTTGATGAAAATTACTCCAAATGAGACAGTTCTTCCTGATCAATGTTAGTTATTAATGACACTTGGAATCATCCTCCCAAATCCTTTGATAATTAACTCCTGGTGATTGTGAATAAAATCGGCTTGTGAAAATTAGTAGGAAAGAGAAAATTCCTTCCTCACCCGTCTTCTGATGAATTTCCCATGGAATCATCCACCGGAAAAACAATTGCATTCTCTCTTGGTGCGTTGGAACAGATCGGTTTGTGCAAATTACTCAAAGAACGAAAATCATTCTTTACAAGCACCTCGTGGTAAAGACTCCGGCAATCCAGATTCTCGCCTCCTGAGTTTGTAGAGATTGGTTCATGAAAATTACTAAAAAATCAAACATTTATTACTGATCACTGCATATAATTAGTACCTCATGGAATCATCCTCCAAGACCTTTTAGATACTCTGCTGGTCACTTGGTAGAGACGGGTAGTGTAAATTGCTAAAAATGAGACCTTCAATACGAATCAGATGTAGCCATTGATGTCTCATGCACGCTTCCTCGAAAAGCCATTCGGATTCTCTCCTGATCCTTTGGTAGAGATGGGTTCATGAAAATTACAAAAATTCAACAGTAATTACTGATCACTGCTAGTCATTAACTCCATCTGGCATGATCCTCCAAAATCCTTTCAGATTTGCTTCTGGTGATTTCTGGTGATAGGTCGAGTCTCGAAAATTCCGAAAAATAATCAATTCTGAACGGCTTCGTGGTAGTCATTCATTCCTCACATAATGAGCCTCCTTTGTACATTCCAATTCGCTCCTGTTGACTTGGAAGAAATCAGTTCCTGAAATATACTCAAAATGAGAAATTCATCTTGGATGTGCGCGACAGATAAATTGGAGAAGAAATCTTCCTGAAAGACCCGAGGAGTCACTTCTCGTCCTATGGTACAGAGCAGTTCGTGAAAATTACTCCAGATGAGAAAGACATGCCTAATCTGGTATCCTGATCTATTTCTCATGGAAACATCCACCAAAACACAAGTCTATTCTCTCTTCAGCATTTGGTGGCGACTGATCGTGAAAATTGCTAAAAATGAGAAAGTTATAACTGTTAAATGCAATAAATCAGTGACAAATGGAATCATCCCCCAAAAGCCTTTCAGATTCGCTTCTTGGGATTTGGTAGCTATCAGTTCATGATTTGATGAAAATTACTCCAAATGAGACAGTTCTTCCTGATCAATGTTAGTAATTAATGACACTTGGAATCATCCTCCCAAATCCTTTGATAATTAACTCCTGGTGATTGTGAATAAAATCGGCTTGTGAAAATTAGTAGGAAAGAGAAAATTCCTTCCTCACCCGTCTTCTGATGAATTTCCCATGGAATCACCCACCGGAAAAACAATTGCATTCTCTCTTGATGCGTTGGAACAGATCGGTTTGTGCAAATTACTCAAAGAACGAAAATCATTCTTTACAAGCACCTCGTGGTAAAGACTCCGGCAATCCAGATTCTCGCCTCCTGAGTTTGTAGAGATTGGTTCATGAAGATTACTAAAAAATCAAACATTTATTACTGATCACTGCATATAATTAGTACCTCATGGAATCATCCTCCAAGACCTTTTAGATACTCTGCTGGTCACTTGGTAGAGACGGGTAGTGTAAATTGCTAAAAATGAGCCCTTCAATACGAATCAGATGTAGCCATTGATGTCTCATGCACGCTTCCTCGAAAAGCCATTCGGATTCTCTCCTGATCCTTTGGTAGAGATGGGTTCATGAAAATTCCAAAAATTCAACAGTAATTACTGATCACTGCTAGTCATTAACTCCATCTGGCATGATCCTCCAAAATCCTTTCAGATTTGCTTCTGGTGATTTCTGGTGATAGGTCGAGTCTCGAAAATTCCGAAAAATAATCAATTCTGAACGGCTTCGTGGTAGTCATTCATTCCTCACATAATGAGCCTCCTTTGTACATTCCAATTCGCTCCTGTTGACTTGGAAGAAATCAGTTCCTGAAATATACTCAAAATGAGAAATTCATCTTGGATGTGCGCGACAGATAAATTGGAGAAGAAATCTTCCTGAAAGACCCGAGGAGTCACTTCTCGTCCTATGGTACAGAGCAGTTCGTGAAAATTACTCCAGATGAGAAAGACATGCCTAATCTGGTATCCTGATCTATTTCTCATGGAAACATCCACCAAAACACAAGTCTATTCTCTCTTCAGCATTTGGTGGCGATTGATCGTGAAAATTGCTAAAAATGAGAAAGTTATAACTGTTAAATGCAATAAATCAGTGACAAATGGAATCATCCCCCAAAAGCCTTTCAGATTCGCTTCTTGGGATTTGGTAGCTATCAGTTCATGATTTGATGAAAATTACTCCAAATGAGACAGTTCTTCCTGATCAATGTTAGTAATTAATGACACTTGGAATCATCCTCCCAAATCCTTTGATAATTAACTCCTGGTGATTGTGAATAAAATCGGCTTGTGAAAATTAGTAGGAAAGAGAAAATTCCTTCCTCACCCGTCTTCTGATGAATTTCCCATGGAATCATCCACCGGAAAAACAATTGCATTCTCTCTTGGTGCGTTGGAACAGATCGGTTTGTGCAAATTACTCAAAGAACGAAAATCATTCTTTACAAGCACCTCGTGGTGAAGACTCCGGCAATCCAGATTCTCGCCTCCTGAGTTTGTAGAGATTGGTTCATGAAAATTACTAAAAAATCAAACATTTATTACTGATCACTGCATATAATTAGTACCTCATGGAATCATCCTCCAAGACCTTTTAGATACTCTGCTGGTCACTTGGTAGAGACGGGTAGTGTAAATTGCTAAAAATGAGCCCTTCAATACGAATCAGATGTAGCCATTGATGTCTCATGCACGCTTCCTCGAAAAGCCATTCGGATTCTCTCCTGATCCTTTGGTAGAGATGGGTTCATGAAAATTACAAAAATTCAACAGTAATTACTGATCACTGCTAGTCATTAACTCCATCTGGCATGATCCTCCAAAATCCTTTCAGATTTGCTTCTGGTGATTTCTGGTGATAGGTCGAGTCTCGAAAATTCCGAAAAATAATCAATTCTGAACGGCTTCGTGATAGTCATTCATTCCTCACATAATGAGCCTCCTTTGTACATTCCAATTCGCTCCTGTTGACTTGGAAGAAATCAGTTCCTGAAATATACTCAAAATGAGAAATTCATCTTGGATGTGCGCGACAGATAAATTGGAGAAGAAATCTTCCTGAAAGACCCGAGGAGTCACTTCTCGTCCTATGGTACAGAGCAGTTCGTGAAAATTACTCCAGATGAGAAAGACATGCCTAATCTGGTATCCTGATCTATTTCTCATGGAAACATCCACCAAAACACAAGTCTATTCTCTCTTCAGCATTTGGTGGCGATTGATCGTGAAAATTGCTAAAAATGAGAAAGTTATAACTGTTAAATGCAATAAATCAGTGACAAATGGAATCATCCCCCAAAAGCCTTTCAGATTCGCTTCTTGGGATTTGGTAGCTATCAGTTCATGATTTGATGAAAATTACTCCAAATGAGACAGTTCTTCCTGATCAATGTTAGTTATTAATGACACTTGGAATCATCCACCCAAATCCTTTGATAATTAACTCCTGGTGATTGTGAATAAAATCGGCTTGTGAAAATTAGTAGGAAAGAGAAAATTCCTTCCTCACCCGTCTTCTGATGAATTTCCCATGGAATCATCCACCGGAAAAACAATTGCATTCTCTCTTGGTGCGTTGGAACAGATCGGTTTGTGCAAATTACTCAAAGAACGAAAATCATTCTTTACAAGCACCTCGTGGTAAAGACTCCGGCAATCCAGATTCTCGCCTCCTGAGTTTGTAGAGATTGGTTCATGAAAATTACTAAAAAATCAAACATTTATTACTGATCACTGCATATAATTAGTACCTCATGGAATCATCCTCCAAGACCTTTTAGATACTCTGCTGGTCACTTGGTAGAGACGGGTAGTGTAAATTGCTAAAAATGAGACCTTCAATACGAATCAGATGTAGCCATTGATGTCTCATGCACGCTTCCTCGAAAAGCCATTCGGATTCTCTCCTGATCCTTTGGTAGAGATGGGTTCATGAAAATTACAAAAATTCAACAGTAATTACTGATCACTGCTAGTCATTAACTCCATCTGGCATGATCCTCCAAAATCCTTTCAGATTTGCTTCTGGTGATTTCTGGTGATAGGTCGAGTCTCGAAAATTCCGAAAAATAATCAATTCTGAACGGCTTCGTGGTAGTCATTCATTCCTCACATAATGAGCCTCCTTTGTACATTCCAATTCGCTCCTGTTGACTTGGAAGAAATCAGTTCCTGAAATATACTCAAAATGAGAAATTCATCTTGGATGTGCGCGACAGATAAATTGGAGAAGAAATCTTCCTGAAAGACCCGAGGAGTCACTTCTCGTCCTATGGTACAGAGCAGTTCGTGAAAATTACTCCAGATGAGAAAGACATGCCTAATCTGGTATCCTGATCTATTTCTCATGGAAACATCCACCAAAACACAAGTCTATTCTCTCTTCAGCATTTGGTGGCGATTGATCGTGAAAATTGCTAAAAATGAGAAAGTTATAACTGTTAAATGCAATAAATCAGTGACAAATGGAATCATCCCCCAAAAGCCTTTCAGATTCGCTTCTTGGGATTTGGTAGCTATCAGTTCATGATTTGATGAAAATTACTCCAAATGAGACAGTTCTTCCTGATCAATGTTAGTAATTAATGACACTTGGAATCATCCTCCCAAATCCTTTGATAATTAACTCCTGGTGATTGTGAATAAAATCGGCTTGTGAAAATTAGTAGGAAAGAGAAAATTCCTTCCTCACCCGTCTTCTGATGAATTTCCCATGGAATCATCCACCGGAAAAACAATTGCATTCTCTCTTGGTGCGTTGGAACAGATCGGTTTGTGCAAATTACTCAAAGAACGAAAATCATTCTTTACAAGCACCTCGTGGTGAAGACTCCGGCAATCCAGATTCTCGCCTCCTGAGTTTGTAGAGATTGGTTCATGAAAATTACTAAAAAATCAAACATTTATTACTGATCACTGCATATAATTAGTACCTCATGGAATCATCCTCCAAGACCTTTTAGATACTCTGCTGGTCACTTGGTAGAGACGGGTAGTGTAAATTGCTAAAAATGAGACCTTCAATACGAATCAGATGTAGCCATTGATGTCTCATGCACGCTTCCTCGAAAAGCCATTCGGATTCTCTCCTGATCCTTTGGTAGAGATGGGTTCATGAAAATTACAAAAATTCAACAGTAATTACTGATCACTGCTAGTCATTAACTCCATCTGGCATGATCCTCCAAAATCCTTTCAGATTTGCTTCTGGTGATTTCTGGTGATAGGTCGAGTCTCGAAAATTCCGAAAAATAATCAATTCTGAACGGCTTCGTGGTAGTCATTCATTCCTCACATAATGAGCCTCCTTTGTACATTCCAATTCGCTCCTGTTGACTTGGAAGAAATCAGTTCCTGAAATATACTCAAAATGAGAAATTCATCTTGGATGTGCGCGACAGATAAATTGGAGAAGAAATCTTCCTGAAAGACCCGAGGAGTCACTTCTCGTCCTATGGTACAGAGCAGTTCGTGAAAATTACTCCAGATGAGAAAGACATGCCTAATCTGGTATCCTGATCTATTTCTCATGGAAACATCCACCAAAACACAAGTCTATTCTCTCTTCAGCATTTGGTGGCGATTGATCGTGAAAATTGCTAAAAATGAGAAAGTTATAACTGTTAAATGCAATAAATCAGTGACAAATGGAATCATCCCCCAAAAGCCTTTCAGATTCGCTTCTTGGGATTTGGTAGCTATCAGTTCATGATTTGATGAAAATTACTCCAAATGAGACAGTTCTTCCTGATCAATGTTAGTTATTAATGACACTTGGAATCATCCACCCAAATCCTTTGATAATTAACTCCTGGTGATTGTGAATAAAATCGGCTTGTGAAAATTAGTAGGAAAGAGAAAATTCCTTCCTCACCCGTCTTCTGATGAATTTCCCATGGAATCATCCACCGGAAAAACAATTGCATTCTCTCTTGGTGCGTTGGAACAGATCGGTTTGTGCAAATTACTCAAAGAACGAAAATCATTCTTTACAAGCACCTCGTGGTGAAGACTCCCGCAATCCAGATTCTCGCCTCCTGAGTTTGTAGAGATTGGTTCATGAAAATTACTAAAAAATCAAACATTTATTACTGATCACTGCATATAATTAGTACCTCATGGAATCATCCTCCAAGACCTTTTAGATACTCTGCTGGTCACTTGGTAGAGACGGGTAGTGTAAATTGCTAAAAATGAGACCTTCAATACGAATCAGATGTAGCCATTGATGTCTCATGCACGCTTCCTCGAAAAGCCATTCGGATTCTCTCCTGATCCTTTGGTAGAGATGGGTTCATGAAAATTACAAAAATTCAACAGTAATTACTGATCACTGCTAGTCATTAACTCCATCTGGCATGATCCTCCAAAATCCTTTCAGATTTGCTTCTGGTGATTTCTGGTGATAGGTCGAGTCTCGAAAATTCCGAAAAATAATCAATTCTGAACGGCTTCGTGGTAGTCATTCATTCCTCACATAATGAGCCTCCTTTGTACATTCCAATTCGCTCCTGTTGACTTGGAAGAAATCAGTTCCTGAAATATACTCAAAATGAGAAATTCATCTTGGATGTGCGCGACAGATAAATTGGAGAAGAAATCTTCCTGAAAGACCCGAGGAGTCACTTCTCGTCCTATGGTACAGAGCAGTTCGTGAAAATTACTCCAGATGAGAAAGACATGCCTAATCTGGTATCCTGATCTATTTCTCATGGAAACATCCACCAAAACACAAGTCTATTCTCTCTTCAGCATTTGGTGGCGATTGATCGTGAAAATTGCTAAAAATGAGAAAGTTATAACTGTTAAATGCAATAAATCAGTGACAAATGGAATCATCCCCCAAAAGCCTTTCAGATTCGCTCCTTGGGATTTGGTAGCTATCAGTTCATGATTTGATGAAAATTACTCCAAATGAGACAGTTCTTCCTGATCAATGTTAGTAATTAATGACACTTGGAATCATCCTCCCAAATCCTTTGATAATTAACTCCTGGTGATTGTGAATAAAATCGGCTTGTGAAAATTAGTAGGAAAGAGAAAATTCCTTCCTCACCCGTCTTCCGATGAATTTCCCATGGAATCATCCACCGGAAAAACAATTGCATTCTCTCTTGGTGCGTTGGAACAGATCGGTTTGTGCAAATTACTCAAAGAACGAAAATCATTCTTTACAAGCACCTCGTGGTAAAGACTCCGGCAATCCAGATTCTCGCCTCCTGAGTTTGTAGAGATTGGTTCATGAAAATTACTAAAAAATCAAACATTTATTACTGATCACTGCATATAATTAGTACCTCATGGAATTATCCTCCAAGACCTTTTAGATACTCTGCTGGTCACTTGGTAGAGACGGGTAGTGTAAATTGCTAAAAATGAGCCCTTCAATACGAATCAGATGTAGCCATTGATGTCTCATGCACGCTTCCTCGAAAAGCCATTCGGATTCTCTCCTGATCCTTTGGTAGAGATGGGTTCATGAAAATTCCAAAAATTCAACAGTAATTACTGATCACTGCTAGTCATTAACTCCATCTGGCATGATCCTCCAAAATCCTTTCAGATTTGCTTCTGGTGATTTCTGGTGATAGGTCGAGTCTCGAAAATTCCGAAAAATAATCAATTCTGAACGGCTTCGTGGTAGTCATTCATTCCTCACATAATGAGCCTCCTTTGTACATTCCAATTCGCTCCTGTTGACTTGGAAGAAATCAGTTCCTGAAATATACTCAAAATGAGAAATTCATCTTGGATGTGCGCGACAGATAAATTGGAGAAGAAATCTTCCTGAAAGACCCGAGGAGTCACTTCTCGTCCTATGGTACAGAGCAGTTCGTGAAAATTATTCCAGATGAGAAAGACATGCCTAATCTGGTATCCTGATCTATTTCTCATGGAAACATCCACCAAAACACAAGTCTATTCTCTCTTCAGCATTTGGTGGCGATTGATCGTGAAAATTGCTAAAAATGAGAAAGTTATAACTGTTAAATGCAATAAATCAGTGACAAATGGAATCATCCCCCAAAAGCCTTTCAGATTCGCTTCTTGGGATTTGGTAGCTATCAGTTCATGATTTGATGAAAATTACTCCAAATGAGACAGTTCTTCCTGATCAATGTTAGTAATTAATGACACTTGGAATCATCCTCCCAAATCCTTTGATAATTAACTCCTGGTGATTGTGAATAAAATCGGCTTGTGAAAATTAGTAGGAAAGAGAAAATTCCTTCCTCACCCGTCTTCCGATGTATTTCCCATGGAATCATCCACCGGAAAAACAATTGCATTCTCTCTTGGTGCGTTGGAACAGATCGGTTTGTGCAAATTACTCAAAGAACGAAAATCATTCTTTACAAGCACCTCGTGGTAAAGACTCCGGCAATCCAGATTCTCGCCTCCTGAGTTTGTAGAGATTGGTTCATGAAAATTACTAAAAAATCAAACATTTATTCCTGATCACTGCATATAATTAGTACCTCATGGAATCATCCTCCAAGACCTTTTAGATACTCTGCTGGTCACTTGGTAGAGACGGGTAGTGTAAATTGCTAAAAATGAGCCCTTCAATACGAATCAGATGTAGCCATTGATGTCTCATGCACGCTTCCTCGAAAAGCCATTCGGATTCTCTCCTGATCCTTTGGTAGAGATGGGTTCATGAAAATTACAAAAATTCAACAGTAATTACTGATCACTGCTAGTCATTAACTCCATCTGGCATGATCCTCCAAAATCCTTTCAGATTTGCTTCTGGTGATTTCTGGTGATAGGTCGAGTCTCGAAAATTCCGAAAAATAATCAATTCTGAATGGCTTCGTGGTAGTCATTCATTCCTCACATAATGAGCCTCCTTTGTACATTCCAATTCGCTCCTGTTGACTTGGAAGAAATCAGTTCCTGAAATATACTCAAAATGAGAAATTCATCTTGGATGTGCGCGACAGATAAATTGGAGAAGAAATCTTCCTGAAAGACCCGAGGAGTCACTTCTCGTCCTATGGTACAGAGCAGTTCGTGAAAATTACTCCAGATGAGAAAGACATGCCTAATCTGGTATCCTGATCTATTTCTCATGGAAACATCCACCAAAACACAAGTCTATTCTCTCTTCAGCATTTGGTGGCGATTGATGGTGAAAATTGCTAAAAATGAGAAAGTTATAACTGTTAAATGCAATAAATCAGTGACAAATGGAATCATCCCCCAAAAGCCTTTCAGATTCGCTTCTTGGGATTTGGTAGCTATCAGTTCATGATTTGATGAAAATTACTCCAAATGAGACAGTTCTTCCTGATCAATGTTAGTAATTAATGACACTTGGAATCATCCTCCCAAATCCTTTGATAATTAACTCCTGGTGATTGTGAATAAAATCGGCTTGTGAAAATTAGTAGGAAAGAGAAAATTCCTTCCTCACCCGTCTTCCGATGAATTTCCCATGGAATCATCCACCGGAAAAACAATTGCATTCTCTCTTGGTGCGTTGGAACAGATCGGTTTGTGCAAATTACTCAAAGAACGAAAATCATTCTTTACAAGCACCTCGTGGTAAAGACTCCGGCAATCCAGATTCTCGCCTCCTGAGTTTGTAGAGATTGGTTCATGAAAATTACTAAAAAATCAAACATTTATTCCTGATCACTGCATATAATTAGTACCTCATGGAATCATCCTCCAAGACCTTTTAGATACTCTGCTGGTCACTTGGTAGAGACGGGTAGTGTAAATTGCTAAAAATGAGCCCTTCAATACGAATCAGATGTAGCCATTGATGTCTCATGCACGCTTCCTCGAAAAGCCATTCGGATTCTCTCCTGATCCTTTGGTAGAGATGGGTTCATGAAAATTCCAAAAATTCAACAGTAATTACTGATCACTGCTAGTCATTAACTCCATCTGGCATGATCCTCCAAAATCCTTTCAGATTTGCTTCTGGTGATTTCTGGTGATAGGTCAAGTCTCGAAAATTCCGAAAAATAATCAATTCTGAACGGCTTCGTGATAGTCATTCATTCCTCACATAATGAGCCTCCTTTGTACATTCCAATTCGCTCCTGTTGACTTGGAAGAAATCAGTTCCTGAAATATACTCAAAATGAGAAATTCATCTTGGATGTGCGCGACAGATAAATTGGAGACGAAATCTTCCTGAAAGACCCGAGGAGTCACTTCTCGTC
Organism: Eretmochelys imbricata; assembly: GCF_965152235.1. Classification (NCBI taxonomy): domain Eukaryota; kingdom Metazoa; phylum Chordata; order Testudines; family Cheloniidae; genus Eretmochelys; species Eretmochelys imbricata. The sequence goes on along the minus strand of NW_027554341.1, from coordinate 1,887,274 downwards.
CTATGGTACAGAGCAGTTCGTGAAAATTACTCCAGATGAGAAAGACATGCCTAATCTGGTATCCTGATCTATTTCTCATGGAAACATCCACCAAAACACAAGTCTATTCTCTCTTCAGCATTTGGTGGCGATTGATCGTGAAAATTGCTAAAAATGAGAAAGTTATAACTGTTAAATGCAATAAATCAGTGACAAATGGAATCATCCCCCAAAAGCCTTTCAGATTCGCTTCTTGGGATTTGGTAGCTCTCAGTTCATGATTTGATGAAAATTACTCCAAATGAGACAGTTCTTCCTGATCAATGTTAGTTATTAATGACACTTGGAATCATCCTCCCAAATCCTTTGATAATTAACTCCTGGTGATTGTGAATAAAATCGGCTTGTGAAAATTAGTAGGAAAGAGAAAATTCCTTCCTCACCCGTCTTCTGATGAATTTCCCATGGAATCATCCACCGGAAAAACAATTGCATTCTCTCTTGGTGCGTTGGAACAGATCGGTTTGTGCAAATTACTCAAAGAACGAAAATCATTCTTTACAAGCACCTCGTGGTAAAGACTCCGGCAATCCAGATTCTCGCCTCCTGAGTTTGTAGAGATTGGTTCATGAAAATTACTAAAAAATCAAACATTTATTACTGATCACTGCATATAATTAGTACCTCATGGAATCATCCTCCAAGACCTTTTAGATACTCTGCTGGTCACTTGGTAGAGACGGGTAGTGTAAATTGCTAAAAATGAGACCTTCAATACGAATCAGATGTAGCCATTGATGTCTCATGCACGCTTCCTCGAAAAGCCATTCGGATTCTCTCCTGATCCTTTGGTAGAGATGGGTTCATGAAAATTCCAAAAATTCAACAGTAATTACTGATCACTGCTAGTCATTAACTCCATCTGGCATGATCCTCCAAAATCCTTTCAGATTTGCTTCTGGTGATTTCTGGTGATAGGTCGAGTCTCGAAAATTCCGAAAAATAATCAATTCTGAACGGCTTCGTGGTAGTCATTCATTCCTCACATAATGAGCCTCCTTTGTACATTCCAATTCGCTCCTGTTGACTTGGAAGAAATCAGTTCCTGAAATATACTCAAAATGAGAAATTCATCTTGGATGTGCGCGACAGATAAATTGGAGAAGAAATCTTCCTGAAAGACCCGAGGAGTCACTTCTCGTCCTATGGTACAGAGCAGTTCGTGAAAATTACTCCAGATGAGAAAGACATGCCTAATCTGGTATCCTGATCTATTTCTCATGGAAACATCCACCAAAACACAAGTCTATTCTCTCTTCAGCATTTGGTGGCGACTGATCGTGAAAATTGCTAAAAATGAGAAAGTTATAACTGTTAAATGCAATAAATCAGTGACAAATGGAATCATCCCCCAAAAGCCTTTCAGATTCGCTTCTTGGGATTTGGTAGCTATCAGTTCATGATTTGATGAAAATTACTCCAAATGAGACAGTTCTTCCTGATCAATGTTAGTAATTAATGACACTTGGAATCATCCTCCCAAATCCTTTGATAATTAACTCCTGGTGATTGTGAATAAAATCGGCTTGTGAAAATTAGTAGGAAAGAGAAAATTCCTTCCTCACCCGTCTTCTGATGAATTTCCCATGGAATCACCCACCGGAAAAACAATTGCATTCTCTCTTGATGCGTTGGAACAGATCGGTTTGTGCAAATTACTCAAAGAACGAAAATCATTCTTTACAAGCACCTCGTGGTAAAGACTCCGGCAATCCAGATTCTCGCCTCCTGAGTTTGTAGAGATTGGTTCATGAAGATTACTAAAAAATCAAACATTTATTACTGATCACTGCATATAATTAGTACCTCATGGAATCATCCTCCAAGACCTTTTAGATACTCTGCTGGTCACTTGGTAGAGACGGGTAGTGTAAATTGCTAAAAATGAGACCTTCAATACGAATCAGATGTAGCCATTGATGTCTCATGCACGCTTCCTCGAAAAGCCATTCGGATTCTCTCCTGATCCTTTGGTAGAGATGGGTTCATGAAAATTACAAAAATTCAACAGTAATTACTGATCACTGCTAGTCATTAACTCCATCTGGCATGATCCTCCAAAATCCTTTCAGATTTGCTTCTGGTGATTTCTGGTGATAGGTCGAGTCTCGAAAATTCCGAAAAATAATCAATTCTGAACGGCTTCGTGGTAGTCATTCATTCCTCACATAATGAGCCTCCTTTGTACATTCCAATTCGCTCCTGTTGACTTGGAAGAAATCAGTTCCTGAAATATACTCAAAATGAGAAATTCATCTTGGATGTGCGCGACAGATAAATTGGAGACGAAATCTTCCTGAAAGACCCGAGGAGTCACTTCTCGTCCTATCGTACAGAGCAGTTCGTGAAAATTACTCCAGATGAGAAAGACATGCCTAATCTGGTATCCTGATCTATTTCTCATGGAAACATCCACCAAAACACAAGTCTATTCTCTCTTCAGCATTTGGTGGCGATTGATCGTGAAAATTGCTAAAAATGAGAAAGTTATAACTGTTAAATGCAATAAATCAGTGACAAATGGAATCATCCCCCAAAAGCCTTTCAGATTCGCTTCTTGGGATTTGGTAGCTATCAGTTCATGATTTGATGAAAATTACTCCAAATGAGACAGTTCTTCCTGATCAATGTTAGTAATTAATGACACTTGGAATCATCCTCCCAAATCCTTTGATAATTAACTCCTGGTGATTGTGAATAAAATCGGCTTGTGAAAATTAGTAGGAAAGAGAAAATTCCTTCCTCACCCGTCTTCTGATGAATTTCCCATGGAATCATCCACCGGAAAAACAATTGCATTCTCTCTTGGTGCGTTGGAACAGATCGGTTTGTGCAAATTACTCAAAGAACGAAAATCATTCTTTACAAGCACCTCGTGGTAAAGACTCCGGCAATCCAGATTCTCGCCTCCTGAGTTTGTAGAGATTGGTTCATGAAAATTACTAAAAAATCAAACATTTATTACTGATCACTGCATATAATTAGTACCTCATGGAATCATCCTCCAAGACCTTTTAGATACTCTGCTGGTCACTTGGTAGAGACGGGTAGTGTAAATTGCTAAAAATGAGCCCTTCAATACGAATCAGATGTAGCCATTGATGTCTCATGCACGCTTCCTCGAAAAGCCATTCGGATTCTCTCCTGATCCTTTGGTAGAGATGGGTTCATGAAAATTCCAAAAATTCAACAGTAATTACTGATCACTGCTAGTCATTAACTCCATCTGGCATGATCCTCCAAAATCCTTTCAGATTTGCTTCTGGTGATTTCTGGTGATAGGTCGAGTCTCGAAAATTCCGAAAAATAATCAATTCTGAACGGCTTCGTGGTAGTCATTCATTCCTCACATAATGAGCCTCCTTTGTACATTCCAATTCGCTCCTGTTGACTTGGAAGAAATCAGTTCCTGAAATATACTCAAAATGAGAAATTCATCTTGGATGTGCGCGACAGATAAATTGGAGAAGAAATCTTCCTGAAAGACCCGAGGAGTCACTTCTCGTCCTATGGTACAGAGCAGTTCGTGAAAATTACTCCAGATGAGAAAGACATGCCTAATCTGGTATCCTGATCTATTTCTCATGGAAACATCCACCAAAACACAAGTCTATTCTCTCTTCAGCATTTGGTGGCGATTGATCGTGTAAATTGCTAAAAATGAGAAAGTTATAACTGTTAAATGCAATAAATCAGTGACAAATGGAATCATCCCCCAAAAGCCTTTCAGATTCGCTTCTTGGGATTTGGTAGCTATCAGTTCATGATTTGATGAAAATTACTCCAAATGAGACAGTTCTTCCTGATCAATGTTAGTAATTAATGACACTTGGAATCATCCTCCCAAATCCTTTGATAATTAACTCCTGGTGATTGTGAATAAAATCGGCTTGTGAAAATTAGTAGGAAAGAGAAAATTCCTTCCTCACCCGTCTTCTGATGAATTTCCCATGGAATCATCCACCGGAAAAACAATTGCATTCTCTCTTGGTGCGTTGGAACAGATCGGTTTGTGCAAATTACTCAAAGAACGAAAATCATTCTTTACAAGCACCTCGTGGTAAAGACTCCGGCAATCCAGATTCTCGCCTCCTGAGTTTGTAGAGATCGGTTCATGAAAATTACTAAAAAATCAAACATTTATTACTGATCACTGCATATAATTAGTACCTCATGGAATCATCCTCCAAGACCTTTTAGATACTCTGCTGGTCACTTGGTAGAGACGGGTAGTGTAAATTGCTAAAAATGAGCCCTTCAATACGAATCAGATGTAGCCATTGATGTCTCATGCACGCTTCCTCGAAAAGCCATTCGGATTCTCTCCTGATCCTTTGGTAGAGATGGGTTCATGAAAATTCCAAAAATTCAACAGTAATTACTGATCACTGCTAGTCATTAACTCCATCTGGCATGATCCTCCAAAATCCTTTCAGATTTGCTTCTGGTGATTTCTGGTGATAGGTCGAGTCTCGAAAATTCCGAAAAATAATCAATTCTGAACGGCTTCGTGGTAGTCATTCATTCCTCACATAATGAGCCTCCTTTGTACATTCCAATTCGCTCCTGTTGACTTGGAAGAAATCAGTTCCTGAAATATACTCAAAATGAGAAATTCATCTTGGATGTGCGCGACAGATAAATTGGAGAAGAAATCTTCCTGAAAGACCCGAGGAGTCACTTCTCGTCCTATGGTACAGAGCAGTTCGTGAAAATTACTCCAGATGAGAAAGACATGCCTAATCTGGTATCCTGATCTATTTCTCATGGAAACATCCACCAAAACACAAGTCTATTCTCTCTTCAGCATTTGGTGGCGATTGATCGTGAAAATTGCTGAAAATGAGAAAGTTATAACTGTTAAATGCAATAAATCAGTGACAAATGGAATCATCAACCAAAAGCCTTTCAGATTCGCTTCTTGGGATTTGGTAGCTATCAGTTCATGATTTGATGAAAATTACTCCAAATGAGACAGTTCTTCCTGATCAATGTTAGTAATTAATGACACTTGGAATCATCCTCCCAAATCCTTTGATAATTAACTCCTGGTGATTGTGAATAAAATCGGCTTGTGAAAATTAGTAGGAAAGAGAAAATTCCTTCCTCACCCGTCTTCTGATGAATTTCCCATGGAATCATCCACCGGAAAAACAATTGCATTCTCTCTTGGTGCGTTGGAACAGATCGGTTTGTGCAAATTACTCAAAGAACGAAAATCATTCTTTACAAGCACCTCGTGGTAAAGACTCCGGCAATCCAGATTCTCGCCTCCTGAGTTTGTAGAGATCGGTTCATGAAAATTACTAAAAAATCAAACATTTATTACTGATCACTGCATATAATTAGTACCTCATGGAATCATCCTCCAAGACCTTTTAGATACTCTGCTGGTCACTTGGTAGAGACGGGTAGTGTAAATTGCTAAAAATGAGCCCTTCAATACGAATCAGATGTAGCCATTGATGTCTCATGCACGCTTCCTCGAAAAGCCATTCGGATTCTCTCCTGATCCTTTGGTAGAGATGGGTTCATGAAAATTCCAAAAATTCAACAGTAATTACTGATCACTGCTAGTCATTAACTCCATCTGGCATGATCCTCCAAAATCCTTTCAGATTTGCTTCTGGTGATTTCTGGTGATAGGTCGAGTCTCGAAAATTCCGAAAAATAATCAATTCTGAACGGCTTCGTGGTAGTCATTCATTCCTCACATAATGAGCCTCCTTTGTACATTCCAATTCGCTCCTGTTGACTTGGAAGAAATCAGTTCCTGAAATATACTCAAAATGAGAAATTCATCTTGGATGTGCGCGACAGATAAATTGGAGAAGAAATCTTCCTGAAAGACCCGAGGAGTCACTTCTCGTCCTATGGTACAGAGCAGTTCGTGAAAATTACTCCAGATGAGAAAGACATGCCTAATCTGGTATCCTGATCTATTTCTCATGGAAACATCCACCAAAACACAAGTCTATTCTCTCTTCAGCATTTGGTGGCGATTGATCGTGAAAATTGCTAAAAATGAGAAAGTTATAACTGTTAAATGCAATAAATCAGTGACAAATGGAATCATCCCCCAAAAGCCTTTCAGATTCGCTTCTTGGGATTTGGTAGCTATCAGTTCATGATTTGATGAAAATTACTCCAAATGAGACAGTTCTTCCTGATCAATGTTAGTAATTAATGACACTTGGAATCATCCTCCCAAATCCTTTGATAATTAACTCCTGGTGATTGTGAATAAAATCGGCTTGTGAAAATTAGTAGGAAAGAGAAAATTCCTTCCTCACCCGTCTTCTGATGAATTTCCCATGGAATCATCCACCGGAAAAACAATTGCATTCTCTCTTGGTGCGTTGGAACAGATCGGTTTGTGCAAATTACTCAAAGAACGAAAATCATTCTTTACAAGCACCTCGTGGTAAAGACTCCGGCAATCCAGATTCTCGCCTCCTGAGTTTGTAGAGATCGGTTCATGAAAATTACTAAAAAATCAAACATTTATTACTGATCACTGCATATAATTAGTACCTCATGGAATCATCCTCCAAGACCTTTTAGATACTCTGCTGGTCACTTGGTAGAGACGGGTAGTGTAAATTGCTAAAAATGAGCCCTTCAATACGAATCAGATGTAGCCATTGATGTCTCATGCACGCTTCCTCGAAAAGCCATTCGGATTCTCTCCTGATCCTTTGGTAGAGATGGGTTCATGAAAATTCCAAAAATTCAACAGTAATTACTGATCACTGCTAGTCATTAACTCCATCTGGCATGATCCTCCAAAATCCTTTCAGATTTGCTTCTGGTGATTTCTGGTGATAGGTCGAGTCTCGAAAATTCCGAAAAATAATCAATTCTGAACGGCTTCGTGGTAGTCATTCATTCCTCACATAATGAGCCTCCTTTGTACATTCCAATTCGCTCCTGTTGACTTGGAAGAAATCAGTTCCTGAAATATACTCAAAATGAGAAATTCATCTTGGATGTGCGCGACAGATAAATTGGAGAAGAAATCTTCCTGAAAGACCCGAGGAGTCACTTCTCGTCCTATGGTACAGAGCAGTTCGTGAAAATTACTCCAGATGAGAAAGACATGCCTAATCTGGTATCCTGATCTATTTCTCATGGAAACATCCACCAAAACACAAGTCTATTCTCTCTTCAGCATTTGGTGGCGATTGATCGTGAAAATTGCTAAAAATGAGAAAGTTATAACTGTTAAATGCAATAAATCAGTGACAAATGGAATCATCCCCCAAAAGCCTTTCAGATTCGCTTCTTGGGATTTGGTAGCTATCAGTTCATGATTTGATGAAAATTACTCCAAATGAGACAGTTCTTCCTGATCAATGTTAGTAATTAATGACACTTGGAATCATCCTCCCAAATCCTTTGATAATTAACTCCTGGTGATTGTGAATAAAATCGGCTTGTGAAAATTAGTAGGAAAGAGAAAATTCCTTCCTCACCCGTCTTCTGATGAATTTCCCATGGAATCATCCACCGGAAAAACAATTGCATTCTCTCTTGGTGCGTTGGAACAGATCGGTTTGTGCAAATTACTCAAAGAACGAAAATCATTCTTTACAAGCACCTCGTGGTAAAGACTCCGGCAATCCAGATTCTCGCCTCCTGAGTTTGTAGAGATTGGTTCATGAAAATTACTAAAAAATCAAACATTTATTACTGATCACTGCATATAATTAGTACCTCATGGAATCATCCTCCAAGACCTTTTAGATACTCTGCTGGTCACTTGGTAGAGACGGGTAGTGTAAATTGCTAAAAATGAGCCCTTCAATACGAATCAGATGTAGCCATTGATGTCTCATGCACGCTTCCTCGAAAAGCCATTCGGATTCTCTCCTGATCCTTTGGTAGAGATGGGTTCATGAAAATTACAAAAATTCAACAGTAATTACTGATCACTGCTAGTCATTAACTCCATCTGGCATGATCCTCCAAAATCCTTTCAGATTTGCTTCTGGTGATTTCTGGTGATAGGTCGAGTCTCGAAAATTCCGAAAAATAATCAATTCTGAATGGCTTCGTGGTAGTCATTCATTCCTCACATAATGAGCCTCCTTTGTACATTCCAATTCGCTCCTGTTGACTTGGAAGAAATCAGTTCCTGAAATATACTCAAAATGAGAAATTCATCTTGGATGTGCGCGACAGATAAATTGGAGACGAAATCTTCCTGAAAGACCCGAGGAGTCACTTCTCGTCCTATCGTACAGAGCAGTTCGTGAAAATTACTCCAGATGAGAAAGACATGCCTAATCTGGTATCCTGATCTATTTCTCATGGAAACATCCACCAAAACACAAGTCTATTCTCTCTTCAGCATTTGGTGGCGATTGATCGTGAAAATTGCTAAAAATGAGAAAGTTATAACTGTTAAATGCAATAAATCAGTGACAAATGGAATCATCCCCCAAAAGCCTTTCAGATTCGCTTCTTGGGATTTGGTAGCTATCAGTTCATGATTTGATGAAAATTACTCCAAATGAGACAGTTCTTCCTGATCAATGTTAGTAATTAATGACACTTGGAATCATCCTCCCAAATCCTTTGATAATTAACTCCTGGTGATTGTGAATAAAATCGGCTTGTGAAAATTAGTAGGAAAGAGAAAATTCCTTCCTCACCCGTCTTCTGATGAATTTCCCATGGAATCATCCACCGGAAAAACAATTGCATTCTCTCTTGGTGCGTTGGAACAGATCGGTTTGTGCAAATTACTCAAAGAACGAAAATCATTCTTTACAAGCACCTCGTGGTAAAGACTCCGGCAATCCAGATTCTCGCCTCCTGAGTTTGTAGAGATCGGTTCATGAAAATTACTAAAAAATCAAACATTTATTACTGATCACTGCATATAATTAGTACCTCATGGAATCATCCTCCAAGACCTTTTAGATACTCTGCTGGTCACTTGGTAGAGACGGGTAGTGTAAATTGCTAAAAATGAGCCCTTCAATACGAATCAGATGTAGCCATTGATGTCTCATGCACGCTTCCTCGAAAAGCCATTCGGATTCTCTCCTGATCCTTTGGTAGAGATGGGTTCATGAAAATTCCAAAAATTCAACAGTAATTACTGATCACTGCTAGTCATTAACTCCATCTGGCATGATCCTCCAAAATCCTTTCAGATTTGCTTCTGGTGATTTCTGGTGATAGGTCGAGTCTCGAAAATTCCGAAAAATAATCAATTCTGAACGGCTTCGTGGTAGTCATTCATTCCTCACATAATGAGCCTCCTTTGTACATTCCAATTCGCTCCTGTTGACTTGGAAGAAATCAGTTCCTGAAATATACTCAAAATGAGAAATTCATCTTGGATGTGCGCGACAGATAAATTGGAGAAGAAATCTTCCTGAAAGACCCGAGGAGTCACTTCTCGTCCTATGGTACAGAGCAGTTCGTGAAAATTACTCCAGATGAGAAAGACATGCCTAATCTGGTATCCTGATCTATTTCTCATGGAAACATCCACCAAAACACAAGTCTATTCTCTCTTCAGCATTTGGTGGCGATTGATCGTGAAAATTGCTGAAAATGAGAAAGTTATAACTGTTAAATGCAATAAATCAGTGACAAATGGAATCATCAACCAAAAGCCTTTCAGATTCGCTTCTTGGGATTTGGTAGCTATCAGTTCATGATTTGATGAAAATTACTCCAAATGAGACAGTTCTTCCTGATCAATGTTAGTAATTAATGACACTTGGAATCATCCTCCCAAATCCTTTGATAATTAACTCCTGGTGATTGTGAATAAAATCGGCTTGTGAAAATTAGTAGGAAAGAGAAAATTCCTTCCTCACCCGTCTTCTGATGAATTTCCCATGGAATCATCCACCGGAAAAACAATTGCATTCTCTCTTGGTGCGTTGGAACAGATCGGTTTGTGCAAATTACTCAAAGAACGAAAATCATTCTTTACAAGCACCTCGTGGTAAAGACTCCGGCAATCCAGATTCTCGCCTCCTGAGTTTGTAGAGATCGGTTCATGAAAATTACTAAAAAATCAAACATTTATTACTGATCACTGCATATAATTAGTACCTCATGGAATCATCCTCCAAGACCTTTTAGATACTCTGCTGGTCACTTGGTAGAGACGGGTAGTGTAAATTGCTAAAAATGAGCCCTTCAATACGAATCAGATGTAGCCATTGATGTCTCATGCACGCTTCCTCGAAAAGCCATTCGGATTCTCTCCTGATCCTTTGGTAGAGATGGGTTCATGAAAATTCCAAAAATTCAACAGTAATTACTGATCACTGCTAGTCATTAACTCCATCTGGCATGATCCTCCAAAATCCTTTCAGATTTGCTTCTGGTGATTTCTGGTGATAGGTCGAGTCTCGAAAATTCCGAAAAATAATCAATTCTGAACGGCTTCGTGGTAGTCATTCATTCCTCACATAATGAGCCTCCTTTGTACATTCCAATTCGCTCCTGTTGACTTGGAAGAAATCAGTTCCTGAAATATACTCAAAATGAGAAATTCATCTTGGATGTGCGCGACAGATAAATTGGAGAAGAAATCTTCCTGAAAGACCCGAGGAGTCACTTCTCGTCCTATGGTACAGAGCAGTTCGTGAAAATTACTCCAGATGAGAAAGACATGCCTAATCTGGTATCCTGATCTATTTCTCATGGAAACATCCACCAAAACACAAGTCTATTCTCTCTTCAGCATTTGGTGGCGATTGATCGTGAAAATTGCTAAAAATGAGAAAGTTATAACTGTTAAATGCAATAAATCAGTGACAAATGGAATCATCCCCCAAAAGCCTTTCAGATTCGCTTCTTGGGATTTGGTAGCTATCAGTTCATGATTTGATGAAAATTACTCCAAATGAGACAGTTCTTCCTGATCAATGTTAGTAATTAATGACACTTGGAATCATCCTCCCAAATCCTTTGATAATTAACTCCTGGTGATTGTGAATAAAATCGGCTTGTGAAAATTAGTAGGAAAGAGAAAATTCCTTCCTCACCCGTCTTCTGATGAATTTCCCATGGAATCATCCACCGGAAAAACAATTGCATTCTCTCTTGGTGCGTTGGAACAGATCGGTTTGTGCAAATTACTCAAAGAACGAAAATCATTCTTTACAAGCACCTCGTGGTAAAGACTCCGGCAATCCAGATTCTCGCCTCCTGAGTTTGTAGAGATCGGTTCATGAAAATTACTAAAAAATCAAACATTTATTACTGATCACTGCATATAATTAGTACCTCATGGAATCATCCTCCAAGACCTTTTAGATACTCTGCTGGTCACTTGGTAGAGACGGGTAGTGTAAATTGCTAAAAATGAGCCCTTCAATACGAATCAGATGTAGCCATTGATGTCTCATGCACGCTTCCTCGAAAAGCCATTCGGATTCTCTCCTGATCCTTTGGTAGAGATGGGTTCATGAAAATTCCAAAAATTCAACAGTAATTACTGATCACTGCTAGTCATTAACTCCATCTGGCATGATCCTCCAAAATCCTTTCAGATTTGCTTCTGGTGATTTCTGGTGATAGGTCGAGTCTCGAAAATTCCGAAAAATAATCAATTCTGAACGGCTTCGTGGTAGTCATTCATTCCTCACATAATGAGCCTCCTTTGTACATTCCAATTCGCTCCTGTTGACTTGGAAGAAATCAGTTCCTGAAATATACTCAAAATGAGAAATTCATCTTGGATGTGCGCGACAGATAAATTGGAGAAGAAATCTTCCTGAAAGACCCGAGGAGTCACTTCTCGTCCTATGGTACAGAGCAGTTCGTGAAAATTACTCCAGATGAGAAAGACATGCCTAATCTGGTATCCTGATCTATTTCTCATGGAAACATCCACCAAAACACAAGTCTATTCTCTCTTCAGCATTTGGTGGCGATTGATCGTGAAAATTGCTAAAAATGAGAAAGTTATAACTGTTAAATGCAATAAATCAGTGACAAATGGAATCATCCCCCAAAAGCCTTTCAGATTCGCTTCTTGGGATTTGGTAGCTATCAGTTCATGATTTGATGAAAATTACTCCAAATGAGACAGTTCTTCCTGATCAATGTTAGTAATTAATGACACTTGGAATCATCCTCCCAAATCCTTTGATAATTAACTCCTGGTGATTGTGAATAAAATCGGCTTGTGAAAATTAGTAGGAAAGAGAAAATTCCTTCCTCACCCGTCTTCTGATGAATTTCCCATGGAATCATCCACCGGAAAAACAATTGCATTCTCTCTTGGTGCGTTGGAACAGATCGGTTTGTGCAAATTACTCAAAGAACGAAAATCATTCTTTACAAGCACCTCGTGGTAAAGACTCCGGCAATCCAGATTCTCGCCTCCTGAGTTTGTAGAGATTGGTTCATGAAAATTACTAAAAAATCAAACATTTATTACTGATCACTGCATATAATTAGTACCTCATGGAATCATCCTCCAAGACCTTTTAGATACTCTGCTGGTCACTTGGTAGAGACGGGTAGTGTAAATTGCTAAAAATGAGCCCTTCAATACGAATCAGATGTAGCCATTGATGTCTCATGCACGCTTCCTCGAAAAGCCATTCGGATTCTCTCCTGATCCTTTGGTAGAGATGGGTTCATGAAAATTACAAAAATTCAACAGTAATTACTGATCACTGCTAGTCATTAACTCCATCTGGCATGATCCTCCAAAATCCTTTCAGATTTGCTTCTGGTGATTTCTGGTGATAGGTCGAGTCTCGAAAATTCCGAAAAATAATCAATTCTGAATGGCTTCGTGGTAGTCATTCATTCCTCACATAATGAGCCTCCTTTGTACATTCCAATTCGCTCCTGTTGACTTGGAAGAAATCAGTTCCTGAAATATACTCAAAATGAGAAATTCATCTTGGATGTGCGCGACAGATAAATTGGAGACGAAATCTTCCTGAAAGACCCGAGGAGTCACTTCTCGTCCTATCGTACAGAGCAGTTCGTGAAAATTACTCCAGATGAGAAAGACATGCCTAATCTGGTATCCTGATCTATTTCTCATGGAAACATCCACCAAAACACAAGTCTATTCTCTCTTCAGCATTTGGTGGCGATTGATCGTGAAAATTGCTAAAAATGAGAAAGTTATAACTGTTAAATGCAATAAATCAGTGACAAATGGAATCATCCCCCAAAAGCCTTTCAGATTCGCTTCTTGGGATTTGGTAGCTATCAGTTCATGATTTGATGAAAATTACTCCAAATGAGACAGTTCTTCCTGATCAATGTTAGTTATTAATGACACTTGGAATCATCCACCCAAATCCTTTGATAATTAACTCCTGGTGATTGTGAATAAAATCGGCTTGTGAAAATTAGTAGGAAAGAGAAAATTCCTTCCTCACCCGTCTTCTGATGAATTTCCCATGGAATCATCCACCGGAAAAACAATTGCATTCTCTCTTGGTGCGTTGGAACAGATCGGTTTGTGCAAATTACTCAAAGAACGAAAATCATTCTTTACAAGCACCTCGTGGTAAAGACTCCGGCAATCCAGATTCTCGCCTCCTGAGTTTGTAGAGATTGGTTCATGAAAATTACTAAAAAATCAAACATTTATTCCTGATCACTGCATATAATTAGTACCTCATGGAATCATCCTCCAAGACCTTTTAGATACTCTGCTGGTCACTTGGTAGAGACGGGTAGTGTAAATTGCTAAAAATGAGACCTTCAATACGAATCAGATGTAGCCATTGATGTCTCATGCACGCTTCCTCGAAAAGCCATTCGGATTCTCTCCTGATCCTTTGGTAGAGATGGGTTCATGAAAATTACAAAAATTCAACAGTAATTACTGATCACTGCTAGTCATTAACTCCATCTGGCATGATCCTCCAAAATCCTTTCAGATTTGCTTCTGGTGATTTCTGGTGATAGGTCGAGTCTCGAAAATTCCGAAAAATAATCAATTCTGAACGGCTTCGTGGTAGTCATTCATTCCTCACATAATGAGCCTCCTTTGTACATTCCAATTCGCTCCTGTTGACTTGGAAGAAATCAGTTCCTGAAATATACTCAAAATGAGAAATTCATCTTGGATGTGCGCGACAGATAAATTGGAGACGAAATCTTCCTGAAAGACCCGAGGAGTCACTTCTCGTCCTATGGTACAGAGCAGTTCGTGAAAATTACTCCAGATGAGAAAGACATGCCTAATCTGGTATCCTGATCTATTTCTCATGGAAACATCCACCAAAACACAAGTCTATTCTCTCTTCAGCATTTGGTGGCGATTGATCGTGAAAATTGCTAAAAATGAGAAAGTTATAACTGTTAAATGCAATAAATCAGTGACAAATGGAATCATCCCCCAAAAGCCTTTCAGATTCGCTTCTTGGGATTTGGTAGCTATCAGTTCATGATTTGATGAAAATTACTCCAAATGAGACAGTTCTTCCTGATCAATGTTAGTAATTAATGACACTTGGAATCATCCTCCCAAATCCTTTGATAATTAACTCCTGGTGATTGTGAATAAAATCGGCTTGTGAAAATTAGTAGGAAAGAGAAAATTCCTTCCTCACCCGTCTTCTGATGAATTTCCCATGGAATCATCCACCGGAAAAACAATTGCATTCTCTCTTGGTGCGTTGGAACAGATCGGTTTGTGCAAATTACTCAAAGAACGAAAATCATTCTTTACAAGCACCTCGTGGTAAAGACTCCGGCAATCCAGATTCTCGCCTCCTGAGTTTGTAGAGATTGGTTCATGAAAATTACTAAAAAATCAAACATTTATTACTGATCACTGCATATAATTAGTACCTCATGGAATCATCCTCCAAGACCTTTTAGATACTCTGCTGGTCACTTGGTAGAGACGGGTAGTGTAAATTGCTAAAAATGAGCCCTTCAATACGAATCAGATGTAGCCATTGATGTCTCATGCACGCTTCCTCGAAAAGCCATTCGGATTCTCTCCTGATCCTTTGGTAGAGATGGGTTCATGAAAATTACAAAAATTCAACAGTAATTACTGATCACTGCTAGTCATTAACTCCATCTGGCATGATCCTCCAAAATCCTTTCAGATTTGCTTCTGGTGATTTCTGGTGATAGGTCGAGTCTCGAAAATTCCGAAAAATAATCAATTCTGAATGGCTTCGTGGTAGTCATTCATTCCTCACATAATGAGCCTCCTTTGTACATTCCAATTCGCTCCTGTTGACTTGGAAGAAATCAGTTCCTGAAATATACTCAAAATGAGAAATTCATCTTGGATGTGCGCGACAGATAAATTGGAGACGAAATCTTCCTGAAAGACCCGAGGAGTCACTTCTCGTCCTATCGTACAGAGCAGTTCGTGAAAATTACTCCAGATGAGAAAGACATGCCTAATCTGGTATCCTGATCTATTTCTCATGGAAACATCCACCAAAACACAAGTCTATTCTCTCTTCAGCATTTGGTGGCGATTGATCGTGAAAATTGCTAAAAATGAGAAAGTTATAACTGTTAAATGCAATAAATCAGTGACAAATGGAATCATCCCCCAAAAGCCTTTCAGATTCGCTTCTTGGGATTTGGTAGCTATCAGTTCATGATTTGATGAAAATTACTCCAAATGAGACAGTTCTTCCTGATCAATGTTAGTTATTAATGACACTTGGAATCATCCACCCAAATCCTTTGATAATTAACTCCTGGTGATTGTGAATAAAATCGGCTTGTGAAAATTAGTAGGAAAGAGAAAATTCCTTCCTCACCCGTCTTCTGATGAATTTCCCATGGAATCATCCACCGGAAAAACAATTGCATTCTCTCTTGGTGCGTTGGAACAGATCGGTTTGTGCAAATTACTCAAAGAACGAAAATCATTCTTTACAAGCACCTCGTGGTAAAGACTCCGGCAATCCAGATTCTCGCCTCCTGAGTTTGTAGAGATTGGTTCATGAAAATTACTAAAAAATCAAACATTTATTACTGATCACTGCATATAATTAGTACCTCATGGAATCATCCTCCAAGACCTTTTAGATACTCTGCTGGTCACTTGGTAGAGACGGGTAGTGTAAATTGCTAAAAATGAGACCTTCAATACGAATCAGATGTAGCCATTGATGTCTCATGCACGCTTCCTCGAAAAGCCATTCGGATTCTCTCCTGATCCTTTGGTAGAGATGGGTTCATGAAAATTACAAAAATTCAACAGTAATTACTGATCACTGCTAGTCATTAACTCCATCTGGCATGATCCTCCAAAATCCTTTCAGATTTGCTTCTGGTGATTTCTGGTGATAGGTCGAGTCTCGAAAATTCCGAAAAATAATCAATTCTGAACGGCTTCGTGGTAGTCATTCATTCCTCACATAATGAGCCTCCTTTGTACATTCCAATTCGCTCCTGTTGACTTGGAAGAAATCAGTTCCTGAAATATACTCAAAATGAGAAATTCATCTTGGATGTGCGCGACAGATAAATTGGAGACGAAATCTTCCTGAAAGACCCGAGGAGTCACTTCTCGTCCTATGGTACAGAGCAGTTCGTGAAAATTACTCCAGATGAGAAAGACATGCCTAATCTGGTATCCTGATCTATTTCTCATGGAAACATCCACCAAAACACAAGTCTATTCTCTCTTCAGCATTTGGTGGCGATTGATCGTGAAAATTGCTAAAAATGAGAAAGTTATAACTGTTAAATGCAATAAATCAGTGACAAATGGAATCATCCCCCAAAAGCCTTTCAGATTCGCTTCTTGGGATTTGGTAGCTATCAGTTCATGATTTGATGAAAATTACTCCAAATGAGACAGTTCTTCCTGATCAATGTTAGTAATTAATGACACTTGGAATCATCCTCCCAAATCCTTTGATAATTAACTCCTGGTGATTGTGAATAAAATCGGCTTGTGAAAATTAGTAGGAAAGAGAAAATTCCTTCCTCACCCGTCTTCTGATGAATTTCCCATGGAATCATCCACCGGAAAAACAATTGCATTCTCTCTTGGTGCGTTGGAACAGATCGGTTTGTGCAAATTACTCAAAGAACGAAAATCATTCTTTACAAGCACCTCGTGGTAAAGACTCCGGCAATCCAGATTCTCGCCTCCTGAGTTTGTAGAGATTGGTTCATGAAAATTACTAAAAAATCAAACATTTATTACTGATCACTGCATATAATTAGTACCTCATGGAATCATCCTCCAAGACCTTTTAGATACTCTGCTGGTCACTTGGTAGAGACGGGTAGTGTAAATTGCTAAAAATGAGCCCTTCAATACGAATCAGATGTAGCCATTGATGTCTCATGCACGCTTCCTCGAAAAGCCATTCGGATTCTCTCCTGATCCTTTGGTAGAGATGGGTTCATGAAAATTACAAAAATTCAACAGTAATTACTGATCACTGCTAGTCATTAACTCCATCTGGCATGATCCTCCAAAATCCTTTCAGATTTGCTTCTGGTGATTTCTGGTGATAGGTCGAGTCTCGAAAATTCCGAAAAATAATCAATTCTGAACGGCTTCGTGGTAGTCATTCATTCCTCACATAATGAGCCTCCTTTGTACATTCCAATTCGCTCCTGTTGACTTGGAAGAAATCAGTTCCTGAAATATACTCAAAATGAGAAATTCATCTTGGATGTGCGCGACAGATAAATTGGAGAAGAAATCTTCCTGAAAGACCCGAGGAGTCACTTCTCGTCCTATGGTACAGAGCAGTTCGTGAAAATTACTCCAGATGAGAAAGACATGCCTAATCTGGTATCCTGATCTATTTCTCATGGAAACATCCACCAAAACACAAGTCTATTCTCTCTTCAGCATTTGGTGGCGATTGATCGTGAAAATTGCTAAAAATGAGAAAGTTATAACTGTTAAATGCAATAAATCAGTGACAAATGGAATCATCCCCCAAAAGCCTTTCAGATTCGCTTCTTGGGATTTGGTAGCTATCAGTTCATGATTTGATGAAAATTACTCCAAATGAGACAGTTCTTCCTGATCAATGTTAGTAATTAATGACACTTGGAATCATCCTCCCAAATCCTTTGATAATTAACTCCTGGTGATTGTGAATAAAATCGGCTTGTGAAAATTAGTAGGAAAGAGAAAATTCCTTCCTCACCCGTCTTCTGATGAATTTCCCATGGAATCATCCACCGGAAAAACAATTGCATTCTCTCTTGGTGCGTTGGAACAGATCGGTTTGTGCAAATTACTCAAAGAACGAAAATCATTCTTTACAAGCACCTCGTGGTGAAGACTCCGGCAATCCAGATTCTCGCCTCCTGAGTTTGTAGAGATTGGTTCATGAAAATTACTAAAAAATCAAACATTTATTACTGATCACTGCATATAATTAGTACCTCATGGAATCATCCTCCAAGACCTTTTAGATACTCTGCTGGTCACTTGGTAGAGACGGGTAGTGTAAATTGCTAAAAATGAGACCTTCAATACGAATCAGATGTAGCCATTGATGTCTCATGCACGCTTCCTCGAAAAGCCATTCGGATTCTCTCCTGATCCTTTGGTAGAGATGGGTTCATGAAAATTACAAAAATTCAACAGTAATTACTGATCACTGCTAGTCATTAACTCCATCTGGCATGATCCTCCAAAATCCTTTCAGATTTGCTTCTGGTGATTTCTGGTGATAGGTCGAGTCTCGAAAATTCCGAAAAATAATCAATTCTGAACGGCTTCGTGGTAGTCATTCATTCCTCACATAATGAGCCTCCTTTGTACATTCCAATTCGCTCCTGTTGACTTGGAAGAAATCAGTTCCTGAAATATACTCAAAATGAGAAATTCATCTTGGATGTGCGCGACAGATAAATTGGAGAAGAAATCTTCCTGAAAGACCCGAGGAGTCACTTCTCGTCCTATGGTACAGAGCAGTTCGTGAAAATTACTCCAGATGAGAAAGACATGCCTAATCTGGTATCCTGATCTATTTCTCATGGAAACATCCACCAAAACACAAGTCTATTCTCTCTTCAGCATTTGGTGGCGATTGATCGTGAAAATTGCTAAAAATGAGAAAGTTATAACTGTTAAATGCAATAAATCAGTGACAAATGGAATCATCCCCCAAAAGCCTTTCAGATTTGCTTCTTGGGATTTGGTAGCTATCAGTTCATGATTTGATGAAAATTACTCCAAATGAGACAGTTCTTCCTGATCAATGTTAGTAATTAATGACACTTGGAATCATCCTCCCAAATCCTTTGATAATTAACTCCTGGTGATTGTGAATAAAATCGGCTTGTGAAAATTAGTAGGAAAGAGAAAATTCCTTCCTCACCCGTCTTCTGATGAATTTCCCATGGAATCATCCACCGGAAAAACAATTGCATTCTCTCTTGGTGCGTTGGAACAGATCGGTTTGTGCAAATTACTCAAAGAACGAAAATCATTCTTTACAAGCACCTCGTGGTGAAGACTCCGGCAATCCAGATTCTCGCCTCCTGAGTTTGTAGAGATTGGTTCATGAAAATTACTAAAAAATCAAACATTTATTACTGATCACTGCATATAATTAGTACCTCATGGAATCATCCTCCAAGACCTTTTAGATACTCTGCTGGTCACTTGGTAGAGACGGGTAGTGTAAATTGCTAAAAATGAGACCTTCAATACGAATCAGATGTAGCCATTGATGTCTCATGCACGCTTCCTCGAAAAGCCATTCGGATTCTCTCCTGATCCTTTGGTAGAGATGGGTTCATGAAAATTACAAAAATTCAACAGTAATTACTGATCACTGCTAGTCATTAACTCCATCTGGCATGATCCTCCAAAATCCTTTCAGATTTGCTTCTGGTGATTTCTGGTGATAGGTCGAGTCTCGAAAATTCCGAAAAATAATCAATTCTGAACGGCTTCGTGGTAGTCATTCATTCCTCACATAATGAGCCTCCTTTGTACATTCCAATTCGCTCCTGTTGACTTGGAAGAAATCAGTTCCTGAAATATACTCAAAATGAGAAATTCATCTTGGATGTGCGCGACAGATAAATTGGAGAAGAAATCTTCCTGAAAGACCCGAGGAGTCACTTCTCGTCCTATGGTACAGAGCAGTTCGTGAAAATTACTCCAGATGAGAAAGACATGCCTAATCTGGTATCCTGATCTATTTCTCATGGAAACATCCACCAAAACACAAGTCTATTCTCTCTTCAGCATTTGGTGGCGATTGATCGTGAAAATTGCTAAAAATGAGAAAGTTATAACTGTTAAATGCAATAAATCAGTGACAAATGGAATCATCCCCCAAAAGCCTTTCAGATTCGCTTCTTGGGATTTGGTAGCTATCAGTTCATGATTTCATGAAAATTACTCCAAATGAGACAGTTCTTCCTGATCAATGTTAGTAATTAATGACACTTGGAATCATCCTCCCAAATCCTTTGATAATTAACTCCTGGTGATTGTGAATAAAATCGGCTTGTGAAAATTAGTAGGAAAGAGAAAATTCCTTCCTCACCCGTCTTCCGATGAATTTCCCATGGAATCATCCACCGGAAAAACAATTGCATTCTCTCTTGGTGCGTTGGAACAGATCGGTTTGTGCAAATTACTCAAAGAACGAAAATCATTCTTTACAAGCACCTCGTGGTAAAGACTCCGGCAATCCAGATTCTCGCCTCCTGAGTTTGTAGAGATTGGTTCATGAAAATTACTAAAAAATCAAACATTTATTACTGATCACTGCATATAATTAGTACCTCATGGAATCATCCTCCAAGACCTTTTAGATACTCTGCTGGTCACTTGGTAGAGACGGGTAGTGTAAATTGCTAAAAATGAGACCTTCAATACGAATCAGATGTAGCCATTGATGTCTCATGCACGCTTCCTCGAAAAGCCATTCGGATTCTCTCCTGATCCTTTGGTAGAGATGGGTTCATGAAAATTACAAAAATTCAACAGTAATTACTGATCACTGCTAGTCATTAACTCCATCTGGCATGATCCTCCAAAATCCTTTCAGATTTGCTTCTGGTGATTTCTGGTGATAGGTCGAGTCTCGAAAATTCCGAAAAATAATCAATTCTGAACGGCTTCGTGGTAGTCATTCATTCCTCACATAATGAGCCTCCTTTGTACATTCCAATTCGCTCCTGTTGACTTGGAAGAAATCAGTTCCTGAAATATACTCAAAATGAGAAATTCATCTTGGATGTGCGCGACAGATAAATTGGAGAAGAAATCTTCCTGAAAGACCCGAGGAGTCACTTCTCGTCCTATGGTACAGAGCAGTTCGTGAAAATTACTCCAGATGAGAAAGACATGCCTAATCTGGTATCCTGATCTATTTCTCATGGAAACATCCACCAAAACACAAGTCTATTCTCTCTTCAGCATTTGGTGGCGATTGATCGTGAAAATTGCTAAAAATGAGAAAGTTATAACTGTTAAATGCAATAAATCAGTGACAAATGGAATCATCCCCCAAAAGCCTTTCAGATTTGCTTCTTGGGATTTGGTAGCTATCAGTTCATGATTTGATGAAAATTACTCCAAATGAGACAGTTCTTCCTGATCAATGTTAGTAATTAATGACACTTGGAATCATCCTCCCAAATCCTTTGATAATTAACTCCTGGTGATTGTGAATAAAATCGGCTTGTGAAAATTAGTAGGAAAGAGAAAATTCCTTCCTCACCCGTCTTCTGATGAATTTCCCATGGAATCATCCACCGGAAAAACAATTGCATTCTCTCTTGGTGCGTTGGAACAGATCGGTTTGTGCAAATTACTCAAAGAACGAAAATCATTCTTTACAAGCACCTCGTGGTGAAGACTCCGGCAATCCAGATTCTCGCCTCCTGAGTTTGTAGAGATTGGTTCATGAAAATTACTAAAAAATCAAACATTTATTACTGATCACTGCATATAATTAGTACCTCATGGAATCATCCTCCAAGACCTTTTAGATACTCTGCTGGTCACTTGGTAGAGACGGGTAGTGTAAATTGCTAAAAATGAGACCTTCAATACGAATCAGATGTAGCCATTGATGTCTCATGCACGCTTCCTCGAAAAGCCATTCGGATTCTCTCCTGATCCTTTGGTAGAGATGGGTTCATGAAAATTACAAAAATTCAACAGTAATTACTGATCACTGCTAGTCATTAACTCCATCTGGCATGATCCTCCAAAATCCTTTCAGATTTGCTTCTGGTGATTTCTGGTGATAGGTCGAGTCTCGAAAATTCCGAAAAATAATCAATTCTGAACGGCTTCGTGGTAGTCATTCATTCCTCACATAATGAGCCTCCTTTGTACATTCCAATTCGCTCCTGTTGACTTGGAAGAAATCAGTTCCTGAAATATACTCAAAATGAGAAATTCATCTTGGATGTGCGCGACAGATAAATTGGAGAAGAAATCTTCCTGAAAGACCCGAGGAGTCACTTCTCGTCCTATGGTACAGAGCAGTTCGTGAAAATTACTCCAGATGAGAAAGACATGCCTAATCTGGTATCCTGATCTATTTCTCATGGAAACATCCACCAAAACACAAGTCTATTCTCTCTTCAGCATTTGGTGGCGATTGATCGTGAAAATTGCTAAAAATGAGAAAGTTATAACTGTTAAATGCAATAAATCAGTGACAAATGGAATCATCCCCCAAAAGCCTTTCAGATTCGCTTCTTGGGATTTGGTAGCTATCAGTTCATGATTTCATGAAAATTACTCCAAATGAGACAGTTCTTCCTGATCAATGTTAGTAATTAATGACACTTGGAATCATCCTCCCAAATCCTTTGATAATTAACTCCTGGTGATTGTGAATAAAATCGGCTTGTGAAAATTAGTAGGAAAGAGAAAATTCCTTCCTCACCCGTCTTCCGATGAATTTCCCATGGAATCATCCACCGGAAAAACAATTGCATTCTCTCTTGGTGCGTTGGAACAGATCGGTTTGTGCAAATTACTCAAAGAACGAAAATCATTCTTTACAAGCACCTCGTGGTAAAGACTCCGGCAATCCAGATTCTCGCCTCCTGAGTTTGTAGAGATTGGTTCATGAAAATTACTAAAAAATCAAACATTTATTACTGATCACTGCATATAATTAGTACCTCATGGAATCATCCTCCAAGACCTTTTAGATACTCTGCTGGTCACTTGGTAGAGACGGGTAGTGTAAATTGCTAAAAATGAGACCTTCAATACGAATCAGATGTAGCCATTGATGTCTCATGCACGCTTCCTCGAAAAGCCATTCGGATTCTCTCCTGATCCTTTGGTAGAGATGGGTTCATGAAAATTACAAAAATTCAACAGTAATTACTGATCACTGCTAGTCATTAACTCCATCTGGCATGATCCTCCAAAATCCTTTCAGATTTGCTTCTGGTGATTTCTGGTGATAGGTCGAGTCTCGAAAATTCCGAAAAATAATCAATTCTGAACGGCTTCGTGGTAGTCATTCATTCCTCACATAATGAGCCTCCTTTGTACATTCCAATTCGCTCCTGTTGACTTGGAAGAAATCAGTTCCTGAAATATACTCAAAATGAGAAATTCATCTTGGATGTGCGCGACAGATAAATTGGAGACGAAATCTTCCTGAAAGACCCGAGGAGTCACTTCTCGTCCTATGGTACAGAGCAGTTCGTGAAAATTACTCCAGATGAGAAAGACATGCCTAATCTGGTATCCTGATCTATTTCTCATGGAAACATCCACCAAAACACAAGTCTATTCTCTCTTCAGCATTTGGTGGCGATTGATCGTGAAAATTGCTAAAAATGAGAAAGTTATAACTGTTAAATGCAATAAATCAGTGACAAATGGAATCATCCCCCAAAAGCCTTTCAGATTCGCTTCTTGGGATTTGGTAGCTATCAGTTCATGATTTGATGAAAATTACTCCAAATGAGACAGTTCTTCCTGATCAATGTTAGTAATTAATGACACTTGGAATCATCCTCCCAAATCCTTTG
Organism: Eretmochelys imbricata; assembly: GCF_965152235.1. Lineage (NCBI taxonomy): Eukaryota > Metazoa > Chordata > Testudines > Cheloniidae > Eretmochelys > Eretmochelys imbricata. The sequence continues at coordinate 1,863,286 of NW_027554341.1, read as the reverse complement.
ATAATTAACTCCTGGTGATTGTGAATAAAATCGGCTTGTGAAAATTAGTAGGAAAGAGAAAATTCCTTCCTCACCCGTCTTCTGATGAATTTCCCATGGAATCATCCACCGGAAAAACAATTGCATTCTCTCTTGGTGCGTTGGAACAGATCGGTTTGTGCAAATTACTCAAAGAACGAAAATCATTCTTTACAAGCACCTCGTGGTGAAGACTCCGGCAATCCAGATTCTCGCCTCCTGAGTTTGTAGAGATTGGTTCATGAAAATTACTAAAAAATCAAACATTTATTACTGATCACTGCATATAATTAGTACCTCATGGAATCATCCTCCAAGACCTTTTAGATACTCTGCTGGTCACTTGGTAGAGACGGGTAGTGTAAATTGCTAAAAATGAGACCTTCAATACGAATCAGATGTAGCCATTGATGTCTCATGCAAGCTTCCTCGAAAAGCCATTCGGATTCTCTCCTGATCCTTTGGTAGAGATGGGTTCATGAAAATTACAAAAATTCAACAGTAATTACTGATCACTGCTAGTCATTAACTCCATCTGGCATGATCCTCCAAAATCCTTTCAGATTTGCTTCTGGTGATTTCTGGTGATAGGTCGAGTCTCGAAAATTCCGAAAAATAATCAATTCTGAACGGCTTCGTGGTAGTCATTCATTCCTCACATAATGAGCCTCCTTTGTACATTCCAATTCGCTCCTGTTGACTTGGAAGAAATCAGTTCCTGAAATATACTCAAAATGAGAAATTCATCTTGGATGTGCGCGACAGATAAATTGGAGAAGAAATCTTCCTGAAAGACCCGAGGAGTCACTTCTCGTCCTATGGTACAGAGCAGTTCATGAAAATTACTCCAGATGAGAAAGACATGCCTAATCTGGTATCCTGATCTATTTCTCATGGAAACATCCACCAAAACACAAGTCTATTCTCTCTTCAGCATTTGGTGGCGATTGATCGTGAAAATTGCTAAAAATGAGAAAGTTATAACTGTTAAATGCAATAAATCAGTGACAAATGGAATCATCCCCCAAAAGCCTTTCAGATTCGCTTCTTGGGATTTGGTAGCTATCAGTTCATGATTTGATGAAAATTACTCCAAATGAGACAGTTCTTCCTGATCAATGTTAGTAATTAATGACACTTGGAATCATCCTCCCAAATCCTTTGATAATTAACTCCTGGTGATTGTGAATAAAATCGGCTTGTGAAAATTAGTAGGAAAGAGAAAATTCCTTCCTCACCCGTCTTCCGATGAATTTCCCATGGAATCATCCACCGGAAAAACAATTGCATTCTCTCTTGGTGCGTTGGAACAGATCGGTTTGTGCAAATTACTCAAAGAACGAAAATCATTCTTTACAAGCACCTCGTGGTAAAGACTCCGGCAATCCAGATTCTCGCCTCCTGAGTTTGTAGAGATTGGTTCATGAAAATTACTAAAAAATCAAACATTTATTACTGATCACTGCATATAATTAGTACCTCATGGAATCATCCTCCAAGACCTTTTAGATACTCTGCTGGTCACTTGGTAGAGACGGGTAGTGTAAATTGCTAAAAATGAGCCCTTCAATACGAATCAGATGTAGCCATTGATGTCTCATGCACGCTTCCTCGAAAAGCCATTCGGATTCTCTCCTGATCCTTTGGTAGAGATGGGTTCATGAAAATTCCAAAAATTCAACAGTAATTACTGATCACTGCTAGTCATTAACTCCATCTGGCATGATCCTCCAAAATCCTTTCAGATTTGCTTCTGGTGATTTCTGGTGATAGGTCGAGTCTCGAAAATTCCGAAAAATAATCAATTCTGAACGGCTTCGTGATAGTCATTCATTCCTCACATAATGAGCCTCCTTTGTACATTCCAATTCGCTCCTGTTGACTTGGAAGAAATCAGTTCCTGAAATAGACTCAAAATGAGAAATTCATCTTGGATGTGCGCGACAGATAAATTGGAGACGAAATCTTCCTGAAAGACCCGAGGAGTCACTTCTCGTCCTATGGTACAGAGCAGTTCGTGAAAATTACTCCAGATGAGAAAGACATGCCTAATCTGGTATCCTGATCTATTTCTCATGGAAACATCCACCAAAACACAAGTCTATTCTCTCTTCAGCATTTGGTGGCGATTGATCGTGAAAATTGCTAAAAATGAGAAAGTTATAACTGTTAAATGCAATAAATCAGTGACAAATGGAATCATCCCCCAAAAGCCTTTCAGATTCGCTTCTTGGGATTTGGTAGCTATCAGTTCATGATTTGATGAAAATTACTCCAAATGAGACAGTTCTTCCTGATCAATGTTAGTTATTAATGACACTTGGAATCATCCACCCAAATCCTTTGATAATTAACTCCTGGTGATTGTGAATAAAATCGGCTTGTGAAAATTAGTAGGAAAGAGAAAATTCCTTCCTCACCCGTCTTCTGATGAATTTCCCATGGAATCATCCACCGGAAAAACAATTGCATTCTCTCTTGGTGCGTTGGAACAGATCGGTTTGTGCAAATTACTCAAAGAACGAAAATCATTCTTTACAAGCACCTCGTGGTGAAGACTCCGGCAATCCAGATTCTCGCCTCCTGAGTTTGTAGAGATTGGTTCATGAAAATTACTAAAAAATCAAACATTTATTACTGATCACTGCATATAATTAGTACCTCATGGAATCATCCTCCAAGACCTTTTAGATACTCTGCTGGTCACTTGGTAGAGACGGGTAGTGTAAATTGCTAAAAATGAGACCTTCAATACGAATCAGATGTAGCCATTGATGTCTCATGCACGCTTCCTCGAAAAGCCATTCGGATTCTCTCCTGATCCTTTGGTAGAGATGGGTTCATGAAAATTACAAAAATTCAACAGTAATTACTGATCACTGCTAGTCATTAACTCCATCTGGCATGATCCTCCAAAATCCTTTCAGATTTGCTTCTGGTGATTTCTGGTGATAGGTCGAGTCTCGAAAATTCCGAAAAATAATCAATTCTGAACGGCTTCGTGGTAGTCATTCATTCCTCACATAATGAGCCTCCTTTGTACATTCCAATTCGCTCCTGTTGACTTGGAAGAAATCAGTTCCTGAAATATACTCAAAATGAGAAATTCATCTTGGATGTACGCGACAGATAAATTGGAGAAGAAATCTTCCTGAAAGACCCGAGGAGTCACTTCTCGTCCTATGGTACAGAGCAGTTCGTGGAAATTACTCCAGATGAGAAAGACATGCCTAATCTGGTATCCTGATCTATTTCTCATGGAAACATCCACCAAAACACAAGTCTATTCTCTCTTCAGCATTTGGTGGCGATTGATCGTGAAAATTGCTAAAAATGAGAAAGTTATAACTGTTAAATGCAATAAATCAGTGACAAATGGAATCATCCCCCAAAAGCCTTTCAGATTCGCTTCTTGGGATTTGGTAGCTATCAGTTCATGATTTGATGAAAATTACTCCAAATGAGACAGTTCTTCCTGATCAATGTTAGTAATTAATGACACTTGGAATCATCCTCCCAAATCCTTTGATAATTAACTCCTGGTGATTGTGAATAAAATCGGCTTGTGAAAATTAGTAGGAAAGAGAAAATTCCTTCCTCACCCGTCTTCCGATGAATTTCCCATGGAATCATCCACCGGAAAAACAATTGCATTCTCTCTTGGTGCGTTGGAACAGATCGGTTTGTGCAAATTACTCAAAGAACGAAAATCATTCTTTACAAGCACCTCGTGGTAAAGACTCCGGCAATCCAGATTCTCGCCTCCTGAGTTTGTAGAGATTGGTTCATGAAAATTACTAAAAAATCAAACATTTATTACTGATCACTGCATATAATTAGTACCTCATGGAATCATCCTCCAAGACCTTTTAGATACTCTGCTGGTCACTTGGTAGAGACGGGTAGTGTAAATTGCTAAAAATGAGCCCTTCAATACGAATCAGATGTAGCCATTGATGTCTCATGCACGCTTCCTCGAAAAGCCATTCGGATTCTCTCCTGATCCTTTGGTAGAGATGGGTTCATGAAAATTCCAAAAATTCAACAGTAATTACTGATCACTGCTAGTCATTAACTCCATCTGGCATGATCCTCCAAAATCCTTTCAGATTTGCTTCTGGTGATTTCTGGTGATAGGTCGAGTCTCGAAAATTCCGAAAAATAATCAATTCTGAACGGCTTCGTGGTAGTCATTCATTCCTCACATAATGAGCCTCCTTTGTACATTCCAATTCGCTCCTGTTGACTTGGAAGAAATCAGTTCCTGAAATAGACTCAAAATGAGAAATTCATCTTGGATGTGCGCGACAGATAAATTGGAGACGAAATCTTCCTGAAAGACCCGAGGAGTCACTTCTCGTCCTATGGTACAGAGCAGTTCGTGAAAATTACTCCAGATGAGAAAGACATGCCTAATCTGGTATCCTGATCTATTTCTCATGGAAACATCCACCAAAACACAAGTCTATTCTCTCTTCAGCATTTGGTGGCGATTGATCGTGAAAATTGCTAAAAATGAGAAAGTTATAACTGTTAAATGCAATAAATCAGTGACAAATGGAATCATCCCCCAAAAGCCTTTCAGATTCGCTTCTTGGGATTTGGTAGCTATCAGTTCATGATTTGATGAAAATTACTCCAAATGAGACAGTTCTTCCTGATCAATGTTAGTAATTAATGACACTTGGAATCATCCTCCCAAATCCTTTGATAATTAACTCCTGGTGATTGTGAATAAAATCGGCTTGTGAAAATTAGTAGGAAAGAGAAAATTCCTTCCTCACCCGTCTTCTGATGAATTTCCCATGGAATCATCCACCGGAAAAACAATTGCATTCTCTCTTGGTGCGTTGGAACAGATCGGTTTGTGCAAATTACTCAAAGAACGAAAATCATTCTTTACAAGCACCTCGTGGTGAAGACTCCGGCAATCCAGATTCTCGCCTCCTGAGTTTGTAGAGATTGGTTCATGAAAATTACTAAAAAATCAAACATTTATTACTGATCACTGCATATAATTAGTACCTCATGGAATCATCCTCCAAGACCTTTTAGATACTCTGCTGGTCACTTGGTAGAGACGGGTAGTGTAAATTGCTAAAAATGAGACCTTCAATACGAATCAGATGTAGCCATTGATGTCTCATGCAAGCTTCCTCGAAAAGCCATTCGGATTCTCTCCTGATCCTTTGGTAGAGATGGGTTCATGAAAATTACAAAAATTCAACAGTAATTACTGATCACTGCTAGTCATTAACTCCATCTGGCATGATCCTCCAAAATCCTTTCAGATTTGCTTCTGGTGATTTCTGGTGATAGGTCGAGTCTCGAAAATTCCGAAAAATAATCAATTCTGAACGGCTTCGTGGTAGTCATTCATTCCTCACATAATGAGCCTCCTTTGTACATTCCAATTCGCTCCTGTTGACTTGGAAGAAATCAGTTCCTGAAATATACTCAAAATGAGAAATTCATCTTGGATGTGCGCGACAGATAAATTGGAGAAGAAATCTTCCTGAAAGACCCGAGGAGTCACTTCTCGTCCTATGGTACAGAGCAGTTCATGAAAATTACTCCAGATGAGAAAGACATGCCTAATCTGGTATCCTGATCTATTTCTCATGGAAACATCCACCAAAACACAAGTCTATTCTCTCTTCAGCATTTGGTGGCGATTGATCGTGAAAATTGCTAAAAATGAGAAAGTTATAACTGTTAAATGCAATAAATCAGTGACAAATGGAATCATCCCCCAAAAGCCTTTCAGATTCGCTTCTTGGGATTTGGTAGCTATCAGTTCATGATTTGATGAAAATTACTCCAAATGAGACAGTTCTTCCTGATCAATGTTAGTAATTAATGACACTTGGAATCATCCTCCCAAATCCTTTGATAATTAACTCCTGGTGATTGTGAATAAAATCGGCTTGTGAAAATTAGTAGGAAAGAGAAAATTCCTTCCTCACCCGTCTTCCGATGAATTTCCCATGGAATCATCCACCGGAAAAACAATTGCATTCTCTCTTGGTGCGTTGGAACAGATCGGTTTGTGCAAATTACTCAAAGAACGAAAATCATTCTTTACAAGCACCTCGTGGTAAAGACTCCGGCAATCCAGATTCTCGCCTCCTGAGTTTGTAGAGATTGGTTCATGAAAATTACTAAAAAATCAAACATTTATTCCTGATCACTGCATATAATTAGTACCTCATGGAATCATCCTCCAAGACCTTTTAGATACTCTGCTGGTCACTTGGTAGAGACGGGTAGTGTAAATTGCTAAAAATGAGCCCTTCAATACGAATCAGATGTAGCCATTGATGTCTCATGCACGCTTCCTCGAAAAGCCATTCGGATTCTCTCCTGATCCTTTGGTAGAGATGGGTTCATGAAAATTCCAAAAATTCAACAGTAATTACTGATCACTGCTAGTCATTAACTCCATCTGGCATGATCCTCCAAAATCCTTTCAGATTTGCTTCTGGTGATTTCTGGTGATAGGTCGAGTCTCGAAAATTCCGAAAAATAATCAATTCTGAACGGCTTCGTGATAGTCATTCATTCCTCACATAATGAGCCTCCTTTGTACATTCCAATTCGCTCCTGTTGACTTGGAAGAAATCAGTTCCTGAAATAGACTCAAAATGAGAAATTCATCTTGGATGTGCGCGACAGATAAATTGGAGACGAAATCTTCCTGAAAGACCCGAGGAGTCACTTCTCGTCCTATGGTACAGAGCAGTTCGTGAAAATTACTCCAGATGAGAAAGACATGCCTAATCTGGTATCCTGATCTATTTCTCATGGAAACATCCACCAAAACACAAGTCTATTCTCTCTTCAGCATTTGGTGGCGATTGATCGTGAAAATTGCTAAAAATGAGAAAGTTATAACTGTTAAATGCAATAAATCAGTGACAAATGGAATCATCCCCCAAAAGCCTTTCAGATTCGCTTCTTGGGATTTGGTAGCTATCAGTTCATGATTTGATGAAAATTACTCCAAATGAGACAGTTCTTCCTGATCAATGTTAGTTATTAATGACACTTGGAATCATCCACCCAAATCCTTTGATAATTAACTCCTGGTGATTGTGAATAAAATCGGCTTGTGAAAATTAGTAGGAAAGAGAAAATTCCTTCCTCACCCGTCTTCTGATGAATTTCCCATGGAATCATCCACCGGAAAAACAATTGCATTCTCTCTTGGTGCGTTGGAACAGATCGGTTTGTGCAAATTACTCAAAGAACGAAAATCATTCTTTACAAGCACCTCGTGGTGAAGACTCCGGCAATCCAGATTCTCGCCTCCTGAGTTTGTAGAGATTGGTTCATGAAAATTACTAAAAAATCAAACATTTATTACTGATCACTGCATATAATTAGTACCTCATGGAATCATCCTCCAAGACCTTTTAGATACTCTGCTGGTCACTTGGTAGAGACGGGTAGTGTAAATTGCTAAAAATGAGACCTTCAATACGAATCAGATGTAGCCATTGATGTCTCATGCACGCTTCCTCGAAAAGCCATTCGGATTCTCTCCTGATCCTTTGGTAGAGATGGGTTCATGAAAATTACAAAAATTCAACAGTAATTACTGATCACTGCTAGTCATTAACTCCATCTGGCATGATCCTCCAAAATCCTTTCAGATTTGCTTCTGGTGATTTCTGGTGATAGGTCGAGTCTCGAAAATTCCGAAAAATAATCAATTCTGAACGGCTTCGTGGTAGTCATTCATTCCTCACATAATGAGCCTCCTTTGTACATTCCAATTCGCTCCTGTTGACTTGGAAGAAATCAGTTCCTGAAATATACTCAAAATGAGAAATTCATCTTGGATGTGCGCGACAGATAAATTGGAGAAGAAATCTTCCTGAAAGACCCGAGGAGTCACTTCTCGTCCTATGGTACAGAGCAGTTCGTGAAAATTACTCCAGATGAGAAAGACATGCCTAATCTGGTATCCTGATCTATTTCTCATGGAAACATCCACCAAAACACAAGTCTATTCTCTCTTCAGCATTTGGTGGCGATTGATCGTGAAAATTGCTAAAAATGAGAAAGTTATAACTGTTAAATGCAATAAATCAGTGACAAATGGAATCATCCCCCAAAAGCCTTTCAGATTCGCTTCTTGGGATTTGGTAGCTATCAGTTCATGATTTGATGAAAATTACTCCAAATGAGACAGTTCTTCCTGATCAATGTTAGTAATTAATGACACTTGGAATCATCCTCCCAAATCCTTTGATAATTAACTCCTGGTGATTGTGAATAAAATCGGCTTGTGAAAATTAGTAGGAAAGAGAAAATTCCTTCCTCACCCGTCTTCCGATGAATTTCCCATGGAATCATCCACCGGAAAAACAATTGCATTCTCTCTTGGTGCGTTGGAACAGATCGGTTTGTGCAAATTACTCAAAGAACGAAAATCATTCTTTACAAGCACCTCGTGGTAAAGACTCCGGCAATCCAGATTCTCGCCTCCTGAGTTTGTAGAGATTGGTTCATGAAAATTACTAAAAAATCAAACATTTATTACTGATCACTGCATATAATTAGTACCTCATGGAATCATCCTCCAAGACCTTTTAGATACTCTGCTGGTCACTTGGTAGAGACGGGTAGTGTAAATTGCTAAAAATGAGCCCTTCAATACGAATCAGATGTAGCCATTGATGTCTCATGCACGCTTCCTCGAAAAGCCATTCGGATTCTCTCCTGATCCTTTGGTAGAGATGGGTTCATGAAAATTCCAAAAATTCAACAGTAATTACTGATCACTGCTAGTCATTAACTCCATCTGGCATGATCCTCCAAAATCCTTTCAGATTTGCTTCTGGTGATTTCTGGTGATAGGTCGAGTCTCGAAAATTCCGAAAAATAATCAATTCTGAACGGCTTCGTGGTAGTCATTCATTCCTCACATAATGAGCCTCCTTTGTACATTCCAATTCGCTCCTGTTGACTTGGAAGAAATCAGTTCCTGAAATATACTCAAAATGAGAAATTCATCTTGGATGTGCGCGACAGATAAATTGGAGACGAAATCTTCCTGAAAGACCCGAGGAGTCACTTCTCGTCCTATGGTACAGAGCAGTTCGTGAAAATTACTCCAGATGAGAAAGACATGCCTAATCTGGTATCCTGATCTATTTCTCATGGAAACATCCACCAAAACACAAGTCTATTCTCTCTTCAGCATTTGGTGGCGATTGATCGTGAAAATTGCTAAAAATGAGAAAGTTATAACTGTTAAATGCAATAAATCAGTGACAAATGGAATCATCCCCCAAAAGCCTTTCAGATTCGCTTCTTGGGATTTGGTAGCTATCAGTTCATGATTTGATGAAAATTACTCCAAATGAGACAGTTCTTCCTGATCAATGTTAGTTATTAATGACACTTGGAATCATCCACCCAAATCCTTTGATAATTAACTCCTGGTGATTGTGAATAAAATCGGCTTGTGAAAATTAGTAGGAAAGAGAAAATTCCTTCCTCACCCGTCTTCTGATGAATTTCCCATGGAATCATCCACCGGAAAAACAATTGCATTCTCTCTTGGTGCGTTGGAACAGATCGGTTTGTGCAAATTACTCAAAGAACGAAAATCATTCTTTACAAGCACCTCGTGGTAAAGACTCCGGCAATCCAGATTCTCGCCTCCTGAGTTTGTAGAGATTGGTTCATGAAAATTACTAAAAAATCAAACATTTATTACTGATCACTGCATATAATTAGTACCTCATGGAATCATCCTCCAAGACCTTTTAGATACTCTGCTGGTCACTTGGTAGAGACGGGTAGTGTAAATTGCTAAAAATGAGACCTTCAATACGAATCAGATGTAGCCATTGATGTCTCATGCACGCTTCCTCGAAAAGCCATTCGGATTCTCTCCTGATCCTTTGGTAGAGATGGGTTCATGAAAATTACAAAAATTCAACAGTAATTACTGATCACTGCTAGTCATTAACTCCATCTGGCATGATCCTCCAAAATCCTTTCAGATTTGCTTCTGGTGATTTCTGGTGATAGGTCGAGTCTCGAAAATTCCGAAAAATAATCAATTCTGAACGGCTTCGTGGTAGTCATTCATTCCTCACATAATGAGCCTCCTTTGTACATTCCAATTCGCTCCTGTTGACTTGGAAGAAATCAGTTCCTGAAATATACTCAAAATGAGAAATTCATCTTGGATGTGCGCGACAGATAAATTGGAGAAGAAATCTTCCTGAAAGACCCGAGGAGTCACTTCTCGTCCTATGGTACAGAGCAGTTCGTGAAAATTACTCCAGATGAGAAAGACATGCCTAATCTGGTATCCTGATCTATTTCTCATGGAAACATCCACCAAAACACAAGTCTATTCTCTCTTCAGCATTTGGTGGCGATTGATCGTGAAAATTGCTAAAAATGAGAAAGTTATAACTGTTAAATGCAATAAATCAGTGACAAATGGAATCATCCCCCAAAAGCCTTTCAGATTCGCTTCTTGGGATTTGGTAGCTATCAGTTCATGATTTGATGAAAATTACTCCAAATGAGACAGTTCTTCCTGATCAATGTTAGTAATTAATGACACTTGGAATCATCCTCCCAAATCCTTTGATAATTAACTCCTGGTGATTGTGAATAAAATCGGCTTGTGAAAATTAGTAGGAAAGAGAAAATTCCTTCCTCACCCGTCTTCTGATGAATTTCCCATGGAATCATCCACCGGAAAAACAATTGCATTCTCTCTTGGTGCGTTGGAACAGATCGGTTTGTGCAAATTACTCAAAGAACGAAAATCATTCTTTACAAGCACCTCGTGGTAAAGACTCCGGCAATCCAGATTCTCGCCTCCTGAGTTTGTAGAGATTGGTTCATGAAAATTACTAAAAAATCAAACATTTATTACTGATCACTGCATATAATTAGTACCTCATGGAATCATCCTCCAAGACCTTTTAGATACTCTGCTGGTCACTTGGTAGAGACGGGTAGTGTAAATTGCTAAAAATGAGACCTTCAATACGAATCAGATGTAGCCATTGATGTCTCATGCACGCTTCCTCGAAAAGCCATTCGGATTCTCTCCTGATCCTTTGGTAGAGATGGGTTCATGAAAATTACAAAAATTCAACAGTAATTACTGATCACTGCTAGTCATTAACTCCATCTGGCATGATCCTCCAAAATCCTTTCAGATTTGCTTCTGGTGATTTCTGGTGATAGGTCGAGTCTCGAAAATTCCGAAAAATAATCAATTCTGAACGGCTTCGTGGTAGTCATTCATTCCTCACATAATGAGCCTCCTTTGTACATTCCAATTCGCTCCTGTTGACTTGGAAGAAATCAGTTCCTGAAATATACTCAAAATGAGAAATTCATCTTGGATGTGCGCGACAGATAAATTGGAGAAGAAATCTTCCTGAAAGACCCGAGGAGTCACTTCTCGTCCTATGGTACAGAGCAGTTCGTGAAAATTACTCCAGATGAGAAAGACATGCCTAATCTGGTATCCTGATCTATTTCTCATGGAAACATCCACCAAAACACAAGTCTATTCTCTCTTCAGCATTTGGTGGCGATTGATCGTGAAAATTGCTAAAAATGAGAAAGTTATAACTGTTAAATGCAATAAATCAGTGACAAATGGAATCATCCCCCAAAAGCCTTTCAGATTCGCTTCTTGGGATTTGGTAGCTATCAGTTCATGATTTGATGAAAATTACTCCAAATGAGACAGTTCTTCCTGATCAATGTTAGTAATTAATGACACTTGGAATCATCCTCCCAAATCCTTTGATAATTAACTCCTGGTGATTGTGAATAAAATCGGCTTGTGAAAATTAGTAGGAAAGAGAAAATTCCTTCCTCACCCGTCTTCTGATGAATTTCCCATGGAATCATCCACCGGAAAAACAATTGCATTCTCTCTTGGTGCGTTGGAACAGATCGGTTTGTGCAAATTACTCAAAGAACGAAAATCATTCTTTACAAGCACCTCGTGGTAAAGACTCCGGCAATCCAGATTCTCGCCTCCTGAGTTTGTAGAGATTGGTTCATGAAAATTACTAAAAAATCAAACATTTATTACTGATCACTGCATATAATTAGTACCTCATGGAATCATCCTCCAAGACCTTTTAGATACTCTGCTGGTCACTTGGTAGAGACGGGTAGTGTAAATTGCTAAAAATGAGACCTTCAATACGAATCAGATGTAGCCATTGATGTCTCATGCACGCTTCCTCGAAAAGCCATTCGGATTCTCTCCTGATCCTTTGGTAGAGATGGGTTCATGAAAATTACAAAAATTCAACAGTAATTACTGATCACTGCTAGTCATTAACTCCATCTGGCATGATCCTCCAAAATCCTTTCAGATTTGCTTCTGGTGATTTCTGGTGATAGGTCGAGTCTCGAAAATTCTGAAAAATAATCAATTCTGAACGGCTTCGTGGTAGTCATTCATTCCTCACATAATGAGCCTCCTTTGTACATTCCAATTCGCTCCTGTTGACTTGGAAGAAATCAGTTCCTGAAATATACTCAAAATGAGAAATTCATCTTGGATGTGCGCGACAGATAAATTGGAGAAGAAATCTTCCTGAAAGACCCGAGGAGTCACTTCTCGTCCTATGGTACAGAGCAGTTCGTGAAAATTACTCCAGATGAGAAAGACATGCCTAATCTGGTATCCTGATCTATTTCTCATGGAAACATCCACCAAAACACAAGTCTATTCTCTCTTCAGCATTTGGTGGCGATTGATCGTGAAAATTGCTAAAAATGAGAAAGTTATAACTGTTAAATGCAATAAATCAGTGACAAATGGAATCATCCCCCAAAAGCCTTTCAGATTCGCTTCTTGGGATTTGGTAGCTATCAGTTCATGATTTGATGAAAATTACTCCAAATGAGACAGTTCTTCCTGATCAATGTTAGTTATTAATGACACTTGGAATCATCCTCCCAAATCCTTTGATAATTAACTCCTGGTGATTGTGAATAAAATCGGCTTGTGAAAATTAGTAGGAAAGAGAAAATTCCTTCCTCACCCGTCTTCTGATGAATTTCCCATGGAATCATCCACCGGAAAAACAATTGCATTCTCTCTTGGTGCGTTGGAACAGATCGGTTTGTGCAAATTACTCAAAGAACGAAAATCATTCTTTACAAGCACCTCGTGGTAAAGACTCCGGCAATCCAGATTCTCGCCTCCTGAGTTTGTAGAGATTGGTTCATGAAAATTACTAAAAAATCAAACATTTATTACTGATCACTGCATATAATTAGTACCTCATGGAATCATCCTCCAAGACCTTTTAGATACTCTGCTGGTCACTTGGTAGAGACGGGTAGTGTAAATTGCTAAAAATGAGACCTTCAATACGAATCAGATGTAGCCATTGATGTCTCATGCACGCTTCCTCGAAAAGCCATTCGGATTCTCTCCTGATCCTTTGGTAGAGATGGGTTCATGAAAATTACAAAAATTCAACAGTAATTACTGATCACTGCTAGTCATTAACTCCATCTGGCATGATCCTCCAAAATCCTTTCAGATTTGCTTCTGGTGATTTCTGGTGATAGGTCGAGTCTCGAAAATTCCGAAAAATAATCAATTCTGAACGGCTTCGTGGTAGTCATTCATTCCTCACATAATGAGCCTCCTTTGTACATTCCAATTCGCTCCTGTTGACTTGGAAGAAATCAGTTCCTGAAATATACTCAAAATGAGAAATTCATCTTGGATGTGCGCGACAGATAAATTGGAGAAGAAATCTTCCTGAAAGACCCGAGGAGTCACTTCTCGTCCTATGGTACAGAGCAGTTCGTGAAAATTACTCCAGATGAGAAAGACATGCCTAATCTGGTATCCTGATCTATTTCTCATGGAAACATCCACCAAAACACAAGTCTATTCTCTCTTCAGCATTTGGTGGCGACTGATCGTGAAAATTGCTAAAAATGAGAAAGTTATAACTGTTAAATGCAATAAATCAGTGACAAATGGAATCATCCCCCAAAAGCCTTTCAGATTCGCTTCTTGGGATTTGGTAGCTATCAGTTCATGATTTGATGAAAATTACTCCAAATGAGACAGTTCTTCCTGATCAATGTTAGTAATTAATGACACTTGGAATCATCCTCCCAAATCCTTTGATAATTAACTCCTGGTGATTGTGAATAAAATCGGCTTGTGAAAATTAGTAGGAAAGAGAAAATTCCTTCCTCACCCGTCTTCTGATGAATTTCCCATGGAATCACCCACCGGAAAAACAATTGCATTCTCTCTTGATGCGTTGGAACAGATCGGTTTGTGCAAATTACTCAAAGAACGAAAATCATTCTTTACAAGCACCTCGTGGTAAAGACTCCGGCAATCCAGATTCTCGCCTCCTGAGTTTGTAGAGATTGGTTCATGAAGATTACTAAAAAATCAAACATTTATTACTGATCACTGCATATAATTAGTACCTCATGGAATCATCCTCCAAGACCTTTTAGATACTCTGCTGGTCACTTGGTAGAGACGGGTAGTGTAAATTGCTAAAAATGAGACCTTCAATACGAATCAGATGTAGCCATTGATGTCTCATGCACGCTTCCTCGAAAAGCCATTCGGATTCTCTCCTGATCCTTTGGTAGAGATGGGTTCATGAAAATTACAAAAATTCAACAGTAATTACTGATCACTGCTAGTCATTAACTCCATCTGGCATGATCCTCCAAAATCCTTTCAGATTTGCTTCTGGTGATTTCTGGTGATAGGTCGAGTCTCGAAAATTCCGAAAAATAATCAATTCTGAACGGCTTCGTGGTAGTCATTCATTCCTCACATAATGAGCCTCCTTTGTACATTCCAATTCGCTCCTGTTGACTTGGAAGAAATCAGTTCCTGAAATATACTCAAAATGAGAAATTCATCTTGGATGTGCGCGACAGATAAATTGGAGAAGAAATCTTCCTGAAAGACCCGAGGAGTCACTTCTCGTCCTATGGTACAGAGCAGTTCGTGAAAATTACTCCAGATGAGAAAGACATGCCTAATCTGGTATCCTGATCTATTTCTCATGGAAACATCCACCAAAACACAAGTCTATTCTCTCTTCAGCATTTGGTGGCGATTGATCGTGAAAATTGCTAAAAATGAGAAAGTTATAACTGTTAAATGCAATAAATCAGTGACAAATGGAATCATCCCCCAAAAGCCTTTCAGATTCGCTTCTTGGGATTTGGTAGCTATCAGTTCATGATTTGATGAAAATTACTCCAAATGAGACAGTTCTTCCTGATCAATGTTAGTAATTAATGACACTTGGAATCATCCTCCCAAATCCTTTGATAATTAACTCCTGGTGATTGTGAATAAAATCGGCTTGTGAAAATTAGTAGGAAAGAGAAAATTCCTTCCTCACCCGTCTTCTGATGAATTTCCCATGGAATCATCCACCGGAAAAACAATTGCATTCTCTCTTGGTGCGTTGGAACAGATCGGTTTGTGCAAATTACTCAAAGAACGAAAATCATTCTTTACAAGCACCTCGTGGTAAAGACTCCGGCAATCCAGATTCTCGCCTCCTGAGTTTGTAGAGATTGGTTCATGAAAATTACTAAAAAATCAAACATTTATTACTGATCACTGCATATAATTAGTACCTCATGGAATCATCCTCCAAGACCTTTTAGATACTCTGCTGGTCACTTGGTAGAGACGGGTAGTGTAAATTGCTAAAAATGAGACCTTCAATACGAATCAGATGTAGCCATTGATGTCTCATGCACGCTTCCTCGAAAAGCCATTCGGATTCTCTCCTGATCCTTTGGTAGAGATGGGTTCATGAAAATTCCAAAAATTCAACAGTAATTACTGATCACTGCTAGTCATTAACTCCATCTGGCATGATCCTCCAAAATCCTTTCAGATTTGCTTCTGGTGATTTCTGGTGATAGGTCGAGTCTCGAAAATTCCGAAAAATAATCAATTCTGAACGGCTTCGTGGTAGTCATTCATTCCTCACATAATGAGCCTCCTTTGTACATTCCAATTCGCTCCTGTTGACTTGGAAGAAATCAGTTCCTGAAATATACTCAAAATGAGAAATTCATCTTGGATGTGCGCGACAGATAAATTGGAGAATAATCTTCCTGAAAGACCCGAGGAGTCACTTCTCGTCCTATGGTACAGAGCAGTTCGTGAAAATTACTCCAGATGAGAAAGACATGCCTAATCTGGTATCCTGATCTATTTCTCATGGAAACATCCACCAAAACACAAGTCTATTCTCTCTTCAGCATTTGGTGGCGATTGATGGTGAAAATTGCTAAAAATGAGAAAGTTATAACTGTTAAATGCAATAAATCAGTGACAAATGGAATCATCCCCCAAAAGCCTTTCAGATTCGCTTCTTGGGATTTGGTAGCTATCAGTTCATGATTTGATGAAAATTACTCCAAATGAGACAGTTCTTCCTGATCAATGTTAGTTATTAATGACACTTGGAATCATCCTCCCAAATCCTTTGATAATTAACTCCTGGTGATTGTGAATAAAATCGGCTTGTGAAAATTAGTAGGAAAGAGAAAATTCCTTCCTCACCCGTCTTCTGATGAATTTCCCATGGAATCATCCACCGGAAAAACAATTGCATTCTCTCTTGGTGCGTTGGAACAGATCGGTTTGTGCAAATTACTCAAAGAACGAAAATCATTCTTTACAAGCACCTCGTGGTAAAGACTCCGGCAATCCAGATTCTCGCCTCCTGAGTTTGTAGAGATTGGTTCATGAAGATTACTAAAAAATCAAACATTTATTACTGATCACTGCATATAATTAGTACCTCATGGAATCATCCTCCAAGACCTTTTAGATACTCTGCTGGTCACTTGGTAGAGACGGGTAGTGTAAATTGCTAAAAATGAGACCTTCAATACGAATCAGATGTAGCCATTGATGTCTCATGCACGCTTCCTCGAAAAGCCATTCGGATTCTCTCCTGATCCTTTGGTAGAGATGGGTTCATGAAAATTCCAAAAATTCAACAGTAATTACTGATCACTGCTAGTCATTAACTCCATCTGGCATGATCCTCCAAAATCCTTTCAGATTTGCTTCTGGTGATTTCTGGTGATAGGTCGAGTCTCGAAAATTCCGAAAAATAATCAATTCTGAACGGCTTCGTGGTAGTCATTCATTCCTCACATAATGAGCCTCCTTTGTACATTCCAATTCGCTCCTGTTGACTTGGAAGAAATCAGTTCCTGAAATATACTCAAAATGAGAAATTCATCTTGGATGTGCGCGACAGATAAATTGGAGAAGAAATCTTCCTGAAAGACCCGAGGAGTCACTTCTCGTCCTATGGTACAGAGCAGTTCGTGAAAATTACTCCAGATGAGAAAGACATGCCTAATCTGGTATCCTGATCTATTTCTCATGGAAACATCCACCAAAACACAAGTCTATTCTCTCTTCAGCATTTGGTGGCGATTGATCGTGAAAATTGCTAAAAATGAGAAAGTTATAACTGTTAAATGCAATAAATCAGTGACAAATGGAATCATCCCCCAAAAGCCTTTCAGATTCGCTTCTTGGGATTTGGTAGCTATCAGTTCATGATTTGATGAAAATTACTCCAAATGAGACGGTTCTTCCTGATCAATGTTAGTAATTAATGACACTTGGAATCATCCTCCCAAATCCTTTGATAATTAACTCCTGGTGATTGTGAATAAAATCGGCTTGTGAAAATTAGTAGGAAAGAGAAAATTCCTTCCTCACCCGTCTTCTGATGAATTTCCCATGGAATCACCCACCGGAAAAACAATTGCATTCTCTCTTGATGCGTTGGAACAGATCGGTTTGTGCAAATTACTCAAAGAACGAAAATCATTCTTTACAAGCACCTCGTGGTAAAGACTCCGGCAATCCAGATTCTCGCCTCCTGAGTTTGTAGAGATTGGTTCATGAAGATTACTAAAAAATCAAACATTTATTACTGATCACTGCATATAATTAGTACCTCATGGAATCATCCTCCAAGACCTTTTAGATACTCTGCTGGTCACTTGGTAGAGACGGGTAGTGTAAATTGCTAAAAATGAGACCTTCAATACGAATCAGATGTAGCCATTGATGTCTCATGCACGCTTCCTCGAAAAGCCATTCGGATTCTCTCCTGATCCTTTGGTAGAGATGGGTTCATGAAAATTACAAAAATTCAACAGTAATTACTGATCACTGCTAGTCATTAACTCCATCTGGCATGATCCTCCAAAATCCTTTCAGATTTGCTTCTGGTGATTTCTGGTGATAGGTCGAGTCTCGAAAATTCCGAAAAATAATCAATTCTGAACGGCTTCGTGGTAGTCATTCATTCCTCACATAATGAGCCTCCTTTGTACATTCCAATTCGCTCCTGTTGACTTGGAAGAAATCAGTTCCTGAAATATACTCAAAATGAGAAATTCATCTTGGATGTGCGCGACAGATAAATTGGAGACGAAATCTTCCTGAAAGACCCGAGGAGTCACTTCTCGTCCTATGGTACAGAGCAGTTCGTGAAAATTACTCCAGATGAGAAAGACATGCCTAATCTGGTATCCTGATCTATTTCTCATGGAAACATCCACCAAAACACAAGTCTATTCTCTCTTCAGCATTTGGTGGCGATTGATGGTGAAAATTGCTAAAAATGAGAAAGTTATAACTGTTAAATGCAATAAATCAGTGACAAATGGAATCATCCCCCAAAAGCCTTTCAGATTCGCTTCTTGGGATTTGGTAGCTATCAGTTCATGATTTGATGAAAATTACTCCAAATGAGACAGTTCTTCCTGATCAATGTTAGTTATTAATGACACTTGGAATCATCCTCCCAAATCCTTTGATAATTAACTCCTGGTGATTGTGAATAAAATCGGCTTGTGAAAATTAGTAGGAAAGAGAAAATTCCTTCCTCACCCGTCTTCTGATGAATTTCCCATGGAATCATCCACCGGAAAAACAATTGCATTCTCTCTTGGTGCGTTGGAACAGATCGGTTTGTGCAAATTACTCAAAGAACGAAAATCATTCTTTACAAGCACCTCGTGGTAAAGACTCCGGCAATCCAGATTCTCGCCTCCTGAGTTTGTAGGTATTGGTTCATGAAAATTACTAAAAAATCAAACATTTATTACTGATCACTGCATATAATTAGTACCTCATGGAATCATCCTCCAAGACCTTTTAGATACTCTGCTGGTCACTTGGTAGAGACGGGTAGTGTAAATTGCTAAAAATGAGACCTTCAATACGAATCAGATGTAGCCATTGATGTCTCATGCACGCTTCCTCGAAAAGCCATTCGGATTCTCTCCTGATCCTTTGGTAGAGATGGGTTCATGAAAATTACAAAAATTCAACAGTAATTACTGATCACTGCTAGTCATTAACTCCATCTGGCATGATCCTCCAAAATCCTTTCAGATTTGCTTCTGGTGATTTCTGGTGATAGGTCGAGTCTCGAAAATTCCGAAAAATAATCAATTCTGAACGGCTTCGTGGTAGTCATTCATTCCTCACATAATGAGCCTCCTTTGTACATTCCAATTCGCTCCTGTTGACTTGGAAGAAATCAGTTCCTGAAATATACTCAAAATGAGAAATTCATCTTGGATGTGCGCGACAGATAAATTGGAGACGAAATCTTCCTGAAAGACCCGAGGAGTCACTTCTCGTCCTATGGTACAGAGCAGTTCGTGAAAATTACTCCAGATGAGAAAGACATGCCTAATCTGGTATCCTGATCTATTTCTCATGGAAACATCCACCAAAACACAAGTCTATTCTCTCTTCAGCATTTGGTGGCGATTGATCGTGAAAATTGCTAAAAATGAGAAAGTTATAACTGTTAAATGCAATAAATCAGTGACAAATGGAATCATCCCCCAAAAGCCTTTCAGATTCGCTTCTTGGGATTTGGTAGCTATCAGTTCATGATTTGATGAAAATTACTCCAAATGAGACGGTTCTTCCTGATCAATGTTAGTAATTAATGACACTTGGAATCATCCTCCCAAATCCTTTGATAATTAACTCCTGGTGATTGTGAATAAAATCGGCTTGTGAAAATTAGTAGGAAAGAGAAAATTCCTTCCTCACCCGTCTTCTGATGAATTTCCCATGGAATCACCCACCGGAAAAACAATTGCATTCTCTCTTGATGCGTTGGAACAGATCGGTTTGTGCAAATTACTCAAAGAACGAAAATCATTCTTTACAAGCACCTCGTGGTAAAGACTCCGGCAATCCAGATTCTCGCCTCCTGAGTTTGTAGAGATTGGTTCATGAAGATTACTAAAAAATCAAACATTTATTACTGATCACTGCATATAATTAGTACCTCATGGAATCATCCTCCAAGACCTTTTAGATACTCTGCTGGTCACTTGGTAGAGACGGGTAGTGTAAATTGCTAAAAATGAGACCTTCAATACGAATCAGATGTAGCCATTGATGTCTCATGCACGCTTCCTCGAAAAGCCATTCGGATTCTCTCCTGATCCTTTGGTAGAGATGGGTTCATGAAAATTACAAAAATTCAACAGTAATTACTGATCACTGCTAGTCATTAACTCCATCTGGCATGATCCTCCAAAATCCTTTCAGATTTGCTTCTGGTGATTTCTGGTGATAGGTCGAGTCTCGAAAATTCCGAAAAATAATCAATTCTGAACGGCTTCGTGGTAGTCATTCATTCCTCACATAATGAGCCTCCTTTGTACATTCCAATTCGCTCCTGTTGACTTGGAAGAAATCAGTTCCTGAAATATACTCAAAATGAGAAATTCATCTTGGATGTGCGCGACAGATAAATTGGAGACGAAATCTTCCTGAAAGACCCGAGGAGTCACTTCTCGTCCTATGGTACAGAGCAGTTCGTGAAAATTACTCCAGATGAGAAAGACATGCCTAATCTGGTATCCTGATCTATTTCTCATGGAAACATCCACCAAAACACAAGTCTATTCTCTCTTCAGCATTTGGTGGCGATTGATCGTGAAAATTGCTAAAAATGAGAAAGTTATAACTGTTAAATGCAATAAATCAGTGACAAATGGAATCATCCCCCAAAAGCCTTTCAGATTCGCTTCTTGGGATTTGGTAGCTATCAGTTCATGATTTGATGAAAATTACTCCAAATGAGACAGTTCTTCCTGATCAATGTTAGTTATTAATGACACTTGGAATCATCCTCCCAAATCCTTTGATAATTAACTCCTGGTGATTGTGAATAAAATCGGCTTGTGAAAATTAGTAGGAAAGAGAAAATTCCTTCCTCACCCGTCTTCTGATGAATTTCCCATGGAATCATCCACCGGAAAAACAATTGCATTCTCTCTTGGTGCGTTGGAACAGATCGGTTTGTGCAAATTACTCAAAGAACGAAAATCATTCTTTACAAGCACCTCGTGGTAAAGACTCCGGCAATCCAGATTCTCGCCTCCTGAGTTTGTAGGTATTGGTTCATGAAAATTACTAAAAAATCAAACATTTATTACTGATCACTGCATATAATTAGTACCTCATGGAATCATCCTCCAAGACCTTTTAGATACTCTGCTGGTCACTTGGTAGAGACGGGTAGTGTAAATTGCTAAAAATGAGACCTTCAATACGAATCAGATGTAGCCATTGATGTCTCATGCACGCTTCCTCGAAAAGCCATTCGGATTCTCTCCTGATCCTTTGGTAGAGATGGGTTCATGAAAATTACAAAAATTCAACAGTAATTACTGATCACTGCTAGTCATTAACTCCATCTGGCATGATCCTCCAAAATCCTTTCAGATTTGCTTCTGGTGATTTCTGGTGATAGGTCGAGTCTCGAAAATTCCGAAAAATAATCAATTCTGAACGGCTTCGTGGTAGTCATTCATTCCTCACATAATGAGCCTCCTTTGTACATTCCAATTCGCTCCTGTTGACTTGGAAGAAATCAGTTCCTGAAATATACTCAAAATGAGAAATTCATCTTGGATGTGCGCGACAGATAAATTGGAGACGAAATCTTCCTGAAAGACCCGAGGAGTCACTTCTCGTCCTATGGTACAGAGCAGTTCGTGAAAATTACTCCAGATGAGAAAGACATGCCTAATCTGGTATCCTGATCTATTTCTCATGGAAACATCCACCAAAACACAAGTCTATTCTCTCTTCAGCATTTGGTGGCGATTGATCGTGAAAATTGCTAAAAATGAGAAAGTTATAACTGTTAAATGCAATAAATCAGTGACAAATGGAATCATCCCCCAAAAGCCTTTCAGATTCGCTTCTTGGGATTTGGTAGCTATCAGTTCATGATTTGATGAAAATTACTCCAAATGAGACAGTTCTTCCTGATCAATGTTAGTAATTAATGACACTTGGAATCATCCTCCCAAATCCTTTGATAATTAACTCCTGGTGATTGTGAATAAAATCGGCTTGTGAAAATTAGTAGGAAAGAGAAAATTCCTTCCTCACCCGTCTTCTGATGAATTTCCCATGGAATCACCCACCGGAAAAACAATTGCATTCTCTCTTGATGCGTTGGAACAGATCGGTTTGTGCAAATTACTCAAAGAACGAAAATCATTCTTTACAAGCACCTCGTGGTAAAGACTCCGGCAATCCAGATTCTCGCCTCCTGAGTTTGTAGAGATTGGTTCATGAAGATTACTAAAAAATCAAACATTTATTACTGATCACTGCATATAATTAGTACCTCATGGAATCATCCTCCAAGACCTTTTAGATACTCTGCTGGTCACTTGGTAGAGACGGGTAGTGTAAATTGCTAAAAATGAGACCTTCAATACGAATCAGATGTAGCCATTGATGTCTCATGCACGCTTCCTCGAAAAGCCATTCGGATTCTCTCCTGATCCTTTGGTAGAGATGGGTTCATGAAAATTACAAAAATTCAACAGTAATTACTGATCACTGCTAGTCATTAACTCCATCTGGCATGATCCTCCAAAATCCTTTCAGATTTGCTTCTGGTGATTTCTGGTGATAGGTCGAGTCTCGAAAATTCCGAAAAATAATCAATTCTGAACGGCTTCGTGGTAGTCATTCATTCCTCACATAATGAGCCTCCTTTGTACATTCCAATTCGCTCCTGTTGACTTGGAAGAAATCAGTTCCTGAAATATACTCAAAATGAGAAATTCATCTTGGATGTGCGCGACAGATAAATTGGAGAAGAAATCTTCCTGAAAGACCCGAGGAGTCACTTCTCGTCCTATGGTACAGAGCAGTTCGTGAAAATTACTCCAGATGAGAAAGACATGCCTAATCTGGTATCCTGATCTATTTCTCATGGAAACATCCACCAAAACACAAGTCTATTCTCTCTTCAGCATTTGGTGGCGATTGATCGTGAAAATTGCTAAAAATGAGAAAGTTATAACTGTTAAATGCAATAAATCAGTGACAAATGGAATCATCCCCCAAAAGCCTTTCAGATTCGCTTCTTGGGATTTGGTAGCTATCAGTTCATGATTTGATGAAAATTACTCCAAATGAGACGGTTCTTCCTGATCAATGTTAGTAATTAATGACACTTGGAATCATCCTCCCAAATCCTTTGATAATTAACTCCTGGTGATTGTGAATAAAATCGGCTTGTGAAAATTAGTAGGAAAGAGAAAATTCCTTCCTCACCCGTCTTCTGATGAATTTCCCATGGAATCACCCACCGGAAAAACAATTGCATTCTCTCTTGATGCGTTGGAACAGATCGGTTTGTGCAAATTACTCAAAGAACGAAAATCATTCTTTACAAGCACCTCGTGGTAAAGACTCCGGCAATCCAGATTCTCGCCTCCTGAGTTTGTAGAGATTGGTTCATGAAAATTACTAAAAAATCAAACATTTATTACTGATCACTGCATATAATTAGTACCTCATGGAATCATCCTCCAAGACCTTTTAGATACTCTGCTGGTCACTTGGTAGAGACGGGTAGTGTAAATTGCTAAAAATGAGACCTTCAATACGAATCAGATGTAGCCATTGATGTCTCATGCACGCTTCCTCGAAAAGCCATTCGGATTCTCTCCTGATCCTTTGGTAGAGATGGGTTCATGAAAATTACAAAAATTCAACAGTAATTACTGATCACTGCTAGTCATTAACTCCATCTGGCATGATCCTCCAAAATCCTTTCAGATTTGCTTCTGGTGATTTCTGGTGATAGGTCGAGTCTCGAAAATTCCGAAAAATAATCAATTCTGAACGGCTTCGTGGTAGTCATTCATTCCTCACATAATGAGCCTCCTTTGTACATTCCAATTCGCTCCTGTTGACTTGGAAGAAATCAGTTCCTGAAATATACTCAAAATGAGAAATTCATCTTGGATGTGCGCGACAGATAAATTGGAGAAGAAATCTTCCTGAAAGACCCGAGGAGTCACTTCTCGTCCTATGGTACAGAGCAGTTCGTGAAAATTACTCCAGATGAGAAAGACATGCCTAATCTGGTATCCTGATCTATTTCTCATGGAAACATCCACCAAAACACAAGTCTATTCTCTCTTCAGCATTTGGTGGCGATTGATCGTGAAAATTGCTAAAAATGAGAAAGTTATAACTGTTAAATGCAATAAATCAGTGACAAATGGAATCATCCCCCAAAAGCCTTTCAGATTCGCTTCTTGGGATTTGGTAGCTATCAGTTCATGATTTGATGAAAATTACTCCAAATGAGACAGTTCTTCCTGATCAATGTTAGTAATTAATGACACTTGGAATCATCCTCCCAAATCCTTTGATAATTAACTCCTGGTGATTGTGAATAAAATCGGCTTGTGAAAATTAGTAGGAAAGAGAAAATTCCTTCCTCACCCGTCTTCTGATGAATTTCCCATGGAATCATCCACCGGAAAAACAATTGCATTCTCTCTTGGTGCGTTGGAACAGATCGGTTTGTGCAAATTACTCAAAGAACGAAAATCATTCTTTACAAGCACCTCGTGGTAAAGACTCCGGCAATCCAGATTCTCGCCTCCTGAGTTTGTAGAGATTGGTTCATGAAAATTACTAAAAAATCAAACATTTATTACTGATCACTGCATATAATTAGTACCTCATGGAATCATCCTCCAAGACCTTTTAGATACTCTGCTGGTCACTTGGTAGAGACGGGTAGTGTAAATTGCTAAAAATGAGACCTTCAATACGAATCAGATGTAGCCATTGATGTCTCATGCACGCTTCCTCGAAAAGCCATTCGGATTCTCTCCTGATCCTTTGGTAGAGATGGGTTCATGAAAATTACAAAAATTCAACAGTAATTACTGATCACTGCTAGTCATTAACTCCATCTGGCATGATCCTCCAAAATCCTTTCAGATTTGCTTCTGGTGATTTCTGGTGATAGGTCGAGTCTCGAAAATTCCGAAAAATAATCAATTCTGAACGGCTTCGTGGTAGTCATTCATTCCTCACATAATGAGCCTCCTTTGTACATTCCAATTCGCTCCTGTTGACTTGGAAGAAATCAGTTCCTGAAATATACTCAAAATGAGAAATTCATCTTGGATGTGCGCGACAGATAAATTGGAGAAGAAATCTTCCTGAAAGACCCGAGGAGTCACTTCTCGTCCTATGGTACAGAGCAGTTCGTGAAAATTACTCCAGATGAGAAAGACATGCCTAATCTGGTATCCTGATCTATTTCTCATGGAAACATCCACCAAAACACAAGTCTATTCTCTCTTCAGCATTTGGTGGCGATTGATCGTGAAAATTGCTAAAAATGAGAAAGTTATAACTGTTAAATGCAATAAATCAGTGACAAATGGAATCATCCCCCAAAAGCCTTTCAGATTCGCTTCTTGGGATTTGGTAGCTATCAGTTCATGATTTGATGAAAATTACTCCAAATGAGACAGTTCTTCCTGATCAATGTTAGTAATTAATGACACTTGGAATCATCCTCCCAAATCCTTTGATAATTAACTCCTGGTGATTGTGAATAAAATCGGCTTGTGAAAATTAGTAGGAAAGAGAAAATTCCTTCCTCACCCGTCTTCTGATGAATTTCCCATGGAATCACCCACCGGAAAAACAATTGCATTCTCTCTTGATGCGTTGGAACAGATCGGTTTGTGCAAATTACTCAAAGAACGAAAATCATTCTTTACAAGCACCTCGTGGTAAAGACTCCGGCAATCCAGATTCTCGCCTCCTGAGTTTGTAGAGATTGGTTCATGAAGATTACTAAAAAATCAAACATTTATTACTGATCACTGCATATAATTAGTACCTCATGGAATCATCCTCCAAGACCTTTTAGATACTCTGCTGGTCACTTGGTAGAGACGGGTAGTGTAAATTGCTAAAAATGAGACCTTCAATACGAATCAGATGTAGCCATTGATGTCTCATGCACGCTTCCTCGAAAAGCCATTCGGATTCTCTCCTGATCCTTTGGTAGAGATGGGTTCATGAAAATTACAAAAATTCAACAGTAATTACTGATCACTGCTAGTCATTAACTCCATCTGGCATGATCCTCCAAAATCCTTTCAGATTTGCTTCTGGTGATTTCTGGTGATAGGTCGAGTCTCGAAAATTCCGAAAAATAATCAATTCTGAACGGCTTCGTGGTAGTCATTCATTCCTCACATAATGAGCCTCCTTTGTACATTCCAATTCGCTCCTGTTGACTTGGAAGAAATCAGTTCCTGAAATATACTCAAAATGAGAAATTCATCTTGGATGTGCGCGACAGATAAATTGGAGAAGAAATCTTCCTGAAAGACCCGAGGAGTCACTTCTCGTCCTATGGTACAGAGCAGTTCGTGAAAATTACTCCAGATGAGAAAGACATGCCTAATCTGGTATCCTGATCTATTTCTCATGGAAACATCCACCAAAACACAAGTCTATTCTCTCTTCAGCATTTGGTGGCGATTGATCGTGAAAATTGCTAAAAATGAGAAAGTTATAACTGTTAAATGCAATAAATCAGTGACAAATGGAATCATCCCCCAAAAGCCTTTCAGATTCGCTTCTTGGGATTTGGTAGCTATCAGTTCATGATTTGATGAAAATTACTCCAAATGAGACGGTTCTTCCTGATCAATGTTAGTAATTAATGACACTTGGAATCATCCTCCCAAATCCTTTGATAATTAACTCCTGGTGATTGTGAATAAAATCGGCTTGTGAAAATTAGTAGGAAAGAGAAAATTCCTTCCTCACCCGTCTTCTGATGAATTTCCCATGGAATCACCCACCGGAAAAACAATTGCATTGTCTCTTGATGCGTTGGAACAGATCGGTTTGTGCAAATTACTCAAAGAACGAAAATCATTCTTTACAAGCACCTCGTGGTAAAGACTCCGGCAATCCAGATTCTCGCCTCCTGAGTTTGTAGAGATTGGTTCATGAAAATTACTAGAAAATCAAACATTTATTACTGATCACTGCATATAATTAGTACCTCATGGAATCATCCTCCAAGACCTTTTAGATACTCTGCTGGTCACTTGGTAGAGACGGGTAGTGTAAATTGCTAAAAATGAGACCTTCAATACGAATCAGATGTAGCCATTGATGTCTCATGCACGCTTCCTCGAAAAGCCATTCGGATTCTCTCCTGATCCTTTGGTAGAGATGGGTTCATGAAAATTACAAAAATTCAACAGTAATTACTGATCACTGCTAGTCATTAACTCCATCTGGCATGATCCTCCAAAATCCTTTCAGATTTGCTTCTGGTGATTTCTGGTGATAGGTCGAGTCTCGAAAATTCCGAAAAATAATCAATTCTGAACGGCTTCGTGGTAGTCATTCATTCCTCACATAATGAGCCTCCTTTGTACATTCCAATTCGCTCCTGTTGACTTGGAAGAAATCAGTTCCTGAAATATACTCAAAATGAGAAATTCATCTTGGATGTGCGCGACAGATAAATTGGAGAAGAAATCTTCCTGAAAGACCCGAGGAGTCACTTCTCGTCCTATGGTACAGAGCAGTTCGTGAAAATTACTCCAGATGAGAAAGACATGCCTAATCTGGTATCCTGATCTATTTCTCATGGAAACATCCACCAAAACACAAGTCTATTCTCTCTTCAGCATTTGGTGGCGATTGATCGTGAAAATTGCTAAAAATGAGAAAGTTATAACTGTTAAATGCAATAAATCAGTGACAAATGGAATCATCCCCCAAAAGCCTTTCAGATTCGCTTCTTGGGATTTGGTAGCTATCAGTTCATGATTTGATGAAAATTACTCCAAATGAGACAGTTCTTCCTGATCAATGTTAGTAATTAATGACACTTGGAATCATCCTCCCAAATCCTTTGATAATTAACTCCTGGTGATTGTGAATAAAATCGGCTTGTGAAAATTAGTAGGAAAGAGAAAATTCCTTCCTCACCCGTCTTCTGATGAATTTCCCATGGAATCATCCACCGGAAAAACAATTGCATTCTCTCTTGGTGCGTTGGAACAGATCGGTTTGTGCAAATTACTCAAAGAACGAAAATCATTCTTTACAAGCACCTCGTGGTAAAGACTCCGGCAATCCAGATTCTCGCCTCCTGAGTTTGTAGAGATTGGTTCATGAAAATTACTAAAAAATCAAACATTTATTACTGATCACTGCATATAATTAGTACCTCATGGAATCATCCTCCAAGACCTTTTAGATACTCTGCTGGTCACTTGGTAGAGACGGGTAGTGTAAATTGCTAAAAATGAGACCTTCAATACGAATCAGATGTAGCCATTGATGTCTCATGCACGCTTCCTCGAAAAGCCATTCGGATTCTCTCCTGATCCTTTGGTAGAGATGGGTTCATGAAAATTCCAAAAATTCAACAGTAATTACTGATCACTGCTAGTCATTAACTCCATCTGGCATGATCCTCCAAAATCCTTTCAGATTTGCTTCTGGTGATTTCTGGTGATAGGTCGAGTCTCGAAAATTCCGAAAAATAATCAATTCTGAACGGCTTCGTGGTAGTCATTCATTCCTCACATAACGAGCCTCCTTTGTACATTCCAATTCGCTCCTGTTGACTTGGAAGAAATCAGTTCCTGAAATATACTCAAAATGAGAAATTCATCTTGGATGTGCGCGACAGATAAATTGGAGAAGAAATCTTCCTGAAAGACCCGAGGAGTCACTTCTCGTCCTATGGTACAGAGCAGTTCGTGAAAATTACTCCAGATGAGAAAGACATGCCTAATCTGGTATCCTGATCTATTTCTCATGGAAACATCCACCAAAACACAAGTCTATTCTCTCTTCAGCATTTGGTGGCGATTGATCGTGAAAATTGCTAAAAATGAGAAAGTTATAACTGTTAAATGCAATAAATCAGTGACAAATGGAATCATCCCCCAAAAGCCTTTCAGATTCGCTTCTTGGGATTTGGTAGCTATCAGTTCATGATTTGATGAAAATTACTCCAAATGAGACGGTTCTTCCTGATCAATGTTAGTAATTAATGACACTTGGAATCATCCTCCCAAATCCTTTGATAATTAACTCCTGGTGATTGTGAATAAAATCGGCTTGTGAAAATTAGTAGGAAAGAGAAAATTCCTTCCTCACCCGTCTTCTGATGAATTTCCCATGGAATCACCCACCGGAAAAACAATTGCATTCTCTCTTGATGCGTTGGAACAGATCGGTTTGTGCAAATTACTCAAAGAACGAAAATCATTCTTTACAAGCACCTCGTGGTAAAGACTCCGGCAATCCAGATTCTCGCCTCCTGAGTTTGTAGAGATTGGTTCATGAAAATTACTAAAAAATCAAACATTTATTACTGATCACTGCATATAATTAGTACCTCATGGAATCATCCTCCAAGACCTTTTAGATACTCTGCTGGTCACTTGGTAGAGACGGGTAGTGTAAATTGCTAAAAATGAGACCTTCAATACGAATCAGATGTAGCCATTGATGTCTCATGCACGCTTCCTCGAAAAGCCATTCGGATTCTCTCCTGATCCTTTGGTAGAGATGGGTTCATGAAAATTACAAAAATTCAACAGTAATTACTGATCACTGCTAGTCATTAACTCCATCTGGCATGATCCTCCAAAATCCTTTCAGATTTGCTTCTGGTGATTTCTGGTGATAGGTCGAGTCTCGAAAATTCCGAAAAATAATCAATTCTGAACGGCTTCGTGGTAGTCATTCATTCCTCACATAATGAGCCTCCTTTGTACATTCCAATTCGCTCCTGTTGACTTGGAAGAAATCAGTTCCTGAAATATACTCAAAATGAGAAATTCATCTTGGATGTGCGCGACAGATAAATTGGAGACGAAATCTTCCTGAAAGACCCGAGGAGTCACTTCTCGTCCTATGGTACAGAGCAGTTCGTGAAAATTACTCCAGATGAGAAAGACATGCCTAATCTGGTATCCTGATCTATTTCTCATGGAAACATCCACCAAAACACAAGTCTATTCTCTCTTCAGCATTTGGTGGCGATTGATCGTGAAAATTGCTAAAAATGAGAAAGTTATAACTGTTAAATGCAATAAATCAGTGACAAATGGAATCATCCCCCAAAAGCCTTTCAGATTCGCTTCTTGGGATTTGGTAGCTATCAGTTCATGATTTGATGAAAATTACTCCAAATGAGACAGTTCTTCCTGATCAATGTTAGTTATTAATGACACTTGGAATCATCCTCCCAAATCCTTTGATAATTAACTCCTGGTGATTCTGAATAAAATCGGCTTGTGAAAATTAGTAGGAAAGAGAAAATTCCTTCCTCACCCGTCTTCTGATGAATTTCCCATGGAATCATCCACCGGAAAAACAATTGCATTCTCTCTTGGTGCGTTGGAACAGATCGGTTTGTGCAAATTACTCAAAGAACGAAAATCATTCTTTACAAGCACCTCGTGGTAAAGACTCCGGCAATCCAGATTCTCGCCTCCTGAGTTTGTAGAGATCGGTTCATGAAAATTACTAAAAAATCAAACATTTATTCCTGATCACTGCATATAATTAGTACCTCATGGAATCATCCTCCAAGACCTTTTAGATACTCTGCTGGTCACTTGGTAGAGACGGGTAGTGTAAATTGCTAAATATGAGCCCTTCAATACGAATCAGATGTAGCCATTGATGTCTCATGCACGCTTCCTCGAAAAGCCATTCGGATTCTCTCCTGATCCTTTGGTAGAGATGGGTTCATGAAAATTACAAAAATTCAACAGTAATTACTGATCACTGCTAGTCATTAACTCCATCTGGCATGATCCTCCAAAATCCTTTCAGATTTGCTTCTGGTGATTTCTGGTGATAGGTCGAGTCTCGAAAATTCCGAAAAATAAATAATTCTGAACGGCTTCGTGGTAGTCATTCATTCCTCACATAATGAGCCTCCTTTGTACATTCCAATTCGCTCCTGTTGACTTGGAAGAAATCAGTTCCTGAAATA
The DNA here is from genome assembly GCF_965152235.1 of Eretmochelys imbricata. Lineage (NCBI taxonomy): Eukaryota > Metazoa > Chordata > Testudines > Cheloniidae > Eretmochelys > Eretmochelys imbricata. The sequence goes on along the minus strand of NW_027554341.1, from coordinate 1,831,811 downwards.
TACTCAAAATGAGAAATTCATCTTGGATGTGCGCGACAGATAAATTGGAGACGAAATCTTCCTGAAAGACCCGAGGAGTCACTTCTCGTCCTATGGTACAGAGCAGTTCGTGAAAATTACTCCAGATGAGAAAGACATGCCTAATCTGGTATCCTGATCTATTTCTCATGGAAACATCCACCAAAACACAAGTCTATTCTCTCTTCAGCATTTGGTGGCGATTGATGGTGAAAATTGCTAAAAATGAGAAAGTTATAACTGTTAAATGCAATAAATCAGTGACAAATGGAATCATCCCCCAAAAGCCTTTCAGATTCGCTTCTTGGGATTTGGTAGCTATCAGTTCATGATTTGATGAAAATTACTCCAAATGAGACAGTTCTTCCTGATCAATGTTAGTAATTAATGACACTTGGAATCATCCTCCCAAATCCTTTGATAATTAACTCCTGGTGATTGTGAATAAAATCGGCTTGTGAAAATTAGTAGGAAAGAGAAAATTCCTTCCTCACCCGTCTTCTGATGAATTTCCCATGGAATCATCCACCGGAAAAACAAGTGCATTCTCTCTTGGTGCGTTGGAACAGATCGGTTTGTGCAAATTACTCAAAGAACGAAAATCATTCTTTACAAGCACCTCGTGGTAAAGACTCCGGCAATCCAGATTCTCGCCTCCTGAGTTTGTAGAGATTGGTTCATAAAAATTACTAAAAAATCAAACATTTATTACTGATCACTGCATATAATTAGTACCTCATGGAATCATCCTCCAAGACCTTTTAGATACTCTGCTGGTCACTTGGTAGAGACGGGTAGTGTAAATTGCTAAAAATGAGCCCTTCAATACGAATCAGATGTAGCCATTGATGTCTCATGCACGCTTCCTCGAAAAGCCATTCGGATTCTCTCCTGATCCTTTGGTAGAGATGGGTTCATGAAAATTACAAAAATTCAACAGTAATTACTGATCACTGCTAGTCATTAACTCCATCTGGCATGATCCTCCAAAATCCTTTCAGATTTGCTTCTGGTGATTTCTGGTGATAGGTCGAGTCTCGAAAATTCCGAAAAATAATCAATTCTGAACGGCTTCGTGGTAGTCATTCATTCCTCACATAATGAGCCTCCTTTGTACATTCCAATTCGCTCCTGTGGACTTGGAAGAAATCAGTTCCTGAAATATACTCAAAATGAGAAATTCATCTTGGATGTGCGCGACAGATAAATTGGAGAAGAAATCTTCCTGAAAGACCCGAGGAGTCACTTCTCGTCCTATGGTACAGAGCAGTTCGTGAAAATTACTCCAGATGAGAAAGACATGCCTAATCTGGTATCCTGATCTATTTCTCATGGAAACATCCACCAAAACACAAGTCTATTCTCTCTTCAGCATTTGGTGGCGATTGATCGTGAAAATTGCTAAAAATGAGAAAGTTATAACTGTTAAATGCAATAAATCAGTGACAAATGGAATCATCCCCCAAAAGCCTTTCAGATTCGCTTCTTGGGATTTGGTAGCTATCAGTTCATGATTTGATGAAAATTACTCCAAATGAGACAGTTCTTCCTGATCAATGTTAGTAATTAATGACACTTGGAATCATCCTCCCAAATCCTTTGATAATTAACTCCTGGTGATTGTGAATAAAATCGGCTTGTGAAAATTAGTAGGAAAGAGAAAATTCCTTCCTCACCCGTCTTCTGATGAATTTCCCATGGAATCATCCACCGGAAAAACAATTGCATTCTCTCTTGGTGCGTTGGAACAGATCGGTTTGTGCAAATTACTCAAAGAACGAAAATCATTCTTTACAAGCACCTCGTGGTAAAGACTCCGGCAATCCAGATTCTCGCCTCCTGAGTTTGTAGAGATTGGTTCATGAAAATTACTAAAAAATCAAACATTTATTACTGATCACTGCATATAATTAGTACCTCATGGAATCATCCTCCAAGACCTTTTAGATACTCTGCTGGTCACTTGGTAGAGACGGGTAGTGTAAATTGCTAAAAATGAGCCCTTCAATACGAATCAGATGTAGCCATTGATGTCTCATGCACGCTTCCTCGAAAAGCCATTCGGATTCTCTCCTGATCCTTTGGTAGAGATGGGTTCATGAAAATTACAAAAATTCAACAGTAATTACTGATCACTGCTAGTCATTAACTCCATCTGGCATGATCCTCCAAAATCCTTTCAGATTTGCTTCTGGTGATTTCTGGTGATAGGTCGAGTCTCGAAAATTCCGAAAAATAATCAATTCTGAACGGCTTCGTGGTAGTCATTCATTCCTCACATAATGAGCCTCCTTTGTACATTCCAATTCGCTCCTGTGGACTTGGAAGAAATCAGTTCCTGAAATATACTCAAAATGAGAAATTCATCTTGGATGTGCGCGACAGATAAATTGGAGAAGAAATCTTCCTGAAAGACCCGAGGAGTCACTTCTCGTCCTATGGTACAGAGCAGTTCGTGAAAATTACTCCAGATGAGAAAGACATGCCTAATCTGGTATCCTGATCTATTTCTCATGGAAACATCCACCAAAACACAAGTCTATTCTCTCTTCAGCATTTGGTGGCGATTGATCGTGAAAATTGCTAAAAATGAGAAAGTTATAACTGTTAAATGCAATAAATCAGTGACAAATGGAATCATCCCCCAAAAGCCTTTCAGATTCGCTTCTTGGGATTTGGTAGCTATCAGTTCATGATTTGATGAAAATTACTCCAAATGAGACAGTTCTTCCTGATCAATGTTAGTAATTAATGACACTTGGAATCATCCTCCCAAATCCTTTGATAATTAACTCCTGGTGATTGTGAATAAAATCGGCTTGTGAAAATTAGTAGGAAAGAGAAAATTCCTTCCTCACCCGTCTTCTGATGAATTTCCCATGGAATCATCCACCGGAAAAACAATTGCATTCTCTCTTGGTGCGTTGGAACAGATCGGTTTGTGCAAATTACTCAAAGAACGAAAATCATTCTTTACAAGCACCTCGTGGTAAAGACTCCGGCAATCCAGATTCTCGCCTCCTGAGTTTGTAGAGATTGGTTCATGAAAATTACTAAAAAATCAAACATTTATTCCTGATCACTGCATATAATTAGTACCTCATGGAATCATCCTCCAAGACCTTTTAGATACTCTGCTGGTCACTTGGTAGAGACGGGTAGTGTAAATTGCTAAAAATGAGCCCTTCAATACGAATCAGATGTAGCCATTGATGTCTCATGCACGCTTCCTCGAAAAGCCATTCGGATTCTCTCCTGATCCTTTGGTAGAGATGGGTTCATGAAAATTACAAAAATTCAACAGTAATTACTGATCACTGCTAGTCATTAACTCCATCTGGCATGATCCTCCAAAATCCTTTCAGATTTGCTTCTGGTGATTTCTGGTGATAGGTCGAGTCTCGAAAATTCCGAAAAATAATCAATTCTGAACGGCTTCGTGGTAGTCATTCATTCCTCACATAATGAGCCTCCTTTGTACATTCCAATTCGCTCCTGTTGACTTGGAAGAAATCAGTTCCTGAAATATACTCAAAATGAGAAATTCATCTTGGATGTGCGCGACAGATAAATTGGAGACGAAATCTTCCTGAAAGACCCGAGGAGTCACTTCTCGTCCTATGGTACAGAGCAGTTCGTGAAAATTACTCCAGATGAGAAAGACATGCCTAATCTGGTATCCTGATCTATTTCTCATGGAAACATCCACCAAAACACAAGTCTATTCTCTCTTCAGCATTTGGTGGCGATTGATCGTGAAAATTGCTAAAAATGAGAAAGTTATAACTGTTAAACGCAATAAATCAGTGACAAATGGAATCATCCCCCAAAAGCCTTTCAGATTCGCTTCTTGGGATTTGGTAGCTATCAGTTCATGATTTGATGAAAATTACTCCAAATGAGACAGTTCTTCCTGATCAATGTTAGTTATTAATGACACTTGGAATCATCCTCCCAAATCCTTTGATAATTAACTCCTGGTGATTCTGAATAAAATCGGCTTGTGAAAATTAGTAGGAAAGAGAAAATTCCTTCCTCACCCGTCTTCTGATGAATTTCCCATGGAATCATCCACCGGAAAAACAATTGCATTCTCTCTTGGTGCGTTGGAACAGATCGGTTTGTGCAAATTACTCAAAGAACGAAAATCATTCTTTACAAGCACCTCGTGGTAAAGACTCCGGCAATCCAGATTCTCGCCTCCTGAGTTTGTAGAGATTGGTTCATGAAAATTACTAAAAAATCAAACATTTATTCCTGATCACTGCATATAATTAGTACCTCATGGAATCATCCTCCAAGACCTTTTAGATACTCTGCTGGTCACTTGGTAGAGACGGGTAGTGTAAATTGCTAAAAATGAGCCCTTCAATACGAATCAGATGTAGCCATTGATGTCTCATGCACGCTTCCTCGAAAAGCCATTCGGATTCTCTCCTGATCCTTTGGTAGAGATGGGTTCATGAAAATTACAAAAATTCAACAGTAATTACTGATCACTGCTAGTCATTAACTCCATCTGGCATGATCCTCCAAAATCCTTTCAGATTTGCTTCTGGTGATTTCTGGTGATAGGTCGAGTCTCGAAAATTCCGAAAAATAATCAATTCTGAACGGCTTCGTGGTAGTCATTCATTCCTCACATAATGAGCCTCCTTTGTACATTCCAATTCGCTCCTGTTGACTTGGAAGAAATCAGTTCCTGAAATATACTCAAAATGAGAAATTCATCTTGGATGTGCGCGACAGATAAATTGGAGACGAAATCTTCCTGAAAGACCCGAGGAGTCACTTCTCGTCCTATGGTACAGAGCAGTTCGTGAAAATTACTCCAGATGAGAAAGACATGCCTAATCTGGTATCCTGATCTATTTCTCATGGAAACATCCACCAAAACACAAGTCTATTCTCTCTTCAGCATTTGGTGGCGATTGATCGTGAAAATTGCTAAAAATGAGAAAGTTATAACTGTTAAATGCAATAAATCAGTGACAAATGGAATCATCCCCCAAAAGCCTTTCAGATTCGCTTCTTGGGATTTGGTAGCTATCAGTTCATGATTTGATGAAAATTACTCCAAATGAGACAGTTCTTCCTGATCAATGTTAGTAATTAATGACACTTGGAATCATCCTCCCAAATCCTTTGATAATTAACTCCTGGTGATTGTGAATAAAATCGGCTTGTGAAAATTAGTAGGAAAGAGAAAATTCCTTCCTCACCCGTCTTCTGATGAATTTCCCATGGAATCATCCACCGGAAAAACAATTGCATTCTCTCTTGGTGCGTTGGAACAGATCGGTTTGTGCAAATTACTCAAAGAACGAAAATCATTCTTTACAAGCACCTCGTGGTAAAGACTCCGGCAATCCAGATTCTCGCCTCCTGAGTTTGTAGAGATTGGTTCATAAAAATTACTAAAAAATCAAACATTTATTCCTGATCACTGCATATAATTAGTACCTCATGGAATCATCCTCCAAGACCTTTTAGATACTCTGCTGGTCACTTGGTAGAGACGGGTAGTGTAAATTGCTAAAAATGAGCCCTTCAATACGAATCAGATGTAGCCATTGATGTCTCATGCACGCTTCCTCGAAAAGCCATTCGGATTCTCTCCTGATCCTTTGGTAGAGATGGGTTCATGAAAATTACAAAAATTCAACAGTAATTACTGATCACTGCTAGTCATTAACTCCATCTGGCATGATCCTCCAAAATCCTTTCAGATTTGCTTCTGGTGATTTCTGGTGATAGGTCGAGTCTCGAAAATTCCGAAAAATAATCAATTCTGAACGGCTTCGTGGTAGTCATTCATTCCTCACATAATGAGCCTCCTTTGTACATTCCAATTCGCTCCTGTTGACTTGGAAGAAATCAGTTCCTGAAATATACTCAAAATGAGAAATTCATCTTGGATGTGCGCGACAGATAAATTGGAGACGAAATCTTCCTGAAAGACCCGAGGAGTCACTTCTCGTCCTATGGTACAGAGCAGTTCGTGAAAATTACTCCAGATGAGAAAGACATGCCTAATCTGGTATCCTGATCTATTTCTCATGGAAACATCCACCAAAACACAAGTCTATTCTCTCTTCAGCATTTGGTGGCGATTGATCGTGAAAATTGCTAAAAATGAGAAAGTTATAACTGTTAAATGCAATAAATCAGTGACAAATGGAATCATCCCCCAAAAGCCTTTCAGATTCGCTTCTTGGGATTTGGTAGCTATCAGTTCATGATTTGATGAAAATTACTCCAAATGAGACAGTTCTTCCTGATCAATGTTAGTTATTAATGACACTTGGAATCATCCTCCCAAATCCTTTGATAATTAACTCCTGGTGATTCTGAATAAAATCGGCTTGTGAAAATTAGTAGGAAAGAGAAAATTCCTTCCTCACCCGTCTTCTGATGAATTTCCCATGGAATCATCCACCGGAAAAACAATTGCATTCTCTCTTGGTGCGTTGGAACAGATCGGTTTGTGCAAATTACTCAAAGAACGAAAATCATTCTTTACAAGCACCTCGTGGTAAAGACTCCGGCAATCCAGATTCTCGCCTCCTGAGTTTGTAGAGATTGGTTCATGAAAATTACTAAAAAATCAAACATTTATTCCTGATCACTGCATATAATTAGTACCTCATGGAATCATCCTCCAAGTCCTTTTAGATACTCTGCTGGTCACTTGGTAGAGACGGGTAGTGTAAATTGCTAAAAATGAGACCTTCAATACGAATCAGATGTAGCCATTGATGTCTCATGCACGCTTCCTCGAAAAGCCATTCGGATTCTCTCCTGATCCTTTGGTAGAGATGGGTTCATGAAAATTACAAAAATTCAACAGTAATTACTGATCACTGCTAGTCATTAACTCCATCTGGCATGATCCTCCAAAATCCTTTCAGATTTGCTTCTGGTGATTTCTGGTGATAGGTCGAGTCTCGAAAATTCCGAAAAATAATCAATTCTGAACGGCTTCGTGGTAGTCATTCATTCCTCACATAATGAGCCTCCTTTGTACATTCCAATTCGCTCCTGTTGACTTGGAAGAAATCAGTTCCTGAAATATACTCAAAATGAGAAATTCATCTTGGATGTGCGCGACAGATAAATTGGAGACGAAATCTTCCTGAAAGACCCGAGGAGTCACTTCTCGTCCTATGGTACAGAGCAGTTCGTGAAAATTACTCCAGATGAGAAAGACATGCCTAATCTGGTATCCTGATCTATTTCTCATGGAAACATCCACCAAAACACAAGTCTATTCTCTCTTCAGCATTTGGTGGCGATTGATCGTGAAAATTGCTAAAAATGAGAAAGTTATAACTGTTAAATGCAATAAATCAGTGACAAATGGAATCATCCCCCAAAAGCCTTTCAGATTCGCTTCTTGGGATTTGGTAGCTATCAGTTCATGATTTGATGAAAATTACTCCAAATGAGACAGTTCTTCCTGATCAATGTTAGTAATTAATGACACTTGGAATCATCCTCCCAAATCCTTTGATAATTAACTCCTGGTGATTGTGAATAAAATCGGCTTGTGAAAATTAGTAGGAAAGAGAAAATTCCTTCCTCACCCGTCTTCCGATGAATTTCCCATGGAATCATCCACCGGAAAAACAATTGCATTCTCTCTTGGTGCGTTGGAACAGATCGGTTTGTGCAAATTACTCAAAGAACGAAAATCATTCTTTACAAGCACCTCGTGGTAAAGACTCCGGCAATCCAGATTCTCGCCTCCTGAGTTTGTAGAGATTGGTTCATAAAAATTACTAAAAAATCAAACATTTATTACTGATCACTGCATATAATTAGTACCTCATGGAATCATCCTCCAAGACCTTTTAGATACTCTGCTGGTCACTTGGTAGAGACGGGTAGTGTAAATTGCTAAAAATGAGACCTTCAATACGAATCAGATGTAGCCATTGATGTCTCATGCACGCTTCCTCGAAAAGCCATTCGGATTCTCTCCTGATCCTTTGGTAGAGATGGGTTCATGAAAATTACAAAAATTCAACAGTAATTACTGATCACTGCTAGTCATTAACTCCATCTGGCATGATCCTCCAAAATCCTTTCAGATTTGCTTCTGGTGATTTCTGGTGATAGGTCGAGTCTCGAAAATTCCGAAAAATAATCAATTCTGAACGGCTTCGTGGTAGTCATTCATTCCTCACATAATGAGCCTCCTTTGTACATTCCAATTCGCTCCTGTGGACTTGGAAGAAATCAGTTCCTGAAATATACTCAAAATGAGAAATTCATCTTGGATGTGCGCGACAGATAAATTGGAGAAGAAATCTTCCTGAAAGACCCGAGGAGTCACTTCTCGTCCTATGGTACAGAGCAGTTCGTGAAAATTACTCCAGATGAGAAAGACATGCCTAATCTGGTATCCTGATCTATTTCTCATGGAAACATCCACCAAAACACAAGTCTATTCTCTCTTCAGCATTTGGTGGCGATTGATCGTGAAAATTGCTAAAAATGAGAAAGTTATAACTGTTAAATGCAATAAATCAGTGACAAATGGAATCATCCCCCAAAAGCCTTTCAGATTCGCTTCTTGGGATTTGGTAGCTATCAGTTCATGATTTGATGAAAATTACTCCAAATGAGACAGTTCTTCCTGATCAATGTTAGTAATTAATGACACTTGGAATCATCCTCCCAAATCCTTTGATAATTAACTCCTGGTGATTGTGAATAAAATCGGCTTGTGAAAATTAGTAGGAAAGAGAAAATTCCTTCCTCACCCGTCTTCTGATGAATTTCCCATGGAATCATCCACCGGAAAAACAATTGCATTCTCTCTTGGTGCGTTGGAACAGATCGGTTTGTGCAAATTACTCAAAGAATGAAAATCATTCTTTACAAGCACCTCGTGGTAAAGACTCCGGCAATCCAGATTCTCGCCTCCTGAGTTTGTAGAGATTGGTTCATGAAAATTACTAAAAAATCAAACATTTATTCCTGATCACTGCATATAATTAGTACCTCATGGAATCATCCTCCAAGACCTTTTAGATACTCTGCTGGTCACTTGGTAGAGACGGGTAGTGTAAATTGCTAAAAATGAGCCCTTCAATACGAATCAGATGTAGCCATTGATGTCTCATGCACGCTTCCTCGAAAAGCCATTCGGATTCTCTCCTGATCCTTTGGTAGAGATGGGTTCATGAAAATTACAAAAATTCAACAGTAATTACTGATCACTGCTAGTCATTAACTCCATCTGGCATGATCCTCCAAAATCCTTTCAGATTTGCTTCTGGTGATTTCTGGTGATAGGTCGAGTCTCGAAAATTCCGAAAAATAATCAATTCTGAACGGCTTCGTGGTAGTCATTCATTCCTCACATAATGAGCCTCCTTTGTACATTCCAATTCGCTCCTGTTGACTTGGAAGAAATCAGTTCCTGAAATATACTCAAAATGAGAAATTCATCTTGGATGTGCGCGACAGATAAATTGGAGAAGAAATCTTCCTGAAAGACCCGAGGAGTCACTTCTCGTCCTATGGTACAGGCAGTTCGTGAAAATTACTCCAGATGAGAAAGACATGCCTAATCTGGTATCCTGATCTATTTCTCATGGAAACATCCACCAAAACACAAGTCTATTCTCTCTTCAGCATTTGGTGGCGATTGATGGTGAAAATTGCTAAAAATGAGAAAGTTAAAACTGTTAAATGCAATAAATCAGTGACAAATGGAATCATCCCCCAAAAGCCTTTCAGATTCGCTTCTTGGGATTTGGTAGCTATCAGTTCATGATTTGATGAAAATTACTCCAAATGAGACAGTTCTTCCTGATCAATGTTAGTAATTAATGACACTTGGAATCATCCTCCCAAATCCTTTCATAATTAACTCCTGGTGATTGTGAATAAAATCGGCTTGTGAAAATTAGTAGGAAAGAGAAAATTCCTTCCTCACCCGTCTTCTGATGAATTTCCCATGGAATCATCCACCGGAAAAACAATTGCATTCTCTCTTGGTGCGTTGGAACAGATCGGTTTGTGCAAATTACTCAAAGAACGAAAATCATTCTTTACAAGCACCTCGTGGTAAAGACTCCGGCAATCCAGATTCTCGCCTCCTGAGTTTGTAGAGATTGGTTCATGAAAATTACTAAAAAATCAAACATTTATTCCTGATCACTGCATATAATTAGTACCTCATGGAATCATCCTCCAAGACCTTTTAGATACTCTGCTGGTCACTTGGTAGAGACGGGTAGTGTAAATTGCTAAAAATGAGACCTTCAATACGAATCAGATGTAGCCATTGATGTCTCATGCACGCTTCCTCGAAAAGCCATTCGGATTCTCTCCTGATCCTTTGGTAGAGATGGGTTCATGAAAATTACAAAAATTCAACAGTAATTACTGATCACTGCTAGTCATTAACTCCATCTGGCATGATCCTCCAAAATCCTTTCAGATTTGCTTCTGGTGATTTCTGGTGATAGGTCGAGTCTCGAAAATTCCGAAAAATAATCAATTCTGAACGGCTTCGTGGTAGTCATTCATTCCTCACATAATGAGCCTCCTTTGTACATTCCAATTCGCTCCTGTTGACTTGGAAGAAATCAGTTCCTGAAATATACTCAAAATGAGAAATTCATCTTGGATGTGCGCGACAGATAAATTGGAGAAGAAATCTTCCTGAAAGACCCGAGGAGTCACTTCTCGTCCTATGGTACAGAGCAGTTCGTGAAAATTACTCCAGATGAGAAAGACATGCCTAATCTGGTATCCTGATCTATTTCTCATGGAAACATCCACCAAAACACAAGTCTATTCTCTCTTCAGCATTTGGTGGCGATTGATGGTGAAAATTGCTAAAAATGAGAAAGTTATAACTGTTAAATGCAATAAATCAGTGACAAATGGAATCATCCCCCAAAAGCCTTTCAGATTCGCTTCTTGGGATTTGGTAGCTATCAGTTCATGATTTGATGAAAATTACTCCAAATGAGACAGTTCTTCCTGATCAATGTTAGTTATTAATGACACTTGGAATCATCCTCCCAAATCCTTTGATAATTAACTCCTGGTGATTGTGAATAAAATCGGCTTGTGAAAATTAGTAGGAAAGAGAAAATTCCTTCCTCACCCGTCTTCCGATGAATTTCCCATGGAATCATCCACCGGAAAAACAATTGCATTCTCTCTTGGTGCGTTGGAACAGATCGGTTTGTGCAAATTACTCAAAGAACGAAAATCATTCTTTACAAGCACCTCGTGGTAAAGACTCCGGCAATCCAGATTCTCGCCTCCTGAGTTTGTAGAGATCGGTTCATGAAAATTACTAAAAAATCAAACATTTATTACTGATCACTGCATATAATTAGTACCTCATGGAATCATCCTCCAAGACCTTTCAGATACTCTGCTGGTCACTTGGTAGAGATGGGTAGTGTAAATTGCTAAAAATGAGCCCTTCAATACGAATCAGATGTAGCCATTGATGTCTCATGCACGCTTCCTCGAAAAGCCATTCGGATTCTCTCCTGATCCTTTGGTAGAGATGGGTTCATGAAAATTACAAAAATTCAACAGTAATTACTGATCACTGCTAGTCATTAACTCCATCTGGCATGATCCTCCAAAATCCTTTCAGATTTGCTTCTGGTGATTTCTGGTGATAGGTCGAGTCTCGAAAATTCCGAAAAATAATCAATTCTGAACGGCTTCGTGGTAGTCATTCATTCCTCACATAATGAGCCTCCTTTGTACATTCCAATTCGCTCCTGTTGACTTGGAAGAAATCAGTTCCTGAAATATACTCAAAATGAGAAATTCATCTTGGATGTGCGCGACAGATAAATTGGAGAAGAAATCTTCCTGAAAGACCCGAGGAGTCACTTCTCGTCCTATGGTACAGAGCAGTTCGTGAAAATTACTCCAGATGAGAAAGACATGCCTAATCTGGTATCCTGATCTATTTCTCATGGAAACATCCACCAAAACACAAGTCTATTCTCTCTTCAGCATTTGGTGGCGATTGATGGTGAAAATTGCTAAAAATGAGAAAGTTATAACTGTTAAATGCAATAAATCAGTGACAAATGGAATCATCCCCCAAAAGCCTTTCAGATTCGCTTCTTGGGATTTGGTAGCTATCAGTTCATGATTTGATGAAAATTACTCCAAATGAGACAGTTCTTCCTGATCAATGTTAGTAATTAATGACACTTGGAATCATCCTCCCAAATCCTTTGATAATTAACTCCTGGTGATTGTGAATAAAATCGGCTTGTGAAAATTAGTAGGAAAGAGAAAATTCCTTCCTCACCCGTCTTCCGATGTATTTCCCATGGAATCATCCACCGGAAAAACAATTGCATTCTCTCTTGGTGCGTTGGAACAGATCGGTTTGTGCAAATTACTCAAAGAACGAAAATCATTCTTTACAAGCACCTCGTGGTAAAGACTCCGGCAATCCAGATTCTCGCCTCCTGAGTTTGTAGAGATTGGTTCATGAAAATTACTAAAAAATCAAACATTTATTCCTGATCACTGCATATAATTAGTACCTCATGGAATCATCCTCCAAGACCTTTTAGATACTCTGCTGGTCACTTGGTAGAGACGGGTAGTGTAAATTGCTAAAAATGAGCCCTTCAATACGAATCAGATGTAGCCATTGATGTCTCATGCACGCTTCCTCGAAAAGCCATTCGGATTCTCTCCTGATCCTTTGGTAGAGATGGGTTCATGAAAATTACAAAAATTCAACAGTAATTACTGATCACTGCTAGTCATTAACTCCATCTGGCATGATCCTCCAAAATCCTTTCAGATTTGCTTCTGGTGATTTCTGGTGATAGGTCGAGTCTCGAAAATTCCGAAAAATAATCAATTCTGAACGGCTTCGTGGTAGTCATTCATTCCTCACATAATGAGCCTCCTTTGTACATTCCAATTCGCTCCTGTTGACTTGGAAGAAATCAGTTCCTGAAATATACTCAAAATGAGAAATTCATCTTGGATGTGCGCGACAGATAAATTGGAGAAGAAATCTTCCTGAAAGACCCGAGGAGTCACTTCTCGTCCTATGGTACAGAGCAGTTCGTGAAAATTATTCCAGATGAGAAAGACATGCCTAATCTGGTATCCTGATCTATTTCTCATGGAAACATCCACCAAAACACAAGTCTATTCTCTCTTCAGCATTTGGTGGCGATTGATGGTGAAAATTGCTAAAAATGAGAAAGTTATAACTGTTAAATGCAATAAATCAGTGACAAATGGAATCATCCCCCAAAAGCCTTTCAGATTCGCTTCTTGGGATTTGGTAGCTATCAGTTCATGATTTGATGAAAATTACTCCAAATGAGACAGTTCTTCCTGATCAATGTTAGTAATTAATGACACTTGGAATCATCCTCCCAAATCCTTTGATAATTAACTCCTGGTGATTGTGAATAAAATCGGCTTGTGAAAATTAGTAGGAAAGAGAAAATTCCTTCCTCACCCGTCTTCCGATGTATTTCCCATGGAATCATCCACCGGAAAAACAATTGCATTCTCTCTTGGTGCGTTGGAACAGATCGGTTTGTGCAAATTACTCAAAGAACGAAAATCATTCTTTACAAGCACCTCGTGGTAAAGACTCCGGCAATCCAGATTCTCGCCTCCTGAGTTTGTAGAGATTGGTTCATGAAAATTACTAAAAAATCAAACATTTATTCCTGATCACTGCATATAATTAGTACCTCATGGAATCATCCTCCAAGACCTTTTAGATACTCTGCTGGTCACTTGGTAGAGACGGGTAGTGTAAATTGCTAAAAATGAGCCCTTCAATACGAATCAGATGTAGCCATTGATGTCTCATGCACGCTTCCTCGAAAAGCCATTCGGATTCTCTCCTGATCCTTTGGTAGAGATGGGTTCATGAAAATTACAAAAATTCAACAGTAATTACTGATCACTGCTAGTCATTAACTCCATCTGGCATGATCCTCCAAAATCCTTTCAGATTTGCTTCTGGTGATTTCTGGTGATAGGTCGAGTCTCGAAAATTCCGAAAAATAATCAATTCTGAACGGCTTCGTGGTAGTCATTCATTCCTCACATAATGAGCCTCCTTTGTACATTCCAATTCGCTCCTGTTGACTTGGAAGAAATCAGTTCCTGAAATATACTCAAAATGAGAAATTCATCTTGGATGTGCGCGACAGATAAATTGGAGAAGAAATCTTCCTGAAAGACCCGAGGAGTCACTTCTCGTCCTATGGTACAGAGCAGTTCGTGAAAATTACTCCAGATGAGAAAGACATGCCTAATCTGGTATCCTGATCTATTTCTCATGGAAACATCCACCAAAACACAAGTCTATTCTCTCTTCAGCATTTGGTGGCGATTGATCGTGAAAATTGCTAAAAATGAGAAAGTTATAACTGTTAAATGCAATAAATCAGTGACAAATGGAATCATCCCCCAAAAGCCTTTCAGATTCGCTTCTTGGGATTTGGTAGCTATCAGTTCATGATTTGATGAAAATTACTCCAAATGAGACAGTTCTTCCTGATCAATGTTAGTAATTAATGACACTTGGAATCATCCTCCCAAATCCTTTGATAATTAACTCCTGGTGATTGTGAATAAAATCGGCTTGTGAAAATTAGTAGGAAAGAGAAAATTCCTTCCTCACCCGTCTTCCGATGTATTTCCCATGGAATCATCCACCGGAAAAACAATTGCATTCTCTCTTGGTGCGTTGGAACAGATCGGTTTGTGCAAATTACTCAAAGAACGAAAATCATTCTTTACAAGCACCTCGTGGTAAAGACTCCGGCAATCCAGATTCTCGCCTCCTGAGTTTGTAGAGATTGGTTCATGAAAATTACTAAAAAATCAAACATTTATTCCTGATCACTGCATATAATTAGTACCTCATGGAATCATCCTCCAAGACCTTTTAGATACTCTGCTGGTCACTTGGTAGAGACGGGTAGTGTAAATTGCTAAAAATGAGCCCTTCAATACGAATCAGATGTAGCCATTGATGTCTCATGCACGCTTCCTCGAAAAGCCATTCGGATTCTCTCCTGATCCTTTGGTAGAGATGGGTTCATGAAAATTACAAAAATTCAACAGTAATTACTGATCACTGCTAGTCATTAACTCCATCTGGCATGATCCTCCAAAATCCTTTCAGATTTGCTTCTGGTGATTTCTGGTGATAGGTCGAGTCTCGAAAATTCCGAAAAATAATCAATTCTGAACGGCTTCGTGGTAGTCATTCATTCCTCACATAATGAGCCTCCTTTGTACATTCCAATTCGCTCCTGTTGACTTGGAAGAAATCAGTTCCTGAAATATACTCAAAATGAGAAATTCATCTTGGATGTGCGCGACAGATAAATTGGAGAAGAAATCTTCCTGAAAGACCCGAGGAGTCACTTCTCGTCCTATGGTACAGAGCAGTTCGTGAAAATTATTCCAGATGAGAAAGACATGCCTAATCTGGTATCCTGATCTATTTCTCATGGAAACATCCACCAAAACACAAGTCTATTCTCTCTTCAGCATTTGGTGGCGATTGATCGTGAAAATTGCTAAAAATGAGAAAGTTATAACTGTTAAATGCAATAAATCAGTGACAAATGGAATCATCCCCCAAAAGCCTTTCAGATTCGCTTCTTGGGATTTGGTAGCTATCAGTTCATGATTTGATGAAAATTACTCCAAATGAGACAGTTCTTCCTGATCAATGTTAGTAATTAATGACACTTGGAATCATCCTCCCAAATCCTTTGATAATTAACTCCTGGTGATTGTGAATAAAATCGGCTTGTGAAAATTAGTAGGAAAGAGAAAATTCCTTCCTCACCCGTCTTCCGATGTATTTCCCATGGAATCATCCACCGGAAAAACAATTGCATTCTCTCTTGGTGCGTTGGAACAGATCGGTTTGTGCAAATTACTCAAAGAACGAAAATCATTCTTTACAAGCACCTCGTGGTAAAGACTCCGGCAATCCAGATTCTCGCCTCCTGAGTTTGTAGAGATTGGTTCATGAAAATTACTAAAAAATCAAACATTTATTCCTGATCACTGCATATAATTAGTACCTCATGGAATCATCCTCCAAGACCTTTTAGATACTCTGCTGGTCACTTGGTAGAGACGGGTAGTGTAAATTGCTAAAAATGAGACCTTCAATACGAATCAGATGTAGCCATTGATGTCTCATGCACGCTTCCTCGAAAAGCCATTCGGATTCTCTCCTGATCCTTTGGTAGAGATGGGTTCATGAAAATTACAAAAATTCAACAGTAATTACTGATCACTGCTAGTCATTAACTCCATCTGGCATGATCCTCCAAAATCCTTTCAGATTTGCTTCTGGTGATTTCTGGTGATAGGTCGAGTCTCGAAAATTCCGAAAAATAATCAATTCTGAACGGCTTCGTGGTAGTCATTCATTCCTCACATAATGAGCCTCCTTTGTACATTCCAATTCGCTCCTGTTGACTTGGAAGAAATCAGTTCCTGAAATATACTCAAAATGAGAAATTCATCTTGGATGTGCGCGACAGATAAATTGGAGAAGAAATCTTCCTGAAAGACCCGAGGAGTCACTTCTCGTCCTATGGTACAGAGCAGTTCGTGAAAATTACTCCAGATGAGAAAGACATGCCTAATCTGGTATCCTGATCTATTTCTCATGGAAACATCCACCAAAACACAAGTCTATTCTCTCTTCAGCATTTGGTGGCGATTGATGGTGAAAATTGCTAAAAATGAGAAAGTTATAACTGTTAAATGCAATAAATCAGTGACAAATGGAATCATCCCCCAAAAGCCTTTCAGATTCGCTTCTTGGGATTTGGTAGCTATCAGTTCATGATTTGATGAAAATTACTCCAAATGAGACAGTTCTTCCTGATCCATGTTAGTTATTAATGACACTTGGAATCATCCTCCCAAATCCTTTGATAATTAACTCCTGGTGATTGTGAATAAAATCGGCTTGTGAAAATTAGTAGGAAAGAGAAAATTCCTTCCTCACCCGTCTTCCGATGAATTTCCCATGGAATCATCCACCGGAAAAACAATTGCATTCTCTCTTGGTGCGTTGGAACAGATCGGTTTGTGCAAATTACTCAAAGAACGAAAATCATTCTTTACAAGCACCTCGTGGTAAAGACTCCGGCAATCCAGATTCTCGCCTCCTGAGTTTGTAGAGATTGGTTCATGAAAATTACTAAAAAATCAAACATTTATTCCTGATCACTGCATATAATTAGTACCTCATGGAATCATCCTCCAAGACCTTTTAGATACTCTGCTGGTCACTTGGTAGAGACGGGTAGTGTAAATTGCTAAAAATGAGACCTTCAATACGAATCAGATGTAGCCATTGATGTCTCATGCACGCTTCCTCGAAAAGCCATTCGGATTCTCTCCTGATCCTTTGGTAGAGATGGGTTCATGAAAATTACAAAAATTCAACAGTAATTACTGATCACTGCTAGTCATTAACTCCATCTGGCATGATCCTCCAAAATCCTTTCAGATTTGCTTCTGGTGATTTCTGGTGATAGGTCGAGTCTCGAAAATTCCGAAAAATAATCAATTCTGAACGGCTTCGTGGTAGTCATTCATTCCTCACATAATGAGCCTCCTTTGTACATTCCAATTCGCTCCTGTTGACTTGGAAGAAATCAGTTCCTGAAATATACTCAAAATGAGAAATTCATCTTGGATGTGCGCGACAGATAAATTGGAGAAGAAATCTTCCTGAAAGACCCGAGGAGTCACTTCTCATCCTATGGTACAGAGCAGTTCGTGAAAATTACTCCAGATGAGAAAGACATGCCTAATCTGGTATCCTGATCTATTTCTCATGGAAACATCCACCAAAACACAAGTCTATTCTCTCTTCAGCATTTGGTGGCGATTGATGGTGAAAATTGCTAAAAATGAGAAAGTTATAACTGTTAAATGCAATAAATCAGTGACAAATGGAATCATCCCCCAAAAGCCTTTCAGATTCGCTTCTTGGGATTTGGTAGCTATCAGTTCATGATTTGATGAAAATTACTCCAAATGAGACAGTTCTTCCTGATCAATGTTAGGAATTAATGACACTTGGAATCATCCTCCCAAATCCTTTGATAATTAACTCCTGGTGATTGTGAATAAAATCGGCTTGTGAAAATTAGTAGGAAAGAGAAAATTCCTTCCTCACCCGTCTTCCGATGTATTTCCCATGGAATCATCCACCGGAAAAACAATTGCATTCTCTCTTGGTGCGTTGGAACAGATCGGTTTGTGCAAATTACTCAAAGAACGAAAATCATTCTTTACAAGCACCTCGTGGTAAAGACTCCGGCAATCCAGATTCTCGCCTCCTGAGTTTGTAGAGATTGGTTCATGAAAATTACTAAAAAATCAAACATTTATTCCTGATCACTGCATATAATTAGTACCTCATGGAATCATCCTCCAAGACCTTTTAGATACTCTGCTGGTCACTTGGTAGAGACGGGTAGTGTAAATTGCTAAAAATGAGACCTTCAATACGAATCAGATGTAGCCATTGATGTCTCATGCACGCTTCCTCGAAAAGCCATTCGGATTCTCTCCTGATCCTTTGGTAGAGATGGGTTCATGAAAATTACAAAAATTCAACAGTAATTACTGATCACTGCTAGTCATTAACTCCATCTGGCATGATCCTCCAAAATCCTTTCAGATTTGCTTCTGGTGATTTCTGGTGATAGGTCGAGTCTCGAAAATTCCGAAAAATAATCAATTCTGAACGGCTTCGTGGTAGTCATTCATTCCTCACATAATGAGCCTCCTTTGTACATTCCAATTCGCTCCTGTTGACTTGGAAGAAATCAGTTCCTGAAATATACTCAAAATGAGAAATTCATCTTGGATGTGCGCGACAGATAAATTGGAGAAGAAATCTTCCTGAAAGACCCGAGGAGTCACTTCTCGTCCTATGGTACAGAGCAGTTCGTGAAAATTACTCCAGATGAGAAAGACATGCCTAATCTGGTATCCTGATCTATTTCTCATGGAAACATCCACCAAAACACAAGTCTATTCTCTCTTCAGCATTTGGTGGCGATTGATGGTGAAAATTGCTAAAAATGAGAAAGTTATAACTGTTAAATGCAATAAATCAGTGACAAATGGAATCATCCCCCAAAAGCCTTTCAGATTCGCTTCTTGGGATTTGGTAGCTATCAGTTCATGATTTGATGAAAATTACTCCAAATGAGACAGTTCTTCCTGATCAATGTTAGTAATTAATGACACTTGGAATCATCCTCCCAAATCCTTTGATAATTAACTCCTGGTGATTGTGAATAAAATCGGCTTGTGAAAATTAGTAGGAAAGAGAAAATTCCTTCCTCACCCGTCTTCTGATGAATTTCCCATGGAATCATCCACCGGAAAAACAATTGCATTCTCTCTTGGTGCGTTGGAACAGATCGGTTTGTGCAAATTACTCAAAGAACGAAAATCATTCTTTACAAGCACCTCGTGGTAAAGACTCCGGCAATCCAGATTCTCGCCTCCTGAGTTTGTAGAGATTGGTTCATGAAAATTACTAAAAAATCAAACATTTATTCCTGATCACTGCATATAATTAGTACCTCATGGAATCATCCTCCAAGACCTTTTAGATACTCTGCTGGTCACTTGGTAGAGACGGGTAGTGTAAATTGCTAAAAATGAGACCTTCAATACGAATCAGATGTAGCCATTGATGTCTCATGCACGCTTCCTCGAAAAGCCATACGGATTCTCTCCTGATCCTTTGGTAGAGATGGGTTCATGAAAATTACAAAAATTCAACAGTAATTACTGATCACTGCTAGTCATTAACTCCATCTGGCATGATCCTCCAAAATCCTTTCAGATTTGCTTCTGGTGATTTCTGGTGAGAGGTCGAGTCTCGAAAATTCCGAAAAATAATCAATTCTGAACGGCTTCGTGGTAGTCATTCATTCCTCACATAATGAGCCTCCTTTGTACATTCCAATTCGCTCCTGTTGACTTGGAAGAAATCAGTTCCTGAAATATACTCAAAATGAGAAATTCATCTTGGATGTGCGCGACAGATAAATTGGAGAAGAAATCTTCCTGAAAGACCCGAGGAGTCACTTCTCGTCCTATGGTACAGAGCAGTTCGTGAAAATTACTCCAGATGAGAAAGACATGCCTAATCTGGTATCCTGATCTATTTCTCATGGAAACATCCACCAAAACACAAGTCTATTCTCTCTTCAGCATTTGGTGGCGATTGATGGTGAAAATTGCTAAAAATGAGAAAGTTATAACTGTTAAATGCAATAAATCAGTGACAAATGGAATCATCCCCCAAAAGCCTTTCAGATTCGCTTCTTGGGATTTGGTAGCTATCAGTTCATGATTTGATGAAAATTACTCCAAATGAGACAGTTCTTCCTGATCAATGTTAGTTATTAATGACACTTGGAATCATCCTCCCAAATCCTTTGATAATTAACTCCTGGTGATTGTGAATAAAATCGGCTTGTGAAAATTAGTAGGAAAGAGAAAATTCCTTCCTCACCCGTCTTCTGATGAATTTCCCATGGAATCATCCACCGGAAAAACAATTGCATTCTCTCTTGGTGCGTTGGAACAGATCGGTTTGTGCAAATTACTCAAAGAATGAAAATCATTCTTTACAAGCACCTCGTGGTAAAGACTCCGGCAATCCAGATTCTCGCCTCCTGAGTTTGTAGAGATTGGTTCATGAAAATTACTAAAAAATCAAACATTTATTCCTGATCACTGCATATAATTAGTACCTCATGGAATCATCCTCCAAGACCTTTTAGATACTCTGCTGGTCACTTGGTAGAGACGGGTAGTGTAAATTGCTAAAAATGAGCCCTTCAATACGAATCAGATGTAGCCATTGATGTCTCATGCACGCTTCCTCGAAAAGCCATTCGGATTCTCTCCTGATCCTTTGGTAGAGATGGGTTCATGAAAATTACAAAAATTCAACAGTAATTACTGATCACTGCTAGTTATTAACTCCATCTGGCATGATCCTCCAAAATCCTTTCAGATTTGCTTCTGGTGATTTCTGGTGATAGGTCGAGTCTCGAAAATTCCGAAAAATAATCAATTCTGACCGGCTTCGTGGTAGTCATTCATTCCTCACATAATGAGCCTCCTTTGTACATTCCAATTCGCTCCTGTTGACTTGGAAGAAATCAGTTCCTGAAATATACTCAAAATGAGAAATTCATCTTGGATGTGCGCGACAGATAAATTGGAGAAGAAATCTTCCTGAAAGACCCGAGGAGTCACTTCTCGTCCTATGGTACAGAGGAGTTCGTGAAAATTATTCCAGATGAGAAAGACATGCCTAATCTGGTATCCTGATCTATTTCTCATGGAAACATCCACCAAAACACAAGTCTATTCTCTCTTCAGCATTTGGTGGCGATTGATCGTGAAAATTGCTAAAAATGAGAAAGTTATAACTGTTAAATGCAATAAATCAGTGACAAATGGAATCATCCCCCAAAAGCCTTTCAGATTCGCTTCTTGGGATTTGGTAGCTATCAGTTCATGATTTGATGAAAATTACTCCAAATGAGACAGTTCTTCCTGATCAATGTTAGGAATTAATGACACTTGGAATCATCCTCCCAAATCCTTTGATAATTAACTCCTGGTGATTGTGAATAAAATCGGCTTGTGAAAATTAGTAGGAAAGAGAAAATTCCTTCCTCACCCGTCTTCCGATGTATTTCCCATGGAATCATCCACCGGAAAAACAATTGCATTCTCTCTTGGTGCGTTGGAACAGATCGGTTTGTGCAAATTACTCAAAGAACGAAAATCATTCTTTACAAGCACCTCGTGGTAAAGACTCCGGCAATCCAGATTCTCGCCTCCTGAGTTTGTAGAGATTGGTTCATGAAAATTACTAAAAAATCAAACATTTATTCCTGATCACTGCATATAATTAGTACCTCATGGAATCATCCTCCAAGACCTTTTAGATACTCTGCTGGTCACTTGGTAGAGACGGGTAGTGTAAATTGCTAAAAATGAGCCCTTCAATACGAATCAGATGTAGCCATTGATGTCTCATGCACGCTTCCTCGAAAAGCCATTCGGATTCTCTCCTGATCCTTTGGTAGAGATGGGTTCATGAAAATTACAAAAATTCAACAGTAATTACTGATCACTGCTAGTCATTAACTCCATCTGGCATGATCCTCCAAAATCCTTTCAGATTTGCTTCTGGTGATTTCTGGTGATAGGTCGAGTCTCGAAAATTCCGAAAAATAATCAATTCTGAACGGCTTCGTGGTAGTCATTCATTCCTCACATAATGAGCCTCCTTTGTACATTCCAATTCGCTCCTGTTGACTTGGAAGAAATCAGTTCCTGAAATATACTCAAAATGAGAAATTCATCTTGGATGTGCGCGACAGATAAATTGGAGAAGAAATCTTCCTGAAAGACCCGAGGAGTCACTTCTCGTCCTATGGTACAGAGCAGTTCGTGAAAATTATTCCAGATGAGAAAGACATGCCTAATCTGGTATCCTGATCTATTTCTCATGGAAACATCCACCAAAACACAAGTCTATTCTCTCTTCAGCATTTGGTGGCGATTGATGGTGAAAATTGCTAAAAATGAGAAAGTTATAACTGTTAAATGCAATAAATCAGTGACAAATGAAATCATCCCCCAAAAGCCTTTCAGATTCGCTTCTTGGGATTTGGTAGCTATCAGTTCATGATTTGATGAAAATTACTCCAAATGAGACAGTTCTTCCTGATCAATGTTAGTAATTAATGACACTTGGAATCATCCTCCCAAATCCTTTGATAATTAACTCCTGGTGATTGTGAATAAAATCGGCTTGTGAAAATTAGTAGGAAAGAGAAAATTCCTTCCTCACCCGTCTTCCGATGTATTTCCCATGGAATCATCCACCGGAAAAACAATTGCATTCTCTCTTGGTGCGTTGGAACAGATCGGTTTGTGCAAATTACTCAAAGAACGAAAATCATTCTTTACAAGCACCTCGTGGTAAAGACTCCGGCAATCCAGATTCTCGCCTCCTGAGTTTGTAGAGATTGGTTCATGAAAATTACTAAAAAATCAAACATTTATTCCTGATCACTGCATATAATTAGTACCTCATGGAATCATCCTCCAAGACCTTTTAGATACTCTGCTGGTCACTTGGTAGAGACGGGTAGTGTAAATTGCTAAAAATGAGCCCTTCAATACGAATCAGATGTAGCCATTGATGTCTCATGCACGCTTCCTCGAAAAGCCATTCGGATTCTCTCCTGATCCTTTGGTAGAGATGGGTTCATGAAAATTACAAAAATTCAACAGTAATTACTGATCACTGCTAGTCATTAACTCCATCTGGCATGATCCTCCAAAATCCTTTCAGATTTGCTTCTGGTGATTTCTGGTGATAGGTCGAGTCTCGAAAATTCCGAAAAATAATCAATTCTGAACGGCTTCGTGGTAGTCATTCATTCCTCACATAATGAGCCTCCTTTGTACATTCCAATTCGCTCCTGTTGACTTGGAAGAAATCAGTTCCTGAAATATACTCAAAATGAGAAATTCATCTTGGATGTGCGCGACAGATAAATTGGAGAAGAAATCTTCCTGAAAGACCCGAGGAGTCACTTCTCGTCCTATGGTACAGAGCAGTTCGTGAAAATTACTCCAGATGAGAAAGACATGCCTAATCTGGTATCCTGATCTATTTCTCATGGAAACATCCACCAAAACACAAGTCTATTCTCTCTTCAGCATTTGGTGGCGATTGATGGTGAAAATTGCTAAAAATGAGAAAGTTATAACTGTTAAATGCAATAAATCAGTGACAAATGGAATCATCCCCCAAAAGCCTTTCAGATTCGCTTCTTGGGATTTGGTAGCTATCAGTTCATGATTTGATGAAAATTACTCCAAATGAGACAGTTCTTCCTGATCAATGTTAGGAATTAATGACACTTGGAATCATCCTCCCAAATCCTTTGATAATTAACTCCTGGTGATTGTGAATAAAATCGGCTTGTGAAAATTAGTAGGAAAGAGAAAATTCCTTCCTCACCCGTCTTCCGATGTATTTCCCATGGAATCATCCACCGGAAAAACAATTGCATTCTCTCTTGGTGCGTTGGAACAGATCGGTTTGTGCAAATTACTCAAAGAACGAAAATCATTCTTTACAAGCACCTCGTGGTAAAGACTCCGGCAATCCAGATTCTCGCCTCCTGAGTTTGTAGAGATTGGTTCATGAAAATTACTAAAAAATCAAACATTTATTCCTGATCACTGCATATAATTAGTACCTCATGGAATCATCCTCCAAGACCTTTTAGATACTCTGCTGGTCACTTGGTAGAGACGGGTAGTGTAAATTGCTAAAAATGAGACCTTCAATACGAATCAGATGTAGCCATTGATGTCTCATGCACGCTTCCTCGAAAAGCCATTCGGATTCTCTCCTGATCCTTTGGTAGAGATGGGTTCATGAAAATTACAAAAATTCAACAGTAATTACTGATCACTGCTAGTCATTAACTCCATCTGGCATGATCCTCCAAAATCCTTTCAGATTTGCTTCTGGTGATTTCTGGTGATAGGTCGAGTCTCGAAAATTCCGAAAAATAATCAATTCTGAACGGCTTCGTGGTAGTCATTCATTCCTCACATAATGAGCCTCCTTTGTACATTCCAATTCGCTCCTGTTGACTTGGAAGAAATCAGTTCCTGAAATATACTCAAAATGAGAAATTCATCTTGGATGTGCGCGACAGATAAATTGGAGAAGAAATCTTCCTGAAAGACCCGAGGAGTCACTTCTCGTCCTATGGTACAGAGCAGTTCGTGAAAATTACTCCAGATGAGAAAGACATGCCTAATCTGGTATCCTGATCTATTTCTCATGGAAACATCCACCAAAACACAAGTCTATTCTCTCTTCAGCATTTGGTGGCGATTGATGGTGAAAATTGCTAAAAATGAGAAAGTTATAACTGTTAAATGCAATAAATCAGTGACAAATGGAATCATCCCCCAAAAGCCTTTCAGATTCGCTTCTTGGGATTTGGTAGCTATCAGTTCATGATTTGATGAAAATTACTCCAAATGAGACAGTTCTTCCTGATCAATGTTAGTAATTAATGACACTTGGAATCATCCTCCCAAATCCTTTGATAATTAACTCCTGGTGATTGTGAATAAAATCGGCTTGTGAAAATTAGTAGGAAAGAGAAAATTCCTTCCTCACCCGACTTCTGATGAATTTCCCATGGAATCATCCACCGGAAAAACAATTGCATTCTCTCTTGGTGCGTTGGAACAGATCGGTTTGTGCAAATTACTCAAAGAACGAAAATCATTCTTTACAAGCACCTCGTGGTAAAGACTCCGGCAATCCAGATTCTCGCCTCCTGAGTTTGTAGAGATTGGTTCATGAAAATTACTAAAAAATCAAACATTTATTCCTGATCACTGCATATAATTAGTACCTCATGGAATCATCCTCCAAGACCTTTTAGATACTCTGCTGGTCACTTGGTAGAGACGGGTAGTGTAAATTGCTAAAAATGAGACCTTCAATACGAATCAGATGTAGCCATTGATGTCTCATGCACGCTTCCTCGAAAAGCCATACGGATTCTCTCCTGATCCTTTGGTAGAGATGGGTTCATGAAAATTACAAAAATTCAACAGTAATTACTGATCACTGCTAGTCATTAACTCCATCTGGCATGATCCTCCAAAATCCTTTCAGATTTGCTTCTGGTGATTTCTGGTGAGAGGTCGAGTCTCGAAAATTCCGAAAAATAATCAATTCTGAACGGCTTCGTGGTAGTCATTCATTCCTCACATAATGAGCCTCCTTTGTACATTCCAATTCGCTCCTGTTGACTTGGAAGAAATCAGTTCCTGAAATATACTCAAAATGAGAAATTCATCTTGGATGTGCGCGACAGATAAATTGGAGAAGAAATCTTCCTGAAAGACCCGAGGAGTCACTTCTCGTCCTATGGTACAGAGCAGTTCGTGAAAATTACTCCAGATGAGAAAGACATGCCTAATCTGGTATCCTGATCTATTTCTCATGGAAACATCCACCAAAACACAAGTCTATTCTCTCTTCAGCATTTGGTGGCGATTGATGGTGAAAATTGCTAAAAATGAGAAAGTTATAACTGTTAAATGCAATAAATCAGTGACAAATGGAATCATCCCCCAAAAGCCTTTCAGATTCGCTTCTTGGGATTTGGTAGCTATCAGTTCATGATTTGATGAAAATTACTCCAAATGAGACAGTTCTTCCTGATCAATGTTAGTTATTAATGACACTTGGAATCATCCTCCCAAATCCTTTGATAATTAACTCCTGGTGATTGTGAATAAAATCGGCTTGTGAAAATTAGTAGGAAAGAGAAAATTCCTTCCTCACCCGTCTTCTGATGAATTTCCCATGGAATCATCCACCGGAAAAACAATTGCATTCTCTCTTGGTGCGTTGGAACAGATCGGTTTGTGCAAATTACTCAAAGAATGAAAATCATTCTTTACAAGCACCTCGTGGTAAAGACTCCGGCAATCCAGATTCTCGCCTCCTGAGTTTGTAGAGATTGGTTCATGAAAATTACTAAAAAATCAAACATTTATTCCTGATCACTGCATATAATTAGTACCTCATGGAATCATCCTCCAAGACCTTTTAGATACTCTGCTGGTCACTTGGTAGAGACGGGTAGTGTAAATTGCTAAAAATGAGCCCTTCAATACGAATCAGATGTAGCCATTGATGTCTCATGCACGCTTCCTCGAAAAGCCATTCGGATTCTCTCCTGATCCTTTGGTAGAGATGGGTTCATGAAAATTACAAAAATTCAACAGTAATTACTGATCACTGCTAGTTATTAACTCCATCTGGCATGATCCTCCAAAATCCTTTCAGATTTGCTTCTGGTGATTTCTGGTGATAGGTCGAGTCTCGAAAATTCCGAAAAATAATCAATTCTGACCGGCTTCGTGGTAGTCATTCATTCCTCACATAATGAGCCTCCTTTGTACATTCCAATTCGCTCCTGTTGACTTGGAAGAAATCAGTTCCTGAAATATACTCAAAATGAGAAATTCATCTTGGATGTGCGCGACAGATAAATTGGAGAAGAAATCTTCCTGAAAGACCCGAGGAGTCACTTCTCGTCCTATGGTACAGAGGAGTTCGTGAAAATTATTCCAGATGAGAAAGACATGCCTAATCTGGTATCCTGATCTATTTCTCATGGAAACATCCACCAAAACACAAGTCTATTCTCTCTTCAGCATTTGGTGGCGATTGATCGTGAAAATTGCTAAAAATGAGAAAGTTATAACTGTTAAATGCAATAAATCAGTGACAAATGGAATCATCCCCCAAAAGCCTTTCAGATTCGCTTCTTGGGATTTGGTAGCTATCAGTTCATGATTTGATGAAAATTACTCCAAATGAGACAGTTCTTCCTGATCAATGTTAGGAATTAATGACACTTGGAATCATCCTCCCAAATCCTTTGATAATTAACTCCTGGTGATTGTGAATAAAATCGGCTTGTGAAAATTAGTAGGAAAGAGAAAATTCCTTCCTCACCCGTCTTCCGATGTATTTCCCATGGAATCATCCACCGGAAAAACAATTGCATTCTCTCTTGGTGCGTTGGAACAGATCGGTTTGTGCAAATTACTCAAAGAACGAAAATCATTCTTTACAAGCACCTCGTGGTAAAGACTCCGGCAATCCAGATTCTCGCCTCCTGAGTTTGTAGAGATTGGTTCATGAAAATTACTAAAAAATCAAACATTTATTCCTGATCACTGCATATAATTAGTACCTCATGGAATCATCCTCCAAGACCTTTTAGATACTCTGCTGGTCACTTGGTAGAGACGGGTAGTGTAAATTGCTAAAAATGAGCCCTTCAATACGAATCAGATGTAGCCATTGATGTCTCATGCACGCTTCCTCGAAAAGCCATTCGGATTCTCTCCTGATCCTTTGGTAGAGATGGGTTCATGAAAATTACAAAAATTCAACAGTAATTACTGATCACTGCTAGTCATTAACTCCATCTGGCATGATCCTCCAAAATCCTTTCAGATTTGCTTCTGGTGATTTCTGGTGATAGGTCGAGTCTCGAAAATTCCGAAAAATAATCAATTCTGAACGGCTTCGTGGTAGTCATTCATTCCTCACATAATGAGCCTCCTTTGTACATTCCAATTCGCTCCTGTTGACTTGGAAGAAATCAGTTCCTGAAATATACTCAAAATGAGAAATTCATCTTGGATGTGCGCGACAGATAAATTGGAGAAGAAATCTTCCTGAAAGACCCGAGGAGTCACTTCTCGTCCTATGGTACAGAGCAGTTCGTGAAAATTATTCCAGATGAGAAAGACATGCCTAATCTGGTATCCTGATCTATTTCTCATGGAAACATCCACCAAAACACAAGTCTATTCTCTCTTCAGCATTTGGTGGCGATTGATGGTGAAAATTGCTAAAAATGAGAAAGTTATAACTGTTAAATGCAATAAATCAGTGACAAATGAAATCATCCCCCAAAAGCCTTTCAGATTCGCTTCTTGGGATTTGGTAGCTATCAGTTCATGATTTGATGAAAATTACTCCAAATGAGACAGTTCTTCCTGATCAATGTTAGTAATTAATGACACTTGGAATCATCCTCCCAAATCCTTTGATAATTAACTCCTGGTGATTGTGAATAAAATCGGCTTGTGAAAATTAGTAGGAAAGAGAAAATTCCTTCCTCACCCGTCTTCCGATGTATTTCCCATGGAATCATCCACCGGAAAAACAATTGCATTCTCTCTTGGTGCGTTGGAACAGATCGGTTTGTGCAAATTACTCAAAGAACGAAAATCATTCTTTACAAGCACCTCGTGGTAAAGACTCCGGCAATCCAGATTCTCGCCTCCTGAGTTTGTAGAGATTGGTTCATGAAAATTACTAAAAAATCAAACATTTATTCCTGATCACTGCATATAATTAGTACCTCATGGAATCATCCTCCAAGACCTTTTAGATACTCTGCTGGTCACTTGGTAGAGACGGGTAGTGTAAATTGCTAAAAATGAGCCCTTCAATACGAATCAGATGTAGCCATTGATGTCTCATGCACGCTTCCTCGAAAAGCCATTCGGATTCTCTCCTGATCCTTTGGTAGAGATGGGTTCATGAAAATTACAAAAATTCAACAGTAATTACTGATCACTGCTAGTCATTAACTCCATCTGGCATGATCCTCCAAAATCCTTTCAGATTTGCTTCTGGTGATTTCTGGTGATAGGTCGAGTCTCGAAAATTCCGAAAAATAATCAATTCTGAACGGCTTCGTGGTAGTCATTCATTCCTCACATAATGAGCCTCCTTTGTACATTCCAATTCGCTCCTGTTGACTTGGAAGAAATCAGTTCCTGAAATATACTCAAAATGAGAAATTCATCTTGGATGTGCGCGACAGATAAATTGGAGAAGAAATCTTCCTGAAAGACCCGAGGAGTCACTTCTCGTCCTATGGTACAGAGCAGTTCGTGAAAATTACTCCAGATGAGAAAGACATGCCTAATCTGGTATCCTGATCTATTTCTCATGGAAACATCCACCAAAACACAAGTCTATTCTCTCTTCAGCATTTGGTGGCGATTGATGGTGAAAATTGCTAAAAATGAGAAAGTTATAACTGTTAAATGCAATAAATCAGTGACAAATGGAATCATCCCCCAAAAGCCTTTCAGATTCGCTTCTTGGGATTTGGTAGCTATCAGTTCATGATTTGATGAAAATTACTCCAAATGAGACAGTTCTTCCTGATCCATGTTAGTTATTAATGACACTTGGAATCATCCTCCCAAATCCTTTGATAATTAACTCCTGGTGATTGTGAATAAAATCGGCTTGTGAAAATTAGTAGGAAAGAGAAAATTCCTTCCTCACCCGTCTTCCGATGAATTTCCCATGGAATCATCCACCGGAAAAACAATTGCATTCTCTCTTGGTGCGTTGGAACAGATCGGTTTGTGCAAATTACTCAAAGAACGAAAATCATTCTTTACAAGCACCTCGTGGTAAAGACTCCGGCAATCCAGATTCTCGCCTCCTGAGTTTGTAGAGATTGGTTCATGAAAATTACTAAAAAATCAAACATTTATTACTGATCACTGCATATAATTAGTACCTCATGGAATCATCCTCCAAGACCTTTTAGATACTCTGCTGGTCACTTGGTAGAGACGGGTAGTGTAAATTGCTAAAAATGAGCCCTTCAATACGAATCAGATGTAGCCATTGATGTCTCATGCACGCTTCCTCGAAAAGCCATTCGGATTCTCTCCTGATCCTTTGGTAGAGATGGGTTCATGAAAATTACAAAAATTCAACAGTAATTACTGATCACTGCTAGTCATTAACTCCATCTGGCATGATCCTCCAAAATCCTTTCAGATTTGCTTCTGGTGATTTCTGGTGATAGGTCGAGTCTCGAGAATTCCGAAAAATAATCAATTCTGAACGGCTTCGTGGTAGTCATTCATTCCTCACATAATGAGCCTCCTTTGTACATTCCAATTCGCTCCTGTTGACTTGGAAGAAATCAGTTCCTGAAATATACTCAAAATGAGAAATTCATCTTGGATGTGCGCGACAGATAAATTGGAGAAGAAATCTTCCTGAAAGACCCGAGGAGTCACTTCTCGTCCTATGGTACAGAGCAGTTCGTGAAAATTATTCCAGATGAGAAAGACATGCCTAATCTGGTATCCTGATCTATTTCTCATGGAAACATCCACCAAAACACAAGTCTATTCTCTCTTCAGCATTTGGTGGCGATTGATGGTGAAAATTGCTAAAAATGAGAAAGTTATAACTGTTAAATGCAATAAATCAGTGACAAATGAAATCATCCCCCAAAAGCCTTTCAGATTCGCTTCTTGGGATTTGGTAGCTATCAGTTCATGATTTGATGAAAATTACTCCAAATGAGACAGTTCTTCCTGATCAATGTTAGTAATTAATGACACTTGGAATCATCCTCCCAAATCCTTTGATAATTAACTCCTGGTGATTGTGAATAAAATCGGCTTGTGAAAATTAGTAGGAAAGAGAAAATTCCTTCCTCACCCGTCTTCCGATGTATTTCCCATGGAATCATCCACCGGAAAAACAATTGCATTCTCTCTTGGTGCGTTGGAACAGATCGGTTTGTGCAAATTACTCAAAGAACGAAAATCATTCTTTACAAGCACCTCGTGGTAAAGACTCCGGCAATCCAGATTCTCGCCTCCTGAGTTTGTAGAGATTGGTTCATGAAAATTACTAAAAAATCAAACATTTATTCCTGATCACTGCATATAATTAGTACCTCATGGAATCATCCTCCAAGACCTTTTAGATACTCTGCTGGTCACTTGGTAGAGACGGGTAGTGTAAATTGCTAAAAATGAGCCCTTCAATACGAATCAGATGTAGCCATTGATGTCTCATGCACGCTTCCTCGAAAAGCCATTCGGATTCTCTCCTGATCCTTTGGTAGAGATGGGTTCATGAAAATTACAAAAATTCAACAGTAATTACTGATCACTGCTAGTCATTAACTCCATCTGGCATGATCCTCCAAAATCCTTTCAGATTTGCTTCTGGTGATTTCTGGTGATAGGTCGAGTCTCGAAAATTCCGAAAAATAATCAATTCTGAACGGCTTCGTGGTAGTCATTCATTCCTCACATAATGAGCCTCCTTTGTACATTCCAATTCGCTCCTGTTGACTTGGAAGAAATCAGTTCCTGAAATATACTCAAAATGAGAAATTCATCTTGGATGTGCGCGACAGATAAATTGGAGAAGAAATCTTCCTGAAAGACCCGAGGAGTCACTTCTCGTCCTATGGTACAGAGCAGTTCGTGAAAATTACTCCAGATGAGAAAGACATGCCTAATCTGGTATCCTGATCTATTTCTCATGGAAACATCCACCAAAACACAAGTCTATTCTCTCTTCAGCATTTGGTGGCGATTGATGGTGAAAATTGCTAAAAATGAGAAAGTTATAACTGTTAAATGCAATAAATCAGTGACAAATGGAATCATCCCCCAAAAGCCTTTCAGATTCGCTTCTTGGGATTTGGTAGCTATCAGTTCATGATTTCATGAAAATTACTCCAAATGAGACAGTTCTTCCTGATCCATGTTAGTTATTAATGACACTTGGAATCATCCTCCCAAATCCTTTGATAATTAACTCCTGGTGATTGTGAATAAAATCGGCTTGTGAAAATTAGTAGGAAAGAGAAAATTCCTTCCTCACCCGTCTTCCGATGAATTTCCCATGGAATCATCCACCGGAAAAACAATTGCATTCTCTCTTGGTGCGTTGGAACAGATCGGTTTGTGCAAATTACTCAAAGAACGAAAATCATTCTTTACAAGCACCTCGTGGTAAAGACTCCGGCAATCCAGATTCTCGCCTCCTGAGTTTGTAGAGATTGGTTCATGAAAATTACTAAAAAATCAAACATTTATTACTGATCACTGCATATAATTAGTACCTCATGGAATCATCCTCCAAGACCTTTTAGATACTCTGCTGGTCACTTGGTAGAGACGGGTAGTGTAAATTGCTAAAAATGAGCCCTTCAATACGAATCAGATGTAGCCATTGATGTCTCATGCACGCTTCCTCGAAAAGCCATTCGGATTCTCTCCTGATCCTTTGGTAGAGATGGGTTCATGAAAATTACAAAAATTCAACAGTAATTACTGATCACTGCTAGTCATTAACTCCATCTGGCATGATCCTCCAAAATCCTTTCAGATTTGCTTCTGGTGATTTCTGGTGATAGGTCGAGTCTCGAAAATTCCGAAAAATAATCAATTCTGAACGGCTTCGTGGTAGTCATTCATTCCTCACATAATGAGCCTCCTTTGTACATTCCAATTCGCTCCTGTTGACTTGGAAGAAATCAGTTCCTGAAATATACTCAAAATGAGAAATTCATCTTGGATGTGCGCGACAGATAAATTGGAGAAGAAATCTTCCTGAAAGACCCGAGGAGTCACTTCTCGTCCTATGGTACAGAGCAGTTCGTGAAAATTACTCCAGATGAGAAAGACATGCCTAATCTGGTATCCTGATCTATTTCTCATGGAAACATCCACCAAAACACAAGTCTATTCTCTCTTCAGCATTTGGTGGCGATTGATGGTGAAAATTGCTAAAAATGAGAAAGTTATAACTGTTAAATGCAATAAATCAGTGACAAATGGAATCATCCCCCAAAAGCCTTTCAGATTCGCTTCTTGGGATTTGGTAGCTATCAGTTCATGATTTGATGAAAATTACTCCAAATGAGACAGTTCTTCCTGATCAATGTTAGTAATTAATGACACTTGGAATCATCCTCCCAAATCCTTTGATAATTAACTCCTGGTGATTGTGAATAAAATCAGCTTGTGAAAATTAGTAGGAAAGAGAAAATTCCTTCCTCACCCGTCTTCTGATGAATTTCCCATGGAATCATCCACCGGAAAAACAATTGCATTCTCTCTTGGTGCGTTGGAACAGATCGGTTTGTGCAAATTACTCAAAGAACGAAAATCATTCTTTACAAGCACCTCGTGGTAAAGACTCCGGCAATCCAGATTCTCGCCTCCTGAGTTTGTAGAGATTGGTTCATGAAAATTACTAAAAAATCAAACATTTATTCCTGATCACTGCATATAATTAGTACCTCATGGAATCATCCTCCAAGACCTTTTAGATACTCTGCTGGTCACTTGGTAGAGACGGGTAGTGTAAATTGCTAAAAATGAGACCTTCAATACGAATCAGATGTAGCCATTGATGTCTCATGCACGCTTCCTCGAAAAGCCATTCGGATTCTCTCCTGATCCTTTGGTAGAGATGGGTTCATGAAAATTACAAAAATTCAACAGTAATTACTGATCACTGCTAGTCATTAACTCCATCTGGCATGATCCTCCAAAATCCTTTCAGATTTGCTTCTGGTGATTTCTGGTGATAGGTCGAGTCTCGAAAATTCCGAAAAATAATCAATTCTGAACGGCTTCGTGGTAGTCATTCATTCCTCACATAATGAGCCTCCTTTGTACATTCCAATTCGCTCCTGTTGACTTGGAAGAAATCAGTTCCTGAAATATACTCAAAATGAGAAATTCATCTTGGATGTGCGCGACAGATAAATTGGAGAAGAAATCTTCCTGAAAGACCCGAGGAGTCACTTCTCGTCCTATGGTACAGAGCAGTTCGTGAAAATTACTCCAGATGAGAAAGACATGCCTAATCTGGTATCCTGATCTATTTCTCATGGAAACATCCACCAAAACACAAGTCTATTCTCTCTTCAGCATTTGGTGGCGATTGATGGTGAAAATTGCTAAAAATGAGAAAGTTATAACTGTTAAATGCAATAAATCAGTGACAAATGGAATCATCCCCCAAAAGCCTTTCAGATTCGCTTCTTGGGATTTGGTAGCTATCAGTTCATGATTTGATGAAAATTACTCCAAATGAGACAGTTCTTCCTGATCCATGTTAGTTATTAATGACACTTGGAATCATCCTCCCAAATCCTTTGATAATTAACTCCTGGTGATTGTGAATAAAATCGGCTTGTGAAAATTAGTAGGAAAGAGAAAATTCCTTCCTCACCCGTCTTCCGATGAATTTCCCATGGAATCATCCACCGGAAAAACAATTGCATTCTCTCTTGGTGCGTTGGAACAGATCGGTTTGTGCAAATTACTCAAAGAACGAAAATCATTCTTTACAAGCACCTCGTGGTAAAGACTCCGGCAATCCAGATTCTCGCCTCCTGAGTTTGTAGAGATTGGTTCATGAAAATTACTAAAAAATCAAACATTTATTACTGATCACTGCATATAATTAGTACCTCATGGAATCATCCTCCAAGACCTTTTAGATACTCTGCTGGTCACTTGGTAGAGACGGGTAGTGTAAATTGCTAAAAATGAGCCCTTCAATACGAATCAGATGTAGCCATTGATGTCTCATGCACGCTTCCTCGAAAAGCCATTCGGATTCTCTCCTGATCCTTTGGTAGAGATGGGTTCATGAAAATTACAAAAATTCAACAGTAATTACTGATCACTGCTAGTCATTAACTCCATCTGGCATGATCCTCCAAAATCCTTTCAGATTTGCTTCTGGTGATTTCTGGTGATAGGTCGAGTCTCGAAAATTCCGAAAAATAATCAATTCTGAACGGCTTCGTGGTAGTCATTCATTCCTCACATAATGAGCCTCCTTTGTACATTCCAATTCGCTCCTGTTGACTTGGAAGAAATCAGTTCCTGAAATATACTCAAAATGAGAAATTCATCTTGGATGTGCGCGACAGATAAATTGGAGAAGAAATCTTCCTGAAAGACCCGAGGAGTCACTTCTCGTCCTATGGTACAGAGCAGTTCGTGAAAATTACTCCAGATGAGAAAGACATGCCTAATCTGGTATCCTGATCTATTTCTCATGGAAACATCCACCAAAACACAAGTCTATTCTCTCTTCAGCATTTGGTGGCGATTGATGGTGAAAATTGCTAAAAATGAGAAAGTTATAACTGTTAAATGCAATAAATCAGTGACAAATGGAATCATCCCCCAAAAGCCTTTCAGATTCGCTTCTTGGGATTTGGTAGCTATCAGTTCATGATTTGATGAAAATTACTCCAAATGAGACAGTTCTTCCTGATCAATGTTAGTAATTAATGACACTTGGAATCATCCTCCCAAATCCTTTGATAATTAACTCCTGGTGATTGTGAATAAAATCAGCTTGTGAAAATTAGTAGGAAAGAGAAAATTCCTTCCTCACCCGTCTTCTGATGAATTTCCCATGGAATCATCCACCGGAAAAACAATTGCATTCTCTCTTGGTGCGTTGGAACAGATCGGTTTGTGCAAATTACTCAAAGAACGAAAATCATTCTTTACAAGCACCTCGTGGTAAAGACTCCGGCAATCCAGATTCTCGCCTCCTGAGTTTGTAGAGATTGGTTCATGAAAATTACTAAAAAATCAAACATTTATTCCTGATCACTGCATATAATTAGTACCTCATGGAATCATCCTCCAAGACCTTTTAGATACTCTGCTGGTCACTTGGTAGAGACGGGTAGTGTAAATTGCTAAAAATGAGACCTTCAATACGAATCAGATGTAGCCATTGATGTCTCATGCACGCTTCCTCGAAAAGCCATTCGGATTCTCTCCTGATCCTTTGGTAGAGATGGGTTCATGAAAATTACAAAAATTCAACAGTAATTACTGATCACTGCTAGTCATTAACTCCATCTGGCATGATCCTCCAAAATCCTTTCAGATTTGCTTCTGGTGATTTCTGGTGATAGGTCGAGTCTCGAAAATTCCGAAAAATAATCAATTCTGAACGGCTTCGTGGTAGTCATTCATTCCTCACATAATGAGCCTCCTTTGTACATTCCAATTCGCTCCTGTTGACTTGGAAGAAATCAGTTCCTGAAATATACTCAAAATGAGAAATTCATCTTGGATGTGCGCGACAGATAAATTGGAGAAGAAATCTTCCTGAAAGACCCGAGGAGTCACTTCTCGTCCTATGGTACAGAGCAGTTCGTGAAAATTACTCCAGATGAGAAAGACATGCCTAATCTGGTATCCTGATCTATTTCTCATGGAAACATCCACCAAAACACAAGTCTATTCTCTCTTCAGCATTTGGTGGCGATTGATGGTGAAAATTGCTAAAAATGAGAAAGTTATAACTGTTAAATGCAATAAATCAGTGACAAATGGAATCATCCCCCAAAAGCCTTTCAGATTCGCTTCTTGGGATTTGGTAGCTATCAGTTCATGATTTGATGAAAATTACTCCAAATGAGACAGTTCTTCCTGATCAATGTTAGTAATTAATGACACTTGGAATCATCCTCCCAAATCCTTTGATAATTAACTCCTGGTGATTGTGAATAAAATCAGCTTGTGAAAATTAGTAGGAAAGAGAAAATTCCTTCCTCACCCGTCTTCTGATGAATTTCCCATGGAATCATCCACCGGAAAAACAATTGCATTCTCTCTTGGTGCGTTGGAACAGATCGGTTTGTGCAAATTACTCAAAGAACGAAAATCATTCTTTACAAGCACCTCGTGGTAAAGACTCCGGCAATCCAGATTCTCGCCTCCTGAGTTTGTAGAGATTGGTTCATGAAAATTACTAAAAAATCAAACATTTATTCCTGATCACTGCATATAATTAGTACCTCATGGAATCATCCTCCAAGACCTTTTAGATACTCTGCTGGTCACTTGGTAGAGACGGGTAGTGTAAATTGCTAAAAATGAGACCTTCAATACGAATCAGATGTAGCCATTGATGTCTCATGCACGCTTCCTCGAAAAGCCATTCGGATTCTCTCCTGATCCTTTGGTAGAGATGGGTTCATGAAAATTACAAAAATTCAACAGTAATTACTGATCACTGCTAGTCATTAACTCCATCTGGCATGATCCTCCAAAATCCTTTCAGATTTGCTTCTGGTGATTTCTGGTGATAGGTCGAGTCTCGAAAATTCCGAAAAATAATCAATTCTGAACGGCTTCGTGGTAGTCATTCATTCCTCACATAATGAGCCTCCTTTGTACATTCCAATTCGCTCCTGTTGACTTGGAAGAAATCAGTTCCTGAAATATACTCAAAATGAGAAATTCATCTTGGATGTGCGCGACAGATAAATTGGAGAAGAAATCTTCCTGAAAGACCCGAGGAGTCACTTCTCGTCCTATGGTACAGAGCAGTTCGTGAAAATTACTCCAGATGAGAAAGACATGCCTAATCTGGTATCCTGATCTATTTCTCATGGAAACATCCACCAAAACACAAGTCTATTCTCTCTTCAGCATTTGGTGGCGATTGATGGTGAAAATTGCTAAAAATGAGAAAGTTATAACTGTTAAATGCAATAAATCAGTGACAAATGGAATCATCCCCCAAAAGCCTTTCAGATTCGCTTCTTGGGATTTGGTAGCTATCAGTTCATGATTTGATGAAAATTACTCCAAATGAGACAGTTCTTCCTGATCAATGTTAGTAATTAATGACACTTGGAATCATCCTCCCAAATCCTTTGATAATTAACTCCTGGTGATTGTGAATAAAATCAGCTTGTGAAAATTAGTAGGAAAGAGAAAATTCCTTCCTCACCCGTCTTCTGATGAATTTCCCATGGAATCATCCACCGGAAAAACAATTGCATTCTCTCTTGGTGCGTTGGAACAGATCGGTTTGTGCAAATTACTCAAAGAACGAAAATCATTCTTTACAAGCACCTCGTGGTAAAGACTCCGGCAATCCAGATTCTCGCCTCCTGAGTTTGTAGAGATTGGTTCATGAAAATTACTAAAAAATCGAACATTTATTCCTGATCACTGCATATAATTAGTACCTCATGGAATCATCCTCCAAGACCTTTTAGATACTCTGCTGGTCACTTGGTAGAGACGGGTAGTGTAAATTGCTAAAAATGAGCCCTTCAATACGAATCAGATGTAGCCATTGATGTCTCATGCACGCTTCCTCGAAAAGCCATTCGGATTCTCTCCTGATCCTTTGGTAGAGATGGGTTCATGAAAATTACAAAAATTCAACAGTAATTACTGATCACTGCTAGTCATTAACTCCATCTGGCATGATCCTCCAAAATCCTTTCAGATTTGCTTCTGGTGATTTCTGGTGATAGGTCGAGTCTCGAAAATTCCGAAAAATAATCAATTCTGAACGGCTTCGTGGTAGTCATTCATTCCTCACATAATGAGCCTCCTTTGTACATTCCAATTCGCTCCTGTTGACTTGGAAGAAATCAGTTCCTGAAATATACTCAAAATGAGAAATTCATCTTGGATGTGCGCGACAGATAAATTGGAGAAGAAATCTTCCTGAAAGACCCGAGGAGTCACTTCTCGTCCTATGGTACAGAGCAGTTCGTGAAAATTACTCCAGATGAGAAAGACATGCCTAATCTGGTATCCTGATCTATTTCTCATGGAAACATCCACCAAAACACAAGTCTATTCTCTCTTCAGCATTTGGTGGCGATTGATGGTGAAAATTGCTAAAAATGAGAAAGTTATAACTGTTAAATGCAATAAATCAGTGACAAATGGAATCATCCCCCAAAAGCCTTTCAGATTCGCTTCTTGGGATTTGGTAGCTATCAGTTCATGATTTGATGAAAATTACTCCAAATGAGACAGTTCTTCCTGATCAATGTTAGTAATTAATGACACTTGGAATCATCCTCCCAAATCCTTTGATAATTAACTCCTGGTGATTGTGAATAAAATCAGCTTGTGAAAATTAGTAGGAAAGAGAAAATTCCTTCCTCACCCGTCTTCTGATGAATTTCCCATGGAATCATCCACCGGAAAAACAATTGCATTCTCTCTTGGTGCGTTGGAACAGATCGGTTTGTGCAAATTACTCAAAGAACGAAAATCATTCTTTACAAGCACCTCGTGGTAAAGACTCCGGCAATCCAGATTCTCGCCTCCTGAGTTTGTAGAGATTGGTTCATGAAAATTACTAAAAAATCAAACATTTATTCCTGATCACTGCATATAATTAGTACCTCATGGAATCATCCTCCAAGACCTTTTAGATACTCTGCTGGTCACTTGGTAGAGACGGGTAGTGTAAATTGCTAAAAATGAGCCCTTCAATACGAATCAGATGTAGCCATTGATGTCTCATGCACGCTTCCTCGAAAAGCCATTCGGATTCTCTCCTGATCCTTTGGTAGAGATGGGTTCATGAAAATTACAAAAATTCAACAGTAATTACTGATCACTGCTAGTCATTAACTCCATCTGGCATGATCCTCCAAAATCCTTTCAGATTTGCTTCTGGTGATTTCTGGTGATAGGTCGAGTCTCGAAAATTCCGAAAAATAATCAATTCTGAACGGCTTCGTGGTAGTCATTCATTCCTCACATAATGAGCCTCCTTTGTACATTCCAATTCGCTCCTGTTGACTTGGAAGAAATCAGTTCCTGAAATATACTCAAAATGAGAAATTCATCTTGGATGTGCGCGACAGATAAATTGGAGAAGAAATCTTCCTGAAAGACCCGAGGAGTCACTTCTCGTCCTATGGTACAGAGCAGTTCGTGAAAATTACTCCAGATGAGAAAGACATGCCTAATCTGGTATCCTGATCTATTTCTCATGGAAACATCCACCAAAACACAAGTCTATTCTCTCTTCAGCATTTGGTGGCGATTGATGGTGAAAATTGCTAAAAATGAGAAAGTTATAACTGTTAAATGCAATAAATCAGTGACAAATGGAATCATCCCCCAAAAGCCTTTCAGATTCGCTTCTTGGGATTTGGTAGCTATCAGTTCATGATTTGATGAAAATTACTCCAAATGAGACAGTTCTTCCTGATCAATGTTAGTAATTAATGACACTTGGAATCATCCTCCCAAATCCTTTGATAATTAACTCCTGGTGATTGTGAATAAAATCAGCTTGTGAAAATTAGTAGGAAAGAGAAAATTCCTTCCTCACCCGT
The DNA here is from genome assembly GCF_965152235.1 of Eretmochelys imbricata. Classification (NCBI taxonomy): domain Eukaryota; kingdom Metazoa; phylum Chordata; order Testudines; family Cheloniidae; genus Eretmochelys; species Eretmochelys imbricata. Next base: position 1,791,108 of record NW_027554341.1, on the reverse strand, counting down.
CTTCTGATGAATTTCCCATGGAATCATCCACCGGAAAAACAATTGCATTCTCTCTTGGTGCGTTGGAACAGATCGGTTTGTGCAAATTACTCAAAGAACGAAAATCATTCTTTACAAGCACCTCGTGGTAAAGACTCCGGCAATCCAGATTCTCGCCTCCTGAGTTTGTAGAGATTGGTTCATGAAAATTACTAAAAAATCGAACATTTATTCCTGATCACTGCATATAATTAGTACCTCATGGAATCATCCTCCAAGACCTTTTAGATACTCTGCTGGTCACTTGGTAGAGACGGGTAGTGTAAATTGCTAAAAATGAGACCTTCAATACGAATCAGATGTAGCCATTGATGTCTCATGCACGCTTCCTCGAAAAGCCATTCGGATTCTCTCCTGATCCTTTGGTAGAGATGGGTTCATGAAAATTACAAAAATTCAACAGTAATTACTGATCACTGCTAGTCATTAACTCCATCTGGCATGATCCTCCAAAATCCTTTCAGATTTGCTTCTGGTGATTTCTGGTGATAGGTCGAGTCTCGAAAATTCCGAAAAATAATCAATTCTGAACGGCTTCGTGGTAGTCATTCATTCCTCACATAATGAGCCTCCTTTGTACATTCCAATTCGCTCCTGTTGACTTGGAAGAAATCAGTTCCTGAAATATACTCAAAATGAGAAATTCATCTTGGATGTGCGCGACAGATAAATTGGAGAAGAAATCTTCCTGAAAGACCCGAGGAGTCACTTCTCGTCCTATGGTACAGAGCAGTTCGTGAAAATTACTCCAGATGAGAAAGACATGCCTAATCTGGTATCCTGATCTATTTCTCATGGAAACATCCACCAAAACACAAGTCTATTCTCTCTTCAGCATTTGGTGGCGATTGATGGTGAAAATTGCTAAAAATGAGAAAGTTATAACTGTTAAATGCAATAAATCAGTGACAAATGGAATCATCCCCCAAAAGCCTTTCAGATTCGCTTCTTGGGATTTGGTAGCTATCAGTTCATGATTTGATGAAAATTACTCCAAATGAGACAGTTCTTCCTGATCCATGTTAGTTATTAATGACACTTGGAATCATCCTCCCAAATCCTTTGATAATTAACTCCTGGTGATTGTGAATAAAATCGGCTTGTGAAAATTAGTAGGAAAGAGAAAATTCCTTCCTCACCCGTCTTCCGATGAATTTCCCATGGAATCATCCACCGGAAAAACAATTGCATTCTCTCTTGGTGCGTTGGAACAGATCGGTTTGTGCAAATTACTCAAAGAACGAAAATCATTCTTTACAAGCACCTCGTGGTAAAGACTCCGGCAATCCAGATTCTCGCCTCCTGAGTTTGTAGAGATTGGTTCATGAAAATTACTAAAAAATCAAACATTTATTACTGATCACTGCATATAATTAGTACCTCATGGAATCATCCTCCAAGACCTTTTAGATACTCTGCTGGTCACTTGGTAGAGACGGGTAGTGTAAATTGCTAAAAATGAGCCCTTCAATACGAATCAGATGTAGCCATTGATGTCTCATGCACGCTTCCTCGAAAAGCCATTCGGATTCTCTCCTGATCCTTTGGTAGAGATGGGTTCATGAAAATTACAAAAATTCAACAGTAATTACTGATCACTGCTAGTCATTAACTCCATCTGGCATGATCCTCCAAAATCCTTTCAGATTTGCTTCTGGTGATTTCTGGTGATAGGTCGAGTCTCGAAAATTCCGAAAAATAATCAATTCTGAACGGCTTCGTGGTAGTCATTCATTCCTCACATAATGAGCCTCCTTTGTACATTCCAATTCGCTCCTGTTGACTTGGAAGAAATCAGTTCCTGAAATATACTCAAAATGAGAAATTCATCTTGGATGTGCGCGACAGATAAATTGGAGAAGAAATCTTCCTGAAAGACCCGAGGAGTCACTTCTCGTCCTATGGTACAGAGCAGTTCGTGAAAATTACTCCAGATGAGAAAGACATGCCTAATCTGGTATCCTGATCTATTTCTCATGGAAACATCCACCAAAACACAAGTCTATTCTCTCTTCAGCATTTGGTGGCGATTGATGGTGAAAATTGCTAAAAATGAGAAAGTTATAACTGTTAAATGCAATAAATCAGTGACAAATGGAATCATCCCCCAAAAGCCTTTCAGATTCGCTTCTTGGGATTTGGTAGCTATCAGTTCATGATTTGATGAAAATTACTCCAAATGAGACAGTTCTTCCTGATCAATGTTAGTAATTAATGACACTTGGAATCATCCTCCCAAATCCTTTGATAATTAACTCCTGGTGATTGTGAATAAAATCAGCTTGTGAAAATTAGTAGGAAAGAGAAAATTCCTTCCTCACCCGTCTTCTGATGAATTTCCCATGGAATCATCCACCGGAAAAAAAATTGCATTCTCTCTTGGTGCGTTGGAACAGATCGGTTTGTGCAAATTACTCAAAGAACGAAAATCATTCTTTACAAGCACCTCGTGGTAAAGACTCCGGCAATCCAGATTCTCGCCTCCTGAGTTTGTAGAGATTGGTTCATGAAAATTACTAAAAAATCAAACATTTATTCCTGATCACTGCATATAATTAGTACCTCATGGAATCATCCTCCAAGACCTTTTAGATACTCTGCTGGTCACTTGGTAGAGACGGGTAGTGTAAATTGCTAAAAATGAGCCCTTCAATACGAATCAGATGTAGCCATTGATGTCTCATGCACGCTTCCTCGAAAAGCCATTCGGATTCTCTCCTGATCCTTTGGTAGAGATGGGTTCATGAAAATTACAAAAATTCAACAGTAATTACTGATCACTGCTAGTCATTAACTCCATCTGGCATGATCCTCCAAAATCCTTTCAGATTTGCTTCTGGTGATTTCTGGTGATAGGTCGAGTCTCGAAAATTCCGAAAAATAATCAATTCTGAACGGCTTCGTGGTAGTCATTCATTCCTCACATAATGAGCCTCCTTTGTACATTCCAATTCGCTCCTGTTGACTTGGAAGAAATCAGTTCCTGAAATATACTCAAAATGAGAAATTCATCTTGGATGTGCGCGACAGATAAATTGGAGAAGAAATCTTCCTGAAAGACCCGAGGAGTCACTTCTCGTCCTATGGTACAGAGCAGTTCGTGAAAATTACTCCAGATGAGAAAGACATGCCTAATCTGGTATCCTGATCTATTTCTCATGGAAACATCCACCAAAACACAAGTCTATTCTCTCTTCAGCATTTGGTGGCGATTGATGGTGAAAATTGCTAAAAATGAGAAAGTTATAACTGTTAAATGCAATAAATCAGTGACAAATGGAATCATCCCCCAAAAGCCTTTCAGATTCGCTTCTTGGGATTTGGTAGCTATCAGTTCATGATTTGATGAAAATTACTCCAAATGAGACAGTTCTTCCTGATCAATGTTAGTAATTAATGACACTTGGAATCATCCTCCCAAATCCTTTGATAATTAACTCCTGGTGATTGTGAATAAAATCAGCTTGTGAAAATTAGTAGGAAAGAGAAAATTCCTTCCTCACCCGTCTTCTGATGAATTTCCCATGGAATCATCCACCGGAAAAACAATTGCATTCTCTCTTGGTGCGTTGGAACAGATCGGTTTGTGCAAATTACTCAAAGAACGAAAATCATTCTTTACAAGCACCTCGTGGTAAAGACTCCGGCAATCCAGATTCTCGCCTCCTGAGTTTGTAGAGATTGGTTCATGAAAATTACTAAAAAATCAAACATTTATTCCTGATCACTGCATATAATTAGTACCTCATGGAATCATCCTCCAAGACCTTTTAGATACTCTGCTGGTCACTTGGTAGAGACGGGTAGTGTAAATTGCTAAAAATGAGACCTTCAATACGAATCAGATGTAGCCATTGATGTCTCATGCACGCTTCCTCGAAAAGCCATTCGGATTCTCTCCTGATCCTTTGGTAGAGATGGGTTCATGAAAATTACAAAAATTCAACAGTAATTACTGATCACTGCTAGTCATTAACTCCATCTGGCATGATCCTCCAAAATCCTTTCAGATTTGCTTCTGGTGATTTCTGGTGATAGGTCGAGTCTCGAAAATTCCGAAAAATAATCAATTCTGAACGGCTTCGTGGTAGTCATTCATTCCTCACATAATGAGCCTCCTTTGTACATTCCAATTCGCTCCTGTTGACTTGGAAGAAATCAGTTCCTGAAATATACTCAAAATGAGAAATTCATCTTGGATGTGCGCGACAGATAAATTGGAGAAGAAATCTTCCTGAAAGACCCGAGGAGTCACTTCTCGTCCTATGGTACAGAGCAGTTCGTGAAAATTACTCCAGATGAGAAAGACATGCCTAATCTGGTATCCTGATCTATTTCTCATGGAAACATCCACCAAAACACAAGTCTATTCTCTCTTCAGCATTTGGTGGCGATTGATGGTGAAAATTGCTAAAAATGAGAAAGTTATAACTGTTAAATGCAATAAATCAGTGACAAATGGAATCATCCCCCAAAAGCCTTTCAGATTCGCTTCTTGGGATTTGGTAGCTATCAGTTCATGATTTGATGAAAATTACTCCAAATGAGACAGTTCTTCCTGATCCATGTTAGTTATTAATGACACTTGGAATCATCCTCCCAAATCCTTTGATAATTAACTCCTGGTGATTGTGAATAAAATCGGCTTGTGAAAATTAGTAGGAAAGAGAAAATTCCTTCCTCACCCGTCTTCCGATGAATTTCCCATGGAATCATCCACCGGAAAAACAATTGCATTCTCTCTTGGTGCGTTGGAACAGATCGGTTTGTGCAAATTACTCAAAGAACGAAAATCATTCTTTACAAGCACCTCGTGGTAAAGACTCCGGCAATCCAGATTCTCGCCTCCTGAGTTTGTAGAGATTGGTTCATGAAAATTACTAAAAAATCAAACATTTATTACTGATCACTGCATATAATTAGTACCTCATGGAATCATCCTCCAAGACCTTTTAGATACTCTGCTGGTCACTTGGTAGAGACGGGTAGTGTAAATTGCTAAAAATGAGCCCTTCAATACGAATCAGATGTAGCCATTGATGTCTCATGCACGCTTCCTCGAAAAGCCATTCGGATTCTCTCCTGATCCTTTGGTAGAGATGGGTTCATGAAAATTACAAAAATTCAACAGTAATTACTGATCACTGCTAGTCATTAACTCCATCTGGCATGATCCTCCAAAATCCTTTCAGATTTGCTTCTGGTGATTTCTGGTGATAGGTCGAGTCTCGAAAATTCCGAAAAATAATCAATTCTGAACGGCTTCGTGGTAGTCATTCATTCCTCACATAATGAGCCTCCTTTGTACATTCCAATTCGCTCCTGTTGACTTGGAAGAAATCAGTTCCTGAAATATACTCAAAATGAGAAATTCATCTTGGATGTGCGCGACAGATAAATTGGAGAAGAAATCTTCCTGAAAGACCCGAGGAGTCACTTCTCGTCCTATGGTACAGAGCAGTTCGTGAAAATTATTCCAGATGAGAAAGACATGCCTAATCTGGTATCCTGATCTATTTCTCATGGAAACATCCACCAAAACACAAGTCTATTCTCTCTTCAGCATTTGGTGGCGATTGATCGTGAAAATTGCTAAAAATGAGAAAGTTATAACTGTTAAATGCAATAAATCAGTGACAAATGGAATCATCCCCCAAAAGCCTTTCAGATTCGCTTCTTGGGATTTGGTAGCTATCAGTTCATGATTTGATGAAAATTACTCCAAATGAGACAGTTCTTCCTGATCAATGTTAGTAATTAATGACACTTGGAATCATCCTCCCAAATCCTTTGATAATTAACTCCTGGTGATTGTGAATAAAATCGGCTTGTGAAAATTAGTAGGAAAGAGAAAATTCCTTCCTCACCCATCTTCCGATGTATTTCCCATGGAATCATCCACCGGAAAAACAATTGCATTCTCTCTTGGTGCGTTGGAACAGATCGGTTTGTGCAAATTACTCAAAGAACGAAAATCATTCTTTACAAGCACCTCGTGGTAAAGACTCCGGCAATCCAGATTCTCGCCTCCTGAGTTTGTAGAGATTGGTTCATGAAAATTACTAAAAAATCAAACATTTATTCCTGATCACTGCATATAATTAGTACCTCATGGAATCATCCTCCAAGACCTTTTATATACTCTGCTGGTCACTTGGTAGAGACGGGTAGTGTAAATTGCTAAAAATGAGCCCTTCAATACGAATCAGATGTAGCCATTGATGTCTCATGCACGCTTCCTCGAAAAGCCATTCGGATTCTCTCCTGATCCTTTGGTAGAGATGGGTTCATGAAAATTACAAAAATTCAACAGTAATTACTGATCACTGCTAGTCATTAACTCCATCTGGCATGATCCTCCAAAATCCTTTCAGATTTGCTTCTGGTGATTTCTGGTGATAGGTCGAGTCTCGAAAATTCCAAAAAATAATCAATTCTGAACGGCTTCGTGGTAGTCATTCATTCCTCACATAATGAGCCTCCTTTGTACATTCCAATTCGCTCCTGTTGACTTGGAAGAAATCAGTTCCTGAAATATACTCAAAATGAGAAATTCATCTTGGATGTGCGCGACAGATAAATTGGAGACGAAATCTTCCTGAAAGACCCGAGGAGTCACTTCTCGTCCTATGGTACAGAGCAGTTCGTGAAAATTATTCCAGATGAGAAAGACATGCCTAATCTGGTATCCTGATCTATTTCTCATGGAAACATCCACCAAAACACAAGTCTATTCTCTCTTCAGCATTTGGTGGCGATTGATCGTGAAAATTGCTAAAAATGAGAAAGTTATAACTGTTAAATGCAATAAATCAGTGACAAATGGAATCATCCCCCAAAAGCCTTTCAGATTCGCTTCTTGGGATTTGGTAGCTATCAGTTCATGATTTGATGAAAATTACTCCAAATGAGACAGTTCTTCCTGATCAATGTTAGTAATTAATGACACTTGGAATCATCCTCCCAAATCCTTTGATAATTAACTCCTGGTGATTGTGAATAAAATCGGCTTGTGAAAATTAGTAGGAAAGAGAAAATTCCTTCCTCACCCGTCTTCCGATGTATTTCCCATGGAATCATCCACCGGAAAAACAATTGCATTCTCTCTTGGTGCGTTGAAACAGATCGGTTTGTGCAAATTACTCAAAGAACGAAAATCATTCTTTACAAGCACCTCGTGGTAAAGACTCCGGCAATCCAGATTCTCGCCTCCTGAGTTTGTAGAGATTGGTTCATGAAAATTACTAAAAAATCAAACATTTATTACTGATCACTGCATATAATTAGTACCTCATGGAATCATCCTCCAAGACCTTTTAGATACTCTGCTGGTCACTTGGTAGAGACGGGTAGTGTAAATTGCTAAAAATGAGCCCTTCAATACGAATCAGATGTAGCCATTGATGTCTCATGCACGCTTCCTCGAAAAGCCATTCGGATTCTCTCCTGATCCTTTGGTAGAGATGGGTTCATGAAAATTACAAAAATTCAACAGTAATTACTGATCACTGCTAGTCATTAACTCCATCTGGCATGATCCTCCAAAATCCTTTCAGATTTGCTTCTGGTGATTTCTGGTGATAGGTCGAGTCTCGAAAATTCCGAAAAATAATCAATTCTGAACGGCTTCGTGGTAGTCATTCATTCCTCACATAATGAGCCTCCTTTGTACATTCCAATTCGCTCCTGTTGACTTGGAAGAAATCAGTTCCTGAAATATACTCAAAATGAGAAATTCATCTTGGATGTGCGCGACAGATAAATTGGAGAAGAAATCTTCCTGAAAGACCCGAGGAGTCACTTCTCGTCCTATGGTACAGAGCAGTTCGTGAAAATTACTCCAGATGAGAAAGACATGCCTAATCTGGTATCCTGATCTATTTCTCATGGAAACATCCACCAAAACACAAGTCTATTCTCTCTTCAGCATTTGGTGGCGATTGATGGTGAAAATTGCTAAAAATGAGAAAGTTATAACTGTTAAATGCAATAAATCAGTGACAAATGGAATCATCCCCCAAAAGCCTTTCAGATTCGCTTCTTGGGATTTGGTAGCTATCAGTTCATGATTTGATGAAAATTACTCCAAATGAGACAGTTCTTCCTGATCCATGTTAGTTATTAATGACACTTGGAATCATCCTCCCAAATCCTTTGATAATTAACTCCTGGTGATTGTGAATAAAATCGGCTTGTGAAAATTAGTAGGAAAGAGAAAATTCCTTCCTCACCCGTCTTCCGATGAATTTCCCATGGAATCATCCACCGGAAAAACAATTGCATTCTCTCTTGGTGCGTTGGAACAGATCGGTTTGTGCAAATTACTCAAAGAACGAAAATCATTCTTTACAAGCACCTCGTGGTAAAGACTCCGGCAATCCAGATTCTCGCCTCCTGAGTTTGTAGAGATTGGTTCATGAAAATTACTAAAAAATCAAACATTTATTACTGATCACTGCATATAATTAGTACCTCATGGAATCATCCTCCAAGACCTTTTAGATACTCTGCTGGTCACTTGGTAGAGACGGGTAGTGTAAATTGCTAAAAATGAGCCCTTCAATACGAATCAGATGTAGCCATTGATGTCTCATGCACGCTTCCTCGAAAAGCCATTCGGATTCTCTCCTGATCCTTTGGTAGAGATGGGTTCATGAAAATTACAAAAATTCAACAGTAATTACTGATCACTGCTAGTCATTAACTCCATCTGGCATGATCCTCCAAAATCCTTTCAGATTTGCTTCTGGTGATTTCTGGTGATAGGTCGAGTCTCGAAAATTCCGAAAAATAATCAATTCTGAACGGCTTCGTGGTAGTCATTCATTCCTCACATAATGAGCCTCCTTTGTACATTCCAATTCGCTCCTGTTGACTTGGAAGAAATCAGTTCCTGAAATATACTCAAAATGAGAAATTCATCTTGGATGTGCGCGACAGATAAATTGGAGAAGAAATCTTCCTGAAAGACCCGAGGAGTCACTTCTCGTCCTATGGTACAGAGCAGTTCGTGAAAATTACTCCAGATGAGAAAGACATGCCTAATCTGGTATCCTGATCTATTTCTCATGGAAACATCCACCAAAACACAAGTCTATTCTCTCTTCAGCATTTGGTGGCGATTGATGGTGAAAATTGCTAAAAATGAGAAAGTTATAACTGTTAAATGCAATAAATCAGTGACAAATGGAATCATCCCCCAAAAGCCTTTCAGATTCGCTTCTTGGGATTTGGTAGCTATCAGTTCATGATTTGATGAAAATTACTCCAAATGAGACAGTTCTTCCTGATCAATGTTAGTAATTAATGACACTTGGAATCATCCTCCCAAATCCTTTGATAATTAACTCCTGGTGATTGTGAATAAAATCGGCTTGTGAAAATTAGTAGGAAAGAGAAAATTCCTTCCTCACCCGTCTTCTGATGAATTTCCCATGGAATCATCCACCGGAAAAACAATTGCATTCTCTCTTGGTGCGTTGGAACAGATCGGTTTGTGCAAATTACTCAAAGAATGAAAATCATTCTTTACAAGCACCTCGTGGTAAAGACTCCGGCAATCCAGATTCTCGCCTCCTGAGTTTGTAGAGATTGGTTCATGAAAATTACTAAAAAATCAAACATTTATTACTGATCACTGCATATAATTAGTACCTCATGGAATCATCCTCCAAGACCTTTTAGATACTCTGCTGGTCACTTGGTAGAGACGGGTAGTGTAAATTGCTAAAAATGAGACCTTCAATACGAATCAGATGTAGCCATTGATGTCTCATGCACGCTTCCTCGAAAAGCCATTCGGATTCTCTCCTGATCCTTTGGTAGAGATGGGTTCATGAAAATTACAAAAATTCAACAGTAATTACTGATCACTGCTAGTCATTAACTCCATCTGGCATGATCCTCCAAAATCCTTTCAGATTTGCTTCTGGTGATTTCTGGTGATAGGTCGAGTCTCGAAAATTCCGAAAAATAATCAATTCTGAACGGCTTCGTGGTAGTCATTCATTCCTCACATAATGAGCCTCCTTTGTACATTCCAATTCGCTCCTGTTGACTTGGAAGAAATCAGTTCCTGAAATATACTCAAAATGAGAAATTCATCTTGGATGTGCGCGACAGATAAATTGGAGAAGAAATCTTCCTGAAAGACCCGAGGAGTCACTTCTCGTCCTATGGTACAGAGCAGTTCGTGAAAATTATTCCAGATGAGAAAGACATGCCTAATCTGGTATCCTGATCTATTTCTCATGGAAACATCCACCAAAACACAAGTCTATTCTCTCTTCAGCATTTGGTGGCGATTGATCGTGAAAATTGCTAAAAATGAGAAAGTTATAACTGTTAAATGCAATAAATCAGTGACAAATGGAATCATCCCCCAAAAGCCTTTCAGATTCGCTTCTTGGGATTTGGTAGCTATCAGTTCATGATTTGATGAAAATTACTCCAAATGAGACAGTTCTTCCTGATCAATGTTAGTAATTAATGACACTTGGAATCATCCTCCCAAATCCTTTGATAATTAACTCCTGGTGATTGTGAATAAAATCGGCTTGTGAAAATTAGTAGGAAAGAGAAAATTCCTTCCTCACCCGTCTTCCGATGAATTTCCCATGGAATCATCCACCGGAAAAACAATTGCATTCTCTCTTGGTGCGTTGGAACAGATCGGTTTGTGCAAATTACTCAAAGAACGAAAATCATTCTTTACAAGCACCTCGTGGTAAAGACTCCGGCAATCCAGATTCTCGCCTCCTGAGTTTGTAGAGATTGGTTCATGAAAATTACTAAAAAATCAAACATTTATTCCTGATCACTGCATATAATTAGTACCTCATGGAATCATCCTCCAAGACCTTTTAGATACGCTGCTGGTCACTTGGTAGAGACGGGTAGTGTAAATTGCTAAAAATGAGCCCTTCAATACGAATCAGATGTAGCCATTGATGTCTCATGCACGCTTCCTCGAAAAGCCATTCGGATTCTCTCCTGATCCTTTGGTAGAGATGGGTTCATGAAAATTACAAAAATTCAACAGTAATTACTGATCACTGCTAGTCATTAACTCCATCTGGCATGATCCTCCAAAATCCTTTCAGATTTGCTTCTGGTGATTTCTGGTGATAGGTCGAGTCTCGAAAATTCCGAAAAATAATCAATTCTGAACGGCTTCGTGGTAGTCATTCATTCCTCACATAATGAGCCTCCTTTGTACATTCCAATTCGCTCCTGTTGACTTGGAAGAAATCAGTTCCTGAAATATACTCAAAATGAGAAATTCATCTTGGATGTGCGCGACAGATAAATTGGAGAAGAAATCTTCCTGAAAGACCCGAGGAGTCACTTCTCGTCCTATGGTACAGAGCAGTTCGTGAAAATTACTCCAGATGAGAAAGACATGCCTAATCTGGTATCCTGATCTATTTCTCATGGAAACATCCACCAAAACACAAGTCTATTCTCTCTTCAGCATTTGGTGGCGATTGATCGTGAAAATTGCTAAAAATGAGAAAGTTATAACTGTTAAATGCAATAAATCAGTGACAAATGGAATCATCCCCCAAAAGCCTTTCAGATTCGCTTCTTGGGATTTGGTAGCTATCAGTTCATGATTTGATGAAAATTACTCCAAATGAGACAGTTCTTCCTGATCAATGTTAGTAATTAATGACACTTGGAATCATCCTCCCAAATCCTTTGATAATTAACTCCTGGTGATTGTGAATAAAATCGGCTTGTGAAAATTAGTAGGAAAGAGAAAATTCCTTCCTCACCCGTCTTCCGATGAATTTCCCATGGAATCATCCACCGGAAAAACAATTGCATTCTCTCTTGGTGCGTTGGAACAGATCGGTTTGTGCAAATTACTCAAAGAACGAAAATCATTCTTTACAAGCACCTCGTGGTAAAGACTCCGGCAATCCAGATTCTCGCCTCCTGAGTTTGTAGAGATTGGTTCATGAAAATTACTAAAAAATCAAACATTTATTCCTGATCACTGCATATAATTAGTACCTCATGGAATCATCCTCCAAGACCTTTTAGATACGCTGCTGGTCACTTGGTAGAGACGGGTAGTGTAAATTGCTAAAAATGAGCCCTTCAATACGAATCAGATGTAGCCATTGATGTCTCATGCACGCTTCCTCGAAAAGCCATTCGGATTCTCTCCTGATCCTTTGGTAGAGATGGGTTCATGAAAATTACAAAAATTCAACAGTAATTACTGATCACTGCTAGTCATTAACTCCATCTGGCATGATCCTCCAAAATCCTTTCAGATTTGCTTCTGGTGATTTCTGGTGATAGGTCGAGTCTCGAAAATTCCGAAAAATAATCAATTCTGAACGGCTTCGTGGTAGTCATTCATTCCTCACATAATGAGCCTCCTTTGTACATTCCAATTCGCTCCTGTTGACTTGGAAGAAATCAGTTCCTGAAATATACTCAAAATGAGAAATTCATCTTGGATGTGCGCGACAGATAAATTGGAGAAGAAATCTTCCTGAAAGACCCGAGGAGTCACTTCTCGTCCTATGGTACAGAGCAGTTCGTGAAAATTACTCCAGATGAGAAAGACATGCCTAATCTGGTATCCTGATCTATTTCTCATGGAAACATCCACCAAAACACAAGTCTATTCTCTCTTCAGCATTTGGTGGCGATTGATCGTGAAAATTGCTAAAAATGAGAAAGTTATAACTGTTAAATGCAATAAATCAGTGACAAATGGAATCATCCCCCAAAAGCCTTTCAGATTCGCTTCTTGGGATTTGGTAGCTATCAGTTCATGATTTGATGAAAATTACTCCAAATGAGACAGTTCTTCCTGATCAATGTTAGTAATTAATGACACTTGGAATCATCCTCCCAAATCCTTTGATAATTAACTCCTGGTGATTGTGAATAAAATCGGCTTGTGAAAATTAGTAGGAAAGAGAAAATTCCTTCCTCACCCGTCTTCCGATGAATTTCCCATGGAATCATCCACCGGAAAAACAATTGCATTCTCTCTTGGTGCGTTGGAACAGATCGGTTTGTGCAAATTACTCAAAGAACGAAAATCATTCTTTACAAGCACCTCGTGGTAAAGACTCCGGCAATCCAGATTCTCGCCTCCTGAGTTTGTAGAGATTGGTTCATGAAAATTACTAAAAAATCAAACATTTATTACTGATCACTGCATATAATTAGTACCTCATGGAATCATCCTCCAAGACCTTTTAGATACTCTGCTGGTCACTTGGTAGAGACGGGTAGTGTAAATTGCTAAAAATGAGCCCTTCAATACGAATCAGATGTAGCCATTGATGTCTCATGCACGCTTCCTCGAAAAGCCATTCGGATTCTCTCCTGATCCTTTGGTAGAGATGGGTTCATGAAAATTACAAAAATTCAACAGTAATTACTGATCACTGCTAGTCATTAACTCCATCTGGCATGATCCTCCAAAATCCTTTCAGATTTGCTTCTGGTGATTTCTGGTGATAGGTCGAGTCTCGAAAATTCCGAAAAATAATCAATTCTGAACGGCTTCGTGGTAGTCATTCATTCCTCACATAATGAGCCTCCTTTGTACATTCCAATTCGCTCCTGTTGACTTGGAAGAAATCAGTTCCTGAAATATACTCAAAATGAGAAATTCATCTTGGATGTGCGCGACAGATAAATTGGAGAAGAAATCTTCCTGAAAGACCCGAGGAGTCACTTCTCGTCCTATGGTACAGAGCAGTTCGTGAAAATTATTCCAGATGAGAAAGACATGCCTAATCTGGTATCCTGATCTATTTCTCATGGAAACATCCACCAAAACACAAGTCTATTCTCTCTTCAGCATTTGGTGGCGATTGATCGTGAAAATTGCTAAAAATGAGAAAGTTATAACTGTTAAATGCAATAAATCAGTGACAAATGGAATCATCCCCCAAAAGCCTTTCAGATTCGCTTCTTGGGATTTGGTAGCTATCAGTTCATGATTTGATGAAAATTACTCCAAATGAGACAGTTCTTCCTGATCAATGTTAGTAATTAATGACACTTGGAATCATCCTCCCAAATCCTTTGATAATTAACTCCTGGTGATTGTGAATAAAATCGGCTTGTGAAAATTAGTAGGAAAGAGAAAATTCCTTCCTCACCCGTCTTCTGATGAATTTCCCATGGAATCATCCACCGGAAAAACAATTGCATTCTCTCTTGGTGCGTTGGAACAGATCGGTTTGTGCAAATTACTCAAAGAACGAAAATCATTCTTTACAAGCACCTCGTGGTAAAGACTCCGGCAATCCAGATTCTCTCCTCCTGAGTTTGTAGAGATCAGTTCATGAAAATTACTAAAAAATCAAACATTTATTACTGATCACTGCATATAATTAGTACCTCATGGAATCATCCTCCAAGACCTTTTAGATACTCTGCTGGTCACTTGGAAGAGACGGGTAGTGTAAATTGCTAAAAATGAGCCCTTCAATACGAATCAGATGTAGCCATTGATGTCTCATGCACGCTTCCTCGAAAAGCCATTCGGATTCTCTCCTGATCCTTTGGTAGAGATGGGTTCATGAAAATTACAAAAATTCAACAGTAATTACTGATCACTGCTAGTCATTAACTCCATCTGGCATGATCCTCCAAAATCCTTTCAGATTTGCTTCTGGTGATTTCTGGTGATAGATCGAGACTCGAAAATTCCGAAAAATAATCAATTCTGAACGGCTTCGTGGTAGTCATTCATTCCTCACATAATGAGCCTCCTTTGTACATTCCAATTCGCTCCTGTTGACTTGGAAGAAATCAGTTCCTGAAATATACTCAAAATGAGAAATTCATCTTGGATGTGCGCGACAGATAAATTGGAGAAGAAATCTTCCTGAAAGACCCGAGGAGTCACTTCTCGTCCTATGGTACAGAGCAGTTCGTGAAAATTATTCCAGATGAGAAAGACATGCCTAATCTGGTATCCTGATCTATTTCTCATGGAAACATCCACCAAAACACAAGTCTATTCTCTGTTCAGCATTTGGTGGCGATTGATCGTGAAAATTGCTAAAAATGAGAAAGTTATAACTGTTAAATGCAATAAATCAGTGACAAATGGAATCATCCCCCAAAAGCCTTTCAGATTCGCTTCTTGGGATTTGGTAGCTATCAGTTCATGATTTGATGAAAATTACTCCAAATGAGACAGTTCTTCCTGATCAATGTTAGTAATTAATGACACTTGGAATCATCCTCCCAAATCCTTTGATAATTAACTCCTGGTGATTGTGAATAAAATCGGCTTGTGAAAATTAGTAGGAAAGAGAAAATTCCTTCCTCACCCGTCTTCTGATGAATTTCCCATGGAATCATCCACCGGAAAAACAATTGCATTCTCTCTTGGTGCGTTGGAACAGATCGGTTTGTGCAAATTACTCAAAGAACGAAAATCATTCTTTACAAGCACCTCGTGGTAAAGACTCCGGCAATCCAGATTCTCTCCTCCTGAGTTTGTAGAGATCGGTTCATGAAAATTACTAAAAAATCAAACATTTATTACTGATCACTGCATATAATTAGTACCTCATGGAATCATCCTCCAAGACCTTTTAGATACTCTGCTGGTCACTTGGAAGAGACGGGTAGTGTAAATTGCTAAAAATGAGCCCTTCAATACGAATCAGATGTAGCCATTGATGTCTCATGCACGCTTCCTCGAAAAGCCATTCGGATTCTCTCCTGATCCTTTGGTAGAGATGGGTTCATGAAAATTACAAAAATTCAACAGTAATTACTGATCACTGCTAGTCATTAACTCCATCTGGCATGATCCTCCAAAATCCTTTCAGATTTGCTTCTGGTGATTTCTGGTGATAGGTCGAGTCTCAAAAATTCCGAAAAATAATCAATTCTGAACGGCTTCGTGGTAGTCATTCATTCCTCACATAATGAGCCTCCTTTGTACATTCCAATTCGCTCCTGTTGACTTGGAAGAAATCAGTTCCTGAAATATACTCAAAATGAGAAATTCATCTTGGATGTGCGCGACAGATAAATTGGAGAAGAAATCTTCCTGAAAGACCCGAGGAGTCACTTCTCGTCCTATGGTACAGAGCAGTTCGTGAAAATTATTCCAGATGAGAAAGACATGCCTAATCTGGTATCCTGATCTATTTCTCATGGAAACATCCACCAAAACACAAGTCTATTCTCTCTTCAGCATTTGGTGGCGATTGATCGTGAAAATTGCTAAAAATGAGAAAGTTATAACTGTTAAATGCAATAAATCAGTGACAAATGGAATCATCCCCCAAAAGCCTTTCAGATTCGCTTCTTGGGATTTGGTAGCTATCAGTTCATGATTTGATGAAAATTACTCCAAATGAGACAGTTCTTCCTGATCAATGTTAGTAATTAATGACACTTGGAATCATCCTCCCAAATCCTTTGATAATTAACTCCTGGTGATTGTGAATAAAATCGGCTTGTGAAAATTAGTAGGAAAGAGAAAATTCCTTCCTCACCCGTCTTCCGATGAATTTCCCATGGAATCATCCACCGGAAAAACAATTGCATTCTCTCTTGGTGCGTTGGAACAGATCGGTTTGTGCAAATTACTCAAAGAACGAAAATCATTCTTTACAAGCACCTCGTGGTAAAGACTCCGGCAATCCAGATTCTCGCCTCCTGAGTTTGTAGAGATCGCTTCATGAAAATTACTAAAAAATCAAACATTTATTACTGATCACTGCATATAATTAGTACCTCATGGAATCATCCTCCAAGACCTTTTAGATACTCTGCTGGTCACTTGGTAGAGACGGGTAGTGTAAATTGCTAAAAATGAGACCTTCAATACGAATCAGATGTAGCCATTGATGTCTCATGCACGCTTCCTCGAAAAGCCATTCGGATTCTCTCCTGATCCTTTGGTAGAGATGGGTTCATGAAAATTACAAAAATTCAACAGTAATTACTGATCACTGCTAGTCATTAACTCCATCTGGCATGATCCTCCAAAATCCTTTCAGATTTGCTTCTGGTGATTTCTGGTGATAGGTCGAGTCTCGAAAATTCCGAAAAATAATCAATTCTGAACGGCTTCGTGGTAGTCATTCATTCCTCACATAATGAGCCTCCTTTGTACATTCCAATTCGCTCCTGTTGACTTGGAAGAAATCAGTTCCTGAAATATACTCAAAATGAGAAATTCATCTTGGATGTGCGCGACAGATAAATTGGAGAAGAAATCTTCCTGAAAGACCCGAGGAGTCACTTCTCGTCCTATGGTACAGAGCAGTTCGTGAAAATTACTCCAGATGAGAAAGACATGCCTAATCTGGTATCCTGATCTATTTCTCATGGAAACATCCACCAAAACACAAGTCTATTCTCTCTTCAGCATTTGGTGGCGATTGATCGTGAAAATTGCTAAAAATGAGAAAGTTATAACTGTTAAATGCAATAAATCAGTGACAAATGGAATCATCCCCCAAAAGCCTTTCAGATTCGCTTCTTGGGATTTGGTAGCTATCAGTTCATGATTTGATGAAAATTACTCCAAATGAGACAGTTCTTCCTGATCAATGTTAGTAATTAATGACACTTGGAATCATCCTCCCAAATCCTTTGATAATTAACTCCTGGTGATTGTGAATAAAATCGGCTTGTGAAAATTAGTAGGAAAGAGAAAATTCCTTCCTCACCCGTCTTCTGATGAATTTCCCATGGAATCATCCACCGGAAAAACAATTGCATTCTCTCTTGGTGCGTTGGAACAGATCGGTTTGTGCAAATTACTCAAAGAACGAAAATCATTCTTTACAAGCACCTCGTGGTAAAGACTCCGGCAATCCAGATTCTCGCCTCCTGAGTTTGTAGAGATTGGTTCATGAAAATTACTAAAAAATCAAACATTTATTACTGATCACTGCATATAATTAGTACCTCATGGAATCATCCTCCAAGACCTTTTAGATACTCTGCTGGTCACTTGGTAGAGACGGGTAGTGTAAATTGCTAAAAATGAGCCCTTCAATACGAATCAGATGTAGCCATTGATGTCTCATGCACACTTCCTCGAAAAGCCATTCGGATTCTCTCCTGATCCTTTGGTAGAGATGCGTTCATGAAAATTACAAAAATTCAACAGTAATTACTGATCACTGCTAGTCATTAACTCCATCTGGCATGATCCTCCAAAAACCTTTCAGATTTGCTTCTGGTGATTTCTGGTGATAGGTCGAGTCTCGAAAATTCCAAAAAATAATCAATTCTGAACGGCTTCGTGGTAGTCATTCATTCCTCACATAATGAGCCTCCTTTGTACATTCCAATTCGCTCCTGTTGACTTGGAAGAAATCAGTTCCTGAAATATACTCAAAATGAGAAATTCATCTTGGATGTGCGCGACAGATAAATTGGAGAAGAAATCTTCCTGAAAGACCCGAGGAGTCACTTCTCGTCCTATGGTACAGAGCAGTTCGTGAAAATTACTCCAGATGAGAAAGACATGCCTAATCTGGTATCCTGATCTATTTCTCATGGAAACATCCACCAAAACACAAGTCTATTCTCTCTTCAGCATTTGGTGGCGATTGATCGTGAAAATTGCTAAAAATGAGAAAGTTATAACTGTTAAATGCAATAAATCACTGACAAATGGAATCATCCCCCAAAAGCCTTTCAGATTCGCTTCTTGGGATTTGGTAGCTATCAGTTCATGATTTGATGAAAATTACTCCAAATGAGACAGTTCTTCCTGATCAATGTTAGTAATTAATGACACTTGGAATCATCCTCCCAAATCCTTTGATAATTAACTCCTGGTGATTGTGAATAAAATCGGCTTGTGAAAATTAGTAGGAAAGAGAAAATTCCTTCCTCACCCGTCTTCTGATGAATTTCCCATGGAATCATCCACCGGAAAAACAATTGCATTCTCTCTTGGTGCGTTGGAACAGATCGGTTTGTGCAAATTACTGAAAGAACGAAAATCATTCTTTACAAGCACCTCGTGGTAAAGACTCCGGCAATCCAGATTCTCGCCTCCTGAGTTTGTAGAGATTGGTTCATGAAAATTACTAAAAAATCAAACATTTATTACTGATCACTGCATATAATTAGTACCTCATGGAATCATCCTCCAAGACCTTTTAGATACTCTGCTGGTCACTTGGTAGAGACGGGTAGTGTAAATTGCTAAAAATGAGACCTTCAATACGAATCAGATGTAGCCATTGATGTCTCATGCACGCTTCCTCGAAAAGCCATTCGGATTCTCTCCTGATCCTTTGGTAGAGATGGGTTCATGAAAATTACAAAAATTCAACAGTAATTACTGATCACTGCTAGTCATTAACTCCATCTGGCATGATCCTCCAAAATCCTTTCAGATTTGCTTCTGGTGATTTCTGGTGATAGGTCGAGTCTCGAAAATTCCGAAAAATAATCAATTCTGAACGGCTTCGTGGTAGTCATTCATTCCTCACATAATGAGCCTCCTTTGTACATTCCAATTCGCTCCTGTGGACTTGGAAGAAATCAGTTCCTGAAATATACTCAAAATGAGAAATTCATCTTGGATGTGCGCGACAGATAAATTGGAGAAGAAATCTTCCTGAAAGACCCGAGGAGTCACTTCTCGTCCTATGGTACAGAGCAGTTCGTGAAAATTACTCCAGATGAGAAAGACATGCCTAATCTGGTATCCTGATCTATTTCTCATGGAAACATCCACCAAAACACAAGTCTATTCTCTCTTCAGCATTTGGTGGCGATTGATCGTGAAAATTGCTAAAAATGAGAAAGTTATAACTGTTAAATGCAATAAATCAGTGACAAATGGAATCATCCCGCAAAAGCCTTTAAGATTCGCTTCTTGGGATTTGGTAGCTATCAGTTCATGATTTGATGAAAATTACTCCAAATGAGACAGTTCTTCCTGATCAATGTTAGTTATTAATGACACTTGGAATCATCCTCCCAAATCCTTTGATAATTAACTCCTGGTGATTGTGAATAAAATCGGCTTGTGAAAATTAGTAGGAAAGAGAAAATCCCTTCCTCACCCGTCTTCTGATGAATTTCCCATGGAATCATCCACCGGAAAAACAATTGCATTCTCTCTTGGTGCGTTGGAACAGATCGGTTTGTGCAAATTACTGAAAGAACGAAAATCATTCTTTACAAGCACCTCGTGGTAAAGACTCCGGCAATCCAGATTCTCGCCTCCTGAGTTTGTAGAGATTGGTTCATGAAAATTACTAAAAAATCAAACATTTATTACTGATCACTGCATATAATTAGTACCTCATGGAATCATCCTCCAAGACCTTTTAGATACTCTGCTGGTCACTTGGTAGAGACGGGTAGTGTAAATTGCTAAAAATGAGCCCTTCAATACGAATCAGATGTAGCCATTGATGTCTCATGCACGCTTCCTCGAAAAGCCATTCGGATTCTCTCCTGATCCTTTGGTAGAGATGGGTTCATGAAAATTACAAAAATTCAACAGTAATTACTGATCACTGCTAGTCATTAACTCCATCTGGCATGATCCTCCAAAATCCTTTCAGATTTGCTTCTGGTGATTTCTGGTGATAGGTCGAGTCTCGAAAATTCCGAAAAATAATCAATTCTGAACGGCTTCGTGGTAGTCATTCATTCCTCACATAATGAGCCTCCTTTGTACATTCCAATTCGCTCCTGTTGACTTGGAAGAAATCAGTTCCTGAAATATACTCAAAATGAGAAATTCAGCTTGGATGTGCGCGACAGATAAATTGGAGAAGAAATCTTCCTGAAAGACCCGAGGAGTCACTTCTCGTCCTATGGTACAGAGCAGTTCGTGAAAATTACTCCAGATGAGAAAGACATGCCTAATCTGGTATCCTGATCTATTTCTCATGGAAACATCCACCAGAACACAAGTCTATTCTCTCTTCAGCATTTGGTGGCGATTGATGGTGAAAATTGCTAAAAATGAGAAAGTTATAACTGTTAAATGCAATAAATCAGTGACAAATGGAATCATCCCCCAAAAGCCTTTCAGATTCGCTTCTTGGGATTTGGTAGCTATCAGTTCATGATTTGATGAAAATTACTCCAAATGAGACAGTTCTTCCTGATCAATGTTAGTTATTAATGACACTTGGAATCATCCTCCCAAATCCTTTGATAATTAACTCCTGGTGATTGTGAATAAAATCGGCTTGTGAAAATTAGTAGGAAAGAGAAAATTCCTTCCTCACCCGTCTTCTGATGAATTTCCCATGGAATCATCCACCGGAAAAACAATTGCATTCTCTCTTGGTGCGTTGGAACAGATCGGTTTGTGCAAATTACTCAAAGAACGAAAATCATTCTTTACAAGCACCTCGTGGTAAAGACTCCGGCAATCCAGATTCTCGCCTCCTGAGTTTGTAGAGATTGGTTCATGAAAATTACTAAAAAATCAAACATTTATTACTGATCACTGCATATAATTAGTACCTCATGGAATCATCCTCCAAGACCTTTTAGATACTCTGCTGGTAACTTGGTAGAGACGGGTAGTGTAAATTGCTAAAAATGAGACCTTCAATACGAATCAGATGTAGCCATTGATGTCTCATGCACGCTTCCTCGAAAAGCCATTCGGATTCTCTCCTGATCCTTTGGTAGAGATGGGTTCATGAAAATTACAAAAATTCAACAGTAATTACTGATCACTGCTAGTCATTAACTCCATCTGGCATGATCCTCCAAAATCCTTTCAGATTTGCTTCTGGTGATTTCTGGTGATAGGTCGAGTCTCGAAAATTCCGAAAAATAATCAATTCTGAACGGCTTCGTGGTAGTCATTCATTCCTCACATAATGAGCCTCCTTTGTACATTCCAATTCGCTCCTGTTGACTTGGAAGAAATCAGTTCCTGAAATATACTCAAAATGAGAAATTCATCTTGGATGTGCGCGACAGATAAATTGGAGAAGAAATCTTCCTGAAAGACCCGAGGAGTCACTTCTCGTCCTATGGTACAGAGCAGTTCGTGAAAATTACTCCAGATGAGAAAGACATGCCTAATCTGGTATCCTGATCTATTTCTCATGGAAACATCCACCAAAACACAAGTCTATTCTCTCTTCAGCATTTGGTGGCGATTGATCGTGAAAATTGCTAAAAATGAGAAAGTTATAACTGTTAAATGCAATAAATCACTGACAAATGGAATCATCCCCCAAAAGCCTTTCAGATTCGCTTCTTGGGATTTGGTAGCTATCAGTTCATGATTTGATGAAAATTACTCCAAATGAGACAGTTCTTCCTGATCAATGTTAGTAATTAATGACACTTGGAATCATCCTCCCAAATCCTTTGATAATTAACTCCTGGTGATTGTGAATAAAATCGGCTTGTGAAAATTAGTAGGAAAGAGAAAATTCCTTCCTCACCCGTCTTCCGATGAATTTCCCATGGAATCATCCACCGGAAAAACAATTGCATTCTCTCTTGGTGCGTTGGAACAGATCGGTTTGTGCAAATTACTCAAAGAACGAAAATCATTCTTTACAAGCACCTCGTGGTAAAGACTCCGGCAATCCAGATTCTCGCCTCCTGAGTTTGTAGAGATTGGTTCATGAAAATTACTAAAAAATCAAACATTTATTACTGATCACTGCATATAATTAGTACCTCATGGAATCATCCTCCAAGACCTTTTAGATACTCTGCTGGTCACTTGGTAGAGACGGGTAGTGTAAATTGCTAAAAATGAGCCCTTCAATACGAATCAGATGTAGCCATTGATGTCTCATGCACACTTCCTCGAAAAGCCATTCGGATTCTCTCCTGATCCTTTGGTAGAGATGCGTTCATGAAAATTACAAAAATTCAACAGTAATTACTGATCACTGCTAGTCATTAACTCCATCTGGCATGATCCTCCAAAATCCTTTCAGATTTGCTTCTGGTGATTTCTGGTGATAGGTCGAGTCTCGAAAATTCCAAAAAATAATCAATTCTGAACGGCTTCGTGGTAGTCATTCATTCCTCACATAATGAGCCTCCTTTGTACATTCCAATTCGCTCCTGTTGACTTGGAAGAAATCAGTTCCTGAAATATACTCAAAATGAGAAATTCATCTTGGATGTGCGCGACAGATAAATTGGAGAAGAAATCTTCCTGAAAGACCCGAGGAGTCACTTCTCGTCCTATGGTACAGAGCAGTTCGTGAAAATTACTCCAGATGAGAAAGACATGCCTAATCTGGTATCCTGATCTATTTCTCATGGAAACATCCACCAAAACACAAGTCTATTCTCTCTTCAGCATTTGGTGGCGATTGATCGTGAAAATTGCTAAAAATGAGAAAGTTATAACTGTTAAATGCAATAAATCAGTGACAAATGGAATCATCCCCCAAAAGCCTTTCAGATTCGCTTCTTGGGATTTGGTAGCTATCAGTTCATGATTTGATGAAAATTACTCCAAATGAGACAGTTCTTCCTGATCAATGTTAGTAATTAATGACACTTGGAATCATCCTCCCAAATCCTTTGATAATTAACTCCTGGTGATTGTGAATAAAATCGGCTTGTGAAAATTAGTAGGAAAGAGAAAATTCCTTCCTCACCCGTCTTCTGATGAATTTCCCATGGAATCATCCACCGGAAAAACAATTGCATTCTCTCTTGGTGCGTTGGAACAGATCGGTTTGTGCAAATTACTGAAAGAACGAAAATCATTCTTTACAAGCACCTCGTGGTAAAGACTCCGGCAATCCAGATTCTCGCCTCCTGAGTTTGTAGAGATTGGTTCATGAAAATTACTAAAAAATCAAACATTTATTACTGATCACTGCATATAATTAGTACCTCATGGAATCATCCTCCAAGACCTTTTAGATACTCTGCTGGTCACTTGGTAGAGACGGGTAGTGTAAATTGCTAAAAATGAGACCTTCAATACGAATCAGATGTAGCCATTGATGTCTCATGCACGCTTCCTCGAAAAGCCATTCGGATTCTCTCCTGATCCTTTGGTAGAGATGGGTTCATGAAAATTACAAAAATTCAACAGTAATTACTGATCACTGCTAGTCATTAACTCCATCTGGCATGATCCTCCAAAATCCTTTCAGATTTGCTTCTGGTGATTTCTGGTGATAGGTCGAGTCTCGAAAATTCCGAAAAATAATCAATTCTGAACGGCTTCGTGGTAGTCATTCATTCCTCACATAATGAGCCTCCTTTGTACATTCCAATTCGCTCCTGTGGACTTGGAAGAAATCAGTTCCTGAAATATACTCAAAATGAGAAATTCATCTTGGATGTGCGCGACAGATAAATTGGAGAAGAAATCTTCCTGAAAGACCCGAGGAGTCACTTCTCGTCCTATGGTACAGAGCAGTTCGTGAAAATTACTCCAGATGAGAAAGACATGCCTAATCTGGTATCCTGATCTATTTCTCATGGAAACATCCACCAAAACACAAGTCTATTCTCTCTTCAGCATTTGGTGGCGATTGATCGTGAAAATTGCTAAAAATGAGAAAGTTATAACTGTTAAATGCAATAAATCAGTGACAAATGGAATCATCCCGCAAAAGCCTTTAAGATTCGCTTCTTGGGATTTGGTAGCTATCAGTTCATGATTTGATGAAAATTACTCCAAATGAGACAGTTCTTCCTGATCAATGTTAGTTATTAATGACACTTGGAATCATCCTCCCAAATCCTTTGATAATTAACTCCTGGTGATTGTGAATAAAATCGGCTTGTGAAAATTAGTAGGAAAGAGAAAATCCCTTCCTCACCCGTCTTCTGATGAATTTCCCATGGAATCATCCACCGGAAAAACAATTGCATTCTCTCTTGGTGCGTTGGAACAGATCGGTTTGTGCAAATTACTGAAAGAACGAAAATCATTCTTTACAAGCACCTCGTGGTAAAGACTCCGGCAATCCAGATTCTCGCCTCCTGAGTTTGTAGAGATTGGTTCATGAAAATTACTAAAAAATCAAACATTTATTACTGATCACTGCATATAATTAGTACCTCATGGAATCATCCTCCAAGACCTTTTAGATACTCTGCTGGTCACTTGGTAGAGACGGGTAGTGTAAATTGCTAAAAATGAGCCCTTCAATACGAATCAGATGTAGCCATTGATGTCTCATGCACACTTCCTCGAAAAGCCATTCGGATTCTCTCCTGATCCTTTGGTAGAGATGGGTTCATGAAAATTACAAAAATTCAACAGTAATTACTGATCACTGCTAGTCATTAACTCCATCTGGCATGATCCTCCAAAATCCTTTCAGATTTGCTTCTGGTGATTTCTGGTGATAGGTCGAGTCTCGAAAATTCCGAAAAATAATCAATTCTGAACGGCTTCGTGGTAGTCATTCATTCCTCACATAATGAGCCTCCTTTGTACATTCCAATTCGCTCCTGTTGACTTGGAAGAAATCAGTTCCTGAAATATACTCAAAATGAGAAATTCATCTTGGATGTGCGCGACAGATAAATTGGAGAAGAAATCTTCCTGAAAGACCCGAGGAGTCACTTCTCGTCCTATGGTACAGAGCAGTTCGTGAAAATTACTCCAGATGAGAAAGACATGCCTAATCTGGTATCCTGATCTATTTCTCATGGAAACATCCACCAAAACACAAGTCTATTCTCTCTTCAGCATTTGGTGGCGATTGATGGTGAAAATTGCTAAAAATGAGAAAGTTATAACTGTTAAATGCAATAAATCAGTGACAAATGGAATCATCCCCCAAAAGCCTTTCAGATTCGCTTCTTGGGATTTGGTAGCTATCAGTTCATGATTTGATGAAAATTACTCCAAATGAGACAGTTCTTCCTGATCAATGTTAGTTATTAATGACACTTGGAATCATCCTCCCAAATCCTTTGATAATTAACTCCTGGTGATTGTGAATAAAATCGGCTTGTGAAAATTAGTAGGAAAGAGAAAATTCCTTCCTCACCCGTCTTCTGATGAATTTCCCATGGAATCATCCACCGGAAAAACAATTGCATTCTCTCTTGGTGCGTTGGAACAGATCGGTTTGTGCAAATTACTCAAAGAACGAAAATCATTCTTTACAAGCACCTCGTGGTAAAGACTCCGGCAATCCAGATTCTCGCCTCCTGAGTTTGTAGAGATCGCTTCATGAAAATTACTAAAAAATCAAACATTTATTACTGATCACTGCATATAATTAGTACCTCATGGAATCATCCTCCAAGACCTTTTAGATACTCTGCTGGTCACTTGGTAGAGACGGGTAGTGTAAATTGCTAAAAATGAGACCTTCAATACGAATCAGATGTAGCCATTGATGTCTCATGCACGCTTCCTCGAAAAGCCATTCGGATTCTCTCCTGATCCTTTGGTAGAGATGGGTTCATGAAAATTACAAAAATTCAACAGTAATTACTGATCACTGCTAGTCATTAACTCCATCTGGCATGATCCTCCAAAATCCTTTCAGATTTGCTTCTGGTGATTTCTGGTGATAGGTCGAGTCTCGAAAATTCCGAAAAATAATCAATTCTGAACGGCTTCGTGGTAGTCATTCATTCCTCACATAATGAGCCTCCTTTGTACATTCCAATTCGCTCCTGTTGACTTGGAAGAAATCAGTTCCTGAAATATACTCAAAATGAGAAATTCATCTTGGATGTGCGCGACAGATAAATTGGAGAAGAAATCTTCCTGAAAGACCCGAGGAGTCACTTCTCGTCCTATGGTACAGAGCAGTTCGTGAAAATTACTCCAGATGAGAAAGACATGCCTAATCTGGTATCCTGATCTATTTCTCATGGAAACATCCACCAAAACACAAGTCTATTCTCTCTTCAGCATTTGGTGGCGATTGATGGTGAAAATTGCTAAAAATGAGAAAGTTATAACTGTTAAATGCAATAAATCAGTGACAAATGGAATCATCCCCCAAAAGCCTTTCAGATTCGCTTCTTGGGATTTGGTAGCTATCAGTTCATGATTTGATGAAAATTACTCCAAATGAGACAGTTCTTCCTGATCAATGTTAGTTATTAATGACACTTGGAATCATCCTCCCAAATCCTTTGATAATTAACTCCTGGTGATTGTGAATAAAATCGGCTTGTGAAAATTAGTAGGAAAGAGAAAATTCCTTCCTCACCCGTCTTCTGATGAATTTCCCATGGAATCATCCACCGGAAAAACAATTGCATTCTCTCTTGGTGCGTTGGAACAGATCGGTTTGTGCAAATTACTCAAAGAACGAAAATCATTCTTTACAAGCACCTCGTGGTAAAGACTCCGGCAATCCAGATTCTCGCCTCCTGAGTTTGTAGAGATCGCTTCATGAAAATTACTAAAAAATCAAACATTTATTACTGATCACTGCATATAATTAGTACCTCATGGAATCATCCTCCAAGACCTTTTAGATACTCTGCTGGTCACTTGGTAGAGACGGGTAGTGTAAATTGCTAAAAATGAGACCTTCAATACGAATCAGATGTAGCCATTGATGTCTCATGCACGCTTCCTCGAAAAGCCATTCGGATTCTCTCCTGATCCTTTGGTAGAGATGGGTTCATGAAAATTACAAAAATTCAACAGTAATTACTGATCACTGCTAGTCATTAACTCCATCTGGCATGATCCTCCAAAATCCTTTCAGATTTGCTTCTGGTGATTTCTGGTGATAGGTCGAGTCTCGAAAATTCCGAAAAATAATCAATTCTGAACGGCTTCGTGGTAGTCATTCATTCCTCACATAATGAGCCTCCTTTGTACATTCCAATTCGCTCCTGTTGACTTGGAAGAAATCAGTTCCTGAAATATACTCAAAATGAGAAATTCATCTTGGATGTGCGCGACAGATAAATTGGAGAAGAAATCTTCCTGAAAGACCCGAGGAGTCACTTCTCGTCCTATGGTACAGAGCAGTTCGTGAAAATTACTCCAGATGAGAAAGACATGCCTAATCTGGTATCCTGATCTATTTCTCATGGAAACATCCACCAAAACACAAGTCTATTCTCTCTTCAGCATTTGGTGGCGATTGATCGTGAAAATTGCTAAAAATGAGAAAGTTATAACTGTTAAATGCAATAAATCACTGACAAATGGAATCATCCCCCAAAAGCCTTTCAGATTCGCTTCTTGGGATTTGGTAGCTATCAGTTCATGATTTGATGAAAATTACTCCAAATGAGACAGTTCTTCCTGATCAATGTTAGTTATTAATGACACTTGGAATCATCCTCCCAAATCCTTTGATAATTAACTCCTGGTGATTGTGAATAAAATCGGCTTGTGAAAATTAGTAGGAAAGAGAAAATTCCTTCCTCACCCGTCTTCTGATGAATTTCCCATGGAATCATCCACCGGAAAAACAATTGCATTCTCTCTTGGTGCGTTGGAACAGATCGGTTTGTGCAAATTACTCAAAGAACGAAAATCATTCTTTACAAGCACCTCGTGGTAAAGACTCCGGCAATCCAGATTCTCGCCTCCTGAGTTTGTAGAGATTGGTTCATGAAAATTACTAAAAAATCAAACATTTATTACTGATCACTGCATATAATTAGTACCTCATGGAATCATCCTCCAAGACCTTTTAGATACTCTGCTGGTCACTTGGTAGAGACGGGTAGTGTAAATTGCTAAAAATGAGACCTTCAATACGAATCAGATGTAGCCATTGATGTCTCATGCACGCTTCCTCGAAAAGCCATTCGGATTCTCTCCTGATCCTTTGGTAGAGATGGGTTCATGAAAATTACAAAAATTCAACAGTAATTACTGATCACTGCTAGTCATTAACTCCATCTGGCATGATCCTCCAAAATCCTTTCAGATTTGCTTCTGGTGATTTCTGGTGATAGGTCGAGTCTCGAAAATTCCGAAAAATAATCAATTCTGAACGGCTTCGTGGTAGTCATTCATTCCTCACATAATGAGCCTCCTTTGTACATTCCGATTCGCTCCTGTTGACTTGGAAGAAATCAGTTCCTGAAATATACTCAAAATGAGAAATTCATCTTGGATGTGCGCGACAGATAAATTGGAGAAGAAATCTTCCTGAAAGACCCGAGGAGTCACTTCTCGTCCTATGGTACAGAGCAGTTCGTGAAAATTACTCCAGATGAGAAAGACATGCCTAATCTGGTATCCTGATCTATTTCTCATGGAAACATCCACCAAAACACAAGTCTATTCTCTCTTCAGCATTTGGTGGCGATTGATCGTGAAAATTGCTAAAAATGAGAAAGTTATAACTGTTAAATGCAATAAATCAGTGACAAATGGAATCATCCCCCAAAAGCCTTTCAGATTCGCTTCTTGGGATTTGGTAGCTATCAGTTCATGATTTGATGAAAATTACTCCAAATGAGACAGTTCTTCCTGATCAATGTTAGTTATTAATGACACTTGGAATCATCCTCCCAAATCCTTTGATAATTAACTCCTGGTGATTGTGAATAAAATCGGCTTGTGAAAATTAGTAGGAAAGAGAAAATTCCTTCCTCACCCGTCTTCTGATGAATTTCCCATGGAATCATCCACCGGAAAAACAATTGCATTCTCTCTTGGTGCGTTGGAACAGATCGGTTTGTGCAAATTACTCAAAGAACGAAAATCATTCTTTACAAGCACCTCGTGGTAAAGACTCCGGCAATCCAGATTCTCGCCTCCTGAGTTTGTAGAGATCGCTTCATGAAAATTACTAAAAAATCAAACATTTATTACTGATCACTGCATATAATTAGTACCTCATGGAATCATCCTCCAAGACCTTTTAGATACTCTGCTGGTCACTTGGTAGAGACGGGTAGTGTAAATTGCTAAAAATGAGACCTTCAATACGAATCAGATGTAGCCATTGATGTCTCATGCACGCTTCCTCGAAAAGCCATTCGGATTCTCTCCTGATCCTTTGGTAGAGATGGGTTCATGAAAATTACAAAAATTCAACAGTAATTACTGATCACTGCTAGTCATTAACTCCATCTGGCATGATCCTCCAAAATCCTTTCAGATTTGCTTCTGGTGATTTCTGGTGATAGGTCGAGTCTCGAAAATTCCGAAAAATAATCAATTCTGAACGGCTTCGTGGTAGTCATTCATTCCTCACATAATGAGCCTCCTTTGTACATTCCAATTCGCTCCTGTTGACTTGGAAGAAATCAGTTCCTGAAATATACTCAAAATGAGAAATTCATCTTGGATGTGCGCGACAGATAAATTGGAGAAGAAATCTTCCTGAAAGACCCGAGGAGTCACTTCTCGTCCTATGGTACAGAGCAGTTCGTGAAAATTACTCCAGATGAGAAAGACATGCCTAATCTGGTATCCTGATCTATTTCTCATGGAAACATCCACCAAAACCCAAGTCTATTCTCTCTTCAGCATTTGGTGGCGATTGATCGTGAAAATTGCTAAAAATGAGAAAGTTATAACTGTTAAATGCAATAAATCAGTGACAAATGGAATCATCCCCAAAAGCCTTTCAGATTCGCTTCTTGGGATTTGGTAGCTATCAGTTCATGATTTGATGAAAATTACTCCAAATGAGACAGTTCTTCCTGATCAATGTTAGTTATTAATGACACTTGGAATCATCCTCCCAAATCCTTTGATAATTAACTCCTGGTGATTGTGAATAAAATCGGCTTGTGAAAATTAGTAGGAAAGAGAAAATTCCTTCCTCACCCGTCTTCTGATGAATTTCCCATGGAATCATCCACCGGAAAAACAATTGCATTCTCTCTTGGTGCGTTGGAACAGATCGGTTTGTGCAAATTACTCAAAGAACGAAAATCATTCTTTACAAGCACCTCGTGGTAAAGACTCCGGCAATCCAGATTCTCGCCTCCTGAGTTTGTAGAGATTGGTTCATGAAAATTACTAAAAAATCAAACATTTATTACTGATCACTGCATATAATTAGTACCTCATGGAATCATCCTCCAAGACCTTTTAGATACTCTGCTGGTCACTTGGTAGAGACGGGTAGTGTAAATTGCTAAAAATGAGACCTTCAATACGAATCAGATGTAGCCATTGATGTCTCATGCACGCTTCCTCGAAAAGCCATTCGGATTCTCTCCTGATCCTTTGGTAGAGATGGGTTCATGAAAATTACAAAAATTCAACAGTAATTACTGATCACTGCTAGTCATTAACTCCATCTGGCATGATCCTCCAAAATCCTTTCAGATTTGCTTCTGGTGATTTCTGGTGATAGGTCGAGTCTCGAAAATTCCGAAAAATAATCAATTCTGAACGGCTTCGTGGTAGTCATTCATTCCTCACATAATGAGCCTCCTTTGTACATTCCGATTCGCTCCTGTTGACTTGGAAGAAATCAGTTCCTGAAATATACTCAAAATGAGAAATTCATCTTGGATGTGCGCGACAGATAAATTGGAGAAGAAATCTTCCTGAAAGACCCGAGGAGTCACTTCTCGTCCTATGGTACAGAGCAGTTCGTGAAAATTACTCCAGATGAGAAAGACATGCCTAATCTGGTATCCTGATCTATTTCTCATGGAAACATCCACCAAAACACAAGTCTATTCTCTCTTCAGCATTTGGTGGCGATTGATCGTGAAAATTGCTAAAAATGAGATAGTTATAACTGTTAAATGCAATAAATCAGTGACAAATGGAATCATCCCCCAAAAGCCTTTCAGATTCGCTTCTTGGGATTTGGTAGCTATCAGTTCATGATTTGATGAAAATTACTCCAAATGAGACAGTTCTTCCTGATCAATGTTAGTAATTAATGACACTTGGAATCATCCTCCCAAATCCTTTGATAATTAACTCCTGGTGATTGTGAATAAAATCGGCTTGTGAAAATTAGTAGGAAAGAGAAAATTCCTTCCTCACCCGTCTTCTGATGAATTTCCCATGGAATCATCCACCGGAAAAACAATTGCATTCTCTCTTGGTGCCTTGGAACAGATCGGTTTCTGCAAATTACTCAAAGAACGAAAATCATTCTTTACAAGCACCTCGTGGTAAAGACTCCGGCAATCCAGATTCTCGCCTCCTGAGTTTGTAGAGATTGGTTCATGAAAATTACTAAAAAATCAAACATTTATTACTGATCACTGCATATAATTAGTACCTCATGGAATCATCCTCCAAGACCTTTTAGATACTCTGCTGGTCACTTGGTAGAGACGGGTAGTGTAAATTGCTAAAAATGAGACCTTCAATACGAATCAGATGTAGCCATTGATGTCTCATGCACGCTTCCTCGAAAAGCCATTCGGATTCTCTCCTGATCCTTTGGTAGAGATGGGTTCATGAAAATTCCAAAAATTCAACAGTAATTACTGATCACTGCTAGTCATTAACTCCATCTGGCATGATCCTCCAAAATCCTTTCAGATTTGCTTCTGGTGATTTCTGGTGATAGGTCGAGTCTCGAAAATTCCGAAAAATAATCAATTCTGAACGGCTTCGTGGTAGTCATTCATTCCTCACATAATGAGCCTCCTTTGTACATTCCAATTCGCTCCTGTTGACTTGGAAGACATCAGTTCCTGAAATATACTCAAAATGAGAAATTCATCTTGGATGTGCGCGACAGATAAATTGGAGAAGAAATCTTCCTGAAAGACCCGAGGAGTCACTTCTCGTCCTATGGTACAGAGCAGTTCGTGAAAATTACTCCAGATGAGAAAGACATGCCTAATCTGGTATCCTGATCTATTTCTCATGGAAACATCCACCAAAACACAAGTCTATTCTCTCTTCAGCATTTGGTGGCGATTGATCGTGAACATTGCTAAAAATGAGAAAGTTATAACTGTTAAATGCAATAAATCAGTGACAAATGGAATCATCCCCCAAAAGCCTTTCAGATTCGCTTCTTGGGATTTGGTAGCTATCAGTTCATGATTTGATGAAAATTACTCCAAATGAGACTTCCTGATCAATGTTAGTAATTAATGACACTTGGAATCATCCTCCCAAATCCTTTGATAATTAACTCCTGGTGATTGTGAATAAAATCGGCTTGTGAAAATTAGTAGGAAAGAGAAAATTCCTTCCTCACCCGTCTTCTGATGAATTTCCCATGGAATCATCCACGGGAAAAACAATTGCATTCTCTCTCGGTGCGTTGGAACAGATCGGTTTGTGCAAATTACTCAAAGAACAAAAATCATTCTTTACAAGCACCTCGTGGTAAAGACTCCGGCAATCCAGATTCTCGCCTCCTGAGTTTGTAGAGATTGGTTCATGAAAATTACTAAAAAATCAAACATTTATTACTGATCACTGCATATAATTAGTACCTCATGGAATCATCCTCCAAGACCTTTTAGATACTCTGCTGGTCACTTGGTAGAGACGGGTAGTGTAAATTGCTAAAAATGAGACCTTCAATACGAATCAGATGTAGCCATTGATGTCTCATGCACGCTTCCTCGAAAAGCCATTCGGATTCTCTCCTGATCCTTTGGTAGAGATGGGTTCATGAAAATTACAAAAATTCAACAGTAATTACTGATCACTGCTAGTCATTAACTCCATCTGGCATGATCCTCCAAAATCCTTTCAGATTTGCTTCTGGTGATTTCTGGTGATAGGTCGAGTCTCGAAAATTCCGAAAAATAATCAATTCTGAACGGCTTCGTGGTAGTCATTCATTCCTCACATAATGAGCCTCCTTTGTACATTCCAATTCGCTCCTGTTGACTTGGAAGAAATCAGTTCCTGAAATATACTCAAAATGAGAAATTCATCTTGGATGTGCGCGACAGATAAATTGGAGAAGAAATCTTCCTGAAAGACCCGAGGAGTCACTTCTCGTCCTATGGTACAGAGCAGTTCGTGAAAATTACTCCAGATGAGAAAGACATGCCTAATCTGGTATCCTGATCTATTTCTCATGGAAACATCCACCAAAACACAAGTCTATTCTCTCTTCAGCATTTGGTGGCGATTGATCGTGAAAATTGCTAAAAATGAGAAAGTTATAACTGTTAAATGCAATAAATCAGTGACAAATGGAATCATCCCCCAAAAGCCTTTCAGATTCGCTTCTTGGGATTTGGTAGCTATCAGTTCATGATTTGATGAAAATTACTCCAAATGAGACAGTTCTTCCTGATCAATGTTAGTTATTAATGACACTTGGAATCATCCTCCCAAATCCTTTGATAATTAACTCCTGGTGATTGTGAATAAAATCGGCTTGTGAAAATTAGTAGGAAAGAGAAAATTCCTTCCTCACCCGTCTTCTGATGAATTTCCCATGGAATCATCCACCGGAAAAACAATTGCATTCTCTCTTGGTGCGTTGGAACAGATCGGTTTGTGCAAATTACTCAAAGAACGAAAATCATTCTTTACAAGCACCTAGTGGTAAAGACTCCGGCAATCCAGATTCTCTCCTCCTGAGTTTGTAGAGATTGGTTCATGAAAATTACTAAAAAATCAAACATTTATTACTGATCACTGCATATAATTAGTACCTCATGGAATCATCCTCCAAGACCTTTTAGATACTCTGCTGGTCACTTGGTAGAGACGGGTAGTGTAAATTGCTAAAAATGAGCCCTTCAATACGAATCAGATGTAGCCATTGATGTCTCATGCACGCTTCCTCGAAAAGCCATTCGGATTCTCTCCTGATCCTTTGGTAGAGATGGGTTCATGAAAATTACAAAAATTCAACAGTAATTACTGATCACTGCTAGTCATTAACTCCATCTGGCATGATCCTCCAAAATCCTTTCAGATTTGCTTCTGGTGATTTCTGGTGATAGGTCGAGTCTCGAAAATTCCGAAAAATAATCAATTCTGAACGGCTTCGTGGTAGTCATTCATTCCTCACATAATGAGCCTCCTTTGTACATTCCAATTCGCTCCTGTGGACTTGGAAGAAATCAGTTCCTGAAATATACTCAAAATGAGAAATTCATCTTGGATGTGCGCGACAGATAAATTGGAGAAGAAATCTTCCTGAAAGACCCGAGGAGTCACTTCTCGTCCTATGGTACAGAGCAGTTCGTGAAAATTACTCCAGATGAGAAAGACATGCCTAATCTGGTATCCTGATCTATTTCTCATGGAAACATCCACCAAAACACAAGTCTATTCTCTCTTCAGCATTTGGTGGCGATTGATCGTGAAAATTGCTAAAAATGAGAAAGTTATAACTGTTAAATGCAATAAATCAGTGACAAATGGAATCATCCCCCAAAAGCCTTTCAGATTCGCTTCTTGGGATTTGGTAGCTATCAGTTCATGATTTGATGAAAATTACTCCAAATGAGACAGTTCTTCCTGATCAATGTTAGTTATTAATGACACTTGGAATCATCCTCCCAAATCCTTTGATAATTAACTCCTGGTGATTGTGAATAAAATCGGCTTGTGAAAATTAGTAGGAAAGAGAAAATTCCTTCCTCACCCGTCTTCTGATGAATTTCCCATGGAATCATCCACCGGAAAAACAATTGCATTCTCTCTTGGTGCGTTGGAACAGATCGGTTTGTGCAAATTACTCAAAGAACGAAAATCATTCTTTACAAGCACCTCGTGGTAAAGACTCCGGCAATCCAGATTCTCGCCTCCTGAGTTTGTAGAGATCGCTTCATGAAAATTACTAAAAAATCAAACATTTATTACTGATCACTGCATATAATTAGTACCTCATGGAATCATCCTCCAAGACCTTTTAGATACTCTGCTGGTCACTTGGTAGAGACGGGTAGTGTAAATTGCTAAAAATGAGACCTTCAATACGAATCAGATGTAGCCATTGATGTCTCATGCACGCTTCCTCGAAAAGCCATTCGGATTCTCTCCTGATCCTTTGGTAGAGATGGGTTCATGAAAATTACAAAAATTCAACAGTAATTACTGATCACTGCTAGTCATTAACTCCATCTGGCATGATCCTCCAAAATCCTTTCAGATTTGCTTCTGGTGATTTCTGGTGATAGGTCGAGTCTCGAAAATTCCGAAAAATAATCAATTCTGAACGGCTTCGTGGTAGTCATTCATTCCTCACATAATGAGCCTCCTTTGTACATTCCAATTCGCTCCTGTTGACTTGGAAGAAATCAGTTCCTGAAATATACTCAAAATGAGAAATTCATCTTGGATGTGCGCGACAGATAAATTGGAGAAGAAATCTTCCTGAAAGACCCGAGGAGTCACTTCTCGTCCTATGGTACAGAGCAGTTCGTGAAAATTACTCCAGATGAGAAAGACATGCCTAATCTGGTATCCTGATCTATTTCTCATGGAAACATCCACCAAAACCCAAGTCTATTCTCTCTTCAGCATTTGGTGGCGATTGATCGTGAAAATTGCTAAAAATGAGAAAGTTATAACTGTTAAATGCAATAAATCAGTGACAAATGGAATCATCCCCAAAAGCCTTTCAGATTCGCTTCTTGGGATTTGGTAGCTATCAGTTCATGATTTGATGAAAATTACTCCAAATGAGACAGTTCTTCCTGATCAATGTTAGTTATTAATGACACTTGGAATCATCCTCCCAAATCCTTTGATAATTAACTCCTGGTGATTGTGAATAAAATCGGCTTGTGAAAATTAGTAGGAAAGAGAAAATTCCTTCCTCACCCGTCTTCTGATGAATTTCCCATGGAATCATCCACCGGAAAAACAATTGCATTCTCTCTTGGTGCGTTGGAACAGATCGGTTTGTGCAAATTACTCAAAGAACGAAAATCATTCTTTACAAGCACCTCGTGGTAAAGACTCCGGCAATCCAGATTCTCGCCTCCTGAGTTTGTAGAGATTGGTTCATGAAAATTACTAAAAAATCAAACATTTATTACTGATCACTGCATATAATTAGTACCTCATGGAATCATCCTCCAAGACCTTTTAGATACTCTGCTGGTCACTTGGTAGAGACGGGTAGTGTAAATTGCTAAAAATGAGACCTTCAATACGAATCAGATGTAGCCATTGATGTCTCATGCACGCTTCCTCGAAAAGCCATTCGGATTCTCTCCTGATCCTTTGGTAGAGATGGGTTCATGAAAATTACAAAAATTCAACAGTAATTACTGATCACTGCTAGTCATTAACTCCATCTGGCATGATCCTCCAAAATCCTTTCAGATTTGCTTCTGGTGATTTCTGGTGATAGGTCGAGTCTCGAAAATTCCGAAAAATAATCAATTCTGAACGGCTTCGTGGTAGTCATTCATTCCTCACATAATGAGCCTCCTTTGTACATTCCGATTCGCTCCTGTTGACTTGGAAGAAATCAGTTCCTGAAATATACTCAAAATGAGAAATTCATCTTGGATGTGCGCGACAGATAAATTGGAGAAGAAATCTTCCTGAAAGACCCGAGGAGTCACTTCTCGTCCTATGGTACAGAGCAGTTCGTGAAAATTACTCCAGATGAGAAAGACATGCCTAATCTGGTATCCTGATCTATTTCTCATGGAAACATCCACCAAAACACAAGTCTATTCTCTCTTCAGCATTTGGTGGCGATTGATCGTGAAAATTGCTAAAAATGAGATAGTTATAACTGTTAAATGCAATAAATCAGTGACAAATGGAATCATCCCCCAAAAGCCTTTCAGATTCGCTTCTTGGGATTTGGTAGCTATCAGTTCATGATTTGATGAAAATTACTCCAAATGAGACAGTTCTTCCTGATCAATGTTAGTAATTAATGACACTTGGAATCATCCTCCCAAATCCTTTGATAATTAACTCCTGGTGATTGTGAATAAAATCGGCTTGTGAAAATTAGTAGGAAAGAGAAAATTCCTTCCTCACCCGTCTTCTGATGAATTTCCCATGGAATCATCCACCGGAAAAACAATTGCATTCTCTCTTGGTGCCTTGGAACAGATCGGTTTCTGCAAATTACTCAAAGAACGAAAATCATTCTTTACAAGCACCTCGTGGTAAAGACTCCGGCAATCCAGATTCTCGCCTCCTGAGTTTGTAGAGATTGGTTCATGAAAATTACTAAAAAATCAAACATTTATTACTGATCACTGCATATAATTAGTACCTCATGGAATCATCCTCCAAGACCTTTTAGATACTCTGCTGGTCACTTGGTAGAGACGGGTAGTGTAAATTGCTAAAAATGAGACCTTCAATACGAATCAGATGTAGCCATTGATGTCTCATGCACGCTTCCTCGAAAAGCCATTCGGATTCTCTCCTGATCCTTTGGTAGAGATGGGTTCATGAAAATTCCAAAAATTCAACAGTAATTACTGATCACTGCTAGTCATTAACTCCATCTGGCATGATCCTCCAAAATCCTTTCAGATTTGCTTCTGGTGATTTCTGGTGATAGGTCGAGTCTCGAAAATTCCGAAAAATAATCAATTCTGAACGGCTTCGTGGTAGTCATTCATTCCTCACATAATGAGCCTCCTTTGTACATTCCAATTCGCTCCTGTTGACTTGGAAGACATCAGTTCCTGAAATATACTCAAAATGAGAAATTCATCTTGGATGTGCGCGACAGATAAATTGGAGAAGAAATCTTCCTGAAAGACCCGAGGAGTCACTTCTCGTCCTATGGTACAGAGCAGTTCGTGAAAATTACTCCAGATGAGAAAGACATGCCTAATCTGGTATCCTGATCTATTTCTCATGGAAACATCCACCAAAACACAAGTCTATTCTCTCTTCAGCATTTGGTGGCGATTGATCGTGAACATTGCTAAAAATGAGAAAGTTATAACTGTTAAATGCAATAAATCAGTGACAAATGGAATCATCCCCCAAAAGCCTTTCAGATTCGCTTCTTGGGATTTGGTAGCTATCAGTTCATGATTTGATGAAAATTACTCCAAATGAGACTTCCTGATCAATGTTAGTAATTAATGACACTTGGAATCATCCTCCCAAATCCTTTGATAATTAACTCCTGGTGATTGTGAATAAAATCGGCTTGTGAAAATTAGTAGGAAAGAGAAAATTCCTTCCTCACCCGTCTTCTGATGAATTTCCCATGGAATCATCCACGGGAAAAACAATTGCATTCTCTCTCGGTGCGTTGGAACAGATCGGTTTGTGCAAATTACTCAAAGAACAAAAATCATTCTTTACAAGCACCTCGTGGTAAAGACTCCGGCAATCCAGATTCTCGCCTCCTGAGTTTGTAGAGATTGGTTCATGAAAATTACTAAAAAATCAAACATTTATTACTGATCACTGCATATAATTAGTACCTCATGGAATCATCCTCCAAGACCTTTTAGATACTCTGCTGGTCACTTGGTAGAGACGGGTAGTGTAAATTGCTAAAAATGAGACCTTCAATACGAATCAGATGTAGCCATTGATGTCTCATGCACGCTTCCTCGAAAAGCCATTCGGATTCTCTCCTGATCCTTTGGTAGAGATGGGTTCATGAAAATTACAAAAATTCAACAGTAATTACTGATCACTGCTAGTCATTAACTCCATCTGGCATGATCCTCCAAAATCCTTTCAGATTTGCTTCTGGTGATTTCTGGTGATAGGTCGAGTCTCGAAAATTCCGAAAAATAATCAATTCTGAACGGCTTCGTGGTAGTCATTCATTCCTCACATAATGAGCCTCCTTTGTACATTCCAATTCGCTCCTGTTGACTTGGAAGAAATCAGTTCCTGAAATATACTCAAAATGAGAAATTCATCTTGGATGTGCGCGACAGATAAATTGGAGAAGAAATCTTCCTGAAAGACCCGAGGAGTCACTTCTCGTCCTATGGTACAGAGCAGTTCGTGAAAATTACTCCAGATGAGAAAGACATGCCTAATCTGGTATCCTGATCTATTTCTCATGGAAACATCCACCAAAACACAAGTCTATTCTCTCTTCAGCATTTGGTGGCGATTGATCGTGAAAATTGCTAAAAATGAGAAAGTTATAACTGTTAAATGCAATAAATCAGTGACAAATGGAATCATCCCCCAAAAGCCTTTCAGATTCGCTTCTTGGGATTTGGTAGCTATCAGTTCATGATTTGATGAAAATTACTCCAAATGAGACAGTTCTTCCTGATCAATGTTAGTTATTAATGACACTTGGAATCATCCTCCCAAATCCTTTGATAATTAACTCCTGGTGATTGTGAATAAAATCGGCTTGTGAAAATTAGTAGGAAAGAGAAAATTCCTTCCTCACCCGTCTTCTGATGAATTTCCCATGGAATCATCCACCGGAAAAACAATTGCATTCTCTCTTGGTGCGTTGGAACAGATCGGTTTGTGCAAATTACTCAAAGAACGAAAATCATTCTTTACAAGCACCTAGTGGTAAAGACTCCGGCAATCCAGATTCTCTCCTCCTGAGTTTGTAGAGATTGGTTCATGAAAATTACTAAAAAATCAAACATTTATTACTGATCACTGCATATAATTAGTACCTCATGGAATCATCCTCCAAGACCTTTTAGATACTCTGCTGGTCACTTGGTAGAGACGGGTAGTGTAAATTGCTAAAAATGAGCCCTTCAATACGAATCAGATGTAGCCATTGATGTCTCATGCACGCTTCCTCGAAAAGCCATTCGGATTCTCTCCTGATCCTTTGGTAGAGATGGGTTCATGAAAATTACAAAAATTCAACAGTAATTACTGATCACTGCTAGTCATTAACTCCATCTGGCATGATCCTCCAAAATCCTTTCAGATTTGCTTCTGGTGATTTCTGGTGATAGGTCGAGTCTCGAAAATTCCGAAAAATAATCAATTCTGAACGGCTTCGTGGTAGTCATTCATTCCTCACATAATGAGCCTCCTTTGTACATTCCAATTCGCTCCTGTGGACTTGGAAGAAATCAGTTCCTGAAATATACTCAAAATGAGAAATTCATCTTGGATGTGCGCGACAGATAAATTGGAGAAGAAATCTTCCTGAAAGACCCGAGGAGTCACTTCTCGTCCTATGGTACAGAGCAGTTCGTGAAAATTACTCCAGATGAGAAAGACATGCCTAATCTGGTATCCTGATCTATTTCTCATGGAAACATCCACCAAAACACAAGTCTATTCTCTCTTCAGCATTTGGTGGCGATTGATCGTGAAAATTGCTAAAAATGAGAAAGTTATAACTGTTAAATGCAATAAATCAGTGACAAATGGAATCATCCCCCAAAAGCCTTTCAGATTCGCTTCTTGGGATTTGGTAGCTATCAGTTCATGATTTGATGAAAATTACTCCAAATGAGACAGTTCTTCCTGATCAATGTTAGTTATTAATGACACTTGGAATCATCCTCCCAAATCCTTTGATAATTAACTCCTGGTGATTGTGAATAAAATCGGCTTGTGAAAATTAGTAGGAAAGAGAAAATTCCTTCCTCACCCGTCTTCTGATGAATTTCCCATGGAATCATCCACCGGAAAAACAATTGCATTCTCTCTTGGTGCGTTGGAACAGATCGGTTTGTGCAAATTACTCAAAGAACGAAAATCATTCTTTACAAGCACCTCGTGGTAAAGACTCCGGCAATCCAGATTCTCGCCTCCTGAGTTTGTAGAGATTGGTTCATGAAAATTACTAAAAAATCAAACATTTATTCCTGATCACTGCATATAATTAGTACCTCATGGAATCATCCTCCAAGACCTTTTAGATACTCTGCTGGTCACTTGGTAGAGACGGGTAGTGTAAATTGCTAAAAATGAGCCCTTCAATACGAATCAGATGTAGCCATTGATGTCTCATGCACGCTTCCTCGAAAAGCCATTCGGATTCTCTCCTGATCCTTTGGTAGAGATGGGTTCATGAAAATTACAAAAATTCAACAGTAATTACTGATCACTGCTAGTCATTAACTCCATCTGGCATGATCCTCCAAAATCCTTTCAGATTTGCTTCTGGTGATTTCTGGTGATAGGTCGAGTCTCGAAAATTCCGAAAAATAATCAATTCTGAACGGCTTCGTGGTAGTCATTCATTCCTCACATAATGAGCCTCCTTTGTACATTCCAATTCGCTCCTGTTGACTTGGAAGAAATCAGTTCCTGAAATATACTCAAAATGAGAAATTCATCTTGGATGTGCGCGACAGATAAATTGGAGAAGAAATCTTCCTGAAAGACCCGAGGAGTCACTTCTCGTCCTATGGTACAGAGCAGTTCGTGAAAATTACTCCAGATGAGAAAGACATGCCTAATCTGGTATCCTGATCTATTTCTCATGGAAACATCCACCAAAACACAAGTCTATTCTCTCTTCAGCATTTGGTGGCGATTGATCGTGAAAATTGCTAAAAATGAGAAAGTTATAACTGTTAAATGCAATAAATCAGTGACAAATGGAATCATCCCCCAAAAGCCTTTCAGATTCGCTTCTTGGGATTTGGTAGCTATCAGTTCATGATTTGATGAAAATTACTCCAAATGAGACAGTTCTTCCTGATCAATGTTAGTAATTAATGACACTTGGAATCATCCTCCCAAATCCTTTGATAATTAACTCCTGGTGATTGTGAATAAAATCGGCTTGTGAAAATTAGTAGGAAAGAGAAAATTCCTTCCTCACCCGTCTTCCGATGAATTTCCCATGGAATCATCCACCGGAAAAACAATTGCATTCTCTCTCGGTGCGTTGGAACAGATCGGTTTGTGCAAATTACTCAAAGAACAAAAATCATTCTTTACAAGCACCTCGTGGTAAAGACTCCGGCAATCCAGATTCTCGCCTCCTGAGTTTGTAGAGATTGGTTCATGAAAATTACTAAAAAATCAAACATTTATTACTGATCACTGCATATAATTAGTACCTCATGGAATCATCCTCCAAGACCTTTTAGATACTCTGCTGGTCACTTGGTAGAGACGGGTAGTGTAAATTGCTAAAAATGAGACCTTCAATACGAATCAGATGTAGCCATTGATGTCTCATGCACGCTTCCTCGAAAAGCCATTCGGATTCTCTCCTGATCCTTTGGTAGAGATGGGTTCATGAAAATTACAAAAATTCAACAGTAATTACTGATCACTGCTAGTCATTAACTCCATCTGGCATGATCCTCCAAAATCCTTTCAGATTTGCTTCTGGTGATTTCTGGTGATAGGTCGAGTCTCGAAAATTCCGAAAAATAATCAATTCTGAACGGCTTCGTGGTAGTCATTCATTCCTCACATAATGAGCCTCCTTTGTACATTCCAATTCGCTCCTGTTGACTTGGAAGAAATCAGTTCCTGAAATATACTCAAAATGAGAAATTCATCTTGGATGTGCGCGACAGATAAATTGGAGAAGAAATCTTCCTGAAAGACCCGAGGAGTCACTTCTCGTCCTATGGTACAGAGCAGTTCGTGAAAATTACTCCAGATGAGAAAGACATGCCTAATCTGGTATCCTGATCTATTTCTCATGGAAACATCCACCAAAACACAAGTCTATTCTCTCTTCAGCATTTGGTGGCGATTGATCGTGAAAATTGCTAAAAATGAGAAAGTTATAACTGTTAAATGCAATAAATCAGTGACAAATGGAATCATCCCCCAAAAGCCTTTCAGATTCGCTTCTTGGGATTTGGTAGCTATCAGTTCATGATTTGATGAAAATTACTCCAAATGAGACAGTTCTTCCTGATCAATGTTAGTTATTAATGACACTTGGAATCATCCTCCCAAATCCTTTGATAATTAACTCCTGGTGATTGTGAATAAAATCGGCTTGTGAAAATTAGTAGGAAAGAGAAAATTCCTTCCTCACCCGTCTTCTGATGAATTTCCCATGGAATCATCCACCGGAAAAACAATTGCATTCTCTCTTGGTGCGTTGGAACAGATCGGTTTGTGCAAATTACTCAAAGAACGAAAATCATTCTTTACAAGCACCTAGTGGTAAAGACTCCGGCAATCCAGATTCTCTCCTCCTGAGTTTGTAGAGATTGGTTCATGAAAATTACTAAAAAATCAAACATTTATTACTGATCACTGCATATAATTAGTACCTCATGGAATCATCCTCCAAGACCTTTTAGATACTCTGCTGGTCACTTGGTAGAGACGGGTAGTGTAAATTGCTAAAAATGAGCCCTTCAATACGAATCAGATGTAGCCATTGATGTCTCATGCACGCTTCCTCGAAAAGCCATTCGGATTCTCTCCTGATCCTTTGGTAGAGATGGGTTCATGAAAATTACAAAAATTCAACAGTAATTACTGATCACTGCTAGTCATTAACTCCATCTGGCATGATCCTCCAAAATCCTTTCAGATTTGCTTCTGGTGATTTCTGGTGATAGGTCGAGTCTCGAAAATTCCGAAAAATAATCAATTCTGAACGGCTTCGTGGTAGTCATTCATTCCTCACATAATGAGCCTCCTTTGTACATTCCAATTCGCTCCTGTGGACTTGGAAGAAATCAGTTCCTGAAATATACTCAAAATGAGAAATTCATCTTGGATGTGCGCGACAGATAAATTGGAGAAGAAATCTTCCTGAAAGACCCGAGGAGTCACTTCTCGTCCTATGGTACAGAGCAGTTCGTGAAAATTACTCCAGATGAGAAAGACATGCCTAATCTGGTATCCTGATCTATTTCTCATGGAAACATCCACCAAAACACAAGTCTATTCTCTCTTCAGCATTTGGTGGCGATTGATCGTGAAAATTGCTAAAAATGAGAAAGTTATAACTGTTAAATGCAATAAATCAGTGACAAATGGAATCATCCCCCAAAAGCCTTTCAGATTCGCTTCTTGGGATTTGGTAGCTATCAGTTCATGATTTGATGAAAATTACTCCAAATGAGACAGTTCTTCCTGATCAATGTTAGTAATTAATGACACTTGGAATCATCCTCCCAAATCCTTTGATAATTAACTCCTGGTGATTGTGAATAAAATCGGCTTGTGAAAATTAGTAGGAAAGAGAAAATTCCTTCCTCACCCGTCTACTGATGAATTTCCCATGGAATC
This sequence comes from Eretmochelys imbricata, assembly GCF_965152235.1. Taxonomy (NCBI): domain Eukaryota; kingdom Metazoa; phylum Chordata; order Testudines; family Cheloniidae; genus Eretmochelys; species Eretmochelys imbricata. Next base: position 1,746,179 of record NW_027554341.1, on the reverse strand, counting down.
ATCCACCGGAAAAACAATTGCATTCTCTCTTGGTGCGTTGGAACAGATCGGTTTGTGCAAATTACTCAAAGAACGAAAATCATTCTTTACAAGCACCTCGTGGTAAAGACTCCGGCAATCCAGATTCTCGCCTCCTGAGTTTGTAGAGATTGGTTCATGAAAATTACTAAAAAATCAAACATTTATTCCTGATCACTGCATATAATTAGTACCTCATGGAATCATCCTCCAAGACCTTTTAGATACTCTGCTGGTCACTTGGTAGAGACGGGTAGTGTAAATTGCTAAAAATGAGCCCTTCAATACGAATCAGATGTAGCCATTGATGTCTCATGCACGCTTCCTCGAAAAGCCATTCGGATTCTCTCCTGATCCTTTGGTAGAGATGGGTTCATGAAAATTACAAAAATTCAACAGTAATTACTGATCACTGCTAGTCATTAACTCCATCTGGCATGATCCTCCAAAATCCTTTCAGATTTGCTTCTGGTGATTTCTGGTGATAGGTCGAGTCTCGAAAATTCCGAAAAATAATCAATTCTGAACGGCTTCGTGGTAGTCATTCATTCCTCACATAATGAGCCTCCTTTGTACATTCCAATTCGCTCCTGTTGACTTGGAAGAAATCAGTTCCTGAAATATACTCAAAATGAGAAATTCATCTTGGATGTGCGCGACAGATAAATTGGAGAAGAAATCTTCCTGAAAGACCCGAGGAGTCACTTCTCGTCCTATGGTACAGAGCAGTTCGTGAAAATTACTCCAGATGAGAAAGACATGCCTAATCTGGTATCCTGATCTATTTCTCATGGAAACATCCACCAAAACACAAGTCTATTCTCTCTTCAGCATTTGGTGGCGATTGATCGTGAAAATTGCTAAAAATGAGAAAGTTATAACTGTTAAATGCAATAAATCAGTGACAAATGGAATCATCCCCCAAAAGCCTTTCAGATTCGCTTCTTGGGATTTGGTAGCTATCAGTTCATGATTTGATGAAAATTACTCCAAATGAGACAGTTCTTCCTGATCAATGTTAGTAATTAATGACACTTGGAATCATCCTCCCAAATCCTTTGATAATTAACTCCTGGTGATTGTGAATAAAATCGGCTTGTGAAAAATAGTAGGAAAGAAAAAATTCCTTCCTCACCCGTCTTCCGATGAATTTCCCATGGAATCATCCACCGGAAAAACAATTGCATTCTCTCTTGGTGCGTTGGAACAGATCGGTTTGTGCAAATTACTCAAAGAACAAAAATCATTCTTTACAAGCACCTCGTGGTAAAGACTCCGGCAATCCAGATTCTCGCCTCCTGAGTTTGTAGAGATTGGTTCATGAAAATTACTAAAAAATCAAACATTTATTCCTGATCACTGCATATAATTAGTACCTCATGGAATCATCCTCCAAGACCTTTTAGATACTCTGCTGGTCACTTGGTAGAGACGGGTAGTGTAAATTGCTAAAAATGAGCCCTTCAATACGAATCAGATGTAGCCATTGATGTCTCATGCACGCTTCCTCGAAAAGCCATTCGGATTCTCTCCTGATCCTTTGGTAGAGATGGGTTCATGAAAATTACAAAAATTCAACAGTAATTACTGATCACTGCTAGTCATTAACTCCATCTGGCATGATCCTCCAAAATCCTTTCAGATTTGCTTCTGGTGATTTCTGGTGATAGGTCGAGTCTCGAAAATTCCGAAAAATAATCAATTCTGAACGGCTTCGTGGTAGTCATTCATTCCTCACATAATGAGCCTCCTTTGTACATTCCAATTCGCTCCTGTTGACTTGGAAGAAATCAGTTCCTGAAATATACTCAAAATGAGAAATTCATCTTGGATGTGCGCGACAGATAAATTGGAGAAGAAATCTTCCTGAAAGACCCGAGGAGTCACTTCTCGTCCTATGGTACAGAGCAGTTCGTGAAAATTACTCCAGATGAGAAAGACATGCCTAATCTGGTATCCTGATCTATTTCTCATGGAAACATCCACCAAAACACAAGTCTATTCTCTCTTCAGCATTTGGTGGCGATTGATCGTGAAAATTGCTAAAAATGAGAAAGTTATAACTGTTAAATGCAATAAATCAGTGACAAATGGAATCATCCCCCAAAAGCCTTTCAGATTCGCTTCTTGGGATTTGGTAGCTATCAGTTCATGATTTGATGAAAATTACTCCAAATGAGACAGTTCTTCCTGATCAATGTTAGTTATTAATGACACTTGGAATCATCCTCCCAAATCCTTTGATAATTAACTCCTGGTGATTGTGAATAAAATCGGCTTGTGAAAATTAGTAGGAAAGAGAAAATTCCTTCCTCACCCGTCTTCTGATGAATTTCCCATGGAATCATCCACCGGAAAAACAATTGCATTCTCTCTTGGTGCGTTGGAACAGATCGGTTTGTGCAAATTACTCAAAGAACGAAAATCATTCTTTACAAGCACCTAGTGGTAAAGACTCCGGCAATCCAGATTCTCTCCTCCTGAGTTTGTAGAGATTGGTTCATGAAAATTACTAAAAAATCAAACATTTATTACTGATCACTGCATATAATTAGTACCTCATGGAATCATCCTCCAAGACCTTTTAGATACTCTGCTGGTCACTTGGTAGAGACGGGTAGTGTAAATTGCTAAAAATGAGCCCTTCAATACGAATCAGATGTAGCCATTGATGTCTCATGCACGCTTCCTCGAAAAGCCATTCGGATTCTCTCCTGATCCTTTGGTAGAGATGGGTTCATGAAAATTACAAAAATTCAACAGTAATTACTGATCACTGCTAGTCATTAACTCCATCTGGCATGATCCTCCAAAATCCTTTCAGATTTGCTTCTGGTGATTTCTGGTGATAGGTCGAGTCTCGAAAATTCCGAAAAATAATCAATTCTGAACGGCTTCGTGGTAGTCATTCATTCCTCACATAATGAGCCTCCTTTGTACATTCCAATTCGCTCCTGTTGACTTGGAAGAAATCAGTTCCTGAAATATACTCAAAATGAGAAATTCATCTTGGATGTGCGCGACAGATAAATTGGAGAAGAAATCTTCCTGAAAGACCCGAGGAGTCACTTCTCGTCCTATGGTACAGAGCAGTTCGTGAAAATTACTCCAGATGAGAAAGACATGCCTAATCTGGTATCCTGATCTATTTCTCATGGAAACATCCACCAAAACACAAGTCTATTCTCTCTTCAGCATTTGGTGGCGATTGATCGTGAAAATTGCTAAAAATGAGAAAGTTATAACTGTTAAATGCAATAAATCAGTGACAAATGGAATCATCCCCCAAAAGCCTTTCAGATTCGCTTCTTGGGATTTGGTAGCTATCAGTTCATGATTTGATGAAAATTACTCCAAATGAGACAGTTCTTCCTGATCAATGTTAGTAATTAATGACACTTGGAATCATCCTCCCAAATCCTTTGATAATTAACTCCTGGTGATTGTGAATAAAATCGGCTTGTGAAAATTAGTAGGAAAGAGAAAATTCCTTCCTCACCCGTCTTCTGATGAATTTCCCATGGAATCATCCACCGGAAAAACAATTGCATTCTCTCTTGGTGCGTTGGAACAGATCGGTTTGTGCAAATTACTCAAAGAACGAAAATCATTCTTTACAAGCACCTCGTGGTAAAGACTCCGGCAATCCAGATTCTCGCCTCCTGAGTTTGTAGAGATCAGTTCATGAAAATTACTAAAAAATCAAACATTTATTACTGATCACTGCATATAATTAGTACCTCATGGAATCATCCTCCAAGACCTTTTAGATACTCTGCTGGTCACTTGGTAGAGACGGGTAGTGTAAATTGCTAAAAATGAGCCCTTCAATACGAATCAGATGTAGCCATTGATGTCTCATGCACGCTTCCTCGAAAAGCCATTCGGATTCTCTCCTGATCCTTTGGTAGAGATGGGTTCATGAAAATTACAAAAATTCAACAGTAATTACTGATCACTGCTAGTCATTAACTCCATCTGGCATGATCCTCCAAAATCCTTTCAGATTTGCTTCTAGTGATTTCTGGTGATAGGTCGAGTCTCGAAAATTCCGAAAAATAATCAATTCTGAACGGCTTCGTGGTAGTCATTCATTCCTCACATAATGAGCCTCCTTTGTACATTCCAATTCGCTCCTGTTGACTTGGAAGACATCAGTTCCTGAAATATACTCAAAATGAGAAATTCATCTTGGATGTGCGCGACAGATAAATTGGAGAAGAAATCTTCCTGAAAGACCCGAGGAGCCACTTCTCGTCCTATGGTACAGAGCAGTTCGTGAAAATTACTCCAGATGAGAAAGACATGCCTAATCTGGTATCCTGATCTATTTCTCATGGAAACATCCACCAAAACACAAGTCTATTCTCTCTTCAGCATTTGGTGGCGATTGATCGTGAAAATTGCTAAAAATGAGAAAGTTATAACTGTTAAATGCAATAAATCAGTGACAAATGCAATCATCCCCCAAAAGCCTTTCAGATTCGCTTCTTGGGATTTGGTAGCTATCAGTTCATGATTTGATGAAAATTACTCCAAATGAGACAGTTCTTCCTGATCAATGTTAGTAATTAATGACACTTGGAATCATCCTCCCAAATCCTTTGATAATTAACTCCTGGTGATTGTGAATAAAATCGGCTTGTGAAAATTAGTAGGAAAGAGAAAATTCCTTCCTCACCCGTCTTCTGATGAATTTCCCATGGAATCATCCACCGGAAAAACAATTGCATTCTCTCTTGGTGCGTTGGAACAGATCGGTTTGTGCAAATTACTCAAAGAACGAAAATCATTCTTTACAAGCACCTCGTGGTAAAGACTCCGGCAATCCAGATTCTAGCCTCCTGAGTTTGTAGAGATCGGTTCATGAAAATTACTAAAAAATCAAACATTTATTACTGATCACTGCATATAATTAGTACCTCATGGAATCATCCTCCAAGACCTTTTAGATACTCTGCTGGTCACTTGGTAGAGACGGGTAGTGTAAATTGCTAAAAATGAGCCCTTCAATACGAATCAGATGTAGCCATTGATGTCTCATGCACGCTTCCTCGAAAAGCCATTCGGATTCTCTCCTGATCCTTTGGTAGAGATGGGTTCATGAAAATTACAAAAATTCAACAGTAATTACTGATCACTGCTAGTCATTAACTCCATCTGGCATGATCCTCCAAAATCCTTTCAGATTTGCTTCTGGTGATTTCTGGTGATAGGTCGAGTCTCGAAAATTCCGAAAAATAATCAATTCTGAACGGCTTCGTGGTAGTCATTCATTCCTCACATAATGAGCCTCCTTTGTACATTCCAATTCGCTCCTGTTGACTTGGAAGAAATCAGTTCCTGAAATATACTCAAAATGAGAAATTCATCTTGGATGTGCGCGACAGATAAATTGGAGAAGAAATCTTCCTGAAAGACCCGAGGAGTCACTTCTCGTCCTATGGTACAGAGCAGTTCGTGAAAATTACTCCAGATGAGAAAGACATGCCTAATCTGGTATCCTGATCTATTTCTCATGGAAACATCCACCAAAACACAAGTCTATTCTCTCTTCAGCATTTGGTGGCGATTGATCGTGAAAATTGCTAAAAATGAGAAAGTTATAACTGTTAAATGCAATAAATCAGTGACAAATGGAATCATCCCCCAAAAGCCTTTCAGATTCGCTTCTTGGGATTTGGTAGCTATCAGTTCATGATTTGATGAAAATTACTCCAAATGAGACAGTTCTTCCTGATCAATGTTAGTAATTAATGACACTTGGAATCATCCTCCCAAATCCTTTGATAATTAACTCCTGGTGATTGTGAATAAAATCGGCTTGTGAAAATTAGTAGGAAAGAGAAAATTCCTTCCTCACCCGTCTTCTGATGAATTTCCCATGGAATCATCCACCGGAAAAACAATTGCATTCTCTCTTGGTGCGTTGGAACAGATCGGTTTGTGCAAATTACTCAAAGAACGAAAATCATTCTTTACAAGCACCTCGTGGTAAAGACTCCGGCAATCCAGATTCTCGCCTCCTGAGTTTGTAGAGATCAGTTCATGAAAATTACTAAAAAATCAAACATTTATTACTGATCACTGCATATAATTAGTACCTCATGGAATCATCCTCCAAGACCTTTTAGATACTCTGCTGGTCACTTGGTAGAGACGGGTAGTGTAAATTGCTAAAAATGAGCCCTTCAATACGAATCAGATGTAGCCATTGATGTCTCATGCACGCTTCCTCGAAAAGCCATTCGGATTCTCTCCTGATCCTTTGGTAGAGATGGGTTCATGAAAATTACAAAAATTCAACAGTAATTACTGATCACTGCTAGTCATTAACTCCATCTGGCATGATCCTCCAAAATCCTTTCAGATTTGCTTCTAGTGATTTCTGGTGATAGGTCGAGTCTCGAAAATTCCGAAAAATAATCAATTCTGAACGGCTTCGTGGTAGTCATTCATTCCTCACATAATGAGCCTCCTTTGTACATTCCAATTCGCTCCTGTTGACTTGGAAGACATCAGTTCCTGAAATATACTCAAAATGAGAAATTCATCTTGGATGTGCGCGACAGATAAATTGGAGAAGAAATCTTCCTGAAAGACCCGAGGAGCCACTTCTCGTCCTATGGTACAGAGCAGTTCGTGAAAATTACTCCAGATGAGAAAGACATGCCTAATCTGGTATCCTGATCTATTTCTCATGGAAACATCCACCAAAACACAAGTCTATTCTCTCTTCAGCATTTGGTGGCGATTGATCGTGAAAATTGCTAAAAATGAGAAAGTTATAACTGTTAAATGCAATAAATCAGTGACAAATGCAATCATCCCCCAAAAGCCTTTCAGATTCGCTTCTTGGGATTTGGTAGCTATCAGTTCATGATTTGATGAAAATTACTCCAAATGAGACAGTTCTTCCTGATCAATGTTAGTAATTAATGACACTTGGAATCATCCTCCCAAATCCTTTGATAATTAACTCCTGGTGATTGTGAATAAAATCGGCTTGTGAAAATTAGTAGGAAAGAGAAAATTCCTTCCTCACCCGTCTTCTGATGAATTTCCCATGGAATCATCCACCGGAAAAACAATTGCATTCTCTCTTGGTGCGTTGGAACAGATCGGTTTGTGCAAATTACTCAAAGAACGAAAATCATTCTTTACAAGCACCTCGTGGTAAAGACTCCGGCAATCCAGATTCTAGCCTCCTGAGTTTGTAGAGATCGGTTCATGAAAATTACTAAAAAATCAAACATTTATTACTGATCACTGCATATAATTAGTACCTCATGGAATCATCCTCCAAGACCTTTTAGATACTCTGCTGGTCACTTGGTAGAGACGGGTAGTGTAAATTGCTAAAAATGAGCCCTTCAATACGAATCAGATGTAGCCATTGATGTCTCATGCACGCTTCCTCGAAAAGCCATTCGGATTCTCTCCTGATCCTTTGGTAGAGATGGGTTCATGAAAATTACAAAAATTCAACAGTAATTACTGATCACTGCTAGTCATTAACTCCATCTGGCATGATCCTCCAAAATCCTTTCAGATTTGCTTCTGGTGATTTCTGGTGATAGTTCGAGTCTCGAAAATTCCGAAAAATAATCAATTCTGAACGGCTTCGTGGTAGTCATTCATTCCTCACATAATGAGCCTCCTTTGTACATTCCAATTCGCTCCTGTTGACTTGGAAGAAATCAGTTCCTGAAATATACTCAAAATGAGAAATTCATCTTGGATGTGCGCGACAGATAAATTGGAGAAGAAATCTTCCTGAAAGACCCGAGGAGTCACTTCTCGTCCTATGGTACAGAGCAGTTCGTGAAAATTACTCCAGATGAGAAAGACATGCCTAATCTGGTATCCTGATCTATTTCTCATGGAAACATCCACCAAAACACAAGTCTATTCTCTCTTCAGCATTTGGTGGCGATTGATCGTGAAAATTGCTAAAAATGAGAAAGTTATAACTGTTAAATGCAATAAATCAGTGACAAATGGAATCATCCCCCAAAAGCCTTTCAGATTCGCTTCTTGGGATTTGGTAGCTATCAGTTCATGATTTGATGAAAATTACTCCAAATGAGACAGTTCTTCCTGATCAATGTTAGTAATTAATGACACTTGGAATCATCCTCCCAAATCCTTTGATAATTAACTCCTGGTGATTGTGAATAAAATCGGCTTGTGAAAATTAGTAGGAAAGAGAAAATTCCTTCCTCACCCGTCTTCTGATGAATTTCCCATGGAATCATCCACCGGAAAAACAATTGCATTCTCTCTTGGAGCGTTGGAACAGATCGGTTTGTGCAAATTACTCAAAGAACGAAAATCATTCTTTACAAGCACCTCGTGGTAAAGACTCCGGCAATCCAGATTCTCGCCTCCTGAGTTTGTAGAGATCAGTTCATGAAAATTACTAAAAAATCAAACATTTATTACTGATCACTGCATATAATTAGTACCTCATGGAATCATCCTCCAAGACCTTTTAGATACTCTGCTGGTCACTTGGTAGAGACGGGTAGTGTAAATTGCTAAAAATGAGACCTTCAATACGAATCAGATGTAGCCATTGATGTCTCATGCACGCTTCCTCGAAAAGCCATTCGGATTCTCTCCTGATCCTTTGGTAGAGATGGGTTCATGAAAATTACAAAAATTCAACAGTAATTACTGATCACTGCTAGTCATTAACTCCATCTGGCATGATCCTCCAAAATCCTTTCAGATTTGCTTCTAGTGATTTCTGGTGATAGGTCGAGTCTCGAAAATTCCGAAAAATAATCAATTCTGAACGGCTTCGTGGTAGTCATTCATTCCTCACATAATGAGCCTCCTTTGTACATTCCAATTCGCTCCTGTTGACTTGGAAGACATCAGTTCCTGAAATATACTCAAAATGAGAAATTCATCTTGGATGTGCGCGACAGATAAATTGGAGAAGAAATCTTCCTGAAAGACCCGAGGAGCCACTTCTCGTCCTATGGTACAGAGCAGTTCGTGAAAATTACTCCAGATGAGAAAGACATGCCTAATCTGGTATCCTGATCTATTTCTCATGGAAACATCCACCAAAACACAAGTCTATTCTCTCTTCAGCATTTGGTGGCGATTGATCGTGAAAATTGCTAAAAATGAGAAAGTTATAACTGTTAAATGCAATAAATCAGTGACAAATGCAATCATCCCCCAAAAGCCTTTCAGATTCGCTTCTTGGGATTTGGTAGCTATCAGTTCATGATTTGATGAAAATTACTCCAAATGAGACAGTTCTTCCTGATCAATGTTAGTAATTAATGACACTTGGAATCATCCTCCCAAATCCTTTGATAATTAACTCCTGGTGATTGTGAATAAAATCGGCTTGTGAAAATTAGTAGGAAAGAGAAAATTCCTTCCTCACCCGTCTTCTGATGAATTTCCCATGGAATCATCCACCGGAAAAACAATTGCATTCTCTCTTGGTGCGTTGGAACAGATCGGTTTGTGCAAATTACTCAAAGAACGAAAATCATTCTTTACAAGCACCTCGTGGTAAAGACTCCGGCAATCCAGATTCTAGCCTCCTGAGTTTGTAGAGATCGGTTCATGAAAATTACTAAAAAATCAAACATTTATTACTGATCACTGCATATAATTAGTACCTCATGGAATCATCCTCCAAGACCTTTTAGATACTCTGCTGGTCACTTGGTAGAGACGGGTAGTGTAAATTGCTAAAAATGAGCCCTTCAATACGAATCAGATGTAGCCATTGATGTCTCATGCACGCTTCCTCGAAAAGCCATTCGGATTCTCTCCTGATCCTTTGGTAGAGATGGGTTCATGAAAATTACAAAAATTCAACAGTAATTACTGATCACTGCTAGTCATTAACTCCATCTGGCATGATCCTCCAAAATCCTTTCAGATTTGCTTCTGGTGATTTCTGGTGATAGGTCGAGTCTCGAAAATTCCGAAAAATAATCAATTCTGAACGGCTTCGTGGTAGTCATTCATTCCTCACATAATGAGCCTCCTTTGTACATTCCAATTCGCTCCTGTTGACTTGGAAGAAATCAGTTCCTGAAATATACTCAAAATGAGAAATTCATCTTGGATGTGCGCGACAGATAAATTGGAGAAGAAATCTTCCTGAAAGACCCGAGGAGTCACTTCTCGTCCTATGGTACAGAGCAGTTCGTGAAAATTACTCCAGATGAGAAAGACATGCCTAATCTGGTATCCTGATCTATTTCTCATGGAAACATCCACCAAAACACAAGTCTATTCTCTCTTCAGCATTTGGTGGCGATTGATCGTGAAAATTGCTAAAAATGAGAAAGTTATAACTGTTAAATGCAATAAATCAGTGACAAATGGAATCATCCCCCAAAAGCCTTTCAGATTCGCTTCTTGGGATTTGGTAGCTATCAGTTCATGATTTGATGAAAATTACTCCAAATGAGACAGTTCTTCCTGATCAATGTTAGTAATTAATGACACTTGGAATCATCCTCCCAAATCCTTTGATAATTAACTCCTGGTGATTGTGAATAAAATCGGCTTGTGAAAATTAGTAGGAAAGAGAAAATTCCTTCCTCACCCGTCTTCTGATGAATTTCCCATGGAATCATCCACCGGAAAAACAATTGCATTCTCTCTTGGAGCGTTGGAACAGATCGGTTTGTGCAAATTACTCAAAGAACGAAAATCATTCTTTACAAGCACCTCGTGGTAAAGACTCCGGCAATCCAGATTCTCGCCTCCTGAGTTTGTAGAGATCAGTTCATGAAAATTACTAAAAAATCAAACATTTATTACTGATCACTGCATATAATTAGTACCTCATGGAATCATCCTCCAAGACCTTTTAGATACTCTGCTGGTCACTTGGTAGAGACGGGTAGTGTAAATTGCTAAAAATGAGACCTTCAATACGAATCAGATGTAGCCATTGATGTCTCATGCACGCTTCCTCGAAAAGCCATTCGGATTCTCTCCTGATCCTTTGGTAGAGATGGGTTCATGAAAATTACAAAAATTCAACAGTAATTACTGATCACTGCTAGTCATTAACTCCATCTGGCATGATCCTCCAAAATCCTTTCAGATTTGCTTCTAGTGATTTCTGGTGATAGGTCGAGTCTCGAAAATTCCGAAAAATAATCAATTCTGAACGGCTTCGTGGTAGTCATTCATTCCTCACATAATGAGCCTCCTTTGTACATTCCAATTCGCTCCTGTTGACTTGGAAGACATCAGTTCCTGAAATATACTCAAAATGAGAAATTCATCTTGGATGTGCGCGACAGATAAATTGGAGAAGAAATCTTCCTGAAAGACCCGAGGAGCCACTTCTCGTCCTATGGTACAGAGCAGTTCGTGAAAATTACTCCAGATGAGAAAGACATGCCTAATCTGGTATCCTGATCTATTTCTCATGGAAACATCCACCAAAACACAAGTCTATTCTCTCTTCAGCATTTGGTGGCGATTGATCGTGAAAATTGCTAAAAATGAGAAAGTTATAACTGTTAAATGCAATAAATCAGTGACAAATGCAATCATCCCCCAAAAGCCTTTCAGATTCGCTTCTTGGGATTTGGTAGCTATCAGTTCATGATTTGATGAAAATTACTCCAAATGAGACAGTTCTTCCTGATCAATGTTAGTAATTAATGACACTTGGAATCATCCTCCCAAATCCTTTGATAATTAACTCCTGGTGATTGTGAATAAAATCGGCTTGTGAAAATTAGTAGGAAAGAGAAAATTCCTTCCTCACCCGTCTTCTGATGAATTTCCCATGGAATCATCCACCGGAAAAACAATTGCATTCTCTCTTGGTGCGTTGGAACAGATCGGTTTGTGCAAATTACTCAAAGAACGAAAATCATTCTTTACAAGCACCTCGTGGTAAAGACTCCGGCAATCCAGATTCTAGCCTCCTGAGTTTGTAGAGATCGGTTCATGAAAATTACTAAAAAATCAAACATTTATTACTGATCACTGCATATAATTAGTACCTCATGGAATCATCCTCCAAGACCTTTTAGATACTCTGCTGGTCACTTGGTAGAGACGGGTAGTGTAAATTGCTAAAAATGAGCCCTTCAATACGAATCAGATGTAGCCATTGATGTCTCATGCACGCTTCCTCGAAAAGCCATTCGGATTCTCTCCTGATCCTTTGGTAGAGATGGGTTCATGAAAATTACAAAAATTCAACAGTAATTACTGATCACTGCTAGTCATTAACTCCATCTGGCATGATCCTCCAAAATCCTTTCAGATTTGCTTCTGGTGATTTCTGGTGATAGGTCGAGTCTCGAAAATTCCGAAAAATAATCAATTCTGAACGGCTTCGTGGTAGTCATTCATTCCTCACATAATGAGCCTCCTTTGTACATTCCAATTCGCTCCTGTTGACTTGGAAGAAATCAGTTCCTGAAATATACTCAAAATGAGAAATTCATCTTGGATGTGCGCGACAGATAAATTGGAGAAGAAATCTTCCTGAAAGACCCGAGGAGTCACTTCTCGTCCTATGGTACAGAGCAGTTCGTGAAAATTACTCCAGATGAGAAAGACATGCCTAATCTGGTATCCTGATCTATTTCTCATGGAAACATCCACCAAAACACAAGTCTATTCTCTCTTCAGCATTTGGTGGCGATTGATCGTGAAAATTGCTAAAAATGAGAAAGTTATAACTGTTAAATGCAATAAATCAGTGACAAATGGAATCATCCCCCAAAAGCCTTTCAGATTCGCTTCTTGGGATTTGGTAGCTATCAGTTCATGATTTGATGAAAATTACTCCAAATGAGACAGTTCTTCCTGATCAATGTTAGTAATTAATGACACTTGGAATCATCCTCCCAAATCCTTTGATAATTAACTCCTGGTGATTGTGAATAAAATCGGCTTGTGAAAATTAGTAGGAAAGAGAAAATTCCTTCCTCACCCGTCTTCTGATGAATTTCCCATGGAATCATCCACCGGAAAAACAATTGCATTCTCTCTTGGTGCGTTGGAACAGATCGGTTTGTGCAAATTACTCAAAGAACGAAAATCATTCTTTACAAGCACCTCGTGGTAAAGACTCCGGCAATCCAGATTCTCGCCTCCTGAGTTTGTAGAGATCAGTTCATGAAAATTACTAAAAAATCAAACATTTATTACTGATCACTGCATATAATTAGTACCTCATGGAATCATCCTCCAAGACCTTTTAGATACTCTGCTGGTCACTTGGTAGAGACGGGTAGTGTAAATTGCTAAAAATGAGACCTTCAATACGAATCAGATGTAGCCATTGATGTCTCATGCACGCTTCCTCGAAAAGCCATTCGGATTCTCTCCTGATCCTTTGGTAGAGATGGGTTCATGAAAATTACAAAAATTCAACAGTAATTACTGATCACTGCTAGTCATTAACTCCATCTGGCATGATCCTCCAAAATCCTTTCAGATTTGCTTCTAGTGATTTCTGGTGATAGGTCGAGTCTCGAAAATTCCGAAAAATAATCAATTCTGAACGGCTTCGTGGTAGTCATTCATTCCTCACATAATGAGCCTCCTTTGTACATTCCAATTCGCTCCTGTTGACTTGGAAGACATCAGTTCCTGAAATATACTCAAAATGAGAAATTCATCTTGGATGTGCGCGACAGATAAATTGGAGAAGAAATCTTCCTGAAAGACCCGAGGAGCCACTTCTCGTCCTATGGTACAGAGCAGTTCGTGAAAATTACTCCAGATGAGAAAGACATGCCTAATCTGGTATCCTGATCTATTTCTCATGGAAACATCCACCAAAACACAAGTCTATTCTCTCTTCAGCATTTGGTGGCGATTGATCGTGAAAATTGCTAAAAATGAGAAAGTTATAACTGTTAAATGCAATAAATCAGTGACAAATGCAATCATCCCCCAAAAGCCTTTCAGATTCGCTTCTTGGGATTTGGTAGCTATCAGTTCATGATTTGATGAAAATTACTCCAAATGAGACAGTTCTTCCTGATCAATGTTAGTAATTAATGACACTTGGAATCATCCTCCCAAATCCTTTGATAATTAACTCCTGGTGATTGTGAATAAAATCGGCTTGTGAAAATTAGTAGGAAAGAGAAAATTCCTTCCTCACCCGTCTTCTGATGAATTTCCCATGGAATCATCCACCGGAAAAACAATTGCATTCTCTCTTGGTGCGTTGGAACAGATCGGTTTGTGCAAATTACTCAAAGAACGAAAATCATTCTTTACAAGCACCTCGTGGTAAAGACTCCGGCAATCCAGATTCTCGCCTCCTGAGTTTGTAGAGATCGGTTCATGAAAATTACTAAAAAATCAAACATTTATTACTGATCACTGCATATAATTAGTACCTCATGGAATCATCCTCCAAGACCTTTTAGATACTCTGCTGGTCACTTGGTAGAGACGGGTAGTGTAAATTGCTAAAAATGAGCCCTTCAATACGAATCAGATGTAGCCATTGATGTCTCATGCACGCTTCCTCGAAAAGCCATTCGGATTCTCTCCTGATCCTTTGGTAGAGATGGGTTCATGAAAATTACAAAAATTCAACAGTAATTACTGATCACTGCTAGTCATTAACTCCATCTGGCATGATCCTCCAAAATCCTTTCAGATTTGCTTCTGGTGATTTCTGGTGATAGGTCGAGTCTCGAAAATTCCGAAAAATAATCAATTCTGAACGGCTTCGTGGTAGTCATTCATTCCTCACATAATGAGCCTCCTTTGTACATTCCAATTCGCTCCTGTTGACTTGGAAGAAATCAGTTCCTGAAATATACTCAAAATGAGAAATTCATCTTGGATGTGCGCGACAGATAAATTGGAGAAGAAATCTTCCTGAAAGACCCGAGGAGTCACTTCTCGTCCTATGGTACAGAGCAGTTCGTGAAAATTACTCCAGATGAGAAAGACATGCCTAATCTGGTATCCTGATCTATTTCTCATGGAAACATCCACCAAAACACAAGTCTATTCTCTCTTCAGCATTTGGTGGCGATTGATCGTGAAAATTGCTAAAAATGAGAAAGTTATAACTGTTAAATGCAATAAATCACTGACAAATGGAATCATCCCCCAAAAGCCTTTCAGATTCGCTTCTTGGGATTTGGTAGCTATCAGTTCATGATTTGATGAAAATTACTCCAAAAAAGACAGTTCTTCCTGATCAATGTTAGTAATTAATGACACTTGGAATCATCCTCCCAAATCCTTTGATAATTAACTCCTGGTGATTGTGAATAAAATCGGCTTGTGAAAATTAGTAGGAAAGAGAAAATTCCTTCCTCACCCGTCTTCTCATGAATTTCCCATGGAATCATCCACCGGAAAAACAATTGCATTCTCTCTTGGTGCGTTGGAACAGATCGGTTTGTGCAAATTACTCAAAGAACGAAAATCATTCTTTACAAGCACCTCGTGGTAAAGACTCCGGCAATCCAGATTCTCGCCTCCTGAGTTTGTAGAGATCAGTTCATGAAAATTACTAAAAAATCAAACATTTATTACTGATCACTGCATATAATTAGTACCTCATGGAATCATCCTCCAAGACCTTTTAGATACTCTGCTGGTCACTTGGTAGAGACGGGTAGTGTAAATTGCTAAAAATGAGACCTTCAATACGAATCAGATGTAGCCATTGATGTCTCATGCACGCTTCCTCGAAAAGCCATTCGGATTCTCTCCTGATCCTTTGGTAGAGATGGGTTCATGAAAATTACAAAAATTCAACAGTAATTACTGATCACTGCTAGTCATTAACTCCATCTGGCATGATCCTCCAAAATCCTTTCAGATTTGCTTCTAGTGATTTCTGGTGATAGGTCGAGTCTCGAAAATTCCGAAAAATAATCAATTCTGAACGGCTTCGTGGTAGTCATTCATTCCTCACATAATGAGCCTCCTTTGTACATTCCAATTCGCTCCTGTTGACTTGGAAGACATCAGTTCCTGAAATATACTCAAAATGAGAAATTCATCTTGGATGTGCGCGACAGATAAATTGGAGAAGAAATCTTCCTGAAAGACCCGAGGAGCCACTTCTCGTCCTATGGTACAGAGCAGTTCGTGAAAATTACTCCAGATGAGAAAGACATGCCTAATCTGGTATCCTGATCTATTTCTCATGGAAACATCCACCAAAACACAAGTCTATTCTCTCTTCAGCATTTGGTGGCGATTGATCGTGAAAATTGCTAAAAATGAGAAAGTTATAACTGTTAAATGCAATAAATCAGTGACAAATGCAATCATCCCCCAAAAGCCTTTCAGATTCGCTTCTTGGGATTTGGTAGCTATCAGTTCATGATTTGATGAAAATTACTCCAAATGAGACAGTTCTTCCTGATCAATGTTAGTAATTAATGACACTTGGAATCATCCTCCCAAATCCTTTGATAATTAACTCCTGGTGATTGTGAATAAAATCGGCTTGTGAAAATTAGTAGGAAAGAGAAAATTCCTTCCTCACCCGTCTTCTGATGAATTTCCCATGGAATCATCCACCGGAAAAACAATTGCATTCTCTCTTGGTGCGTTGGAACAGATCGGTTTGTGCAAATTACTCAAAGAACGAAAATCATTCTTTACAAGCACCTCGTGGTAAAGACTCCGGCAATCCAGATTCTAGCCTCCTGAGTTTGTAGAGATCGGTTCATGAAAATTACTAAAAAATCAAACATTTATTACTGATCACTGCATATAATTAGTACCTCATGGAATCATCCTCCAAGACCTTTTAGATACTCTGCTGGTCACTTGGTAGAGACGGGTAGTGTAAATTGCTAAAAATGAGCCCTTCAATACGAATCAGATGTAGCCATTGATGTCTCATGCACGCTTCCTCGAAAAGCCATTCGGATTCTCTCCTGATCCTTTGGTAGAGATGGGTTCATGAAAATTACAAAAATTCAACAGTAATTACTGATCACTGCTAGTCATTAACTCCATCTGGCATGATCCTCCAAAATCCTTTCAGATTTGCTTCTGGTGATTTCTGGTGATAGGTCGAGTCTCGAAAATTCCGAAAAATAATCAATTCTGAACGGCTTCGTGGTAGTCATTCATTCCTCACATAATGAGCCTCCTTTGTACATTCCAATTCGCTCCTGTTGACTTGGAAGAAATCAGTTCCTGAAATATACTCAAAATGAGAAATTCATCTTGGATGTGCGCGACAGATAAATTGGAGAAGAAATCTTCCTGAAAGACCCGAGGAGTCACTTCTCGTCCTATGGTACAGAGCAGTTCGTGAAAATTACTCCAGATGAGAAAGACATGCCTAATCTGGTATCCTGATCTATTTCTCATGGAAACATCCACCAAAACACAAGTCTATTCTCTCTTCAGCATTTGGTGGCGATTGATCGTGAAAATTGCTAAAAATGAGAAAGTTATAACTGTTAAATGCAATAAATCACTGACAAATGGAATCATCCCCCAAAAGCCTTTGAGATTCGCTTCTTGGGATTTGGTAGCTATCAGTTCATGATTTGATGAAAATTACTCCAAATGAGACAGTTCTTCCTGATCAATGTTAGTAATTAATGACACTTGGAATCATCCTCCCAAATCCTTTGATAATTAACTCCTGGTGATTGTGAATAAAATCGGCTTGTGAAAATTAGTAGGAAAGAGAAAATTCCTTCCTCACCCGTCTTCTGATGAATTTCCCATGGAATCATCCACCGGAAAAACAATTGCATTCTCTCTTGGTGCGTTGGAACAGATCGGTTTGTGCAAATTACTCAAAGAACGAAAATCATTCTTTACAAGCACCTCGTGGTAAAGACTCCGGCAATCCAGATTCTCGCCTCCTGAGTTTGTAGAGATCGGTTCATGAAAATTACTAAAAAATCAAACATTTATTACTGATCACTGCATATAATTAGTACCTCATGGAATCATCCTCCAAGACCTTTTAGATACTCTGCTGGTCACTTGGTAGAGACGGGTAGTGTAAATTGCTAAAAATGAGCCCTTCAATACGAATCAGATGTAGCCATTGATGTCTCATGCACGCTTCCTCGAAAAGCCATTCGGATTCTCTCCTGATCCTTTGGTAGAGATGGGTTCATGAAAATTACAAAAATTCAACAGTAATTACTGATCACTGCTAGTCATTAACTCCATCTGGCATGATCCTCCAAAATCCTTTCAGATTTGCTTCTGGTGATTTCTGGTGATAGGTCGAGTCTCGAAAATTCCGAAAAATAATCAATTCTGAACGGCTTCGTGGTAGTCATTCATTCCTCACATAATGAGCCTCCTTTGTACATTCCAATTCGCTCCTGTTGACTTGGAAGAAATCAGTTCCTGAAATATACTCAAAATGAGAAATTCATCTTGGATGTGCGCGACAGATAAATTGGAGAAGAAATCTTCCTGAAAGACCCGAGGAGTCACTTCTCGTCCTATGGTACAGAGCAGTTCGTGAAAATTACTCCAGATGAGAAAGACATGCCTAATCTGGTATCCTGATCTATTTCTCATGGAAACATCCACCAAAACACAAGTCTATTCTCTCTTCAGCATTTGGTGGCGATTGATCGTGAAAATTGCTAAAAATGAGAAAGTTATAACTGTTAAATGCAATAAATCACTGACAAATGGAATCATCCCCCAAAAGCCTTTCAGATTCGCTTCTTGGGATTTGGTAGCTATCAGTTCATGATTTGATGAAAATTACTCCAAATGAGACAGTTCTTCCTGATCAATGTTAGTAATTAATGACACTTGGAATCATCCTCCCAAATCCTTTGATAATTAACTCCTGGTGATTGTGAATAAAATCGGCTTGTGAAAATTAGTAGGAAAGAGAAAATTCCTTCCTCACCCGTCTTCTGATGAATTTCCCATGGAATCATCCACCGGAAAAACAATTGCATTCTCTCTTGGTGCGTTGGAACAGATCGGTTTGTGCAAATTACTCAAAGAACGAAAATCATTCTTTACAAGCACCTCGTGGTAAAGACTCCGGCAATCCAGATTCTCGCCTCCTGAGTTTGTAGAGATTGGTTCATGAAAATTACTAAAAAATCAAACATTTATTACTGATCACTGCATATAATTAGTACCTCATGGAATCATCCTCCAAGACCTTTTAGATACTCTGCTGGTCACTTGGTAGAGACGGGTAGTGTAAATTGCTAAAAATGAGACCTTCAATACGAATCAGATGTAGCCATTGATGTCTCATGCACGCTTCCTCGAAAAGCCATTCGGATTCTCTCCTGATCCTTTGGTAGAGATGGGTTCATGAAAATTACAAAAATTCAACAGTAATTACTGATCACTGCTAGTCATTAACTCCATCTGGCATGATCCTCCAAAATCCTTTCAGATTTGCTTCTGGTGATTTCTGGTGATAGGTCGAGTCTCGAAAATTCCGAAAAATAATCAATTCTGAACGGCTTCGTGGTAGTCATTCATTCCTCACATAATGAGCCTCCTTTGTACATTCCAATTCGCTCCTGTTGACTTGGAAGAAATCAGTTCCTGAAATATACTCAAAATGAGAAATTCATCTTGGATGTGCGCGACAGATAAATTGGAGAAGAAATCTTCCTGAAAGACCCGAGGAGTCACTTCTCGTCCTATGGTACAGAGCAGTTCGTGAAAATTACTCCAGATGAGAAAGACATGCCTAATCTGGTATCCTGATCTATTTCTCATGGAAACATCCACCAAAACACAAGTCTATTCTCTCTTCAGCATTTGGTGGCGATTGATCGTGAAAATTGCTAAAAATGAGAAAGTTATAACTGTTAAATGCAATAAATCAGTGACAAATGGAATCATCCCCCAAAAGCCTTTCAGATTCGCTTCTTGGGATTTGGTAGCTATCAGTTCATGATTTGATGAAAATTACTCCAAATGAGACAGTTCTTCCTGATCAATGTTAGTAATTAATGACACTTGGAATCATCCTCCCAAATCCTTTGATAATTAACTCCTGGTGATTGTGAATAAAATCGGCTTGTGAAAATTAGTAGGAAAGAGAAAATTCCTTCCTCACCCGTCTTCTGATGAATTTCCCATGGAATCATCCACCGGAAAAACAATTGCATTCTCTCTTGGTGCGTTGGAACAGATCGGTTTGTGCAAATTACTCAAAGAACGAAAATCATTCTTTACAAGCACCTCGTGGTAAAGACTCCGGCAATCCAGATTCTCGCCTCCTGAGTTTGTAGAGATTGGTTCATGAAAATTACTAAAAAATCAAACATTTATTACTGATCACTGCATATAATTAGTACCTCATGGAATCATCCTCCAAGACCTTTTAGATACTCTGCTGGTCACTTGGTAGAGACGGGTAGTGTAAATTGCTAAAAATGAGACCTTCAATACGAATCAGATGTAGCCATTGATGTCTCATGCACGCTTCCTCGAAAAGCCATTCGGATTCTCTCCTGATCCTTTGGTAGAGATGGGTTCATGAAAATTACAAAAATTCAACTGTAATTACTGATCACTGCTAGTCATTAACTCCATCTGGCATGATCCTCCAAAATCCTTTCAGATTTGCTTCTGGTGATTTCTGGTGATAGGTCGAGTCTCGAAAATTCCGAAAAATAATCAATTCTGAACGTCTTCGTGGTAGTCATTCATTCCTCACATAATGAGCCTCCTTTGTACATTCCAATTCGCTCCTGTTGACTTGGAAGAAATCAGTTCCTGAAATATACTCAAAATGAGAAATTCATCTTGGATGTGCGCGACAGATAAATTGGAGAAGAAATCTTCCTGAAAGACCCGAGGAGCCACTTCTCGTCCTATGGTACAGAGCAGTTCGTGAAAATTACTCCAGATGAGAAAGACATGCCTAATCTGGTATCCTGATCTATTTCTCATGGAAACATCCACCAAAACACAAGTCTATTCTCTCTTCAGCATTTGGTGGCGATTGATCGTGAAAATTGCTAAAAATGAGAAAGTTATAACTGTTAAATGCAATAAATCAGTGACAAATGCAATCATCCCCCAAAAGCCTTTCAGATTCGCTTCTTGGGATTTGGTAGCTATCAGTTCATGATTTGATGAAAATTACTCCAAATGAGACAGTTCTTCCTGATCAATGTTAGTAATTAATGACACTTGGAATCATCCTCCCAAATCCTTTGATAATTAACTCCTGGTGATTGTGAATAAAATCGGCTTGTGAAAATTAGTAGGAAAGAGAAAATTCCTTCCTCACCCGTCTTCTGATGAATTTCCCATGGAATCATCCACCGGAAAAACAATTGCATTCTCTCTTGGTGCGTTGGAACAGATCGGTTTGTGCAAATTACTCAAAGAACGAAAATCATTCTTTACAAGCACCTCGTGGTAAAGACTCCGGCAATCCAGATTCTCGCCTCCTGAGTTTGTAGAGATCGGTTCATGAAAATTACTAAAAAATCAAACATTTATTACTGATCACTGCATATAATTAGTACCTCATGGAATCATCCTCCAAGACCTTTTAGATACTCTGCTGGTCACTTGGTAGAGACGGGTAGTGTAAATTGCTAAAAATGAGACCTTCAATACGAATCAGATGTAGCCATTGATGTCTCATGCACGCTTCCTCGAAAAGCCATTCGGATTCTCTCCTGATCCTTTGGTAGAGATGGGTTCATGAAAATTACAAAAATTCAACAGTAATTACTGATCACTGCTAGTCATTAACTCCATCTGGCATGATCCTCCAAAATCCTTTCAGATTTGCTTCTGGTGATTTCTGGTGATAGGTCGAGTCTCGAAAATTCCGAAAAATAATCAATTCTGAACGGCTTCGTGGTAGTCATTCATTCCTCACATAATGAGCCTCCTTTGTACATTCCAATTCGCTCCTGTTGACTTGGAAGACATCAGTTCCTGAAATATACTCAAAATGAGAAATTCATCTTGGATGTGCGCGACAGATAAATTGGAGAAGAAATCTTCCTGAAAGACCCGAGGAGTCACTTCTCGTCCTATGGTACAGAGCAGTTCGTGAAAATTACTCCAGATGAGAAAGACATGCCTAATCTGGTATCCTGATCTATTTCTCATGGAAACATCCACCAAAACACAAGTCTATTCTCTCTTCAGCATTTGGTGGCGATTGATCGTGAAAATTGCTAAAAATGAGAAAGTTATAACTGTTAAATGCAATAAATCAGTGACAAATGGAATCATCCCCCAAAAGCCTTTCAGATTCGCTTCTTGGGATTTGGTAGCTATCAGTTCATGATTTGATGAAAATTACACCAAATGAGACAGTTCTTCCTGATCAATGTTAGTAATTAATGACACTTGGAATCATCCTCCCAAATCCTTTGATAATTAACTCCTGGTGATTGTGAATAAAATCGGCTTGTGAAAATTAGTAGGAAAGAGAAAATTCCTTCCTCACCCGTCTTCTGATGAATTTCCCATGGAATCATCCACCGGAAAAACAATTGCATTCTCTCTTGGTGCGTTGGAACAGATCGGTTTGTGCAAATTACTCAAAGAACGAAAATCATTCTTTACAAGCACCTCGTGGTAAAGACTCCGGCAATCCAGATTCTCGCCTCCTGAGTTTGTAGAGATTGGTTCATGAAAATTACTAAAAAATCAAACATTTATTACTGATCACTGCATATAATTAGTACCTCATGGAATCATCCTCCAAGACCTTTTAGATACTCTGCTGGTCACTTGGTAGAGACGGGTAGTGTAAATTGCTAAAAATGAGACCTTCAATACGAATCAGATGTAGCCATTGATGTCTCATGCACACTTCCTCGAAAAGCCATTCGGATTCTCTCCTGATCCTTTGGTAGAGATGGGTTCATGAAAATTACAAAAATTCAACTGTAATTACTGATCACTGCTAGTCATTAACTCCATCTGGCATGATCCTCCAAAATCCTTTCAGATTTGCTTCTGGTGATTTCTGGTGATAGGTCGAGTCTCGAAAATTCCGAAAAATAATCAATTCTGAACGTCTTCGTGGTAGTCATTCATTCCTCACATAATGAGCCTCCTTTGTACATTCCAATTCGCTCCTGTTGACTTGGAAGAAATCAGTTCCTGAAATATACTCAAAATGAGAAATTCATCTTGGATGTGCGCGACAGATAAATTGGAGAAGAAATCTTCCTGAAAGACCCGAGGAGCCACTTCTCGTCCTATGGTACAGAGCAGTTCGTGAAAATTACTCCAGATGAGAAAGACATGCCTAATCTGGTATCCTGATCTATTTCTCATGGAAACATCCACCAAAACACAAGTCTATTCTCTCTTCAGCATTTGGTGGCGATTGATCGTGAAAATTGCTAAAAATGAGAAAGTTATAACTGTTAAATGCAATAAATCAGTGACAAATGCAATCATCCCCCAAAAGCCTTTCAGATTCGCTTCTTGGGATTTGGTAGCTATCAGTTCATGATTTGATGAAAATTACTCCAAATGAGACAGTTCTTCCTGATCAATGTTAGTAATTAATGACACTTGGAATCATCCTCCCAAATCCTTTGATAATTAACTCCTGGTGATTGTGAATAAAATCGGCTTGTGAAAATTAGTAGGAAAGAGAAAATTCCTTCCTCACCCGTCTTCTGATGAATTTCCCATGGAATCATCCACCGGAAAAACAATTGCATTCTCTCTTGGTGCGTTGGAACAGATCGGTTTGTGCAAATTACTCAAAGAACGAAAATCATTCTTTACAAGCACCTCGTGGTAAAGACTCCGGCAATCCAGATTCTAGCCTCCTGAGTTTGTAGAGATCGGTTCATGAAAATTACTAAAAAATCAAACATTTATTACTGATCACTGCATATAATTAGTACCTCATGGAATCATCCTCCAAGACCTTTTAGATACTCTGCTGGTCACTTGGTAGAGACGGGTAGTGTAAATTGCTAAAAATGAGACCTTCAATACGAATCAGATGTAGCCATTGATGTCTCATGCACGCTTCCTCGAAAAGCCATTCGGATTCTCTCCTGATCCTTTGGTAGAGATGGGTTCATGAAAATTACAAAAATTCAACAGTAATTACTGATCACTGCTAGTCATTAACTCCATCTCGCATGATCCTCCAAAATCCTTTCAGATTTGCTTCTGGTGATTTCTGGTGATAGGTCGAGTCTCGAAAATTCCGAAAAAAAATCAATTCTGAACGGCTTCGTGGTAGTCATTCATTCCTCACATAATGAGCCTCCTTTGTACATTCCAATTCGCTCCTGTTGACTTGGAAGACATCAGTTCCTGAAATATACTCAAAATGAGAAATTCATCTTGGATGTGCGCGACAGATAAATTGGAGAAGAAATCTTCCTGAAAGACCCGAGGAGTCACTTCTCGTCCTATGGTACAGAGCAGTTCGTGAAAATTACTCCAGATGAGAAAGACATGCCTAATCTGGTATCCTGATCTATTTCTCATGGAAACATCCACCAAAACACAAGTCTATTCTCTCTTCAGCATTTGGTGGCGATTGATCGTGAAAATTGCTAAAAATGAGAAAGTTATAACTGTTAAATGCAATAAATCAGTGACAAATGCAATCATCCCCCAAAAGCCTTTCAGATTCGCTTCTTGGGATTTGGTAGCTATCAGTTCATGATTTGATGAAAATTACTCCAAATGAGACAGTTCTTCCTGATCAATGTTAGTAATTAATGACACTTGGAATCATCCTCCCAAATCCTTTGATAATTAACTCCTGGTGATTGTGAATAAAATCGGCTTGTGAAAATTAGTAGGAAAGAGAAAATTCCTTCCTCACCCGTCTTCTGATGAATTTCCCATGGAATCATCCACCGGAAAAACAATTGCATTCTCTCTTGGTGCGTTGGAACAGATCGGTTTGTGCAAATTACTCAAAGAACGAAAATCATTCTTTACAAGCACCTCGTGGTAAAGACTCCGGCAATCCAGATTCTCGCCTCCTGAGTTTGTAGAGATCGGTTCATGAAAATTACTAAAAAATCAAACATTTATTACTGATCACTGCATATAATTAGTACCTCATGGAATCATCCTCCAAGACCTTTTAGATACTCTGCTGGTCACTTGGTAGAGACGGGTAGTGTAAATTGCTAAAAATGAGCCCTTCAATACGAATCAGATGTAGCCATTGATGTCTCATGCACGCTTCCTCGAAAAGCCATTCGGATTCTCTCCTGATCCTTTGGTAGAGATGGGTTCATGAAAATTACAAAAATTCAACAGTAATTACTGATCACTGCTAGTCATTAACTCCATCTGGCATGATCCTCCAAAATCCTTTCAGATTTGCTTCTAGTGATTTCTGGTGATAGGTCGAGTCTCGAAAATTCCGAAAAATAATCAATTCTGAACGGCTTCGTGGTAGTCATTCATTCCTCACATAATGAGCCTCCTTTGTACATTCCAATTCGCTCCTGTTGACTTGGAAGACATCAGTTCCTGAAATATACTCAAAATGAGAAATTCATCTTGGATGTGCGCGACAGATAAATTGGAGAAGAAATCTTCCTGAAAGACCCGAGGAGTCACTTCTCGTCCTATGGTACAGAGCAGTTCGTGAAAATTACTCCAGATGAGAAAGACATGCCTAATCTGGTATCCTGATCTATTTCTCATGGAAACATCCACCAAAACACAAGTCTATTCTCTCTTCAGCATTTGGTGGCGATTGATCGTGAAAATTGCTAAAAATGAGAAAGTTATAACTGTTAAATGCAATAAATCAGTGACAAATGCAATCATCCCCCAAAAGCCTTTCAGATTCGCTTCTTGGGATTTGGTAGCTATCAGTTCATGATTTGATGAAAATTACTCCAAATGAGACAGTTCTTCCTGATCAATGTTAGTAATTAATGACACTTGGAATCATCCTCCCAAATCCTTTGATAATTAACTCCTGGTGATTGTGAATAAAATCGGCTTGTGAAAATTAGTAGGAAAGAGAAAATTCCTTCCTCACCCGTCTTCTGATGAATTTCCCATGGAATCATCCACCGGAAAAACAATTGCATTCTCTCTTGGTGCGTTGGAACAGATCGGTTTGTGCAAATTACTCAAAGAACGAAAATCATTCTTTACAAGCACCTCGTGGTAAAGACTCCGGCAATCCAGATTCTCGCCTCCTGAGTTTGTAGAGATCGGTTCATGAAAATTACTAAAAAATCAAACATTTATTACTGATCACTGCATATAATTAGTACCTCATGGAATCATCCTCCAAGACCTTTTAGATACTCTGCTGGTCACTTGGTAGAGACGGGTAGTGTAAATTGCTAAAAATGAGCCCTTCAATACGAATCAGATGTAGCCATTGATGTCTCATGCACGCTTCCTCGAAAAGCCATTCGGATTCTCTCCTGATCCTTTGGTAGAGATGGGTTCATGAAAATTACAAAAATTCAACAGTAATTACTGATCACTGCTAGTCATTAACTCCATCTGGCATGATCCTCCAAAATCCTTTCAGATTTGCTTCTAGTGATTTCTGGTGATAGGTCGAGTCTCGAAAATTCCGAAAAATAATCAATTCTGAACGGCTTCGTGGTAGTCATTCATTCCTCACATAATGAGCCTCCTTTGTACATTCCAATTCGCTCCTGTTGACTTGGAAGACATCAGTTCCTGAAATATACTCAAAATGAGAAATTCATCTTGGATGTGCGCGACAGATAAATTGGAGAAGAAATCTTCCTGAAAGACCCGAGGAGCCACTTCTCGTCCTATGGTACAGAGCAGTTCGTGAAAATTACTCCAGATGAGAAAGACATGCCTAATCTGGTATCCTGATCTATTTCTCATGGAAACATCCACCAAAACACAAGTCTATTCTCTCTTCAGCATTTGGTGGCGATTGATCGTGAAAATTGCTAAAAATGAGAAAGTTATAACTGTTAAATGCAATAAATCAGTGACAAATGCAATCATCCCCCAAAAGCCTTTCAGATTCGCTTCTTGGGATTTGGTAGCTATCAGTTCATGATTTGATGAAAATTACTCCAAATGAGACAGTTCTTCCTGATCAATGTTAGTAATTAATGACACTTGGAATCATCCTCCCAAATCCTTTGATAATTAACTCCTGGTGATTGTGAATAAAATCGGCTTGTGAAAATTAGTAGGAAAGAGAAAATTCCTTCCTCACCCGTCTTCTGATGAATTTCCCATGGAATCATCCACCGGAAAAACAATTGCATTCTCTCTTGGTGCGTTGGAACAGATCGGTTTGTGCAAATTACTCAAAGAACGAAAATCATTCTTTACAAGCACCTCGTGGTAAAGACTCCGGCAATCCAGATTCTAGCCTCCTGAGTTTGTAGAGATCGGTTCATGAAAATTACTAAAAAATCAAACATTTATTACTGATCACTGCATATAATTAGTACCTCATGGAATCATCCTCCAAGACCTTTTAGATACTCTGCTGGTCACTTGGTAGAGACGGGTAGTGTAAATTGCTAAAAATGAGCCCTTCAATACGAATCAGATGTAGCCATTGATGTCTCATGCACGCTTCCTCGAAAAGCCATTCGGATTCTCTCCTGATCCTTTGGTAGAGATGGGTTCATGAAAATTCCAAAAATTCAACAGTAATTACTGATCACTGCTAGTCATTAACTCCATCTGGCATGATCCTCCAAAATCCTTTCAGATTTGCTTCTGGTGATTTCTGGTGATAGGTCGAGTCTCGAAAATTCCGAAAAATAATCAATTCTGAACGGCTTCGTGGTAGTCATTCATTCCTCACATAATGAGCCTCCTTTGTACATTCCAATTCGCTCCTGTTGACTTGGAAGACATCAGTTCCTGAAATATACTCAAAATGAGAAATTCATCTTGGATGTGCGCGACAGATAAATTGGAGAAGAAATCTTCCTGAAAGACCCGAGGAGCCACTTCTCGTCCTATGGTACAGAGCAGTTCGTGAAAATTACTCCAGATGAGAAAGACATGCCTAATCTGGTATCCTGATCTATTTCTCATGGAAACATCCACCAAAACACAAGTCTATTCTCTCTTCAGCATTTGGTGGCGATTGATCGTGAAAATTGCTAAAAATGAGAAAGTTATAACTGTTAAATGCAATAAATCAGTGACAAATGCAATCATCCCCCAAAAGCCTTTCAGATTCGCTTCTTGGGATTTGGTAGCTATCAGTTCATGATTTGATGAAAATTACTCCAAATGAGACAGTTCTTCCTGATCAATGTTAGTAATTAATGACACTTGGAATCATCCTCCCAAATCCTTTGATAATTAACTCCTGGTGATTGTGAATAAAATCGGCTTGTGAAAATTAGTAGGAAAGAGAAAATTCCTTCCTCACCCGTCTTCTGATGAATTTCCCATGGAATCATCCACCGGAAAAACAATTGCATTCTCTCTTGGTGCGTTGGAACAGATCGGTTTGTGCAAATTACTCAAAGAACGAAAATCATTCTTTACAAGCACCTCGTGGTAAAGACTCCGGCAATCCAGATTCTAGCCTCCTGAGTTTGTAGAGATCGGTTCATGAAAATTACTAAAAAATCAAACATTTATTACTGATCACTGCATATAATTAGTACCTCATGGAATCATCCTCCAAGACCTTTTAGATACTCTGCTGGTCACTTGGTAGAGACGGGTAGTGTAAATTGCTAAAAATGAGCCCTTCAATACGAATCAGATGTAGCCATTGATGTCTCATGCACGCTTCCTCGAAAAGCCATTCGGATTCTCTCCTGATCCTTTGGTAGAGATGGGTTCATGAAAATTCCAAAAATTCAACAGTAATTACTGATCACTGCTAGTCATTAACTCCATCTGGCATGATCCTCCAAAATCCTTTCAGATTTGCTTCTGGTGATTTCTGGTGATAGGTCGAGTCTCGAAAATTCCGAAAAATAATCAATTCTGAACGGCTTCGTGGTAGTCATTCATTCCTTACATAATGAGCCTCCTTTGTACATTCCAATTCGCTCCTGTTGACTTGGAAGACATCAGTTCCTGAAATATACTCAAAATGAGAAATTCATCTTGGATGTGCGCGACAGATAAATTGGAGAAGAAATCTTCCTGAAAGACCCGAGGAGTCACTTCTCGTCCTATGGTACAGAGCAGTTCGTGAAAATTACTCCAGATGAGAAAGACATGCCTAATCTGGTATCCTGATCTATTTCTCATGGAAACATCCACCAAAACACAAGTCTATTCTCTCTTCAGCATTTGGTGGCGATTGATCGTGAAAATTGCTAAAAATGAGAAAGTTATAACTGTTAAATGCAATAAATCAGTGACAAATGGAATCATCCCCCAAAAGCCTTTCAGATTCGCTTCTTGGGATTTGGTAGCTATCAGTTCATGATTTGATGAAAATTACTCCAAATGAGACAGTTCTTCCTGATCAATGTTAGTTATTAATGACACTTGGAATCATCCTCCCAAATCCTTTGATAATTAACTCCTGGTGATTGTGAATAAAATCGGCTTGTGAAAATTAGTAGGAAAGAGAAAATTCCTTCCTCACCCGTCTTCTGATGAATTTCCCATGGAATCATCCACCGGAAAAACAATTGCATTCTCTCTTGGTGCGTTGGAACAGATCGGTTTGTGCAAATTACTCAAAGAACGAAAATCATTCTTTACAAGCACCTAGTGGTAAAGACTCCGGCAATCCAGATTCTCTCCTCCTGAGTTTGTAGAGATCGGTTCATGAAAATTACTAAAAAATCAAACATTTATTACTGATCACTGCATATAATTAGTACCTCATGGAATCATCCTCCAAGACCTTTTAGATACTCTGCTGGTCACTTGGTAGAGACGGGTAGTGTAAATTGCTAAAAATGAGCCCTTCAATACGAATCAGATGTAGCCATTGATGTCTCATGCACGCTTCCTCGAAAAGCCATTCGGATTCTCTCCTGATCCTTTGGTAGAGATGGGTTCATGAAAATTACAAAAATTCAACAGTAATTACTGATCACTGCTAGTCATTAACTCCATCTGGCATGATCCTCCAAAATCCTTTCAGATTTGCTTCTGGTGATTTCTGGTGATAGGTCGAGTCTCGAAAATTCCGAAAAATAATCAATTCTGAACGGCTTCGTGGTAGTCATTCATTCCTCACATAATGAGCCTCCTTTGTACATTCCAATTCGCTCCTGTTGACTTGGAAGAAATCAGTTCCTGAAATATACTCAAAATGAGAAATTCATCTTGGATGTGCGCGACAGATAAATTGGAGACGAAATCTTCCTGAAAGACCCGAGGAGTCACTTCTCGTCCTATGGTACAGAGCAGTTCGTGAAAATTACTCCAGATGAGAAAGACATGCCTAATCTGGTATCCTGATCTATTTCTCATGGAAACATCCACCAAAACACAAGTCTATTCTCTCTTCAGCATTTGGTGGCGATTGATCGTGAAAATTGCTAAAAATAAGAAAGTTATAACTGTTAAATGCAATAAATCAGTGACAAATGGAATCATCCCCCAAAAGCCTTTCAGATTCGCTTCTTGGGATTTGGTAGCTATCAGTTCATGATTTGATGAAAATTACTCCAAATGAGACAGTTCTTCCTGATCAATGTTAGTAATTAATGACACTTGGAATCATCCTCCCAAATCCTTTGATAATTAACTCCTGGTGATTGTGAATAAAATCGGCTTGTGAA
The DNA here is from genome assembly GCF_965152235.1 of Eretmochelys imbricata. Taxonomy (NCBI): domain Eukaryota; kingdom Metazoa; phylum Chordata; order Testudines; family Cheloniidae; genus Eretmochelys; species Eretmochelys imbricata. The sequence continues at coordinate 1,715,508 of NW_027554341.1, read as the reverse complement.
AATTAGTAGGAAAGAGAAAATTCCTTCCTCACCCGTCTTCTGATGAATTTCCCATGGAATCATCCACCGGAAAAACAATTGCATTCTCTCTTGGTGCGTTGGAACAGATCGGTTTGTGCAAATTACTCAAAGAACGAAAATCATTCTTTACAAGCACCTCGTGGTAAAGACTCCGGCAATCCAGATTCTCGCCTCCTGAGTTTGTAGAGATCGGTTCATGAAAATTACTAAAAAATCAAACATTTATTACTGATCACTGCATATAATTAGTACCTCATGGAATCATCCTCCAAGACCTTTTAGATACTCTGCTGGTCACTTGGTAGAGACGGGTAGTGTAAATTGCTAAAAATGAGCCCTTCAATACGAATCAGATGTAGCCATTGATGTCTCATGCACGCTTCCTCGAAAAGCCATTCGGATTCTCTCCTGATCCTTTGGTAGAGATGGGTTCATGAAAATTACAAAAATTCAACAGTAATTACTGATCACTGCTAGTCATTAACTCCATCTGGCATGATCCTCCAAAATCCTTTCAGATTTGCTTCTGGTGATTTCTGGTGATAGGTCGAGTCTCGAAAATTCCGAAAAATAATCAATTCTGAACGGCTTCGTGGTAGTCATTCATTCCTCACATAATGAGCCTCCTTTGTACATTCCAATTCGCTCCTGTTGACTTGGAAGACATCAGTTCCTGAAATATACTCAAAATGAGAAATTCATCTTGGATGTGCGCGACAGATAAATTGGAGAAGAAATCTTCCTGAAAGACCCGAGGAGCCACTTCTCGTCCTATGGTACAGAGCAGTTCGTGAAAATTACTCCAGATGAGAAAGACATGCCTAATCTGGTATCCTGATCTATTTCTCATGGAAACATCCACCAAAACACAAGTCTATTCTCTCTTCAGCATTTGGTGGCGATTGATCGTGAAAATTGCTAAAAATGAGAAAGTTATAACTGTTAAATGCAATAAATCAGTGACAAATGCAATCATCCCCCAAAAGCCTTTCAGATTCGCTTCTTGGGATTTGGTAGCTATCAGTTCATGATTTGATGAAAATTACTCCAAATGAGACAGTTCTTCCTGATCAATGTTAGTAATTAATGACACTTGGAATCATCCTCCCAAATCCTTTGATAATTAACTCCTGGTGATTGTGAATAAAATCGGCTTGTGAAAATTAGTAGGAAAGAGAAAATTCCTTCCTCACCCGTCTTCTGATGAATTTCCCATGGAATCATCCACCGGAAAAACAATTGCATTCTCTCTTGGTGCGTTGGAACAGATCGGTTTGTGCAAATTACTCAAAGAACGAAAATCATTCTTTACAAGCACCTCGTGGTAAAGACTCCGGCAATCCAGATTCTCGCCTCCTGAGTTTGTAGAGATCGGTTCATGAAAATTACTAAAAAATCAAACATTTATTACTGATCACTGCATATAATTAGTACCTCATGGAATCATCCTCCAAGACCTTTTAGATACTCTGCTGGTCACTTGGTAGAGACGGGTAGTGTAAATTGCTAAAAATGAGCCCTTCAATACGAATCAGATGTAGCCATTGATGTCTCATGCACGCTTCCTCGAAAAGCCATTCGGATTCTCTCCTGATCCTTTGGTAGAGATGGGTTCATGAAAATTACAAAAATTCAACAGTAATTACTGATCACTGCTAGTCATTAACTCCATCTGGCATGATCCTCCAAAATCCTTTCAGATTTGCTTCTAGTGATTTCTGGTGATAGGTCGAGTCTCGAAAATTCCGAAAAATAATCAATTCTGAACGGCTTCGTGGTAGTCATTCATTCCTCACATAATGAGCCTCCTTTGTACATTCCAATTCGCTCCTGTTGACTTGGAAGACATCAGTTCCTGAAATATACTCAAAATGAGAAATTCATCTTGGATGTGCGCGACAGATAAATTGGAGAAGAAATCTTCCTGAAAGACCCGAGGAGCCACTTCTCGTCCTATGGTACAGAGCAGTTCGTGAAAATTACTCCAGATGAGAAAGACATGCCTAATCTGGTATCCTGATCTATTTCTCATGGAAACATCCACCAAAACACAAGTCTATTCTCTCTTCAGCATTTGGTGGCGATTGATCGTGAAAATTGCTAAAAATGAGAAAGTTATAACTGTTAAATGCAATAAATCAGTGACAAATGCAATCATCCCCCAAAAGCCTTTCAGATTCGCTTCTTGGGATTTGGTAGCTATCAGTTCATGATTTGATGAAAATTACTCCAAATGAGACAGTTCTTCCTGATCAATGTTAGTAATTAATGACACTTGGAATCATCCTCCCAAATCCTTTGATAATTAACTCCTGGTGATTGTGAATAAAATCGGCTTGTGAAAATTAGTAGGAAAGAGAAAATTCCTTCCTCACCCGTCTTCTGATGAATTTCCCATGGAATCATCCACCGGAAAAACAATTGCATTCTCTCTTGGTGCGTTGGAACAGATCGGTTTGTGCAAATTACTCAAAGAACGAAAATCATTCTTTACAAGCACCTCGTGGTAAAGACTCCGACAATCCAGATTCTAGCCTCCTGAGTTTGTAGAGATCGGTTCATGAAAATTACTAAAAAATCAAACATTTATTACTGATCACTGCATATAATTAGTACCTCATGGAATCATCCTCCAAGACCTTTTAGATACTCTGCTGGTCACTTGGTAGAGACGGGTAGTGTAAATTGCTAAAAATGAGCCCTTCAATACGAATCAGATGTAGCCATTGATGTCTCATGCACGCTTCCTCGAAAAGCCATTCGGATTCTCTCCTGATCCTTTGGTAGAGATGGGTTCATGAAAATTACAAAAATTCAACAGTAATTACTGATCACTGCTAGTCATTAACTCCATCTGGCATGATCCTCCAAAATCCTTTCAGATTTGCTTCTGGTGATTTCTGGTGATAGGTCGAGTCTCGAAAATTCCGAAAAATAATCAATTCTGAACGGCTTCGTGGTAGTCATTCATTCCTCACATAATGAGCCTCCTTTGTACATTCCAATTCGCTCCTGTTGACTTGGAAGAAATCAGTTCCTGAAATATACTCAAAATGAGAAATTCATCTTGGATGTGCGCGACAGATAAATTGGAGAAGAAATCTTCCTGAAAGACCCGAGGAGTCACTTCTCGTCCTATGGTACAGAGCAGTTCGTGAAAATTACTCCAGATGAGAAAGACATGCCTAATCTGGTATCCTGATCTATTTCTCATGGAAACATCCACCAAAACACAAGTCTATTCTCTCTTCAGCATTTGGTGGCGATTGATCGTGAAAATTGCTAAAAATGAGAAAGTTATAACTGTTAAATGCAATAAATCAGTGACAAATGGAATCATCCCCCAAAAGCCTTTCAGATTCGCTTCTTGGGATTTGGTAGCTATCAGTTCATGATTTGATGAAAATTACTCCAAATGAGACAGTTCTTCCTGATCAATGTTAGTTATTAATGACACTTGGAATCATCCTCCCAAATCCTTTGATAATTAACTCCTGGTGATTGTGAATAAAATCGGCTTGTGAAAATTAGTAGGAAAGAGAAAATTCCTTCCTCACCCGTCTTCTGATGAATTTCCCATGGAATCATCCACCGGAAAAACAATTGCATTCTCTCTTGGTGCGTTGGAACAGATCGGTTTGTGCAAATTACTCAAAGAACGAAAATCATTCTTTACAAGCACCTCGTGGTAAAGACTCCGGCAATCCAGATTCTCGCCTCCTGAGTTTGTAGAGATTGGTTCATGAAAATTACTAAAAAATCAAACATTTATTACTGATCACTGCATATAATTAGTACCTCATGGAATCATCCTCCAAGACCTTTTAGATACTCTGCTGGTCACTTGGTAGAGACGGGTAGTGTAAATTGCTAAAAATGAGCCCTTCAATACGAATCAGATGTAGCCATTGATGTCTCATGCACGCTTCCTCGAAAAGCCATTCGGATTCTCTCCTGATCCTTTGGTAGAGATGGGTTCATGAAAATTACAAAAATTCAACAGTAATTACTGATCACTGCTAGTCATTAACTCCATCTGGCATGATCCTCCAAAATCCTTTCAGATTTGCTTCTGGTGATTTCTGGTGATAGGTCGAGTCTCGAAAATTCCGAAAAATAATCAATTCTGAACGGCTTCGTGGTAGTCATTCATTCCTCACATAATGAGCCTCCTTTGTACATTCCAATTCGCTCCTGTTGACTTGGAAGAAATCAGTTCCTGAAATATACTCAAAATGAGAAATTCATCTTGGATGTGCGCGACAGATAAATTGGAGAAGAAATCTTCCTGAAAGACCCGAGGAGTCACTTCTCGTCCTATGGTACAGAGCAGTTCGTGAAAATTACTCCAGATGAGAAAGACATGCCTAATCTGGTATCCTGATCTATTTCTCATGGAAACATCCACCAAAACACAAGTCTATTCTCTCTTCAGCATTTGGTGGCGATTGATCGTGAAAATTGCTAAAAATGAGAAAGTTATAACTGTTAAATGCAATAAATCAGTGACAAATGGAATCATCCCCCAAAAGCCTTTCAGATTCGCTTCTTGGGATTTGGTAGCTATCAGTTCATGATTTGATGAAAATTACTCCAAATGAGACAGTTCTTCCTGATCAATGTTAGTAATTAATGACACTTGGAATCATCCTCCCAAATCCTTTGATAATTAACTCCTGGTGATTGTGAATAAAATCGGCTTGTGAAAATTAGTAGGAAAGAGAAAATTCCTTCCTCACCCGTCTTCTGATGAATTTCCCATGGAATCATCCACCGGAAAAACAATTGCATTCTCTCTTGGTGCGTTGGAACAGATCGGTTTGTGCAAATTACTCAAAGAACGAAAATCATTCTTTACAAGCACCTAGTGGTAAAGACTCCGGCAATCCAGATTCTCTCCTCCTGAGTTTGTAGAGATTGGTTCATGAAAATTACTAAAAAATCAAACATTTATTACTGATCACTGCATATAATTAGTACCTCATGGAATCATCCTCCAAGACCTTTTAGATACTCTGCTGGTCACTTGGTAGAGACGGGTAGTGTAAATTGCTAAAAATGAGCCCTTCAATACGAATCAGATGTAGCCATTGATGTCTCATGCACGCTTCCTCGAAAAGCCATTCGGATTCTCTCCTGATCCTTTGGTAGAGATGGGTTCATGAAAATTACAAAAATTCAACAGTAATTACTGATCACTGCTAGTCATTAACTCCATCTGGCATGATCCTCCAAAATCCTTTCAGATTTGCTTCTGGTGATTTCTGGTGATAGGTCGAGTCTCGAAAATTCCGAAAAATAATCAATTCTGAACGGCTTCGTGGTAGTCATTCATTCCTCACATAATGAGCCTCCTTTGTACATTCCAATTCGCTCCTGTTGACTTGGAAGAAATCAGTTCCTGAAATATACTCAAAATGAGAAATTCATCTTGGATGTGCGCGACAGATAAATTGGAGAAGAAATCTTCCTGAAAGACCCGAGGAGTCACTTCTCGTCCTATGGTACAGAGCAGTTCGTGAAAATTACTCCAGATGAGAAAGACATGCCTAATCTGGTATCCTGATCTATTTCTCATGGAAACATCCACCAAAACACAAGTCTATTCTCTCTTCAGCATTTGGTGGCGATTGATCGTGAAAATTGCTAAAAATGAGAAAGTTATAACTGTTAAATGCAATAAATCAGTGACAAATGGAATCATCCCCCAAAAGCCTTTCAGATTCGCTTCTTGGGATTTGGTAGCTATCAGTTCATGATTTGATGAAAATTACTCCAAATGAGACAGTTCTTCCTGATCAATGTTAGTAATTAATGACACTTGGAATCATCCTCCCAAATCCTTTGATAATTAACTCCTGGTGATTGTGAATAAAATCGGCTTGTGAAAATTAGTAGGAAAGAGAAAATTCCTTCCTCACCCGTCTTCTGATGAATTTCCCATGGAATCATCCACCGGAAAAACAATTGCATTCTCTCTTGGTGCGTTGGAACAGATCGGTTTGTGCAAATTACTCAAAGAACGAAAATCATTCTTTACAAGCACCTCGTGGTAAAGACTCCGGCAATCCAGATTCTCGCCTCCTGAGTTTGTAGAGATCGGTTCATGAAAATTACTAAAAAATCAAACATTTATTACTGATCACTGCATATAATTAGTACCTCATGGAATCATCCTCCAAGACCTTTTAGATACTCTGCTGGTCACTTGGTAGAGACGGGTAGTGTAAATTGCTAAAAATGAGCCCTTCAATACGAATCAGATGTAGCCATTGATGTCTCATGCACGCTTCCTCGAAAAGCCATTCGGATTCTCTCCTGATCCTTTGGTAGAGATGGGTTCATGAAAATTACAAAAATTCAACAGTAATTACTGATCACTGCTAGTCATTAACTCCATCTGGCATGATCCTCCAAAATCCTTTCAGATTTGCTTCTGGTGATTTCTGGTGATAGGTCGAGTCTCGAAAATTCCGAAAAATAATCAATTCTGAACGGCTTCGTGGTAGTCATTCATTCCTCACATAATGAGCCTCCTTTGTACATTCCAATTCGCTCCTGTTGACTTGGAAGAAATCAGTTCCTGAAATATACTCAAAATGAGAAATTCATCTTGGATGTGCGCGACAGATAAATTGGAGAAGAAATCTTCCTGAAAGACCCGAGGAGTCACTTCTCGTCCTATGGTACAGAGCAGTTCGTGAAAATTACTCCAGATGAGAAAGACATGCCTAATCTGGTATCCTGATCTATTTCTCATGGAAACATCCACCAAAACACAAGTCTATTCTCTCTTCAGCATTTGGTGGCGATTGATCGTGAAAATTGCTAAAAATGAGAAAGTTATAACTGTTAAATGCAATAAATCAGTGACAAATGGAATCATCCCCCAAAAGCCTTTCAGATTCGCTTCTTGGGATTTGGTAGCTATCAGTTCATGATTTGATGAAAATTACTCCAAATGAGACAGTTCTTCCTGATCAATGTTAGTAATTAATGACACTTGGAATCATCCTCCCAAATCCTTTGATAATTAACTCCTGGTGATTGTGAATAAAATCGGCTTGTGAAAATTAGTAGGAAAGAGAAAATTCCTTCCTCACCCGTCTTCTGATGAATTTCCCATGGAATCATCCACCGGAAAAACAATTGCATTCTCTCTTGGTGCGTTGGAACAGATCGGTTTGTGCAAATTACTCAAAGAACGAAAATCATTCTTTACAAGCACCTCGTGGTAAAGACTCCGGCAATCCAGATTCTCGCCTCCTGAGTTTGTAGAGATTGGTTCATGAAAATTACTAAAAAATCAAACATTTATTACTGATCACTGCATATAATTAGTACCTCATGGAATCATCCTCCAAGACCTTTTAGATACTCTGCTGGTCACTTGGTAGAGACGGGTAGTGTAAATTGCTAAAAATGAGCCCTTCAATACGAATCAGATGTAGCCATTGATGTCTCATGCACGCTTCCTCGAAAAGCCATTCGGATTCTCTCCTGATCCTTTGGTAGAGATGGGTTCATGAAAATTACAAAAATTCAACAGTAATTACTGATCACTGCTAGTCATTAACTCCATCTGGCATGATCCTCCAAAATCCTTTCAGATTTGCTTCTGGTGATTACTGGTGATAGGTCGAGTCTCGAAAATTCCGAAAAATAATCAATTCTGAACGGCTTCGTGGTAGTCATTCATTCCTCACATAATGAGCCTCCTTTGTACATTCCAATTCGCTCCTGTTGACTTCGAAGAAATCAGTTCCTGAAATATACTCAAAATGAGAAATTCATCTTGGATGTGCGCGACAGATAAATTGGAGAAGAAATCTTCCTGAAAGACCCGAGGAGCCACTTCTCGTCCTATGGTACAGAGCAGTTCGTGAAAATTACTCCAGATGAGAAAGACATGCCTAATCTGGTATCCTGATCTATTTCTCATGGAAACATCCACCAAAACAGAAGTCTATTCTCTCTTCAGCATTTGGTGGCGATTGATCGTGAAAATTGCTAAAAATGAGAAAGTTATAACTGTTAAATGCAATAAATCAGTGACAAATGCAATCATCCCCCAAAAGCCTTTCAGATTCGCTTCTTGGGATTTGGTAGCTATCAGTTCATGATTTGATGAAAATTACTCCAAATGAGACAGTTCTTCCTGATCAATGTTAGTTATTAATGACACTTGGAATCATCCTCCCAAATCCTTTGATAATTAACTCCTGGTGATTGTGAATAAAATCGGCTTGTGAAAATTAGTAGGAAAGAGAAAATTCCTTCCTCACCCGTCTTCTGATGAATTTCCCATGGAATCATCCACCGGAAAAACAATTGCATTCTCTCTTGGTGCGTTGGAACAGATCGGTTTGTGCAAATTACTCAAAGAACGAAAATCATTCTTTACAAGCACCTAGTGGTAAAGACTCCGGCAATCCAGATTCTCTCCTCCTGAGTTTGTAGAGATTGGTTCATGAAAATTACTAAAAAATCAAACATTTATTACTGATCACTGCATATAATTAGTACCTCATGGAATCATCCTCCAAGACCTTTTAGATACTCTGCTGGTCACTTGGTAGAGACGGGTAGTGTAAATTGCTAAAAATGAGCCCTTCAATACGAATCAGATGTAGCCATTGATGTCTCATGCACGCTTCCTCGAAAAGCCATTCGGATTCTCTCCTGATCCTTTGGTAGAGATGGGTTCATGAAAATTACAAAAATTCAACAGTAATTACTGATCACTGCTAGTCATTAACTCCATCTGGCATGATCCTCCAAAATCCTTTCAGATTTGCTTCTGGTGATTTCTGGTGATAGGTCGAGTCTCGAAAATTCCGAAAAATAATCAATTCTGAACGGCTTCGTGGTAGTCATTCATTCCTCACATAATGAGCCTCCTTTGTACATTCCAATTCGCTCCTGTTGACTTGGAAGAAATCAGTTCCTGAAATATACTCAAAATGAGAAATTCATCTTGGATGTGCGCGACAGATAAATTGGAGAAGAAATCTTCCTGAAAGACCCGAGGAGTCACTTCTCGTCCTATGGTACAGAGCAGTTCGTGAAAATTACTCCAGATGAGAAAGACATGCCTAATCTGGTATCCTGATCTATTTCTCATGGAAACATCCACCAAAACACAAGTCTATTCTCTCTTCAGCATTTGGTGGCGATTGATCGTGAAAATTGCTAAAAATGAGAAAGTTATAACTGTTAAATGCAATAAATCACTGACAAATGGAATCATCCCCCAAAAGCCTTTCAGATTCGCTTCTTGGGATTTGGTAGCTATCAGTTCATGATTTGATGAAAATTACTCCAAATGAGACAGTTCTTCCTGATCAATGTTAGTAATTAATGACACTTGGAATCATCCTCCCAAATCCTTTGATAATTAACTCCTGGTGATTGTGAATAAAATCGGCTTGTGAAAATTAGTAGGAAAGAGAAAATTCCTTCCTCACCCGTCTTCTGATGAATTTCCCATGGAATCATCCACCGGAAAAACAATTGCATTCTCTCTTGGTGCGTTGGAACAGATCGGTTTGTGCAAATTACTCAAAGAACAAAAATCATTCTTTACAAGCACCTCGTGGTAAAGACTCCGGCAATCCAGATTCTCGCCTCCTGAGTTTGTAGAGATTGGTTCATGAAAATTACTAAAAAATCAAACATTTATTACTGATCACTGCATATAATTAGTACCTCATGGAATCATCCTCCAAGACCTTTTAGATACTCTGCTGGTCACTTGGTAGAGACGGGTAGTGTAAATTGCTAAAAATGAGCCCTTCAATACGAATCAGATGTAGCCATTGATGTCTCATGCACGCTTCCTCGAAAAGCCATTCGGATTCTCTCCTGATCCTTTGGTAGAGATGGGTTCATGAAAATTACAAAAATTCAACAGTAATTACTGATCACTGCTAGTCATTAACTCCATCTGGCATGATCCTCCAAAATCCTTTCAGATTTGCTTCTGGTGATTTCTGGTGATAGGTCGAGTCTCGAAAATTCCGAAAAATAATCAATTCTGAACGGCTTCGTGGTAGTCATTCATTCCTCACATAATGAGCCTCCTTTGTACATTCCAATTCGCTCCTGTTGACTTGGAAGAAATCAGTTCCTGAAATATACTCAAAATGAGAAATTCATCTTGGATGTGCGCGACAGATAAATTGGAGAAGAAATCTTCCTGAAAGACCCGAGGAGTCACTTCTCGTCCTATGGTACAGAGCAGTTTGTGAAAATTACTCCAGATGAGAAAGACATGCCTAATCTGGTATCCTGATCTATTTCTCATGGAAACATCCACCAAAACACAAGTCTATTCTCTCTTCAGCATTTGGTGGCGATTGATCGTGAAAATTGCTAAAAATGAGAAAGTTATAACTGTTAAATGCAATAAATCAGTGACAAATGGAATCATCCCCCAAAAGCCTTTCAGATTCGCTTCTTGGGATTTGGTAGCTATCAGTTCATGATTTGATGAAAATTACTCCAAATGAGACAGTTCTTCCTGATCAATGTTAGTTATTAATGACACTTGGAATCATCCTCCCAAATCCTTTGATAATTAACTCCTGGTGATTGTGAATAAAATCGGCTTGTGAAAATTAGTAGGAAAGAGAAAATTCCTTCCTCACCCGTCTTCTGATGAATTTCCCATGGAATCATCCACCGGAAAAACAATTGCATTCTCTCTTGGTGCGTTGGAACAGATCGGTTTGTGCAAATTACTCAAAGAACGAAAATCATTCTTTACAAGCACCTAGTGGTAAAGACTCCGGCAATCCAGATTCTCTCCTCCTGAGTTTGTAGAGATTGGTTCATGAAAATTACTAAAAAATCAAACATTTATTACTGATCACTGCATATAATTAGTACCTCATGGAATCATCCTCCAAGACCTTTTAGATACTCTGCTGGTCACTTGGTAGAGACGGGTAGTGTAAATTGCTAAAAATGAGCCCTTCAATACGAATCAGATGTAGCCATTGATGTCTCATGCACGCTTCCTCGAAAAGCCATTCGGATTCTCTCCTGATCCTTTGGTAGAGATGGGTTCATGAAAATTACAAAAATTCAACAGTAATTACTGATCACTGCTAGTCATTAACTCCATCTGGCATGATCCTCCAAAATCCTTTCAGATTTGCTTCTGGTGATTTCTGGTGATAGGTCGAGTCTCGAAAATTCCGAAAAATAATCAATTCTGAACGGCTTCGTGGTAGTCATTCATTCCTCACATAATGAGCCTCCTTTGTACATTCCAATTCGCTCCTGTTGACTTGGAAGAAATCAGTTCCTGAAATATACTCAAAATGAGAAATTGATCTTGGATGTGCGCGACAGATAAATTGGAGAAGAAATCTTCCTGAAAGACCCGAGGAGTCACTTCTCGTCCTATGGTACAGAGCAGTTCGTGAAAATTACTCCAGATGAGAAAGACATGCCTAATCTGGTATCCTGATCTATTTCTCATGGAAACATCCACCAAAACACAAGTCTATTCTCTCTTCAGCATTTGGTGGCGATTGATCGTGAAAATTGCTAAAAATGAGAAAGTTATAACTGTTAAATGCAATAAATCAGTGACAAATGGAATCATCCCCCAAAAGCCTTTCAGATTCGCTTCTTGGGATTTGGTAGCTATCAGTTCATGATTTGATGAAAATTACTCCAAATGAGACAGTTCTTCCTGATCAATGTTAGAAATTAATGACACTTGGAATCATCCTCCCAAATCCTTTGATAATTAACTCCTGGTGATTGTGAATAAAATCGGCTTGTGAAAATTAGTAGGAAAGAGAAAATTCCTTCCTCACCCGTCTTCTGATGAATTTCCCATGGAATCATCCACCGGAAAAACAATTGCATTCTCTCTTGGTGCGTTGGAACAGATCGGTTTGTGCAAATTACTCAAAGAACGAAAATCATTCTTTACAAGCACCTCGTGGTAAAGACTCCGGCAATCCAGATTCTCGCCTCCTGAGTTTGTAGAGATTGGTTCATTAAAATTATTAAAAAATCAAACATTTATTACTGATCACTGCATATAATTAGTACCTCATGGAATCATCCTCCAAGACCTTTCAGATACTCTGCTGGTCACTTGGTAGAGACGGGTAGTGTAAATTGCTAAAAATGAGACCTTCAATACGAATCAGATGTAGCCATTGATGTCTCATGCACGCTTCCTCGAAAAGCCATTCGGATTCTCTCCTGATCCTTTGGTAGAGATGGGTTCATGAAAATTACAAAAATTCAACAGTAATTACTGATCACTGCTAGTCATTAACTCCATCTGGCATGATCCTCCAAAATCCTTTCAGATTTGCTTCTGGTGATTTCTGGTGATAGTTCGAGTCTCGAAAATTCCGAAAAATAATCAATTCTGAACGGCTTCGTGGTAGTCATTCATTCCTCACATAATGAGCCTCCTTTGTACATTCCAATTCGCTCCTGTTGACTTGGAAGAAATCAGTTCCTGAAATATACTCAAAATGAGAAATTCATCTTGGATGTGCGCGACAGATAAATTGGAGAAGAAATCTTCCTGAAAGACCCGAGGAGTCACTTCTCATCCTATGGTACAGAGCAGTTCGTGAAAATTACTCCAGATGAGAAAGACATGCCTAATCTGGTATCCTGATCTATTTCTCATGGAAACATCCACCAAAACACAAGTCTATTCTCTCTTCAGCATTTGGTGGCGATTGATCGTGAAAATTGCTAAAAATGAGAAAGTTATAACTGTTAAATGCAATAAATCAGTGACAAATGGAATCATCCCCCAAAAGCCTTTCAGATTCGCTTCTTGGGATTTGGTAGCTATCAGTTCATGATTTGATGAAAATTACTCCAAATGAGACAGTTCTTCCTGATCAATGTTAGTAATTAATGACACTTGGAATCATCCTCCCAAATCCTTTGATAATTAACTCCTGGGGATTGTGAATAAAATCGGCTTGTGAAAATTAGTAGGAAAGAGAAAATTCCTTCCTCACCCGTCTTCTGATGAATTTCCCATGGAATCATCCACCGGAAAAACAATTGCATTCTCTCTTGGTGCGTTGGAACAGATCGGTTTGTGCAAATTACTCAAAGAACGAAAATCATTCTTTACAAGCACCTCGTGGTAAAGACTCCGGCAATCCAGATTCTCGCCTCCTGAGTTTGTAGAGATTGGTTCATGAAAATTACTAAAAAATCAAACATTTATTACTGATCACTGCATATAATTAGTACCTCATGGAATCATCCTCCAAGACCTTTTAGATACTCTGCTGGTCACTTGGTAGAGACGGGTAGTGTAAATTGCTAAAAATGAGACCTTCAATACGAATCAGATGTAGCCATTGATGTCTCATGCACGCTTCCTCGAAAAGCCATTAGGATTCTCTCCTGATGCTTTGGTAGAGATGGGTTCATGAAAATTACAAAAATTCAACAGTAATTACTGATCACTGCTAGTCATTAACTCCATCTGGCATGATCCTCCAAAATCCTTTCAGATTTGCTTCTGGTGATTTCTGGTGATAGGTCGAGTCTCGAAAATTCCGAAAAATAATCAATTCTGAACGTCTTCGTGGTAGTCATTCATTCCTCACATAATGAGCATCCTTTGTACATTCCAATTCGCTCCTGTTGACTTGGAAGAAATCAGTTCCTGAAATATACTCAAAATGAGAAATTCATCTTGGATGTGCGCGACAGATAAATTGGAGAAGAAATCTTCCTGAAAGACCCGAGGAGCCACTTCTCGTCCTATGGTACAGAGCAGTTCGTGAAAATTACTCCAGATGAGAAAGACATGCCTAATCTGGTATCCTGATCTATTTCTCATGGAAACATCCACCAAAACACAAGTCTATTCTCTCTTCAGCATTTGGTGGCGATTGATCGTGAAAATTGCTAAAAATGAGAAAGTTATAACTGTTAAATGCAATAAATCAGTGACAAATGCAATCATCCCCCAAAAGCCTTTCAGATTCGTTTCTTGGGATTTGGTAGCTATCAGTTCATGATTTGATGAAAATTACTCCAAATGAGACAGTTCTTCCTGATCAATGTTAGTAATTAATGACACTTGGAATCATCCTCCCAAATCCTTTGATAATTAACTCCTGGTGATTGTGAATAAAATCGGCTTGTGAAAATTAGTAGGAAAGAGAAAATTCCTTCCTCACCCGTCTTCTGATGAATTTCCCATGGAATCATCCACCGGAAAAACAATTGCATTCTCTCTTGGTGCGTTGGAACAGATCGGTTTGTGCAAATTACTCAAAGAACGAAAATCATTCTTTACAAGCACCTCGTGGTAAAGACTCCGGCAATCCAGATTCTAGCCTCCTGAGTTTGTAGAGATCGGTTCATGAAAATTACTAAAAAATCAAACATTTATTACTGATCACTGCATATAATTAGTACCTCATGGAATCATCCTCCAAGACCTTTTAGATACTCTGCTGGTCACTTGGTAGAGACGGGTAGTGTAAATTGCTAAAAATGAGCCCTTCAATACGAATCAGATGTAGCCATTGATGTCTCATGCACGCTTCCTCGAAAAGCCATTCGGATTCTCTCCTGATCCTTTGGTAGAGATGGGTTCATGAAAATTACAAAAATTCAACAGTAATTACTGATCACTGCTAGTCATTAACTCCATCTGGCATGATCCTCCAAAATCCTTTCAGATTTGCTTCTGGTGATTTCTGGTGATAGGTCGAGTCTCGAAAATTCTGAAAAATAATCAATTCTGAACGGCTTCGTGGTAGTCATTCATTCCTCACATAATGAGCCTCCTTTGTACATTCCAATTCGCTCCTGTTGACTTGGAAGACATCAGTTCCTGAAATATACTCAAAATGAGAAATTCATCTTGGATGTGCGCGACAGATAAATTGGAGAAGAAATCTTCCTGAAAGACCCGAGGAGTCACTTCTCGTCCTATGGTACAGAGCAGTTCGTGAAAATTACTCCAGATGAGAAAGACATGCCTAATCTGGTATCCTGATCTATTTCTCATGGAAACATCCACCAAAACACAAGTCTATTCTCTCTTCAGCATTTGGTGGCGATTGATCGTGAAAATTGCTAAAAATGAGAAAGTTATAACTGTTAAATGCAATAAATCAGTGACAAATGGAATCATCCCCCAAAAGCCTTTCAGATTCGCTTCTTGGGATTTGGTAGCTATCAGTTCATGATTTGATGAAAATTACTCCAAATGAGACAGTTCTTCCTGATCAATGTTAGTAATTCATGACACTTGGAATCATCCTCCCAAATCCTTTGATAATTAACTCCTGGGGATTGTGAATAAAATCGGCTTGTGAAAATTAGTAGGAAAGAGAAAATTCCTTCCTCACCCGTCTTCTGATGAATTTCCCATGGAATCATCCACCAGAAAAACAATTGCATTCTCTCTTGGTGCGTTGGAACAGATCGGTTTGTGCAAATTACTCAAAGAACGAAAATCATTCTTTACAAGCACCTCGTGGTAAAGACTCCGGCAATCCAGATTCTCGCCTCCTGAGTTTGTAGAGATCGGTTCATGAAAATTACTAAAAAATCAAACATTTATTACTGATCACTGCATATAATTAGTACCTCATGGAATCATCCTCCAAGACCTTTTAGATACTCTGCTGGTCACTTGGTAGAGACGGGTAGTGTAAATTGCTAAAAATGAGACCTTCAATACGAATCAGATGTAGCCATTGATGTCTCATGCACGCTTCCTCGAAAAGCATTCGGATTCTCTCCTGATCCTTTGGTAGAGATGGGTTCATGAAAATTACAAAAATTCAACAGTAATTACTGATCACTGCTAGTCATTAACTCCATCTGGCATGATCCTCCAAAATCCTTTCAGATTTGCTTCTGGTGATTTCTGGTGATAGGTCGAGTCTCGAAAATTCCGAAAAATAATCAATTCTGAACGGCTTCGTGGTAGTCATTCATTCCTCACATAATGAGCCTCCTTTGTACATTCCAATTCGCTCCTGTTGACTTGGAAGAAATCAGTTCCTGAAATATACTCAAAATGAGAAATTCATCTTGGATGTGCGCGACAGATAAATTGGAGAAGAAATCTTCCTGAAAGACCCGAGGAGTCACTTCTCGTCCTATGGTACAGAGCAGTTCGTGAAAATTACTCCAGATGAGAAAGACATGCCTAATCTGGTATCCTGATCTATTTCTCATGGAAACATCCACCAAAACACAAGTCTATTCTCTCTTCAGCATTTGGTGGCGATTGATCGTGAAAATTGCTAAAAATGAGAAAGTTATAACTGTTAAATGCAATAAATCAGTGACAAATGGAATCATCCCCCAAAAGCCTTTCAGATTCGCTTCTTGGGATTTGGTAGCTATCAGTTCATGATTTGATGAAAATTACTCCAAATGAGACAGTTCTTCCTGATCAATGTTAGTAATTAATGACACTTGGAATCATCCTCCCAAATCCTTTGATAATTAACTCCTGGTGATTGTGAATAAAATCGGCTTGTGAAAATTAGTAGGAAAGAGAAAATTCCTTCCTCACCCGACTTCTGATGAATTTCCCATGGAATCATCCACCGGAAAAACAATTGCATTCTCTCTTGGTGCGTTGGAACAGATCGGTTTGTGCAAATTACTCAAAGAACGAAAATCATTCTTTACAAGCACCTCGTGGTAAAGACTCCGGCAATCCAGATTCTCGCCTCCTGAGTTTGTAGAGATCGGTTCATGAAAATTACTAGAAAATCAAACATTTATTACTGATCACTGCATATAATTAGTACCTCATGGAATCATCCTCCAAGACCTTTTAGATACTCTGCTGGTCACTTGGTAGAGACGGGTAGTGTAAATTGCTAAAAATGAGCCCTTCAATACGAATCAGATGTAGCCATTGATGTCTCATGCACGCTTCCTCGAAAAGCCATTCGGATTCTCTCCTGATCCTTTGGTAGAGATGGGTTCATGAAAATTACAAAAATTCAACAGTAATTACTGATCACTGCTAGTCATTAACTCCATCTGGCATGATCCTCCAAAATCCTTTCAGATTTGCTTCTGGTGATTTCTGGTGATAGGTCGAGTCTCGAAAATTCTGAAAAATAATCAATTCTGAACGGCTTCGTGGTAGTCATTCATTCCTCACATAATGAGCCTCCTTTGTACATTCCAATTCGCTCCTGTTGACTTGGAAGACATCAGTTCCTGAAATATACTCAAAATGAGAAATTCATCTTGGATGTGCGCGACAGATAAATTGGAGAAGAAATCTTCCTGAAAGACCCGAGGAGTCACTTCTCGTCCTATGGTACAGAGCAGTTCGTGAAAATTACTCCAGATGAGAAAGACATGCCTAATCTGGTATCCTGATCTATTTCTCATGGAAACATCCACCAAAACACAAGTCTATTCTCTCTTCAGCATTTGGTGGCGATTGATCGTGAAAATTGCTAAAAATGAGAAAGTTATAACTGTTAAATGCAATAAATCAGTGACAAATGGAATCATCCCCCAAAAGCCTTTCAGATTCGCTTCTTGGGATTTGGTAGCTATCAGTTCATGATTTGATGAAAATTACTCCAAATGAGACAGTTCTTCCTGATCAATGTTAGTAATTCATGACACTTGGAATCATCCTCCCAAATCCTTTGATAATTAACTCCTGGGGATTGTGAATAAAATCGGCTTGTGAAAATTAGTAGGAAAGAGAAAATTCCTTCCTCACCCGTCTTCTGATGAATTTCCCATGGAATCATCCACCAGAAAAACAATTGCATTCTCTCTTGGTGCGTTGGAACAGATCGGTTTGTGCAAATTACTCAAAGAACGAAAATCATTCTTTACAAGCACCTCGTGGTAAAGACTCCGGCAATCCAGATTCTCGCCTCCTGAGTTTGTAGAGATTGGTTCATTAAAATTATTAAAAAATCAAACATTTATTACTGATCACTGCATATAATTAGTACCTCATGGAATCATCCTCCAAGACCTTTCAGATACTCTGCTGGTCACTTGGTAGAGACGGGTAGTGTAAATTGCTAAAAATGAGACCTTCAATACGAATCAGATGTAGCCATTGATGTCTCATGCACGCTTCCTCGAAAAGCCATTCGGATTCTCTCCTGATCCTTTGGTAGAGATGGGTTCATGAAAATTACAAAAATTCAACAGTAATTTCTGATCACTGCTAGTCATTAACTCCATCTGGCATGATCCTCCAAAATCCTTTCAGATTTGCTTCTGGTGATTTCTGGTGATAGTTCGAGTCTCGAAAATTCCGAAAAATAATCAATTCTGAACGGCTTCGTGGTAGTCATTCATTCCTCACATAATGAGCCTCCTTTGTACATTCCAATTCGCTCCTGTTGACTTGGAAGAAATCAGTTCCTGAAATATACTCAAAATGAGAAATTCATCTTGGATGTGCGCGACAGATAAATTGGAGAAGAAATCTTCCTGAAAGACCCGAGGAGTCACTTCTCGTCCTATGGTACAGAGCAGTTCGTGAAAATTACTCCAGATGAGAAAGACATGCCTAATCTGGTATCCTGATCTATTTCTCATGGAAACATCCACCAAAACACAAGTCTATTCTCTCTTCAGCATTTGGTGGCGATTGATCGTGAAAATTGCTAAAAATGAGAAAGTTATAACTGTTAAATGCAATAAATCAGTGACAAATGGAATCATCCCCCAAAAGCCTTTCAGATTCGCTTCTTGGGATTTGGTAGCTATCAGTTCATGATTTGATGAAAATTACTCCAAATGAGACAGTTCTTCCTGATCAATGTTAGTAATTCATGACACTTGGAATCATCCTCCCAAATCCTTTGATAATTAACTCCTGGGGATTGTGAATAAAATCGGCTTGTGAAAATTAGTAGGAAAGAGAAAATTCCTTCCTCACCCGTCTTCTGATGAATTTCCCATGGAATCATCCACCAGAAAAACAATTGCATTCTCTCTTGGTGCGTTGGAACAGATCGGTTTGTGCAAATTACTCAAAGAACGAAAATCATTCTTTACAAGCACCTCGTGGTAAAGACTCCGGCAATCCAGATTCTCGCCTCCTGAGTTTGTAGAGATCGGTTCATGAAAATTACTAAAAAATCAAACATTTATTACTGATCACTGCATATAATTAGTACCTCATGGAATCATCCTCCAAGACCTTTTAGATACTCTGCTGGTCACTTGGTAGAGACGGGTAGTGTAAATTGCTAAAAATGAGACCTTCAATACGAATCAGATGTAGCCATTGATGTCTCATGCACGCTTCCTCGAAAAGCATTCGGATTCTCTCCTGATCCTTTGGTAGAGATGGGTTCATGAAAATTACAAAAATTCAACAGTAATTACTGATCACTGCTAGTCATTAACTCCATCTGGCATGATCCTCCAAAATCCTTTCAGATTTGCTTCTGGTGATTTCTGGTGATAGGTCGAGTCTCGAAAATTCCGAAAAATAATCAATTCTGAACGGCTTCGTGGTAGTCATTCATTCCTCACATAATGAGCCTCCTTTGTACATTCCAATTCGCTCCTGTTGACTTGGAAGAAATCAGTTCCTGAAATATACTCAAAATGAGAAATTCATCTTGGATGTGCGCGACAGATAAATTGGAGAAGAAATCTTCCTGAAAGACCCGAGGAGTCACTTCTCGTCCTATGGTACAGAGCAGTTCGTGAAAATTACTCCAGATGAGAAAGACATGCCTAATCTGGTATCCTGATCTATTTCTCATGGAAACATCCACCAAAACACAAGTCTATTCTCTCTTCAGCATTTGGTGGCGATTGATCGTGAAAATTGCTAAAAATGAGAAAGTTATAACTGTTAAATGCAATAAATCAGTGACAAATGGAATCATCCCCCAAAAGCCTTTCAGATTCGCTTCTTGGGATTTGGTAGCTATCAGTTCATGATTTGATGAAAATTACTCCAAATGAGACAGTTCTTCCTGATCAATGTTAGTAATTAATGACACTTGGAATCATCCTCCCAAATCCTTTGATAATTAACTCCTGGTGATTGTGAATAAAATCGGCTTGTGAAAATTAGTAGGAAAGAGAAAATTCCTTCCTCACCCGACTTCTGATGAATTTCCCATGGAATCATCCACCGGAAAAACAATTGCATTCTCTCTTGGTGCGTTGGAACAGATCGGTTTGTGCAAATTACTCAAAGAACGAAAATCATTCTTTACAAGCACCTCGTGGTAAAGACTCCGGCAATCCAGATTCTCGCCTCCTGAGTTTGTAGAGATCGGTTCATGAAAATTACTAGAAAATCAAACATTTATTACTGATCACTGCATATAATTAGTACCTCATGGAATCATCCTCCAAGACCTTTTAGATACTCTGCTGGTCACTTGGTAGAGACGGGTAGTGTAAATTGCTAAAAATGAGCCCTTCAATACGAATCAGATGTAGCCATTGATGTCTCATGCACGCTTCCTCGAAAAGCCATTCGGATTCTCTCCTGATCCTTTGGTAGAGATGGGTTCATGAAAATTACAAAAATTCAACAGTAATTACTGATCACTGCTAGTCATTAACTCCATCTGGCATGATCCTCCAAAATCCTTTCAGATTTGCTTCTGGTGATTTCTGGTGATAGGTCGAGTCTCGAAAATTCTGAAAAATAATCAATTCTGAACGGCTTCGTGGTAGTCATTCATTCCTCACATAATGAGCCTCCTTTGTACATTCCAATTCGCTCCTGTTGACTTGGAAGACATCAGTTCCTGAAATATACTCAAAATGAGAAATTCATCTTGGATGTGCGCGACAGATAAATTGGAGAAGAAATCTTCCTGAAAGACCCGAGGAGTCACTTCTCGTCCTATGGTACAGAGCAGTTCGTGAAAATTACTCCAGATGAGAAAGACATGCCTAATCTGGTATCCTGATCTATTTCTCATGGAAACATCCACCAAAACACAAGTCTATTCTCTCTTCAGCATTTGGTGGCGATTGATCGTGAAAATTGCTAAAAATGAGAAAGTTATAACTGTTAAATGCAATAAATCAGTGACAAATGGAATCATCCCCCAAAAGCCTTTCAGATTCGCTTCTTGGGATTTGGTAGCTATCAGTTCATGATTTGATGAAAATTACTCCAAATGAGACAGTTCTTCCTGATCAATGTTAGTAATTCATGACACTTGGAATCATCCTCCCAAATCCTTTGATAATTAACTCCTGGGGATTGTGAATAAAATCGGCTTGTGAAAATTAGTAGGAAAGAGAAAATTCCTTCCTCACCCGTCTTCTGATGAATTTCCCATGGAATCATCCACCAGAAAAACAATTGCATTCTCTCTTGGTGCGTTGGAACAGATCGGTTTGTGCAAATTACTCAAAGAACGAAAATCATTCTTTACAAGCACCTCGTGGTAAAGACTCCGGCAATCCAGATTCTCGCCTCCTGAGTTTGTAGAGATTGGTTCATTAAAATTATTAAAAAATCAAACATTTATTACTGATCACTGCATATAATTAGTACCTCATGGAATCATCCTCCAAGACCTTTCAGATACTCTGCTGGTCACTTGGTAGAGACGGGTAGTGTAAATTGCTAAAAATGAGACCTTCAATACGAATCAGATGTAGCCATTGATGTCTCATGCACGCTTCCTCGAAAAGCCATTCGGATTCTCTCCTGATCCTTTGGTAGAGATGGGTTCATGAAAATTACAAAAATTCAACAGTAATTTCTGATCACTGCTAGTCATTAACTCCATCTGGCATGATCCTCCAAAATCCTTTCAGATTTGCTTCTGGTGATTTCTGGTGATAGTTCGAGTCTCGAAAATTCCGAAAAATAATCAATTCTGAACGGCTTCGTGGTAGTCATTCATTCCTCACATAATGAGCCTCCTTTGTACATTCCAATTCGCTCCTGTTGACTTGGAAGAAATCAGTTCCTGAAATATACTCAAAATGAGAAATTCATCTTGGATGTGCGCGACAGATAAATTGGAGAAGAAATCTTCCTGAAAGACCCGAGGAGTCACTTCTCGTCCTATGGTACAGAGCAGTTCGTGAAAATTACTCCAGATGAGAAAGACATGCCTAATCTGGTATCCTGATCTATTTCTCATGGAAACATCCACCAAAACACAAGTCTATTCTCTCTTCAGCATTTGGTGGCGATTGATCGTGAAAATTGCTAAAAATGAGAAAGTTATAACTGTTAAATGCAATAAATCAGTGACAAATGGAATCATCCCCCAAAAGCCTTTCAGATTCGCTTCTTGGGATTTGGTAGCTATCAGTTCATGATTTGATGAAAATTACTCCAAATGAGACAGTTCTTCCTGATCAATGTTAGTAATTAATGACACTTGGAATCATCCTCCCAAATCCTTTGATAATTAACTCCTGGTGATTGTGAATAAAATCGGCTTGTGAAAATTAGTAGGAAAGAGAAAATTCCTTCCTCACCCGTCTTCTGATGAATTTCCCATGGAATCATCCACCGGAAAAACAATTGCATTCTCTCTTGGTGCGTTGGAACAGATCGGTTTGTGCAAATTACTCAAAGAACGAAAATCATTCTTTACAAGCACCTCGTGGTAAAGACTCCGGCAATCCAGATTCTCGCCTCCTGAGTTTGTAGAGATCGGTTCATGAAAATTACTAAAAAATCAAACATTTATTACTGATCACTGCATATAATTAGTACCTCATGGAATCATCCTCCAAGACCTTTTAGATACTCTGCTGGTCACTTGGTAGAGACGGGTAGTGTAAATTGCTAAAAATGAGACCTTCAATACGAATCAGATGTAGCCATTGATGTCTCATGCACGCTTCCTCGAAAAGCATTCGGATTCTCTCCTGATCCTTTGGTAGAGATGGGTTCATGAAAATTACAAAAATTCAACAGTAATTACTGATCACTGCTAGTCATTAACTCCATCTGGCATGATCCTCCAAAATCCTTTCAGATTTGCTTCTGGTGATTTCTGGTGATAGGTCGAGTCTCGAAAATTCCGAAAAATAATCAATTCTGAACGGCTTCGTGGTAGTCATTCATTCCTCACATAATGAGCCTCCTTTGTACATTCCAATTCGCTCCTGTTGACTTGGAAGAAATCAGTTCCTGAAATATACTCAAAATGAGAAATTCATCTTGGATGTGCGCGACAGATAAATTGGAGAAGAAATCTTCCTGAAAGACCCGAGGAGTCACTTCTCGTCCTATGGTACAGAGCAGTTCGTGAAAATTACTCCAGATGAGAAAGACATGCCTAATCTGGTATCCTGATCTATTTCTCATGGAAACATCCACCAAAACACAAGTCTATTCTCTCTTCAGCATTTGGTGGCGATTGATCGTGAAAATTGCTAAAAATGAGAAAGTTATAACTGTTAAATGCAATAAATCAGTGACAAATGGAATCATCCCCCAAAAGCCTTTCAGATTCGCTTCTTGGGATTTGGTAGCTATCAGTTCATGATTTGATGAAAATTACTCCAAATGAGACAGTTCTTCCTGATCAATGTTAGTAATTAATGACACTTGGAATCATCCTCCCAAATCCTTTGATAATTAACTCCTGGTGATTGTGAATAAAATCGGCTTGTGAAAATTAGTAGGAAAGAGAAAATTCCTTCCTCACCCGACTTCTGATGAATTTCCCATGGAATCATCCACCGGAAAAACAATTGCATTCTCTCTTGGTGCGTTGGAACAGATCGGTTTGTGCAAATTACTCAAAGAACGAAAATCATTCTTTACAAGCACCTCGTGGTAAAGACTCCGGCAATCCAGATTCTCGCCTCCTGAGTTTGTAGAGATCGGTTCATGAAAATTACTAGAAAATCAAACATTTATTACTGATCACTGCATATAATTAGTACCTCATGGAATCATCCTCCAAGACCTTTTAGATACTCTGCTGGTCACTTGGTAGAGACGGGTAGTGTAAATTGCTAAAAATGAGACCTTCAATACGAATCAGATGTAGCCATTGATGTCTCATGCACGCTTCCTCGAAAAGCCATTCGGATTCTCTCCTGATCCTTTGGTAGAGATGGGTTCATGAAAATTACAAAAATTCAACAGTAATTACTGATCACTGCTAGTCATTAACTCCATCTGGCATGATCCTCCAAAATCCTTTCAGATTTGCTTCTGGTGATTTCTGGTGATAGGTCGAGTCTCGAAAATTCCGAAAAATAATCAATTCTGAACGGCTTCGTGGTAGTCATTCATTCCTCACATAATGAGCCTCCTTTGTACATTCCAATTCGCTCCTGTTGACTTGGAAGAAATCAGTTCCTGAAATATACTCAAAATGAGAAATTCATCTTGGATGTGCGCGACAGATAAATTGGAGAAGAAATCTTCCTGAAAGACCCGAGGAGTCACTTCTCGTCCTATGGTACAGAGCAGTTCGTGAAAATTACTCCAGATGAGAAAGACATGCCTAATCTGGTATCCTGATCTATTTCTCATGGAAACATCCACCAAAACACAAGTCTATTCTCTCTTCAGCATTTGGTGGCGATTGATCGTGAAAATTGCTAAAAATGAGAAAGTTATAACTGTTAAATGCAATAAATCAGTGACAAATGGAATCATCCCCCAAAAGCCTTTCAGATTCGCTTCTTGGGATTTGGTAGCTATCAGTTCATGATTTGATGAAAATTACTCCAAATGAGACAGTTCTTCCTGATCAATGTTAGTAATTAATGACACTTGGAATCATCCTCCCAAATCCTTTGATAATTAACTCCTGGTGATTGTGAATAAAATCGGCTTGTGAAAATTAGTAGGAAAGAGAAAATTCCTTCCTCACCCGTCTTCTGATGAATTTCCCATGGAATCATCCACCGGAAAAACAATTGCATTCTCTCTTGGTGCGTTGGAACAGATCGGTTTGTGCAAATTACTCAAAGAACGAAAATCATTCTTTACAAGCACCTCGTGGTAAAGACTCCGGCAATCCAGATTCTCGCCTCCTGAGTTTGTAGAGATTGGTTCATTAAAATTACTAAAAAATCAAACATTTATTACTGATCACTGCATATAATTAGTACCTCATGGAATCATCCTCCAAGACCTTTCAGATACTCTGCTGGTCACTTGGTAGAGACGGGTAGTGTAAATTGCTAAAAATGAGACCTTCAATACGAATCAGATGTAGCCATTGATGTCTCATGCACGCTTCCTCGAAAAGCCATTCGGATTCTCTCCTGATCCTTTGGTAGAGATGGGTTCATGAAAATTACAAAAATTCAACAGTAATTACTGATCACTGCTAGTCATTAACTCCATCTGGCATGATCCTCCAAAATCCTTTCAGATTTGCTTCTGGTGATTTCTGGTGATAGTTCGAGTCTCGAAAATTCCGAAAAATAATCAATTCTGAACGGCTTCGTGGTAGTCATTCATTCCTCACATAATGAGCCTCCTTTGTACATTCCAATTCGCTCCTGTTGACTTGGAAGAAATCAGTTCCTGAAATATACTCAAAATGAGAAATTCATCTTGGATGTGCGCGACAGATAAATTGGAGAAGAAATCTTCCTGAAAGACCCGAGGAGTCACTTCTCGTCCTATGGTACAGAGCAGTTCGTGAAAATTACTCCAGATGAGAAAGACATGCCTAATCTGGTATCCTGATCTATTTCTCATGGAAACATCCACCAAAACACAAGTCTATTCTCTCTTCAGCATTTGGTGGCGATTGATCGTGAAAATTGCTAAAAATGAGAAAGTTATAACTGTTAAATGCAATAAATCAGTGACAAATGGAATCATCCCCCAAAAGCCTTTCAGATTCGCTTCTTGGGATTTGGTAGCTATCAGTTCATGATTTGATGAAAATTACTCCAAATGAGACAGTTCTTCCTGATCAATGTTAGTAATTCATGACACTTGGAATCATCCTCCCAAATCCTTTGATAATTAACTCCTGGGGATTGTGAATAAAATCGGCTTGTGAAAATTAGTAGGAAAGAGAAAATTCCTTCCTCACCCGTCTTCTGATGAATTTCCCATGGAATCATCCACCGGAAAAACAATTGCATTCTCTCTTGGTGCGTTGGAACAGATCGGTTTGTGCAAATTACTCAAAGAACGAAAATCATTCTTTACAAGCACCTCGTGGTAAAGACTCCGGCAATCCAGATTCTCGCCTCCTGAGTTTGTAGAGATTGGTTCATGAAAATTACTAAAAAATCAAACATTTATTACTGATCACTGCATATAATTAGTACCTCATGGAATCATCCTCCAAGACCTTTTAGATACTCTGCTGGTCACTTGGTAGAGACGGGTAGTGTAAATTGCTAAAAATGAGACCTTCAATACGAATCAGATGTAGCCATTGATGTCTCATGCACGCTTCCTCGAAAAGCCATTCGGATTCTCTCCTGATCCTTTGGTAGAGATGGGTTCATGAAAATTACAAAAATTCAACAGTAATTACTGATCACTGCTAGTCATTAACTCCATCTGGCATGATCCTCCAAAATCCTTTCAGATTTGCTTCTGGTGATTTCTGGTGATAGTTCGAGTCTCGAAAATTCCGAAAAATAATCAATTCTGAACGGCTTCGTGGTAGTCATTCATTCCTCACATAATGAGCCTCCTTTGTACATTCCAATTCGCTCCTGTTGACTTGGAAGAAATCAGTTCCTGAAATATACTCAAAATGAGAAATTCATCTTGGATGTGCGCGACAGATAAATTGGAGAAGAAATCTTCCTGAAAGACCCGAGGAGTCACTTCTCGTCCTATGGTACAGAGCAGTTCGTGAAAATTACTCCAGATGAGAAAGACATGCCTAATCTGGTATCCTGATCTATTTCTCATGGAAACATCCACCAAAACACAAGTCTATTCTCTCTTCAGCATTTGGTGGCGATTGATCGTGAAAATTGCTAAAAATGAGAAAGTTATAACTGTTAAATGCAATAAATCAGTGACAAATGGAATCATCCCCCAAAAGCCTTTCAGATTCGCTTCTTGGGATTTGGTAGCTATCAGTTCATGATTTGATGAAAATTACTCCAAATGAGACAGTTCTTCCTGATCAATGTTAGTAATTAATGACACTTGGAATCATCCTCCCAAATCCTTTGATAATTAACTCCTGGTGATTGTGAATAAAATCGGCTTGTGAAAATTAGTAGGAAAGAGAAAATTCCTTCCTCACCCGTCTTCTGATGAATTTCCCATGGAATCATCCACCGGAAAAACAATTGCATTCTCTCTTGGTGCGTTGGAACAGATCGGTTTGTGCAAATTACTCAAAGAACGAAAATCATTCTTTACAAGCACCTCGTGGTAAAGACTCCGGCAATCCAGATTCTCGCCTCCTGAGTTTGTAGAGATTGGTTCATGAAAATTACTAAAAAATCAAACATTTATTACTGATCACTGCATATAATTAGTACCTCATGGAATCATCCTCCAAGACCTTTTAGATACTCTGCTGGTCACTTGGTAGAGACGGGTAGTGTAAATTGCTAAAAATGAGACCTTCAATACGAATCAGATGTAGCCATTGATGTCTCATGCACGCTTCCTCGAAAAGCCATTCGGATTCTCTCCTGATCCTTTGGTAGAGATGGGTTCATGAAAATTACAAAAATTCAACAGTAATTACTGATCACTGCTAGTCATTAACTCCATCTGGCATGATCCTCCAAAATCCTTTCAGATTTGCTTCTGGTGATTTCTGGTGATAGTTCGAGTCTCGAAAATTCCGAAAAATAATCAATTCTGAACGGCTTCGTGGTAGTCATTCATTCCTCACATAATGAGCCTCCTTTGTACATTCCAATTCGCTCCTGTTGACTTGGAAGACATCAGTTCCTGAAATATACTCAAAATGAGAAATTCATCTTGGATGTGCGCGACAGATAAATTGGAGAAGAAATCTTCCTGAAAGACCCGAGGAGTCACTTCTCGTCCTATGGTACAGAGCAGTTCGTGAAAATTACTCCAGATGAGAAAGACATGCCTAATCTGGTATCCTGATCTATTTCTCATGGAAACATCCACCAAAACACAAGTCTATTCTCTCTTCAGCATTTGGTGGCGATTGATCGTGAAAATTGCTAAAAATGAGAAAGTTATAACTGTTAAATGCAATAAATCAGTGACAAATGGAATCATCCCCCAAAAGCCTTTCAGATTCGCTTCTTGGGATTTGGTAGCTATCAGTTCATGATTTGATGAAAATTACTCCAAATGAGACAGTTCTTCCTGATCAATGTTAGTAATTAATGACACTTGGAATCATCCTCCCAAATCCTTTGATAATTAACTCCTGGTGATTGTGAATAAAATCGGCTTGTGAAAATTAGTAGGAAAGAGAAAATTCCTTCCTCACCCGTCTTCTGATGAATTTCCCATGGAATCATCCACCGGAAAAACAATTGCATTCTCTCTTGGTGCGTTGGAACAGATCGGTTTGTGCAAATTACTCAAAGAACGAAAATCATTCTTTACAAGCACCTCGTGGTAAAGACTCCGGCAATCCAGATTCTCGCCTCCTGAGTTTGTAGAGATTGGTTCATGAAAATTACTAAAAAATCAAACATTTATTACTGATCACTGCATATAATTAGTACCTCATGGAATCATCCTCCAAGACCTTTTAGATACTCTGCTGGTCACTTGGTAGAGACGGGTAGTGTAAATTGCTAAAAATGAGACCTTCAATACGAATCAGATGTAGCCATTGATGTCTCATGCACGCTTCCTCGAAAAGCCATTCGGATTCTCTCCTGATCCTTTGGTAGAGATGGGTTCATGAAAATTCCAAAAATTCAACAGTAATTACTGATCACTGCTAGTCATTAACTCCATCTGGCATGATCCTCCAAAATCCTTTCAGATTTGCTTCTGGTGATTTCTGGTGATAGGTCGAGTCTCGAAAATTCCGAAAAATAATCAATTCTGAATGGCTTCATGGTAGTCATTCATTCCTCACATAATGAGCCTCCTTTGTACATTCCAATTCGCTCCTGTTGACTTCGAAGAAATCAGTTCCTGAAATATACTCAAAATGAGAAATTCATCTTGGATGTGCGCGACAGATAAATTGGAGAAGAAATCTTCCTGAAAGACCCGAGGAGTCACTTCTCGTCCTATGGTACAGAGCAGTTCGTGAAAATTACTCCAGATGAGAAAGACATGCCTAATCTGGTATCCTGATCTATTTCTCATGGAAACATCCACCAAAACACAAGTCTATTCTCTCTTCAGCATTTGGTGGCGATTGATCGTGAAAATTGCTAAAAATGAGAAAGTTATAACTGTTAAATGCAATAAATCAGTGACAAATGGAATCATCCCCCAAAAGCCTTTCAGATTCGCTTCTTGGGATTTGGTAGCTATCAGTTCATGATTTGATGAAAATTACTCCAAATGAGACAGTTCTTCCTGATCAATGTTAGTAATTAATGACACTTGGAATCATCCTCCCAAATCCTTTGATAATTAACTCCTGGTGATTGTGAATAAAATCGGCTTGTGAAAATTAGTAGGAAAGAGAAAATTCCTTCCTCACCCGTCTTCTGATGAATTTCCCATGGAATCATCCACCGGAAAAACAATTGCATTCTCTCTTGGTGCGTTGGAACAGATCGGTTTGTGCAAATTACTCAAAGAACGAAAATCATTCTTTACAAGCACCTCGTGGTAAAGACTCCGGCAATCCAGATTCTCGCCTCCTGAGTTTGTAGAGATCGGTTCATGAAAATTACTAAAAAATCAAACATTTATTACTGATCACTGCATATAATTAGTACCTCATGGAATCATCCTCCAAGACCTTTTAGATACTCTGCTGGTCACTTGGTAGAGACGGGTAGTGTAAATTGCTAAAAATGAGCCCTTCAATACGAATCAGATGTAGCCATTGATGTCTCATGCACGCTTCCTCGAAAAGCCATTCGGATTCTCTCCTGATCCTTTGGTAGAGATGGGTTCATGAAAATTACAAAAATTCAACAGTAATTACTGATCACTGCTAGTCATTAACTCCATCTGGCATGATCCTCCAAAATCCTTTCAGATTTGCTTCTGGTGATTTCTGGTGATAGGTCGAGTCTCGAAAATTCCGAAAAATAATCAATTCTGAACGGCTTCGTGGTAGTCATTCATTCCTCACATAATGAGCCTCCTTTGTACATTCCAATTCGCTCCTGTTGACTTGGAAGAAATCAGTTCCTGAAATATACTCAAAATGAGAAATTCATCTTGGATGTGCGCGACAGATAAATTGGAGAAGAAATCTTCCTGAAAGACCCGAGGAGTCACTTCTCGTCCTATGGTACAGAGCAGTTCGTGAAAATTACTCCAGATGAGAAAGACATGCCTAATCTGGTATCCTGATCTATTTCTCATGGAAACATCCACCAAAACACAAGTCTATTCTCTCTTCAGCATTTGGTGGCGATTGATCGTGAAAATTGCTAAAAATGAGAAAGTTATAACTTTTAAATGCAATAAATCAGTGACAAATGGAATCATCCCCCAAAAGCCTTTCAGATTCGCTTCTTGGGATTTGGTAGCTATCAGTTCATGATTTGATGAAAATTACTCCAAATGAGACAGTTCTTCCTGATCAATGTTAGTAATTCATGACACTTGGAATCATCCTCCCAAATCCTTTGATAATTAACTCCTGGTGATTGTGAATAAAATCGGCTTGTGAAAATTAGTAGGAAAGAGAAAATTCCTTCCTCACCCGTCTTCTGATGAATTTCCCATGGAATCATCCACCGGAAAAACAATTGCATTCTCTCTTGGTGCGTTGGAACAGATCGGTTTGTGCAAATTACTCAAAGAACGAAAATCATTCTTTACAAGCACCTCGTGGTAAAGACTCCGGCAATCCAGATTCTCGCCTCCTGAGTTTGTAGAGATCGGTTCATGAAAATTACTAAAAAATCAAACATTTATTACTGATCACTGCATATAATTAGTACCTCATGGAATCATCCTCCAAGACCTTTTAGATACTCTGCTGGTCACTTGGTAGAGACGGGTAGTGTAAATTGCTAAAAATGAGACCTTCAATACGAATCAGATGTAGCCATTGATGTCTCATGCACGCTTCCTCGAAAAGCCATTCGGATTCTCTCCTGATCCTTTGGTAGAGATGGGTTCATGAAAATTACAAAAATTCAACAGTAATTACTGATCACTGCTAGTCATTAACTCCATCTGGCATGATCCTCCAAAATCCTTTCAGATTTGCTTCTGGTGATTTCTGGTGATAGGTCGAGTCTCAAAAATTCCGAAAAATAATCAATTCTGAACGGCTTCGTGGTAGTCATTCATTCCTCACATAATGAGCCTCCTTTGTACATTCCAATTCGCTCCTGTTGACTTGGAAGAAATCAGTTCCTGAAATATACTCAAAATGAGAAATTCATCTTGGATGTGCGCGACAGATAAATTGGAGAAGAAATCTTCCTGAAAGACCCGAGGAGTCACTTCTCGTCCTATGGTACAGAGCAGTTCGTGAAAATTACTCCAGATGAGAAAGACATGCCTAATCTGGTATCCTGATCTATTTCTCATGGAAACATCCACCAAAACACAAGTCTATTCTCTCTTCAGCATTTGGTGGCGATTGATCGTGAAAATTGCTAAAAATGAGAAAGTTATAACTGTTAAATGCAATAAATCAGTGACAAATGGAATCATCCCCCAAAAGCCTTTCAGATTCGCTTCTTGGGATTTGGTAGCTATCAGTTCATGATTTGATGAAAATTACTCCAAATGAGACAGTTCTTCCTGATCAATGTTAGTAATTAATGACACTTGGAATCATCCTCCCAAATCCTTTGATAATTAACTCCTGGTGATTGTGAATAAAATCGGCTTGTGAAAATTAGTAGGAAAGAGAAAATTCCTTCCTCACCCGTCTTCTGATGAATTTCCCATGGAATCATCCACCGGAAAAACAATTGCATTCTCTCTTGGTGCGTTGGAACAGATCGGTTTGTGCAAATTACTCAAAGAACGAAAATCATTCTTTACAAGCACCTCGTGGTAAAGACTCCGGCAATCCAGATTCTCGCCTCCTGAGTTTGTAGAGATCGGTTCATGAAAATTACTAAAAAATCAAACATTTATTACTGATCACTGCATATAATTAGTACCTCATGGAATCATCCTCCAAGACCTTTTAGATACTCTGCTGGTCACTTGGTAGAGACGGGTAGTGTAAATTGCTAAAAATGAGACCTTCAATACGAATCAGATGTAGCCATTGATGTCTCATGCACGCTTCCTCGAAAAGCCATTCGGATTCTCTCCTGATCCTTTGGTAGAGATGGGTTCATGAAAATTCCAAAAATTCAACAGTAATTACTGATCACTGCTAGTCATTAACTCCATCTGGCATGATCCTCCAAAATCCTTTCAGATTTGCTTCTGGTGATTTCTGGTGATAGGTCGAGTCTCGAAAATTCCGAAAAATAATCAATTCTGAACGGCTTCGTGGTAGTCATTCATTCCTCACATAATGAGCCTCCTTTGTACATTCCAATTCGCTCCTGTTGACTTGGAAGAAATCAGTTCCTGAAATATACTCAAAATGAGAAATTCATCTTGGATGTGCGCGACAGATAAATTGGAGAAGAAATCTTCCTGAAAGACCCGAGGAGTCACTTCTCGTCCTATGGTA
Organism: Eretmochelys imbricata; assembly: GCF_965152235.1. Lineage (NCBI taxonomy): Eukaryota > Metazoa > Chordata > Testudines > Cheloniidae > Eretmochelys > Eretmochelys imbricata. The sequence continues at coordinate 1,682,797 of NW_027554341.1, read as the reverse complement.
CAGAGCAGTTCGTGAAAATTACTCCAGATGAGAAAGACATGCCTAATCTGGTATCCTGATCTATTTCTCATGGAAACATCCACCAAAACACAAGTCTATTCTCTCTTCAGCATTTGGTGGCGATTGATCGTGAAAATTGCTAAAAATGAGAAAGTTATAACTGTTAAATGCAATAAATCAGTGACAAATGGAATCATCCCCCAAAAGCCTTTCAGATTCGCTTCTTGGGATTTGGTAGCTATCAGTTCATGATTTGATGAAAATTACTCCAAATGAGACAGTTCTTCCTGATCAATGTTAGTAATTAATGACACTTGGAATCATCCTCCCAAATCCTTTGATAATTAACTCCTGGTGATTGTGAATAAAATCGGCTTGTGAAAATTAGTAGGAAAGAGAAAATTCCTTCCTCACCCGTCTTCTGATGAATTTCCCATGGAATCATCCACCGGAAAAACAATTGCATTCTCTCTTGGTGCGTTGGAACAGATCGGTTTGTGCAAATTACTCAAAGAACGAAAATCATTCTTTACAAGCACCTCGTGGTAAAGACTCCGGCAATCCAGATTCTCGCCTCCTGAGTTTGTAGAGATCGGTTCATGAAAATTACTAAAAAATCAAACATTTATTACTGATCACTGCATATAATTAGTACCTCATGGAATCATCCTCCAAGACCTTTTAGATACTCTGCTGGTCACTTGGTAGAGACGGGTAGTGTAAATTGCTAAAAATGAGACCTTCAATACGAATCAGATGTAGCCATTGATGTCTCATGCACGCTTCCTCGAAAAGCCATTCGGATTCTCTCCTGATCCTTTGGTAGAGATGGGTTCATGAAAATTACAAAAATTCAACAGTAATTACTGATCACTGCTAGTCATTAACTCCATCTGGCATGATCCTCCAAAATCCTTTCAGATTTGCTTCTGGTGATTTCTGGTGATAGGTCGAGTCTCGAAAATTCCGAAAAATAATCAATTCTGAACGGCTTCGTGGTAGTCATTCATTCCTCACATAATGAGCCTCCTTTGTACATTCCAATTCGCTCCTGTTGACTTGGAAGAAATCAGTTCCTGAAATATACTCAAAATGAGAAATTCATCTTGGATGTGCGCGACAGATAAATTGGAGAAGAAATCTTCCTGAAAGACCCGAGAAGTCACTTCTCGTCCTATGGTACAGAGCAGTTCGTGAAAATTACTCCAGATGAGAAAGACATGCCTAATCTGGTATCCTGATCTATTTCTCATGGAAACATCCACCAAAACACAAGTCTATTCTCTCTTCAGCATTTGGTGGCGATTGATCGTGAAAATTGCTAAAAATGAGAAAGTTATAACTTTTAAATGCAATAAATCAGTGACAAATGGAATCATCCCCCAAAAGCCTTTCAGATTCGCTTCTTGGGATTTGGTAGCTATCAGTTCATGATTTGATGAAAATTACTCCAAATGAGACAGTTCTTCCTGATCAATGTTAGTAATTAATGACACTTGGAATCATCCTCCCAAATCCTTTGATAATTAACTCCTGGTGATTGTGAATAAAATCGGCTTGTGAAAATTAGTAGGAAAGAGAAAATTCCTTCCTCACCCGACTTCTGATGAATTTCCCATGGAATCATCCACCGGAAAAACAATTGCATTCTCTCTTGGTGCGTTGGAACAGATCGGTTTGTGCAAATTACTCAAAGAACGAAAATCATTCTTTACAAGCACCTCGTGGTAAAGACTCCGGCAATCCAGATTCTCGCCTCCTGAGTTTGTAGAGATCGGTTCATGAAAATTACTAGAAAATCAAACATTTATTACTGATCACTGCATATAATTAGTACCTCATGGAATCATCCTCCAAGACCTTTTAGATACTCTGCTGGTCACTTGGTAGAGACGGGTAGTGTAAATTGCTAAAAATGAGACCTTCAATACGAATCAGATGTAGCCATTGATGTCTCATGCACGCTTCCTCGAAAAGCCATTCGGATTCTCTCCTGATCCTTTGGTAGAGATGGGTTCATGAAAATTACAAAAATTCAACAGTAATTACTGATCACTGCTAGTCATTAACTCCATCTGGCATGATCCTCCAAAATCCTTTCAGATTTGCTTCTGGTGATTTCTGGTGATAGGTCGAGTCTCAAAAATTCCGAAAAATAATCAATTCTGAACGGCTTCGTGGTAGTCATTCATTCCTCACATAATGAGCCTCCTTTGTACATTCCAATTCGCTCCTGTTGACTTGGAAGAAATCAGTTCCTGAAATATACTCAAAATGAGAAATTCATCTTGGATGTGCGCGACAGATAAATTGGAGAAGAAATCTTCCTGAAAGACCCGAGGAGTCACTTCTCGTCCTATGGTACAGAGCAGTTCGTGAAAATTACTCCAGATGAGAAAGACATGCCTAATCTGGTATCCTGATCTATTTCTCATGGAAACATCCACCAAAACACAAGTCTATTCTCTCTTCAGCATTTGGTGGCGATTGATCGTGAAAATTGCTAAAAATGAGAAAGTTATAACTGTTAAATGCAATAAATCAGTGACAAATGGAATCATCCCCCAAAAGCCTTTCAGATTCGCTTCTTGGGATTTGGTAGCTATCAGTTCATGATTTGATGAAAATTACTCCAAATGAGACAGTTCTTCCTGATCAATGTTAGTAATTAATGACACTTGGAATCATCCTCCCAAATCCTTTGATAATTAACTCCTGGTGATTGTGAATAAAATCGGCTTGTGAAAATTAGTAGGAAAGAGAAAATTCCTTCCTCACCCGTCTTCTGATGAATTTCCCATGGAATCATCCACCGGAAAAACAATTGCATTCTCTCTTGGTGCGTTGGAACAGATCGGTTTGTGCAAATTACTCAAAGAACGAAAATCATTCTTTACAAGCACCTCGTGGTAAAGACTCCGGCAATCCAGATTCTCGCCTCCTGAGTTTGTAGAGATCGGTTCATGAAAATTACTAAAAAATCAAACATTTATTACTGATCACTGCATATAATTAGTACCTCATGGAATCATCCTCCAAGACCTTTTAGATACTCTGCTGGTCACTTGGTAGAGACGGGTAGTGTAAATTGCTAAAAATGAGACCTTCAATACGAATCAGATGTAGCCATTGATGTCTCATGCACGCTTCCTCGAAAAGCCATTCGGATTCTCTCCTGATCCTTTGGTAGAGATGGGTTCATGAAAATTACAAAAATTCAACAGTAATTACTGATCACTGCTAGTCATTAACTCCATCTGGCATGATCCTCCAAAATCCTTTCAGATTTGCTTCTGGTGATTTCTGGTGATAGGTCGAGTCTCGAAAATTCCGAAAAATAATCAATTCTGAACGGCTTCGTGGTAGTCATTCATTCCTCACATAATGAGCCTCCTTTGTACATTCCAATTCGCTCCTGTTGACTTGGAAGAAATCAGTTCCTGAAATATACTCAAAATGAGAAATTCATCTTGGATGTGCGCGACAGATAAATTGGAGAAGAAATCTTCCTGAAAGACCCGAGGAGTCACTTCTCGTCCTATGGTACAGAGCAGTTCGTGAAAATTACTCCAGATGAGAAAGACATGCCTAATCTGGTATCCTGATCTATTTCTCATGGAAACATCCACCAAAACACAAGTCTATTCTCTCTTCAGCATTTGGTGGCGATTGATCGTGAAAATTGCTAAAAATGAGAAAGTTATAACTGTTAAATGCAATAAATCAGTGACAAATGGAATCATCCCCCAAAAGCCTTTCAGATTCGCTTCTTGGGATTTGGTAGCTATCAGTTCATGATTTGATGAAAATTACTCCAAATGAGACAGTTCTTCCTGATCAATGTTAGTAATTAATGACACTTGGAATCATCCTCCCAAATCCTTTGATAATTAACTCCTGGTGATTGTGAATAAAATCGGCTTGTGAAAATTAGTAGGAAAGAGAAAATTCCTTCCTCACCCGTCTTCTGATGAATTTCCCATGGAATCATCCACCGGAAAAACAATTGCATTCTCTCTTGGTGCGTTGGAACAGATCGGTTTGTGCAAATTACTCAAAGAACGAAAATCATTCTTTACAAGCACCTCGTGGTAAAGACTCCGGCAATCCAGATTCTCGCCTCCTGAGTTTGTAGAGATCGGTTCATGAAAATTACTAGAAAATCAAACATTTATTACTGATCACTGCATATAATTAGTACCTCATGGAATCATCCTCCAAGACCTTTTAGATACTCTGCTGGTCACTTGGTAGAGACGGGTAGTGTAAATTGCTAAAAATGAGACCTTCAATACGAATCAGATGTAGCCATTGATGTCTCATGCACGCTTCCTCGAAAAGCCATTCGGATTCTCTCCTGATCCTTTGGTAGAGATGGGTTCATGAAAATTACAAAAATTCAACAGTAATTACTGATCACTGCTAGTCATTAACTCCATCTGGCATGATCCTCCAAAATCCTTTCAGATTTGCTTCTGGTGATTTCTGGTGATAGGTCGAGTCTCGAAAATTCCGAAAAATAATCAATTCTGAACGGCTTCGTGGTAGTCATTCATTCCTCACATAATGAGCCTCCTTTGTACATTCCAATTCGCTCCTGTTGACTTGGAAGAAATCAGTTCCTGAAATATACTCAAAATGAGAAATTCATCTTGGATGTGCGCGACAGATAAATTGGAGAAGAAATCTTCCTGAAAGACCCGAGGAGTCACTTCTCGTCCTATGGTACAGAGCAGTTCGTGAAAATTACTCCAGATGAGAAAGACATGCCTAATCTGGTATCCTGATCTATTTCTCATGGAAACATCCACCAAAACACAAGTCTATTCTCTCTTCAGCATTTGGTGGCGATTGATCGTGAAAATTGCTAAAAATGAGAAAGTTATAACTGTTAAATGCAATAAATCAGTGACAAATGGAATCATCCCCCAAAAGCCTTTCAGATTCGCTTCTTGGGATTTGGTAGCTATCAGTTCATGATTTGATGAAAATTACTCCAAATGAGACAGTTCTTCCTGATCAATGTTAGTAATTAATGACACTTGGAATCATCCTCCCAAATCCTTTGATAATTAACTCCTGGTGATTGTGAATAAAATCGGCTTGTGAAAATTAGTAGGAAAGAGAAAATTCCTTCCTCACCCGTCTTCTGATGAATTTCCCATGGAATCATCCACCGGAAAAACAATTGCATTCTCTCTTGGTGCGTTGGAACAGATCGGTTTGTGCAAATTACTCAAAGAACGAAAATCATTCTTTACAAGCACCTCGTGGTAAAGACTCCGGCAATCCAGATTCTCGCCTCCTGAGTTTGTAGAGATCGGTTCATGAAAATTACTAAAAAATCAAACATTTATTACTGATCACTGCATATAATTAGTACCTCATGGAATCATCCTCCAAGACCTTTTAGATACTCTGCTGGTCACTTGGTAGAGACGGGTAGTGTAAATTGCTAAAAATGAGACCTTCAATACGAATCAGATGTAGCCATTGATGTCTCATGCACGCTTCCTCGAAAAGCCATTCGGATTCTCTCCTGATCCTTTGGTAGAGATGGGTTCATGAAAATTACAAAAATTCAACAGTAATTACTGATCACTGCTAGTCATTAACTCCATCTGGCATGATCCTCCAAAATCCTTTCAGATTTGCTTCTGGTGATTTCTGGTGATAGGTCGAGTCTCGAAAATTCCGAAAAATAATCAATTCTGAACGGCTTCGTGGTAGTCATTCATTCCTCACATAATGAGCCTCCTTTGTACATTCCAATTCGCTCCTGTTGACTTGGAAGAAATCAGTTCCTGAAATATACTCAAAATGAGAAATTCATCTTGGATGTGCGCGACAGATAAATTGGAGAAGAAATCTTCCTGAAAGACCCGAGGAGTCACTTCTCGTCCTATGGTACAGAGCAGTTCGTGAAAATTACTCCAGATGAGAAAGACATGCCTAATCTGGTATCCTGATCTATTTCTCATGGAAACATCCACCAAAACACAAGTCTATTCTCTCTTCAGCATTTGGTGGCGATTGATCGTGAAAATTGCTAAAAATGAGAAAGTTATAACTGTTAAATGCAATAAATCAGTGACAAATGGAATCATCCCCCAAAAGCCTTTCAGATTCGCTTCTTGGGATTTGGTAGCTATCAGTTCATGATTTGATGAAAATTACTCCAAATGAGACAGTTCTTCCTGATCAATGTTAGTTATTAATGACACTTGGAATCATCCTCCCAAATCCTTTGATAATTAACTCCTGGTGATTGTGAATAAAATCGGCTTGTGAAAATTAGTAGGAAAGAGAAAATTCCTTCCTCACCCGTCTTCTGATGAATTTCCCATGGAATCATCCACCGGAAAAACAATTGCATTCTCTCTTGGTGCGTTGGAACAGATCGGTTTGTGCAAATTACTCAAAGAACGAAAATCATTCTTTACAAGCACCTAGTGGTAAAGACTCCGGCAATCCAGATTCTCTCCTCCTGAGTTTGTAGAGATTGGTTCATGAAAATTACTAAAAAATCAAACATTTATTCCTGATCACTGCATATAATTAGTACCTCATGGAATCATCCTCCAAGACCTTTTAGATACTCTGCTGGTCACTTGGTAGAGACGGGTAGTGTAAATTGCTAAAAATGAGCCCTTCAATACGAATCAGATGTAGCCATTGATGTCTCATGCACGCTTCCTCGAAAAGCCATTCGGATTCTCTCCTGATCCTTTGGTAGAGATGGGTTCATGAAAATTACAAAAATTCAACAGTAATTACTGATCACTGCTAGTCATTAACTCCATCTGGCATGATCCTCCAAAATCCTTTCAGATTTGCTTCTGGTGATTTCTGGTGATAGGTCGAGTCTCGAAAATTCCGAAAAATAATCAATTCTGAACGGCTTCGTGGTAGTCATTCATTCCTCACATAATGAGCCTCCTTTGTACATTCCAATTCGCTCCTGTTGACTTGGAAGAAATCAGTTCCTGAAATATACTCAAAATGAGAAATTCATCTTGGATGTGCGCGACAGATAAATTGGAGAAGAAATCTTCCTGAAAGACCCGAGGAGTCACTTCTCGTCCTATGGTACAGAGCAGTTCGTGAAAATTACTCCAGATGAGAAAGACATGCCTAATCTGGTATCCTGATCTATTTCTCATGGAAACATCCACCAAAACACAAGTCTATTCTCTCTTCAGCATTTGGTGGCGATTGATCGTGAAAATTGCTAAAAATGAGAAAGTTATAACTGTTAAATGCAATAAATCAGTGACAAATGGAATCATCCCCCAAAAGCCTTTCAGATTCGCTTCTTGGGATTTGGTAGCTATCAGTTCATGATTTGATGAAAATTACTCCAAATGAGACAGTTCTTCCTGATCAATGTTAGTAATTAATGACACTTGGAATCATCCTCCCAAATCCTTTGATAATTAACTCCTGGTGATTGTGAATAAAATCGGCTTGTGAAAATTAGTAGGAAAGAGAAAATTCCTTCCTCACCCGTCTTCTGATGAATTTCCCATGGAATCATCCACCGGAAAAACAATTGCATTCTCTCTTGGTGCGTTGGAACAGATCGGTTTGTGCAAATTACTCAAAGAACGAAAATCATTCTTTACAAGCACCTCGTGGTAAAGACTCCGGCAATCCAGATTCTCGCCTCCTGAGTTTGTAGAGATCAGTTCATGAAAATTACTAAAAAATCAAACATTTATTACTGATCACTGCATATAATTAGTACCTCATGGAATCATCCTCCAAGACCTTTTAGATACTCTGCTGGTCACTTGGTAGAGACGGGTAGTGTAAATTGCTAAAAATGAGCCCTTCAATACGAATCAGATGTAGCCATTGATGTCTCATGCACGCTTCCTCGAAAAGCCATTCGGATTCTCTCCTGATCCTTTGGTAGAGATGGGTTCATGAAAATTACAAATATTCAACAGTAATTACTGATCACTGCTAGTCATTAACTCCATCTGGCATGATCCTCCAAAATCCTTTCAGATTTGCTTCTAGTGATTTCTGGTGATAGGTCGAGTCTCGAAAATTCCGAAAAATAATCAATTCTGAACGGCTTCGTGGTAGTCATTCATTCCTCACATAATGAGCCTCCTTTGTACATTCCAATTCGCTCCTGTTGACTTGGAAGACATCAGTTCCTGAAATATACTCAAAATGAGAAATTCATCTTGGATGTGCGCGACAGATAAATTGGAGAAGAAATCTTCCTGAAAGACCCGAGGAGCCACTTCTCGTCCTATGGTACAGAGCAGTTCGTGAAAATTACTCCAGATGAGAAAGACATGCCTAATCTGGTATCCTGATCTATTTCTCATGGAAACATCCACCAAAACACAAGTCTATTCTCTCTTCAGCATTTGGTGGCGATTGATCGTGAAAATTGCTAAAAATGAGAAAGTTATAACTGTTAAATGCAATAAATCAGTGACAAATGCAATCATCCCCCAAAAGCCTTTCAGATTCGCTTCTTGGGATTTGGTAGCTATCAGTTCATGATTTGATGAAAATTACTCCAAATGAGACAGTTCTTCCTGATCAATGTTAGTAATTAATGACACTTGGAATCATCCTCCCAAATCCTTTGATAATTAACTCCTGGTGATTGTGAATAAAATCGGCTTGTGAAAATTAGTAGGAAAGAGAAAATTCCTTCCTCACCCGTCTTCTGATGAATTTCCCATGGAATCATCCACCGGAAAAACAATTGCATTCTCTCTTGGTGCGTTGGAACAGATCGGTTTGTGCAAATTACTCAAAGAACGAAAATCATTCTTTACAAGCACCTCGTGGTAAAGACTCCGGCAATCCAGATTCTAGCCTCCTGAGTTTGTAGAGATCGGTTCATGAAAATTACTAAAAAATCAAACATTTATTACTGATCACTGCATATAATTAGTACCTCATGGAATCATCCTCCAAGACCTTTTAGATACTCTGCTGGTCACTTGGTAGAGACGGGTAGTGTAAATTGCTAAAAATGAGCCCTTCAATACGAATCAGATGTAGCCATTGATGTCTCATGCACGCTTCCTCGAAAAGCCATTCGGATTCTCTCCTGATCCTTTGGTAGAGATGGGTTCATGAAAATTACAAAAATTCAACAGTAATTACTGATCACTGCTAGTCATTAACTCCATCTGGCATGATCCTCCAAAATCCTTTCAGATTTGCTTCTGGTGATTTCTGGTGATAGGTCGAGTCTCGAAAATTCCGAAAAATAATCAATTCTGAACGGCTTCGTGGTAGTCATTCATTCCTCACATAATGAGCCTCCTTTGTACATTCCAATTCGCTCCTGTTGACTTGGAAGAAATCAGTTCCTGAAATATACTCTAAATGAGAAATTCATCTTGGATGTGCGCGACAGATAAATTGGAGAAGAAATCTTCCTGAAAGACCCGAGGAGTCACTTCTCGTCCTATGGTACAGAGCAGTTCGTGAAAATTACTCCAGATGAGAAAGACATGCCTAATCTGGTATCCTGATCTATTTCTCATGGAAACATCCACCAAAACACAAGTCTATTCTCTCTTCAGCATTTGGTGGCGATTGATCGTGAAAATTGCTAAAAATGAGAAAGTTATAACTGTTAAATGCAATAAATCAGTGACAAATGGAATCATCCCCCAAAAGCCTTTCAGATTCGCTTCTTGGGATTTGGTAGCTATCAGTTCATGATTTGATGAAAATTACTCCAAATGAGACAGTTCTTCCTGATCAATGTTAGTAATTAATGACACTTGGAATCATCCTCCCAAATCCTTTGATAATTAACTCCTGGTGATTGTGAATAAAATCGGCTTGTGAAAATTAGTAGGAAAGAGAAAATTCCTTCCTCACCCGTCTTCTGATGAATTTCCCATGGAATCATCCACCGGAAAAACAATTGCATTCTCTCTTGGTGCGTTGGAACAGATCGGTTTGTGCAAATTACTCAAAGAACGAAAATCATTCTTTACAAGCACCTCGTGGTAAAGACTCCGGCAATCCAGATTCTCGCCTCCTGAGTTTGTAGAGATCAGTTCATGAAAATTACTAAAAAATCAAACATTTATTACTGATCACTGCATATAATTAGTACCTCATGGAATCATCCTCCAAGACCTTTTAGATACTCTGCTGGTCACTTGGTAGAGACGGGTAGTGTAAATTGCTAAAAATGAGCCCTTCAATACGAATCAGATGTAGCCATTGATGTCTCATGCACGCTTCCTCGAAAAGCCATTCGGATTCTCTCCTGATCCTTTGGTAGAGATGGGTTCATGAAAATTACAAAAATTCAACAGTAATTACTGATCACTGCTAGTCATTAACTCCATCTGGCATGATCCTCCAAAATCCTTTCAGATTTGCTTCTAGTGATTTCTGGTGATAGGTCGAGTCTCGAAAATTCCGAAAAATAATCAATTCTGAACGGCTTCGTGGTAGTCATTCATTCCTCACATAATGAGCCTCCTTTGTACATTCCAATTCGCTCCTGTTGACTTGGAAGACATCAGTTCCTGAAATATACTCAAAATGAGAAATTCATCTTGGATGTGCGCGACAGATAAATTGGAGAAGAAATCTTCCTGAAAGACCCGAGGAGCCACTTCTCGTCCTATGGTACAGAGCAGTTCGTGAAAATTACTCCAGATGAGAAAGACATGCCTAATCTGGTATCCTGATCTATTTCTCATGGAAACATCCACCAAAACACAAGTCTATTCTCTCTTCAGCATTTGGTGGCGATTGATCGTGAAAATTGCTAAAAATGAGAAAGTTATAACTGTTAAATGCAATAAATCAGTGACAAATGCAATCATCCCCCAAAAGCCTTTCAGATTCGCTTCTTGGGATTTGGTAGCTATCAGTTCATGATTTGATGAAAATTACTCCAAATGAGACAGTTCTTCCTGATCAATGTTAGTAATTAATGACACTTGGAATCATCCTCCCAAATCCTTTGATAATTAACTCCTGGTGATTGTGAATAAAATCGGCTTGTGAAAATTAGTAGGAAAGAGAAAATTCCTTCCTCACCCGTCTTCTGATGAATTTCCCATGGAATCATCCACCGGAAAAACAATTGCATTCTCTCTTGGTGCGTTGGAACAGATCGGTTTGTGCAAATTACTCAAAGAACGAAAATCATTCTTTACAAGCACCTCGTGGTAAAGACTCCGGCAATCCAGATTCTAGCCTCCTGAGTTTGTAGAGATCGGTTCATGAAAATTACTAAAAAATCAAACATTTATTACTGATCACTGCATATAATTAGTACCTCATGGAATCATCCTCCAAGACCTTTTAGATACTCTGCTGGTCACTTGGTAGAGACGGGTAGTGTAAATTGCTAAAAATGAGACCTTCAATACGAATCAGATGTAGCCATTGATGTCTCATGCACGCTTCCTCGAAAAGCCATTCGGATTCTCTCCTGATCCTTTGGTAGAGATGGGTTCATGAAAATTACAAAAATTCAACAGTAATTACTGATCACTGCTAGTCATTAACTCCATCTGGCATGATCCTCCAAAATCCTTTCAGATTTGCTTCTGGTGATTTCTGGTGATAGGTCGAGTCTCGAAAATTCCGAAAAATAATCAATTCTGAACGGCTTCGTGGTAGTCATTCATTCCTCACATAATGAGCCTCCTTTGTACATTCCAATTCGCTCCTGTTGACTTGGAAGAAATCAGTTCCTGAAATATACTCAAAATGAGAAATTCATCTTGGATGTGCGCGACAGATAAATTGGAGAAGAAATCTTCCTGAAAGACCCGAGGAGTCACTTCTCGTCCTATGGTACAGAGCAGTTCGTGAAAATTACTCCAGATGAGAAAGACATGCCTAATCTGGTATCCTGATCTATTTCTCATGGAAACATCCACCAAAACACAAGTCTATTCTCTCTTCAGCATTTGGTGGCGATTGATCGTGAAAATTGCTAAAAATGAGAAAGTTATAACTGTTAAATGCAATAAATCAGTGACAAATGGAATCATCCCCCAAAAGCCTTTCAGATTCGCTTCTTGGGATTTGGTAGCTATCAGTTCATGATTTGATGAAAATTACTCCAAATGAGACAGTTCTTCCTGATCAATGTTAGTAATTAATGACACTTGGAATCATCCTCCCAAATCCTTTGATAATTAACTCCTGGTGATTGTGAATAAAATCGGCTTGTGAAAATTAGTAGGAAAGAGAAAATTCCTTCCTCACCCGTCTTCTGATGAATTTCCCATGGAATCATCCACCGGAAAAACAATTGCATTCTCTCTTGGTGCGTTGGAACAGATCGGTTTGTGCAAATTACTCAAAGAACGAAAATCATTCTTTACAAGCACCTCGTGGTAAAGACTCCGGCAATCCAGATTCTCGCCTCCTGAGTTTGTAGAGATCGGTTCATGAAAATTACTAAAAAATCAAACATTTATTACTGATCACTGCATATAATTAGTACCTCATGGAATCATCCTCCAAGACCTTTTAGATACTCTGCTGGTCACTTGGTAGAGACGGGTAGTGTAAATTGCTAAAAATGAGACCTTCAATACGAATCAGATGTAGCCATTGATGTCTCATGCACGCTTCCTCGAAAAGCCATTCGGATTCTCTCCTGATCCTTTGGTAGAGATGGGTTCATGAAAATTACAAAAATTCAACAGTAATTACTGATCACTGCTAGTCATTAACTCCATCTGGCATGATCCTCCAAAATCCTTTCAGATTTGCTTCTGGTGATTTCTGGTGATAGGTCGAGTCTCGAAAATTCCGAAAAATAATCAATTCTGAACGGCTTCGTGGTAGTCATTCATTCCTCACATAATGAGCCTCCTTTGTACATTCCAATTCGCTCCTGTTGACTTGGAAGAAATCAGTTCCTGAAATATACTCAAAATGAGAAATTCATCTTGGATGTGCGCGACAGATAAATTGGAGAAGAAATCTTCCTGAAAGACCCGAGGAGTCACTTCTCGTCCTATGGTACAGAGCAGTTCGTGAAAATTACTCCAGATGAGAAAGACATGCCTAATCTGGTATCCTGATCTATTTCTCATGGAAACATCCACCAAAACACAAGTCTATTCTCTCTTCAGCATTTGGTGGCGATTGATCGTGAAAATTGCTAAAAATGAGAAAGTTATAACTGTTAAATGCAATAAATCAGTGACAAATGGAATCATCCCCCAAAAGCCTTTCAGATTCGCTTCTTGGGATTTGGTAGCTATCAGTTCATGATTTGATGAAAATTACTCCAAATGAGACAGTTCTTCCTGATCAATGTTAGTTATTAATGACACTTGGAATCATCCTCCCAAATCCTTTGATAATTAACTCCTGGTGATTGTGAATAAAATCGGCTTGTGAAAATTAGTAGGAAAGAGAAAATTCCTTCCTCACCCGTCTTCTGATGAATTTCCCATGGAATCATCCACCGGAAAAACAATTGCATTCTCTCTTGGTGCGTTGGAACAGATCGGTTTGTGCAAATTACTCAAAGAACGAAAATCATTCTTTACAAGCACCTAGTGGTAAAGACTCCGGCAATCCAGATTCTCTCCTCCTGAGTTTGTAGAGATTGGTTCATGAAAATTACTAAAAAATCAAACATTTATTACTGATCACTGCATATAATTAGTACCTCATGGAATCATCCTCCAAGACCTTTTAGATACTCTGCTGGTCACTTGGTAGAGACGGGTAGTGTAAATTGCTAAAAATGAGCCCTTCAATACGAATCAGATGTAGCCATTGATGTCTCATGCACGCTTCCTCGAAAAGCCATTCGGATTCTCTCCTGATCCTTTGGTAGAGATGGGTTCATGAAAATTACAAAAATTCAACAGTAATTACTGATCACTGCTAGTCATTAACTCCATCTGGCATGATCCTCCAAAATCCTTTCAGATTTGCTTCTGGTGATTTCTGGTGATAGGTCGAGTCTCGAAAATTCCGAAAAATAATCAATTCTGAACGGCTTCGTGGTAGTCATTCATTCCTCACATAATGAGCCTCCTTTGTACATTCCAATTCGCTCCTGTTGACTTGGAAGAAATCAGTTCCTGAAATATACTCAAAATGAGAAATTCATCTTGGATGTGCGCGACAGATAAATTGGAGAAGAAATCTTCCTGAAAGACCCGAGGAGTCACTTCTCGTCCTATGGTACAGAGCAGTTCGTGAAAATTACTCCAGATGAGAAAGACATGCCTAATCTGGTATCCTGATCTATTTCTCATGGAAACATCCACCAAAACACAAGTCTATTCTCTCTTCAGCATTTGGTGGCGATTGATCGTGAAAATTGCTAAAAATGAGAAAGTTATAACTGTTAAATGCAATAAATCAGTGACAAATGGAATCATCCCCCAAAAGCCTTTCAGATTCGCTTCTTGGGATTTGGTAGCTATCAGTTCATGATTTGATGAAAATTACTCCAAATGAGACAGTTCTTCCTGATCAATGTTAGTAATTAATGACACTTGGAATCATCCTCCCAAATCCTTTGATAATTAACTCCTGGTGATTGTGAATAAAATCGGCTTGTGAAAATTAGTAGGAAAGAGAAAATTCCTTCCTCACCCGTCTTCTGATGAATTTCCCATGGAATCATCCACCGGAAAAACAATTGCATTCTCTCTTGGTGCGTTGGAACAGATCGGTTTGTGCAAATTACTCAAAGAACGAAAATCATTCTTTACAAGCACCTCGTGGTAAAGACTCCGGCAATCCAGATTCTCGCCTCCTGAGTTTGTAGAGATCAGTTCATGAAAATTACTAAAAAATCAAACATTTATTACTGATCACTGCATATAATTAGTACCTCATGGAATCATCCTCCAAGACCTTTTAGATACTCTGCTGGTCACTTGGTAGAGACGGGTAGTGTAAATTGCTAAAAATGAGCCCTTCAATACGAATCAGATGTAGCCATTGATGTCTCATGCACGCTTCCTCGAAAAGCCATTCGGATTCTCTCCTGATCCTTTGGTAGAGATGGGTTCATGAAAATTACAAAAATTCAACAGTAATTACTGATCACTGCTAGTCATTAACTCCATCTGGCATGATCCTCCAAAATCCTTTCAGATTTGCTTCTAGTGATTTCTGGTGATAGGTCGAGTCTCGAAAATTCCGAAAAATAATCAATTCTGAACGGCTTCGTGGTAGTCATTCATTCCTCACATAATGAGCCTCCTTTGTACATTCCAATTCGCTCCTGTTGACTTGGAAGACATCAGTTCCTGAAATATACTCAAAATGAGAAATTCATCTTGGATGTGCGCGACAGATAAATTGGAGAAGAAATCTTCCTGAAAGACCCGAGGAGCCACTTCTCGTCCTATGGTACAGAGCAGTTCGTGAAAATTACTCCAGATGAGAAAGACATGCCTAATCTGGTATCCTGATCTATTTCTCATGGAAACATCCACCAAAACACAAGTCTATTCTCTCTTCAGCATTTGGTGGCGATTGATCGTGAAAATTGCTAAAAATGAGAAAGTTATAACTGTTAAATGCAATAAATCAGTGACAAATGCAATCATCCCCCAAAAGCCTTTCAGATTCGCTTCTTGGGATTTGGTAGCTATCAGTTCATGATTTGATGAAAATTACTCCAAATGAGACAGTTCTTCCTGATCAATGTTAGTAATTAATGACACTTGGAATCATCCTCCCAAATCCTTTGATAATTAACTCCTGGTGATTGTGAATAAAATCGGCTTGTGAAAATTAGTAGGAAAGAGAAAATTCCTTCCTCACCCGTCTTCTGATGAATTTCCCATGGAATCATCCACCGGAAAAACAATTGCATTCTCTCTTGGTGCGTTGGAACAGATCGGTTTGTGCAAATTACTCAAAGAACGAAAATCATTCTTTACAAGCACCTCGTGGTAAAGACTCCGGCAATCCAGATTCTAGCCTCCTGAGTTTGTAGAGATCGGTTCATGAAAATTACTAAAAAATCAAACATTTATTACTGATCACTGCATATAATTAGTACCTCATGGAATCATCCTCCAAGACCTTTTAGATACTCTGCTGGTCACTTGGTAGAGACGGGTAGTGTAAATTGCTAAAAATGAGCCCTTCAATACGAATCAGATGTAGCCATTGATGTCTCATGCACGCTTCCTCGAAAAGCCATTCGGATTCTCTCCTGATCCTTTGGTAGAGATGGGTTCATGAAAATTACAATAATTCAACAGTAATTACTGATCACTGCTAGTCATTAACTCCATCTGGCATGATCCTCCAAAATCCTTTCAGATTTGCTTCTGGTGATTTCTGGTGATAGGTCGAGTCTCGAAAATTCCGAAAAATAATCAATTCTGAACGGCTTCGTGGTAGTCATTCATTCCTCACATAATGAGCCTCCTTTGTACATTCCAATTCGCTCCTGTTGACTTGGAAGAAATCAGTTCCTGAAATATACTCTAAATGAGAAATTCATCTTGGATGTGCGCGACAGATAAATTGGAGAAGAAATCTTCCTGAAAGACCCGAGGAGTCACTTCTCGTCCTATGGTACAGAGCAGTTCGTGAAAATTACTCCAGATGAGAAAGACATGCCTAATCTGGTATCCTGATCTATTTCTCATGGAAACATCCACCAAAACACAAGTCTATTCTCTCTTCAGCATTTGGTGGCGATTGATCGTGAAAATTGCTAAAAATGAGAAAGTTATAACTGTTAAATGCAATAAATCAGTGACAAATGGAATCATCCCCCAAAAGCCTTTCAGATTCGCTTCTTGGGATTTGGTAGCTATCAGTTCATGATTTGATGAAAATTACTCCAAATGAGACAGTTCTTCCTGATCAATGTTAGTAATTAATGACACTTGGAATCATCCTCCCAAATCCTTTGATAATTAACTCCTGGTGATTGTGAATAAAATCGGCTTGTGAAAATTAGTAGGAAAGAGAAAATTCCTTCCTCACCCGTCTTCTGATGAATTTCCCATGGAATCATCCACCGGAAAAACAATTGCATTCTCTCTTGGTGCGTTGGAACAGATCGGTTTGTGCAAATTACTCAAAGAACGAAAATCATTCTTTACAAGCACCTCGTGGTAAAGACTCCGGCAATCCAGATTCTCGCCTCCTGAGTTTGTAGAGATCAGTTCATGAAAATTACTAAAAAATCAAACATTTATTACTGATCACTGCATATAATTAGTACCTCATGGAATCATCCTCCAAGACCTTTTAGATACTCTGCTGGTCACTTGGTAGAGACGGGTAGTGTAAATTGCTAAAAATGAGCCCTTCAATACGAATCAGATGTAGCCATTGATGTCTCATGCACGCTTCCTCGAAAAGCCATTCGGATTCTCTCCTGATCCTTTGGTAGAGATGGGTTCATGAAAATTACAAAAATTCAACAGTAATTACTGATCACTGCTAGTCATTAACTCCATCTGGCATGATCCTCCAAAATCCTTTCAGATTTGCTTCTAGTGATTTCTGGTGATAGGTCGAGTCTCGAAAATTCCGAAAAATAATCAATTCTGAACGGCTTCGTGGTAGTCATTCATTCCTCACATAATGAGCCTCCTTTGTACATTCCAATTCGCTCCTGTTGACTTGGAAGACATCAGTTCCTGAAATATACTCAAAATGAGAAATTCATCTTGGATGTGCGCGACAGATAAATTGGAGAAGAAATCTTCCTGAAAGACCCGAGGAGCCACTTCTCGTCCTATGGTACAGAGCAGTTCGTGAAAATTACTCCAGATGAGAAAGACATGCCTAATCTGGTATCCTGATCTATTTCTCATGGAAACATCCACCAAAACACAAGTCTATTCTCTCTTCAGCATTTGGTGGCGATTGATCGTGAAAATTGCTAAAAATGAGAAAGTTATAACTGTTAAATGCAATAAATCAGTGACAAATGCAATCATCCCCCAAAAGCCTTTCAGATTCGCTTCTTGGGATTTGGTAGCTATCAGTTCATGATTTGATGAAAATTACTCCAAATGAGACAGTTCTTCCTGATCAATGTTAGTAATTAATGACACTTGGAATCATCCTCCCAAATCCTTTGATAATTAACTCCTGGTGATTGTGAATAAAATCGGCTTGTGAAAATTAGTAGGAAAGAGAAAATTCCTTCCTCACCCGTCTTCTGATGAATTTCCCATGGAATCATCCACCGGAAAAACAATTGCATTCTCTCTTGGTGCGTTGGAACAGATCGGTTTGTGCAAATTACTCAAAGAACGAAAATCATTCTTTACAAGCACCTCGTGGTAAAGACTCCGGCAATCCAGATTCTCTCCTCCTGAGTTTGTAGAGATCGGTTCATGAAAATTACTAAAAAATCAAACATTTATTACTGATCACTGCATATAATTAGTACCTCATGGAATCATCCTCCAAGACCTTTTAGATACTCTGCTGGTCACTTGGTAGAGACGGGTAGTGTAAATTGCTAAAAATGAGCCCTTCAATACGAATCAGATGTAGCCATTGATGTCTCATGCACGCTTCCTCGAAAAGCCATTCGGATTCTCTCCTGATCCTTTGGTAGAGATGGGTTCATGAAAATTACAAAAATTCAACAGTAATTACTGATCACTGCTAGTCATTAACTCCATCTGGCATGATCCTCCAAAATCCTTTCAGATTTGCTTCTGGTGATTTCTGGTGATAGTTCGAGTCTCGAAAATTCCGAAAAATAATCAATTCTGAACGGCTTCGTGGTAGTCATTCATTCCTCACATAATGAGCCTCCTTTGTACATTCCAATTCGCTCCTGTTGACTTGGAAGAAATCAGTTCCTGAAATATACTCAAAATGAGAAATTCATCTTGGATGTGCGCGACAGATAAATTGGAGAAGAAATCTTCCTGAAAGACCCGAGGAGTCACTTCTCGTCCTATGGTACAGAGCAGTTCGTGAAAATTACTCCAGATGAGAAAGACATGCCTAATCTGGTATCCTGATCTATTTCTCATGGAAACATCCACCAAAACACAAGTCTATTCTCTCTTCAGCATTTGGTGGCGATTGATCGTGAAAATTGCTAAAAATGAGAAAGTTATAACTGTTAAATGCAATAAATCAGTGACAAATGGAATCATCCCCCAAAAGCCTTTCAGATTCGCTTCTTGGGATTTGGTAGCTATCAGTTCATGATTTGATGAAAATTACTCCAAATGAGACAGTTCTTCCTGATCAATGTTAGTAATTAATGACACTTGGAATCATCCTCCCAAATCCTTTGATAATTAACTCCTGGTGATTGTGAATAAAATCGGCTTGTGAAAATTAGTAGGAAAGAGAAAATTCCTTCCTCACCCGTCTTCTGATGAATTTCCCATGGAATCATCCACCGGAAAAACAATTGCATTCTCTCTTGGAGCGTTGGAACAGATCGGTTTGTGCAAATTACTCAAAGAACGAAAATCATTCTTTACAAGCACCTCGTGGTAAAGACTCCGGCAATCCAGATTCTCGCCTCCTGAGTTTGTAGAGATCAGTTCATGAAAATTACTAAAAAATCAAACATTTATTACTGATCACTGCATATAATTAGTACCTCATGGAATCATCCTCCAAGACCTTTTAGATACTCTGCTGGTCACTTGGTAGAGACGGGTAGTGTAAATTGCTAAAAATGAGACCTTCAATACGAATCAGATGTAGCCATTGATGTCTCATGCACGCTTCCTCGAAAAGCCATTCGGATTCTCTCCTGATCCTTTGGTAGAGATGGGTTCATGAAAATTACAAAAATTCAACAGTAATTACTGATCACTGCTAGTCATTAACTCCATCTGGCATGATCCTCCAAAATCCTTTCAGATTTGCTTCTAGTGATTTCTGGTGATAGGTCGAGTCTCGAAAATTCCGAAAAATAATCAATTCTGAACGGCTTCGTGGTAGTCATTCATTCCTCACATAATGAGCCTCCTTTGTACATTCCAATTCGCTCCTGTTGACTTGGAAGACATCAGTTCCTGAAATATACTCAAAATGAGAAATTCATCTTGGATGTGCGCGACAGATAAATTGGAGAAGAAATCTTCCTGAAAGACCCGAGGAGCCACTTCTCGTCCTATGGTACAGAGCAGTTCGTGAAAATTACTCCAGATGAGAAAGACATGCCTAATCTGGTATCCTGATCTATTTCTCATGGAAACATCCACCAAAACACAAGTCTATTCTCTCTTCAGCATTTGGTGGCGATTGATCGTGAAAATTGCTAAAAATGAGAAAGTTATAACTGTTAAATGCAATAAATCAGTGACAAATGCAATCATCCCCCAAAAGCCTTTCAGATTCGCTTCTTGGGATTTGGTAGCTATCAGTTCATGATTTGATGAAAATTACTCCAAATGAGACAGTTCTTCCTGATCAATGTTAGTAATTAATGACACTTGGAATCATCCTCCCAAATCCTTTGATAATTAACTCCTGGTGATTGTGAATAAAATCGGCTTGTGAAAATTAGTAGGAAAGAGAAAATTCCTTCCTCACCCGTCTTCTGATGAATTTCCCATGGAATCATCCACCGGAAAAACAATTGCATTCTCTCTTGGTGCGTTGGAACAGATCGGTTTGTGCAAATTACTCAAAGAACGAAAATCATTCTTTACAAGCACCTCGTGGTAAAGACTCCGGCAATCCAGATTCTAGCCTCCTGAGTTTGTAGAGATCGGTTCATGAAAATTACTAAAAAATCAAACATTTATTACTGATCACTGCATATAATTAGTACCTCATGGAATCATCCTCCAAGACCTTTTAGATACTCTGCTGGTCACTTGGTAGAGACGGGTAGTGTAAATTGCTAAAAATGAGCCCTTCAATACGAATCAGATGTAGCCATTGATGTCTCATGCACGCTTCCTCGAAAAGCCATTCGGATTCTCTCCTGATCCTTTGGTAGAGATGGGTTCATGAAAATTACAAAAATTCAACAGTAATTACTGATCACTGCTAGTCATTAACTCCATCTGGCATGATCCTCCAAAATCCTTTCAGATTTGCTTCTGGTGATTTCTGGTGATAGGTCGAGTCTCGAAAATTCCGAAAAATAATCAATTCTGAACGGCTTCGTGGTAGTCATTCATTCCTCACATAATGAGCCTCCTTTGTACATTCCAATTCGCTCCTGTTGACTTGGAAGAAATCAGTTCCTGAAATATACTCAAAATGAGAAATTCATCTTGGATGTGC
Source organism: Eretmochelys imbricata (assembly GCF_965152235.1). Classification (NCBI taxonomy): domain Eukaryota; kingdom Metazoa; phylum Chordata; order Testudines; family Cheloniidae; genus Eretmochelys; species Eretmochelys imbricata. The sequence goes on along the minus strand of NW_027554341.1, from coordinate 1,661,587 downwards.
GCGACAGATAAATTGGAGAAGAAATCTTCCTGAAAGACCCGAGGAGTCACTTCTCGTCCTATGGTACAGAGCAGTTCGTGAAAATTACTCCAGATGAGAAAGACATGCCTAATCTGGTATCCTGATCTATTTCTCATGGAAACATCCACCAAAACACAAGTCTATTCTCTCTTCAGCATTTGGTGGCGATTGATCGTGAAAATTGCTAAAAATGAGAAAGTTATAACTGTTAAATGCAATAAATCAGTGACAAATGGAATCATCCCCCAAAAGCCTTTCAGATTCGCTTCTTGGGATTTGGTAGCTATCAGTTCATGATTTGATGAAAATTACTCCAAATGAGACAGTTCTTCCTGATCAATGTTAGTAATTAATGACACTTGGAATCATCCTCCCAAATCCTTTGATAATTAACTCCTGGTGATTGTGAATAAAATCGGCTTGTGAAAATTAGTAGGAAAGAGAAAATTCCTTCCTCACCCGTCTTCTGATGAATTTCCCATGGAATCATCCACCGGAAAAACAATTGCATTCTCTCTTGGTGCGTTGGAACAGATCGGTTTGTGCAAATTACTCAAAGAACGAAAATCATTCTTTACAAGCACCTCGTGGTAAAGACTCCGGCAATCCAGATTCTCGCCTCCTGAGTTTGTAGAGATCAGTTCATGAAAATTACTAAAAAATCAAACATTTATTACTGATCACTGCATATAATTAGTACCTCATGGAATCATCCTCCAAGACCTTTTAGATACTCTGCTGGTCACTTGGTAGAGACGGGTAGTGTAAATTGCTAAAAATGAGACCTTCAATACGAATCAGATGTAGCCATTGATGTCTCATGCACGCTTCCTCGAAAAGCCATTCGGATTCTCTCCTGATCCTTTGGTAGAGATGGGTTCATGAAAATTACAAAAATTCAACAGTAATTACTGATCACTGCTAGTCATTAACTCCATCTGGCATGATCCTCCAAAATCCTTTCAGATTTGCTTCTAGTGATTTCTGGTGATAGGTCGAGTCTCGAAAATTCCGAAAAATAATCAATTCTGAACGGCTTCGTGGTAGTCATTCATTCCTCACATAATGAGCCTCCTTTGTACATTCCAATTCGCTCCTGTTGACTTGGAAGACATCAGTTCCTGAAATATACTCAAAATGAGAAATTCATCTTGGATGTGCGCGACAGATAAATTGGAGAAGAAATCTTCCTGAAAGACCCGAGGAGCCACTTCTCGTCCTATGGTACAGAGCAGTTCGTGAAAATTACTCCAGATGAGAAAGACATGCCTAATCTGGTATCCTGATCTATTTCTCATGGAAACATCCACCAAAACACAAGTCTATTCTCTCTTCAGCATTTGGTGGCGATTGATCGTGAAAATTGCTAAAAATGAGAAAGTTATAACTGTTAAATGCAATAAATCAGTGACAAATGCAATCATCCCCCAAAAGCCTTTCAGATTCGCTTCTTGGGATTTGGTAGCTATCAGTTCATGATTTGATGAAAATTACTCCAAATGAGACAGTTCTTCCTGATCAATGTTAGTAATTAATGACACTTGGAATCATCCTCCCAAATCCTTTGATAATTAACTCCTGGTGATTGTGAATAAAATCGGCTTGTGAAAATTAGTAGGAAAGAGAAAATTCCTTCCTCACCCGTCTTCTGATGAATTTCCCATGGAATCATCCACCGGAAAAACAATTGCATTCTCTCTTGGTGCGTTGGAACAGATCGGTTTGTGCAAATTACTCAAAGAACGAAAATCATTCTTTACAAGCACCTCGTGGTAAAGACTCCGGCAATCCAGATTCTCGCCTCCTGAGTTTGTAGAGATCGGTTCATGAAAATTACTAAAAAATCAAACATTTATTACTGATCACTGCATATAATTAGTACCTCATGGAATCATCCTCCAAGACCTTTTAGATACTCTGCTGGTCACTTGGTAGAGACGGGTAGTGTAAATTGCTAAAAATGAGCCCTTCAATACGAATCAGATGTAGCCATTGATGTCTCATGCACGCTTCCTCGAAAAGCCATTCGGATTCTCTCCTGATCCTTTGGTAGAGATGGGTTCATGAAAATTACAAAAATTCAACAGTAATTACTGATCACTGCTAGTCATTAACTCCATCTGGCATGATCCTCCAAAATCCTTTCAGATTTGCTTCTGGTGATTTCTGGTGATAGGTCGAGTCTCGAAAATTCCGAAAAATAATCAATTCTGAACGGCTTCGTGGTAGTCATTCATTCCTCACATAATGAGCCTCCTTTGTACATTCCAATTCGCTCCTGTTGACTTGGAAGAAATCAGTTCCTGAAATATACTCAAAATGAGAAATTCATCTTGGATGTGCGCGACAGATAAATTGGAGAAGAAATCTTCCTGAAAGACCCGAGGAGTCACTTCTCGTCCTATGGTACAGAGCAGTTCGTGAAAATTACTCCAGATGAGAAAGACATGCCTAATCTGGTATCCTGATCTATTTCTCATGGAAACATCCACCAAAACACAAGTCTATTCTCTCTTCAGCATTTGGTGGCGATTGATCGTGAAAATTGCTAAAAATGAGAAAGTTATAACTGTTAAATGCAATAAATCAGTGACAAATGGAATCATCCCCCAAAAGCCTTTCAGATTCGCTTCTTGGGATTTGGTAGCTATCAGTTCATGATTTGATGAAAATTACTCCAAAAAAGACAGTTCTTCCTGATCAATGTTAGTAATTAATGACACTTGGAATCATCCTCCCAAATCCTTTGATAATTAACTCCTGGTGATTGTGAATAAAATCGGCTTGTGAAAATTAGTAGGAAAGAGAAAATTCCTTCCTCACCCGTCTTCTGATGAATTTCCCATGGAATCATCCACCGGAAAAACAATTGCATTCTCTCTTGGTGCGTTGGAACAGATCGGTTTGTGCAAATTACTCAAAGAACGAAAATCATTCTTTACAAGCACCTCGTGGTAAAGACTCCGGCAATCCAGATTCTCGCCTCCTGAGTTTGTAGAGATCAGTTCATGAAAATTACTAAAAAATCAAACATTTATTACTGATCACTGCATATAATTAGTACCTCATGGAATCATCCTCCAAGACCTTTTAGATACTCTGCTGGTCACTTGGTAGAGACGGGTAGTGTAAATTGCTAAAAATGAGACCTTCAATACGAATCAGATGTAGCCATTGATGTCTCATGCACGCTTCCTCGAAAAGCCATTCGGATTCTCTCCTGATCCTTTGGTAGAGATGGGTTCATGAAAATTACAAAAATTCAACAGTAATTACTGATCACTGCTAGTCATTAACTCCATCTGGCATGATCCTCCAAAATCCTTTCAGATTTGCTTCTAGTGATTTCTGGTGATAGGTCGAGTCTCGAAAATTCCGAAAAATAATCAATTCTGAACGGCTTCGTGGTAGTCATTCATTCCTCACATAATGAGCCTCCTTTGTACATTCCAATTCGCTCCTGTTGACTTGGAAGACATCAGTTCCTGAAATATACTCAAAATGAGAAATTCATCTTGGATGTGCGCGACAGATAAATTGGAGAAGAAATCTTCCTGAAAGACCCGAGGAGCCACTTCTCGTCCTATGGTACAGAGCAGTTCGTGAAAATTACTCCAGATGAGAAAGACATGCCTAATCTGGTATCCTGATCTATTTCTCATGGAAACATCCACCAAAACACAAGTCTATTCTCTCTTCAGCATTTGGTGGCGATTGATCGTGAAAATTGCTAAAAATGAGAAAGTTATAACTGTTAAATGCAATAAATCAGTGACAAATGCAATCATCCCCCAAAAGCCTTTCAGATTCGCTTCTTGGGATTTGGTAGCTATCAGTTCATGATTTGATGAAAATTACTCCAAATGAGACAGTTCTTCCTGATCAATGTTAGTAATTAATGACACTTGGAATCATCCTCCCAAATCCTTTGATAATTAACTCCTGGTGATTGTGAATAAAATCGGCTTGTGAAAATTAGTAGGAAAGAGAAAATTCCTTCCTCACCCGTCTTCTGATGAATTTCCCATGGAATCATCCACCGGAAAAACAATTGCATTCTCTCTTGGTGCGTTGGAACAGATCGGTTTGTGCAAATTACTCAAAGAACGAAAATCATTCTTTACAAGCACCTCGTGGTAAAGACTCCGGCAATCCAGATTCTAGCCTCCTGAGTTTGTAGAGATCGGTTCATGAAAATTACTAAAAAATCAAACATTTATTACTGATCACTGCATATAATTAGTACCTCATGGAATCATCCTCCAAGACCTTTTAGATACTCTGCTGGTCACTTGGTAGAGACGGGTAGTGTAAATTGCTAAAAATGAGCCCTTCAATACGAATCAGATGTAGCCATTGATGTCTCATGCACGCTTCCTCGAAAAGCCATTCGGATTCTCTCCTGATCCTTTGGTAGAGATGGGTTCATGAAAATTACAAAAATTCAACAGTAATTACTGATCACTGCTAGTCATTAACTCCATCTGGCATGATCCTCCAAAATCCTTTCAGATTTGCTTCTGGTGATTTCTGGTGATAGGTCGAGTCTCGAAAATTCCGAAAAATAATCAATTCTGAACGGCTTCGTGGTAGTCATTCATTCCTCACATAATGAGCCTCCTTTGTACATTCCAATTCGCTCCTGTTGACTTGGAAGAAATCAGTTCCTGAAATATACTCAAAATGAGAAATTCATCTTGGATGTGCGCGACAGATAAATTGGAGAAGAAATCTTCCTGAAAGACCCGAGGAGTCACTTCTCGTCCTATGGTACAGAGCAGTTCGTGAAAATTACTCCAGATGAGAAAGACATGCCTAATCTGGTATCCTGATCTATTTCTCATGGAAACATCCACCAAAACACAAGTCTATTCTCTCTTCAGCATTTGGTGGCGATTGATCGTGAAAATTGCTAAAAATGAGAAAGTTATAACTGTTAAATGCAATAAATCACTGACAAATGGAATCATCCCCCAAAAGCCTTTCAGATTCGCTTCTTGGGATTTGGTAGCTATCAGTTCATGATTTGATGAAAATTACTCCAAATGAGACAGTTCTTCCTGATCAATGTTAGTAATTAATGACACTTGGAATCATCCTCCCAAATCCTTTGATAATTAACTCCTGGTGATTGTGAATAAAATCGGCTTGTGAAAATTAGTAGGAAAGAGAAAATTCCTTCCTCACCCGTCTTCTGATGAATTTCCCATGGAATCATCCACCGGAAAAACAATTGCATTCTCTCTTGGTGCGTTGGAACAGATCGGTTTGTGCAAATTACTCAAAGAACGAAAATCATTCTTTACAAGCACCTCGTGGTAAAGACTCCGGCAATCCAGATTCTCGCCTCCTGAGTTTGTAGAGATTGGTTCATGAAAATTACTAAAAAATCAAACATTTATTACTGATCACTGCATATAATTAGTACCTCATGGAATCATCCTCCAAGACCTTTTAGATACTCTGCTGGTCACTTGGTAGAGACGGGTAGTGTAAATTGCTAAAAATGAGACCTTCAATACGAATCAGATGTAGCCATTGATGTCTCATGCACGCTTCCTCGAAAAGCCATTCGGATTCTCTCCTGATCCTTTGGTAGAGATGGGTTCATGAAAATTACAAAAATTCAACAGTAATTACTGATCACTGCTAGTCATTAACTCCATCTGGCATGATCCTCCAAAATCCTTTCAGATTTGCTTCTGGTGATTTCTGGTGATAGGTCGAGTCTCGAAAATTCCGAAAAATAATCAATTCTGAACGGCTTCGTGGTAGTCATTCATTCCTCACATAATGAGCCTCCTTTGTACATTCCAATTCGCTCCTGTTGACTTGGAAGAAATCAGTTCCTGAAATATACTCAAAATGAGAAATTCATCTTGGATGTGCGCGACAGATAAATTGGAGAAGAAATCTTCCTGAAAGACCCGAGGAGTCACTTCTCGTCCTATGGTACAGAGCAGTTCGTGAAAATTACTCCAGATGAGAAAGACATGCCTAATCTGGTATCCTGATCTATTTCTCATGGAAACATCCACCAAAACACAAGTCTATTCTCTCTTCAGCATTTGGTGGCGATTGATCGTGAAAATTGCTAAAAATGAGAAAGTTATAACTGTTAAATGCAATAAATCAGTGACAAATGGAATCATCCCCCAAAAGCCTTTCAGATTCGCTTCTTGGGATTTGGTAGCTATCAGTTCATGATTTGATGAAAATTACTCCAAATGAGACAGTTCTTCCTGATCAATGTTAGTAATTAATGACACTTGGAATCATCCTCCCAAATCCTTTGATAATTAACTCCTGGTGATTGTGAATAAAATCGGCTTGTGAAAATTAGTAGGAAAGAGAAAATTCCTTCCTCACCCGTCTTCTGATGAATTTCCCATGGAATCATCCACCGGAAAAACAATTGCATTCTCTCTTGGTGCGTTGGAACAGATCGGTTTGTGCAAATTACTCAAAGAACGAAAATCATTCTTTACAAGCACCTCGTGGTAAAGACTCCGGCAATCCAGATTCTCGCCTCCTGAGTTTGTAGAGATTGGTTCATGAAAATTACTAAAAAATCAAACATTTATTACTGATCACTGCATATAATTAGTACCTCATGGAATCATCCTCCAAGACCTTTTAGATACTCTGCTGGTCACTTGGTAGAGACGGGTAGTGTAAATTGCTAAAAATGAGACCTTCAATACGAATCAGATGTAGCCATTGATGTCTCATGCACGCTTCCTCGAAAAGCCATTCGGATTCTCTCCTGATCCTTTGGTAGAGATGGGTTCATGAAAATTACAAAAATTCAACTGTAATTACTGATCACTGCTAGTCATTAACTCCATCTGGCATGATCCTCCAAAATCCTTTCAGATTTGCTTCTGGTGATTTCTGGTGATAGGTCGAGTCTCGAAAATTCCGAAAAATAATCAATTCTGAACGTCTTCGTGGTAGTCATTCATTCCTCACATAATGAGCCTCCTTTGTACATTCCAATTCGCTCCTGTTGACTTGGAAGAAATCAGTTCCTGAAATATACTCAAAATGAGAAATTCATCTTGGATGTGCGCGACAGATAAATTGGAGAAGAAATCTTCCTGAAAGACCCGAGGAGCCACTTCTCGTCCTATGGTACAGAGCAGTTCGTGAAAATTACTCCAGATGAGAAAGACATGCCTAATCTGGTATCCTGATCTATTTCTCATGGAAACATCCACCAAAACACAAGTCTATTCTCTCTTCAGCATTTGGTGGCGATTGATCGTGAAAATTGCTAAAAATGAGAAAGTTATAACTGTTAAATGCAATAAATCAGTGACAAATGCAATCATCCCCCAAAAGCCTTTCAGATTCGCTTCTTGGGATTTGGTAGCTATCAGTTCATGATTTGATGAAAATTACTCCAAATGAGACAGTTCTTCCTGATCAATGTTAGTAATTAATGACACTTGGAATCATCCTCCCAAATCCTTTGATAATTAACTCCTGGTGATTGTGAATAAAATCGGCTTGTGAAAATTAGTAGGAAAGAGAAAATTCCTTCCTCACCCGTCTTCTGATGAATTTCCCATGGAATCATCCACCGGAAAAACAATTGCATTCTCTCTTGGTGCGTTGGAACAGATCGGTTTGTGCAAATTACTCAAAGAACGAAAATCATTCTTTACAAGCACCTCGTGGTAAAGACTCCGGCAATCCAGATTCTCGCCTCCTGAGTTTGTAGAGATCGGTTCATGAAAATTACTAAAAAATCAAACATTTATTACTGATCACTGCATATAATTAGTACCTCATGGAATCATCCTCCAAGACCTTTTAGATACTCTGCTGGTCACTTGGTAGAGACGGGTAGTGTAAATTGCTAAAAATGAGACCTTCAATACGAATCAGATGTAGCCATTGATGTCTCATGCACGCTTCCTCGAAAAGCCATTCGGATTCTCTCCTGATCCTTTGGTAGAGATGGGTTCATGAAAATTACAAAAATTCAACAGTAATTACTGATCACTGCTAGTCATTAACTCCATCTGGCATGATCCTCCAAAATCCTTTCAGATTTGCTTCTGGTGATTTCTGGTGATAGGTCGAGTCTCGAAAATTCCGAAAAATAATCAATTCTGAACGGCTTCGTGGTAGTCATTCATTCCTCACATAATGAGCCTCCTTTGTACATTCCAATTCGCTCCTGTTGACTTGGAAGACATCAGTTCCTGAAATATACTCAAAATGAGAAATTCATCTTGGATGTGCGCGACAGATAAATTGGAGAAGAAATCTTCCTGAAAGACCCGAGGAGTCACTTCTCGTCCTATGGTACAGAGCAGTTCGTGAAAATTACTCCAGATGAGAAAGACATGCCTAATCTGGTATCCTGATCTATTTCTCATGGAAACATCCACCAAAACACAAGTCTATTCTCTCTTCAGCATTTGGTGGCGATTGATCGTGAAAATTGCTAAAAATGAGAAAGTTATAACTGTTAAATGCAATAAATCAGTGACAAATGGAATCATCCCCCAAAAGCCTTTCAGATTCGCTTCTTGGGATTTGGTAGCTATCAGTTCATGATTTGATGAAAATTACACCAAATGAGACAGTTCTTCCTGATCAATGTTAGTAATTAATGACACTTGGAATCATCCTCCCAAATCCTTTGATAATTAACTCCTGGTGATTGTGAATAAAATCGGCTTGTGAAAATTAGTAGGAAAGAGAAAATTCCTTCCTCACCCGTCTTCTGATGAATTTCCCATGGAATCATCCACCGGAAAAACAATTGCATTCTCTCTTGGTGCGTTGGAACAGATCGGTTTGTGCAAATTACTCAAAGAACGAAAATCATTCTTTACAAGCACCTCGTGGTAAAGACTCCGGCAATCCAGATTCTCGCCTCCTGAGTTTGTACAGATTGGTTCATGAAAATTACTAAAAAATCAAACATTTATTACTGATCACTGCATATAATTAGTACCTCATGGAATCATCCTCCAAGACCTTTTAGATACTCTGCTGGTCACTTGGTAGAGACGGGTAGTGTAAATTGCTAAAAATGAGACCTTCAATACGAATCAGATGTAGCCATTGATGTCTCATGCACACTTCCTCGAAAAGCCATTCGGATTCTCTCCTGATCCTTTGGTAGAGATGGGTTCATGAAAATTACAAAAATTCAACTGTAATTACTGATCACTGCTAGTCATTAACTCCATCTGGCATGATCCTCCAAAATCCTTTCAGATTTGCTTCTGGTGATTTCTGGTGATAGGTCGAGTCTCGAAAATTCCGAAAAATAATCAATTCTGAACGTCTTCGTGGTAGTCATTCATTCCTCACATAATGAGCCTCCTTTGTACATTCCAATTCGCTCCTGTTGACTTGGAAGAAATCAGTTCCTGAAATATACTCAAAATGAGAAATTCATCTTGGATGTGCGCGACAGATAAATTGGAGAAGAAATCTTCCTGAAAGACCCGAGGAGCCACTTCTCGTCCTATGGTACAGAGCAGTTCGTGAAAATTACTCCAGATGAGAAAGACATGCCTAATCTGGTATCCTGATCTATTTCTCATGGAAACATCCACCAAAACACAAGTCTATTCTCTCTTCAGCATTTGGTGGCGATTGATCGTGAAAATTGCTAAAAATGAGAAAGTTATAACTGTTAAATGCAATAAATCAGTGACAAATGCAATCATCCCCCAAAAGCCTTTCAGATTCGCTTCTTGGGATTTGGTAGCTATCAGTTCATGATTTGATGAAAATTACTCCAAATGAGACAGTTCTTCCTGATCAATGTTAGTAATTAATGACACTTGGAATCATCCTCCCAAATCCTTTGATAATTAACTCCTGGTGATTGTGAATAAAATCGGCTTGTGAAAATTAGTAGGAAAGAGAAAATTCCTTCCTCACCCGTCTTCTGATGAATTTCCCATGGAATCATCCACCGGAAAAACAATTGCATTCTCTCTTGGTGCGTTGGAACAGATCGGTTTGTGCAAATTACTCAAAGAACGAAAATCATTCTTTACAAGCACCTCGTGGTAAAGACTCCGGCAATCCAGATTCTAGCCTCCTGAGTTTGTAGAGATCGGTTCATGAAAATTACTAAAAAATCAAACATTTATTACTGATCACTGCATATAATTAGTACCTCATGGAATCATCCTCCAAGACCTTTTAGATACTCTGCTGGTCACTTGGTAGAGACGGGTAGTGTAAATTGCTAAAAATGAGACCTTCAATACGAATCAGATGTAGCCATTGATGTCTCATGCACGCTTCCTCGAAAAGCCATTCGGATTCTCTCCTGATCCTTTGGTAGAGATGGGTTCATGAAAATTACAAAAATTCAACAGTAATTACTGATCACTGCTAGTCATTAACTCCATCTCGCATGATCCTCCAAAATCCTTTCAGATTTGCTTCTGGTGATTTCTGGTGATAGGTCGAGTCTCGAAAATTCCGAAAAAAAATCAATTCTGAACGGCTTCGTGGTAGTCATTCATTCCTCACATAATGAGCCTCCTTTGTACATTCCAATTCGCTCCTGTTGACTTGGAAGACATCAGTTCCTGAAATATACTCAAAATGAGAAATTCATCTTGGATGTGCGCGACAGATAAATTGGAGAAGAAATCTTCCTGAAAGACCCGAGGAGTCACTTCTCGTCCTATGGTACAGAGCAGTTCGTGAAAATTACTCCAGATGAGAAAGACATGCCTAATCTGGTATCCTGATCTATTTCTCATGGAAACATCCACCAAAACACAAGTCTATTCTCTCTTCAGCATTTGGTGGCGATTGATCGTGAAAATTGCTAAAAATGAGAAAGTTATAACTGTTAAATGCAATAAATCAGTGACAAATGCAATCATCCCCCAAAAGCCTTTCAGATTCGCTTCTTGGGATTTGGTAGCTATCAGTTCATGATTTGATGAAAATTACTCCAAATGAGACAGTTCTTCCTGATCAATGTTAGTAATTAATGACACTTGGAATCATCCTCCCAAATCCTTTGATAATTAACTCCTGGTGATTGTGAATAAAATCGGCTTGTGAAAATTAGTAGGAAAGAGAAAATTCCTTCCTCACCCGTCTTCTGATGAATTTCCCATGGAATCATCCACCGGAAAAACAATTGCATTCTCTCTTGGTGCGTTGGAACAGATCGGTTTGTGCAAATTACTCAAAGAACGAAAATCATTCTTTACAAGCACCTCGTGGTAAAGACTCCGGCAATCCAGATTCTCGCCTCCTGAGTTTGTAGAGATCGGTTCATGAAAATTACTAAAAAATCAAACATTTATTACTGATCACTGCATATAATTAGTACCTCATGGAATCATCCTCCAAGACCTTTTAGATACTCTGCTGGTCACTTGGTAGAGACGGGTAGTGTAAATTGCTAAAAATGAGCCCTTCAATACGAATCAGATGTAGCCATTGATGTCTCATGCACGCTTCCTCGAAAAGCCATTCGGATTCTCTCCTGATCCTTTGGTAGAGATGGGTTCATGAAAATTACAAAAATTCAACAGTAATTACTGATCACTGCTAGTCATTAACTCCATCTGGCATGATCCTCCAAAATCCTTTCAGATTTGCTTCTAGTGATTTCTGGTGATAGGTCGAGTCTCGAAAATTCCGAAAAATAATCAATTCTGAACGGCTTCGTGGTAGTCATTCATTCCTCACATAATGAGCCTCCTTTGTACATTCCAATTCGCTCCTGTTGACTTGGAAGACATCAGTTCCTGAAATATACTCAAAATGAGAAATTCATCTTGGATGTGCGCGACAGATAAATTGGAGAAGAAATCTTCCTGAAAGACCCGAGGAGTCACTTCTCGTCCTATGGTACAGAGCAGTTCGTGAAAATTACTCCAGATGAGAAAGACATGCCTAATCTGGTATCCTGATCTATTTCTCATGGAAACATCCACCAAAACACAAGTCTATTCTCTCTTCAGCATTTGGTGGCGATTGATCGTGAAAATTGCTAAAAATGAGAAAGTTATAACTGTTAAATGCAATAAATCAGTGACAAATGCAATCATCCCCCAAAAGCCTTTCAGATTCGCTTCTTGGGATTTGGTAGCTATCAGTTCATGATTTGATGAAAATTACTCCAAATGAGACAGTTCTTCCTGATCAATGTTAGTAATTAATGACACTTGGAATCATCCTCCCAAATCCTTTGATAATTAACTCCTGGTGATTGTGAATAAAATCGGCTTGTGAAAATTAGTAGGAAAGAGAAAATTCCTTCCTCACCCGTCTTCTGATGAATTTCCCATGGAATCATCCACCGGAAAAACAATTGCATTCTCTCTTGGTGCGTTGGAACAGATCGGTTTGTGCAAATTACTCAAAGAACGAAAATCATTCTTTACAAGCACCTCGTGGTAAAGACTCCGGCAATCCAGATTCTCGCCTCCTGAGTTTGTAGAGATCGGTTCATGAAAATTACTAAAAAATCAAACATTTATTACTGATCACTGCATATAATTAGTACCTCATGGAATCATCCTCCAAGACCTTTTAGATACTCTGCTGGTCACTTGGTAGAGACGGGTAGTGTAAATTGCTAAAAATGAGCCCTTCAATACGAATCAGATGTAGCCATTGATGTCTCATGCACGCTTCCTCGAAAAGCCATTCGGATTCTCTCCTGATCCTTTGGTAGAGATGGGTTCATGAAAATTACAAAAATTCAACAGTAATTACTGATCACTGCTAGTCATTAACTCCATCTGGCATGATCCTCCAAAATCCTTTCAGATTTGCTTCTAGTGATTTCTGGTGATAGGTCGAGTCTCGAAAATTCCGAAAAATAATCAATTCTGAACGGCTTCGTGGTAGTCATTCATTCCTCACATAATGAGCCTCCTTTGTACATTCCAATTCGCTCCTGTTGACTTGGAAGACATCAGTTCCTGAAATATACTCAAAATGAGAAATTCATCTTGGATGTGCGCGACAGATAAATTGGAGAAGAAATCTTCCTGAAAGACCCGAGGAGCCACTTCTCGTCCTATGGTACAGAGCAGTTCGTGAAAATTACTCCAGATGAGAAAGACATGCCTAATCTGGTATCCTGATCTATTTCTCATGGAAACATCCACCAAAACACAAGTCTATTCTCTCTTCAGCATTTGGTGGCGATTGATCGTGAAAATTGCTAAAAATGAGAAAGTTATAACTGTTAAATGCAATAAATCAGTGACAAATGCAATCATCCCCCAAAAGCCTTTCAGATTCGCTTCTTGGGATTTGGTAGCTATCAGTTCATGATTTGATGAAAATTACTCCAAATGAGACAGTTCTTCCTGATCAATGTTAGTAATTAATGACACTTGGAATCATCCTCCCAAATCCTTTGATAATTAACTCCTGGTGATTGTGAATAAAATCGGCTTGTGAAAATTAGTAGGAAAGAGAAAATTCCTTCCTCACCCGTCTTCTGATGAATTTCCCATGGAATCATCCACCGGAAAAACAATTGCATTCTCTCTTGGTGCGTTGGAACAGATCGGTTTGTGCAAATTACTCAAAGAACGAAAATCATTCTTTACAAGCACCTCGTGGTAAAGACTCCGGCAATCCAGATTCTAGCCTCCTGAGTTTGTAGAGATCGGTTCATGAAAATTACTAAAAAATCAAACATTTATTACTGATCACTGCATATAATTAGTACCTCATGGAATCATCCTCCAAGACCTTTTAGATACTCTGCTGGTCACTTGGTAGAGACGGGTAGTGTAAATTGCTAAAAATGAGCCCTTCAATACGAATCAGATGTAGCCATTGATGTCTCATGCACGCTTCCTCGAAAAGCCATTCGGATTCTCTCCTGATCCTTTGGTAGAGATGGGTTCATGAAAATTCCAAAAATTCAACAGTAATTACTGATCACTGCTAGTCATTAACTCCATCTGGCATGATCCTCCAAAATCCTTTCAGATTTGCTTCTGGTGATTTCTGGTGATAGGTCGAGTCTCGAAAATTCCGAAAAATAATCAATTCTGAACGGCTTCGTGGTAGTCATTCATTCCTTACATAATGAGCCTCCTTTGTACATTCCAATTCGCTCCTGTTGACTTGGAAGACATCAGTTCCTGAAATATACTCAAAATGAGAAATTCATCTTGGATGTGCGCGACAGATAAATTGGAGAAGAAATCTTCCTGAAAGACCCGAGGAGTCACTTCTCGTCCTATGGTACAGAGCAGTTCGTGAAAATTACTCCAGATGAGAAAGACATGCCTAATCTGGTATCCTGATCTATTTCTCATGGAAACATCCACCAAAACACAAGTCTATTCTCTCTTCAGCATTTGGTGGCGATTGATCGTGAAAATTGCTAAAAATGAGAAAGTTATAACTGTTAAATGCAATAAATCAGTGACAAATGGAATCATCCCCCAAAAGCCTTTCAGATTCGCTTCTTGGGATTTGGTAGCTATCAGTTCATGATTTGATGAAAATTACTCCAAATGAGACAGTTCTTCCTGATCAATGTTAGTTATTAATGACACTTGGAATCATCCTCCCAAATCCTTTGATAATTAACTCCTGGTGATTGTGAATAAAATCGGCTTGTGAAAATTAGTAGGAAAGAGAAAATTCCTTCCTCACCCGTCTTCTGATGAATTTCCCATGGAATCATCCACCGGAAAAACAATTGCATTCTCTCTTGGTGCGTTGGAACAGATCGGTTTGTGCAAATTACTCAAAGAACGAAAATCATTCTTTACAAGCACCTAGTGGTAAAGACTCCGGCAATCCAGATTCTCTCCTCCTGAGTTTGTAGAGATCGGTTCATGAAAATTACTAAAAAATCAAACATTTATTACTGATCACTGCATATAATTAGTACCTCATGGAATCATCCTCCAAGACCTTTTAGATACTCTGCTGGTCACTTGGTAGAGACGGGTAGTGTAAATTGCTAAAAATGAGCCCTTCAATACGAATCAGATGTAGCCATTGATGTCTCATGCACGCTTCCTCGAAAAGCCATTCGGATTCTCTCCTGATCCTTTGGTAGAGATGGGTTCATGAAAATTACAAAAATTCAACAGTAATTACTGATCACTGCTAGTCATTAACTCCATCTGGCATGATCCTCCAAAATCCTTTCAGATTTGCTTCTGGTGATTTCTGGTGATAGGTCGAGTCTCGAAAATTCCGAAAAATAATCAATTCTGAACGGCTTCGTGGTAGTCATTCATTCCTCACATAATGAGCCTCCTTTGTACATTCCAATTCGCTCCTGTTGACTTGGAAGAAATCAGTTCCTGAAATATACTCAAAATGAGAAATTCATCTTGGATGTGCGCGACAGATAAATTGGAGAAGAAATCTTCCTGAAAGACCCGAGGAGTCACTTCTCGTCCTATGGTACAGAGCAGTTCGTGAAAATTACTCCAGATGAGAAAGACATGCCTAATCTGGTATCCTGATCTATTTCTCATGGAAACATCCACCAAAACACAAGTCTATTCTCTCTTCAGCATTTGGTGGCGATTGATCGTGAAAATTGCTAAAAATAAGAAAGTTATAACTGTTAAATGCAATAAATCAGTGACAAATGGAATCATCCCCCAAAAGCCTTTCAGATTCGCTTCTTGGGATTTGGTAGCTATCAGTTCATGATTTGATGAAAATTACTCCAAATGAGACAGTTCTTCCTGATCAATGTTAGTAATTAATGACACTTGGAATCATCCTCCCAAATCCTTTGATAATTAACTCCTGGTGATTGTGAATAAAATCGGCTTGTGAAAATTAGTAGGAAAGAGAAAATTCCTTCCTCACCCGTCTTCTGATGAATTTCCCATGGAATCATCCACCGGAAAAACAATTGCATTCTCTCTTGGTGCGTTGGAACAGATCGGTTTGTGCAAATTACTCAAAGAACGAAAATCATTCTTTACAAGCACCTCGTGGTAAAGACTCCGGCAATCCAGATTCTCGCCTCCTGAGTTTGTAGAGATCGGTTCATGAAAATTACTAAAAAATCAAACATTTATTACTGATCACTGCATATAATTAGTACCTCATGGAATCATCCTCCAAGACCTTTTAGATACTCTGCTGGTCACTTGGTAGAGACGGGTAGTGTAAATTGCTAAAAATGAGCCCTTCAATACGAATCAGATGTAGCCATTGATGTCTCATGCACGCTTCCTCGAAAAGCCATTCGGATTCTCTCCTGATCCTTTGGTAGAGATGGGTTCATGAAAATTACAAAAATTCAACAGTAATTACTGATCACTGCTAGTCATTAACTCCATCTGGCATGATCCTCCAAAATCCTTTCAGATTTGCTTCTGGTGATTTCTGGTGATAGGTCGAGTCTCGAAAATTCCGAAAAATAATCAATTCTGAACGGCTTCGTGGTAGTCATTCATTCCTCACATAATGAGCCTCCTTTGTACATTCCAATTCGCTCCTGTTGACTTGGAAGACATCAGTTCCTGAAATATACTCAAAATGAGAAATTCATCTTGGATGTGCGCGACAGATAAATTGGAGAAGAAATCTTCCTGAAAGACCCGAGGAGCCACTTCTCGTCCTATGGTACAGAGCAGTTCGTGAAAATTACTCCAGATGAGAAAGACATGCCTAATCTGGTATCCTGATCTATTTCTCATGGAAACATCCACCAAAACACAAGTCTATTCTCTCTTCAGCATTTGGTGGCGATTGATCGTGAAAATTGCTAAAAATGAGAAAGTTATAACTGTTAAATGCAATAAATCAGTGACAAATGCAATCATCCCCCAAAAGCCTTTCAGATTCGCTTCTTGGGATTTGGTAGCTATCAGTTCATGATTTGATGAAAATTACTCCAAATGAGACAGTTCTTCCTGATCAATGTTAGTAATTAATGACACTTGGAATCATCCTCCCAAATCCTTTGATAATTAACTCCTGGTGATTGTGAATAAAATCGGCTTGTGAAAATTAGTAGGAAAGAGAAAATTCCTTCCTCACCCGTCTTCTGATGAATTTCCCATGGAATCATCCACCGGAAAAACAATTGCATTCTCTCTTGGTGCGTTGGAACAGATCGGTTTGTGCAAATTACTCAAAGAACGAAAATCATTCTTTACAAGCACCTCGTGGTAAAGACTCCGGCAATCCAGATTCTCGCCTCCTGAGTTTGTAGAGATCGGTTCATGAAAATTACTAAAAAATCAAACATTTATTACTGATCACTGCATATAATTAGTACCTCATGGAATCATCCTCCAAGACCTTTTAGATACTCTGCTGGTCACTTGGTAGAGACGGGTAGTGTAAATTGCTAAAAATGAGCCCTTCAATACGAATCAGATGTAGCCATTGATGTCTCATGCACGCTTCCTCGAAAAGCCATTCGGATTCTCTCCTGATCCTTTGGTAGAGATGGGTTCATGAAAATTACAAAAATTCAACAGTAATTACTGATCACTGCTAGTCATTAACTCCATCTGGCATGATCCTCCAAAATCCTTTCAGATTTGCTTCTAGTGATTTCTGGTGATAGGTCGAGTCTCGAAAATTCCGAAAAATAATCAATTCTGAACGGCTTCGTGGTAGTCATTCATTCCTCACATAATGAGCCTCCTTTGTACATTCCAATTCGCTCCTGTTGACTTGGAAGACATCAGTTCCTGAAATATACTCAAAATGAGAAATTCATCTTGGATGTGCGCGACAGATAAATTGGAGAAGAAATCTTCCTGAAAGACCCGAGGAGCCACTTCTCGTCCTATGGTACAGAGCAGTTCGTGAAAATTACTCCAGATGAGAAAGACATGCCTAATCTGGTATCCTGATCTATTTCTCATGGAAACATCCACCAAAACACAAGTCTATTCTCTCTTCAGCATTTGGTGGCGATTGATCGTGAAAATTGCTAAAAATGAGAAAGTTATAACTGTTAAATGCAATAAATCAGTGACAAATGCAATCATCCCCCAAAAGCCTTTCAGATTCGCTTCTTGGGATTTGGTAGCTATCAGTTCATGATTTGATGAAAATTACTCCAAATGAGACAGTTCTTCCTGATCAATGTTAGTAATTAATGACACTTGGAATCATCCTCCCAAATCCTTTGATAATTAACTCCTGGTGATTGTGAATAAAATCGGCTTGTGAAAATTAGTAGGAAAGAGAAAATTCCTTCCTCACCCGTCTTCTGATGAATTTCCCATGGAATCATCCACCGGAAAAACAATTGCATTCTCTCTTGGTGCGTTGGAACAGATCGGTTTGTGCAAATTACTCAAAGAACGAAAATCATTCTTTACAAGCACCTCGTGGTAAAGACTCCGACAATCCAGATTCTAGCCTCCTGAGTTTGTAGAGATCGGTTCATGAAAATTACTAAAAAATCAAACATTTATTACTGATCACTGCATATAATTAGTACCTCATGGAATCATCCTCCAAGACCTTTTAGATACTCTGCTGGTCACTTGGTAGAGACGGGTAGTGTAAATTGCTAAAAATGAGCCCTTCAATACGAATCAGATGTAGCCATTGATGTCTCATGCACGCTTCCTCGAAAAGCCATTCGGATTCTCTCCTGATCCTTTGGTAGAGATGGGTTCATGAAAATTACAAAAATTCAACAGTAATTACTGATCACTGCTAGTCATTAACTCCATCTGGCATGATCCTCCAAAATCCTTTCAGATTTGCTTCTGGTGATTTCTGGTGATAGGTCGAGTCTCGAAAATTCCGAAAAATAATCAATTCTGAACGGCTTCGTGGTAGTCATTCATTCCTCACATAATGAGCCTCCTTTGTACATTCCAATTCGCTCCTGTTGACTTGGAAGAAATCAGTTCCTGAAATATACTCAAAATGAGAAATTCATCTTGGATGTGCGCGACAGATAAATTGGAGAAGAAATCTTCCTGAAAGACCCGAGGAGTCACTTCTCGTCCTATGGTACAGAGCAGTTCGTGAAAATTACTCCAGATGAGAAAGACATGCCTAATCTGGTATCCTGATCTATTTCTCATGGAAACATCCACCAAAACACAAGTCTATTCTCTCTTCAGCATTTGGTGGCGATTGATCGTGAAAATTGCTAAAAATGAGAAAGTTATAACTGTTAAATGCAATAAATCAGTGACAAATGGAATCATCCCCCAAAAGCCTTTCAGATTCGCTTCTTGGGATTTGGTAGCTATCAGTTCATGATTTGATGAAAATTACTCCAAATGAGACAGTTCTTCCTGATCAATGTTAGTTATTAATGACACTTGGAATCATCCTCCCAAATCCTTTGATAATTAACTCCTGGTGATTGTGAATAAAATCGGCTTGTGAAAATTAGTAGGAAAGAGAAAATTCCTTCCTCACCCGTCTTCTGATGAATTTCCCATGGAATCATCCACCGGAAAAACAATTGCATTCTCTCTTGGTGCGTTGGAACAGATCGGTTTGTGCAAATTACTCAAAGAACGAAAATCATTCTTTACAAGCACCTCGTGGTAAAGACTCCGGCAATCCAGATTCTCGCCTCCTGAGTTTGTAGAGATTGGTTCATGAAAATTACTAAAAAATCAAACATTTATTACTGATCACTGCATATAATTAGTACCTCATGGAATCATCCTCCAAGACCTTTTAGATACTCTGCTGGTCACTTGGTAGAGACGGGTAGTGTAAATTGCTAAAAATGAGCCCTTCAATACGAATCAGATGTAGCCATTGATGTCTCATGCACGCTTCCTCGAAAAGCCATTCGGATTCTCTCCTGATCCTTTGGTAGAGATGGGTTCATGAAAATTACAAAAATTCAACAGTAATTACTGATCACTGCTAGTCATTAACTCCATCTGGCATGATCCTCCAAAATCCTTTCAGATTTGCTTCTGGTGATTTCTGGTGATAGGTCGAGTCTCGAAAATTCCGAAAAATAATCAATTCTGAACGGCTTCGTGGTAGTCATTCATTCCTCACATAATGAGCCTCCTTTGTACATTCCAATTCGCTCCTGTTGACTTGGAAGAAATCAGTTCCTGAAATATACTCAAAATGAGAAATTCATCTTGGATGTGCGCGACAGATAAATTGGAGAAGAAATCTTCCTGAAAGACCCGAGGAGTCACTTCTCGTCCTATGGTACAGAGCAGTTCGTGAAAATTACTCCAGATGAGAAAGACATGCCTAATCTGGTATCCTGATCTATTTCTCATGGAAACATCCACCAAAACACAAGTCTATTCTCTCTTCAGCATTTGGTGGCGATTGATCGTGAAAATTGCTAAAAATGAGAAAGTTATAACTGTTAAATGCAATAAATCAGTGACAAATGGAATCATCCCCCAAAAGCCTTTCAGATTCGCTTCTTGGGATTTGGTAGCTATCAGTTCATGATTTGATGAAAATTACTCCAAATGAGACAGTTCTTCCTGATCAATGTTAGTAATTAATGACACTTGGAATCATCCTCCCAAATCCTTTGATAATTAACTCCTGGTGATTGTGAATAAAATCGGCTTGTGAAAATTAGTAGGAAAGAGAAAATTCCTTCCTCACCCGTCTTCTGATGAATTTCCCATGGAATCATCCACCGGAAAAACAATTGCATTCTCTCTTGGTGCGTTGGAACAGATCGGTTTGTGCAAATTACTCAAAGAACGAAAATCATTCTTTACAAGCACCTAGTGGTAAAGACTCCGGCAATCCAGATTCTCTCCTCCTGAGTTTGTAGAGATTGGTTCATGAAAATTACTAAAAAATCAAACATTTATTACTGATCACTGCATATAATTAGTACCTCATGGAATCATCCTCCAAGACCTTTTAGATACTCTGCTGGTCACTTGGTAGAGACGGGTAGTGTAAATTGCTAAAAATGAGCCCTTCAATACGAATCAGATGTAGCCATTGATGTCTCATGCACGCTTCCTCGAAAAGCCATTCGGATTCTCTCCTGATCCTTTGGTAGAGATGGGTTCATGAAAATTACAAAAATTCAACAGTAATTACTGATCACTGCTAGTCATTAACTCCATCTGGCATGATCCTCCAAAATCCTTTCAGATTTGCTTCTGGTGATTTCTGGTGATAGGTCGAGTCTCGAAAATTCCGAAAAATAATCAATTCTGAACGGCTTCGTGGTAGTCATTCATTCCTCACATAATGAGCCTCCTTTGTACATTCCAATTCGCTCCTGTTGACTTGGAAGAAATCAGTTCCTGAAATATACTCAAAATGAGAAATTCATCTTGGATGTGCGCGACAGATAAATTGGAGAAGAAATCTTCCTGAAAGACCCGAGGAGTCACTTCTCGTCCTATGGTACAGAGCAGTTCGTGAAAATTACTCCAGATGAGAAAGACATGCCTAATCTGGTATCCTGATCTATTTCTCATGGAAACATCCACCAAAACACAAGTCTATTCTCTCTTCAGCATTTGGTGGCGATTGATCGTGAAAATTGCTAAAAATGAGAAAGTTATAACTGTTAAATGCAATAAATCAGTGACAAATGGAATCATCCCCCAAAAGCCTTTCAGATTCGCTTCTTGGGATTTGGTAGCTATCAGTTCATGATTTGATGAAAATTACTCCAAATGAGACAGTTCTTCCTGATCAATGTTAGTAATTAATGACACTTGGAATCATCCTCCCAAATCCTTTGATAATTAACTCCTGGTGATTGTGAATAAAATCGGCTTGTGAAAATTAGTAGGAAAGAGAAAATTCCTTCCTCACCCGTCTTCTGATGAATTTCCCATGGAATCATCCACCGGAAAAACAATTGCATTCTCTCTTGGTGCGTTGGAACAGATCGGTTTGTGCAAATTACTCAAAGAACGAAAATCATTCTTTACAAGCACCTCGTGGTAAAGACTCCGGCAATCCAGATTCTCGCCTCCTGAGTTTGTAGAGATCGGTTCATGAAAATTACTAAAAAATCAAACATTTATTACTGATCACTGCATATAATTAGTACCTCATGGAATCATCCTCCAAGACCTTTTAGATACTCTGCTGGTCACTTGGTAGAGACGGGTAGTGTAAATTGCTAAAAATGAGCCCTTCAATACGAATCAGATGTAGCCATTGATGTCTCATGCACGCTTCCTCGAAAAGCCATTCGGATTCTCTCCTGATCCTTTGGTAGAGATGGGTTCATGAAAATTACAAAAATTCAACAGTAATTACTGATCACTGCTAGTCATTAACTCCATCTGGCATGATCCTCCAAAATCCTTTCAGATTTGCTTCTGGTGATTTCTGGTGATAGGTCGAGTCTCGAAAATTCCGAAAAATAATCAATTCTGAACGGCTTCGTGGTAGTCATTCATTCCTCACATAATGAGCCTCCTTTGTACATTCCAATTCGCTCCTGTTGACTTGGAAGAAATCAGTTCCTGAAATATACTCAAAATGAGAAATTCATCTTGGATGTGCGCGACAGATAAATTGGAGAAGAAATCTTCCTGAAAGACCCGAGGAGTCACTTCTCGTCCTATGGTACAGAGCAGTTCGTGAAAATTACTCCAGATGAGAAAGACATGCCTAATCTGGTATCCTGATCTATTTCTCATGGAAACATCCACCAAAACACAAGTCTATTCTCTCTTCAGCATTTGGTGGCGATTGATCGTGAAAATTGCTAAAAATGAGAAAGTTATAACTGTTAAATGCAATAAATCAGTGACAAATGGAATCATCCCCCAAAAGCCTTTCAGATTCGCTTCTTGGGATTTGGTAGCTATCAGTTCATGATTTGATGAAAATTACTCCAAATGAGACAGTTCTTCCTGATCAATGTTAGTAATTAATGACACTTGGAATCATCCTCCCAAATCCTTTGATAATTAACTCCTGGTGATTGTGAATAAAATCGGCTTGTGAAAATTAGTAGGAAAGAGAAAATTCCTTCCTCACCCGTCTTCTGATGAATTTCCCATGGAATCATCCACCGGAAAAACAATTGCATTCTCTCTTGGTGCGTTGGAACAGATCGGTTTGTGCAAATTACTCAAAGAACGAAAATCATTCTTTACAAGCACCTCGTGGTAAAGACTCCGGCAATCCAGATTCTCGCCTCCTGAGTTTGTAGAGATTGGTTCATGAAAATTACTAAAAAATCAAACATTTATTACTGATCACTGCATATAATTAGTACCTCATGGAATCATCCTCCAAGACCTTTTAGATACTCTGCTGGTCACTTGGTAGAGACGGGTAGTGTAAATTGCTAAAAATGAGCCCTTCAATACGAATCAGATGTAGCCATTGATGTCTCATGCACGCTTCCTCGAAAAGCCATTCGGATTCTCTCCTGATCCTTTGGTAGAGATGGGTTCATGAAAATTACAAAAATTCAACAGTAATTACTGATCACTGCTAGTCATTAACTCCATCTGGCATGATCCTCCAAAATCCTTTCAGATTTGCTTCTGGTGATTACTGGTGATAGGTCGAGTCTCGAAAATTCCGAAAAATAATCAATTCTGAACGGCTTCGTGGTAGTCATTCATTCCTCACATAATGAGCCTCCTTTGTACATTCCAATTCGCTCCTGTTGACTTCGAAGAAATCAGTTCCTGAAATATACTCAAAATGAGAAATTCATCTTGGATGTGCGCGACAGATAAATTGGAGAAGAAATCTTCCTGAAAGACCCGAGGAGCCACTTCTCGTCCTATGGTACAGAGCAGTTCGTGAAAATTACTCCAGATGAGAAAGACATGCCTAATCTGGTATCCTGATCTATTTCTCATGGAAACATCCACCAAAACAGAAGTCTATTCTCTCTTCAGCATTTGGTGGCGATTGATCGTGAAAATTGCTAAAAATGAGAAAGTTATAACTGTTAAATGCAATAAATCAGTGACAAATGCAATCATCCCCCAAAAGCCTTTCAGATTCGCTTCTTGGGATTTGGTAGCTATCAGTTCATGATTTGATGAAAATTACTCCAAATGAGACAGTTCTTCCTGATCAATGTTAGTTATTAATGACACTTGGAATCATCCTCCCAAATCCTTTGATAATTAACTCCTGGTGATTGTGAATAAAATCGGCTTGTGAAAATTAGTAGGAAAGAGAAAATTCCTTCCTCACCCGTCTTCTGATGAATTTCCCATGGAATCATCCACCGGAAAAACAATTGCATTCTCTCTTGGTGCGTTGGAACAGATCGGTTTGTGCAAATTACTCAAAGAACGAAAATCATTCTTTACAAGCACCTAGTGGTAAAGACTCCGGCAATCCAGATTCTCTCCTCCTGAGTTTGTAGAGATTGGTTCATGAAAATTACTAAAAAATCAAACATTTATTACTGATCACTGCATATAATTAGTACCTCATGGAATCATCCTCCAAGACCTTTTAGATACTCTGCTGGTCACTTGGTAGAGACGGGTAGTGTAAATTGCTAAAAATGAGCCCTTCAATACGAATCAGATGTAGCCATTGATGTCTCATGCACGCTTCCTCGAAAAGCCATTCGGATTCTCTCCTGATCCTTTGGTAGAGATGGGTTCATGAAAATTACAAAAATTCAACAGTAATTACTGATCACTGCTAGTCATTAACTCCATCTGGCATGATCCTCCAAAATCCTTTCAGATTTGCTTCTGGTGATTTCTGGTGATAGGTCGAGTCTCGAAAATTCCGAAAAATAATCAATTCTGAACGGCTTCGTGGTAGTCATTCATTCCTCACATAATGAGCCTCCTTTGTACATTCCAATTCGCTCCTGTTGACTTGGAAGAAATCAGTTCCTGAAATATACTCAAAATGAGAAATTCATCTTGGATGTGCGCGACAGATAAATTGGAGAAGAAATCTTCCTGAAAGACCCGAGGAGTCACTTCTCGTCCTATGGTACAGAGCAGTTCGTGAAAATTACTCCAGATGAGAAAGACATGCCTAATCTGGTATCCTGATCTATTTCTCATGGAAACATCCACCAAAACACAAGTCTATTCTCTCTTCAGCATTTGGTGGCGATTGATCGTGAAAATTGCTAAAAATGAGAAAGTTATAACTGTTAAATGCAATAAATCACTGACAAATGGAATCATCCCCCAAAAGCCTTTCAGATTCGCTTCTTGGGATTTGGTAGCTATCAGTTCATGATTTGATGAAAATTACTCCAAATGAGACAGTTCTTCCTGATCAATGTTAGTAATTAATGACACTTGGAATCATCCTCCCAAATCCTTTGATAATTAACTCCTGGTGATTGTGAATAAAATCGGCTTGTGAAAATTAGTAGGAAAGAGAAAATTCCTTCCTCACCCGTCTTCTGATGAATTTCCCATGGAATCATCCACCGGAAAAACAATTGCATTCTCTCTTGGTGCGTTGGAACAGATCGGTTTGTGCAAATTACTCAAAGAACGAAAATCATTCTTTACAAGCACCTAGTGGTAAAGACTCCGGCAATCCAGATTCTCTCCTCCTGAGTTTGTAGAGATTGGTTCATGAAAATTACTAAAAAATCAAACATTTATTACTGATCACTGCATATAATTAGTACCTCATGGAATCATCCTCCAAGACCTTTTAGATACTCTGCTGGTCACTTGGTAGAGACGGGTAGTGTAAATTGCTAAAAATGAGCCCTTCAATACGAATCAGATGTAGCCATTGATGTCTCATGCACGCTTCCTCGAAAAGCCATTCGGATTCTCTCCTGATCCTTTGGTAGAGATGGGTTCATGAAAATTACAAAAATTCAACAGTAATTACTGATCACTGCTAGTCATTAACTCCATCTGGCATGATCCTCCAAAATCCTTTCAGATTTGCTTCTGGTGATTTCTGGTGATAGGTCGAGTCTCGAAAATTCCGAAAAATAATCAATTCTGAACGGCTTCGTGGTAGTCATTCATTCCTCACATAATGAGCCTCCTTTGTACATTCCAATTCGCTCCTGTTGACTTGGAAGAAATCAGTTCCTGAAATATACTCAAAATGAGAAATTGATCTTGGATGTGCGCGACAGATAAATTGGAGAAGAAATCTTCCTGAAAGACCCGAGGAGTCACTTCTCGTCCTATGGTACAGAGCAGTTCGTGAAAATTACTCCAGATGAGAAAGACATGCCTAATCTGGTATCCTGATCTATTTCTCATGGAAACATCCACCAAAACACAAGTCTATTCTCTCTTCAGCATTTGGTGGCGATTGATCGTGAAAATTGCTAAAAATGAGAAAGTTATAACTGTTAAATGCAATAAATCAGTGACAAATGGAATCATCCCCCAAAAGCCTTTCAGATTCGCTTCTTGGGATTTGGTAGCTATCAGTTCATGATTTGATGAAAATTACTCCAAATGAGACAGTTCTTCCTGATCAATGTTAGAAATTAATGACACTTGGAATCATCCTCCCAAATCCTTTGATAATTAACTCCTGGTGATTGTGAATAAAATCGGCTTGTGAAAATTAGTAGGAAAGAGAAAATTCCTTCCTCACCCGTCTTCTGATGAATTTCCCATGGAATCATCCACCGGAAAAACAATTGCATTCTCTCTTGGTGCGTTGGAACAGATCGGTTTGTGCAAATTACTCAAAGAACGAAAATCATTCTTTACAAGCACCTCGTGGTAAAGACTCCGGCAATCCAGATTCTCGCCTCCTGAGTTTGTAGAGATTGGTTCATTAAAATTATTAAAAAATCAAACATTTATTACTGATCACTGCATATAATTAGTACCTCATGGAATCATCCTCCAAGACCTTTCAGATACTCTGCTGGTCACTTGGTAGAGACGGGTAGTGTAAATTGCTAAAAATGAGACCTTCAATACGAATCAGATGTAGCCATTGATGTCTCATGCACGCTTCCTCGAAAAGCCATTCGGATTCTCTCCTGATCCTTTGGTAGAGATGGGTTCATGAAAATTACAAAAATTCAACAGTAATTACTGATCACTGCTAGTCATTAACTCCATCTGGCATGATCCTCCAAAATCCTTTCAGATTTGCTTCTGGTGATTTCTGGTGATAGTTCGAGTCTCGAAAATTCCGAAAAATAATCAATTCTGAACGGCTTCGTGGTAGTCATTCATTCCTCACATAATGAGCCTCCTTTGTACATTCCAATTCGCTCCTGTTGACTTGGAAGAAATCAGTTCCTGAAATATACTCAAAATGAGAAATTGATCTTGGATGTGCGCGACAGATAAATTGGAGAAGAAATCTTCCTGAAAGACCCGAGGAGTCACTTCTCGTCCTATGGTACAGAGCAGTTCGTGAAAATTACTCCAGATGAGAAAGACATGCCTAATCTGGTATCCTGATCTATTTCTCATGGAAACATCCACCAAAACACAAGTCTATTCTCTCTTCAGCATTTGGTGGCGATTGATCGTGAAAATTGCTAAAAATGAGAAAGTTATAACTGTTAAATGCAATAAATCAGTGACAAATGGAATCATCCCCCAAAAGCCTTTCAGATTCGCTTCTTGGGATTTGGTAGCTATCAGTTCATGATTTGATGAAAATTACTCCAAATGAGACAGTTCTTCCTGATCAATGTTAGTAATTAATGACACTTGGAATCATCCTCCCAAATCCTTTGATAATTAACTCCTGGGGATTGTGAATAAAATCGGCTTGTGAAAATTAGTAGGAAAGAGAAAATTCCTTCCTCACCCGTCTTCTGATGAATTTCCCATGGAATCATCCACCGGAAAAACAATTGCATTCTCTCTTGGTGCGTTGGAACAGATCGGTTTGTGCAAATTACTCAAAGAACGAAAATCATTCTTTACAAGCACCTCGTGGTAAAGACTCCGGCAATCCAGATTCTCGCCTCCTGAGTTTGTAGAGATTGGTTCATGAAAATTACTAAAAAATCAAACATTTATTACTGATCACTGCATATAATTAGTACCTCATGGAATCATCCTCCAAGACCTTTTAGATACTCTGCTGGTCACTTGGTAGAGACGGGTAGTGTAAATTGCTAAAAATGAGACCTTCAATACGAATCAGATGTAGCCATTGATGTCTCATGCACGCTTCCTCGAAAAGCCATTAGGATTCTCTCCTGATGCTTTGGTAGAGATGGGTTCATGAAAATTACAAAAATTCAACAGTAATTACTGATCACTGCTAGTCATTAACTCCATCTGGCATGATCCTCCAAAATCCTTTCAGATTTGCTTCTGGTGATTTCTGGTGATAGGTCGAGTCTCGAAAATTCCGAAAAATAATCAATTCTGAACGTCTTCGTGGTAGTCATTCATTCCTCACATAATGAGCATCCTTTGTACATTCCAATTCGCTCCTGTTGACTTGGAAGAAATCAGTTCCTGAAATATACTCAAAATGAGAAATTCATCTTGGATGTGCGCGACAGATAAATTGGAGAAGAAATCTTCCTGAAAGACCCGAGGAGCCACTTCTCGTCCTATGGTACAGAGCAGTTCGTGAAAATTACTCCAGATGAGAAAGACATGCCTAATCTGGTATCCTGATCTATTTCTCATGGAAACATCCACCAAAACACAAGTCTATTCTCTCTTCAGCATTTGGTGGCGATTGATCGTGAAAATTGCTAAAAATGAGAAAGTTATAACTGTTAAATGCAATAAATCAGTGACAAATGCAATCATCCCCCAAAAGCCTTTCAGATTCGCTTCTTGGGATTTGGTAGCTATCAGTTCATGATTTGATGAAAATTACTCCAAATGAGACAGTTCTTCCTGATCAATGTTAGTAATTAATGACACTTGGAATCATCCTCCCAAATCCTTTGATAATTAACTCCTGGTGATTGTGAATAAAATCGGCTTGTGAAAATTAGTAGGAAAGAGAAAATTCCTTCCTCACCCGTCTTCTGATGAATTTCCCATGGAATCATCCACCGGAAAAACAATTGCATTCTCTCTTGGTGCGTTGGAACAGATCGGTTTGTGCAAATTACTCAAAGAACGAAAATCATTCTTTACAAGCACCTCGTGGTAAAGACTCCGGCAATCCAGATTCTAGCCTCCTGAGTTTGTAGAGATCGGTTCATGAAAATTACTAAAAAATCAAACATTTATTACTGATCACTGCATATAATTAGTACCTCATGGAATCATCCTCCAAGACCTTTTAGATACTCTGCTGGTCACTTGGTAGAGACGGGTAGTGTAAATTGCTAAAAATGAGCCCTTCAATACGAATCAGATGTAGCCATTGATGTCTCATGCACGCTTCCTCGAAAAGCCATTCGGATTCTCTCCTGATCCTTTGGTAGAGATGGGTTCATGAAAATTACAAAAATTCAACAGTAATTACTGATCACTGCTAGTCATTAACTCCATCTGGCATGATCCTCCAAAATCCTTTCAGATTTGCTTCTGGTGATTTCTGGTGATAGGTCGAGTCTCGAAAATTCTGAAAAATAATCAATTCTGAACGGCTTCGTGGTAGTCATTCATTCCTCACATAATGAGCCTCCTTTGTACATTCCAATTCGCTCCTGTTGACTTGGAAGACATCAGTTCCTGAAATATACTCAAAATGAGAAATTCATCTTGGATGTGCGCGACAGATAAATTGGAGAAGAAATCTTCCTGAAAGACCCGAGGAGTCACTTCTCGTCCTATGGTACAGAGCAGTTCGTGAAAATTACTCCAGATGAGAAAGACATGCCTAATCTGGTATCCTGATCTATTTCTCATGGAAACATCCACCAAAACACAAGTCTATTCTCTCTTCAGCATTTGGTGGCGATTGATCGTGAAAATTGCTAAAAATGAGAAAGTTATAACTGTTAAATGCAATAAATCAGTGACAAATGGAATCATCCCCCAAAAGCCTTTCAGATTCGCTTCTTGGGATTTGGTAGCTATCAGTTCATGATTTGATGAAAATTACTCCAAATGAGACAGTTCTTCCTGATCAATGTTAGTAATTCATGACACTTGGAATCATCCTCCCAAATCCTTTGATAATTAACTCCTGGGGATTGTGAATAAAATCGGCTTGTGAAAATTAGTAGGAAAGAGAAAATTCCTTCCTCACCCGTCTTCTGATGAATTTCCCATGGAATCATCCACCAGAAAAACAATTGCATTCTCTCTTGGTGCGTTGGAACAGATCGGTTTGTGCAAATTACTCAAAGAACGAAAATCATTCTTTACAAGCACCTCGTGGTAAAGACTCCGGCAATCCAGATTCTCGCCTCCTGAGTTTGTAGAGATTGGTTCATTAAAATTATTAAAAAATCAAACATTTATTACTGATCACTGCATATAATTAGTACCTCATGGAATCATCCTCCAAGACCTTTCAGATACTCTGCTGGTCACTTGGTAGAGACGGGTAGTGTAAATTGCTAAAAATGAGACCTTCAATACGAATCAGATGTAGCCATTGATGTCTCATGCACGCTTCCTCGAAAAGCCATTCGGATTCTCTCCTGATCCTTTGGTAGAGATGGGTTCATGAAAATTACAAAAATTCAACAGTAATTTCTGATCACTGCTAGTCATTAACTCCATCTGGCATGATCCTCCAAAATCCTTTCAGATTTGCTTCTGGTGATTTCTGGTGATAGTTCGAGTCTCGAAAATTCCGAAAAATAATCAATTCTGAACGGCTTCGTGGTAGTCATTCATTCCTCACATAATGAGCCTCCTTTGTACATTCCAATTCGCTCCTGTTGACTTGGAAGAAATCAGTTCCTGAAATATACTCAAAATGAGAAATTCATCTTGGATGTGCGCGACAGATAAATTGGAGAAGAAATCTTCCTGAAAGACCCGAGGAGTCACTTCTCGTCCTATGGTACAGAGCAGTTCGTGAAAATTACTCCAGATGAGAAAGACATGCCTAATCTGGTATCCTGATCTATTTCTCATGGAAACATCCACCAAAACACAAGTCTATTCTCTCTTCAGCATTTGGTGGCGATTGATCGTGAAAATTGCTAAAAATGAGAAAGTTATAACTGTTAAATGCAATAAATCAGTGACAAATGGAATCATCCCCCAAAAGCCTTTCAGATTCGCTTCTTGGGATTTGGTAGCTATCAGTTCATGATTTGATGAAAATTACTCCAAATGAGACAGTTCTTCCTGATCAATGTTAGTAATTAATGACACTTGGAATCATCCTCCCAAATCCTTTGATAATTAACTCCTGGTGATTGTGAATAAAATCGGCTTGTGAAAATTAGTAGGAAAGAGAAAATTCCTTCCTCACCCGTCTTCTGATGAATTTCCCATGGAATCATCCACCGGAAAAACAATTGCATTCTCTCTTGGTGCGTTGGAACAGATCGGTTTGTGCAAATTACTCAAAGAACGAAAATCATTCTTTACAAGCACCTCGTGGTAAAGACTCCGGCAATCCAGATTCTCGCCTCCTGAGTTTGTAGAGATCGGTTCATGAAAATTACTAAAAAATCAAACATTTATTACTGATCACTGCATATAATTAGTACCTCATGGAATCATCCTCCAAGACCTTTTAGATACTCTGCTGGTCACTTGGTAGAGACGGGTAGTGTAAATTGCTAAAAATGAGACCTTCAATACGAATCAGATGTAGCCATTGATGTCTCATGCACGCTTCCTCGAAAAGCATTCGGATTCTCTCCTGATCCTTTGGTAGAGATGGGTTCATGAAAATTACAAAAATTCAACAGTAATTACTGATCACTGCTAGTCATTAACTCCATCTGGCATGATCCTCCAAAATCCTTTCAGATTTGCTTCTGGTGATTTCTGGTGATAGGTCGAGTCTCGAAAATTCCGAAAAATAATCAATTCTGAACGGCTTCGTGGTAGTCATTCATTCCTCACATAATGAGCCTCCTTTGTACATTCCAATTCGCTCCTGTTGACTTGGAAGAAATCAGTTCCTGAAATATACTCAAAATGAGAAATTCATCTTGGATGTGCGCGACAGATAAATTGGAGAAGAAATCTTCCTGAAAGACCCGAGGAGTCACTTCTCGTCCTATGGTACAGAGCAGTTCGTGAAAATTACTCCAGATGAGAAAGACATGCCTAATCTGGTATCCTGATCTATTTCTCATGGAAACATCCACCAAAACACAAGTCTATTCTCTCTTCAGCATTTGGTGGCGATTGATCGTGAAAATTGCTAAAAATGAGAAAGTTATAACTGTTAAATGCAATAAATCAGTGACAAATGGAATCATCCCCCAAAAGCCTTTCAGATTCGCTTCTTGGGATTTGGTAGCTATCAGTTCATGATTTGATGAAAATTACTCCAAATGAGACAGTTCTTCCTGATCAATGTTAGTAATTAATGACACTTGGAATCATCCTCCCAAATCCTTTGATAATTAACTCCTGGTGATTGTGAATAAAATCGGCTTGTGAAAATTAGTAGGAAAGAGAAAATTCCTTCCTCACCCGACTTCTGATGAATTTCCCATGGAATCATCCACCGGAAAAACAATTGCATTCTCTCTTGGTGCGTTGGAACAGATCGGTTTGTGCAAATTACTCAAAGAACGAAAATCATTCTTTACAAGCACCTCGTGGTAAAGACTCCGGCAATCCAGATTCTCGCCTCCTGAGTTTGTAGAGATCGGTTCATGAAAATTACTAGAAAATCAAACATTTATTACTGATCACTGCATATAATTAGTACCTCATGGAATCATCCTCCAAGACCTTTTAGATACTCTGCTGGTCACTTGGTAGAGACGGGTAGTGTAAATTGCTAAAAATGAGCCCTTCAATACGAATCAGATGTAGCCATTGATGTCTCATGCACGCTTCCTCGAAAAGCCATTCGGATTCTCTCCTGATCCTTTGGTAGAGATGGGTTCATGAAAATTACAAAAATTCAACAGTAATTACTGATCACTGCTAGTCATTAACTCCATCTGGCATGATCCTCCAAAATCCTTTCAGATTTGCTTCTGGTGATTTCTGGTGATAGGTCGAGTCTCGAAAATTCTGAAAAATAATCAATTCTGAACGGCTTCGTGGTAGTCATTCATTCCTCACATAATGAGCCTCCTTTGTACATTCCAATTCGCTCCTGTTGACTTGGAAGACATCAGTTCCTGAAATATACTCAAAATGAGAAATTCATCTTGGATGTGCGCGACAGATAAATTGGAGAAGAAATCTTCCTGAAAGACCCGAGGAGTCACTTCTCGTCCTATGGTACAGAGCAGTTCGTGAAAATTACTCCAGATGAGAAAGACATGCCTAATCTGGTATCCTGATCTATTTCTCATGGAAACATCCACCAAAACACAAGTCTATTCTCTCTTCAGCATTTGGTGGCGATTGATCGTGAAAATTGCTAAAAATGAGAAAGTTATAACTGTTAAATGCAATAAATCAGTGACAAATGGAATCATCCCCCAAAAGCCTTTCAGATTCGCTTCTTGGGATTTGGTAGCTATCAGTTCATGATTTGATGAAAATTACTCCAAATGAGACAGTTCTTCCTGATCAATGTTAGTAATTAATGACACTTGGAATCATCCTCCCAAATCCTTTGATAATTAACTCCTGGTGATTGTGAATAAAATCGGCTTGTGAAAATTAGTAGGAAAGAGAAAATTCCTTCCTCACCCGTCTTCTGATGAATTTCCCATGGAATCATCCACCGGAAAAACAATTGCATTCTCTCTTGGTGCGTTGGAACAGATCGGTTTGTGCAAATTACTCAAAGAACGAAAATCATTCTTTACAAGCACCTCGTGGTAAAGACTCCGGCAATCCAGATTCTCGCCTCCTGAGTTTGTAGAGATCGGTTCATGAAAATTACTAAAAAATCAAACATTTATTACTGATCACTGCATATAATTAGTACCTCATGGAATCATCCTCCAAGACCTTTTAGATACTCTGCTGGTCACTTGGTAGAGACGGGTAGTGTAAATTGCTAAAAATGAGACCTTCAATACGAATCAGATGTAGCCATTGATGTCTCATGCACGCTTCCTCGAAAAGCATTCGGATTCTCTCCTGATCCTTTGGTAGAGATGGGTTCATGAAAATTACAAAAATTCAACAGTAATTACTGATCACTGCTAGTCATTAACTCCATCTGGCATGATCCTCCAAAATCCTTTCAGATTTGCTTCTGGTGATTTCTGGTGATAGGTCGAGTCTCGAAAATTCCGAAAAATAATCAATTCTGAACGGCTTCGTGGTAGTCATTCATTCCTCACATAATGAGCCTCCTTTGTACATTCCAATTCGCTCCTGTTGACTTGGAAGAAATCAGTTCCTGAAATATACTCAAAATGAGAAATTCATCTTGGATGTGCGCGACAGATAAATTGGAGAAGAAATCTTCCTGAAAGACCCGAGGAGTCACTTCTCGTCCTATGGTACAGAGCAGTTCGTGAAAATTACTCCAGATGAGAAAGACATGCCTAATCTGGTATCCTGATCTATTTCTCATGGAAACATCCACCAAAACACAAGTCTATTCTCTCTTCAGCATTTGGTGGCGATTGATCGTGAAAATTGCTAAAAATGAGAAAGTTATAACTGTTAAATGCAATAAATCAGTGACAAATGGAATCATCCCCCAAAAGCCTTTCAGATTCGCTTCTTGGGATTTGGTAGCTATCAGTTCATGATTTGATGAAAATTACTCCAAATGAGACAGTTCTTCCTGATCAATGTTAGTAATTAATGACACTTGGAATCATCCTCCCAAATCCTTTGATAATTAACTCCTGGTGATTGTGAATAAAATCGGCTTGTGAAAATTAGTAGGAAAGAGAAAATTCCTTCCTCACCCGACTTCTGATGAATTTCCCATGGAATCATCCACCGGAAAAACAATTGCATTCTCTCTTGGTGCGTTGGAACAGATCGGTTTGTGCAAATTACTCAAAGAACGAAAATCATTCTTTACAAGCACCTCGTGGTAAAGACTCCGGCAATCCAGATTCTCGCCTCCTGAGTTTGTAGAGATCGGTTCATGAAAATTACTAGAAAATCAAACATTTATTACTGATCACTGCATATAATTAGTACCTCATGGAATCATCCTCCAAGACCTTTTAGATACTCTGCTGGTCACTTGGTAGAGACGGGTAGTGTAAATTGCTAAAAATGAGCCCTTCAATACGAATCAGATGTAGCCATTGATGTCTCATGCACGCTTCCTCGAAAAGCCATTCGGATTCTCTCCTGATCCTTTGGTAGAGATGGGTTCATGAAAATTACAAAAATTCAACAGTAATTACTGATCACTGCTAGTCATTAACTCCATCTGGCATGATCCTCCAAAATCCTTTCAGATTTGCTTCTGGTGATTTCTGGTGATAGGTCGAGTCTCGAAAATTCTGAAAAATAATCAATTCTGAACGGCTTCGTGGTAGTCATTCATTCCTCACATAATGAGCCTCCTTTGTACATTCCAATTCGCTCCTGTTGACTTGGAAGACATCAGTTCCTGAAATATACTCAAAATGAGAAATTCATCTTGGATGTGCGCGACAGATAAATTGGAGAAGAAATCTTCCTGAAAGACCCGAGGAGTCACTTCTCGTCCTATGGTACAGAGCAGTTCGTGAAAATTACTCCAGATGAGAAAGACATGCCTAATCTGGTATCCTGATCTATTTCTCATGGAAACATCCACCAAAACACAAGTCTATTCTCTCTTCAGCATTTGGTGGCGATTGATCGTGAAAATTGCTAAAAATGAGAAAGTTATAACTGTTAAATGCAATAAATCAGTGACAAATGGAATCATCCCCCAAAAGCCTTTCAGATTCGCTTCTTGGGATTTGGTAGCTATCAGTTCATGATTTGATGAAAATTACTCCAAATGAGACAGTTCTTCCTGATCAATGTTAGTAATTCATGACACTTGGAATCATCCTCCCAAATCCTTTGATAATTAACTCCTGGGGATTGTGAATAAAATCGGCTTGTGAAAATTAGTAGGAAAGAGAAAATTCCTTCCTCACCCGTCTTCTGATGAATTTCCCATGGAATCATCCACCAGAAAAACAATTGCATTCTCTCTTGGTGCGTTGGAACAGATCGGTTTGTGCAAATTACTCAAAGAACGAAAATCATTCTTTACAAGCACCTCGTGGTAAAGACTCCGGCAATCCAGATTCTCGCCTCCTGAGTTTGTAGAGATTGGTTCATTAAAATTATTAAAAAATCAAACATTTATTACTGATCACTGCATATAATTAGTACCTCATGGAATCATCCTCCAAGACCTTTCAGATACTCTGCTGGTCACTTGGTAGAGACGGGTAGTGTAAATTGCTAAAAATGAGACCTTCAATACGAATCAGATGTAGCCATTGATGTCTCATGCACGCTTCCTCGAAAAGCCATTCGGATTCTCTCCTGATCCTTTGGTAGAGATGGGTTCATGAAAATTACAAAAATTCAACAGTAATTTCTGATCACTGCTAGTCATTAACTCCATCTGGCATGATCCTCCAAAATCCTTTCAGATTTGCTTCTGGTGATTTCTGGTGATAGTTCGAGTCTCGAAAATTCCGAAAAATAATCAATTCTGAACGGCTTCGTGGTAGTCATTCATTCCTCACATAATGAGCCTCCTTTGTACATTCCAATTCGCTCCTGTTGACTTGGAAGAAATCAGTTCCTGAAATATACTCAAAATGAGAAATTCATCTTGGATGTGCGCGACAGATAAATTGGAGAAGAAATCTTCCTGAAAGACCCGAGGAGTCACTTCTCGTCCTATGGTACAGAGCAGTTCGTGAAAATTACTCCAGATGAGAAAGACATGCCTAATCTGGTATCCTGATCTATTTCTCATGGAAACATCCACCAAAACACAAGTCTATTCTCTCTTCAGCATTTGGTGGCGATTGATCGTGAAAATTGCTAAAAATGAGAAAGTTATAACTGTTAAATGCAATAAATCAGTGACAAATGGAATCATCCCCCAAAAGCCTTTCAGATTCGCTTCTTGGGATTTGGTAGCTATCAGTTCATGATTTGATGAAAATTACTCCAAATGAGACAGTTCTTCCTGATCAATGTTAGTAATTAATGACACTTGGAATCATCCTCCCAAATCCTTTGATAATTAACTCCTGGTGATTGTGAATAAAATCGGCTTGTGAAAATTAGTAGGAAAGAGAAAATTCCTTCCTCACCCGACTTCTGATGAATTTCCCATGGAATCATCCACCGGAAAAACAATTGCATTCTCTCTTGGTGCGTTGGAACAGATCGGTTTGTGCAAATTACTCAAAGAACGAAAATCATTCTTTACAAGCACCTCGTGGTAAAGACTCCGGCAATCCAGATTCTCGCCTCCTGAGTTTGTAGAGATCGGTTCATGAAAATTACTAGAAAATCAAACATTTATTACTGATCACTGCATATAATTAGTACCTCATGGAATCATCCTCCAAGACCTTTTAGATACTCTGCTGGTCACTTGGTAGAGACGGGTAGTGTAAATTGCTAAAAATGAGACCTTCAATACGAATCAGATGTAGCCATTGATGTCTCATGCACGCTTCCTCGAAAAGCCATTCGGATTCTCTCCTGATCCTTTGGTAGAGATGGGTTCATGAAAATTACAAAAATTCAACAGTAATTACTGATCACTGCTAGTCATTAACTCCATCTGGCATGATCCTCCAAAATCCTTTCAGATTTGCTTCTGGTGATTTCTGGTGATAGGTCGAGTCTCGAAAATTCCGAAAAATAATCAATTCTGAACGGCTTCGTGGTAGTCATTCATTCCTCACATAATGAGCCTCCTTTGTACATTCCAATTCGCTCCTGTTGACTTGGAAGAAATCAGTTCCTGAAATATACTCAAAATGAGAAATTCATCTTGGATGTGCGCGACAGATAAATTGGAGAAGAAATCTTCCTGAAAGACCCGAGGAGTCACTTCTCGTCCTATGGTACAGAGCAGTTCGTGAAAATTACTCCAGATGAGAAAGACATGCCTAATCTGGTATCCTGATCTATTTCTCATGGAAACATCCACCAAAACACAAGTCTATTCTCTCTTCAGCATTTGGTGGCGATTGATCGTGAAAATTGCTAAAAATGAGAAAGTTATAACTGTTAAATGCAATAAATCAGTGACAAATGGAATCATCCCCCAAAAGCCTTTCAGATTCGCTTCTTGGGATTTGGTAGCTATCAGTTCATGATTTGATGAAAATTACTCCAAATGAGACAGTTCTTCCTGATCAATGTTAGTAATTAATGACACTTGGAATCATCCTCCCAAATCCTTTGATAATTAACTCCTGGTGATTGTGAATAAAATCGGCTTGTGAAAATTAGTAGGAAAGAGAAAATTCCTTCCTCACCCGTCTTCTGATGAATTTCCCATGGAATCATCCACCGGAAAAACAATTGCATTCTCTCTTGGTGCGTTGGAACAGATCGGTTTGTGCAAATTACTCAAAGAACGAAAATCATTCTTTACAAGCACCTCGTGGTAAAGACTCCGGCAATCCAGATTCTCGCCTCCTGAGTTTGTAGAGATTGGTTCATTAAAATTACTAAAAAATCAAACATTTATTACTGATCACTGCATATAATTAGTACCTCATGGAATCATCCTCCAAGACCTTTCAGATACTCTGCTGGTCACTTGGTAGAGACGGGTAGTGTAAATTGCTAAAAATGAGACCTTCAATACGAATCAGATGTAGCCATTGATGTCTCATGCACGCTTCCTCGAAAAGCCATTCGGATTCTCTCCTGATCCTTTGGTAGAGATGGGTTCATGAAAATTACAAAAATTCAACAGTAATTACTGATCACTGCTAGTCATTAACTCCATCTGGCATGATCCTCCAAAATCCTTTCAGATTTGCTTCTGGTGATTTCTGGTGATAGTTCGAGTCTCGAAAATTCCGAAAAATAATCAATTCTGAACGGCTTCGTGGTAGTCATTCATTCCTCACATAATGAGCCTCCTTTGTACATTCCAATTCGCTCCTGTTGACTTGGAAGAAATCAGTTCCTGAAATATACTCAAAATGAGAAATTCATCTTGGATGTGCGCGACAGATAAATTGGAGAAGAAATCTTCCTGAAAGACCCGAGGAGTCACTTCTCGTCCTATGGTACAGAGCAGTTCGTGAAAATTACTCCAGATGAGAAAGACATGCCTAATCTGGTATCCTGATCTATTTCTCATGGAAACATCCACCAAAACACAAGTCTATTCTCTCTTCAGCATTTGGTGGCGATTGATCGTGAAAATTGCTAAAAATGAGAAAGTTATAACTGTTAAATGCAATAAATCAGTGACAAATGGAATCATCCCCCAAAAGCCTTTCAGATTCGCTTCTTGGGATTTGGTAGCTATCAGTTCATGATTTGATGAAAATTACTCCAAATGAGACAGTTCTTCCTGATCAATGTTAGTAATTCATGACACTTGGAATCATCCTCCCAAATCCTTTGATAATTAACTCCTGGGGATTGTGAATAAAATCGGCTTGTGAAAATTAGTAGGAAAGAGAAAATTCCTTCCTCACCCGTCTTCTGATGAATTTCCCATGGAATCATCCACCGGAAAAACAATTGCATTCTCTCTTGGTGCGTTGGAACAGATCGGTTTGTGCAAATTACTCAAAGAACGAAAATCATTCTTTACAAGCACCTCGTGGTAAAGACTCCGGCAATCCAGATTCTCGCCTCCTGAGTTTGTAGAGATTGGTTCATGAAAATTACTAAAAAATCAAACATTTATTACTGATCACTGCATATAATTAGTACCTCATGGAATCATCCTCCAAGACCTTTTAGATACTCTGCTGGTCACTTGGTAGAGACGGGTAGTGTAAATTGCTAAAAATGAGACCTTCAATACGAATCAGATGTAGCCATTGATGTCTCATGCACGCTTCCTCGAAAAGCCATTCGGATTCTCTCCTGATCCTTTGGTAGAGATGGGTTCATGAAAATTACAAAAATTCAACAGTAATTACTGATCACTGCTAGTCATTAACTCCATCTGGCATGATCCTCCAAAATCCTTTCAGATTTGCTTCTGGTGATTTCTGGTGATAGTTCGAGTCTCGAAAATTCCGAAAAATAATCAATTCTGAACGGCTTCGTGGTAGTCATTCATTCCTCACATAATGAGCCTCCTTTGTACATTCCAATTCGCTCCTGTTGACTTGGAAGAAATCAGTTCCTGAAATATACTCAAAATGAGAAATTCATCTTGGATGTGCGCGACAGATAAATTGGAGAAGAAATCTTCCTGAAAGACCCGAGGAGTCACTTCTCGTCCTATGGTACAGAGCAGTTCGTGAAAATTACTCCAGATGAGAAAGACATGCCTAATCTGGTATCCTGATCTATTTCTCATGGAAACATCCACCAAAACACAAGTCTATTCTCTCTTCAGCATTTGGTGGCGATTGATCGTGAAAATTGCTAAAAATGAGAAAGTTATAACTGTTAAATGCAATAAATCAGTGACAAATGGAATCATCCCCCAAAAGCCTTTCAGATTCGCTTCTTGGGATTTGGTAGCTATCAGTTCATGATTTGATGAAAATTACTCCAAATGAGACAGTTCTTCCTGATCAATGTTAGTAATTAATGACACTTGGAATCATCCTCCCAAATCCTTTGATAATTAACTCCTGGTGATTGTGAATAAAATCGGCTTGTGAAAATTAGTAGGAAAGAGAAAATTCCTTCCTCACCCGTCTTCTGATGAATTTCCCATGGAATCATCCACCGGAAAAACAATTGCATTCTCTCTTGGTGCGTTGGAACAGATCGGTTTGTGCAAATTACTCAAAGAACGAAAATCATTCTTTACAAGCACCTCGTGGTAAAGACTCCGGCAATCCAGATTCTCGCCTCCTGAGTTTGTAGAGATTGGTTCATGAAAATTACTAAAAAATCAAACATTTATTACTGATCACTGCATATAATTAGTACCTCATGGAATCATCCTCCAAGACCTTTTAGATACTCTGCTGGTCACTTGGTAGAGACGGGTAGTGTAAATTGCTAAAAATGAGACCTTCAATACGAATCAGATGTAGCCATTGATGTCTCATGCACGCTTCCTCGAAAAGCCATTCGGATTCTCTCCTGATCCTTTGGTAGAGATGGGTTCATGAAAATTACAAAAATTCAACAGTAATTACTGATCACTGCTAGTCATTAACTCCATCTGGCATGATCCTCCAAAATCCTTTCAGATTTGCTTCTGGTGATTTCTGGTGATAGTTCGAGTCTCGAAAATTCCGAAAAATAATCAATTCTGAACGGCTTCGTGGTAGTCATTCATTCCTCACATAATGAGCCTCCTTTGTACATTCCAATTCGCTCCTGTTGACTTGGAAGACATCAGTTCCTGAAATATACTCAAAATGAGAAATTCATCTTGGATGTGCGCGACAGATAAATTGGAGAAGAAATCTTCCTGAAAGACCCGAGGAGTCACTTCTCGTCCTATGGTACAGAGCAGTTCGTGAAAATTACTCCAGATGAGAAAGACATGCCTAATCTGGTATCCTGATCTATTTCTCATGGAAACATCCACCAAAACACAAGTCTATTCTCTCTTCAGCATTTGGTGGCGATTGATCGTGAAAATTGCTAAAAATGAGAAAGTTATAACTGTTAAATGCAATAAATCAGTGACAAATGGAATCATCCCCCAAAAGCCTTTCAGATTCGCTTCTTGGGATTTGGTAGCTATCAGTTCATGATTTGATTAAAATTACTCCAAATGAGACAGTTCTTCCTGATCAATGTTAGTAATTAATGACACTTGGAATCATCCTCCCAAATCCTTTGATAATTAACTCCTGGTGATTGTGAATAAAATCGGCTTGTGAAAATTAGTAGGAAAGAGAAAATTCCTTCCTCACCCGTCTTCTGATGAATTTCCCATGGAATCATCCACCGGAAAAACAATTGCATTCTCTCTTGGTGCGTTGGAACAGATCGGTTTGTGCAAATTACTCAAAGAACGAAAATCATTCTTTACAAGCACCTCGTGGTAAAGACTCCGGCAATCCAGATTCTCGCCTCCTGAGTTTGTAGAGATTGGTTCATGAAAATTACTAAAAAATCAAACATTTATTACTGATCACTGCATATAATTAGTACCTCATGGAATCATCCTCCAAGACCTTTTAGATACTCTGCTGGTCACTTGGTAGAGACGGGTAGTGTAAATTGCTAAAAATGAGACCTTCAATACGAATCAGATGTAGCCATTGATGTCTCATGCACGCTTCCTCGAAAAGCCATTCGGATTCTCTCCTGATCCTTTGGTAGAGATGGGTTCATGAAAATTCCAAAAATTCAACAGTAATTACTGATCACTGCTAGTCATTAACTCCATCTGGCATGATCCTCCAAAATCCTTTCAGATTTGCTTCTGGTGATTTCTGGTGATAGGTCGAGTCTCGAAAATTCCGAAAAATAATCAATTCTGAACGGCTTCATGGTAGTCATTCATTCCTCACATAATGAGCCTCCTTTGTACATTCCAATTCGCTCCTGTTGACTTCGAAGAAATCAGTTCCTGAAATATACTCAAAATGAGAAATTCATCTTGGATGTGCGCGACAGATAAATTGGAGAAGAAATCTTCCTGAAAGACCCGAGGAGTCACTTCTCGTCCTATGGTACAGAGCAGTTCGTGAAAATTACTCCAGATGAGAAAGACATGCCTAATCTGGTATCCTGATCTATTTCTCATGGAAACATCCACCAAAACACAAGTCTATTCTCTCTTCAGCATTTGGTGGCGATTGATCGTGAAAATTGCTAAAAATGAGAAAGTTATAACTGTTAAATGCAATAAATCAGTGACAAATGGAATCATCCCCCAAAAGCCTTTCAGATTCGCTTCTTGGGATTTGGTAGCTATCAGTTCATGATTTGATGAAAATTACTCCAAATGAGACAGTTCTTCCTGATCAATGTTAGTAATTAATGACACTTGGAATCATCCTCCCAAATCCTTTGATAATTAACTCCTGGTGATTGTGAATAAAATCGGCTTGTGAAAATTAGTAGGAAAGAGAAAATTCCTTCCTCACCCGTCTTCTGATGAATTTCCCATGGAATCATCCACCGGAAAAACAATTGCATTCTCTCTTGGTGCGTTGGAACAGATCGGTTTGTGCAAATTACTCAAAGAACGAAAATCATTCTTTACAAGCACCTCGTGGTAAAGACTCCGGCAATCCAGATTCTCGCCTCCTGAGTTTGTAGAGATCGGTTCATGAAAATTACTAAAAAATCAAACATTTATTACTGATCACTGCATATAATTAGTACCTCATGGAATCATCCTCCAAGACCTTTTAGATACTCTGCTGGTCACTTGGTAGAGACGGGTAGTGTAAATTGCTAAAAATGAGCCCTTCAATACGAATCAGATGTAGCCATTGATGTCTCATGCACGCTTCCTCGAAAAGCCATTCGGATTCTCTCCTGATCCTTTGGTAGAGATGGGTTCATGAAAATTACAAAAATTCAACAGTAATTACTGATCACTGCTAGTCATTAACTCCATCTGGCATGATCCTCCAAAATCCTTTCAGATTTGCTTCTGGTGATTTCTGGTGATAGGTCGAGTCTCGAAAATTCCGAAAAATAATCAATTCTGAACGGCTTCGTGGTAGTCATTCATTCCTCACATAATGAGCCTCCTTTGTACATTCCAATTCGCTCCTGTTGACTTGGAAGAAATCAGTTCCTGAAATATACTCAAAATGAGAAATTCATCTTGGATGTGCGCGACAGATAAATTGGAGAAGAAATCTTCCTGAAAGACCCGAGGAGTCACTTCTCGTCCTATGGTACAGAGCAGTTCGTGAAAATTACTCCAGATGAGAAAGACATGCCTAATCTGGTATCCTGATCTATTTCTCATGGAAACATCCACCAAAACACAAGTCTATTCTCTCTTCAGCATTTGGTGGCGATTGATCGTGAAAATTGCTAAAAATGAGAAAGTTATAACTTTTAAATGCAATAAATCAGTGACAAATGGAATCATCCCCCAAAAGCCTTTCAGATTCGCTTCTTGGGATTTGGTAGCTATCAGTTCATGATTTGATGAAAATTACTCCAAATGAGACAGTTCTTCCTGATCAATGTTAGTAATTCATGACACTTGGAATCATCCTCCCAAATCCTTTGATAATTAACTCCTGGTGATTGTGAATAAAATCGGCTTGTGAAAATTAGTAGGAAAGAGAAAATTCCTTCCTCACCCGTCTTCTGATGAATTTCCCATGGAATCATCCACCGGAAAAACAATTGCATTCTCTCTTGGTGCGTTGGAACAGATCGGTTTGTGCAAATTACTCAAAGAACGAAAATCATTCTTTACAAGCACCTCGTGGTAAAGACTCCGGCAATCCAGATTCTCGCCTCCTGAGTTTGTAGAGATCGGTTCATGAAAATTACTAAAAAATCAAACATTTATTACTGATCACTGCATATAATTAGTACCTCATGGAATCATCCTCCAAGACCTTTTAGATACTCTGCTGG
This sequence comes from Eretmochelys imbricata, assembly GCF_965152235.1. Lineage (NCBI taxonomy): Eukaryota > Metazoa > Chordata > Testudines > Cheloniidae > Eretmochelys > Eretmochelys imbricata. The sequence goes on along the minus strand of NW_027554341.1, from coordinate 1,617,092 downwards.
TCACTTGGTAGAGACGGGTAGTGTAAATTGCTAAAAATGAGACCTTCAATACGAATCAGATGTAGCCATTGATGTCTCATGCACGCTTCCTCGAAAAGCCATTCGGATTCTCTCCTGATCCTTTGGTAGAGATGGGTTCATGAAAATTACAAAAATTCAACAGTAATTACTGATCACTGCTAGTCATTAACTCCATCTGGCATGATCCTCCAAAATCCTTTCAGATTTGCTTCTGGTGATTTCTGGTGATAGGTCGAGTCTCGAAAATTCCGAAAAATAATCAATTCTGAACGGCTTCGTGGTAGTCATTCATTCCTCACATAATGAGCCTCCTTTGTACATTCCAATTCGCTCCTGTTGACTTGGAAGAAATCAGTTCCTGAAATATACTCAAAATGAGAAATTCATCTTGGATGTGCGCGACAGATAAATTGGAGAAGAAATCTTCCTGAAAGACCCGAGGAGTCACTTCTCGTCCTATGGTACAGAGCAGTTCGTGAAAATTACTCCAGATGAGAAAGACATGCCTAATCTGGTATCCTGATCTATTTCTCATGGAAACATCCACCAAAACACAAGTCTATTCTCTCTTCAGCATTTGGTGGCGATTGATCGTGAAAATTGCTAAAAATGAGAAAGTTATAACTGTTAAATGCAATAAATCAGTGACAAATGGAATCATCCCCCAAAAGCCTTTCAGATTCGCTTCTTGGGATTTGGTAGCTATCAGTTCATGATTTGATGAAAATTACTCCAAATGAGACAGTTCTTCCTGATCAATGTTAGTAATTAATGACACTTGGAATCATCCTCCCAAATCCTTTGATAATTAACTCCTGGTGATTGTGAATAAAATCGGCTTGTGAAAATTAGTAGGAAAGAGAAAATTCCTTCCTCACCCGTCTTCTGATGAATTTCCCATGGAATCATCCACCGGAAAAACAATTGCATTCTCTCTTGGTGCGTTGGAACAGATCGGTTTGTGCAAATTACTCAAAGAACGAAAATCATTCTTTACAAGCACCTCGTGGTAAAGACTCCGGCAATCCAGATTCTCGCCTCCTGAGTTTGTAGAGATCGGTTCATGAAAATTACTAAAAAATCAAACATTTATTACTGATCACTGCATATAATTAGTACCTCATGGAATCATCCTCCAAGACCTTTTAGATACTCTGCTGGTCACTTGGTAGAGACGGGTAGTGTAAATTGCTAAAAATGAGACCTTCAATACGAATCAGATGTAGCCATTGATGTCTCATGCACGCTTCCTCGAAAAGCCATTCGGATTCTCTCCTGATCCTTTGGTAGAGATGGGTTCATGAAAATTACAAAAATTCAACAGTAATTACTGATCACTGCTAGTCATTAACTCCATCTGGCATGATCCTCCAAAATCCTTTCAGATTTGCTTCTGGTGATTTCTGGTGATAGGTCGAGTCTCGAAAATTCCGAAAAATAATCAATTCTGAACGGCTTCGTGGTAGTCATTCATTCCTCACATAATGAGCCTCCTTTGTACATTCCAATTCGCTCCTGTTGACTTGGAAGAAATCAGTTCCTGAAATATACTCAAAATGAGAAATTCATCTTGGATGTGCGCGACAGATAAATTGGAGAAGAAATCTTCCTGAAAGACCCGAGAAGTCACTTCTCGTCCTATGGTACAGAGCAGTTCGTGAAAATTACTCCAGATGAGAAAGACATGCCTAATCTGGTATCCTGATCTATTTCTCATGGAAACATCCACCAAAACACAAGTCTATTCTCTCTTCAGCATTTGGTGGCGATTGATCGTGAAAATTGCTAAAAATGAGAAAGTTATAACTTTTAAATGCAATAAATCAGTGACAAATGGAATCATCCCCCAAAAGCCTTTCAGATTCGCTTCTTGGGATTTGGTAGCTATCAGTTCATGATTTGATGAAAATTACTCCAAATGAGACAGTTCTTCCTGATCAATGTTAGTAATTAATGACACTTGGAATCATCCTCCCAAATCCTTTGATAATTAACTCCTGGTGATTGTGAATAAAATCGGCTTGTGAAAATTAGTAGGAAAGAGAAAATTCCTTCCTCACCCGACTTCTGATGAATTTCCCATGGAATCATCCACCGGAAAAACAATTGCATTCTCTCTTGGTGCGTTGGAACAGATCGGTTTGTGCAAATTACTCAAAGAACGAAAATCATTCTTTACAAGCACCTCGTGGTAAAGACTCCGGCAATCCAGATTCTCGCCTCCTGAGTTTGTAGAGATCGGTTCATGAAAATTACTAGAAAATCAAACATTTATTACTGATCACTGCATATAATTAGTACCTCATGGAATCATCCTCCAAGACCTTTTAGATACTCTGCTGGTCACTTGGTAGAGACGGGTAGTGTAAATTGCTAAAAATGAGACCTTCAATACGAATCAGATGTAGCCATTGATGTCTCATGCACGCTTCCTCGAAAAGCCATTCGGATTCTCTCCTGATCCTTTGGTAGAGATGGGTTCATGAAAATTACAAAAATTCAACAGTAATTACTGATCACTGCTAGTCATTAACTCCATCTGGCATGATCCTCCAAAATCCTTTCAGATTTGCTTCTGGTGATTTCTGGTGATAGGTCGAGTCTCGAAAATTCCGAAAAATAATCAATTCTGAACGGCTTCGTGGTAGTCATTCATTCCTCACATAATGAGCCTCCTTTGTACATTCCAATTCGCTCCTGTTGACTTGGAAGAAATCAGTTCCTGAAATATACTCAAAATGAGAAATTCATCTTGGATGTGCGCGACAGATAAATTGGAGAAGAAATCTTCCTGAAAGACCCGAGGTGTCACTTCTCGTCCTATGGTACAGAGCAGTTCGTGAAAATTACTCCAGATGAGAAAGACATGCCTAATCTGGTATCCTGATCTATTTCTCATGGAAACATCCACCAAAACACAAGTCTATTCTCTCTTCAGCATTTGGTGGCGATTGATGGTGAAAATTGCTAAAAATGAGAAAGTTATAACTGTTAAATGCAATAAATCAGTGACAAATGGAATCATCCCCCAAAAGCCTTTCAGATTCGCTTCTTGGGATTTGGTAGCTATCAGTTCATGATTTGATGAAAATTACTCCAAATGAGACAGTTCTTCCTGATCAATGTTAGTAATTCATGACACTTGGAATCATCCTCCCAAATCCTTTGATAATTAACTCCTGGGGATTGTGAATAAAATCGGCTTGTGAAAATTAGTAGGAAAGAGAAAATTCCTTCCTCACCCGTCTTCTGATGAATTTCCCATGGAATCATCCACCGGAAAAACAATTGCATTCTCTCTTGGTGCGTTGGAACAGATCGGTTTGTGCAAATTACTCAAAGAACGAAAATCATTCTTTACAAGCACCTCGTGGTAAAGACTCCGGCAATCCAGATTCTCGCCTCCTGAGTTTGTAGAGATCGGTTCATGAAAATTACTAAAAAATCAAACATTTATTACTGATCACTGCATATAATTAGTACCTCATGGAATCATCCTCCAAGACCTTTTAGATACTCTGCTGGTCACTTGGTAGAGACGGGTAGTGTAAATTGCTAAAAATGAGACCTTCAATACGAATCAGATGTAGCCATTGATGTCTCATGCACGCTTCCTCGAAAAGCCATTCGGATTCTCTCCTGATCCTTTGGTAGAGATGGGTTCATGAAAATTACAAAAATTCAACAGTAATTACTGATCACTGCTAGTCATTAACTCCATCTGGCATGATCCTCCAAAATCCTTTCAGATTTGCTTCTGGTGATTTCTGGTGATAGGTCGAGTCTCAAAAATTCCGAAAAATAATCAATTCTGAACGGCTTCGTGGTAGTCATTCATTCCTCACATAATGAGCCTCCTTTGTACATTCCAATTCGCTCCTGTTGACTTGGAAGAAATCAGTTCCTGAAATATACTCAAAATGAGAAATTCATCTTGGATGTGCGCGACAGATAAATTGGAGAAGAAATCTTCCTGAAAGACCCGAGGAGTCACTTCTCGTCCTATGGTACAGAGCAGTTCGTGAAAATTACTCCAGATGAGAAAGACATGCCTAATCTGGTATCCTGATCTATTTCTCATGGAAACATCCACCAAAACACAAGTCTATTCTCTCTTCAGCATTTGGTGGCGATTGATCGTGAAAATTGCTAAAAATGAGAAAGTTATAACTGTTAAATGCAATAAATCAGTGACAAATGGAATCATCCCCCAAAAGCCTTTCAGATTCGCTTCTTGGGATTTGGTAGCTATCAGTTCATGATTTGATGAAAATTACTCCAAATGAGACAGTTCTTCCTGATCAATGTTAGTAATTAATGACACTTGGAATCATCCTCCCAAATCCTTTGATAATTAACTCCTGGTGATTGTGAATAAAATCGGCTTGTGAAAATTAGTAGGAAAGAGAAAATTCCTTCCTCACCCGTCTTCTGATGAATTTCCCATGGAATCATCCACCGGAAAAACAATTGCATTCTCTCTTGGTGCGTTGGAACAGATCGGTTTGTGCAAATTACTCAAAGAACGAAAATCATTCTTTACAAGCACCTCGTGGTAAAGACTCCGGCAATCCAGATTCTCGCCTCCTGAGTTTGTAGAGATCGGTTCATGAAAATTACTAAAAAATCAAACATTTATTACTGATCACTGCATATAATTAGTACCTCATGGAATCATCCTCCAAGACCTTTTAGATACTCTGCTGGTCACTTGGTAGAGACGGGTAGTGTAAATTGCTAAAAATGAGACCTTCAATACGAATCAGATGTAGCCATTGATGTCTCATGCACGCTTCCTCGAAAAGCCATTCGGATTCTCTCCTGATCCTTTGGTAGAGATGGGTTCATGAAAATTACAAAAATTCAACAGTAATTACTGATCACTGCTAGTCATTAACTCCATCTGGCATGATCCTCCAAAATCCTTTCAGATTTGCTTCTGGTGATTTCTGGTGATAGGTCGAGTCTCGAAAATTCCGAAAAATAATCAATTCTGAACGGCTTCGTGGTAGTCATTCATTCCTCACATAATGAGCCTCCTTTGTAAATTCCAATTCGCTCCTGTTGACTTGGAAGAAATCAGTTCCTGAAATATACTCAAAATGAGAAATTCATCTTGGATGTGCGCGACAGATAAATTGGAGAAGAAATCTTCCTGAAAGACCCGAGGAGTCACTTCTCGTCCTATGGTACAGAGCAGTTCGTGAAAATTACTCCAGATGAGAAAGACATGCCTAATCTGGTATCCTGATCTATTTCTCATGGAAACATCCACCAAAACACAAGTCTATTCTCTCTTCAGCATTTGGTGGCGATTGATCGTGAAAATTGCTAAAAATGAGAAAGTTATAACTGTTAAATGCAATAAATCAGTGACAAATGGAATCATCCCCCAAAAGCCTTTCAGATTCGCTTCTTGGGATTTGGTAGCTATCAGTTCATGATTTGATGAAAATTACTCCAAATGAGACAGTTCTTCCTGATCAATGTTAGTAATTAATGACACTTGGAATCATCCTCCCAAATCCTTTGATAATTAACTCCTGGTGATTGTGAATAAAATCGGCTTGTGAAAATTAGTAGGAAAGAGAAAATTCCTTCCTCACCCGTCTTCTGATGAATTTCCCATGGAATCATCCACCGGAAAAACAATTGCATTCTCTCTTGGTGCGTTGGAACAGATCGGTTTGTGCAAATTACTCAAAGAACGAAAATCATTCTTTACAAGCACCTCGTGGTAAAGACTCCGGCAATCCAGATTCTCGCCTCCTGAGTTTGTAGAGATCGGTTCATGAAAATTACTAGAAAATCAAACATTTATTACTGATCACTGCATATAATTAGTACCTCATGGAATCATCCTCCAAGACCTTTTAGATACTCTGCTGGTCACTTGGTAGAGACGGGTAGTGTAAATTGCTAAAAATGAGACCTTCAATACGAATCAGATGTAGCCATTGATGTCTCATGCACGCTTCCTCGAAAAGCCATTCGGATTCTCTCCTGATCCTTTGGTAGAGATGGGTTCATGAAAATTACAAAAATTCAACAGTAATTACTGATCACTGCTAGTCATTAACTCCATCTGGCATGATCCTCCAAAATCCTTTCAGATTTGCTTCTGGTGATTTCTGGTGATAGGTCGAGTCTCGAAAATTCCGAAAAATAATCAATTCTGAACGGCTTCGTGGTAGTCATTCATTCCTCACATAATGAGCCTCCTTTGTACATTCCAATTCGCTCCTGTTGACTTGGAAGAAATCAGTTCCTGAAATATACTCAAAATGAGAAATTCATCTTGGATGTGCGCGACAGATAAATTGGAGAAGAAATCTTCCTGAAAGACCCGAGGAGTCACTTCTCGTCCTATGGTACAGAGCAGTTCGTGAAAATTACTCCAGATGAGAAAGACATGCCTAATCTGGTATCCTGATCTATTTCTCATGGAAACATCCACCAAAACACAAGTCTATTCTCTCTTCAGCATTTGGTGGCGATTGATCGTGAAAATTGCTAAAAATGAGAAAGTTATAACTGTTAAATGCAATAAATCAGTGACAAATGGAATCATCCCCCAAAAGCCTTTCAGATTCGCTTCTTGGGATTTGGTAGCTATCAGTTCATGATTTGATGAAAATTACTCCAAATGAGACAGTTCTTCCTGATCAATGTTAGTAATTAATGACACTTGGAATCATCCTCCCAAATCCTTTGATAATTAACTCCTGGTGATTGTGAATAAAATCGGCTTGTGAAAATTAGTAGGAAAGAGAAAATTCCTTCCTCACCCGTCTTCTGATGAATTTCCCATGGAATCATCCACCGGAAAAACAATTGCATTCTCTCTTGGTGCGTTGGAACAGATCGGTTTGTGCAAATTACTCAAAGAACGAAAATCATTCTTTACAAGCACCTCGTGGTAAAGACTCCGGCAATCCAGATTCTCGCCTCCTGAGTTTGTAGAGATCGGTTCATGAAAATTACTAAAAAATCAAACATTTATTACTGATCACTGCATATAATTAGTACCTCATGGAATCATCCTCCAAGACCTTTTAGATACTCTGCTGGTCACTTGGTAGAGACGGGTAGTGTAAATTGCTAAAAATGAGACCTTCAATACGAATCAGATGTAGCCATTGATGTCTCATGCACGCTTCCTCGAAAAGCCATTCGGATTCTCTCCTGATCCTTTGGTAGAGATGGGTTCATGAAAATTACAAAAATTCAACAGTAATTACTGATCACTGCTAGTCATTAACTCCATCTGGCATGATCCTCCAAAATCCTTTCAGATTTGCTTCTGGTGATTTCTGGTGATAGGTCGAGTCTCGAAAATTCCGAAAAATAATCAATTCTGAACGGCTTCGTGGTAGTCATTCATTCCTCACATAATGAGCCTCCTTTGTACATTCCAATTCGCTCCTGTTGACTTGGAAGAAATCAGTTCCTGAAATATACTCAAAATGAGAAATTCATCTTGGATGTGCGCGACAGATAAATTGGAGAAGAAATCTTCCTGAAAGACCCGAGGAGTCACTTCTCGTCCTATGGTACAGAGCAGTTCGTGAAAATTACTCCAGATGAGAAAGACATGCCTAATCTGGTATCCTGATCTATTTCTCATGGAAACATCCACCAAAACACAAGTCTATTCTCTCTTCAGCATTTGGTGGCGATTGATCGTGAAAATTGCTAAAAATGAGAAAGTTATAACTGTTAAATGCAATAAATCAGTGACAAATGGAATCATCCCCCAAAAGCCTTTCAGATTCGCTTCTTCGGATTTGGTAGCTATCAGTTCATGATTTGATGAAAATTACTCCAAATGAGACAGTTCTTCCTGATCAATGTTAGTAATTAATGACACTTGGAATCATCCTCCCAAATCCTTTGATAATTAACTCCTGGTGATTGTGAATAAAATCGGCTTGTGAAAATTAGTAGGAAAGAGAAAATTCCTTCCTCACCCGTCTTCTGATGAATTTCCCATGGAATCATCCACCGGAAAAACAATTGCATTCTCTCTTGGTGCGTTGGAACAGATCGGTTTGTGCAAATTACTCAAAGAACGAAAATCATTCTTTACAAGCACCTCGTGGTAAAGACTCCGGCAATCCAGATTCTCGCCTCCTGAGTTTGTAGAGATCGGTTCATGAAAATTACTAAAAAATCAAACATTTATTACTGATCACTGCATATAATTAGTACCTCATGGAATCATCCTCCAAGACCTTTTAGATACTCTGCTGGTCACTTGGTAGAGACGGGTAGTGTAAATTGCTAAAAATGAGACCTTCAATACGAATCAGATGTAGCCATTGATGTCTCATGCACGCTTCCTCGAAAAGCCATTCGGATTCTCTCCTGATCCTTTGGTAGAGATGGGTTCATGAAAATTACAAAAATTCAACAGTAATTACTGATCACTGCTAGTCATTAACTCCATCTGGCATGATCCTCCAAAATCCTTTCAGATTTGCTTCTGGTGATTTCTGGTGATAGGTCGAGTCTCGAAAATTCCGAAAAATAATCAATTCTGAACGGCTTCGTGGTAGTCATTCATTCCTCACATAATGAGCCTCCTTTGTACATTCCAATTCGCTCCTGTTGACTTGGAAGAAATCAGTTCCTGAAATATACTCAAAATGAGAAATTCATCTTGGATGTGCGCGACAGATAAATTGGAGAAGAAATCTTCCTGAAAGACCCGAGGAGTCACTTCTCGTCCTATGGTACAGAGCAGTTCGTGAAAATTACTCCAGATGAGAAAGACATGCCTAATCTGGTATCCTGATCTATTTCTCATGGAAACATCCACCAAAACACAAGTCTATTCTCTCTTCAGCATTTGGTGGCGATTGATCGTGAAAATTGCTAAAAATGAGAAAGTTATAACTGTTAAATGCAATAAATCAGTGACAAATGGAATCATCCCCCAAAAGCCTTTCAGATTCGCTTCTTGGGATTTGGTAGCTATCAGTTCATGATTTGATGAAAATTACTCCAAATGAGACAGTTCTTCCTGATCAATGTTAGTAATTCATGACACTTGGAATCATCCTCCCAAATCCTTTGATAATTAACTCCTGGGGATTGTGAATAAAATCGGCTTGTGAAAATTAGTAGGAAAGAGAAAATTCCTTCCTCACCCGTCTTCTGATGAATTTCCCATGGAATCATCCACCGGAAAAACAATTGCATTCTCTCTTGGTGCGTTGGAACAGATCGGTTTGTGCAAATTACTCAAAGAACGAAAATCATTCTTTACAAGCACCTCGTGGTAAAGACTCCGGCAATCCAGATTCTCGCCTCCTGAGTTTGTAGAGATCGGTTCATGAAAATTACTAAAAAATCAAACATTTATTACTGATCACTGCATATAATTAGTACCTCATGGAATCATCCTCCAAGACCTTTTAGAGACTCTGCTGGTCACTTGGTAGAGACGGGTAGTGTAAATTGCTAAAAATGAGCCCTTCAATACGAATCAGATGTAGCCATTGATGTCTCATGCACGCTTCCTCGAAAAGCCATTCGGATTCTCTCCTGATCCTTTGGTAGAGATGGGTTCATGAAAATTCCAAAAATTCAACTGTAATTACTGATCACTGCTAGTCATTAACTCCATCTGGCATGATCCTCCAAAATCCTTTCAGATTTGCTTCTGGTGGTTTCTGGTGATAGGTCGAGTCTTGAAAATTCCGAAAAATAATCAATTCTGAACGGCTTCGTGGTAGTCATTCATTCCTCACATAATGAGCCTCCTTTGTACATTCCAATTCAATCCTATTGACTTGGAAGAAATCAGTTCCTGAAATATACTCAAAATGAGAAATTCATCTTGGATGTGCGCGACAGATAAATTGGAGAAGAAATCTTCCTGAAAGACCCGAGGAGTCACTTCTCGTCCTATGGTACAGAGCAGTTCGTGAAAATTACTCCAGATGAGAAAGACATGCCTAATCTGGTATCCTGATCTATTTCCCATGGAAACATCCACCAAAACTCAAGTCTATTCTCTCTTCAGCATTTGGTGGCGATTGATCGTGAAAATTGCTAAAAATGAGAAAGTTATAACTGTTAAATGCAATAAATCAGTGACAAATGGAATCATCCCCCAAAAGCCTTTCAGATTCGCTTCTTGGGATTTGGTAGCTATCAGTTCATGATTTGATGAAAATTACTCCAAATGAGACAGTTCTTCCTGATCAATGTTAGTAATTAATGACACTTGGAATCATCCTCCCAAATCCTTTGATAATTAACTCCTGGTGATTGTGAATAAAATCGGCTTGTGAAAATTAGTAGGAAAGAGAAAATTCCTTCCTCACCCGTCTTCTGATGAATTTCCCATGGAATCATCCACCGGAAAAACAATTGCATTCTCTCTTGGTGCGTTGGAACAGATCGGTTTGTGCAAATTACTCAAAGAACGAAAATCATTCTTTACAAGCACCTCGTGGTAAAGACTCCGGCAATCCAGATTCTCGCCTCCTGAGTTTGTAGAGATCGGTTCATGAAAATTACTAAAAAATCAAACATTTATTACTGATCACTGCATATAATTAGTACCTCATGGAATCATCCTCCAAGACCTTTTAGATACTCTGCTGGTCACTTGGTAGAGACGGGTAGTGTAAATTGCTAAAAATGAGACCTTCAATACGAATCAGATGTAGCCATTGATGTCTCATGCACGCTTCCTCGAAAAGCCATTCGGATTCTCTCCTGATCCTTTGGTAGAGATGGGTTCATGAAAATTACAAAAATTCAACAGTAATTACTGATCACTGCTAGTCATTAACTCCATCTGGCATGATCCTCCAAAATCCTTTCAGATTTGCTTCTGGTGATTTCTGGTGATAGGTCGAGTCTCGAAAATTCCGAAAAATAATCAATTCTGAACGGCTTCGTGGTAGTCATTCATTCCTCACATAATGAGCCTCCTTTGTACATTCCAATTCGCTCCTGTTGACTTGGAAGAAATCAGTTCCTGAAATATACTCAAAATGAGAAATTCATCTTGGATGTGCGCGACAGATAAATTGGAGAAGAAATCTTCCTGAAAGACCCGAGGAGTCACTTCTCGTCCTATGGTACAGAGCAGTTCGTGAAAATTACTCCAGATGAGAAAGACATGCCTAATCTGGTATCCTGATCTATTTCCCATGGAAACATCCACCAAAACTCAAGTCTATTCTCTCTTCAGCATTTGGTGGCGATTGATCGTGAAAATTGCTAAAAATGAGAAAGTTATAACTGTTAAATGCAATAAATCAGTGACAAATGGAATCATCCCCCAAAAGCCTTTCAGATTCGCTTCTTGGGATTTGGTAGCTATCAGTTCATGATTTGATGAAAATTACTCCAAATGAGACAGTTCTTCCTGATCAATGTTAGTAATTAATGACACTTGGAATCATCCTCCCAAATCCTTTGATAATTAACTCCTGGTGATTGTGAATAAAATCGGCTTGTGAAAATTAGTAGGAAAGAGAAAATTCCTTCCTCACCCGTCTTCTGATGAATTTCCCATGGAATCATCCACCGGAAAAACAATTGCATTCTCTCTTGGTGCGTTGGAACAGATCGGTTTGTGCAAATTACTCAAAGAACGAAAATCATTCTTTACAAGCACCTCGTGGTAAAGACTCCGGCAATCCAGATTCTCGCCTCCTGAGTTTGTAGAGATCGGTTCATGAAAATTACTAAAAAATCAAACATTTATTACTGATCACTGCATATAATTAGTACCTCATGGAATCATCCTCCAAGACCTTTTAGATACTCTGCTGGTCACTTGGTAGAGACGGGTAGTGTAAATTGCTAAAAATGAGACCTTCAATACGAATCAGATGTAGCCATTGATGTCTCATGCACGCTTCCTCGAAAAGCCATTCGGATTCTCTCCTGATCCTTTGGTAGAGATGGGTTCATGAAAATTACAAAAATTCAACAGTAATTACTGATCACTGCTAGTCATTAACTCCATCTGGCATGATCCTCCAAAATCCTTTCAGATTTGCTTCTGGTGATTTCTGGTGATAGGTCGAGTCTCGAAAATTCCGAAAAATAATCAATTCTGAACGTCTTCGTGGTAGTCATTCATTCCTCACATAATGAGCCTCCTTTGTACATTCCAATTCGCTCCTGTTGACTTGGAAGAAATCAGTTCCTGAAATATACTCAAAATGAGAAATTCATCTTGGATGTGCGCGACAGATAAATTGGAGAAGAAATCTTCCTGAAAGACCCGAGGAGTCACTTCTCGTCCTATGGTACAGAGCAGTTCGTGAAAATTACTCCAGATGAGAAAGACATGCCTAATCTGGTATCCTGATCTATTTCTCATGGAAACATCCACCAAAACACAAGTCTATTCTCTCTTCAGCATTTGGTGGCGATTGATCGTGAAAATTGCTAAAAATGAGAAAGTTATAACTGTTAAATGCAATAAATCAGTGACAAATGGAATCATCCCCCAAAAGCCTTTCAGATTCGCTTCTTGGGATTTGGTAGCTATCAGTTCATGATTTGATGAAAATTACTCCAAATGAGACAGTTCTTCCTGATCAATGTTAGTAATTCATGACACTTGGAATCATCCTCCCAAATCCTTTGATAATTAACTCCTGGGGATTGTGAATAAAATCGGCTTGTGAAAATTAGTAGGAAAGAGAAAATTCCTTCCTCACCCGTCTTCTGATGAATTTCCCATGGAATCATCCACCGGAAAAACAATTGCATTCTCTCTTGGTGCGTTGGAACAGATCGGTTTGTGCAAATTACTCAAAGAACGAAAATCATTCTTTACAAGCACCTCGTGGTAAAGACTCCGGCAATCCAGATTCTCGCCTCCTGAGTTTGTAGAGATCGGTTCATGAAAATTACTAGAAAATCAAACATTTATTACTGATCACTGCATATAATTAGTACCTCATGGAATCATCCTCCAAGACCTTTTAGATACTCTGCTGGTCACTTGGTAGAGACGGGTAGTGTAAATTGCTAAAAATGAGACCTTCAATACGAATCAGATGTAGCCATTGATGTCTCATGCACGCTTCCTCGAAAAGCCATTCGGATTCTCTCCTGATCCTTTGGTAGAGATGGGTTCATGAAAATTACAAAAATTCAACAGTAATTACTGATCACTGCTAGTCATTAACTCCATCTGGCATGATCCTCCAAAATCCTTTCAGATTTGCTTCTGGTGATTTCTGGTGATAGGTCGAGTCTCGAAAATTCCGAAAAATAATCAATTCTGAACGGCTTCGTGGTAGTCATTCATTCCTCACATAATGAGCCTCCTTTGTACATTCCAATTCGCTCCTGTTGACTTGGAAGAAATCAGTTCCTGAAATATACTCAAAATGAGAAATTCATCTTGGATGTGCGCGACAGATAAATTGGAGAAGAAATCTTCCTGAAAGACCCGAGGAGTCACTTCTCGTCCTATGGTACAGAGCAGTTCGTGAAAATTACTCCAGATGAGAAAGACATGCCTAATCTGGTATCCTGATCTATTTCTCATGGAAACATCCACCAAAACACAAGTCTATTCTCTCTTCAGCATTTGGTGGCGATTGATCGTGAAAATTGCTAAAAATGAGAAAGTTATAACTGTTAAATGCAATAAATCAGTGACAAATGGAATCATCCCCCAAAAGCCTTTCAGATTCGCTTCTTGGGATTTGGTAGCTATCAGTTCATGATTTGATGAAAATTACTCCAAATGAGACAGTTCTTCCTGATCAATGTTAGTAATTCATGACACTTGGAATCATCCTCCCAAATCCTTTGATAATTAACTCCTGGGGATTGTGAATAAAATCGGCTTGTGAAAATTAGTAGGAAAGAGAAAATTCCTTCCTCACCCGTCTTCTGATGAATTTCCCATGGAATCATCCACCGGAAAAACAATTGCATTCTCTCTTGGTGCGTTGGAACAGATCGGTTTGTGCAAATTACTCAAAGAACGAAAATCATTCTTTACAAGCACCTCGTGGTAAAGACTCCGGCAATCCAGATTCTCGCCTCCTGAGTTTGTAGAGATCGGTTCATGAAAATTACTAAAAAATCAAACATTTATTACTGATCACTGCATATAATTAGTACCTCATGGAATCATCCTCCAAGACCTTTTAGATACTCTGCTGGTCACTTGGTAGAGACGGGTAGTGTAAATTGCTAAAAATGAGACCTTCAATACGAATCAGATGTAGCCATTGATGTCTCATGCACGCTTCCTCGAAAAGCCATTCGGATTCTCTCCTGATCCTTTGGTAGAGATGGGTTCATGAAAATTACAAAAATTCAACAGTAATTACTGATCACTGCTAGTCATTAACTCCATCTGGCATGATCCTCCAAAATCCTTTCAGATTTGCTTCTGGTGATTTCTGGTGATAGGTCGAGTCTCAAAAATTCCGAAAAATAATCAATTCTGAACGGCTTCGTGGTAGTCATTCATTCCTCACATAATGAGCCTCCTTTGTACATTCCAATTCGCTCCTGTTGACTTGGAAGAAATCAGTTCCTGAAATATACTCAAAATGAGAAATTCATCTTGGATGTGCGCGACAGATAAATTGGAGAAGAAATCTTCCTGAAAGACCCGAGGAGTCACTTCTCGTCCTATGGTACAGAGCAGTTCGTGAAAATTACTCCAGATGAGAAAGACATGCCTAATCTGGTATCCTGATCTATTTCTCATGGAAACATCCACCAAAACACAAGTCTATTCTCTCTTCAGCATTTGGTGGCGATTGATCGTGAAAATTGCTAAAAATGAGAAAGTTATAACTGTTAAATGCAATAAATCAGTGACAAATGGAATCATCCCCCAAAAGCCTTTCAGATTCGCTTCTTGGGATTTGGTAGCTATCAGTTCATGATTTGATGAAAATTACTCCAAATGAGACAGTTCTTCCTGATCAATGTTAGTAATTAATGACACTTGGAATCATCCTCCCAAATCCTTTGATAATTAACTCCTGGTGATTGTGAATAAAATCGGCTTGTGAAAATTAGTAGGAAAGAGAAAATTCCTTCCTCACCCGTCTTCTGATGAATTTCCCATGGAATCATCCACCGGAAAAACAATTGCATTCTCTCTTGGTGCGTTGGAACAGATCGGTTTGTGCAAATTACTCAAAGAACGAAAATCATTCTTTACAAGCACCTCGTGGTAAAGACTCCGGCAATCCAGATTCTCGCCTCCTGAGTTTGTAGAGATCGGTTCATGAAAATTACTAAAAAATCAAACATTTATTACTGATCACTGCATATAATTAGTACCTCATGGAATCATCCTCCAAGACCTTTTAGATACTCTGCTGGTCACTTGGTAGAGACGGGTAGTGTAAATTGCTAAAAATGAGACCTTCAATACGAATCAGATGTAGCCATTGATGTCTCATGCACGCTTCCTCGAAAAGCCATTCGGATTCTCTCCTGATCCTTTGGTAGAGATGGGTTCATGAAAATTACAAAAATTCAACAGTAATTACTGATCACTGCTAGTCATTAACTCCATCTGGCATGATCCTCCAAAATCCTTTCAGATTTGCTTCTGGTGATTTCTGGTGATAGGTCGAGTCTCGAAAATTCCGAAAAATAATCAATTCTGAACGGCTTCGTGGTAGTCATTCATTCCTCACATAATGAGCCTCCTTTGTACATTCCAATTCGCTCCTGTTGACTTGGAAGAAATCAGTTCCTGAAATATACTCAAAATGAGAAATTCATCTTGGATGTGCGCGACAGATAAATTGGAGAAGAAATCTTCCTGAAAGACCCGAGGAGTCACTTCTCGTCCTATGGTACAGAGCAGTTCGTGAAAATTACTCCAGATGAGAAAGACATGCCTAATCTGGTATCCTGATCTATTTCTCATGGAAACATCCACCAAAACACAAGTCTATTCTCTCTTCAGCATTTGGTGGCGATTGATGGTGAAAATTGCTAAAAATGAGAAAGTTATAACTGTTAAATGCAATAAATCAGTGACAAATGGAATCATCCCCCAAAAGCCTTTCAGATTCGCTTCTTGGGATTTGGTAGCTATCAGTTCATGATTTGATGAAAATTACTCCAAATGAGACAGTTCTTCCTGATCAATGTTAGTAATTAATGACACTTGGAATCATCCTCCCAAATCCTTTGATAATTAACTCCTGGTGATTGTGAATAAAATCGGCTTGTGAAAATTAGTAGGAAAGAGAAAATTCCTTCCTCACCCGTCTTCTGATGAATTTCCCATGGAATCATCCACCGGAAAAACAATTGCATTCTCTCTTGGTGCGTTGGAACAGATCGGTTTGTGCAAATTACTCAAAGAACGAAAATCATTCTTTACAAGCACCTCGTGGTAAAGACTCCGGCAATCCAGATTCTCGCCTCCTGAGTTTGTAGAGATCGGTTCATGAAAATTACTAAAAAATCAAACATTTATTAATGATCACTGCATATAATTAGTACCTCATGGAATCATCCTCCAAGACCTTTTAGATACTCTGCTGGTCACTTGGTAGAGACGGGTAGTGTAAATTGCTAAAAATGAGACCTTCAATACGAATCAGATGTAGCCATTGATGTCTCATGCACGCTTCCTCGAAAAGCCATTCGGATTCTCTCCTGATCCTTTGGTAGAGATGGGTTCATGAAAATTACAAAAATTCAACAGTAATTACTGATCACTGCTAGTCATTAACTCCATCTGGCATGATCCTCCAAAATCCTTTCAGATTTGCTTCTGGTGATTTCTGGTGATAGGTCGAGTCTCGAAAATTCCAAAAAATAATCAATTCTGAACGGCTTCGTGGTAGTCATTCATTCCTCACATAATGAGCCTCCTTTGTACATTCCAATTCGCTCCTGTTGACTTGGAAGAAATCAGTTCCTGAAATATACTCAAAATGAGAAATTCATCTTGGATGTGCGCGACAGATAAATTGGAGAAGAAATCTTCCTGAAAGACCCGAGGAGTCACTTCTCGTCCTATGGTACAGAGCAGTTCGTGAAAATTACTCCAGATGAGAAAGACATGCCTAATCTGGTATCCTGATCTATTTCTCATGGAAACATCCACCAAAACACAAGTCTATTCTCTCTTCAGCATTTGGTGGCGATTGATCGTGAAAATTGCTAAAAATGAGAAAGTTATAACTGTTAAATGCAATAAATCAGTGACAAATGGAATCATCCCCCAAAAGCCTTTCAGATTCGCTTCTTGGGATTTGGTAGCTATCAGTTCATGATTTGATGAAAATTACTCCAAATGAGACAGTTCTTCCTGATCAATGTTAGTAATTAATGACACTTGGAATCATCCTCCCAAATCCTTTGATAATTAACTCCTGGTGATTGTGAATAAAATCGGCTTGTGAAAATTAGTAGGAAAGAGAAAATTCCTTCCTCACCCGTCTTCTGATGAATTTCCCATGGAATCATACACCGGAAAAACAATTGCATTCTCTCTTGGTGCGTTGGAACAGATCGGTTTGTGCAAATTACTCAAAGAACGAAAATCATTCTTTACAAGCACCTCGTGGTAAAGACTCCGGCAATCCAGATTCTCGCCTCCTGAGTTTGTAGAGATCGGTTCATGAAAATTACTAAAAAATCAAACATTTATTACTGATCACTGCATATAATTAGTACCTCATGGAATCATCCTCCAAGACCTTTTAGATACTCTGCTGGTCACTTGGTAGAGACGGGTAGTGTAAATTGCTAAAAATGAGACCTTCAATACGAATCAGATGTAGCCATTGATGTCTCATGCACGCTTCCTCGAAAAGCCATTCGGATTCTCTCCTGATCCTTTGGTAGAGATGGGTTCATGAAAATTACAAAAATTCAACAGTAATTACTGATCACTGCTAGTCATTAACTCCATCTGGCATGATCCTCCAAAATCCTTTCAGATTTGCTTCTGGTGATTTCTGGTGATAGGTCGAGTCTCGAAAATTCCGAAAAATAATCAATTCTGAACGGCTTCGTGGTAGTCATTCATTCCTCACATAATGAGCCTCCTTTGTACATTCCAATTCGCTCCTGTTGACTTGGAAGAAATCAGTTCCTGAAATATACTCAAAATGAGAAATTCATCTTGGATGTGCGCGACAGATAAATTGGAGAAGAAATCTTCCTGAAAGACCCGAGGAGTCACTTCTCGTCCTATGGTACAGAGCAGTTCGTGAAAATTACTCCAGATGAGAAAGACATGCCTAATCTGGTATCCTGATCTATTTCTCATGGAAACATCCACCAAAACACAAGTCTATTCTCTCTTCAGCATTTGGTGGCGATTGATCGTGAAAATTGCTAAAAATGAGAAAGTTATAACTGTTAAATGCAATAAATCAGTGACAAATGGAATCATCCCCCAAAAGCCTTTCAGATTCGCTTCTTGGGATTTGGTAGCTATCAGTTCATGATTTGATGAAAATTACTCCAAATGAGACAGTTCTTCCTGATCAATGTTAGTAATTAATGACACTTGGAATCATCCTCCCAAATCCTTTGATAATTAACTCCTGGTGATTGTGAATAAAATCGGCTTGTGAAAATTAGTAGGAAAGAGAAAATTCCTTCCTCACCCGTCTTCTGATGAATTTCCCATGGAATCATCCACCGGAAAAACAATTGCATTCTCTCTTGGTGCGTTGGAACAGATCGGTTTGTGCAAATTACTCAAAGAACGAAAATCATTCTTTACAAGCACCTCGTGGTAAAGACTCCGGCAATCCAGATTCTCGCCTCCTGAGTTTGTAGAGATCGGTTCATGAAAATTACTAAAAAATCAAACATTTATTACTGATCACTGCATATAATTAGTACCTCATGGAATCATCCTCCAAGACCTTTTAGATACTCTGCTGGTCACTTGGTAGAGACGGGTAGTGTAAATTGCTAAAAATGAGACCTTCAATACGAATCAGATGTAGCCATTGATGTCTCATGCACGCTTCCTCGAAAAGCCATTCGGATTCTCTCCTGATCCTTTGGTAGAGATGGGTTCATGAAAATTCCAAAAATTCAACAGTAATTACTGATCACTGCTAGTCATTAACTCCATCTGGCATGATCCTCCAAAATCCTTTCAGATTTGCTTCTGGTGATTTCTGGTGATAGGTCGAGTCTCGAAAATTCCGAAAAATAATCAATTCTGAACGGCTTCGTGGTAGTCATTCATTCCTCACATAATGAGCCTCCTTTGTACATTCCAATTCGCTCCTGTTGACTTGGAAGAAATCAGTTCCTGAAATATACTCAAAATGAGAAATTCATCTTGGATGTGCGCGACAGATAAATTGGAGAAGAAATCTTCCTGAAAGACCCGAGGAGTCACTTCTCGTCCTATGGTACAGAGCAGTTCGTGAAAATTACTCCAGATGAGAAAGACATGCCTAATCTGGTATCCTGATCTATTTCTCATGGAAACATCCACCAAAACACAAGTCTATTCTCTCTTCAGCATTTGGTGGCGATTGATCGTGAAAATTGCTAAAAATGAGAAAGTTATAACTTTTAAATGCAATAAATCAGTGACAAATGGAATCATCCCCCAAAAGCCTTTCAGATTCGCTTCTTCGGATTTGGTAGCTATCAGTTCATGATTTGATGAAAATTACTCCAAATGAGACAGTTCTTCCTGATCAATGTTAGTAATTAATGACACTTGGAATCATCCTCCCAAATCCTTTGATAATTAACTCCTGGGGATTGTGAATAAAATCGGCTTGTGAAAATTAGTAGGAAAGAGAAAATTCCTTCCTCACCCGTCTTCTGATGAATTTCCCATGGAATCATCCACCGGAAAAACAATTGCATTCTCTCTTGGTGCGTTGGAACAGATCGGTTTGTGCAAATTACTCAAAGAACGAAAATCATTCTTTACAAGCACCTCGTGGTAAAGACTCCGGCAATCCAGATTCTCGCCTCCTGAGTTTGTAGAGATCGGTTCATGAAAATTACTAAAAAATCAAACATTTATTACTGATCACTGCATATAATTAGTACCTCATGGAATCATCCTCCAAGACCTTTTAGATACTCTGCTGGTCACTTGGTAGAGACGGGTAGTGTAAATTGCTAAAAATGAGACCTTCAATACGAATCAGATGTAGCCATTGATGTCTCATGCACGCTTCCTCGAAAAGCCATTCGGATTCTCTCCTGATCCTTTGGTAGAGATGGGTTCATGAAAATTACAAAAATTCAACAGTAATTACTGATCACTGCTAGTCATTAACTCCATCTGGCATGATCCTCCAAAATCCTTTCAGATTTGCTTCTGGTGATTTCTGGTGATAGGTCGAGTCTCGAAAATTCCGAAAAATAATCAATTCTGAACGGCTTCGTGGTAGTCATTCATTCCTCACATAATGAGCCTCCTTTGTACATTCCAATTCGCTCCTGTTGACTTGGAAGAAATCAGTTCCTGAAATATACTCAAAATGAGAAATTCATCTTGGATGTGCGCGACAGATAAATTGGAGAAGAAATCTTCCTGAAAGACCCGAGGAGTCACTTCTCGTCCTATGGTACAGAGCAGTTCGTGAAAATTACTCCAGATGAGAAAGACATGCCTAATCTGGTATCCTGATCTATTTCTCATGGAAACATCCACCAAAACACAAGTCTATTCTCTCTTCAGCATTTGGTGGCGATTGATCGTGAAAATTGCTAAAAATGAGAAAGTTATAACTGTTAAATGCAATAAATCAGTGACAAATGGAATCATCCCCCAAAAGCCTTTCAGATTCGCTTCTTGGGATTTGGTAGCTATCAGTTCATGATTTGATGAAAATTACTCCAAATGAGACAGTTCTTCCTGATCAATGTTAGTAATTAATGACACTTGGAATCATCCTCCCAAATCCTTTGATAATTAACTCCTGGTGATTGTGAATAAAATCGGCTTGTGAAAATTAGTAGGAAAGAGAAAATTCCTTCCTCACCCGTCTTCTGATGAATTTCCCATGGAATCATCCACCGGAAAAACAATTGCATTCTCTCTTGGTGCGTTGGAACAGATCGGTTTGTGCAAATTACTCAAAGAACGAAAATCATTCTTTACAAGCACCTCGTGGTAAAGACTCCGGCAATCCAGATTCTCGCCTCCTGAGTTTGTAGAGATCGGTTCATGAAAATTACTAAAAAATCAAACATTTATTAATGATCACTGCATATAATTAGTACCTCATGGAATCATCCTCCAAGACCTTTTAGATACTCTGCTGGTCACTTGGTAGAGACGGGTAGTGTAAATTGCTAAAAATGAGACCTTCAATACGAATCAGATGTAGCCATTGATGTCTCATGCACGCTTCCTCGAAAAGCCATTCGGATTCTCTCCTGATCCTTTGGTAGAGATGGGTTCATGAAAATTACAAAAATTCAACAGTAATTACTGATCACTGCTAGTCATTAACTCCATCTGGCATTATCCTCCAAAATCCTTTCAGATTTGCTTCTGGTGATTTCTGGTGATAGGTCGAGTCTCGAAAATTCCGAAAAATAATCAATTCTGAACGTCTTCGTGGTAGTCATTCATTCCTCACATAATGAGCCTCCTTTGTACATTCCAATTCGCTCCTGTTGACTTGGAAGAAATCAGTTCCTGAAATATACTCAAAATGAGAAATTCATCTTGGATGTGCGCGACAGATAAATTGGAGAAGAAATCTTCCTGAAAGACCCGAGGAGTCACTTCTCGTCCTATGGTACAGAGCAGTTCGTGAAAATTACTCCAGATGAGAAAGACATGCCTAATCTGGTATCCTGATCTATTTCTCATGGAAACATCCACCAAAACACAAGTCTATTCTCTCTTCAGCATTTGGTGGCGATTGATCGTGAAAATTGCTAAAAATGAGAAAGTTATAACTGTTAAATGCAATAAATCAGTGACAAATGGAATCATCCCCCAAAAGCCTTTCAGATTCGCTTCTTGGGATTTGGTAGCTATCAGTTCATGATTTGATGAAAATTACTCCAAATGAGACAGTTCTTCCTGATCAATGTTAGTAATTAATGACACTTGGAATCATCCTCCCAAATCCTTTGATAATTAACTCCTGGTGATTGTGAATAAAATCGGCTTGTGAAAATTAGTAGGAAAGAGAAAATTCCTTCCTCACCCGACTTCTGATGAATTTCCCATGGAATCATCCACCGGAAAAACAATTGCATTCTCTCTTGGTGCGTTGGAACAGATCGGTTTGTGCAAATTACTCAAAGAACGAAAATCATTCTTTACAAGCACCTCGTGGTAAAGACTCCGGCAATCCAGATTCTCGCCTCCTGAGTTTGTAGAGATCGGTTCATGAAAATTACTAGAAAATCAAACATTTATTACTGATCACTGCATATAATTAGTACCTCATGGAATCATCCTCCAAGACCTTTTAGATACTCTGCTGGTCACTTGGTAGAGACGGGTAGTGTAAATTGCTAAAAATGAGACCTTCAATACGAATCAGATGTAGCCATTGATGTCTCATGCACGCTTCCTCGAAAAGCCATTCGGATTCTCTCCTGATCCTTTGGTAGAGATGGGTTCATGAAAATTACAAAAATTCAACAGTAATTACTGATCACTGCTAGTCATTAACTCCATCTGGCATGATCCTCCAAAATCCTTTCAGATTTGCTTCTGGTGATTTCTGGTGATAGGTCGAGTCTCGAAAATTCCGAAAAATAATCAATTCTGAACGGCTTCGTGGTAGTCATTCATTCCTCACATAATGAGCCTCCTTTGTACATTCCAATTCGCTCCTGTTGACTTGGAAGAAATCAGTTCCTGAAATATACTCAAAATGAGAAATTCATCTTGGATGTGCGCGACAGATAAATTGGAGAAGAAATCTTCCTGAAAGACCCGAGGAGTCACTTCTCGTCCTATGGTACAGAGCAGTTCGTGAAAATTACTCCAGATGAGAAAGACATGCCTAATCTGGTATCCTGATCTATTTCTCATGGAAACATCCACCAAAACACAAGTCTATTCTCTCTTCAGCATTTGGTGGCGATTGATCGTGAAAATTGCTAAAAATGAGAAAGTTATAACTGTTAAATGCAATAAATCAGTGACAAATGGAATCATCCCCCAAAAGCCTTTCAGATTCGCTTCTTGGGATTTGGTAGCTATCAGTTCATGATTTGATGAAAATTACTCCAAATGAGACAGTTCTTCCTGATCAATGTTAGTAATTAATGACACTTGGAATCATCCTCCCAAATCCTTTGATAATTAACTCCTGGTGATTGTGAATAAAATCGGCTTGTGAAAATTAGTAGGAAAGAGAAAATTCCTTCCTCACCCGTCTTCTGATGAATTTCCCATGGAATCATCCACCGGAAAAACAATTGCATTCTCTCTTGGTGCGTTGGAACAGATCGGTTTGTGCAAATTACTCAAAGAACGAAAATCATTCTTTACAAGCACCTCGTGGTAAAGACTCCGGCAATCCAGATTCTCGCCTCCTGAGTTTGTAGAGATCGGTTCATGAAAATTACTAAAAAATCAAACATTTATTACTGATCACTGCATATAATTAGTACCTCATGGAATCATCCTCCAAGACCTTTTAGATACTCTGCTGGTCACTTGGTAGAGACGGGTAGTGTAAATTGCTAAAAATGAGACCTTCAATACGAATCAGATGTAGCCATTGATGTCTCATGCACGCTTCCTCGAAAAGCCATTCGGATTCTCTCCTGATCCTTTGGTAGAGATGGGTTCATGAAAATTACAAAAATTCAACAGTAATTACTGATCACTGCTAGTCATTAACTCCATCTGGCATGATCCTCCAAAATCCTTTCAGATTTGCTTCTGGTGATTTCTGGTGATAGGTCGAGTCTCGAAAATTCCAAAAAATAATCAATTCTGAACGGCTTCGTGGTAGTCATTCATTCCTCACATAATGAGCCTCCTTTGTACATTCCAATTCGCTCCTGTTGACTTGGAAGAAATCAGTTCCTGAAATATACTCAAAATGAGAAATTCATCTTGGATGTGCGCGACAGATAAATTGGAGAAGAAATCTTCCTGAAAGACCCGAGGAGTCACTTCTCGTCCTATGGTACAGAGCAGTTCGTGAAAATTACTCCAGATGAGAAAGACATGCCTAATCTGGTATCCTGATCTATTTCTCATGGAAACATCCACCAAAACACAAGTCTATTCTCTCTTCAGCATTTGGTGGCGATTGATCGTGAAAATTGCTAAAAATGAGAAAGTTATAACTGTTAAATGCAATAAATCAGTGACAAATGGAATCATCCCCCAAAAGCCTTTCAGATTCGCTTCTTGGGATTTGGTAGCTATCAGTTCATGATTTGATGAAAATTACTCCAAATGAGACAGTTCTTCCTGATCAATGTTAGTAATTAATGACACTTGGAATCATCCTCCCAAATCCTTTGATAATTAACTCCTGGTGATTGTGAATAAAATCGGCTTGTGAAAATTAGTAGGAAAGAGAAAATTCCTTCCTCACCCGTCTTCTGATGAATTTCCCATGGAATCATCCACCGGAAAAACAATTGCATTCTCTCTTGGTGCGTTGGAACAGATCGGTTTGTGCAAATTACTCAAAGAACGAAAATCATTCTTTACAAGCACCTCGTGGTAAAGACTCCGGCAATCCAGATTCTCGCCTCCTGAGTTTGTAGAGATCGGTTCATGAAAATTACTAAAAAATCAAACATTTATTACTGATCACTGCATATAATTAGTACCTCATGGAATCATCCTCCAAGACCTTTTAGATACTCTGCTGGTCACTTGGTAGAGACGGGTAGTGTAAATTGCTAAAAATGAGACCTTCAATACGAATCAGATGTAGCCATTGATGTCTCATGCACGCTTCCTCGAAAAGCCATTCGGATTCTCTCCTGATCCTTTGGTAGAGATGGGTTCATGAAAATTCCAAAAATTCAACAGTAATTACTGATCACTGCTAGTCATTAACTCCATCTGGCATGATCCTCCAAAATCCTTTCAGATTTGCTTCTGGTGATTTCTGGTGATAGGTCGAGTCTCGAAAATTCCGAAAAATAATCAATTCTGAACGGCTTCGTGGTAGTCATTCATTCCTCACATAATGAGCCTCCTTTGTACATTCCAATTCGCTCCTGTTGACTTGGAAGAAATCAGTTCCTGAAATATACTCAAAATGAGAAATTCATCTTGGATGTGCGCGACAGATAAATTGGAGAAGAAATCTTCCTGAAAGACCCGAGGAGTCACTTCTCGTCCTATGGTACAGAGCAGTTCGTGAAAATTACTCCAGATGAGAAAGACATGCCTAATCTGGTATCCTGATCTATTTCTCATGGAAACATCCACCAAAACACAAGTCTATTCTCTCTTCAGCATTTGGTGGCGATTGATCGTGAAAATTGCTAAAAATGAGAAAGTTATAACTGTTAAATGCAATAAATCAGTGACAAATGGAATCATCCCCCAAAAGCCTTTCAGATTCGCTTCTTGGGATTTGGTAGCTATCAGTTCATGATTTGATGAAAATTACTCCAAATGAGACAGTTCTTCCTGATCAATGTTAGTAATTAATGACACTTGGAATCATCCTCCCAAATCCTTTGATAATTAACTCCTGGTGATTGTGAATAAAATCGGCTTGTGAAAATTAGTAGGAAAGAGAAAATTCCTTCCTCACCCGACTTCTGATGAATTTCCCATGGAATCATCCACCGGAAAAACAATTGCATTCTCTCTTGGTGCGTTGGAACAGATCGGTTTGTGCAAATTACTCAAAGAACGAAAATCATCCTTTACAAGCACCTCGTGGTAAAGACTCCGGCAATCCAGATTCTCGCCTCCTGAGTTTGTAGAGATCGGTTCATGAAAATTACTAGAAAATCAAACATTTATTACTGATCACTGCATATAATTAGTACCTCATGGAATCATCCTCCAAGACCTTTTAGATACTCTGCTGGTCACTTGGTAGAGACGGGTAGTGTAAATTGCTAAAAATGAGACCTTCAATACGAATCAGATATAGCCATTGATGTCTCATGCACGCTTCCTCGAAAAGCCATTCGGATTCTCTCCTGATCCTTTGGTAGAGATGGGTTCATGAAAATTACAAAAATTCAACAGTAATTACTGATCACTGCTAGTCATTAACTCCATCTGGCATGATCCTCCAAAATCCTTTCAGATTTGCTTCTGGTGATTTCTGGTGATAGGTCGAGTCTCGAAAATTCCGAAAAATAATCAATTCTGAACGGCTTCGTGGTAGTCATTCATTCCTCACATAATGAGCCTCCTTTGTACATTCCAATTCGCTCCTGTTGACTTGGAAGAAATCAGTTCCTGAAATATACTCAAAATGAGAAATTCATCTTGGATGTGCGCGACAGATAAATTGGAGAAGAAATCTTCCTGAAAGACCCGAGGAGTCACTTCTCGTCCTATGGTACAGAGCAGTTCGTGAAAATTACTCCAGATGAGAAAGACATGCCTAATCTGGTATCCTGATCTATTTCTCATGGAAACATCCACCAAAACACAAGTCTATTCTCTCTTCAGCATTTGGTGGCGATTGATCGTGAAAATTGCTAAAAATGAGAAAGTTATAACTGTTAAATGCAATAAATCAGTGACAAATGGAATCATCCCCCAAAAGCCTTTCAGATTCGCTTCTTGGGATTTGGTAGCTATCAGTTCATGATTTGATGAAAATTACTCCAAATGAGACAGTTCTTCCTGATCAATGTTAGTAATTCATGACACTTGGAATCATCCTCCCAAATCCTTTGATAATTAACTCCTGGGGATTGTGAATAAAATCGGCTTGTGAAAATTAGTAGGAAAGAGAAAATTCCTTCCTCACCCGTCTTCTGATGAATTTCCCATGGAATCATCCACCGGAAAAACAATTGCATTCTCTCTTGGTGCGTTGGAACAGATCGGTTTGTGCAAATTACTCAAAGAACGAAAATCATTCTTTACAAGCACCTCGTGGTAAAGACTCCGGCAATCCAGATTCTCGCCTCCTGAGTTTGTAGAGATCGGTTCATGAAAATTACTAAAAAATCAAACATTTATTACTGATCACTGCATATAATTAGTACCTCATGGAATCATCCTCCAAGACCTTTTAGATACTCTGCTGGTCACTTGGTAGAGACGGGTAGTGTAAATTGCTAAAAATGAGACCTTCAATACGAATCAGATGTAGCCATTGATGTCTCATGCACGCTTCCTCGAAAAGCCATTCGGATTCTCTCCTGATCCTTTGGTAGAGATGGGTTCATGAAAATTACAAAAATTCAACAGTAATTACTGATCACTGCTAGTCATTAACTCCATCTGGCATGATCCTCCAAAATCCTTTCAGATTTGCTTCTGGTGATTTCTGGTGATAGGTCGAGTCTCGAAAATTCCGAAAAATAATCAATTCTGAACGGCTTCGTGGTAGTCATTCATTCCTCACATAATGAGCCTCCTTTGTACATTCCAATTCGCTCCTGTTGACTTGGAAGAAATCAGTTCCTGAAATATACTCAAAATGAGAAATTCATCTTGGATGTGCGCGACAGATAAATTGGAGAAGAAATCTTCCTGAAAGACCCGAGGAGTCACTTCTCGTCCTATGGTACAGAGCAGTTTGTGAAAATTACTCCAGATGAGAAAGACATGCCTAATCTGGTATCCTGATCTATTTCTCATGGAAACATCCACCAAAACACAAGTCTATTCTCTCTTCAGCATTTGGTGGCGATTGATCGTGAAAATTGCTAAAAATGAGAAAGTTATAACTGTTAAATGCAATAAATCAGTGACAAATGGAATCATCCCCCAAAAGCCTTTCAGATTCGCTTCTTGGGATTTGGTAGCTATCAGTTCATGATTTGATGAAAATTACTCCAAATGAGACAGTTCTTCCTGATCAATGTTAGTAATTAATGACACTTGGAATCATCCTCCCAAATCCTTTGATAATTAACTCCTGGTGATTGTGAATAAAATCGGCTTGTGAAAATTAGTAGGAAAGAGAAAATTCCTTCCTCACCCGTCTTCTGATGAATTTCCCATGGAATCATCCACCGGAAAAACAATTGCATTCTCTCTTGGTGCGTTGGAACAGATCGGTTTGTGCAAATTACTCAAAGAACGAAAATCATTCTTTACAAGCACCTCGTGGTAAAGACTCCGGCAATCCAGATTCTCGCCTCCTGAGTTTGTAGAGATTGGTTCATGAAAATTACTAAAAAATCAAACATTTATTACTGATCACTGCATATAATTAGTACCTCATGGAATCATCCTCCAAGACCTTTTAGAGACTCTGCTGGTCACTTGGTAGAGACGGGTAGTGTAAATTGCTAAAAATGAGCCCTTCAATACGAATCAGATGTAGCCATTGATGTCTCATGCACGCTTCCTCGAAAAGCCATTCGGATTCTCTCCTGATCCTTTGGTAGAGATGGGTTCATGAAAATTCCAAAAATTCAACTGTAATTACTGATCACTGCTAGTCATTAACTCCATCTGGCATGATCCTCCAAAATCCTTTCAGATTTGCTTCCGGTGGTTTCTGGTGATAGGTCGAGTCTTGAAAATTCCGAAAAATAATCAATTCTGAACGGCTTCGTGGTAGTCATTCATTCCTCACATAATGAGCCTCCTTTGTACATTCCAATTCAATCCTATTGACTTGGAAGAAATCAGTTCCTGAAATATACTCAAAATGAGAAATTCATCTTGGATGTGCGCGACAGATAAATTGGAGAAGAAATCTTCCTGAAAGACCCGAGGAGTCACTTCTCGTCCTATGGTACAGAGCAGTTCGTGAAAATTACTCCAGATGAGAAAGACATGCCTAATCTGGTATCCTGATCTATTTCCCATGGAAACATCCACCAAAACTCAAGTCTATTCTCTCTTCAGCATTTGGTGGCGATTGATCGTGAAAATTGCTAAAAATGAGAAAGTTATAACTGTTAAATGCAATAAATCAGTGACAAATGGAATCATCCCCCAAAAGCCTTTCAGATTCGCTTCTTGGGATTTGGTAGCTATCAGTTCATGATTTGATGAAAATTACTCCAAATGAGACATTCTTCCTGATCAATGTTAGTAATTAATGACACTTGGAATCATCCTCCCAAATCCTTTGATAATTAACTCCTGGTGATTGTGAATAAAATCGGCTTGTGAAAATTAGTAGGAAAGAGAAAATTCCTTCCTCACCCGTCTTCTGATGAATTTCCCATGGAATCATCCACCGGAAAAACAATTGCATTCTCTCTTGGTGCGTTGGAACAGATCGGTTTGTGCAAATTACTCAAAGAACGAAAATCATTCTTTACAAGCACCTCGTGGTAAAGACTCCGGCAATCCAGATTCTCGCCTCCTGAGTTTGTAGAGATCGGTTCATGAAAATTACTAGAAAATCAAACATTTATTACTGATCACTGCATATAATTAGTACCTCATGGAATCATCCTCCAAGACCTTTTAGATACTCTGCTGGTCACTTGGTAGAGACGGGTAGTGTAAATTGCTAAAAATGAGACCTTCAATACGAATCAGATGTAGCCATTGATGTCTCATGCACGCTTCCTCGAAAAGCCATTCGGATTCTCTCCTGATCCTTTGGTAGAGATGGGTTCATGAAAATTACAAAAATTCAACAGTAATTACTGATCACTGCTAGTCATTAACTCCATCTGGCATGATCCTCCAAAATCCTTTCAGATTTGCTTCTGGTGATTTCTGGTGATAGGTCGAGTCTCGAAAATTCCGAAAAATAATCAATTCTGAACGGCTTCGTGGTAGTCATTCATTCCTCACATAATGAGCCTCCTTTGTACATTCCAATTCGCTCCTGTTGACTTGGAAGAAATCAGTTCCTGAAATATACTCTAAATGAGAAATTCATCTTGGATGTGCGCGACAGATAAATTGGAGAAGAAATCTTCCTGAAAGACCCGAGGAGTCACTTCTCGTCCTATGGTACAGAGCAGTTCGTGAAAATTACTCCAGATGAGAAAGACATGCCTAATCTGGTATCCTGATCTATTTCTCATGGAAACATCCACCAAAACACAAGTCTATTCTCTCTTCAGCATTTGGTGGCGATTGATCGTGAAAATTGCTAAAAATGAGAAAGTTATAACTGTTAAATGCAATAAATCAGTGACAAATGGAATCATCCCCCAAAAGCCTTTCAGATTCGCTTCTTGGGATTTGGTAGCTATCAGTTCATGATTTGATGAAAATTACTCCAAATGAGACAGTTCTTCCTGATCAATGTTAGTAATTAATGACACTTGGAATCATCCTCCCAAATCCTTTGATAATTAACTCCTGGGGATTGTGAATAAAATCGGCTTGTGAAAATTAGTAGGAAAGAGAAAATTCCTTCCTCACCCGTCTTCTGATGAATTTCCCATGGAATCATCCACCGGAAAAACAATTGCATTCTCTCTTGGTGCGTTGGAACAGATCGGTTTGTGCAAATTACTCAAAGAACGAAAATCATTCTTTACAAGCACCTCGTGGTAAAGACACAGGCAATCCAGATTCTCGCCTCCTGAGTTTGTAGAGATCGGTTCATGAAAATTACTAAAAAATCAAACATTTATTACTGATCACTGCATATAATTAGTACCTCATGGAATCATCCTCCAAGACCTTTTAGATACTCTGCTGGTCACTTGGTAGAGACGGGTAGTGTAAATTGCTAAAAATGAGACCTTCAATACGAATCAGATGTAGCCATTGATGTCTCATGCACGCTTCCTCGAAAAGCCATTCGGATTCTCTCCTGATCCTTTGGTAGAGATGGGTTCATGAAAATTACAAAAATTCAACAGTAATTACTGATCACTGCTAGTCATTAACTCCATCTGGCATGATCCTCCAAAATCCTTTCAGATTTGCTTCTGGTGATTTCTGGTGATAGGTCGAGTCTCGAAAATTCCGAAAAATAATCAATTCTGAACGGCTTCGTGGTAGTCATTCATTCCTCACATAATGAGCCTCCTTTGTACATTCCAATTCGCTCCTGTTGACTTGGAAGAAATCAGTTCCTGAAATATACTCAAAATGAGAAATTCATCTTGGATGTGCGCGACAGATAAATTGGAGAAGAAATCTTCCTGAAAGACCCGAGGAGTCACTTCTCGTCCTATGGTACAGAGCAGTTCGTGAAAATTACTCCAGATGAGAAAGACATGCCTAATCTGGTATCCTGATCTATTTCTCATGGAAACATCCACCAAAACACAAGTCTATTCTCTCTTCAGCATTTGGTGGCGATTGATCGTGAAAATTGCTAAAAATGAGAAAGTTATAACTGTTAAATGCAATAAATCAGTGACAAATGGAATCATCCCCCAAAAGCCTTTCAGATTCGCTTCTTGGGATTTGGTAGCTATCAGTTCATGATTTGATGAAAATTACTCCAAATGAGACAGTTCTTCCTGATCAATGTTAGTAATTAATGACACTTGGAATCATCCTCCCAAATCCTTTGATAATTAACTCCTGGTGATTGTGAATAAAATCGGCTTGTGAAAATTAGTAGGAAAGAGAAAATTCCTTCCTCACCCGTCTTCTGATGAATTTCCCATGGAATCATCCACCGGAAAAACAATTGCATTCTCTCTTGGTGCGTTGGAACAGATCGGTTTGTGCAAATTACTCAAAGAAGAAAATCATTCTTTACAAGCACCTCGTGGTAAAGACTCCGGCAATCCAGATTCTCGCCTCCTGAGTTTGTAGAGATCGGTTCATGAAAATTACTAAAAAATCAAACATTTATTACTGATCACTGCATATAATTAGTACCTCATGGAATCATCCTCCAAGACCTTTTAGATACTCTGCTGGTCACTTGGTAGAGACGGGTAGTGTAAATTGCTAAAAATGAGACCTTCAATACGAATCAGATGTAGCCATTGATGTCTCATGCACGCTTCCTCGAAAAGCCATTCGGATTCTCTCCTGATCCTTTGGTAGAGATGGGTTCATGAAAATTACAAAAATTCAACAGTAATTACTGATCACTGCTAGTCATTAACTCCATCTGGCATGATCCTCCAAAATCCTTTCAGATTTGCTTCTGGTGATTTCTGGTGATAGGTCGAGTCTCGAAAATTCCGAAAAATAATCAATTCTGAACGGCTTCGTGGTAGTCATTCATTCCTCACATAATGAGCCTCCTTTGTACATTCCAATTCGCTCCTGTTGACTTGGAAGAAATCAGTTCCTGAAATATACTCAAAATGAGAAATTCATCTTGGATGTGCGCGACAGATAAATTGGAGAAGAAATCTTCCTGAAAGACCCGAGGAGTCACTTCTCGTCCTATGGTACAGAGCAGTTCGTGAAAATTACTCCAGATGAGAAAGACATGCCTAATCTGGTATCCTGATCTATTTCTCATGGAAACATCCACCAAAACACAAGTCTATTCTCTCTTCAGCATTTGGTGGCGATTGATCGTGAAAATTGCTAAAAATGAGAAAGTTATAACTGTTAAATGCAGTAAATCAGTGACAAATGGAATCATCCCCCAAAAGCCTTTCAGATTCGCTTCTTGGGATTTGGTAGCTATCAGTTCATGATTTGATGAAAATTACTCCAAATGAGACAGTTCTTCCTGATCAATGTTAGTAATTAATGACACTTGGAATCATCCTCCCAAATCCTTTGATAATTAACTCCTGGTGATTGTGAATAAAATCGGCTTGTGAAAATTAGTAGGAAAGAGAAAATTCCTTCCTCACCCGTCTTCTGATGAATTTCCCATGGAATCATCCACCGGAAAAACAATTGCATTCTCTCTTGGTGCGTTGGAACAGATCGGTTTGTGCAAATTACTCAAAGAACGAAAATCATTCTTTACAAGCACCTCGTGGTAAAGACTCCGGCAATCCAGATTCTCGCCTCCTGAGTTTGTAGAGATCGGTTCATGAAAATTACTAAAAAATCAAACATTTATTACTGATCACTGCATATAATTAGTACCTCATGGAATCATCCTCCAAGACCTTTTAGATACTCTGCTGGTCACTTGGTAGAGACGGGTAGTGTAAATTGCTAAAAATGAGACCTTCAATACGAATCAGATGTAGCCATTGATGTCTCATGCACGCTTCCTCGAAAAGCCATTCGGATTCTCTCCTGATCCTTTGGTAGAGATGGGTTCATGAAAATTACAAAAATTCAACAGTAATTACTGATCACTGCTAGTCATTAACTCCATCTGGCATGATCCTCCAAAATCCTTTCAGATTTGCTTCTGGTGATTTCTGGTGATAGGTCGAGTCTCGAAAATTCCGAAAAATAATCAATTCTGAACGGCTTCGTGGTAGTCATTCATTCCTCACATAATGAGCCTCCTTTGTACATTCCAATTCGCTCCTGTTGACTTGGAAGAAATCAGTTCCTGAAATATACTCAAAATGAGAAATTCATCTTGGATGTGCGCGACAGATAAATTGGAGAAGAAATCTTCCTGAAAGACCCGAGGAGTCACTTCTCGTCCTATGGTACAGAGCAGTTTGTGAAAATTACTCCAGATGAGAAAGACATGCCTAATCTGGTATCCTGATCTATTTCTCATGGAAACATCCACCAAAACACAAGTCTATTCTCTCTTCAGCATTTGGTGGCGATTGATCGTGAAAATTGCTAAAAATGAGAAAGTTATAACTGTTAAATGCAATAAATCAGTGACAAATGGAATCATCCCCCAAAAGCCTTTCAGATTCGCTTCTTGGGATTTGGTAGCTATCAGTTCATGATTTGATGAAAATTACTCCAAATGAGACAGTTCTTCCTGATCAATGTTAGTAATTAATGATACTTGGAATCATCCTCCCAAATCCTTTGATAATTAACTCCTGGTGATTGTGAATAAAATCGGCTTGTGAAAATTAGTAGGAAAGAGAAAATTCCTTCCTCACCCGACTTCTGATGAATTTCCCATGGAATCATCCACCGGAAAAACAATTGCATTCTCTCTTGGTGCGTTGGAACAGATCGGTTTGTGCAAATTACTCAAAGAACGAAAATCATTCTTTACAAGCACCTCGTGGTAAAGACTCCGGCAATCCAGATTCTCGCCTCCTGAGTTTGTAGAGATCGGTTCATGAAAATTACTAGAAAATCAAACATTTATTACTGATCACTGCATATAATTAGTACCTCATGGAATCATCCTCCAAGACCTTTTAGATACTCTGCTGGTCACTTGGTAGAGACGGGTAGTGTAAATTGCTAAAAATGAGACCTTCAATACGAATCAGATGTAGCCATTGATGTCTCATGCACGCTTCCTCGAAAAGCCATTCGGATTCTCTCCTGATCCTTTGGTAGAGATGGGTTCATGAAAATTACAAAAATTCAACAGTAATTACTGATCACTGCTAGTCATTAACTCCATCTGGCATGATCCTCCAAAATCCTTTCAGATTTGCTTCTGGTGATTTCTGGTGATAGGTCGAGTCTCGAAAATTCCGAAAAATAATCAATTCTGAACGGCTTCGTGGTAGTCATTCATTCCTCACATAATGAGCCTCCTTTGTACATTCCAATTCGCTCCTGTTGACTTGGAAGAAATCAGTTCCTGAAATATACTCAAAATGAGAAATTCATCTTGGATGTGCGCGACAGATAAATTGGAGAAGAAATCTTCCTGAAAGACCCGAGGAGTCACTTCTCATCCTATGGTACAGAGCAGTTCGTGAAAATTACTCCAGATGAGAAAGACATGCCTAATCTGGTATCCTGATCTATTTCTCATGGAAACATCCACCAAAACACAAGTCTATTCTCTCTTCAGCATTTGGTGGCGATTGATCGTGAAAATTGCTAAAAATGAGAAAGTTATAACTGTTAAATGCAATAAATCAGTGACAAATGGAATCATCCCCCAAAAGCCTTTCAGATTCGCTTCTTGGGATTTGGTAGCTATCAGTTCATGATTTGATGAAAATTACTCCAAATGAGACAGTTCTTCCTGATCAATGTTAGTAATTAATGACACTTGGAATCATCCTCCCAAATCCTTTGATAATTAACTCCTGGTGATTGTGAATAAAATCGGCTTGTGAAAATTAGTAGGAAAGAGAAAATTCCTTCCTCACCCGTCTTCTGATGAATTTCCCATGGAATCATCCACCGGAAAAACAATTGCATTCTCTCTTGGTGCGTTGGAACAGATCGGTTTGTGCAAATTACTCAAAGAACGAAAATCATTCTTTACAAGCACCTCGTGGTAAAGACTCCGGCAATCCAGATTCTCGCCTCCTGAGTTTGTAGAGATCGGTTCATGAAAATTACTAAAAAATCAAACATTTATTAATGATCACTGCATATAATTAGTACCTCATGGAATCATCCTCCAAGACCTTTTAGATACTCTGCTGGTCACTTGGTAGAGACGGGTAGTGTAAATTGCTAAAAATGAGACCTTCAATACGAATCAGATGTAGCCATTGATGTCTCATGCACGCTTCCTCGAAAAGCCATTCGGATTCTCTCCTGATCCTTTGGTAGAGATGGGTTCATGAAAATTACAAAAATTCAACAGTAATTACTGATCACTGCTAGTCATTAACTCCATCTGGCATGATCCTCCAAAATCCTTTCAGATTTGCTTCTGGTGATTTCTGGTGATAGGTCGAGTCTCGAAAATTCCGAAAAATAATCAATTCTGAACGGCTTCGTGGTAGTCATTCATTCCTCACATAATGAGCCTCCTTTGTACATTCCAATTCGCTCCTGTTGACTTGGAAGAAATCAGTTCCTGAAATATACTCAAAATGAGAAATTCATCTTGGATGTGCGCGACAGATAAATTGGAGAAGAAATCTTCCTGAAAGACCCGAGGAGTCACTTCTCGTCCTATGGTACAGAGCAGTTCGTGAAAATTACTCCAGATGAGAAAGACATGCCTAATCTGGTATCCTGATCTATTTCTCATGGAAACATCCACCAAAACACAAGTCTATTCTCTCTTCAGCATTTGGTGGCGATTGATCGTGAAAATTGCTAAAAATGAGAAAGTTATAACTGTTAAATGCAATAAATCAGTGACAAATGGAATCATCCCCCAAAAGCCTTTCAGATTCGCTTCTTGGGATTTGGTAGCTATCAGTTCATGATTTGATGAAAATTACTCCAAATGAGACAGTTCTTCCTGATCAATGTTAGTAATTAATGACACTTGGAATCATCCTCCCAAATCCTTTGATAATTAACTCCTGGGGATTGTGAATAAAATCGGCTTGTGAAAATTAGTAGGAAAGAGAAAATTCCTTCCTCACCCGTCTTCTGATGAATTTCCCATGGAATCATCCACCGGAAAAACAATTGCATTCTCTCTTGGTGCGTTGGAACAGATCGGTTTGTGCAAATTACTCAAAGAACGAAAATCATTCTTTACAAGCACCTCGTGGTAAAGACTCCGGCAATCCAGATTCTCACCTCCTGAGTTTGTAGAGATTGGTTCATGAAAATTACTAAAAAATCAAACATTTATTACTGATCACTGCATATAATTAGTACCTCATGGAATCATCCTCCAAGACCTTTTAGATACTCTGCTGGTCACTTGGTAGAGACGGGTAGTGTAAATTGCTAAAAATGAGACCTTCAATACGAATCAGATGTAGCCATTGATGTCTCATGCACGCTTCCTCGAAAAGCCATTCGGATTCTCTCCTGATCCTTTGGTAGAGATGGGTTCATGAAAATTACAAAAATTCAACAGTAATTACTGATCACTGCTAGTCATTAACTCCATCTGGCATGATCCTCCAAAATCCTTTCAGATTTGCTTCTGGTGATTTCTGGTGATAGGTCGAGTCTCGAAAATACCGAAAAATAATCAATTCTGAACGGCTTCGTGGTAGTCATTCATTCCTCACATAATGAGCCTCCTTTGTACATTCCAATTCGCTCCTGTTGACTTGGAAGAAATCAGTTCCTGAAATATACTCTAAATGAGAAATTCATCTTGGATGTGCGCGACAGATAAATTGGAGAAGAAATCTTCCTGAAAGACCCGAGGAGTCACTTCTCGTCCTATGGTACAGAGCAGTTCGTGAAAATTACTCCAGATGAAAAAGACATGCCTAATCTGGTATCCTGATCTATTTCTCATGGAAACATCCACCAAAACACAAGTCTATTCTCTCTTCAGCATTTGGTGGCGATTGATCGTGAAAATTGCTAAAAATGAGAAAGTTATAACTGTTAAATGCAATAAATCAGTGACAAATGGAATCATCCCCCAAAAGCCTTTCAGATTCGCTTCTTGGGATTTGGTAGCTATCAGTTCATGATTTGATGAAAATTACTCCAAATGAGACAGTTCTTCCTGATCAATGTTAGTAATTAATGACACTTGGAATCATCCTCCCAAATCCTTTGATAATTAACTCCTGGGGATTGTGAATAAAATCGGCTTGTGAAAATTAGTAGGAAAGAGAAAATTCCTTCCTCACCCGTCTTCTGATGAATTTCCCATGGAATCATCCACCGGAAAAACAATTGCATTCTCTCTTGGTGCGTTGGAACAGATCGGTTTGTGCAAATTACTCAAAGAACGAAAATCATTCTTTACAAGCACCTCGTGGTAAAGACTCCGGCAATCCAGATTCTCGCCTCCTGAGTTTGTAGAGATTGGTTCATGAAAATTACTAAAAAATCAAACATTTATTACTGATCACTGCATATAATTAGTACCTCATGGAATCATCCTCCAAGACCTTTTAGATACTCTGCTGGTCACTTGGTAGAGACGGGTAGTGTAAATTGCTAAAAATGAGCCCTTCAATACGAATCAGATGTAGCCATTGATGTCTCATGCACGCTTCCTCGAAAAGCCATTCGGATTCTCTCCTGATCCTTTGGTAGAGATGGGTTCATGAAAATTACAAAAATTCAACAGTAATTACTGATCACTGCTAGTCATTAACTCCATCTGGCATGATCCTCCAAAATCCTTTCAGATTTGCTTCTGGTGATTTCTGGTGATAGGTCGAGTCTCGAAAATTCCGAAAAATAATCAATTCTGAACGGCTTCGTGGTAGTCATTCATTCCTCACATAATGAGCCTCCTTTGTACATTCCAATTCGCTCCTGTTGACTTGGAAGAAATCAGTTCCTGAAATATACTCAAAATGAGAAATTCATCTTGGATGTGCGCGACAGATAAATTGGAGAAGAAATCTTCCTGAAAGACCCGAGGAGTCACTTCTCGTCCTATGGTACAGAGCAGTTCGTGAAAATTACTCCAGATGAGAAAGACATGCCTAATCTGGTATCCTGATCTATTTCTCATGGAAACATCCACCAAAACACAAGTCTATTCTCTCTTCAGCATTTGGTGGCGATTGATCGTGAAAATTGCTAAAAATGAGAAAGTTATAACTGTTAAATGCAATAAATCAGTGACAAATGGAATCATCCCCCAAAAGCCTTTCAGATTCGCTTCTTGGGATTTGGTAGCTATCAGTTCATGATTTGATGAAAATTACTCCAAATGAGACAGTTCTTCCTGATCAATGTTAGTAATTAATGACACTTGGAATCATCCTCCCAAATCCTTTGATAATTAACTCCTGGGGATTGTGAATAAAATCGGCTTGTGAAAATTAGTAGGAAAGAGAAAATTCCTTCCTCACCCGTCTTCTGATGAATTTCCCATGGAATCATCCACCGGAAAAACAATTGCATTCTCTCTTGGTGCGTTGGAACAGATCGGTTTGTGCAAATTACTCAAAGAACGAAAATCATTCTTTACAAGCACCTCGTGGTAAAGACTCCGGCAATCCAGATTCTCGCCTCCTGAGTTTGTAGAGATCGGTTCATGAAAATTACTAAAAAATCAAACATTTATTACTGATCACTGCATATAATTAGTACCTCATGGAATCATCCTCCAAGACCTTTTAGATACTCTGCTGGTCACTTGGTAGAGACGGGTAGTGTAAATTGCTAAAAATGAGCCCTTCAATACGAATCAGATGTAGCCATTGATGTCTCATGCACGCTTCCTCGAAAAGCCATTCGGATTCTCTCCTGATCCTTTGGTAGAGATGGGTTCATGAAAATTCCAAAAATTCAACTGTAATTACTGATCACTGCTAGTCATTAACTCCATCTGGCATGATCCTCCAAAATCCTTTCAGATTTGCTTCTGGTGGTTTCTGGTGATAGGTCGAGTCTTGAAAATTCCGAAAAATAATCAATTCTGAACGGCTTCGTGGTAGTCATTCATTCCTCACATAATGAGCCTCCTTTGTACATTCCAATTCAATCCTATTGACTTGGAAGAAATCAGTTCCTGAAATATACTCAAAATGAGAAATTCATCTTGGATGTGCGCGACAGATAAATTGGAGAAGAAATCTTCCTGAAAGACCCGAGGAGTCACTTCTCGTCCTATGGTACAGAGCAGTTCGTGAAAATTACTCCAGATGAGAAAGACATGCCTAATCTGGTATCCTGATCTATTTCCCATGGAAACATCCACCAAAACTCAAGTCTATTCTCTCTTCAGCATTTGGTGGCGATTGATCGTGAAAATTGCTAAAAATGAGAAAGTTATAACTGTTAAATGCAATAAATCAGTGACAAATGGAATCATCCCCCAAAAGCCTTTCAGATTCGCTTCTTGGGATTTGGTAGCTATCAGTTCATGATTTGATGAAAATTACTCCAAATGAGACATTCTTCCTGATCAATGTTAGTAATTAATGACACTTGGAATCATCCTCCCAAATCCTTTGATAATTAACTCCTGGTGATTGTGAATAAAATCGGCTTGTGAAAATTAGTAGGAAAGAGAAAATTCCTTCCTCACCCGTCTTCTGATGAATTTCCCATGGAATCATC
The DNA here is from genome assembly GCF_965152235.1 of Eretmochelys imbricata. Lineage (NCBI taxonomy): Eukaryota > Metazoa > Chordata > Testudines > Cheloniidae > Eretmochelys > Eretmochelys imbricata. The sequence continues at coordinate 1,577,158 of NW_027554341.1, read as the reverse complement.
CACCGGAAAAACAATTGCATTCTCTCTTGGTGCGTTGGAACAGATCGGTTTGTGCAAATTACTCAAAGAACGAAAATCATTCTTTACAAGCACCTCGTGGTAAAGACTCCGGCAATCCAGATTCTCGCCTCCTGAGTTTGTAGAGATCGGTTCATGAAAATTACTAAAAAATCAAACATTTATTACTGATCACTGCATATAATTAGTACCTCATGGAATCATCCTCCAAGACCTTTTAGATACTCTGCTGGTCACTTGGTAGAGACGGGTAGTGTAAATTGCTAAAAATGAGACCTTCAATACGAATCAGATGTAGCCATTGATGTCTCATGCACGCTTCCTCGAAAAGCCATTCGGATTCTCTCCTGATCCTTTGGTAGAGATGGGTTCATGAAAATTACAAAAATTCAACAGTAATTACTGATCACTGCTAGTCATTAACTCCATCTGGCATGATCCTCCAAAATCCTTTCAGATTTGCTTCTGGTGATTTCTGGTGATAGGTCGAGTCTCGAAAATTCCGAAAAATAATCAATTCTGAACGGCTTCGTGGTAGTCATTCATTCCTCACATAATGAGCCTCCTTTGTACATTCCAATTCGCTCCTGTTGACTTGGAAGAAATCAGTTCCTGAAATATACTCAAAATGAGAAATTCATCTTGGATGTGCGCGACAGATAAATTGGAGAAGAAATCTTCCTGAAAGACCCGAGGAGTCACTTCTCGTCCTATGGTACAGAGCAGTTCGTGAAAATTACTCCAGATGAGAAAGACATGCCTAATCTGGTATCCTGATCTATTTCTCATGGAAACATCCACCAAAACACAAGTCTATTCTCTCTTCAGCATTTGGTGGCGATTGATCGTGAAAATTGCTAAAAATGAGAAAGTTATAACTGTTAAATGCAATAAATCAGTGACAAATGGAATCATCCCCCAAAAGCCTTTCAGATTCGCTTCTTGGGATTTGGTAGCTATCAGTTCATGATTTGATGAAAATTACTCCAAATGAGACAGTTCTTCCTGATCAATGTTAGTAATTAATGACACTTGGAATCATCCTCCCAAATCCTTTGATAATTAACTCCTGGGGATTGTGAATAAAATCGGCTTGTGAAAATTAGTAGGAAAGAGAAAATTCCTTCCTCACCCGTCTTCTGATGAATTTCCCATGGAATCATCCACCGGAAAAACAATTGCATTCTCTCTTGGTGCGTTGGAACAGATCGGTTTGTGCAAATTACTCAAAGAACGAAAATCATTCTTTACAAGCACCTCGTGGTAAAGACTCCGGCAATCCAGATTCTCGCCTCCTGAGTTTGTAGAGATTGGTTCATGAAAATTACTAAAAAATCAAACATTTATTACTGATCACTGCATATAATTAGTACCTCATGGAATCATCCTCCAAGACCTTTTAGATACTCTGCTGGTCACTTGGTAGAGACGGGTAGTGTAAATTGCTAAAAATGAGCCCTTCAATACGAATCAGATGTAGCCATTGATGTCTCATGCACGCTTCCTCGAAAAGCCATTCGGATTCTCTCCTGATCCTTTGGTAGAGATGGGTTCATGAAAATTACAAAAATTCAACAGTAATTACTGATCACTGCTAGTCATTAACTCCATCTGGCATGATCCTCCAAAATCCTTTCAGATTTGCTTCTGGTGATTTCTGGTGATAGGTCGAGTCTCGAAAATTCCGAAAAATAATCAATTCTGAACGGCTTCGTGGTAGTCATTCATTCCTCACATAATGAGCCTCCTTTGTACATTCCAATTCGCTCCTGTTGACTTGGAAGAAATCAGTTCCTGAAATATACTCAAAATGAGAAATTCATCTTGGATGTGCGCGACAGATAAATTGGAGAAGAAATCTTCCTGAAAGACCCGAGGAGTCACTTCTCGTCCTATGGTACAGAGCAGTTCGTGAAAATTACTCCAGATGAGAAAGACATGCCTAATCTGGTATCCTGATCTATTTCTCATGGAAACATCCACCAAAACACAAGTCTATTCTCTCTTCAGCATTTGGTGGCGATTGATCGTGAAAATTGCTAAAAATGAGAAAGTTATAACTGTTAAATGCAATAAATCAGTGACAAATGGAATCATCCCCCAAAAGCCTTTCAGATTCGCTTCTTGGGATTTGGTAGCTATCAGTTCATGATTTGATGAAAATTACTCCAAATGAGACAGTTCTTCCTGATCAATGTTAGTAATTAATGACACTTGGAATCATCCTCCCAAATCCTTTGATAATTAACTCCTGGTGATTGTGAATAAAATCGGCTTGTGAAAATTAGTAGGAAAGAGAAAATTCCTTCCTCACCCGTCTTCTGATGAATTTCCCATGGAATCATCCACCGGAAAAACAATTGCATTCTCTCTTGGTGCGTTGGAACAGATCGGTTTGTGCAAATTACTCAAAGAACGAAAATCATTCTTTACAAGCACCTCGTGGTAAAGACTCCGGCAATCCAGATTCTCGCCTCCTGAGTTTGTAGAGATCGGTTCATGAAAATTACTAAAAAATCAAACATTTATTACTGATCACTGCATATAATTAGTACCTCATGGAATCATCCTCCAAGACCTTTTAGATACTCTGCTGGTCACTTGGTAGAGACGGGTAGTGTAAATTGCTAAAAATGAGACCTTCAATACGAATCAGATGTAGCCATTGATGTCTCATGCACGCTTCCTCGAAAAGCCATTCGGATTCTCTCCTGATCCTTTGGTAGAGATGGGTTCATGAAAATTACAAAAAATCAACAGTAATTACTGATCACTGCTAGTCATTAACTCCATCTGGCATGATCCTCCAAAATCCTTTCAGATTTGCTTCTGGTGATTTCTGGTGATAGGTCGAGTCTCGAAAATTCCGAAAAATAATCAATTCTGAACGGCTTCGTGGTAGTCATTCATTCCTCACATAATGAGCCTCCTTTGTACATTCCAATTCGCTCCTGTTGACTTGGAAGAAATCAGTTCCTGAAATATACTCTAAATGAGAAATTCATCTTGGATGTGCGCGACAGATAAATTGGAGAAGAAATCTTCCTGAAAGACCCGAGGAGTCACTTCTCGTCCTATGGTACAGAGCAGTTCGTGAAAATTACTCCAGATGAGAAAGACATGCCTAATCTGGTATCCTGATCTATTTCTCATGGAAACATCCACCAAAACACAAGTCTATTCTCTCTTCAGCATTTGGTGGCGATTGATCGTGAAAATTGCTAAAAATGAGAACGTTATAACTGTTAAATGCAATAAATCAGTGACAAATGGAATCATCCCCCAAAAGCCTTTCAGATTCGCTTCTTGGGATTTGGTAGCTATCAGTTCATGATTTGATGAAAATTACTCCAAATGAGACAGTTCTTCCTGATCAATGTTAGTAATTAATGACACTTGGAATCATCCTCCCAAATCCTTTGATAATTAACTCCTGGGGATTGTGAATAAAATCGGCTTGTGAAAATTAGTAGGAAAGAGAAAATTCCTTCCTCACCCGTCTTCTGATGAATTTCCCATGGAATCATCCACCGGAAAAACAATTGCATTCTCTCTTGGTGCGTTGGAACAGATCGGTTTGTGCAAATTACTCAAAGAACGAAAATCATTCTTTACAAGCACCTCGTGGTAAAGACTCCGGCAATCCAGATTCTCGCCTCCTGAGTTTGTAGAGATTGGTTCATGAAAATTACTAAAAAATCAAACATTTATTACGGATCACTGCATATAATTAGTACCTCATGGAATCATCCTCCAAGACCTTTTAGATACTCTGCTGGTCACTTGGTAGAGACGGGTAGTGTAAATTGCTAAAAATGAGACCTTCAATACGAATCAGATGTAGCCATTGATGTCTCATGCACGCTTCCTCGAAAAGCCATTCGGATTCTCTCCTGATCCTTTGGTAGAGATGGGTTCATGAAAATTACAAAAATTCAACAGTAATTACTGATCACTGCTAGTCATTAACTCCATCTGGCATGATCCTCCAAAATCCTTTCAGATTTGCTTCTGGTGATTTCTGGTGATAGGTCGAGTCTCGAAAATTCTGAAAAATAATCAATTCTGAACGGCTTCGTGGTAGTCATTCATTCCTCACATAATGAGCCTCCTTTGTACATTCCAATTCGCTCCTGTTGACTTGGAAGAAATCAGTTCCTGAAATATACTCAAAATGAGAAATTCATCTTGGATGTGCGCGACAGATAAATTGGAGAAGAAATCTTCCTGAAAGACCCGAGGAGTCACTTCTCGTCCTATGGTACAGAGCAGTTCGTGAAAATTACTCCAGATGAGAAAGACATGCCTAATCTGGTATCCTGATCTATTTCTCATGGAAACATCCACCAAAACACAAGTCTATTCTCTCTTCAGCATTTGGTGGCGATTGATCGTGAAAATTGCTAAAAATGAGAAAGTTATAACTGTTAAATGCAATAAATCAGTGACAAATGGAATCATCCCCCAAAAGCCTTTCAGATTCGCTTCTTGGGATTTGGTAGCTATCAGTTCATGATTTGATGAAAATTACTCCAAATGAGACAGTTCTTCCTGATCAATGTTAGTAATTAATGACACTTGGAATCATCCTCCCAAATCCTTTGATAATTAACTCCTGGGGATTGTGAATAAAATCGGCTTGTGAAAATTAGTAGGAAAGAGAAAATTCCTTCCTCACCCGTCTTCTGATGAATTTCCCATGGAATCATCCACCGGAAAAACAATTGCATTCTCTCTTGGTGCGTTGGAACAGATCGGTTTGTGCAAATTACTCAAAGAACGAAAATCATTCTTTACAAGCACCTCGTGGTAAAGACTCCGGCAATCCAGATTCTCGCCTCCTGAGTTTGTAGAGATCGGTTCATGAAAATTACTAAAAAATCAAACATTTATTACTGATCACTGCATATAATTAGTACCTCATGGAATCATCCTCCAAGACCTTTTAGATACTCTGCTGGTCACTTGGTAGAGACGGGTAGTGTAAATTGCTAAAAATGAGACCTTCAATACGAATCAGATGTAGCCATTGATGTCTCATGCACGCTTCCTCGAAAAGCCATTCGGATTCTCTCCTGATCCTTTGGTAGAGATGGGTTCATGAAAATTACAAAAATTCAACAGTAATTACTGATCACTGCTAGTCATTAACTCCATCTGGCATGATCCTCCAAAATCCTTTCAGATTTGCTTCTGGTGATTTCTGGTGATAGGTCGAGTCTCGAAAATTCCGAAAAATAATCAATTCTGAACGGCTTCGTGGTAGTCATTCATTCCTCACATAATGAGCCTCCTTTGTACATTCCAATTCGCTCCTGTTGACTTGGAAGAAATCAGTTCCTGAAATATACTCAAAATGAGAAATTCATCTTGGATGTGCGCGACAGATAAATTGGAGAAGAAATCTTCCTGAAAGACCCGAGGAGTCACTTCTCGTCCTATGGTACAGAGCAGTTCGTGAAAATTACTCCAGATGAGAAAGACATGCCTAATCTGGTATCCTGATCTATTTCTCATGGAAACATCCACCAAAACACAAGTCTATTCTCTCTTCAGCATTTGGTGGCGATTGATCGTGAAAATTGCTAAAAATGAGAAAGTTATAACTGTTAAATGCAATAAATCAGTGACAAATGGAATCATCCCCCAAAAGCCTTTCAGATTCGCTTCTTGGGATTTGGTAGCTATCAGTTCATGATTTGATGAAAATTACTCCAAATGAGACAGTTCTTCCTGATCAATGTTAGTAATTAATGACACTTGGAATCATCCTCCCAAATCCTTTGATAATTAACTCCTGGTGATTGTGAATAAAATCGGCTTGTGAAAATTAGTAGGAAAGAGAAAATTCCTTCCTCACCCGACTTCTGATGAATTTCCCATGGAATCATCCACCGGAAAAACAATTGCATTCTCTCTTGGTGCGTTGGAACAGATCGGTTTGTGCAAATTACTCAAAGAACGAAAATCATTCTTTACAAGCACCTCGTGGTAAAGACTCCGGCAATCCAGATTCTCGCCTCCTGAGTTTGTAGAGATCGGTTCATGAAAATTACTAGAAAATCAAACATTTATTACTGATCACTGCATATAATTAGTACCTCATGGAATCATCCTCCAAGACCTTTTAGATACTCTGCTGGTCACTTGGTAGAGACGGGTAGTGTAAATTGCTAAAAATGAGACCTTCAATACGAATCAGATGTAGCCATTGATGTCTCATGCACGCTTCCTCGAAAAGCCATTCGGATTCTCTCCTGATCCTTTGGTAGAGATGGGTTCATGAAAATTACAAAAATTCAACAGTAATTACTGATCACTGCTAGTCATTAACTCCATCTGGCATGATCCTCCAAAATCCTTTCAGATTTGCTTCTGGTGATTTCTGGTGATAGGTCGAGTCTCGAAAATTCCGAAAAATAATCAATTCTGAACGGCTTCGTGGTAGTCATTCATTCCTCACATAATGAGCCTCCTTTGTACATTCCAATTCGCTCCTGTTGACTTGGAAGAAATCAGTTCCTGAAATATACTCAAAATGAGAAATTCATCTTGGATGTGCGCGACAGATAAATTGGAGAAGAAATCTTCCTGAAAGACCCGAGGAGTCACTTCTCATCCTATGGTACAGAGCAGTTCGTGAAAATTACTCCAGATGAGAAAGACATGCCTAATCTGGTATCCTGATCTATTTCTCATGGAAACATCCACCAAAACACAAGTCTATTCTCTCTTCAGCATTTGGTGGCGATTGATCGTGAAAATTGCTAAAAATGAGAAAGTTATAACTGTTAAATGCAATAAATCAGTGACAAATGGAATCATCCCCCAAAAGCCTTTCAGATTCGCTTCTTGGGATTTGGTAGCTATCAGTTCATGATTTGATGAAAATTACTCCAAATGAGACAGTTCTTCCTGATCAATGTTAGTAATTAATGACACTTGGAATCATCCTCCCAAATCCTTTGATAATTAACTCCTGGTGATTGTGAATAAAATCGGCTTGTGAAAATTAGTAGGAAAGAGAAAATTCCTTCCTCACCCGTCTTCTGATGAATTTCCCATGGAATCATCCACCGGAAAAACAATTGCATTCTCTCTTGGTGCGTTGGAACAGATCGGTTTGTGCAAATTACTCAAAGAACGAAAATCATTCTTTACAAGCACCTCGTGGTAAAGACTCCGGCAATCCAGATTCTCGCCTCCTGAGTTTGTAGAGATCGGTTCATGAAAATTACTAAAAAATCAAACATTTATTAATGATCACTGCATATAATTAGTACCTCATGGAATCATCCTCCAAGACCTTTTAGATACTCTGCTGGTCACTTGGTAGAGACGGGTAGTGTAAATTGCTAAAAATGAGACCTTCAATACGAATCAGATGTAGCCATTGATGTCTCATGCACGCTTCCTCGAAAAGCCATTCGGATTCTCTCCTGATCCTTTGGTAGAGATGGGTTCATGAAAATTACAAAAATTCAACAGTAATTACTGATCACTGCTAGTCATTAACTCCATCTGGCATGATCCTCCAAAATCCTTTCAGATTTGCTTCTGGTGATTTCTGGTGATAGGTCGAGTCTCGAAAATTCCGAAAAATAATCAATTCTGAACGGCTTCGTGGTAGTCATTCATTCCTCACATAATGAGCCTCCTTTGTACATTCCAATTCGCTCCTGTTGACTTGGAAGAAATCAGTTCCTGAAATATACTCAAAATGAGAAATTCATCTTGGATGTGCGCGACAGATAAATTGGAGAAGAAATCTTCCTGAAAGACCCGAGGAGTCACTTCTCGTCCTATGGTACAGAGCAGTTCGTGAAAATTACTCCAGATGAGAAAGACATGCCTAATCTGGTATCCTGATCTATTTCTCATGGAAACATCCACCAAAACACAAGTCTATTCTCTCTTCAGCATTTGGTGGCGATTGATCGTGAAAATTGCTAAAAATGAGAACGTTATAACTGTTAAATGCAATAAATCAGTGACAAATGGAATCATCCCCCAAAAGCCTTTCAGATTCGCTTCTTGGGATTTGGTAGCTATCAGTTCATGATTTGATGAAAATTACTCCAAATGAGACAGTTCTTCCTGATCAATGTTAGTAATTAATGACACTTGGAATCATCCTCCCAAATCCTTTGATAATTAACTCCTGGGGATTGTGAATAAAATCGGCTTGTGAAAATTAGTAGGAAAGAGAAAATTCCTTCCTCACCCGTCTTCTGATGAATTTCCCATGGAATCATCCACCGGAAAAACAATTGCATTCTCTCTTGGTGCGTTGGAACAGATCGGTTTGTGCAAATTACTCAAAGAACGAAAATCATTCTTTACAAGCACCTCGTGGTAAAGACTCCGGCAATCCAGATTCTCACCTCCTGAGTTTGTAGAGATTGGTTCATGAAAATTACTAAAAAATCAAACATTTATTACTGATCACTGCATATAATTAGTACCTCATGGAATCATCCTCCAAGACCTTTTAGATACTCTGCTGGTCACTTGGTAGAGACGGGTAGTGTAAATTGCTAAAAATGAGACCTTCAATACGAATCAGATGTAGCCATTGATGTCTCATGCACGCTTCCTCGAAAAGCCATTCGGATTCTCTCCTGATCCTTTGGTAGAGATGGGTTCATGAAAATTACAAAAATTCAACAGTAATTACTGATCACTGCTAGTCATTAACTCCATCTGGCATGATCCTCCAAAATCCTTTCAGATTTGCTTCTGGTGATTTCTGGTGATAGGTCGAGTCTCGAAAATACCGAAAAATAATCAATTCTGAACGGCTTCGTGGTAGTCATTCATTCCTCACATAATGAGCCTCCTTTGTACATTCCAATTCGCTCCTGTTGACTTGGAAGAAATCAGTTCCTGAAATATACTCTAAATGAGAAATTCATCTTGGATGTGCGCGACAGATAAATTGGAGAAGAAATCTTCCTGAAAGACCCGAGGAGTCACTTCTCGTCCTATGGTACAGAGCAGTTCGTGAAAATTACTCCAGATGAAAAAGACATGCCTAATCTGGTATCCTGATCTATTTCTCATGGAAACATCCACCAAAACACAAGTCTATTCTCTCTTCAGCATTTGGTGGCGATTGATCGTGAAAATTGCTAAAAATGAGAAAGTTATAACTGTTAAATGCAATAAATCAGTGACAAATGGAATCATCCCCCAAAAGCCTTTCAGATTCGCTTCTTGGGATTTGGTAGCTATCAGTTCATGATTTGATGAAAATTACTCCAAATGAGACAGTTCTTCCTGATCAATGTTAGTAATTAATGACACTTGGAATCATCCTCCCAAATCCTTTTATAATTAACTCCTGGGGATTGTGAATAAAATCGGCTTGTGAAAATTAGTAGGAAAGAGAAAATTCCTTCCTCACCCGTCTTCTGATGAATTTCCCATGGAATCATCCACCGGAAAAACAATTGCATTCTCTCTTGGTGCGTTGGAACAGATCGGTTTGTGCAAATTACTCAAAGAACGAAAATCATTCTTTACAAGCACCTCGTGGTAAAGACTCCGGCAATCCAGATTCTCGCCTCCTGAGTTTGTAGAGATTGGTTCATGAAAATTACTAAAAAATCAAACATTTATTACTGATCACTGCATATAATTAGTACCTCATGGAATCATCCTCCAAGACCTTTTAGATACTCTGCTGGTCACTTGGTAGAGACGGGTAGTGTAAATTGCTAAAAATGAGACCTTCAATACGAATCAGATGTAGCCATTGATGTCTCATGCACGCTTCCTCGAAAAGCCATTCGGATTCTCTCCTGATCCTTTGGTAGAGATGGGTTCATGAAAATTACAAAAATTCAACAGTAATTACTGATCACTGCTAGTCATTAACTCCATCTGGCATGATCCTCCAAAATCCTTTCAGATTTGCTTCTGGTGATTTCTGGTGATAGGTCGAGTCTCGAAAATTCCGAAAAATAATCAATTCTGAACGGCTTCGTGGTAGTCATTCATTCCTCACATAATGAGCCTCCTTTGTACATTCCAATTCGCTCCTGTTGACTTGGAAGAAATCAGTTCCTGAAATATACTCAAAATGAGAAATTCATCTTGGATGTGCGCGACAGATAAATTGGAGAAGAAATCTTCCTGAAAGACCCGAGGAGTCACTTCTCGTCCTATGGTACAGAGCAGTTCGTGAAAATTACTCCAGATGAGAAAGACATGCCTAATCTGGTATCCTGATCTATTTCTCATGGAAACATCCACCAAAACACAAGTCTATTCTCTCTTCAGCATTTGGTGGCGATTGATCGTGAAAATTGCTAAAAATGAGAAAGTTATAACTGTTAAATGCAATAAATCAGTGACAAATGGAATCATCCCCCAAAAGCCTTTCAGATTCGCTTCTTGGGATTTGGTAGCTATCAGTTCATGATTTGATGAAAATTACTCCAAATGAGACAGTTCTTCCTGATCAATGTTAGTAATTAATGACACTTGGAATCATCCTCCCAAATCCTTTGATAATTAACTCCTGGTGATTGTGAATAAAATCGGCTTGTGAAAATTAGTAGGAAAGAGAAAATTCCTTCCTCACCCGTCTTCTGATGAATTTCCCATGGAATCATCCACCGGAAAAACAATTGCATTCTCTCTTGGTGCGTTGGAACAGATCGGTTTGTGCAAATTACTCAAAGAACGAAAATCATTCTTTACAAGCACCTCGTGGTAAAGACTCCGGCAATCCAGATTCTCGCCTCCTGAGTTTGTAGAGATCGGTTCATGAAAATTACTAAAAAATCAAACATTTATTACTGATCACTGCATATAATTAGTACCTCATGGAATCATCCTCCAAGACCTTTTAGATACTCTGCTGGTCACTTGGTAGAGACGGGTAGTGTAAATTGCTAAAAATGAGCCCTTCAATACGAATCAGATGTAGCCATTGATGTCTCATGCACGCTTCCTCGAAAAGCCATTCGGATTCTCTCCTGATCCTTTGGTAGAGATGGGTTCATGAAAATTCCAAAAATTCAACTGTAATTACTGATCACTGCTAGTCATTAACTCCATCTGGCATGATCCTCCAAAATCCTTTCAGATTTGCTTCTGGTGGTTTCTGGTGATAGGTCGAGTCTTGAAAATTCCGAAAAATAATCAATTCTGAACGGCTTCGTGGTAGTCATTCATTCCTCACATAATGAGCCTCCTTTGTACATTCCAATTCAATCCTATTGACTTGGAAGAAATCAGTTCCTGAAATATACTCAAAATGAGAAATTCATCTTGGATGTGCGCGACAGATAAATTGGAGAAGAAATCTTCCTGAAAGACCCGAGGAGTCACTTCTCGTCCTATGGTACAGAGCAGTTCGTGAAAATTACTCCAGATGAGAAAGACATGCCTAATCTGGTATCCTGATCTATTTCCCATGGAAACATCCACCAAAACTCAAGTCTATTCTCTCTTCAGCATTTGGTGGCGATTGATCGTGAAAATTGCTAAAAATGAGAAAGTTATAACTGTTAAATGCAATAAATCAGTGACAAATGGAATCATCCCCCAAAAGCCTTTCAGATTCGCTTCTTGGGATTTGGTAGCTATCAGTTCATGATTTGATGAAAATTACTCCAAATGAGACATTCTTCCTGATCAATGTTAGTAATTAATGACACTTGGAATCATCCTCCCAAATCCTTTGATAATTAACTCCTGGTGATTGTGAATAAAATCGGCTTGTGAAAATTAGTAGGAAAGAGAAAATTCCTTCCTCACCCGTCTTCTGATGAATTTCCCATGGAATCATCCACCGGAAAAACAATTGCATTCTCTCTTGGTGCGTTGGAACAGATCGGTTTGTGCAAATTACTCAAAGAACGAAAATCATTCTTTACAAGCACCTCGTGGTAAAGACTCCGGCAATCCAGATTCTCGCCTCCTGAGTTTGTAGAGATCGGTTAATGAAAATTACTAAAAAATCAAACATTTATTACTGATCACTGCATATAATTAGTACCTCATGGAATCATCCTCCAAGACCTTTTAGATACTCTGCTGGTCACTTGGTAGAGACGGGTAGTGTAAATTGCTAAAAATGAGACCTTCAATACGAATCAGATGTAGCCATTGATGTCTCATGCACGCTTCCTCGAAAAGCCATTCGGATTCTCTCCTGATCCTTTGGTAGAGATGGGTTCATGAAAATTACAAAAATTCAACAGTAATTACTGATCACTGCTAGTCATTAACTCCATCTGGCATGATCCTCCAAAATCCTTTCAGATTTGCTTCTGGTGATTTCTGGTGATAGGTCGAGTCTCGAAAATTCCGAAAAATAATCAATTCTGAACGGCTTCGTGGTAGTCATTCATTCCTCACATAATGAGCCTCCTTTGTACATTCCAATTCGCTCCTGTTGACTTGGAAGAAATCAGTTCCTGAAATATACTCAAAATGAGAAATTCATCTTGGATGTGCGCGACAGATAAATTGGAGAAGAAATCTTCCTGAAAGACCCGAGGAGTCACTTCTCGTCCTATGGTACAGAGCAGTTCGTGAAAATTACTCCAGATGAGAAAGACATGCCTAATCTGGTATCCTGATCTATTTCTCATGGAAACATCCACCAAAACACAAGTCTATTCTCTCTTCAGCATTTGGTGGCGATTGATCGTGAAAATTGCTAAAAATGAGAAAGTTATAACTGTTAAATGCAATAAATCAGTGACAAATGGAATCATCCCCCAAAAGCCTTTCAGATTCGCTTCTTGGGATTTGGTAGCTATCAGTTCATGATTTGATGAAAATTACTCCAAATGAGACAGTTCTTCCTGATCAATGTTAGTAATTAATGACACTTGGAATCATCCTCCCAAATCCTTTGATAATTAACTCCTGGGGATTGTGAATAAAATCGGCTTGTGAAAATTAGTAGGAAAGAGAAAATTCCTTCCTCACCCGTCTTCTGATGAATTTCCCATGGAATCATCCACCGGAAAAACAATTGCATTCTCTCTTGGTGCGTTGGAACAGATCGGTTTGTGCAAATTACTCAAAGAACGAAAATCATTCTTTACAAGCACCTCGTGGTAAAGACTCCGGCAATCCAGATTCTCGCCTCCTGAGTTTGTAGAGATTGGTTCATGAAAATTACTAAAAAATCAAACATTTATTACTGATCACTGCATATAATTAGTACCTCATGGAATCATCCTCCAAGACCTTTTAGATACTCTGCTGGTCACTTGGTAGAGACGGGTAGTGTAAATTGCTAAAAATGAGACCTTCAATACGAATCAGATGTAGCCATTGATGTCTCATGCACGCTTCCTCGAAAAGCCATTCGGATTCTCTCCTGATCCTTTGGTAGAGATGGGTTCATGAAAATTACAAAAATTCAACAGTAATTACTGATCACTGCTAGTCATTAACTCCATCTGGCATGATCCTCCAAAATCCTTTCAGATTTGCTTCTGGTGATTTCTGGTGATAGGTCGAGTCTCGAAAATTCTGAAAAATAATCAATTCTGAACGGCTTCGTGGTAGTCATTCATTCCTCACATAATGAGCCTCCTTTGTACATTCCAATTCGCTCCTGTTGACTTGGAAGAAATCAGTTCCTGAAATATACTCAAAATGAGAAATTCATCTTGGATGTGCGCGACAGATAAATTGGAGAAGAAATCTTCCTGAAAGACCCGAGGAGTCACTTCTCGTCCTATGGTACAGAGCAGTTCGTGAAAATTACTCCAGATGAGAAAGACATGCCTAATCTGGTATCCTGATCTATTTCTCATGGAAACATCCACCAAAACACAAGTCTATTCTCTCTTCAGCATTTGGTGGCGATTGATCGTGAAAATTGCTAAAAATGAGAAAGTTATAACTGTTAAATGCAATAAATCAGTGACAAATGGAATCATCCCCCAAAAGCCTTTCAGATTCGCTTCTTGGGATTTGGTAGCTATCAGTTCATGATTTGATGAAAATTACTCCAAATGAGACAGTTCTTCCTGATCAATGTTAGTAATTAATGACACTTGGAATCATCCTCCCAAATCCTTTGATAATTAACTCCTGGTGATTGTGAATAAAATCGGCTTGTGAAAATTAGTAGGAAAGAGAAAATTCCTTCCTCACCCGTCTTCTGATGAATTTCCCATGGAATCATCCACCGGAAAAACAATTGCATTCTCTCTTGGTGCGTTGGAACAGATCGGTTTGTGCAAATTACTCAAAGAACGAAAATCATTCTTTACAAGCACCTCGTGGTAAAGACTCCGGCAATCCAGATTCTCGCCTCCTGAGTTTGTAGAGATCGGTTCATGAAAATTACTAAAAAATCAAACATTTATTACTGATCACTGCATATAATTAGTACCTCATGGAATCATCCTCCAAGACCTTTTAGATACTCTGCTGGTCACTTGGTAGAGACGGGTAGTGTAAATTGCTAAAAATGAGACCTTCAATACGAATCAGATGTAGCCATTGATGTCTCATGCACACTTCCTCGAAAAGCCATTCGGATTCTCTCTTGATCCTTTGGTAGAGATGGGTTCATGAAAATTACAAAAATTCAACAGTAATTACTGATCACTGCTAGTCATTAACTCCATCTGGCATGATCCTCCAAAATCCTTTCAGATTTGCTTCTGGTGATTTCTGGTGATAGGTCGAGTCTCGAAAATTCCGAAAAATAATCAATTCTGAACGGCTTCGTGGTAGTCATTCATTCCTCACATAATGAGCCTCCTTTGTACATTCCAATTCGCTCCTGTTGACTTGGAAGAAATCAGTTCCTGAAATATACTCAAAATGAGAAATTCATCTTGGATGTGCGCGACAGATAAATTGGAGAAGAAATCTTCCTGAAAGACCCGAGGAGTCACTTCTCGTCCTATGGTACAGAGCAGTTCGTGAAAATTACTCCAGATGAGAAAGACATGCCTAATCTGGTATCCTGATCTATTTCTCATGGAAACATCCACCAAAACACAAGTCTATTCTCTCTTCAGCATTTGGTGGCGATTGATCGTGAAAATTGCTAAAAATGAGAACGTTATAACTGTTAAATGCAATAAATCAGTGACAAATGGAATCATCCCCCAAAAGCCTTTCAGATTCGCTTCTTGGGATTTGGTAGCTATCAGTTCATGATTTGATGAAAATTACTCCAAATGAGACAGTTCTTCCTGATCAATGTTAGTAATTAATGACACTTGGAATCATCCTCCCAAATCCTTTGATAATTAACTCCTGGTGATTGTGAATAAAATCGGCTTGTGAAAATTAGTAGGAAAGAGAAAATTCCTTCCTCACCCGTCTTCTGATGAATTTCCCATGGAATCATCCACCGGAAAAACAATTGCATTCTCTCTTGGTGCGTTGGAACAGATCGGTTTGTGCAAATTACTCAAAGAACGAAAATCATTCTTTACAAGCACCTCGTGGTAAAGACTCCGGCAATCCAGATTCTCGCCTCCTGAGTTTGTAGAGATCGGTTCATGAAAATTACTAAAAAATCAAACATTTATTACTGATCACTGCATATAATTAGTACCTCATGGAATCATCCTCCAAGACCTTTTAGATACTCTGCTGGTCACTTGGTAGAGACGGGTAGTGTAAATTGCTAAAAATGAGCCCTTCAATACGAATCAGATGTAGCCATTGATGTCTCATGCACGCTTCCTCGAAAAGCCATTCGGATTCTCTCCTGATCCTTTGGTAGAGATGGGTTCATGAAAATTCCAAAAATTCAACTGTAATTACTGATCACTGCTAGTCATTAACTCCATCTGGCATGATCCTCCAAAATCCTTTCAGATTTGCTTCTGGTGGTTTCTGGTGATAGGTCGAGTCTTGAAAATTCCGAAAAATAATCAATTCTGAACGGCTTCGTGGTAGTCATTCATTCCTCACATAATGAGCCTCCTTTGTACATTCCAATTCAATCCTATTGACTTGGAAGAAATCAGTTCCTGAAATATACTCAAAATGAGAAATTCATCTTGGATGTGCGCGACAGATAAATTGGAGAAGAAATCTTCCTGAAAGACCCGAGGAGTCACTTCTCGTCCTATGGTACAGAGCAGTTCGTGAAAATTACTCCAGATGAGAAAGACATGCCTAATCTGGTATCCTGATCTATTTCCCATGGAAACATCCACCAAAACTCAAGTCTATTCTCTCTTCAGCATTTGGTGGCGATTGATCGTGAAAATTGCTAAAAATGAGAAAGTTATAACTGTTAAATGCAATAAATCAGTGACAAATGGAATCATCCCCCAAAAGCCTTTCAGATTCGCTTCTTGGGATTTGGTAGCTATCAGTTCATGATTTGATGAAAATTACTCCAAATGAGACATTCTTCCTGATCAATGTTAGTAATTAATGACACTTGGAATCATCCTCCCAAATCCTTTGATAATTAACTCCTGGTGATTGTGAATAAAATCGGCTTGTGAAAATTAGTAGGAAAGAGAAAATTCCTTCCTCACCCGTCTTCTGATGAATTTCCCATGGAATCATCCACCGGAAAAACAATTGCATTCTCTCTTGGTGCGTTGGAACAGATCGGTTTGTGCAAATTACTCAAAGAACGAAAATCATTCTTTACAAGCACCTCGTGGTAAAGACTCCGGCAATCCAGATTCTCGCCTCCTGAGTTTGTAGAGATCGGTTCATGAAAATTACTAAAAAATCAAACATTTATTACTGATCACTGCATATAATTAGTACCTCATGGAATCATCCTCCAAGACCTTTTAGATACTCTGCTGGTCACTTGGTAGAGACGGGTAGTGTAAATTGCTAAAAATGAGACCTTCAATACGAATCAGATGTAGCCATTGATGTCTCATGCACGCTTCCTCGAAAAGCCATTCGGATTCTCTCCTGATCCTTTGGTAGAGATGGGTTCATGAAAATTACAAAAATTCAACAGTAATTACTGATCACTGCTAGTCATTAACTCCATCTGGCATGATCCTCCAAAATCCTTTCAGATTTGCTTCTGGTGATTTCTGGTGATAGGTCGAGTCTCGAAAATTCCGAAAAATAATCAATTCTGAACGGCTTCGTGGTAGTCATTCATTCCTCACATAATGAGCCTCCTTTGTACATTCCAATTCGCTCCTGTTGACTTGGAAGAAATCAGTTCCTGAAATATACTCAAAATGAGAAATTCATCTTGGATGTGCGCGACAGATAAATTGGAGAAGAAATCTTCCTGAAAGACCCGAGGAGTCACTTCTCGTCCTATGGTACAGAGCAGTTCGTGAAAATTACTCCAGATGAGAAAGACATGCCTAATCTGGTATCCTGATCTATTTCTCATGGAAACATCCACCAAAACACAAGTCTATTCTCTCTTCAGCATTTGGTGGCGATTGATCGTGAAAATTGCTAAAAATGAGAAAGTTATAACTGTTAAATGCAATAAATCAGTGACAAATGGAATCATCCCCCAAAAGCCTTTCAGATTCGCTTCTTGGGATTTGGTAGCTATCAGTTCATGATTTGATGAAAATTACTCCAAATGAGACAGTTCTTCCTGATCAATGTTAGTAATTAATGACACTTGGAATCATCCTCCCAAATCCTTTGATAATTAACTCCTGGGGATTGTGAATAAAATCGGCTTGTGAAAATTAGTAGGAAAGAGAAAATTCCTTCCTCACCCGTCTTCTGATGAATTTCCCATGGAATCATCCACCGGAAAAACAATTGCATTCTCTCTTGGTGCGTTGGAACAGATCGGTTTGTGCAAATTACTCAAAGAACGAAAATCATTCTTTACAAGCACCTCGTGGTAAAGACTCCGGCAATCCAGATTCTCGCCTCCTGAGTTTGTAGAGATTGGTTCATGAAAATTACTAAAAAATCAAACATTTATTACTGATCACTGCATATAATTAGTACCTCATGGAATCATCCTCCAAGACCTTTTAGATACTCTGCTGGTCACTTGGTAGAGACGGGTAGTGTAAATTGCTAAAAATGAGACCTTCAATACGAATCAGATGTAGCCATTGATGTCTCATGCACGCTTCCTCGAAAAGCCATTCGGATTCTCTCCTGATCCTTTGGTAGAGATGGGTTCATGAAAATTCCAAAAATTCAACAGTAATTACTGATCACTGCTAGTCATTAACTCCATCTGGCATGATCCTCCAAAATCCTTTCAGATTTGCTTCTGGTGATTTCTGGTGATAGGTCGAGTCTCGAAAATTCCGAAAAATAATCAATTCTGAACGGCTTCGTGGTAGTCATTCATTCCTCACATAATGAGCCTCCTTTGTACATTCCAATTCGCTCCTGTTGACTTGGAAGAAATCAGTTCCTGAAATATACTCAAAATGAGAAATTCATCTTGGATGTGCGCGACAGATAAATTGGAGAAGAAATCTTCCTGAAAGACCCGAGGAGTCACTTCTCGTCCTATGGTACAGAGCAGTTCGTGAAAATTACTCCAGATGAGAAAGACATGCCTAATCTGGTATCCTGATCTATTTCTCATGGAAACATCCACCAAAACACAAGTCTATTCTCTCTTCAGCATTTGGTGGCGATTGATCGTGAAAATTGCTAAAAATGAGAAAGTTATAACTGTTAAATGCAATAAATCAGTGACAAATGGAATCATCCCCCAAAAGCCTTTCAGATTCGCTTCTTGGGATTTGGTAGCTATCAGTTCATGATTTGATGAAAATTACTCCAAATGAGACAGTTCTTCCTGATCAATGTTAGTAATTAATGACACTTGGAATCATCCTCCCAAATCCTTTGATAATTAACTCCTGGTGATTGTGAATAAAATCGGCTTGTGAAAATTAGTAGGAAAGAGAAAATTCCTTCCTCACCCGTCTTCTGATGAATTTCCCATGGAATCATCCACCGGAAAAACAATTGCATTCTCTCTTGGTGCGTTGGAACAGATCGGTTTGTGCAAATTACTCAAAGAACGAAAATCATTCTTTACAAGCACCTCGTGGTAAAGACTCCGGCAATCCAGATTCTCGCCTCCTGAGTTTGTAGAGATCGGTTCATGAAAATTACTAAAAAATCAAACATTTATTACTGATCACTGCATATAATTAGTACCTCATGGAATCATCCTCCAAGACCTTTTAGATACTCTGCTGGTCACTTGGTAGAGACGGGTAGTGTAAATTGCTAAAAATGAGACCTTCAATACGAATCAGATGTAGCCATTGATGTCTCATGCACGCTTCCTCGAAAAGCCATTCGGATTCTCTCCTGATCCTTTGGTAGAGATGGGTTCATGAAAATTACAAAAATTCAACAGTAATTACTGATCACTGCTAGTCATTAACTCCATCTGGCATGATCCTCCAAAATCCTTTCAGATTTGCTTCTGGTGATTTCTGGTGATAGGTCGAGTCTCGAAAATTCCGAAAAATAATCAATTCTGAACGGCTTCGTGGTAGTCATTCATTCCTCACATAATGAGCCTCCTTTGTACATTCCAATTCGCTCCTGTTGACTTGGAAGAAATCAGTTCCTGAAATATACTCAAAATGAGAAATTCATCTTGGATGTGCGCGACAGATAAATTGGAGAAGAAATCTTCCTGAAAGACCCGAGGAGTCACTTCTCGTCCTATGGTACAGAGCAGTTCGTGAAAATTACTCCAGATGAGAAAGACATGCCTAATCTGGTATCCTGATCTATTTCTCATGGAAACATCCACCAAAACACAAGTCTATTCTCTCTTCAGCATTTGGTGGCGATTGATCGTGAAAATTGCTAAAAATGAGAAAGTTATAACTGTTAAATGCAATAAATCAGTGACAAATGGAATCATCCCCCAAAAGCCTTTCAGATTCGCTTCTTGGGATTTGGTAGCTATCAGTTCATGATTTGATGAAAATTACTCCAAATGAGACAGTTCTTCCTGATCAATGTTAGTAATTAATGACACTTGGAATCATCCTCCCAAATCCTTTGATAATTAACTCCTGGGGATTGTGAATAAAATCGGCTTGTGAAAATTAGTAGGAAAGAGAAAATTCCTTCCTCACCCGTCTTCTGATGAATTTCCCATGGAATCATCCACCGGAAAAACAATTGCATTCTCTCTTGGTGCGTTGGAACAGATCGGTTTGTGCAAATTACTCAAAGAACGAAAATCATTCTTTACAAGCACCTCGTGGTAAAGACTCCGGCAATCCAGATTCTCGCCTCCTGAGTTTGTAGAGATTGGTTCATGAAAATTACTAAAAAATCAAACATTTATTACTGATCACTGCATATAATTAGTACCTCATGGAATCATCCTCCAAGACCTTTTAGATACTCTGCTGGTCACTTGGTAGAGACGGGTAGTGTAAATTGCTAAAAATGAGACCTTCAATACGAATCAGATGTAGCCATTGATGTCTCATGCACGCTTCCTCGAAAAGCCATTCGGATTCTCTCCTGATCCTTTGGTAGAGATGGGTTCATGAAAATTCCAAAAATTCAACAGTAATTACTGATCACTGCTAGTCATTAACTCCATCTGGCATGATCCTCCAAAATCCTTTCAGATTTGCTTCTGGTGATTTCTGGTGATAGGTCGAGTCTCGAAAATTCCGAAAAATAATCAATTCTGAACGGCTTCGTGGTAGTCATTCATTCCTCACATAATGAGCCTCCTTTGTACATTCCAATTCGCTCCTGTTGACTTGGAAGAAATCAGTTCCTGAAATATACTCAAAATGAGAAATTCATCTTGGATGTGCGCGACAGATAAATTGGAGAAGAAATCTTCCTGAAAGACCCGAGGAGTCACTTCTCGTCCTATGGTACAGAGCAGTTCGTGAAAATTACTCCAGATGAGAAAGACATGCCTAATCTGGTATCCTGATCTATTTCTCATGGAAACATCCACCAAAACACAAGTCTATTCTCTCTTCAGCATTTGGTGGCGATTGATCGTGAAAATTGCTAAAAATGAGAAAGTTATAACTGTTAAATGCAATAAATCAGTGACAAATGGAATCATCCCCCAAAAGCCTTTCAGATTCGCTTCTTGGGATTTGGTAGCTATCAGTTCATGATTTGATGAAAATTACTCCAAATGAGACAGTTCTTCCTGATCAATGTTAGTAATTAATGACACTTGGAATCATCCTCCCAAATCCTTTGATAATTAACTCCTGGTGATTGTGAATAAAATCGGCTTGTGAAAATTAGTAGGAAAGAGAAAATTCCTTCCTCACCCGACTTCTGATGAATTTCCCATGGAATCATCCACCGGAAAAACAATTGCATTCTCTCTTGGTGCGTTGGAACAGATCGGTTTGTGCAAATTACTCAAAGAACGAAAATCATTCTTTACAAGCACCTCGTGGTAAAGACTCCGGCAATCCAGATTCTCGCCTCCTGAGTTTGTAGAGATCGGTTCATGAAAATTACTAGAAAATCAAACATTTATTACTGATCACTGCATATAATTAGTACCTCATGGAATCATCCTCCAAGACCTTTTAGATACTCTGCTGGTCACTTGGTAGAGACGGGTAGTGTAAATTGCTAAAAATGAGACCTTCAATACGAATCAGATGTAGCCATTGATGTCTCATGCACGCTTCCTCGAAAAGCCATTCGGATTCTCTCCTGATCCTTTGGTAGAGATGGGTTCATGAAAATTACAAAAATTCAACAGTAATTACTGATCACTGCTAGTCATTAACTCCATCTGGCATGATCCTCCAAAATCCTTTCAGATTTGCTTCTGGTGATTTCTGGTGATAGGTCGAGTCTCGAAAATTCCGAAAAATAATCAATTCTGAACGGCTTCGTGGTAGTCATTCATTCCTCACATAATGAGCCTCCTTTGTACATTCCAATTCGCTCCTGTTGACTTGGAAGAAATCAGTTCCTGAAATATACTCTAAATGAGAAATTCATCTTGGATGTGCGCGACAGATAAATTGGAGAAGAAATCTTCCTGAAAGACCCGAGGAGTCACTTCTCGTCCTATGGTACAGAGCAGTTCGTGAAAATTACTCCAGATGAGAAAGACATGCCTAATCTGGTATCCTGATCTATTTCTCATGGAAACATCCACCAAAACACAAGTCTATTCTCTCTTCAGCATTTGGTGGCGATTGATCGTGAAAATTGCTAAAAATGAGAAAGTTATAACTGTTAAATGCAATAAATCAGTGACAAATGGAATCATCCCCCAAAAGCCTTTCAGATTCGCTTCTTGGGATTTGGTAGCTATCAGTTCATGATTTGATGAAAATTACTCCAAATGAGACAGTTCTTCCTGATCAATGTTAGTAATTAATGACACTTGGAATCATCCTCCCAAATCCTTTGATAATTAACTCCTGGGGATTGTGAATAAAATCGGCTTGTGAAAATTAGTAGGAAAGAGAAAAT
Organism: Eretmochelys imbricata; assembly: GCF_965152235.1. Lineage (NCBI taxonomy): Eukaryota > Metazoa > Chordata > Testudines > Cheloniidae > Eretmochelys > Eretmochelys imbricata. The sequence continues at coordinate 1,554,745 of NW_027554341.1, read as the reverse complement.
TCCTTCCTCACCCGTCTTCTGATGAATTTCCCATGGAATCATCCACCGGAAAAACAATTGCATTCTCTCTTGGTGCGTTGGAACAGATCGGTTTGTGCAAATTACTCAAAGAACGAAAATCATTCTTTACAAGCACCTCGTGGTAAAGACTCCGGCAATCCAGATTCTCGCCTCCTGAGTTTGTAGAGATCGGTTCATGAAAATTACTAGAAAATCAAACATTTATTACTGGTCACTGCATATAATTAGTACCTCATGGAATCATCCTCCAAGACCTTTTAGATACTCTGCTGGTCACTTGGTAGAGACGGGTAGTGTAAATTGCTAAAAATGAGACCTTCAATACGAATCAGATGTAGCCATTGATGTCTCATGCACGCTTCCTCGAAAAGCCATTCGGATTCTCTCCTGATCCTTTGGTAGAGATGGGTTCATGAAAATTCCAAAAATTCAACAGTAATTACTGATCACTGCTAGTCATTAACTCCATCTGGCATGATCCTCCAAAATCCTTTCAGATTTGCTTCTGGTGATTTCTGGTGATAGGTCGAGTCTCGAAAATTCCGAAAAATAATCAATTCTGAACGGCTTCGTGGTAGTCATTCATTCCTCACATAATGAGCCTCCTTTGTACATTCCAATTCGCTCCTCTTGACTTGGAAGAAATCAGTTCCTGAAATATACTCTAAATGAGAAATTCATCTTGGATGTGCGCGACAGATAAATTGGAGAAGAAATCTTCCTGAAAGACCCGAGGAGTCACTTCTCGTCCTATGGTACAGAGCAGTTCGTGAAAATTACTCCAGATGAGAAAGACATGCCTAATCTGGTATCCTGATCTATTTCTCATGGAAACATCCACCAAAACACAAGTCTATTCTCTCTTCAGCATTTGGTGGCGATTGATCGTGAAAATTGCTAAAAATGAGAAAGTTATAACTGTTAAATGCAATAAATCAGTGACAAATGGAATCATCCCCCAAAAGCCTTTCAGATTCGCTTCTTGGGATTTGGTAGCTATCAGTTCATGATTTGATGAAAATTACTCCAAATGAGACAGTTCTTCCTGATCAATGTTAGTAATTAATGACACTTGGAATCATCCTCCCAAATCCTTTGATAATTAACTCCTGGTGATTGTGAATAAAATCGGCTTGTGAAAATTAGTAGGAAAGAGAAAATTCCTTCCTCACCCGTCTTCTGATGAATTTCCCATGGAATCATCCACCGGAAAAACAATTGCATTCTCTCTTGGTGCGTTGGAACAGATCGGTTTGTGCAAATTACTCAAAGAACGAAAATCATTCTTTACAAGCACCTCGTGGTAAAGACTCCGGCAATCCAGATTCTCGCCTCCTGAGTTTGTAGAGATCGGTTCATGAAAATTACTAGAAAATCAAACATTTATTACTGATCACTGCATATAATTAGTACCTCATGGAATCATCCTCCAAGACCTTTTAGATACTCTGCTGGTCACTTGGTAGAGACGGGTAGTGTAAATTGCTAAAAATGAGACCTTCAATACGAATCAGATGTAGCCATTGATGTCTCATGCACGCTTCCTCGAAAAGCCATTCGGATTCTCTCCTGATCCTTTGGTAGAGATGGGTTCATGAAAATTACAAAAATTCAACAGTAATTACTGATCACTGCTAGTCATTAACTCCATCTGGCATGATCCTCCAAAATCCTTTCAGATTTGCTTCTGGTGATTTCTGGTGATAGGTCGAGTCTCGAAAATTCCGAAAAATAATCAATTCTGAACGGCTTCGTGGTAGTCATTCATTCCTCACATAATGAGCCTCCTTTGTACATTCCAATTCGCTCCTGTTGACTTGGAAGAAATCAGTTCCTGAAATATACTCAAAATGAGAAATTCATCTTGGATGTGCGCGACAGATAAATTGGAGAAGAAATCTTCCTGAAAGACCCGAGGAGTCACTTCTCGTCCTATGGTACAGAGCAGTTCGTGAAAATTACTCCAGATGAGAAAGACATGCCTAATCTGGTATCCTGATCTATTTCTCATGGAAACATCCACCAAAACACAAGTCTATTCTCTCTTCAGCATTTGGTGGCGATTGATCGTGAAAATTGCTAAAAATGAGAAAGTTATAACTGTTAAATGCAATAAATCAGTGACAAATGGAATCATCCCCCAAAAGCCTTTCAGATTCGCTTCTTGGGATTTGGTAGCTATCAGTTCATGATTTGATGAAAATTACTCCAAATGAGACAGTTCTTCCTGATCAATGTTAGTAATTAATGACACTTGGAATCATCCTCCCAAATCCTTTGATAATTAACTCCTGGTGATTGTGAATAAAATCGGCTTGTGAAAATTAGTAGGAAAGAGAAAATTCCTTCCTCACCCGTCTTCTGATGAATTTCCCATGGAATCATCCACCGGAAAAACAATTGCATTCTCTCTTGGTGCGTTGGAACAGATCGGTTTGTGCAAATTACTCAAAGAACGAAAATCATTCTTTACAAGCACCTCGTGGTAAAGACTCCGGCAATCCAGATTCTCGCCTCCTGAGTTTGTAGAGATTGGTTCATGAAAATTACTAAAAAATCAAACATTTATTACTGATCACTGCATATAATTAGTACCTCATGGAATCATCCTCCAAGACCTTTTAGATACTCTGCTGGTCACTTGGTAGAGACGGGTAGTGTAAATTGCTAAAAATGAGACCTTCAATACGAATCAGATGTAGCCATTGATGTCTCATGCACGCTTCCTCGAAAAGCCATTCGGATTCTCTCCTGATCCTTTGGTAGAGATGGGTTCATGAAAATTCCAAAAATTCAACAGTAATTACTGATCACTGCTAGTCATTAACTCCATCTGGCATGATCCTCCAAAATCCTTTCAGATTTGCTTCTGGTGATTTCTGGTGATAGGTCGAGTCTCGAAAATTCCGAAAAATAATCAATTCTGAACGGCTTCGTGGTAGTCATTCATTCCTCACATAATGAGCCTCCTTTGTACATTCCAATTCGCTCCTGTTGACTTGGAAGAAATCAGTTCCTGAAATATACTCAAAATGAGAAATTCATCTTGGATGTGCGCGACAGATAAATTGGAGAAGAAATCTTCCTGAAAGACCCGAGGAGTCACTTCTCGTCCTATGGTACAGAGCAGTTCGTGAAAATTACTCCAGATGAGAAAGACATGCCTAATCTGGTATCCTGATCTATTTCTCATGGAAACATCCACCAAAACACAAGTCTATTCTCTCTTCAGCATTTGGTGGCGATTGATCGTGAAAATTGCTAAAAATGAGAAAGTTATAACTGTTAAATGCAATAAATCAGTGACAAATGGAATCATCCCCCAAAAGCCTTTCAGATTCGCTTCTTGGGATTTGGTAGCTATCAGTTCATGATTTGATGAAAATTACTCCAAATGAGACAGTTCTTCCTGATCAATGTTAGTAATTAATGACACTTGGAATCATCCTCCCAAATCCTTTGATAATTAACTCCTGGTGATTGTGAATAAAATCGGCTTGTGAAAATTAGTAGGAAAGAGAAAATTCCTTCCTCACCCGTCTTCTGATGAATTTCCCATGGAATCATCCACCGGAAAAACAATTGCATTCTCTCTTGGTGCGTTGGAACAGATCGGTTTGTGCAAATTACTCAAAGAACGAAAATCATTCTTTACAAGCACCTCGTGGTAAAGACTCCGGCAATCCAGATTCTCGCCTCCTGAGTTTGTAGAGATCGGTTCATGAAAATTACTAAAAAATCAAACATTTATTACTGATCACTGCATATAATTAGTACCTCATGGAATCATCCTCCAAGACCTTTTAGATACTCTGCTGGTCACTTGGTAGAGACGGGTAATGTAAATTGCTAAAAATGAGACCTTCAATACGAATCAGATGTAGCCATTGATGTCTCATGCACGCTTCCTCGAAAAGCCATTCGGATTCTCTCCTGATCCTTTGGTAGAGATGGGTTCATGAAAATTACAAAAATTCAACAGTAATTACTGATCACTGCTAGTCATTAACTCCATCTGGCATGATCCTCCAAAATCCTTTCAGATTTGCTTCTGGTGATTTCTGGTGATAGGTCGAGTCTCGAAAATTCCGAAAAATAATCAATTCTGAACGGCTTCGTGGTAGTCATTCATTCCTCACATAATGAGCCTCCTTTGTACATTCCAATTCGCTCCTGTTGACTTGGAAGAAATCAGTTCCTGAAATATACTCAAAATGAGAAATTCATCTTGGATGTGCGCGACAGATAAATTGGAGAAGAAATCTTCCTGAAAGACCCGAGGAGTCACTTCTCGTCCTATGGTACAGAGCAGTTCGTGAAAATTACTCCAGATGAGAAAGACATGCCTAATCTGGTATCCTGATCTATTTCTCATGGAAACATCCACCAAAACACAAGTCTATTCTCTCTTCAGCATTTGGTGGCGATTGATCGTGAAAATTGCTAAAAATGAGAAAGTTATAACTGTTAAATGCAATAAATCAGTGACAAATGGAATCATCCCCCAAAAGCCTTTCAGATTCGCTTCTTGGGATTTGGTAGCTATCAGTTCATGATTTGATGAAAATTACTCCAAATGAGACAGTTCTTCCTGATCAATGTTAGTAATTAATGACACTTGGAATCATCCTCCCAAATCCTTTGATAATTAACTCCTGGTGATTGTGAATAAAATCGGCTTGTGAAAATTAGTAGGAAAGAGAAAATTCCTTCCTCACCCGTCTTCTGATGAATTTCCCATGGAATCATCCACCGGAAAAACAATTGCATTCTCTCTTGGTGCGTTGGAACAGATCGGTTTGTGCAAATTACTCAAAGAACGAAAATCATTCTTTACAAGCACCTCGTGGTAAAGACTCCGGCAATCCAGATTCTCGCCTCCTGAGTTTGTAGAGATCGGTTCATGAAAATTACTAAAAAATCAAACATTTATTACTGATCACTGCATATAATTAGTACCTCATGGAATCATCCTCCAAGACCTTTTAGATACTCTGCTGGTCACTTGGTAGAGACGGGTAGTGTAAATTGCTAAAAATGAGACCTTCAATACGAATCAGATGTAGCCATTGATGTCTCATGCACGCTTCCTCGAAAAGCCATTCGGATTCTCTCCTGATCCTTTGGTAGAGATGGGTTCATGAAAATTCCAAAAATTCAACTGTAATTACTGATCACTGCTAGTCATTAACTCCATCTGGCATGATCCTCCAAAATCCTTTCAGATTTGCTTCTGGTGGTTTCTGGTGATAGGTCGAGTCTTGAAAATTCCGAAAAATAATCAATTCTGAACGGCTTCGTGGTAGTCATTCATTCCTCACATAATGAGCCTCCTTTGTACATTCCAATTCGCTCCTATTGACTTGGAAGAAATCAGTTCCTGAAATATACTCAAAATGAGAAATTCATCTTGGATGTGCGCGACAGATAAATTGGAGAAGAAATCTTCCTGAAAGACCCGAGGAGTCACTTCTCGTCCTATGGTACAGAGCAGTTCGTGAAAATTACTCCAGATGAGAAAGACATGCCTAATCTGGTATCCTGATCTATTTCCCATGGAAACATCCACCAAAACACAAGTCTATTCTCTCTTCAGCATTTGGTGGCGATTGATCGTGAAAATTGCTAAAAATGAGAAAGTTATAACTGTTAAATGCAATAAATCAGTGACAAATGGAATCATCCCCCAAAAGCCTTTCAGATTCGCTTCTTGGGATTTGGTAGCTATCAGTTCATGATTTGATGAAAATTACTCCAAATGAGACAGTTCTTCCTGATCCATGTTAGTTATTAATGACACTTGGAATCATCCTCCCAAATCCTTTGATAATTAACTCCTGGTGATTGTGAATAAAATCGGCTTGTGAAAATTAGTAGGAAAGAGAAAATTCCTTCCTCACCCGTCTTCCGATGAATTTCCCATGGAATCATCCACCGGAAAAACAATTGCATTCTCTCTTGGTGCGTTGGAACAGATCGGTTTGTGCAAATTACTCAAAGAACGAAAATCATTCTTTACAAGCACCTCGTGGTAAAGACTCCGGCAATCCAGATTCTCGCCTCCTGAGTTTGTAGAGATCGGTTCATGAAAATTACTAAAAAATCAAACATTTATTACTGATCACTGCATATAATTAGTACCTCATGGAATCATCCTCCAAGACCTTTTAGATACTCTGCTGGTCACTTGGTAGAGACGGGTAGTGTAAATTGCTAAAAATGAGACCTTCAATACGAATCAGATGTAGCCATTGATGTCTCATGCACGCTTCCTCGAAAAGCCATTCGGATTCTCTCCTGATCCTTTGGTAGAGATGGGTTCATGAAAATTACAAAAATTCAACAGTAATTACTGATCACTGCTAGTCATTAACTCCATCTGGCATGATCCTCCAAAATCCTTTCAGATTTGCTTCTGGTGATTTCTGGTGATAGGTCGAGTCTCGAAAATTCCGAAAAATAATCAATTCTGAACGGCTTCGTGGTAGTCATTCATTCCTCACATAATGAGCCTCCTTTGTACATTCCAATTCGCTCCTGTTGACTTGGAAGAAATCAGTTCCTGAAATATACTCAAAATGAGAAATTCATCTTGGATGTGCGCGACAGATAAATTGGAGAAGAAATCTTCCTGAAAGACCCGAGGAGTCACTTCTCGTCCTATGGTACAGAGCAGTTCGTGAAAATTACTCCAGATGAGAAAGACATGCCTAATCTGGTATCCTGATCTATTTCTCATGGAAACATCCACCAAAACACAAGTCTATTCTCTCTTCAGCATTTGGTGGCGATTGATCGTGAAAATTGCTAAAAATGAGAAAGTTATAACTGTTAAATGCAATAAATCAGTGACAAATGGAATCATCCCCCAAAAGCCTTTCAGATTCGCTTCTTGGGATTTGGTAGCTATCAGTTCATGATTTGATGAAAATTACTCCAAATGAGACAGTTCTTCCTGATCAATGTTAGTAATTAATGACACTTGGAATCATCCTCCCAAATCCTTTGATAATTAACTCCTGGTGATTGTGAATAAAATCGGCTTGTGAAAATTAGTAGGAAAGAGAAAATTCCTTCCTCACCCGTCTTCTGATGAATTTCCCATGGAATCATCCACCGGAAAAACAATTGCATTCTCTCTTGGTGCGTTGGAACAGATCGGTTTGTGCAAATTACTCAAAGAACGAAAATCATTCTTTACAAGCACCTCGTGGTAAAGACTCCGGCAATCCAGATTCTCGCCTCCTGAGTTTGTAGAGATCGGTTCATGAAAATTACTAAAAAATCAAACATTTATTACTGATCACTGCATATAATTAGTACCTCATGGAATCATCCTCCAAGACCTTTTAGATACTCTGCTGGTCACTTGGTAGAGACGGGTAATGTAAATTGCTAAAAATGAGACCTTCAATACGAATCAGATGTAGCCATTGATGTCTCATGCACGCTTCCTCGAAAAGCCATTCGGATTCTCTCCTGATCCTTTGGTAGAGATGGGTTCATGAAAATTACAAAAATTCAACAGTAATTACTGATCACTGCTAGTCATTAACTCCATCTGGCATGATCCTCCAAAATCCTTTCAGATTTGCTTCTGGTGATTTCTGGTGATAGGTCGAGTCTCGAAAATTCCGAAAAATAATCAATTCTGAACGGCTTCGTGGTAGTCATTCATTCCTCACATAATGAGCCTCCTTTGTACATTCCAATTCGCTCCTGTTGACTTGGAAGAAATCAGTTCCTGAAATATACTCAAAATGAGAAATTCATCTTGGATGTGCGCGACAGATAAATTGGAGAAGAAATCTTCCTGAAAGACCCGAGGAGTCACTTCTCGTCCTATGGTACAGAGCAGTTCGTGAAAATTACTCCAGATGAGAAAGACATGCCTAATCTGGTATCCTGATCTATTTCTCATGGAAACATCCACCAAAACACAAGTCTATTCTCTCTTCAGCATTTGGTGGCGATTGATCGTGAAAATTGCTAAAAATGAGAAAGTTATAACTGTTAAATGCAATAAATCAGTGACAAATGGAATCATCCCCCAAAAGCCTTTCAGATTCGCTTCTTGGGATTTGGTAGCTATCAGTTCATGATTTGATGAAAATTACTCCAAATGAGACAGTTCTTCCTGATCAATGTTAGTAATTAATGACACTTGGAATCATCCTCCCAAATCCTTTGATAATTAACTCCTGGTGATTGTGAATAAAATCGGCTTGTGAAAATTAGTAGGAAAGAGAAAATTCCTTCCTCACCCGTCTTCTGATGAATTTCCCATGGAATCATCCACCGGAAAAACAATTGCATTCTCTCTTGGTGCGTTGGAACAGATCGGTTTGTGCAAATTACTCAAAGAACGAAAATCATTCTTTACAAGCACCTCGTGGTAAAGACTCCGGCAATCCAGATTCTCGCCTCCTGAGTTTGTAGAGATCGGTTCATGAAAATTACTAAAAAATCAAACATTTATTACTGATCACTGCATATAATTAGTACCTCATGGAATCATCCTCCAAGACCTTTTAGATACTCTGCTGGTCACTTGGTAGAGACGGGTAGTGTAAATTGCTAAAAATGAGACCTTCAATACGAATCAGATGTAGCCATTGATGTCTCATGCACGCTTCCTCGAAAAGCCATTCGGATTCTCTCCTGATCCTTTGGTAGAGATGGGTTCATGAAAATTCCAAAAATTCAACTGTAATTACTGATCACTGCTAGTCATTAACTCCATCTGGCATGATCCTCCAAAATCCTTTCAGATTTGCTTCTGGTGGTTTCTGGTGATAGGTCGAGTCTTGAAAATTCCGAAAAATAATCAATTCTGAACGGCTTCGTGGTAGTCATTCATTCCTCACATAATGAGCCTCCTTTGTACATTCCAATTCGCTCCTATTGACTTGGAAGAAATCAGTTCCTGAAATATACTCAAAATGAGAAATTCATCTTGGATGTGCGCGACAGATAAATTGGAGAAGAAATCTTCCTGAAAGACCCGAGGAGTCACTTCTCGTCCTATGGTACAGAGCAGTTCGTGAAAATTACTCCAGATGAGAAAGACATGCCTAATCTGGTATCCTGATCTATTTCCCATGGAAACATCCACCAAAACACAAGTCTATTCTCTCTTCAGCATTTGGTGGCGATTGATCGTGAAAATTGCTAAAAATGAGAAAGTTATAACTGTTAAATGCAATAAATCAGTGACAAATGGAATCATCCCCCAAAAGCCTTTCAGATTCGCTTCTTGGGATTTGGTAGCTATCAGTTCATGATTTGATGAAAATTACTCCAAATGAGACAGTTCTTCCTGATCCATGTTAGTTATTAATGACACTTGGAATCATCCTCCCAAATCCTTTGATAATTAACTCCTGGTGATTGTGAATAAAATCGGCTTGTGAAAATTAGTAGGAAAGAGAAAATTCCTTCCTCACCCGTCTTCCGATGAATTTCCCATGGAATCATCCACCGGAAAAACAATTGCATTCTCTCTTGGTGCGTTGGAACAGATCGGTTTGTGCAAATTACTCAAAGAACGAAAATCATTCTTTACAAGCACCTCGTGGTAAAGACTCCGGCAATCCAGATTCTCGCCTCCTGAGTTTGTAGAGATCGGTTCATGAAAATTACTAAAAAATCAAACATTTATTACTGATCACTGCATATAATTAGTACCTCATGGAATCATCCTCCAAGACCTTTTAGATACTCTGCTGGTCACTTGGTAGAGACGGGTAGTGTAAATTGCTAAAAATGAGACCTTCAATACGAATCAGATGTAGCCATTGATGTCTCATGCACGCTTCCTCGAAAAGCCATTCGGATTCTCTCCTGATCCTTTGGTAGAGATGGGTTCATGAAAATTACAAAAATTCAACAGTAATTACTGATCACTGCTAGTCATTAACTCCATCTGGCATGATCCTCCAAAATCCTTTCAGATTTGCTTCTGGTGATTTCTGGTGATAGGTCGAGTCTCGAAAATTCCGAAAAATAATCAATTCTGAACGGCTTCGTGGTAGTCATTCATTCCTCACATAATGAGCCTCCTTTGTACATTCCAATTCGCTCCTGTGGACTTGGAAGAAATCAGTTCCTGAAATATACTCAAAATGAGAAATTCATCTTGGATGTGCGCGACAGATAAATTGGAGAAGAAATCTTCCTGAAAGACCCGAGGAGTCACTTCTCGTCCTATGGTACAGAGCAGTTCGTGAAAATTACTCCAGATGAGAAAGACATGCCTAATCTGGTATCCTGATCTATTTCTCATGGAAACATCCACCAAAACACAAGTCTATTCTCTCTTCAGCATTTGGTGGCGATTGATCGTGAAAATTGCTAAAAATGAGAAAGTTATAACTGTTAAATGCAATAAATCAGTGACAAATGGAATCATCCCCCAAAAGCCTTTCAGATTCGCTTCTTGGGATTTGGTAGCTATCAGTTCATGATTTGATGAAAATTACTCCAAATGAGACAGTTCTTCCTGATCAATGTTAGTAATTAATGACACTTGGAATCATCCTCCCAAATCCTTTGATAATTAACTCCTGGTGATTGTGAATAAAATCGGCTTGTGAAAATTAGTAGGAAAGAGAAAATTCCTTCCTCACCCGTCTTCTGATGAATTTCCCATGGAATCATCCACCGGAAAAACAATTGCATTCTCTCTTGGTGCGTTGGAACAGATCGGTTTGTGCAAATTACTCAAAGAACGAAAATCATTCTTTACAAGCACCTCGTGGTAAAGACTCCGGCAATCCAGATTCTCGCCTCCTGAGTTTGTAGAGATCGGTTCATGAAAATTACTAAAAAATCAAACATTTATTACTGATCACTGCATATAATTAGTACCTCATGGAATCATCCTCCAAGACCTTTTAGATACTCTGCTGGTCACTTGGTAGAGACGGGTAGTGTAAATTGCTAAAAATGAGACCTTCAATACGAATCAGATGTAGCCATTGATGTCTCATGCACGCTTCCTCGAAAAGCCATTCGGATTCTCTCCTGATCCTTTGGTAGAGATGGGTTCATGAAAATTCCAAAAATTCAACTGTAATTACTGATCACTGCTAGTCATTAACTCCATCTGGCATGATCCTCCAAAATCCTTTCAGATTTGCTTCTGGTGATTTCTGGTGATAGGTCGAGTCTTGAAAATTCCGAAAAATAATCAATTCTGAACGGCTTCGTGGTAGTCATTCATTCCTCACATAATGAGCCTCCTTTGTACATTCCAATTCGCTCCTGTTGACTTGGAAGACATCAGTTCCTGAAATATACTCAAAATGAGAAATTCATCTTGGATGTGCGCGACAGATAAATTGGAGAAGAAATCTTCCTGAAAGACCCGAGGAGTCACTTCTCGTCCTATGGTACAGAGCAGTTCGTGAAAATTACTCCAGATGAGAAAGACATGCCTAATCTGGTATCCTGATCTATTTCTCATGGAAACATCCACCAAAACACAAGTCTATTCTCTCTTCAGCATTTGGTGGCGATTGATCGTGAAAATTGCTAAAAATGAGAAAGTTATAACTGTTAAATGCAATAAATCAGTGACAAATGGAATCATCCCCCAAAAGCCTTTCAGATTCGCTTCTTGGGATTTGGTAGCTATCAGTTCATGATTTGATGAAAATTACTCCAAATGAGACATTCTTCCTGATCAATGTTAGTAATTAATGACACTTGGAATCATCCTCCCAAATCCTTTGATAATTAACTCCTGGGGATTGTGAATAAAATCGGCTTGTGAAAATTAGTAGGAAAGAGAAAATTCCTTCCTCACCCGTCTTCTGATGAATTTCCCATGGAATCATCCACCGGAAAAACAATTGCATTCTCTCTTGGTGCGTTGGAACAGATCGGTTTGTGCAAATTACTCAAAGAACGAAAATCATTCTTTACAAGCACCTCGTGGTAAAGACTCCGGCAATCCAGATTCTCGCCTCCTGAGTTTGTAGAGATCGGTTCATGAAAATTACTAAAAAATCAAACATTTATTACTGATCACTGCATATAATTAGTACCTCATGGAATCATCCTCCAAGACCTTTTAGATACTCTGCTGGTCACTTGGTAGAGACGGGTAGTGTAAATTGCTAAAAATGAGACCTTCAATACGAATCAGATGTAGCCATTGATGTCTCATGCACGCTTCCTCGAAAAGCCATTCGGATTCTCTCCTGATCCTTTGGTAGAGATGGGTTCATGAAAATTCCAAAAATTCAACTGTAATTACTGATCACTGCTAGTCATTAACTCCATCTGGCATGATCCTCCAAAATCCTTTCAGATTTGCTTCTGGTGATTTCTGGTGATAGGTCGAGTCTCGAAAATTCCGAAAAATAATCAATTCTGAACGGCTTCGTGGTAGTCATTCATTCCTCACATAATGAGCCTCCTTTGTACATTCCAATTCGCTCCTGTTGACTTGGAAGACATCAGTTCCTGAAATATACTCAAAATGAGAAATTCATCTTGGATGTGCGCGACAGATAAATTGGAGAAGAAATCTTCCTGAAAGACCCGAGGAGTCACTTCTCGTCCTATGGTACAGAGCAGTTCGTGAAAATTACTCCAGATGAGAAAGACATGCCTAATCTGGTATCCTGATCTATTTCTCATGGAAACATCCACCAAAACACAAGTCTATTCTCTCTTCAGCATTTGGTGGCGATTGATCGTGAAAATTGCTAAAAATGAGAAAGTTATAACTGTTAAATGCAATAAATCAGTGACAAATGGAATCATCCCCCAAAAGCCTTTCAGATTCGCTTCTTGGGATTTGGTAGCTATCAGTTCATGATTTGATGAAAATTACTCCAAATGAGACAGTTCTTCCTGATCAATGTTAGTAATTAATGACACTTGGAATCATCCTCCCAAATCCTTTGATAATTAACTCCTGGTGATTGTGAATAAAATCGGCTTGTGAAAATTAGTAGGAAAGAGAAAATTCCTTCCTCACCCGTCTTCTGATGAATTTCCCATGGAATCATCCACCGGAAAAACAATTGCATTCTCTCTTGGTGCGTTGGAACAGATCGGTTTGTGCAAATTACTCAAAGAACGAAAATCATTCTTTACAAGCACCTCGTGGTAAAGACTCCGGCAATCCAGATTCTCGCCTCCTGAGTTTGTAGAGATTGGTTCATGAAAATTACTAAAAAATCAAACATTTATTACTGATCACTGCATATAATTAGTACCTCATGGAATCATCCTCCAAGACCTTTTAGATACTCTGCTGGTCACTTGGTAGAGACGGGTAGTGTAAATTGCTAAAAATGAGACCTTCAATACGAATCAGATGTAGCCATTGATGTCTCATGCACGCTTCCTCGAAAAGCCATTCGGATTCTCTCCTGATCCTTTGGTAGAGATGGGTTCATGAAAATTACAAAAATTCAACAGTAATTACTGATCACTGCTAGTCATTAACTCCATCTGGCATGATCCTCCAAAATCCTTTCAGATTTGCTTCTGGTGATTTCTGGTGATAGGTCGAGTCTCGAAAATTCCGAAAAATAATCAATTCTGAACGGCTTCGTGGTAGTCATTCATTCCTCACATAATGAGCCTCCTTTGTACATTCCAATTCGCTCCTGTTGACTTGGAAGAAATCAGTTCCTGAAATATACTCAAAATGAGAAATTCATCTTGGATGTGCGCGACAGATAAATTGGAGAAGAAATCTTCCTGAAAGACCCGAGGAGTCACTTCTCGTCCTATGGTACAGAGCAGTTCGTGAAAATTACTCCGGATGAGAAAGACATGCCTAATCTGGTATCCTGATCTATTTCTCATGGAAACATCCACCAAAACACAAGTCTATTCTCTCTTCAGCATTTGGTGGCGATTGATGGTGAAAATTGCTAAAAATGAGAAAGTTATAACTGTTAAATGCAATAAATCAGTGACAAATGGAATCATCCCCCAAAAGCCTTTCAGATTCGCTTCTTGGGATTTGGTAGCTATCAGTTCATGATTTGATGAAAATTACTCCAAATGAGACAGTTCTTCCTGATCCATGTTAGTTATTAATGACACTTGGAATCATCCTCCCAAATCCTTTGATAATTAACTCCTGGTGATTGTGAATAAAATCGGCTTGTGAAAATTAGTAGGAAAGAGAAAATTCCTTCCTCACCCGTCTTCCGATGAATTTCCCATGGAATCATCCACCGGAAAAACAATTGCATTCTCTCTTGGTGCGTTGGAACAGATCGGTTTGTGCAAATTACTCAAAGAACGAAAATCATTCTTTACAAGCACCTCGTGGTAAAGACTCCGGCAATCCAGATTCTCGCCTCCTGAGTTTGTAGAGATCGGTTCATGAAAATTACTAAAAAATCAAACATTTATTACTGATCACTGCATATAATTAGTACCTCATGGAATCATCCTCCAAGACCTTTTAGATACTCTGCTGGTCACTTGGTAGAGACGGGTAGTGTAAATTGCTAAAAATGAGACCTTCAATACGAATCAGATGTAGCCATTGATGTCTCATGCACGCTTCCTCGAAAAGCCATTCGGATTCTCTCCTGATCCTTTGGTAGAGATGGGTTCATGAAAATTACAAAAATTCAACAGTAATTACTGATCACTGCTAGTCATTAACTCCATCTGGCATGATCCTCCAAAATCCTTTCAGATTTGCTTCTGGTGATTTCTGGTGATAGGTCGAGTCTCGAAAATTCCGAAAAATAATCAATTCTGAACGGCTTCGTGGTAGTCATTCATTCCTCACATAATGAGCCTCCTTTGTACATTCCAATTCGCTCCTGTGGACTTGGAAGAAATCAGTTCCTGAAATATACTCAAAATGAGAAATTCATCTTGGATGTGCGCGACAGATAAATTGGAGAAGAAATCTTCCTGAAAGACCCGAGGAGTCACTTCTCGTCCTATGGTACAGAGCAGTTCGTGAAAATTACTCCAGATGAGAAAGACATGCCTAATCTGGTATCCTGATCTATTTCTCATGGAAACATCCACCAAAACACAAGTCTATTCTCTCTTCAGCATTTGGTGGCGATTGATCGTGAAAATTGCTAAAAATGAGAAAGTTATAACTGTTAAATGCAATAAATCAGTGACAAATGGAATCATCCCCCAAAAGCCTTTCAGATTCGCTTCTTGGGATTTGGTAGCTATCAGTTCATGATTTGATGAAAATTACTCCAAATGAGACAGTTCTTCCTGATCAATGTTAGTAATTAATGACACTTGGAATCATCCTCCCAAATCCTTTGATAATTAACTCCTGGTGATTGTGAATAAAATCGGCTTGTGAAAATTAGTAGGAAAGAGAAAATTCCTTCCTCACCCATCTTCTGATGAATTTCCCATGGAATCATCCACCGGAAAAACAATTGCATTCTCTCTTGGTGCGTTGGAACAGATCGGTTTGTGCAAATTACTCAAAGAACGAAAATCATTCTTTACAAGCACCTCGTGGTAAAGACTCCGGCAATCCAGATTCTCGCCTCCTGAGTTTGTAGAGATCGGTTCATGAAAATTACTAAAAAATCAAACATTTATTACTGATCACTGCATATAATTAGTACCTCATGGAATCATCCTCCAAGACCTTTTAGATACTCTGCTGGTCACTTGGTAGAGACGGGTAGTGTAAATTGCTAAAAATGAGCCCTTCAATACGAATCAGATGTAGCCATTGATGTCTCATGCACGCTTCCTCGAAAAGCCATTCGGATTCTCTCCTGATCCTTTGGTAGAGATGGGTTCATGAAAATTCCAAAAATTCAACAGTAATTACTGATCACTGCTAGTCATTAACTCCATCTGGCATGATCCTCCAAAATCCTTTCAGATTTGCTTCTGGTGATTTCTGGTGATAGGTCGAGTCTCGAAAATTCCGAAAAATAATCAATTCTGAACGGCTTCGTGGTAGTCATTCATTCCTCACATAATGAGCCTCCTTTGTACATTCCAATTCGCTCCTGTTGACTTGGAAGAAATCAGTTCCTGAAATATACTCAAAATGAGAAATTCATCTTGGATGTGCGCGACAGATAAATTGGAGAAGAAATCTTCCTGAAAGACCCGAGGAGTCACTTCTCGTCCTATGGTACAGAGCAGTTCGTGAAAATTACTCCAGATGAGAAAGACATGCCTAATCTGGTATCCTGATCTATTTCTCATGGAAACATCCACCAAAACACAAGTCTATTCTCTCTTCAGCATTTGGTGGTGATTGATGGTGAAAATTGCTAAAAATGAGAAAGTTATAACTGTTAAATGCAATAAATCAGTGACAAATGGAATCATCCCCCAAAAGCCTTTCAGATTCGCTTCTTGGGATTTGGTAGCTATCAGTTCATGATTTGATGAAAATTACTCCAAATGAGACAGTTCTTCCTGATCAATGTTAGTTATTAATGACACTTGGAATCATCCTCCCAAATCCTTTGATAATTAACTCCTGGTGATTGTGAATAAAATCGGCTTGTGAAAATTAGTAGGAAAGAGAAAATTCCTTCCTCACCCGTCTTCCGATGAATTTCCCATGGAATCATCCACCGGAAAAACAATTGCATTCTCTCTTGGTGCGTTGGAACAGATCGGTTTGTGCAAATTACTCAAAGAACGAAAATCATTCTTTACAAGCACCTCGTGGTAAAGACTCCGGCATTCCAGATTCTCGCCTCCTGAGTTTGTAGAGATCGGTTCATGAAAATTAGTAAAAAATCAAACATTTATTACTGATCACTGCATATAATTAGTACCTCATGGAATCATCCTCCAAGACCTTTTAGATACTCTGCTGGTCACTTGGTAGAGATGGGTAGTGTAAATTGCTAAAAATGAGCCCTTCAATACGAATCAGATGTAGCCATTGATGTCTCATGCACGCTTCCTCGAAAAGCCATTCGGATTCTCTCCTGATCCTTTGGTAGAGATGGGTTCATGAAAATTACAAAAATTCAACAGTAATTACTGATCACTGCTAGTCATTAACTCCATCTGGCATGATCCTCCAAAATCCTTTCAGATTTGCTTCTGGTGATTTCTGGTGATAGGTCGAGTCTCGAAAATTCCGAAAAATAATCAATTCTGAACGGCTTCGTGGTAGTCATTCATTCCTCACATAATGAGCCTCCTTTGTACATTCCAATTCGCTCCTGTTGACTTGGAAGAAATCAGTTCCTGAAATATACTCAAAATGAGAAATTCATCTTGGATGTGCGCGACAGATAAATTGGAGAAGAAATCTTCCTGAAAGACCCGAGGAGTCACTTCTCGTCCTATGGTACAGAGCAGTTCGTGAAAATTACTCCAGATGAGAAAGACATGCCTAATCTGGTATCCTGATCTATTTCTCATGGAAACATCCACCAAAACACAAGTCTATTCTCTCTTCAGCATTTGGTGGCGATTGATCGTGAAAATTGCTAAAAATGAGAAAGTTATAACTGTTAAATGCAATAAATCAGTGACAAATGGAATCATCCCCCAAAAGCCTTTCAGATTCGCTTCTTGGGATTTGGTAGCTATCAGTTCATGATTTGATGAAAATTACTCCAAATGAGACAGTTCTTCCTGATCAATGTTAGTAATTAATGACACTTGGAATCATCCTCCCAAATCCTTTGATAATTAACTCCTGGTGATTGTGAATAAAATCGGCTTGTGAAAATTAGTAGGAAAGAGAAAATTCCTTCCTCACCCGTCTTCTGATGAATTTCCCATGGAATCATCCACCGGAAAAACAATTGCATTCTCTCTTGGTGCGTTGGAACAGATCGGTTTGTGCAAATTACTCAAAGAATGAAAATCATTCTTTACAAGCACCTCGTGGTAAAGACTCCGGCAATCCAGATTCTCGCCTCCTGAGTTTGTAGAGATTGGTTCATAAAAATTACTAAAAAATCAAACATTTATTACTGATCACTGCATATAATTAGTACCTCATGGAATCATCCTCCAAGACCTTTTAGATACTCTGCTGGTCACTTGGTAGAGACGGGTAGTGTAAATTGCTAAAAATGAGCCCTTCAATACGAATCAGATGTAGCCATTGATGTCTCATGCACGCTTCCTCGAAAAGCCATTCGGATTCTCTCCTGATCCTTTGGTAGAGATGGGTTCATGAAAATTCCAAAAATTCAACAGTAATTACTGATCACTGCTAGTCATTAACTCCATCTGGCATGATCCTCCAAAATCCTTTCAGATTTGCTTCTGGTGATTTCTGGTGATAGGTCGAGTCTCGAAAATTACGAAAAATAATCAATTCTGAACGGCTTCGTGGTAGTCATTCATTCCTCACATAATGAGCCTCCTTTGTACATTCCAATTCGCTCCTGTTGACTTGGAAGAAATCAGTTCCTGAAATATACTCAAAATGAGAAATTCATCTTGGATGTGCGCGACAGATAAATTGGAGAAGAAATCTTCCTGAAAGACCCGAGGAGTCACTTCTCGTGTTATGGTACAGAGCAGTTCGTGAAAATTATTCCAGATGAGAAAGACATGCCTAATCTGGTATCCTGATCTATTTCTCATGGAAACATCCACCAAAACACAAGTCTATTCTCTCTTCAGCATTTGGTGGCGATTGATCGTGAAAATTGCTAAAAATGAGAAAGTTATAACTGTTAAATGCAATAAATCAGTGACAAATGGAATCATCCCCCAAAAGCCTTTCAGATTCGCTTCTTGGGATTTGGTAGCTATCAGTTCATGATTTGATGAAAATTACTCCAAATGAGACAGTTCTTCCTGATCAATGTTAGTAATTAATGACACTTGGAATCATCCTCCCAAATCCTTTGATAATTAACTCCTGGTGATTGTGAATAAAATCGGCTTGTGAAAATTAGTAGGAAAGAGAAAATTCCTTCCTCACCCGTCTTCCGATGAATTTCCCATGGAATCATCCACCGGAAAAACAATTGCATTCTCTCTTGGTGCGTTGGAACAGATCGGTTTGTGCAAATTACTCAAAGAACGAAAATCATTCTTTACAAGCACCTCGTGGTAAAGACTCCGGCAATCCAGATTCTCGCCTCCTGAGTTTGTAGAGATTGGTTCATGAAAATTACTAAAAAATCAAACATTTATTACTGATCACTGCATATAATTAGTACCTCATGGAATCATCCTCCAAGACCTTTTAGATACTCTGCTGGTCACTTGGTAGAGACGGGTAGTGTAAATTGCTAAAAATGAGACCTTCAATACGAATCAGATGTAGCCATTGATGTCTCATGCACGCTTCCTCGAAAAGCCATTCGGATTCTCTCCTGATCCTTTGGTAGAGATGGGTTCATGAAAATTACAAAAATTCAACAGTAATTACTGATCACTGCTAGTCATTAACTCCATCTGGCATGATCCTCCAAAATCCTTTCAGATTTGCTTCTGGTGATTTCTGGTGATAGGTCGAGTCTCGAAAATTCCGAAAAATAATCAATTCTGAACGGCTTCGTGGTAGTCATTCATTCCTCACATAATGAGCCTCCTTTGTACATTCCAATTCGCTCCTGTGGACTTGGAAGAAATCAGTTCCTGAAATATACTCAAAATGAGAAATTCATCTTGGATGTGCGCGACAGATAAATTGGAGAAGAAATCTTCCTGAAAGACCCGAGGAGTCACTTCTCGTCCTATGGTACAGAGCAGTTCGTGAAAATTACTCCAGATGAGAAAGACATGCCTAATCTGGTATCCTGATCTATTTCTCATGGAAACATCCACCAAAACACAAGTCTATTCTCTCTTCAGCATTTGGTGGCGATTGATCGTGAAAATTGCTAAAAATGAGAAAGTTATAACTGTTAAATGCAATAAATCAGTGACAAATGGAATCATCCCCCAAAAGCCTTTCAGATTCGCTTCTTGGGATTTGGTAGCTATCAGTTCATGATTTGATGAAAATTACTCCAAATGAGACAGTTCTTCCTGATCAATGTTAGTAATTAATGACACTTGGAATCATCCTCCCAAATCCTTTGATAATTAACTCCTGGTGATTGTGAATAAAATCGGCTTGTGAAAATTAGTAGGAAAGAGAAAATTCCTTCCTCACCCGTCTTCCGATGAATTTCCCATGGAATCATCCACCGGAAAAACAATTGCATTCTCTCTTGGTGCGTTGGAACAGATCGGTTTGTGCAAATTACTCAAAGAACGAAAATCATTCTTTACAAGCACCTCGTGGTAAAGACTCCGGCAATCCAGATTCTCGCCTCCTGAGTTTGTAGAGATTGGTTCATGAAAATTACTAAAAAATCAAACATTTATTACTGATCACTGCATATAATTAGTACCTCATGGAATCATCCTCCAAGACCTTTTAGATACTCTGCTGGTCACTTGGTAGAGACGGGTAGTGTAAATTGCTAAAAATGAGCCCTTCAATACGAATCAGATGTAGCCATTGATGTCTCATGCACACTTCCTCGAAAAGCCATTCGGATTCTCTCCTGATCCTTTGGTAGAGATGCGTTCATGAAAATTACAAAAATTCAACAGTAATTACTGATCACTGCTAGTCATTAACTCCATCTGGCATGATCCTCCAAAATCCTTTCAGATTTGCTTCTGGTGATTTCTGGTGATAGGTCGAGTCTCGAAAATTCCAAAAAATAATCAATTCTGAACGGCTTCGTGGTAGTCATTCATTCCTCACATAATGAGCCTCCTTTGTACATTCCAATTCGCTCCTGTTGACTTGGAAGAAATCAGTTCCTGAAATATACTCAAAATGAGAAATTCATCTTGGATGTGCGCGACAGATAAATTGGAGAAGAAATCTTCCTGAAAGACCCGAGGAGTCACTTCTCGTCCTATGGTACAGAGCAGTTCGTGAAAATTACTCCAGATGAGAAAGACATGCCTAATCTGGTATCCTGATCTATTTCTCATGGAAACATCCACCAAAACACAAGTCTATTCTCTCTTCAGCATTTGGTGGCGATTGATCGTGAAAATTGCTAAAAATGAGAAAGTTATAACTGTTAAATGCAATAAATCAGTGACAAATGGAATCATCCCCCAAAAGCCTTTCAGATTCGCTTCTTGGGATTTGGTAGCTATCAGTTCATGATTTGATGAAAATTACTCCAAATGAGACAGTTCTTCCTGATCAATGTTAGTAATTAATGACACTTGGAATCATCCTCCCAAATCCTTTGATAATTAACTCCTGGTGATTGTGAATAAAATCGGCTTGTGAAAATTAGTAGGAAAGAGAAAATTCCTTCCTCACCCGTCTTCCGATGAATTTCCCATGGAATCATCCACCGGAAAAACAATTGCATTCTCTCTTGGTGCGTTGGAACAGATCGGTTTGTGCAAATTACTCAAAGAACGAAAATCATTCTTTACAAGCACCTCGTGGTAAAGACTCCGGCAATCCAGATTCTCGCCTCCTGAGTTTGTAGAGATCGGTTCATGAAAATTACTAAAAAATCAAACATTTATTACTGATCACTGCATATAATTAGTACCTCATGGAATCATCCTCCAAGACCTTTTAGATACTCTGCTGGTCACTTGGTAGAGACGGGTAGTGTAAATTGCTAAAAATGAGACCTTCAATACGAATCAGATGTAGCCATTGATGTCTCATGCACGCTTCCTCGAAAAGCCATTCGGATTCTCTCCTGATCCTTTGGTAGAGATGGGTTCATGAAAATTACAAAAATTCAACAGTAATTACTGATCACTGCTAGTCATTAACTCCATCTGGCATGATCCTCCAAAATCCTTTCAGATTTGCTTCTGGTGATTTCTGGTGATAGGTCGAGTCTCGAAAATTCCGAAAAATAATCAATTCTGAACGGCTTCGTGGTAGTCATTCATTCCTCACATAATGAGCCTCCTTTGTACATTCCAATTCGCTCCTGTTGACTTGGAAGAAATCAGTTCCTGAAATATACTCAAAATGAGAAATTCATCTTGGATGTGCGCGACAGATAAATTGGAGAAGAAATCTTCCTGAAAGACCCGAGGAGTCACTTCTCGTCCTATGGTACAGAGCAGTTCGTGAAAATTACTCCAGATGAGAAAGACATGCCTAATCTGGTATCCTGATCTATTTCTCATGGAAACATCCACCAAAACACAAGTCTATTCTCTCTTCAGCATTTGGTGGCGATTGATCGTGAAAATTGCTAAAAATGAGAAAGTTATAACTGTTAAATGCAATAAATCAGTGACAAATGGAATCATCCCCCAAAAGCCTTTCAGATTCGCTTCTTGGGATTTGGTAGCTATCAGTTCATGATTTGATGAAAATTACTCCAAATGAGACAGTTCTTCCTGATCAATGTTAGTAATTAATGACACTTGGAATCATCCTCCCAAATCCTTTGATAATTAACTCCTGGGGATTGTGAATAAAATCGGCTTGTGAAAATTAGTAGGAAAGAGAAAATTCCTTCCTCACCCGTCTTCCGATGAATTTCCCATGGAATCATCCACCGGAAAAACAATTGCATTCTCTCTTGGTGCGTTGGAACAGATCGGTTTGTGCAAATTACTCAAAGAACGAAAATCATTCTTTACAAGCACCTCGTGGTAAAGACTCCGGCAATCCAGATTCTCGCCTCCTGAGTTTGTAGAGATTGGTTCATGAAAATTACTAAAAAATCAAACATTTATTACTGATCACTGCATATAATTAGTACCTCATGGAATCATCCTCCAAGACCTTTTAGATACTCTGCTGGTCACTTGGTAGAGACGGGTAGTGTAAATTGCTAAAAATGAGCCCTTCAATACGAATCAGATGTAGCCATTGATGTCTCATGCACGCTTCCTCGAAAAGCCATTCGGATTCTCTCCTGATCCTTTGGTAGAGATGGGTTCATGAAAATTACAAAAATTCAACAGTAATTACTGATCACTGCTAGTCATTAACTCCATCTGGCATGATCCTCCAAAATCCTTTCAGATTTGCTTCTGGTGATTTCTGGTGATAGGTCGAGTCTCGAAAATTCCGAAAAATAATCAATTCTGAACGGCTTCGTGGTAGTCATTCATTCCTCACATAATGAGCCTCCTTTGTACATTCCAATTCGCTCCTGTTGACTTGGAAGAAATCAGTTCCTGAAATATACTCAAAATGAGAAATTCATCTTGGATGTGCGCGACAGATAAATTGGAGAAGAAATCTTCCTGAAAGACCCGAGGAGTCACTTCTCGTCCTATGGTACAGAGCAGTTCGTGAAAATTATTCCAGATGAGAAAGACATGCCTAATCTGGTATCCTGATCTATTTCTCATGGAAACATCTACCAAAACACAAGTCTATTCTCTCTTCAGCATTTGGTGGCGATTGATCGTGAAAATTGCTAAAAATGAGAAAGTTATAACTGTTAAATGCAATAAATCAGTGACAAATGGAATCATCCCCCAAAAGCCTTTCAGATTCGCTTCTTGGGATTTGGTAGCTATCAGTTCATGATTTGATGAAAATTACTCCAAATGAGACAGTTCTTCCTGATCAATGTTAGTAATTAATGACACTTGGAATCATCCTCCCAAATCCTTTGATAATTAACTCCTGGTGATTGTGAATAAAATCGGCTTGTGAAAATTAGTAGGAAAGAGAAAATTCCTTCCTCACCCGTCTTCTGATGAATTTCCCATGGAATCATCCACCGGAAAAACAATTGCATTCTCTCTTGGTGCGTTGGAACAGATCGGTTTGTGCAAATTACTCAAAGAATGAAAATCATTCTTTACAAGCACCTCGTGGTAAAGACTCCGGCAATCCAGATTCTCGCCTCCTGAGTTTGTAGAGATCGGTTCATGAAAATTACTAAAAAATCAAACATTTATTACTGATCACTGCATATAATTAGTACCTCATGGAATCATCCTCCAAGACCTTTTAGATACTCTGCTGGTCACTTGGAAGAGACGGGTAGTGTAAATTGCTAAAAATGAGCCCTTCAATACGAATCAGATGTAGCCATTGATGTCTCATGCACGCTTCCTCGAAAAGCCATTCGGATTCTCTCCTGATCCTTTGGTAGAGATGGGTTCATGAAAATTACAAAAATTCAACAGTAATTACTGATCACTGCTAGTCATTAACTCCATCTGGCATGATCCTCCAAAATCCTTTCAGATTTGCTTCTGGTGATTTCTGGTGATAGATCGAGTCTCGAAAATTCCGAAAAATAATCAATTCTGAACGGCTTCGTGGTAGTCATTCATTCCTCACATAATGAGCCTCCTTTGTACATTCCAATTCGCTCCTGTTGACTTGGAAGAAATCAGTTCCTGAAATATACTCAAAATGAGAAATTCATCTTGGATGTGCGCGACAGATAAATTGGAGAAGAAATCTTCCTGAAAGACCCGAGGAGTCACTTCTCGTCCTATGGTACAGAGCAGTTCGTGAAAATTATTCCAGATGACAAAGACATGCCTAATCTGGTATCCTGATCTATTTCTCATGGAAACATCCACCAAAACACAAGCCTATTCTCTCTTCAGCATTTGGTGGCGATTGATCGTGAAAAATGCTAAAAATGAGAAAGTTATAACTGTTAAATGCAATAAATCAGTGACAAATGGAATCATCCCCCAAAAGCCTTTCAGATTCGCTTCTTGGGATTTGGTAGCTATCAGTTCATGATTTGATGAAAATTACTCCAAATGAGACAGTTCTTCCTGATCAATGTTAGTTATTAATGACACTTGGAATCATCCTCCCAAATCCTTTGATAATTAACTCCTGGTGATTGTGAATAAAATCGGCTTGTGAAAATTAGTAGGAAAGAGAAAATTCCTTCCTCACCCGTCTTCTGATGAATTTCCCATGGAATCATCCACCGGAAAAACAATTGCATTCTCTCTTGGTGCGTTGGAACAGATCGGTTTGTGCAAATTACTCAAAGAACGAAAATCATTCTTTACAAGCACCTCGTGGTAAAGACTCCGGCAATCCAGATTCTCGCCTCCTGAGTTTGTAGAGATTGGTTCATGAAAATTACTAAAAAATCAAACATTTATTACTGATCACTGCATATAATTAGTACCTCATGGAATCATCCTCCAAGACCTTTTAGATACTCTGCTGGTCACTTGGAAGAGACGGGTAGTGTAAATTGCTAAAAATGAGACCTTCAATACGAATCAGATGTAGCCATTGATGTCTCATGCACGCTTCCTCGAAAAGCCATTCGGATTCTCTCCTGATCCTTTGGTAGAGATGGGTTCATGAAAATTACAAAAATTCAACAGTAATTACTGATCACTGCTAGTCATTAACTCCATCTGGCATGATCCTCCAAAATCCTTTCAGATTTGCTTCTGGTGATTTCTGGTGATAGATCGAGTCTCGAAAATTCCGAAAAATAATCAATTCTGAACGGCTTCGTGGTAGTCATTCATTCCTCACATAATGAGCCTCCTTTGTACATTCCAATTCGCTCCTGTTGACTTGGAAGAAATCAGTTCCTGAAATATACTCAAAATGAGAAATTCATCTTGGATGTGCGCGACAGATAAATTGGAGAAGAAATCTTCCTGAAAGACCCGAGGAGTCACTTCTCGTCCTATGGTACAGAGCAGTTCGTGAAAATTATTCCAGATGACAAAGACATGCCTAATCTGGTATCCTGATCTATTTCTCATGGAAACATCCACCAAAACACAAGCCTATTCTCTCTTCAGCATTTGGTGGCGATTGATCGTGAAAAATGCTAAAAATGAGAAAGTTATAACTGTTAAATGCAATAAATCAGTGACAAATGGAATCATCCCCCAAAAGCCTTTCAGATTCGCTTCTTGGGATTTGGTAGCTATCAGTTCATGATTTGATGAAAATTACTCCAAATGAGACAGTTCTTCCTGATCAATGTTAGTTATTAATGACACTTGGAATCATCCTCCCAAATCCTTTGATAATTAACTCCTGGTGATTGTGAATAAAATCGGCTTGTGAAAATTAGTAGGAAAGAGAAAATTCCTTCCTCACCCGTCTTCTGATGAATTTCCCATGGAATCATCCACCGGAAAAACAATTGCATTCTCTCTTGGTGCGTTGGAACAGATCGGTTTGTGCAAATTACTCAAAGAACGAAAATCATTCTTTACAAGCACCTCGTGGTAAAGACTCCGGCAATCCAGATTCTCGCCTCCTGAGTTTGTAGAGATTGGTTCATGAAAATTACTAAAAAATCAAACATTTATTACTGATCACTGCATATAATTAGTACCTCATGGAATCATCCTCCAAGACCTTTTAGATACTCTGCTGGTCACTTGGTAGAGACGGGTAGTGTAAATTGCTAAAAATGAGACCTTCAATACGAATCAGATGTAGCCATTGATGTCTCATGCACACTTCCTCGAAAAGCCATTCGGATTCTCTCCTGATCCTTTGGTAGAGATGGGTTCATGAAAATTACAAAAATTCAACAGTAATTACTGATCACTGCTAGTCATTAACTCCATCTGGCATGATCCTCCAAAATCCTTTCAGATTTGCTTCTGGTGATTTCTGGTGATAGGTCGAGTCTCGAAAATTCCGAAAAATAATCAATTCTGAACGGCTTCGTGGTAGTCATTCATTCCTCACATAATGAGCCTCCTTTGTACATTCCAATTCGCTCCTGTTGACTTGGAAGAAATCAGTTCCTGAAATATACTCAAAATGAGAAATTCATCTTGGATGTGCGCGACAGATAAATTGGAGAAGAAATCTTCCTGAAAGACCCGAGGAGTCACTTCTCGTCCTATGGTACAGAGCAGTTCGTGAAAATTACTCCAGATGAGAAAGACATGCCTAATCTGGTATCCTGATCTATTTCTCATGGAAACATCCACCAAAACACAAGTCTATTCTCTCTTCAGCATTTGGTGGCGATTGATCGTGAAAATTGCTAAAAATGAGAAAGTTATAACTGTTAAATGCAATAAATCAGTGACAAATGGAATCATCCCCCAAAAGCCTTTCAGATTCGCTTCTTGGGATTTGGTAGCTATCAGTTCATGATTTGATGAAAATTACTCCAAATGAGACAGTTCTTCCTGATCAATGTTAGTTATTAATGACACTTGGAATCATCCTCCCAAATCCTTTGATAATTAACTCCTGGTGATTGTGAATAAAATCGGCTTGTGAAAATTAGTAGGAAAGAGAAAATTCCTTCCTCACCTGTCTTCTGATGAATTTCCCATGGAATCATCCACCGGAAAAACAATTGCATTCTCTCTTGGTGCGTTGGAACAGATCGGTTTGTGCAAATTACTCAAAGAACGAAAATCATTCTTTACAAGCACCTCGTGGTAAAGACTCCGGCAATCCAGATTCTCGCCTCCTGAGTTTGTAGAGATTGGTTCATGAAAATTACTAAAAAATCAAACATTTATTACTGATCACTGCATATAATTAGTACCTCATGGAATCATCCTCCAAGACCTTTTAGATACTCTGCTGGTCACTTGGTAGAGACGGGCAGTGTAAATTGCTAAAAATGAGCCCTTCAATACGAATGAGATGTAGCCATTGATGTCTCATGCACACTTCCTCGAAAAGCCATTCGGATTCTCTCCTGATCCTTTGGTAGAGATGGGTTCATGAAAATTACAAAAATTCAACAGTAATTACTGATCACTGCTAGTCATTAACTCCATCTGGCATGATCCTCCAAAATCCTTTCAGATTTGCTTCTGGTGATTTCTGGTGATAGGTCGAGTCTCGAAAATTCCGAAAAATAATCAATTCTGAACGGCTTCGTGGTAGTCATTCATTCCTCACATAATGAGCCTCCTTTGTACATTCCAATTCGCTCCTGTTGACTTGGAAGAAATCAGTTCCTGAAATATACTCAAAATGAGAAATTCATCTTGGATGTGCGCGACAGATAAATTGGAGAAGAAATCTTCCTGAAAGACCCGAGGAGTCACTTCTCGTCCTATGGTACAGAGCAGTTCGTGAAAATTACTCCAGATGAGAAAGACATGCCTAATCTGGTATCCTGATCTATTTCTCATGGAAACATCCACCAAAACACAAGTCTATTCTCTCTTCAGCATTTGGTGGCGATTGATCGTGAAAATTGCTAAAAATGAGAAAGTTATAACTGTTAAATGCAATAAATCAGTGACAAATGGAATCATCCCCCAAAAGCCTTTCAGATTCGCTTCTTGGGATTTGGTAGCTATCAGTTCATGATTTGATGAAAATTACTCCAAATGAGACAGTTCTTCCTGATCAATGTTAGTAATTAATGACACTTGGAATCATCCTCCCAAATCCTTTGATAATTAACTCCTGGTGATTGTGAATAAAATCGGCTTGTGAAAATTAGTAGGAAAGAGAAAATTCCTTCCTCACCCGTCTTCCGATGAATTTCCCATGGAATCATCCACCGGAAAAACAATTGCATTCTCTCTTGGTGCGTTGGAACAGATCGGTTTGTGCAAATTACTCAAAGAACGAAAATCATTCTTTACAAGCACCTCGTGGTAAAGACTCCGGCAATCCAGATTCTCGCCTCCTGAGTTTGTAGAGATTGGTTCATGAAAATTACTAAAAAATCAAACATTTATTACTGATCACTGCATATAATTAGTACCTCATGGAATCATCCTCCAAGACCTTTTAGATACTCTGCTGGTCACTTGGTAGAGACGGGTAGTGTAAATTGCTAAAAATGAGCCCTTCAATACGAATCAGATGTAGCCATTGATGTCTCATGCACGCTTCCTCGAAAAGCCATTCGGATTCTCTCCTGATCCTTTGGTAGAGATGGGTTCATGAAAATTACAAAAATTCAACAGTAATTACTGATCACTGCTAGTCATTAACTCCATCTGGCATGATCCTCCAAAATCCTTACAGATTTGCTTCTGGTGATTTCTGGTGATAGGTCGAGTCTCGAAAATTCCGAAAAATAATCAATTCTGAACGGCTTCGTGGTAGTCATTCATTCCTCACATAATGAGCCTCCTTTGTACATTCCAATTCGCTCCTGTTGACTTGGAAGAAATCAGTTCCTGAAATATACTCAAAATGAGAAATTCATCTTGGATGTGCGCGACAGATAAATTGGAGAAGAAATCTTCCTGAAAGACCCGAGGAGTCACTTCTCGTCCTATGGTACAGAGCAGTTCGTGAAAATTATTCCAGATGAGAAAGACATGCCTAATCTGGTATCCTGATCTATTTCTCATGGAAACATCCACCAAAACACAAGTCTATTCTCTCTTCAGCATTTGGTGGCGATTGATCGTGAAAAATGCTAAAAATGAGAAAGTTATAACTGTTAAATGCAATAAATCAGTGACAAATGGAATCATCCCCCAAAAGCCTTTCAGATTCGCTTCTTGGGATTTGGTAGCTATCAGTTCATGATTTGATGAAAATTACTCCAAATGAGACAGTTCTTCCTGATCAATGTTAGTAATTAATGACACTTGGAATCATCCTCCCAAATCCTTTGATAATTAACTCCTGGTGATTGTGAATAAAATCGGCTTGTGAAAATTAGTAGGAAAGAGAAAATTCCTTCCTCACCCGTCTTCTGATGAATTTCCCATGGAATCATCCACCGGAAAAACAATTGCATTCTCTCTTGGTGCGTTGGAACAGATCGGTTTGTGCAAATTACTCAAAGAACGAAAATCATTCTTTACAAGCACCTCGTGGTAAAGACTCCGGCAATCCAGATTCTCGCCTCCTGAGTTTGTAGAGATTGGTTCATGAAAATTACTAAAAAATCAAACATTTATTACTGATCACTGCATATAATTAGTACCTCATGGAATCATCCTCCAAGACCTTTTAGATACTCTGCTGGTCACTTGGTAGAGACGGGTAGTGTAAATTGCTAAAAATGAGACCTTCAATACGAATCAGATGTAGCCATTGATGTCTCATGCACACTTCCTCGAAAAGCCATTCGGATTCTCTCCTGATCCTTTGGTAGAGATGCGTTCATGAAAATTACAAAAATTCAACAGTAATTACTGATCACTGCTAGTCATTAACTCCATCTGGCATGATCCTCCAAAATCCTTTCAGATTTGCTTCTGGTGATTTCTGGTGATAGGTCGAGTCTCGAAAATTCCAAAAAATAATCAATTCTGAACGGCTTCGTGGTAGTCATTCATTCCTCACATAATGAGCCTCCTTTGTACATTCCAATTCGCTCCTGTTGACTTGGAAGAAATCAGTTCCTGAAATATACTCAAAATGAGAAATTCATCTTGGATGTGCGCGACAGATAAATTGGAGAAGAAATCTTCCTGAAAGACCCGAGGAGTCACTTCTCGTCCTATGGTACAGAGCAGTTCGTGAAAATTACTCCAGATGAGAAAGACATGCCTAATCTGGTATCCTGATCTATTTCTCATGGAAACATCCACCAAAACACAAGTCTATTCTCTCTTCAGCATTTGGTGGCGATTGATCGTGAAAATTGCTAAAAATGAGAAAGTTATAACTGTTAAATGCAATAAATCAGTGACAAATGGAATCATCCCCCAAAAGCCTTTCAGATTCGCTTCTTGGGATTTGGTAGCTATCAGTTCATGATTTGATGAAAATTACTCCAAATGAGACAGTTCTTCCTGATCAATGTTAGTAATTAATGACACTTGGAATCATCCTCCCAAATCCTTTGATAATTAACTCCTGGTGATTGTGAATAAAATCGGCTTGTGAAAATTAGTAGGAAAGAGAAAATTCCTTCCTCACCCGTCTTCTGATGAATTTCCCATGGAATCATCCACCGGAAAAACAATTGCATTCTCTCTTGGTGCGTTGGAACAGATCGGTTTGTGCAAATTACTCAAAGAACGAAAATCATTCTTTACAAGCACCTCGTGGTAAAGACTCCGGCAATCCAGATTCTCGCCTCCTGAGTTTGTAGAGATTGGTTCATGAAAATTACTAAAAAATCAAACATTTATTACTGATCACTGCATATAATTAGTACCTCATGGAATCATCCTCCAAGACCTTTTAGATACTCTGCTGGTCACTTGGTAGAGACGGGTAGTGTAAATTGCTAAAAATGAGACCTTCAATACGAATCAGATGTAGCCATTGATGTCTCATGCACACTTCCTCGAAAAGCCATTCGGATTCTGTCCTGATCCTTTGGTAGAAATGCGTTCATGAAAATTACAAAAATTCAACAGTAATTACTGATCACTGCTAGTCATTAACTCCATCTGGCATGATCCTCCAAAATCCTTTCAGATTTGCTTCTGGTGATTTCTGGTGATAGGTCGAGTCTCGAAAATTCCAAAAAATAATCAATTCTGAACGGCTTCGTGGTAGTCATTCATTCCTCACATAATGAGCCTCCTTTGTACATTCCAATTCGCTCCTGTTGACTTGGAAGAAATCAGTTCCTGAAATATACTCAAAATGAGAAATTCATCTTGGATGTGCGCGACAGATAAATTGGAGAAGAAATCTTCCTGAAAGACCCGAGGAGTCACTTCTCGTCCTATGGTACAGAGCAGTTCGTGAAAATTACTCCAGATGAGAAAGACATGCCTAATCTGGTATCCTGATCTATTTCTCATGGAAACATCCACCAAAACACAAGTCTATTCTCTCTTCAGCATTTGGTGGCGATTGATCGTGAAAATTGCTAAAAATGAGAAAGTTATAACTGTTAAATGCAATAAATCAGTGACAAATGGAATCATCCCCCAAAAGCCTTTCAGATTCGCTTCTTGGGATTTGGTAGCTATCAGTTCATGATTTGATGAAAATTACTCCAAATGAGACAGTTCTTCCTGATCAATGTTAGTAATTAATGACACTTGGAATCATCCTCCCAAATCCTTTGATAATTAACTCCTGGTGATTGTGAATAAAATCGGCTTGTGAAAATTAGTAGGAAAGAGAAAATTCCTTCCTCACCCGTCTTCTGATGAATTTCCCATGGAATCATCCACCGGAAAAACAATTGCATTCTCTCTTGGTGCGTTGGAACAGATCGGTTTGTGCAAATTACTCAAAGAACGAAAATCATTCTTTACAAGCACCTCGTGGTAAAGACTCCGGCAATCCAGATTCTCGCCTCCTGAGTTTGTAGAGATTGGTTCATGAAAATTACTAAAAAATCAAACATTTATTACTGATCACTGCATATAATTAGTACCTCATGGAATCATCCTCCAAGACCTTTTAGATACTCTGCTGGTCACTTGGTAGAGACGGGTAGTGTAAATTGCTAAAAATGAGACCTTCAATACGAATCAGATGTAGCCATTGATGTCTCATGCACACTTCCTCGAAAAGCCATTCGGATTCTCTCTTGATCCTTTGGTAGAGATGGGTTCATGAAAATTACAAAAATTCAACAGTAATTACTGATCACTGCTAGTCATTAACTCCATCTGGCATGATCCTCCAAAATCCTTTCAGATTTGCTTCTGGTGATTTCTGGTGATAGGTCGAGTCTCGAAAATTCCGAAAAATAATCAATTCTGAACGGCTTCGTGGTAGTCATTCATTCCTCACATAATGAGCCTCCTTTGTACATTCCAATTCGCTCCTGTGGACTTGGAAGAAATCAGTTCCTGAAATATACTCAAAATGAGAAATTCATCTTGGATGTGCGCGACAGATAAATTGGAGAAGAAATCTTCCTGAAAGACCCGAGGAGTCACTTCTCGTCCTATGGTACAGAGCAGTTCGTGAAAATTACTCCAGATGAGAAAGACATGCCTAATGTGGTATCCTGATCTATTTCTCATGGAAACATCCACCAAAACACAAGTCTATTCTCTCTTCAGCATTTGGTGGCGATTGATCGTGAAAATTGCTAAAAATGAGAAAGTTATAACTGTTAAATGCAATAAATCAGTGACAAATGGAATCATCCCCCAAAAGCCTTTCAGATTCGCTTCTTGGGATTTGGTAGCTATCAGTTCATGATTTGATGAAAATTACTCCAAATGAGACAGTTCTTCCTGATCAATGTTAGTAATTAATGACACTTGGAATCATCCTCCCAAATCCTTTGATAATTAACTCCTGGTGATTGTGAATAAAATCGGCTTGTGAAAATTAGTAGGAAAGAGAAAATTCCTTCCTCACCCGTCTTCCGATGAATTTCCCATGGAATCATCCACCGGAAAAACAATTGCATTCTCTCTTGGTGCGTTGGAACAGATCGGTTTGTGCAAATTACTCAAAGAACGAAAATCATTCTTTACAAGCACCTCGTGGTAAAGACTCCGGCAATCCAGATTCTCGCCTCCTGAGTTTGTAGAGATTGGTTCATGAAAATTACTAAAAAATCAAACATTTATTACTGATCACTGCATATAATTAGTACCTCATGGAATCATCCTCCAAGACCTTTTAGATACTCTGCTGGTCACTTGGTAGAGACGGGTAGTGTAAATTGCTAAAAATGAGACCTTCAATACGAATCAGATGTAGCCATTGATGTCTCATGCACGCTTCCTCGAAAAGCCATTCGGATTCTCTCCTGATCCTTTGGTAGAGATGGGTTCATGAAAATTACAAAAATTCAACAGTAATTACTGATCACTGCTAGTCATTAACTCCATCTGGCATGATCCTCCAAAATCCTTTCAGATTTGCTTCTGGTGATTTCTGGTGATAGGTCGAGTCTCGAAAATTCCGAAAAATAATCAATTCTGAACGGCTTCGTGGTAGTCATTCATTCCTCACATAATGAGCCTCCTTTGTACATTCCAATTCGCTCCTGTTGACTTGGAAGAAATCAGTTCCTGAAATATACTCAAAATGAGAAATTCATCTTGGATGTGCGCGACAGATAAATTGGAGAAGAAATCTTCCTGAAAGACCCGAGGAGTCACTTCTCGTCCTATGGTACAGAGCAGTTCGTGAAAATTACTCCAGATGAGAAAGACATGCCTAATCTGGTATCCTGATCTATTTCTCATGGAAACATCCACCAAAACACAAGTCTATTCTCTCTTCAGCATTTGGTGGCGATTGATCGTGAAAATTGCTAAAAATGAGAAAGTTATAACTGTTAAATGCAATAAATCAGTGACAAATGGAATCATCCCCCAAAAGCCTTTCAGATTCGCTTCTCGGGATTTGGTAGCTATCAGTTCATGATTTGATGAAAATTACTCCAAATGAGACAGTTCTTCCTGATCAATGTTAGTAATTAATGACACTTGGAATCATCCTCCCAAATCCTTTGATAATTAACTCCTGGTGATTGTGAATAAAATCGGCTTGTGAAAATTAGTAGGAAAGAGAAAATTCCTTCCTCACCCGTCTTCTGATGAATTTCCCATGGAATCATCCACCGGAAAAACAATTGCATTCTCTCTTGGTGCGTTGGAACAGATCGGTTTGTGCAAATTACTCAAAGAACGAAAATCATTCTTTACAAGCACCTCGTGGTAAAGACTCCGGCAATCCAGATTCTCGCCTCCTGAGTTTGTAGAGATCGGTTCATGAAAATTACTAAAAAATCAAACATTTATTACTGATCACTGCATATAATTAGTACCTCATGGAATCATCCTCCAAGACCTTTTAGATACTCTGCTGGTCACTTGGAAGAGACGGGTAGTGTAAATTGCTAAAAATGAGCCCTTCAATACGAATCAGATGTAGCCATTGATGTCTCATGCACGCTTCCTCGAAAAGCCATTCGGATTCTCTCCTGATCCTTTGGTAGAGATGGGTTCATGAAAATTACAAAAATTCAACAGTAATTACTGATCACTGCTAGTCATTAACTCCATCTGGCATGATCCTCCAAAATCCTTTCAGATTTGCTTCTGGTGATTTCTGGTGATAGATCGAGTCTCGAAAATTCCGAAAAATAATCAATTCTGAACGGCTTCGTGGTAGTCATTCATTCCTCACATAATGAGCCTCCTTTGTACATTCCAATTCGCTCCTGTGGACTTGGAAGAAATCAGTTCCTGAAATATACTCAAAATGAGAAATTCATCTTGGATGTGCGCGACAGATAAATTGGAGAAGAAATCTTCCTGAAAGACCCGAGGAGTCACTTCTCGTCCTATGGTACAGAGCAGTTCGTGAAAATTATTCCAGATGACAAAGACATGCCTAATCTGGTATCCTGATCTATTTCTCATGGAAACATCCACCAAAACACAAGTCTATTCTCTCTTCAGCATTTGGTGGCGATTGATCGTGAAAATTGCTAAAAATGAGAAAGTTATAACTGTTAAATGCAATAAATCAGTGACAAATGGAATCATCCCCCAAAAGCCTTTCAGATTCGCTTCTTGGGATTTGGTAGCTATCAGTTCATGATTTGATGAAAATTACTCCAAATGAGACAGTTCTTCCTGATCAATGTTAGTTATTAATGACACTTGGAATCATCCTCCCAAATCCTTTGATAATTAACTCCTGGTGATTGTGAATAAAATCGGCTTGTGAAAATTAGTAGGAAAGAGAAAATTCCTTCCTCACCCGTCTTCTGATGAATTTCCCATGGAATCATCCACCGGAAAAACAATTGCATTCTCTCTTGGTGCGTTGGAACAGATCGGTTTGTGCAAATTACTCAAAGAACGAAAATCATTCTTTACAAGCACCTCGTGGTAAAGACTCCGGCAATCCAGATTCTCGCCTCCTGAGTTTGTAGAGATTGGTTCATGAAAATTACTAAAAAATCAAACATTTATTACTGATCACTGCATATAATTAGTACCTCATGGAATCATCCTCCAAGACCTTTTAGATACTCTGCTGGTCACTTGGTAGAGACGGGTAGTGTAAATTGCTAAAAATGAGACCTTCAATACGAATCAGATGTAGCCATTGATGTCTCATGCACACTTCCTCGAAAAGCCATTCGGATTCTCTCCTGATCCTTTGGTAGAGATGGGTTCATGAAAATTACAAAAATTCAACAGTAATTACTGATCACTGCTAGTCATTAACTCCATCTGGCATGATCCTCCAAAATCCTTTCAGATTTGCTTCTGGTGATTTCTGGTGATAGGTCGAGTCTCGAAAATTCCGAAAAATAATCAATTCTGAACGGCTTCGTGGTAGTCATTCATTCCTCACATAATGAGCCTCCTTTGTACATTCCAATTCGCTCCTGTTGACTTGGAAGAAATCAGTTCCTGAAATATACTCAAAATGAGAAATTCATCTTGGATGTGCGCGACAGATAAATTGGAGAAGAAATCTTCCTGAAAGACCCGAGGAGTCACTTCTCGTCCTATGGTACAGAGCAGTTCGTGAAAATTACTCCAGATGAGAAAGACATGCCTAATCTGGTATCCTGATCTATTTCTCATGGAAACATCCACCAAAACACAAGTCTATTCTCTCTTCAGCATTTGGTGGCGATTGATCGTGAAAATTGCTAAAAATGAGAAAGTTATAACTGTTAAATGCAATAAATCAGTGACAAATGGAATCATCCCCCAAAAGCCTTTCAGATTCGCTTCTTGGGATTTGGTAGCTATCAGTTCATGATTTGATGAAAATTACTCCAAATGAGACAGTTCTTCCTGATCAATGTTAGTTATTAATGACACTTGGAATCATCCTCCCAAATCCTTTGATAATTAACTCCTGGTGATTGTGAATAAAATCGGCTTGTGAAAATTAGTAGGAAAGAGAAAATTCCTTCCTCACCTGTCTTCTGATGAATTTCCCATGGAATCATCCACCGGAAAAACAATTGCATTCTCTCTTGGTGCGTTGGAACAGATCGGTTTGTGCAAATTACTCAAAGAACGAAAATCATTCTTTACAAGCACCTCGTGGTAAAGACTCCGGCAATCCAGATTCTCGCCTCCTGAGTTTGTAGAGATTGGTTCATGAAAATTACTAAAAAATCAAACATTTATTACTGATCACTGCATATAATTAGTACCTCATGGAATCATCCTCCAAGACCTTTTAGATACTCTGCTGGTCACTTGGTAGAGACGGGCAGTGTAAATTGCTAAAAATGAGCCCTTCAATACGAATGAGATGTAGCCATTGATGTCTCATGCACACTTCCTCGAAAAGCCATTCGGATTCTCTCCTGATCCTTTGGTAGAGATGGGTTCATGAAAATTACAAAAATTCAACAGTAATTACTGATCACTGCTAGTCATTAACTCCATCTGGCATGATCCTCCAAAATCCTTTCAGATTTGCTTCTGGTGATTTCTGGTGATAGGTCGAGTCTCGAAAATTCCGAAAAATAATCAATTCTGAACGGCTTCGTGGTAGTCATTCATTCCTCACATAATGAGCCTCCTTTGTACATTCCAATTCGCTCCTGTTGACTTGGAAGAAATCAGTTCCTGAAATATACTCAAAATGAGAAATTCATCTTGGATGTGCGTGACAGATAAATTGGAGAAGAAATCTTCCTGAAAGACCCGAGGAGTCACTTCTCGTCCTATGGTACAGAGCAGTTCGTGAAAATTACTCCAGATGAGAAAGACATGCCTAATCTGGTATCCTGATCTATTTCTCATGGAAACATCCACCAAAACACAAGTCTATTCTCTCTTCAGCATTTGGTGGCGATTGATCGTGAAAATTGCTAAAAATGAGAAAGTTATAACTGTTAAATGCAATAAATCAGTGACAAATGGAATCATCCCCCAAAAGCCTTTCAGATTCGCTTCTTGGGATTTGGTAGCTATCAGTTCATGATTTGATGAAAATTACTCCAAATGAGACAGTTCTTCCTGATCAATGTTAGTAATTAATGACACTTGGAATCATCCTCCCAAATCCTTTGATAATTAACTCCTGGTGATTGTGAATAAAATCGGCTTGTGAAAATTAGTAGGAAAGAGAAAATTCCTTCCTCACCCGTCTTCCGATGAATTTCCCATGGAATCATCCACCGGAAAAACAATTGCATTCTCTCTTGGTGCGTTGGAACAGATCGGTTTGTGCAAATTACTCAAAGAACGAAAATCATTCTTTACAAGCACCTCGTGGTAAAGACTCCGGCAATCCAGATTCTCGCCTCCTGAGTTTGTAGAGATTGGTTCATGAAAATTACTAAAAAATCAAACATTTATTACTGATCACTGCATATAATTAGTACCTCATGGAATCATCCTCCAAGACCTTTTAGATACTCTGCTGGTCACTTGGTAGAGACGGGTAGTGTAAATTGCTAAAAATGAGCCCTTCAATACGAATCAGATGTAGCCATTGATGTCTCATGCACGCTTCCTCGAGAAGCCATTCGGATTCTCTCCTGATCCTTTGGTAGAGATGGGTTCATGAAAATTACAAAAATTCAACAGTAATTACTGATCACTGCTAGTCATTAACTCCATCTGGCATGATCCTCCAAAATCCTTTCAGATTTGCTTCTGGTGATTTCTGGTGATAGGTCGAGTCTCGAAAATTCCGAAAAATAATCAATTCTGAACGGCTTCGTGGTAGTCATTCATTCCTCACATAATGAGCTTCCTTTGTACATTCCAATTCGCTCCTGTGGACTTGGAAGAAATCAGTTCCTGAAATATACTCAAAATGAGAAATTCATCTTGGATGTGCGCGACAGATAAATTGGAGAAGAAATCTTCCTGAAAGACCCGAGGAGTCACTTCTCGTCCTATGGTACAGAGCAGTTCGTGAAAATTATTCCAGATGACAAAGACATGCCTAATCTGGTATCCTGATCTATTTCTCATGGAAACATCCACCAAAACACAAGTCTATTCTCTCTTCAGCATTTGGTGGCGATTGATCGTGAAAATTGCTAAAAATGAGAAAGTTATAACTGTTAAATGCAATAAATCAGTGACAAATGGAATCATCCCCCAAAAGCCTTTCAGATTCGCTTCTTGGGATTTGGTAGCTATCAGTTCATGATTTGATGAAAATTACTCCAAATGAGACAGTTCTTCCTGATCAATGTTAGTTATTAATGACACTTGGAATCATCCTCCCAAATCCTTTGATAATTAACTCCTGGTGATTGTGAATAAAATCGGCTTGTGAAAATTAGTAGGAAAGAGAAAATTCCTTCCTCACCCGTCTTCTGATGAATTTCCCATGGAATCATCCACCGGAAAAACAATTGCATTCTCTCTTGGTGCGTTGGAACAGATCGGTTTGTGCAAATTACTCAAAGAACGAAAATCATTCTTTACAAGCACCTCGTGGTAAAGACTCCGGCAATCCAGATTCTCGCCTCCTGAGTTTGTAGAGATTGGTTCATGAAAATTACTAAAAAATCAAACATTTATTACTGATCACTGCATATAATTAGTACCTCATGGAATCATCCTCCAAGACCTTTTAGATACTCTGCTGGTCACTTGGTAGAGACGGGTAGTGTAAATTGCTAAAAATGAGACCTTCAATACGAATCAGATGTAGCCATTGATGTCTCATGCACACTTCCTCGAAAAGCCATTCGGATTCTCTCCTGATCCTTTGGTAGAGATGGGTTCATGAAAATTACAAAAATTCAACAGTAATTACTGATCACTGCTAGTCATTAACTCCATCTGGCATGATCCTCCAAAATCCTTTCAGATTTGCTTCTGGTGATTTCTGGTGATAGGTCGAGTCTCGAAAATTCCGAAAAATAATCAATTCTGAACGGCTTCGTGGTAGTCATTCATTCCTCACATAATGAGCCTCCTTTGTACATTCCAATTCGCTCCTGTTGACTTGGAAGAAATCAGTTCCTGAAATATACTCAAAATGAGAAATTCATCTTGGATGTGCGCGACAGATAAATTGGAGAAGAAATCTTCCTGAAAGACCCGAGGAGTCACTTCTCGTCCTATGGTACAGAGCAGTTCGTGAAAATTACTCCAGATGAGAAAGACATGCCTAATCTGGTATCCTGATCTATTTCTCATGGAAACATCCACCAAAACACAAGTCTATTCTCTCTTCAGCATTTGGTGGCGATTGATCGTGAAAATTGCTAAAAATGAGAAAGTTATAACTGTTAAATGCAATAAATCAGTGACAAATGGAATCATCCCCCAAAAGCCTTTCAGATTCGCTTCTTGGGATTTGGTAGCTATCAGTTCATGATTTGATGAAAATTACTCCAAATGAGACAGTTCTTCCTGATCAATGTTAGTTATTAATGACACTTGGAATCATCCTCCCAAATCCTTTGATAATTAACTCCTGGTGATTGTGAATAAAATCGGCTTGTGAAAATTAGTAGGAAAGAGAAAATTCCTTCCTCACCTGTCTTCTGATGAATTTCCCATGGAATCATCCACCGGAAAAACAATTGCATTCTCTCTTGGTGCGTTGGAACAGATCGGTTTGTGCAAATTACTCAAAGAACGAAAATCATTCTTTACAAGCACCTCGTGGTAAAGACTCCGGCAATCCAGATTCTCGCCTCCTGAGTTTGTAGAGATTGGTTCATGAAAATTACTAAAAAATCAAACATTTATTACTGATCACTGCATATAATTAGTACCTCATGGAATCATCCTCCAAGACCTTTTAGATACTCTGCTGGTCACTTGGTAGAGACGGGCAGTGTAAATTGCTAAAAATGAGCCCTTCAATACGAATGAGATGTAGCCATTGATGTCTCATGCACACTTCCTCGAAAAGCCATTCGGATTCTCTCCTGATCCTTTGGTAGAGATGGGTTCATGAAAATTACAAAAATTCAACAGTAATTACTGATCACTGCTAGTCATTAACTCCATCTGGCATGATCCTCCAAAATCCTTTCAGATTTGCTTCTGGTGATTTCTGGTGATAGGTCGAGTCTCGAAAATTCCGAAAAATAATCAATTCTGAACGGCTTCGTGGTAGTCATTCATTCCTCACATAATGAGCCTCCTTTGTACATTCCAATTCGCTCCTGTTGACTTGGAAGAAATCAGTTCCTGAAATATACTCAAAATGAGAAATTCATCTTGGATGTGCGTGACAGATAAATTGGAGAAGAAATCTTCCTGAAAGACCCGAGGAGTCACTTCTCGTCCTATGGTACAGAGCAGTTCGTGAAAATTACTCCAGATGAGAAAGACATGCCTAATCTGGTATCCTGATCTATTTCTCATGGAAACATCCACCAAAACACAAGTCTATTCTCTCTTCAGCATTTGGTGGCGATTGATCGTGAAAATTGCTAAAAATGAGAAAGTTATAACTGTTAAATGCAATAAATCAGTGACAAATGGAATCATCCCCCAAAAGCCTTTCAGATTCGCTTCTTGGGATTTGGTAGCTATCAGTTCATGATTTGATGAAAATTACTCCAAATGAGACAGTTCTTCCTGATCAATGTTAGTAATTAATGACACTTGGAATCATCCTCCCAAATCCTTTGATAATTAACTCCTGGTGATTGTGAATAAAATCGGCTTGTGAAAATTAGTAGGAAAGAGAAAATTCCTTCCTCACCCGTCTTCCGATGAATTTCCCATGGAATCATCCACCGGAAAAACAATTGCATTCTCTCTTGGTGCGTTGGAACAGATCGGTTTGTGCAAATTACTCAAAGAACGAAAATCATTCTTTACAAGCACCTCGTGGTAAAGACTCCGGCAATCCAGATTCTCGCCTCCTGAGTTTGTAGAGATTGGTTCATGAAAATTACTAAAAAATCAAACATTTATTACTGATCACTGCATATAATTAGTACCTCATGGAATCATCCTCCAAGACCTTTTAGATACTCTGCTGGTCACTTGGTAGAGACGGGTAGTGTAAATTGCTAAAAATGAGCCCTTCAATACGAATCAGATGTAGCCATTGATGTCTCATGCACGCTTCCTCGAAAAGCCATTCGGATTCTCTCCTGATCCTTTGGTAGAGATGGGTTCATGAAAATTACAAAAATTCAACAGTAATTACTGATCACTGCTAGTCATTAACTCCATCTGGCATGATCCTCCAAAATCCTTTCAGATTTGCTTCTGGTGATTTCTGGTGATAGGTCGAGTCTCGAAAATTCCGAAAAATAATCAATTCTGAACGGCTTCGTGGTAGTCATTCATTCCTCACATAATGAGCCTCCTTTGTACATTCCAATTCGCTCCTGTTGACTTGGAAGAAATCAGTTCCTGAAATATACTCAAAATGAGAAATTCATCTTGGATGTGCGCGACAGATAAATTGGAGAAGAAATCTTCCTGAAAGACCCGAGGAGTCACTTCTCGTCCTATGGTACAGAGCAGTTCGTGAAAATTATTCCAGATGAGAAAGACATGCCTAATCTGGTATCCTGATCTATTTCTCATGGAAACATCCACCAAAACACAAGTCTATTCTCTCTTCAGCATTTGGTGGCGATTGATCGTGAAAAATGCTAAAAATGAGAAAGTTATAACTGTTAAATGCAATAAATCAGTGACAAATGGAATCATCCCCCAAAAGCCTTTCAGATTCGCTTCTTGGGATTTGGTAGCTATCAGTTCATGATTTGATGAAAATTACTCCAAATGAGACAGTTCTTCCTGATCAATGTTAGTAATTAATGACACTTGGAATCATCCTCCCAAATCCTTTGATAATTAACTCCTGGTGATTGTGAATAAAATCGGCTTGTGAAAATTAGTAGGAAAGAGAAAATTCCTTCCTCACCCGTCTTCTGATGAATTTCCCATGGAATCATCCACCGGAAAAACAATTGCATTCTCTCTTGGTGCGTTGGAACAGATCGGTTTGTGCAAATTACTCAAAGAACGAAAATCATTCTTTACAAGCACCTCGTGGTAAAGACTCCGGCAATCCAGATTCTCGCCTCCTGAGTTTGTAGAGATTGGTTCATGAAAATTACTAAAAAATCAAACATTTATTACTGATCACTGCATGTAATTAGTACCTCATGGAATCATCCTCCAAGACCTTTTAGATACTCTGCTGGTCACTTGGTAGAGACGGGTAGTGTAAATTGCTAAAAATGAGACCTTCAATACGAATCAGATGTAGCCATTGATGTCTCATGCACACTTCCTCGAAAAGCCATTCGGATTCTCTCCTGATCCTTTGGTAGAGATGCGTTCATGAAAATTACAAAAAATCAACAGTAATTACTGATCACTGCTAGTCATTAACTCCATCTGGCATGATCCTCCAAAATCCTTTCAGATTTGCTTCTGGTGATTTCTGGTGATAGGTCGAGTCTCGAAAATTCCAAAAAATAATCAATTCTGAACGGCTTCGTGGTAGTCATTCATTCCTCACATAATGAGCCTCCTTTGTACATTCCAATTCGCTCCTGTTGACTTGGAAGAAATCAGTTCCTGAAATATACTCAAAATGAGAAATTCATCTTGGATGTGCGCGACAGATAAATTGGAGAAGAAATCTTCCTGAAAGACCCGAGGAGTCACTTCTCGTCCTATGGTACAGAGCAGTTCGTGAAAATTACTCCAGATGAGAAAGACATGCCTAATCTGGTATCCTGATCTATTTCTCATGGAAACATCCACCAAAACACAAGTCTATTCTCTCTTCAGCATTTGGTGGCGATTGATCGTGAAAATTGCTAAAAATGAGAAAGTTATAACTGTTAAATGCAATAAATCAGTGACAAATGGAATCATCCCCCAAAAGCCTTTCAGATTCGCTTCTTGGGATTTGGTAGCTATCAGTTCATGATTTGATGAAAATTACTCCAAATGAGACAGTTCTTCCTGATCAATGTTAGTAATTAATGACACTTGGAATCATCCTCCCAAATCCTTTGATAATTAACTCCTGGTGATTGTGAATAAAATCGGCTTGTGAAAATTAGTAGGAAAGAGAAAATTCCTTCCTCACCCGTCTTCTGATGAATTTCCCATGGAATCATCCACCGGAAAAACAATTGCATTCTCTCTTGGTGCGTTGGAACAGATCGGTTTGTGCAAATTACTCAAAGAACGAAAATCATTCTTTACAAGCACCTCGTGGTAAAGACTCCGGCAATCCAGATTCTCGCCTCCTGAGTTTGTAGAGATTGGTTCATGAAAATTACTAAAAAATCAAACATTTATTACTGATCACTGCATATAATTAGTACCTCATGGAATCATCCTCCAAGACCTTTTAGATACTCTGCTGGTCACTTGGTAGAGACGGGTAGTGTAAATTGCTAAAAATGAGCCCTTCAATACGAATCAGATGTAGCCATTGATGTCTCATGCACACTTCCTCGAAAAGCCATTCGGATTCTCTCCTGATCCTTTGGTAGAGATGCGTTCATGAAAAT
This sequence comes from Eretmochelys imbricata, assembly GCF_965152235.1. NCBI lineage: Eukaryota > Metazoa > Chordata > Testudines > Cheloniidae > Eretmochelys > Eretmochelys imbricata. The sequence continues at coordinate 1,510,571 of NW_027554341.1, read as the reverse complement.
TACAAAAATTCAACAGTAATTACTGATCACTGCTAGTCATTAACTCCATCTGGCATGATCCTCCAAAATCCTTTCAGATTTGCTTCTGGTGATTTCTGGTGATAGGTCGAGTCTCGAAAATTCCAAAAAATAATCAATTCTGAACGGCTTCGTGGTAGTCATTCATTCCTCACATAATGAGCCTCCTTTGTACATTCCAATTCGCTCCTGTTGACTTGGAAGAAATCAGTTCCTGAAATATACTCAAAATGAGAAATTCATCTTGGATGTGAGCGACAGATAAATTGGAGAAGAAATCTTCCTGAAAGACCCGAGGAGTCACTTCTCGTCCTATGGTACAGAGCAGTTCGTGAAAATTACTCCAGATGAGAAAGACATGCCTAATCTGGTATCCTGATCTATTTCTCATGGAAACATCCACCAAAACACAAGTCTATTCTCTCTTCAGCATTTGGTGGCGATTGATCGTGAAAATTGCTAAAAATGAGAAAGTTATAACTGTTAAATGCAATAAATCAGTGACAAATGGAATCATCCCCCAAAAGCCTTTCAGATTCGCTTCTTGGGATTTGGTAGCTATCAGTTCATGATTTGATGAAAATTACTCCAAATGAGACAGTTCTTCCTGATCAATGTTAGTAATTAATGACACTTGGAATCATCCTCCCAAATCCTTTGATAATTAACTCCTGGTGATTGTGAATAAAATCGGCTTGTGAAAATTAGTAGGAAAGAGAAAATTCCTTCCTCACCCGTCTTCTGATGAATTTCCCATGGAATCATCCACCGGAAAAACAATTGCATTCTCTCTTGGTGCGTTGGAACAGATCGGTTTGTGCAAATTACTCAAAGAACGAAAATCATTCTTTACAAGCACCTCGTGGTAAAGACTCCGGCAATCCAGATTCTCGCCTCCTGAGTTTGTAGAGATTGGTTCATGAAAATTACTAAAAAATCAAACATTTATTACTGATCACTGCATATAATTAGTACCTCATGGAATCATCCTCCAAGACCTTTTAGATACTCTGCTGGTCACTTGGTAGAGACGGGTAGTGTAAATTGCTAAAAATGAGACCTTCAATACGAATCAGATGTAGCCATTGATGTCTCATGCACGCTTCCTCGAAAAGCCATTCGGATTCTCTCTTGATCCTTTGGTAGAGATGGGTTCATGAAAATTACAAAAATTCAACAGTAATTACTGATCACTGCTAGTCATTAACTCCATCTGGCATGATCCTCCAAAATCCTTTCAGATTTGCTTCTGGTGATTTCTGGTGATAGGTCGAGTCTCGAAAATTCCGAAAAATAATCAATTCTGAACGGCTTCGTGGTAGTCATTCATTCCTCACATAATGAGCCTCCTTTGTACATTCCAATTCGCTCCTGTGGACTTGGAAGAAATCAGTTCCTGAAATATACTCAAAATGAGAAATTCATCTTGGATGTGCGCGACAGATAAATTGGAGAAGAAATCTTCCTGAAAGACCCGAGGAGTCACTTCTCGTCCTATGGTACAGAGCAGTTCGTGAAAATTACTCCAGATGAGAAAGACATGCCTAATGTGGTATCCTGATCTATTTCTCATGGAAACATCCACCAAAACACAAGTCTATTCTCTCTTCAGCATTTGGTGGCGATTGATCGTGAAAATTGCTAAAAATGAGAAAGTTATAACTGTTAAATGCAATAAATCAGTGACAAATGGAATCATCCCCCAAAAGCCTTTCAGATTCGCTTCTTGGGATTTGGTAGCTATCAGTTCATGATTTGATGAAAATTACTCCAAATGAGACAGTTCTTCCTGATCAATGTTAGTAATTAATGACACTTGGAATCATCCTCCCAAATCCTTTGATAATTAACTCCTGGTGATTGTGAATAAAATCGGCTTGTGAAAATTAGTAGGAAAGAGAAAATTCCTTCCTCACCCGTCTTCCGATGAATTTCCCATGGAATCATCCACCGGAAAAACAATTGCATTCTCTCTTGGTGCGTTGGAACAGATCGGTTTGTGCAAATTACTCAAAGAACGAAAATCATTCTTTACAAGCACCTCGTGGTAAAGACTCCGGCAATCCAGATTCTCGCCTCCTGAGTTTGTAGAGATTGGTTCATGAAAATTACTAAAAAATCAAACATTTATTACTGATCACTGCATATAATTAGTACCTCATGGAATCATCCTCCAAGACCTTTTAGATACTCTGCTGGTCACTTGGTAGAGACGGGTAGTGTAAATTGCTAAAAATGAGACCTTCAATACGAATCAGATGTAGCCATTGATGTCTCATGCACGCTTCCTCGAAAAGCCATTCGGATTCTCTCCTGATCCTTTGGTAGAGATGGGTTCATGAAAATTACAAAAATTCAACAGTAATTACTGATCACTGCTAGTCATTAACTCCATCTGGCATGATCCTCCAAAATCCTTTCAGATTTGCTTCTGGTGATTTCTGGTGATAGGTCGAGTCTCGAAAATTCCGAAAAATAATCAATTCTGAACGGCTTCGTGGTAGTCATTCATTCCTCACATAATGAGCCTCCTTTGTACATTCCAATTCGCTCCTGTTGACTTGGAAGAAATCAGTTCCTGAAATATACTCAAAATGAGAAATTCATCTTGGATGTGCGCGACAGATAAATTGGAGAAGAAATCTTCCTGAAAGACCCGAGGAGTCACTTCTCGTCCTATGGTACAGAGCAGTTCGTGAAAATTACTCCAGATGAGAAAGACATGCCTAATCTGGTATCCTGATCTATTTCTCATGGAAACATCCACCAAAACACAAGTCTATTCTCTCTTCAGCATTTGGTGGCGATTGATCGTGAAAATTGCTAAAAATGAGAAAGTTATAACTGTTAAATGCAATAAATCAGTGACAAATGGAATCATCCCCCAAAAGCCTTTCAGATTCGCTTCTCGGGATTTGGTAGCTATCAGTTCATGATTTGATGAAAATTACTCCAAATGAGACAGTTCTTCCTGATCAATGTTAGTAATTAATGACACTTGGAATCATCCTCCCAAATCCTTTGATAATTAACTCCTGGTGATTGTGAATAAAATCGGCTTGTGAAAATTAGTAGGAAAGAGAAAATTCCTTCCTCACCCGTCTTCCGATGAATTTCCCATGGAATCATCCACCGGAAAAACAATTACATTCTCTCTTGGTGCGTTGGAACAGATCGGTTTGTGCAAATTACTCAAAGAACGAAAATCATTCTTTACAAGCACCTCGTGGTAAAGACTCCGGCAATCCAGATTCTCGCCTCCTGAGTTTGTAGAGATTGGTTCATGAAAATTACTAAAAAATCAAACATTTATTACTGATCACTGCATATAATTAGTACCTCATGGAATCATCCTCCAAGACCTTTTAGATACTCTGCTGGTCACTTGGTAGAGACGGGTAGTGTAAATTGCTAAAAATGAGCCCTTCAATACGAATCAGATGTAGCCATTGATGTCTCATGCACACTTCCTCGAAAAGCCATTCGGATTCTCTCCTGATCCTTTGGTAGAGATGCGTTCATGAAAATTACAAAAATTCAACAGTAATTACTGATCACTGCTAGTCATTAACTCCATCTGGCATGATCCTCCAAAATCCTTTCAGATTTGCTTCTGGTGATTTCTGGTGATAGGTCGAGTCTCGAAAATTCCGAAAAATAATCAATTCTGAACGGCTTCGTGGTAGTCATTCATTCCTCACATAATGAGCCTCCTTTGTACATTCCAATTCGCTCCTGTTGACTTGGAAGAAATCAGTTCCTGAAATATACTCAAAATGAGAAATTCATCTTGGATGTGCGCGACAGATAAATTGGAGAAGAAATCTTCCTGAAAGACCCGAGGAGTCACTTCTCGTCCTATGGTACAGAGCAGTTCGTGAAAATTACTCCAGATGAGAAAGACATGCCTAATCTGGTATCCTGATCTATTTCTCATGGAAACATCCACCAAAACACAAGTCTATTCTCTCTTCAGCATTTGGTGGCGATTGATCGTGAAAATTGCTAAAAATGAGAAAGTTATAACTGTTAAATGCAATAAATCAGTGACAAATGGAATCATCCCCCAAAAGCCTTTCAGATTCGCTTCTCGGGATTTGGTAGCTATCAGTTCATGATTTGATGAAAATTACTCCAAATGAGACAGTTCTTCCTGATCAATGTTAGTAATTAATGACACTTGGAATCATCCTCCCAAATCCTTTGATAATTAACTCCTGGTGATTGTGAATAAAATCGGCTTGTGAAAATTAGTAGGAAAGAGAAAATTCCTTCCTCACCCGTCTTCTGATGAATTTCCCATGGAATCATCCACCGGAAAAACAATTGCATTCTCTCTTGGTGCGTTGGAACAGATCGGTTTGTGCAAATTACTCAAAGAACGAAAATCATTCTTTACAAGCACCTCGTGGTAAAGACTCCGGCAATCCAGATTCTCGCCTCCTGAGTTTGTAGAGATTGGTTCATGAAAATTACTAAAAAATCAAACATTTATTACTGATCACTGCATATAATTAGTACCTCATGGAATCATCCTCCAAGACCTTTTAGATACTCTGCTGGTCACTTGGTAGAGACGGGTAGTGTAAATTGCTAAAAATGAGACCTTCAATACGAATCAGATGTAGCCATTGATGTCTCATGCACGCTTCCTCGAAAAGCCATTCGGATTCTCTCCTGATCCTTTGGTAGAGATGGGTTCATGAAAATTACAAAAATTCAACAGTAATTACTGATCACTGCTAGTCATTAACTCCATCTGGCATGATCCTCCAAAATCCTTTCAGATTTGCTTCTGGTGATTTCTGGTGATAGGTCGAGTCTCGAAAATTCCGAAAAATAATCAATTCTGAACGGCTTCGTGGTAGTCATTCATTCCTCACATAATGAGCCTCCTTTGTACATTCCAATTCGCTCCTGTGGACTTGGAAGAAATCAGTTCCTGAAATATACTCAAAATGAGAAATTCATCTTGGATGTGCGCGACAGATAAATTGGAGAAGAAATCTTCCTGAAAGACCCGAGGAGTCACTTCTCGTCCTATGGTACAGAGCAGTTCGTGAAAATTACTCCAGATGAGAAAGACATGCCTAATCTGGTATCCTGATCTATTTCTCATGGAAACATCCACCAAAACACAAGTCTATTCTCTCTTCAGCATTTGGTGGCGATTGATCGTGAAAATTGCTAAAAATGAGAAAGTTATAACTGTTAAATGCAATAAATCAGTGACAAATGGAATCATCCCCCAAAAGCCTTTCAGATTCGCTTCTTGGGATTTGGTAGCTATCAGTTCATGATTTGATGAAAATTACTCCAAATGAGACAGTTCTTCCTGATCAATGTTAGTAATTAATGACACTTGGAATCATCCTCCCAAATCCTTTGATAATTAACTCCTGGTGATTGTGAATAAAATCGGCTTGTGAAAATTAGTAGGAAAGAGAAAATTCCTTCCTCACCCGTCTTCTGATGAATTTCCCATGGAATCATCCACCGGAAAAACAATTGCATTCTCTCTTGGTGCGTTGGAACAGATCGGTTTGTGCAAATTACTCAAAGAACGAAAATCATTCTTTACAAGCACCTCGTGGTAAAGACTCCGGCAATCCAGATTCTCGCCTCCTGAGTTTGTAGAGATTGGTTCATGAAAATTACTAAAAAATCAAACATTTATTACTGATCACTGCATATAATTAGTACCTCATGGAATCATCCTCCAAGACCTTTTAGATACTCTGCTGGTCACTTGGTAGAGACGGGTAGTGTAAATTGCTAAAAATGAGACCTTCAATACGAATCAGATGTAGCCATTGATGTCTCATGCACACTTCCTCGAAAAGCCATTCGGATTCTCTCCTGATCCTTTGGTAGAGATGCGTTCATGAAAATTACAAAAATTCAACAGTAATTACTGATCACTGCTAGTCATTAACTCCATCTGGCATGATCCTCCAAAATCCTTTCAGATTTGCTTCTGGTGATTTCTGGTGATAGGTCGAGTCTCGAAAATTCCAAAAAATAATCAATTCTGAACGGCTTCGTGGTAGTCATTCATTCCTCACATAATGAGCCTCCTTTGTACATTCCAATTCGCTCCTGTTGACTTGGAAGAAATCAGTTCCTGAAATATACTCAAAATGAGAAATTCATCTTGGATGTGCGCGACAGATAAATTGGAGAAGAAATCTTCCTGAAAGACCCGAGGAGTCACTTCTCGTCCTATGGTACAGAGCAGTTCGTGAAAATTACTCCAGATGAGAAAGACATGCCTAATCTGGTATCCTGATCTATTTCTCATGGAAACATCCACCAAAACACAAGTCTATTCTCTCTTCAGCATTTGGTGGCGATTGATCGTGAAAATTGCTAAAAATGAGAAAGTTATAACTGTTAAATGCAATAAATCAGTGACAAATGGAATCATCCCCCAAAAGCCTTTCAGATTCGCTTCTTGGGATTTGGTAGCTATCAGTTCATGATTTGATGAAAATTACTCCAAATGAGACAGTTCTTCCTGATCAATGTTAGTAATTAATGACACTTGGAATCATCCTCCCAAATCCTTTGATAATTAACTCCTGGTGATTGTGAATAAAATCGGCTTGTGAAAATTAGTAGGAAAGAGAAAATTCCTTCCTCACCCGTCTTCTGATGAATTTCCCATGGAATCATCCACCGGAAAAACAATTGCATTCTCTCTTGGTGCGTTGGAACAGATCGGTTTGTGCAAATTACTCAAAGAACGAAAATCATTCTTTACAAGCACCTCGTGGTAAAGACTCCGGCAATCCAGATTCTCGCCTCCTGAGTTTGTAGAGATTGGTTCATGAAAATTACTAAAAAATCAAACATTTATTACTGATCACTGCATATAATTAGTACCTCATGGAATCATCCTCCAAGACCTTTTAGATACTCTGCTGGTCACTTGGTAGAGACGGGTAGTGTAAATTGCTAAAAATGAGACCTTCAATACGAATCAGATGTAGCCATTGATGTCTCATGCACACTTCCTCGAAAAGCCATTCGGATTCTCTCCTGATCCTTTGGTAGAGATGCGTTCATGAAAATTACAAAAATTCAACAGTAATTACTGATCACTGCTAGTCATTAACTCCATCTGGCATGATCCTCCAAAATCCTTTCAGATTTGCTTCTGGTGATTTCTGGTGATAGGTCGAGTCTCGAAAATTCCAAAAAATAATCAATTCTGAACGGCTTCGTGGTAGTCATTCATTCCTCACATAATGAGCCTCCTTTGTACATTCCAATTCGCTCCTGTTGACTTGGAAGAAATCAGTTCCTGAAATATACTCAAAATGAGAAATTCATCTTGGATGTGCGCGACAGATAAATTGGAGAAGAAATCTTCCTGAAAGACCCGAGGAGTCACTTCTCGTCCTATGGTACAGAGCAGTTCGTGAAAATTACTCCAGATGAGAAAGACATGCCTAATCTGGTATCCTGATCTATTTCTCATGGAAACATCCACCAAAACACAAGTCTATTCTCTCTTCAGCATTTGGTGGCGATTGATCGTGAAAATTGCTAAAAATGAGAAAGTTATAACTGTTAAATGCAATAAATCAGTGACAAATGGAATCATCCCCCAAAAGCCTTTCAGATTCGCTTCTTGGGATTTGGTAGCTATCAGTTCATGATTTGATGAAAATTACTCCAAATGAGACAGTTCTTCCTGATCAATGTTAGTAATTAATGACACTTGGAATCATCCTCCCAAATCCTTTGATAATTAACTCCTGGTGATTGTGAATAAAATCGGCTTGTGAAAATTAGTAGGAAAGAGAAAATTCCTTCCTCACCCGTCTTCTGATGAATTTCCCATGGAATCATCCACCGGAAAAACAATTGCATTCTCTCTTGGTGCGTTGGAACAGATCGGTTTGTGCAAATTACTCAAAGAACGAAAATCATTCTTTACAAGCACCTCGTGGTAAAGACTCCGGCAATCCAGATTCTCGCCTCCTGAGTTTGTAGAGATTGGTTCATGAAAATTACTAAAAAATCAAACATTTATTACTGATCACTGCATATAATTAGTACCTCATGGAATCATCCTCCAAGACCTTTTAGATACTCTGCTGGTCACTTGGTAGAGACGGGTAGTGTAAATTGCTAAAAATGAGCCCTTCAATACGAATCAGATGTAGCCATTGATGTCTCATGCACACTTCCTCGAAAAGCCATTCGGATTCTCTCCTGATCCTTTGGTAGAGATGCGTTCATGAAAATTACAAAAATTCAACAGTAATTACTGATCACTGCTAGTCATTAACTCCATCTGGCATGATCCTCCAAAATCCTTTCAGATTTGCTTCTGGTGATTTCTGGTGATAGGTCGAGTCTCGAAAATTCCAAAAAATAATCAATTCTGAACGGCTTCGTGGTAGTCATTCATTCCTCACATAATGAGCCTCCTTTGTACATTCCAATTCGCTCCTGTTGACTTGGAAGAAATCAGTTCCTGAAATATACTCAAAATGAGAAATTCATCTTGGATGTGCGCGACAGATAAATTGGAGAAGAAATCTTCCTGAAAGACCCGAGGAGTCACTTCTCGTCCTATGGTACAGAGCAGTTCGTGAAAATTACTCCAGATGAGAAAGACATGCCTAATCTGGTATCCTGATCTATTTCTCATGGAAACATCCACCAAAACACAAGTCTATTCTCTCTTCAGCATTTGGTGGCGATTGATCGTGAAAATTGCTAAAAATGAGAAAGTTATAACTGTTAAATGCAATAAATCAGTGACAAATGGAATCATCCCCCAAAAGCCTTTCAGATTCGCTTCTTGGGATTTGGTAGCTATCAGTTCATGATTTGATGAAAATTACTCCAAATGAGACAGTTCTTCCTGATCAATGTTAGTAATTAATGACACTTGGAATCATCCTCCCAAATCCTTTGATAATTAACTCCTGGTGATTGTGAATAAAATCGGCTTGTGAAAATTAGTAGGAAAGAGAAAATTCCTTCCTCACCCGTCTTCTGATGAATTTCCCATGGAATCATCCACCGGAAAAACAATTGCATTCTCTCTTGGTGCGTTGGAACAGATCGGTTTGTGCAAATTACTCAAAGAACGAAAATCATTCTTTACAAGCACCTCGTGGTAAAGACTCCGGCAATCCAGATTCTCGCCTCCTGAGTTTGTAGAGATTGGTTCATGAAAATTACTAAAAAATCAAACATTTATTACTGATCACTGCATATAATTAGTACCTCATGGAATCATCCTCCAAGACCTTTTAGATACTCTGCTGGTCACTTGGTAGAGACGGGTAGTGTAAATTGCTAAAAATGAGACCTTCAATACGAATCAGATGTAGCCATTGATGTCTCATGCACGCTTCCTCGAAAAGCCATTCGGATTCTCTCCTGATCCTTTGGTAGAGATGGGTTCATGAAAATTACAAAAATTCAACAGTAATTACTGATCACTGCTAGTCATTAACTCCATCTGGCATGATCCTCCAAAATCCTTTCAGATTTGCTTCTGGTGATTTCTGGTGATAGGTCGAGTCTCGAAAATTCCGAAAAATAATCAATTCTGAACGGCTTCGTGGTAGTCATTCATTCCTCACATAATGAGCCTCCTTTGTACATTCCAATTCGCTCCTGTGGACTTGGAAGAAATCAGTTCCTGAAATATACTCAAAATGAGAAATTCATCTTGGATGTGCGCGACAGATAAATTGGAGAAGAAATCTTCCTGAAAGACCCGAGGAGTCACTTCTCGTCCTATGGTACAGAGCAGTTCGTGAAAATTACTCCAGATGAGAAAGACATGCCTAATCTGGTATCCTGATCTATTTCTCATGGAAACATCCACCAAAACACAAGTCTATTCTCTCTTCAGCATTTGGTGGCGATTGATCGTGAAAATTGCTAAAAATGAGAAAGTTATAACTGTTAAATGCAATAAATCAGTGACAAATGGAATCATCCCCCAAAAGCCTTTCAGATTCGCTTCTTGGGATTTGGTAGCTATCAGTTCATGATTTGATGAAAATTACTCCAAATGAGACAGTTCTTCCTGATCAATGTTAGTAATTAATGACACTTGGAATCATCCTCCCAAATCCTTTGATAATTAACTACTGGTGATTGTGAATAAAATCGGCTTGTGAAAATTAGTAGGAAAGAGAAAATTCCTTCCTCACCCGTCTTCCGATGAATTTCCCATGGAATCATCCACCGGAAAAACAATTACATTCTCTCTTGGTGCGTTGGAACAGATCGGTTTGTGCAAATTACTCAAAGAACGAAAATCATTCTTTACAAGCACCTCGTGGTAAAGACTCCGGCAATCCAGATTCTCGCCTCCTGAGTTTGTAGAGATTGGTTCATGAAAATTACTAAAAAATCAAACATTTATTACTGATCACTGCATATAATTAGTACCTCATGGAATCATCCTCCAAGACCTTTTAGATACTCTGCTGGTCACTTGGTAGAGACGGGTAGTGTAAATTGCTAAAAATGAGCCCTTCAATACGAATCAGATGTAGCCATTGATGTCTCATGCACACTTCCTCGAAAAGCCATTCGGATTCTCTCCTGATCCTTTGGTAGAGATGCGTTCATGAAAATTACAAAAATTCAACAGTAATTACTGATCACTGCTAGTCATTAACTCCATCTGGCATGATCCTCCAAAATCCTTTCAGATTTGCTTCTGGTGATTTCTGGTGATAGGTCGAGTCTCAAAAATTCCGAAAAATAATCAATTCTGAACGGCTTCGTGATAGTCATTCATTCCTCACATAATGAGCCTCCTTTGTACATTCCAATTCGCTCCTGTTGACTTGGAAGAAATCAGTTCCTGAAATATACTCAAAATGAGAAATTCATCTTGGATGTGCGCGACAGATAAATTGGAGAAAAAATCTTCCTGAAAGACCCGAGGAGTCACTTCTCGTCCTATGGTACAGAGCAGTTCGTGAAAATTACTCCAGATGAGAAAGACATGCCTAATCTGGTATCCTGATCTATTTCTCATGGAAACATCCACCAAAACACAAGTCTATTCTCTCTTCAGCATTTGGTGGCGATTGATCGTGAAAATTGCTAAAAATGAGAAAGTTATAACTGTTAAATGCAATAAATCAGTGACAAATGGAATCATCCCCCAAAAGCCTTTCAGATTCGCTTCTTGGGATTTGGTAGCTATCAGTTCATGATTTGATGAAAATTACTCCAAATGAGACAGTTCTTCCTGATCAATGTTAGTAATTAATGACACTTGGAATCATCCTCCCAAATCCTTTGATAATTAACTCCTGGTGATTGTGAATAAAATCGGCTTGTGAAAATTAGTAGGAAAGAGAAAATTCCTTCCTCACCCGTCTTCTGATGAATTTCCCATGGAATCATCCACCGGAAAAACAATTGCATTCTCTCTTGGTGCGTTGGAACAGATCGGTTTGTGCAAATTACTCAAAGAACGAAAATCATTCTTTACAAGCACCTCGTGGTAAAGACTCCGGCAATCCAGATTCTCGCCTCCTGAGTTTGTAGAGATTGGTTCATGAAAATTACTAAAAAATCAAACATTTATTACTGATCACTGCATATAATTAGTACCTCATGGAATCATCCTCCAAGACCTTTTAGATACTCTGCTGGTCACTTGGTAGAGACGGGTAGTGTAAATTGCTAAAAATGAGACCTTCAATACGAATCAGATGTAGCCATTGATGTCTCATGCACGCTTCCTCGAAAAGCCATTCGGATTCTCTCCTGATCCTTTGGTAGAGATGGGTTCATGAAAATTACAAAAATTCAACAGTAATTACTGATCACTGCTAGTCATTAACTCCATCTGGCATGATCCTCCAAAATCCTTTCAGATTTGCTTCTGGTGATTTCTGGTGATAGGTCGAGTCTCGAAAATTCCGAAAAATAATCAATTCTGAACGGCTTCGTGGTAGTCATTCATTCCTCACATAATGAGCCTCCTTTGTACATTCCAATTCGCTCCTGTGGACTTGGAAGAAATCAGTTCCTGAAATATACTCAAAATGAGAAATTCATCTTGGATGTGCGCGACAGATAAATTGGAGAAGAAATCTTCCTGAAAGACCCGAGGAGTCACTTCTCGTCCTATGGTACAGAGCAGTTCATGAAAATTACTCCAGATGAGAAAGACATGCCTAATCTGGTATCCTGATCTATTTCTCATGGAAACATCCACCAAAACACAAGTCTATTCTCTCTTCAGCATTTGGTGGCGATTGATCGTGAAAATTGCTAAAAATGAGAAAGTTATAACTGTTAAATGCAATAAATCAGTGACAAATGGAATCATCCCCCAAAAGCCTTTCAGATTCGCTTCTTGGGATTTGGTAGCTATCAGTTCATGATTTGATGAAAATTACTCCAAATGAGACAGTTCTTCCTGATCAATGTTAGTAATTAATGACACTTGGAATCATCCTCCCAAATCCTTTGATAATTAACTCCTGGTGATTGTGAATAAAATCGGCTTGTGAAAATTAGTAGGAAAGAGAAAATTCCTTCCTCACCCGTCTTCTGATGAATTTCCCATGGAATCATCCACCGGAAAAACAATTGCATTCTCTCTTGGTGCGTTGGAACAGATCGGTTTGTGCAAATTACTCAAAGAACGAAAATCATTCTTTACAAGCACCTCGTGGTAAAGACTCCGGCAATCCAGATTCTCGCCTCCTGAGTTTGTAGAGATTGGTTCATGAAAATTACTAAAAAATCAAACATTTATTACTGATCACTGCATATAATTAGTACCTCATGGAATCATCCTCCAAGACCTTTTAGATACTCTGCTGGTCACTTGGTAGAGACGGGTAGTGTAAATTGCTAAAAATGAGCCCTTCAATACGAATCAGATGTAGCCATTGATGTCTCATGCACACTTCCTCGAAAAGCCATTCGGATTCTCTCCTGATCCTTTGGTAGAGATGCGTTCATGAAAATTACAAAAATTCAACAGTAATTACTGATCACTGCTAGTCATTAACTCCATCTGGCATGATCCTCCAAAATCCTTTCAGATTTGCTTCTGGTGATTTCTGGTGATAGGTCGAGTCTCGAAAATTCCGAAAAATAATCAATTCTGAACGGCTTCGTGGTAGTCATTCATTCCTCACATAATGAGCCTCCTTTGTACATTCCAATTCGCTCCTGTTGACTTGGAAGAAATCAGTTCCTGAAATATACTCAAAATGAGAAATTCATCTTGGATGTGCGCGACAGATAAATTGGAGAAGAAATCTTCCTGAAAGACCCGAGGAGTCACTTCTCGTCCTATGGTACAGAGCAGTTCGTGAAAATTACTCCAGATGAGAAAGACATGCCTAATCTGGTATCCTGATCTATTTCTCATGGAAACATCCACCAAAACACAAGTCTATTCTCTCTTCAGCATTTGGTGGCGATTGATCGTGAAAATTGCTAAAAATGAGAAAGTTATAACTGTTAAATGCAATAAATCAGTGACAAATGGAATCATCCCCCAAAAGCCTTTCAGATTCGCTTCTTGGGATTTGGTAGCTATCAGTTCATGATTTGATGAAAATTACTCCAAATGAGACAGTTCTTCCTGATCAATGTTAGTAATTAATGACACTTGGAATCATCCTCCCAAATCCTTTGATAATTAACTCCTGGTGATTGTGAATAAAATCGGCTTGTGAAAATTAGTAGGAAAGACAAAATTCCTTCCTCACCCGTCTTCCGATGAATTTCCCATGGAATCATCCACCGGAAAAACAATTGCATTCTCTCTTGGTGCGTTGGAACAGATCGGTTTGTGCAAATTACTCAAAGAACGAAAATCATTCTTTACAAGCACCTCGTGGTAAAGACTCCGGCAATCCAGATTCTCGCCTCCTGAGTTTGTAGAGATTGGTTCATGAAAATTACTAAAAAATCAAACATTTATTACTGATCACTGCATATAATTAGTACCTCATGGAATCATCCTCCAAGACCTTTTAGATACTCTGCTGGTCACTTGGTAGAGACGGGTAGTGTAAATTGCTAAAAATGAGCCCTTCAATACGAATCAGATGTAGCCATTGATGTCTCATGCACGCTTCCTCGAAAAGCCATTCGGATTCTCTCCTGATCCTTTGGTAGAGATGGGTTCATGAAAATTACAAAAATTCAACAGTAATTACTGATCACTGCTAGTCATTAACTCCATCTGGCATGATCCTCCAAAATCCTTTCAGATTTGCTTCTGGTGATTTCTGGTGATAGGTCGAGTCTCGAAAATTCCGAAAAATAATCAATTCTGAACGGCTTCGTGGTAGTCATTCATTCCTCACATAATGAGCCTCCTTTGTACATTCCAATTCGCTCCTGTTGACTTGGAAGAAATCAGTTCCTGAAATATACTCAAAATGAGAAATTCATCTTGGATGTGCGCGACAGATAAATTGGAGAAGAAATCTTCCTGAAAGACCCGAGGAGTCACTTCTCGTCCTATGGTACAGAGCAGTTCGTGAAAATTATTCCAGATGAGAAAGACATGCCTAATCTGGTATCCTGATCTATTTCTCATGGAAACATCCACCAAAACACGAGTCTATTCTCTCTTCAGCATTTGGTGGCGATTGATCGTGAAAATTGCTAAAAATGAGAAAGTTATAACTGTTAAATGCAATAAATCAGTGACAAATGGAATCATCCCCCAAAAGCCTTTCAGATTCGCTTCTTGGGATTTGGTAGCTATCAGTTCATGATTTGATGAAAATTACTCCAAATGAGACATTCTTCCTGATCAATGTTAGTAATTAATGACACTTGGAATCATCCTCCCAAATCCTTTGATAATTAACTCCTGGTGATTGTGAATAAAATCGGCTTGTGAAAATTAGTAGGAAAGAGAAAATTCCTTCCTCACCCGTCTTCTGATGAATTTCCCATGGAATCATCCACCGGAAAAACAATTGCATTCTCTCTTGGTGCGTTGGAACAGATCGGTTTGTGCAAATTACTCAAAGAACGAAAATCATTCTTTACAAGCACCTCGTGGTAAAGACTCCGGCAATCCAGATTCTCGCCTCCTGAGTTTGTAGAGATCGGTTCATGAAAATTACTAAAAAATCAAACATTTATTACTGATCACTGCATATAATTAGTACCTCATGGAATCATCCTCCAAGACCTTTTAGATACTCTGCTGGTCACTTGGAAGAGACGGGTAGTGTAAATTGCTAAAAATGAGCCCTTCAATACGAATCAGATGTAGCCATTGATGTCTCATGCACGCTTCCTCGAAAAGCCATTCGGATTCTCTCCTGATCCTTTGGTAGAGATGGGTTCATGAAAATTACAAAAATTCAACAGTAATTACTGATCACTGCTAGTCATTAACTCCATCTGGCATGATCCTCCAAAATCCTTTCAGATTTGCTTCTGGTGATTTCTGGTGATAGATCGAGTCTCGAAAATTCCGAAAAATAATCAATTCTGAACGGCTTCGTGGTAGTCATTCATTCCTCACATAATGAGCCTCCTTTGTACATTCCAATTCGCTCCTGTTGACTTGGAAGAAATCAGTTCCTGAAATATACTCAAAATGAGAAATTCATCTTGGATGTGCGCGACAGATAAATTGGAGAAGAAATCTTCCTGAAAGACCCGAGGAGTCACTTCTCGTCCTATGGTACAGAGCAGTTCGTGAAAATTATTCCAGATGACAAAGACATGCCTAATCTGGTATCCTGATCTATTTCTCATGGAAACATCCACCAAAACACAAGTCTATTCTCTCTTCAGCATTTGGTGGCGATTGATCGTGAAAATTGCTAAAAATGAGAAAGTTATAACTGTTAAATGCAATAAATCAGTGACAAATGGAATCATCCCCCAAAAGCCTTTCAGATTCGCTTCTTGGGATTTGGTAGCTATCAGTTCATGATTTGATGAAAATTACTCCAAATGAGACAGTTCTTCCTGATCAATGTTAGTTATTAATGACACTTGGAATCATCCTCCCAAATCCTTTGATAATTAACTCCTGGTGATTGTGAATAAAATCGGCTTGTGAAAATTAGTAGGAAAGAGAAAATTCCTTCCTCACCTGTCTTCTGATGAATTTCCCATGGAATCATCCACCGGAAAAACAATTGCATTCTCTCTTGGTGCGTTGGAACAGATCGGTTTGTGCAAATTACTCAAAGAACGAAAATCATTCTTTACAAGCACCTCGTGGTAAAGACTCCGGCAATCCAGATTCTCGCCTCCTGAGTTTGTAGAGATCGGTTCATGAAAATTACTAAAAAATCAAACATTTATTACTGATCACTGCATATAATTAGTACCTCATGGAATCATCCTCCAAGACCTTTTAGATACTCTGCTGGTCACTTGGAAGAGACGGGTAGTGTAAATTGCTAAAAATGAGCCCTTCAATACGAATCAGATGTAGCCATTGATGTCTCATGCACGCTTCCTCGAAAAGCCATTCGGATTCTCTCCTGATCCTTTGGTAGAGATGGGTTCATGAAAATTACAAAAATTCAACAGTAATTACTGATCACTGCTAGTCATTAACTCCATCTGGCATGATCCTCCAAAATCCTTTCAGATTTGCTTCTGGTGATTTCTGGTGATAGATCGAGTCTCGAAAATTCCGAAAAATAATCAATTCTGAACGGCTTCGTGGTAGTCATTCATTCCTCACATAATGAGCCTCCTTTGTACATTCCAATTCGCTCCTGTTGACTTGGAAGAAATCAGTTCCTGAAATATATTCAAAATGAGAAATTCATCTTGGATGTGCGCGACAGATAAATTGGAGAAGAAATCTTCCTGAAAGACCCGAGGAGTCACTTCTCGTCCTATGGTACAGAGCAGTTCGTGAAAATTATTCCAGATGACAAAGACATGCCTAATCTGGTATCCTGATCTATTTCTCATGGAAACATCCACCAAAACACAAGTCTATTCTCTCTTCAGCATTTGGTGGCGATTGATCGTGAAAATTGCTAAAAATGAGAAAGTTATAACTGTTAAATGCAATAAATCAGTGACAAATGGAATCATCCCCCAAAAGCCTTTCAGATTCGCTTCTTGGGATTTGGTAGCTATCAGTTCATGATTTGATGAAAATTACTCCAAATGAGACAGTTCTTCCTGATCAATGTTAGTTATTAATGACACTTGGAATCATCCTCCCAAATCCTTTGATAATTAACTCCTGGTGATTGTGAATAAAATCGGCTTGTGAAAATTAGTAGGAAAGAGAAAATTCCTTCCTCACCTGTCTTCTGATGAATTTCCCATGGAATCATCCACCGGAAAAACAATTGCATTCTCTCTTGGTGCGTTGGAACAGATCGGTTTGTGCAAATTACTCAAAGAACGAAAATCATTCTTTACAAGCACCTCGTGGTAAAGACTCCGGCAATCCAGATTCTCGCCTCCTGAGTTTGTAGAGATTGGTTCATGAAAATTACTAAAAAATCAAACATTTATTACTGATCACTGCATATAATTAGTACCTCATGGAATCATCCTCCAAGACCTTTTAGATACTCTGCTGGTCACTTGGTAGAGACGGGCAGTGTAAATTGCTAAAAATGAGCCCTTCAATACGAATGAGATGTAGCCATTGATGTCTCATGCACACTTCCTCGAAAAGCCATTCGGATTCTCTCCTGATCCTTTGGTAGAGATGGGTTCATGAAAATTACAAAAATTCAACAGTAATTACTGATCACTGCTAGTCATTAACTCCATCTGGCATGATCCTCCAAAATCCTTTCAGATTTGCTTCTGGTGATTTCTGGTGATAGGTCGAGTCTCGAAAATTCCGAAAAATAATCAATTCTGAACGGCTTCGTGGTAGTCATTCATTCCTCACATAATGAGCCTCCTTTGTACATTCCAATTCGCTCCTGTTGACTTCGAAGAAATCAGTTCCTGAAATATACTCAAAATGAGAAATTCATCTTGGATGTGCGCGACAGATAAATTGGAGAAGAAATCTTCCTGAAAGACCCGAGGAGTCACTTCTCGTCCTATGGTACAGAGCAGTTCGTGAAAATTACTCCAGATGAGAAAGACATGCCTAATCTGGTATCCTGATCTATTTCTCATGGAAACATCCACCAAAACACAAGTCTATTCTCTCTTCAGCATTTGGTGGCGATTGATCGTGAAAATTGCTAAAAATGAGAAAGTTATAACTGTTAAATGCAATAAATCAGTGACAAATGGAATCATCCCCCAAAAGCCTTTCAGATTCGCTTCTTGGGATTTGGTAGCTATCAGTTCATGATTTGATGAAAATTACTCCAAATGAGACAGTTCTTCCTGATCAATGTTAGTAATTAATGACACTTGGAATCATCCTCCCAAATCCTTTGATAATTAACTCCTGGTGATTGTGAATAAAATCGGCTTTTGAAAATTAGTAGGAAAGAGAAAATTCCTTCCTCACCCGTCTTCCGATGAATTTCCCATGGAATCATCCACCGGAAAAACAATTGCATTCTCTCTTGGTGCGTTGGAACAGATCGGTTTGTGCAAATTACTCAAAGAACGAAAATCATTCTTTACAAGCACCTCGTGGTAAAGACTCCGGCAATCCAGATTCTCGCCTCCTGAGTTTGTAGAGATTGGTTCATGAAAATTACTAAAAAATCAAACATTTATTACTGATCACTGCATATAATTAGTACCTCATGGAATCATCCTCCAAGACCTTTTAGATACTCTGCTGGTCACTTGGTAGAGACGGGTAGTGTAAATTGCTAAAAATGAGACCTTCAATACGAATGAGATGTAGCCATTGATGTCTCATGCACGCTTCCTCGAAAAGCCATTCGGATTCTCTCCTGATCCTTTGGTAGAGATGGGTTCATGAAAATTACAAAAATTCAACAGTAATTACTGATCACTGCTAGTCATTAACTCCATCTGGCATGATCCTCCAAAATCCTTTCAGATTTGCTTCTGGTGATTTCTGGTAATAGGTCGAGTCTCGAAAATTCCGAAAAATAATCAATTCTGAACGGCTTCGTGGTAGTCATTCATTCCTCACATAATGAGCCTCCTTTGTACATTCCAATTCGCTCCTGTTGACTTGGAAGAAATCAGTTCCTGAAATATACTCAAAATGAGAAATTCATCTTGGATGTGCGCGACAGATAAATTGGAGAAGAAATCTTCCTGAAAGACCCGAGGAGTCACTTCTCGTCCTATGGTACAGAGCAGTTCGTGAAAATTATTCCAGATGAGAAAGACATGCCTAATCTGGTATCCTGATCTATTTCTCATGGAAACATCCACCAAAACACAAGTCTATTCTCTCTTCAGCATTTGGTGGCGATTGATCGTGAAAATTGCTAAAAATGAGAAAGTTATAACTGTTAAATGCAATAAATCAGTGACAAATGGAATCATCCCCCAAAAGCCTTTCAGATTCGCTTCTTGGGATTTGGTAGCTATCAGTTCATGATTTGATGAAAATTACTCCAAATGAGACAGTTCTTCCTGATCAATGTTAGTAATTAATGACACTTGGAATCATCCTCCCAAATCCTTTGATAATTAACTCCTGGTGATTGTGAATAAAATCGGCTTGTGAAAATTAGTAGGAAAGAGAAAATTCCTTCCTCACCCGTCTTCCGATGAATTTCCCATGGAATCATCCACCGGAAAAACAATTGCATTCTCTCTTGGTGCGTTGGAACAGATCGGTTTGTGCAAATTACTCAAAGAACGAAAATCATTCTTTACAAGCACCTCGTGGTAAAGACTCCGGCAATCCAGATTCTCGCCTCCTGAGTTTGTAGAGATTGGTTCATGAAAATTACTAAAAAATCAAACATTTATTACTGATCACTGCATATAATTAGTACCTCATGGAATCATCCTCCAAGACCTTTTAGATACTCTGCTGGTCACTTGGTAGAGACGGGTAGTGTAAATTGCTAAAAATGAGACCTTCAATACGAATCAGATGTAGCCATTGATGTCTCATGCACGCTTCCTCGAAAAGCCATTCGGATTCTCTCCTGATCCTTTGGTAGAGATGGGTTCATGAAAATTACAAAAATTCAACAGTAATTACTGATCACTGCTAGTCATTAACTCCATCTGGCATGATCCTCCAAAATCCTTTCAGATTTGCTTCTGGTGATTTCTGGTGATAGGTCGAGTCTCGAAAATTCCGAAAAATAATCAATTCTGAACGGCTTCGTGGTAGTCATTCATTCCTCACATAATGAGCCTCCTTTGTACATTCCAATTCGCTCCTGTTGACTTCGAAGAAATCAGTTCCTGAAATATACTCAAAATGAGAAATTCATCTTGGATGTGCGCGACAGATAAATTGGAGAAGAAATCTTCCTGAAAGACCCGAGGAGTCACTTCTCGTCCTATGGTACAGAGCAGTTCGTGAAAATTACTCCAGATGAGAAAGACATGCCTAATCTGGTATCCTGATCTATTTCTCATGGAAACATCCACCAAAACACAAGTCTATTCTCTCTTCAGCATTTGGTGGCGATTGATCGTGAAAATTGCTAAAAATGAGAAAGTTATAACTGTTAAATGCAATAAATCAGTGACAAATGGAATCATCCCCCAAAAGCCTTTCAGATTCGCTTCTTGGGATTTGGTAGCTATCAGTTCATGATTTGATGAAAATTACTCCAAATGAGACAGTTCTTCCTGATCAATGTTAGTAATTAATGACACTTGGAATCATCCTCGCAAATCCTTTGATAATTAACTCCTGGTGATTGTGAATAAAATCGGCTTGTGAAAATTAGTAGGAAAGAGAAAATTCCTTCCTCACCCGTCTTCTGATGAATTTCCCATGGAATCATCCACCGGAAAAACAATTGCATTCTCTCTTGGTGCGTTGGAACAGATCGGTTTGTGCAAATTACTCAAAGAACGAAAATCATTCTTTACAAGCACCTCGTGGTAAAGACTCCGGCAATCCAGATTCTCGCCTCCTGAGTTTGTAGAGATTGGTTCATGAAAATTACTAAAAAATCAAACATTTATTACTGATCACTGCATATAATTAGTACCTCATGGAATCATCCTCCAAGACCTTTTAGATACTCTGCTGGTCACTTGGTAGAGACGGGCAGTGTAAATTGCTAAAAATGAGCCCTTCAATACGAATGAGATGTAGCCATTGATGTCTCATGCACACTTCCTCGAAAAGCCATTCGGATTCTCTCCTGATCCTTTGGTAGAGATGGGTTCATGAAAATTACAAAAATTCAACAGTAATTACTGATCACTGCTAGTCATTAACTCCATCTGGCATGATCCTCCAAAATCCTTTCAGATTTGCTTCTGGTGATTTCTGGTGATAGGTCGAGTCTCGAAAATTCCGAAAAATAATCAATTCTGAACGGCTTCGTGGTAGTCATTCATTCCTCACATAATGAGCCTCCTTTGTACATTCCAATTCGCTCCTGTTGACTTGGAAGAAATCAGTTCCTGAAATATACTCAAAATGAGAAATTCATCTTGGATGTGCGCGACAGATAAATTGGAGAAGAAATCTTCCTGAAAGACCCGAGGAGTCACTTCTCGTCCTATGGTACAGAGCAGTTCGTGAAAATTACTCCAGATGAGAAAGACATGCCTAATCTGGTATCCTGATCTATTTCTCATGGAAACATCCACCAAAACACAAGTCTATTCTCTCTTCAGCATTTGGTGGCGATTGATCGTGAAAATTGCTAAAAATGAGAAAGTTATAACTGTTAAATGCAATAAATCAGTGACAAATGGAATCATCCCCCAAAAGCCTTTCAGATTCGCTTCTTGGGATTTGGTAGCTATCAGTTCATGATTTGATGAAAATTACTCCAAATGAGACAGTTCTTCCTGATCAATGTTAGTAATTAATGACACTTGGAATCATCCTCCCAAATCCTTTGATAATTAACTCCTGGTGATTGTGAATAAAATCGGCTTGTGAAAATTAGTAGGAAAGAGAAAATTCCTTCCTCACCCGTCTTCCGATGAATTTCCCATGGAATCATCCACCGGAAAAACAATTGCATTCTCTCTTGGTGCGTTGGAACAGATCGGTTTGTGCAAATTACTCAAAGAACGAAAATCATTCTTTACAAGCACCTCGTGGTAAAGACTCCGGCAATCCAGATTCTCGCCTCCTGAGTTTGTAGAGATTGGTTCATGAAAATTACTAAAAAATCAAACATTTATTACTGATCACTGCATATAATTAGTACCTCATGGAATCATCCTCCAAGACCTTTTAGATACTCTGCTGGTCACTTGGTAGAGACGGGTAGTGTAAATTGCTAAAAATGAGACCTTCAATACGAATGAGATGTAGCCATTGATGTCTCATGCACGCTTCCTCGAAAAGCCATTCGGATTCTCTCCTGATCCTTTGGTAGAGATGGGTTCATGAAAATTACAAAAATTCAACAGTAATTACTGATCACTGCTAGTCATTAACTCCATCTGGCATGATCCTCCAAAATCCTTTCAGATTTGCTTCTGGTGATTTCTGGTAATAGGTCGAGTCTCGAAAATTCCGAAAAATAATCAATTCTGAACGGCTTCGTGGTAGTCATTCATTCCTCACATAATGAGCCTCCTTTGTACATTCCAATTCGCTCCTGTTGACTTGGAAGAAATCAGTTCCTGAAATATACTCAAAATGAGAAATTCATCTTGGATGTGCGCGACAGATAAATTGGAGAAGAAATCTTCCTGAAAGACCCGAGGAGTCACTTCTCGTCCTATGGTACAGAGCAGTTCGTGAAAATTATTCCAGATGAGAAAGACATGCCTAATCTGGTATCCTGATCTATTTCTCATGGAAACATCCACCAAAACACAAGTCTATTCTCTCTTCAGCATTTGGTGGCGATTGATCGTGAAAATTGCTAAAAATGAGAAAGTTATAACTGTTAAATGCAATAAATCAGTGACAAATGGAATCATCCCCCAAAAGCCTTTCAGATTCGCTTCTTGGGATTTGGTAGCTATCAGTTCATGATTTGATGAAAATTACTCCAAATGAGACAGTTCTTCCTGATCAATGTTAGTAATTAATGACACTTGGAATCATCCTCCCAAATCCTTTGATAATTAACTCCTGGTGATTGTGAATAAAATCGGCTTGTGAAAATTAGTAGGAAAGAGAAAATTCCTTCCTCACCCGTCTTCCGATGAATTTCCCATGGAATCATCCACCGGAAAAACAATTGCATTCTCTCTTGGTGCGTTGGAACAGATCGGTTTGTGCAAATTACTCAAAGAACGAAAATCATTCTTTACAAGCACCTCGTGGTAAAGACTCCGGCAATCCAGATTCTCGCCTCCTGAGTTTGTAGAGATTGGTTCATGAAAATTACTAAAAAATCAAACATTTATTACTGATCACTGCATATAATTAGTACCTCATGGAATCATCCTCCAAGACCTTTTAGATACTCTGCTGGTCACTTGGTAGAGACGGGTAGTGTAAATTGCTAAAAATGAGACCTTCAATACGAATCAGATGTAGCCATTGATGTCTCATGCACGCTTCCTCGAAAAGCCATTCGGATTCTCTCCTGATCCTTTGGTAGAGATGGGTTCATGAAAATTACAAAAATTCAACAGTAATTACTGATCACTGCTAGTCATTAACTCCATCTGGCATGATCCTCCAAAATCCTTTCAGATTTGCTTCTGGTGATTTCTGGTGATAGGTCGAGTCTCGAAAATTCCGAAAAATAATCAATTCTGAACGGCTTCGTGGTAGTCATTCATTCCTCACATAATGAGCCTCCTTTGTACATTCCAATTCGCTCCTGTTGACTTCGAAGAAATCAGTTCCTGAAATATACTCAAAATGAGAAATTCATCTTGGATGTGCGCGACAGATAAATTGGAGAAGAAATCTTCCTGAAAGACCCGAGGAGTCACTTCTCGTCCTATGGTACAGAGCAGTTCGTGAAAATTACTCCAGATGAGAAAGACATGCCTAATCTGGTATCCTGATCTATTTCTCATGGAAACATCCACCAAAACACAAGTCTATTCTCTCTTCAGCATTTGGTGGCGATTGATCGTGAAAATTGCTAAAAATGAGAAAGTTATAACTGTTAAATGCAATAAATCAGTGACAAATGGAATCATCCCCCAAAAGCCTTTCAGATTCGCTTCTTGGGATTTGGTAGCTATCAGTTCATGATTTGATGAAAATTACTCCAAATGAGACAGTTCTTCCTGATCAATGTTAGTAATTAATGACACTTGGAATCATCCTCGCAAATCCTTTGATAATTAACTCCTGGTGATTGTGAATAAAATCGGCTTGTGAAAATTAGTAGGAAAGAGAAAATTCCTTCCTCACCCGTCTTCTGATGAATTTCCCATGGAATCATCCACCGGAAAAACAATTGCATTCTCTCTTGGTGCGTTGGAACAGATCGGTTTGTGCAAATTACTCAAAGAACGAAAATCATTCTTTACAAGCACCTCGTGGTAAAGACTCCGGCAATCCAGATTCTCGCCTCCTGAGTTTGTAGAGATTGGTTCATGAAAATTACTAAAAAATCAAACATTTATTACTGATCACTGCATATAATTAGTACCTCATGGAATCATCCTCCAAGACCTTTTAGATACTCTGCTGGTCACTTGGTAGAGACGGGTAGTGTAAATTGCTAAAAATGAGCCCTTCAATACGAATGAGATGTAGCCATTGATGTCTCATGCACACTTCCTTGAAAAGCCATTCGGATTCTCTCCTGATCCTTTGGTAGAGATGCGTTCATGAAAATTACAAAAATTCAACAGTAATTACTGATCACTGCTAGTCATTAACTCCATCTGGCATGATCCTCCAAAATCCTTTCAGATTTGCTTCTGGTGATTTCTGGTGATAGGTCGAGTCTCGAAAATTCCAAAAAATAATCAATTCTGAACGGCTTCGTGGTAGTCATTCATTCCTCACATAATGAGCCTCCTTTGTACATTCCAATTCGCTCCTGTTGACTTGGAAGAAATCAGTTCCTGAAATATACTCAAAATGAGAAATTCATCTTGGATGTGCGCGACAGATAAATTGGAGAAGAAATCTTCCTGAAAGACCCGAGGAGTCACTTCTCGTCCTATGGTACAGAGCAGTTCGTGAAAATTACTCCAGATGAGAAAGACATGCCTAATCTGGTATCCTGATCTATTTCTCATGGAAACATCCACCAAAACACAAGTCTATTCTCTCTTCAGCATTTGGTGGCGATTGATCGTGAAAATTGCTAAAAATGAGAAAGTTATAACTGTTAAATGCAATAAATCAGTGACAAATGGAATCATCCCCCAAAAGCCTTTCAGATTCGCTTCTTGGGATTTGGTAGCTATCAGTTCATGATTTGATGAAAATTACTCCAAATGAGACAGTTCTTCCTGATCAATGTTAGTTATTAATGACACTTGGAATCATCCTCCCAAATCCTTTGATAATTAACTCCTGGTGATTGTGAATAAAATCGGCTTGTGAAAATTAGTAGGAAAGAGAAAATTCCTTCCTCACCTGTCTTCTGATGAATTTTACATGGAATCATCCACCGGAAAAACAATTGCATTCTCTCTTGGTGCGTTGGAACAGATCGGTTTGTGCAAATTACTCAAAGAACGAAAATCATTCTTTACAAGCACCTCGTGGTAAAGACTCCGGCAATCCAGATTCTCGCCTCCTGAGTTTGTAGAGATTGGTTCATGAAAATTACTAAAAAATCAAACATTTATTACTGATCACTGCATATAATTAGTACCTCATGGAATCATCCTCCAAGACCTTTTAGATACTCTGCTGGTCACTTGGTAGAGACGGGTAGTGTAAATTGCTAAAAATGAGACCTTCAATACGAATGAGATGTAGCCATTGATGTCTCATGCACGCTTCCTCGAAAAGCCATTCGGATTCTCTCCTGATCCTTTGGTAGAGATGGGTTCATGAAAATTACAAAAATTCAACAGTAATTACTGATCACTGCTAGTCATTAACTCCATCTGGCATGATCCTCCAAAATCCTTTCAGATTTGCTTCTGGTGATTTCTGGTAATAGGTCGAGTCTCGAAAATTCCGAAAAATAATCAATTCTGAACGGCTTCGTGGTAGTCATTCATTCCTCACATAATGAGCCTCCTTTGTACATTCCAATTCGCTCCTGTTGACTTGGAAGAAATCAGTTCCTGAAATATACTCAAAATGAGAAATTCATCTTGGATGTGCGCGACAGATAAATTGGAGAAGAAATCTTCCTGAAAGACCCGAGGAGTCACTTCTCGTCCTATGGTACAGAGCAGTTCGTGAAAATTATTCCAGATGAGAAAGACATGCCTAATCTGGTATCCTGATCTATTTCTCATGGAAACATCCACCAAAACACAAGTCTATTCTCTCTTCAGCATTTGGTGGCGATTGATCGTGAAAATTGCTAAAAATGAGAAAGTTATAACTGTTAAATGCAATAAATCAGTGACAAATGGAATCATCCCCCAAAAGCCTTTCAGATTCGCTTCTTGGGATTTGGTAGCTATCAGTTCATGATTTGATGAAAATTACTCCAAATGAGACAGTTCTTCCTGATCAATGTTAGTAATTAATGACACTTGGAATCATCCTCCCAAATCCTTTGATAATTAACTCCTGGTGATTGTGAATAAAATCGGCTTGTGAAAATTAGTAGGAAAGAGAAAATTCCTTCCTCACCCGTCTTCCGATGAATTTCCCATGGAATCATCCACCGGAAAAACAATTGCATTCTCTCTTGGTGCGTTGGAACAGATCGGTTTGTGCAAATTACTCAAAGAACGAAAATCATTCTTTACAAGCACCTCGTGGTAAAGACTCCGGCAATCCAGATTCTCGCCTCCTGAGTTTGTAGAGATTGGTTCATGAAAATTACTAAAAAATCAAACATTTATTACTGATCACTGCATATAATTAGTACCTCATGGAATCATCCTCCAAGACCTTTTAGATACTCTGCTGGTCACTTGGTAGAGACGGGTAGTGTAAATTGCTAAAAATGAGACCTTCAATACGAATCAGATGTAGCCATTGATGTCTCATGCACGCTTCCTCGAAAAGCCATTCGGATTCTCTCCTGATCCTTTGGTAGAGATGGGTTCATGAAAATTACAAAAATTCAACAGTAATTACTGATCACTGCTAGTCATTAACTCCATCTGGCATGATCCTCCAAAATCCTTTCAGATTTGCTTCTGGTGATTTCTGGTGATAGGTCGAGTCTCGAAAATTCCGAAAAATAATCAATTCTGAACGGCTTCGTGGTAGTCATTCATTCCTCACATAATGAGCCTCCTTTGTACATTCCAATTCGCTCCTGTTGACTTGGAAGAAATCAGTTCCTGAAATATACTCAAAATGAGAAATTCATCTTGGATGTGCGCGACAGATAAATTGGAGAAGAAATCTTCCTGAAAGACCCGAGGAGTCACTTCTCGTCCTATGGTACAGAGCAGTTCGTGAAAATTACTCCAGATGAGAAAGACATGCCTAATCTGGTATCCTGATCTATTTCTCATGGAAACATCCACCAAAACACAAGTCTATTCTCTCTTCAGCATTTGGTGGCGATTGATCGTGAAAATTGCTAAAAATGAGAAAGTTATAACTGTTAAATGCAATAAATCAGTGACAAATGGAATCATCCCCCAAAAGCCTTTCAGATTCGCTTCTTGGGATTTGGTAGCTATCAGTTCATGATTTGATGAAAATTACTCCAAATGAGACAGTTCTTCCTGATCAATGTTAGTAATTAATGACACTTGGAATCATCCTCCCAAATCCTTTGATAATTAACTCCTGGTGATTGTGAATAAAATCGGCTTGTGAAAATTAGTAGGAAAGAGAAAATTCCTTCCTCACCCGTCTTCCGATGAATTTCCCATGGAATCATCCACCGGAAAAACAATTGCATTCTCTCTTGGTGCGTTGGAACAGATCGGTTTGTGCAAATTACTCAAAGAACGAAAATCATTCTTTACAAGCACCTCGTGGTAAAGACTCCGGCAATCCAGATTCTCGCCTCCTGAGTTTGTAGAGATTGGTTCATGAAAATTACTAAAAAATCAAACATTTATTACTGATCACTGCATATAATTAGTACCTCATGGAATCATCCTCCAAGACCTTTTAGATACTCTGCTGGTCACTTGGTAGAGACGGGTAGTGTAAATTGCTAAAAATGAGACCTTCAATACGAATGAGATGTAGCCATTGATGTCTCATGCACGCTTCCTCGAAAAGCCATTCGGATTCTCTCCTGATCCTTTGGTAGAGATGGGTTCATGAAAATTACAAAAATTCAACAGTAATTACTGATCACTGCTAGTCATTAACTCCATCTGGCATGATCCTCCAAAATCCTTTCAGATTTGCTTCTGGTGATTTCTGGTAATAGGTCGAGTCTCGAAAATTCCGAAAAATAATCAATTCTGAACGGCTTCGTGGTAGTCATTCATTCCTCACATAATGAGCCTCCTTTGTACATTCCAATTCGCTCCTGTTGACTTGGAAGAAATCAGTTCCTGAAATATACTCAAAATGAGAAATTCATCTTGGATGTGCGCGACAGATAAATTGGAGAAGAAATCTTCCTGAAAGACCCGAGGAGTCACTTCTCGTCCTATGGTACAGAGCAGTTCGTGAAAATTATTCCAGATGAGAAAGACATGCCTAATCTGGTATCCTGATCTATTTCTCATGGAAACATCCACCAAAACACAAGTCTATTCTCTCTTCAGCATTTGGTGGCGATTGATCGTGAAAATTGCTAAAAATGAGAAAGTTATAACTGTTAAATGCAATAAATCAGTGACAAATGGAATCATCCCCCAAAAGCCTTTCAGATTCGCTTCTTGGGATTTGGTAGCTATCAGTTCATGATTTGATGAAAATTACTCCAAATGAGACAGTTCTTCCTGATCAATGTTAGTAATTAATGACACTTGGAATCATCCTCGCAAATCCTTTGATAATTAACTCCTGGTGATTGTGAATAAAATCGGCTTGTGAAAATTAGTAGGAAAGAGAAAATTCCTTCCTCACCCGTCTTCTGATGAATTTCCCATGGAATCATCCACCGGAAAAACAATTGCATTCTCTCTTGGTGCGTTGGAACAGATCGGTTTGTGCAAATTACTCAAAGAACGAAAATCATTCTTTACAAGCACCTCGTGGTAAAGACTCCGGCAATCCAGATTCTCGCCTCCTGAGTTTGTAGAGATTGGTTCATGAAAATTACTAAAAAATCAAACATTTATTACTGATCACTGCATATAATTAGTACCTCATGGAATCATCCTCCAAGACCTTTTAGATACTCTGCTGGTCACTTGGTAGAGACGGGTAGTGTAAATTGCTAAAAATGAGCCCTTCAATACGAATGAGATGTAGCCATTGATGTCTCATGCACACTTCCTTGAAAAGCCATTCGGATTCTCTCCTGATCCTTTGGTAGAGATGCGTTCATGAAAATTACAAAAATTCAACAGTAATTACTGATCACTGCTAGTCATTAACTCCATCTGGCATGATCCTCCAAAATCCTTTCAGATTTGCTTCTGGTGATTTCTGGTGATAGGTCGAGTCTCGAAAATTCCAAAAAATAATCAATTCTGAACGGCTTCGTGGTAGTCATTCATTCCTCACATAATGAGCCTCCTTTGTACATTCCAATTCGCTCCTGTTGACTTGGAAGAAATCAGTTCCTGAAATATACTCAAAATGAGAAATTCATCTTGGATGTGCGCGACAGATAAATTGGAGAAGAAATCTTCCTGAAAGACCCGAGGAGTCACTTCTCGTCCTATGGTACAGAGCAGTTCGTGAAAATTACTCCAGATGAGAAAGACATGCCTAATCTGGTATCCTGATCTATTTCTCATGGAAACATCCACCAAAACACAAGTCTATTCTCTCTTCAGCATTTGGTGGCGATTGATCGTGAAAATTGCTAAAAATGAGAAAGTTATAACTGTTAAATGCAATAAATCAGTGACAAATGGAATCATCCCCCAAAAGCCTTTCAGATTCGCTTCTTGGGATTTGGTAGCTATCAGTTCATGATTTGATGAAAATTACTCCAAATGAGACAGTTCTTCCTGATCAATGTTAGTTATTAATGACACTTGGAATCATCCTCCCAAATCCTTTGATAATTAACTCCTGGTGATTGTGAATAAAATCGGCTTGTGAAAATTAGTAGGAAAGAGAAAATTCCTTCCTCACCTGTCTTCTGATGAATTTCCCATGGAATCATCCACCGGAAAAACAATTGCATTCTCTCTTGGTGCGTTGGAACAGATCGGTTTGTGCAAATTACTCAAAGAACGAAAATCATTCTTTACAAGCACCTCGTGGTAAAGACTCCGGCAATCCAGATTCTCTCCTCCTGAGTTTGTAGAGATTGGTTCATGAAAATTACTAAAAAATCAAACATTTATTACTGATCACTGCATATAATTAGTACCTCATGGAATCATCCTCCAAGACCTTTTAGATACTCTGCTGGTCACTTGGTAGAGACGGGTAGTGTAAATTGCTAAAAATGAGCCCTTCAATACGAATCAGATGTAGCCATTGATGTCTCATGCACGCTTCCTCGAAAAGCCATTCGGATTCTCTCCTGATCCTTTGGTAGAGATGGGTTCATGAAAATTACAAAAATTCAACAGTAATTACTGATCACTGCTAGTCATTAACTCCATCTGGCATGATCCTCCAAAATCCTTTCAGATTTGCTTCTGGTGATTTCTGGTGATAGGTCGAGTCTCGAAAATTCCGAAAAATATTCAATTCTGAACGGCTTCGTGGTAGTCATTCATTCCTCACATAATGAGCCTCCTTTGTACATTCCAATTCGCTCCTGTTGACTTGGAAGAAATCAGTTCCTGAAATATACTCAAAATGAGAAATTCATCTTGGATGTGCGCGACAGATAAATTGGAGAAGAAATCTTCCTGAAAGACCCGAGGAGTCACTTCTCGTCCTATGGTACAGAGCAGTTCGTGAAAATTACTCCAGATGAGAAAGACATGCCTAATCTGGTATCCTGATCTATTTCTCATGGAAACATCCACCAAAACACAAGTCTATTCTCTCTTCAGCATTTGGTGGCGATTGATCGTGAAAATTGCTAAAAATGAGAAAGTTATAACTGTTAAATGCAATAAATCAGTGACAAATGGAATCATCCCCCAAAAGCCTTTCAGATTCGCTTCTTGGGATTTGGTAGCTATCAGTTCATGATTTGATGAAAATTACTCCAAATGAGACAGTTCTTCCTGATCAATGTTAGTTATTAATGACACTTGGAATCATCCTCCCAAATCCTTTGATAATTAACTCCTGGTGATTGTGAATAAAATCGGCTTGTGAAAATTAGTAGGAAAGAGAAAATTCCTTCCTCACCTGTCTTCTGATGAATTTCCCATGGAATCATCCACCGGAAAAACAATTGCATTCTCTCTTGGTGCGTTGGAACAGATCGGTTTGTGCAAATTACTCAAAGAACGAAAATCATTCTTTACAAGCACCTCGTGGTAAAGACTCCGGCAATCCAGATTCTCGCCTCCTGAGTTTGTAGAGATTGGTTCATGAAAATTACTAAAAAATCAAACATTTATTACTGATCACTGCATATAATTAGTACCTCATGGAATCATCCTCCAAGACCTTTTAGATACTCTGCTGGTCACTTGGTAGAGACGGGTAGTGTAAATTGCTAAAAATGAGACCTTCAATACGAATCAGATGTAGCCATTGATGTCTCATGCACGCTTCCTCGAAAAGCCATTCGGATTCTCTCCTGATCCTTTGGTAGAGATGGGTTCATGAAAATTACAAAAATTCAACAGTAATTACTGATCACTGCTAGTCATTAACTCCATCTGGCATGATCCTCCAAAATCCTTTCAGATTTGCTTCTGGTGATTTCTGGTGATAGGTCGAGTCTCGAAAATTCCGAAAAATAATCAATTCTGAACGGCTTCGTGGTAGTCATTCATTCCTCACATAATGAGCCTCCTTTGTACATTCCAATTCGCTCCTGTTGACTTGGAAGAAATCAGTTCCTGAAATATACTCAAAATGAGAAATTCATCTTGGATGTGCGCGACAGATAAATTGGAGAAGAAATCTTCCTGAAAGACCCGAGGAGTCACTTCTCGTCCTATGGTACAGAGCAGTTCGTGAAAATTATTCCAGATGAGAAAGACATGCCTAATCTGGTATCCTGATCTATTTCTCATGGAAACATCCACCAAAACACAAGTCTATTCTCTCTTCAGCATTTGGTGGCGATTGATCGTGAAAATTGCTAAAAATGAGAAAGTTATAACTGTTAAATGCAATAAATCAGTGACAAATGGAATCATCCCCCAAAAGCCTTTCAGATTCGCTTCTTGGGATTTGGTAGCTATCAGTTCATGATTTGATGAAAATTACTCCAAATGAGACAGTTCTTCCTGATCAATGTTAGTAATTAATGACACTTGGAATCATCCTCCCAAATCCTTTGATAATTAACTCCTGGTGATTGTGAATAAAATCGGCTTGTGAAAATTAGTAGGAAAGAGAAAATTCCTTCCTCACCCGTCTTCTGATGAATTTCCCATGGAATCATCCACCGGAAAAACAATTGCATTCTCTCTTGGTGCGTTGGAACAGATCGGTTTGTGCAAATTACTCAAAGAACGAAAATCATTCTTTACAAGCACCTCGTGGTAAAGACTCCGGCAATCCAGATTCTCGCCTCCTGAGTTTGTAGAGATCGGTTCATGAAAATTACTAAAAAATCAAACATTTATTACTGATCACTGCATATAATTAGTACCTCATGGAATCATCCTCCAAGACCTTTTAGATACTCTGCTGGTCACTTGGAAGAGACGGGTAGTGTAAATTGCTAAAAATGAGCCCTTCAATACGAATCAGATGTAGCCATTGATGTCTCATGCACGCTTCCTCGAAAAGCCATTCGGATTCTCTCCTGATCCTTTGGTAGAGATGGGTTCATGAAAATTACAAAAATTCAACAGTAATTACTGATCACTGCTAGTCATTAACTCCATCTGGCATGATCCTCCAAAATCCTTTCAGATTTGCTTCTGGTGATTTCTGGTGATAGATCGAGTCTCGAAAATTCCGAAAAATAATCAATTCTGAACGGCTTCGTGGTAGTCATTCATTCCTCACATAATGAGCCTCCTTTGTACATTCCAATTCGCTCCTGTTGACTTGGAAGAAATCAGTTCCTGAAATATACTCAAAATGAGAAATTCATCTTGGATGTGCGCGACAGATAAATTGGAGAAGAAATCTTCCTGAAAGACCCGAGGAGTCACTTCTCGTCCTATGGTACAGAGCAGTTCGTGAAAATTATTCCAGATGAGAAAGACATGCCTAATCTGGTATCCTGATCTATTTCTCATGGAAACATCCACCAAAACACAAGTCTATTCTCTCTTCAGCATTTGGTGGCGATTGATCGTGAAAATTGCTAAAAATGAGAAAGTTATAACTGTTAAATGCAATAAATCAGTGACAAATGGAATCATCCCCCAAAAGCCTTTCAGATTCGCTTCTTGGGATTTGGTAGCTATCAGTTCATGATTTGATGAAAATTACTCCAAATGAGACAGTTCTTCCTGATCAATGTTAGTAATTAATGACACTTGGAATCATCCTCCCAAATCTTTTGATAATTAACTCCTGGTGATTGTGAATAAAATCGGCTTGTGAAAATTAGTAGGAAAGAGAAAATTCCTTCCTCACCCGTCTTCCGATGAATTTCCCATGGAATCATCCACCGGAAAAACAATTGCATTCTCTCTTGGTGCGTTGGAACAGATCGGTTTGTGCAAATTACTCAAAGAACGAAAATCATTCTTTACAAGCACCTCGTGGTAAAGACTCCGGCAATCCAGATTCTCGCCTCCTGAGTTTGTAGAGATTGGTTCATGAAAATTACTAAAAAATCAAACATTTATTACTGATCACTGCATATAATTAGTACCTCATGGAATCATCCTCCAAGACCTTTTAGATACTCTGCTGGTCACTTGGTAGAGACGGGTAGTGTAAATTGCTAAAAATGAGCCCTTCAATACGAATGAGATGTAGCCATTGATGTCTCATGCACGCTTCCTCGAAAAGCCATTCGGATTCTCTCCTGATCCTTTGGTAGAGATGGGTTCATGAAAATTACAAAAATTCAACAGTAATTACTGATCACTGCTAGTCATTAACTCCATCTGGCATGATCCTCCAAAATCCTTTCAGATTTGCTTCTGGTGATTTCTGGTAATAGGTCGAGTCTCGAAAATTCCGAAAAATAATCAATTCTGAACGGCTTCGTGGTAGTCATTCATTCCTCACATAATGAGCCTCCTTTGTACATTCCAATTCGCTCCTGTTGACTTGGAAGAAATCAGTTCCTGAAATATACTCAAAATGAGAAATTCATCTTGGATGTGCGCGACAGATAAATTGGAGAAGAAATCTTCCTGAAAGACCCGAGGAGTCACTTCTCGTCCTATGGTACAGAGCAGTTCGTGAAAATTATTCCAGATGAGAAAGACATGCCTAATCTGGTATCCTGATCTATTTCTCATGGAAACATCCACCAAAACACAAGTCTATTCTCTCTTCAGCATTTGGTGGCGATTGATCGTGAAAATTGCTAAAAATGAGAAAGTTATAACTGTTAAATGCAATAAATCAGTGACAAATGGAATCATCCCCCAAAAGCCTTTCAGATTCGCTTCTTGGGATTTGGTAGCTATCAGTTCATGATTTGATGAAAATTACTCCAAATGAGACAGTTCTTCCTGATCAATGTTAGTTATTAATGACACTTGGAATCATCCTCCCAAATCCTTTGATAATTAACTCCTGGTGATTGTGAATAAAATCGGCTTGTGAAAATTAGTAGGAAAGAGAAAATTCCTTCCTCACCTGTCTTCTGATGAATTTCCCATGGAATCATCCACCGGAAAAACAATTGCATTCTCTCTTGGTGCGTTGGAACAGATCGGTTTGTGCAAATTACTCAAAGAACGAAAATCATTCTTTACAAGCACCTCGTGGTAAAGACTCCGGCAATCCAGATTCTCGCCTCCTGAGTTTGTAGAGATTGGTTCATGAAAATTACTAAAAAATCAAACATTTATTACTGATCACTGCATATAATTAGTACCTCATGGAATCATCCTCCAAGACCTTTTAGATACTCTGCTGGTCACTTGGTAGAGACGGGTAGTGTAAATTGCTAAAAATGAGACCTTCAATACGAATCAGATGTAGCCATTGATGTCTCATGCACGCTTCCTCGAAAAGCCATTCGGATTCTCTCCTGATCCTTTGGTAGAGATGGGTTCATGAAAATTACAAAAATTCAACAGTAATTACTGATCACTGCTAGTCATTAACTCCATCTGGCATGATCCTCCAAAATCCTTTCAGATTTGCTTCTGGTGATTTCTGGTGATAGGTCGAGTCTCGAAAATTCCGAAAAATAATCAATTCTGAACGGCTTCGTGGTAGTCATTCATTCCTCACATAATGAGCCTCCTTTGTACATTCCAATTCGCTCCTGTTGACTTGGAAGAAATCAGTTCCTGAAATATACTCAAAATGAGAAATTCATCTTGGATGTGCGCGACAGATAAATTGGAGAAGAAATCTTCCTGAAAGACCCGAGGAGTCACTTCTCGTCCTATGGTACAGAGCAGTTCGTGAAAATTATTCCAGATGAGAAAGACATGCCTAATCTGGTATCCTGATCTATTTCTCATGGAAACATCCACCAAAACACAAGTCTATTCTCTCTTCAGCATTTGGTGGCGATTGATCGTGAAAATTGCTAAAAATGAGAAAGTTATAACTGTTAAATGCAATAAATCAGTGACAAATGGAATCATCCCCCAAAAGCCTTTCAGATTCGCTTCTTGGGATTTGGTAGCTATCAGTTCATGATTTGATGAAAATTACTCCAAATGAGACAGTTCTTCCTGATCAATGTTAGTAATTAATGACACTTGGAATCATCCTCCCAAATCCTTTGATAATTAACTCCTGGTGATTGTGAATAAAATCGGCTTGTGAAAATTAGTAGGAAAGAGAAAATTCCTTCCTCACCCGTCTTCTGATGAATTTCCCATGGAATCATCCACCGGAAAAACAATTGCATTCTCTCTTGGTGCGTTGGAACAGATCGGTTTGTGCAAATTACTCAAAGAACGAAAATCATTCTTTACAAGCACCTCGTGGTAAAGACTCCGGCAATCCAGATTCTCGCCTCCTGAGTTTGTAGAGATCGGTTCATGAAAATTACTAAAAAATCAAACATTTATTACTGATCACTGCATATAATTAGTACCTCATGGAATCATCCTCCAAGACCTTTTAGATACTCTGCTGGTCACTTGGAAGAGACGGGTAGTGTAAATTGCTAAAAATGAGCCCTTCAATACGAATCAGATGTAGCCATTGATGTCTCATGCACGCTTCCTCGAAAAGCCATTCGGATTCTCTCCTGATCCTTTGGTAGAGATGGGTTCATGAAAATTACAAAAATTCAACAGTAATTACTGATCACTGCTAGTCATTAACTCCATCTGGCATGATCCTCCAAAATCCTTTCAGATTTGCTTCTGGTGATTTCTGGTGATAGATCGAGTCTCGAAAATTCCGAAAAATAATCAATTCTGAACGGCTTCGTGGTAGTCATTCATTCCTCACATAATGAGCCTCCTTTGTACATTCCAATTCGCTCCTGTTGACTTGGAAGAAATCAGTTCCTGAAATATACTCAAAATGAGAAATTCATCTTGGATGTGCGCGACAGATAAATTGGAGAAGAAATCTTCCTGAAAGACCCGAGGAGTCACTTCTCGTCCTATGGTACAGAGCAGTTCGTGAAAATTATTCCAGATGAGAAAGACATGCCTAATCTGGTATCCTGATCTATTTCTCATGGAAACATCCACCAAAACACAAGTCTATTCTCTCTTCAGCATTTGGTGGCGATTGATCGTGAAAATTGCTAAAAATGAGAAAGTTATAACTGTTAAATGCAATAAATCAGTGACAAATGGAATCATCCCCCAAAAGCCTTTCAGATTCGCTTCTTGGGATTTGGTAGCTATCAGTTCATGATTTGATGAAAATTACTCCAAATGAGACAGTTCTTCCTGATCAATGTTAGTAATTAATGACACTTGGAATCATCCTCCCAAATCTTTTGATAATTAACTCCTGGTGATTGTGAATAAAATCGGCTTGTGAAAATTAGTAGGAAAGAGAAAATTCCTTCCTCACCCGTCTTCCGATGAATTTCCCATGGAATCATCCACCGGAAAAACAATTGCATTCTCTCTTGGTGCGTTGGAACAGATCGGTTTGTGCAAATTACTCAAAGAACGAAAATCATTCTTTACAAGCACCTCGTGGTAAAGACTCCGGCAATCCAGATTCTCGCCTCCTGAGTTTGTAGAGATTGGTTCATGAAAATTACTAAAAAATCAAACATTTATTACTGATCACTGCATATAATTAGTACCTCATGGAATCATCCTCCAAGACCTTTTAGATACTCTGCTGGTCACTTGGTAGAGACGGGTAGTGTAAATTGCTAAAAATGAGCCCTTCAATACGAATGAGATGTAGCCATTGATGTCTCATGCACGCTTCCTCGAAAAGCCATTCGGATTCTCTCCTGATCCTTTGGTAGAGATGGGTTCATGAAAATTACAAAAATTCAACAGTAATTACTGATCACTGCTAGTCATTAACTCCATCTGGCATGATCCTCCAAAATCCTTTCAGATTTGCTTCTGGTGATTTCTGGTAATAGGTCGAGTCTCGAAAATTCCGAAAAATAATCAATTCTGAACGGCTTCGTGGTAGTCATTCATTCCTCACATAATGAGCCTCCTTTGTACATTCCAATTCGCTCCTGTTGACTTGGAAGAAATCAGTTCCTGAAATATACTCAAAATGAGAAATTCATCTTGGATGTGCGCGACAGATAAATTGGAGAAGAAATCTTCCTGAAAGACCCGAGGAGTCACTTCTCGTCCTATGGTACAGAGCAGTTCGTGAAAATTATTCCAGATGAGAAAGACATGCCTAATCTGGTATCCTGATCTATTTCTCATGGAAACATCCACCAAAACACAAGTCTATTCTCTCTTCAGCATTTGGTGGCGATTGATCGTGAAAATTGCTAAAAATGAGAAAGTTATAACTGTTAAATGCAATAAATCAGTGACAAATGGAATCATCCCCCAAAAGCCTTTCAGATTCGCTTCTTGGGATTTGGTAGCTATCAGTTCATGATTTGATGAAAATTACTCCAAATGAGACAGTTCTTCCTGATCAATGTTAGTAATTAATGACACTTGGAATCATCCTCCCAAATCCTTTGATAATTAACTCCTGGTGATTGTGAATAAAATCGGCTTGTGAAAATTAGTAGGAAAGAGAAAATTCCTTCCTCACCCGTCTTCCGATGAATTTCCCATGGAATCATCCACCGGAAAAACAATTGCATTCTCTCTTGGTGCGTTGGAACAGATCGGTTTGTGCAAATTACTCAAAGAACGAAAATCATTCTTTACAAGCACCTCGTGGTAAAGACTCCGGCAATCCAGATTCTCGCCTCCTGAGTTTGTAGAGATTGGTTCATGAAAATTACTAAAAAATCAAACATTTATTACTGATCACTGCATATAATTAGTACCTCATGGAATCATCCTCCAAGACCTTTTAGATACTCTGCTGGTCACTTGGTAGAGACGGGTAGTGTAAATTGCTAAAAATGAGACCTTCAATACGAATCAGATGTAGCCATTGATGTCTCATGCACGCTTCCTCGAAAAGCCATTCGGATTCTCTCCTGATCCTTTGGTAGAGATGGGTTCATGAAAATTACAAAAATTCAACAGTAATTACTGATCACTGCTAGTCATTAACTCCATCTGGCATGATCCTCCAAAATCCTTTCAGATTTGCTTCTGGTGATTTCTGGTGATAGGTCGAGTCTCGAAAATTCCGAAAAATAATCAATTCTGAACGGCTTCGTGGTAGTCATTCATTCCTCACATAATGAGCCTCCTTTGTACATTCCAATTCGCTCCTGTTGACTTCGAAGAAATCAGTTCCTGAAATATACTCAAAATGAGAAATTCATCTTGGATGTGCGCGACAGATAAATTGGAGAAGAAATCTTCCTGAAAGACCCGAGGAGTCACTTCTCGTCCTATGGTACAGAGCAGTTCGTGAAAATTACTCCAGATGAGAAAGACATGCCTAATCTGGTATCCTGATCTATTTCTCATGGAAACATCCACCAAAACACAAGTCTATTCTCTCTTCAGCATTTGGTGGCGATTGATCGTGAAAATTGCTAAAAATGAGAAAGTTATAACTGTTAAATGCAATAAATCAGTGACAAATGGAATCATCCCCCAAAAGCCTTTCAGATTCGCTTCTTGGGATTTGGTAGCTATCAGTTCATGATTTGATGAAAATTACTCCAAATGAGACAGTTCTTCCTGATCAATGTTAGTAATTAATGACACTTGGAATCATCCTCGCAAATCCTTTGATAATTAACTCCTGGTGATTGTGAATAAAATCGGCTTGTGAAAATTAGTAGGAAAGAGAAAATTCCTTCCTCACCCGTCTTCTGATGAATTTCCCATGGAATCATCCACCGGAAAAACAATTGCATTCTCTCTTGGTGCGTTGGAACAGATCGGTTTGTGCAAATTACTCAAAGAACGAAAATCATTCTTTACAAGCACCTCGTGGTAAAGACTCCGGCAATCCAGATTCTCGCCTCCTGAGTTTGTAGAGATTGGTTCATGAAAATTACTAAAAAATCAAACATTTATTACTGATCACTGCATATAATTAGTACCTCATGGAATCATCCTCCAAGACCTTTTAGATACTCTGCTGGTCACTTGGTAGAGACGGGTAGTGTAAATTGCTAAAAATGAGCCCTTCAATACGAATGAGATGTAGCCATTGATGTCTCATGCACACTTCCTCGAAAAGCCATTCGGATTCTCTCCTGATCCTTTGGTAGAGATGCGTTCATGAAAATTACAAAAATTCAACAGTAATTACTGATCACTGCTAGTCATTAACTCCATCTGGCATGATCCTCCAAAATCCTTTCAGATTTGCTTCTGGTGATTTCTGGTGATAGGTCGAGTCTCGAAAATTCCAAAAAATAATCAATTCTGAACGGCTTCGTGGTAGTCATTCATTCCTCACATAATGAGCCTCCTTTGTACATTCCAATTCGCTCCTGTTGACTTGGAAGAAATCAGTTCCTGAAATATACTCAAAATGAGAAATTCATCTTGGATGTGCGCGACAGATAAATTGGAGAAGAAATCTTCCTGAAAGACCCGAGGAGTCACTTCTCGTCCTATGGTACAGAGCAGTGCGTGAAAATTACTCCAGATGAGAAAGACATGCCTAA
Organism: Eretmochelys imbricata; assembly: GCF_965152235.1. Classification (NCBI taxonomy): domain Eukaryota; kingdom Metazoa; phylum Chordata; order Testudines; family Cheloniidae; genus Eretmochelys; species Eretmochelys imbricata. The sequence goes on along the minus strand of NW_027554341.1, from coordinate 1,470,000 downwards.
TCTGGTATCCTGATCTATTTCTCATGGAAACATCCACCAAAACACAAGTCTATTCTCTCTTCAGCATTTGGTGGCGATTGATCGTGAAAATTGCTAAAAATGAGAAAGTTATAACTGTTAAATGCAATAAATCAGTGACAAATGCAATCATCCCCCAAAAGCCTTTCAGATTCGCTTCTTGGGATTTGGTAGCTATCAGTTCATGATTTGATGAAAATTACTCCAAATGAGACAGTTCTTCCTGATCAATGTTAGTTATTAATGACACTTGGAATCATCCTCCCAAATCCTTTGATAATTAACTCCTGGTGATTGTGAATAAAATCGGCTTGTGAAAATTAGTAGGAAAGAGAAAATTCCTTCCTCACCTGTCTTCTGATGAATTTCCCATGGAATCATCCACCGGAAAAACAATTGCATTCTCTCTTGGTGCGTTGGAACAGATCGGTTTGTGCAAATTACTCAAAGAACGAAAATCATTCTTTACAAGCACCTCGTGGTAAAGACTCCGGCAATCCAGATTCTCTCCTCCTGAGTTTGTAGAGATTGGTTCATGAAAATTACTAAAAAATCAAACATTTATTACTGATCACTGCATATAATTAGTACCTCATGGAATCATCCTCCAAGACCTTTTAGATACTCTGCTGGTCACTTGGTAGAGACGGGTAGTGTAAATTGCTAAAAATGAGACCTTCAATACGAATCAGATGTAGCCATTGATGTCTCATGCACGCTTCCTCGAAAAGCCATTCGGATTCTCTCCTGATCCTTTGGTAGAGATGGGTTCATGAAAATTACAAAAATTCAACAGTAATTACTGATCACTGCTAGTCATTAACTCCATCTGGCATGATCCTCCAAAATCCTTTCAGATTTGCTTCTGGTGATTTCTGGTGATAGGTCGAGTCTCGAAAATTCCGAAAAATAATCAATTCTGAACGGCTTCGTGGTAGTCATTCATTCCTCACATAATGAGCCTCCTTTGTACATTCCAATTCGCTCCTGTTGACTTGGAAGAAATCAGTTCCTGAAATATACTCAAAATGGGAAATTCATCTTGGATGTGCGCGACAGATAAATTGGAGAAGAAATCTTCCTGAAAGACCCGAGGAGTCACTTCTCGTCCTATGGTACAGAGCAGTTCGTGAAAATTACTCCAGATGAGAAAGACATGCCTAATCTGGTATCCTGATCTATTTCTCATGGAAACATCCACCAAAACACAAGTCTATTCTCTCTTCAGCATTTGGTGGCGATTGATCGTGAAAATTGCTAAAAATGAGAAAGTTATAACTGTTAAATGCAATAAATCAGTGACAAATGGAATCATCCCCCAAAAGCCTTTCAGATTCGCTTCTTGGGATTTGGTAGCTATCAGTTCATGATTTGATGAAAATTACTCCAAATGAGACAGTTCTTCCTGATCAATGTTAGTTATTAATGACACTTGGAATCATCCTCCCAAATCCTTTGATAATTAACTCCTGGTGATTGTGAATAAAATCGGCTTGTGAAAATTAGTAGGAAAGAGAAAATTCCTTCCTCACCTGTCTTCTGATGAATTTCCCATGGAATCATCCACCGGAAAAACAATTGCATTCTCTCTTGGTGCGTTGGAACAGATCGGTTTGTGCAAATTACTCAAAGAACGAAAATCATTCTTTACAAGCACCTCGTGGTAAAGACTCCGGCAATCCAGATTCTCGCCTCCTGAGTTTGTAGAGATTGGTTCATGAAAATTACTAAAAAATCAAACATTTATTACTGATCACTGCATATAATTAGTACCTCATGGAATCATCCTCCAAGACCTTTTAGATACTCTGCTGGTCACTTGGTAGAGACGGGTAGTGTAAATTGCTAAAAATGAGCCCTTCAATACGAATGAGATGTAGCCATTGATGTCTCATGCACACTTCCTCGAAAAGCCATTCGGATTCTCTCCTGATCCTTTGGTAGAGATGGGTTCATGAAAATTACAAAAATTCAACAGTAATTACTGATCACTGCTAGTCATTAACTCCATCTGGCATGATCCTCCAAAATCCTTTCAGATTTGCTTCTGGTGATTTCTGGTGATAGGTCGAGTCTCGAAAATTCCGAAAAATAATCAATTCTGAACGGCTTCGTGGTAGTCATTCATTCCTCACATAATGAGCCTCCTTTGTACATTCCAATTCGCTCCTGTTGACTTGGAAGAAATCAGTTCCTGAAATATACTCAAAATGAGAAATTCATCTTGGATGTGCGCGACAGATAAATTGGAGAAGAAATCTTCCTGAAAGACCCGAGGAGTCACTTCTCGTCCTATGGTACAGAGCAGTTCGTGAAAATTACTCCAGATGAGAAAGACATGCCTAATCTGGTATCCTGATCTATTTCTCATGGAAACATCCACCAAAACACAAGTCTATTCTCTCTTCAGCATTTGGTGGCGATTGATCGTGAAAATTGCTAAAAATGAGAAAGTTATAACTGTTAAATGCAATAAATCAGTGACAAATGGAATCATCCCCCAAAAGCCTTTCAGATTCGCTTCTTGGGATTTGGTAGCTATCAGTTCATGATTTGATGAAAATTACTCCAAATGAGACAGTTCTTCCTGATCAATGTTAGTAATTAATGACACTTGGAATCATCCTCCCAAATCCTTTGATAATTAACTCCTGGTGATTGTGAATAAAATCGGCTTGTGAAAATTAGTAGGAAAGAGAAAATTCCTTCCTCACCCGTCTTCCGATGAATTTCCCATGGAATCATCCACCGGAAAAACAATTGCATTCTCTCTTGGTGCGTTGGAACAGATCGGTTTGTGCAAATTACTCAAAGAACGAAAATCATTCTTTACAAGCACCTCGTGGTAAAGACTCCGGCAATCCAGATTCTCGCCTCCTGAGTTTGTAGAGATTGGTTCATGAAAATTACTAAAAAATCAAACATTTATTACTGATCACTGCATATAATTAGTACCTCATGGAATCATCCTCCAAGACCTTTTAGATACTCTGCTGGTCACTTGGTAGAGACGGGTAGTGTAAATTGCTAAAAATGAGCCCTTCAATACGAATCAGATGTAGCCATTGATGTCTCATGCACGCTTCCTCGAAAAGCCATTCGGATTCTCTCCTGATCCTTTGGTAGAGATGGGTTCATGAAAATTACAAAAATTCAACAGTAATTACTGATCACTGCTAGTCATTAACTCCATCTGGCATGATCCTCCAAAATCCTTTCAGATTTGCTTCTGGTGATTTCTGGTGATAGGTCGAGTCTCGAAAATTCCGAAAAATAATCAATTCTGAACGGCTTCGTGGTAGTCATTCATTCCTCACATAATGAGCCTCCTTTGTACATTCCAATTCGCTCCTGTTGACTTGGAAGAAATCAGTTCCTGAAATATACTCAAAATGAGAAATTCATCTTGGATGTGCGCGACAGATAAATTGGAGAAGAAATCTTCCTGAAAGACCCGAGGAGTCACTTCTCGTCCTATGGTACAGAGCAGTTCGTGAAAATTATTCCAGATGAGAAAGACATGCCTAATCTGGTATCCTGATCTATTTCTCATGGAAACATCCACCAAAACACAAGTCTATTCTCTCTTCAGCATTTGGTGGCGATTGATCGTGAAAATTGCTAAAAATGAGAAAGTTATAACTGTTAAATGCAATAAATCAGTGACAAATGGAATCATCCCCCAAAAGCCTTTCAGATTCGCTTCTTGGGATTTGGTAGCTATCAGTTCATGATTTGATGAAAATTACTCCAAATGAGACAGTTCTTCCTGATCAATGTTAGTAATTAATGACACTTGGAATCATCCTCCCAAATCCTTTGATAATTAACTCCTGGTGATTGTGAATAAAATCGGCTTGTGAAAATTAGTAGGAAAGAGAAAATTCCTTCCTCACCCGTCTTCTGATGAATTTCCCATGGAATCATCCACCGGAAAAACAATTGCATTCTCTCTTGGTGCGTTGGAACAGATCGGTTTGTGCAAATTACTCAAAGAACGAAAATCATTCTTTACAAGCACCTCGTGGTAAAGACTCCGGCAATCCAGATTCTCGCCTCCTGAGTTTGTAGAGATCGGTTCATGAAAATTACTAAAAAATCAAACATTTATTACTGATCACTGCATATAATTAGTACCTCATGGAATCATCCTCCAAGACCTTTTAGATACTCTGCTGGTCACTTGGAAGAGACGGGTAGTGTAAATTGCTAAAAATGAGCCCTTCAATACGAATCAGATGTAGCCATTGATGTCTCATGCACGCTTCCTCGAAAAGCCATTCGGATTCTCTCCTGATCCTTTGGTAGAGATGGGTTCATGAAAATTACAAAAATTCAACAGTAATTACTGATCACTGCTAGTCATTAACTCCATCTGGCATGATCCTCCAAAATCCTTTCAGATTTGCTTCTGGTGATTTCTGGTGATAGATCGAGTCTCGAAAATTCCGAAAAATAATCAATTCTGAACGGCTTCGTGGTAGTCATTCATTCCTCACATAATGAGCCTCCTTTGTACATTCCAATTCGCTCCTGTTGACTTGGAAGAAATCAGTTCCTGAAATATACTCAAAATGAGAAATTCATCTTGGATGTGCGCGACAGATAAATTGGAGAAGAAATCTTCCTGAAAGACCCGAGGAGTCACTTCTCGTCCTATGGTACAGAGCAGTTCGTGAAAATTACTCCAGATGAGAAAGACATGCCTAATCTGGTATCCTGATCTATTTCTCATGGAAACATCCACCAAAACACAAGTCTATTCTCTCTTCAGCATTTGGTGGCGATTGATCGTGAAAATTGCTAAAAATGAGAAAGTTATAACTGTTAAATGCAATAAATCAGTGACAAATGGAATCATCCCCCAAAAGCCTTTCAGATTCGCTTCTTGGGATTTGGTAGCTATCAGTTCATGATTTGATGAAAATTACTCCAAATGAGACAGTTCTTCCTGATCAATGTTAGTAATTAATGACACTTGGAATCATCCTCCCAAATCCTTTGATAATTAACTCCTGGTGATTGTGAATAAAATCGGCTTGTGAAAATTAGTAGGAAAGATAAAATTCCTTCCTCACCCGTCTTCCGATGAATTTCCCATGGAATCATCCACCGGAAAAACAATTGCATTCTCTCTTGGTGCGTTGGAACAGATCGGTTTGTGCAAATTACTCAAAGAACGAAAATCATTCTTTACAAGCACCTCGTGGTAAAGACTCCGGCAATCCAGATTCTCGCCTCCTGAGTTTGTAGAGATTGGTTCATGAAAATTACTAAAAAATCAAACATTTATTACTGATCACTGCATATAATTAGTACCTCATGGAATCATCCTCCAAGACCTTTTAGATACTCTGCTGGTCACTTGGTAGAGACGGGTAGTGTAAATTGCTAAAAATGAGACCTTCAATACGAATCAGATGTAGCCATTGATGTCTCATGCACGCTTCCTCGAAAAGCCATTCGGATTCTCTCCTGATCCTTTGGTAGAGATGGGTTCATGAAAATTACAAAAATTCAACAGTAATTACTGATCACTGCTAGTCATTAACTCCATCTGGCATGATCCTCCAAAATCCTTTCAGATTTGCTTCTGGTGATTTCTGGTGATAGGTCGAGTCTCGAAAATTCCGAAAAATAATCAATTCTGAACGGCTTCGTGGTAGTCATTCATTCCTCACATAATGAGCCTCCTTTGTACATTCCAATTCGCTCCTGTTGACTTGGAAGAAATCAGTTCCTGAAATATACTCAAAATGAGAAATTCATCTTGGATGTGCGCGACAGATAAATTGGAGAAGAAATCTTCCTGAAAGACCCGAGGAGTCACTTCTCGTCCTATGGTACAGAGCAGTTCGTGAAAATTACTCCAGATGAGAAAGACATGCCTAATCTGGTATCCTGATCTATTTCTCATGGAAACATCCACCAAAACACAAGTCTATTCTCTCTTCAGCATTTGGTGGCGATTGATCGTGAAAATTGCTAAAAATGAGAAAGTTATAACTGTTAAATGCAATAAATCAGTGACAAATGGAATCATCCCCCAAAAGCCTTTCAGATTCGCTTCTTGGGATTTGGTAGCTATCAGTTCATGATTTGATGAAAATTACTCCAAATGAGACAGTTCTTCCTGATCAATGTTAGTTATTAATGACACTTGGAATCATCCTCCCAAATCCTTTGATAATTAACTCCTGGTGATTGTGAATAAAATCGGCTTGTGAAAATTAGTAGGAAAGAGAAAATTCCTTCCTCACCTGTCTTCTGATGAATTTCCCATGGAATCATCCACCGGAAAAACAATTGCATTCTCTCTTGGTGCGTTGGAACAGATCGGTTTGTGCAAATTACTCAAAGAACGAAAATCATTCTTTACAAGCACCTCGTGGTAAAGACTCCGGCAATCCAGATTCTCGCCTCCTGAGTTTGTAGAGATTGGTTCATGAAAATTACTAAAAAATCAAACATTTATTACTGATCACTGCATATAATTAGTACCTCATGGAATCATCCTCCAAGACCTTTTAGATACTCTGCTGGTCACTTGGTAGAGACGGGTAGTGTAAATTGCTAAAAATGAGCCCTTCAATACGAATGAGATGTAGCCATTGATGTCTCATGCACACTTCCTCGAAAAGCCATTCGGATTCTCTCCTGATCCTTTGGTAGAGATGGGTTCATGAAAATTACAAAAATTCAACAGTAATTACTGATCACTGCTAGTCATTAACTCCATCTGGCATGATCCTCCAAAATCCTTTCAGATTTGCTTCTGGTGATTTCTGGTGATAGGTCGAGTCTCGAAAATTCCGAAAAATAATCAATTCTGAACGGCTTCGTGGTAGTCATTCATTCCTCACATAATGAGCCTCCTTTGTACATTCCAATTCGCTCCTGTTGACTTGGAAGAAATCAGTTCCTGAAATATACTCAAAATGAGAAATTCATCTTGGATGTGCGCGACAGATAAATTGGAGAAGAAATCTTCCTGAAAGACCCGAGGAGTCACTTCTCGTCCTATGGTACAGAGCAGTTCGTGAAAATTACTCCAGATGAGAAAGACATGCCTAATCTGGTATCCTGATCTATTTCTCATGGAAACATCCACCAAAACACAAGTCTATTCTCTCTTCAGCATTTGGTGGCGATTGATCGTGAAAATTGCTAAAAATGAGAAAGTTATAACTGTTAAATGCAATAAATCAGTGACAAATGGAATCATCCCCCAAAAGCCTTTCAGATTCGCTTCTTGGGATTTGGTAGCTATCAGTTCATGATTTGATGAAAATTACTCCAAATGAGACAGTTCTTCCTGATCAATGTTAGTAATTAATGACACTTGGAATCATCCTCCCAAATCCTTTGATAATTAACTCCTGGTGATTGTGAATAAAATCGGCTTGTGAAAATTAGTAGGAAAGAGAAAATTCCTTCCTCACCCGTCTTCTGATGAATTTCCCATGGAATCATCCACCGGAAAAACAATTGCATTCTCTCTTGGTGCGTTGGAACAGATCGGTTTGTGCAAATTACTCAAAGAACGAAAATCATTCTTTACAAGCACCTAGTGGTAAAGACTCCGGCAATCCAGATTCTCTCCTCCTGAGTTTGTAGAGATTGGTTCATGAAAATTACTAAAAAATCAAACATTTATTACTGATCACTGCATATAATTAGTACCTCATGGAATCATCCTCCAAGACCTTTTAGATACTCTGCTGGTCACTTGGTAGAGACGGGTAGTGTAAATTGCTAAAAATGAGACCTTCAATACGAATCAGATGTAGCCATTGATGTCTCATGCACGCTTCCTCGAAAAGCCATTCGGATTCTCTCCTGATCCTTTGGTAGAGATGGGTTCATGAAAATTACAAAAATTCAACAGTAATTACTGATCACTGCTAGTCATTAACTCCATCTGGCATGATCCTCCAAAATCCTTTCAGATTTGCTTCTGGTGATTTCTGGTGATAGGTCGAGTCTCGAAAATTCCGAAAAATAATCAATTCTGAACGGCTTCGTGGTAGTCATTCATTCCTCACATAATGAGCCTCCTTTGTACATTCCAATTCGCTCCTGTTGACTTGGAAGAAATCAGTTCCTGAAATATACTCAAAATGAGAAATTCATCTTGGATGTGCGCGACAGATAAATTGGAGAAGAAATCTTCCTGAAAGACCCGAGGAGTCACTTCTCGTCCTATGGTACAGAGCAGTTCGTGAAAATTACTCCAGATGAGAAAGACATGCCTAATCTGGTATCCTGATCTATTTCTCATGGAAACATCCACCAAAACACAAGTCTATTCTCTCTTCAGCATTTGGCGGCGATTGATCGTGAAAATTGCTAAAAATGAGAAAGTTATAACTGTTAAATGCAATAAATCAGTGACAAATGGAATCATCCCCCAAAAGCCTTTCAGATTCGCTTCTTGGGATTTGGTAGCTATCAGTTCATGATTTGATGAAAATTACTCCAAATGAGACAGTTCTTCCTGATCAATGTTAGTAATTAATGACACTTGGAATCATCCTCCCAAATCCTTTGATAATTAACTCCTGGTGATTGTGAATAAAATCGGCTTGTGAAAATTAGTAGGAAAGAGAAAATTCCTTCCTCACCCGTCTTCCGATGAATTTCCCATGGAATCATCCACCGGAAAAACAATTGCATTCTCTCTTGGTGCGTTGGAACAGATCGGTTTGTGCAAATTACTCAAAGAACGAAAATCATTCTTTACAAGCACCTCGTGGTAAAGACTCCGGCAATCCAGATTCTCGCCTCCTGAGTTTGTAGAGATTGGTTCATGAAAATTACTAAAAAATCAAACATTTATTACTGATCACTGCATATAATTAGTACCTCATGGAATCATCCTCCAAGACCTTTTAGATACTCTGCTGGTCACTTGGTAGAGACGGGTAGTGTAAATTGCTAAAAATGAGCCCTTCAATACGAATCAGATGTAGCCATTGATGTCTCATGCACGCTTCCTCGAAAAGCCATTCGGATTCTCTCCTGATCCTTTGGTAGAGATGGGTTCATGAAAATTACAAAAATTCAACAGTAATTAATGATCACTGCCAGTCATTAACTCCATCTGGCATGATCCTCCAAAATCCTTTCAGATTTGCTTCTGGTGATTTCTGGTGATAGATCGAGTCTCGAAAATTCCGAAAAATAATCAATTCTGAACGGCTTCGTGGTAGTCATTCATTCCTCACATAATGAGCCTCCTTTGTACATTCCAATTCGCTCCTGTTGACTTGGAAGAAATCAGTTCCTGAAATATACTCAAAATGAGAAATTCATCTTGGATGTGCGCGACAGATAAATTGGAGAAGAAATCTTCCTGAAAGACCCGAGGAGTCACTTCTCGTCCTATGGTACAGAGCAGTTCGTGAAAATTATTCCAGATGAGAAAGACATGCCTAATCTGGTATCCTGATCTATTTCTCATGGAAACATCCACCAAAACACAAGTCTATTCTCTCTTCAGCATTTGGTGGCGATTGATCGTGAAAATTGCTAAAAATGAGAAAGTTATAACTGTTAAATGCAATAAATCAGTGACAAATGGAATCATCCCCCAAAAGCCTTTCAGATTCGCTTCTTGGGATTTGGTAGCTATCAGTTCATGATTTGATGAAAATTACTCCAAATGAGACAGTTCTTCCTGATCAATGTTAGTAATTAATGACACTTGGAATCATCCTCCCAAATCCTTTGATAATTAACTCCTGGTGATTGTGAATAAAATAGGCTTGTGAAAATTAGTAGGAAAGAGAAAATTCCTTCCTCACCCGTCTTCCGATGAATTTCCCATGGAATCATCCACCGGAAAAACAATTGCATTCTCTCTTGGTGCGTTGGAACAGATCGGTTTGTGCAAATTACTCAAAGAACGAAAATCATTCTTTACAAGCACCTCGTGGTAAAGACTCCGGCAATCCAGATTCTCGCCTCCTGAGTTTGTAGAGATTGGTTCATGAAAATTACTAAAAAATCAAACATTTATTACTGATCACTGCATATAATTAGTACCTCATGGAATCATCCTCCAAGACCTTTTAGATACTCTGCTGGTCACTTGGTAGAGACGGGTAGTGTAAATTGCTAAAAATGAGACCTTCAATATGAATCAGATGTAGCCATTGATGTCTCATGCACGCTTCCTCGAAAAGCCATTCGGATTCTCTCCTGATCCTTTGGTAGAGATGGGTTCATGAAAATTACAAAAATTCAACAGTAATTACTGATCACTGCTAGTCATTAACTCCATCTGGCATGATCCTCCAAAATCCTTTCAGATTTGCTTCTGGTGATTTCTGGTGATAGGTCGAGTCTCGAAAATTCCGAAAAATAATCAATTCTGAACGGCTTCGTGGTAGTCATTCATTCCTCACATAATGAGCCTCCTTTGTACATTCCAATTCGCTCCTGTTGACTTCGAAGAAATCAGTTCCTGAAATATACTCAAAATGAGAAATTCATCTTGGATGTGCGCGACAGATAAATTGGAGAAGAAATCTTCCTGAAAGACCCGAGGAGTCACTTCTCGTCCTATGGTACAGAGCAGTTCGTGAAAATTACTCCAGATGAGAAAGACATGCCTAATCTGGTATCCTGATCTATTTCTCATGGAAACATCCACCAAAACACAAGTCTATTCTCTCTTCAGCATTTGGTGGCGATTGATCGTGAAAATTGCTAAAAATGAGAAAGTTATAACTGTTAAATGCAATAAATCAGTGACAAATGGAATCATCCCCCAAAAGCCTTTCAGATTCGCTTCTTGGGATTTGGTAGCTATCAGTTCATGATTTGATGAAAATTACTCCAAATGAGACAGTTCTTCCTGATCAATGTTAGTAATTAATGACACTTGGAATCATCCTCCCAAATCCTTTGATAATTAACTCCTGGTGATTGTGAATAAAATCGGCTTGTGAAAATTAGTAGGAAAGAGAAAATTCCTTCCTCACCCGTCTTCTGATGAATTTCCCATGGAATCATCCACCGGAAAAACAATTGCATTCTCTCTTGGTGCGTTGGAACAGATCGGTTTGTGCAAATTACTCAAAGAACGAAAATCATTCTTTACAAGCACCTCGTGGTAAAGACTCCGGCAATCCAGATTCTCGCCTCCTGAGTTTGTAGAGATTGGTTCATGAAAATTACTAAAAAATCAAACATTTATTACTGATCACTGCATATAATTAGTACCTCATGGAATCATCCTCCAAGACCTTTTAGATACTCTGCTGGTCACTTGGTAGAGACGGGTAGTGTAAATTGCTAAAAATGAGACCTTCAATATGAATCAGATGTAGCCATTGATGTCTCATGCAGGCTTCCTCGAAAAGCCATTCGGATTCTCTCCTGATCCTTTGGTAGAGATGGGTTCATGAAAATTACAAAAATTCAACAGTAATTACTGATCACTGCTAGTCATTAACTCCATCTGGCATGATCCTCCAAAATCCTTTCAGATTTGCTTCTGGTGATTTCTGGTGATAGGTCGAGTCTCGAAAATTCCGAAAAATAATCAATTCTGAACGGCTTCGTGGTAGTCATTCATTCCTCACATAATGAGCCTCCTTTGTACATTCCAATTCGCTCCTGTTGACTTGGAAGAAATCAGTTCCTGAAATATACTCTAAATGAGAAATTCATCTTGGATGTGCGCGACAGATAAATTGGAGAAGAAATCTTCCTGAAAGACCCGAGGAGTCACTTCTCGTCCTATGGTACAGAGCAGTTCGTGAAAATTACTCCAGATGAGAAAGACATGCCTAATGTGGTATCCTGATCTATTTCTCATGGAAACATCCACCAAAACACAAGTCTATTCTCTCTTCAGCATTTGGTGGCGATTGATCGTGAAAATTGCTAAAAATGAGAAAGTTATAACTGTTAAATGCAATAAATCAGTGACAAATGCAATCATCCCCCAAAAGCCTTTCAGATTCGCTTCTTGGGATTTGGTAGCTATCAGTTCATGATTTGATGAAAATTACTCCAAATGAGACAGTTCTTCCTGATCAATGTTAGTAATTAATGACACTTGGAATCATCCTCCCAAATCCTTTGATAATTAACTCCTGGTGATTGTGAATAAAATCGGCTTGTGAAAATTAGTAGGAAAGAGAAAATTCCTTCCTCACCCGTCTTCTGATGAATTTCCCATGGAATCATCCACCGGAAAAACAATTGCATTCTCTCTTGGTGCGTTGGAACAGATCGGTTTGTGCAAATTACTCAAAGAACGAAAATCATTCTTTACAAGCACCTCGTGGTAAAGACTCCGGCAATCCAGATTCTCGCCTCCTGAGTTTGTAGAGATTGGTTCATGAAAATTACTAAAAAATCAAACATTTATTACTGATCACTGCATATAATTAGTACCTCATGGAATCATCCTCCAAGACCTTTTAGATACTCTGCTGGTCACTTGGTAGAGACGGGTAGTGTAAATTGCTAAAAATGAGCCCTTCAATACGAATCAGATGTAGCCATTGATGTCTCATGCACACTTCCTCGAAAAGCCATTCGGATTCTCTCCTGATCCTTTGGTAGAGATGCGTTCATGAAAATTACAAAAATTCAACAGTAATTACTGATCACTGCTAGTCATTAACTCCATCTGGCATGATCCTCCAAAATCCTTTCAGATTTGCTTCTGGTGATTTCTGGTGATAGGTCGAGTCTCGAAAATTCCAAAAAATAATCAATTCTGAACGGCTTCGTGGTAGTCATTCATTCCTCACATAATGAGCCTCCTTTGTACATTCCAATTCGCTCCTGTTGACTTGGAAGAAATCAGTTCCTGAAATATACTCAAAATGAGAAATTCATCTTGGATGTGCGCGACAGATAAATTGGAGAAGAAATCTTCCTGAAAGACCCGAGGAGTCACTTCTCGTCCTATGGTACAGAGCAGTTCGTGAAAATTACTCCAGATGAGAAAGACATGCCTAATCTGGTATCCTGATCTATTTCTCATGGAAACATCCACCAAAACACAAGTCTATTCTCTCTTCAGCATTTGGTGGCGATTGATCGTGAAAATTGCTAAAAATGAGAAAGTTATAACTGTTAAATGCAATAAATCAGTGACAAATGGAATCATCCCCCAAAAGCCTTTCAGATTCGCTTCTTGGGATTTGGTAGCTATCAGTTCATGATTTGATGAAAATTACTCCAAATGAGACAGTTCTTCCTGATCAATGTTAGTAATTAATGACACTTGGAATCATCCTCCCAAATCCTTTGATAATTAACTCCTGGTGATTGTGAATAAAATCGGCTTGTGAAAATTAGTAGGAAAGAGAAAATTCCTTCCTCACCCGTCTTCTGATGAATTTCCCATGGAATCATCCACCGGAAAAACAATTGCATTCTCTCTTGGTGCGTTGGAACAGATCGGTTTGTGCAAATTACTCAAAGAACGAAAATCATTCTTTACAAGCACCTCGTGGTAAAGACTCCGGCAATCCAGATTCTCGCCTCCTGAGTTTGTAGAGATTGGTTCATGAAAATTACTAAAAAATCAAACATTTATTACTGATCACTGCATATAATTAGTACCTCATGGAATCATCCTCCAAGACCTTTTAGATACTCTGCTGGTCACTTGGTAGAGACGGGTAGTGTAAATTGCTAAAAATGAGACCTTCAATATGAATCAGATGTAGCCATTGATGTCTCATGCAGGCTTCCTCGAAAAGCCATTCGGATTCTCTCCTGATCCTTTGGTAGAGATGGGTTCATGAAAATTACAAAAATTCAACAGTAATTACTGATCACTGCTAGTCATTAACTCCATCTGGCATGATCCTCCAAAATCCTTTCAGATTTGCTTCTGGTGATTTCTGGTGATAGGTCGAGTCTCGAAAATTCCGAAAAATAATCAATTCTGAACGGCTTCGTGGTAGTCATTCATTCCTCACATAATGAGCCTCCTTTGTACATTCCAATTCGCTCCTGTTGACTTGGAAGAAATCAGTTCCTGAAATATACTCTAAATGAGAAATTCATCTTGGATGTGCGCGACAGATAAATTGGAGAAGAAATCTTCCTGAAAGACCCGAGGAGTCACTTCTCGTCCTATGGTACAGAGCAGTTCGTGAAAATTACTCCAGATGAGAAAGACATGCCTAATGTGGTATCCTGATCTATTTCTCATGGAAACATCCACCAAAACACAAGTCTATTCTCTCTTCAGCATTTGGTGGCGATTGATCGTGAAAATTGCTAAAAATGAGAAAGTTATAACTGTTAAATGCAATAAATCAGTGACAAATGCAATCATCCCCCAAAAGCCTTTCAGATTCGCTTCTTGGGATTTGGTAGCTATCAGTTAATGATTTGATGAAAATTACTCCAAATGAGACAGTTCTTCCTGATCAATGTTAGTAATTAATGACACTTGGAATCATCCTCCCAAATCCTTTGATAATTAACTCCTGGTGATTGTGAATAAAATCGGCTTGTGAAAATTAGTAGGAAAGAGAAAATTCCTTCCTCACCCGTCTTCTGATGAATTTCCCATGGAATCATCCACCGGAAAAACAATTGCATTCTCTCTTGGTGCGTTGGAACAGATCGGTTTGTGCAAATTACTCAAAGAACGAAAATCATTCTTTACAAGCACCTCGTGGTAAAGACTCCGGCAATCCAGATTCTCGCCTCCTGAGTTTGTAGAGATTGGTTCATGAAAATTACTAAAAAATCAAACATTTATTACTGATCACTGCATATAATTAGTACCTCATGGAATCATCCTCCAAGACCTTTTAGATACTCTGCTGGTCACTTGGTAGAGACGGGTAGTGTAAATTGCTAAAAATGAGCCCTTCAATACGAATCAGATGTAGCCATTGATGTCTCATGCACACTTCCTCGAAAAGCCATTCGGATTCTCTCCTGATCCTTTGGTAGAGATGCGTTCATGAAAATTACAAAAATTCAACAGTAATTACTGATCACTGCTAGTCATTAACTCCATCTGGCATGATCCTCCAAAATCCTTTCAGATTTGCTTCTGGTGATTTCTGGTGATAGGTCGAGTCTCGAAAATTCCAAAAAATAATCAATTCTGAACGGCTTCGTGGTAGTCATTCATTCCTCACATAATGAGCCTCCTTTGTACATTCCAATTCGCTCCTGTTGACTTGGAAGAAATCAGTTCCTGAAATATACTCAAAATGAGAAATTCATCTTGGATGTGCGCGACAGATAAATTGGAGAAGAAATCTTCCTGAAAGACCCGAGGAGTCACTTCTCGTCCTATGGTACAGAGCAGTTCGTGAAAATTACTCCAGATGAGAAAGACATGCCTAATCTGGTATCCTGATCTATTTCTCATGGAAACATCCACCAAAACACAAGTCTATTCTCTCTTCAGCATTTGGTGGCGATTGATCGTGAAAATTGCTAAAAATGAGAAAGTTATAACTGTTAAATGCAATAAATCAGTGACAAATGGAATCATCCCCCAAAAGCCTTTCAGATTCGCTTCTTGGGATTTGGTAGCTATCAGTTCATGATTTGATGAAAATTACTCCAAATGAGACAGTTCTTCCTGATCAATGTTAGTAATTAATGACACTTGGAATCATCCTCCCAAATCCTTTGATAATTAACTCCTGGTGATGGTGAATAAAATCGGCTTGTGAAAATTAGTAGGAAAGAGAAAATTCCTTCCTCACCCGTCTTCTGATGAATTTCCCATGGAATCATCCACCGGAAAAACAATTGCATTCTCTCTTGGTGCGTTGGAACAGATCGGTTTGTGCAAATTACTCAAAGAACGAAAATCATTCTTTACAAGCACCTCGTGGTAAAGACTCCGGCAATCCAGATTCTCGCCTCCTGAGTTTGTAGAGATTGGTTCATGACAATTACTAAAAAATCAAACATTTATTACTGATCACTGCATATAATTAGTACCTCATGGAATCATCCTCCAAGACCTTTTAGATACTCTGCTGGTCACTTGGTAGAGACGGGTAGTGTAAATTGCTAAAAATGAGACCTTCAATACGAATCAGATGTAGCCATTGATGTCTCATGCACACTTCCTCGAAAAGCCATTCGGATTCTCTCCTGATCCTTTGGTAGAGATGGGTTCATGAAAATTACAAAAATTCAACAGTAATTACTGATCACTGCTAGTCATTAACTCCATCTGGCATGATCCTCCAAAATCCTTTCAGATTTGCTTCTGGTGATTTCTGGTGATAGGTCGAGTCTCGAAAATTCCAAAAAATAATCAATTCTGAACGGCTTCGTGGTAGTCATTCATTCCTCACATAATGAGCCTCCTTTGTACATTCCAATTCGCTCCTGTTGACTTGGAAGAAATCAGTTCCTGAAATATACTCAAAATGAGAAATTCATCTTGGATGTGCGCGACAGATAAATTGGAGAAGAAATCTTCCTGAAAGACCCGAGGAGTCACTTCTCGTCCTATGGTACAGAGCAGTTCGTGAAAATTACTCCAGATGAGAAAGACATGCCTAATCTGGTATCCTGATCTATTTCTCATGGAAACATCCACCAAAACACAAGTCTATTCTCTCTTCAGCATTTGGTGGCGATTGATCGTGAAAATTGCTAAAAATGAGAAAGTTATAACTGTTAAATGCAATAAATCAGTGACAAATGGAATCATCCCCCAAAAGCCTTTCAGATTCGCTTCTTGGGATTTGGTAGCTATCAGTTCATGATTTGATGAAAATTACTCCAAATGAGACAGTTCTTCCTGATCAATGTTAGTTATTAATGACACTTGGAATCATCCTCCCAAATCCTTTGATAATTAACTCCTGGTGATTGTGAATAAAATCGGCTTGTGAAAATTAGTAGGAAAGAGAAAATTCCTTCCTCACCTGTCTTCTGATGAATTTCCCATGGAATCATCCACCGGAAAAACAATTGCATTCTCTCTTGGTGCGTTGGAACAGATCGGTTTGTGCAAATTACTCAAAGAACGAAAATCATTCTTTACAAGCACCTCGTGGTAAAGACTCCGGCAATCCAGATTCTCGCCTCCTGAGTTTGTAGAGATTGGTTCATGAAAATTACTAAAAAATCAAACATTTATTACTGATCACTGCATATAATTAGTACCTCATGGAATCATCCTCCAAGACCTTTTAGATACTCTGCTGGTCACTTGGTAGAGACGGGTAGTGTAAATTGCTAAAAATGAGCCCTTCAATACGAATGAGATGTAGCCATTGATGTCTCATGCACACTTCCTCGAAAAGCCATTCGGATTCTCTCCTGATCCTTTGGTAGAGATGGGTTCATGAAAATTACAAAAATTCAACAGTAATTACTGATCACTGCTAGTCATTAACTCCATCTGGCATGATCCTCCAAAATCCTTTCAGATTTGCTTCTGGTGATTTCTGGTGATAGGTCGAGTCTCGAAAATTCCGAAAAATAATCAATTCTGAACGGCTTCGTGGTAGTCATTCATTCCTCACATAATGAGCCTCCTTTGTACATTCCAATTCGCTCCTGTTGACTTGGAAGAAATCAGTTCCTGAAATATACTCAAAATGAGAAATTCATCTTGGATGTGCGCGACAGATAAATTGGAGAAGAAATCTTCCTGAAAGACCCGAGGAGTCACTTCTCGTCCTATGGTACAGAGCAGTTCGTGAAAATTACTCCAGATGAGAAAGACATGCCTAATCTGGTATCCTGATCTATTTCTCATGGAAACATCCACCAAAACACAAGTCTATTCTCTCTTCAGCATTTGGTGGCGATTGATCGTGAAAATTGCTAAAAATGAGAAAGTTATAACTGTTAAATGCAATAAATCAGTGACAAATGGAATCATCCCCCAAAAGCCTTTCAGATTCGCTTCTTGGGATTTGGTAGCTATCAGTTCATGATTTGATGAAAATTACTCCAAATGAGACAGTTCTTCCTGATCAATGTTAGTAATTAATGACACTTGGAATCATCCTCCCAAATCCTTTGATAATTAACTCCTGGTGATTGTGAATAAAATCGGCTTGTGAAAATTAGTAGGAAAGAGAAAATTCCTTCCTCACCCGTCTTCTGATGAATTTCCCATGGAATCATCCACCGGAAAAACAATTGCATTCTCTCTTGGTGCGTTGGAACAGATCGGTTTGTGCAAATTACTCAAAGAACGAAAATCATTCTTTACAAGCACCTAGTGGTAAAGACTCCGGCAATCCAGATTCTCTCCTCCTGAGTTTGTAGAGATTGGTTCATGAAAATTACTAAAAAATCAAACATTTATTACTGATCACTGCATATAATTAGTACCTCATGGAATCATCCTCCAAGACCTTTTAGATACTCTGCTGGTCACTTGGTAGAGACGGGTAGTGTAAATTGCTAAAAATGAGACCTTCAATACGAATCAGATGTAGCCATTGATGTCTCATGCACGCTTCCTCGAAAAGCCATTCGGATTCTCTCCTGATCCTTTGGTAGAGATGGGTTCATGAAAATTACAAAAATTCAACAGTAATTACTGATCACTGCTAGTCATTAACTCCATCTGGCATGATCCTCCAAAATCCTTTCAGATTTGCTTCTGGTGATTTCTGGTGATAGGTCGAGTCTCGAAAATTCCGAAAAATAATCAATTCTGAACGGCTTCGTGGTAGTCATTCATTCCTCACATAATGAGCCTCCTTTGTACATTCCAATTCGCTCCTGTTGACTTGGAAGAAATCAGTTCCTGAAATATACTCAAAATGAGAAATTCATCTTGGATGTGCGCGACAGATAAATTGGAGAAGAAATCTTCCTGAAAGACCCGAGGAGTCACTTCTCGTCCTATGGTACAGAGCAGTTCGTGAAAATTACTCCAGATGAGAAAGACATGCCTAATCTGGTATCCTGATCTATTTCTCATGGAAACATCCACCAAAACACAAGTCTATTCTCTCTTCAGCATTTGGTGGCGATTGATCGTGAAAATTGCTAAAAATGAGAAAGTTATAACTGTTAAATGCAATAAATCAGTGACAAATGGAATCATCCCCCAAAAGCCTTTCAGATTCGCTTCTTGGGATTTGGTAGCTATCAGTTCATGATTTGATGAAAATTACTCCAAATGAGACAGTTCTTCCTGATCAATGTTAGTTATTAATGACACTTGGAATCATCCTCCCAAATCCTTTGATAATTAACTCCTGGTGATTGTGAATAAAATCGGCTTGTGAAAATTAGTAGGAAAGAGAAAATTCCTTCCTCACCCGTCTTCTGATGAATTTCCCATGGAATCATCCACCGGAAAAACAATTGCATTCTCTCTTGGTGCCTTAGAACAGATCGGTTTGTGCAAATTACTCAAAGAATGAAAATCATTCTTTACAAGCACCTCGTGGTAAAGACTCCGGCAATCCAGATTCTCGCCTCCTGAGTTTGTAGAGATTGGTTCATGAAAATTACTAAAAAATCAAACATTTATTACTGATCACTGCATATAATTAGTACCTCATGGAATCATCCTCCAAGACCTTTTAGATACTCTGCTGGTCACTTGGTAGAGACGGGTAGTGTAAGTTGCTAAAAATGAGACCTTCAATACGAATCAGATGTAGCCATTGATGTCTCATGCACGCTTCCTCGAAAAGCCATTCGGATTCTCTCCTGATCCTTTGGTAGAGATGGGTTCATGAAAATTCCAAAAATTCAACAGTAATTACTGATCACTGCTAGTCATTAACTCCATCTGGCATGATCCTCCAAAATCCTTTCAGATTTGCTTCTGGTGATTTCTGGTGATAGGTCGAGTCTCGAAAATTCCGAAAAATAATCAATTCTGAACGGCTTCGTGGTAGTCATTCATTCCTCACATAATGAGCCTCCTTTGTACATTCCAATTCGCTCCTGTTGACTTGGAAGAAATCAGTTCCTGAAATATACTCAAAATGAGAAATTCATCTTGGATGTGCGCGACAGATAAATTGGAGAAGAAATCTTCCTGAAAGACCCGAGGAGTCACTTCTCGTCCTATGGTACAGAGCAGTTCGTGAAAATTACTCCAGATGAGAAAGACATGCCTAATCTGGTATCCTGATCTATTTCTCATGGAAACATCCACCAAAACACAAGTCTATTCTCTCTTCAGCATTTGGTGGCGATTGATCGTGAAAATTGCTAAAAATGAGAAAGTTATAACTGTTAAATGCAATAAATCAGTGACAAATGGAATCATCCCCCAAAAGCCTTTCAGATTCGCTTCTTGGGATTTGGTAGCTATCAGTTCATGATTTGATGAAAATTACTCCAAATGAGACAGTTCTTCCTGATCAATGTTAGTAATTAATGACACTTGGAATCATCCTCCCAAATCCTTTGATAATTAACTCCTGGTGATTGTGAATAAAATAGGCTTGTGAAAATTAGTAGGAAAGAGAAAATTCCTTCCTCACCCGTCTTCTGATGAATTTCCCATGGAATCATCCACCGGAAAAACAATTGCATTCTCTCTTGGTGCCTTGGAACAGATCGGTTTGTGCAAATTACTCAAAGAACGAAAATCATTCTTTACAAGCACCTCGTGGTAAAGACTCCGGCAATCCAGATTCTCGCCTCCTGAGTTTGTAGAGATTGGTTCATGAAAATTACTAAAAAATCAAACATTTATTACTGATCACTGCATATAATTAGTACCTCATGGAATCATCCTCCAAGACCTTTTAGATACTCTGCTGGTCACTTGGTAGAGACGGGTAGTGTAAATTGCTAAAAATGAGACCTTCAATACGAATCAGATGTAGCCATTGATGTCTCATGCACGCTTCCTCGAAAAGCCATTCGGATTCTCTCCTGATCCTTTGGTAGAGATGGGTTCATGAAAATTACAAAAATTCAACAGTAATTACTGATCACTGCTAGTCATTAACTCCATCTGGCATGATCCTCCAAAATCCTTTCAGATTTGCTTCTGGTGATTTCTGGTGATAGGTCGAGTCTCGAAAATTCCGAAAAATAATCAATTCTGAACGGCTTCGTGGTAGTCATTCATTCCTCACATAATGAGCCTCCTTTGTACATTCCAATTCGCTCCTGTTGACTTGGAAGAAATCAGTTCCTGAAATATACTCAAAATGAGAAATTCATCTTGGATGTGCGCGACAGATAAATTGGAGAAGAAATCTTCCTGAAAGACCCGAGGAGTCACTTCTCGTCCTATGGTACAGAGCAGTTCGTGAAAATTACTCCAGATGAGAAAGACATGCTTAATCTGGTATCCTGATCTATTTCTCATGGAAACATCCACCAAAACACAAGTCTATTCTCTCTTCAGCATTTGGTGGCGATTGATCGTGAAAATTGCTAAAAATGAGAAAGTTATAACTGTTAAATGCAATAAATCAGTGACAAATGGAATCATCCCCCAAAAGCCTTTCAGATTCGCTTCTTGGGATTTGGTAGCTATCAGTTCATGATTTGATGAAAATTACTCCAAATGAGACAGTTCTTCCTGATCAATGTTAGTAATTAATGACACTTGGAATCATCCTCCCAAATCCTTTGATAATTAACTCCTGGTGATTGTGAATAAAATCGGCTTGTGAAAATTAGTAGGAAAGAGAAAATTCCTTCCTCACCCGTCTTCTGATGAATTTCCCATGGAATCATCCACCGGAAAAACAATTGCATTCTCTCTTGGTGCGTTGGAACAGATCGGTTTGTGCAAATTACACAAAGAACGAAAATCATTCTTTACAAGCACCTCGTGGTAAAGACTCCGGCAATCCAGATTCTCGCCTCCTGAGTTTGTAGAGATCGGTTCATGAAAATTACTAAAAAATCAAACATTTATTACTGATCACTGCATATAATTAGTACCTCATGGAATCATCCTCCAAGACCTTTTAGATACTCTGCTGGTCACTTGGTAGAGACGGGTAGTGTAAATTGCTAAAAATGAGACCTTCAATACGAATCAGATGTAGCCATTGATGTCTCATGCACGCTTCCTCGAAAAGCCATTCGGATTCTCTCCTGATCCTTTGGTAGAGATGGGTTCATGAAAATTACAAAAATTCAACAGTAATTACTGATCACTGCTAGTCATTAACTCCATCTGGCATGATCCTCCAAAATCCTTTCAAATTTGCTTCTGGTGATTTCTGGTGATAGGTCGAGTCTCGAAAATTCCGAAAAATAATCAATTCTGAACGGCTTCGTGGTAGTCATTCATTCCTCACATAATGAGCCTCCTTTGTACATTCCAATTCGCTCCTGTTGACTTGGAAGAAATCAGTTCCTGAAATATACTCAAAATGAGAAATTCATCTTGGATGTGCGCGACAGATAAATTGGAGAAGAAATCTTCCTGAAAGACCCGAGGAGTCACTTCTCGTCCTATGGTACAGAGCAGTTCGTGAAAATTACTCCAGATGAGAAAGACATGCCTAATCTGGTATCCTGATCTATTTCTCATGGAAACATCCACCAAAACACAAGTCTATTCTCTCTTCAGCATTTGGTGGCGATTGATCGTGAAAATTGCTAAAAATGAGAAAGTTATAACTGTTAAATGCAATAAATCAGTGACAAATGGAATCATCCCCCAAAAGCCTTTCAGATTCGCTTCTTGGGATTTGGTAGCTATCAGTTCATGATTTGATGAAAATTACTCCAAATGAGACAGTTCTTCCTGATCAATGTTAGTAATTAATGACACTTGGAATCATCCTCCCAAATCCTTTGATAATTAACTCCTGGTGATTGTGAATAAAATCGGCTTGTGAAAATTAGTAGGAAAGAGAAAATTCCTTCCTCACCCGTCTTCTGATGAATTTCCCATGGAATCATCCACCGGAAAAACAATTGCATTCTCTCTTGGTGCGTTGGAACAGATCGGTTTGTGCAAATTACTCAAAGAACGAAAATCATTCTTTACAAGCACCTAGTGGTAAAGACTCCGGCAATCCAGATTCTCGCCTCCTGAGTTTGTAGAGATTGGTTCATGAAAATTACTAAAAAATCAAACATTTATTACTGATCACTGCATATAATTAGTACCTCATGGAATCATCCTCCAAGACCTTTTAGATACTCTGCTGGTCACTTGGTAGAGACGGGTAGTGTAAATTGCTAAAAATGAGACCTTCAATACGAATCAGATGTAGCCATTGATGTCTCATGCACGCTTCCTCGAAAAGCCATTCGGATTCTCTCCTGATCCTTTGGTAGAGATGGGTTCATGAAAATTACAAAAATTCAACAGTAATTACTGATCACTGCTAGTCATTAACTCCATCTGGCATGATCCTCCAAAATCCTTTCAGATTTGCTTCTGGTGATTTCTGGTGATAGGTCGAGTCTCGAAAATTCCGAAAAATAATCAATTCTGAACGGCTTCGTGGTAGTCATTCATTCCTCACATAATGAGCCTCCTTTGTACATTCCAATTCGCTCCTGTTGACTTGGAAGAAATCAGTTCCTGAAATATACTCAAAATGAGAAATTCATCTTGGATGTGCGCGACAGATAAATTGGAGAAGAAATCTTCCTGAAAGACCCGAGGAGTCACTTCTCGTCCTATGGTACAGAGCAGTTCGTGAAAATTACTCCAGATGAGAAAGACATGCCTAATCTGGTATCCTGATCTATTTCTCATGGAAACATCCACCAAAACACAAGTCTATTCTCTCTTCAGCATTTGGTGGCGATTGATCGTGAAAATTGCTAAAAATGAGAAAGTTATAACTGTTAAATGCAATAAATCAGTGACAAATGGAATCATCCCCCAAAAGCCTTTCAGATTCGCTTCTTGGGATTTGGTAGCTATCAGTTCATGATTTGATGAAAATTACTCCAAATGAGACAGTTCTTCCTGATCAATGTTAGTAATTAATGACACTTGGAATCATCCTCCCAAATCCTTTGATAATTAACTCCTGGTGATTGTGAATAAAATCGGCTTGTGAAAATTAGTAGGAAAGAGAAAATTCCTTCCTCACCCGTCTTCTGATGAATTTCCCATGGAATCATCCACCGGAAAAACAATTGCATTCTCTCTTGGTGCCTTGGAACAGATCGGTTTGTGCAAATTACTCAAAGAACGAAAATCATTCTTTACAAGCACCTCGTGGTAAAGACTCCGGCAATCCAGATTCTCGCCTCCTGAGTTTGTAGAGATTGGTTCATGAAAATTACTAAAAAATCAAACATTTATTACTGATCACTGCATATAATTAGTACCTCATGGAATCATCCTCCAAGACCTTTTAGATACTCTGCTGGTCACTTGGTAGAGACGGGTAGTGTAAATTGCTAAAAATGAGACCTTCAATACGAATCAGATGTAGCCATTGATGTCTCATGCACGCTTCCTCGAAAAGCCATTCGGATTCTCCCCTGATCCTTTGGTAGAGATGGGTTCATGAAAATTACAAAAATTCAACAGTAATTACTGATCACTGCTAGTCATTAACTCCATCTGGCATGATCCTCCAAAATCGTTTCAGATTTGCTTCTGATGATTTCTGGTGATAGGTCGAGTCTCGAAAATTCCGAAAAATAATCAATTCTGAACGGCTTCGTGGTAGTCATTCATTCCTCACATAATGAGCCTCCTTTGTACATTCCAATTCGCTCCTGTTGACTTGGAAGAAATCAGTTCCTGAAATATACTCAAAATGAGAAATTCATCTTGGATGTGCGCGACAGATAAATTGGAGAAGAAATCTTCCTGAAAGACCCGAGGAGTCACTTCTCGTCCTATGGTACAGAGCAGTTCGTGAAAATTACTCCAGATGAGAAAGACATGCCTAATCTGGTATCCTGATCTATTTCTCATGGAAACATCCACCAAAACACAAGTCTATTCTCTCTTCAGCATTTGGTGGCGATTGATCGTGAAAATTGCTAAAAATGAGAAAGTTATAACTGTTAAATGCAATAAATCAGTGACAAATGGAATCATCCCCCAAAAGCCTTTCAGATTCGCTTCTTGGGATTTGGTAGCTATCAGTTCATGATTTGATGAAAATTACTCCAAATGAGACAGTTCTTCCTGATCAATGTTAGTTATTAATGACACTTGGAATCATCCTCCCAAATCCTTTGATAATTAACTCCTGGTGATTGTGAATAAAATCGGCTTGTGAAAATTAGTAGGAAAGAGAAAATTCCTTCCTCACCCGTCTTCTGATGAATTTCCCATGGAATCATCCACCGGAAAAACAATTGCATTCTCTCTTGGTGCCTTAGAACAGATCGGTTTGTGCAAATTACTCAAAGAACGAAAATCATTCTTTACAAGCACCTCGTGGTAAAGACTCCGGCAATCCAGATTCTCGCCTCCTGAGTTTGTAGAGATTGGTTCATGAAAATTACTAAAAAATCAAACATTTATTACTGATCACTGCATATAATTAGTACCTCATGGAATCATCCTCCAAGACCTTTTAGATACTCTGCTGGTCACTTGGTAGAGACGGGTAGTGTAAGTTGCTAAAAATGAGACCTTCAATACGAATCAGATGTAGCCATTGATGTCTCATGCACGCTTCCTCGAAAAGCCATTCGGATTCTCTCCTGATCCTTTGGTAGAGATGGGTTCATGAAAATTCCAAAAATTCAACAGTAATTACTGATCACTGCTAGTCATTAACTCCATCTGGCATGATCCTCCAAAATCCTTTCAGATTTGCTTCTGGTGATTTCTGGTGATAGGTCGAGTCTCGAAAATTCCGAAAAATAATCAATTCTGAACGGCTTCGTGGTAGTCATTCATTCCTCACATAATGAGCCTCCTTTGTACATTCCGATTCGCTCCTGTTGACTTGGAAGAAATCAGTTCCTGAAATATACTCAAAATGAGAAATTCATCTTGGATGTGCGCGACAGATAAATTGGAGAAGAAATCTTCCTGAAAGACCCGAGGAGTCACTTCTCGTCCTATGGTACAGAGCAGTTCGTGAAAATTACTCCAGATGAGAAAGACATGCCTAATCTGGTATCCTGATCTATTTCTCATGGAAACATCCACCAAAACACAAGTCTATTCTCTCTTCAGCATTTGGTGGCGATTGATCGTGAAAATTGCTAAAAATGAGAAAGTTATAACTGTTAAATGCAATAAATCAGTGACAAATGGAATCATCCCCCAAAAGCCTTTCAGATTCGCTTCTTGGGATTTGGTAGCTATCAGTTCATGATTTGATGAAAATTACTCCAAATGAGACAGTTCTTCCTGATCAATGTTAGTAATTAATGACACTTGGAATCATCCTCCCAAATCCTTTGATAATTAACTCCTGGTGATTGTGAATAAAATCGGCTTGTGAAAATTAGTAGGAAAGAGAAAATTCCTTCCTCACCCGTCTTCTGATGAATTTCCCATGGAATCATCCACCGGAAAAACAATTGCATTCTCTCTTGGTGCCTTGGAACAGATCGGTTTGTGCAAATTACTCAAAGAACGAAAATCATTCTTTACAAGCACCTCGTGGTAAAGACTCCGGCAATCCAGATTCTCGCCTCCTGAGTTTGTAGAGATTGGTTCATGAAAATTACTAAAAAATCAAACATTTATTACTGATCACTGCATATAATTAGTACCTCATGGAATCATCCTCCAAGACCTTTTAGATACTCTGCTGGTCACTTGGTAGAGACGGGTAGTGTAAATTGCTAAAAATGAGACCTTCAATACGAATCAGATGTAGCCATTGATGTCTCATGCACGCTTCCTCGAAAAGCCATTCGGATTCTCTCCTGATCCTTTGGTAGAGATGGGTTCATGAAAATTACAAAAATTCAACAGTAATTACTGATCACTGCTAGTCATTAACTCCATCTGGCATGATCCTCCAAAATCCTTTCAGATTTGCTTCTGGTGATTTCTGGTGATAGGTCGAGTCTCGAAAATTCCGAAAAATAATCAATTCTGAACGGCTTCGTGGTAGTCATTCATTCCTCACATAATGAGCCTCCTTTGTACATTCCAATTCGCTCCTGTTGACTTGGAAGAAATCAGTTCCTGAAATATACTCAAAATGAGAAATTCATCTTGGATGTGCGCGACAGATAAATTGGAGAAGAAATCTTCCTGAAAGACCCGAGGAGTCACTTCTCGTCCTATGGTACAGAGCAGTTCGTGAAAATTACTCCAGATGAGAAAGACATGCTTAATCTGGTATCCTGATCTATTTCTCATGGAAACATCCACCAAAACACAAGTCTATTCTCTCTTCAGCATTTGGTGGCGATTGATCGTGAAAATTGCTAAAAATGAGAAAGTTATAACTGTTAAATGCAATAAATCAGTGACAAATGGAATCATCCCCCAAAAGCCTTTCAGATTCGCTTCTTGGGATTTGGTAGCTATCAGTTCATGATTTGATGAAAATTACTCCAAATGAGACAGTTCTTCCTGATCAATGTTAGTAATTAATGACACTTGGAATCATCCTCCCAAATCCTTTGATAATTAACTCCTGGTGATTGTGAATAAAATCGGCTTGTGAAAATTAGTAGGAAAGAGAAAATTCCTTCCTCACCCGTCTTCTGATGAATTTCCCATGGAATCATCCACCGGAAAAACAATTGCATTCTCTCTTGGTGCGTTGGAACAGATCGGTTTGTGCAAATTACACAAAGAACGAAAATCATTCTTTACAAGCACCTCGTGGTAAAGACTCCGGCAATCCAGATTCTCGCCTCCTGAGTTTGTAGAGATCGGTTCATGAAAATTACTAAAAAATCAAACATTTATTACTGATCACTGCATATAATTAGTACCTCATGGAATCATCCTCCAAGACCTTTTAGATACTCTGCTGGTCACTTGGTAGAGACGGGTAGTGTAAATTGCTAAAAATGAGACCTTCAATACGAATCAGATGTAGCCATTGATGTCTCATGCACGCTTCCTCGAAAAGCCATTCGGATTCTCTCCTGATCCTTTGGTAGAGATGGGTTCATGAAAATTACAAAAATTCAACAGTAATTACTGATCACTGCTAGTCATTAACTCCATCTGGCATGATCCTCCAAAATCCTTTCAGATTTGCTTCTGGTGATTTCTGGTGATAGGTCGAGTCTCGAAAATTCCGAAAAATAATCAATTCTGAACGGCTTCGTGGTAGTCATTCATTCCTCACATAATGAGCCTCCTTTGTACATTCCAATTCGCTCCTGTTGACTTGGAAGAAATCAGTTCCTGAAATATACTCAAAATGAGAAATTCATCTTGGATGTGCGCGACAGATAAATTGGAGAAGAAATCTTCCTGAAAGACCCGAGGAGTCACTTCTCGTCCTATGGTACAGAGCAGTTCGTGAAAATTACTCCAGATGAGAAAGACATGCCTAATCTGGTATCCTGATCTATTTCTCATGGAAACATCCACCAAAACACAAGTCTATTCTCTCTTCAGCATTTGGTGGCGATTGATCGTGAAAATTGCTAAAAATGAGAAAGTTATAACTGTTAAATGCAATAAATCAGTGACAAATGGAATCATCCCCCAAAAGCCTTTCAGATTCGCTTCTTGGGATTTGGTAGCTATCAGTTCATGATTTGATGAAAATTACTCCAAATGAGACAGTTCTTCCTGATCAATGTTAGTAATTAATGACACTTGGAATCATCCTCCCAAATCCTTTGATAATTAACTCCTGGTGATTGTGAATAAAATCGGCTTGTGAAAATTAGTAGGAAAGAGAAAATTCCTTCCTCACCCGTCTTCTGATGAATTTCCCATGGAATCATCCACCGGAAAAACAATTGCATTCTCTCTTGGTGCGTTGGAACAGATCGGTTTGTGCAAATTACACAAAGAACGAAAATCATTCTTTACAAGCACCTCGTGGTAAAGACTCCGGCAATCCAGATTCTCGCCTCCTGAGTTTGTAGAGATCGGTTCATGAAAATTACTAAAAAATCAAACATTTATTACTGATCACTGCATATAATTAGTACCTCATGGAATCATCCTCCAAGACCTTTTAGATACTCTGCTGGTCACTTGGTAGAGACGGGTAGTGTAAATTGCTAAAAATGAGCCCTTCAATACGAATCAGATGTAGCCATTGATGTCTCATGCACGCTTCCTCGAAAAGCCATTCGGATTCTCTCCTGATCCTTTGGTAGAGATGGGTTCATGAAAATTCCAAAAATTCAACAGTAATTACTGATCACTGCTAGTCATTAACTCCATCTGGCATGATCCTCCAAAATCCTTTCAGATTTGCTTCTGGTGATTTCTGGTGATAGGTCGAGTCTCGAAAATTCCGAAAAATAATCAATTCTGAACGGCTTCGTGGTAGTCATTCATTCCTCACATAATGAGCCTCCTTTGTACATTCCAATTCGCTCCTGTTGACTTGGAAGAAATCAGTTCCTGAAATATACTCAAAATGAGAAATTCATCTTGGATTTGCGCGACAGATAAATTGGAGAAGAAATCTTCCTGAAAGACCCGAGGAGTCACTTCTCGTCCTATGGTACAGAGCAGTTCGTGAAAATTACTCCAGATGAGAAAGACATGCCTAATCTGGTATCCTGATCTATTTCTCATGGAAACATCCACCAAAACACAAGTCTATTCTCTCTTCAGCATTTGGTGGCGATTGATGGTGAAAATTGCTAAAAATGAGAAAGTTATAACTGTTAAATGCAATAAATCAGAGACAAATGGAATCATCCCCCAAAAGCCTTTCAGATTCGCTTCTTGGGATTTGGTAGCTATCAGTTCATGATTTGATGAAAATTACTCCAAATGAGACAGTTCTTCCTGATCAATGTTAGTTATTAATGACACTTGGAATCATCCTCCCAAATCCTTTGATAATTAACTCCTGGTGATTGTGAATAAAATCGGCTTGTGAAAATTAGTAGGAAAGAGAAAATTCCTTCCTCACCCGTCTTCTGATGAATTTCCCATGGAATCATCCACCGGAAAAACAATTGCATTCTCTCTTCGTGCGTTGGAACAGATCGGTTTGTGCAAATTACTCAAAGAACGAAAATCATTCTTTACAAGCACCTAGTGGTAAAGACTCCGGCAATCCAGATTCTCTCCTCCTGAGTTTGTAGAGATTGGTTCATGAAAATTACTAAAAAATCAAACATTTATTACTGATCACTGCATATAATTAGTACCTCATGGAATCATCCTCCAAGACCTTTTAGATACTCTGCTGGTCACTTGGTAGAGACGGGTAGTGTAAATTGCTAAAAATGAGCCCTTCAATACGAATCAGATGTAGCCATTGATGTCTCATGCACGCTTCCTCGAAAAGCCATTCGGATTCTCTCCTGATCCTTTGGTAGAGATGGGTTCATGAAAATTACAAAAATTCAACAGTAATTACTGATCACTGCTAGTCATTAACTCCATCTGGCATGATCCTCCAAAATCCTTTCAGATTTGCTTCTGGTGATTTCTGGTGATAGGTCGAGTCTCGAAAATTCCGAAAAATAATCAATTCTGAACGGCTTCGTGGTAGTCATTCATTCCTCACATAATGAGCCTCCTTTGTACATTCCAATTCGCTCCTGTTGACTTGGAAGAAATCAGTTCCTGAAATATACTCAAAATGAGAAATTCATCTTGGATGTGCGCGACAGATAAATTGGAGAAGAAATCTTCCTGAAAGACCCGAGGAGTCACTTCTCGTCCTATGGTACAGAGCAGTTCGTGAAAATTACTCCAGATGAGAAAGACATGCCTAATCTGGTATCCTGATCTATTTCTCATGGAAACATCCACCAAAACACAAGTCTATTCTCTCTTCAGCATTTGGTGGCGATTGATCGTGAAAATTGCTAAAAATGAGAAAGTTATAACTGTTAAATGCAATAAATCAGTGACAAATGGAATCATCCCCCAAAAGCCTTTCAGATTCGCTTCTTGGGATTTGGTAGCTATCAGTTCATGATTTGATGAAAATTACTCCAAATGAGACAGTTCTTCCTGATCAATGTTAGTAATTAATGACACTTGGAATCATCCTCCCAAATCCTTTGATAATTAACTCCTGGTGATTGTGAATAAAATCGGCTTGTGAAAATTAGTAGGAAAGAGAAAATTCCTTCCTCACCCGTCTTCTGATGAATTTCCCATGGAATCATCCACCGGAAAAACAATTGCATTCTCTCTTGGTGCGTTGGAACAGATCGGTTTGTGCAAATTACTCAAAGAACGAAAATCATTCTTTACAAGCACCTCGTGGTAAAGACTCCGGCAATCCAGATTCTCGCCTCCTGAGTTTGTAGAGATTGGTTCATGAAAATTACTAAAAAATCAAACATTTATTACTGATCACTGCATATAATTAGTACCTCATGGAATCATCCTCCAAGACCTTTTAGATACTCTGCTGGTCACTTGGTAGAGACGGGTAGTGTAAATTGCTAAAAATGAGCCCTTCAATACGAATCAGATGTAGCCATTGATGTCTCATGCACGCTTCCTCGAAAAGCCATTCGGATTCTCTCCTGATCCTTTGGTAGAGATGGGTTCATGAAAATTACAAAAATTCAACAGTAATTACTGATCACTGCTAGTCATTAACTCCATCTGGCATGATCCTCCAAAATCCTTTCAGATTTGCTTCTGGTGATTTCTGGTGATAGGTCGAGTCTCGAAAATTCCGAAAAATAATCAATTCTGAACGGCTTCGTGGTAGTCATTCATTCCTCACATAATGAGCCTCCTTTGTACATTCCAATTCGCTCCTGTTGACTTGGAAGAAATCAGTTCCTGAAATATACTCAAAATGAGAAATTCATCTTGGATGTGCGCGACAGATAAATTGGAGAAGAAATCTTCCTGAAAGACCCGAGGAGTCACTTCTCGTCCTATGGTACAGAGCAGTTCGTGAAAATTACTCCAGATGAGAAAGACATGCCTAATCTGGTATCCTGATCTATTTCTCATGGAAACATCCACCAAAACACAAGTCTATTCTCTCTTCAGCATTTGGTGGCGATTGATCGTGAAAATTGCTAAAAATGAGAAAGTTATAACTGTTAAATGCAATAAATCAGTGACAAATGGAATCATCCCCCAAAAGCCTTTCAGATTCGCTTCTTGGGATTTGGTAGCTATCAGTTCATGATTTGATGAAAATTACTCCAAATGAGACAGTTCTTCCTGATCAATGTTAGTAATTAATGACACTTGGAATCATCCTCCCAAATCCTTTGATAATTAACTCCTGGTGATTGTGAATAAAATCGGCTTGTGAAAATTAGTAGGAAAGAAAAAATTCCTTCCTCACCCGTCTTCCGATGAATTTCCCATGGAATCATCCACCGGAAAAACAATTGCATTCTCTCTTGGTGCGTTGGAACAGATCGGTTTGTGCAAATTACTCAAAGAACAAAAATCATTCTTTACAAGCACCTCGTGGTAAAGACTCCGGCAATCCAGATTCTCGCCTCCTGAGTTTGTAGAGATTGGTTCATGAAAATTACTAAAAAATCAAACATTTATTACTGATCACTGCATATAATTAGTACCTCATGGAATCATCCTCCAAGACCTTTTAGATACTCTGCTGGTCACTTGGTAGAGACGGGTAGTGTAAATTGCTAAAAATGAGACCTTCAATACGAATCAGATGTAGCCATTGATGTCTCATGCACGCTTCCTCGAAAAGCCATTCGGATTCTCTCCTGATCCTTTGGTAGAGATGGGTTCATGAAAATTACAAAAATTCAACAGTAATTACTGATCACTGCTAGTCATTAACTCCATCTGGCATGATCCTCCAAAATCCTTTCAGATTTGCTTCTGGTGATTTCTGGTGATAGGTCGAGTCTCGAAAATTCCGAAAAATAATCAATTCTGAACGGCTTCGTGGTAGTCATTCATTCCTCACATAATGAGCCTCCTTTGTACATTCCAATTCGCTCCTGTTGACTTGGAAGAAATCAGTTCCTGAAATATACTCAAAATGAGAAATTCATCTTGGATGTGCGCGACAGATAAATTGGAGAAGAAATCTTCCTGAAAGACCCGAGGAGTCACTTCTCGTCCTATGGTACAGAGCAGTTCGTGAAAATTACTCCAGATGAGAAAGACATGCCTAATCTGGTATCCTGATCTATTTCTCATGGAAACATCCACCAAAACACAAGTCTATTCTCTCTTCAGCATTTGGTGGCGATTGATCGTGAAAATTGCTAAAAATGAGAAAGTTATAACTGTTAAATGCAATAAATCAGTGACAAATGGAATCATCCCCCAAAAGCCTTTCAGATTCGCTTCTTGGGATTTGGTAGCTATCAGTTCATGATTTGATGAAAATTACTCCAAATGAGACAGTTCTTCCTGATCAATGTTAGTTATTAATGACACTTGGAATCATCCTCCCAAATCCTTTGATAATTAACTCCTGGTGATTGTGAATAAAATCGGCTTGTGAAAATTAGTAGGAAAGAGAAAATTCCTTCCTCACCCGTCTTCTGATGAATTTCCCATGGAATCATCCACCGGAAAAACAATTGCATTCTCTCTTGGTGTGTTGGAACAGATCGGTTTGTGCAAATTACTCAAAGAACGAAAATCATTCTTTACAAGCACCTAGTGGTAAAGACTCCGGCAATCCAGATTCTCTCCTCCTGAGTTTGTAGAGATTGGTTCATGAAAATTACTAAAAAATCAAACATTTATTACTGATCACTGCATATAATTAGTACCTCATGGAATCATCCTCCAAGACCTTTTAGATACTCTGCTGGTCACTTGGTAGAGACGGGTAGTGTAAATTGCTAAAAATGAGCCCTTCAATACGAATCAGATGTAGCCATTGATGTCTCATGCACGCTTCCTCGAAAAGCCATTCGGATTCTCTCCTGATCCTTTGGTAGAGATGGGTTCATGAAAATTACAAAAATTCAACAGTAATTACTGATCACTGCTAGTCATTAACTCCATCTGGCATGATCCTCCAAAATCCTTTCAGATTTGCTTCTGGTGATTTCTGGTGATAGGTCGAGTCTCGAAAATTCCGAAAAATAATCAATTCTGAACGGCTTCGTGGTAGTCATTCATTCCTCACATAATGAGCCTCCTTTGTACATTCCAATTCGCTCCTGTTGACTTGGAAGAAATCAGTTCCTGAAATATACTCAAAATGAGAAATTCATCTTGGATGTGCGCGACAGATAAATTGGAGAAGAAATCTTCCTGAAAGACCCGAGGAGTCACTTCTCGTCCTATGGTACAGAGCAGTTCGTGAAAATTACTCCAGATGAGAAAGACATGCCTAATCTGGTATCCTGATCTATTTCTCATGGAAACATCCACCAAAACACAAGTCTATTCTCTCTTCAGCATTTGGTGGCGATTGATCGTGAAAATTGCTAAAAATGAGAAAGTTATAACTGTTAAATGCAATAAATCAGTGACAAATGGAATCATCCCCCAAAAGCCTTTCAGATTCGCTTCTTGGGATTTGGTAGCTATCAGTTCATGATTTGATGAAAATTACTCCAAATGAGACAGTTCTTCCTGATCAATGTTAGTTATTAATGACACTTGGAATCATCCTCCCAAATCCTTTGATAATTAACTCCTGGTGATTGTGAATAAAATCGGCTTGTGAAAATTAGTAGGAAAGAGAAAATTCCTTCCTCACCCGTCTTCTGATGAATTTCCCATGGAATCATCCACCGGAAAAACAATTGCATTCTCTCTTGGTGCGTTGGAACAGATCGGTTTGTGCAAATTACTCAAAGAACGAAAATCATTCTTTACAAGCACCTAGTGGTAAAGACTCCGGCAATCCAGATTCTCTCCTCCTGAGTTTGTAGAGATTGGTTCATGAAAATTACTAAAAAATCAAACATTTATTACTGATCACTGCATATAATTAGTACCTCATGGAATCATCCTCCAAGACCTTTTAGATACTCTGCTGGTCACTTGGTAGAGACGGGTAGTGTAAATTGCTAAAAATGAGCCCTTCAATACGAATCAGATGTAGCCATTGATGTCTCATGCACGCTTCCTCGAAAAGCCATTCGGATTCTCTCCTGATCCTTTGGTAGAGATGGGTTCATGAAAATTACAAAAATTCAACAGTAATTACTGATCACTGCTAGTCATTAACTCCATCTGGCATGATCCTCCAAAATCCTTTCAGATTTGCTTCTGGTGATTTCTGGTGATAGGTCGAGTCTCGAAAATTCCGAAAAATAATCAATTCTGAACGGCTTCGTGGTAGTCATTCATTCCTCACATAATGAGCCTCCTTTGTACATTCCAATTCGCTCCTGTTGACTTGGAAGAAATCAGTTCCTGAAATATACTCAAAATGAGAAATTCATCTTGGATGTGCGCGACAGATAAATTGGAGAAGAAATCTTCCTGAAAGACCCGAGGAGTCACTTCTCGTCCTATGGTACAGAGCAGTTCGTGAAAATTACTCCAGATGAGAAAGACATGCCTAATCTGGTATCCTGATCTATTTCTCATGGAAACATCCACCAAAACAGAAGTCTATTCTCTCTTCAGCATTTGGTGGCGATTGATCGTGAAAATTGCTAAAAATGAGAAAGTTATAACTGTTAAATGCAATAAATCAGTGACAAATGGAATCATCCCCCAAAAGCCTTTCAGATTCGCTTCTTGGGATTTGGTAGCTATCAGTTCATGATTTGATGAAAATTACTCCAAATGAGACAGTTCTTCCTGATCAATGTTAGTAATTAATGACACTTGGAATCATCCTCCCAAATCCTTTGATAATTAACTCCTGGTGATTGTGAATAAAATCGGCTTGTGAAAATTAGTAGGAAAGAGAAAATTCCTTCCTCACCCGTCTTCTGATGAATTTCCCATGGAATCATCCACCGGAAAAACAATTGCATTCTCTCTTGGTGCCTTAGAACAGATCGGTTTGTGCAAATTACTCAAAGAACGAAAATCATTCTTTACAAGCACCTAGTGGTAAAGACTCCGGCAATCCAGATTCTCTCCTCCTGAGTTTGTAGAGATTGGTTCATGAAAATTACTAAAAAATCAAACATTTATTACTGATCACTGCATATAATTAGTACCTCATGGAATCATCCTCCAAGACCTTTTAGATACTCTGCTGGTCACTTGGTAGAGACGGGTAGTGTAAATTGCTAAAAATGAGCCCTTCAATACGAATCAGATGTAGCCATTGATGTCTCATGCACGCTTCCTCGAAAAGCCATTCGGATTCTCTCCTGATCCTTTGGTAGAGATGGGTTCATGAAAATTACAAAAATTCAACAGTAATTACTGATCACTGCTAGTCATTAACTCCATCTGGCATGATCCTCCAAAATCCTTTCAGATTTGCTTCTGGTGATTTCTGGTGATAGGTCGAGTCTCGAAAATTCCGAAAAATAATCAATTCTGAATGGCTTCGTGGTAGTCATTCATTCCTCACATAATGAGCCTCCTTTGTACATTCCAATTCGCTCCTGTTGACTTGGAAGAAATCAGTTCCTGAAATATACTCAAAATGAGAAATTCATCTTGGATGTGCGCGACAGATAAATTGGAGAAGAAATCTTCCTGAAAGACCCGAGGAGTCACTTCTCGTCCTATGGTACAGAGCAGTTCGTGAAAATTACTCCAGATGAGAAAGACATGCCTAATCTGGTATCCTGATCTATTTCTCATGGAAACATCCACCAAAACACAAGTCTATTCTCTCTTCAGCATTTGGTGGCGATTGATCGTGAAAATTGCTAAAAATGAGAAAGTTATAACTGTTAAATGCAATAAATCAGTGACAAATGGAATCATCCCCCAAAAGCCTTTCAGATTCGCTTCTTGGGATTTGGTAGCTATCAGTTCATGATTTGATGAAAATTACTCCAAATGAGACAGTTCTTCCTGATCAATGTTAGTTATTAATGACACTTGGAATCATCCTCCCAAATCCTTTGATAATTAACTCCTGGTGATTGTGAATAAAATCGGCTTGTGAAAATTAGTAGGAAAGAGAAAATTCCTTCCTCACCCGTCTTCTGATGAATTTCCCATGGAATCATCCACCGGAAAAACAATTGCATTCTCTCTTGGTGCGTTGGAACAGATCGGTTTGTGCAAATTACTCAAAGAACGAAAATCATTCTTTACAAGCACCTAGTGGTAAAGACTCCGGCAATCCAGATTCTCTCCTCCTGAGTTTGTAGAGATTGGTTCATGAAAATTACTAAAAAATCAAACATTTATTACTGATCACTGCATATAATTAGTACCTCATGGAATCATCCTCCAAGACCTTTTAGATACTCTGCTGGTCACTTGGTAGAGACGGGTAGTGTAAATTGCTAAAAATGAGCCCTTCAATACGAATCAGATGTAGCCATTGATGTCTCATGCACGCTTCCTCGAAAAGCCATTCGGATTCTCTCCTGATCCTTTGGTAGAGATGGGTTCATGAAAATTACAAAAATTCAACAGTAATTACTGATCACTGCTAGTCATTAACTCCATCTGGCATGATCCTCCAAAATCCTTTCAGATTTGCTTCTGGTGATTTCTGGTGATAGGTCGAGTCTCGAAAATTCCGAAAAATAATCAATTCTGAACGGCTTCGTGGTAGTCATTCATTCCTCACATAATGAGCCTCCTTTGTACATTCCAATTCGCTCCTGTTGACTTGGAAGAAATCAGTTCCTGAAATATACTCAAAATGAGAAATTCATCTTGGATGTGCGCGACAGATAAATTGGAGAAGAAATCTTCCTGAAAGACCCGAGGAGTCACTTCTCGTCCTATGGTACAGAGCAGTTCGTGAAAATTACTCCAGATGAGAAAGACATGCCTAATCTGGTATCCTGATCTATTTCTCATGGAAACATCCACCAAAACAGAAGTCTATTCTCTCTTCAGCATTTGGTGGCGATTGATCGTGAAAATTGCTAAAAATGAGAAAGTTATAACTGTTAAATGCAATAAATCAGTGACAAATGGAATCATCCCCCAAAAGCCTTTCAGATTCGCTTCTTGGGATTTGGTAGCTATCAGTTCATGATTTGATGAAAATTACTCCAAATGAGACAGTTCTTCCTGATCAATGTTAGTAATTAATGACACTTGGAATCATCCTCCCAAATCCTTTGATAATTAACTCCTGGTGATTGTGAATAAAATCGGCTTGTGAAAATTAGTAGGAAAGAGAAAATTCCTTCCTCACCCGTCTTCTGATGAATTTCCCATGGAATCATCCACCGGAAAAACAATTGCATTCTCTCTTGGTGCCTTAGAACAGATCGGTTTGTGCAAATTACTCAAAGAACGAAAATCATTCTTTACAAGCACCTCGTGGTAAAGACTCCGGCAATCCAGATTCTCGCCTCCTGAGTTTGTAGAGATTGGTTCATGAAAATTACTAAAAAATCAAACATTTATTACTGATCACTGCATATAATTAGTACCTCATGGAATCATCCTCCAAGACCTTTTAGATACTCTGCTGGTCACTTGGTAGAGACGGGTAGTGTAAGTTGCTAAAAATGAGACCTTCAATACGAATCAGATGTAGCCATTGATGTCTCATGCACGCTTCCTCGAAAAGCCATTCGGATTCTCTCCTGATCCTTTGGTAGAGATGGGTTCATGAAAATTCCAAAAATTCAACAGTAATTACTGATCACTGCTAGTCATTAACTCCATCTGGCATGATCCTCCAAAATCCTTTCAGATTTGCTTCTGGTGATTTCTGGTGATAGGTCGAGTCTCGAAAATTCCGAAAAATAATCAATTCTGAACGGCTTCGTGGTAGTCATTCATTCCTCACATAATGAGCCTCCTTTGTACATTCCGATTCGCTCCTGTTGACTTGGAAGAAATCAGTTCCTGAAATATACTCAAAATGAGAAATTCATCTTGGATGTGCGCGACAGATAAATTGGAGAAGAAATCTTCCTGAAAGACCCGAGGAGTCACTTCTCGTCCTATGGTACAGAGCAGTTCGTGAAAATTACTCCAGATGAGAAAGACATGCCTAATCTGGTATCCTTATCTATTTCTCATGGAAACATCCACCAAAACACAAGTCTATTCTCTCTTCAGCATTTGGTGGCGATTGATCGTGAAAATTGCTAAAAATGAGAAAGTTATAACTGTTAAATGCAATAAATCAGTGACAAATGGAATCATCCCCCAAAAGCCTTTCAGATTCGCTTCTTGGGATTTGGTAGCTATCAGTTCATGATTTGATGAAAATTACTCCAAATGAGACAGTTCTTCCTGATCAATGTTAGTAATTAATGACACTTGGAATCATCCTCCCAAATCCTTTGATAATTAACTCCTGGTGATTGTGAATAAAATCGGCTTGTGAAAATTAGTAGGAAAGAGAAAATTCCTTCCTCACCCGTCTTCTGATGAATTTCCCATGGAATCATCCACCGGAAAAACAATTGCATTCTCTCTTGGTGCCTTGGAACAGATCGGTTTGTGCAAATTACTCAAAGAACGAAAATCATTCTTTACAAGCACCTCGTGGTAAAGACTCCGGCAATCCAGATTCTCGCCTCCTGAGTTTGTAGAGATTGGTTCATGAAAATTACTAAAAAATCAAACATTTATTACTGATCACTGCATATAATTAGTACCTCATGGAATCATCCTCCAAGACCTTTTAGATACTCTGCTGGTCACTTGGTAGAGACGGGTAGTGTAAATTGCTAAAAATGAGACCTTCAATACGAATCAGATGTAGCCATTGATGTCTCATGCACGCTTCCTCGAAAAGCCATTCGGATTCTCTCCTGATCCTTTGGTAGAGATGGGTTCATGAAAATTACAAAAATTCAACAGTAATTACTGATCACTGCTAGTCATTAACTCCATCTGGCATGATCCTCCAAAATCCTTTCAGATTTGCTTCTGGTGATTTCTGGTGATAGGTCGAGTCTCGAAAATTCCGAAAAATAATCAATTCTGAACGGCTTCGTGGTAGTCATTCATTCCTCACATAATGAGCCTCCTTTGTACATTCCAATTCGCTCCTGTTGACTTGGAAGAAATCAGTTCCTGAAATATACTCAAAATGAGAAATTCATCTTGGATGTGCGCGACAGATAAATTGGAGAAGAAATCTTCCTGAAAGACCCGAGGAGTCACTTCTCGTCCTATGGTACAGAGCAGTTCGTGAAAATTACTCCAGATGAGAAAGACATGCTTAATCTGGTATCCTGATCTATTTCTCATGGAAACATCCACCAAAACACAAGTCTATTCTCTCTTCAGCATTTGGTGGCGATTGATCGTGAAAATTGCTAAAAATGAGAAAGTTATAACTGTTAAATGCAATAAATCAGTGACAAATGGAATCATCCCCCAAAAGCCTTTCAGATTCGCTTCTTGGGATTTGGTAGCTATCAGTTCATGATTTGATGAAAATTACTCCAAATGAGACAGTTCTTCCTGATCAATGTTAGTAATTAATGACACTTGGAATCATCCTCCCAAATCCTTTGATAATTAACTCCTGGTGATTGTGAATAAAATCGGCTTGTGAAAATTAGTAGGAAAGAGAAAATTCCTTCCTCACCCGTCTTCTGATGAATTTCCCATGGAATCATCCACCGGAAAAACAATTGCATTCTCTCTTGGTGCGTTGGAACAGATCGGTTTGTGCAAATTACACAAAGAACGAAAATCATTCTTTACAAGCACCTCGTGGTAAAGACTCCGGCAATCCAGATTCTCGCCTCCTGAGTTTGTAGAGATCGGTTCATGAAAATTACTAAAAAATCAAACATTTATTACTGATCACTGCATATAATTAGTACCTCATGGAATCATCCTCCAAGACCTTTTAGATACTCTGCTGGTCACTTGGTAGAGACGGGTAGTGTAAATTGCTAAAAATGAGACCTTCAATACGAATCAGATGTAGCCATTGATGTCTCATGCACGCTTCCTCGAAAAGCCATTCGGATTCTCTCCTGATCCTTTGGTAGAGATGGGTTCATGAAAATTACAAAAATTCAACAGTAATTACTGATCACTGCTAGTCATTAACTCCATCTGGCATGATCCTCCAAAATCCTTTCAGATTTGCTTCTGGTGATTTCTGGTGATAGGTCGAGTCTCGAAAATTCCGAAAAATAATCAATTCTGAACGGCTTCGTGGTAGTCATTCATTCCTCACATAATGAGCCTCCTTTGTACATTCCAATTCGCTCCTGTTGACTTGGAAGAAATCAGTTCCTGAAATATACTCAAAATGAGAAATTCATCTTGGATGTGCGCGACAGATAAATTGGAGAAGAAATCTTCCTGAAAGACCCGAGGAGTCACTTCTCGTCCTATGGTACAGAGCAGTTCGTGAAAATTACTCCAGATGAGAAAGACATGCCTAATCTGGTATCCTGATCTATTTCTCATGGAAACATCCACCAAAACACAAGTCTATTCTCTCTTCAGCATTTGGTGGCGATTGATCGTGAAAATTGCTAAAAATGAGAAAGTTATAACTGTTAAATGCAATAAATCAGTGACAAATGGAATCATCCCCCAAAAGCCTTTCAGATTCGCTTCTTGGGATTTGGTAGCTATCAGTTCATGATTTGATGAAAATTACTCCAAATGAGACAGTTCTTCCTGATCAATGTTAGTAATTAATGACACTTGGAATCATCCTCCCAAATCCTTTGATAATTAACTCCTGGTGATTGTGAATAAAATCGGCTTGTGAAAATTAGTAGGAAAGAGAAAATTCCTTCCTCACCCGTCTTCTGATGAATTTCCCATGGAATCATCCACCGGAAAAACAATTGCATTCTCTCTTGGTGCGTTGGAACAGATCGGTTTGTGCAAATTACACAAAGAACGAAAATCATTCTTTACAAGCACCTCGTGGTAAAGACTCCGGCAATCCAGATTCTCGCCTCCTGAGTTTGTAGAGATCGGTTCATGAAAATTACTAAAAAATCAAACATTTATTACTGATCACTGCATATAATTAGTACCTCATGGAATCATCCTCCAAGACCTTTTAGATACTCTGCTGGTCACTTGGTAGAGACGGGTAGTGTAAATTGCTAAAAATGAGCCCTTCAATACGAATCAGATGTAGCCATTGATGTCTCATGCACGCTTCCTCGAAAAGCCATTCGGATTCTCTCCTGATCCTTTGGTAGAGATGGGTTCATGAAAATTCCAAAAATTCAACAGTAATTACTGATCACTGCTAGTCATTAACTCCATCTGGCATGATCCTCCAAAATCCTTTCAGATTTGCTTCTGGTGATTTCTGGTGATAGGTCGAGTCTCGAAAATTCCGAAAAATAATCAATTCTGAACGGCTTCGTGGTAGTCATTCATTCCTCACATAATGAGCCTCCTTTGTACATTCCAATTCGCTCCTGTTGACTTGGAAGAAATCAGTTCCTGAAATATACTCAAAATGAGAAATTCATCTTGGATTTGCGCGACAGATAAATTGGAGAAGAAATCTTCCTGAAAGACCCGAGGAGTCACTTCTCGTCCTATGGTACAGAGCAGTTCGTGAAAATTACTCCAGATGAGAAAGACATGCCTAATCTGGTATCCTGATCTATTTCTCATGGAAACATCCACCAAAACACAAGTCTATTCTCTCTTCAGCATTTGGTGGCGATTGATGGTGAAAATTGCTAAAAATGAGAAAGTTATAACTGTTAAATGCAATAAATCAGAGACAAATGGAATCATCCCCCAAAAGCCTTTCAGATTCGCTTCTTGGGATTTGGTAGCTATCAGTTCATGATTTGATGAAAATTACTCCAAATGAGACAGTTCTTCCTGATCAATGTTAGTTATTAATGACACTTGGAATCATCCTCCCAAATCCTTTGATAATTAACCCCTGGTGATTGTGAATAAAATCGGCTTGTGAAAATTAGTAGGAAAGAGAAAATTCCTTCCTCACCCGTCTTCTGATGAATTTCCCATGGAATCATCCACCGGAAAAACAATTGCATTCTCTCTTCGTGCGTTGGAACAGATCGGTTTGTGCAAATTACTCAAAGAACGAAAATCATTCTTTACAAGCACCTAGTGGTAAAGACTCCGGCAATCCAGATTCTCTCCTCCTGAGTTTGTAGAGATTGGTTCATGAAAATTACTAAAAAATCAAACATTTATTACTGATCACTGCATATAATTAGTACCTCATGGAATCATCCTCCAAGACCTTTTAGATACTCTGCTGGTCACTTGGTAGAGACGGGTAGTGTAAATTGCTAAAAATGAGCCCTTCAATACGAATCAGATGTAGCCATTGATGTCTCATGCACGCTTCCTCGAAAAGCCATTCGGATTCTCTCCTGATCCTTTGGTAGAGATGGGTTCATGAAAATTACAAAAATTCAACAGTAATTACTGATCACTGCTAGTCATTAACTCCATCTGGCATGATCCTCCAAAATCCTTTCAGATTTGCTTCTGGTGATTTCTGGTGATAGGTCGAGTCTCGAAAATTCCGAAAAATAATCAATTCTGAACGGCTTCGTGGTAGTCATTCATTCCTCACATAATGAGCCTCCTTTGTACATTCCAATTCGCTCCTGTTGACTTGGAAGAAATCAGTTCCTGAAATATACTCAAAATGAGAAATTCATCTTGGATGTGCGCGACAGATAAATTGGAGAAGAAATCTTCCTGAAAGACCCGAGGAGTCACTTCTCGTCCTATGGTACAGAGCAGTTCGTGAAAATTACTCCAGATGAGAAAGACATGCCTAATCTGGTATCCTGATCTATTTCTCATGGAAACATCCACCAAAACACAAGTCTATTCTCTCTTCAGCATTTGGTGGCGATTGATCGTGAAAATTGCTAAAAATGAGAAAGTTATAACTGTTAAATGCAATAAATCAGTGACAAATGGAATCATCCCCCAAAAGCCTTTCAGATTCGCTTCTTGGGATTTGGTAGCTATCAGTTCATGATTTGATGAAAATTACTCCAAATGAGACAGTTCTTCCTGATCAATGTTAGTAATTAATGACACTTGGAATCATCCTCCCAAATCCTTTGATAATTAACTCCTGGTGATTGTGAATAAAATCGGCTTGTGAAAATTAGTAGGAAAGAGAAAATTCCTTCCTCACCCGTCTTCTGATGAATTTCCCATGGAATCATCCACCGGAAAAACAATTGCATTCTCTCTTGGTGCGTTGGAACAGATCGGTTTGTGCAAATTACTCAAAGAACGAAAATCATTCTTTACAAGCACCTCGTGGTAAAGACTCCGGCAATCCAGATTCTCGCCTCCTGAGTTTGTAGAGATTGGTTCATGAAAATTACTAAAAAATCAAACATTTATTACTGATCACTGCATATAATTAGTACCTCATGGAATCATCCTCCAAGACCTTTTAGATACTCTGCTGGTCACTTGGTAGAGACGGGTAGTGTAAATTGCTAAAAATGAGCCCTTCAATACGAATCAGATGTAG
The DNA here is from genome assembly GCF_965152235.1 of Eretmochelys imbricata. Classification (NCBI taxonomy): domain Eukaryota; kingdom Metazoa; phylum Chordata; order Testudines; family Cheloniidae; genus Eretmochelys; species Eretmochelys imbricata. The sequence goes on along the minus strand of NW_027554341.1, from coordinate 1,425,550 downwards.
CCATTGATGTCTCATGCACGCTTCCTCGAAAAGCCATTCGGATTCTCTCCTGATCCTTTGGTAGAGATGGGTTCATGAAAATTACAAAAATTCAACAGTAATTACTGATCACTGCTAGTCATTAACTCCATCTGGCATGATCCTCCAAAATCCTTTCAGATTTGCTTCTGGTGATTTCTGGTGATAGGTCGAGTCTCGAAAATTCCGAAAAATAATCAATTCTGAACGGCTTCGTGGTAGTCATTCATTCCTCACATAATGAGCCTCCTTTGTACATTCCAATTCGCTCCTGTTGACTTGGAAGAAATCAGTTCCTGAAATATACTCAAAATGAGAAATTCATCTTGGATGTGCGCGACAGATAAATTGGAGAAGAAATCTTCCTGAAAGACCCGAGGAGTCACTTCTCGTCCTATGGTACAGAGCAGTTCGTGAAAATTACTCCAGATGAGAAAGACATGCCTAATCTGGTATCCTGATCTATTTCTCATGGAAACATCCACCAAAACACAAGTCTATTCTCTCTTCAGCATTTGGTGGCGATTGATCGTGAAAATTGCTAAAAATGAGAAAGTTATAACTGTTAAATGCAATAAATCAGTGACAAATGGAATCATCCCCCAAAAGCCTTTCAGATTGGCTTCTTGGGATTTGGTAGCTATCAGTTCATGATTTGATGAAAATTACTCCAAATGAGACAGTTCTTCCTGATCAATGTTAGTAATTAATGACACTTGGAATCATCCTCCCAAATCCTTTGATAATTAACTCCTGGTGATTGTGAATAAAATCGGCTTGTGAAAATTAGTAGGAAAGAAAAAATTCCTTCCTCACCCGTCTTCCGATGAATTTCCCATGGAATCATCCACCGGAAAAACAATTGCATTCTCTCTTGGTGCGTTGGAACAGATCGGTTTGTGCAAATTACTCAAAGAACAAAAATCATTCTTTACAAGCACCTCGTGGTAAAGACTCCGGCAATCCAGATTCTCGCCTCCTGAGTTTGTAGAGATTGGTTCATGAAAATTACTAAAAAATCAAACATTTATTACTGATCACTGCATATAATTAGTACCTCATGGAATCATCCTCCAAGACCTTTTAGATACTCTGCTGGTCACTTGGTAGAGACGGGTAGTGTAAATTGCTAAAAATGAGACCTTCAATACGAATCAGATGTAGCCATTGATGTCTCATGCACGCTTCCTCGAAAAGCCATTCGGATTCTCTCCTGATCCTTTGGTAGAGATGGGTTCATGAAAATTACAAAAATTCAACAGTAATTACTGATCACTGCTAGTCATTAACTCCATCTGGCATGATCCTCCAAAATCCTTTCAGATTTGCTTCTGGTGATTTCTGGTGATAGGTCGAGTCTCGAAAATTCCGAAAAATAATCAATTCTGAACGGCTTCGTGGTAGTCATTCATTCCTCACATAATGAGCCTCCTTTGTACATTCCAATTCGCTCCTGTTGACTTGGAAGAAATCAGTTCCTGAAATATACTCAAAATGAGAAATTCATCTTGGATGTGCGCGACAGATAAATTGGAGAAGAAATCTTCCTGAAAGACCCGAGGAGTCACTTCTCGTCCTATGGTACAGAGCAGTTCGTGAAAATTACTCCAGATGAGAAAGACATGCCTAATCTGGTATCCTGATCTATTTCTCATGGAAACATCCACCAAAACACAAGTCTATTCTCTCTTCAGCATTTGGTGGCGATTGATCGTGAAAATTGCTAAAAATGAGAAAGTTATAACTGTTAAATGCAATAAATCAGTGACAAATGGAATCATCCCCCAAAAGCCTTTCAGATTCGCTTCTTGGGATTTGGTAGCTATCAGTTCATGATTTGATGAAAATTACTCCAAATGAGACAGTTCTTCCTGATCAATGTTAGTTATTAATGACACTTGGAATCATCCTCCCAAATCCTTTGATAATTAACTCCTGGTGATTGTGAATAAAATCGGCTTGTGAAAATTAGTAGGAAAGAGAAAATTCCTTCCTCACCCGTCTTCTGATGAATTTCCCATGGAATCATCCACCGGAAAAACAATTGCATTCTCTCTTGGTGTGTTGGAACAGATCGGTTTGTGCAAATTACTCAAAGAACGAAAATCATTCTTTACAAGCACCTAGTGGTAAAGACTCCGGCAATCCAGATTCTCTCCTCCTGAGTTTGTAGAGATTGGTTCATGAAAATTACTAAAAAATCAAACATTTATTACTGATCACTGCATATAATTAGTACCTCATGGAATCATCCTCCAAGACCTTTTAGATACTCTGCTGGTCACTTGGTAGAGACGGGTAGTGTAAATTGCTAAAAATGAGCCCTTCAATACGAATCAGATGTAGCCATTGATGTCTCATGCACGCTTCCTCGAAAAGCCATTCGGATTCTCTCCTGATCCTTTGGTAGAGATGGGTTCATGAAAATTACAAAAATTCAACAGTAATTACTGATCACTGCTAGTCATTAACTCCATCTGGCATGATCCTCCAAAATCCTTTCAGATTTGCTTCTGGTGATTTCTGGTGATAGGTCGAGTCTCGAAAATTCCGAAAAATAATCAATTCTGAACGGCTTCGTGGTAGTCATTCATTCCTCACATAATGAGCCTCCTTTGTACATTCCAATTCGCTCCTGTTGACTTGGAAGAAATCAGTTCCTGAAATATACTCAAAATGAGAAATTCATCTTGGATGTGCGCGACAGATAAATTGGAGAAGAAATCTTCCTGAAAGACCCGAGGAGTCACTTCTCGTCCTATGGTACAGAGCAGTTCGTGAAAATTACTCCAGATGAGAAAGACATGCCTAATCTGGTATCCTGATCTATTTCTCATGGAAACATCCACCAAAACACAAGTCTATTCTCTCTTCAGCATTTGGTGGCGATTGATCGTGAAAATTGCTAAAAATGAGAAAGTTATAACTGTTAAATGCAATAAATCAGTGACAAATGGAATCATCCCCCAAAAGCCTTTCAGATTCGCTTCTTGGGATTTGGTAGCTATCAGTTCATGATTTGATGAAAATTACTCCAAATGAGACAGTTCTTCCTGATCAATGTTAGTTATTAATGACACTTGGAATCATCCTCCCAAATCCTTTGATAATTAACTCCTGGTGATTGTGAATAAAATCGGCTTGTGAAAATTAGTAGGAAAGAGAAAATTCCTTCCTCACCCGTCTTCTGATGAATTTCCCATGGAATCATCCACCGGAAAAACAATTGCATTCTCTCTTGGTGTGTTGGAACAGATCGGTTTGTGCAAATTACTCAAAGAACGAAAATCATTCTTTACAAGCACCTAGTGGTAAAGACTCCGGCAATCCAGATTCTCTCCTCCTGAGTTTGTAGAGATTGGTTCATGAAAATTACTAAAAAATCAAACATTTATTACTGATCACTGCATATAATTAGTACCTCATGGAATCATCCTCCAAGACCTTTTAGATACTCTGCTGGTCACTTGGTAGAGACGGGTAGTGTAAATTGCTAAAAATGAGCCCTTCAATACGAATCAGATGTAGCCATTGATGTCTCATGCACGCTTCCTCGAAAAGCCATTCGGATTCTCTCCTGATCCTTTGGTAGAGATGGGTTCATGAAAATTACAAAAATTCAACAGTAATTACTGATCACTGCTAGTCATTAACTCCATCTGGCATGATCCTCCAAAATCCTTTCAGATTTGCTTCTGGTGATTTCTGGTGATAGGTCGAGTCTCGAAAATTCCGAAAAATAATCAATTCTGAACGGCTTCGTGGTAGTCATTCATTCCTCACATAATGAGCCTCCTTTGTACATTCCAATTCGCTCCTGTTGACTTGGAAGAAATCAGTTCCTGAAATATACTCAAAATGAGAAATTCATCTTGGATGTGCGCGACAGATAAATTGGAGAAGAAATCTTCCTGAAAGACCCGAGGAGTCACTTCTCGTCCTATGGTACAGAGCAGTTCGTGAAAATTACTCCAGATGAGAAAGACATGCCTAATCTGGTATCCTGATCTATTTCTCATGGAAACATCCACCAAAACACAAGTCTATTCTCTCTTCAGCATTTGGTGGCGATTGATCGTGAAAATTGCTAAAAATGAGAAAGTTATAACTGTTAAATGCAATAAATCAGTGACAAATGGAATCATCCCCCAAAAGCCTTTCAGATTCGCTTCTTGGGATTTGGTAGCTATCAGTTCATGATTTGATGAAAATTACTCCAAATGAGACAGTTCTTCCTGATCAATGTTAGTTATTAATGACACTTGGAATCATCCTCCCAAATCCTTTGATAATTAACTCCTGGTGATTGTGAATAAAATCGGCTTGTGAAAATTAGTAGGAAAGAGAAAATTCCTTCCTCACCCGTCTTCTGATGAATTTCCCATGGAATCATCCACCGGAAAAACAATTGCATTCTCTCTTGGTGCGTTGGAACAGATCGGTTTGTGCAAATTACTCAAAGAACGAAAATCATTCTTTACAAGCACCTAGTGGTAAAGACTCCGGCAATCCAGATTCTCTCCTCCTGAGTTTGTAGAGATTGGTTCATGAAAATTACTAAAAAATCAAACATTTATTACTGATCACTGCATATAATTAGTACCTCATGGAATCATCCTCCAAGACCTTTTAGATACTCTGCTGGTCACTTGGTAGAGACGGGTAGTGTAAATTGCTAAAAATGAGCCCTTCAATACGAATCAGATGTAGCCATTGATGTCTCATGCACGCTTCCTCGAAAAGCCATTCGGATTCTCTCCTGATCCTTTGGTAGAGATGGGTTCATGAAAATTACAAAAATTCAACAGTAATTACTGATCACTGCTAGTCATTAACTCCATCTGGCATGATCCTCCAAAATCCTTTCAGATTTGCTTCTGGTGATTTCTGGTGATAGGTCGAGTCTCGAAAATTCCGAAAAATAATCAATTCTGAACGGCTTCGTGGTAGTCATTCATTCCTCACATAATGAGCCTCCTTTGTACATTCCAATTCGCTCCTGTTGACTTGGAAGAAATCAGTTCCTGAAATATACTCAAAATGAGAAATTCATCTTGGATGTGCGCGACAGATAAATTGGAGAAGAAATCTTCCTGAAAGACCCGAGGAGTCACTTCTCGTCCTATGGTACAGAGCAGTTCGTGAAAATTACTCCAGATGAGAAAGACATGCCTAATCTGGTATCCTGATCTATTTCTCATGGAAACATCCACCAAAACACAAGTCTATTCTCTCTTCAGCATTTGGTGGCGATTGATCGTGAAAATTGCTAAAAATGAGAAAGTTATAACTGTTAAATGCAATAAATCAGTGACAAATGGAATCATCCCCCAAAAGCCTTTCAGATTCGCTTCTTGGGATTTGGTAGCTATCAGTTCATGATTTGATGAAAATTACTCCAAATGAGACAGTTCTTCCTGATCAATGTTAGTAATTAATGACACTTGGAATCATCCTCCCAAATCCTTTGATAATTAACTCCTGGTGATTGTGAATAAAATCGGCTTGTGAAAATTAGTAGGAAAGAGAAAATTCCTTCCTCACCCGTCTTCTGATGAATTTCCCATGGAATCATCCACCAGAAAAACAATTGCATTCTCTCTTGGTGCGTTGGAACAGATCGGTTTGTGCAAATTACTCAAAGAACAAAAATCATTCTTTACAAGCACCTCGTGGTAAAGACTCCGGCAATCCAGATTCTCGCCTCCTGAGTTTGTAGAGATTGGTTCATTAAAATTATTAAAAAATCAAACATTTATTACTGATCACTGCATATAATTAGTACCTCATGGAATCATCCTCCAAGACCTTTCAGATACTCTGCTGGTCACTTGGTAGAGACGGGTAGTGTAAATTGCTAAAAATGAGACCTTCAATACGAATCAGATGTAGCCATTGATGTCTCATGCACGCTTCCTCGAAAAGCCATTCGGATTCTCTCCTGATCCTTTGGTAGAGATGGGTTCATGAAAATTACAAAAATTCAACAGTAATTACTGATCACTGCTAGTCATTAACTCCATCTGGCATGATCCTCCAAAATCCTTTCAGATTTGCTTCTGGTGATTTCTGGTGATAGGTCGAGTCTCGAAAATTCCGAAAAATAATCAATTCTGAACGGCTTCGTGGTAGTCATTCATTCCTCACATAATGAGCCTCCTTTGTACATTCCAATTCGCTCCTGTTGACTTGGAAGAAATCAGTTCCTGAAATATACTCAAAATGAGAAATTCATCTTGGATGTGCGCGACAGATAAATTGGAGAAGAAATCTTCCTGAAAGACCCGAGGAGTCACTTCTCGTCCTATGGTACAGAGCAGTTCGTGAAAATTACTCCAGATGAGAAAGACATGCCTAATCTGGTATCCTGATCTATTTCTCATGGAAACATCCACCAAAACACAAGTCTATTCTCTCTTCAGCATTTGGTGGCGATTGATCGTGAAAATTGCTAAAAATGAGAAAGTTATAACTGTTAAATGCAATAAATCAGTGACAAATGGAATCATCCCCCAAAAGCCTTTCAGATTCGCTTCTTGGGATTTGGTAGCTATCAGTTCATGATTTGATGAAAATTACTCCAAATGAGACAGTTCTTCCTGATCAATGTTAGTAATTAATGACACTTGGAATCATCCTCCCAAATCCTTTGATAATTAACTCCTGGTGATTGTGAATAAAATCGGCTTGTGAAAATTAGTAGGAAAGAAAAAATTCCTTCCTCACCCGTCTTCCGATGAATTTCCCATGGAATCATCCACCGGAAAAACAATTGCATTCTCTCTTGGTGCGTTGGAACAGATCGGTTTGTGCAAATTACTCAAAGAATGAAAATCATTCTTTACAAGCACCTCGTGGTAAAGACTCCGGCAATCCAGATTCTCGCCTCCTGAGTTTGTAGAGATTGGTTCATTAAAATTATTAAAAAATCAAACATTTATTACTGATCACTGCATATAATTAGTACCTCATGGAATCATCCTCCAAGACCTTTCAGATACTCTGCTGGTCACTTGGTAGAGACGGGTAGTGTAAATTGCTAAAAATGAGACCTTCAATACGAATCAGATGTAGCCATTGATGTCTCATGCACGCTTCCTCGAAAAGCCATTCGGATTCTCTCCTGATCCTTTGGTAGAGATGGGTTCATGAAAATTACAAAAATTCAACAGTAATTACTGATCACTGCTAGTCATTAACTCCATCTGGCATGATCCTCCAAAATCCTTTCAGATTTGCTTCTGGTGATTTCTGGTGATAGGTCGAGTCTCGAAAATTCCGAAAAATAATCAATTCTGAACGGCTTCGTGGTAGTCATTCATTCCTCACATAATGAGCCTCCTTTGTACATTCCAATTCGCTCCTGTTGACTTGGAAGAAATCAGTTCCTGAAATATACTCAAAATGAGAAATTCATCTTGGATGTGCGCGACAGATAAATTGGAGAAGAAATCTTCCTGAAAGACCCGAGGAGTCACTTCTCGTCCTATGGTACAGAGCAGTTCGTGAAAATTACTCCAGATGAGAAAGACATGCCTAATCTGGTATCCTGATCTATTTCTCATGGAAACATCCACCAAAACACAAGTCTATTCTCTCTTCAGCATTTGGTGGCGATTGATCGTGAAAATTGCTAAAAATGAGAAAGTTATAACTGTTAAATGCAATAAATCAGTGACAAATGGAATCATCCCCCAAAAGCCTTTCAGATTCGCTTCTTGGGATTTGGTAGCTATCAGTTCATGATTTGATGAAAATTACTCCAAATGAGACAGTTCTTCCTGATCAATGTTAGTAATTAATGACACTTGGAATCATCCTCCCAAATCCTTTGATAATTAACTCCTGGTGATTGTGAATAAAATCGGCTTGTGAAAATTAGTAGGAAAGAAAAAATTCCTTCCTCACCCGTCTTCCGATGAATTTCCCATGGAATCATCCACCGGAAAAACAATTGCATTCTCTCTTGGTGCGTTGGAACAGATCGGTTTGTGCAAATTACTCAAAGAACAAAAATCATTCTTTACAAGCACCTCGTGGTAAAGACTCCGGCAATCCAGATTCTCGCCTCCTGAGTTTGTAGAGATTGGTTCATGAAAATTACTAAAAAATCAAACATTTATTACTGATCACTGCATATAATTAGTACCTCATGGAATCATCCTCCAAGACCTTTTAGATACTCTGCTGGTCACTTGGTAGAGACGGGTAGTGTAAATTGCTAAAAATGAGCCCTTCAATACGAATCAGATGTAGCCATTGATGTCTCATGCACGCTTCCTCGAAAAGCCATTCGGATTCTCTCCTGATCCTTTGGTAGAGATGGGTTCATGAAAATTACAAAAATTCAACAGTAATTACTGATCACTGCTAGTCATTAACTCCATCTGGCATGATCCTCCAAAATCCTTTCAGATTTGCTTCTGGTGATTTCTGGTGATAGGTCGAGTCTCGAAAATTCCGAAAAATAATCAATTCTGAACGGCTTCGTGGTAGTCATTCATTCCTCACATAATGAGCCTCCTTTGTACATTCCAATTCGCTCCTGTTGACTTGGAAGAAATCAGTTCCTGAAATATACTCAAAATGAGAAATTCATCTTGGATGTGCGCGACAGATAAATTGGAGAAGAAATCTTCCTGAAAGACCCGAGGAGTCACTTCTCGTCCTATGGTACAGAGCAGTTCGTGAAAATTACTCCAGATGAGAAAGACATGCCTAATCTGGTATCCTGATCTATTTCTCATGGAAACATCCACCAAAACACAAGTCTATTCTCTCTTCAGCATTTGGTGGCGATTGATCGTGAAAATTGCTAAAAATGAGAAAGTTATAACTGTTAAATGCAATAAATCAGTGACAAATGGAATCATCCCCCAAAAGCCTTTCAGATTCGCTTCTTGGGATTTGGTAGCTATCAGTTCATGATTTGATGAAAATTACTCCAAATGAGACAGTTCTTCCTGATCAATGTTAGTAATTAATGACACTTGGAATCATCCTCCCAAATCCTTTGATAATTAACTCCTGGTGATTGTGAATAAAATCGGCTTGTGAAAATTAGTAGGAAAGAGAAAATTCCTTCCTCACCCGTCTTCTGATGAATTTCCCATGGAATCATCCACCGGAAAAACAATTGCATTCTCTCTTGGTGTGTTGGAACAGATCGGTTTGTGCAAATTACTCAAAGAACGAAAATCATTCTTTACAAGCACCTAGTGGTAAAGACTCCGGCAATCCAGATTCTCTCCTCCTGAGTTTGTAGAGATTGGTTCATGAAAATTACTAAAAAATCAAACATTTATTACTGATCACTGCATATAATTAGTACCTCATGGAATCATCCTCCAAGACCTTTTAGATACTCTGCTGGTCACTTGGTAGAGACGGGTAGTGTAAATTGCTAAAAATGAGCCCTTCAATACGAATCAGATGTAGCCATTGATGTCTCATGCACGCTTCCTCGAAAAGCCATTCGGATTCTCTCCTGATCCTTTGGTAGAGATGGGTTCATGAAAATTACAAAAATTCAACAGTAATTACTGATCACTGCTAGTCATTAACTCCATCTGGCATGATCCTCCAAAATCCTTTCAGATTTGCTTCTGGTGATTTCTGGTGATAGGTCGAGTCTCGAAAATTCCGAAAAATAATCAATTCTGAACGGCTTCGTGGTAGTCATTCATTCCTCACATAATGAGCCTCCTTTGTACATTCCAATTCGCTCCTGTTGACTTGGAAGAAATCAGTTCCTGAAATATACTCAAAATGAGAAATTCATCTTGGATGTGCGCGACAGATAAATTGGAGAAGAAATCTTCCTGAAAGACCCGAGGAGTCACTTCTCGTCCTATGGTACAGAGCAGTTCGTGAAAATTACTCCAGATGAGAAAGACATGCCTAATCTGGTATCCTGATCTATTTCTCATGGAAACATCCACCAAAACACAAGTCTATTCTCTCTTCAGCATTTGGTGGCGATTGATCGTGAAAATTGCTAAAAATGAGAAAGTTATAACTGTTAAATGCAATAAATCAGTGACAAATGGAATCATCCCCCAAAAGCCTTTCAGATTCGCTTCTTGGGATTTGGTAGCTATCAGTTCATGATTTGATGAAAATTACTCCAAATGAGACAGTTCTTCCTGATCAATGTTAGTAATTAATGACACTTGGAATCATCCTCCCAAATCCTTTGATAATTAACTCCTGGTGATTGTGAATAAAATCGGCTTGTGAAAATTAGTAGGAAAGAGAAAATTCCTTCCTCACCCGTCTTCTGATGAATTTCCCATGGAATCATCCACCGGAAAAACAATTGCATTCTCTCTTGGTGCGTTGGAACAGATCGGTTTGTGCAAATTACTCAAAGAACGAAAATCATTCTTTACAAGCACCTCGTGGTAAAGACTCCGGCAATCCAGATTCTCGCCTCCTGAGTTTGTAGAGATTGGTTCATGAAAATTACTAAAAAATCAAACATTTATTACTGATCACTGCATATAATTAGTACCTCATGGAATCATCCTCCAAGACCTTTTAGATACTCTGCTGGTCACTTGGTAGAGACGGGTAGTGTAAATTGCTAAAAATGAGCCCTTCAATACGAATCAGATGTAGCCATTGATGTCTCATGCACGCTTCCTCGAAAAGCCATTCGGATTCTCTCCTGATCCTTTGGTAGAGATGGGTTCATGAAAATTACAAAAATTCAACAGTAATTACTGATCACTGCTAGTCATTAACTCCATCTGGCATGATCCTCCAAAATCCTTTCAGATTTGCTTCTGGTGATTTCTGGTGATAGGTCGAGTCTCGAAAATTCCGAAAAATAATCAATTCTGAACGGCTTCGTGGTAGTCATTCATTCCTCACATAATGAGCCTCCTTTGTACATTCCAATTCGCTCCTGTTGACTTGGAAGAAATCAGTTCCTGAAATATACTCAAAATGAGAAATTCATCTTGGATGTGCGCGACAGATAAATTGGAGAAGAAATCTTCCTGAAAGACCCGAGGAGTCACTTCTCGTCCTATGGTACAGAGCAGTTCGTGAAAATTACTCCAGATGAGAAAGACATGCCTAATCTGGTATCCTGATCTATTTCTCATGGAAACATCCACCAAAACAGAAGTCTATTCTCTCTTCAGCATTTGGTGGCGATTGATCGTGAAAATTGCTAAAAATGAGAAAGTTATAACTGTTAAATGCAATAAATCAGTGACAAATGGAATCATCCCCCAAAAGCCTTTCAGATTCGCTTCTTGGGATTTGGTAGCTATCAGTTCATGATTTGATGAAAATTACTCCAAATGAGACAGTTCTTCCTGATCAATGTTAGTTATTAATGACACTTGGAATCATCCTCCCAAATCCTTTGATAATTAACTCCTGGTGATTGTGAATAAAATCGGCTTGTGAAAATTAGTAGGAAAGAGAAAATTCCTTCCTCACCCGTCTTCTGATGAATTTCCCATGGAATCATCCACCGGAAAAACAATTGCATTCTCTCTTGGTGTGTTGGAACAGATCGGTTTGTGCAAATTACTCAAAGAACGAAAATCATTCTTTACAAGCACCTAGTGGTAAAGACTCCGGCAATCCAGATTCTCTCCTCCTGAGTTTGTAGAGATTGGTTCATGAAAATTACTAAAAAATCAAACATTTATTACTGATCACTGCATATAATTAGTACCTCATGGAATCATCCTCCAAGACCTTTTAGATACTCTGCTGGTCACTTGGTAGAGACGGGTAGTGTAAATTGCTAAAAATGAGCCCTTCAATACGAATCAGATGTAGCCATTGATGTCTCATGCACGCTTCCTCGAAAAGCCATTCGGATTCTCTCCTGATCCTTTGGTAGAGATGGGTTCATGAAAATTACAAAAATTCAACAGTAATTACTGATCACTGCTAGTCATTAACTCCATCTGGCATGATCCTCCAAAATCCTTTCAGATTTGCTTCTGGTGATTTCTGGTGATAGGTCGAGTCTCGAAAATTCCGAAAAATAATCAATTCTGAACGGCTTCGTGGTAGTCATTCATTCCTCACATAATGAGCCTCCTTTGTACATTCCAATTCGCTCCTGTTGACTTGGAAGAAATCAGTTCCTGAAATATACTCAAAATGAGAAATTCATCTTGGATGTGCGCGACAGATAAATTGGAGAAGAAATCTTCCTGAAAGACCCGAGGAGTCACTTCTCGTCCTATGGTACAGAGCAGTTCGTGAAAATTACTCCAGATGAGAAAGACATGCCTAATCTGGTATCCTGATCTATTTCTCATGGAAACATCCACCAAAACACAAGTCTATTCTCTCTTCAGCATTTGGTGGCGATTGATCGTGAAAATTGCTAAAAATGAGAAAGTTATAACTGTTAAATGCAATAAATCAGTGACAAATGGAATCATCCCCCAAAAGCCTTTCAGATTCGCTTCTTGGGATTTGGTAGCTATCAGTTCATGATTTGATGAAAATTACTCCAAATGAGACAGTTCTTCCTGATCAATGTTAGTAATTAATGACACTTGGAATCATCCTCCCAAATCCTTTGATAATTAACTCCTGGTGATTGTGAATAAAATCGGCTTGTGAAAATTAGTAGGAAAGAGAAAATTCCTTCCTCACCCGTCTTCTGATGAATTTCCCATGGAATCATCCACCGGAAAAACAATTGCATTCTCTCTTGGTGCGTTGGAACAGATCGGTTTGTGCAAATTACTCAAAGAACGAAAATCATTCTTTACAAGCACCTCGTGGTAAAGACTCCGGCAATCCAGATTCTCGCCTCCTGAGTTTGTAGAGATTGGTTCATGAAAATTACTAAAAAATCAAACATTTATTACTGATCACTGCATATAATTAGTACCTCATGGAATCATCCTCCAAGACCTTTTAGATACTCTGCTGGTCACTTGGTAGAGACGGGTAGTGTAAATTGCTAAAAATGAGCCCTTCAATACGAATCAGATGTAGCCATTGATGTCTCATGCACGCTTCCTCGAAAAGCCATTCGGATTCTCTCCTGATCCTTTGGTAGAGATGGGTTCATGAAAATTACAAAAATTCAACAGTAATTACTGATCACTGCTAGTCATTAACTCCATCTGGCATGATCCTCCAAAATCCTTTCAGATTTGCTTCTGGTGATTTCTGGTGATAGGTCGAGTCTCGAAAATTCCGAAAAATAATCAATTCTGAACGGCTTCGTGGTAGTCATTCATTCCTCACATAATGAGCCTCCTTTGTACATGCGAATTCGCTCCTGTTGACTTGGAAGAAATCAGTTCCTGCAATATACTCAAAATGAGAAATTCATCTTGGATGTGCGCGACAGAGAAATTGGAGAAGAAATCTTCCTGAAAGACCCGAGGAGTCACTTCTCGTCCTATGGTACAGAGCAGTTCGTGAAAATTACTCCAGATGAGAAAGACATGCCTAATCTGGTATCCTGATCTATTTCTCATGGAAACATCCACCAAAACACAAGTCTATTCTCTCTTCAGCATTTGGTGGCGATTGATCGTGAAAATTGCTAAAAATGAGAAAGTTATAACTGTTAAATGCAATAAATCAGTGACAAATGGAATCATCCCCCAAAAGCCTTTCAGATTCGCTTCTTGGGATTTGGTAGCTATCAGTTCATGATTTGATGAAAATTACTCCAAATGAGACAGTTCTTCCTGATCAATGTTAGTAATTAATGACACTTGGAATCATCCTCCCAAATCCTTTGATAATTAACTCCTGGTGATTGTGAATAAAATCGGCTTGTGAAAATTAGTAGGAAAGAAAAAATTCCTTCCTCACCCGTCTTCCGATGAATTTCCCATGGAATCATCCACCGGAAAAACAATTGCATTCTCTCTTGGTGCGTTGGAACAGATCGGTTTGTGCAAATTACTCAAAGAACGAAAATCATTCTTTACAAGCACCTCGTGGTAAAGACTCCGGCAATCCAGATTCTCGCCTCCTGAGTTTGTAGAGATTGGTTCATGAAAATTACTAAAAAATCAAACATTTATTACTGATCACTGCATATAATTAGTACCTCATGGAATCATCCTCCAAGACCTTTTAGATACTCTGCTGGTCACTTGGTAGAGACGGGTAGTGTAAATTGCTAAAAATGAGCCCTTCAATACGAATCAGATGTAGCCATTGATGTCTCATGCACGCTTCCTCGAAAAGCCATTCGGATTCTCTCCTGATCCTTTGGTAGAGATGGGTTCATGAAAACTACAAAAATTCAACAGTAATTACTGATCACTGCTAGTCATTAACTCCATCTGGCATGATCCTCCAAAATCCTTTCAGATTTGCTTCTGGTGATTTCTGGTGATAGGTCGAGTCTCGAAAATTCCGAAAAATAATCAATTCTGAACGGCTTCGTGGTAGTCATTCATTCCTCACATAATGAGCCTCCTTTGTACATTCCAATTCGCTCCTGTTGACTTGGAAGAAATCAGTTCCTGAAATATACTCAAAATGAGACATTCATCTTGGATGTGCGCGACAGATAAATTGGAGAAGAAATCTTCCTGAAAGACCCGAGGAGTCACTTCTCGTCCTATGGTACAGAGCAGTTCGTGAAAATTACTCCAGATGAGAAAGACATGCCTAATCTGGTATCCTGATCTATTTCTCATGGAAACATCCACCAAAACACAAGTCTATTCTCTCTTCAGCATTTGGTGGCGATTGATCGTGAAAATTGCTAAAAATGAGAAAGTTATAACTGTTAAATGCAATAAATCAGTGACAAATGGAATCATCCCCCAAAAGCCTTTCAGATTCGCTTCTTGGGATTTGGTAGCTATCAGTTCATGATTTGATGAAAATTACTCCAAATGAGACAGTTCTTCCTGATCAATGTTAGTAATTAATGACACTTGGAATCATCCTCCCAAATCCTTTGATAATTAACTCCTGGTGATTGTGAATAAAATCGGCTTGTGAAAATTAGTAGGAAAGAGAAAATTCCTTCCTCACCCGTCTTCTGATGAATTTCCCATGGAATCATCCACCGGAAAAACAATTGCATTCTCTCTTGGTGCGTTGGAACAGATCGGTTTGTGCAAATTACTCAAAGAACGAAAATCATTCTTTACAAGCACCTCGTGGTAAAGACTCCGGCAATCCAGATTCTCGCCTCCTGAGTTTGTAGAGATTGGTTCATGAAAATTACTAAAAAATCAAACATTTATTACTGATCACTGCATATAATTAGTACCTCATGGAATCATCCTCCAAGACCTTTTAGATACTCTGCTGGTCACTTGGTAGAGACGGGTAGTGTAAATTGCTAAAAATGAGACCTTCAATACGAATCAGATGTAGCCATTGATGTCTCATGCACGCTTCCTCGAAAAGCCATTCGGATTCTCTCCTGATCCTTTGGTAGAGATGGGTTCATGAAAATTACAAAAATTCAACAGTAATTACTGATCACTGCTAGTCATTAACTCCATCTGGCATGATCCTCCAAAATCCTTTCAGATTTGCTTCTGGTGATTTCTGGTGATAGGTCGAGTCTCGAAAATTCCGAAAAATAATCAATTCTGAACGGCTTCGTGGTAGTCATTCATTCCTCACATAATGAGCCTCCTTTGTACATGCCAATTCGCTCCTGTTGACTTGGAAGAAATCAGTTCCTGCAATATACTCAAAATGAGAAATTCATCTTGGATGTGCGCGACAGAGAAATTGGAGAAGAAATCTTCCTGAAAGACCCGAGGAGTCACTTCTCGTCCTATGGTACAGAGCAGTTCGTGAAAATTACTCCAGATGAGAAAGACATGCCTAATCTGGTATCCTGATCTATTTCTCATGGAAACATCCACCAAAACACAAGTCTATTCTCTCTTCAGCATTTGGTGGCGATTGATCGTGAAAATTGCTAAAAATGAGAAAGTTATAACTGTTAAATGCAATAAATCAGTGACAAATGGAATCATCCCCCAAAAGCCTTTCAGATTCGCTTCTTGGGATTTGGTAGCTATCAGTTCATGATTTGATGAAAATTACTCCAAATGAGACAGTTCTTCCTGATCAATGTTAGTTATTAATGACACTTGGAATCATCCTCCCAAATCCTTTGATAATTAACTCCTGGTGATTGTGAATAAAATCGGCTTGTGAAAATTAGTAGGAAAGAGAAAATTCCTTCCTCACCCGTCTTCTGATGAATTTCCCATGGAATCATCCACCGGAAAAACAATTGCATTCTCTCTTGGTGTGTTGGAACAGATCGGTTTGTGCAAATTACTCAAAGAACGAAAATCATTCTTTACAAGCACCTAGTGGTAAAGACTCCGGCAATCCAGATTCTCTCCTCCTGAGTTTGTAGAGATTGGTTCATGAAAATTACTAAAAAATCAAACATTTATTACTGATCACTGCATATAATTAGTACCTCATGGAATCATCCTCCAAGACCTTTTAGATACTCTGCTGGTCACTTGGTAGAGACGGGTAGTGTAAATTGCTAAAAATGAGCCCTTCAATACGAATCAGATGTAGCCATTGATGTCTCATGCACGCTTCCTCGAAAAGCCATTCGGATTCTCTCCTGATCCTTTGGTAGAGATGGGTTCATGAAAATTACAAAAATTCAACAGTAATTACTGATCACTGCTAGTCATTAACTCCATCTGGCATGATCCTCCAAAATCCTTTCAGATTTGCTTCTGGTGATTTCTGGTGATAGGTCGAGTCTCGAAAATTCCAAAAAATAATCAATTCTGAACGGCTTCGTGGTAGTCATTCATTCCTCACATAATGAGCCTCCTTTGTACATTCCAATTCGCTCCTGTTGACTTGGAAGAAATCAGTTCCTGAAATATACTCAAAATGAGAAATTCATCTTGGATGTGCGCGACAGATAAATTGGAGAAGAAATCTTCCTGAAAGACCCGAGGAGTCACTTCTCGTCCTATGGTACAGAGCAGTTCGTGAAAATTACTCCAGATGAGAAAGACATGCCTAATCTGGTATCCTGATCTATTTCTCATGGAAACATCCACCAAAACACAAGTCTATTCTCTCTTCAGCATTTGGTGGCGATTGATCGTGAAAATTGCTAAAAATGAGAAAGTTATAACTGTTAAATGCAATAAATCAGTGACAAATGGAATCATCCCCCAAAAGCCTTTCAGATTCGCTTCTTGGGATTTGGTAGCTATCAGTTCATGATTTGATGAAAATTACTCCAAATGAGACAGTTCTTCCTGATCAATGTTAGTTATTAATGACACTTGGAATCATCCTCCCAAATCCTTTGATAATTAACTCCTGGTGATTGTGAATAAAATCGGCTTGTGAAAATTAGTAGGAAAGAGAAAATTCCTTCCTCACCCGTCTTCTGATGAATTTCCCATGGAATCATCCACCGGAAAAACAATTGCATTCTCTCTTGGTGCGTTGGAACAGATCGGTTTGTGCAAATTACTCAAAGAACGAAAATCATTCTTTACAAGCACCTAGTGGTAAAGACTCCGGCAATCCAGATTCTCTCCTCCTGAGTTTGTAGAGATTGGTTCATGAAAATTACTAAAAAATCAAACATTTATTACTGATCACTGCATATAATTAGTACCTCATGGAATCATCCTCCAAGACCTTTTAGATACTCTGCTGGTCACTTGGTAGAGACGGGTAGTGTAAATTGCTAAAAATGAGCCCTTCAATACGAATCAGATGTAGCCATTGATGTCTCATGCACGCTTCCTCGAAAAGCCATTCGGATTCTCTCCTGATCCTTTGGTAGAGATGGGTTCATGAAAATTACAAAAATTCAACAGTAATTACTGATCACTGCTAGTCATTAACTCCATCTGGCATGATCCTCCAAAATCCTTTCAGATTTGCTTCTGGTGATTTCTGGTGATAGGTCGAGTCTCGAAAATTCCGAAAAATAATCAATTCTGAACGGCTTCGTGGTAGTCATTCATTCCTCACATAATGAGCCTCCTTTGTACATTCCAATTCGCTCCTGTTGACTTGGAAGAAATCAGTTCCTGAAATATACTCAAAATGAGAAATTCATCTTGGATGTGCGCGACAGATAAATTGGAGAAGAAATCTTCCTGAAAGACCCGAGGAGTCACTTCTCGTCCTATGGTACAGAGCAGTTCGTGAAAATTACTCCAGATGAGAAAGACATGCCTAATCTGGTATCCTGATCTATTTCTCATGGAAACATCCACCAAAACACAAGTCTATTCTCTCTTCAGCATTTGGTGGCGATTGATCGTGAAAATTGCTAAAAATGAGAAAGTTATAACTGTTAAATGCAATAAATCAGTGACAAATGGAATCATCCCCCAAAAGCCTTTCAGATTCGCTTCTTGGGATTTGGTAGCTATCAGTTCATGATTTGATGAAAATTACTCCAAATGAGACAGTTCTTCCTGATCAATGTTAGTAATTAATGACACTTGGAATCATCCTCCCAAATCCTTTGATAATTAACTCCTGGTGATTGTGAATAAAATCGGCTTGTGAAAATTAGTAGGAAAGAGAAAATTCCTTCCTCACCCGTCTTCTGATGAATTTCCCATGGAATCATCCACCAGAAAAACAATTGCATTCTCTCTTGGTGCGTTGGAACAGATCGGTTTGTGCAAATTACTCAAAGAACGAAAATCATTCTTTACAAGCACCTCGTGGTAAAGACTCCGGCAATCCAGATTCTCGCCTCCTGAGTTTGTAGAGATTGGTTCATTAAAATTATTAAAAAATCAAACATTTATTACTGATCACTGCATATAATTAGTACCTCATGGAATCATCCTCCAAGACCTTTCAGATACTCTGCTGGTCACTTGGTAGAGACGGGTAGTGTAAATTGCTAAAAATGAGCCCTTCAATACGAATCAGATGTAGCCATTGATGTCTCATGCACGCTTCCTCGAAAAGCCATTCGGATTCTCTCCTGATCCTTTGGTAGAGATGGGTTCATGAAAATTACAAAAATTCAACAGTAATTACTGATCACTGCTAGTCATTAACTCCATCTGGCATGATCCTCCAAAATCCTTTCAGATTTGCTTCTGGTGATTTCTGGTGATAGGTCGAGTCTCGAAAATTCCGAAAAATAATCAATTCTGAACGGCTTCGTGGTAGTCATTCATTCCTCACATAATGAGCCTCCTTTGTACATTCCAATTCGCTCCTGTTGACTTGGAAGAAATCAGTTCCTGAAATATACTCAAAATGAGAAATTCATCTTGGATGTGCGCGACAGATAAATTGGAGAAGAAATCTTCCTGAAAGACCCGAGGAGTCACTTCTCGTCCTATGGTACAGAGCAGTTCGTGAAAATTACTCCAGATGAGAAAGACATGCCTAATCTGGTATCCTGATCTATTTCTCATGGAAACATCCACCAAAACACAAGTCTATTCTCTCTTCAGCATTTGGTGGCGATTGATCGTGAAAATTGCTAAAAATGAGAAAGTTATAACTGTTAAATGCAATAAATCAGTGACAAATGGAATCATCCCCCAAAAGCCTTTCAGATTCGCTTCTTGGGATTTGGTAGCTATCAGTTCATGATTTGATGAAAATTACTCCAAATGAGACAGTTCTTCCTGATCAATGTTAGTAATTAATGACACTTGGAATCATCCTCCCAAATCCTTTGATAATTAACTCCTGGTGATTGTGAATAAAATCGGCTTGTGAAAATTAGTAGGAAAGAAAAAATTCCTTCCTCACCCGTCTTCCGATGAATTTCCCATGGAATCATCCACCGGAAAAACAATTGCATTCTCTCTTGGTGCGTTGGAACAGATCGGTTTGTGCAAATTACTCAAAGAACGAAAATCATTCTTTACAAGCACCTCGTGGTAAAGACTCCGGCAATCCAGATTCTCGCCTCCTGAGTTTGTAGAGATTGGTTCATGAAAATTACTAAAAAATCAAACATTTATTACTGATCACTGCATATAATGAGTACCTCATGGAATCATCCTCCAAGACCTTTTAGATACTCTGCTGGTCACTTGGTAGAGACGGGTAGTGTAAATTGCTAAAAATGAGACCTTCAATACGAATCAGATGTAGCCATTGATGTCTCATGCACGCTTCCTCGAAAAGCCATTCGGATTCTCTCCTGATCCTTTGGTAGAGATGGGTTCATGAAAATTACAAAAATTCAACAGTAATTACTGATCACTGCTAGTCATTAACTCCATCTGGCATGATCCTCCAAAATCCTTTCAGATTTGCTTCTGGTGATTTCTGGTGATAGGTCGAGTCTCGAAAATTCCGAAAAATAATCAATTCTGAACGGCTTCGTGGTAGTCATTCATTCCTCACATAATGAGCCTCCTTTGTACATTCCAATTCGCTCCTGTTGACTTGGAAGAAATCAGTTCCTGAAATATACTCAAAATGAGAAATTCATCTTGGATGTGCGCGACAGATAAATTGGAGAAGAAATCTTCCTGAAAGACCCGAGGAGTCACTTCTCGTCCTATGGTACAGAGCAGTTCGTGAAAATTACTCCAGATGAGAAAGACATGCCTAATCTGGTATCCTGATCTATTTCTCATGGAAACATCCACCAAAACACAAGTCTATTCTCTCTTCAGCATTTGGTGGCGATTGATCGTGAAAATTGCTAAAAATGAGAAAGTTATAACTGTTAAATGCAATAAATCAGTGACAAATGGAATCATCCCCCAAAAGCCTTTCAGATTCGCTTCTTGGGATTTGGTAGCTATCAGTTCATGATTTGATGAAAATTACTCCAAATGAGACAGTTCTTCCTGATCAATGTTAGTAATTAATGACACTTGGAATCATCCTCCCAAATCCTTTGATAATTAACTCCTGGTGATTGTGAATAAAATCGGCTTGTGAAAATTAGTAGGAAAGAAAAAATTCCTTCCTCACCCGTCTTCCGATGAATTTCCCATGGAATCATCCACCGGAAAAACAATTGCATTCTCTCTTGGTGCGTTGGAACAGATCGGTTTGTGCAAATTACTCAAAGAACGAAAATCATTCTTTACAAGCACCTCGTGGTAAAGACTCCGGCAATCCAGATTCTCTCCTCCTGAGTTTGTAGAGATTGGTTCATGAAAATTACTAAAAAATCAAACATTTATTACTGATCACTGCATATAATGAGTACCTCATGGAATCATCCTCCAAGACCTTTTAGATACTCTGCTGGTCACTTGGTAGAGACGGGTAGTGTAAATTGCTAAAAATGAGCCCTTCAATACGAATCAGATGTAGCCATTGATGTCTCATGCACGCTTCCTCGAAAAGCCATTCGGATTCTCTCCTGATCCTTTGGTAGAGATGGGTTCATGAAAATTACAAAAATTCAACAGTAATTACTGATCACTGCTAGTCATTAACTCCATCTGGCATGATCCTCCAAAATCCTTTCAGATTTGCTTCTGGTGATTTCTGGTGATAGGTCGAGTCTCGAAAATTCCGAAAAATAATCAATTCTGAACGGCTTCGTGGTAGTCATTCATTCCTCACATAATGAGCCTCCTTTGTACATGCCAATTCGCTCCTGTTGACTTGGAAGAAATCAGTTCCTGAAATATACTCAAAATGAGAAATTCATCTTGGATGTGCGCGACAGATAAATTGGAGAAGAAATCTTCCTGAAAGACCCGAGGAGTCACTTCTCGTCCTATGGTACAGAGCAGTTCGTGAAAATTACTCCAGATGAGAAAGACATGCCTAATCTGGTATCCTGATCTATTTCTCATGGAAACATCCACCAAAACACAAGTCTATTCTCTCTTCAGCATTTGGTGGCGATTGATCGTGAAAATTGCTAAAAATGAGAAAGTTATAACTGTTAAATGCAATAAATCAGTGACAAATGGAATCATCCCCCAAAAGCCTTTCAGATTCGCTTCTTGGGATTTGGTAGCTATCAGTTCATGATTTGATGAAAATTACTCCAAATGAGACAGTTCTTCCTGATCAATGTTAGTTATTAATGACACTTGGAATCATCCTCCCAAATCCTTTGATAATTAACTCCTGGTGATTGTGAATAAAATCGGCTTGTGAAAATTAGTAGGAAAGAGAAAATTCCTTCCTCACCCGTCTTCTGATGAATTTCCCATGGAATCATCCACCGGAAAAACAATTGCATTCTCTCTTGGTGTGTTGGAACAGATCGGTTTGTGCAAATTACTCAAAGAACGAAAATCATTCTTTACAAGCACCTAGTGGTAAAGACTCCGGCAATCCAGATTCTCTCCTCCTGAGTTTGTAGAGATTGGTTCATGAAAATTACTAAAAAATCAAACATTTATTACTGATCACTGCATATAATTAGTACCTCATGGAATCATCCTCCAAGACCTTTTAGATACTCTGCTGGTCACTTGGTAGAGACGGGTAGTGTAAATTGCTAAAAATGAGCCCTTCAATACGAATCAGATGTAGCCATTGATGTCTCATGCACGCTTCCTCGAAAAGCCATTCGGATTCTCTCCTGATCCTTTGGTAGAGATGGGTTCATTAAAATTACAAAAATTCAACAGTAATTACTGATCACTGCTAGTCATTAACTCCATCTGGCATGATCCTCCAAAATCCTTTCAGATTTGCTTCTGGTGATTTCTGGTGATAGGTCGAGTCTCGAAAATTCCGAAAAATAATCAATTCTGAACGGCTTCGTGGTAGTCATTCATTCCTCACATAATGAGCCTCCTTTGTACATTCCAATTCGCTCCTGTTGACTTGGAAGAAATCAGTTCCTGAAATATACTCAAAATGAGAAATTCATCTTGGATGTGCGCGACAGATAAATTGGAGAAGAAATCTTCCTGAAAGACCCGAGGAGTCACTTCTCGTCCTATGGTACAGAGCAGTTCGTGAAAATTACTCCAGATGAGAAAGACATGCCTAATCTGGTATCCTGATCTATTTCTCATGGAAACATCCACCAAAACACAAGTCTATTCTCTCTTCAGCATTTGGTGGCGATTGATCGTGAAAATTGCTAAAAATGAGAAAGTTATAACTGTTAAATGCAATAAATCAGTGACAAATGGAATCATCCCCCAAAAGCCTTTCAGATTCGCTTCTTGGGATTTGGTAGCTATCAGTTCATGATTTGATGAAAATTACTCCAAATGAGACAGTTCTTCCTGATCAATGTTAGTTATTAATGACACTTGGAATCATCCTCCC
Organism: Eretmochelys imbricata; assembly: GCF_965152235.1. Taxonomy (NCBI): domain Eukaryota; kingdom Metazoa; phylum Chordata; order Testudines; family Cheloniidae; genus Eretmochelys; species Eretmochelys imbricata. The sequence goes on along the minus strand of NW_027554341.1, from coordinate 1,402,342 downwards.
AAATCCTTTGATAATTAACTCCTGGTGATTGTGAATAAAATCGGCTTGTGAAAATTAGTAGGAAAGAGAAAATTCCTTCCTCACCCGTCTTCTGATGAATTTCCCATGGAATCATCCACCGGAAAAACAATTGCATTCTCTCTTGGTGCGTTGGAACAGATCGGTTTGTGCAAATTACTCAAAGAACGAAAATCATTCTTTACAAGCACCTAGTGGTAAAGACTCCGGCAATCCAGATTCTCTCCTCCTGAGTTTGTAGAGATTGGTTCATGAAAATTACTAAAAAATCAAACATTTATTACTGATCACTGCATATAATTAGTACCTCATGGAATCATCCTCCAAGACCTTTTAGATACTCTGCTGGTCACTTGGTAGAGACGGGTAGTGTAAATTGCTAAAAATGAGCCCTTCAATACGAATCAGATGTAGCCATTGATGTCTCATGCACGCTTCCTCGAAAAGCCATTCGGATTCTCTCCTGATCCTTTGGTAGAGATGGGTTCATGAAAATTACAAAAATTCAACAGTAATTACTGATCACTGCTAGTCATTAACTCCATCTGGCATGATCCTCCAAAATCCTTTCAGATTTGCTTCTGGTGATTTCTGGTGATAGGTCGAGTCTCGAAAATTCCGAAAAATAATCAATTCTGAACGGCTTCGTGGTAGTCATTCATTCCTCACATAATGAGCCTCCTTTGTACATTCCAATTCGCTCCTGTTGACTTGGAAGAAATCAGTTCCTGAAATATACTCAAAATGAGAAATTCATCTTGGATGTGCGCGACAGATAAATTGGAGAAGAAATCTTCCTGAAAGACCCGAGGAGTCACTTCTCGTCCTATGGTACAGAGCAGTTCGTGAAAATTACTCCAGATGAGAAAGACATGCCTAATCTGGTATCCTGATCTATTTCTCATGGAAACATCCACCAAAACAGAAGTCTATTCTCTCTTCAGCATTTGGTGGCGATTGATCGTGAAAATTGCTAAAAATGAGAAAGTTATAACTGTTAAATGCAATAAATCAGTGACAAATGGAATCATCCCCCAAAAGCCTTTCAGATTCGCTTCTTGGGATTTGGTAGCTATCAGTTCATGATTTGATGAAAATTACTCCAAATGAGACAGTTCTTCCTGATCAATGTTAGTAATTAATGACACTTGGAATCATCCTCCCAAATCCTTTGATAATTAACTCCTGGTGATTGTGAATAAAATCGGCTTGTGAAAATTAGTAGGAAAGAAAAAATTCCTTCCTCACCCGTCTTCCGATGAATTTCCCATGGAATCATCCACCGGAAAAACAATTGCATTCTCTCTTGGTGCGTTGGAACAGATCGGTTTGTGCAAATTACTCAAAGAACAAAAATCATTCTTTACAAGCACCTCGTGGTAAAGACTCCGGCAATCCAGATTCTCGCCTCCTGAGTTTGTAGAGATTGGTTCATGAAAATTACTAAAAAATCAAACATTTATTACTGATCACTGCATATAATTAGTACCTCATGGAATCATCCTCCAAGACCTTTTAGATACTCTGCTGGTCACTTGGTAGAGACGGGTAGTGTAAATTGCTAAAAATGAGCCCTTCAATACGAATCAGATGTAGCCATTGATGTCTCATGCACGCTTCCTCGAAAAGCCATTCGGATTCTCTCCTGATCCTTTGGTAGAGATGGGTTCATGAAAATTACAAAAATTCAACAGTAATTACTGATCACTGCTAGTCATTAACTCCATCTGGCATGATCCTCCAAAATCCTTTCAGATTTGCTTCTGGTGATTTCTGGTGATAGGTCGAGTCTCGAAAATTCCGAAAAATAATCAATTCTGAACGGCTTCGTGGTAGTCATTCATTCCTCACATAATGAGCCTCCTTTGTACATTCCAATTCGCTCCTGTTGACTTGGAAGAAATCAGTTCCTGAAATATACTCAAAATGAGAAATTCATCTTGGATGTGCGCGACAGATAAATTGGAGAAGAAATCTTCCTGAAAGACCCGAGGAGTGACTTCTCGTCCTATGGTACAGAGCAGTTCGTGAAAATTACTCCAGATGAGAAAGACATGCCTAATCTGGTATCCTGATCTATTTCTCATGGAAACATCCACCAAAACACAAGTCTATTCTCTCTTCAGCATTTGGTGGCGATTGATCGTGAAAATTGCTAAAAATGAGAAAGTTATAACTGTTAAATGCAATAAATCAGTGACAAATGGAATCATCCCCCAAAAGCCTTTCAGATTCGCTTCTTGGGATTTGGTAGCTATCAGTTCATGATTTGATGAAAATTACTCCAAATGAGACAGTTCTTCCTGATCAATGTTAGTTATTAATGACACTTGGAATCATCCTCCCAAATCCTTTGATAATTAACTCCTGGTGATTGTGAATAAAATCGGCTTGTGAAAATTAGTAGGAAAGAGAAAATTCCTTCCTCACCCGTCTTCTGATGAATTTCCCATGGAATCATCCACCGGAAAAACAATTGCATTCTCTCTTGGTGTGTTGGAACAGATCGGTTTGTGCAAATTACTCAAAGAACGAAAATCATTCTTTACAAGCACCTAGTGGTAAAGACTCCGGCAATCCAGATTCTCTCCTCCTGAGTTTGTAGAGATTGGTTCATGAAAATTACTAAAAAATCAAACATTTATTACTGATCACTGCATATAATTAGTACCTCATGGAATCATCCTCCAAGACCTTTTAGATACTCTGCTGGTCACTTGGTAGAGACGGGTAGTGTAAATTGCTAAAAATGAGCCCTTCAATACGAATCAGATGTAGCCATTGATGTCTCATGCACGCTTCCTCGAAAAGCCATTCGGATTCTCTCCTGATCCTTTGGTAGAGATGGGTTCATGAAAATTACAAAAATTCAACAGTAATTACTGATCACTGCTAGTCATTAACTCCATCTGGCATGATCCTCCAAAATCCTTTCAGATTTGCTTCTGGTGATTTCTGGTGATAGGTCGAGTCTCGAAAATTCCGAAAAATAATCAATTCTGAACGGCTTCGTGGTAGTCATTCATTCCTCACATAATGAGCCTCCTTTGTACATTCCAATTCGCTCCTGTTGACTTGGAAGAAATCAGTTCCTGAAATATACTCAAAATGAGAAATTCATCTTGGATGTGCGCGACAGATAAATTGGAGAAGAAATCTTCCTGAAAGACCCGAGGAGTCACTTCTCGTCCTATGGTACAGAGCAGTTCGTGAAAATTACTCCAGATGAGAAAGACATGCCTAATCTGGTATCCTGATCTATTTCTCATGGAAACATCCACCAAAACACAAGTCTATTCTCTCTTCAGCATTTGGTGGCGATTGATCGTGAAAATTGCTAAAAATGAGAAAGTTATAACTGTTAAATGCAATAAATCAGTGACAAATGGAATCATCCCCCAAAAGCCTTTCAGATTCGCTTCTTGGGATTTGGTAGCTATCAGTTCATGATTTGATGAAAATTACTCCAAATGAGACAGTTCTTCCTGATCAATGTTAGTTATTAATGACACTTGGAATCATCCTCCCAAATCCTTTGATAATTAACTCCTGGTGATTGTGAATAAAATCGGCTTGTGAAAATTAGTAGGAAAGAGAAAATTCCTTCCTCACCCGTCTTCTGATGAATTTCCCATGGAATCATCCACCAGAAAAACAATTGCATTCTCTCTTGGTGCGTTGGAACAGATCGGTTTGTGCAAATTACTCAAAGAACGAAAATCATTCTTTACAAGCACCTCGTGGTAAAGACTCCGGCAATCCAGATTCTCGCCTCCTGAGTTTGTAGAGATTGGTTCATTAAAATTATTAAAAAATCAAACATTTATTACTGATCACTGCATATAATTAGTACCTCATGGAATCATCCTCCAAGACCTTTCAGATACTCTGCTGGTCACTTGGTAGAGACGGGTAGTGTAAATTGCTAAAAATGAGCCCTTCAATACGAATCAGATGTAGCCATTGATGTCTCATGCACGCTTCCTCGAAAAGCCATTCGGATTCTCTCCTGATCCTTTGGTAGAGATGGGTTCATGAAAATTACAAAAATTCAACAGTAATTACTGATCACTGCTAGTCATTAACTCCATCTGGCATGATCCTCCAAAATCCTTTCAGATTTGCTTCTGGTGATTTCTGGTGATAGGTCGAGTCTCGAAAATTCCGAAAAATAATCAATTCTGAACGGCTTCGTGGTAGTCATTCATTCCTCACATAATGAGCCTCCTTTGTACATTCCAATTCGCTCCTGTTGACTTGGAAGAAATCAGTTCCTGAAATATACTCAAAATGAGAAATTCATCTTGGATGTGCGCGACAGATAAATTGGAGAAGAAATCTTCCTGAAAGACCCGAGGAGTCACTTCTCGTCCTATGGTACAGAGCAGTTCGTGAAAATTACTCCAGATGAGAAAGACATGCCTAATCTGGTATCCTGATCTATTTCTCATGGAAACATCCACCAAAACACAAGTCTATTCTCTCTTCAGCATTTGGTGGCGATTGATCGTGAAAATTGCTAAAAATGAGAAAGTTATAACTGTTAAATGCAATAAATCAGTGACAAATGGAATCATCCCCCAAAAGCCTTTCAGATTCGCTTCTTGGGATTTGGTAGCTATCAGTTCATGATTTGATGAAAATTACTCCAAATGAGACAGTTCTTCCTGATCAATGTTAGTTATTAATGACACTTGGAATCATCCTCCCAAATCCTTTGATAATTAACTCCTGGTGATTGTGAATAAAATCGGCTTGTGAAAATTAGTAGGAAAGAGAAAATTCCTTCCTCACCCGTCTTCTGATGAATTTCCCATGGAATCATCCACCGGAAAAACAATTGCATTCTCTCTTGGTGCGTTGGAACAGATCGGTTTGTGCAAATTACTCAAAGAACGAAAATCATTCTTTACAAGCACCTAGTGGTAAAGACTCCGGCAATCCAGATTCTCTCCTCCTGAGTTTGTAGAGATTGGTTCATGAAAATTACTAAAAAATCAAACATTTATTACTGATCACTGCATATAATTAGTACCTCATGGAATCATCCTCCAAGACCTTTTAGATACTCTGCTGGTCACTTGGTAGAGACGGGTAGTGTAAATTGCTAAAAATGAGCCCTTCAATACGAATCAGATGTAGCCATTGATGTCTCATGCACGCTTCCTCGAAAAGCCATTCGGATTCTCTCCTGATCCTTTGGTAGAGATGGGTTCATGAAAATTACAAAAATTCAACAGTAATTACTGATCACTGCTAGTCATTAACTCCATCTGGCATGATCCTCCAAAATCCTTTCAGATTTGCTTCTGGTGATTTCTGGTGATAGGTCGAGTCTCGAAAATTCCGAAAAATAATCAATTCTGAACGGCTTCGTGGTAGTCATTCATTCCTCACATAATGAGCCTCCTTTGTACATTCCAATTCGCTCCTGTTGACTTGGAAGAAATCAGTTCCTGAAATATACTCAAAATGAGAAATTCATCTTGGATGTGCGCGACAGATAAATTGGAGAAGAAATCTTCCTGAAAGACCCGAGGAGTCACTTCTCGTCCTATGGTACAGAGCAGTTCGTGAAAATTACTCCAGATGAGAAAGACATGCCTAATCTGGTATCCTGATCTATTTCTCATGGAAACATCCACCAAAACAGAAGTCTATTCTCTCTTCAGCATTTGGTGGCGATTGATCGTGAAAATTGCTAAAAATGAGAAAGTTATAACTGTTAAATGCAATAAATCAGTGACAAATGGAATCATCCCCCAAAAGCCTTTCAGATTCGCTTCTTGGGATTTGGTAGCTATCAGTTCATGATTTGATGAAAATTACTCCAAATGAGACAGTTCTTCCTGATCAATGTTAGTAATTAATGACACTTGGAATCATCCTCCCAAATCCTTTGATAATTAACTCCTGGTGATTGTGAATAAAATCGGCTTGTGAAAATTAGTAGGAAAGAAAAAATTCCTTCCTCACCCGTCTTCCGATGAATTTCCCATGGAATCATCCACCGGAAAAACAATTGCATTCTCTCTTGGTGCGTTGGAACAGATCGGTTTGTGCAAATTACTCAAAGAACAAAAATCATTCTTTACAAGCACCTCGTGGTAAAGACTCCGGCAATCCAGATTCTCGCCTCCTGAGTTTGTAGAGATTGGTTCATGAAAATTACTAAAAAATCAAACATTTATTACTGATCACTGCATATAATTAGTACCTCATGGAATCATCCTCCAAGACCTTTTAGATACTCTGCTGGTCACTTGGTAGAGACGGGTAGTGTAAATTGCTAAAAATGAGCCCTTCAATACGAATCAGATGTAGCCATTGATGTCTCATGCACGCTTCCTCGAAAAGCCATTCGGATTCTCTCCTGATCCTTTGGTAGAGATGGGTTCATGAAAATTACAAAAATTCAACAGTAATTACTGATCACTGCTAGTCATTAACTCCATCTGGCATGATCCTCCAAAATCCTTTCAGATTTGCTTCTGGTGATTTCTGGTGATAGGTCGAGTCTCGAAAATTCCGAAAAATAATCAATTCTGAACGGCTTCGTGGTAGTCATTCATTCCTCACATAATGAGCCTCCTTTGTACATTCCAATTCGCTCCTGTTGACTTGGAAGACATCAGTTCCTGAAATATACTCAAAATGAGAAATTCATCTTGGATGTGCGCGACAGATAAATTGGAGAAGAAATCTTCCTGAAAGACCCGAGGAGTCACTTCTCGTCCTATGGTACAGAGCAGTTCGTGAAAATTACTCCAGATGAGAAAGACATGCCTAATCTGGTATCCTGATCTATTTCTCATGGAAACATCCACCAAAACACAAGTCTATTCTCTCTTCAGCATTTGGTGGCGATTGATCGTGAAAATTGCTAAAAATGAGAAAGTTATAACTGTTAAATGCAATAAATCAGTGACAAATGGAATCATCCCCCAAAAGCCTTTCAGATTCGCTTCTTGGGATTTGGTAGCTATCAGTTCATGATTTGATGAAAATTACTCCAAATGAGACAGTTCTTCCTGATCAATGTTAGTTATTAATGACACTTGGAATCATCCTCCCAAATCCTTTGATAATTAACTCCTGGTGATTGTGAATAAAATCGGCTTGTGAAAATTAGTAGGAAAGAGAAAATTCCTTCCTCACCCGTCTTCTGATGAATTTCCCATGGAATCATCCACCGGAAAAACAATTGCATTCTCTCTTGGTGTGTTGGAACAGATCGGTTTGTGCAAATTACTCAAAGAACGAAAATCATTCTTTACAAGCACCTAGTGGTAAAGACTCCGGCAATCCAGATTCTCTCCTCCTGAGTTTGTAGAGATTGGTTCATGAAAATTACTAAAAAATCAAACATTTATTACTGATCACTGCATATAATTAGTACCTCATGGAATCATCCTCCAAGACCTTTTAGATACTCTGCTGGTCACTTGGTAGAGACGGGTAGTGTAAATTGCTAAAAATGAGCCCTTCAATACGAATCAGATGTAGCCATTGATGTCTCATGCACGCTTCCTCGAAAAGCCATTCGGATTCTCTCCTGATCCTTTGGTAGAGATGGGTTCATGAAAATTACAAAAATTCAACAGTAATTACTGATCACTGCTAGTCATTAACTCCATCTGGCATGATCCTCCAAAATCCTTTCAGATTTGCTTCTGGTGATTTCTGGTGATAGGTCGAGTCTCGAAAATTCCGAAAAATAATCAATTCTGAACGGCTTCGTGGTAGTCATTCATTCCTCACATAATGAGCCTCCTTTGTACATTCCAATTCGCTCCTGTTGACTTGGAAGAAATCAGTTCCTGAAATATACTCAAAATGAGAAATTCATCTTGGATGTGCGCGACAGATAAATTGGAGAAGAAATCTTCCTGAAAGACCCGAGGAGTCACTTCTCGTCCTATGGTACAGAGCAGTTCGTGAAAATTACTCCAGATGAGAAAGACATGCCTAATCTGGTATCCTGATCTATTTCTCATGGAAACATCCACCAAAACACAAGTCTATTCTCTCTTCAGCATTTGGTGGCGATTGATCGTGAAAATTGCTAAAAATGAGAAAGTTATAACTGTTAAATGCAATAAATCAGTGACAAATGGAATCATCCCCCAAAAGCCTTTCAGATTCGCTTCTTGGGATTTGGTAGCTATCAGTTCATGATTTGATGAAAATTACTCCAAATGAGACAGTTCTTCCTGATCAATGTTAGTTATTAATGACACTTGGAATCATCCTCCCAAATCCTTTGATAATTAACTCCTGGTGATTGTGAATAAAATCGGCTTGTGAAAATTAGTAGGAAAGAAAAAATTCCTTCCTCACCCGTCTTCCGATGAATTTCCCATGGAATCATCCACCGGAAAAACAATTGCATTCTCTCTTGGTGCGTTGGAACAGATCGGTTTGTGCAAATTACTCAAAGAACAAAAATCATTCTTTACAAGCACCTCGTGGTAAAGACTCCGGCAATCCAGATTCTCGCCTCCTGAGTTTGTAGAGATTGGTTCATGAAAATTACTAAAAAATCAAACATTTATTACTGATCACTGCATATAATTAGTACCTCATGGAATCATCCTCCAAGACCTTTTAGATACTCTGCTGGTCACTTGGTAGAGACGGGTAGTGTAAATTGCTAAAAATGAGCCCTTCAATACGAATCAGATGTAGCCATTGATGTCTCATGCACGCTTCCTCGAAAAGCCATTCGGATTCTCTCCTGATCCTTTGGTAGAGATGGGTTCATGAAAATTACAAAAATTCAACAGTAATTACTGATCACTGCTAGTCATTAACTCCATCTGGCATGATCCTCCAAAATCCTTTCAGATTTGCTTCTGGTGATTTCTGGTGATAGGTCGAGTCTCGAAAATTCCGAAAAATAATCAATTCTGAACGGCTTCGTGGTAGTCATTCATTCCTCACATAATGAGCCTCCTTTGTACATTCCAATTCGCTCCTGTTGACTTGGAAGAAATCAGTTCCTGAAATATACTCAAAATGAGAAATTCATCTTGGATGTGCGCGACAGATAAATTGGAGAAGAAATCTTCCTGAAAGACCCGAGGAGTCACTTCTCGTCCTATGGTACAGAGCAGTTCGTGAAAATTACTCCAGATGAGAAAGACATGCCTAATCTGGTATCCTGATCTATTTCTCATGGAAACATCCACCAAAACACAAGTCTATTCTCTCTTCAGCATTTGGTGGCGATTGATCGTGAAAATTGCTAAAAATGAGAAAGTTATAACTGTTAAATGCAATAAATCAGTGACAAATGGAATCATCCCCAAAAGCCTTTCAGATTCGCTTCTTGGGATTTGGTAGCTATCAGTTCATGATTTGATGAAAATTACTCCAAATGAGACAGTTCTTCCTGATCAATGTTAGTTATTAATGACACTTGGAATCATCCTCCCAAATCCTTTGATAATTAACTCCTGGTGATTGTGAATAAAATCGGCTTGTGAAAATTAGTAGGAAAGAGAAAATTCCTTCCTCACCCGTCTTCTGATGAATTTCCCATGGAATCATCCACCGGAAAAACAATTGCATTCTCTCTTGGTGTGTTGGAACAGATCGGTTTGTGCAAATTACTCAAAGAACGAAAATCATTCTTTACAAGCACCTAGTGGTAAAGACTCCGGCAATCCAGATTCTCTCCTCCTGAGTTTGTAGAGATTGGTTCATGAAAATTACTAAAAAATCAAACATTTATTACTGATCACTGCATATAATTAGTACCTCATGGAATCATCCTCCAAGACCTTTTAGATACTCTGCTGGTCACTTGGTAGAGACGGGTAGTGTAAATTGCTAAAAATGAGCCCTTCAATACGAATCAGATGTAGCCATTGATGTCTCATGCACGCTTCCTCGAAAAGCCATTCGGATTCTCTCCTGATCCTTTGGTAGAGATGGGTTCATGAAAATTACAAAAATTCAACAGTAATTACTGATCACTGCTAGTCATTAACTCCATCTGGCATGATCCTCCAAAATCCTTTCAGATTTGCTTCTGGTGATTTCTGGTGATAGGTCGAGTCTCGAAAATTCCGAAAAATAATCAATTCTGAACGGCTTCGTGGTAGTCATTCATTCCTCACATAATGAGCCTCCTTTGTACATTCCAATTCGCTCCTGTTGACTTGGAAGAAATCAGTTCCTGAAATATACTCAAAATGAGAAATTCATCTTGGATGTGCGCGACAGATAAATTGGAGAAGAAATCTTCCTGAAAGACCCGAGGAGTCACTTCTCGTCCTATGGTACAGAGCAGTTCGTGAAAATTACTCCAGATGAGAAAGACATGCCTAATCTGGTATCCTGATCTATTTCTCATGGAAACATCCACCAAAACACAAGTCTATTCTCTCTTCAGCATTTGGTGGCGATTGATCGTGAAAATTGCTAAAAATGAGAAAGTTATAACTGTTAAATGCAATAAATCAGTGACAAATGGAATCATCCCCCAAAAGCCTTTCAGATTCGCTTCTTGGGATTTGGTAGCTATCAGTTCATGATTTGATGAAAATTACTCCAAATGAGACAGTTCTTCCTGATCAATGTTAGTAATTAATGACACTTGGAATCATCCTCCCAAATCCTTTGATAATTAACTCCTGGTGATTGTGAATAAAATCGGCTTGTGAAAATTAGTAGGAAAGAGAAAATTCCTTCCTCACCCGTCTTCTGATGAATTTCCCATGGAATCATCCACCGGAAAAACAATTGCATTCTCTCTTGGTGCGTTGGAACAGATCGGTTTGTGCAAATTACTCAAAGAACGAAAATCATTCTTTACAAGCACCTCGTGGTAAAGACTCCGGCAATCCAGATTCTCGCCTCCTGAGTTTGTAGAGATTGGTTCATGAAAATTACTAAAAAATCAAACATTTATTACTGATCACTGCATATAATTAGTACCTCATGGAATCATCCTCCAAGACCTTTTAGATACTCTGCTGGTCACTTGGTAGAGACGGGTAGTGTAAATTGCTAAAAATGAGACCTTCAATACGAATCAGATGTAGCCATTGATGTCTCATGCACGCTTCCTCGAAAAGCCATTCGGATTCTCTCCTGATCCTTTGGTAGAGATGGGTTCATGAAAATTACAAAAATTCAACAGTAATTACTGATCACTGCTAGTCATTAACTCCATCTGGCATGATCCTCCAAAATCCTTTCAGATTTGCTTCTGGTGATTTCTGGTGATAGGTCGAGTCTCGAAAATTCCGAAAAATAATCAATTCTGAACGGCTTCGTGGTAGTCATTCATTCCTCACATAATGAGCCTCCTTTGTACATGCCAATTCGCTCCTGTTGACTTGGAAGAAATCAGTTCCTGCAATATACTCAAAATGAGAAATTCATCTTGGATGTGCGCGACAGAGAAATTGGAGAAGAAATCTTCCTGAAAGACCCGAGGAGTCACTTCTCGTCCTATGGTACAGAGCAGTTCGTGAAAATTACTCCAGATGAGAAAGACATGCCTAATCTGGTATCCTGATCTATTTCTCATGGAAACATCCACCAAAACACAAGTCTATTCTCTCTTCAGCATTTGGTGGCGATTGATCGTGAAAATTGCTAAAAATGAGAAAGTTATAACTGTTAAATGCAATAAATCAGTGACAAATGGAATCATCCCCCAAAAGCCTTTCAGATTCGCTTCTTGGGATTTGGTAGCTATCAGTTCATGATTTGATGAAAATTACTCCAAATGAGACAGTTCTTCCTGATCAATGTTAGTAATTAATGACACTTGGAATCATCCTCCCAAATCCTTTGATAATTAACTCCTGGTGATTGTGAATAAAATCGGCTTGTGAAAATTAGTAGGAAAGAAAAAATTCCTTCCTCACCCGTCTTCCGATGAATTTCCCATGGAATCATCCACCGGAAAAACAATTGCATTCTCTCTTGGTGCGTTGGAACAGATCGGTTTGTGCAAATTACTCAAAGAACGAAAATCATTCTTTACAAGCACCTCGTGGTAAAGACTCCGGCAATCCAGATTCTCGCCTCCTGAGTTTGTAGAGATTGGTTCATGAAAATTACTAAAAAATCAAACATTTATTACTGATCACTGCATATAATTAGTACCTCATGGAATCATCCTCCAAGACCTTTTAGATACTCTGCTGGTCACTTGGTAGAGACGGGTAGTGTAAATTGCTAAAAATGAGCCCTTCAATACGAATCAGATGTAGCCATTGATGTCTCATGCACGCTTCCTCGAAAAGCCATTCGGATTCTCTCCTGATCCTTTGGTAGAGATGGGTTCATGAAAATTACAAAAATTCAACAGTAATTACTGATCACTGCTAGTCATTAACTCCATCTGGCATGATCCTCCAAAATCCTTTCAGATTTGCTTCTGGTGATTTCTGGTGATAGGTCGAGTCTCGAAAATTCCGAAAAATAATCAATTCTGAACGGCTTCGTGGTAGTCATTCATTCCTCACATAATGAGCCTCCTTTGTACATTCCAATTCGCTCCTGTTGACTTGGAAGAAATCAGTTCCTGAAATATACTCAAAATGAGAAATTCATCTTGGATGTGCGCGACAGATAAATTGGAGAAGAAATCTTCCTGAAAGACCCGAGGAGTCACTTCTCGTCCTATGGTACAGAGCAGTTCGTGAAAATTACTCCAGATGAGAAAGACATGCCTAATCTGGTATCCTGATCTATTTCTCATGGAAACATCCACCAAAACACAAGTCTATTCTCTCTTCAGCATTTGGTGGCGATTGATCGTGAAAATTGCTAAAAATGAGAAAGTTATAACTGTTAAATGCAATAAATCAGTGACAAATGGAATCATCCCCCAAAAGCCTTTCAGATTCGCTTCTTGGGATTTGGTAGCTATCAGTTCATGATTTGATGAAAATTACTCCAAATGAGACAGTTCTTCCTGATCAATGTTAGTTATTAATGACACTTGGAATCATCCTCCCAAATCCTTTGATAATTAACTCCTGGTGATTGTGAATAAAATCGGCTTGTGAAAATTAGTAGGAAAGAGAAAATTCCTTCCTCACCCGTCTTCTGATGAATTTCCCATGGAATCATCCACCGGAAAAACAATTGCATTCTCTCTTGGTGCGTTGGAACAGATCGGTTTGTGCAAATTACTCAAAGAACGAAAATCATTCTTTACAAGCACCTAGTGGTAAAGACTCCGGCAATCCAGATTCTCTCCTCCTGAGTTTGTAGAGATTGGTTCATGAAAATTACTAAAAAATCAAACATTTATTACTGATCACTGCATATAATTAGTACCTCATGGAATCATCCTCCAAGACCTTTTAGATACTCTGCTGGTCACTTGGTAGAGACGGGTAGTGTAAATTGCTAAAAATGAGCCCTTCAATACGAATCAGATGTAGCCATTGATGTCTCATGCACGCTTCCTCGAAAAGCCATTCGGATTCTCTCCTGATCCTTTGGTAGAGATGGGTTCATGAAAATTACAAAAATTCAACAGTAATTACTGATCACTGCTAGTCATTAACTCCATCTGGCATGATCCTCCAAAATCCTTTCAGATTTGCTTCTGGTGATTTCTGGTGATAGGTCGAGTCTCGAAAATTCCGAAAAATAATCAATTCTGAACGGCTTCGTGGTAGTCATTCATTCCTCACATAATGAGCCTCCTTTGTACATTCCAATTCGCTCCTGTTGACTTGGAAGAAATCAGTTCCTGAAATATACTCAAAATGAGAAATTCATCTTGGATGTGCGCGACAGATAAATTGGAGAAGAAATCTTCCTGAAAGACCCGAGGAGTCACTTCTCGTCCTATGGTACAGAGCAGTTCGTGAAAATTACTCCAGATGAGAAAGACATGCCTAATCTGGTATCCTGATCTATTTCTCATGGAAACATCCACCAAAACACAAGTCTATTCTCTCTTCAGCATTTGGTGGCGATTGATCGTGAAAATTGCTAAAAATGAGAAAGTTATAACTGTTAAATGCAATAAATCAGTGACAAATGGAATCATCCCCCAAAAGCCTTTCAGATTCGCTTCTTGGGATTTGGTAGCTATCAGTTCATGATTTGATGAAAATTACTCCAAATGAGACAGTTCTTCCTGATCAATGTTAGTTATTAATGACACTTGGAATCATCCTCCCAAATCCTTTGATAATTAACTCCTGGTGATTGTGAATAAAATCGGCTTGTGAAAATTAGTAGGAAAGAGAAAATTCCTTCCTCACCCGTCTTCTGATGAATTTCCCATGGAATCATCCACCGGAAAAACAATTGCATTCTCTCTTGGTGTGTTGGAACAGATCGGTTTGTGCAAATTACTCAAAGAACGAAAATCATTCTTTACAAGCACCTAGTGGTAAAGACTCCGGCAATCCAGATTCTCTCCTCCTGAGTTTGTAGAGATTGGTTCATGAAAATTACTAAAAAATCAAACATTTATTACTGATCACTGCATATAATTAGTACCTCATGGAATCATCCTCCAAGACCTTTTAGATACTCTGCTGGTCACTTGGTAGAGACGGGTAGTGTAAATTGCTAAAAATGAGCCCTTCAATACGAATCAGATGTAGCCATTGATGTCTCATGCACGCTTCCTCGAAAAGCCATTCGGATTCTCTCCTGATCCTTTGGTAGAGAGGGGTTCATGAAAATTACAAAAATTCAACAGTAATTACTGATCACTGCTAGTCATTAACTCCATCTGGCATGATCCTCCAAAATCCTTTCAGATTTGCTTCTGGTGATTTCTGGTGATAGGTCGAGTCTCGAAAATTCCGAAAAATAATCAATTCTGAACGGCTTCGTGGTAGTCATTCATTCCTCACATAATGAGCCTCCTTTGTACATTCCAATTCGCTCCTGTTGACTTGGAAGAAATCAGTTCCTGAAATATACTCAAAATGAGAAATTCATCTTGGATGTGCGCGACAGATAAATTGGAGAAGAAATCTTCCTGAAAGACCCGAGGAGTCACTTCTCGTCCTATGGTACAGAGCAGTTCGTGAAAATTACTCCAGATGAGAAAGACATGCCTAATCTGGTATCCTGATCTATTTCTCATGGAAACATCCACCAAAACACAAGTCTATTCTCTCTTCAGCATTTGGTGGCGATTGATCGTGAAAATTGCTAAAAATGAGAAAGTTATAACTGTTAAATGCAATAAATCAGTGACAAATGGAATCATCCCCCAAAAGCCTTTCAGATTCGCTTCTTGGGATTTGGTAGCTATCAGTTCATGATTTGATGAAAATTACTCCAAATGAGACAGTTCTTCCTGATCAATGTTAGTAATTAATGACACTTGGAATCATCCTCCCAAATCCTTTGATAATTAACTCCTGGTGATTGTGAATAAAATCGGCTTGTGAAAATTAGTAGGAAAGAGAAAATTCCTTCCTCACCCGTCTTCTGATGAATTTCCCATGGAATCATCCACCGGAAAAACAATTGCATTCTCTCTTGGTGCGTTGGAACAGATCGGTTTGTGCAAATTACTCAAAGAACGAAAATCATTCTTTACAAGCACCTCGTGGTAAAGACTCCGGCAATCCAGATTCTCGCCTCCTGAGTTTGTAGAGATTGGTTCATGAAAATTACTAAAAAATCAAACATTTATTACTGATCACTGCATATAATTAGTACCTCATGGAATCATCCTCCAAGACCTTTTAGATACTCTGCTGGTCACTTGGTAGAGACGGGTAGTGTAAATTGCTAAAAATGAGACCTTCAATACGAATCAGATGTAGCCATTGATGTCTCATGCACGCTTCCTCGAAAAGCCATTCGGATTCTCTCCTGATCCTTTGGTAGAGATGGGTTCATGAAAATTACAAAAATTCAACAGTAATTACTGATCACTGCTAGTCATTAACTCCATCTGGCATGATCCTCCAAAATCCTTTCAGATTTGCTTCTGGTGATTTCTGGTGATAGGTCGAGTCTCGAAAATTCCGAAAAATAATCAATTCTGAACGGCTTCGTGGTAGTCATTCATTCCTCACATAATGAGCCTCCTTTGTACATGCCAATTCGCTCCTGTTGACTTGGAAGAAATCAGTTCCTGCAATATACTCAAAATGAGAAATTCATCTTGGATGTGCGCGACAGAGAAATTGGAGAAGAAATCTTCCTGAAAGACCCGAGGAGTCACTTCTCGTCCTATGGTACAGAGCAGTTCGTGAAAATTACTCCAGATGAGAAAGACATGCCTAATCTGGTATCCTGATCTATTTCTCATGGAAACATCCACCAAAACACAAGTCTATTCTCTCTTCAGCATTTGGTGGCGATTGATCGTGAAAATTGCTAAAAATGAGAAAGTTATAACTGTTAAATGCAATAAATCAGTGACAAATGGAATCATCCCCCAAAAGCCTTTCAGATTCGCTTCTTGGGATTTGGTAGCTATCAGTTCATGATTTGATGAAAATTACTCCAAATGAGACAGTTCTTCCTGATCAATGTTAGTAATTAATGACACTTGGAATCATCCTCCCAAATCCTTTGATAATTAACTCCTGGTGATTGTGAATAAAATCGGCTTGTGAAAATTAGTAGGAAAGAAAAAATTCCTTCCTCACCCGTCTTCCGATGAATTTCCCATGGAATCATCCACCGGAAAAACAATTGCATTCTCTCTTGGTGCGTTGGAACAGATCGGTTTGTGCAAATTACTCAAAGAACGAAAATCATTCTTTACAAGCACCTCGTGGTAAAGACTCCGGCAATCCAGATTCTCGCCTCCTGAGTTTGTAGAGATTGGTTCATGAAAATTACTAAAAAATCAAACATTTATTACTGATCACTGCATATAATTAGTACCTCATGGAATCATCCTCCAAGACCTTTTAGATACTCTGCTGGTCACTTGGTAGAGACGGGTAGTGTAAATTGCTAAAAATGAGCCCTTCAATACGAATCAGATGTAGCCATTGATGTCTCATGCACGCTTCCTCGAAAAGCCATTCGGATTCTCTCCTGATCCTTTGGTAGAGATGGGTTCATGAAAATTACAAAAATTCAACAGTAATTACTGATCACTGCTAGTCATTAACTCCATCTGGCATGATCCTCCAAAATCCTTTCAGATTTGCTTCTGGTTATTTCTGGTGATAGGTCGAGTCTCGAAAATTCCGAAAAATAATCAATTCTGAACGGCTTCGTGGTAGTCATTCATTCCTCACATAATGAGCCTCCTTTGTACATTCCAATTCGCTCCTGTTGACTTGGAAGAAATCAGTTCCTGAAATATACTCAAAATGAGAAATTCATCTTGGATGTGCGCGACAGATAAATTGGAGAAGAAATCTTCCTGAAAGACCCGAGGAGTCACTTCTCGTCCTATGGTACAGAGCAGTTCGTGAAAATTACTCCAGATGAGAAAGACATGCCTAATCTGGTATCCTGATCTATTTCTCATGGAAACATCCACCAAAACACAAGTCTATTCTCTCTTCAGCATTTGGTGGCGATTGATCGTGAAAATTGCTAAAAATGAGAAAGTTATAACTGTTAAATGCAATAAATCAGTGACAAATGGAATCATCCCCCAAAAGCCTTTCAGATTCGCTTCTTGGGATTTGGTAGCTATCAGTTCATGATTTGATGAAAATTACTCCAAATGAGACAGTTCTTCCTGATCAATGTTAGTAATTAATGACACTTGGAATCATCCTCCCAAATCCTTTGATAATTAACTCCTGGTGATTGTGAATAAAATCGGCTTGTGAAAATTAGTAGGAAAGAGAAAATTCCTTCCTCACCCGTCTTCTGATGAATTTCCCATGGAATCATCCACCGGAAAAACAATTGCATTCTCTCTTGGTGCGTTGGAACAGATCGGTTTGTGCAAATTACTCAAAGAACGAAAATCATTCTTTACAAGCACCTCATGGTAAAGACTCCGGCAATCCAGATTCTCGCCTCCTGAGTTTGTAGAGATTGGTTCATGAAAATTACTAAAAAATCAAACATTTATTACTGATCACTGCATATAATTAGTACCTCATGGAATCATCCTCCAAGACCTTTTAGATACTCTGCTGGTCACTTGGTAGAGACGGGTAGTGTAAATTGCTAAAAATGAGACCTTCAATACGAATCAGATGTAGCCATTGATGTCTCATGCACGCTTCCTCGAAAAGCCATTCGGATTCTCTCCTGTTCCTTTGGTAGAGATGGGTTCATGAAAATTACAAAAATTCAACAGTAATTACTGATCACTGCTAGTCATTAACTCCATCTGGCATGATCCTCCAAAATCCTTTCAGATTTGCTTCTGGTGATTTCTGGTGATAGGTCGAGTCTCGAAAATTCCGAAAAATAATCAATTCTGAACGGCTTCGTGGTAGTCATTCATTCCTCACATAATGAGCCTCCTTTGTACATGCCAATTCGCTCCTGTTGACTTGGAAGAAATCAGTTCCTGCAATATACTCAAAATGAGAAATTCATCTTGGATGTGCGCGACAGAGAAATTGGAGAAGAAATCTTCCTGAAAGACCCGAGGAGTCACTTCTCGTCCTATGGTACAGAGCAGTTCGTGAAAATTACTCCAGATGAGAAAGACATGCCTAATCTGGTATCCTGATCTATTTCTCATGGAAACATCCACCAAAACACAAGTCTATTCTCTCTTCAGCATTTGGTGGCGATTGATCGTGAAAATTGCTAAAAATGAGAAAGTTATAACTGTTAAATGCAATAAATCAGTGACAAATGGAATCATCCCCCAAAAGCCTTTCAGATTCGCTTCTTGGGATTTGGTAGCTATCAGTTCATGATTTGATGAAAATTACTCCAAATGAGACAGTTCTTCCTGATCAATGTTAGTAATTAATGACACTTGGAATCATCCTCCCAAATCCTTTGATAATTAACTCCTGGTGATTGTGAATAAAATCGGCTTGTGAAAATTAGTAGGAAAGAAAAAATTCCTTCCTCACCCGTCTTCCGATGAATTTCCCATGGAATCATCCACCAGAAAAACAATTGCATTCTCTCTTGGTGCGTTGGAACAGATCGGTTTGTGCAAATTACTCAAAGAACAAAAATCATTCTTTACAAGCACCTCGTGGTAAAGACTCCGGCAATCCAGATTCTCGCCTCCTGAGTTTGTAGAGATTGGTTCATGAAAATTACTAAAAAATCAAACATTTATTACTGATCACTGCATATAATTAGTACCTCATGGAATCATCCTCCAAGACCTTTTAGATACTCTGCTGGTCACTTGGTAGAGACGGGTAGTGTAAATTGCTAAAAATGAGCCCTTCAATACGAATCAGATGTAGCCATTGATGTCTCATGCACGCTTCCTCGAAAAGCCATTCGGATTCTCTCCTGATCCTTTGGTAGAGATGGGTTCATGAAAATTACAAAAATTCAACAGTAATTACTGATCACTGCTAGTCATTAACTCCATCTGGCATGATCCTCCAAAATCCTTTCAGATTTGCTTCTGGTGATTTCTGGTGATAGGTCGAGTCTCGAAAATTCCGAAAAATAATCAATTCTGAACGGCTTCGTGGTAGTCATTCATTCCTCACATAATGAGCCTCCTTTGTACATTCCAATTCGCTCCTGTTGACTTGGAAGAAATCAGTTCCTGAAATATACTCAAAATGAGAAATTCATCTTGGATGTGCGCGACAGATAAATTGGAGAAGAAATCTTCCTGAAAGACCCGAGGAGTCACTTCTCGTCCTATGGTACAGAGCAGTTCGTGAAAATTACTCCAGATGAGAAAGACATGCCTAATCTGGTATCCTGATCTATTTCTCATGGAAACATCCACCAAAACACAAGTCTATTCTCTCTTCAGCATTTGGTGGCGATTGATCGTGAAAATTGCTAAAAATGAGAAAGTTATAACTGTTAAATGCAATAAATCAGTGACAAATGGAATCATCCCCCAAAAGCCTTTCAGATTCGCTTCTTGGGATTTGGTAGCTATCAGTTCATGATTTGATGAAAATTACTCCAAATGAGACAGTTCTTCCTGATCAATGTTAGTTATTAATGACACTTGGAATCATCCTCCCAAATCCTTTGATAATTAACTCCTGGTGATTGTGAATAAAATCGGCTTGTGAAAATTAGTAGGAAAGAGAAAATTCCTTCCTCACCCGTCTTCTGATGAATTTCCCATGGAATCATCCACCGGAAAAACAATTGCATTCTCTCTTGGTGTGTTGGAACAGATCGGTTTGTGCAAATTACTCAAAGAACGAAAATCATTCTTTACAAGCACCTAGTGGTAAAGACTCCGGCAATCCAGATTCTCTCCTCCTGAGTTTGTAGAGATTGGTTCATGAAAATTACTAAAAAATCAAACATTTATTACTGATCACTGCATATAATTAGTACCTCATGGAATCATCCTCCAAGACCTTTTAGATACTCTGCTGGTCACTTGGTAGAGACGGGTAGTGTAAATTGCTAAAAATGAGCCCTTCAATACGAATCAGATGTAGCCATTGATGTCTCATGCACGCTTCCTCGAAAAGCCATTCGGATTCTCTCCTGATCCTTTGGTAGAGATGGGTTCATGAAAATTACAAAAATTCAACAGTAATTACTGATCACTGCTAGTCATTAACTCCATCTGGCATGATCCTCCAAAATCCTTTCAGATTTGCTTCTGGTGATTTCTGGTGATAGGTCGAGTCTCGAAAATTCCGAAAAATAATCAATTCTGAACGGCTTCGTGGTAGTCATTCATTCCTCACATAATGAGCCTCCTTTGTACATTCCAATTCGCTCCTGTTGACTTGGAAGAAATCAGTTCCTGAAATATACTCAAAATGAGAAATTCATCTTGGATGTGCGCGACAGATAAATTGGAGAAGAAATCTTCCTGAAAGACCCGAGGAGTCACTTCTCGTCCTATGGTACAGAGCAGTTCGTGAAAATTACTCCAGATGAGAAAGACATGCCTAATCTGGTATCCTGATCTATTTCTCATGGAAACATCCACCAAAACACAAGTCTATTCTCTCTTCAGCATTTGGTGGCGATTGATCGTGAAAATTGCTAAAAATGAGAAAGTTATAACTGTTAAATGCAATAAATCAGTGACAAATGGAATCATCCCCCAAAAGCCTTTCAGATTCGCTTCTTGGGATTTGGTAGCTATCAGTTCATGATTTGATGAAAATTACTCCAAATGAGACAGTTCTTCCTGATCAATGTTAGTTATTAATGACACTTGGAATCATCCTCCCAAATCCTTTGATAATTAACTCCTGGTGATTGTGAATAAAATCGGCTTGTGAAAATTAGTAGGAAAGAGAAAATTCCTTCCTCACCCGTCTTCTGATGAATTTCCCATGGAATCATCCACCAGAAAAACAATTGCATTCTCTCTTGGTGCGTTGGAACAGATCGGTTTGTGCAAATTACTCAAAGAACGAAAATCATTCTTTACAAGCACCTCGTGGTAAAGACTCCGGCAATCCAGATTCTCGCCTCCTGAGTTTGTAGAGATTGGTTCATTAAAATTATTAAAAAATCAAACATTTATTACTGATCACTGCATATAATTAGTACCTCATGGAATCATCCTCCAAGACCTTTCAGATACTCTGCTGGTCACTTGGTAGAGACGGGTAGTGTAAATTGCTAAAAATGAGCCCTTCAATACGAATCAGATGTAGCCATTGATGTCTCATGCACGCTTCCTCGAAAAGCCATTCGGATTCTCTCCTGATCCTTTGGTAGAGATGGGTTCATGAAAATTACAAAAATTCAACAGTAATTACTGATCACTGCTAGTCATTAACTCCATCTGGCATGATCCTCCAAAATCCTTTCAGATTTGCTTCTGGTGATTTCTGGTGATAGGTCGAGTCTCGAAAATTCCGAAAAATAATCAATTCTGAACGGCTTCGTGGTAGTCATTCATTCCTCACATAATGAGCCTCCTTTGTACATTCCAATTCGCTCCTGTTGACTTGGAAGAAATCAGTTCCTGAAATATACTCAAAATGAGAAATTCATCTTGGATGTGCGCGACAGATAAATTGGAGAAGAAATCTTCCTGAAAGACCCGAGGAGTCACTTCTCGTCCTATGGTACAGAGCAGTTCGTGAAAATTACTCCAGATGAGAAAGACATGCCTAATCTGGTATCCTGATCTATTTCTCATGGAAACATCCACCAAAACACAAGTCTATTCTCTCTTCAGCATTTGGTGGCGATTGATCGTGAAAATTGCTAAAAATGAGAAAGTTATAACTGTTAAATGCAATAAATCAGTGACAAATGGAATCATCCCCCAAAAGCCTTTCAGATTCGCTTCTTGGGATTTGGTAGCTATCAGTTCATGATTTGATGAAAATTACTCCAAATGAGACAGTTCTTCCTGATCAATGTTAGTTATTAATGACACTTGGAATCATCCTCCCAAATCCTTTGATAATTAACTCCTGGTGATTGTGAATAAAATCGGCTTGTGAAAATTAGTAGGAAAGAGAAAATTCCTTCCTCACCCGTCTTCTGATGAATTTCCCATGGAATCATCCACCGGAAAAACAATTGCATTCTCTCTTGGTGCGTTGGAACAGATCGGTTTGTGCAAATTACTCAAAGAACGAAAATCATTCTTTACAAGCACCTAGTGGTAAAGACTCCGGCAATCCAGATTCTCTCCTCCTGAGTTTGTAGAGATTGGTTCATGAAAATTACTAAAAAATCAAACATTTATTACTGATCACTGCATATAATTAGTACCTCATGGAATCATCCTCCAAGACCTTTTAGATACTCTGCTGGTCACTTGGTAGAGACGGGTAGTGTAAATTGCTAAAAATGAGCCCTTCAATACGAATCAGATGTAGCCATTGATGTCTCATGCACGCTTCCTCGAAAAGCCATTCGGATTCTCTCCTGATCCTTTGGTAGAGATGGGTTCATGAAAATTACAAAAATTCAACAGTAATTACTGATCACTGCTAGTCATTAACTCCATCTGGCATGATCCTCCAAAATCCTTTCAGATTTGCTTCTGGTGATTTCTGGTGATAGGTCGAGTCTCGAAAATTCCGAAAAATAATCAATTCTGAACGGCTTCGTGGTAGTCATTCATTCCTCACATAATGAGCCTCCTTTGTACATTCCAATTCGCTCCTGTTGACTTGGAAGAAATCAGTTCCTGAAATATACTCAAAATGAGAAATTCATCTTGGATGTGCGCGACAGATAAATTGGAGAAGAAATCTTCCTGAAAGACCCGAGGAGTCACTTCTCGTCCTATGGTACAGAGCAGTTCGTGAAAATTACTCCAGATGAGAAAGACATGCCTAATCTGGTATCCTGATCTATTTCTCATGGAAACATCCACCAAAACACAAGTCTATTCTCTCTTCAGCATTTGGTGGCGATTGATCGTGAAAATTGCTAAAAATGAGAAAGTTATAACTGTTAAATGCAATAAATCAGTGACAAATGGAATCATCCCCCAAAAGCCTTTCAGATTCGCTTCTTGGGATTTGGTAGCTATCAGTTCATGATTTGATGAAAATTACTCCAAATGAGACAGTTCTTCCTGATCAATGTTAGTAATTAATGACACTTGGAATCATCCTCCCAAATCCTTTGATAATTAACTCCTGGTGATTGTGAATAAAATCGGCTTGTGAAAATTAGTAGGAAAGAGAAAATTCCTTCCTCACCCGTCTTCTGATGAATTTCCCATGGAATCATCCACCAGAAAAACAATTGCATTCTCTCTTGGTGCGTTGGAACAGATCGGTTTGTGCAAATTACTCAAAGAACGAAAATCATTCTTTACAAGCACCTCGTGGTAAAGACTCCGGCAATCCAGATTCTCGCCTCCTGAGTTTGTAGAGATTGGTTCATTAAAATTATTAAAAAATCAAACATTTATTACTGATCACTGCATATAATTAGTACCTCATGGAATCATCCTCCAAGACCTTTCAGATACTCTGCTGGTCACTTGGTAGAGACGGGTAGTGTAAATTGCTAAAAATGAGCCCTTCAATACGAATCAGATGTAGCCATTGATGTCTCATGCACGCTTCCTCGAAAAGCCATTCGGATTCTCTCCTGATCCTTTGGTAGAGATGGGTTCATGAAAATTACAAAAATTCAACAGTAATTACTGATCACTGCTAGTCATTAACTCCATCTGGCATGATCCTCCAAAATCCTTTCAGATTTGCTTCTGGTGATTTCTGGTGATAGGTCGAGTCTCGAAAATTCCGAAAAATAATCAATTCTGAACGGCTTCGTGGTAGTCATTCATTCCTCACATAATGAGCCTCCTTTGTACATTCCAATTCGCTCCTGTTGACTTGGAAGAAATCAGTTCCTGAAATATACTCAAAATGAGAAATTCATCTTGGATGTGCGCGACAGATAAATTGGAGAAGAAATCTTCCTGAAAGACCCGAGGAGTCACTTCTCGTCCTATGGTACAGAGCAGTTCGTGAAAATTACTCCAGATGAGAAAGACATGCCTAATCTGGTATCCTGATCTATTTCTCATGGAAACATCCACCAAAACACAAGTCTATTCTCTCTTCAGCATTTGGTGGCGATTGATCGTGAAAATTGCTAAAAATGAGAAAGTTATAACTGTTAAATGCAATAAATCAGTGACAAATGGAATCATCCCCCAAAAGCCTTTCAGATTCGCTTCTTGGGATTTGGTAGCTATCAGTTCATGATTTGATGAAAATTACTCCAAATGAGACAGTTCTTCCTGATCAATGTTAGTAATTAATGACACTTGGAATCATCCTCCCAAATCCTTTGATAATTAACTCCTGGTGATTGTGAATAAAATCGGCTTGTGAAAATTAGTAGGAAAGAAAAAATTCCTTCCTCACCCGTCTTCCGATGAATTTCCCATGGAATCATCCACCGGAAAAACAATTGCATTCTCTCTTGGTGCGTTGGAACAGATCGGTTTGTGCAAATTACTCAAAGAACGAAAATCATTCTTTACAAGCACCTCGTGGTAAAGACTCCGGCAATCCAGATTCTCGCCTCCTGAGTTTGTAGAGATTGGTTCATGAAAATTACTAAAAAATCAAACATTTATTACTGATCACTGCATATAATGAGTACCTCATGGAATCATCCTCCAAGACCTTTTAGATACTCTGCTGGTCACTTGGTAGAGACGGGTAGTGTAAATTGCTAAAAATGAGCCCTTCAATACGAATCAGATGTAGCCATTGATGTCTCATGCACGCTTCCTCGAAAAGCCATTCGGATTCTCTCCTGATCCTTTGGTAGAGATGGGTTCATGAAAATTACAAAAATTCAACAGTAATTACTGATCACTGCTAGTCATTAACTCCATCTGGCATGATCCTCCAAAATCCTTTCAGATTTGCTTCTGGTGATTTCTGGTGATAGGTCGAGTCTCGAAAATTCCGAAAAATAATCAATTCTGAACGGCTTCGTGGTAGTCATTCATTCCTCACATAATGAGCCTCCTTTGTACATTCCAATTCGCTCCTGTTGACTTGGAAGAAATCAGTTCCTGAAATATACTCAAAATGAGAAATTCATCTTGGATGTGCGCGACAGATAAATTGGAGAAGAAATCTTCCTGAAAGACCCGAGGAGTCACTTCTCGTCCTATGGTACAGAGCAGTTCGTGAAAATTACTCCAGATGAGAAAGACATGCCTAATCTGGTATCCTGATCTATTTCTCATGGAAACATCCACCAAAACACAAGTCTATTCTCTCTTCAGCATTTGGTGGCGATTGATCGTGAAAATTGCTAAAAATGAGAAAGTTATAACTGTTAAATGCAATAAATCAGTGACAAATGGAATCATCCCCCAAAAGCCTTTCAGATTCGCTTCTTGGGATTTGGTAGCTATCAGTTCATGATTTGATGAAAATTACTCCAAATGAGACAGTTCTTCCTGATCAATGTTAGTAATTAATGACACTTGGAATCATCCTCCCAAATCCTTTGATAATTAACTCCTGGTGATTGTGAATAAAATCGGCTTGTGAAAATTAGTAGGAAAGAGAAAATTCCTTCCTCACCCGTCTTCTGATGAATTTCCCATGGAATCATCCACCGGAAAAACAATTGCATTCTCTCTTGGTGCGTTGGAACAGATCGGTTTGTGCAAATTACTCAAAGAACGAAAATCATTCTTTACAAGCACCTCATGGTAAAGACTCCGGCAATCCAGATTCTCGCCTCCTGAGTTTGTAGAGATTGGTTCATGAAAATTACTAAAAAATCAAACATTTATTACTGATCACTGCATATAATTAGTACCTCATGGAATCATCCTCCAAGACCTTTTAGATACTCTGCTGGTCACTTGGTAGAGACGGGTAGTGTAAATTGCTAAAAATGAGACCTTCAATACGAATCAGATGTAGCCATTGATGTCTCATGCACGCTTCCTCGAAAAGCCATTCGGATTCTCTCCTGTTCCTTTGGTAGAGATGGGTTCATGAAAATTACAAAAATTCAACAGTAATTACTGATCACTGCTAGTCATTAACTCCATCTGGCATGATCCTCCAAAATCCTTTCAGATTTGCTTCTGGTGATTTCTGGTGATAGGTCGAGTCTCGAAAATTCCGAAAAATAATCAATTCTGAACGGCTTCGTGGTAGTCATTCATTCCTCACATAATGAGCCTCCTTTGTACATGCCAATTCGCTCCTGTTGACTTGGAAGAAATCAGTTCCTGCAATATACTCAAAATGAGAAATTCATCTTGGATGTGCGCGACAGAGAAATTGGAGAAGAAATCTTCCTGAAAGACCCGAGGAGTCACTTCTCGTCCTATGGTACAGAGCAGTTCGTGAAAATTACTCCAGATGAGAAAGACATGCCTAATCTGGTATCCTGATCTATTTCTCATGGAAACATCCACCAAAACACAAGTCTATTCTCTCTTCAGCATTTGGTGGCGATTGATCGTGAAAATTGCTAAAAATGAGAAAGTTATAACTGTTAAATGCAATAAATCAGTGACAAATGGAATCATCCCCCAAAAGCCTTTCAGATTCGCTTCTTGGGATTTGGTAGCTATCAGTTCATGATTTGATGAAAATTACTCCAAATGAGACAGTTCTTCCTGATCAATGTTAGTAATTAATGACACTTGGAATCATCCTCCCAAATCCTTTGATAATTAACTCCTGGTGATTGTGAATAAAATCGGCTTGTGAAAATTAGTAGGAAAGAAAAAATTCCTTCCTCACCCGTCTTCCGATGAATTTCCCATGGAATCATCCACCAGAAAAACAATTGCATTCTCTCTTGGTGCGTTGGAACAGATCGGTTTGTGCAAATTACTCAAAGAACAAAAATCATTCTTTACAAGCACCTCGTGGTAAAGACTCCGGCAATCCAGATTCTCGCCTCCTGAGTTTGTAGAGATTGGTTCATGAAAATTACTAAAAAATCAAACATTTATTACTGATCACTGCATATAATTAGTACCTCATGGAATCATCCTCCAAGACCTTTTAGATACTCTGCTGGTCACTTGGTAGAGACGGGTAGTGTAAATTGCTAAAAATGAGCCCTTCAATACGAATCAGATGTAGCCATTGATGTCTCATGCACGCTTCCTCGAAAAGCCATTCGGATTCTCTCCTGATCCTTTGGTAGAGATGGGTTCATGAAAATTACAAAAATTCAACAGTAATTACTGATCACTGCTAGTCATTAACTCCATCTGGCATGATCCTCCAAAATCCTTTCAGATTTGCTTCTGGTGATTTCTGGTGATAGGTCGAGTCTCGAAAATTCCGAAAAATAATCAATTCTGAACGGCTTCGTGGTAGTCATTCATTCCTCACATAATGAGCCTCCTTTGTACATTCCAATTCGCTCCTGTTGACTTGGAAGAAATCAGTTCCTGAAATATACTCAAAATGAGAAATTCATCTTGGATGTGCGCGACAGATAAATTGGAGAAGAAATCTTCCTGAAAGACCCGAGGAGTCACTTCTCGTCCTATGGTACAGAGCAGTTCGTGAAAATTACTCCAGATGAGAAAGACATGCCTAATCTGGTATCCTGATCTATTTCTCATGGAAACATCCACCAAAACACAAGTCTATTCTCTCTTCAGCATTTGGTGGCGATTGATCGTGAAAATTGCTAAAAATGAGAAAGTTATAACTGTTAAATGCAATAAATCAGTGACAAATGGAATCATCCCCCAAAAGCCTTTCAGATTCGCTTCTTGGGATTTGGTAGCTATCAGTTCATGATTTGATGAAAATTACTCCAAATGAGACAGTTCTTCCTGATCAATGTTAGTTATTAATGACACTTGGAATCATCCTCCCAAATCCTTTGATAATTAACTCCTGGTGATTGTGAATAAAATCGGCTTGTGAAAATTAGTAGGAAAGAGAAAATTCCTTCCTCACCCGTCTTCTGATGAATTTCCCATGGAATCATCCACCGGAAAAACAATTGCATTCTCTCTTGGTGTGTTGGAACAGATCGGTTTGTGCAAATTACTCAAAGAACGAAAATCATTCTTTACAAGCACCTAGTGGTAAAGACTCCGGCAATCCAGATTCTCTCCTCCTGAGTTTGTAGAGATTGGTTCATGAAAATTACTAAAAAATCAAACATTTATTACTGATCACTGCATATAATTAGTACCTCATGGAATCATCCTCCAAGACCTTTTAGATACTCTGCTGGTCACTTGGTAGAGACGGGTAGTGTAAATTGCTAAAAATGAGCCCTTCAATACGAATCAGATGTAGCCATTGATGTCTCATGCACGCTTCCTCGAAAAGCCATTCGGATTCTCTCCTGATCCTTTGGTAGAGATGGGTTCATGAAAATTACAAAAATTCAACAGTAATTACTGATCACTGCTAGTCATTAACTCCATCTGGCATGATCCTCCAAAATCCTTTCAGATTTGCTTCTGGTGATTTCTGGTGATAGGTCGAGTCTCGAAAATTCCGAAAAATAATCAATTCTGAACGGCTTCGTGGTAGTCATTCATTCCTCACATAATGAGCCTCCTTTGTACATTCCAATTCGCTCCTGTTGACTTGGAAGAAATCAGTTCCTGAAATATACTCAAAATGAGAAATTCATCTTGGATGTGCGCGACAGATAAATTGGAGAAGAAATCTTCCTGAAAGACCCGAGGAGTCACTTCTCGTCCTATGGTACAGAGCAGTTCGTGAAAATTACTCCAGATGAGAAAGACATGCCTAATCTGGTATCCTGATCTATTTCTCATGGAAACATCCACCAAAACACAAGTCTATTCTCTCTTCAGCATTTGGTGGCGATTGATCGTGAAAATTGCTAAAAATGAGAAAGTTATAACTGTTAAATGCAATAAATCAGTGACAAATGGAATCATCCCCCAAAAGCCTTTCAGATTCGCTTCTTGGGATTTGGTAGCTATCAGTTCATGATTTGATGAAAATTACTCCAAATGAGACAGTTCTTCCTGATCAATGTTAGTTATTAATGACACTTGGAATCATCCTCCCAAATCCTTTGATAATTAACTCCTGGTGATTGTGAATAAAATCGGCTTGTGAAAATTAGTAGGAAAGAGAAAATTCCTTCCTCACCCGTCTTCTGATGAATTTCCCATGGAATCATCCACCAGAAAAACAATTGCATTCTCTCTTGGTGCGTTGGAACAGATCGGTTTGTGCAAATTACTCAAAGAACGAAAATCATTCTTTACAAGCACCTCGTGGTAAAGACTCCGGCAATCCAGATTCTCGCCTCCTGAGTTTGTAGAGATTGGTTCATTAAAATTATTAAAAAATCAAACATTTATTACTGATCACTGCATATAATTAGTACCTCATGGAATCATCCTCCAAGACCTTTCAGATAGTCTGCTGGTCACTTGGTAGAGACGGGTAGTGTAAATTGCTAAAAATGAGCCCTTCAATACGAATCAGATGTAGCCATTGATGTCTCATGCACGCTTCCTCGAAAAGCCATTCGGATTCTCTCCTGATCCTTTGGTAGAGATGGGTTCATGAAAATTACAAAAATTCAACAGTAATTACTGATCACTGCTAGTCATTAACTCCATCTGGCATGATCCTCCAAAATCCTTTCAGATTTGCTTCTGGTGATTTCTGGTGATAGGTCGAGTCTCGAAAATTCCGAAAAATAATCAATTCTGAACGGCTTCGTGGTAGTCATTCATTCCTCACATAATGAGCCTCCTTTGTACATGCCAATTCGCTCCTGTTGACTTGGAAGAAATCAGTTCCTGAAATATACTCAAAATGAGAAATTCATCTTGGATGTGCGCGACAGATAAATTGGAGAAGAAATCTTCCTGAAAGACCCGAGGAGTCACTTCTCGTCCTATGGTACAGAGCAGTTCGTGAAAATTACTCCAGATGAGAAAGACATGCCTAATCTGGTATCCTGATCTATTTCTCATGGAAACATCCACCAAAACACAAGTCTATTCTCTCTTCAGCATTTGGTGGCGATTGATCGTGAAAATTGCTAAAAATGAGAAAGTTATAACTGTTAAATGCAATAAATCAGTGACAAATGGAATCATCCCCCAAAAGCCTTTCAGATTCGCTTCTTGGGATTTGGTAGCTATCAGTTCATGATTTGATGAAAATTACTCCAAATGAGACAGTTCTTCCTGATCAATGTTAGTTATTAATGACACTTGGAATCATCCTCCCAAATCCTTTGATAATTAACTCCTGGTGATTGTGAATAAAATCGGCTTGTGAAAATTAGTAGGAAAGAGAAAATTCCTTCCTCACCCGTCTTCTGATGAATTTCCCATGGAATCATCCACCGGAAAAACAATTGCATTCTCTCTTGGTGCGTTGGAACAGATCGGTTTGTGCAAATTACTCAAAGAACGAAAATCATTCTTTACAAGCACCTAGTGGTAAAGACTCCGGCAATCCAGATTCTCTCCTCCTGAGTTTGTAGAGATTGGTTCATGAAAATTACTAAAAAATCAAACATTTATTACTGATCACTGCATATAATTAGTACCTCATGGAATCATCCTCCAAGACCTTTTAGATACTCTGCTGGTCACTTGGTAGAGACGGGTAGTGTAAATTGCTAAAAATGAGCCCTTCAATACGAATCAGATGTAGCCATTGATGTCTCATGCACGCTTCCTCGAAAAGCCATTCGGATTCTCTCCTGATCCTTTGGTAGAGATGGGTTCATGAAAATTACAAAAATTCAACAGTAATTACTGATCACTGCTAGTCATTAACTCCATCTGGCATGATCCTCCAAAATCCTTTCAGATTTGCTTCTGGTGATTTCTGGTGATAGGTCGAGTCTCGAAAATTCCGAAAAATAATCAATTCTGAACGGCTTCGTGGTAGTCATTCATTCCTCACATAATGAGCCTCCTTTGTACATTCCAATTCGCTCCTGTTGACTTGGAAGAAATCAGTTCCTGAAATATACTCAAAATGAGAAATTCATCTTGGATGTGCGCGACAGATAAATTGGAGAAGAAATCTTCCTGAAAGACCCGAGGAGTCACTTCTCGTCCTATGGTACAGAGCAGTTCGTGAAAATTACTCCAGATGAGAAAGACATGCCTAATCTGGTATCCTGATCTATTTCTCATGGAAACATCCACCAAAACACAAGTCT
Source organism: Eretmochelys imbricata (assembly GCF_965152235.1). Classification (NCBI taxonomy): domain Eukaryota; kingdom Metazoa; phylum Chordata; order Testudines; family Cheloniidae; genus Eretmochelys; species Eretmochelys imbricata. Next base: position 1,370,662 of record NW_027554341.1, on the reverse strand, counting down.
ATTCTCTCTTCAGCATTTGGTGGCGATTGATCGTGAAAATTGCTAAAAATGAGAAAGTTATAACTGTTAAATGCAATAAATCAGTGACAAATGGAATCATCCCCCAAAAGCCTTTCAGATTCGCTTCTTGGGATTTGGTAGCTATCAGTTCATGATTTGATGAAAATTACTCCAAATGAGACAGTTCTTCCTGATCAATGTTAGTAATTAATGACACTTGGAATCATCCTCCCAAATCCTTTGATAATTAACTCCTGGTGATTGTGAATAAAATCGGCTTGTGAAAATTAGTAGGAAAGAGAAAATTCCTTCCTCACCCGTCTTCTGATGAATTTCCCATGGAATCATCCACCAGAAAAACAATTGCATTCTCTCTTGGTGCGTTGGAACAGATCGGTTTGTGCAAATTACTCAAAGAACGAAAATCATTCTTTACAAGCACCTCGTGGTAAAGACTCCGGCAATCCAGATTCTCGCCTCCTGAGTTTGTAGAGATTGGTTCATTAAAATTATTAAAAAATCAAACATTTATTACTGATCACTGCATATAATTAGTACCTCATGGAATCATCCTCCAAGACCTTTCAGATACTCTGCTGGTCACTTGGTAGAGACGGGTAGTGTAAATTGCTAAAAATGAGCCCTTCAATACGAATCAGATGTAGCCATTGATGTCTCATGCACGCTTCCTCGAAAAGCCATTCGGATTCTCTCCTGATCCTTTGGTAGAGATGGGTTCATGAAAATTACAAAAATTCAACAGTAATTACTGATCACTGCTAGTCATTAACTCCATCTGGCATGATCCTCCAAAATCCTTTCAGATTTGCTTCTGGTGATTTCTGGTGATAGGTCGAGTCTCGAAAATTCCGAAAAATAATCAATTCTGAACGGCTTCGTGGTAGTCATTCATTCCTCACATAATGAGCCTCCTTTGTACATTCCAATTCGCTCCTGTTGACTTGGAAGAAATCAGTTCCTGAAATATACTCAAAATGAGAAATTCATCTTGGATGTGCGCGACAGATAAATTGGAGAAGAAATCTTCCTGAAAGACCCGAGGAGTCACTTCTCGTCCTATGGTACAGAGCAGTTCGTGAAAATTACTCCAGATGAGAAAGACATGCCTAATCTGGTATCCTGATCTATTTCTCATGGAAACATCCACCAAAACACAAGTCTATTCTCTCTTCAGCATTTGGTGGCGATTGATCGTGAAAATTGCTAAAAATGAGAAAGTTATAACTGTTAAATGCAATAAATCAGTGACAAATGGAATCATCCCCCAAAAGCCTTTCAGATTCGCTTCTTGGGATTTGGTAGCTATCAGTTCATGATTTGATGAAAATTACTCCAAATGAGACAGTTCTTCCTGATCAATGTTAGTAATTAATGACACTTGGAATCATCCTCCCAAATCCTTTGATAATTAACTCCTGGTGATTGTGAATAAAATCGGCTTGTGAAAATTAGTAGGAAAGAAAAAATTCCTTCCTCACCCGTCTTCCGATGAATTTCCCATGGAATCATCCACCGGAAAAACAATTGCATTCTCTCTTGGTGCGTTGGAACAGATCGGTTTGTGCAAATTACTCAAAGAACGAAAATCATTCTTTACAAGCACCTCGTGGTAAAGACTCCGGCAATCCAGATTCTCGCCTCCTGAGTTTGTAGAGATTGGTTCATGAAAATTACTAAAAAATCAAACATTTATTACTGATCACTGCATATAATGAGTACCTCATGGAATCATCCTCCAAGAGCTTTTAGATACTCTGCTGGTCACTTGGTAGAGACGGGTAGTGTAAATTGCTAAAAATGAGCCCTTCAATACGAATCAGATGTAGCCATTGATGTCTCATGCACGCTTCCTCGAAAAGCCATTCGGATTCTCTCCTGATCCTTTGGTAGAGATGGGTTCATGAAAATTACAAAAATTCAACAGTAATTACTGATCACTGCTAGTCATTAACTCCATCTGGCATGATCCTCCAAAATCCTTTCAGATTTGCTTCTGGTGATTTCTGGTGATAGGTCGAGTCTCGAAAATTCCGAAAAATAATCAATTCTGAACGGCTTCGTGGTAGTCATTCATTCCTCACATAATGAGCCTCCTTTGTACATTCCAATTCGCTCCTGTTGACTTGGAAGAAATCAGTTCCTGAAATATACTCAAAATGAGAAATTCATCTTGGATGTGCGCGACAGATAAATTGGAGAAGAAATCTTCCTGAAAGACCCGAGGAGTCACTTCTCGTCCTATGGTACAGAGCAGTTCGTGAAAATTACTCCAGATGAGAAAGACATGCCTAATCTGGTATCCTGATCTATTTCTCATGGAAACATCCACCAAAACACAAGTCTATTCTCTCTTCAGCATTTGGTGGCGATTGATCGTGAAAATTGCTAAAAATGAGAAAGTTATAACTGTTAAATGCAATAAATCAGTGACAAATGGAATCATCCCCCAAAAGCCTTTCAGATTCGCTTCTTGGGATTTGGTAGCTATCAGTTCATGATTTGATGAAAATTACTCCAAATGAGACAGTTCTTCCTGATCAATGTTAGTAATTAATGACACTTGGAATCATCCTCCCAAATCCTTTGATAATTAACTCCTGGTGATTGTGAATAAAATCGGCTTGTGAAAATTAGTAGGAAAGAGAAAATTCCTTCCTCACCCGTCTTCTGATGAATTTCCCATGGAATCATCCACCGGAAAAACAATTGCATTCTCTCTTGGTGCGTTGGAACAGATCGGTTTGTGCAAATTACTCAAAGAACGAAAATCATTCTTTACAAGCACCTAGTGGTAAAGACTCCGGCAATCCAGATTCTCTCCTCCTGAGTTTGTAGAGATTGGTTCATGAAAATTACTAAATAATCAAACATTTATTACTGATCACTGCATATAATTAGTACCTCATGGAATCATCCTCCAAGACCTTTTAGATACTCTGCTGGTCACTTGGTAGAGACGGGTAGTGTAAATTGCTAAAAATGAGCCCTTCAATACGAATCAGATGTAGCCATTGATGTCTCATGCACGCTTCCTCGAAAAGCCATTCGGATTCTCTCCTGATCCTTTGGTAGAGATGGGTTCATGAAAATTACAAAAATTCAACAGTAATTACTGATCACTGCTAGTCATTAACTCCATCTGGCATGATCCTCCAAAATCCTTTCAGATTTGCTTCTGGTGATTTCTGGTGATAGGTCGAGTCTCGAAAATTCCGAAAAATAATCAATTCTGAACGGCTTCGTGGTAGTCATTCATTCCTCACATAATGAGCCTCCTTTGTACATTCCAATTCGCTCCTGTTGACTTGGAAGAAATCAGTTCCTGAAATATACTCAAAATGAGAAATTCATCTTGGATGTGCGCGACAGATAAATTGGAGAAGAAATCTTCCTGAAAGACCCGAGGAGTCACTTCTCGTCCTATGGTACAGAGCAGTTCGTGAAAATTACTCCAGATGAGAAAGACATGCCTAATCTGGTATCCTGATCTATTTCTCATGGAAACATCCACCAAAACACAAGTCTATTCTCTCTTCAGCATTTGGTGGCGATTGATCGTGAAAATTGCTAAAAATGAGAAAGTTATAACTGTTAAATGCAATAAATCAGTGACAAATGGAATCATCCCCCAAAAGCCTTTCAGATTCGCTTCTTGGGATTTGGTAGCTATCAGTTCATGATTTGATGAAAATTACTCCAAATGAGACAGTTCTTCCTGATCAATGTTAGTAATTAATGACACTTGGAATCATCCTCCCAAATCCTTTGATAATTAACTCCTGGTGATTGTGAATAAAATCGGCTTGTGAAAATTAGTAGGAAAGAGAAAATTCCTTCCTCACCCGTCTTCTGATGAATTTCCCATGGAATCATCCACCAGAAAAACAATTGCATTCTCTCTTGGTGCGTTGGAACAGATCGGTTTGTGCAAATTACTCAAAGAACGAAAATCATTCTTTACAAGCACCTCGTGGTAAAGACTCCGGCAATCCAGATTCTCGCCTCCTGAGTTTGTAGAGATTGGTTCATTAAAATTATTAAAAAATCAAACATTTATTACTGATCACTGCATATAATTAGTACCTCATGGAATCATCCTCCAAGACCTTTCAGATACTCTGCTGGTCACTTGGTAGAGACGGGTAGTGTAAATTGCTAAAAATGAGCCCTTCAATACGAATCAGATGTAGCCATTGATGTCTCATGCACGCTTCCTCGAAAAGCCATTCGGATTCTCTCCTGATCCTTTGGTAGAGATGGGTTCATGAAAATTACAAAAATTCAACAGTAATTACTGATCACTGCTAGTCATTAACTCCATCTGGCATGATCCTCCAAAATCCTTTCAGATTTGCTTCTGGTGATTTCTGGTGATAGGTCGAGTCTCGAAAATTCCGAAAAATAATCAATTCTGAACGGCTTCGTGGTAGTCATTCATTCCTCACATAATGAGCCTCCTTTGTACATTCCAATTCGCTCCTGTTGACTTGGAAGAAATCAGTTCCTGAAATATACTCAAAATGAGAAATTCATCTTGGATGTGCGCGACAGATAAATTGGAGAAGAAATCTTCCTGAAAGACCCGAGGAGTCACTTCTCGTCCTATGGTACAGAGCAGTTCGTGAAAATTACTCCAGATGAGAAAGACATGCCTAATCTGGTATCCTGATCTATTTCTCATGGAAACATCCACCAAAACACAAGTCTATTCTCTCTTCAGCATTTGGTGGCGATTGATCGTGAAAATTGCTAAAAATGAGAAAGTTATAACTGTTAAATGCAATAAATCAGTGACAAATGGAATCATCCCCCAAAAGCCTTTCAGATTCGCTTCTTGGGATTTGGTAGCTATCAGTTCATGATTTGATGAAAATTACTCCAAATGAGACAGTTCTTCCTGATCAATGTTAGTAATTAATGACACTTGGAATCATCCTCCCAAATCCTTTGATAATTAACTCCTGGTGATTGTGAATAAAATCGGCTTGTGAAAATTAGTAGGAAAGAAAAAATTCCTTCCTCACCCGTCTTCCGATGAATTTCCCATGGAATCATCCACCGGAAAAACAATTGCATTCTCTCTTGGTGCGTTGGAACAGATCGGTTTGTGCAAATTACTCAAAGAACGAAAATCATTCTTTACAAGCACCTCGTGGTAAAGACTCCGGCAATCCAGATTCTCGCCTCCTGAGTTTGTAGAGATTGGTTCATGAAAATTACTAAAAAATCAAACATTTATTACTGATCACTGCATATAATGAGTACCTCATGGAATCATCCTCCAAGACCTTTTAGATACTCTGCTGGTCACTTGGTAGAGACGGGTAGTGTAAATTGCTAAAAATGAGACCTTCAATACGAATCAGATGTAGCCATTGATGTCTCATGCACGCTTCCTCGAAAAGCCATTCGGATTCTCTCCTGATCCTTTGGTAGAGATGGGTTCATGAAAATTACAAAAATTCAACAGTAATTACTGATCACTGCTAGTCATTAACTCCATCTGGCATGATCCTCCAAAATCCTTTCAGATTTGCTTCTGGTGATTTCTGGTGATAGGTCGAGTCTCGAAAATTCCGAAAAATAATCAATTCTGAACGGCTTCGTGGTAGTCATTCATTCCTCACATAATGAGCCTCCTTTGTACATTCCAATTCGCTCCTGTTGACTTGGAAGAAATCAGTTCCTGAAATATACTCAAAATGAGAAATTCATCTTGGATGTGCGCGACAGATAAATTGGAGAAGAAATCTTCCTGAAAGACCCGAGGAGTCACTTCTCGTCCTATGGTACAGAGCAGTTCGTGAAAATTACTCCAGATGAGAAAGACATGCCTAATCTGGTATCCTGATCTATTTCTCATGGAAACATCCACCAAAACACAAGTCTATTCTCTCTTCAGCATTTGGTGGCGATTGATCGTGAAAATTGCTAAAAATGAGAAAGTTATAACTGTTAAATGCAATAAATCAGTGACAAATGGAATCATCCCCCAAAAGCCTTTCAGATTCGCTTCTTGGGATTTGGTAGCTATCAGTTCATGATTTGATGAAAATTACTCCAAATGAGACAGTTCTTCCTGATCAATGTTAGTAATTAATGACACTTGGAATCATCCTCCCAAATCCTTTGATAATTAACTCCTGGTGATTGTGAATAAAATCGGCTTGTGAAAATTAGTAGGAAAGAAAAAATTCCTTCCTCACCCGTCTTCCGATGAATTTCCCATGGAATCATCCACCGGAAAAACAATTGCATTCTCTCTTGGTGCGTTGGAACAGATCGGTTTGTGCAAATTACTCAAAGAACGAAAATCATTCTTTACAAGCACCTCGTGGTAAAGACTCCGGCAATCCAGATTCTCTCCTCCTGAGTTTGTAGAGATTGGTTCATGAAAATTACTAAAAAATCAAACATTTATTACTGATCACTGCATATAATGAGTACCTCATGGAATCATCCTCCAAGACCTTTTAGATACTCTGCTGGTCACTTGGTAGAGACGGGTAGTGTAAATTGCTAAAAATGAGACCTTCAATACGAATCAGATGTAGCCATTGATGTCTCATGCACGCTTCCTCGAAAAGCCATTCGGATTCTCTCCTGATCCTTTGGTAGAGATGGGTTCATGAAAATTACAAAAATTCAACAGTAATTACTGATCACTGCTAGTCATTAACTCCATCTGGCATGATCCTCCAAAATCCTTTCAGATTTGCTTCTGGTGATTTCTGGTGATAGGTCGAGTCTCGAAAATTCCGAAAAATAATCAATTCTGAACGGCTTCGTGGTAGTCATTCATTCCTCACATAATGAGCCTCCTTTGTACATTCCAATTCGCTCCTGTTGACTTGGAAGAAATCAGTTCCTGAAATATACTCAAAATGAGAAATTCATCTTGGATGTGCGCGACAGATAAATTGGAGAAGAAATCTTCCTGAAAGACCCGAGGAGTCACTTCTCGTCCTATGGTACAGAGCAGTTCGTGAAAATTACTCCAGATGAGAAAGACATGCCTAATCTGGTATCCTGATCTATTTCTCATGGAAACATCCACCAAAACACAAGTCTATTCTCTCTTCAGCATTTGGTGGCGATTGATCGTGAAAATTGCTAAAAATGAGAAAGTTATAACTGTTAAATGCAATAAATCAGTGACAAATGGAATCATCCCCCAAAAGCCTTTCAGATTCGCTTCTTGGGATTTGGTAGCTATCAGTTCATGATTTGATGAAAATTACTCCAAATGAGACAGTTCTTCCTGATCAATGTTAGTAATTAATGACACTTGGAATCATCCTCCCAAATCCTTTGATAATTAACTCCTGGTGATTGTGAATAAAATCGGCTTGTGAAAATTAGTAGGAAAGAGAAAATTCCTTCCTCACCCGTCTTCTGATGAATTTCCCATGGAATCATCCACCAGAAAAACAATTGCATTCTCTCTTGGTGCGTTGGAACAGATCGGTTTGTGCAAATTACTCAAAGAACGAAAATCATTCTTTACAAGCACCTCGTGGTAAAGACTCCGGCAATCCAGATTCTCGCCTCCTGAGTTTGTAGAGATTGGTTCATTAAAATTATTAAAAAATCAAACATTTATTACTGATCACTGCATATAATTAGTACCTCATGGAATCATCCTCCAAGACCTTTCAGATACTCTGCTGGTCACTTGGTAGAGACGGGTAGTGTAAATTGCTAAAAATGAGCCCTTCAATACGAATCAGATGTAGCCATTGATGTCTCATGCACGCTTCCTCGAAAAGCCATTCGGATTCTCTCCTGATCCTTTGGTAGAGATGGGTTCATGAAAATTACAAAAATTCAACAGTAATTACTGATCACTGCTAGTCATTAACTCCATCTGGCATGATCCTCCAAAATCCTTTCAGATTTGCTTCTGGTGATTTCTGGTGATAGGTCGAGTCTCGAAAATTCCGAAAAATAATCAATTCTGAACGGCTTCGTGGTAGTCATTCATTCCTCACATAATGAGCCTCCTTTGTACATTCCAATTCGCTCCTGTTGACTTGGAAGAAATCAGTTCCTGAAATATACTCAAAATGAGAAATTCATCTTGGATGTGCGCGACAGATAAATTGGAGAAGAAATCTTCCTGAAAGACCCGAGGAGTCACTTCTCGTCCTATGGTACAGAGCAGTTCGTGAAAATTACTCCAGATGAGAAAGACATGCCTAATCTGGTATCCTGATCTATTTCTCATGGAAACATCCACCAAAACACAAGTCTATTCTCTCTTCAGCATTTGGTGGCGATTGATCGTGAAAATTGCTAAAAATGAGAAAGTTATAACTGTTAAATGCAATAAATCAGTGACAAATGGAATCATCCCCCAAAAGCCTTTCAGATTCGCTTCTTGGGATTTGGTAGCTATCAGTTCATGATTTGATGAAAATTACTCCAAATGAGACAGTTCTTCCTGATCAATGTTAGTTATTAATGACACTTGGAATCATCCTCCCAAATCCTTTGATAATTAACTCCTGGTGATTGTGAATAAAATCGGCTTGTGAAAATTAGTAGGAAAGAGAAAATTCCTTCCTCACCCGTCTTCTGATGAATTTCCCATGGAATCATCCACCGGAAAAACAATTGCATTCTCTCTTGGTGTGTTGGAACAGATCGGTTTGTGCAAATTACTCAAAGAACGAAAATCATTCTTTACAAGCACCTAGTGGTAAAGACTCCGGCAATCCAGATTCTCTCCTCCTGAGTTTGTAGAGATTGGTTCATGAAAATTACTAAAAAATCAAACATTTATTACTGATCACTGCATATAATTAGTACCTCATGGAATCATCCTCCAAGACCTTTTAGATACTCTGCTGGTCACTTGGTAGAGACGGGTAGTGTAAATTGCTAAAAATGAGCCCTTCAATACGAATCAGATGTAGCCATTGATGTCTCATGCACGCTTCCTCGAAAAGCCATTCGGATTCTCTCCTGATCCTTTGGTAGAGATGGGTTCATGAAAATTACAAAAATTCAACAGTAATTACTGATCACTGCTAGTCATTAACTCCATCTGGCATGATCCTCCAAAATCCTTTCAGATTTGCTTCTGGTGATTTCTGGTGATAGGTCGAGTCTCGAAAATTCCGAAAAATAATCAATTCTGAACGGCTTCGTGGTAGTCATTCATTCCTCACATAATGAGCCTCCTTTGTACATTCCAATTCGCTCCTGTTGACTTGGAAGAAATCAGTTCCTGAAATATACTCAAAATGAGAAATTCATCTTGGATGTGCGCGACAGATAAATTGGAGAAGAAATCTTCCTGAAAGACCCGAGGAGTCACTTCTCGTCCTATGGTACAGAGCAGTTCGTGAAAATTACTCCAGATGAGAAAGACATGCCTAATCTGGTATCCTGATCTATTTCTCATGGAAACATCCACCAAAACACAAGTCTATTCTCTCTTCAGCATTTGGTGGCGATTGATCGTGAAAATTGCTAAAAATGAGAAAGTTATAACTGTTAAATGCAATAAATCAGTGACAAATGGAATCATCCCCCAAAAGCCTTTCAGATTCGCTTCTTGGGATTTGGTAGCTATCAGTTCATGATTTGATGAAAATTACTCCAAATGAGACAGTTCTTCCTGATCAATGTTAGTTATTAATGACACTTGGAATCATCCTCCCAAATCCTTTGATAATTAACTCCTGGTGATTGTGAATAAAATCGGCTTGTGAAAATTAGTAGGAAAGAGAAAATTCCTTCCTCACCCGTCTTCTGATGAATTTCCCATGGAATCATCCACCGGAAAAACAATTGCATTCTCTCTTGGTGCGTTGGAACAGATCGGTTTGTGCAAATTACTCAAAGAACGAAAATCATTCTTTACAAGCACCTAGTGGTAAAGACTCCGGCAATCCAGATTCTCTCCTCCTGAGTTTGTAGAGATTGGTTCATGAAAATTACTAAAAAATCAAACATTTATTACTGATCACTGCATATAATTAGTACCTCATGGAATCATCCTCCAAGACCTTTTAGATACTCTGCTGGTCACTTGGTAGAGACGGGTAGTGTAAATTGCTAAAAATGAGCCCTTCAATACGAATCAGATGTAGCCATTGATGTCTCATGCACGCTTCCTCGAAAAGCCATTCGGATTCTCTCCTGATCCTTTGGTAGAGATGGGTTCATGAAAATTACAAAAATTCAACAGTAATTACTGATCACTGCTAGTCATTAACTCCATCTGGCATGATCCTCCAAAATCCTTTCAGATTTGCTTCTGGTGATTTCTGGTGATAGGTCGAGTCTCGAAAATTCCGAAAAATAATCAATTCTGAACGGCTTCGTGGTAGTCATTCATTCCTCACATAATGAGCCTCCTTTGTACATTCCAATTCGCTCCTGTTGACTTGGAAGAAATCAGTTCCTGAAATATACTCAAAATGAGAAATTCATCTTGGATGTGCGCGACAGATAAATTGGAGAAGAAATCTTCCTGAAAGACCCGAGGAGTCACTTCTCGTCCTATGGTACAGAGCAGTTCGTGAAAATTACTCCAGATGAGAAAGACATGCCTAATCTGGTATCCTGATCTATTTCTCATGGAAACATCCACCAAAACAGAAGTCTATTCTCTCTTCAGCATTTGGTGGCGATTGATCGTGAAAATTGCTAAAAATGAGAAAGTTATAACTGTTAAATGCAATAAATCAGTGACAAATGGAATCATCCCCCAAAAGCCTTTCAGATTCGCTTCTTGGGATTTGGTAGCTATCAGTTCATGATTTGATGAAAATTACTCCAAATGAGACAGTTCTTCCTGATCAATGTTAGTAATTAATGACACTTGGAATCATCCTCCCAAATCCTTTGATAATTAACTCCTGGTGATTGTGAATAAAATCGGCTTGTGAAAATTAGTAGGAAAGAAAAAATTCCTTCCTCACCCGTCTTCCGATGAATTTCCCATGGAATCATCCACCGGAAAAACAATTGCATTCTCTCTTGGTGCGTTGGAACAGATCGGTTTGTGCAAATTACTCAAAGAACAAAAATCATTCTTTACAAGCACCTCGTGGTAAAGACTCCGGCAATCCAGATTCTCGCCTCCTGAGTTTGTAGAGATTGGTTCATGAAAATTACTAAAAAATCAAACATTTATTACTGATCACTGCATATAATTAGTACCTCATGGAATCATCCTCCAAGACCTTTTAGATACTCTGCTGGTCACTTGGTAGAGACGGGTAGTGTAAATTGCTAAAAATGAGCCCTTCAATACGAATCAGATGTAGCCATTGATGTCTCATGCACGCTTCCTCGAAAAGCCATTCGGATTCTCTCCTGATCCTTTGGTAGAGATGGGTTCATGAAAATTACAAAAATTCAACAGTAATTACTGATCACTGCTAGTCATTAACTCCATCTGGCATGATCCTCCAAAATCCTTTCAGATTTGCTTCTGGTGATTTCTGGTGATAGGTCGAGTCTCGAAAATTCCGAAAAATAATCAATTCTGAACGGCTTCGTGGTAGTCATTCATTCCTCACATAATGAGCCTCCTTTGTACATTCCAATTCGCTCCTGTTGACTTGGAAGAAATCAGTTCCTGAAATATACTCAAAATGAGAAATTCATCTTGGATGTGCGCGACAGATAAATTGGAGAAGAATTCTTCCTGAAAGACCCGAGGAGTCACTTCTCGTCCTATGGTACAGAGCAGTTCGTGAAAATTACTCCAGATGAGAAAGACATGCCTAATCTGGTATCCTGATCTATTTCTCATGGAAACATCCACCAAAACACAAGTCTATTCTCTCTTCAGCATTTGGTGGCGATTGATCGTGAAAATTGCTAAAAATGAGAAAGTTATAACTGTTAAATGCAATAAATCAGTGACAAATGGAATCATCCCCCAAAAGCCTTTCAGATTCGCTTCTTGGGATTTGGTAGCTATCAGTTCATGATTTGATGAAAATTACTCCAAATGAGACAGTTCTTCCTGATCAATGTTAGTTATTAATGACACTTGGAATCATCCTCCCAAATCCTTTGATAATTAACTCCTGGTGATTGTGAATAAAATCGGCTTGTGAAAATTAGTAGGAAAGAGAAAATTCCTTCCTCACCCGTCTTCTGATGAATTTCCCATGGAATCATCCACCGGAAAAACAATTGCATTCTCTCTTGGTGTGTTGGAACAGATCGGTTTGTGCAAATTACTCAAAGAACGAAAATCATTCTTTACAAGCACCTAGTGGTAAAGACTCCGGCAATCCAGATTCTCTCCTCCTGAGTTTGTAGAGATTGGTTCATGAAAATTACTAAAAAATCAAACATTTATTACTGATCACTGCATATAATTAGTACCTCATGGAATCATCCTCCAAGACCTTTTAGATACTCTGCTGGTCACTTGGTAGAGACGGGTAGTGTAAATTGCTAAAAATGAGCCCTTCAATACGAATCAGATGTAGCCATTGATGTCTCATGCACGCTTCCTCGAAAAGCCATTCGGATTCTCTCCTGATCCTTTGGTAGAGATGGGTTCATGAAAATTACAAAAATTCAACAGTAATTACTGATCACTGCTAGTCATTAACTCCATCTGGCATGATCCTCCAAAATCCTTTCAGATTTGCTTCTGGTGATTTCTGGTGATAGGTCGAGTCTCGAAAATTCCGAAAAATAATCAATTCTGAACGGCTTCGTGGTAGTCATTCATTCCTCACATAATGAGCCTCCTTTGTACATTCCAATTCGCTCCTGTTGACTTGGAAGAAATCAGTTCCTGAAATATACTCAAAATGAGAAATTCATCTTGGATGTGCGCGACAGATAAATTGGAGAAGAAATCTTCCTGAAAGACCCGAGGAGTCACTTCTCGTCCTATGGTACAGAGCAGTTCGTGAAAATTACTCCAGATGAGAAAGACATGCCTAATCTGGTATCCTGATCTATTTCTCATGGAAACATCCACCAAAACACAAGTCTATTCTCTCTTCAGCATTTGGTGGCGATTGATCGTGAAAATTGCTAAAAATGAGAAAGTTATAACTGTTAAATGCAATAAATCAGTGACAAATGGAATCATCCCCCAAAAGCCTTTCAGATTCGCTTCTTGGGATTTGGTAGCTATCAGTTCATGATTTGATGAAAATTACTCCAAATGAGACAGTTCTTCCTGATCAATGTTAGTTATTAATGACACTTGGAATCATCCTCCCAAATCCTTTGATAATTAACTCCTGGTGATTGTGAATAAAATCGGCTTGTGAAAATTAGTAGGAAAGAGAAAATTCCTTCCTCACCCGTCTTCTGATGAATTTCCCATGGAATCATCCACCGGAAAAACAATTGCATTCTCTCTTGGTGCGTTGGAACAGATCGGTTTGTGCAAATTACTCAAAGAACGAAAATCATTCTTTACAAGCACCTAGTGGTAAAGACTCCGGCAATCCAGATTCTCTCCTCCTGAGTTTGTAGAGATTGGTTCATGAAAATTACTAAAAAATCAAACATTTATTACTGATCACTGCATATAATTAGTACCTCATGGAATCATCCTCCAAGACCTTTTAGATACTCTGCTGGTCACTTGGTAGAGACGGGTAGTGTAAATTGCTAAAAATGAGCCCTTCAATACGAATCAGATGTAGCCATTGATGTCTCATGCACGCTTCCTCGAAAAGCCATTCGGATTCTCTCCTGATCCTTTGGTAGAGATGGGTTCATGAAAATTACAAAAATTCAACAGTAATTACTGATCACTGCTAGTCATTAACTCCATCTGGCATGATCCTCCAAAATCCTTTCAGATTTGCTTCTGGTGATTTCTGGTGATAGGTCGAGTCTCGAAAATTCCGAAAAATAATCAATTCTGAACGGCTTCGTGGTAGTCATTCATTCCTCACATAATGAGCCTCCTTTGTACATTCCAATTCGCTCCTGTTGACTTGGAAGAAATCAGTTCCTGAAATATACTCAAAATGAGAAATTCATCTTGGATGTGCGCGACAGATAAATTGGAGAAGAAATCTTCCTGAAAGACCCGAGGAGTCACTTCTCGTCCTATGGTACAGAGCAGTTCATGAAAATTACTCCAGATGAGAAAGACATGCCTAATCTGGTATCCTGATCTATTTCTCATGGAAACATCCACCAAAACAGAAGTCTATTCTCTCTTCAGCATTTGGTGGCGATTGATCGTGAAAATTGCTAAAAATGAGAAAGTTATAACTGTTAAATGCAATAAATCAGTGACAAATGGAATCATCCCCCAAAAGCCTTTCAGATTCGCTTCTTGGGATTTGGTAGCTATCAGTTCATGATTTGATGAAAATTACTCCAAATGAGACAGTTCTTCCTGATCAATGTTAGTAATTAATGACACTTGGAATCATCCTCCCAAATCCTTTGATAATTAACTCCTGGTGATTGTGAATAAAATCGGCTTGTGAAAATTAGTAGGAAAGAAAAAATTCCTTCCTCACCCGTCTTCCGATGAATTTCCCATGGAATCATCCACCGGAAAAACAATTGCATTCTCTCTTGGTGCGTTGGAACAGATCGGTTTGTGCAAATTACTCAAAGAACAAAAATCATTCTTTACAAGCACCTCGTGGTAAAGACTCCGGCAATCCAGATTCTCGCCTCCTGAGTTTGTAGAGATTGGTTCATGAAAATTACTAAAAAATCAAACATTTATTACTGATCACTGCATATAATTAGTACCTCATGGAATCATCCTCCAAGACCTTTTAGATACTCTGCTGGTCACTTGGTAGAGACGGGTAGTGTAAATTGCTAAAAATGAGCCCTTCAATACGAATCAGATGTAGCCATTGATGTCTCATGCACGCTTCCTCGAAAAGCCATTCGGATTCTCTCCTGATCCTTTGGTAGAGATGGGTTCATGAAAATTACAAAAATTCAACAGTAATTACTGATCACTGCTAGTCATTAACTCCATCTGGCATGATCCTCCAAAATCCTTTCAGATTTGCTTCTGGTGATTTCTGGTGATAGGTCGAGTCTCGAAAATTCCGAAAAATAATCAATTCTGAACGGCTTCGTGGTAGTCATTCATTCCTCACATAATGAGCCTCCTTTGTACATTCCAATTCGCTCCTGTTGACTTGGAAGAAATCAGTTCCTGAAATATACTCAAAATGAGAAATTCATCTTGGATGTGCGCGACAGATAAATTGGAGAAGAAATCTTCCTGAAAGACCCGAGGAGTCACTTCTCGTCCTATGGTACAGAGCAGTTCGTGAAAATTACTCCAGATGAGAAAGACATGCCTAATCTGGTATCCTGATCTATTTCTCATGGAAACATCCACCAAAACACAAGTCTATTCTCTCTTCAGCATTTGGTGGCGATTGATCGTGAAAATTGCTAAAAATGAGAAAGTTATAACTGTTAAATGCAATAAATCAGTGACAAATGGAATCATCCCCCAAAAGCCTTTCAGATTCGCTTCTTGGGATTTGGTAGCTATCAGTTCATGATTTGATGAAAATTACTCCAAATGAGACAGTTCTTCCTGATCAATGTTAGTTATTAATGACACTTGGAATCATCCTCCCAAATCCTTTGATAATTAACTCCTGGTGATTGTGAATAAAATCGGCTTGTGAAAATTAGTAGGAAAGAGAAAATTCCTTCCTCACCCGTCTTCTGATGAATTTCCCATGGAATCATCCACCGGAAAAACAATTGCATTCTCTCTTGGTGTGTTGGAACAGATCGGTTTGTGCAAATTACTCAAAGAACGAAAATCATTCTTTACAAGCACCTAGTGGTAAAGACTCCGGCAATCCAGATTCTCTCCTCCTGAGTTTGTAGAGATTGGTTCATGAAAATTACTAAAAAATCAAACATTTATTACTGATCACTGCATATAATTAGTACCTCATGGAATCATCCTCCAAGACCTTTTAGATACTCTGCTGGTCACTTGGTAGAGACGGGTAGTGTAAATTGCTAAAAATGAGCCCTTCAATACGAATCAGATGTAGCCATTGATGTCTCATGCACGCTTCCTCGAAAAGCCATTCGGATTCTCTCCTGATCCTTTGGTAGAGATGGGTTCATGAAAATTACAAAAATTCAACAGTAATTACTGATCACTGCTAGTCATTAACTCCATCTGGCATGATCCTCCAAAATCCTTTCAGATTTGCATCTGGTGATTTCTGGTGATAGGTCGAGTCTCGAAAATTCCGAAAAATAATCAATTCTGAACGGCTTCGTGGTAGTCATTCATTCCTCACATAATGAGCCTCCTTTGTACATTCCAATTCGCTCCTGTTGACTTGGAAGAAATCAGTTCCTGAAATATACTCAAAATGAGAAATTCATCTTGGATGTGCGCGACAGATAAATTGGAGAAGAAATCTTCCTGAAAGACCCGAGGAGTCACTTCTCGTCCTATGGTACAGAGCAGTTCGTGAAAATTACTCCAGATGAGAAAGACATGCCTAATCTGGTATCCTGATCTATTTCTCATGGAAACATCCACCAAAACACAAGTCTATTCTCTCTTCAGCATTTGGTGGCGATTGATCGTGAAAATTGCTAAAAATGAGAAAGTTATAACTGTTAAATGCAATAAATCAGTGACAAATGGAATCATCCCCCAAAAGCCTTTCAGATTCGCTTCTTGGGATTTGGTAGCTATCAGTTCATGATTTGATGAAAATTACTCCAAATGAGACAGTTCTTCCTGATCAATGTTAGTTATTAATGACACTTGGAATCATCCTCCCAAATCCTTTGATAATTAACTCCTGGTGATTGTGAATAAAATCGGCTTGTGAAAATTAGTAGGAAAGAGAAAATTCCTTCCTCACCCGTCTTCTGATGAATTTCCCATGGAATCATCCACCGGAAAAACAATTGCATTCTCTCTTGGTGCGTTGGAACAGATCGGTTTGTGCAAATTACTCAAAGAACGAAAATCATTCTTTACAAGCACCTAGTGGTAAAGACTCCGGCAATCCAGATTCTCTCCTCCTGAGTTTGTAGAGATTGGTTCATGAAAATTACTAAAAAATCAAACATTTATTACTGATCACTGCATATAATTAGTACCTCATGGAATCATCCTCCAAGACCTTTTAGATACTCTGCTGGTCACTTGGTAGAGACGGGTAGTGTAAATTGCTAAAAATGAGCCCTTCAATACGAATCAGATGTAGCCATTGATGTCTCATGCACGCTTCCTCGAAAAGCCATTCGGATTCTCTCCTGATCCTTTGGTAGAGATGGGTTCATGAAAATTACAAAAATTCAACAGTAATTACTGATCACTGCTAGTCATTAACTCCATCTGGCATGATCCTCCAAAATCCTTTCAGATTTGCTTCTGGTGATTTCTGGTGATAGGTCGAGTCTCGAAAATTCCGAAAAATAATCAATTCTGAACGGCTTCGTGGTAGTCATTCATTCCTCACATAATGAGCCTCCTTTGTACATTCCAATTCGCTCCTGTTGACTTGGAAGAAATCAGTTCCTGAAATATACTCAAAATGAGAAATTCATCTTGGATGTGCGCGACAGATAAATTGGAGAAGAAATCTTCCTGAAAGACCCGAGGAGTCACTTCTCGTCCTATGGTACAGAGCAGTTCGTGAAAATTACTCCAGATGAGAAAGACATGCCTAATCTGGTATCCTGATCTATTTCTCATGGAAACATCCACCAAAACAGAAGTCTATTCTCTCTTCAGCATTTGGTGGCGATTGATCGTGAAAATTGCTAAAAATGAGAAAGTTATAACTGTTAAATGCAATAAATCAGTGACAAATGGAATCATCCCCCAAAAGCCTTTCAGATTCGCTTCTTGGGATTTGGTAGCTATCAGTTCATGATTTGATGAAAATTACTCCAAATGAGACAGTTCTTCCTGATCAATGTTAGTAATTAATGACACTTGGAATCATCCTCCCAAATCCTTTGATAATTAACTCCTGGTGATTGTGAATAAAATCGGCTTGTGAAAATTAGTAGGAAAGAGAAAATTCCTTCCTCACCCGTCTTCTGATGAATTTCCCATGGAATCATCCACCAGAAAAACAATTGCATTCTCTCTTGGTGCGTTGGAACAGATCGGTTTGTGCAAATTACTCAAAGAACGAAAATCATTCTTTACAAGCACCTCGTGGTAAAGACTCCGGCAATCCAGATTCTCGCCTCCTGAGTTTGTAGAGATTGGTTCATTAAAATTATTAAAAAATCAAACATTTATTACTGATCACTGCATATAATTAGTACCTCATGGAATCATCCTCCAAGACCTTTTAGATACTCTGCTGGTCACTTGGTAGAGACGGGTAGTGTAAATTGCTAAAAATGAGCCCTTCAATACGAATCAGATGTAGCCATTGATGTCTCATGCACGCTTCCTCGAAAAGCCATTCGGATTCTCTCCTGATCCTTTGGTAGAGATGGGTTCATGAAAATTACAAAAATTCAACAGTAATTACTGATCACTGCTAGTCATTAACTCCATCTGGCATGATCCTCCAAAATCCTTTCAGATTTGCTTCTGGTGATTTCTGGTGATAGGTCGAGTCTCGAAAATTCCGAAAAATAATCAATTCTGAACGGCTTCGTGGTAGTCATTCATTCCTCACATAATGAGCCTCCTTTGTACATTCCAATTCGCTCCTGTTGACTTGGAAGAAATCAGTTCCTGAAATATACTCAAAATGAGAAATTCATCTTGGATGTGCGCGACAGATAAATTGGAGAAGAAATCTTCCTGAAAGACCCGAGGAGTCACTTCTCGTCCTATGGTACAGAGCAGTTCGTGAAAATTACTCCAGATGAGAAAGACATGCCTAATCTGGTATCCTGATCTATTTCTCATGGAAACATCCACCAAAACACAAGTCTATTCTCTCTTCAGCATTTGGTGGCGATTGATCGTGAAAATTGCTAAAAATGAGAAAGTTATAACTGTTAAATGCAATAAATCAGTGACAAATGGAATCATCCCCCAAAAGCCTTTCAGATTCGCTTCTTGGGATTTGGTAGCTATCAGTTCATGATTTGATGAAAATTACTCCAAATGAGACAGTTCTTCCTGATCAATGTTAGTTATTAATGACACTTGGAATCATCCTCCCAAATCCTTTGATAATTAACTCCTGGTGATTGTGAATAAAATCGGCTTGTGAAAATTAGTAGGAAAGAGAAAATTCCTTCCTCACCTGTCTTCTGATGAATTTCCCATGGAATCATCCACCGGAAAAACAATTGCATTCTCTCTTGGTGCGTTGGAACAGATCGGTTTGTGCAAATTACTCAAAGAACGAAAATCATTCTTTACAAGCACCTCGTGGTAAAGACTCCGGCAATCCAGATTCTCGCCTCCTGAGTTTGTAGAGATTGGTTCATTAAAATTATTAAAAAATCAAACATTTATTACTGATCACTGCATATAATTAGTACCTCATGGAATCATCCTCCAAGACCTTTCAGATACTCTGCTGGTCACTTGGTAGAGACGGGTAGTGTAAATTGCTAAAAATGAGACCTTCAATACGAATCAGATGTAGCCATTGATGTCTCATGCACGCTTCCTCGAAAAGCCATTCGGATTCTCTCCTGATCCTTTGGTAGAGATGGGTTCATGAAAATTACAAAAATTCAACAGTAATTACTGATCACTGCTAGTCATTAACTCCATCTGGCATGATCCTCCAAAATCCTTTCAGATTTGCTTCTGGTGATTTCTGGTGATAGGTCGAGTCTCGAAAATTCCGAAAAATAATCAATTCTGAACGGCTTCGTGGTAGTCATTCATTCCTCACATAATGAGCCTCCTTTGTACATTCCAATTCGCTCCTGTTGACTTGGAAGAAATCAGTTCCTGAAATATACTCAAAATGAGAAATTCATCTTGGATGTGCGCGACAGATAAATTGGAGAAGAAATCTTCCTGAAAGACCCGAGGAGTCACTTCTCGTCCTATGGTACAGAGCAGTTCGTGAAAATTACTCCAGATGAGAAAGACATGCCTAATCTGGTATCCTGATCTATTTCTCATGGAAACATCCACCAAAACACAAGTCTATTCTCTCTTCAGCATTTGGTGGCGATTGATCGTGAAAATTGCTAAAAATGAGAAAGTTATAACTGTTAAATGCAATAAATCAGTGACAAATGGAATCATCCCCCAAAAGCCTTTCAGATTCGCTTCTTGGGATTTGGTAGCTATCAGTTCATGATTTGATGAAAATTACTCCAAATGAGACAGTTCTTCCTGATCAATGTTAGTAATTAATGACACTTGGAATCATCCTCCCAAATCCTTTGATAATTAACTCCTGGTGATTGTGAATAAAATCGGCTTGTGAAAATTAGTAGGAAAGAGAAAATTCCTTCCTCACCCGTCTTCTGATGAATTTCCCATGGAATCATCCACCGGAAAAACAATTGCATTCTCTCTTGGTGCGTTGGAACAGATCGGTTTGTGCAAATTACTCAAAGAACGAAAATCATTCTTTACAAGCACCTCGTGGTAAAGACTCCGGCAATCCAGATTCTCGCCTCCTGAGTTTGTAGAGATTAGTTCATGAAAATTACTAAAAAATCAAACATTTATTACTGATCACTGCATATAATTAGTACCTCATGGAATCATCCTCCAAGACCTTTTAGATACTCTGCTGGTCACTTGGTAGAGACGGGTAGTGTAAATTGCTAAAAATGAGACCTTCAATACGAATCAGATGTAGCCATTGATGTCTCATGCACGCTTCCTCGAAAAGCCATTCGGATTCTCTCCTGATCCTTTGGTAGAGATGGGTTCATGAAAATTACAAAAATTCAACAGTAATTACTGATCACTGCTAGTCATTAACTCCATCTGGTATGATCCTCCAAAATCCTTTCAGATTTGCTTCTGGTGATTTCTGGTGATAGGTCGAGTCTCGAAAATTCCGAAAAATAATCAATTCTGAACGGCTTCGTGGTAGTCATTCATTCCTCACATAATGAGCCTCCTTTGTACATTCCAATTCGCTCCTGTTGACTTGGAAGAAATCAGTTCCTGAAATATACTCAAAATGAGAAATTCATCTTGGATGTGCGCGACAGATAAATTGGAGAAGAAATCTTCCTGAAAGACCCGAGGAGTCACTTCTCGTCCTATGGTACAGAGCAGTTCGTTAAAATTACTCCAGATGAGAAAGACATGCCTAATCTGGTATCCTGATCTATTTCTCATGGAAACATCCACCAAAACACAAGTCTATTCTCTCTTCAGCATTTGGTGGCGATTGATCGTGAAAATTGCTAAAAATGAGAAAGTTATAACTGTTAAATGCAATAAATCAGTGACAAATGGAATCATCCCCCAAAAGCCTTTCAGATTCGCTTCTTGGGATTTGGTAGCTATCAGTTCATGATTTGATGAAAATTACTCCAAAAGAGACAGTTCTTCCTGATCAATGTTAGAAATTAATGACACTTGGAATCATCCTCCCAAATCCTTTGATAATTAACTCCTGGTGATTGTGAATAAAATCGGCTTGTGAAAATTAGTAGGAAAGAGAAAATTCCTTCCTCACCCGTCTTCTGATGAATTTCCCATGGAATCATCCACCGGAAAAACAATTGCATTCTCTCTTGGTGCGTTGGAACAGATCGGTTTGTGCAAATTACTCAAAGAACGAAAATCATTCTTTACAAGCACCTCGTGGTAAAGACTCCGGCAATCCAGATTCTCGCCTCCTGAGTTTGTAGAGATCGGTTCATGAAAATTACTAAAAAATCAAACATTTATTAATGATCACTGCATATAATTAGTACCTCATGGAATCATCCTCCAAGACCTTTTAGATACTCTGCTGGTCACTTGGTAGAGACGGGCAGTGTAAATTGCTAAAAATGAGACCTTCAATACGAATCAGATGTAGCCATTGATGTCTCATGCACGCTTCCTCGAAAAGCCATTCGGATTCTCTCCTGATCCTTTGGTAGAGATGGGTTCATGAAAATTACAAAAATTCAACAGTAATTACTGATCACTGCTAGTCATTAACTCCATCTGGCATGATCCTCCAAAATCCTTTCAGATTTGCTTCTGGTGATTTCTGGTGATAGTTCGAGTCTCGAAAATTCCGAAAAATAATCAATTCTGAACGGCTTCGTGGTAGTCATTCATTCCTCACATAATGAGCCTCCTTTGTACATTCCAATTCGCTCCTGTTGACTTGGAAGAAATCAGTTCCTGAAATATACTCAAAATGAGAAATTCATCTTGGATGTGCGCGACAGATAAATTGGAGAAGAAATCTTCCTGAAAGACCCGAGGAGTCACTTCTCGTCCTATGGTACAGAGCAGTTCGTGAAAATTACTCCAGATGAGAAAGACATGCCTAATCTGGTATCCTGATCTATTTCTCATGGAAACATCCACCAAAACACAAGTCTATTCTCTCTTCAGCATTTGGTGGCGATTGATCGTGAAAATTGCTAAAAATGAGAAAGTTATAACTGTTAAATGCAATAAATCAGTGACAAATGGAATCATCCCCCAAAAGCCTTTCAGATTCGCTTCTTGGGATTTGGTAGCTATCAGTTCATGATTTGATGAAAATTACTCCAAATGAGACAGTTCTTCCTGATCAATGTTAGTAATTAATGACACTTGGAATCATCCTCCCAAATCCTTTGATAATTAACTCCTGGTGATTGTGAATAAAATCGGCTTGTGAAAATTAGTAGGAAAGAGAAAATTCCTTCCTCACCCGTCTTCTGATGAATTTCCCATGGAATCATCCACCGGAAAAACAATTGCATTCTCTCTTGGTGCGTTGGAACAGATCGGTTTGTGCAAATTACTCAAAGAACGAAAATCATTCTTTACAAGCACCTCGTGGTAAAGACTCCGGCAATCCAGATTCTCGCCTCCTGAGTTTGTAGAGATTGGTTCATGAAAATTACTAAAAAATCAAACATTTATTACTGATCACTGCATATAATTAGTACCTCATGGAATCATCCTCCAAGACCTTTTAGATACTCTGCTGGTCACTTGGTAGAGACGGGTAGTGTAAATTGCTAAAAATGAGACCTTCAATACGAATCAGATGTAGCCATTGATGTCTCATGCACGCTTCCTCGAAAAGCCATTCGGATTCTCTCCTGATCCTTTGGTAGAGATGGGTTCATGAAAATTACAAAAATTCAACAGTAATTACTGATCACTGCTAGTCATTAACTCCATCTGGCATGATCCTCCAAAATCCTTTCAGATTTGCTTCTGGTGATTTCTGGTGATAGGTCGAGTCTCGAAAATTCCGAAAAATAATCAATTCTGAACGGCTTCGTGGTAGTCATTCATTCCTCACATAATGAGCCTCCTTTGTACATTCCAATTCGCTCCTGTTGACTTGGAAGAAATCAGTTCCTGAAATATACTCAAAATGAGAAATTCATCTTGGATGTGCGCGACAGATAAATTGGAGAAGAAATCTTCCTGAAAGACCCGAGGAGTCACTTCTCGTCCTATGGTACAGAGCAGTTCGTGAAAATTACTCCAGATGAGAAAGACATGCCTAATCTGGTATCCTGATCTATTTCTCATGGAAACATCCACCAAAACACAAGTCTATTCTCTCTTCAGCATTTGGTGGCGATTGATCGTGAAAATTGCTAAAAATGAGAAAGTTATAACTGTTAAATGCAATAAATCAGTGACAAATGGAATCATCCCCCAAAAGCCTTTCAGATTCGCTTCTTGGGATTTGGTAGCTATCAGTTCATGATTTGATGAAAATTACTCCAAATGAGACAGTTCTTCCTGATCAATGTTAGAAATTAATGACACTTGGAATCATCCTCCCAAATCCTTTGATAATTAACTCCTGGTGATTGTGAATAAAATCGGCTTGTGAAAATTAGTAGGAAAGAGAAAATTCCTTCCTCACCCGTCTTCTGATGAATTTCCCATGGAATCATCCACCGGAAAAACAATTGCATTCTCTCTTGGTGCGTTGGAACAGATCGGTTTGTGCAAATTACTCAAAGAACGAAAATCATTCTTTACAAGCACCTCGTGGTAAAGACTCCGGCAATCCAGATTCTCGCCTCCTGAGTTTGTAGAGATCGGTTCATGAAAATTACTAAAAAATCAAACATTTATTAATGATCACTGCATATAATTAGTACCTCATGGAATCATCCTCCAAGACCTTTTAGATACTCTGCTGGTCACTTGGTAGAGACGGGCAGTGAAAATTGCTAAAAATGAGCCCTTCAATACGAATCAGATGTAGCCATTGATGTCTCATGCACGCTTCCTCGAAAAGCCATTCGGATTCTCTCCTGATCCTTTGGTAGAGATGGGTTCATGAAAATTACAAAAATTCAACAGTAATTACTGATCACTGCTAGTCATTAACTCCATCTGGCATTATCCTCCAAAATCCTTTCAGATTTGCTTCTGGTGATTTCTGGTGATAGGTCGAGTCTCGAAAATTCCGAAAAATAATCAATTCTGAACGTCTTCGTGGTAGTCATTCATTCCTCACATAATGAGCATCCTTTGTACATTCCAATTCGCTCCTGTTGACTTGGAAGAAATCAGTTCCTGAAATATACTCAAAATGAGAAATTCATCTTGGATGTGCGCGACAGATAAATTGGAGAAGAAATCTTCCTGAAAGACCCGAGGAGCCACTTCTCGTCCTATGGTACAGAGCAGTTCGTGAAAATTACTCCAGATGAGAAAGACATGCCTAATCTGGTATCCTGATCTATTTCTCATGGAAACATCCACCAAAACACAAGTCTATTCTCTCTTCAGCATTTGGTGGCGATTGATCGTGAAAATTGCTAAAAATGAGAAAGTTATAACTGTTAAATGCAATAAATCAGTGACAAATGCAATCATCCCCCAAAAGCCTTTCAGATTCGCTTCTTGGGATTTGGTAGCTATCAGTTCATGATTTGATGAAAATTACTCCAAATGAGACAGTTCTTCCTGATCAATGTTAGTAATTAATGACACTTGGAATCATCCTCCCAAATCCTTTGATAATTAACTCCTGGTGATTGTGAATAAAATCGGCTTGTGAAAATTAGTAGGAAAGAGAAAATTCCTTCCTCACCCGTCTTCTGATGAATTTCCCATGGAATCATCCACCAGAAAAACAATTGCATTCTCTCTTGGTGCGTTGGAACAGATCGGTTTGTGCAAATTACTCAAAGAACGAAAATCATTCTTTACAAGCACCTCGTGGTAAAGACTCCGGCAATCCAGATTCTCGCCTCCTGAGTTTGTAGAGATTGGTTCATTAAAATTATTAAAAAATCAAACATTTATTACTGATCACTGCATATAATTAGTACCTCATGGAATCATCCTCCAAGACCTTTCAGATACTCTGCTGGTCACTTGGTAGAGACGGGTAGTGTAAATTGCTAAAAATGAGACCTTCAATACGAATCAGATGTAGCCATTGATGTCTCATGCACGCTTCCTCGAAAAGCCATTCGGATTCTCTCCTGATCCTTTGGTAGAGATGGGTTCATGAAAATTACAAAAATTCAACAGTAATTACTGATCACTGCTAGTCATTAACTCCATCTGGCATGATCCTCCAAAATCCTTTCAGATTTGCTTCTGGTGATTTCTGGTGATAGGTCGAGTCTCGAAAATTCCGAAAAATAATCAATTCTGAACGGCTTCGTGGTAGTCATTCATTCCTCACATAATGAGCCTCCTTTGTACATTCCAATTCGCTCCTGTTGACTTGGAAGAAATCAGTTCCTGAAATATACTCAAAATGAGAAATTCATCTTGGATGTGCGCGACAGATAAATTGGAGAAGAAATCTTCCTGAAAGACCCGAGGAGTCACTTCTCGTCCTATGGTACAGAGCAGTTCGTGAAAATTACTCCAGATGAGAAAGACATGCCTAATCTGGTATCCTGATCTATTTCTCATGGAAACATCCACCAAAACACAAGTCTATTCTCTCTTCAGCATTTGGTGGCGATTGATCGTGAAAATTGCTAAAAATGAGAAAGTTATAACTGTTAAATGCAATAAATCAGTGACAAATGGAATCATCCCCCAAAAGCCTTTCAGATTCGCTTCTTGGGATTTGGTAGCTATCAGTTCATGATTTGATGAAAATTACTCCAAATGAGACAGTTCTTCCTGATCAATGTTAGTAATTAATGACACTTGGAATCATCCTCCCAAATCCTTTGATAATTAACTCCTGGTGATTGTGAATAAAATCGGCTTGTGAAAATTAGTAGGAAAGAGAAAATTCCTTCCTCACCCGTCTTCTGATGAATTTCCCATGGAATCATCCACCGGAAAAACAATTGCATTCTCTCTTGGTGCGTTGGAACAGATCGGTTTGTGCAAATTACTCAAAGAACGAAAATCATTCTTTACAAGCACCTCGTGGTAAAGACTCCGGCAATCCAGATTCTAGCCTCCTGAGTTTGTAGAGATCGGTTCATGAAAATTACTAAAAAATCAAACATTTATTACTGATCACTGCATATAATTAGTACCTCATGGAATCATCCTCCAAGACCTTTTAGATACTCTGCTGGTCACTTGGTAGAGACGGGTAGTGTAAATTGCTAAAAATGAGCCCTTCAATACGAATCAGATGTAGCCATTGATGTCTCATGCACGCTTCCTCGAAAAGCCATTCGGATTCTCTCCTGATCCTTTGGTAGAGATGGGTTCATGAAAATTACAAAAATTCAACAGTAATTACTGATCACTGCTAGTCATTAACTCCATCTGGCATGATCCTCCAAAATCCTTTCAGATTTGCTTCTGGTGATTTCTGGTGATAGGTCGAGTCTCGAAAATTCCGAAAAATAATCAATTCTGAACGGCTTCGTGGTAGTCATTCATTCCTCACATAATGAGCCTCCTTTGTACATTCCAATTCGCTCCTGTTGACTTGGAAGAAATCAGTTCCTGAAATATACTCAAAATGAGAAATTCATCTTGGATGTGCGCGACAGATAAATTGGAGAAGAAATCTTCCTGAAAGACCCGAGGAGTCACTTCTCGTCCTATGGTACAGAGCAGTTCGTGAAAATTACTCCAGATGAGAAAGACATGCCTAATCTGGTATCCTGATCTATTTCTCATGGAAACATCCACCAAAACACAAGTCTATTCTCTCTTCAGCATTTGGTGGCGATTGATCGTGAAAATTGCTAAAAATGAGAAAGTTATAACTGTTAAATGCAATAAATCAGTGACAAATGGAATCATCCCCCAAAAGCCTTTCAGATTCGCTTCTTGGGATTTGGTAGCTATCAGTTCATGATTTGATGAAAATTACTCCAAATGAGACAGTTCTTCCTGATCAATGTTAGTAATTAATGACACTTGGAATCATCCTCCCAAATCCTTTGATAATTAACTCCTGGGGATTGTGAATAAAATCGGCTTGTGAAAATTAGTAGGAAAGAGAAAATTCCTTCCTCACCCGTCTTCTGATGAATTTCCCATGGAATCATCCACCAGAAAAACAATTGCATTCTCTCTTGGTGCGTTGGAACAGATCGGTTTGTGCAAATTACTCAAAGAACGAAAATCATTCTTTACAAGCACCTCGTGGTAAAGACTCCGGCAATCCAGATTCTCGCCTCCTGAGTTTGTAGAGATTGGTTCATTAAAATTATTAAAAAATCAAACATTTATTACTGATCACTGCATATAATTAGTACCTCATGGAATCATCCTCCAAGACCTTTCAGATACTCTGCTGGTCACTTGGTAGAGACGGGTAGTGTAAATTGCTAAAAATGAGCCCTTCAATACGAATCAGATGTAGCCATTGATGTCTCATGCACGCTTCCTCGAAAAGCCATTCGGATTCTCTCCTGATCCTTTGGTAGAGATGGGTTCATGAAAATTACAAAAATTCAACAGTAATTACTGATCACTGCTAGTCATTAACTCCATCTGGCATGATCCTCCAAAATCCTTTCAGATTTGCTTCTGGTGATTTCTGGTGATAGGTCGAGTCTCGAAAATTCCGAAAAATAATCAATTCTGAACGGCTTCGTGGTAGTCATTCATTCCTCACATAATGAGCATCCTTTGTACATTCCAATTCGCTCCTGTTGACTTGGAAGAAATCAGTTCCTGAAATATACTCAAAATGAGAAATTCATCTTGGATGTGCGCGACAGATAAATTGGAGAAGAAATCTTCCTGAAAGACCCGAGGAGCCACTTCTCGTCCTATGGTACAGAGCAGTTCGTGAAAATTACTCCAGATGAGAAAGACATGCCTAATCTGGTATCCTGATCTATTTCTCATGGAAACATCCACCAAAACACAAGTCTATTCTCTCTTCAGCATTTGGTGGCGATTGATCGTGAAAATTGCTAAAAATGAGAAAGTTATAACTGTTAAATGCAATAAATCAGTGACAAATGCAATCATCCCCCAAAAGCCTTTCAGATTCGCTTCTTGGGATTTGGTAGCTATCAGTTCATGATTTGATGAAAATTACTCCAAATGAGACAGTTCTTCCTGATCAATGTTAGTAATTAATGACACTTGGAATCATCCTCCCAAATCCTTTGATAATTAACTCCTGGTGATTGTGAATAAAATCGGCTTGTGAAAATTAGTAGGAAAGAGAAAATTCCTTCCTCACCCGTCTTCTGATGAATTTCCCATGGAATCATCCACCGGAAAAACAATTGCATTCTCTCTTGGTGCGTTGGAACAGATCGGTTTGTGCAAATTACTCAAAGAACGAAAATCATTCTTTACAAGCACCTCGTGGTAAAGACTCCGGCAATCCAGATTCTAGCCTCCTGAGTTTGTAGAGATCGGTTCATGAAAATTACTAAAAAATCAAACATTTATTACTGATCACTGCATATAATTAGTACCTCATGGAATCATCCTCCAAGACCTTTTAGATACTCTGCTGGTCACTTGGTAGAGACGGGTAGTGTAAATTGCTAAAAATGAGCCCTTCAATACGAATCAGATGTAGCCATTGATGTCTCATGCGCGCTTCCTCGAAAAGCCATTCGGATTCTCTCCTGATCCTTTGGTAGAGATGGGTTCATGAAAATTACAAAAATTCAACAGTAATTACTGATCACTGCTAGTCATTAACTCCATCTGGCATGATCCTCCAAAATCCTTTCAGATTTGCTTCTGGTGATTTCTGGTGATAGGTCGAGTCTCGAAAATTCCGAAAAATAATCAATTCTGAACGGCTTCGTGGTAGTCATTCATTCCTCACATAATGAGCCTCCTTTGTACATTCCAATTCGCTCCTGTTGACTTGGAAGAAATCAGTTCCTGAAATATACTCAAAATGAGAAATTCATCTTGGATGTGCGCGACAGATAAATTGGAGAAGAAATCTTCCTGAAAGACCCGAGGAGTCACTTCTCGTCCTATGGTACAGAGCAGTTCGTGAAAATTACTCCAGATGAGAAAGACATGCCTAATCTGGTATCCTGATCTATTTCTCATGGAAACATCCACCAAAACACAAGTCTATTCTCTCTTCAGCATTTGGTGGCGATTGATCGTGAAAATTGCTAAAAATGAGAAAGTTATAACTGTTAAATGCAATAAATCAGTGACAAATGGAATCATCCCCCAAAAGCCTTTCAGATTCGCTTCTTGGGATTTGGTAGCTATCAGTTCATGATTTGATGAAAATTACTCCAAATGAGACAGTTCTTCCTGATCAATGTTAGTAATTAATGACACTTGGAATCATCCTCCCAAATCCTTTGATAATTAACTCCTGGTGATTGTGAATAAAATCGGCTTGTGAAAATTAGTAGGAAAGAGAAAATTCCTTCCTCACCCGTCTTCTGATGAATTTCCCATGGAATCATCCACCAGAAAAACAATTGCATTCTCTCTTGGTGCGTTGGAACAGATCGGTTTGTGCAAATTACTCAAAGAACGAAAATCATTCTTTACAAGCACCTCGTGGTAAAGACTCCGGCAATCCAGATTCTCGCCTCCTGAGTTTGTAGAGATTGGTTCATTAAAATTATTAAAAAATCAAACATTTATTACTGATCACTGCATATAATTAGTACCTCATGGAATCATCCTCCAAGACCTTTCAGATACTCTGCTGGTCACTTGGTAGAGACGGGTAGTGTAAATTGCTAAAAATGAGCCCTTCAATACGAATCAGATGTAGCCATTGATGTCTCATGCACGCTTCCTCGAAAAGCCATTCGGATTCTCTCCTGATCCTTTGGTAGAGATGGGTTCATGAAAATTACAAAAATTCAACAGTAATTACTGATCACTGCTAGTCATTAACTCCATCTGGCATGATCCTCCAAAATCCTTTCAGATTTGCTTCTGGTGATTTCTGGTGATAGTTCGAGTCTCGAAAATTCCGAAAAATAATCAATTCTGAACGGCTTCGTGGTAGTCATTCATTCCTCACATAATGAGCCTCCTTTGTACATTCCAATTCGCTCCTGTTGACTTGGAAGAAATCAGTTCCTGAAATATACTCAAAATGAGAAATTCATCTTGGATGTGCGCGACAGATAAATTGGAGAAGAAATCTTCCTGAAAGACCCGAGGAGTCACTTCTCGTCCTATGGTACAGAGCAGTTCGTGAAAATTACTCCAGATGAGAAAGACATGCCTAATCTGGTATCCTGATCTATTTCTCATGGAAACATCCACCAAAACACAAGTCTATTCTCTCTTCAGCATTTGGTGGCGATTGATCGTGAAAATTGCTAAAAATGAGAAAGTTATAACTGTTAAATGCAATAAATCAGTGACAAATGCAATCATCCCCCAAAAGCCTTTCAGATTGGCTTCTTGGGATTTGGTAGCTATCAGTTCATGATTTGATGAAAATTACTCCAAATGAGACAGTTCTTCCTGATCAATGTTAGTAATTAATGACACTTGGAATCATCCTCCCAAATCCTTTGATAATTAACTCCTGGTGATTGTGAATAAAATCGGCTTGTGAAAATTAGTAGGAAAGAGAAAATTCCTTCCTCACCCGTCTTCTGATGAATTTCCCATGGAATCATCCACCGGAAAAACAATTGCATTCTCTCTTGGTGCGTTGGAACAGATCGGTTTGTGCAAATTACTCAAAGAACGAAAATCATTCTTTACAAGCACCTCGTGGTAAAGACTCCGGCAATCCAGATTCTCGCCTCCTGAGTTTGTAGAGATTGGTTCATGAAAATTACTAAAAAATCAAACATTTATTACTGATCACTGCATATAATTAGTACCTCATGGAATCATCCTCCAAGACCTTTTAGATACTCTGCTGGTCACTTGGTAGAGACGGGTAGTGTAAATTGCTAAAAATGAGACCTTCAATACGAATCAGATGTAGCCATTGATGTCTCATGCACGCTTCCTCGAAAAGCCATTCGGATTCTCTCCTGATCCTTTGGTAGAGATGGGTTCATGAAAATTACAAAAATTCAACAGTAATTACTGATCACTGCTAGTCATTAACTCCATCTGGCATGATCCTCCAAAATCCTTTCAGATTTGCTTCTGGTGATT
Source organism: Eretmochelys imbricata (assembly GCF_965152235.1). NCBI lineage: Eukaryota > Metazoa > Chordata > Testudines > Cheloniidae > Eretmochelys > Eretmochelys imbricata. Next base: position 1,339,089 of record NW_027554341.1, on the reverse strand, counting down.
TCTGGTGATAGGTCGAGTCTCGAAAATTCCGAAAAATAATCAATTCTGAACGGCTTCGTGGTAGTCATTCATTCCTCACATAATGAGCATCCTTTGTACATTCCAATTCGCTCCTGTTGACTTGGAAGAAATCAGTTCCTGAAATATACTCAAAATGAGAAATTCATCTTGGATGTGCGCGACAGATAAATTGGAGAAGAAATCTTCCTGAAAGACCCGAGGAGCCACTTCTCGTCCTATGGTACAGAGCAGTTCGTGAAAATTACTCCAGATGAGAAAGACATGCCTAATCTGGTATCCTGATCTATTTCTCATGGAAACATCCACCAAAACACAAGTCTATTCTCTCTTCAGCATTTGGTGGCGATTGATCGTGAAAATTGCTAAAAATGAGAAAGTTATAACTGTTAAATGCAATAAATCAGTGACAAATGCAATCATCCCCCAAAAGCCTTTCAGATTCGCTTCTTGGGATTTGGTAGCTATCAGTTCATGATTTGATGAAAATTACTCCAAATGAGACAGTTCTTCCTGATCAATGTTAGTAATTAATGACACTTGGAATCATCCTCCCAAATCCTTTGATAATTAACTCCTGGTGATTGTGAATAAAATCGGCTTGTGAAAATTAGTAGGAAAGAGAAAATTCCTTCCTCACCCGTCTTCTGATGAATTTCCCATGGAATCATCCACCGGAAAAACAATTGCATTCTCTCTTGGTGCGTTGGAACAGATCGGTTTGTGCAAATTACTCAAAGAACGAAAATCATTCTTTACAAGCACCTCGTGGTAAAGACTCCGGCAATCCAGATTCTAGCCTCCTGAGTTTGTAGAGATCGGTTCATGAAAATTACTAAAAAATCAAACATTTATTACTGATCACTGCATATAATTAGTACCTCATGGAATCATCCTCCAAGACCTTTTAGATACTCTGCTGGTCACTTGGTAGAGACGGGTAGTGTAAATTGCTAAAAATGAGCCCTTCAATACGAATCAGATGTAGCCATTGATGTCTCATGCACGCTTCCTCGAAAAGCCATTCGGATTCTCTCCTGATCCTTTGGTAGAGATGGGTTCATGAAAATTACAAAAATTCAACAGTAATTACTGATCACTGCTAGTCATTAACTCCATCTGGCATGATCCTCCAAAATCCTTTCAGATTTGCTTCTGGTGATTTCTGGTGATAGGTCGAGTCTCGAAAATTCCGAAAAATAATCAATTCTGAACGGCTTCGTGGTAGTCATTCATTCCTCACATAATGAGCCTCCTTTGTACATTCCAATTCGCTCCTGTTGACTTGGAAGAAATCAGTTCCTGAAATATACTCAAAATGAGAAATTCATCTTGGATGTGCGCGACAGATAAATTGGAGAAGAAATCTTCCTGAAAGACCCGAGGAGTCACTTCTCGTCCTATGGTACAGAGCAGTTCGTGAAAATTACTCCAGATGAGAAAGACATGCCTAATCTGGTATCCTGATCTATTTCTCATGGAAACATCCACCAAAACACAAGTCTATTCTCTCTTCAGCATTTGGTGGCGATTGATCGTGAAAATTGCTAAAAATGAGAAAGTTATAACTGTTAAATGCAATAAATCAGTGACAAATGGAATCATCCCCCAAAAGCCTTTCAGATTCGCTTCTTGGGATTTGGTAGCTATCAGTTCATGATTTGATGAAAATTACTCCAAATGAGACAGTTCTTCCTGATCAATGTTAGTAATTAATGACACTTGGAATCATCCTCCCAAATCCTTTGATAATTAACTCCTGGTGATTGTGAATAAAATCGGCTTGTGAAAATTAGTAGGAAAGAGAAAATTCCTTCCTCACCCGTCTTCTGATGAATTTCCCATGGAATCATCCACCGGAAAAACAATTGCATTCTCTCTTGGTGCGTTGGAACAGATCGGTTTGTGCAAATTACTCAAAGAACGAAAATCATTCTTTACAAGCACCTCGTGGTAAAGACTCCGGCAATCCAGATTCTCGCCTCCTGAGTTTGTAGAGATCGGTTCATGAAAATTACTAGAAAATCAAACATTTATTACTGATCACTGCATATAATTAGTACCTCATGGAATCATCCTCCAAGACCTTTTAGATACTCTGCTGGTCACTTGGTAGAGACGGGTAGTGTAAATTGCTAAAAATGAGACCTTCAATACGAATCAGATGTAGCCATTGATGTCTCATGCACGCTTCCTCGAAAAGCCATTCGGATTCTCTCCTGATCCTTTGGTAGAGATGGGTTCATGAAAATTACAAAAATTCAACAGTAATTACTGATCACTGCTAGTCATTAACTCCATCTGGCATGATCCTCCAAAATCCTTTCAGATTTGCTTCTGGTGATTTCTGGTGATAGGTCGAGTCTCGAAAATTCCGAAAAATAATCAATTCTGAACGGCTTCGTGGTAGTCATTCATTCCTCACATAATGAGCCTCCTTTGTACATTCCAATTCGCTCCTGTTGACTTGGAAGAAATCAGTTCCTGAAATATACTCAAAATGAGAAATTCATCTTGGATGTGCGCGACAGATAAATTGGAGAAGAAATCTTCCTGAAAGACCCGAGGAGTCACTTCTCGTCCTATGGTACAGAGCAGTTCGTGAAAATTACTCCAGATGAGAAAGACATGCCTAATCTGGTATCCTGATCTATTTCTCATGGAAACATCCACCAAAACACAAGTCTATTCTCTCTTCAGCATTTGGTGGCGATTGATCGTGAAAATTGCTAAAAATGAGAAAGTTATAACTGTTAAATGCAATAAATCAGTGACAAATGGAATCATCCCCCAAAAGCCTTTCAGATTCGCTTCTTGGGATTTGGTAGCTATCAGTTCATGATTTGATGAAAATTACTCCAAATGAGACATTCTTCCTGATCAATGTTAGTAATTAATGACACTTGGAATCATCCTCCCAAATCCTTTGATAATTAACTCCTGGTGATTGTGAATAAAATCGGCTTGTGAAAATTAGTAGGAAAGAGAAAATTCCTTCCTCACCCGTCTTCTGATGAATTTCCCATGGAATCATCCACCGGAAAAACAATTGCATTCTCTCTTGGTGCGTTGGAACAGATCGGTTTGTGCAAATTACTCAAAGAACGAAAATCATTCTTTACAAGCACCTCGTGGTAAAGACTCCGGCAATCCAGATTCTCGCCTCCTGAGTTTGTAGAGATCGGTTCATGAAAATTACTAGAAAATCAAACATTTATTACTGATCACTGCATATAATTAGTACCTCATGGAATCATCCTCCAAGACCTTTTAGATACTCTGCTGGTCACTTGGTAGAGACGGGTAGTGTAAATTGCTAAAAATGAGACCTTCAATACGAATCAGATGTAGCCATTGATGTCTCATGCACGCTTCCTCGAAAAGCCATTCGGATTCTCTCCTGATCCTTTGGTAGAGATGGGTTCATGAAAATTCCAAAAATTCAACAGTAATTACTGATCACTGCTAGTCATTAACTCCATCTGGCATGATCCTCCAAAATCCTTTCAGATTTGCTTCTGGTGATTTCTGGTGATAGGTCGAGTCTCGAAAATTCCGAAAAATAATCAATTCTGAACGGCTTCGTGGTAGTCATTCATTCCTCACATAATGAGCCTCCTTTGTACATTCCAATTCGCTCCTGTTGACTTGGAAGAAATCAGTTCCTGAAATATACTCAAAATGAGAAATTCATCTTGGATGTGCGCGACAGATAAATTGGAGAAGAAATCTTCCTGAAAGACCCGAGGAGTCACTTCTCGTCCTATGGTACAGAGCAGTTCGTGAAAATTACTCCAGATGAGAAAGACATGCCTAATCTGGTATCCTGATCTATTTCTCATGGAAACATCCACCAAAACACAAGTCTATTCTCTCTTCAGCATTTGGTGGCGATTGATCGTGAAAATTGCTAAAAATGAGAAAGTTATAACTGTTAAATGCAATAAATCAGTGACAAATGGAATCATCCCCCAAAAGCCTTTCAGATTCGCTTCTTGGGATTTGGTAGCTATCAGTTCATGATTTGATGAAAATTACTCCAAATGAGACAGTTCTTCCTGATCAATGTTAGTAATTAATGACACTTGGAATCATCCTCCCAAATCCTTTGATAATTAACTCCTGGGGATTGTGAATAAAATCGGCTTGTGAAAATTAGTAGGAAAGAGAAAATTCCTTCCTCACCCGTCTTCTGATGAATTTCCCATGGAATCATCCACCGGAAAAACAATTGCATTCTCTCTTGGTGCGTTGGAACAGATCGGTTTGTGCAAATTACTCAAAGAACGAAAATCATTCTTTACAAGCACCTCGTGGTAAAGACTCCGGCAATCCAGATTCTCGCCTCCTGAGTTTGTAGAGATTGGTTCATGAAAATTACTAAAAAATCAAACATTTATTACTGATCACTGCATATAATTAGTACCTCATGGAATCATCCTCCAAGACCTTTTAGATACTCTGCTGGTCACTTGGTAGAGACGGGTAGTGTAAATTGCTAAAAATGAGACCTTCAATACGAATCAGATGTAGCCATTGATGTCTCATGCACGCTTCCTCGAAAAGCCATTCGGATTCTCTCCTGATCCTTTGGTAGAGATGGGTTCATGAAAATTACAAAAATTCAACAGTAATTACTGATCACTGCTAGTCATTAACTCCATCTGGCATGATCCTCCAAAATCCTTTCAGATTTGCTTCTGGTGATTTCTGGTGATAGGTCGAGTCTCGAAAATTCCGAAAAATAATCAATTCTGAACGGCTTCGTGGTAGTCATTCATTCCTCACATAATGAGCCTCCTTTGTACATTCCAATTCGCTCCTGTTGACTTGGAAGAAATCAGTTCCTGAAATATACTCAAAATGAGAAATTCATCTTGGATGTGCGCGACAGATAAATTGGAGACGAAATCTTCCTGAAAGACCCGAGGAGTCACTTCTCGTCCTATGGTACAGAGCAGTTCGTGAAAATTACTCCAGATGAGAAAGACATGCCTAATCTGGTATCCTGATCTATTTCTCATGGAAACATCCACCAAAACACAAGTCTATTCTCTCTTCAGCATTTGGTGGCGATTGATCGTGAAAATTGCTAAAAATGAGAAAGTTATAACTGTTAAATGCAATAAATCAGTGACAAATGGAATCATCCCCCAAAAGCCTTTCAGATTCGCTTCTTGGGATTTGGTAGCTATCAGTTCATGATTTGATGAAAATTACTCCAAATGAGACAGTTCTTCCTGATCAATGTTAGTAATTAATGACACTTGGAATCATCCTCCCAAATCCTTTGATAATTAACTCCTGGGGATTGTGAATAAAATCGGCTTGTGAAAATTAGTAGGAAAGAGAAAATTCCTTCCTCACCCGTCTTCTGATGAATTTCCCATGGAATCATCCACCGGAAAAACAATTGCATTCTCTCTTGGTGCGTTGGAACAGATCGGTTTGTGCAAATTACTCAAAGAACGAAAATCATTCTTTACAAGCACCTCGTGGTAAAGACTCCGGCAATCCAGATTCTCGCCTCCTGAGTTTGTAGAGATTGGTTCATGAAAATTACTAAAAAATCAAACATTTATTACTGATCACTGCATATAATTAGTACCTCATGGAATCATCCTCCAAGACCTTTTAGATACTCTGCTGGTCACTTGGTAGAGACGGGTAGTGTAAATTGCTAAAAATGAGACCTTCAATACGAATCAGATGTAGCCATTGATGTCTCATGCACGCTTCCTCGAAAAGCCATTCGGATTCTCTCCTGATCCTTTGGTAGAGATGGGTTCATGAAAATTACAAAAATTCAACAGTAATTACTGATCACTGCTAGTCATTAACTCCATCTGGCATGATCCTCCAAAATCCTTTCAGATTTGCTTCTGGTGATTTCTGGTGATAGTTCGAGTCTCAAAAATTCCGAAAAATAATCAATTCTGAACGGCTTCGTGGTAGTCATTCATTCCTCACATAATGAGCCTCCTTTGTACATTCCAATTCGCTCCTGTTGACTTGGAAGAAATCAGTTCCTGAAATATACTCAAAATGAGAAATTCATCTTGGATGTGCGCGACAGATAAATTGGAGAAGAAATCTTCCTGAAAGACCCGAGGAGTCACTTCTCGTCCTATGGTACAGAGCAGTTCGTGAAAATTACTCCAGATGAGAAAGACATGCCTAATCTGGTATCCTGATCTATTTCTCATGGAAACATCCACCAAAACACAAGTCTATTCTCTCTTCAGCATTTGGTGGCGATTGATGGTGAAAATTGCTAAAAATGAGAAAGTTATAACTGTTAAATGCAATAAATCAGTGACAAATGGAATCATCCCCCAAAAGCCTTTCAGATTCGCTTCTTGGGATTTGGTAGCTATCAGTTCATGATTTGATGAAAATTACTCCAAATGAGACAGTTCTTCCTGATCAATGTTAGTAATTAATGACACTTGGAATCATCCTCCCAAATCCTTTGATAATTAACTCCTGGGGATTGTGAATAAAATCGGCTTGTGAAAATTAGTAGGAAAGAGAAAATTCCTTCCTCACCCGTCTTCTGATGAATTTCCCATGGAATCATCCACCGGAAAAACAATTGCATTCTCTCTTGGTGCGTTGGAACAGATCGGTTTGTGCAAATTACTCAAAGAACGAAAATCATTCTTTACAAGCACCTCGTGGTAAAGACTCCGGCAATCCAGATTCTCGCCTCCTGAGTTTGTAGAGATTGGTTCATGAAAATTACTAAAAAATCAAACATTTATTACTGATCACTGCATATAATTAGTACCTCATGGAATCATCCTCCAAGACCTTTTAGATACTCTGCTGGTCACTTGGTAGAGACGGGTAGTGTAAATTGCTAAAAATGAGACCTTCAATACGAATCAGATGTAGCCATTGATGTCTCATGCACGCTTCCTCGAAAAGCCATTCGGATTCTCTCCTGATCCTTTGGTAGAGATGGGTTCATGAAAATTACAAAAATTCAACAGTAATTACTGATCACTGCTAGTCATTAACTCCATCTGGCATGATCCTCCAAAATCCTTTCAGATTTGCTTCTGGTGATTTCTGGTGATAGGTCGAGTCTCGAAAATTCCGAAAAATAATCAATTCTGAACGGCTTCGTGGTAGTCATTCATTCCTCACATAATGAGCATCCTTTGTACATTCCAATTCGCTCCTGTTGACTTGGAAGAAATCAGTTCCTGAAATATACTCAAAATGAGAAATTCATCTTGGATGTGCGCGACAGATAAATTGGAGAAGAAATCTTCCTGAAAGACCCGAGGAGCCACTTCTCGTCCTATGGTACAGAGCAGTTCGTGAAAATTACTCCAGATGAGAAAGACATGCCTAATCTGGTATCCTGATCTATTTCTCATGGAAACATCCACCAAAACACAAGTCTATTCTCTCTTCAGCATTTGGTGGCGATTGATCGTGAAAATTGCTAAAAATGAGAAAGTTATAACTGTTAAATGCAATAAATCAGTGACAAATGCAATCATCCCCCAAAAGCCTTTCAGATTCGCTTCTTGGGATTTGGTAGCTATCAGTTCATGATTTGATGAAAATTACTCCAAATGAGACAGTTCTTCCTGATCAATGTTAGTAATTAATGACACTTGGAATCATCCTCCCAAATCCTTTGATAATTAACTCCTGGTGATTGTGAATAAAATCGGCTTGTGAAAATTAGTAGGAAAGAGAAAATTCCTTCCTCACCCGTCTTCTGATGAATTTCCCATGGAATCATCCACCGGAAAAACAATTGCATTCTCTCTTGGTGCGTTGGAACAGATCGGTTTGTGCAAATTACTCAAAGAACGAAAATCATTCTTTACAAGCACCTCGTGGTAAAGACTCCGGCAATCCAGATTCTAGCCTCCTGAGTTTGTAGAGATCGGTTCATGAAAATTACTAAAAAATCAAACATTTATTAATGATCACTGCATATAATTAGTACCTCATGGAATCATCCTCCAAGACCTTTTAGATACTCTGCTGGTCACTTGGTAGAGACGGGTAGTGTAAATTGCTAAAAATGAGCCCTTCAATACGAATCAGATGTAGCCATTGATGTCTCATGCGCGCTTCCTCGAAAAGCCATTCGGATTCTCTCCTGATCCTTTGGTAGAGATGGGTTCATGAAAATTACAAAAATTCAACAGTAATTACTGATCACTGCTAGTCATTAACTCCATCTGGCATGATCCTCCAAAATCCTTTCAGATTTGCTTCTGGTGATTTCTGGTGATAGGTCGAGTCTCGAAAATTCCGAAAAATAATCAATTCTGAACGGCTTCGTGGTAGTCATTCATTCCTCACATAATGAGCCTCCTTTGTACATTCCAATTCGCTCCTGTTGACTTGGAAGAAATCAGTTCCTGAAATATACTCAAAATGAGAAATTCATCTTGGATGTGCGCGACAGATAAATTGGAGAAGAAATCTTCCTGAAAGACCCGAGGAGTCACTTCTCGTCCTATGGTACAGAGCAGTTCGTGAAAATTACTCCAGATGAGAAAGACATGCCTAATCTGGTATCCTGATCTATTTCTCATGGAAACATCCACCAAAACACAAGTCTATTCTCTCTTCAGCATTTGGTGGCGATTGATCGTGAAAATTGCTAAAAATGAGAAAGTTATAACTGTTAAATGCAATAAATCAGTGACAAATGGAATCATCCCCCAAAAGCCTTTCAGATTCGCTTCTTGGGATTTGGTAGCTATCAGTTCATGATTTGATGAAAATTACTCCAAATGAGACAGTTCTTCCTGATCAATGTTAGTAATTAATGACACTTGGAATCATCCTCCCAAATCCTTTGATAATTAACTCCTGGGGATTGTGAATAAAATCGGCTTGTGAAAATTAGTAGGAAAGAGAAAATTCCTTCCTCACCCGTCTTCTGATGAATTTCCCATGGAATCATCCACCAGAAAAACAATTGCATTCTCTCTTGGTGCGTTGGAACAGATCGGTTTGTGCAAATTACTCAAAGAACGAAAATCATTCTTTACAAGCACCTCGTGGTAAAGACTCCGGCAATCCAGATTCTCGCCTCCTGAGTTTGTAGAGATTGGTTCATTAAAATTATTAAAAAATCAAACATTTATTACTGATCACTGCATATAATTAGTACCTCATGGAATCATCCTCCAAGACCTTTCAGATACTCTGCTGGTCACTTGGTAGAGACGGGTAGTGTAAATTGCTAAAAATGAGCCCTTCAATACGAATCAGATGTAGCCATTGATGTCTCATGCACGCTTCCTCGAAAAGCCATTCGGATTCTCTCCTGATCCTTTGGTAGAGATGGGTTCATGAAAATTACAAAAATTCAACAGTAATTACTGATCACTGCTAGTCATTAACTCCATCTGGCATGATCCTCCAAAATCCTTTCAGATTTGCTTCTGGTGATTTCTGGTGATAGGTCGAGTCTCGAAAATTCCGAAAAATAATCAATTCTGAACGGCTTCGTGGTAGTCATTCATTCCTCACATAATGAGCATCCTTTGTACATTCCAATTCGCTCCTGTTGACTTGGAAGAAATCAGTTCCTGAAATATACTCAAAATGAGAAATTCATCTTGGATGTGCGCGACAGATAAATTGGAGAAGAAATCTTCCTGAAAGACCCGAGGAGCCACTTCTCGTCCTATGGTACAGAGCAGTTCGTGAAAATTACTCCAGATGAGAAAGACATGCCTAATCTGGTATCCTGATCTATTTCTCATGGAAACATCCACCAAAACACAAGTCTATTCTCTCTTCAGCATTTGGTGGCGATTGATCGTGAAAATTGCTAAAAATGAGAAAGTTATAACTGTTAAATGCAATAAATCAGTGACAAATGCAATCATCCCCCAAAAGCCTTTCAGATTCGCTTCTTGGGATTTGGTAGCTATCAGTTCATGATTTGATGAAAATTACTCCAAATGAGACAGTTCTTCCTGATCAATGTTAGTAATTAATGACACTTGGAATCATCCTCCCAAATCCTTTGATAATTAACTCCTGGTGATTGTGAATAAAATCGGCTTGTGAAAATTAGTAGGAAAGAGAAAATTCCTTCCTCACCCGTCTTCTGATGAATTTCCCATGGAATCATCCACCGGAAAAACAATTGCATTCTCTCTTGGTGCGTTGGAACAGATCGGTTTGTGCAAATTACTCAAAGAACGAAAATCATTCTTTACAAGCACCTCGTGGTAAAGACTCCGGCAATCCAGATTCTAGCCTCCTGAGTTTGTAGAGATCGGTTCATGAAAATTACTAAAAAATCAAACATTTATTACTGATCACTGCATATAATTAGTACCTCATGGAATCATCCTCCAAGACCTTTTAGATACTCTGCTGGTCACTTGGTAGAGACGGGTAGTGTAAATTGCTAAAAATGAGCCCTTCAATACGAATCAGATGTAGCCATTGATGTCTCATGCGCGCTTCCTCGAAAAGCCATTCGGATTCTCTCCTGATCCTTTGGTAGAGATGGGTTCATGAAAATTACAAAAATTCAACAGTAATTACTGATCACTGCTAGTCATTAACTCCATCTGGCATGATCCTCCAAAATCCTTTCAGATTTGCTTCTGGTGATTTCTGGTGATAGGTCGAGTCTCGAAAATTCCGAAAAATAATCAATTCTGAACGGCTTCGTGGTAGTCATTCATTCCTCACATAATGAGCCTCCTTTGTACATTCCAATTCGCTCCTGTTGACTTGGAAGAAATCAGTTCCTGAAATATACTCAAAATGAGAAATTCATCTTGGATGTGCGCGACAGATAAATTGGAGAAGAAATCTTCCTGAAAGACCCGAGGAGTCACTTCTCGTCCTATGGTACAGAGCAGTTCGTGAAAATTACTCCAGATGAGAAAGACATGCCTAATCTGGTATCCTGATCTATTTCTCATGGAAACATCCACCAAAACACAAGTCTATTCTCTCTTCAGCATTTGGTGGCGATTGATCGTGAAAATTGCTAAAAATGAGAAAGTTATAACTGTTAAATGCAATAAATCAGTGACAAATGGAATCATCCCCCAAAAGCCTTTCAGATTCGCTTCTTGGGATTTGGTAGCTATCAGTTCATGATTTGATGAAAATTACTCCAAATGAGACAGTTCTTCCTGATCAATGTTAGTAATTAATGACACTTGGAATCATCCTCCCAAATCCTTTGATAATTAACTCCTGGTGATTGTGAATAAAATCGGCTTGTGAAAATTAGTAGGAAAGAGAAAATTCCTTCCTCACCCGTCTTCTGATGAATTTCCCATGGAATCATCCACCAGAAAAACAATTGCATTCTCTCTTGGTGCGTTGGAACAGATCGGTTTGTGCAAATTACTCAAAGAACGAAAATCATTCTTTACAAGCACCTCGTGGTAAAGACTCCGGCAATCCAGATTCTCGCCTCCTGAGTTTGTAGAGATTGGTTCATTAAAATTATTAAAAAATCAAACATTTATTACTGATCACTGCATATAATTAGTACCTCATGGAATCATCCTCCAAGACCTTTCAGATACTCTGCTGGTCACTTGGTAGAGACGGGTAGTGTAAATTGCTAAAAATGAGCCCTTCAATACGAATCAGATGTAGCCATTGATGTCTCATGCACGCTTCCTCGAAAAGCCATTCGGATTCTCTCCTGATCCTTTGGTAGAGATGGGTTCATGAAAATTACAAAAATTCAACAGTAATTACTGATCACTGCTAGTCATTAACTCCATCTGGCATGATCCTCCAAAATCCTTTCAGATTTGCTTCTGGTGATTTCTGGTGATAGTTCGAGTCTCGAAAATTCCGAAAAATAATCAATTCTGAACGGCTTCGTGGTAGTCATTCATTCCTCACATAATGAGCCTCCTTTGTACATTCCAATTCGCTCCTGTTGACTTGGAAGAAATCAGTTCCTGAAATATACTCAAAATGAGAAATTCATCTTGGATGTGCGCGACAGATAAATTGGAGAAGAAATCTTCCTGAAAGACCCGAGGAGTCACTTCTCGTCCTATGGTACAGAGCAGTTCGTGAAAATTACTCCAGATGAGAAAGACATGCCTAATCTGGTATCCTGATCTATTTCTCATGGAAACATCCACCAAAACACAAGTCTATTCTCTCTTCAGCATTTGGTGGCGATTGATCGTGAAAATTGCTAAAAATGAGAAAGTTATAACTGTTAAATGCAATAAATCAGTGACAAATGGAATCATCCCCCAAAAGCCTTTCAGATTCGCTTCTTGGGATTTGGTAGCTATCAGTTCATGATTTGATGAAAATTACTCCAAATGAGACAGTTCTTCCTGATCAATGTTAGTAATTAATGACACTTGGAATCATCCTCCCAAATCCTTTGATAATTAACTCCTGGTGATTGTGAATAAAATCGGCTTGTGAAAATTAGTAGGAAAGAGAAAATTCCTTCCTCACCCGTCTTCTGATGAATTTCCCATGGAATCATCCACCGGAAAAACAATTGCATTCTCTCTTGGTGCGTTGGAACAGATCGGTTTGTGCAAATTACTCAAAGAACGAAAATCATTCTTTACAAGCACCTCGTGGTAAAGACTCCGGCAATCCAGATTCTCGCCTCCTGAGTTTGTAGAGATTGGTTCATGAAAATTACTAAAAAATCAAACATTTATTACTGATCACTGCATATAATTAGTACCTCATGGAATCATCCTCCAAGACCTTTTAGATACTCTGCTGGTCACTTGGTAGAGACGGGTAGTGTAAATTGCTAAAAATGAGACCTTCAATACGAATCAGATGTAGCCATTGATGTCTCATGCACGCTTCCTCGAAAAGCCATTCGGATTCTCTCCTGATCCTTTGGTAGAGATGGGTTCATGAAAATTACAAAAATTCAACAGTAATTACTGATCACTGCTAGTCATTAACTCCATCTGGCATGATCCTCCAAAATCCTTTCAGATTTGCTTCTGGTGATTTCTGGTGATAGGTCGAGTCTCGAAAATTCCGAAAAATAATCAATTCTGAACGGCTTCGTGGTAGTCATTCATTCCTCACATAATGAGCCTCCTTTGTACATTCCAATTCGCTCCTGTTGACTTGGAAGAAATCAGTTCCTGAAATATACTCAAAATGAGAAATTCATCTTGGATGTGCGCGACAGATAAATTGGAGAAGAAATCTTCCTGAAAGACCCGAGGAGCCACTTCTCGTCCTATGGTACAGAGCAGTTCGTGAAAATTACTCCAGATGAGAAAGACATGCCTAATCTGGTATCCTGATCTATTTCTCATGGAAACATCCACCAAAACACAAGTCTATTCTCTCTTCAGCATTTGGTGGCGATTGATCGTGAAAATTGCTAAAAATGAGAAAGTTATAACTGTTAAATGCAATAAATCAGTGACAAATGCAATCATCCCCCAAAAGCCTTTCAGATTCGCTTCTTGGGATTTGGTAGCTATCAGTTCATGATTTGATGAAAATTACTCCAAATGAGACAGTTCTTCCTGATCAATGTTAGTAATTAATGACACTTGGAATCATCCTCCCAAATCCTTTGATAATTAACTCCTGGTGATTGTGAATAAAATCGGCTTGTGAAAATTAGTAGGAAAGAGAAAATTCCTTCCTCACCCGTCTTCTGATGAATTTCCCATGGAATCATCCACCGGAAAAACAATTGCATTCTCTCTTGGTGCGTTGGAACAGATCGGTTTGTGCAAATTACTCAAAGAACGAAAATCATTCTTTACAAGCACCTCGTGGTAAAGACTCCGGCAATCCAGATTCTAGCCTCCTGAGTTTGTAGAGATCGGTTCATGAAAATTACTAAAAAATCAAACATTTATTACTGATCACTGCATATAATTAGTACCTCATGGAATCATCCTCCAAGACCTTTTAGATACTCTGCTGGTCACTTGGTAGAGACGGGTAGTGTAAATTGCTAAAAATGAGCCCTTCAATACGAATCAGATGTAGCCATTGATGTCTCATGCACGCTTCCTCGAAAAGCCATTCGGATTCTCTCCTGATCCTTTGGTAGAGATGGGTTCATGAAAATTACAAAAATTCAACAGTAATTACTGATCACTGCTAGTCATTAACTCCATCTGGCATGATCCTCCAAAATCCTTTCAGATTTGCTTCTGGTGATTTCTGGTGATAGTTCGAGTCTCGAAAATTCCGAAAAATAATCAATTCTGAACGGCTTCGTGGTAGTCATTCATTCCTCACATAATGAGCCTCCTTTGTACATTCCAATTCGCTCCTGTTGACTTGGAAGAAATCAGTTCCTGAAATATACTCAAAATGAGAAATTCATCTTGGATGTGCGCGACAGATAAATTGGAGAAGAAATCTTCCTGAAAGACCCGAGGAGTCACTTCTCGTCCTATGGTACAGAGCAGTTCGTGAAAATTACTCCAGATGAGAAAGACATGCCTAATCTGGTATCCTGATCTATTTCTCATGGAAACATCCACCAAAACACAAGTCTATTCTCTCTTCAGCATTTGGTGGCGATTGATCGTGAAAATTGCTAAAAATGAGAAAGTTATAACTGTTAAATGCAATAAATCAGTGACAAATGGAATCATCCCCCAAAAGCCTTTCAGATTCGCTTCTTGGGATTTGGTAGCTATCAGTTCATGATTTGATGAAAATTACTCCAAATGAGACAGTTCTTCCTGATCAATGTTAGTAATTAATGACACTTGGAATCATCCTCCCAAATCCTTTGATAATTAACTCCTGGTGATTGTGAATAAAATCGGCTTGTGAAAATTAGTAGGAAAGAGAAAATTCCTTCCTCACCCGTCTTCTGATGAATTTCCCATGGAATCATCCACCGGAAAAACAATTGCATTCTCTCTTGGTGCGTTGGAACAGATCGGTTTGTGCAAATTACTCAAAGAACGAAAATCATTCTTTACAAGCACCTCGTGGTAAAGACTCCGGCAATCCAGATTCTCGCCTCCTGAGTTTGTAGAGATTGGTTCATGAAAATTACTAAAAAATCAAACATTTATTACTGATCACTGCATATAATTAGTACCTCATGGAATCATCCTCCAAGACCTTTTAGATACTCTGCTGGTCACTTGGTAGAGACGGGTAGTGTAAATTGCTAAAAATGAGCCCTTCAATACGAATCAGATGTAGCCATTGATGTCTCATGCACGCTTCCTCGAAAAGCCATTCGGATTCTCTCCTGATCCTTTGGTAGAGATGGGTTCATGAAAATTACAAAAATTCAACAGTAATTACTGATCACTGCTAGTCATTAACTCCATCTGGCATGATCCTCCAAAATCCTTTCAGATTTGCTTCTGGTGATTTCTGGTGATAGGTCGAGTCTCGAAAATTCCGAAAAATAATCAATTCTGAACGGCTTCGTGGTAGTCATTCATTCCTCACATAATGAGCCTCCTTTGTACATTCCAATTCGCTCCTGTTGACTTGGAAGAAATCAGTTCCTGAAATATACTCAAAATGAGAAATTCATCTTGGATGTGCGCGACAGATAAATTGGAGAAGAAATCTTCCTGAAAGACCCGAGGAGTCACTTCTCGTCCTATGGTACAGAGCAGTTCGTGAAAATTACTCCAGATGAGAAAGACATGCCTAATCTGGTATCCTGATCTATTTCTCATGGAAACATCCACCAAAACACAAGTCTATTCTCTCTTCAGCATTTGGTGGCGATTGATCGTGAAAATTGCTAAAAATGAGAAAGTTATAACTGTTAAATGCAATAAATCAGTGACAAATGGAATCATCCCCCAAAAGCCTTTCAGATTCGCTTCTTGGGATTTGGTAGCTATCAGTTCATGATTTGATGAAAATTACTCCAAATGAGACATTCTTCCTGATCAATGTTAGTAATTAATGACACTTGGAATCATCCTCCCAAATCCTTTGATAATTAACTCCTGGTGATTGTGAATAAAATCGGCTTGTGAAAATTAGTAGGAAAGAGAAAATTCCTTCCTCACCCGTCTTCTGATGAATTTCCCATGGAATCATCCACCGGAAAAACAATTGCATTCTCTCTTGGTGCGTTGGAACAGATCGGTTTGTGCAAATTACTCAAAGAACGAAAATCATTCTTTACAAGCACCTCGTGGTAAAGACTCCGGCAATCCAGATTCTCGCCTCCTGAGTTTGTAGAGATCGGTTCATGAAAATTACTAGAAAATCAAACATTTATTACTGATCACTGCATATAATTAGTACCTCATGGAATCATCCTCCAAGACCTTTTAGATACTCTGCTGGTCACTTGGTAGAGACGGGTAGTGTAAATTGCTAAAAATGAGACCTTCAATACGAATCAGATGTAGCCATTGATGTCTCATGCACGCTTCCTCGAAAAGCCATTCGGATTCTCTCCTGATCCTTTGGTAGAGATGGGTTCATGAAAATTCCAAAAATTCAACAGTAATTACTGATCACTGCTAGTCATTAACTCCATCTGGCATGATCCTCCAAAATCCTTTCAGATTTGCTTCTGGTGATTTCTGGTGATAGGTCGAGTCTCGAAAATTCCGAAAAATAATCAATTCTGAACGGCTTCGTGGTAGTCATTCATTCCTCACATAATGAGCCTCCTTTGTACATTCCAATTCGCTCCTGTTGACTTGGAAGAAATCAGTTCCTGAAATATACTCAAAATGAGAAATTCATCTTGGATGTGCGCGACAGATAAATTGGAGAAGAAATCTTCCTGAAAGACCCGAGGAGTCACTTCTCGTCCTATGGTACAGAGCAGTTCGTGAAAATTACTCCAGATGAGAAAGACATGCCTAATCTGGTATCCTGATCTATTTCTCATGGAAACATCCACCAAAACACAAGTCTATTCTCTCTTCAGCATTTGGTGGCGATTGATCGTGAAAATTGCTAAAAATGAGAAAGTTATAACTGTTAAATGCAATAAATCAGTGACAAATGGAATCATCCCCCAAAAGCCTTTCAGATTCGCTTCTTGGGATTTGGTAGCTATCAGTTCATGATTTGATGAAAATTACTCCAAATGAGACATTCTTCCTGATCAATGTTAGTAATTAATGACACTTGGAATCATCCTCCCAAATCCTTTGATAATTAACTCCTGGTGATTGTGAATAAAATCGGCTTGTGAAAATTAGTAGGAAAGAGAAAATTCCTTCCTCACCCGTCTTCTGATGAATTTCCCATGGAATCATCCACCGGAAAAACAATTGCATTCTCTCTTGGTGCGTTGGAACAGATCGGTTTGTGCAAATTACTCAAAGAACGAAAATCATTCTTTACAAGCACCTCGTGGTAAAGACTCCGGCAATCCAGATTCTCGCCTCCTGAGTTTGTAGAGATCGGTTCATGAAAATTACTAGAAAATCAAACATTTATTACTGATCACTGCATATAATTAGTACCTCATGGAATCATCCTCCAAGACCTTTTAGATACTCTGCTGGTCACTTGGTAGAGACGGGTAGTGTAAATTGCTAAAAATGAGACCTTCAATACGAATCAGATGTAGCCATTGATGTCTCATGCACGCTTCCTCGAAAAGCCATTCGGATTCTCTCCTGATCCTTTGGTAGAGATGGGTTCATGAAAATTCCAAAAATTCAACAGTAATTACTGATCACTGCTAGTCATTAACTCCATCTGGCATGATCCTCCAAAATCCTTTCAGATTTGCTTCTGGTGATTTCTGGTGATAGGTCGAGTCTCGAAAATTCCGAAAAATAATCAATTCTGAACGGCTTCGTGGTAGTCATTCATTCCTCACATAATGAGCCTCCTTTGTACATTCCAATTCGCTCCTGTTGACTTGGAAGAAATCAGTTCCTGAAATATACTCAAAATGAGAAATTCATCTTGGATGTGCGCGACAGATAAATTGGAGAAGAAATCTTCCTGAAAGACCCGAGGAGCCACTTCTCGTCCTATGGTACAGAGCAGTTCGTGAAAATTACTCCAGATGAGAAAGACATGCCTAATCTGGTATCCTGATCTATTTCTCATGGAAACATCCACCAAAACACAAGTCTATTCTCTCTTCAGCATTTGGTGGCGATTGATCGTGAAAATTGCTAAAAATGAGAAAGTTATAACTGTTAAATGCAATAAATCAGTGACAAATGCAATCATCCCCCAAAAGCCTTTCAGATTCGCTTCTTGGGATTTGGTAGCTATCAGTTCATGATTTGATGAAAATTACTCCAAATGAGACAGTTCTTCCTGATCAATGTTAGTAATTAATGACACTTGGAATCATCCTCCCAAATCCTTTGATAATTAACTCCTGGTGATTGTGAATAAAATCGGCTTGTGAAAATTAGTAGGAAAGAGAAAATTCCTTCCTCACCCGTCTTCTGATGAATTTCCCATGGAATCATCCACCGGAAAAACAATTGCATTCTCTCTTGGTGCGTTGGAACAGATCGGTTTGTGCAAATTACTCAAAGAACGAAAATCATTCTTTACAAGCACCTCGTGGTAAAGACTCCGGCAATCCAGATTCTAGCCTCCTGAGTTTGTAGAGATCGGTTCATGAAAATTACTAAAAAATCAAACATTTATTACTGATCACTGCATATAATTAGTACCTCATGGAATCATCCTCCAAGACCTTTTAGATACTCTGCTGGTCACTTGGTAGAGACGGGTAGTGTAAATTGCTAAAAATGAGCCCTTCAATACGAATCAGATGTAGCCATTGATGTCTCATGCACGCTTCCTCGAAAAGCCATTCGGATTCTCTCCTGATCCTTTGGTAGAGATGGGTTCATGAAAATTACAAAAATTCAACAGTAATTACTGATCACTGCTAGTCATTAACTCCATCTGGCATGATCCTCCAAAATCCTTTCAGATTTGCTTCTGGTGATTTCTGGTGATAGGTCGAGTCTCGAAAATTCCGAAAAATAATCAATTCTGAACGGCTTCGTGGTAGTCATTCATTCCTCACATAATGAGCCTCCTTTGTACATTCCAATTCGCTCCTGTTGACTTGGAAGAAATCAGTTCCTGAAATATACTCTAAATGAGAAATTCATCTTGGATGTGCGCGACAGATAAATTGGAGAAGAAATCTTCCTGAAAGACCCGAGGAGTCACTTCTCGTCCTATGGTACAGAGCAGTTCGTGAAAATTACTCCAGATGAGAAAGACATGCCTAATCTGGTATCCTGATCTATTTCTCATGGAAACATCCACCAAAACACAAGTCTATTCTCTCTTCAGCATTTGGTGGCGATTGATCGTGAAAATTGCTAAAAATGAGAAAGTTATAACTGTTAAATGCAATAAATCAGTGACAAATGGAATCATCCCCCAAAAGCCTTTCAGATTCGCTTCTTGGGATTTGGTAGCTATCAGTTCATGATTTGATGAAAATTACTCCAAATGAGACAGTTCTTCCTGATCAATGTTAGTAATTAATGACACTTGGAATCATCCTCCCAAATCCTTTGATAATTAACTCCTGGTGATTGTGAATAAAATCGGCTTGTGAAAATTAGTAGGAAAGAGAAAATTCCTTCCTCACCCGTCTTCTGATGAATTTCCCATGGAATCATCCACCAGAAAAACAATTGCATTCTCTCTTGGTGCGTTGGAACAGATCGGTTTGTGCAAATTACTCAAAGAACGAAAATCATTCTTTACAAGCACCTCGTGGTAAAGACTCCGGCAATCCAGATTCTCGCCTCCTGAGTTTGTAGAGATTGGTTCATTAAAATTATTAAAAAATCAAACATTTATTACTGATCACTGCATATAATTAGTACCTCATGGAATCATCCTCCAAGACCTTTCAGATACTCTGCTGGTCACTTGGTAGAGACGGGTAGTGTAAATTGCTAAAAATGAGCCCTTCAATACGAATCAGATGTAGCCATTGATGTCTCATGCACGCTTCCTCGAAAAGCCATTCGGATTCTCTCCTGATCCTTTGGTAGAGATGGGTTCATGAAAATTACAAAAATTCAACAGTAATTACTGATCACTGCTAGTCATTAACTCCATCTGGCATGATCCTCCAAAATCCTTTCAGATTTGCTTCTGGTGATTTCTGGTGATAGGTCGAGTCTCGAAAATTCCGAAAAATAATCAATTCTGAACGGCTTCGTGGTAGTCATTCATTCCTCACATAATGAGCCTCCTTTGTACATTCCAATTCGCTCCTGTTGACTTGGAAGAAATCAGTTCCTGAAATATACTCAAAATGAGAAATTCATCTTGGATGTGCGCGACAGATAAATTGGAGAAGAAATCTTCCTGAAAGACCCGAGGAGTCACTTCTCGTCCTATGGTACAGAGCAGTTCGTGAAAATTACTCCAGATGAGAAAGACATGCCTAATCTGGTATCCTGATCTATTTCTCATGGAAACATCCACCAAAACACAAGTCTATTCTCTCTTCAGCATTTGGTGGCGATTGATCGTGAAAATTGCTAAAAATGAGAAAGTTATAACTGTTAAATGCAATAAATCAGTGACAAATGGAATCATCCCCCAAAAGCCTTTCAGATTCGCTTCTTGGGATTTGGTAGCTATCAGTTCATGATTTGATGAAAATTACTCCAAATGAGACATTCTTCCTGATCAATGTTAGTAATTAATGACACTTGGAATCATCCTCCCAAATCCTTTGATAATTAACTCCTGGTGATTGTGAATAAAATCGGCTTGTGAAAATTAGTAGGAAAGAGAAAATTCCTTCCTCACCCGTCTTCTGATGAATTTCCCATGGAATCATCCACCGGAAAAACAATTGCATTCTCTCTTGGTGCGTTGGAACAGATCGGTTTGTGCAAATTACTCAAAGAACGAAAATCATTCTTTACAAGCACCTCGTGGTAAAGACTCCGGCAATCCAGATTCTCGCCTCCTGAGTTTGTAGAGATCGGTTCATGAAAATTACTAGAAAATCAAACATTTATTACTGATCACTGCATATAATTAGTACCTCATGGAATCATCCTCCAAGACCTTTTAGATACTCTGCTGGTCACTTGGTAGAGACGGGTAGTGTAAATTGCTAAAAATGAGACCTTCAATACGAATCAGATGTAGCCATTGATGTCTCATGCACGCTTCCTCGAAAAGCCATTCGGATTCTCTCCTGATCCTTTGGTAGAGATGGGTTCATGAAAATTCCAAAAATTCAACAGTAATTACTGATCACTGCTAGTCATTAACTCCATCTGGCATGATCCTCCAAAATCCTTTCAGATTTGCTTCTGGTGATTTCTGGTGATAGGTCGAGTCTCGAAAATTCCGAAAAATAATCAATTCTGAACGGCTTCGTGGTAGTCATTCATTCCTCACATAATGAGCCTCCTTTGTACATTCCAATTCGCTCCTGTTGACTTGGAAGAAATCAGTTCCTGAAATATACTCAAAATGAGAAATTCATCTTGGATGTGCGCGACAGATAAATTGGAGAAGAAATCTTCCTGAAAGACCCGAGGAGTCACTTCTCGTCCTATGGTACAGAGCAGTTCGTGAAAATTACTCCAGATGAGAAAGACATGCCTAATCTGGTATCCTGATCTATTTCTCATGGAAACATCCACCAAAACACAAGTCTATTCTCTCTTCAGCATTTGGTGGCGATTGATCGTGAAAATTGCTAAAAATGAGAAAGTTATAACTGTTAAATGCAATAAATCAGTGACAAATGGAATCATCCCCCAAAAGCCTTTCAGATTCGCTTCTTGGGATTTGGTAGCTATCAGTTCATGATTTGATGAAAATTACTCCAAATGAGACATTCTTCCTGATCAATGTTAGTAATTAATGACACTTGGAATCATCCTCCCAAATCCTTTGATAATTAACTCCTGGTGATTGTGAATAAAATCGGCTTGTGAAAATTAGTAGGAAAGAGAAAATTCCTTCCTCACCCGTCTTCTGATGAATTTCCCATGGAATCATCCACCGGAAAAACAATTGCATTCTCTCTTGGTGCGTTGGAACAGATCGGTTTGTGCAAATTACTCAAAGAACGAAAATCATTCTTTACAAGCACCTCGTGGTAAAGACTCCGGCAATCCAGATTCTCGCCTCCTGAGTTTGTAGAGATCGGTTCATGAAAATTACTAGAAAATCAAACATTTATTACTGATCACTGCATATAATTAGTACCTCATGGAATCATCCTCCAAGACCTTTTAGATACTCTGCTGGTCACTTGGTAGAGACGGGTAGTGTAAATTGCTAAAAATGAGACCTTCAATACGAATCAGATGTAGCCATTGATGTCTCATGCACGCTTCCTCGAAAAGCCATTCGGATTCTCTCCTGATCCTTTGGTAGAGATGGGTTCATGAAAATTCAAAAATTCAACAGTAATTACTGATCACTGCTAGTCATTAACTCCATCTGGCATGATCCTCCAAAATCCTTTCAGATTTGCTTCTGGTGATTTCTGGTGATAGGTCGAGTCTCGAAAATTCCGAAAAATAATCAATTCTGAACGGCTTCGTGGTAGTCATTCATTCCTCACATAATGAGCCTCCTTTGTACATTCCAATTCGCTCCTGTTGACTTGGAAGAAATCAGTTCCTGAAATATACTCAAAATGAGAAATTCATCTTGGATGTGCGCGACAGATAAATTGGAGAAGAAATCTTCCTGAAAGACCCGAGGAGTCACTTCTCGTCCTATGGTACAGAGCAGTTCGTGAAAATTACTCCAGATGAGAAAGACATGCCTAATCTGGTATCCTGATCTATTTCTCATGGAAACATCCACCAAAACACAAGTCTATTCTCTCTTCAGCATTTGGTGGCGATTGATCGTGAAAATTGCTAAAAATGAGAAAGTTATAACTGTTAAATGCAATAAATCAGTGACAAATGGAATCATCCCCCAAAAGCCTTTCAGATTCGCTTCTTGGGATTTGGTAGCTATCAGTTCATGATTTGATGAAAATTACTCCAAATGAGACAGTTCTTCCTGATCAATGTTAGTAATTAATGACACTTGGAATCATCCTCCCAAATCCTTTGATAATTAACTCCTGGGGATTGTGAATAAAATCGGCTTGTGAAAATTAGTAGGAAAGAGAAAATTCCTTCCTCACCCGTCTTCTGATGAATTTCCCATGGAATCATCCACCGGAAAAACAATTGCATTCTCTCTTGGTGCGTTGGAACAGATCGGTTTGTGCAAATTACTCAAAGAACGAAAATCATTCTTTACAAGCACCTCGTGGTAAAGACTCCGGCAATCCAGATTCTCGCCTCCTGAGTTTGTAGAGATTGGTTCATGAAAATTACTAAAAAATCAAACATTTATTACTGATCACTGCATATAATTAGTACCTCATGGAATCATCCTCCAAGACCTTTTAGATACTCTGCTGGTCACTTGGTAGAGACGGGTAGTGTAAATTGCTAAAAATGAGCCCTTCAATACGAATCAGATGTAGCCATTGATGTCTCATGCACGCTTCCTCGAAAAGCCATTCGGATTCTCTCCTGATCCTTTGGTAGAGATGGGTTCATGAAAATTACAAAAATTCAACAGTAATTACTGATCACTGCTAGTCATTAACTCCATCTGGCATGATCCTCCAAAATCCTTTCAGATTTGCTTCTGGTGATTTCTGGTGATAGTTCGAGTCTCGAAAATTCCGAAAAATAATCAATTCTGAACGGCTTCGTGGTAGTCATTCATTCCTCACATAATGAGCCTCCTTTGTACATTCCAATTCGCTCCTGTTGACTTGGAAGAAATCAGTTCCTGAAATATACTCAAAATGAGAAATTCATCTTGGATGTGCGCGACAGATAAATTGGAGAAGAAATCTTCCTGAAAGACCCGAGGAGTCACTTCTCGTCCTATGGTACAGAGCAGTTCGTGAAAATTACTCCAGATGAGAAAGACATGCCTAATCTGGTATCCTGATCTATTTCTCATGGAAACATCCACCAAAACACAAGTCTATTCTCTCTTCAGCATTTGGTGGCGATTGATCGTGAAAATTGCTAAAAATGAGAAAGTTATAACTGTTAAATGCAATAAATCAGTGACAAATGGAATCATCCCCCAAAAGCCTTTCAGATTCGCTTCTTGGGATTTGGTAGCTATCAGTTCATGATTTGATGAAAATTACTCCAAATGAGACAGTTCTTCCTGATCAATGTTAGTAATTAATGACACTTGGAATCATCCTCCCAAATCCTTTGATAATTAACTCCTGGTGATTGTGAATAAAATCGGCTTGTGAAAATTAGTAGGAAAGAGAAAATTCCTTCCTCACCCGTCTTCTGATGAATTTCCCATGGAATCATCCACCGGAAAAACAATTGCATTCTCTCTTGGTGCGTTGGAACAGATCGGTTTGTGCAAATTACTCAAAGAACGAAAATCATTCTTTACAAGCACCTCGTGGTAAAGACTCCGGCAATCCAGATTCTCGCCTCCTGAGTTTGTAGAGATTGGTTCATGAAAATTACTAAAAAATCAAACATTTATTACTGATCACTGCATATAATTAGTACCTCATGGAATCATCCTCCAAGACCTTTTAGATACTCTGCTGGTCACTTGGTAGAGACGGGTAGTGTAAATTGCTAAAAATGAGACCTTCAATACGAATCAGATGTAGCCATTGATGTCTCATGCACGCTTCCTCGAAAAGCCATTCGGATTCTCTCCTGATCCTTTGGTAGAGATGGGTTCATGAAAATTACAAAAATTCAACAGTAATTACTGATCACTGCTAGTCATTAACTCCATCTGGCATGATCCTCCAAAATCCTTTCAGATTTGCTTCTGGTGATTTCTGGTGATAGTTCGAGTCTCAAAAATTCCGAAAAATAATCAATTCTGAACGGCTTCGTGGTAGTCATTCATTCCTCACATAATGAGCCTCCTTTGTACATTCCAATTCGCTCATGTTGACTTGGAAGAAATCAGTTCCTGAAATATACTCAAAATGAGAAATTCATCTTGGATGTGCGCGACAGATAAATTGGAGAAGAAATCTTCCTGAAAGACCCGAGGAGTCACTTCTCGTCCTATGGTACAGAGCAGTTCTTGAAAATTACTCCAGATGAGAAAGACATGCCTAATCTGGTATCCTGATCTATTTCTCATGGAAACATCCACCAAAACACAAGTCTATTCTCTCTTCAGCATTTGGTGGCGATTGATCGTGAAAATTGCTAAAAATGAGAAAGTTATAACTGTTAAATGCAATAAATCAGTGACAAATGGAATCATCCCCCAAAAGCCTTTCAGATTCGCTTCTTGGGATTTGGTAGCTATCAGTTCATGATTTGATGAAAATTACTCCAAATGAGACAGTTCTTCCTGATCAATGTTAGTAATTAATGACACTTGGAATCATCCTCCCAAATCCTTTGATAATTAACTCCTGGGGATTGTGAATAAAATCGGCTTGTGAAAATTAGTAGGAAAGAGAAAATTCCTTCCTCACCCGTCTTCTGATGAATTTCCCATGGAATCATCCACCGGAAAAACAATTGCATTCTCTCTTGGTGCGTTGGAACAGATCGGTTTGTGCAAATTACTCAAAGAACGAAAATCATTCTTTACAAGCACCTCGTGGTAAAGACTCCGGCAATCCAGATTCTCGCCTCCTGAGTTTGTAGAGATTGGTTCATGAAAATTACTAAAAAATCAAACATTTATTACTGATCACTGCATATAATTAGTACCTCATGGAATCATCCTCCAAGACCTTTTAGATACTCTGCTGGTCACTTGGTAGAGACGGGTAGTGTAAATTGCTAAAAATGAGACCTTCAATACGAATCAGATGTAGCCATTGATGTCTCATGCACGCTTCCTCGAAAAGCCATTCGGATTCTCTCCTGATCCTTTGGTAGAGATGGGTTCATGAAAATTACAAAAATTCAACAGTAATTACTGATCACTGCTAGTCATTAACTCCATCTGGCATGATCCTCCAAAATCCTTTCAGATTTGCTTCTGGTGATTTCTGGTGATAGTTCGAGTCTCGAAAATTCCGAAAAATAATCAATTCTGAACGGCTTCGTGGTAGTCATTCATTCCTCACATAATGAGCCTCCTTTGTACATTCCAATTCGCTCCTGTTGACTTGGAAGAAATCAGTTCCTGAAATATACTCAAAATGAGAAATTCATCTTGGATGTGCGCGACAGATAAATTGGAGAAGAAATCTTCCTGAAAGACCCGAGGAGTCACTTCTCGTCCTATGGTACAGAGCAGTTCGTGAAAATTACTCCAGATGAGAAAGACATGCCTAATCTGGTATCCTGATCTATTTCTCATGGAAACATCCACCAAAACACAAGTCTATTCTCTCTTCAGCATTTGGTGGCGATTGATCGTGAAAATTGCTAAAAATGAGAAAGTTATAACTGTTAAATGCAATAAATCAGTGACAAATGGAATCATCCCCCAAAAGCCTTTCAGATTCGCTTCTTGGGATTTGGTAGCTATCAGTTCATGATTTGATGAAAATTACTCCAAATGAGACAGTTCTTCCTGATCAATGTTAGTAATTAATGACACTTGGAATCATCCTCCCAAATCCTTTGATAATTAACTCCTGGTGATTGTGAATAAAATCGGCTTGTGAAAATTAGTAGGAAAGAGAAAATTCCTTCCTCACCCGTCTTCTGATGAATTTCCCATGGAATCATCCACCGGAAAAACAATTGCATTCTCTCTTGGTGCGTTGGAACAGATCGGTTTGTGCAAATTACTCAAAGAACGAAAATCATTCTTTACAAGCACCTCGTGGTAAAGACTCCGGCAATCCAGATTCTCGCCTCCTGAGTTTGTAGAGATTGGTTCATGAAAATTACTAAAAAATCAAACATTTATTACTGATCACTGCATATAATTAGTACCTCATGGAATCATCCTCCAAGACCTTTTAGATACTCTGCTGGTCACTTGGTAGAGACGGGTAGTGTAAATTGCTAAAAATGAGACCTTCAATACGAATCAGATGTAGCCATTGATGTCTCATGCACGCTTCCTCGAAAAGCCATTCGGATTCTCTCCTGATCCTTTGGTAGAGATGGGTTCATGAAAATTACAAAAATTCAACAGTAATTACTGATCACTGCTAGTCATTAACTCCATCTGGCATGATCCTCCAAAATCCTTTCAGATTTGCTTCTGGTGATTTCTGGTGATAGTTCGAGTCTCGAAAATTCCGAAAAAATATCAATTCTGAACGGCTTCGTGGTAGTCATTCATTCCTCACATAATGAGCCTCCTTTGTACATTCCAATTCGCTCCTGTTGACTTGGAAGAAATCAGTTCCTGAAATATACTCAAAATGAGAAATTCATCTTGGATGTGCGCGACAGATAAATTGGAGAAGAAATCTTCCTGAAAGACCCGAGGAGTCACTTCTCGTCCTATGGTACAGAGCAGTTCGTGAAAATTACTCCAGATGAGAAAGACATGCCTAATCTGGTATCCTGATCTATTTCTCATGGAAACATCCACCAAAACACAAGTCTATTCTCTCTTCAGCATTTGGTGGCGATTGATCGTGAAAATTGCTAAAAATGAGAAAGTTATAACTGTTAAATGCAATAAATCAGTGACAAATGGAATCATCCCCCAAAAGCCTTTCAGATTCGCTTCTTGGGATTTGGTAGCTATCAGTTCATGATTTGATGAAAATTACTCCAAATGAGACAGTTCTTCCTGATCAATGTTAGTAATTAATGACACTTGGAATCATCCTCCCAAATCCTTTGATAATTAACTCCTGGGGATTGTGAATAAAATCGGCTTGTGAAAATTAGTAGGAAAGAGAAAATTCCTTCCTCACCCGTCTTCTGATGAATTTCCCATGGAATCATCCACCGGAAAAACAATTGCATTCTCTCTTGGTGCGTTGGAACAGATCGGTTTGTGCAAATTACTCAAAGAACGAAAATCATTCTTTACAAGCACCTCGTGGTAAAGACTCCGGCAATCCAGATTCTCGCCTCCTGAGTTTGTAGAGATTGGTTCATGAAAATTACTAAAAAATCAAACATTTATTACTGATCACTGCATATAATTAGTACCTCATGGAATCATCCTCCAAGACCTTTTAGATACTCTGCTGGTCACTTGGTAGAGACGGGTAGTGTAAATTGCTAAAAATGAGACCTTCAATACGAATCAGATGTAGCCATTGATGTCTCATGCACGCTTCCTCAAAAAGCCATTCGGATTCTCTCCTGATCCTTTGGTAGAGATGGGTTCATGAAAATTACAAAAATTCAACAGTAATTACTGATCACTGCTAGTCATTAACTCCATCTGGCATGATCCTCCAAAATCCTTTCAGATTTGCTTCTGGTGATTTCTGGTGATAGTTCGAGTCTCGAAAATTCCGAAAAATAATCAATTCTGAACGGCTTCGTGGTAGTCATTCATTCCTCACATAATGAGCCTCCTTTGTACATTCCAATTCGCTCCTGTTGACTTGGAAGAAATCAGTTCCTGAAATATACTCAAAATGAGAAATTCATCTTGGATGTGCGCGACAGATAAATTGGAGAAGAAATCTTCCTGAAAGACCCGAGGAGTCACTTCTCGTCCTATGGTACAGAGCAGTTCGTGAAAATTACTCCAGATGAGAAAGACATGCCTAATCTGGTATCCTGATCTATTTCTCATGGAAACATCCACCAAAACACAAGTCTATTCTCTCTTCAGCATTTGGTGGCGATTGATCGTGAAAATTGCTAAAAATGAGAAAGTTATAACTGTTAAATGCAATAAATCAGTGACAAATGGAATCATCCCCCAAAAGCCTTTCAGATTCGCTTCTTGGGATTTGGTAGCTATCAGTTCATGATTTGATGAAAATTACTCCAAATGAGACAGTTCTTCCTGATCAATGTTAGTAATTAATGACACTTGGAATCATCCTCCCAAATCCTTTGATAATTAACTCCTGGTGATTGTGAATAAAATCGGCTTGTGAAAATTAGTAGGAAAGAGAAAATTCCTTCCTCACCCGTCTTCTGATGAATTTCCCATGGAATCATCCACCGGAAAAACAATTGCATTCTCTCTTGGTGCGTTGGAACAGATCGGTTTGTGCAAATTACTCAAAGAACGAAAATCATTCTTTACAAGCACCTCGTGGTAAAGACTCCGGCAATCCAGATTCTCGCCTCCTGAGTTTGTAGAGATCGGTTCATGAAAATTACTAAAAAATCAAACATTTATTACTGATCACTGCATATAATTAGTACCTCATGGAATCATCCTCCAAGACCTTTCAGATACTCTGCTGGTCACTTGGTAGAGACGGGTAGTGTAAATTGCTAAAAATGAGACCTTCAATACGAATCAGATGTAGCCATTGATGTCTCATGCACGCTTCCTCGAAAAGCCATTCGGATTCTCTCCTGATCCTTTGGTAGAGATGGGTTCATGAAAATTACAAAAATTCAACAGTAATTACTGATCACTGCTAGTCATTAACTCCATCTGGCATGATCCTCCAAAATCCTTTCAGATTTGCTTCTGGTGATTTCTGGTGATAGTTCGAGTCTCGAAAATTCCGAAAAATAATCAATTCTGAACGGCTTCGTGGTAGTCATTCATTCCTCACATAATGAGCCTCCTTTGTACATTCCAATTCGCTCCTGTTGACTTGGAAGAAATCAGTTCCTGAAATATACTCAAAATGAGAAATTCATCTTGGATGTGCGCGACAGATAAATTGGAGAAGAAATCTTCCTGAAAGACCCGAGGAGTCACTTCTCGTCCTATGGTACAGAGCAGTTCGTGAAAATTACTCCAGATGAGAAAGACATGCCTAATCTGGTATCCTGATCTATTTCTCATGGAAACATCCACCAAAACACAAGTCTATTCTCTCTTCAGCATTTGGTGGCGATTGATCGTGAAAATTGCTAAAAATGAGAAAGTTATAACTGTTAAATGCAATAAATCAGTGACAAATGGAATCATCCCCCAAAAGCCTTTCAGATTGGCTTCTTGGGATTTGGTAGCTATCAGTTCATGATTTGATGAAAATTACTCCAAATGAGACAGTTCTTCCTGATCAATGTTAGTAATTAATGACACTTGGAATCATCCTCCCAAATCCTTTGATAATTAACTCCTGGTGATTGTGAATAAAATCGGCTTGTGAAAATTAGTAGGAAAGAGAAAATTCCTTCCTCACCCGTCTTCTGATGAATTTCCCATGGAATCATCCACCGGAAAAACAATTGCATTCTCTCTTGGTGCGTTGGAACAGATCGGTTTGTGCAAATTACTCAAAGAACGAAAATCATTCTTTACAAGCACCTCGTGGTAAAGACTCCGGCAATCCAGATTCTCGCCTCCTGAGTTTGTAGAGATCGGTTCATGAAAATTACTAAAAAATCAAACATTTATTACTGATCACTGCATATAATTAGTACCTCATGGAATCATCCTCCAAGACCTTTTAGATACTCTGCTGGTCACTTGGTAGAGACGGGTAGTGTAAATTGCTAAAAATGAGACCTTCAATACGAATCAGATGTAGCCATTGATGTCTCATGCACGCTTCCTCGAAAAGCCATTCGGATTCTCTCCTGATCCTTTGGTAGAGATGGGTTCATGAAAATTACAAAAATTCAACAGTAATTACTGATCACTGCTAGTCATTAACTCCATCTGGCATGATCCTCCAAAATCCTTTCAGATTTGCTTCTGGTGATTTCTGGTGATAGGTCGAGTCTCGAAAATTCCGAAAAATAATCAATTCTGAACGGCTTCGTGGTAGTCATTCATTCCTCACATAATGAGCCTCCTTTGTACATTCCAATTCGCTCCTGTTGACTTGGAAGAAATCAGTTCCTGAAATATACTCAAAATGAGAAATTCATCTTGGATGTGCGCGACAGATAAATTGGAGAAGAAATCTTCCTGAAAGACCCGAGGAGTCACTTCTCGTCCTATGGTACAGAGCAGTTCGTGAAAATTACTCCAGATGAGAAAGACATGCCTAATCTGGTATCCTGATCTATTTCTCATGGAAACATCCACCAAAACACAAGTCTATTCTCTCTTCAGCATTTGGTGGCGATTGATCGTGAAAATTGCTAAAAATGAGAAAGTTATAACTGTTAAATGCAATAAATCAGTGACAAATGGAATCATCCCCCAAAAGCCTTTCAGATTCGCTTCTTGGGATTTGGTAGCTATCAGTTCATGATTTGATGAAAATTACTCCAAATGAGACAGTTCTTCCTGATCAATGTTAGTAATTAATGACACTTGGAATCATCCTCCCAAATCCTTTGATAATTAACTCCTGGTGATTGTGAATAAAATCGGCTTGTGAAAATTAGTAGGAAAGAGAAAATTCCTTCCTCACCCGACTTCTGATGAATTTCCCATGGAATCATCCACCGGAAAAACAATTGCATTCTCTCTTGGTGCGTTGGAACAGATCGGTTTGTGCAAATTACTCAAAGAACGAAAATCATTCTTTACAAGCACCTCTTGGTAAAGACTCCGGCAATCCAGATTCTCGCCTCCTGAGTTTGTAGAGATCGGTTCATGAAAATTACTAGAAAATCAAACATTTATTACTGATCACTGCATATAATTAGTACCTCATGGAATCATCCTCCAAGACCTTTTAGATAATCTGCTGGTCACTTGGTAGAGACGGGTAGTGTAAATTGCTAAAAATGAGACCTTCAATACGAATCAGATGTAGCCATTGATGTCTCATGCACGCTTCCTCGAAAAGCCATTCGGATTCTCTCCTGATCCTTTGGTAGAGATGGGTTCATGAAAATTACAAAAATTCAACAGTAATTACTGATCACTGCTAGTCATTAACTCCATCTGGCATGATCCTCCAAAATCCTTTCAGATTTGCTTCTGGTGATTTCTGGTGATAGGTCGAGTCTCAAAAATTCCGAAAAATAATCAATTCTGAACGGCTTCGTGGTAGTCATTCATTCCTCACATAATGAGCCTCCTTTGTACATTCCAATTCGCTCCTGTTGACTTGGAAGAAATCAGTTCCTGAAATATACTCAAAATGAGAAATTCATCTTGGATGTGCGCGACAGATAAATTGGAGAAGAAATCTTCCTGAAAGACCCGAGGAGTCACTTCTCGTCCTATGGTACAGACCAGTTCGTGAAAATTACTCCAGATGAGAAAGACATGCCTAATCTGGTATCCTGATCTATTTCTCATGGAAACATCCACCAAAACACAAGTCTATTCTCTCTTCAGCATTTGGTGGCGATTGATCATGAAAATTGCTAAAAATGAGAAAGTTATAACTGTTAAATGCAATAAATCAGTGACAAATGGAATCATCCCCCAAAAGCCTTTCAGATTGGCTTCTTGGGATTTGGTAGCTATCAGTTCATGATTTGATGAAAATTACTCCAAATGAGACAGTTCTTCCTGATCAATGTTAGTAATTAATGACACTTGGAATCATCCTCCCAAATCCTTTGATAATTAACTCCTGGGGATTGTGAATAAAATCGGCTTGTGAAAATTAGTAGGAAAGAGAAAATTCCTTCCTCACCCGTCTTCTGATGAATTTCCCATGGAATCATCCACCGGAAAAACAATTGCATTCTCTCTTGGTGCGTTGGAACAGATCGGTTTGTGCAAATTACTCAAAGAACGAAAATCATTCTTTACAAGCACCTCGTGGTAAAGACTCCGGCAATCCAGATTCTCGCCTCCTGAGTTTGTAGAGATCGGTTCATGAAAATTACTAAAAAATCAAACATTTATTACTGATCACTGCATATAATTAGTACCTCATGGAATCATCCTCCAAGACCTTTTAGATACTCTGCTGGTCACTTGGTAGAGACGGGTAGTGTAAATTGCTAAAAATGAGACCTTCAATACGAATCAGATGTAGCCATTGATGTCTCATGCACGCTTCCTCGAAAAGCCATTCGGATTCTCTCCTGATCCTTTGGTAGAGATGGGTTCATGAAAATTACAAAAATTCAACAGTAATTACTGATCACTGCTAGTCATTAACTCCATCTGGCATGATCCTCCAAAATCCTTTCAGATTTGCTTCTGGTGATTTCTGGTGATAGGTCGAGTCTCGAAAATTCCGAAAAATAATCAATTCTGAACGGCTTCGTGGTAGTCATTCATTCCTCACATAATGAGCCTCCTTTGTACATTCCAATTCGCTCCTGTTGACTTGGAAGAAATCAGTTCCTGAAATATACTCAAAATGAGAAATTCATCTTGGATGTGCGCGACAGATAAATTGGAGAAGAAATCTTCCTGAAAGACCCGAGGAGTCACTTCTCGTCCTATGGTACAGAGCAGTTCGTGAAAATTACTCCAGATGAGAAAGACATGCCTAATCTGGTATCCTGATCTATTTCTCATGGAAACATCCACCAAAACACAAGTCTATTCTCTCTTCAGCATTTGGTGGCGATTGATCGTGAAAATTGCTAAAAATGAGAAGTTATAACTGTTAAATGCAATAAATCAGTGACAAATGGAATCATCCCCCAAAAGCCTTTCAGATTGGCTTCTTGGGATTTGGTAGCTATCAGTTCATGATTTGATGAAAATTACTCCAAATGAGACAGTTCTTCCTGATCAATGTTAGTAATTAATGACACTTGGAATCATCCTCCCAAATCCTTTGATAATTAACTCCTGGTGATTGTGAATAAAATCGGCTTGTGAAAATTAGTAGGAAAGAGAAAATTCCTTCCTCACCCGTCTTCTGATGAATTTCCCATGGAATCATCCACCGGAAAAACAATTGCATTCTCTCTTGGTGCGTTGGAACAGATCGGTTTGTGCAAATTACTCAAAGAACGAAAATCATTCTTTACAAGCACCTCGTGGTAAAGACTCCGGCAATCCAGATTCTCGCCTCCTGAGTTTGTAGAGATCGGTTCATGAAAATTACTAAAAAATCAAACATTTATTACTGATCACTGCATATAATTAGTACCTCATGGAATCATCCTCCAAGACCTTTTAGATACTCTGCTGGTCACTTGGTAGAGACGGGTAGTGTAAATTGCTAAAAATGAGACCTTCAATACGAATCAGATGTAGCCATTGATGTCTCATGCACGCTTCCTCGAAAAGCCATTCGGATTCTCTCCTGGTCCTTTGGTAGAGATGGGTTCATGAAAATTACAAAAATTCAACAGTAATTACTGATCACTGCTAGTCATTAACTCCATCTGGCATGATCCTCCAAAATCCTTTCAGATTTGCTTCTGGTGATTTCTGGTGATAGGTCGAGTCTCGAAAATTCCGAAAAATAATCAATTCTGAACGGCTTCGTGGTAGTCATTCATTCCTCACATAATGAGCCTCCTTTGTACATTCCAATTCGCTCCTGTTGACTTGGAAGAAATCAGTTCCTGAAATATACTCAAAATGAGAAATTCATCTTGGATGTGCGCGACAGATAAATTGGAGAAGAAATCTTCCTGAAAGACCCGAGGAGTCACTTCTCGTCCTATGGTACAGATCAGTTCGTGAAAATTACTCCAGATGAGAAAGACATGCCTAATCTGGTATCCTGATCTATTTCTCATGGAAACATCCACCAAAACACAAGTCTATTCTCTCTTCAGCATTTGGTGGCGATTGATCGTGAAAATTGCTAAAAATGAGAAAGTTATAACTGTTAAATGCAATAAATCAGTGACAAATGGAATCATCCCCCAAAAGCCTTTCAGATTCGCTTCTTGGGATTTGGTAGCTATCAGTTCATGATTTGGTGAAAATTACTCCAAATGAGACAGTTCTTCCTGATCAATGTTAGTAATTAATGACACTTGGAATCATCCTCCCAAATCCTTTGATAATTAACTCCTGGGGATTGTGAATAAAATCGGCTTGTGAAAATTAGTAGGAAAGAGAAAATTCCTTCCTCACCCGTCTTCTGATGAATTTCCCATGGAATCATCCACCGGAAAAACAATTGCATTCTCTCTTGGTGCGTTGGAACAGATCGGTTTGTGCAAATTACTCAAAGAACGAAAATCATTCTTTACAAGCACCTCGTGGTAAAGACTCCGGCAATCCAGATTCTCGCCTCCTGAGTTTGTAGAGATCGGTTCATGAAAATTACTAAAAAATCAAACATTTATTACTGATCACTGCATATAATTAGTACCTCATGGAATCATCCTCCAAGACCTTTTAGATACTCTGCTGGTCACTTGGTAGAGACGGGTAGTGTAAATTGCTAAAAATGAGACCTTCAATACGAATCAGATGTAGCCATTGATGTCTCATGCACGCTTCCTCGAAAAGCCATTCGGATTCTCTCCTGGTCCTTTGGTAGAGATGGGTTCATGAAAATTCCAAAAATTCAACAGTAATTACTGATCACTGCTAGTCATTAACTCCATCTGGCATGATCCTCCAAAATCCTTTCAGATTTGCTTCTGGTGATTTCTGGTGATAGGTCGAGTCTCGAAAATTCCGAAAAATAATCAATTCTGAACGGCTTCGTGGTAGTCATTCATTCCTCACATAATGAGCCTCCTTTGTACATTCCAATTCGCTCCTGTTGACTTGGAAGAAATCAGTTCCTGAAATATACTCTAAATGAGAAATTCATCTTGGATGTGCGCGACAGATAAATTGGAGAAGAAATCTTCCTGAAAGACCCGAGGAGTCACTTCTCGTCCTATGGTACAGAGCAGTTCGTGAAAATTACTCCAGATGAGAAAGACATGCCTAATCTGGTATCCTGATCTATTTCTCATGGAAACATCCACCAAAACACAAGTCTATTCTCTCTTCAGCATTTGGTGGCGATTGATCGTGAAAATTGCTAAAAATGAGAAGTTATAACTGTTAAATGCAATAAATCAGTGACAAATGGAATCATCCCCCAAAAGCCTTTCAGATTGGCTTCTTGGGATTTGGTAGCTATCAGTTCATGATTTGGTGAAAATTACTCCAAATGAGACAGTTCTTCCTGATCAATGTTAGTAATTAATGACACTTGGAATCATCCTCCCAAATCCTTTGATAATTAACTCCTGGGGATTGTGAATAAAATCGGCTTGTGAAAATTAGTAGGAAAGAGAAAATTCCTTCCTCACCCGTCTTCTGATGAATTTCCCATGGAATCATCCACCGGAAAAACAATTGCATTCTCTCTTGGTGCGTTGGAACAGATCGGTTTGTGCAAATTACTCAAAGAACGAAAATCATTCTTTACAAGCACCTCGTGGTAAAGACTCCGGCAATCCAGATTCTCGCCTCCTGAGTTTGTAGAGATTGGTTCATGAAAATTACTAAAAAATCAAACATTTATTACTGATCACTGCATATAATTAGTACCTCATGGAATCATCCTCCAAGACCTTTTAGATACTCTGCTGGTCACTTGGTAGAGACGGGTAGTGTAAATTGCTAAAAATGAGACCTTCAATACGAATCAGATGTAGCCATTGATGTCTCATGCACGCTTCCTCGAAAAGCCATTCGGATTCTCTCCTGGTCCTTTGGTAGAGATGGGTTCATGAAAATTACAAAAATTCAACAGTAATTACTGATCACTGCTAGTCATTAACTCCATCTGGCATGATCCTCCAAAATCCTTTCAGATTTGCTTCTGGTGATTTCTGGTGATAGGTCGAGTCTCGAAAATTCCGAAAAATAATCAATTCTGAACGGCTTCGTGGTAGTCATTCATTCCTCACATAATGAGCCTCCTTTGTACATTCCAATTCGCTCCTGTTGACTTGGAAGAAATCCGTTCCTGAAATATACTCAAAATGAGAAATTCATCTTGGATGTGCGCGACAGATAAATTGGAGAAGAAATCTTCCTGAAAGACCCGAGGAGTCACTTCTCGTCCTATGGTACAGATCAGTTCGTGAAAATTACTCCAGATGAGAAAGACATGCCTAATCTGGTATCCTGATCTATTTCTCATGGAAACATCCACCAAAACACAAGTCTATTCTCTCTTCAGCATTTGGTGGCGATTGATCGTGAAAATTGCTAAAAATGAGAAAGTTATAACTGTTAAATGCAATAAATCAGTGACAAATGGAATCATCCCCCAAAAGCCTTTCAGATTCGCTTCTTGGGATTTGGTAGCTATCAGTTCATGATTTGGTGAAAATTACTCCAAATGAGACAGTTCTTCCTGATCAATGTTAGTAATTAATGACACTTGGAATCATCCTCCCAAATCCTTTGATAATTAACTCCTGGGGATTGTGAATAAAATCGGCTTGTGAAAATTAGTAGGAAAGAGAAAATTCCTTCCTCACCCGTCTTCTGATGAATTTCCCATGGAATCATCCACCGGAAAAACAATTGCATTCTCTCTTGGTGCGTTGGAACAGATCGGTTTGTGCAAATTACTCAAAGAACGAAAATCATTCTTTACAAGCACCTCGTGGTAAAGACTCCGGCAATCCAGATTCTCGCCTCCTGAGTTTGTAGAGATTGGTTCATGAAAATTACTAAAAAATCAAACATTTATTACTGATCACTGCATATAATTAGTACCTCATGGAATCATCCTCCAAGACCTTTTAGATACTCTGCTGGTCACTTGGTAGAGACGGGTAGTGTAAATTGCTAAAAATGAGACCTTCAATACGAATCAGATGTAGCCATTGATGTCTCATGCACGCTTCCTCGAAAAGCCATTCGGATTCTCTCCTGATCCTTTGGTAGAGATGGGTTCATGAAAATTACAAAAATTCAACAGTAATTACTGATCACTGCTAGTCATTAACTCCATCTGGCATGATCCTCCAAAATCCTTTCAGATTTGCTTCTGGTGATTTCTGGTGATAGGTCGAGTCTCGAAAATTCCGAAAAATAATCAATTCTGAACGGCTTCGTGGTAGTCATTCATTCCTCACATAATGAGCCTCCTTTGTACATTCCAATTCGCTCCTGTTGACTTGGAAGAAATCAGTTCCTGAAATATACTCAAAATGAGAAATTCATCTTGGATGTGCGCGACAGATAAATTGGAGAAGAAATCTTCCTGAAAGACCCGAGGAGTCACTTCTCGTCCTATGGTACAGAGCAGTTCGTGAAAATTACTCCAGATGAGAAAGACATGCCTAATCTGGTATCCTGATCTATTTCTCATGGAAACATCCACCAAAACACAAGTCTATTCTCTCTTCAGCATTTGGTGGCGATTGATCGTGAAAATTGCTAAAAATGAGAAAGTTATAACTGTTAAATGCAATAAATCAGTGACAAATGGAATCATCCCCCAAAAGCCTTTCAGATTGGCTTCTTGGGATTTGGTAGCTATCAGTTCATGATTTGATGAAAATTACTCCAAATGAGACAGTTCTTCCTGATCAATGTTAGTAATTAATGACACTTGGAATCATCCTCCCAAATCCTTTGATAATTAACTCCTGGTGATTGTGAATAAAATCGGCTTGTGAAAATTAGTAGGAAAGAGAAAATTCCTTCCTCACCCGTCTTCTGATGAATTTCCCATGGAATCATCCACCGGAAAAACAATTGCATTCTCTCTTGGTGCGTTGGAACAGATCGGTTTGTGCAAATTACTCAAAGAACGAAAATCATTCTTTACAAGCACCTCGTGGTAAAGACTCCGGCAATCCAGATTCTCGCCTCCTGAGTTTGTAGAGATCGGTTCATGAAAATTACTAAAAAATCAAACATTTATTAATGATCACTGCATATAATTAGTACCTCATGGAATCATCCTCCAAGACCTTTTAGATACTCTGCTGGTCACTTGGTAGAGACGGGTAGTGTAAATTGCTAAAAATGAGACCTTCAATACGAATCAGATGTAGCCATTGATGTCTCATGCACGCTTCCTCGAAAAGCCATTCGGATTCTCTCCTGATCCTTTGGTAGAGATGGGTTCATGAAAATTACAAAAATTCAACAGTAATTACTGATCACTGCTAGTCATTAACTCCATCTGGCATGATCCTCCAAAATCCTTTCAGATTTGCTTCTGGTGATTTCTGGTGATAGGTCGAGTCTCGGAAATTCCGAAAAATAATCAATTCTGAACGTCTTCGTGGTAGTCATTCATTCCTCACATAATGAGCCTCCTTTGTACATTCCAATTCGCTCCTGTTGACTTGGAAGAAATCAGTTCCTGAAATATACTCAAAATGAGAAATTCATCTTGGATGTGCGCGACAGATAAATTGGAGAAGAAATCTTCCTGAAAGACCCGAGGAGTCACTTCTCGTCCTATGGTACAGAGCAGTTCGTGAAAATTACTCCAGATGAGAAAGACATGCCTAATCTGGTATCCTGATCTATTTCTCATGGAAACATCCACCAAAACACAAGTCTATTCTCTCTTCAGCATTTGGTGGCGATTGATCGTGAAAATTGCTAAAAATGAGAAAGTTATAACTGTTAAATGCAATAAATCAGTGACAAATGGAATCATCCCCCAAAAGCCTTTCAGATTCGCTTCTTGGGATTTGGTAGCTATCAGTTCATGATTTGATGAAAATTACTCCAAATGAGACAGTTCTTCCTGATCAATGTTATTAATTAATGACACTTGGAATCATCCTCCCAAATCCTTTGATAATTAACTCCTGGTGATTGTGAATAAAATCGGCTTGTGAAAATTAGTAGGAAAGAGAAAATTCCTTCCTCACCCGACTTCTGATGAATTTCCCATGGAATCATCCACCGGAAAAACAATTGCATTCTCTCTTGGTGCGTTGGAACAGATCGGTTTGTGCAAATTACTCAAAGAACGAAAATCATTCTTTACAAGCACCTCGTGGTAAAGACTCCGGCAATCCAGATTCTCGCCTCCTGAGTTTGTAGAGATCGGTTCATGAAAATTACTAGAAAATCAAACATTTATTACTGATCACTGCATATAATTAGTACCTCATGGAATCATCCTCCAAGACCTTTTAGATACTCTGCTGGTCACTTGGTAGAGACGAGTAGTGTAAATTGCTAAAAATGAGACCTTCAATACGAATCAGATGTAGCCATTGATGTCTCATGCACGCTTCCTCGAAAAGCCATTCGGATTCTCTCCTGATCCTTTGGTAGAGATGGGTTCATGAAAATTACAAAAATTCAACAGTAATTACTGATCACTGCTAGTCATTAACTCCATCTGGCATGATCCTCCAAAATCCTTTCAGATTTGCTTCTGGTGATTTCTGGTGATAGGTCGAGTCTCGAAAATTCCGAAAAATAATCAATTCTGAACGGCTTCGTGGTAGTCATTCATTCCTCACATAATGAGCCTCCTTTGTACATTCCAATTCGCTCCTGTTGACTTGGAAGAAATCAGTTCCTGAAATATACTCAAAATGAGAAATTCATCTTGGATGTGCGCGACAGATAAATTGGAGAAGAAATCTTCCTGAAAGACCCGAGGAGTCACTTCTCGTCCTATGGTACAGAGCAGTTCGTGAAAATTACTCCAGATGAGAAAGACATGCCTAATCTGGTATCCTGATCTATTTCTCATGGAAACATCCACCAAAACACAAGTCTATTCTCTCTTCAGCATTTGGTGGCGATTGATCGTGAAAATTGCTAAAAATGAGAAAGTTATAACTGTTAAATGCAATAAATCAGTGACAAATGGAATCATCCCCCAAAAGCCTTTCAGATTGGCTTCTTGGGATTTGGTAGCTATCAGTTCATGATTTGATGAAAATTACTCCAAATGAGACAGTTCTTCCTGATCAATGTTAGTAATTAATGACACTTGGAATCATCCTCCCAAATCCTTTGATAATTAACTCCTGGTGATTGTGAATAAAATCGGCTTGTGAAAATTAGTAGGAAAGAGAAAATTCCTTCTTCACCCGTCTTCTGATGAATTTCCCATGGAATCATCCACCGGAAAAACAATTGCATTCTCTCTTGGTGCGTTGGAACAGATCGGTTTGTGCAAATTACTCAAAGAACGAAAATCATTCTTTACAAGCACCTCGTGGTAAAGACTCCGGCAATCCAGATTCTCGCCTCCTGAGTTTGTAGAGATCGGTTCATGAAAATTACTAGAAAATCAAACATTTATTACTGATCACTGCATATAATTAGTACCTCATGGAATCATCCTCCAAGACCTTTTAGATACTCTGCTGGTCACTTGGTAGAGACGGGTAGTGTAAATTGCTAAAAATGAGACCTTCAATACGAATCAGATGTAGCCATTGATGTCTCATGCACGCTTCCTCGAAAAGCCATTCGGATTCTCTCCTGATCCTTTGGTAGAGATGGGTTCATGAAAATTACAAAAATTCAACAGTAATTACTGATCACTGCTAGTCATTAACTCCATCTGGCATGATCCTCCAAAATCCTTTCAGATTTGCTTCTGGTGATTTCTGGTGATAGGTCGAGTCTCGAAAATTCCGAAAAATAATCAATTCTGAACGGCTTCGTGGTAGTCATTCATTCCTCACATAATGAGCCTCCTTTGTACATTCCAATTCGCTCCTGTTGACTTGGAAGAAATCAGTTCCTGAAATATACTCAAAATGAGAAATTCATCTTGGATGTGCGCGACAGATAAATTGGAGAAGAAATCTTCCTGAAAGACCCGAGGAGTCACTTCTCGTCCTATGGTACAGAGCAGTTCGTGAAAATTACTCCAGATGAGAAAGACATGCCTAATCTGGTATCCTGATCTATTTCTCATGGAAACATCCACCAAAACACAAGTCTATTCTCTCTTCAGCATTTGGTGGCGATTGATCGTGAAAATTGCTAAAAATGAGAAAGTTATAACTGTTAAATGCAATAAATCAGTGACAAATGGAATCATCCCCCAAAAGCCTTTCAGATTCGCTTCTTGGGATTTGGTAGCTATCAGTTCATGATTTGATGAAAATTACTCCAAATGAGACAGTTCTTCCTGATCAATGTTAGTAATTAATGACACTTGGAATCATCCTCCCAAATCCTTTGATAATTAACTCCTGGTGATTGTGAATAAAATCGGCTTGTGAAAATTAGTAGGAAAGAGAAAATTCCTTCCTCACCCGTCTTCTGATGAATTTCCCATGGAATCATCCACCGGAAAAACAATTGCATTCTCTCTTGGTGCGTTGGAACAGATCGGTTTGTGCAAATTACTCAAAGAACGAAAATCATTCTTTACAAGCACCTCGTGGTAAAGACTCCGGCAATCCAGATTCTCGCCTCCTGAGTTTGTAGAGATCGGTTCATGAAAATTACTAAAAAATCAAACATTTATTACTGATCACTGCATATAATTAGTACCTCATGGAATCATCCTCCAAGACCTTTTAGATACTCTGCTGGTCACTTGGTAGAGACGGGTAGTGTAAATTGCTAAAAATGAGACCTTCAATACGAATCAGATGTAGCCATTGATGTCTCATGCACGCTTCCTCGAAAAGCCATTCGGATTCTCTCCTGATCCTTTGGTAGAGATGGGTTCATGAAAATTACAAAAATTCAACAGTAATTACTTATCACTGCTAGTCATTAACTCCATCTGGCATGATCCTCCAAAATCCTTTCAGATTTGCTTCTGGTGATTTCTGGTGATAGGTCGAGTCTCGAAAATTCCGAAAAATAATCAATTCTGAACGGCTTCGTGGTAGTCATTCATTCCTCACATAATGAGCCTCCTTTGTACATTCCAATTCGCTCCTGTTGACTTGGAAGAAATCAGTTCCTGAAATATACTCAAAATGAGAAATTCATCTTGGATGTGCGCGACAGATAAATTGGAGAAGAAATCTTCCTGAAAGACCCGAGGAGTCACTTCTCGTCCTATGGTACAGAGCAGTTCGTGAAAATTACTCCAGATGAGAAAGACATGCCTTATCTGGTATCCTGATCTATTTCTCATGGAAACATCCACCAAAACACAAGTCTATTCTCTCTTCAGCATTTGGTGGCGATTGATCGTGAAAATTGCTAAAAATGAGAAAGTTATAACTGTTAAATGCAATAAATCAGTGACAAATGGAATCATCCCCCAAAAGCCTTTCAGATTGGCTTCTTGGGATTTGGTAGCTATCAGTTCATGATTTGATGAAAATTACTCCAAAAGAGACAGTTCTTCCTGATCAATGTTAGTAATTAATGACACTTGGAATCATCCTCCCAAATCCTTTGATAATTAACTCCTGGGGATTGTGAATAAAATCGGCTTGTGAAAATTAGTAGGAAAGAGAAAATTCCTTCCTCACCCGTCTTCTGATGAATTTCCCATGGAATCATCCACCGGAAAAACAATTGCATTCTCTCTTGGTGCGTTGGAACAGA
This sequence comes from Eretmochelys imbricata, assembly GCF_965152235.1. Lineage (NCBI taxonomy): Eukaryota > Metazoa > Chordata > Testudines > Cheloniidae > Eretmochelys > Eretmochelys imbricata. The sequence goes on along the minus strand of NW_027554341.1, from coordinate 1,295,811 downwards.
TCGGTTTGTGCAAATTACTCAAAGAACGAAAATCATTCTTTACAAGCACCTCGTGGTAAAGACTCCGGCAATCCAGATTCTCGCCTCCTGAGTTTGTAGAGATTGGTTCATGAAAATTACTAAAAAATCAAACATTTATTACTGATCACTGCATATAATTAGTACCTCATGGAATCATCCTCCAAGACCTTTTAGATACTCTGCTGGTCACTTGGTAGAGACGGGTAGTGTAAATTGCTAAAAATGAGACCTTCAATACGAATCAGATGTAGCCATTGATGTCTCATGCACGCTTCCTCGAAAAGCCATTCGGATTCTCTCCTGATCCTTTGGTAGAGATGGGTTCATGAAAATTACAAAAATTCAACAGTAATTACTGATCACTGCTAGTCATTAACTCCATCTGGCATGATCCTCCAAAATCCTTTCAGATTTGCTTCTGGTGATTTCTGGTGATAGGTCGAGTCTCGAAAATTCCGAAAAATAATCAATTCTGAACGGCTTCGTGGTAGTCATTCATTCCTCACATAATGAGCCTCCTTTGTACATTCCAATTCGCTCCTGTTGACTTGGAAGAAATCAGTTCCTGAAATATACTCAAAATGAGAAATTCATCTTGGATGTGCGCGACAGATAAATTGGAGAAGAAATCTTCCTGAAAGACCCGAGGAGTCACTTCTCGTCCTATGGTACAGAGCAGTTCGTGAAAATTACTCCAGATGAGAAAGACATGCCTAATCTGGTATCCTGATCTATTTCTCATGGAAACATCCACCAAAACACAAGTCTATTCTCTCTTCAGCATTTGGTGGCAATTGATCGTGAAAATTGCTAAAAATGAGAAAGTTATAACTGTTAAATGCAATAAATCAGTGACAAATGGAATCATCCCCCAAAAGCCTTTCAGATTGGCTTCTTGGGATTTGGTAGCTATCAGTTCATGATTTGATGAAAATTACTCCAAATGAGACAGTTCTTCCTGATCAACGTTAGTAATTAATGACACTTGGAATAATCCTCCCAAATCCTTTGATAATTAACTCCTGGTGATTGTGAATAAAATCGGCTTGTGAAAATTAGTAGGAAAGAGAAAATTCCTTCCTCACCCGTCTTCTGATGAATTTCCCATGGAATCATCCACCGGAAAAACAATTGCATTCTCTCTTGGTGCGTTGGAACAGATCGGTTTGTGCAAATTACTCAAAGAACGAAAATCATTCTTTACAAGCACCTCGTGGTAAAGACTCCGGCAATCCAGATTCTCGCCTCCTGAGTTTGTAGAGATCGGTTCATGAAAATTACTAAAAAATCAAACATTTATTAATGATCACTGCATATAATTAGTACCTCATGGAATCATCCTCCAAGACCTTTTAGATACTCTGCTGGTCACTTGGTAGAGACGGGTAGTGTAAATTGCTAAAAATGAGACCTTCAATACGAATCAGATGTAGCCATTGATGTCTCATGCACGCTTCCTCGAAAAGCCATTCGGATTCTCTCCTGGTCCTTTGGTAGAGATGGGTTCATGAAAATTACAAAAATTCAACAGTAATTACTGATCACTGCTAGTCATTAACTCCATCTGGCATGATCCTCCAAAATCCTTTCAGATTTGCTTCTGGTGATTTCTGGTGATAGGTCGAGTCTCGAAAATTCCGAAAAATAATCAATTCTGAACGGCTTTGTGGTAGTCATTCATTCCTCACATAATGAGCCTCCTTTGTACATTCCAATTCGCTCCTGTTGACTTGGAAGAAATCAGTTCCTGAAATATACTCAAAATGAGAAATTCATCTTGGATGTGCGCGACAGATAAATTGGAGAAGAAATCTTCCTGAAAGACCCGAGGAGTCACTTCTCGTCCTATGGTACAGATCAGTTCGTGAAAATTACTCCAGATGAGAAAGACATGCCTAATCTGGTATCCTGATCTATTTCTCATGGAAACATCCACCAAAACACAAGTCTATTCTCTCTTCAGCATTTGGTGGCGATTGATCGTGAAAATTGCTAAAAATGAGAAAGTTATAACTGTTAAATGCAATAAATCAGTGACAAATGGAATCATCCCCCAAAAGCCTTTCAGATTCGCTTCTTGGGATTTGGTAGCTATCAGTTCATGATTTGATGAAAATTACTCCAAATGAGACAGTTCTTCCTGATCAATGTTAGTAATTAATGACACTTGGAATCATCCTCCCAAATCCTTTGATAATTAACTCCTGGTGATTGTGAATAAAATCGGCTTGTGAAAATTAGTAGGAAAGAGAAAATTCCTTCCTCACCCGACTTCTGATGAATTTCCCATGGAATCATCCACCGGAAAAACAATTGCATTCTCTCTTGGTGCGTTGGAACAGATCGGTTTGTGCAAATTACTCAAAGAACGAAAATCATTCTTTACAAGCACCTCGTGGTAAAGACTCCGGCAATCCAGATTCTCGCCTCCTGAGTTTGTAGAGATCGGTTCATGAAAATTACTAGAAAATCAAACATTTATTAATGATCACTGCATATAATTAGTACCTCATGGAATCATCCTCCAAGACCTTTTAGATACTCTGCTGGTCACTTGGTAGAGACGGGTAGTGTAAATTGCTAAAAATGAGACCTTCAATACGAATCAGATGTAGCCATTGATGTCTCATGCACGCTTCCTCGAAAAGCCATTCGGATTCTCTCCTGATCCTTTGGTAGAGATGGGTTCATGAAAATTACAAAAATTCAACAGTAATTACTGATCACTGCTAGTCATTAACTCCATCTGGCATGATCCTCCAAAATCCTTTCAGATTTGCTTCTGGTGATTTCTGGTGATAGGTCGAGTCTCGAAAATTCCGAAAAATAATCAATTCTGAACGGCTTCGTGGTAGTCATTCATTCCTCACATAATGAGCCTCCTTTGTACATTCCAATTCGCTCCTGTTGACTTGGAAGAAATCAGTTCCTGAAATATACTCTAAATGAGAAATTCATCTTGGATGTGCGCGACAGATAAATTGGAGAAGAAATCTTCCTGAAAGACCCGAGGAGTCACTTCTCGTCCTATGGTACAGAGCAGTTCGTGAAAATTACTCCAGATGAGAAAGACATGCCTAATCTGGTATCCTGATCTATTTCTCATGGAAACATCCACCAAAACACAAGTCTATTCTCTCTTCAGCATTTGGTGGCGATTGATCGTGAAAATTGCTAAAAATGAGAAAGTTATAACTGTTAAATGCAATAAATCAGTGACAAATGGAATCATCCCCCAAAAGCCTTTCAGATTGGCTTCTTGGGATTTGGTAGCTATCAGTTCATGATTTGATGAAAATTACTCCAAATGAGACAGTTCTTCCTGATCAATGTTAGTAATTAATGACACTTGGAATCATCCTCCCAAATCCTTTGATAATTAACTCCTGGTGATTGTGAATAAAATCGGCTTGTGAAAATTAGTAGGAAAGAGAAAATTCCTTCCTCACCCGTCTTCTGATGAATTTCCCATGGAATCATCCACCGGAAAAACAATTGCATTCTCTCTTGGTGCGTTGGAACAGATCGGTTTGTGCAAATTACTCAAAGAACGAAAATCATTCTTTACAAGCACCTCGTGGTAAAGACTCCGGCAATCCAGATTCTCGCCTCCTGAGTTTGTAGAGATCGGTTCATGAAAATTACTAGAAAATCAAACATTTATTACTGATCACTGCATATAATTAGTACCTCATGGAATCATCCTCCAAGACCTTTTAGATACTCTGCTGGTCACTTGGTAGAGACGGGTAGTGTAAATTGCTAAAAATGAGACCTTCAATACGAATCAGATGTAGCCATTGATGTCTCATGCACGCTTCCTCGAAAAGCCATTCGGATTCTCTCCTGATCCTTTGGTAGAGATGGGTTCATGAAAATTACAAAAATTCAACAGTAATTACTGATCACTGCTAGTCATTAACTCCATCTGGCATTATCCTCCAAAATCCTTTCAGATTTGCTTCTGGTGATTTCTGGTGATAGGTCGAGTCTCGAAAATTCCGAAAAATAATCAATTCTGAACGGCTTCGTGGTAGTCATTCATTCCTCACATAATGAGCCTCCTTTGTACATTCCAATTCGCTCCTGTTGACTTGGAAGAAATCAGTTCCTGAAATATACTCAAAATGAGAAATTCATCTTGGATGTGCGCGACAGATAAATTGGAGAAGAAATCTTCCTGAAAGACCCGAGGAGTCACTTCTCGTCCTATGGTACAGAGCAGTTCGTGAAAATTACTCCAGATGAGAAAGACATGCCTAATCTGGTATCCTGATCTATTTCTCATGGAAACATCCACCAAAACACAAGTCTATTCTCTCTTCAGCATTTGGTGGCGATTGATCGTGAAAATTGCTAAAAATGAGAAAGTTATAACTGTTAAATGCAATAAATCAGTGACAAATGGAATCATCCCCCAAAAGCCTTTCAGATTCGCTTCTTGGGATTTGGTAGCTATCAGTTCATGATTTGATGAAAATTACTCCAAATGAGACAGTTCTTCCTGATCAATGTTAGTAATTAATGACACTTGGAATCATCCTCCCAAATCCTTTGATAATTAACTCCTGGTGATTGTGAATAAAATCGGCTTGTGAAAATTAGTAGGAAAGAGAAAATTCCTTCCTCACCCGACTTCTGATGAATTTCCCATGGAATCATCCACCGGAAAAACAATTGCATTCTCTCTTGGTGCGTTGGAACAGATCGGTTTGTGCAAATTACTCAAAGAACGAAAATCATTCTTTACAAGCACCTCGTGGTAAAGACTCCGGCAATCCAGATTCTCGCCTCCTGAGTTTGTAGAGATCGGTTCATGAAAATTACTAGAAAATCAAACATTTATTACTGATCACTGCATATAATTAGTACCTCATGGAATCATCCTCCAAGACCTTTTAGATACTCTGCTGGTCACTTGGTAGAGACGGGTAGTGTAAATTGCTAAAAATGAGACCTTCAATACGAATCAGATGTAGCCATTGATGTCTCATGCACGCTTCCTCGAAAAGCCATTCGGATTCTCTCCTGATCCTTTGGTAGAGATGGGTTCATGAAAATTACAAAAATTCAACAGTAATTACTGATCACTGCTAGTCATTAACTCCATCTGGCATGATCCTCCAAAATCCTTTCAGATTTGCTTCTGGTGATTTCTGGTGATAGGTCGAGTCTCGAAAATTCCGAAAAATACTCAATTCTGAACGTCTTCGTGGTAGTCATTCATTCCTCACATAATGAGCCTCCTTTGTACATTCCAATTCGCTCCTGTTGACTTGGAAGAAATCAGTTCCTGAAATATACTCAAAATGAGAAATTCATCTTGGATGTGCGCGACAGATAAATTGGAGAAGAAATCTTCCTGAAAGACCCGAGGAGTCACTTCTCGTCCTATGGTACAGAGCAGTTCGTGAAAATTACTCCAGATGAGAAAGACATGCCTAATCTGGTATCCTGATCTATTTCTCATGGAAACATCCACCAAAACACAAGTCTATTCTCTCTTCAGCATTTGGTGGCGATTGATCGTGAAAATTGCTAAAAATGAGAAAGTTATAACTGTTAAATGCAATAAATCAGTGACAAATGGAATCATCCCCCAAAAGCCTTTCAGATTCGCTTCTTGGGATTTGGTAGCTATCAGTTCATGATTTGATGAAAATTACTCCAAATGAGACAGTTCTTCCTGATCAATGTTAGTAATTAATGACACTTGGAATCATCCTCCCAAATCCTTTGATAATTAACTCCTGGTGATTGTGAATAAAATCGGCTTGTGAAAATTAGTAGGAAAGAAAAATTCCTTCCTCACCCGACTTCTGATGAATTTCCCATGGAATCATCCACCGGAAAAACAATTGCATTCTCTCTTGGTGCGTTGGAACAGATCGGTTTGTGCAAATTACTCAAAGAACGAAAATCATTCTTTACAAGCACCTCGTGGTAAAGACTCCGGCAATCCAGATTCTCGCCTCCTGAGTTTGTAGAGATCGGTTCATGAAAATTACTAGAAAATCAAACATTTATTACTGATCACTGCATATAATTAGTACCTCATGGAATCATCCTCCAAGACCTTTTAGATACTCTGCTGGTCACTTGGTAGAGACGGGTAGTGTAAATTGCTAAAAATGAGACCTTCAATACGAATCAGATGTAGCCATTGATGTCTCATGCACGCTTCCTCGAAAAGCCATTCGGATTCTCTCCTGATCCTTTGGTAGAGATGGGTTCATGAAAATTACAAAAATTCAACAGTAATTACTGATCACTGCTAGTCATTAACTCCATCTGGCATGATCCTCCAAAATCCTTTCAGATTTGCTTCTGGTGATTTCTGGTGATAGGTCGAGTCTCGAAAATTCCGAAAAATAATCAATTCTGAACGGCTTCGTGGTAGTCATTCATTCCTCACATAATGAGCCTCCTTTGTACATTCCAATTCGCTCCTGTTGACTTGGAAGAAATCAGTTCCTGAAATATACTCTAAATGAGAAATTCATCTTGGATGTGCGCGACAGATAAATTGGAGAAGAAATCTTCCTGAAAGACCCGAGGAGTCACTTCTCGTCCTATGGTACAGAGCAGTTCGTGAAAATTACTCCAGATGAGAAAGACATGCCTAATCTGGTATCCTGATCTATTTCTCATGGAAACATCCACCAAAACACAAGTCTATTCTCTCTTCAGCATTTGGTGGCGATTGATCGTGAAAATTGCTAAAAATGAGAAAGTTATAACTGTTAAATGCAATAAATCAGTGACAAATGGAATCATCCCCCAAAAGCCTTTCAGATTGGCTTCTTGGGATTTGGTAGCTATCAGTTCATGATTTGATGAAAATTACTCCAAATGAGACAGTTCTTCCTGATCAATGTTAGTAATTAATGACACTTGGAATCATCCTCCCAAATCCTTTGATAATTAACTCCTGGGGATTGTGAATAAAATCGGCTTGTGAAAATTAGTAGGAAAGAGAAAATTCCTTCCTCACCCGTCTTCTGATGAATTTCCCATGGAATCATCCACCGGAAAAACAATTGCATTCTCTCTTGGTGCGTTGGAACAGATCGGTTTGTGCAAATTACTCAAAGAACGAAAATCATTCTTTACAAGCACCTCGTGGTAAAGACTCCGGCAATCCAGATTCTCGCCTCCTGAGTTTGTAGAGATCGGTTCATGAAAATTACTAGAAAATCAAACATTTATTACTGATCACTGCATATAATTAGTACCTCATGGAATCATCCTCCAAGACCTTTTAGATACTCTGCTGGTCACTTGGTAGAGACGGGTAGTGTAAATTGCTAAAAATGAGACCTTCAATACGAATCAGATGTAGCCATTGATGTCTCATGCACGCTTCCTCGAAAAGCCATTCGGATTCTCTCCTGATCCTTTGGTAGAGATGGGTTCATGAAAATTACAAAAATTCAACAGTAATTACTGATCACTGCTAGTCATTAACTCCATCTGGCATGATCCTCCAAAATCCTTTCAGATTTGCTTCTGGTGATTTCTGGTGATAGGTCGAGTCTCGAAAATTCCGAAAAATAATCAATTCTGAACGGCTTCGTGGTAGTCATTCATTCCTCACATAATGAGCCTCCTTTGTACATTCCAATTCGCTCCTGTTGACTTGGAAGAAATCAGTTCCTGAAATATACTCTAAATGAGAAATTCATCTTGGATGTGCGCGACAGATAAATTGGAGAAGAAATCTTCCTGAAAGACCCGAGGAGTCACTTCTCGTCCTATGGTACAGAGCAGTTCGTGAAAATTACTCCAGATGAGAAAGACATGCCTAATCTGGTATCCTGATCTATTTCTCATGGAAACATCCACCAAAACACAAGTCTATTCTCTCTTCAGCATTTGGTGGCGATTGATCGTGAAAATTGCTAAAAATGAGAAAGTTATAACTGTTAAATGCAATAAATCAGTGACAAATGGAATCATCCCCCAAAAGCCTTTCAGATTGGCTTCTTGGGATTTGGTAGCTATCAGTTCATGATTTGATGAAAATTACTCCAAATGAGACAGTTCTTCCTGATCAATGTTAGTAATTAATGACACTTGGAATCATCCTCCCAAATCCTTTGATAATTAACTCCTGGGGATTGTGAATAAAATCGGCTTGTGAAAATTAGTAGGAAAGAGAAAATTCCTTCCTCACCCGTCTTCTGATGAATTTCCCATGGAATCATCCACCGGAAAAACAATTGCATTCTCTCTTGGTGCGTTGGAACAGATCGGTTTGTGCAAATTACTCAAAGAACGAAAATCATTCTTTACAAGCACCTCGTGGTAAAGACTCCGGCAATCCAGATTCTCGCCTCCTGAGTTTGTAGAGATCGGTTCATGAAAATTACTAGAAAATCAAACATTTATTACTGATCACTGCATATAATTAGTACCTCATGGAATCATCCTCCAAGACCTTTTAGATACTCTGCTGGTCACTTGGTAGAGACGGGTAGTGTAAATTGCTAAAAATGAGACCTTCAATACGAATCAGATGTAGCCATTGATGTCTCATGCACGCTTCCTCGAAAAGCCATTCGGATTCTCTCCTGATCCTTTGGTAGAGATGGGTTCATGAAAATTACAAAAATTCAACAGTAATTACTGATCACTGCTAGTCATTAACTCCATCTGGCATGATCCTCCAAAATCCTTTCAGATTTGCTTCTGGTGATTTCTGGTGATAGGTCGAGTCTCGAAAATTCCGAAAAATAATCAATTCTGAACGGCTTCGTGGTAGTCATTCATTCCTCACATAATGAGCCTCCTTTGTACATTCCAATTCGCTCCTGTTGACTTGGAAGAAATCAGTTCCTGAAATATACTCAAAATGAGAAATTCATCTTGGATGTGCGCGACAGATAAATTGGAGAAGAAATCTTCCTGAAAGACCCGAGGAGTCACTTCTCGTCCTATGGTACAGAGCAGTTCGTGAAAATTACTCCAGATGAGAAAGACATGCCTAATCTGGTATCCTGATCTATTTCTCATGGAAACATCCACCAAAACACAAGTCTATTCTCTCTTCAGCATTTGGTGGCGACTGATCGTGAAAATTGCTAAAAATGAGAAAGTTATAACTGTTAAATGCAATAAATCAGTGACAAATGGAATCATCCCCCAAAAGCCTTTCAGATTGGCTTCTTGGGATTTGGTAGCTATCAGTTCATGATTTGATGAAAATTACTCCAAATGAGACAGTTCTTCCTGATCAATGTTAGTAATTAATGACACTTGGAATCATCCTGCCAAATCCTTTGATAATTAACTCCTGGTGATTGTGAATAAAATCGGCTTGTGAAAATTAGTAGGAAAGAGAAAATTCCTTCCTCACCCGTCTTCTGATGAATTTCCCATGGAATCATCCACCGGAAAAACAATTGCATTCTCTCTTGGTGCGTTGGAACAGATCGGTTTGTGCAAATTACTCAAAGAACGAAAATCATTCTTTACAAGCACCTCGTGGTAAAGACTCCGGCAATCCAGATTCTCGCCTCCTGAGTTTGTAGAGATCGGTTCATGAAAATTACTAGAAAATCAAACATTTATTACTGATCACTGCATATAATTAGTACCTCATGGAATCATCCTCCAAGACCTTTTAGATACTCTGCTGGTCACTTGGTAGAGACGGGTAGTGTAAATTGCTAAAAATGAGACCTTCAATACGAATCAGATGTAGCCATTGATGTCTCATGCACGCTTCCTCGAAAAGCCATTCGGATTCTCTCCTGATCCTTTGGTAGAGATGGGTTCATGAAAATTACAAAAATTCAACAGTAATTACTGATCACTGCTAGTCATTAACTCCATCTGGCATGATCCTCCAAAATCCTTTCAGATTTGCTTCTGGTGATTTCTGGTGATAGGTCGAGTCTCGAAAATTCCGAAAAATAATCAATTCTGAACGGCTTCGTGGTAGTCATTCATTCCTCACATAATGAGCCTCCTTTGTACATTCCAATTCGCTCCTGTTGACTTGGAAGAAATCAGTTCCTGAAATATACTCTAAATGAGAAATTCATCTTGGATGTGCGCGACAGATAAATTGGAGAAGAAATCTTCCTGAAAGACCCGAGGAGTCACTTCTCGTCCTATGGTACAGAGCAGTTCGTGAAAATTACTCCAGATGAGAAAGACATGCCTAATCTGGTATCCTGATCTATTTCTCATGGAAACATCCACCAAAACACAAGTCTATTCTCTCTTCAGCATTTGGTGGCGATTGATCGTGAAAATTGCTAAAAATGAGAAAGTTATAACTGTTAAATGCAATAAATCAGTGACAAATGGAATCATCCCCCAAAAGCCTTTCAGATTGGCTTCTTGGGATTTGGTAGCTATCAGTTCATGATTTGATGAAAATTACTCCAAATGAGACAGTTCTTCCTGATCAATGTTAGTAATTAATGACACTTGGAATCATCCTCCCAAATCCTTTGATAATTAACTCCTGGTGATTGTGAATAAAATCGGCTTGTGAAAATTAGTAGGAAAGAGAAAATTCCTTCCTCACCCGTCTTCTGATGAATTTCCCATGGAATCATCCACCGGAAAAACAATTGCATTCTCTCTTGGTGCGTTGGAACAGATCGGTTTGTGCAAATTACTCAAAGAACGAAAATCATTCTTTACAAGCACCTCGTGGTAAAGACTCCGGCAATCCAGATTCTCGCCTCCTGAGTTTGTAGAGATCGGTTCATGAAAATTACTAAAAAATCAAACATTTATTAATGATCACTGCATATAATTAGTACCTCATGGAATCATCCTCCAAGACCTTTTAGATACTCTGCTGGTCACTTGGTAGAGACGGGTAGTGTAAATTGCTAAAAATGAGACCTTCAATACGAATCAGATGTAGCCATTGATGTCTCATGCACGCTTCCTCGAAAAGCCATTCGGATTCTCTCCTGATCCTTTGGTAGAGATGGGTTCATGAAAATTACAAAAATTCAACAGTAATTACTGATCACTGCTAGTCATTAACTCCATCTGGCATTATCCTCCAAAATCCTTTCAGATTTGCTTCTGGTGATTTCTGGTGATAGGTCGAGTCTCGAAAATTCCGAAAAATAATCAATTCTGAACGGCTTCGTGGTAGTCATTCATTCCTCACATAATGAGCCTCCTTTGTACATTCCAATTCGCTCCTGTTGACTTGGAAGAAATCAGTTCCTGAAATATACTCAAAATGAGAAATTCATCTTGGATGTGCGCGACAGATAAATTGGAGAAGAAATCTTCCTGAAAGACCCGAGGAGTCACTTCTCGTCCTATGGTACAGAGCAGTTCGTGAAAATTACTCCAGATGAGAAAGACATGCCTAATCTGGTATCCTGATCTATTTCTCATGGAAACATCCACCAAAACACAAGTCTATTCTCTCTTCAGCATTTGGTGGCGATTGATCGTGAAAATTGCTAAAAATGAGAAAGTTATAACTGTTAAATGCAATAAATCAGTGACAAATGGAATCATCCCCCAAAAGCCTTTCAGATTCGCTTCTTGGGATTTGGTAGCTATCAGTTCATGATTTGATGAAAATTACTCCAAATGAGACAGTTCTTCCTGATCAATGTTAGTAATTAATGACACTTGGAATCATCCTCCCAAATCCTTTGATAATTAACTCCTGGTGATTGTGAATAAAATCGGCTTGTGAAAATTAGTAGGAAAGAGAAAATTCCTTCCTCACCCGACTTCTGATGAATTTCCCATGGAATCATCCACCGGAAAAACAATTGCATTCTCTCTTGGTGCGTTGGAACAGATCGGTTTGTGCAAATTACTCAAAGAACGAAAATCATTCTTTACAAGCACCTCGTGGTAAAGACTCCGGCAATCCAGATTCTCGCCTCCTGAGTTTGTAGAGATCGGTTCATGAAAATTACTAGAAAATCAAACATTTATTACTGATCACTGCATATAATTAGTACCTCATGGAATCATCCTCCAAGACCTTTTAGATACTCTGCTGGTCACTTGGTAGAGACGGGTAGTGTAAATTGCTAAAAATGAGACCTTCAATACGAATCAGATGTAGCCATTGATGTCTCATGCACGCTTCCTCGAAAAGCCATTCGGATTCTCTCCTGATCCTTTGGTAGAGATGGGTTCATGAAAATTACAAAAATTCAACAGTAATTACTGATCACTGCTAGTCATTAACTCCATCTGGCATGATCCTCCAAAATCCTTTCAGATTTGCTTCTGGTGATTTCTGGTGATAGGTCGAGTCTCGAAAATTCCGAAAAATAATCAATTCTGAACGTCTTCGTGGTAGTCATTCATTCCTCACATAATGAGCCTCCTTTGTACATTCCAATTCGCTCCTGTTGACTTGGAAGAAATCAGTTCCTGAAATATACTCAAAATGAGAAATTCATCTTGGATGTGCGCGACAGATAAATTGGAGAAGAAATCTTCCTGAAAGACCCGAGGAGTCACTTCTCGTCCTATGGTACAGAGCAGTTCGTGAAAATTACTCCAGATGAGAAAGACATGCCTAATCTGGTATCCTGATCTATTTCTCATGGAAACATCCACCAAAACACAAGTCTATTCTCTCTTCAGCATTTGGTGGCGATTGATCGTGAAAATTGCTAAAAATGAGAAAGTTATAACTGTTAAATGCAATAAATCAGTGACAAATGGAATCATCCCCCAAAAGCCTTTCAGATTCGCTTCTTGGGATTTGGTAGCTATCAGTTCATGATTTGATGAAAATTACTCCAAATGAGACAGTTCTTCCTGATCAATGTTAGTAATTAATGACACTTGGAATCATCCTCCCAAATCCTTTGATAATTAACTCCTGGTGATTGTGAATAAAATCGGCTTGTGAAAATTAGTAGGAAAGAAAAATTCCTTCCTCACCCGACTTCTGATGAATTTCCCATGGAATCATCCACCGGAAAAACAATTGCATTCTCTCTTGGTGCGTTGGAACAGATCGGTTTGTGCAAATTACTCAAAGAACGAAAATCATTCTTTACAAGCACCTCGTGGTAAAGACTCCGGCAATCCAGATTCTCGCCTCCTGAGTTTGTAGAGATCGGTTCATGAAAATTACTAGAAAATCAAACATTTATTACTGATCACTGCATATAATTAGTACCTCATGGAATCATCCTCCAAGACCTTTTAGATACTCTGCTGGTCACTTGGTAGAGACGGGTAGTGTAAATTGCTAAAAATGAGACCTTCAATACGAATCAGATGTAGCCATTGATGTCTCATGCACGCTTCCTCGAAAAGCCATTCGGATTCTCTCCTGATCCTTTGGTAGAGATGGGTTCATGAAAATTACAAAAATTCAACAGTAATTACTGATCACTGCTAGTCATTAACTCCATCTGGCATGATCCTCCAAAATCCTTTCAGATTTGCTTCTGGTGATTTCTGGTGATAGGTCGAGTCTCGAAAATTCCGAAAAATAATCAATTCTGAACGGCTTCGTGGTAGTCATTCATTCCTCACATAATGAGCCTCCTTTGTACATTCCAATTCGCTCCTGTTGACTTGGAAGAAATCAGTTCCTGAAATATACTCTAAATGAGAAATTCATCTTGGATGTGCGCGACAGATAAATTGGAGAAGAAATCTTCCTGAAAGACCCGAGGAGTCACTTCTCGTCCTATGGTACAGAGCAGTTCGTGAAAATTACTCCAGATGAGAAAGACATGCCTAATCTGGTATCCTGATCTATTTCTCATGGAAACATCCACCAAAACACAAGTCTATTCTCTCTTCAGCATTTGGTGGCGATTGATCGTGAAAATTGCTAAAAATGAGAAAGTTATAACTGTTAAATGCAATAAATCAGTGACAAATGGAATCATCCCCCAAAAGCCTTTCAGATTGGCTTCTTGGGATTTGGTAGCTATCAGTTCATGATTTGATGAAAATTACTCCAAATGAGACAGTTCTTCCTGATCAATGTTAGTAATTAATGACACTTGGAATCATCCTCCCAAATCCTTTGATAATTAACTCCTGGGGATTGTGAATAAAATCGGCTTGTGAAAATTAGTAGGAAAGAGAAAATTCCTTCCTCACCCGTCTTCTGATGAATTTCCCATGGAATCATCCACCGGAAAAACAATTGCATTCTCTCTTGGTGCGTTGGAACAGATCGGTTTGTGCAAATTACTCAAAGAACGAAAATCATTCTTTACAAGCACCTCGTGGTAAAGACTCCGGCAATCCAGATTCTCGCCTCCTGAGTTTGTAGAGATCGGTTCATGAAAATTACTAGAAAATCAAACATTTATTACTGATCACTGCATATAATTAGTACCTCATGGAATCATCCTCCAAGACCTTTTAGATACTCTGCTGGTCACTTGGTAGAGACGGGTAGTGTAAATTGCTAAAAATGAGACCTTCAATACGAATCAGATGTAGCCATTGATGTCTCATGCACGCTTCCTCGAAAAGCCATTCGGATTCTCTCCTGATCCTTTGGTAGAGATGGGTTCATGAAAATTACAAAAATTCAACAGTAATTACTGATCACTGCTAGTCATTAACTCCATCTGGCATGATCCTCCAAAATCCTTTCAGATTTGCTTCTGGTGATTTCTGGTGATAGGTCGAGTCTCGAAAATTCCGAAAAATAATCAATTCTGAACGGCTTCGTGGTAGTCATTCATTCCTCACATAATGAGCCTCCTTTGTACATTCCAATTCGCTCCTGTTGACTTGGAAGAAATCAGTTCCTGAAATATACTCAAAATGAGAAATTCATCTTGGATGTGCGCGACAGATAAATTGGAGAAGAAATCTTCCTGAAAGACCCGAGGAGTCACTTCTCGTCCTATGGTACAGAGCAGTTCGTGAAAATTACTCCAGATGAGAAAGACATGCCTAATCTGGTATCCTGATCTATTTCTCATGGAAACATCCACCAAAACACAAGTCTATTCTCTCTTCAGCATTTGGTGGCGATTGATCGTGAAAATTGCTAAAAATGAGAAAGTTATAACTGTTAAATGCAATAAATCAGTGACAAATGGAATCATCCCCCAAAAGCCTTTCAGATTGGCTTCTTGGGATTTGGTAGCTATCAGTTCATGATTTGATGAAAATTACTCCAAATGAGACAGTTCTTCCTGATCAATGTTAGTAATTAATGACACTTGGAATCATCCTGCCAAATCCTTTGATAATTAACTCCTGGTGATTGTGAATAAAATCGGCTTGTGAAAATTAGTAGGAAAGAGAAAATTCCTTCCTCACCCGTCTTCTGATGAATTTCCCATGGAATCATCCACCGGAAAAACAATTGCATTCTCTCTTGGTGCGTTGGAACAGATCGGTTTGTGCAAATTACTCAAAGAACGAAAATCATTCTTTACAAGCACCTCGTGGTAAAGACTCCGGCAATCCAGATTCTCGCCTCCTGAGTTTGTAGAGATCGGTTCATGAAAATTACTAGAAAATCAAACATTTATTACTGATCACTGCATATAATTAGTACCTCATGGAATCATCCTCCAAGACCTTTTAGATACTCTGCTGGTCACTTGGTAGAGACGGGTAGTGTAAATTGCTAAAAATGAGACCTTCAATACGAATCAGATGTAGCCATTGATGTCTCATGCACGCTTCCTCGAAAAGCCATTCGGATTCTCTCCTGATCCTTTGGTAGAGATGGGTTCATGAAAATTACAAAAATTCAACAGTAATTACTGATCACTGCTAGTCATTAACTCCATCTGGCATGATCCTCCAAAATCCTTTCAGATTTGCTTCTGGTGATTTCTGGTGATAGGTCGAGTCTCGAAAATTCCGAAAAATAATCAATTCTGAACGGCTTCGTGGTAGTCATTCATTCCTCACATAATGAGCCTCCTTTGTACATTCCAATTCGCTCCTGTTGACTTGGAAGAAATCAGTTCCTGAAATATACTCTAAATGAGAAATTCATCTTGGATGTGCGCGACAGATAAATTGGAGAAGAAATCTTCCTGAAAGACCCGAGGAGTCACTTCTCGTCCTATGGTACAGAGCAGTTCGTGAAAATTACTCCAGATGAGAAAGACATGCCTAATCTGGTATCCTGATCTATTTCTCATGGAAACATCCACCAAAACACAAGTCTATTCTCTCTTCAGCATTTGGTGGCGATTGATCGTGAAAATTGCTAAAAATGAGAAAGTTATAACTGTTAAATGCAATAAATCAGTGACAAATGGAATCATCCCCCAAAAGCCTTTCAGATTGGCTTCTTGGGATTTGGTAGCTATCAGTTCATGATTTGATGAAAATTACTCCAAATGAGACAGTTCTTCCTGATCAATGTTAGTAATTAATGACACTTGGAATCATCCTCCCAAATCCTTTGATAATTAACTCCTGGTGATTGTGAATAAAATCGGCTTGTGAAAATTAGTAGGAAAGAGAAAATTCCTTCCTCACCCGACTTCTGATGAATTTCCCATGGAATCATCCACCGGAAAAACAATTGCATTCTCTCTTGGTGCGTTGGAACAGATCGGTTTGTGCAAATTACTCAAAGAACGAAAATCATTCTTTACAAGCACCTCGTGGTAAAGACTCCGGCAATCCAGATTCTCGCCTCCTGAGTTTGTAGAGATCGGTTCATGAAAATTACTAGAAAATCAAACATTTATTACTGATCACTGCATATAATTAGTACCTCATGGAATCATCCTCCAAGACCTTTTAGATAATCTGCTGGTCACTTGGTAGAGACGGGTAGTGTAAATTGCTAAAAATGAGACCTTCAATACGAATCAGATGTAGCCATTGATGTCTCATGCACGCTTCCTCGAAAAGCCATTCGGATTCTCTCCTGATCCTTTGGTAGAGATGGGTTCATGAAAATTACAAAAATTCAACAGTAATTACTGATCACTGCTAGTCATTAACTCCATCTGGCATGATCCTCCAAAATCCTTTCAGATTTGCTTCTGGTGATTTCTGGTGATAGGTCGAGTCTCGAAAATTCCGAAAAATAATCAATTCTGAACGGCTTCGTGGTAGTCATTCATTCCTCACATAATGAGCCTCCTTTGTACATTCCAATTCGCTCGTGTTGACTTGGAAGAAATCAGTTCCTGAAATATACTCTAAATGAGAAATTCATCTTGGATGTGCGCGACAGATAAATTGGAGAAGAAATCTTCCTGAAAGACCCGAGGAGTCACTTCTCGTCCTATGGTACAGAGCAGTTCGTGAAAATTACTCCAGATGAGAAAGACATGCCTAATCTGGTATCTTGATCTATTTCTCATGGAAACATCCACCAAAACACAAGTCTATTCTCTCTTCAGCATTTGGTGGCGATTGATCGTGAAAATTGCTAAAAATGAGAAAGTTATAACTGTTAAATGCAATAAATCAGTGACAAATGGAATCATCCCCCAAAAGCCTTTCAGATTCGCTTCTTGGGATTTGGTAGCTATCAGTTCATGATTTGATGAAAATTACTCCAAATGAGACAGTTCTTCCTGATCAATGTTAGTAATTAATGACACTTGGAATCATCCTCCCAAATCCTTTGATAATTAACTCCTGGTGATTGTGAATAAAATCGGCTTGTGAAAATTAGTAGGAAAGAGAAAATTCCTTCCTCACCCGTCTTCTGATGAATTTCCCATGGAATCATCCACCGGAAAAACAATTGCATTCTCTCTTGGTGCGTTGGAACAGATCGGTTTGTGCAAATTACTCAAAGAACGAAAATCATTCTTTACAAGCACCTCGTGGTAAAGACTCCGGCAATCCAGATTCTCGCCTCCTGAGTTTGTAGAGATCGGTTCATGAAAATTACTAAAAAATCAAACATTTATTACTGATCACTGCATATAATTAGTACCTCATGGAATCATCCTCCAAGACCTTTTAGATACTCTGCTGGTCACTTGGTAGAGACGGGTAGTGTAAATTGCTAAAAATGAGACCTTCAATACGAATCAGATGTAGCCATTGATGTCTCATGCACGCTTCCTCGAAAAGCCATTCGGATTCTCTCCTGATCCTTTGGTAGAGATGGGTTCATGAAAATTACAAAAATTCAACAGTAATTACTGATCACTGCTAGTCATTAACTCCATCTGGCATGATCCTCCAAAATCCTTTCAGATTTGCTTCTGGTGATTTCTGGTGATAGGTCGAGTCTCGAAAATTCCGAAAAATAATCAATTCTGAACGGCTTCGTGGTAGTCATTCATTCCTCACATAATGAGCCTCCTTTGTACATTCCAATTCGCTCCTGTTGACTTGGAAGAAATCAGTTCCTGAAATATACTCAAAATGAGAAATTCATCTTGGATGTGCGCGACAGATAAATTGGAGAAGAAATCTTCCTGAAAGACCCGAGGAGTCACTTCTCGTCCTATGGTACAGAGCAGTTCGTGAAAATTACTCCAGATGAGAAAGACATGCCTAATCTGGTATCCTGATCTATTTCTCATGGAAACATCCACCAAAACACAAGTCTATTCTCTCTTCAGCATTTGGTGGCGATTGATCGTGAAAATTGCTAAAAATGAGAAAGTTATAACTGTTAAATGCAATAAATCAGTGACAAATGGAATCATCCCCCAAAAGCCTTTCAGATTGGCTTCTTGGGATTTGGTAGCTATCAGTTCATGATTTGATGAAAATTACTCCAAATGAGACAGTTCTTCCTGATCAATGTTAGTAATTAATGACACTTGGAATCATCCTGCCAAATCCTTTGATAATTAACTCCTGGTGATTGTGAATAAAATCGGCTTGTGAAAATTAGTAGGAAAGAGAAAATTCCTTCCTCACCCGTCTTCTGATGAATTTCCCATGGAATCATCCACCGGAAAAACAATTGCATTCTCTCTTGGTGCGTTGGAACAGATCGGTTTGTGCAAATTACTCAAAGAACGAAAATCATTCTTTACAAGCACCTCGTGGTAAAGACTCCGGCAATCCAGATTCTCGCCTCCTGAGTTTGTAGAGATCGGTTCATGAAAATTACTAGAAAATCAAACATTTATTACTGATCACTGCATATAATTAGTACCTCATGGAATCATCCTCCAAGACCTTTTAGATACTCTGCTGGTCACTTGGTAGAGACGGGTAGTGTAAATTGCTAAAAATGAGACCTTCAATACGAATCAGATGTAGCCATTGATGTCTCATGCACGCTTCCTCGAAAAGCCATTCGGATTCTCTCCTGATCCTTTGGTAGAGATGGGTTCATGAAAATTACAAAAATTCAACAGTAATTACTGATCACTGCTAGTCATTAACTCCATCTGGCATGATCCTCCAAAATCCTTTCAGATTTGCTTCTGGTGATTTCTGGTGATAGGTCGAGTCTCGAAAATTCCGAAAAATAATCAATTCTGAACGGCTTCGTGGTAGTCATTCATTCCTCACATAATGAGCCTCCTTTGTACATTCCAATTCGCTCCTGTTGACTTGGAAGAAATCAGTTCCTGAAATATACTCTAAATGAGAAATTCATCTTGGATGTGCGCGACAGATAAATTGGAGAAGAAATCTTCCTGAAAGACCCGAGGAGTCACTTCTCGTCCTATGGTACAGAGCAGTTCGTGAAAATTACTCCAGATGAGAAAGACATGCCTAATCTGGTATCCTGATCTATTTCTCATGGAAACATCCACCAAAACACAAGTCTATTCTCTCTTCAGCATTTGGTGGCGATTGATCGTGAAAATTGCTAAAAATGAGAAAGTTATAACTGTTAAATGCAATAAATCAGTGACAAATGGAATCATCCCCCAAAAGCCTTTCAGATTGGCTTCTTGGGATTTGGTAGCTATCAGTTCATGATTTGATGAAAATTACTCCAAATGAGACAGTTCTTCCTGATCAATGTTAGTAATTAATGACACTTGGAATCATCCTCCCAAATCCTTTGATAATTAACTCCTGGTGATTGTGAATAAAATCGGCTTGTGAAAATTAGTAGGAAAGAGAAAATTCCTTCCTCACCCGACTTCTGATGAATTTCCCATGGAATCATCCACCGGAAAAACAATTGCATTCTCTCTTGGTGCGTTGGAACAGATCGGTTTGTGCAAATTACTCAAAGAACGAAAATCATTCTTTACAAGCACCTCGTGGTAAAGACTCCGGCAATCCAGATTCTCGCCTCCTGAGTTTGTAGAGATCGGTTCATGAAAATTACTAGAAAATCAAACATTTATTACTGATCACTGCATATAATTAGTACCTCATGGAATCATCCTCCAAGACCTTTTAGATAATCTGCTGGTCACTTGGTAGAGACGGGTAGTGTAAATTGCTAAAAATGAGACCTTCAATACGAATCAGATGTAGCCATTGATGTCTCATGCACGCTTCCTCGAAAAGCCATTCGGATTCTCTCCTGATCCTTTGGTAGAGATGGGTTCATGAAAATTACAAAAATTCAACAGTAATTACTGATCACTGCTAGTCATTAACTCCATCTGGCATGATCCTCCAAAATCCTTTCAGATTTGCTTCTGGTGATTTCTGGTGATAGGTCGAGTCTCGAAAATTCCGAAAAATAATCAATTCTGAACGGCTTCGTGGTAGTCATTCATTCCTCACATAATGAGCCTCCTTTGTACATTCCAATTCGCTCCTGTTGACTTGGAAGAAATCAGTTCCTGAAATATACTCTAAATGAGAAATTCATCTTGGATGTGCGCGACAGATAAATTGGAGAAGAAATCTTCCTGAAAGACCCGAGGAGTCACTTCTCGTCCTATGGTACAGAGCAGTTCGTGAAAATTACTCCAGATGAGAAAGACATGCCTAATCTGGTATCTTGATCTATTTCTCATGGAAACATCCACCAAAACACAAGTCTATTCTCTCTTCAGCATTTGGTGGCGATTGATCGTGAAAATTGCTAAAAATGAGAAAGTTATAACTGTTAAATGCAATAAATCAGTGACAAATGGAATCATCCCCCAAAAGCCTTTCAGATTCGCTTCTTGGGATTTGGTAGCTATCAGTTCATGATTTGATGAAAATTACTCCAAATGAGACAGTTCTTCCTGATCAATGTTAGTAATTAATGACACTTGGAATCATCCTCCCAAATCCTTTGATAATTAACTCCTGGTGATTGTGAATAAAATCGGCTTGTGAAAATTAGTAGGAAAGAGAAAATTCCTTCCTCACCCGTCTTCTGATGAATTTCCCATGGAATCATCCACCGGAAAAACAATTGCATTCTCTCTTGGTGCGTTGGAACAGATCGGTTTGTGCAAATTACTCAAAGAACGAAAATCATTCTTTACAAGCACCTCGTGGTAAAGACTCCGGCAATCCAGATTCTCGCCTCCTGAGTTTGTAGAGATCGGTTCATGAAAATTACTAAAAAATCAAACATTTATTACTGATCACTGCATATAATTAGTACCTCATGGAATCATCCTCCAAGACCTTTTAGATACTCTGCTGGTCACTTGGTAGAGACGGGTAGTGTAAATTGCTAAAAATGAGACCTTCAATACGAATCAGATGTAGCCATTGATGTCTCATGCACGCTTCCTCGAAAAGCCATTCGGATTCTCTCCTGATCCTTTGGTAGAGATGGGTTCATGAAAATTACAAAAATTCAACAGTAATTACTGATCACTGCTAGTCATTAACTCCATCTGGCATGATCCTCCAAAATCCTTTCAGATTTGCTTCTGGTGATTTCTGGTGATAGGTCGAGTCTCGAAAATTCCGAAAAATAATCAATTCTGAACGGCTTCGTGGTAGTCATTCATTCCTCACATAATGAGCCTCCTTTGTACATTCCAATTCGCTCCTGTTGACTTGGAAGAAATCAGTTCCTGAAATATACTCTAAATGAGAAATTCATCTTGGATGTGCGCGACAGATAAATTGGAGAAGAAATCTTCCTGAAAGACCCGAGGAGTCACTTCTCGTCCTATGGTACAGAGCAGTTCGTGAAAATTACTCCAGATGAGAAAGACATGCCTAATCTGGTATCCTGATCTATTTCTCATGGAAACATCCACCAAAACACAAGTCTATTCTCTCTTCAGCATTTGGTGGCGATTGATCGTGAAAATTGCTAAAAATGAGAAAGTTATAACTGTTAAATGCAATAAATCAGTGACAAATGGAATCATCCCCCAAAAGCCTTTCAGATTGGCTTCTTGGGATTTGGTAGCTATCAGTTCATGATTTGATGAAAATTACTCCAAATGAGACAGTTCTTCCTGATCAATGTTAGTAATTAATGACACTTGGAATCATCCTCCCAAATCCTTTGATAATTAACTCCTGGTGATTGTGAATAAAATCGGCTTGTGAAAATTAGTAGGAAAGAGAAAATTCCTTCCTCACCCGACTTCTGATGAATTTCCCATGGAATCATCCACCGGAAAAACAATTGCATTCTCTCTTGGTGCGTTGGAACAGATCGGTTTGTGCAAATTACTCAAAGAACGAAAATCATTCTTTACAAGCACCTCGTGGTAAAGACTCCGGCAATCCAGATTCTCGCCTCCTGAGTTTGTAGAGATCGGTTCATGAAAATTACTAGAAAATCAAACATTTATTACTGATCACTGCATATAATTAGTACCTCATGGAATCATCCTCCAAGACCTTTTAGATACTCTGCTGGTCACTTGGTAGAGACGGGTAGTGTAAATTGCTAAAAATGAGACCTTCAATACGAATCAGATGTAGCCATTGATGTCTCATGCACGCTTCCTCGAAAAGCCATTCGGATTCTCTCCTGATCCTTTGGTAGAGATGGGTTCATGAAAATTACAAAAATTCAACAGTAATTACTGATCACTGCTAGTCATTAACTCCATCTGGCATGATCCTCCAAAATCCTTTCAGATTTGCTTCTGGTGATTTCTGGTGATAGGTCGAGTCTCGAAAATTCCGAAAAATAATCAATTCTGAACGGCTTCGTGGTAGTCATTCATTCCTCACATAATGAGCCTCCTTTGTACATTCCAATTCGCTCCTGTTGACTTGGAAGAAATCAGTTCCTGAAATATACTCAAAATGAGAAATTCATCTTGGATGTGCGCGACAGATAAATTGGAGAAGAAATCTTCCTGAAAGACCCGAGGAGTCACTTCTCGTCCTATGGTACAGAGCAGTTCGTGAAAATTACTCCAGATGAGAAAGACATGCCTAATCTGGTATCCTGATCTATTTCTCATGGAAACATCCACCAAAACACAAGTCTATTCTCTCTTCAGCATTTGGTGGCGATTGATCGTGAAAATTGCTAAAAATGAGAAAGTTATAACTGTTAAATGCAATAAATCAGTGACAAATGGAATCATCCCCCAAAAGCCTTTCAGATTGGCTTCTTGGGATTTGGTAGCTATCAGTTCATGATTTGATGAAAATTACTCCAAATGAGACAGTTCTTCCTGATCAATGTTAGTAATTAATGACACTTGGAATCATCCTCCCAAATCCTTTGATAATTAACTCCTGGTGATTGTGAATAAAATCGGCTTGTGAAAATTAGTAGGAAAGAGAAAATTCCTTCCTCACCCGACTTCTGATGAATTTCCCATGGAATCATCCACCGGAAAAACAATTGCATTCTCTCTTGGTGCGTTGGAACAGATCGGTTTGTGCAAATTACTCAAAGAACGAAAATCATTCTTTACAAGCACCTCGTGGTAAAGACTCCGGCAATCCAGATTCTCGCCTCCTGAGTTTGTAGAGATCGGTTCATGAAAATTACTAGAAAATCAAACATTTATTACTGATCACTGCATATAATTAGTACCTCATGGAATCATCCTCCAAGACCTTTTAGATAATCTGCTGGTCACTTGGTAGAGACGGGTAGTGTAAATTGCTAAAAATGAGACCTTCAATACGAATCAGATGTAGCCATTGATGTCTCATGCACGCTTCCTCGAAAAGCCATTCGGATTCTCTCCTGATCCTTTGGTAGAGATGGGTTCATGAAAATTCCAAAAATTCAACAGTAATTACTGATCACTGCTAGTCATTAACTCCATCTGGCATGATCCTCCAAAATCCTTTCAGATTTGCTTCTGGTGATTTCTGGTGATAGGTCGAGTCTCGAAAATTCCGAAAAATAATCAATTCTGAACGGCTTCGTGGTAGTCATTCATTCCTCACATAATGAGCCTCCTTTGTACATTCCAATTCGCTCCTGTTGACTTGGAAGAAATCAGTTCCTGAAATATACTCTAAATGAGAAATTCATCTTGGATGTGCGCGACAGATAAATTGGAGAAGAAATCTTCCTGAAAGACCCGAGGAGTCACTTCTCGTCCTATGGTACAGAGCAGTTCGTGAAAATTACTCCAGATGAGAAAGACATGCCTAATCTGGTATCTTGATCTATTTCTCATGGAAACATCCACCAAAACACAAGTCTATTCTCTCTTCAGCATTTGGTGGCGATTGATCGTGAAAATTGCTAAAAATGAGAAAGTTATAACTGTTAAATGCAATAAATCAGTGACAAATGGAATCATCCCCCAAAAGCCTTTCAGATTGGCTTCTTGGGATTTGGTAGCTATCAGTTCATGATTTGATGAAAATTACTCCAAATGAGACAGTTCTTCCTGATCAATGTTAGTAATTAATGACACTTGGAATCATCCTCCCAAATCCTTTGATAATTAACTCCTGGTGATTGTGAATAAAATCGGCTTGTGAAAATTAGTAGGAAAGAGAAAATTCCTTCCTCACCCGTCTTCTGATGAATTTCCCATGGAATCATCCACCGGAAAAACAATTGCATTCTCTCTTGGTGCGTTGGAACAGATCGGTTTGTGCAAATTACTCAAAGAACGAAAATCATTCTTTACAAGCACCTCGTGGTAAAGACTCCGGCAATCCAGATTCTCGCCTCCTGAGTTTGTAGAGATCGGTTCATGAAAATTACTAAAAAATCAAACATTTATTACTGATCACTGCATATAATTAGTACCTCATGGAATCATCCTCCAAGACCTTTTAGATACTCTGCTGGTCACTTGGTAGAGACGGGTAGTGTAAATTGCTAAAAATGAGACCTTCAATACGAATCAGATGTAGCCATTGATGTCTCATGCACGCTTCCTCGAAAAGCCATTCGGATTCTCTCCTGATCCTTTGGTGGAGATGGGTTCATGAAAATTACAAAAATTCAACAGTAATTACTGATCACTGCTAGTCATTAACTCCATCTGGCATGATCCTCCAAAATCCTTTCAGATTTGCTTCTGGTGATTTCTGGTGATAGGTCGAGTCTCGAAAATTCCGAAAAATAATCAATTCTGAACGGCTTCGTGGTAGTCATTCATTCCTCACATAATGAGCCTCCTTTGTACATTCCAATTCGCTCCTGTTGACTTGGAAGAAATCAGTTCCTGAAATATACTCAAAATGAGAAATTCATCTTGGATGTGCGCGACAGATAAATTGGAGAAGAAATCTTCCTGAAAGACCCGAGGAGTCACTTCTCGTCCTATGGTACAGAGCAGTTCGTGAAAATTACTCCAGATGAGAAAGACATGCCTAATCTGGTATCCTGATCTATTTCTCATGGAAACATCCACCAAAACACAAGTCTATTCTCTCTTCAGCATTTGGTGGCGATTGATCGTGAAAATTGCTAAAAATGAGAAAGTTATAACTGTTAAATGCAATAAATCAGTGACAAATGGAATCATCCCCCAAAAGCCTTTCAGATTGGCTTCTTGGGATTTGGTAGCTATCAGTTCATGATTTGATGAAAATTACTCCAAATGAGACAGTTCTTCCTGATCAATGTTAGTAATTAATGACACTTGGAATCATCCTCCCAAATCCTTTGATAATTAACTCCTGGTGATTGTGAATAAAATCGGCTTGTGAAAATTAGTAGGAAAGAGAAAATTCCTTCCTCACCCGTCTTCTGATGAATTTCCCATGGAATCATCCACCGGAAAAACAATTGCATTCTCTCTTGGTGCGTTGGAACAGATCGGTTTGTGCAAATTACTCAAAGAACGAAAATCATTCTTTACAAGCACCTCGTGGTAAAGACTCCGGCAATCCAGATTCTCGCCTCCTGAGTTTGTAGAGATCGGTTCATGAAAATTACTAGAAAATCAAACATTTATTACTGATCACTGCATATAATTAGTACCTCATGGAATCATCCTCCAAGACCTTTTAGATACTCTGCTGGTCACTTGGTAGAGACGGGTAGTGTAAATTGCTAAAAATGAGACCTTCAATACGAATCAGATGTAGCCATTGATGTCTCATGCACGCTTCCTCGAAAAGCCATTCGGATTCTCTCCTGATCCTTTGGTAGAGATGGGTTCATGAAAATTACAAAAATTCAACAGTAATTACTGATCACTGCTAGTCATTAACTCCATCTGGCATGATCCTCCAAAATCCTTTCAGATTTGCTTCTGGTGATTTCTGGTGATAGGTCGAGTCTCGAAAATTCCGAAAAATAATCAATTCTGAACGGCTTCGTGGTAGTCATTCATTCCTCACATAATGAGCCTCCTTTGTACATTCCAATTCGCTCCTGTTGACTTGGAAGAAATCAGTTCCTGAAATATACTCTAAATGAGAAATTCATCTTGGATGTGCGCGACAGATAAATTGGAGAAGAAATCTTCCTGAAAGACCCGAGGAGTCACTTCTCGTCCTATGGTACAGAGCAGTTCGTGAAAATTACTCCAGATGAGAAAGACATGCCTAATCTGGTATCCTGATCTATTTCTCATGGAAACATCCACCAAAACACAAGTCTATTCTCTCTTCAGCATTTGGTGGCGATTGATCGTGAAAATTGCTAAAAATGAGAAAGTTATAACTGTTAAATGCAATAAATCAGTGACAAATGGAATCATCCCCCAAAAGCCTTTCAGATTGGCTTCTTGGGATTTGGTAGCTATCAGTTCATGATTTGATGAAAATTACTCCAAATGAGACAGTTCTTCCTGATCAATGTTAGTAATTAATGACACTTGGAATCATCCTCCCAAATCCTTTGATAATTAACTCCTGGTGATTGTGAATAAAATCGGCTTGTGAAAATTAGTAGGAAAGAGAAAATTCCTTCCTCACCCGACTTCTGATGAATTTCCCATGGAATCATCCACCGGAAAAACAATTGCATTCTCTCTTGGTGCGTTGGAACAGATCGGTTTGTGCAAATTACTCAAAGAACGAAAATCATTCTTTACAAGCACCTCGTGGTAAAGACTCCGGCAATCCAGATTCTCGCCTCCTGAGTTTGTAGAGATCGGTTCATGAAAATTACTAGAAAATCAAACATTTATTACTGATCACTGCATATAATTAGTACCTCATGGAATCATCCTCCAAGACCTTTTAGATAATCTGCTGGTCACTTGGTAGAGACGGGTAGTGTAAATTGCTAAAAATGAGACCTTCAATACGAATCAGATGTAGCCATTGATGTCTCATGCACGCTTCCTCGAAAAGCCATTCGGATTCTCTCCTGATCCTTTGGTAGAGATGGGTTCATGAAAATTACAAAAATTCAACAGTAATTACTGATCACTGCTAGTCATTAACTCCATCTGGCATGATCCTCCAAAATCCTTTCAGATTTGCTTCTGGTGATTTCTGGTGATAGGTCGAGTCTCGAAAATTCCGAAAAATAATCAATTCTGAACGGCTTCGTGGTAGTCATTCATTCCTCACATAATGAGCCTCCTTTGTACATTCCAATTCGCTCCTGTTGACTTGGAAGAAATCAGTTCCTGAAATATACTCTAAATGAGAAATTCATCTTGGATGTGCGCGACAGATAAATTGGAGAAGAAATCTTCCTGAAAGACCCGAGGAGTCACTTCTCGTCCTATGGTACAGAGCAGTTCGTGAAAATTACTCCAGATGAGAAAGACATGCCTAATCTGGTATCTTGATCTATTTCTCATGGAAACATCCACCAAAACACAAGTCTATTCTCTCTTCAGCATTTGGTGGCGATTGATCGTGAAAATTGCTAAAAATGAGAAAGTTATAACTGTTAAATGCAATAAATCAGTGACAAATGGAATCATCCCCCAAAAGCCTTTCAGATTGGCTTCTTGGGATTTGGTAGCTATCAGTTCATGATTTGATGAAAATTACTCCAAATGAGACAGTTCTTCCTGATCAATGTTAGTAATTAATGACACTTGGAATCATCCTCCCAAATCCTTTGATAATTAACTCCTGGTGATTGTGAATAAAATCGGCTTGTGAAAATTAGTAGGAAAGAGAAAATTCCTTCCTCACCCGTCTTCTGATGAATTTCCCATGGAATCATCCACCGGAAAAACAATTGCATTCTCTCTTGGTGCGTTGGAACAGATCGGTTTGTGCAAATTACTCAAAGAACGAAAATCATTCTTTACAAGCACCTCGTGGTAAAGACTCCGGCAATCCAGATTCTCGCCTCCTGAGTTTGTAGAGATCGGTTCATGAAAATTACTAAAAAATCAAACATTTATTACTGATCACTGCATATAATTAGTACCTCATGGAATCATCCTCCAAGACCTTTTAGATACTCTGCTGGTCACTTGGTAGAGACGGGTAGTGTAAATTGCTAAAAATGAGCCCTTCAATACGAATCAGATGTAGCCATTGATGTCTCATGCACGCTTCCTCGAAAAGCCATTCGGATTCTCTCCTGATCCTTTGGTAGAGATGGGTTCATGAAAATTACAAAAATTCAACAGTAATTACTGATCACTGCTAGTCATTAACTCCATCTGGCATGATCCTCCAAAATCCTTTCAGATTTGCTTCTGGTGATTTCTGGTGATAGGTCGAGTCTCGAAAATTCCGAAAAATAATCAATTCTGAACGGCTTCGTGGTAGTCATTCATTCCTCACATAATGAGCCTCCTTTGTACATTCCAATTCGCTCCTGTTGACTTGGAAGAAATCAGTTCCTGAAATATACTCAAAATGAGAAATTCATCTTGGATGTGCGCGACAGATAAATTGGAGAAGAAATCTTCCTGAAAGACCCGAGGAGTCACTTCTCGTCCTATGGTACAGAGCAGTTCGTGAAAATTACTCCAGATGAGAAAGACATGCCTAATCTGGTATCCTGATCTATTTCTCATGGAAACATCCACCAAAACACAAGTCTATTCTCTCTTCAGCATTTGGTGGCGATTGATCGTGAAAATTGCTAAAAATGAGAAAGTTATAACTGTTAAATGCAATAAATCAGTGACAAATGGAATCATCCCCCAAAAGCCTTTCAGATTGGCTTCTTGGGATTTGGTAGCTATCAGTTCATGATTTGATGAAAATTACTCCAAATGAGACAGTTCTTCCTGATCAATGTTAGTAATTAATGACACTTGGAATCATCCTCCCAAATCCTTTGATAATTAACTCCTGGTGATTGTGAATAAAATCGGCTTGTGAAAATTAGTAGGAAAGAGAAAATTCCTTCCTCACCCGTCTTCTGATGAATTTCCCATGGAATCATCCACCGGAAAAACAATTGCATTCTCTCTTGGTGCGTTGGAACAGATCGGTTTGTGCAAATTACTCAAAGAACGAAAATCATTCTTTACAAGCACCTCGTGGTAAAGACTCCGGCAATCCAGATTCTCGCCTCCTGAGTTTGTAGAGATCGGTTCATGAAAATTACTAGAAAATCAAACATTTATTACTGATCACTGCATATAATTAGTACCTCATGGAATCATCCTCCAAGACCTTTTAGATACTCTGCTGGTCACTTGGTAGAGACGGGTAGTGTAAATTGCTAAAAATGAGACCTTCAATACGAATCAGATGTAGCCATTGATGTCTCATGCACGCTTCCTCGAAAAGCCATTCGGATTCTCTCCTGATCCTTTGGTAGAGATGGGTTCATGAAAATTACAAAAATTCAACAGTAATTACTGATCACTGCTAGTCATTAACTCCATCTGGCATGATCCTCCAAAATCCTTTCAGATTTGCTTCTGGTGATTTCTGGTGATAGGTCGAGTCTCGAAAATTCCGAAAAATAATCAATTCTGAACGGCTTCGTGGTAGTCATTCATTCCTCACATAATGAGCCTCCTTTGTACATTCCAATTCGCTCCTGTTGACTTGGAAGAAATCAGTTCCTGAAATATACTCTAAATGAGAAATTCATCTTGGATGTGCGCGACAGATAAATTGGAGAAGAAATCTTCCTGAAAGACCCGAGGAGTCACTTCTCGTCCTATGGTACAGAGCAGTTCGTGAAAATTACTCCAGATGAGAAAGACATGCCTAATCTGGTATCCTGATCTATTTCTCATGGAAACATCCACCAAAACACAAGTCTATTCTCTCTTCAGCATTTGGTGGCGATTGATCGTGAAAATTGCTAAAAATGAGAAAGTTATAACTGTTAAATGCAATAAATCAGTGACAAATGGAATCATCCCCCAAAAGCCTTTCAGATTGGCTTCTTGGGATTTGGTAGCTATCAGTTCATGATTTGATGAAAATTACTCCAAATGAGACAGTTCTTCCTGATCAATGTTAGTAATTAATGACACTTGGAATCATCCTCCCAAATCCTTTGATAATTAACTCCTGGTGATTGTGAATAAAATCGGCTTGTGAAAATTAGTAGGAAAGAGAAAATTCCTTCCTCACCCGTCTTCTGATGAATTTCCCATGGAATCATCCACCGGAAAAACAATTGCATTCTCTCTTGGTGCGTTGGAACAGATCGGTTTGTGCAAATTACTCAAAGAACGAAAATCATTCTTTACAAGCACCTCGTGGTAAAGACTCCGGCAATCCAGATTCTCGCCTCCTGAGTTTGTAGAGATCGGTTCATGAAAATTACTAGAAAATCAAACATTTATTACTGATCACTGCATATAATTAGTACCTCATGGAATCATCCTCCAAGACCTTTTAGATACTCTGCTGGTCACTTGGTAGAGACGGGTAGTGTAAATTGCTAAAAATGAGACCTTCAATACGAATCAGATGTAGCCATTGATGTCTCATGCACGCTTCCTCGAAAAGCCATTCGGATTCTCTCCTGATCCTTTGGTAGAGATGGGTTCATGAAAATTACAAAAATTCAACAGTAATTACTGATCACTGCTAGTCATTAACTCCATCTGGCATGATCCTCCAAAATCCTTTCAGATTTGCTTCTGGTGATTTCTGGTGATAGGTCGAGTCTCGAAAATTCCGAAAAATAATCAATTCTGAACGGCTTCGTGGTAGTCATTCATTCCTCACATAATGAGCCTCCTTTGTACATTCCAATTCGCTCCTGTTGACTTGGAAGAAATCAGTTCCTGAAATATACTCTAAATGAGAAATTCATCTTGGATGTGCGCGACAGATAAATTGGAGAAGAAATCTTCCTGAAAGACCCGAGGAGTCACTTCTCGTCCTATGGTACAGAGCAGTTCGTGAAAATTACTCCAGATGAGAAAGACATGCCTAATCTGGTATCCTGATCTATTTCTCATGGAAACATCCACCAAAACACAAGTCTATTCTCTCTTCAGCATTTGGTGGCGATTGATCGTGAAAATTGCTAAAAATGAGAAAGTTATAACTGTTAAATGCAATAAATCAGTGACAAATGGAATCATCCCCCAAAAGCCTTTCAGATTGGCTTCTTGGGATTTGGTAGCTATCAGTTCATGATTTGATGAAAATTACTCCAAATGAGACAGTTCTTCCTGATCAATGTTAGTAATTAATGACACTTGGAATCATCCTCCCAAATCCTTTGATAATTAACTCCTGGTGATTGTGAATAAAATCGGCTTGTGAAAATTAGTAGGAAAGAGAAAATTCCTTCCTCACCCGACTTCTGATGAATTTCCCATGGAATCATCCACCGGAAAAACAATTGCATTCTCTCTTGGTGCGTTGGAACAGATCGGTTTGTGCAAATTACTCAAAGAACGAAAATCATTCTTTACAAGCACCTCGTGGTAAAGACTCCGGCAATCCAGATTCTCGCCTCCTGAGTTTGTAGAGATCGGTTCATGAAAATTACTAGAAAATCAAACATTTATTACTGATCACTGCATATAATTAGTACCTCATGGAATCATCCTCCAAGACCTTTTAGATAATCTGCTGGTCACTTGGTAGAGACGGGTAGTGTAAATTGCTAAAAATGAGACCTTCAATACGAATCAGATGTAGCCATTGATGTCTCATGCACGCTTCCTCGAAAAGCCATTCGGATTCTCTCCTGATCCTTTGGTAGAGATGGGTTCATGAAAATTACAAAAATTCAACAGTAATTACTGATCACTGCTAGTCATTAACTCCATCTGGCATGATCCTCCAAAATCCTTTCAGATTTGCTTCTGGTGATTTCTGGTGATAGGTCGAGTCTCGAAAATTCCGAAAAATAATCAATTCTGAACGGCTTCGTGGTAGTCATTCATTCCTCACATAATGAGCCTCCTTTGTACATTCCAATTCGCTCCTGTTGACTTGGAAGAAATCAGTTCCTGAAATATACTCTAAATGAGAAATTCATCTTGGATGTGCGCGACAGATAAATTGGAGAAGAAATCTTCCTGAAAGACCCGAGGAGTCACTTCTCGTCCTATGGTACAGAGCAGTTCGTGAAAATTACTCCAGATGAGAAAGACATGCCTAATCTGGTATCTTGATCTATTTCTCATGGAAACATCCACCAAAACACAAGTCTATTCTCTCTTCAGCATTTGGTGGCGATTGATCGTGAAAATTGCTAAAAATGAGAAAGTTATAACTGTTAAATGCAATAAATCAGTGACAAATGGAATCATCCCCCAAAAGCCTTTCAGATTCGCTTCTTGGGATTTGGTAGCTATCAGTTCATGATTTGATGAAAATTACTCCAAATGAGACAGTTCTTCCTGATCAATGTTAGTAATTAATGACACTTGGAATCATCCTCCCAAATCCTTTGATAATTAACTCCTGGTGATTGTGAATAAAATCGGCTTGTGAAAATTAGTAGGAAAGAGAAAATTCCTTCCTCACCCGTCTTCTGATGAATTTCCCATGGAATCATCCACCGGAAAAACAATTGCATTCTCTCTTGGTGCGTTGGAACAGATCGGTTTGTGCAAATTACTCAAAGAACGAAAATCATTCTTTACAAGCACCTCGTGGTAAAGACTCCGGCAATCCAGATTCTCGCCTCCTGAGTTTGTAGAGATCGGTTCATGAAAATTACTAGAAAATCAAACATTTATTACTGATCACTGCATATAATTAGTACCTCATGGAATCATCCTCCAAGACCTTTTAGATACTCTGCTGGTCACTTGGTAGAGACGGGTAGTGTAAATTGCTAAAAATGAGACCTTCAATACGAATCAGATGTAGCCATTGATGTCTCATGCACGCTTCCTCGAAAAGCCATTCGGATTCTCTCCTGATCCTTTGGTAGAGATGGGTTCATGAAAATTACAAAAATTCAACAGTAATTACTGATCACTGCTAGTCATTAACTCCATCTGGCATGATCCTCCAAAATCCTTTCAGATTTGCTTCTGGTGATTTCTGGTGATAGGTCGAGTCTCGAAAATTCCGAAAAATAATCAATTCTGAACGGCTTCGTGGTAGTCATTCATTCCTCACATAATGAGCCTCCTTTGTACATTCCAATTCGCTCCTGTTGACTTGGAAGAAATCAGTTCCTGAAATATACTCTAAATGAGAAATTCATCTTGGATGTGCGCGACAGATAAATTGGAGAAGAAATCTTCCTGAAAGACCCGAGGAGTCACTTCTCGTCCTATGGTACAGAGCAGTTCGTGAAAATTACTCCAGATGAGAAAGACATGCCTAATCTGGTATCCTGATCTATTTCTCATGGAAACATCCACCAAAACACAAGTCTATTCTCTCTTCAGCATTTGGTGGCGATTGATCGTGAAAATTGCTAAAAATGAGAAAGTTATAACTGTTAAATGCAATAAATCAGTGACAAATGGAATCATCCCCCAAAAGCCTTTCAGATTGGCTTCTTGGGATTTGGTAGCTATCAGTTCATGATTTGATGAAAATTACTCCAAATGAGACAGTTCTTCCTGATCAATGTTAGTAATTAATGACACTTGGAATCATCCTCCCAAATCCTTTGATAATTAACTCCTGGTGATTGTGAATAAAATCGGCTTGTGAAAATTAGTAGGAAAGAGAAAATTCCTTCCTCACCCGTCTTCTGATGAATTTCCCATGGAATCATCCACCGGAAAAACAATTGCATTCTCTCTTGGTGCGTTGGAACAGATCGGTTTGTGCAAATTACTCAAAGAACGAAAATCATTCTTTACAAGCACCTCGTGGTAAAGACTCCGGCAATCCAGATTCTCGCCTCCTGCGTTTGTAGAGATTGGTTCATGAAAATTACTAAAAAATCAAACATTTATTACTGATCACTGCATATAATGAGTACCTCATGGAATCATCCTCCAAGACCTTTTAGATACTCTGCTGGTCACTTGGTAGAGACGGGTAGTGTAAATTGCTAAAAATGAGACCTTCAATACGAATCAGATGTAGCCATTGATGTCTCATGCACGCTTCCTCGAAAAGCCATTCGGATTCTCTCCTGATCCTTTGGTAGAGATGGGTTCATGAAAATTACAAAAATTCAACAGTAATTACTGATCACTGCTAGTCATTAACTCCATCTGGCATGATCCTCCAAAATCCTTTCAGATTTGCTTCTGGTGATTTCTGGTGATAGGTCGAGTCTCAAAAATTCCGAAAAATAATCAATTCTGAACGGCTTCGTGGTAGTCATTCATTCCTCACATAATGAGCCTCCTTTGTACATTCCAATTCGCTCCTGTTGACTTGGAAGAAATCAGTTCCTGAAATATACTCAAAATGAGAAATTCATCTTGGATGTGCGCGACAGATAAATTGGAGAAGAAATCTTCCTGAAAGACCCGAGGAGTCACTTCTCGTCCTATGGTACAGAGCAGTTCGTGAAAATTACTCCAGATGAGAAAGACATGCCTAATCTGGTATCCTGATCTATTTCTCATGGAAACATCCACCAAAACACAAGTCTATTCTCTCTTCAGCATTTGGTGGCGATTGATCATGAAAATTGCTAAAAATGAGAAAGTTATAACTGTTAAATGCAATAAATCAGTGACAAATGGAATCATCCCCCAAAAGCCTTTCAGATTGGCTTCTTGGGATTTGGTAGCTATCAGTTCATGATTTGATGAAAATTACTCCAAATGAGACAGTTCTTCCTGATCAATGTTAGTAATTAATGACACTTGGAATCATCCTCCCAAATCCTTTGATAATTAACTCCTGGGGATTGTGAATAAAATCGGCTTGTGAAAATTAGTAGGAAAGAGAAAATTCCTTCCTCACCCGTCTTCTGATGAATTTCCCATGGAATCATCCACCGGAAAAACAATTGCATTCTCTCTTGGTGCGTTGGAACAGATCGGTTTGTGCAAATTACTCAAAGAACGAAAATCATTCTTTACAAGCACCTCGTGGTAAAGACTCCGGCAATCCAGATTCTCGCCTCCTGAGTTTGTAGAGATCGGTTCATGAAAATTACTAAAAAATCAAACATTTATTACTGATCACTGCATATAATTAGTACCTCATGGAATCATCCTCCAAGACCTTTTAGATACTCTGCTGGTCACTTGGTAGAGACGGGTAGTGTAAATTGCTAAAAATGAGACCTTCAATACGAATCAGATGTAGCCATTGATGTCTCATGCACGCTTCCTCGAAAAGCCATTCGGATTCTCTCCTGATCCTTTGGTAGAGATGGGTTCATGAAAATTACAAAAATTCAACAGTAATTACTGATCACTGCTAGTCATTAACTCCATCTGGCATGATCCTCCAAAATCCTTTCAGATTTGCTTCTGGTGATTTCTGGTGATAGGTCGAGTCTCAAAAATTCCGAAAAATAATCAATTCTGAACGGCTTCGTGGTAGTCATTCATTCCTCACATAATGAGCCTCCTTTGTACATTCCAATTCGCTCCTGTTGACTTGGAAGAAATCAGTTCCTGAAATATACTCAAAATGAGAAATTCATCTTGGATGTGCGCGACAGATAAATTGGAGAAGAAATCTTCCTGAAAGACCCGAGGAGTCACTTCTCGTCCTATGGTACAGAGCAGTTCGTGAAAATTACTCCAGATGAGAAAGACATGCCTAATCTGGTATCCTGATCTATTTCTCATGGAAACATCCACCAAAACACAAGTCTATTCTCTCTTCAGCATTTGGTGGCGATTGATCATGAAAATTGCTAAAAATGAGAAAGTTATAACTGTTAAATGCAATAAATCAGTGACAAATGGAATCATCCCCCAAAAGCCTTTCAGATTGGCTTCTTGGGATTTGGTAGCTATCAGTTCATGATTTGATGAAAATTACTCCAAATGAGACAGTTCTTCCTGATCAATGTTAGTAATTAATGACACTTGGAATCATCCTCCCAAATCCTTTGATAATTAACTCCTGGGGATTGTGAATAAAATCGGCTTGTGAAAATTAGTAGGAAAGAGAAAATTCCTTCCTCACCCGTCTTCTGATGAATTTCCCATGGAATCATCCACCGGAAAAACAATTGCATTCTCTCTTGGTGCGTTGGAACAGATCGGTTTGTGCAAATTACTCAAAGAACGAAAATCATTCTTTACAAGCACCTCGTGGTAAAGACTCCGGCAATCCAGATTCTCGCCTCCTGAGTTTGTAGAGATCGGTTCATGAAAATTACTAAAAAATCAAACATTTATTACTGATCACTGCATATAATTAGTACCTCATGGAATCATCCTCCAAGACCTTTTAGATACTCTGCTGGTCACTTGGTAGAGACGGGTAGTGTAAATTGCTAAAAATGAGACCTTCAATACGAATCAGATGTAGCCATTGATGTCTCATGCACGCTTCCTCGAAAAGCCATTCGGATTCTCTCCTGGTCCTTTGGTAGAGATGGGTTCATGAAAATTACAAAAATTCAACAGTAATTACTGATCACTGCTAGTCATTAACTCCATCTGGCATGATCCTCCAAAATCCTTTCAGATTTGCTTCTGGTGATTTCTGGTGATAGGTCGAGTCTCGAAAATTCCGGAAAATAATCAATTCTGAACGGCTTCGTGGTAGTCATTCATTCCTCACATAATGAGCCTCCTTTGTACATTCCAATTCGCTCCTGTTGACTTGGAAGAAATCAGTTCCTGAAATATACTCAAAATGAGAAATTCATCTTGGATGTGCGCGACAGATAAATTGGAGAAGAAATCTTCCTGAAAGACCCGAGGAGTCACTTCTCGTCCTATGGTACAGATCAGTTCGTGAAAATTACTCCAGATGAGAAAGACATGCCTAATCTGGTATCCTGATCTATTTCTCATGGAAACATCCACCAAAACACAAGTCTATTCTCTCTTCAGCATTTGGTGGCGATTGATGGTGAAAATTGCTAAAAATGAGAAAGTTATAACTGTTAAATGCAATAAATCAGTGACAAATGGAATCATCCCCCAAAAGCCTTTCAGATTGGCTTCTTGGGATTTGGTAGCTATCAGTTCATGATTTGGTGAAAATTACTCCAAATGAGACAGTTCTTCCTGATCAATGTTAGTAATTAATGACACTTGGAATCATCCTCCCAAATCCTTTGATA
This sequence comes from Eretmochelys imbricata, assembly GCF_965152235.1. NCBI lineage: Eukaryota > Metazoa > Chordata > Testudines > Cheloniidae > Eretmochelys > Eretmochelys imbricata. The sequence goes on along the minus strand of NW_027554341.1, from coordinate 1,258,136 downwards.
ATTAACTCCTGGGGATTGTGAATAAAATCGGCTTGTGAAAATTAGTAGGAAAGAGAAAATTCCTTCCTCACCCGTCTTCTGATGAATTTCCCATGGAATCATCCACCGGAAAAACAATTGCATTCTCTCTTGGTGCGTTGGAACAGATCGGTTTGTGCAAATTACTCAAAGAACGAAAATCATTCTTTACAAGCACCTCGTGGTAAAGACTCCGGCAATCCAGATTCTCGCCTCCTGAGTTTGTAGAGATCGGTTCATGAAAATTACTAAAAAATCAAACATTTATTACTGATCACTGCATATAATTAGTACCTCATGGAATCATCCTCCAAGACCTTTTAGATACTCTGCTGGTCACTTGGTAGAGACGGGTAGTGTAAATTGCTAAAAATGAGACCTTCAATACGAATCAGATGTAGCCATTGATGTCTCATGCACGCTTCCTCGAAAAGCCATTCGGATTCTCTCCTGATCCTTTGGTAGAGATGGGTTCATGAAAATTACAAAAATTCAACAGTAATTACTGATCACTGCTAGTCATTAACTCCATCTGGCATAATCCTCCAAAATCCTTTCAGATTTGCTTCTGGTGATTTCTGGTGATAGGTCGAGTCTCAAAAATTCCGAAAAATAATCAATTCTGAACGGCTTCGTGGTAGTCATTCATTCCTCACATAATGAGCCTCCTTTGTACATTCCAATTCGCTCCTGTTGACTTGGAAGAAATCAGTTCCTGAAATATACTCAAAATGAGAAATTCATCTTGGATGTGCGCGACAGATAAATTGGAGAAGAAATCTTCCTGAAAGACCCGAGGAGTCACTTCTCGTCCTATGGTACAGAGCAGTTCGTGAAAATTACTCCAGATGAGAAAGACATGCCTAATCTGGTATCCTGATCTATTTCTCATGGAAACATCCACCAAAACACAAGTCTATTCTCTCTTCAGCATTTGGTGGCGATTGATCATGAAAATTGCTAAAAATGAGAAAGTTATAACTGTTAAATGCAATAAATCAGTGACAAATGGAATCATCCCCCAAAAGCCTTTCAGATTGGCTTCTTGGGATTTGGTAGCTATCAGTTCATGATTTGATGAAAATTACTCCAAATGAGACAGTTCTTCCTGATCAATGTTAGTAATTAATGACACTTGGAATCATCCTCCCAAATCCTTTGATAATTAACTCCTGGGGATTGTGAATAAAATCGGCTTGTGAAAATTAGTAGGAAAGAGAAAATTCCTTCCTCACCCGTCTTCTGATGAATTTCCCATGGAATCATCCACCGGAAAAACAATTGCATTCTCTCTTGGTGCGTTGGAACAGATCGGTTTGTGCAAATTACTCAAAGAACGAAAATCATTCTTTACAAGCACCTCGTGGTAAAGACTCCGGCAATCCAGATTCTCGCCTCCTGAGTTTGTAGAGATCGGTTCATGAAAATTACTAAAAAATCAAACATTTATTACTGATCACTGCATATAATTAGTACCTCATGGAATCATCCTCCAAGACCTTTTAGATACTCTGCTGGTCACTTGGTAGAGACGGGTAGTGTAAATTGCTAAAAATGAGACCTTCAATACGAATCAGATGTAGCCATTGATGTCTCATGCACGCTTCCTCGAAAAGCCATTCGGATTCTCTCCTGGTCCTTTGGTAGAGATGGGTTCATGAAAATTACAAAAATTCAACAGTAATTACTGATCACTGCTAGTCATTAACTCCATCTGGCATGATCCTCCAAAATCCTTTCAGATTTGCTTCTGGTGATTTCTGGTGATAGGTCGAGTCTCGAAAATTCCGAAAAATAATCAATTCTGAACGGCTTCGTGGTAGTCATTCATTCCTCACATAATGAGCCTCCTTTGTACATTCCAATTCGCTCCTGTTGACTTGGAAGAAATCAGTTCCTGAAATATACTCTAAATGAGAAATTCATCTTGGATGTGCGCGACAGATAAATTGGAGAAGAAATCTTCCTGAAAGACCCGAGGAGTCACTTCTCGTCCTATGGTACAGATCAGTTCGTGAAAATTACTCCAGATGAGAAAGACATGCCTAATCTGGTATCCTGATCTATTTCTCATGGAAACATCCACCAAAACACAAGTCTATTCTCTCTTCAGCATTTGGTGGCGATTGATCGTGAAAATTGCTAAAAATGAGAAAGTTATAACTGTTAAATGCAATAAATCAGTGACAAATGGAATCATCCCCCAAAAGCCTTTCAGATTGGCTTCTTGGGATTTGGTAGCTATCAGTTCATGATTTGGTGAAAATTACTCCAAATGAGACAGTTCTTCCTGATCAATGTTAGTAATTAATGACACTTGGAATCATCCTCCCAAATCCTTTGATAATTAACTCCTGGTGATTGTGAATAAAATCGGCTTGTGAAAATTAGTAGGAAAGAGAAAATTCCTTCCTCACCCGTCTTCTGATGAATTTCCCATGGAATCATCCACCGGAAAAACAATTGCATTCTCTCTTGGTGCGTTGGAACAGATCGGTTTGTGCAAATTACTCAAAGAACGAAAATCATTCTTTACAAGCACCTCGTGGTAAAGACTCCGGCAATCCAGATTCTCGCCTCCTGAGTTTGTAGAGATCGGTTCATGAAAATTACTAAAAAATCAAACATTTATTACTGATCACTGCATATAATTAGTACCTCATGGAATCATCCTCCAAGACCTTTTAGATACTCTGCTGGTCACTTGGTAGAGACGGGTAGTGTAAATTGCTAAAAATGAGACCTTCAATACGAATCAGATGTAGCCATTGATGTCTCATGCACGCTTCCTCGAAAAGCCATTCGGATTCTCTCCTGGTCCTTTGGTAGAGATGGGTTCATGAAAATTACAAAAATTCAACAGTAATTACTGATCACTGCTAGTCATTAACTCCATCTGGCATGATCCTCCAAAATCCTTTCAGATTTGCTTCTGGTGATTTCTGGTGATAGGTCGAGTCTCGAAAATTCCGAAAAATAATCAATTCTGAACGGCTTCGTGGTAGTCATTCATTCCTCACATAATGAGCCTCCTTTGTACATTCCAATTCGCTCCTGTTGACTTGGAAGAAATCAGTTCCTGAAATATACTCTAAATGAGAAATTCATCTTGGATGTGCGCGACAGATAAATTGGAGAAGAAATCTTCCTGAAAGACCCGAGGAGTCACTTCTCGTCCTATGGTACAGATCAGTTCGTGAAAATTACTCCAGATGAGAAAGACATGCCTAATCTGGTATCCTGATCTATTTCTCATGGAAACATCCACCAAAACACAAGTCTATTCTCTCTTCAGCATTTGGTGGCGATTGATGGTGAAAATTGCTAAAAATGAGAAAGTTATAACTGTTAAATGCAATAAATCAGTGACAAATGGAATCATCCCCCAAAAGCCTTTCAGATTGGCTTCTTGGGATTTGGTAGCTATCAGTTCATGATTTGGTGAAAATTACTCCAAATGAGACAGTTCTTCCTGATCAATGTTAGTAATTAATGACACTTGGAATCATCCTCCCAAATCCTTTGATAATTAACTCCTGGGGATTGTGAATAAAATCGGCTTGTGAAAATTAGTAGGAAAGAGAAAATTCCTTCCTCACCCGTCTTCTGATGAATTTCCCATGGAATCATCCACCGGAAAAACAATTGCATTCTCTCTTGGTGCGTTGGAACAGATCGGTTTGTGCAAATTACTCAAAGAACGAAAATCATTCTTTACAAGCACCTCGTGGTAAAGACTCCGGCAATCCAGATTCTCGCCTCCTGAGTTTGTAGAGATCGGTTCATGAAAATTACTAAAAAATCAAACATTTATTAATGATCACTGCATATAATTAGTACCTCATGGAATCATCCTCCAAGACCTTTTAGATACTCTGCTGGTCACTTGGTAGAGACGGGTAGTGTAAATTGCTAAAAATGAGACCTTCAATACGAATCAGATGTAGCCATTGATGTCTCATGCACGCTTCCTCGAAAAGCCATTCGGATTCTCTCCTGATCCTTTGGTAGAGATGGGTTCATGAAAATTACAAAAATTCAACAGTAATTACTGATCACTGCTAGTCATTAACTCCATCTGGCATGATCCTCCAAAATCCTTTCAGATTTGCTTCTGGTGATTTCTGGTGATAGGTCGAGTCTCGGAAATTCCGAAAAATAATCAATTCTGAACGTCTTCGTGGTAGTCATTCATTCCTCACATAATGAGCCTCCTTTGTACATTCCAATTCGCTCCTGTTGACTTGGAAGAAATCAGTTCCTGAAATATACTCAAAATGAGAAATTCATCTTGGATGTGTGCGACAGATAAATTGGAGAAGAAATCTTCCTGAAAGACCCGAGGAGTCACTTCTCGTCCTATGGTACAGAGCAGTTCGTGAAAATTACTCCAGATGAGAAAGACATGCCTAATCTGGTATCCTGATCTATTTCTCATGGAAACATCCACCAAAACACAAGTCTATTCTCTCTTCAGCATTTGGTGGCGATTGATCGTGAAAATTGCTAAAAATGAGAAAGTTATAACTGTTAAATGCAATAAATCAGTGACAAATGGAATCATCCCCCAAAAGCCTTTCAGATTGGCTTCTTGGGATTTGGTAGCTATCAGTTCATGATTTGGTGAAAATTACTCCAAATGAGACAGTTCTTCCTGATCAATGTTAGTAATTAATGACACTTGGAATCATCCTCCCAAATCCTTTGATAATTAACTCCTGGTGATTGTGAATAAAATCGGCTTGTGAAAATTAGTAGGAAAGAGAAAATTCCTTCCTCACCCGTCTTCTGATGAATTTCCCATGGAATCATCCACCGGAAAAACAATTGCATTCTCTCTTGGTGCGTTGGAACAGATCGGTTTGTGCAAATTACTCAAAGAACGAAAATCATTCTTTACAAGCACCTCGTGGTAAAGACTCCGGCAATCCAGATTCTCGCCTCCTGAGTTTGTAGAGATCGGTTCATGAAAATTACTAAAAAATCAAACATTTATTACTGATCACTGCATATAATTAGTACCTCATGGAATCATCCTCCAAGACCTTTTAGATACTCTGCTGGTCACTTGGTAGAGACGGGTAGTGTAAATTGCTAAAAATGAGACCTTCAATACGAATCAGATGTAGCCATTGATGTCTCATGCACGCTTCCTCGAAAAGCCATTCGGATTCTCTCCTGGTCCTTTGGTAGAGATGGGTTCATGAAAATTACAAAAATTCAACAGTAATTACTGATCACTGCTAGTCATTAACTCCATCTGGCATGATCCTCCAAAATCCTTTCAGATTTGCTTCTGGTGATTTCTGGTGATAGGTCGAGTCTCGGAAATTCCGAAAAATAATCAATTCTGAACGTCTTCGTGGTAGTCATTCATTCCTCACATAATGAGCCTCCTTTGTACATTCCAATTCGCTCCTGTTGACTTGGAAGAAATCAGTTCCTGAAATATACTCAAAATGAGAAATTCATCTTGGATGTGCGCGACAGATAAATTGGAGAAGAAATCTTCCTGAAAGACCCGAGGAGTCACTTCTCGTCCTATGGTACAGAGCAGTTCGTGAAAATTACTCCAGATGAGAAAGACATGCCTAATCTGGTATCCTGATCTATTTCTCATGGAAACATCCACCAAAACACAAGTCTATTCTCTCTTCAGCATTTGGTGGCGATTGATCGTGAAAATTGCTAAAAATGAGAAAGTTATAACTGTTAAATGCAATAAATCAGTGACAAATGGAATCATCCCCCAAAAGCCTTTCAGATTCGCTTCTTGGGATTTGGTAGCTATCAGTTCATGATTTGATGAAAATTACTCCAAATGAGACAGTTCTTCCTGATCAATGTTAGTAATTAATGACACTTGGAATCATCCTCCCAAATCCTTTGATAATTAACTCCTGGTGATTGTGAATAAAATCGGCTTGTGAAAATTAGTAGGAAAGAGAAAATTCCTTCCTCACCCGACTTCTGATGAATTTCCCATGGAATCATCCACCGGAAAAACAATTGCATTCTCTCTTGGTGCGTTGGAACAGATCGGTTTGTGCAAATTACTCAAAGAACGAAAATCATTCTTTACAAGCACCTCGTGGTAAAGACTCCGGCAATCCAGATTCTCGCCTCCTGAGTTTGTAGAGATCGGTTCATGAAAATTACTAGAAAATCAAACATTTATTACTGATCACTGCATATAATTAGTACCTCATGGAATCATCCTCCAAGACCTTTTAGATACTCTGCTGGTCACTTGGTAGAGACGGGTAGTGTAAATTGCTAAAAATGAGACCTTCAATACGAATCAGATGTAGCCATTGATGTCTCATGCACGCTTCCTCGAAAAGCCATTCGGATTCTCTCCTGATCCTTTGGTAGAGATGGGTTCATGAAAATTACAAAAATTCAACAGTAATTACTGATCACTTCTAGTCATTAACTCCATCTGGCATGATCCTCCAAAATCCTTTCAGATTTGCTTCTGGTGATTTCTGGTGATAGGTCGAGTCTCGAAAATTCCGAAAAATAATCAATTCTGAACGGCTTCGTGGTAGTCATTCATTCCTCACATAATGAGCCTCCTTTGTACATTCCAATTCGCTCCTGTTGACTTGGAAGAAATCAGTTCCTGAAATATACTCTAAATGAGAAATTCATCTTGGATGTGCGCAACAGATAAATTGGAGAAGAAATCTTCCTGAAAGACCCGAGGAGTCACTTCTCGTCCTATGGTACAGAGCAGTTCGTGAAAATTACTCCAGATGAGAAAGACATGCCTAATCTGGTATCCTGATCTATTTCTCATGGAAACATCCACCAAAACACAAGTCTATTCTCTCTTCAGCATTTGGTGGCGATTGATCGTGAAAATTGCTAAAAATGAGAAAGTTATAACTGTTAAATGCAATAAATCAGTGACAAATGGAATCATCCCCCAAAAGCCTTTCAGATTGGCTTCTTGGGATTTGGTAGCTATCAGTTCATGATTTGGTGAAAATTACTCCAAATGAGACAGTTCTTCCTGATCAATGTTAGTAATTAATGACACTTGGAATCATCCTCCCAAATCCTTTGATAATTAACTCCTGGGGATTGTGAATAAAATCGGCTTGTGAAAATTAGTAGGAAAGAGAAAATTCCTTCCTCACCCGTCTTCTGATGAATTTCCCATGGAATCATCCACCGGAAAAACAATTGCATTCTCTCTTGGTGCGTTGGAACAGATCGGTTTGTGCAAATTACTCAAAGAACGAAAATCATTCTTTACAAGCACCTCGTGGTAAAGACTCCGGCAATCCAGATTCTCGCCTCCTGAGTTTGTAGAGATCGGTTCATGAAAATTACTAAAAAATCAAACATTTATTACTGATCACTGCATATAATTAGTACCTCATGGAATCATCCTCCAAGACCTTTTAGATACTCTGCTGGTCACTTGGTAGAGACGGGTAGTGTAAATTGCTAAAAATGAGACCTTCAATACGAATCAGATGTAGCCATTGATGTCTCATGCACGCTTCCTCGAAAAGCCATTCGGATTCTCTCCTGGTCCTTTGGTAGAGATGGGTTCATGAAAATTACAAAAATTCAACAGTAATTACTGATCACTGCTAGTCATTAACTCCATCTGGCATGATCCTCCAAAATCCTTTCAGATTTGCTTCTGGTGATTTCTGGTGATAGGTCGAGTCTCGAAAATTCCGAAAAATAATCAATTCTGAACGGCTTCGTGGTAGTCATTCATTCCTCACATAATGAGCCTCCTTTGTACATTCCAATTCGCTCCTGTTGACTTGGAAGAAATCAGTTCCTGAAATATACTCTAAATGAGAAATTCATCTTGGATGTGCGCGACAGATAAATTGGAGAAGAAATCTTCCTGAAAGACCCGAGGAGTCACTTCTCGTCCTATGGTACAGAGCAGTTCGTGAAAATTACTCCAGATGAGAAAGACATGCCTAATCTGGTATCCTGATCTATTTCTCATGGAAACATCCACCAAAACACAAGTCTATTCTCTCTTCAGCATTTGGTGGCGATTGATCGTGAAAATTGCTAAAAATGAGAAAGTTATAACTGTTAAATGCAATAAATCAGTGACAAATGGAATCATCCCCCAAAAGCCTTTCAGATTCGCTTCTTGGGATTTGGTAGCTATCAGTTCATGATTTGGTGAAAATTACTCCAAATGAGACAGTTCTTCCTGATCAATGTTAGTAATTAATGACACTTGGAATCATCCTCCCAAATCCTTTGATAATTAACTCCTGGGGATTGTGAATAAAATCGGCTTGTGAAAATTAGTAGGAAAGAGAAAATTCCTTCCTCACCCGTCTTCTGATGAATTTCCCATGGAATCATCCACCGGAAAAACAATTGCATTCTCTCTTGGTGCGTTGGAACAGATCGGTTTGTGCAAATTACTCAAAGAACGAAAATCATTCTTTACAAGCACCTCGTGGTAAAGACTCCGGCAATCCAGATTCTCGCCTCCTGAGTTTGTAGAGATCGGTTCATGAAAATTACTAAAAAATCAAACATTTATTACTGATCACTGCATATAATTAGTACCTCATGGAATCATCCTCCAAGACCTTTTAGATACTCTGCTGGTCACTTGGTAGAGACGGGTAGTGTAAATTGCTAAAAATGAGACCTTCAATACGAATCAGATGTAGCCATTGATGTCTCATGCACGCTTCCTCGAAAAGCCATTCGGATTCTCTCCTGGTCCTTTGGTAGAGATGGGTTCATGAAAATTACAAAAATTCAACAGTAATTACTGATCACTGCTAATCATTAACTCCATCTGGCATGATCCTCCAAAATCCTTTCAGATTTGCTTCTGGTGATTTCTGGTGATAGGTCGAGTCTCGAAAATTCCGAAAAATAATCAATTCTGAACGGCTTTGTGGTAGTCATTCATTCCTCACATAATGAGCCTCCTTTGTACATTCCAATTCGCTCCTGTTGACTTGGAAGAAATCAGTTCCTGAAATATACTCTAAATGAGAAATTCATCTTGGATGTGCGCGACAGATAAATTGGAGAAGAAATCTTCCTGAAAGACCCGAGGAGTCACTTCTCGTCCTATGGTACAGAGCAGTTCGTGAAAATTACTCCAGATGAGAAAGACATGCCTAATCTGGTATCCTGATCTATTTCTCATGGAAACATCCACCAAAACACAAGTCTATTCTCTCTTCAGCATTTGGTGGCGATTGATCGTGAAAATTGCTAAAAATGAGAAAGTTATAACTGTTAAATGCAATAAATCAGTGACAAATGGAATCATCCCCCAAAAGCCTTTCAGATTCGCTTCTTGGGATTTGGTAGCTATCAGTTCATGATTTGATGAAAATTACTCCAAATGAGACAGTTCTTCCTGATCAATGTTAGTAATTAATGACACTTGGAATCATCCTCCCAAATCCTTTGATAATTAACTCCTGGGGATTGTGAATAAAATCGGCTTGTGAAAATTAGTAGGAAAGAGAAAATTCCTTCCTCACCCGTCTTCTGATGAATTTCCCATGGAATCATCCACCGGAAAAACAATTGCATTCTCTCTTGGTGCGTTGGAACAGATCGGTTTGTGCAAATTACTCAAAGAACGAAAATCATTCTTTACAAGCACCTCGTGGTAAAGACTCCGGCAATCCAGATTCTCGCCTCCTGAGTTTGTAGAGATTGGTTCATGAAAATTACTAAAAAATCAAACATTTATTACTGATCACTGCATATAATTAGTACCTCATGGAATCATCCTCCAAGACCTTTTAGATACTCTGCTGGTCACTTGGTAGAGACGGGTAGTGTAAATTGCTAAAAATGAGACCTTCAATACGAATCAGATGTAGCCATTGATGTCTCATGCACGCTTCCTCGAAAAGCCATTCGGATTCTCTCCTGATCCTTTGGTAGAGATGGGTTCATGAAAATTACAAAAATTCAACAGTAATTACTGATCACTGCTAGTCATTAACTCCATCTGGCATTATCCTCCAAAATCCTTTCAGATTTGCTTCTGGTGATTTCTGGTGATAGGTCGAGTCTCGAAAATTCCGAAAAATAATCAATTCTGAACGTCTTCGTGGTAGTCATTCATTCCTCACATAATGAGCCTCCTTTGTACATTCCAATTCGCTCCTGTTGACTTGGAAGAAATCAGTTCCTGAAATATACTCAAAATGAGAAATTCATCTTGGATGTGCGCGACAGATAAATTGGAGAAGAAATCTTCCTGAAAGACCCGAGGAGTCACTTCTCGTCCTATGGTACAGAGCAGTTCGTGAAAATTACTCCAGATGAGAAAGACATGCCTAATCTGGTATCCTGATCTATTTCTCATGGAAACATCCACCAAAACACAAGTCTATTCTCTCTTCAGCATTTGGTGGCGATTGATCGTGAAAATTGCTAAAAATGAGAAAGTTATAACTGTTAAATGCAATAAATCAGTGACAAATGGAATCATCCCCCAAAAGCCTTTCAGATTCGCTTCTTGGGATTTGGTAGCTATCAGTTCATGATTTGATGAAAATTACTCCAAATGAGACAGTTCTTCCTGATCAATGTTAGTAATTAATGACACTTGGAATCATCCTCCCAAATCCTTTGATAATTAACTCCTGGTGATTGTGAATAAAATCGGCTTGTGAAAATTAGTAGGAAAGAGAAAATTCCTTCCTCACCCGACTTCTGATGAATTTCCCATGGAATCATCCACCGGAAAAACAATTGCATTCTCTCTTGGTGCGTTGGAACAGATCGGTTTGTGCAAATTACTCAAAGAACGAAAATCATTCTTTACAAGCACCTCGTGGTAAAGACTCCGGCAATCCAGATTCTCGCCTCCTGAGTTTGTAGAGATCGGTTCATGAAAATTACTAGAAAATCAAACATTTATTACTGATCACTGCATATAATTAGTACCTCATGGAATCATCCTCCAAGACCTTTTAGATACTCTGCTGGTCACTTGGTAGAGACGGGTAGTGTAAATTGCTAAAAATGAGACCTTCAATACGAATCAGATGTAGCCATTGATGTCTCATGCACGCTTCCTCGAAAAGCCATTCGGATTCTCTCCTGATCCTTTGGTAGAGATGGGTTCATGAAAATTACAAAAATTCAACAGTAATTACTGATCACTGCTAGTCATTAACTCCATCTGGCATGATCCTCCAAAATCCTTTCAGATTTGCTTCTGGTGATTTCTGGTGATAGGTCGAGTCTCGAAAATTCCGAAAAATAATCAATTCTGAACGGCTTCGTGGTAGTCATTCATTCCTCACATAATGAGCCTCCTTTGTACATTCCAATTCGCTCCTGTTGACTTGGAAGAAATCAGTTCCTGAAATATACTCTAAATGAGAAATTCATCTTGGATGTGCGCGACAGATAAATTGGAGAAGAAATCTTCCTGAAAGACCCGAGGAGTCACTTCTCGTCCTATGGTACAGAGCAGTTCGTGAAAATTACTCCAGATGAGAAAGACATGCCTAATCTGGTATCCTGATCTATTTCTCATGGAAACATCCACCAAAACACAAGTCTATTCTCTCTTCAGCATTTGGTGGCGATTGATCGTGAAAATTGCTAAAAATGAGAAAGTTATAACTGTTAAATGCAATAAATCAGTGACAAATGGAATCATCCCCCAAAAGCCTTTCAGATTGGCTTCTTGGGATTTGGTAGCTATCAGTTCATGATTTGATGAAAATTACTCCAAATGAGACAGTTCTTCCTGATCAATGTTAGTAATTAATGACACTTGGAATCATCCTCCCAAATCCTTTGATAATTAACTCCTGGTGATTGTGAATAAAATCGGCTTGTGAAAATTAGTAGGAAAGAGAAAATTCCTTCCTCACCCGACTTCTGATGAATTTCCCATGGAATCATCCACCGGAAAAACAATTGCATTCTCTCTTGGTGCGTTGGAACAGATCGGTTTGTGCAAATTACTCAAAGAACGAAAATCATTCTTTACAAGCACCTCGTGGTAAAGACTCCGGCAATCCAGATTCTCGCCTCCTGAGTTTGTAGAGATCGGTTCATGAAAATTACTAGAAAATCAAACATTTATTACTGATCACTGCATATAATTAGTACCTCATGGAATCATCCTCCAAGACCTTTTAGATACTCTGCTGGTCACTTGGTAGAGACGGGTAGTGTAAATTGCTAAAAATGAGACCTTCAATACGAATCAGATGTAGCCATTGATGTCTCATGCACGCTTCCTCGAAAAGCCATTCGGATTCTCTCCTGATCCTTTGGTAGAGATGGGTTCATGAAAATTACAAAAATTCAACAGTAATTACTGATCACTGCTAGTCATTAACTCCATCTGGCATGATCCTCCAAAATCCTTTCAGATTTGCTTCTGGTGATTTCTGGTGATAGGTCGAGTCTCGAAAAATCCGAAAAATAATCAATTCTGAACGGCTTCGTGGTAGTCATTCATTCCTCACATAATGAGCCTCCTTTGTACATTCCAATTCGCTCCTGTTGACTTGGAAGAAATCAGTTCCTGAAATATACTCAAAATGAGAAATTCATCTTGGATGTGCGCGACAGATAAATTGGAGAAGAAATCTTCCTGAAAGACCCGAGGAGTCACTTCTCGTCCTATGGTACAGAGCAGTTCGTGAAAATTACTCCAGATGAGAAAGACATGCCTAATCTGGTATCCTGATCTATTTCTCATGGAAACATCCACCAAAACACAAGTCTATTCTCTCTTCAGCATTTGGTGGCGATTGATCGTGAAAATTGCTAAAAATGAGAAAGTTATAACTGTTAAATGCAATAAATCAGTGACAAATGGAATGATCCCCCAAAAGCCTTTCAGATTCGCTTCTTGGGATTTGGTAGCTATCAGTTCATGATTTGATGAAAATTACTCCAAATGAGACAGTTCTTCCTGATCAATGTTAGTAATTAATGACACTTGGAATCATCCTCCCAAATCCTTTGATAATTAACTCCTGGTGATTGTGAATAAAATCGGCTTGTGAAAATTAGTAGGAAAGAGAAAATTCCTTCCTCACCCGACTTCTGATGAATTTCCCATGGAATCATCCACCGGAAAAACAATTGCATTCTCTCTTGGTGCGTTGGAACAGATCGGTTTGTGCAAATTACTCAAAGAACGAAAATCATTCTTTACAAGCACCTCGTGGTAAAGACTCCGGCAATCCAGATTCTCGCCTCCTGAGTTTGTAGAGATCGGTTCATGAAAATTACTAGAAAATCAAACATTTATTACTGATCACTGCATATAATTAGTACCTCATGGAATCATCCTCCAAGACCTTTTAGATACTCTGCTGGTCACTTGGTAGAGACGGGTAGTGTAAATTGCTAAAAATGAGACCTTCAATACGAATCAGATGTAGCCATTGATGTCTCATGCACGCTTCCTCGAAAAGCCATTCGGATTCTCTCCTGATCCTTTGGTAGAGATGGGTTCATGAAAATTACAAAAATTCAACAGTAATTACTGATCACTGCTAGTCATTAACTCCATCTGGCATGATCCTCCAAAATCCTTTCAGATTTGCTTCTGGTGATTTCTGGTGATAGGTCGAGTCTCGAAAATTCCGAAAAATAATCAATTCTGAACGGCTTCGTGGTAGTCATTCATTCCTCACATAATGAGCCTCCTTTGTACATTCCAATTCGCTCCTGTGGACTTGGAAGAAATCAGTTCCTGAAATATACTCTAAATGAGAAATTCATCTTGGATGTGCGCGACAGATAAATTGGAGAAGAAATCTTCCTGAAAGACCCGAGGAGTCACTTCTCGTCCTATGGTACAGAGCAGTTCGTGAAAATTACTCCAGATGAGAAAGACATGCCTAATCTGGTATCCTGATCTATTTCTCATGGAAACATCCACCAAAACACAAGTCTATTCTCTCTTCAGCATTTGGTGGCGATTGATCGTGAAAATTGCTAAAAATGAGAAAGTTATAACTGTTAAATGCAATAAATCAGTGACAAATGGAATCATCCCCCAAAAGCCTTTCAGATTCGCTTCTTGGGATTTGGTAGCTATCAGTTCATGATTTGATGAAAATTACTCCAAATGAGACAGTTCTTCCTGATCAATGTTAGTAATTAATGACACTTGGAATCATCCTCCCAAATCCTTTGATAATTAACTCCTGGTGATTGTGAATAAAATCGGCTTGTGAAAATTAGTAGGAAAGAGAAAATTCCTTCCTCACCCGACTTCTGATGAATTTCCCATGGAATCATCCACCGGAAAAACAATTGCATTCTCTCTTGGTGCGTTGGAACAGATCGGTTTGTGCAAATTACTCAAAGAACGAAAATCATTCTTTACAAGCACCTCGTGGTAAAGACTCCGGCAATCCAGATTCTCGCCTCCTGAGTTTGTAGAGATTGGTTCATGAAAATTACTAGAAAATCAAACATTTATTACTGATCACTGCATATAATTAGTACCTCATGGAATCATCCTCCAAGACCTTTTAGATACTCTGCAGGTCACTTGGTAGAGACGGGTAGTGTAAATTGCTAAAAATGAGACCTTCAATACGAATCAGATGTAGCCATTGATGTCTCATGCACGCTTCCTCGAAAAGCCATTCGGATTCTCTCCTGATCCTTTGGTAGAGATGGGTTCATGAAAATTACAAAAATTCAACAGTAATTACTGATCACTGCTAGTCATTAACTCCATCTGGCATGATCCTCCAAAATCCTTTCAGATTTGCTTCTGGTGATTTCTGGTGATAGGTCGAGTCTCGAAAATTCCGAAAAATAATCAATTCTGAACGGCTTCGTGGTAGTCATTCACTCCTCACATAATGAGCCTCCTTTGTACATTCCAATTCGCTCCTGTTGACTTGGAAGAAATCAGTTCCTGAAATATACTCAAAATGAGAAATTCATCTTGGATGTGCGCGACAGATAAATTGGAGAAGAAATCTTCCTGAAAGACCCGAGGAGTCACTTCTCGTCCTATGGTACAGAGCAGTTCGTGAAAATTACTCCAGATGAGAAAGACATGCCTAATCTGGTATCCTGATCTATTTCTCATGGAAACATCCACCAAAACACAAGTCTATTCTCTCTTCAGCATTTGGTGGCGATTGATCATGAAAATTGCTAAAAATGAGAAAGTTATAACTGTTAAATGCAATAAATCAGTGACAAATGGAATCATCCCCCAAAAGCCTTTCAGATTGGCTTCTTGGGATTTGGTAGCTATCAGTTCATGATTTGATGAAAATTACTCCAAATGAGACAGTTCTTCCTGATCAATGTTAGTAATTAATGACACTTGGAATCATCCTCCCAAATCCTTTGATAATTAACTCCTGGGGATTGTGAATAAAATCGGCTTGTGAAAATTAGTAGGAAAGAGAAAATTCCTTCCTCACCCGTCTTCTGATGAATTTCCCATGGAATCATCCACCGGAAAAACAATTGCATTCTCTCTTGGTGCGTTGGAACAGATCGGTTTGTGCAAATTACTCAAAGAACGAAAATCATTCTTTACAAGCACCTCGTGGTAAAGACTCCGGCAATCCAGATTCTCGCCTCCTGAGTTTGTAGAGATCGGTTCATGAAAATTACTAGAAAATCAAACATTTATTACTGATCACTGCATATAATTAGTACCTCATGGAATCATCCTCCAAGACCTTTTAGATACTCTGCTGGTCACTTGGTAGAGACGGGTAGTGTAAATTGCTAAAAATGAGACCTTCAATACGAATCAGATGTAGCCATTGATGTCTCATGCACGCTTCCTCGAAAAGCCATTCGGATTCTCTCCTGATCCTTTGGTAGAGATGGGTTCATGAAAATTACAAAAATTCAACAGTAATTACTGATCACTGCTAGTCATTAACTCCATCTGGCATGATCCTCCAAAATCCTTTCAGATTTGCTTCTGGTGATTTCTGGTGATAGGTCGAGTCTCGAAAATTCCGAAAAATAATCAATTCTGAACGGCTTCGTGGTAGTCATTCATTCCTCACATAATGAGCCTCCTTTGTACATTCCAATTCGCTCCTGTTGACTTGGAAGAAATCAGTTCCTGAAATATACTCTAAATGAGAAATTCATCTTGGATGTGCGCGACAGATAAATTGGAGAAGAAATCTTCCTGAAAGACCCGAGGAGTCACTTCTCGTCCTATGGTACAGAGCAGTTCGTGAAAATTACTCCAGATGAGAAAGACATGCCTAATCTGGTATCCTGATCTATTTCTCATGGAAACATCCACCAAAACACAAGTCTATTCTCTCTTCAGCATTTGGTGGCGATTGATCGTGAAAATTGCTAAAAATGAGAAAGTTATAACTGTTAAATGCAATAAATCAGTGACAAATGGAATCATCCCCCAAAAGCCTTTCAGATTGGCTTCTTGGGATTTGGTAGCTATCAGTTCATGATTTGATGAAAATTACTCCAAATGAGACAGTTCTTCCTGATCAATGTTAGTAATTAATGACACTTGGAATCATCCTCCCAAATCCTTTGATAATTAACTCCTGGTGATTGTGAATAAAATCGGCTTGTGAAAATTAGTAGGAAAGAGAAAATTCCTTCCTCACCCGACTTCTGATGAATTTCCCATGGAATCATCCACCGGAAAAACAATTGCATTCTCTCTTGGTGCGTTGGAACAGATCGGTTTGTGCAAATTACTCAAAGAACGAAAATCATTCTTTACAAGCACCTCGTGGTAAAGACTCCGGCAATCCAGATTCTCGCCTCCTGAGTTTGTAGAGATCGGTTCATGAAAATTACTAGAAAATCAAACATTTATTACTGATCACTGCATATAATTAGTACCTCATGGAATCATCCTCCAAGACCTTTTAGATACTCTGCTGGTCACTTGGTAGAGACGGGTAGTGTAAATTGCTAAAAATGAGACCTTCAATACGAATCAGATGTAGCCATTGATGTCTCATGCACGCTTCCTCGAAAAGCCATTCGGATTCTCTCCTGATCCTTTGGTAGAGATGGGTTCATGAAAATTACAAAAATTCAACAGTAATTACTGATCACTGCTAGTCATTAACTCCATCTGGCATGATCCTCCAAAATCCTTTCAGATTTGCTTCTGGTGATTTCTGGTGATAGGTCGAGTCTCGAAAAATCCGAAAAATAATCAATTCTGAACGGCTTCGTGGTAGTCATTCATTCCTCACATAATGAGCCTCCTTTGTACATTCCAATTCGCTCCTGTTGACTTGGAAGAAATCAGTTCCTGAAATATACTCAAAATGAGAAATTCATCTTGGATGTGCGCGACAGATAAATTGGAGAAGAAATCTTCCTGAAAGACCCGAGGAGTCACTTCTCGTCCTATGGTACAGAGCAGTTCGTGAAAATTACTCCAGATGAGAAAGACATGCCTAATCTGGTATCCTGATCTATTTCTCATGGAAACATCCACCAAAACACAAGTCTATTCTCTCTTCAGCATTTGGTGGCGATTGATCGTGAAAATTGCTAAAAATGAGAAAGTTATAACTGTTAAATGCAATAAATCAGTGACAAATGGAATGATCCCCCAAAAGCCTTTCAGATTCGCTTCTTGGGATTTGGTAGCTATCAGTTCATGATTTGATGAAAATTACTCCAAATGAGACAGTTCTTCCTGATCAATGTTAGTAATTAATGACACTTGGAATCATCCTCCCAAATCCTTTGATAATTAACTCCTGGTGATTGTGAATAAAATCGGCTTGTGAAAATTAGTAGGAAAGAGAAAATTCCTTCCTCACCCGACTTCTGATGAATTTCCCATGGAATCATCCACCGGAAAAACAATTGCATTCTCTCTTGGTGCGTTGGAACAGATCGGTTTGTGCAAATTACTCAAAGAACGAAAATCATTCTTTACAAGCACCTCGTGGTAAAGACTCCGGCAATCCAGATTCTCGCCTCCTGAGTTTGTAGAGATCGGTTCATGAAAATTACTAGAAAATCAAACATTTATTACTGATCACTGCATATAATTAGTACCTCATGGAATCATCCTCCAAGACCTTTTAGATACTCTGCTGGTCACTTGGTAGAGACGGGTAGTGTAAATTGCTAAAAATGAGACCTTCAATACGAATCAGATGTAGCCATTGATGTCTCATGCACGCTTCCTCGAAAAGCCATTCGGATTCTCTCCTGATCCTTTGGTAGAGATGGGTTCATGAAAATTACAAAAATTCAACAGTAATTACTGATCACTGCTAGTCATTAACTCCATCTGGCATGATCCTCCAAAATCCTTTCAGATTTGCTTCTGGTGATTTCTGGTGATAGGTCGAGTCTCGAAAATTCCGAAAAATAATCAATTCTGAACGGCTTCGTGGTAGTCATTCATTCCTCACATAATGAGCCTCCTTTGTACATTCCAATTCGCTCCTGTTGACTTGGAAGAAATCAGTTCCTGAAATATACTCTAAATGAGAAATTCATCTTGGATGTGCGCGACAGATAAATTGGAGAAGAAATCTTCCTGAAAGACCCGAGGAGTCACTTCTCGTCCTATGGTACAGAGCAGTTCGTGAAAATTACTCCAGATGAGAAAGACATGCCTAATCTGGTATCCTGATCTATTTCTCATGGAAACATCCACCAAAACACAAGTCTATTCTCTCTTCAGCATTTGGTGGCGATTGATCGTGAAAATTGCTAAAAATGAGAAAGTTATAACTGTTAAATGCAATAAATCAGTGACAAATGGAATCATCCCCCAAAAGCCTTTCAGATTCGCTTCTTGGGATTTGGTAGCTATCAGTTCATGATTTGATGAAAATTACTCCAAATGAGACAGTTCTTCCTGATCAATG
Source organism: Eretmochelys imbricata (assembly GCF_965152235.1). Classification (NCBI taxonomy): domain Eukaryota; kingdom Metazoa; phylum Chordata; order Testudines; family Cheloniidae; genus Eretmochelys; species Eretmochelys imbricata. The sequence goes on along the minus strand of NW_027554341.1, from coordinate 1,239,270 downwards.
TTAGTAATTAATGACACTTGGAATCATCCTCCCAAATCCTTTGATAATTAACTCCTGGTGATTGTGAATAAAATCGGCTTGTGAAAATTAGTAGGAAAGAGAAAATTCCTTCCTCACCCGACTTCTGATGAATTTCCCATGGAATCATCCACCGGAAAAACAATTGCATTCTCTCTTGGTGCGTTGGAACAGATCGGTTTGTGCAAATTACTCAAAGAACGAAAATCATTCTTTACAAGCACCTCGTGGTAAAGACTCCGGCAATCCAGATTCTCGCCTCCTGAGTTTGTAGAGATCGGTTCATGAAAATTACTAGAAAATCAAACATTTATTACTGATCACTGCATATAATTAGTACCTCATGGAATCATCCTCCAAGACCTTTTAGATACTCTGCTGGTCACTTGGTAGAGACGGGTAGTGTAAATTGCTAAAAATGAGACCTTCAATACGAATCAGATGTAGCCATTGATGTCTCATGCACGCTTCCTCGAAAAGCCATTCGGATTCTCTCCTGATCCTTTGGTAGAGATGGGTTCATGAAAATTACAAAAATTCAACAGTAATTACTGATCACTGCTAGTCATTAACTCCATCTGGCATGATCCTCCAAAATCCTTTCAGATTTGCTTCTGGTGATTTCTGGTGATAGGTCGAGTCTCGAAAATTCCGAAAAATAATCAATTCTGAACGGCTTCGTGGTAGTCATTCACTCCTCACATAATGAGCCTCCTTTGTACATTCCAATTCGCTCCTGTTGACTTGGAAGAAATCAGTTCCTGAAATATACTCAAAATGAGAAATTCATCTTGGATGTGCGCGACAGATAAATTGGAGAAGAAATCTTCCTGAAAGACCCGAGGAGTCACTTCTCGTCCTATGGTACAGAGCAGTTCGTGAAAATTACTCCAGATGAGAAAGACATGCCTAATCTGGTATCCTGATCTATTTCTCATGGAAACATCCACCAAAACACAAGTCTATTCTCTCTTCAGCATTTGGTGGCGATTGATCATGAAAATTGCTAAAAATGAGAAAGTTATAACTGTTAAATGCAATAAATCAGTGACAAATGGAATCATCCCCCAAAAGCCTTTCAGATTGGCTTCTTGGGATTTGGTAGCTATCAGTTCATGATTTGATGAAAATTACTCCAAATGAGACAGTTCTTCCTGATCAATGTTAGTAATTAATGACACTTGGAATCATCCTCCCAAATCCTTTGATAATTAACTCCTGGGGATTGTGAATAAAATCGGCTTGTGAAAATTAGTAGGAAAGAGAAAATTCCTTCCTCACCCGTCTTCTGATGAATTTCCCATGGAATCATCCACCGGAAAAACAATTGCATTCTCTCTTGGTGCGTTGGAACAGATCGGTTTGTGCAAATTACTCAAAGAACGAAAATCATTCTTTACAAGCACCTCGTGGTAAAGACTCCGGCAATCCAGATTCTCGCCTCCTGAGTTTGTAGAGATCGGTTCATGAAAATTACTAAAAAATCAAACATTTATTACTGATCACTGCATATAATTAGTACCTCATGGAATCATCCTCCAAGACCTTTTAGATACTCTGCTGGTCACTTGGTAGAGACGGGTAGTGTAAATTGCTAAAAATGAGACCTTCAATACGAATCAGATGTAGCCATTGATGTCTCATGCACGCTTCCTCGAAAAGCCATTCGGATTCTCTCCTGGTCCTTTGGTAGAGATGGGTTCATGAAAATTACAAAAATTCAACAGTAATTACTGATCACTGCTAGTCATTAACTCCATCTGGCATGATCCTCCAAAATCCTTTCAGATTTGCTTCTGGTGATTTCTGGTGATAGGTCGAGTCTCGAAAATTCCGAAAAATAATCAATTCTGAACGGCTTCGTGGTAGTCATTCATTCCTCACATAATGAGCCTCCTTTGTACATTCCAATTCGCTCCTGTTGACTTGGAAGAAATCAGTTCCTGAAATATACTCTAAATGAGAAATTCATCTTGGATGTGCGCGACAGATAAATTGGAGAAGAAATCTTCCTGAAAGACCCGAGGAGTCACTTCTCGTCCTATGGTACAGATCAGTTCGTGAAAATTACTCCAGATGAGAAAGACATGCCTAATCTGGTATCCTGATCTATTTCTCATGGAAACATCCACCAAAACACAAGTCTATTCTCTCTTCAGCATTTGGTGGCGATTGATCGTGAAAATTGCTAAAAATGAGAAAGTTATAACTGTTAAATGCAATAAATCAGTGACAAATGGAATCATCCCCCAAAAGCCTTTCAGATTCGCTTCTTGGGATTTGGTAGCTATCAGTTCATGATTTGATGAAAATTACTCCAAATGAGACAGTTCTTCCTGATCAATGTTAGTAATTAATGACACTTGGAATCATCCTCCCAAATCCTTTGATAATTAACTCCTGGTGATTGTGAATAAAATCGGCTTGTGAAAATTAGTAGGAAAGAGAAAATTCCTTCCTCACCCGACTTCTGATGAATTTCCCATGGAATCATCCACCGGAAAAACAATTGCATTCTCTCTTGGTGCGTTGGAACAGATCGGTTTGTGCAAATTACTCAAAGAACGAAAATCATTCTTTACAAGCACCTCGTGGTAAAGACTCCGGCAATCCAGATTCTCGCCTCCTGAGTTTGTAGAGATCGGTTCATGAAAATTACTAGAAAATCAAACATTTATTACTGATCACTGCATATAATTAGTACCTCATGGAATCATCCTCCAAGACCTTTTAGATACTCTGCTGGTCACTTGGTAGAGACGGGTAGTGTAAATTGCTAAAAATGAGACCTTCAATACGAATCAGATGTAGCCATTGATGTCTCATGCACGCTTCCTCGAAAAGCCATTCGGATTCTCTCCTGATCCTTTGGTAGAGATGGGTTCATGAAAATTACAAAAATTCAACAGTAATTACTGATCACTGCTAGTCATTAACTCCATCTGGCATGATCCTCCAAAATCCTTTCAGATTTGCTTCTGGTGATTTCTGGTGATAGGTCGAGTCTCGAAAATTCCGAAAAATAATCAATTCTGAACGGCTTCGTGGTAGTCATTCACTCCTCACATAATGAGCCTCCTTTGTACATTCCAATTCGCTCCTGTTGACTTGGAAGAAATCAGTTCCTGAAATATACTCAAAATGAGAAATTCATCTTGGATGTGCGCGACAGATAAATTGGAGAAGAAATCTTCCTGAAAGACCCGAGGAGTCACTTCTCGTCCTATGGTACAGAGCAGTTCGTGAAAATTACTCCAGATGAGAAAGACATGCCTAATCTGGTATCCTGATCTATTTCTCATGGAAACATCCACCAAAACACTAGTCTATTCTCTCTTCAGCATTTGGTGGCGATTGATCATGAAAATTGCTAAAAATGAGAAAGTTATAACTGTTAAATGCAATAAATCAGTGACAAATGGAATCATCCCCCAAAAGCCTTTCAGATTGGCTTCTTGGGATTTGGTAGCTATCAGTTCATGATTTGATGAAAATTACTCCAAATGAGACAGTTCTTCCTGATCAATGTTAGTAATTAATGACACTTGGAATCATCCTCCCAAATCCTTTGATAATTAACTCCTGGGGATTGTGAATAAAATCGGCTTGTGAAAATTAGTAGGAAAGAGAAAATTCCTTCCTCACCCGTCTTCTGATGAATTTCCCATGGAATCATCCACCGGAAAAACAATTGCATTCTCTCTTGGTGCGTTGGAACAGATCGGTTTGTGCAAATTACTCAAAGAACGAAAATCATTCTTTACAAGCACCTCGTGGTAAAGACTCCGGCAATCCAGATTCTCGCCTCCTGAGTTTGTAGAGATCGGTTCATGAAAATTACTAAAAAATCAAACATTTATTACTGATCACTGCATATAATTAGTACCTCATGGAATCATCCTCCAAGACCTTTTAGATACTCTGCTGGTCACTTGGTAGAGACGGGTAGTGTAAATTGCTAAAAATGAGACCTTCAATACGAATCAGATGTAGCCATTGATGTCTCATGCACGCTTCCTCGAAAAGCCATTCGGATTCTCTCCTGGTCCTTTGGTAGAGATGGGTTCATGAAAATTACAAAAATTCAACAGTAATTACTGATCACTGCTAGTCATTAACTCCATCTGGCATGATCCTCCAAAATCCTTTCAGATTTGCTTCTGGTGATTTCTGGTGATAGGTCGAGTCTCGAAAATTCCGAAAAATAATCAATTCTGAACGGCTTCGTGGTAGTCATTCATTCCTCACATAATGAGCCTCCTTTGTACATTCCAATTCGCTCCTGTTGACTTGGAAGAAATCAGTTCCTGAAATATACTCTAAATGAGAAATTCATCTTGGATGTGCGCGACAGATAAATTGGAGAAGAAATCTTCCTGAAAGACCCGAGGAGTCACTTCTCGTCCTATGGTACAGATCAGTTCGTGAAAATTACTCCAGATGAGAAAGACATGCCTAATCTGGTATCCTGATCTATTTCTCATGGAAACATCCACCAAAACACAAGTCTATTCTCTCTTCAGCATTTGGTGGCGATTGATCGTGAAAATTGCTAAAAATGAGAAAGTTATAACTGTTAAATGCAATAAATCAGTGACAAATGGAATCATCCCCCAAAAGCCTTTCAGATTGGCTTCTTGGGATTTGGTAGCTATCAGTTCATGATTTGGTGAAAATTACTCCAAATGAGACAGTTCTTCCTGATCAATGTTAGTAATTAATGACACTTGGAATCATCCTCCCAAATCCTTTGATAATTAACTCCTGGTGATTGTGAATAAAATCGGCTTGTGAAAATTAGTAGGAAAGAGAAAATTCCTTCCTCACCCGTCTTCTGATGAATTTCCCATGGAATCATCCACCGGAAAAACAATTGCATTCTCTCTTGGTGCGTTGGAACAGATCGGTTTGTGCAAATTACTCAAAGAACGAAAATCATTCTTTACAAGCACCTCGTGGTAAAGACTCCGGCAATCCAGATTCTCGCCTCCTGAGTTTGTAGAGATCGGTTCATGAAAATTACTAAAAAATCAAACATTTATTACTGATCACTGCATATAATTAGTACCTCATGGAATCATCCTCCAAGACCTTTTAGATACTCTGCTGGTCACTTGGTAGAGACGGGTAGTGTAAATTGCTAAAAATGAGACCTTCAATACGAATCAGATGTAGCCATTGATGTCTCATGCACGCTTCCTCGAAAAGCCATTCGGATTCTCTCCTGGTCCTTTGGTAGAGATGGGTTCATGAAAATTACAAAAATTCAACAGTAATTACTGATCACTGCTAGTCATTAACTCCATCTGGCATGATCCTCCAAAATCCTTTCAGATTTGCTTCTGGTGATTTCTGGTGATAGGTCGAGTCTCGAAAATTCCGAAAAATAATCAATTCTGAACGGCTTCGTGGTAGTCATTCATTCCTCACATAATGAGCCTCCTTTGTACATTCCAATTCGCTCCTGTTGACTTGGAAGAAATCAGTTCCTGAAATATACTCTAAATGAGAAATTCATCTTGGATGTGCGCGACAGATAAATTGGAGAAGAAATCTTCCTGAAAGACCCGAGGAGTCACTTCTCGTCCTATGGTACAGATCAGTTCGTGAAAATTACTCCAGATGAGAAAGACATGCCTAATCTGGTATCCTGATCTATTTCTCATGGAAACATCCACCAAAACACAAGTCTATTCTCTCTTCAGCATTTGGTGGCGATTGATCGTGAAAATTGCTAAAAATGAGAAAGTTATAACTGTTAAATGCAATAAATCAGTGACAAATGGAATCATCCCCCAAAAGCCTTTCAGATTCGCTTCTTGGGATTTGGTAGCTATCAGTTCATGATTTGGTGAAAATTACTCCAAATGAGACAGTTCTTCCTGATCAATGTTAGTAATTAATGACACTTGGAATCATCCTCCCAAATCCTTTGATAATTAACTCCTGGGGATTGTGAATAAAATCGGCTTGTGAAAATTAGTAGGAAAGAGAAAATTCCTTCCTCACCCGTCTTCTGATGAATTTCCCATGGAATCATCCACCGGAAAAACAATTGCATTCTCTCTTGGTGCGTTGGAACAGATCGGTTTGTGCAAATTACTCAAAGAACGAAAATCATTCTTTACAAGCACCTCGTGGTAAAGACTCCGGCAATCCAGATTCTCGCCTCCTGAGTTTGTAGAGATCGGTTCATGAAAATTACTAAAAAATCAAACATTTATTACTGATCACTGCATATAATTAGTACCTCATGGAATCATCCTCCAAGACCTTTTAGATACTCTGCTGGTCACTTGGTAGAGACGGGTAGTGTAAATTGCTAAAAATGAGACCTTCAATACGAATCAGATGTAGCCATTGATGTCTCATGCACGCTTCCTCGAAAAGCCATTCGGATTCTCTCCTGATCCTTTGGTAGAGATGGGTTCATGAAAATTACAAAAATTCAACAGTAATTACTGATCACTGCTAGTCATTAACTCCATCTGGCATGATCCTCCAAAATCCTTTCAGATTTGCTTCTGGTGATTTCTGGTGATAGGTCGAGTCTCGGAAATTCCGAAAAATAATCAATTCTGAACGTCTTCGTGGTAGTCATTCATTCCTCACATAATGAGCCTCCTTTGTACATTCCAATTCGCTCCTGTTGACTTGGAAGAAATCAGTTCCTGAAATATACTCAAAATGAGAAATTCATCTTGGATGTGCGCGACAGATAAATTGGAGAAGAAATCTTCCTGAAAGACCCGAGGAGTCACTTCTCGTCCTATGGTACAGAGCAGTTCGTGAAAATTACTCCAGATGAGAAAGACATGCCTAATCTGGTATCCTGATCTATTTCTCATGGAAACATCCACCAAAACACAAGTCTATTCTCTCTTCAGCATTTGGTGGCGATTGATCGTGAAAATTGCTAAAAATGAGAAAGTTATAACTGTTAAATGCAATAAATCAGTGACAAATGGAATCATCCCCCAAAAGCCTTTCAGATTGGCTTCTTGGGATTTGGTAGCTATCAGTTCATGATTTGGTGAAAATTACTCCAAATGAGACAGTTCTTCCTGATCAATGTTAGTAATTAATGACACTTGGAATCATCCTCCCAAATCCTTTGATAATTAACTCCTGGTGATTGTGAATAAAATCGGCTTGTGAAAATTAGTAGGAAAGAGAAAATTCCTTCCTCACCCGTCTTCTGATGAATTTCCCATGGAATCATCCACCGGAAAAACAATTGCATTCTCTCTTGGTGCGTTGGAACAGATCGGTTTGTGCAAATTACTCAAAGAACGAAAATCATTCTTTACAAGCACCTCGTGGTAAAGACTCCGGCAATCCAGATTCTCGCCTCCTGAGTTTGTAGAGATCGGTTCATGAAAATTACTAAAAAATCAAACATTTATTACTGATCACTGCATATAATTAGTACCTCATGGAATCATCCTCCAAGACCTTTTAGATACTCTGCTGGTCACTTGGTAGAGACGGGTAGTGTAAATTGCTAAAAATGAGACCTTCAATACGAATCAGATGTAGCCATTGATGTCTCATGCACGCTTCCTCGAAAAGCCATTCGGATTCTCTCCTGGTCCTTTGGTAGAGATGGGTTCATGAAAATTACAAAAATTCAACAGTAATTACTGATCACTGCTAGTCATTAACTCCATCTGGCATGATCCTCCAAAATCCTTTCAGATTTGCTTCTGGTGATTTCTGGTGATAGGTCGAGTCTCGGAAATTCCGAAAAATAATCAATTCTGAACGTCTTCGTGGTAGTCATTCATTCCTCACATAATGAGCCTCCTTTGTACATTCCAATTCGCTCCTGTTGACTTGGAAGAAATCAGTTCCTGAAATATACTCAAAATGAGAAATTCATCTTGGATGTGCGCGACAGATAAATTGGAGAAGAAATCTTCCTGAAAGACCCGAGGAGTCACTTCTCGTCCTATGGTACAGAGCAGTTCGTGAAAATTACTCCAGATGAGAAAGACATGCCTAATCTGGTATCCTGATCTATTTCTCATGGAAACATCCACCAAAACACAAGTCTATTCTCTCTTCAGCATTTGGTGGCGATTGATCGTGAAAATTGCTAAAAATGAGAAAGTTATAACTGTTAAATGCAATAAATCAGTGACAAATGGAATCATCCCCCAAAAGCCTTTCAGATTCGCTTCTTGGGATTTGGTAGCTATCAGTTCATGATTTGATGAAAATTACTCCAAATGAGACAGTTCTTCCTGATCAATGTTAGTAATTAATGACACTTGGAATCATCCTCCCAAATCCTTTGATAATTAACTCCTGGTGATTGTGAATAAAATCGGCTTGTGAAAATTAGTAGGAAAGAGAAAATTCCTTCCTCACCCGACTTCTGATGAATTTCCCATGGAATCATCCACCGGAAAAACAATTGCATTCTCTCTTGGTGCGTTGGAACAGATCGGTTTGTGCAAATTACTCAAAGAACGAAAATCATTCTTTACAAGCACCTCGTGGTAAAGACTCCGGCAATCCAGATTCTCGCCTCCTGAGTTTGTAGAGATCGGTTCATGAAAATTACTAGAAAATCAAACATTTATTACTGATCACTGCATATAATTAGTACCTCATGGAATCATCCTCCAAGACCTTTTAGATACTCTGCTGGTCACTTGGTAGAGACGGGTAGTGTAAATTGCTAAAAATGAGACCTTCAATACGAATCAGATGTAGCCATTGATGTCTCATGCACGCTTCCTCGAAAAGCCATTCGGATTCTCTCCTGATCCTTTGGTAGAGATGGGTTCATGAAAATTACAAAAATTCAACAGTAATTACTGATCACTTCTAGTCATTAACTCCATCTGGCATGATCCTCCAAAATCCTTTCAGATTTGCTTCTGGTGATTTCTGGTGATAGGTCGAGTCTCGAAAATTCCGAAAAATAATCAATTCTGAACGGCTTCGTGGTAGTCATTCATTCCTCACATAATGAGCCTCCTTTGTACATTCCAATTCGCTCCTGTTGACTTGGAAGAAATCAGTTCCTGAAATATACTCTAAATGAGAAATTCATCTTGGATGTGCGCGACAGATAAATTGGAGAAGAAATCTTCCTGAAAGACCCGAGGAGTCACTTCTCGTCCTATGGTACAGAGCAGTTCGTGAAAATTACTCCAGATGAGAAAGACATGCCTAATCTGGTATCCTGATCTATTTCTCATGGAAACATCCACCAAAACACAAGTCTATTCTCTCTTCAGCATTTGGTGGCGATTGATCGTGAAAATTGCTAAAAATGAGAAAGTTATAACTGTTAAATGCAATAAATCAGTGACAAATGGAATCATCCCCCAAAAGCCTTTCAGATTGGCTTCTTGGGATTTGGTAGCTATCAGTTCATGATTTGGTGAAAATTACTCCAAATGAGACAGTTCTTCCTGATCAATGTTAGTAATTAATGACACTTGGAATCATCCTCCCAAATCCTTTGATAATTAACTCCTGGTGATTGTGAATAAAATCGGCTTGTGAAAATTAGTAGGAAAGAGAAAATTCCTTCCTCACCCGTCTTCTGATGAATTTCCCATGGAATCATCCACCGGAAAAACAATTGCATTCTCTCTTGGTGCGTTGGAACAGATCGGTTTGTGCAAATTACTCAAAGAACGAAAATCATTCTTTACAAGCACCTCGTGGTAAAGACTCCGGCAATCCAGATTCTCGCCTCCTGAGTTTGTAGAGATCGGTTCATGAAAATTACTAAAAAATCAAACATTTATTACTGATCACTGCATATAATTAGTACCTCATGGAATCATCCTCCAAGACCTTTTAGATACTCTGCTGGTCACTTGGTAGAGACGGGTAGTGTAAATTGCTAAAAATGAGACCTTCAATACGAATCAGATGTAGCCATTGATGTCTCATGCACGCTTCCTCGAAAAGCCATTCGGATTCTCTCCTGGTCCTTTGGTAGAGATGGGTTCATGAAAATTACAAAAATTCAACAGTAATTACTGATCACTGCTAGTCATTAACTCCATCTGGCATGATCCTCCAAAATCCTTTCAGATTTGCTTCTGGTGATTTCTGGTGATAGGTCGAGTCTCGAAAATTCCGAAAAATAATCAATTCTGAACGGCTTCGTGGTAGTCATTCATTCCTCACATAATGAGCCTCCTTTGTACATTCCAATTCGCTCCTGTTGACTTGGAAGAAATCAGTTCCTGAAATATACTCTAAATGAGAAATTCATCTTGGATGTGCGCGACAGATAAATTGGAGAAGAAATCTTCCTGAAAGACCCGAGGAGTCACTTCTCGTCCTATGGTACAGATCAGTTCGTGAAAATTACTCCAGATGAGAAAGACATGCCTAATCTGGTATCCTGATCTATTTCTCATGGAAACATCCACCAAAACACAAGTCTATTCTCTCTTCAGCATTTGGTGGCGATTGATCGTGAAAATTGCTAAAAATGAGAAAGTTATAACTGTTAAATGCAATAAATCAGTGACAAATGGAATCATCCCCCAAAAGCCTTTCAGATTCGCTTCTTGGGATTTGGTAGCTATCAGTTCATGATTTGGTGAAAATTACTCCAAATGAGACAGTTCTTCCTGATCAATGTTAGTAATTAATGACACTTGGAATCATCCTCCCAAATCCTTTGATAATTAACTCCTGGGGATTGTGAATAAAATCGGCTTGTGAAAATTAGTAGGAAAGAGAAAATTCCTTCCTCACCCGTCTTCTGATGAATTTCCCATGGAATCATCCACCGGAAAAACAATTGCATTCTCTCTTGGTGCGTTGGAACAGATCGGTTTGTGCAAATTACTCAAAGAACGAAAATCATTCTTTACAAGCACCTCGTGGTAAAGACTCCGGCAATCCAGATTCTCGCCTCCTGAGTTTGTAGAGATCGGTTCATGAAAATTACTAAAAAATCAAACATTTATTAATGATCACTGCATATAATTAGTACCTCATGGAATCATCCTCCAAGACCTTTTAGATACTCTGCTGGTCACTTGGTAGAGACGGGTAGTGTAAATTGCTAAAAATGAGACCTTCAATACGAATCAGATGTAGCCATTGATGTCTCATGCACGCTTCCTCGAAAAGCCATTCGGATTCTCTCCTGATCCTTTGGTAGAGATGGGTTCATGAAAATTACAAAAATTCAACAGTAATTACTGATCACTGCTAGTCATTAACTCCATCTGGCATGATCCTCCAAAATCCTTTCAGATTTGCTTCTGGTGATTTCTGGTGATAGGTCGAGTCTCGGAAATTCCGAAAAATAATCAATTCTGAACGTCTTCGTGGTAGTCATTCATTCCTCACATAATGAGCCTCCTTTGTACATTCCAATTCGCTCCTGTTGACTTGGAAGAAATCAGTTCCTGAAATATACTCAAAATGAGAAATTCATCTTGGATGTGCGCGACAGATAAATTGGAGAAGAAATCTTCCTGAAAGACCCGAGGAGTCACTTCTCATCCTATGGTACAGAGCAGTTCGTGAAAATTACTCCAGATGAGAAAGACATGCCTAATCTGGTATCCTGATCTATTTCTCATGGAAACATCCACCAAAACACAAGTCTATTCTCTCTTCAGCATTTGGTGGCGATTGATCGTGAAAATTGCTAAAAATGAGAAAGTTATAACTGTTAAATGCAATAAATCAGTGACAAATGGAATCATCCCCCAAAAGCCTTTCAGATTCGCTTCTTGGGATTTGGTAGCTATCAGTTCATGATTTGATGAAAATTACTCCAAATGAGACAGTTCTTCCTGATCAATGTTAGTAATTAATGACACTTGGAATCATCCTCCCAAATCCTTTGATAATTAACTCCTGGTGATTGTGAATAAAATCGGCTTGTGAAAATTAGTAGGAAAGAGAAAATTCCTTCCTCACCCGACTTCTGATGAATTTCCCATGGAATCATCCACCGGAAAAACAATTGCATTCTCTCTTGGTGCGTTGGAACAGATCGGTTTGTGCAAATTACTCAAAGAACGAAAATCATTCTTTACAAGCACCTCGTGGTAAAGACTCCGGCAATCCAGATTCTCGCCTCCTGAGTTTGTAGAGATCGGTTCATGAAAATTACTAAAAAATCAAACATTTATTACTGATCACTGCATATAATTAGTACCTCATGGAATCATCCTCCAAGACCTTTTAGATACTCTGCTGGTCACTTGGTAGAGACGGGTAGTGTAAATTGCTAAAAATGAGCCCTTCAATACGAATCAGATGTAGCCATTGATGTCTCATGCACGCTTCCTCGAAAAGCCATTCGGATTCTCTCCTGATCCTTTGGTAGAGATGGGTTCATGAAAATTACAAAAATTCAACAGTAATTACTGATCACTGCTAGTCATTAACTCCATCTGGCATGATCCTCCAAAATCCTTTCAGATTTGCTTCTGGTGATTTCTGGTGATAGGTCGAGTCTCGAAAATTCCGAAAAATAATCAATTCTGAACGGCTTCGTGGTAGTCATTCATTCCTCACATAATGAGCCTCCTTTGTACATTCCAATTCGCTCCTGTTGACTTGGAAGAAATCAGTTCCTGAAATATACTCAAAATGAGAAATTCATCTTGGATGTGCGCGACAGATAAATTGGAGAAGAAATCTTCCTGAAAGACCCGAGGAGTCACTTCTCGTCCTATGGTACAGAGCAGTTCGTGAAAATTACTCCAGATGAGAAAGACATGCCTAATCTGGTATCCTGATCTATTTCTCATGGAAACATCCACCAAAACACAAGTCTATTCTCTCTTCAGCATTTGGTGGCGATTGATCGTGAAAATTGCTAAAAATGAGAAAGTTATAACTGTTAAATGCAATAAATCAGTGACAAATGGAATCATCCCCCAAAAGCCTTTCAGATTGGCTTCTTGGGATTTGGTAGCTATCAGTTCATGATTTGGTGAAAATTACTCCAAATGAGACAGTTCTTCCTGATCAATGTTAGTAATTAATGACACTTGGAATCATCCTCCCAAATCCTTTGATAATTAACTCCTGGTGATTGTGAATAAAATCGGCTTGTGAAAATTAGTAGGAAAGAGAAAATTCCTTCCTCACCCGTCTTCTGATGAATTTCCCATGGAATCATCCACCGGAAAAACAATTGCATTCTCTCTTGGTGCGTTGGAACAGATCGGTTTGTGCAAATTACTCAAAGAACGAAAATCATTCTTTACAAGCACCTCGTGGTAAAGACTCCGGCAATCCAGATTCTCGCCTCCTGAGTTTGTAGAGATCGGTTCATGAAAATTACTAAAAAATCAAACATTTATTACTGATCACTGCATATAATTAGTACCTCATGGAATCATCCTCCAAGACCTTTTAGATACTCTGCTGGTCACTTGGTAGAGACGGGTAGTGTAAATTGCTAAAAATGAGACCTTCAATACGAATCAGATGTAGCCATTGATGTCTCATGCACGCTTCCTCGAAAAGCCATTCGGATTCTCTCCTGGTCCTTTGGTAGAGATGGGTTCATGAAAATTACAAAAATTCAACAGTAATTACTGATCACTGCTAGTCATTAACTCCATCTGGCATGATCCTCCAAAATCCTTTCAGATTTGCTTCTGGTGATTTCTGGTGATAGGTCGAGTCTCGAAAATTCCGAAAAATAATCAATTCTGAACGGCTTCGTGGTAGTCATTCATTCCTCACATAATGAGCCTCCTTTGTACATTCCAATTCGCTCCTGTTGACTTGGAAGAAATCAGTTCCTGAAATATACTCTAAATGAGAAATTCATCTTGGATGTGCGCGACAGATAAATTGGAGAAGAAATCTTCCTGAAAGACCCGAGGAGTCACTTCTCGTCCTATGGTACAGATCAGTTCGTGAAAATTACTCCAGATGAGAAAGACATGCCTAATCTGGTATCCTGATCTATTTCTCATGGAAACATCCACCAAAACACAAGTCTATTCTCTCTTCAGCATTTGGTGGCGATTGATCGTGAAAATTGCTAAAAATGAGAAAGTTATAACTGTTAAATGCAATAAATCAGTGACAAATGGAATCATCCCCCAAAAGCCTTTCAGATTCGCTTCTTGGGATTTGGTAGCTATCAGTTCATGATTTGGTGAAAATTACTCCAAATGAGACAGTTCTTCCTGATCAATGTTAGTAATTAATGACACTTGGAATCATCCTCCCAAATCCTTTGATAATTAACTCCTGGGGATTGTGAATAAAATCGGCTTGTGAAAATTAGTAGGAAAGAGAAAATTCCTTCCTCACCCGTCTTCTGATGAATTTCCCATGGAATCATCCACCGGAAAAACAATTGCATTCTCTCTTGGTGCGTTGGAACAGATCGGTTTGTGCAAATTACTCAAAGAACGAAAATCATTCTTTACAAGCACCTCGTGGTAAAGACTCCGGCAATCCAGATTCTCGCCTCCTGAGTTTGTAGAGATCGGTTCATGAAAATTACTAAAAAATCAAACATTTATTAATGATCACTGCATATAATTAGTACCTCATGGAATCATCCTCCAAGACCTTTTAGATACTCTGCTGGTCACTTGGTAGAGACGGGTAGTGTAAATTGCTAAAAATGAGACCTTCAATACGAATCAGATGTAGCCATTGATGTCTCATGCACGCTTCCTCGAAAAGCCATTCGGATTCTCTCCTGATCCTTTGGTAGAGATGGGTTCATGAAAATTACAAAAATTCAACAGTAATTACTGATCACTGCTAGTCATTAACTCCATCTGGCATGATCCTCCAAAATCCTTTCAGATTTGCTTCTGGTGATTTCTGGTGATAGGTCGAGTCTCGGAAATTCCGAAAAATAATCAATTCTGAACGTCTTCGTGGTAGTCATTCATTCCTCACATAATGAGCCTCCTTTGTACATTCCAATTCGCTCCTGTTGACTTGGAAGAAATCAGTTCCTGAAATATACTCAAAATGAGAAATTCATCTTGGATGTGCGCGACAGATAAATTGGAGAAGAAATCTTCCTGAAAGACCCGAGGAGTCACTTCTCATCCTATGGTACAGAGCAGTTCGTGAAAATTACTCCAGATGAGAAAGACATGCCTAATCTGGTATCCTGATCTATTTCTCATGGAAACATCCACCAAAACACAAGTCTATTCTCTCTTCAGCATTTGGTGGCGATTGATCGTGAAAATTGCTAAAAATGAGAAAGTTATAACTGTTAAATGCAATAAATCAGTGACAAATGGAATCATCCCCCAAAAGCCTTTCAGATTCGCTTCTTGGGATTTGGTAGCTATCAGTTCATGATTTGATGAAAATTACTCCAAATGAGACAGTTCTTCCTGATCAATGTTAGTAATTAATGACACTTGGAATCATCCTCCCAAATCCTTTGATAATTAACTCCTGGTGATTGTGAATAAAATCGGCTTGTGAAAATTAGTAGGAAAGAGAAAATTCCTTCCTCACCCGACTTCTGATGAATTTCCCATGGAATCATCCACCGGAAAAACAATTGCATTCTCTCTTGGTGCGTTGGAACAGATCGGTTTGTGCAAATTACTCAAAGAACGAAAATCATTCTTTACAAGCACCTCGTGGTAAAGACTCCGGCAATCCAGATTCTCGCCTCCTGAGTTTGTAGAGATCGGTTCATGAAAATTACTAAAAAATCAAACATTTATTACTGATCACTGCATATAATTAGTACCTCATGGAATCATCCTCCAAGACCTTTTAGATACTCTGCTGGTCACTTGGTAGAGACGGGTAGTGTAAATTGCTAAAAATGAGCCCTTCAATACGAATCAGATGTAGCCATTGATGTCTCATGCACGCTTCCTCGAAAAGCCATTCGGATTCTCTCCTGATCCTTTGGTAGAGATGGGTTCATGAAAATTACAAAAATTCAACAGTAATTACTGATCACTGCTAGTCATTAACTCCATCTGGCATGATCCTCCAAAATCCTTTCAGATTTGCTTCTGGTGATTTCTGGTGATAGGTCGAGTCTCGAAAATTCCGAAAAATAATCAATTCTGAACGGCTTCGTGGTAGTCATTCATTCCTCACATAATGAGCCTCCTTTGTACATTCCAATTCGCTCCTGTTGACTTGGAAGAAATCAGTTCCTGAAATATACTCAAAATGAGAAATTCATCTTGGATGTGCGCGACAGATAAATTGGAGAAGAAATCTTCCTGAAAGACCCGAGGAGTCACTTCTCGTCCTATGGTACAGAGCAGTTCGTGAAAATTACTCCAGATGAGAAAGACATGCCTAATCTGGTATCCTGATCTATTTCTCATGGAAACATCCACCAAAACACAAGTCTATTCTCTCTTCAGCATTTGGTGGCGATTGATCGTGAAAATTGCTAAAAATGAGAAAGTTATAACTGTTAAATGCAATAAATCAGTGACAAATGGAATCATCCCCCAAAAGCCTTTCAGATTCGCTTCTTGGGATTTGGTAGCTATCAGTTCATGATTTGATGAAAATTACTCCAAATGAGACAGTTCTTCCTGATCAATGTTAGTAATTAATGACACTTGGAATCATCCTCCCAAATCCTTTGATAATTAACTCCTGGGGATTGTGAATAAAATCGGCTTGTGAAAATTAGTAGGAAAGAGAAAATTCCTTCCTCACCCGTCTTCTGATGAATTTCCCATGGAATCATCCACCGGAAAAACAATTGCATTCTCTCTTGGTGCGTTGGAACAGATCGGTTTGTGCAAATTACTCAAAGAACGAAAATCATTCTTTACAAGCACCTCGTGGTAAAGACTCCGGCAATCCAGATTCTCGCCTCCTGAGTTTGTAGAGATTGGTTCATGAAAATTACTAAAAAATCAAACATTTTTTTACTGATCACTGCATATAATTAGTACCTCATGGAATCATCCTCCAAGACCTTTTAGATACTCTGCTGGTCACTTGGTAGAGACGGGTAGTGTAAATTGCTAAAAATGAGACCTTCAATACGAATCAGATGTAGCCATTGATGTCTCATGCACGCTTCCTCGAAAAGCCATTCGGATTCTCTCCTGATCCTTTGGTAGAGATGGGTTCATGAAAATTACAAAAATTCAACAGTAATTACTGATCACTGCTAGTCATTAACTCCATCTGGCATAATCCTCCAAAATCCTTTCAGATTTGCTTCTGGTGATTTCTGGTGATAGGTCGAGTCTCGAAAATTCCGAAAAATAATCAATTCTGAACGGCTTCGTGGTAGTCATTCATTCCTCACATAATGAGCCTCCTTTGTACATTCCAATTCGCTCCTGTTGACTTGGAAGAAATCAGTTCCTGAAATATACTCTAAATGAGAAATTCATCTTGGATGTGCGCGACAGATAAATTGGAGAAGAAATCTTCCTGAAAGACCCGAGGAGTCACTTCTCGTCCTATGGTACAGAGCAGTTCGTGAAAATTACTCCAGATGAGAAAGACATGCCTAATCTGGTATCCTGATCTATTTCTCATGGAAACATCCACCAAAACACAAGTCTATTCTCTCTTCAGCATTTGGTGGCGATTGATCGTGAAAATTGCTAAAAATGAGAAAGTTATAACTGTTAAATGCAATAAATCAGTGACAAATGGAATCATCCCCCAAAAGCCTTTCAGATTGGCTTCTTGGGATTTGGTAGCTATCAGTTCATGATTTGATGAAAATTACTCCAAATGAGACAGTTCTTCCTGATCAATGTTAGTAATTAATGACACTTGGAATCATCCTCCCAAATCCTTTGATAATTAACTCCTGGTGATTGTGAATAAAATCGGCTTGTGAAAATTAGTAGGAAAGAGAAAATTCCTTCCTCACCCGTCTTCTGATGAATTTCCCATGGAATCATCCACCGGAAAAACAATTGCATTCTCTCTTGGTGCGTTGGAACAGATCGGTTTGTGCAAATTACTCAAAGAACGAAAATCATTCTTTACAAGCACCTCGTGGTAAAGACTCCGGCAATCCAGATTCTCGCCTCCTGAGTTTGTAGAGATCGGTTCATGAAAATTACTAAAAAATCAAACATTTATTACTGATCACTGCATATAATTAGTACCTCATGGAATCATCCTCCAAGACCTTTTAGATACTCTGCTGGTCACTTGGTAGAGACGGGTAGTGTAAATTGCTAAAAATGAGACCTTCAATACGAATCAGATGTAGCCATTGATGTCTCATGCACGCTTCCTCGAAAAGCCATTCGGATTCTCTCCTGGTCCTTTGGTAGAGATGGGTTCATGAAAATTACAAAAATTCAACAGTAATTACTGATCACTGCTAATCATTAACTCCATCTGGCATGATCCTCCAAAATCCTTTCAGATTTGCTTCTGGTGATTTCTGGTGATAGGTCGAGTCTCGAAAATTCCGAAAAATAATCAATTCTGAACGGCTTTGTGGTAGTCATTCATTCCTCACATAATGAGCCTCCTTTGTACATTCCAATTCGCTCCTGTTGACTTGGAAGAAATCAGTTCCTGAAATATACTCTAAATGAGAAATTCATCTTGGATGTGCGCGACAGATAAATTGGAGAAGAAATCTTCCTGAAAGACCCGAGGAGTCACTTCTCGTCCTATGGTACAGAGCAGTTCGTGAAAATTACTCCAGATGAGAAAGACATGCCTAATCTGGTATCCTGATCTATTTCTCATGGAAACATCCACCAAAACACAAGTCTATTCTCTCTTCAGCATTTGGTGGCGATTGATCGTGAAAATTGCTAAAAATGAGAAAGTTATAACTGTTAAATGCAATAAATCAGTGACAAATGGAATCATCCCCCAAAAGCCTTTCAGATTCGCTTCTTGGGATTTGGTAGCTATCAGTTCATGATTTGATGAAAATTACTCCAAATGAGACAGTTCTTCCTGATCAATGTTAGTAATTAATGACACTTGGAATCATCCTCCCAAATCCTTTGATAATTAACTCCTGGGGATTGTGAATAAAATCGGCTTGTGAAAATTAGTAGGAAAGAGAAAATTCCTTCCTCACCCGTCTTCTGATGAATTTCCCATGGAATCATCCACCGGAAAAACAATTGCATTCTCTCTTGGTGCGTTGGAACAGATCGGTTTGTGCAAATTACTCAAAGAACGAAAATCATTCTTTACAAGCACCTCGTGGTAAAGACTCCGGCAATCCAGATTCTCGCCTCCTGAGTTTGTAGAGATTGGTTCATGAAAATTACTAAAAAATCAAACATTTATTACTGATCACTGCATATAATTAGTACCTCATGGAATCATCCTCCAAGACCTTTTAGATACTCTGCTGGTCACTTGGTAGAGACGGGTAGTGTAAATTGCTAAAAATGAGACCTTCAATACGAATCAGATGTAGCCATTGATGTCTCATGCACGCTTCCTCGAAAAGCCATTCGGATTCTCTCCTGATCCTTTGGTAGAGATGGGTTCATGAAAATTACAAAAATTCAACAGTAATTACTGATCACTGCTAGTCATTAACTCCATCTGGCATTATCCTCCAAAATCCTTTCAGATTTGCTTCTGGTGATTTCTGGTGATAGGTCGAGTCTCGAAAATTCCGAAAAATAATCAATTCTGAACGTCTTCGTGGTAGTCATTCATTCCTCACATAATGAGCCTCCTTTGTACATTCCAATTCGCTCCTGTTGACTTGGAAGAAATCAGTTCCTGAAATATACTCAAAATGAGAAATTCATCTTGGATGTGCGCGACAGATAAATTGGAGAAGAAATCTTCCTGAAAGACCCGAGGAGTCACTTCTCGTCCTATGGTACAGAGCAGTTCGTGAAAATTACTCCAGATGAGAAAGACATGCCTAATCTGGTATCCTGATCTATTTCTCATGGAAACATCCACCAAAACACAAGTCTATTCTCTCTTCAGCATTTGGTGGCGATTGATCGTGAAAATTGCTAAAAATGAGAAAGTTATAACTGTTAAATGCAATAAATCAGTGACAAATGGAATCATCCCCCAAAAGCCTTTCAGATTCGCTTCTTGGGATTTGGTAGCTATCAGTTCATGATTTGATGAAAATTACTCCAAATGAGACAGTTCTTCCTGATCAATGTTAGTAATTAATGACACTTGGAATCATCCTCCCAAATCCTTTGATAATTAACTCCTGGTGATTGTGAATAAAATCGGCTTGTGAAAATTAGTAGGAAAGAGAAAATTCCTTCCTCACCCGACTTCTGATGAATTTCCCATGGAATCATCCACCGGAAAAACAATTGCATTCTCTCTTGGTGCGTTGGAACAGATCGGTTTGTGCAAATTACTCAAAGAACGAAAATCATTCTTTACAAGCACCTCGTGGTAAAGACTCCGGCAATCCAGATTCTCGCCTCCTGAGTTTGTAGAGATCGGTTCATGAAAATTACTAGAAAATCAAACATTTATTACTGATCACTGCATATAATTAGTACCTCATGGAATCATCCTCCAAGACCTTTTAGATACTCTGCTGGTCACTTGGTAGAGACGGGTAGTGTAAATTGCTAAAAATGAGACCTTCAATACGAATCAGATGTAGCCATTGATGTCTCATGCACGCTTCCTCGAAAAGCCATTCGGATTCTCTCCTGATCCTTTGGTAGAGATGGGTTCATGAAAATTACAAAAATTCAACAGTAATTACTGATCACTGCTAGTCATTAACTCCATCTGGCATGATCCTCCAAAATCCTTTCAGATTTGCTTCTGGTGATTTCTGGTGATAGGTCGAGTCTCGAAAATTCCGAAAAATAATCAATTCTGAACGGCTTCGTGGTAGTCATTCATTCCTCACATAATGAGCCTCCTTTGTACATTCCAATTCGCTCCTGTTGACTTGGAAGAAATCAGTTCCTGAAATATACTCTAAATGAGAAATTCATCTTGGATGTGCGCGACAGATAAATTGGAGAAGAAATCTTCCTGAAAGACCCGAGGAGTCACTTCTCGTCCTATGGTACAGAGCAGTTCGTGAAAATTACTCCAGATGAGAAAGACATGCCTAATCTGGTATCCTGATCTATTTCTCATGGAAACATCCACCAAAACACAAGTCTATTCTCTCTTCAGCATTTGGTGGCGATTGATCGTGAAAATTGCTAAAAATGAGAAAGTTATAACTGTTAAATGCAATAAATCAGTGACAAATGGAATCATCCCCCAAAAGCCTTTCAGATTGGCTTCTTGGGATTTGGTAGCTATCAGTTCATGATTTGATGAAAATTACTCCAAATGAGACAGTTCTTCCTGATCAATGTTAGTAATTAATGACACTTGGAATCATCCTCCCAAATCCTTTGATAATTAACTCCTGGTGATTGTGAATAAAATCGGCTTGTGAAAATTAGTAGGAAAGAGAAAATTCCTTCCTCACCCGACTTCTGATGAATTTCCCATGGAATCATCCACCGGAAAAACAATTGCATTCTCTCTTGGTGCGTTGGAACAGATCGGTTTGTGCAAATTACTCAAAGAACGAAAATCATTCTTTACAAGCACCTCGTGGTAAAGACTCCGGCAATCCAGATTCTCGCCTCCTGAGTTTGTAGAGATCGGTTCATGAAAATTACTAGAAAATCAAACATTTATTACTGATCACTGCATATAATTAGTACCTCATGGAATCATCCTCCAAGACCTTTTAGATACTCTGCTGGTCACTTGGTAGAGACGGGTAGTGTAAATTGCTAAAAATGAGACCTTCAATACGAATCAGATGTAGCCATTGATGTCTCATGCACGCTTCCTCGAAAAGCCATTCGGATTCTCTCCTGATCCTTTGGTAGAGATGGGTTCATGAAAATTACAAAAATTCAACAGTAATTACTGATCACTGCTAGTCATTAACTCCATCTGGCATGATCCTCCAAAATCCTTTCAGATTTGCTTCTGGTGATTTCTGGTGATAGGTCGAGTCTCGAAAAATCCGAAAAATAATCAATTCTGAACGGCTTCGTGGTAGTCATTCATTCCTCACATAATGAGCCTCCTTTGTACATTCCAATTCGCTCCTGTTGACTTGGAAGAAATCAGTTCCTGAAATATACTCAAAATGAGAAATTCATCTTGGATGTGCGCGACAGATAAATTGGAGAAGAAATCTTCCTGAAAGACCCGAGGAGTCACTTCTCGTCCTATGGTACAGAGCAGTTCGTGAAAATTACTCCAGATGAGAAAGACATGCCTAATCTGGTATCCTGATCTATTTCTCATGGAAACATCCACCAAAACACAAGTCTATTCTCTCTTCAGCATTTGGTGGCGATTGATCGTGAAAATTGCTAAAAATGAGAAAGTTATAACTGTTAAATGCAATAAATCAGTGACAAATGGAATGATCCCCCAAAAGCCTTTCAGATTCGCTTCTTGGGATTTGGTAGCTATCAGTTCATGATTTGATGAAAATTACTCCAAATGAGACAGTTCTTCCTGATCAATGTTAGTAATTAATGACACTTGGAATCATCCTCCCAAATCCTTTGATAATTAACTCCTGGTGATTGTGAATAAAATCGGCTTGTGAAAATTAGTAGGAAAGAGAAAATTCCTTCCTCACCCGACTTCTGATGAATTTCCCATGGAATCATCCACCGGAAAAACAATTGCATTCTCTCTTGGTGCGTTGGAACAGATCGGTTTGTGCAAATTACTCAAAGAACGAAAATCATTCTTTACAAGCACCTCGTGGTAAAGACTCCGGCAATCCAGATTCTCGCCTCCTGAGTTTGTAGAGATCGGTTCATGAAAATTACTAGAAAATCAAACATTTATTACTGATCACTGCATATAATTAGTACCTCATGGAATCATCCTCCAAGACCTTTTAGATACTCTGCTGGTCACTTGGTAGAGACGGGTAGTGTAAATTGCTAAAAATGAGACCTTCAATACGAATCAGATGTAGCCATTGATGTCTCATGCACGCTTCCTCGAAAAGCCATTCGGATTCTCTCCTGATCCTTTGGTAGAGATGGGTTCATGAAAATTACAAAAATTCAACAGTAATTACTGATCACTGCTAGTCATTAACTCCATCTGGCATGATCCTCCAAAATCCTTTCAGATTTGCTTCTGGTGATTTCTGGTGATAGGTCGAGTCTCGAAAATTCCGAAAAATAATCAATTCTGAACGGCTTCGTGGTAGTCATTCATTCCTCACATAATGAGCCTCCTTTGTACATTCCAATTCGCTCCTGTTGACTTGGAAGAAATCAGTTCCTGAAATATACTCTAAATGAGAAATTCATCTTGGATGTGCGCGACAGATAAATTGGAGAAGAAATCTTCCTGAAAGACCCGAGGAGTCACTTCTCGTCCTATGGTACAGAGCAGTTCGTGAAAATTACTCCAGATGAGAAAGACATGCCTAATCTGGTATCCTGATCTATTTCTCATGGAAACATCCACCAAAACACAAGTCTATTCTCTCTTCAGCATTTGGTGGCGATTGATCGTGAAAATTGCTAAAAATGAGAAAGTTATAACTGTTAAATGCAATAAATCAGTGACAAATGGAATCATCCCCCAAAAGCCTTTCAGATTCGCTTCTTGGGATTTGGTAGCTATCAGTTCATGATTTGATGAAAATTACTCCAAATGAGACAGTTCTTCCTGATCAATGTTAGTAATTAATGACACTTGGAATCATCCTCCCAAATCCTTTGATAATTAACTCCTGGTGATTGTGAATAAAATCGGCTTGTGAAAATTAGTAGGAAAGAGAAAATTCCTTCCTCACCCGACTTCTGATGAATTTCCCATGGAATCATCCACCGGAAAAACAATTGCATTCTCTCTTGGTGCGTTGGAACAGATCGGTTTGTGCAAATTACTCAAAGAACGAAAATCATTCTTTACAAGCACCTCGTGGTAAAGACTCCGGCAATCCAGATTCTCGCCTCCTGAGTTTGTAGAGATCGGTTCATGAAAATTACTAGAAAATCAAACATTTATTACTGATCACTGCATATAATTAGTACCTCATGGAATCATCCTCCAAGACCTTTTAGATACTCTGCTGGTCACTTGGTAGAGACGGGTAGTGTAAATTGCTAAAAATGAGACCTTCAATACGAATCAGATGTAGCCATTGATGTCTCATGCACGCTTCCTCGAAAAGCCATTCGGATTCTCTCCTGATCCTTTGGTAGAGATGGGTTCATGAAAATTACAAAAATTCAACAGTAATTACTGATCACTGCTAGTCATTAACTCCATCTGGCATGATCCTCCAAAATCCTTTCAGATTTGCTTCTGGTGATTTCTGGTGATAGGTCGAGTCTCGAAAATTCCGAAAAATAATCAATTCTGAACGGCTTCGTGGTAGTCATTCACTCCTCACATAATGAGCCTCCTTTGTACATTCCAATTCGCTCCTGTTGACTTGGAAGAAATCAGTTCCTGAAATATACTCTAAATGAGAAATTCATCTTGGATGTGCGCGACAGATAAATTGGAGAAGAAATCTTCCTGAAAGACCCGAGGAGTCACTTCTCGTCCTATGGTACAGAGCAGTTCGTGAAAATTACTCCAGATGAGAAAGACATGCCTAATCTGGTATCCTGATCTATTTCTCATGGAAACATCCACCAAAACACAAGTCTATTCTCTCTTCAGCATTTGGTGGCGATTGATCGTGAAAATTGCTAAAAATGAGAAAGTTATAACTGTTAAATGCAATAAATCAGTGACAAATGGAATCATCCCCCAAAAGCCTTTCAGATTCGCTTCTTGGGATTTGGTAGCTATCAGTTCATGATTTGATGAAAATTACTCCAAATGAGACAGTTCTTCCTGATCAATGTTAGTAATTAATGACACTTGGAATCATCCTCCCAAATCCTTTGATAATTAACTCCTGGTGATTGTGAATAAAATCGGCTTGTGAAAATTAGTAGGAAAGAGAAAATTCCTTCCTCACCCGTCTTCTGATGAATTTCCCATGGAATCATCCACCGGAAAAACAATTGCATTCTCTCTTGGTGCGTTGGAACAGATCGGTTTGTGCAAATTACTCAAAGAACGAAAATCATTCTTTACAAGCACCTCGTGGTAAAGACTCCGGCAATCCAGATTCTCGCCTCCTGAGTTTGTAGAGATCGGTTCATGAAAATTACTAAAAAATCAAACATTTATTACTGATCACTGCATATAATTAGTACCTCATGGAATCATCCTCCAAGACCTTTTAGATACTCTGCTGGTCACATGGTAGAGACGGGTAGTGTAAATTGCTAAAAATGAGACCTTCAATACGAATCAGATGTAGCCATTGATGTCTCATGCACGCTTCCTCGAAAAGCCATTCGGATTCTCTCCTGATCCTTTGGTAGAGATGGGTTCATGAAAATTACAAAAATTCAACAGTAATTACTGATCACTGCTAGTCATTAACTCCATCTGGCATGATCCTCCAAAATCCTTTCAGATTTGCTTCTGGTGATTTCTGGTGATAGGTCGAGTCTCGAAAATTCCGAAAAATAATCAATTCTGAACGGCTTCGTGGTAGTCATTCATTCCTCACATAATGAGCCTCCTTTGTACATTCCAATTCGCTCCTGTTGACTTGGAAGAAATCAGTTCCTGAAATATACTCTAAATGAGAAATTCATCTTGGATGTGCGCGAGAGATAAATTGGAGAAGAAATCTTCCTGAAAGACCCGAGGAGTCACTTCTCGTCCTATGGTACAGAGCAGTTCGTGAAAATTACTCCAGATGAGAAAGACATGCCTAATCTGGTATCCTGATCTATTTCCCATGGAAACATCCACCAAAACACAAGTCTATTCTCTCTTCAGCATTTGGTGGCGATTGATCGTGAAAATTGCTAAAAATGAGAAAGTTATAACTGTTAAATGCAATAAATCAGTGACAAATGGAATCATCCCCCAAAAGCCTTTCAGATTCGCTTCTTGGGATTTGGTAGCTATCAGTTCATGATTTGATGAAAATTACTCCAAATGAGACATTCTTCCTGATCAATGTTAGTAATTAATGACACTTGGAATCATCCTCCCAAATACTTTGATAATTAACTCCTGGTGATTGTGAATAAAATCGGCTTGTGAAAATTAGTAGGAAAGAGAAAATTCCTTCCTCACCCGTCTTCTGATGAATTTCCCATGGAATCATCCACCGGAAAAACAATTGCATTCTCTCTTGGTGCGTTGGAACAGATCGGTTTGTGCAAATTACTCAAAGAACGAAAATCATTCTTTACAAGCACCTCGTGGTAAAGACTCCGGCAATCCAGATTCTCGCCTCCTGAGTTTGTAGAGATCGGTTCATGAAAATTACTAAAAAATCAAACATTTATTACTGATCACTGCATATAATTAGTACCTCATGGAATCATCCTCCAAGACCTTTTAGATACTCTGCTGGTCACTTGGTAGAGACGGGTAGTGTAAATTGCTAAAAATGAGACCTTCAATACGAATCAGATGTAGCCATTGATGTCTCATGCACGCTTCCTCGAAAAGCCATTCGGATTCTCTCCTGATCCTTTGGTAGAGATGGGTTCATGAAAATTACAAAAATTCAACTGTAATTACTGATCACTGCTAGTCATTAACTCCATCTGGCATTATCCTCCAAAATCCTTTCAGATTTGCTTCTGGTGATTTCTGGTGATAGGTCGAGTCTCGAAAATTCCGAAAAATAATCAATTCTGAACGGCTTCGTGGTAGTCATTCATTCCTCACATAATGAGCCTCCTTTGTACATTCCAATTCGCTCCTGTTGACTTGGAAGAAATCAGTTCCTGAAATATACTCAAAATGAGAAATTCATCTTGGATGTGCGCGACAGATAAATTGGAGAAGAAATCTTCCTGAAAGACCCGAGGAGTCACTTCTCGTCCTATGGTACAGAGCAGTTCGTGAAAATTACTCCAGATGAGAAAGACATGCCTAATCTGGTATCCTGATCTATTTCTCATGGAAACATCCACCAAAACACAAGTCTATTCTCTCTTCAGCATTTGGTGGCGATTGATCGTGAAAATTGCTAAAAATGAGAAAGTTATAACTGTTAAATGCAATAAATCAGTGACAAATGGAATCATCCCCCAAAAGCCTTTCAGATTCGCTTCTTGGGATTTGGTAGCTATCAGTTCATGATTTGATGAAAATTACTCCAAATGAGACAGTTCTTCCTGATCAATGTTAGTAATTAATGACACTTGGAATCATCCTCCCAAATCCTTTGATAATTAACTCCTGGTGATTGTGAATAAAATCGGCTTGTGAAAATTAGTAGGAAAGAGAAAATTCCTTCCTCACCCGTCTTCTGATGAATTTCCCATGGAATCATCCACCGGAAAAACAATTGCATTCTCTCTTGGTGCGTTGGAACAGATCGGTTTGTGCAAATTACTCAAAGAACGAAAATCATTCTTTACAAGCACCTCGTGGTAAAGACTCCGGCAATCCAGATTCTCGCCTCCTGAGTTTGTAGAGATCGGTTCATGAAAATTACTAAAAAATCAAACATTTATTACTGATCACTGCATATAATTAGTACCTCATGGAATCATCCTCCAAGACCTTTTAGATACTCTGCTGGTCACTTGGTAGAGACGGGTAGTGTAAATTGCTAAAAATGAGACCTTCAATACGAATCAGATGTAGCCATTGATGTCTCATGCACGCTTCCTCGAAAAGCCATTCGGATTCTCTCCTGATCCTTTGGTAGAGATGGGTTCATGAAAATTACAAAAATTCAACAGTAATTACTGATCACTGCTAGTCATTAACTCCATCTGGCATGATCCTCCAAAATCCTTTCAGATTTGCTTCTGGTGATTTCTGGTGATAGGTCGAGTCTCGAAAATTCCGAAAAATAATCAATTCTGAACGGCTTCGTGGTAGTCATTCATTCCTCACATAATGAGCCTCCTTTGTACATTCCAATTCGCTCCTGTTGACTTGGAAGAAATCAGTTTCTGAAATATACTCTAAATGAGAAATTCATCTTGGATGTGCGCGACAGATAAATTGGAGAAGAAATCTTCCTGAAAGACCCGAGGAGTCACTTCTCATCCTATGGTACAGAGCAGTTCGTGAAAATTACTCCAGATGAGAAAGACATGCCTAATCTGGTATCCTGATCTATTTCTCATGGAAACATCCACCAAAACACAAGTCTATTCTCTCTTCAGCATTTGGTGGCGATTGATCGTGAAAATTGCTAAAAATGAGAAAGTTATAACTGTTAAATGCAATAAATCAGTGACAAATGGAATCATCCCCCAAAAGCCTTTCAGATTGGCTTCTTGGGATTTGGTAGCTATCAGTTCATGATTTGATGAAAATTACTCCAAATGAGACAGTTCTTCCTGATCAATGTTAGTAATTAATGACACTTGGAATCATCCTCCCAAATCCTTTGATAATTAACTCCTGGTGATTGTGAATAAAATCGGCTTGTGAAAATTAGTAGGAAAGAGAAAATTCCTTCCTCACCCGTCTTCTGATGAATTTCCCATGGAATCATCCACCGGAAAAACAATTGCATTCTCTCTTGGTGCGTTGGAACAGATCGGTTTGTGCAAATTACTCAAAGAACGAAAATCATTCTTTACAAGCACCTCGTGGTAAAGACTCCGGCAATCCAGATTCTCGCCTCCTGAGTTTGTAGAGATCGGTTCATGAAAATTACTAAAAAATCAAACATTTATTACTGATCACTGCATATAATTAGTACCTCATGGAATCATCCTCCAAGACCTTTTAGATACTCTGCTGGTCACATGGTAGAGACGGGTAGTGTAAATTGCTAAAAATGAGACCTTCAATACGAATCAGATGTAGCCATTGATGTCTCATGCACGCTTCCTCGAAAAGCCATTCGGATTCTCTCCTGATCCTTTGGTAGAGATGGGTTCATGAAAATTACAAAAATTCAACAGTAATTACTGATCACTGCTAGTCATTAACTCCATCTGGCATGATCCTCCAAAATCCTTTCAGATTTGCTTCTGGTGATTTCTGGTGATAGGTCGAGTCTCGAAAATTCCGAAAAATAATCAATTCTGAACGTCTTCGTGGTAGTCATTCATTCCTCACATAATGAGCCTCCTTTGTACATTCCAATTCGCTCCTGTTGACTTGGAAGAAATCAGTTCCTGAAATATACTCTAAATGAGAAATTCATCTTGGATGTGCGCGACAGATAAATTGGAGAAGAAATCTTCCTGAAAGACCCGAGGAGTCACTTCTCGTCCTATGGTACAGAGCAGTTCGTGAAAATTACTCCAGATGAGAAAGACATGCCTAATCTGGTATCCTGATCTATTTCCCATGGAAACATCCACCAAAACACAAGTCTATTCTCTCTTCAGCATTTGGTGGCGATTGATCGTGAAAATTGCTAAAAATGAGAAAGTTATAACTGTTAAATGCAATAAATCAGTGACAAATGGAATCATCCCCCAAAAGCCTTTCAGATTCGCTTCTTGGGATTTGGTAGCTATCAGTTCATGATTTGATGAAAATTACTCCAAATGAGACATTCTTCCTGATCAATGTTAGTAATTAATGACACTTGGAATCATCCTCCCAAATCCTTTGATAATTAACTCCTGGTGATTGTGAATAAAATCGGCTTGTGAAAATTAGTAGGAAAGAGAAAATTCCTTCCTCACCCGTCTTCTGATGAATTTCCCATGGAATCATCCACCGGAAAAACAATTGCATTCTCTCTTGGTGCGTTGGAACAGATCGGTTTGTGCAAATTACTCAAAGAACGAAAATCATTCTTTACAAGCACCTCGTGGTAAAGACTCCGGCAATCCAGATTCTCGCCTCCTGAGTTTGTAGAGATCGGTTCATGAAAATTACTAAAAAATCAAACATTTATTACTGATCACTGCATATAATTAGTACCTCATGGAATCATCCTCCAAGACCTTTTAGATACTCTGCTGGTCACTTGGTAGAGACGGGTAGTGTAAATTGCTAAAAATGAGACCTTCAATACGAATCAGATGTAGCCATTGATGTCTCATGCACGCTTCCTCGAAAAGCCATTCGGATTCTCTCCTGATCCTTTGGTAGAGATGGGTTCATGAAAATTACAAAAATTCAACTGTAATTACTGATCACTGCTAGTCATTAACTCCATCTGGCATTATCCTCCAAAATCCTTTCAGATTTGCTTCTGGTGATTTCTGGTGATAGGTCGAGTCTCGAAAATTCCGAAAAATAATCAATTCTGAACGTCTTCGTGGTAGTCATTCATTCCTCACATAATGAGCCTCCTTTGTACATTCCAATTCGCTCCTGTTGACTTGGAAGAAATCAGTTCCTGAAATATACTCAAAATGAGAAATTCATCTTGGATGTGCGCGACAGATAAATTGGAGAAGAAATCTTCCTGAAAGACCCGAGGAGTCACTTCTCGTCCTATGGTACAGAGCAGTTCGTGAAAATTACTCCAGATGAGAAAGACATGCCTAATCTGGTATCCTGATCTATTTCTCATGGAAACATCCACCAAAACACAAGTCTATTCTCTCTTCAGCATTTGGTGGCGATTGATCGTGAAAATTGCTAAAAATGAGAAAGTTATAACTGTTAAATGCAATAAATCAGTGACAAATGGAATCATCCCCCAAAAGCCTTTCAGATTCGCTTCTTGGGATTTGGTAGCTATCAGTTCATGATTTGATGAAAATTACTCCAAATGAGACAGTTCTTCCTGATCAATGTTAGTAATTAATGACACTTGGAATCATCCTCCCAAATCCTTTGATAATTAACTCCTGGTGATTGTGAATAAAATCGGCTTGTGAAAATTAGTAGGAAAGAGAAAATTCCTTCCTCACCCGTCTTCTGATGAATTTCCCATGGAATCATCCACCGGAAAAACAATTGCATTCTCTCTTGGTGCGTTGGAACAGATCGGTTTGTGCAAATTACTCAAAGAACGAAAATCATTCTTTACAAGCACCTCGTGGTAAAGACTCCGGCAATCCAGATTCTCGCCTCCTGAGTTTGTAGAGATCGGTTCATGAAAATTACTAAAAAATCAAACATTTATTACTGATCACTGCATATAATTAGTACCTCATGGAATCATCCTCCAAGACCTTTTAGATACTCTGCTGGTCACTTGGTAGAGACGGGTAGTGTAAATTGCTAAAAATGAGACCTTCAATACGAATCAGATGTAGCCATTGATGTCTCATGCACGCTTCCTCGAAAAGCCATTCGGATTCTCTCCTGATCCTTTGGTAGAGATGGGTTCATGAAAATTACAAAAATTCAACTGTAATTACTGATCACTGCTAGTCATTAACTCCATCTGGCATTATCCTCCAAAATCCTTTCAGATTTGCTTCTGGTGATTTCTGGTGATAGGTCGAGTCTCGAAAATTCCGAAAAATAATCAATTCTGAACGTCTTCGTGGTAGTCATTCATTCCTCACATAATGAGCCTCCTTTGTACATTCCAATTCGCTCCTGTTGACTTGGAAGAAATCAGTTCCTGAAATATACTCAAAATGAGAAATTCATCTTGGATGTGCGCGACAGATAAATTGGAGAAGAAATCTTCCTGAAAGACCCGAGGAGTCACTTCTCGTCCTATGGTACAGAGCAGTTCGTGAAAATTACTCCAGATGAGAAAGACATGCCTAATCTGGTATCCTGATCTATTTCTCATGGAAACATCCACCAAAACACAAGTCTATTCTCTCTTCAGCATTTGGTGGCGATTGATCGTGAAAATTGCTAAAAATGAGAAAGTTATAACTGTTAAATGCAATAAATCAGTGACAAATGGAATCATCCCCCAAAAGCCTTTCAGATTCGCTTCTTGGGATTTGGTAGCTATCAGTTCATGATTTGATGAAAATTACTCCAAATGAGACAGTTCTTCCTGATCAATGTTAGTAATTAATGACACTTGGAATCATCCTCCCAAATCCTTTGATAATTAACTCCTGGTGATTGTGAATAAAATCGGCTTGTGAAAATTAGTAGGAAAGAGAAAATTCCTTCCTCACCCGTCTTCTGATGAATTTCCCATGGAATCATCCACCGGAAAAACAATTGCATTCTCTCTTGGTGCGTTGGAACAGATCGGTTTGTGCAAATTACTCAAAGAACGAAAATCATTCTTTACAAGCACCTCGTGGTAAAGACTCCGGCAATCCAGATTCTCGCCTCCTGAGTTTGTAGAGATCGGTTCATGAAAATTACTAAAAAATCAAACATTTATTACTGATCACTGCATATAATTAGTACCTCATGGAATCATCCTCCAAGACCTTTTAGATACTCTGCTGGTCACTTGGTAGAGACGGGTAGTGTAAATTGCTAAAAATGAGACCTTCAATACGAATCAGATGTAGCCATTGATGTCTCATGCACGCTTCCTCGAAAAGCCATTCGGATTCTCTCCTGATCCTTTGGTAGAGATGGGTTCATGAAAATTCCAAAAATTCAACAGTAATTACTGATCACTGCTAGTCATTAACTCCATCTGGCATGATCCTCCAAAATCCTTTCAGATTTGCTTCTGGTGATTTCTGGTGATAGGTCGAGTCTCGAAAATTCCGAAAAATAATCAATTCTGAACGGCTTCGTGGTAGTCATTCATTCCTCACATAATGAGCCTCCTTTGTACATTCCAATTCGCTCCTGTTGACTTGGAAGAAATCAGTTTCTGAAATATACTCTAAATGAGAAATTCATCTTGGATGTGCGCGACAGATAAATTGGAGAAGAAATCTTCCTGAAAGACCCGAGGAGTCACTTCTCATCCTATGGTACAGAGCAGTTCGTGAAAATTACTCCAGATGAGAAAGACATGCCTAATCTGGTATCCTGATCTATTTCTCATGGAAACATCCACCAAAACACAAGTCTATTCTCTCTTCAGCATTTGGTGGCGATTGATCGTGAAAATTGCTAAAAATGAGAAAGTTATAACTGTTAAATGCAATAAATCAGTGACAAATGGAATCATCCCCCAAAAGCCTTTCAGATTGGCTTCTTGGGATTTGGTAGCTATCAGTTCATGATTTGATGAAAATTACTCCAAATGAGACAGTTCTTCCTGATCAATGTTAGTAATTAATGACACTTGGAATCATCCTCCCAAATCCTTTGATAATTAACTCCTGGTGATTGTGAATAAAATCGGCTTGTGAAAATTAGTAGGAAAGAGAAAATTCCTTCCTCACCCGTCTTCTGATGAATTTCCCATGGAATCATCCACCGGAAAAACAATTGCATTCTCTCTTGGTGCGTTGGAACAGATCGGTTTGTGCAAATTACTCAAAGAACGAAAATCATTCTTTACAAGCACCTCGTGGTAAAGACTCCGGCAATCCAGATTCTCGCCTCCTGAGTTTGTAGAGATCGGTTCATGAAAATTACTAAAAAATCAAACATTTATTACTGATCACTGCATATAATTAGTACCTCATGGAATCATCCTCCAAGACCTTTTAGATACTCTGCTGGTCACATGGTAGAGACGGGTAGTGTAAATTGCTAAAAATGAGACCTTCAATACGAATCAGATGTAGCCATTGATGTCTCATGCACGCTTCCTCGAAAAGCCATTCGGATTCTCTCCTGATCCTTTGGTAGAGATGGGTTCATGAAAATTACAAAAATTCAACAGTAATTACTGATCACTGCTAGTCATTAACTCCATCTGGCATGATCCTCCAAAATCCTTTCAGATTTGCTTCTGGTGATTTCTGGTGATAGGTCGAGTCTCGAAAATTCCGAAAAATAATCAATTCTGAACGGCTTCGTGGTAGTCATTCATTCCTCACATAATGAGCCTCCTTTGTACATTCCAATTCGCTCCTGTTGACTTGGAAGAAATCAGTTCCTGAAATATACTCAAAATGAGAAATTCATCTTGGATGTGCGCGACAGATAAATTGGAGAAGAAATCTTCCTGAAAGACCCGAGGAGTCACTTCTCGTCCTATGGTACAGAGCAGTTCGTGAAAATTACTCCAGATGAGAAAGACATGCCTAATCTGGTATCCTGATCTATTTCTCATGGAAACATCCACCAAAACACAAGTCTATTCTCTCTTCAGCATTTGGTGGCGATTGATCGTGAAAATTGCTAAAAATGAGAAAGTTATAACTGTTAAATGCAATAAATCAGTGACAAATGGAATCATCCCCCAAAAGCCTTTCAGATTCGCTTCTTGGGATTTGGTAGCTATCAGTTCATGATTTGATGAAAATTACTCCAAATGAGACAGTTCTTCCTGATCAATGTTAGTAATTAATGACACTTGGAATCATCCTCCCAAATCCTTTGATAATTAACTCCTGGGGATTGTGAATAAAATCGGCTTGTGAAAATTAGTAGGAAAGAGAAAATTCCTTCCTCACCCGTCTTCTGATGAATTTCCCATGGAATCATCCACCGGAAAAACAATTGCATTCTCTCTTGGTGCGTTGGAACAGATCGGTTTGTGCAAATTACTCAAAGAACGAAAATCATTCTTTACAAGCACCTCGTGGTAAAGACTCCGGCAATCCAGATTCTCGCCTCCTGAGTTTGTAGAGATTGGTTCATGAAAATTACTAAAAAATCAAACATTTATTACTGATCACTGCATATAATTAGTACCTCATGGAATCATCCTCCAAGACCTTTTAGATACTCTGCTGGTCACTTGGTAGAGACGGGTAGTGTAAATTGCTAAAAATGAGCCCTTCAATACGAATCAGATGTAGCCATTGATGTCTCATGCACGCTTCCTCGAAAAGCCATTCGGATTCTCTCCTGATCCTTTGGTAGAGATGGGTTCATGAAAATTCCAAAAATTCAACTGTAATTACTGATCACTGCTAGTCATTAACTCCATCTGGCATGATCCTCCAAAATCCTTTCAGATTTGCTTCTGGTGGTTTCTGGTGATAGGTCGAGTCTTGAAAATTCCGAAAAATAATCAATTCTGAACGGCTTCGTGGTAGTCATTCATTCCTCACATAATGAGCCTCCTTTGTACATTCCAATTCGCTCCTATTGACTTGGAAGAAATCAGTTCCTGAAATATACTCAAAATGAGAAATTCATCTTGGATGTGCGCGACAGATAAATTGGAGAAGAAATCTTCCTGAAAGACCCGAGGAGTCACTTCTCGTCCTATGGTACAGAGCAGTTCGTGAAAATTACTCCAGATGAGAAAGACATGCCTAATCTGGTATCCTGATCTATTTCCCATGGAAACATCCACCAAAACACAAGTCTATTCTCTCTTCAGCATTTGGTGGCGATTGATCGTGAAAATTGCTAAAAATGAGAAAGTTATAACTGTTAAATGCAATAAATCAGTGACAAATGGAATCATCCCCCAAAAGCCTTTCAGATTCGCTTCTTGGGATTTGGTAGCTATCAGTTCATGATTTGATGAAAATTACTCCAAATGAGACATTCTTCCTGATCAATGTTAGTAATTAATGACACTTGGAATCATCCTCCCAAATCCTTTGATAATTAACTCCTGGTGATTGTGAATAAAATCGGCTTGTGAAAATTAGTAGGAAAGAGAAAATTCCTTCCTCACCCGTCTTCTGATGAATTTCCCATGGAATCATCCACCGGAAAAACAATTGCATTCTCTCTTGGTGCGTTGGAACAGATCGGTTTGTGCAAATTACTCAAAGAACGAAAATCATTCTTTACAAGCACCTCGTGGTAAAGACTCCGGCAATCCAGATTCTCGCCTCCTGAGTTTGTAGAGATCGGTTCATGAAAATTACTAAAAAATCAAACATTTATTACTGATCACTGCATATAATTAGTACCTCATGGAATCATCCTCCAAGACCTTTTAGATACTCTGCTGGTCACTTGGTAGAGACGGGTAGTGTAAATTGCTAAAAATGAGCCCTTCAATACGAATCAGATGTAGCCATTGATGTCTCATGCACGCTTCCTCGAAAAGCCATTCGGATTCTCTCCTGATCCTTTGGTAGAGATGGGTTCATGAAAATTCCAAAAATTCAACTGTAATTACTGATCACTGCTAGTCATTAACTCCATCTGGCATGATCCTCCAAAATCCTTTCAGATTTGCTTCTGGTGGTTTCTGGTGATAGGTCGAGTCTTGAAAATTCCGAAAAATAATCAATTCTGAACGGCTTCGTGGTAGTCATTCATTCCTCACATAATGAGCCTCCTTTGTACATTCCAATTCGCTCCTATTGACTTGGAAGAAATCAGTTCCTGAAATATACTCAAAATGAGAAATTCATCTTGGATGTGCGCGACAGATAAATTGGAGAAGAAATCTTCCTGAAAGACCCGAGGAGTCACTTCTCGTCCTATGGTACAGAGCAGTTCGTGAAAATTACTCCAGATGAGAAAGACATGCCTAATCTGGTATCCTGATCTATTTCCCATGGAAACATCCACCAAAACACAAGTCTATTCTCTCTTCAGCATTTGGTGGCGATTGATCGTGAAAATTGCTAAAAATGAGAAGTTATAACCGTTAAATGCAATAAATCAGTGACAAATGGAATCATCCCCCAAAAGCCTTTCAGATTCGCTTCTTGGGATTTGGTAGCTATCAGTTCATGATTTGATGAAAATTACTCCAAATGAGACATTCTTCCTGATCAATGTTAGTAATTAATGACACTTGGAATCATCCTCCCAAATCCTTTGATAATTAACTCCTGGTGATTGTGAATAAAATCGGCTTGTGAAAATTAGTAGGAAAGAGAAAATTCCTTCCTCACCCGTCTTCTGATGAATTTCCCATGGAATCATCCACCGGAAAAACAATTGCATTCTCTCTTGGTGCGTTGGAACAGATCGGTTTGTGCAAATTACTCAAAGAACGAAAATCATTCTTTACAAGCACCTCGTGGTAAAGACTCCGGCAATCCAGATTCTCGCCTCCTGAGTTTGTAGAGATCGGTTCATGAAAATTACTAAAAAATCAAACATTTATTACTGATCACTGCATATAATTAGTACCTCATGGAATCATCCTCCAAGACCTTTTAGATACTCTGCTGGTCACTTGGTAGAGACGGGTAGTGTAAATTGCTAAAAATGAGACCTTCAATACGAATCAGATGTAGCCATTGATGTCTCATGCACGCTTCCTCGAAAAGCCATTCGGATTCTCTCCTGATCCTTTGGTAGAGATGGGTTCATGAAAATTACAAAAATTCAACTGTAATTACTGATCACTGCTAGTCATTAACTCCATCTGGCATTATCCTCCAAAATCCTTTCAGATTTGCTTCTGGTGATTTCTGGTGATAGGTCGAGTCTCGAAAATTCCGAAAAATAATCAATTCTGAACGTCTTCGTGGTAGTCAGTCATTCCTCACATAATGAGCCTCCTTTGTACATTCCAATTCGCTCCTGTTGACTTGGAAGAAATCAGTTCCTGAAATATACTCAAAATGAGAAATTCATCTTGGATGTGCGCGACAGATAAATTGGAGAAGAAATCTTCCTGAAAGACCCGAGGAGTCACTTCTCATCCTATGGTACAGAGCAGTTCGTGAAAATTACTCCAGATGAGAAAGACATGCCTAATCTGGTATCCTGATCTATTTCTCATGGAAACATCCACCAAAACACAAGTCTATTCTCTCTTCAGCATTTGGTGGCGATTGATCATGAAAATTGCTAAAAATGAGAAAGTTATAACTGTTAAATGCAATAAATCAGTGACAAATGGAATCATCCCCCAAAAGCCTTTCAGATTCGCTTCTTGGGATTTGGTAGCTATCAGTTCATGATTTGATGAAAATTACTCCAAATGAGACAGTTCTTCCTGATCAATGTTAGTAATTAATGACACTTGGAATCATCCTCCCAAATCCTTTGATAATTAACTCCTGGGGATTGTGAATAAAATCGGCTTGTGAAAATTAGTAGGAAAGAGAAAATTCCTTCCTCACCCGTCTTCTGATGAATTTCCCATGGAATCATCCACCGGAAAAACAATTGCATTCTCTCTTGGTGCGTTGGAACAGATCGGTTTGTGCAAATTACTCAAAGAACGAAAATCATTCTTTACAAGCACCTCGTGGTAAAGACTCCGGCAATCCAGATTCTCGCCTCCTGAGTTTGTAGAGATCGGTTCATGAAAATTACTAAAAAATCAAACATTTATTACTGATCACTGCATATAATTAGTACCTCATGGAATCATCCTCCAAGACCTTTTAGATACTCTGCTGGTCACTTGGTAGAGACGGGTAGTGTAAATTGCTAAAAATGAGCCCTTCAATACGAATCAGATGTAGCCATTGATGTCTCATGCACGCTTCCTCGAAAAGCCATTCGGATTCTCTCCTGATCCTTTGGTAGAGATGGGTTCATGAAAATTCCAAAAATTCAACAGTAATTACTGATCACTGCTAGTCATTAACTCCATCTGGCATGATCCTCCAAAATCCTTTCAGATTTGCTTCTGGTGATTTCTGGTGATAGGTCGAGTCTCGAAAATTCCGAAAAATAATCAATTCTGAACGGCTTCGTGGTAGTCATTCATTCCTCACATAATGAGCCTCCTTTGTACATTCCAATTCGCTCCTGTTGACTTGGAAGAAATCAGTTCCTGAAATATACTCTAAATGAGAAATTCATCTTGGATGTGCGCGACAGATAAATTGGAGAAGAAATCTTCCTGAAAGACCCGAGGAGTCACTTCTCATCCTATGGTACAGAGCAGTTCGTGAAAATTACTCCAGATGAGAAAGACATGCCTAATCTGGTATCCTGATCTATTTCTCATGGAAACATCCACCAAAACACAAGTCTATTCTCTCTTCAGCATTTGGTGGCGTTTGATCGTGAAAATTGCTAAAAATGAGAAAGTTATAACTGTTAAATGCAATAAATCAGTGACAAATGGAATCATCCCCCAAAAGCCTTTCAGATTCGCTTCTTGGGATTTGGTAGCTATCAGTTCATGATTTGATGAAAATTACTCCAAATGAGACAGTTCTTCCTGATCAATGTTAGTAATTAATGACACTTGGAATCATCCTCCCAAATCCTTTGATAATTAACTCCTGGTGATTGTGAATAAAATCGGCTTGTGAAAATTAGTAGGAAAGAGAAAATTCCTTCCTCACCCGTCTTCTGATGAATTTCCCATGGAATCATCCACCGGAAAAACAATTGCATTCTCTCTTGGTGCGTTGGAACAGATCGGTTTGTGCAAATTACTCAAAGAACGAAAATCATTCTTTACAAGCACCTCGTGGTAAAGACTCCGGCAATCCAGATTCTCGCCTCCTGAGTTTGTAGAGATCGGTTCATGAAAATTACTAAAAAATCAAACATTTATTACTGATCACTGCATATAATTAGTACCTCATGGAATCATCCTCCAAGACCTTTTAGATACTCTGCTGGTCACTTGGTAGAGACGGGTAGGGTAAATTGCTAAAAATGAGCCCTTCAATACGAATCAGATGTAGCCATTGATGTCTCATGCACGCTTCCTCGAAAAGCCATTCGGATTCTCTCCTGATCCTTTGGTAGAGATGGGTTCATGAAAATTCCAAAAATTCAACTGTAATTACTGATCACTGCTAGTCATTAACTCCATCTGGCATGATCCTCCAAAATCCTTTCAGATTTGCTTCTGGTGGTTTCTGGTGATAGGTCGAGTCTTGAAAATTCCGAAAAATAATCAATTCTGAACGGCTTCGTGGTAGTCATTCATTCCTCACATAATGAGCCTCCTTTGTACATTCCAATTCGCTCCTGTTGACTTGGAAGACAACAGTTCCTGAAATATACTCAAAATGAGAAATTCATCTTGGATGTGCGCGACAGATAAATTGGAGAAGAAATCTTCCTGAAAGACCCGAGGAGTCACTTCTCGTCCTATGGTACAGAGCAGTTCGTGAAAATTACTCCAGATGAGAAAGACATGCCTAATCTGGTATCCTGATCTATTTCTCATGGAAACATCCACCAAAACACAAGTCTATTCTCTCTTCAGCATTTGGTGGCGATTGATCGTGAAAATTGCTAAAAATGAGAAAGTTATAACTGTTAAATGCAATAAATCAGTGACAAATGGAATCATCCCCCAAAAGCCTTTCAGATTCGCTTCTTGGGATTTGGTAGCTATCAGTTCATGATTTGATGAAAATTACTCCAAATGAGACAGTTCTTCCTGATCAATGTTAGTAATTAATGACACTTGGAATCATCCTCCCAAATCCTTTGATAATTAACTCCTGGTGATTGTGAATAAAATCGGCTTGTGAAAATTAGTAGGAAAGAGAAAATTCCTTCCTCACCCGTCTTCTGATGAATTTCCCATGGAATCATCCACCGGAAAAACAATTGCATTCTCTCTTGGTGCGTTGGAACAGATCGGTTTGTGCAAATTACTCAAAGAACGAAAATCATTCTTTACAAGCACCTCGTGGTAAAGACTCCGGCAATCCAGATTCTCGCCTCCTGAGTTTGTAGAGATTGGTTCATGAAAATTACTAAAAAATCAAACATTTATTACTGATCACTGCATATAATTAGTACCTCATGGAATCATCCTCCAAGACCTTTTAGATACTCTGCTGGTCACTTGGTAGAGACGGGTAGTGTAAATTGCTAAAAATGAGACCTTCAATACGAATCAGATGTAGCCATTGATGTCTCATGCACGCTTCCTCGAAAAGCCATTCGGATTCTCTCCTGATCCTTTGGTAGAGATGGGTTCATGAAAATTCCAAAAATTCAACTGTAATTACTGATCACTGCTAGTCATTAACTCCATCTGGCATGATCCTCCAAAATCCTTTCAGATTTGCTTCTGGTGATTTCTGGTGATAGGTCGAGTCTCGAAAATTCCGAAAAATAATCAATTCTGAACGGCTTCGTGGTAGTCATTCAT
This sequence comes from Eretmochelys imbricata, assembly GCF_965152235.1. Taxonomy (NCBI): domain Eukaryota; kingdom Metazoa; phylum Chordata; order Testudines; family Cheloniidae; genus Eretmochelys; species Eretmochelys imbricata. Next base: position 1,198,373 of record NW_027554341.1, on the reverse strand, counting down.
TCCTCACATAATGAGCCTCCTTTGTACATTCCAATTCGCTCCTGTTGACTTGGAAGACATCAGTTCCTGAAATATACTCAAAATGAGAAATTCATCTTGGATGTGCGCGACAGATAAATTGGAGAAGAAATCTTCCTGCAAGACCCGAGGAGTCACTTCTCGTCCTATGGTACAGAGCAGTTCGTGAAAATTACTCCAGATGAGAAAGACATGCCTAATCTGGTATCCTGATCTATTTCTCATGGAAACATCCACCAAAACACAAGTCTATTCTGTCTTCAGCATTTGGTGGCGATTGATCGTGAAAATTGCTAAAAATGAGAAAGTTATAACTGTTAAATGCAATAAATCAGTGACAAATGGAATCATCCCCCAAAAGCCTTTCAGATTCGCTTCTTGGGATTTGGTAGCTATCAGTTCATGATTTGATGAAAATTACTCCAAATGAGACAGTTCTTCCTGATCAATGTTAGTAATTAATGACACTTGGAATCATCCTCCCAAATCCTTTGATAATTAACTCCTGGTGATTGTGAATAAAATCGGCTTGTGAAAATTAGTAGGAAAGAGAAAATTCCTTCCTCACCCGTCTTCTGATGAATTTCCCATGGAATCATCCACCGGAAAAACAATTGCATTCTCTCTTGGTGCGTTGGAACAGATCGGTTTGTGCAAATTACTCAAAGAACGAAAATCATTCTTTACAAGCACCTCGTGGTAAAGACTCCGGCAATCCAGATTCTCGCCTCCTGAGTTTGTAGAGATTGGTTCATGAAAATTACTAAAAAATCAAACATTTATTACTGATCACTGCATATAATTAGTACCTCATGGAATCATCCTCCAAGACCTTTTAGATACTCTGCTGGTCACTTGGTAGAGACGGGTAGTGTAAATTGCTAAAAATGAGACCTTCAATACGAATCAGATGTAGCCATTGATGTCTCATGCACGCTTCCTCGAAAAGCCATTCGGATTCTCTCCTGATCCTTTGGTAGAGATGGGTTCATGAAAATTCCAAAAATTCAACAGTAATTACTGATCACTGCTAGTCATTAACTCCATCTGGCATGATCCTCCAAAATCCTTTCAGATTTGCTTCTGGTGATTGCTGGTGATAGGTCGAGTCTCGAAAATTCCGAAAAATAATCAATTCTGAACGGCTTCGTGGTAGTCATTCATTCCTCACATAATGAGCCTCCTTTGTACATTCCAATTCGCTCCTGTTGACTTGGAAGAAATCAGTTCCTGAAATATACTCAAAATGAGAAATTCATCTTGGATGTGCGCGACAGATAAATTGGAGAAGAAATCTTCCTGAAAGACCCGAGGAGTCACTTCTCGTCCTATGGTACAGAGCAGTTCGTGAAAATTACTCCAGATGAGAAAGACATGCCTAATCTGGTATCCTGATCTATTTCCCATGGAAACATCCACCAAAACACAAGTCTATTCTCTCTTCAGCATTTGGTGGCGATTGATCGTGAAAATTGCTAAAAATGAGAAAGTTATAACTGTTAAATGCAATAAATCAGTGACAAATGGAATCATCCCCCAAAAGCCTTTCAGATTCGCTTCTTGGGATTTGGTAGCTATCAGTTCATGATTTGATGAAAATTACTCCAAATGAGACATTCTTCCTGATCAATGTTAGTAATTAATGACACTTGGAATCATCCTCCCAAATCCTTTGATAATTAACTCCTGGTGATTGTGAATAAAATCGGCTTGTGAAAATTAGTAGGAAAGAGAAAATTCCTTCCTCACCCGTCTTCTGATGAATTTCCCATGGAATCATCCACCGGAAAAACAATTGCATTCTCTCTTGGTGCGTTGGAACAGATCGGTTTGTGCAAATTACTCAAAGAACGAAAATCATTCTTTACAAGCACCTCGTGGTAAAGACTCCGGCAATCCAGATTCTCGCCTCCTGAGTTTGTAGAGATCGGTTCATGAAAATTACTAAAAAATCAAACATTTATTACTGATCACTGCATATAATTAGTACCTCATGGAATCATCCTCCAAGACCTTTTAGATACTCTGCTGGTCACTTGGTAGAGACGGGTAGTGTAAATTGCTAAAAATGAGACCTTCAATACGAATCAGATGTAGCCATTGATGTCTCATGCACGCTTCCTCGAAAAGCCATTCGGATTCTCTCCTGATCCTTTGGTAGAGATGGGTTCATGAAAATTCCAAAAATTCAACAGTAATTACTGATCACTGCTAGTCATTAACTCCATCTGGCATGATCCTCCAAAATCCTTTCAGATTTGCTTCTGGTGATTTCTGGTGATAGGTCGAGTCTCGAAAATTCCGAAAAATAATCAATTCTGAACGGCTTCGTGGTAGTCATTCATTCCTCACATAATGAGCCTCCTTTGTACATTCCAATTCGCTCCTGTTGACTTGGAAGAAATCAGTTTCTGAAATATACTCTAAATGAGAAATTCATCTTGGATGTGCGCGACAGATAAATTGGAGAAGAAATCTTCCTGAAAGACCCGAGGAGTCACTTCTCATCCTATGGTACAGAGCAGTTCGTGAAAATTACTCCAGATGAGAAAGACATGCCTAATCTGGTATCCTGATCTATTTCTCATGGAAACATCCACCAAAACACAAGTCTATTCTCTCTTCAGCATTTGGTGGCGATTGATCGTGAAAATTGCTAAAAATGAGAAAGTTATAACTGTTAAATGCAATAAATCAGTGACAAATGGAATCATCCCCCAAAAGCCTTTCAGATTGGCTTCTTGGGATTTGGTAGCTATCAGTTCATGATTTGATGAAAATTACTCCAAATGAGACAGTTCTTCCTGATCAATGTTAGTAATTAATGACACTTGGAATCATCCTCCCAAATCCTTTGATAATTAACTCCTGGTGATTGTGAATAAAATCGGCTTGTGAAAATTAGTAGGAAAGAGAAAATTCCTTCCTCACCCGTCTTCTGATGAATTTCCCATGGAATCATCCACCGGAAAAACAATTGCATTCTCTCTTGGTGCGTTGGAACAGATCGGTTTGTGCAAATTACTCAAAGAACGAAAATCATTCTTTACAAGCACCTCGTGGTAAAGACTCCGGCAATCCAGATTCTCGCCTCCTGAGTTTGTAGAGATCGGTTCATGAAAATTACTAAAAAATCAAACATTTATTACTGATCACTGCATATAATTAGTACCTCATGGAATCATCCTCCAAGACCTTTTAGATACTCTGCTGGTCACATGGTAGAGACGGGTAGTGTAAATTGCTAAAAATGAGACCTTCAATACGAATCAGATGTAGCCATTGATGTCTCATGCACGCTTCCTCGAAAAGCCATTCGGATTCTCTCCTGATCCTTTGGTAGAGATGGGTTCATGAAAATTACAAAAATTCAACAGTAATTACTGATCACTGCTAGTCATTAACTCCATCTGGCATGATCCTCCAAAATCCTTTCAGATTTGCTTCTGGTGATTTCTGGTGATAGGTCGAGTCTCGAAAATTCCGAAAAATAATCAATTCTGAACGGCTTCGTGGTAGTCATTCATTCCTCACATAATGAGCCTCCTTTGTACATTCCAATTCGCTCCTGTTGACTTGGAAGAAATCAGTTCCTGAAATATACTCAAAATGAGAAATTCATCTTGGATGTGCGCGACAGATAAATTGGAGAAGAAATCTTCCTGAAAGACCCGAGGAGTCACTTCTCGTCCTATGGTACAGAGCAGTTCGTGAAAATTACTCCAGATGAGAAAGACATGCCTAATCTGGTATCCTGATCTATTTCTCATGGAAACATCCACCAAAACACAAGTCTATTCTCTCTTCAGCATTTGGTGGCGATTGATCGTGAAAATTGCTAAAAATGAGAAAGTTATAACTGTTAAATGCAATAAATCAGTGACAAATGGAATCATCCCCCAAAAGCCTTTCAGATTCGCTTCTTGGGATTTGGTAGCTATCAGTTCATGATTTGATGAAAATTACTCCAAATGAGACAGTTCTTCCTGATCAATGTTAGTAATTAATGACACTTGGAATCATCCTCCCAAATCCTTTGATAATTAACTCCTGGGGATTGTGAATAAAATCGGCTTGTGAAAATTAGTAGGAAAGAGAAAATTCCTTCCTCACCCGTCTTCTGATGAATTTCCCATGGAATCATCCACCGGAAAAACAATTGCATTCTCTCTTGGTGCGTTGGAACAGATCGGTTTGTGCAAATTACTCAAAGAACGAAAATCATTCTTTACAAGCACCTCGTGGTAAAGACTCCGGCAATCCAGATTCTCGCCTCCTGAGTTTGTAGAGATCGGTTCATGAAAATTACTAAAAAATCAAACATTTATTACTGATCACTGCATATAATTAGTACCTCATGGAATCATCCTCCAAGACCTTTTAGATACTCTGCTGGTCACTTGGTAGAGACGGGTAGTGTAAATTGCTAAAAATGAGCCCTTCAATACGAATCAGATGTAGCCATTGATGTCTCATGCACGCTTCCTCGAAAAGCCATTCGGATTCTCTCCTGATCCTTTGGTAGAGATGGGTTCATGAAAATTCCAAAAATTCAACTGTAATTACTGATCACTGCTAGTCATTAACTCCATCTGGCATGATCCTCCAAAATCCTTTCAGATTTGCTTCTGGTGGTTTCTGGTGATAGGTCGAGTCTTGAAAATTCCGAAAAATAATCAATTCTGAACGGCTTCGTGGTAGTCATTCATTCCTCACATAATGAGCCTCCTTTGTACATTCCAATTCGCTCCTATTGACTTGGAAGAAATCAGTTCCTGAAATATACTCAAAATGAGAAATTCATCTTGGATGTGCGCGACAGATAAATTGGAGAAGAAATCTTCCTGAAAGACCCGAGGAGTCACTTCTCGTCCTATGGTACAGAGCAGTTCGTGAAAATTACTCCAGATGAGAAAGACATGCCTAATCTGGTATCCTGATCTATTTCCCATGGAAACATCCACCAAAACACAAGTCTATTCTCTCTTCAGCATTTGGTGGCGATTGATCGTGAAAATTGCTAAAAATGAGAAGTTATAACCGTTAAATGCAATAAATCAGTGACAAATGGAATCATCCCCCAAAAGCCTTTCAGATTCGCTTCTTGGGATTTGGTAGCTATCAGTTCATGATTTGATGAAAATTACTCCAAATGAGACATTCTTCCTGATCAATGTTAGTAATTAATGACACTTGGAATCATCCTCCCAAATCCTTTGATAATTAACTCCTGGTGATTGTGAATAAAATCGGCTTGTGAAAATTAGTAGGAAAGAGAAAATTCCTTCCTCACCCGTCTTCTGATGAATTTCCCATGGAATCATCCACCGGAAAAACAATTGCATTCTCTCTTGGTGCGTTGGAACAGATCGGTTTGTGCAAATTACTCAAAGAACGAAAATCATTCTTTACAAGCACCTCGTGGTAAAGACTCCGGCAATCCAGATTCTCGCCTCCTGAGTTTGTAGAGATCGGTTCATGAAAATTACTAAAAAATCAAACATTTATTACTGATCACTGCATATAATTAGTACCTCATGGAATCATCCTCCAAGACCTTTTAGATACTCTGCTGGTCACTTGGTAGAGACGGGTAGTGTAAATTGCTAAAAATGAGACCTTCAATACGAATCAGATGTAGCCATTGATGTCTCATGCACGCTTCCTCGAAAAGCCATTCGGATTCTCTCCTGATCCTTTGGTAGAGATGGGTTCATGAAAATTACAAAAATTCAACTGTAATTACTGATCACTGCTAGTCATTAACTCCATCTGGCATTATCCTCCAAAATCCTTTCAGATTTGCTTCTGGTGATTTCTGGTGATAGGTCGAGTCTCGAAAATTCCGAAAAATAATCAATTCTGAACGTCTTCGTGGTAGTCAGTCATTCCTCACATAATGAGCCTCCTTTGTACATTCCAATTCGCTCCTGTTGACTTGGAAGAAATCAGTTCCTGAAATATACTCAAAATGAGAAATTCATCTTGGATGTGCGCGACAGATAAATTGGAGAAGAAATCTTCCTGAAAGACCCGAGGAGTCACTTCTCATCCTATGGTACAGAGCAGTTCGTGAAAATTACTCCAGATGAGAAAGACATGCCTAATCTGGTATCCTGATCTATTTCTCATGGAAACATCCACCAAAACACAAGTCTATTCTCTCTTCAGCATTTGGTGGCGATTGATCATGAAAATTGCTAAAAATGAGAAAGTTATAACTGTTAAATGCAATAAATCAGTGACAAATGGAATCATCCCCCAAAAGCCTTTCAGATTCGCTTCTTGGGATTTGGTAGCTATCAGTTCATGATTTGATGAAAATTACTCCAAATGAGACAGTTCTTCCTGATCAATGTTAGTAATTAATGACACTTGGAATCATCCTCCCAAATCCTTTGATAATTAACTCCTGGGGATTGTGAATAAAATCGGCTTGTGAAAATTAGTAGGAAAGAGAAAATTCCTTCCTCACCCGTCTTCTGATGAATTTCCCATGGAATCATCCACCGGAAAAACAATTGCATTCTCTCTTGGTGCGTTGGAACAGATCGGTTTGTGCAAATTACTCAAAGAACGAAAATCATTCTTTACAAGCACCTCGTGGTAAAGACTCCGGCAATCCAGATTCTCGCCTCCTGAGTTTGTAGAGATCGGTTCATGAAAATTACTAAAAAATCAAACATTTATTACTGATCACTGCATATAATTAGTACCTCATGGAATCATCCTCCAAGACCTTTTAGATACTCTGCTGGTCACTTGGTAGAGACGGGTAGTGTAAATTGCTAAAAATGAGACCTTCAATACGAATCAGATGTAGCCATTGATGTCTCATGCACGCTTCCTCGAAAAGCCATTCGGATTCTCTCCTGATCCTTTGGTAGAGATGGGTTCATGAAAATTCCAAAAATTCAACTGTAATTACTGATCACTGCTAGTCATTAACTCCATCTGGCATGATCCTCCAAAATCCTTTCAGATTTGCTTCTGGTGATTTCTGGTGATAGGTCGAGTCTCGAAAATTCCGAAAAATAATCAATTCTGAACGGCTTCGTGGTAGTCATTCATTCCTCACATAATGAGCCTCCTTTGTACATTCCAATTCGCTCCTGTTGACTTGGAAGACATCAGTTCCTGAAATATACTCAAAATGAGAAATTCATCTTGGATGTGCGCGACAGATAAATTGGAGAAGAAATCTTCCTGAAAGACCCGAGGAGTCACTTCTCGTCCTATGGTACAGAGCAGTTCGTGAAAATTACTCCAGATGAGAAAGACATGCCTAATCTGGTATCCTGATCTATTTCTCATGGAAACATCCACCAAAACACAAGTCTATTCTCTCTTCAGCATTTGGTGGCGATTGATCGTGAAAATTGCTAAAAATGAGAAAGTTATAACTGTTAAATGCAATAAATCAGTGACAAATGGAATCATCCCCCAAAAGCCTTTCAGATTCGCTTCTTGGGATTTGGTAGCTATCAGTTCATGATTTGATGAAAATTACTCCAAATGAGACAGTTCTTCCTGATCAATGTTAGTAATTAATGACACTTGGAATCATCCTCCCAAATCCTTTGATAATTAACTCCTGGTGATTGTGAATAAAATCGGCTTGTGAAAATTAGTAGGAAAGAGAAAATTCCTTCCTCACCCGTCTTCTGATGAATTTCCCATGGAATCATCCACCGGAAAAACAATTGCATTCTCTCTTGGTGCGTTGGAACAGATCGGTTTGTGCAAATTACTCAAAGAACGAAAATCATTCTTTACAAGCACCTCGTGGTAAAGACTCCGGCAATCCAGATTCTCGCCTCCTGAGTTTGTAGAGATCGGTTCATGAAAATTACTAAAAAATCAAACATTTATTACTGATCACTGCATATAATTAGTACCTCATGGAATCATCCTCCAAGACCTTTTAGATACTCTGCTGGTCACTTGGTAGAGACGGGTAGGGTAAATTGCTAAAAATGAGCCCTTCAATACGAATCAGATGTAGCCATTGATGTCTCATGCACGCTTCCTCGAAAAGCCATTCGGATTCTCTCCTGATCCTTTGGTAGAGATGGGTTCATGAAAATTCCAAAAATTCAACTGTAATTACTGATCACTGCTAGTCATTAACTCCATCTGGCATGATCCTCCAAAATCCTTTCAGATTTGCTTCTGGTGGTTTCTGGTGATAGGTCGAGTCTTGAAAATTCCGAAAAATAATCAATTCTGAACGGCTTCGTGGTAGTCATTCATTCCTCACATAATGAGCCTCCTTTGTACATTCCAATTCGCTCCTATTGACTTGGAAGAAATCAGTTCCTGAAATATACTCAAAATGAGAAATTCATCTTGGATGTGCGCGACAGATAAATTGGAGAAGAAATCTTCCTGAAAGACCCGAGGAGTCACTTCTCGTCCTATGGTACAGAGCAGTTCGTGAAAATTACTCCAGATGAGAAAGACATGCCTAATCTGGTATCCTGATCTATTTCCCATGGAAACATCCACCAAAACACAAGTCTATTCTCTCTTCAGCATTTGGTGGCGATTGATCGTGAAAATTGCTAAAAATGAGAAAGTTATAACTGTTAAATGCAATAAATCAGTGACAAATGGAATCATCCCCCAAAAGCCTTTCAGATTCGCTTCTTGGGATTTGGTAGCTATCAGTTCATGATTTGATGAAAATTACTCCAAATGAGACATTCTTCCTGATCAATGTTAGTAATTAATGACACTTGGAATCATCCTCCCAAATCCTTTGATAATTAACTCCTGGTGATTGTGAATAAAATCGGCTTGTGAAAATTAGTAGGAAAGAGAAAATTCCTTCCTCACCCGTCTTCTGATGAATTTCCCATGGAATCATCCACCGGAAAAACAATTGCATTCTCTCTTGGTGCGTTGGAACAGATCGGTTTGTGCAAATTACTCAAAGAACGAAAATCATTCTTTACAAGCACCTCGTGGTAAAGACTCCGGCAATCCAGATTCTCGCCTCCTGAGTTTGTAGAGATCGGTTCATGAAAATTACTAAAAAATCAAACATTTATTACTGATCACTGCATATAATTAGTACCTCATGGAATCATCCTCCAAGACCTTTTAGATACTCTGCTGGTCACTTGGTAGAGACGGGTAGTGTAAATTGCTAAAAATGAGACCTTCAATACGAATCAGATGTAGCCATTGATGTCTCATGCACGCTTCCTCGAAAAGCCATTCGGATTCTCTCCTGATCCTTTGGTAGAGATGGGTTCATGAAAATTCCAAAAATTCAACTGTAATTACTGATCACTGCTAGTCATTAACTCCATCTGGCATGATCCTCCAAAATCCTTTCAGATTTGCTTCTGGTGATTTCTGGTGATAGGTCGAGTCTCGAAAATTCCGAAAAATAATCAATTCTGAACGGCTTCGTGGTAGTCATTCATTCCTCACATAATGAGCCTCCTTTGTACATTCCAATTCGCTCCTGTTGACTTGGAAGACAACAGTTCCTGAAATATACTCAAAATGAGAAATTCATCTTGGATGTGCGCGACAGATAAATTGGAGAAGAAATCTTCCTGAAAGACCCGAGGAGTCACTTCTCGTCCTATGGTACAGAGCAGTTCGTGAAAATTACTCCAGATGAGAAAGACATGCCTAATCTGGTATCCTGATCTATTTCTCATGGAAACATCCACCAAAACACAAGTCTATTCTCTCTTCAGCATTTGGTGGCGATTGATCGTGAAAATTGCTAAAAATGAGAAAGTTATAACTGTTAAATGCAATAAATCAGTGACAAATGGAATCATCCCCCAAAAGCCTTTCAGATTCGCTTCTTGGGATTTGGTAGCTATCAGTTCATGATTTGATGAAAATTACTCCAAATGAGACAGTTCTTCCTGATCAATGTTAGTAATTAATGACACTTGGAATCATCCTCCCAAATCCTTTGATAATTAACTCCTGGTGATTGTGAATAAAATCGGCTTGTGAAAATTAGTAGGAAAGAGAAAATTCCTTCCTCACCCGTCTTCTGATGAATTTCCCATGGAATCATCCACCGGAAAAACAATTGCATTCTCTCTTGGTGCGTTGGAACAGATCGGTTTGTGCAAATTACTCAAAGAACGAAAATCATTCTTTACAAGCACCTCGTGGTAAAGACTCCGGCAATCCAGATTCTCGCCTCCTGAGTTTGTAGAGATTGGTTCATGAAAATTACTAAAAAATCAAACATTTATTACTGATCACTGCATATAATTAGTACCTCATGGAATCATCCTCCAAGACCTTTTAGATACTCTGCTGGTCACTTGGTAGAGACGGGTAGTGTAAATTGCTAAAAATGAGACCTTCAATACGAATCAGATGTAGCCATTGATGTCTCATGCACGCTTCCTCGAAAAGCCATTCGGATTCTCTCCTGATCCTTTGGTAGAGATGGGTTCATGAAAATTCCAAAAATTCAACTGTAATTACTGATCACTGCTAGTCATTAACTCCATCTGGCATGATCCTCCAAAATCCTTTCAGATTTGCTTCTGGTGATTTCTGGTGATAGGTCGAGTCTCGAAAATTCCGAAAAATAATCAATTCTGAACGGCTTCGTGGTAGTCATTCATTCCTCACATAATGAGCCTCCTTTGTACATTCCAATTCGCTCCTGTTGACTTGGAAGACATCAGTTCCTGAAATATACTCAAAATGAGAAATTCATCTTGGATGTGCGCGACAGATAAATTGGAGAAGAAATCTTCCTGCAAGACCCGAGGAGTCACTTCTCGTCCTATGGTACAGAGCAGTTCGTGAAAATTACTCCAGATGAGAAAGACATGCCTAATCTGGTATCCTGATCTATTTCTCATGGAAACATCCACCAAAACACAAGTCTATTCTGTCTTCAGCATTTGGTGGCGATTGATCGTGAAAATTGCTAAAAATGAGAAAGTTATAACTGTTAAATGCAATAAATCAGTGACAAATGGAATCATCCCCCAAAAGCCTTTCAGATTCGCTTCTTGGGATTTGGTAGCTATCAGTTCATGATTTGATGAAAATTACTCCAAATGAGACAGTTCTTCCTGATCAATGTTAGTAATTAATGACACTTGGAATCATCCTCCCAAATCCTTTGATAATTAACTCCTGGTGATTGTGAATAAAATCGGCTTGTGAAAATTAGTAGGAAAGAGAAAATTCCTTCCTCACCCGTCTTCTGATGAATTTCCCATGGAATCATCCACCGGAAAAACAATTGCATTCTCTCTTGGTGCGTTGGAACAGATCGGTTTGTGCAAATTACTCAAAGAACGAAAATCATTCTTTACAAGCACCTCGTGGTAAAGACTCCGGCAATCCAGATTCTCGCCTCCTGAGTTTGTAGAGATTGGTTCATGAAAATTACTAAAAAATCAAACATTTATTACTGATCACTGCATATAATTAGTACCTCATGGAATCATCCTCCAAGACCTTTTAGATACTCTGCTGGTCACTTGGTAGAGACGGGTAGTGTAAATTGCTAAAAATGAGACCTTCAATACGAATCAGATGTAGCCATTGATGTCTCATGCACGCTTCCTCGAAAAGCCATTCGGATTCTCTCCTGATCCTTTGGTAGAGATGGGTTCATGAAAATTCCAAAAATTCAACAGTAATTACTGATCACTGCTAGTCATTAACTCCATCTGGCATGATCCTCCAAAATCCTTTCAGATTTGCTTCTGGTGATTGCTGGTGATAGGTCGAGTCTCGAAAATTCCGAAAAATAATCAATTCTGAACGGCTTCGTGGTAGTCATTCATTCCTCACATAATGAGCCTCCTTTGTACATTCCAATTCGCTCCTGTTGACTTGGAAGAAATCAGTTCCTGAAATATACTCAAAATGAGAAATTCATCTTGGATGTGCGCGACAGATAAATTGGAGAAGAAATCTTCCTGAAAGACCCGAGGAGTCACTTCTCGTCCTATGGTACAGAGCAGTTCGTGAAAATTACTCCAGATGAGAAAGACATGCCTAATCTGGTATCCTGATCTATTTCCCATGGAAACATCCACCAAAACACAAGTCTATTCTCTCTTCAGCATTTGGTGGCGATTGATCGTGAAAATTGCTAAAAATGAGAAAGTTATAACTGTTAAATGCAATAAATCAGTGACAAATGGAATCATCCCCCAAAAGCCTTTCAGATTCGCTTCTTGGGATTTGGTAGCTATCAGTTCATGATTTGATGAAAATTACTCCAAATGAGACATTCTTCCTGATCAATGTTAGTAATTAATGACACTTGGAATCATCCTCCCAAATCCTTTGATAATTAACTCCTGGTGATTGTGAATAAAATCGGCTTGTGAAAATTAGTAGGAAAGAGAAAATTCCTTCCTCACCCGTCTTCTGATGAATTTCCCATGGAATCATCCACCGGAAAAACAATTGCATTCTCTCTTGGTGCGTTGGAACAGATCGGTTTGTGCAAATTACTCAAAGAACGAAAATCATTCTTTACAAGCACCTCGTGGTAAAGACTCCGGCAATCCAGATTCTCGCCTCCTGAGTTTGTAGAGATTGGTTCATGAAAATTACTAAAAAATCAAACATTTATTACTGATCACTGCATATAATTAGTACCTCATGGAATCATCCTCCAAGACCTTTTAGATACTCTGCTGGTCACTTGGTAGAGACGGGTAGTGTAAATTGCTAAAAATGAGACCTTCAATACGAATCAGATGTAGCCATTGATGTCTCATGCACGCTTCCTCGAAAAGCCATTCGGATTCTCTCCTGATCCTTTGGTAGAGATGGGTTCATGAAAATTCCAAAAATTCAACTGTAATTACTGATCACTGCTAGTCATTAACTCCATCTGGCATGATCCTCCAAAATCCTTTCAGATTTGCTTCTGGTGATTTCTGGTGATAGGTCGAGTCTCGAAAATTCCGAAAAATAATCAATTCTGAACGGCTTCGTGGTAGTCATTCATTCCTCACATAATGAGCCTCCTTTGTACATTCCAATTCGCTCCTGTTGACCTGGAAGACATCAGTTCCTGAAATATACTCAAAATGAGAAATTCATCTTGGATGTGCGCGACAGATAAATTGGAGAAGAAATCTTCCTGAAAGACCCGAGGAGTCACTTCTCGTCCTATGGTACAGAGCAGTTCGTGAAAATTACTCCAGATGAGAAAGACATGCCTAATCTGGTATCCTGATCTATTTCTCATGGAAACATCCACCAAAACACAAGTCTATTCTGTCTTCAGCATTTGGTGGCGATTGATCGTGAAAATTGCTAAAAATGAGAAAGTTATAACTGTTAAATGCAATAAATCAGTGACAAATGGAATCATCCCCCAAAAGCCTTTCAGATTCGCTTCTTGGGATTTGGTAGCTATCAGTTCATGATTTGATGAAAATTACTCCAAATGAGACAGTTCTTCCTGATCAATGTTAGTAATTAATGACACTTGGAATCATCCTCCCAAATCCTTTGATAATTAACTCCTGGTGATTGTGAATAAAATCGGCTTGTGAAAATTAGTAGGAAAGAGAAAATTCCTTCCTCACCCGTCTTCTGATGAATTTCCCATGGAATCATCCACCGGAAAAACAATTGCATTCTCTCTTGGTGCGTTGGAACAGATCGGTTTGTGCAAATTACTCAAAGAACGAAAATCATTCTTTACAAGCACCTCGTGGTAAAGACTCCGGCAATCCAGATTCTCGCCTCCTGAGTTTGTAGAGATTGGTTCATGAAAATTACTAAAAAATCAAACATTTATTACTGATCACTGCATATAATTAGTACCTCATGGAATCATCCTCCAAGACCTTTTAGATACTCTGCTGGTCACTTGGTAGAGACGGGTAGTGTAAATTGCTAAAAATGAGACCTTCAATACGAATCAGATGTAGCCATTGATGTCTCATGCACGCTTCCTCGAAAAGCCATTCGGATTCTCTCCTGATCCTTTGGTAGAGATGGGTTCATGAAAATTCCAAAAATTCAACAGTAATTACTGATCACTGCTAGTCATTAACTCCATCTGGCATGATCCTCCAAAATCCTTTCAGATTTGCTTCTGGTGATTTCTGGTGATAGGTCGAGTCTCGAAAATTCCGAAAAATAATCAATTCTGAACGGCTTCGTGGTAGTCATTCATTCCTCACATAATGAGCCTCCTTTGTACATTCCAATTCGCTCCTGTTGACCTGGAAGACATCAGTTCCTGAAATATACTCAAAATGAGAAATTCATCTTGGATGTGCGCGACAGATAAATTGGAGAAGAAATCTTCCTGAAAGACCCGAGGAGTCACTTCTCGTCCTATGGTACAGAGCAGTTCGTGAAAATTACTCCAGATGAGAAAGACATGCCTAATCTGGTATCCTGATCTATTTCCCATGGAAACATCCACCAAAACACAAGTCTATTCTCTCTTCAGCATTTGGTGGCGATTGATCGTGAAAATTGCTAAAAATGAGAAAGTTATAACTGTTAAATGCAATAAATCAGTGACAAATGGAATCATCCCCCAAAAGCCTTTCAGATTCGCTTCTTGGGATTTGGTAGCTATCAGTTCATGATTTGATGAAAATTACTCCAAATGAGACATTCTTCCTGATCAATGTTAGTAATTAATGACACTTGGAATCATCCTCCCAAATCCTTTGATAATTAACTCCTGGTGATTGTGAATAAAATCGGCTTGTGAAAATTAGTAGGAAAGAGAAAATTCCTTCCTCACCCGTCTTCTGATGAATTTCCCATGGAATCATCCACCGGAAAAACAATTGCATTCTCTCTTGGTGCGTTGGAACAGATCGGTTTGTGCAAATTACTCAAAGAACGAAAATCATTCTTTACAAGCACCTCGTGGTAAAGACTCCGGCAATCCAGATTCTCGCCTCCTGAGTTTGTAGAGATTGGTTCATGAAAATTACTAAAAAATCAAACATTTATTACTGATCACTGCATATAATTAGTACCTCATGGAATCATCCTCCAAGACCTTTTAGATACTCTGCTGGTCACTTGGTAGAGACGGGTAGTGTAAATTGCTAAAAATGAGACCTTCAATACGAATCAGATGTAGCCATTGATGTCTCATGCACGCTTCCTCGAAAAGCCATTCGGATTCTCTCCTGATCCTTTGGTAGAGATGGGTTCATGAAAATTCCAAAAATTCAACTGTAATTACTGATCACTGCTAGTCATTAACTCCATCTGGCATGATCCTCCAAAATCCTTTCAGATTTGCTTCTGGTGATTTCTGGTGATAGGTCGAGTCTCGAAAATTCCGAAAAATAATCAATTCTGAACGGCTTCGTGGTAGTCATTCATTCCTCACATAATGAGCCTCCTTTGTACATTCCAATTCGCTCCTGTTGACTTGGAAGACATCAGTTCCTGAAATATACTCAAAATGAGAAATTCATCTTGGATGTGCGCGACAGATAAATTGGAGAAGAAATCTTCCTGAAAGACCCGAGGAGTCACTTCTCGTCCTATGGTACAGAGCAGTTCGTGAAAATTACTCCAGATGAGAAAGACATGCCTAATCTGGTATCCTGATCTATTTCTCATGGAAACATCCACCAAAACACAAGTCTATTCTCTCTTCAGCATTTGGTGGCGATTGATCGTGAAAATTGCTAAAAATGAGAAAGTTATAACTGTTAAATGCAATAAATCAGTGACAAATGGAATCATCCCCCAAAAGCCTTTCAGATTCGCTTCTTGGGATTTGGTAGCTATCAGTTCATGATTTGATGAAAATTACTCCAAATGAGACAGTTCTTCCTGATCAATGTTAGTAATTAATGACACTTGGAATCATCCTCCCAAATCCTTTGATAATTAACTCCTGGTGATTGTGAATAAAATCGGCTTGTGAAAATTAGTAGGAAAGAGAAAATTCCTTCCTCACCCGTCTTCTGATGAATTTCCCATGGAATCATCCACCGGAAAAACAATTGCATTCTCTCTTGGTGCGTTGGAACAGATCGGTTTGTGCAAATTACTCAAAGAACGAAAATCATTCTTTACAAGCACCTCGTGGTAAAGACTCCGGCAATCCAGATTCTCGCCTCCTGAGTTTGTAGAGATCGGTTCATGAAAATTACTAAAAAATCAAACATTTATTACTGATCACTGCATATAATTAGTACCTCATGGAATCATCCTCCAAGACCTTTTAGATACTCTGCTGGTCACTTGGTAGAGACGGGTAGTGTAAATTGCTAAAAATGAGACCTTCAATACGAATCAGATGTAGCCATTGATGTCTCATGCACGCTTCCTCGAAAAGCCATTCGGATTCTCTCCTGATCCTTTGGTAGAGATGGGTTCATGAAAATTCCAAAAATTCAACTGTAATTACTGATCACTGCTAGTCATTAACTCCATCTGGCATGATCCTCCAAAATCCTTTCAGATTTGCTTCTGGTGATTTCTGGTGATAGGTCGAGTCTCGAAAATTCCGAAAAATAATCAATTCTGAACGGCTTCGTGGTAGTCATTCATTCCTCACATAATGAGCCTCCTTTGTACATTCCAATTCGCTCCTGTTGACTTGGAAGACATCAGTTCCTGAAATATACTCAAAATGAGAAATTCATCTTGGATGTGCGCGACAGATAAATTGGAGAAGAAATCTTCCTGAAAGACCCGAGGAGTCACTTCTCGTCCTATGGTACAGAGCAGTTCGTGAAAATTACTCCAGATGAGAAAGACATGCCTAATCTGGTATCCTGATCTATTTCTCATGGAAACATCCACCAAAACACAAGTCTATTCTCTCTTCAGCATTTGGTGGCGATTGATCGTGAAAATTGCTAAAAATGAGAAAGTTATAACTGTTAAATGCAATAAATCAGTGACAAATGGAATCATCCCCCAAAAGCCTTTCAGATTCGCTTCTTGGGATTTGGTAGCTATCAGTTCATGATTTGATGAAAATTACTCCAAATGAGACAGTTCTTCCTGATCAATGTTAGTAATTAATGACACTTGGAATCATCCTCCTAAATCCTTTGATAATTAACTCCTGGTGATTGTGAATAAAATCGGCTTGTGAAAATTAGTAGGAAAGAGAAAATTCCTTCCTCACCCGTCTTCTGATGAATTTCCCATGGAATCATCCACCGGAAAAACAATTGCATTCTCTCTTGGTGCGTTGGAACAGATCGGTTTGTGCAAATTACTCAAAGAACGAAAATCATTCTTTACAAGCACCTCGTGGTAAAGACTCCGGCAATCCAGATTCTCGCCTCCTGAGTTTGTAGAGATTGGTTCATGAAAATTACTAAAAAATCAAACATTTATTACTGATCACTGCATATAATTAGTACCTCATGGAATCATCCTCCAAGACCTTTTAGATACTCTGCTGGTCACTTGGTAGAGACGGGTAGTGTAAATTGCTAAAAATGAGACCTTCAATACGAATCAGATGTAGCCATTGATGTCTCATGCACGCTTCCTCGAAAAGCCATTCGGATTCTCTCCTGATCCTTTGGTAGAGATGGGTTCATGAAAATTCCAAAAATTCAACTGTAATTACTGATCACTGCTAGTCATTAACTCCATCTGGCATGATCCTCCAAAATCCTTTCAGATTTGCTTCTGGTGATTTCTGGTGATAGGTCGAGTCTCGAAAATTCCGAAAAATAATCAATTCTGAACGGCTTCGTGGTAGTCATTCATTCCTCACATAATGAGCCTCCTTTGTACATTCCAATTCGCTCCTGTTGACTTGGAAGACATCAGTTCCTGAAATATACTCAAAATGAGAAATTCATCTTGGATGTGCGCGACAGATAAATTGGAGAAGAAATCTTCCTGAAAGACCCGAGGAGTCACTTCTCGTCCTATGGTACAGAGCAGTTCGTGAAAATTACTCCAGATGAGAAAGACATGCCTAATCTGGTATCCTGATCTATTTCTCATGGAAACATCCACCAAAACACAAGTCTATTCTCTCTTCAGCATTTGGTGGCGATTGATCGTGAAAATTGCTAAAAATGAGAAAGTTATAACTGTTAAATGCAATAAATCAGTGACAAATGGAATCATCCCCCAAAAGCCTTTCAGATTCGCTTCTTGGGATTTGGTAGCTATCAGTTCATGATTTGATGAAAATTACTCCAAATGAGACAGTTCTTCCTGATCAATGTTAGTAATTAATGACACTTGGAATCATCCTCCCAAATCCTTTGATAATTAACTCCTGGTGATTGTGAATAAAATCGGCTTGTGAAAATTAGTAGGAAAGAGAAAATTCCTTCCTCACCCGTCTTCTGATGAATTTCCCATGGAATCATCCACCGGAAAAACAATTGCATTCTCTCTTGGTGCGTTGGAACAGATCGGTTTGTGCAAATTACTCAAAGAACGAAAATCATTCTTTACAAGCACCTCGTGGTAAAGACTCCGGCAATCCAGATTCTCGCCTCCTGAGTTTGTAGAGATCGGTTCATGAAAATTACTAAAAAATCAAACATTTATTACTGATCACTGCATATAATTAGTACCTCATGGAATCATCCTCCAAGACCTTTTAGATACTCTGCTGGTCACTTGGTAGAGACGGGTAGGGTAAATTGCTAAAAATGAGCCCTTCAATACGAATCAGATGTAGCCATTGATGTCTCATGCACGCTTCCTCGAAAAGCCATTCGGATTCTCTCCTGATCCTTTGGTAGAGATGGGTTCATGAAAATTCCAAAAATTCAACTGTAATTACTGATCACTGCTAGTCATTAACTCCATCTGGCATGATCCTCCAAAATCCTTTCAGATTTGCTTCTGGTGGTTTCTGGTGATAGGTCGAGTCTTGAAAATTCCGAAAAATAATCAATTCTGAACGGCTTCGTGGTAGTCATTCATTCCTCACATAATGAGCCTCCTTTGTACATTCCAATTCGCTCCTATTGACTTGGAAGAAATCAGTTCCTGAAATATACTCAAAATGAGAAATTCATCTTGGATGTGCGCGACAGATAAATTGGAGAAGAAATCTTCCTGAAAGACCCGAGGAGTCACTTCTCGTCCTATGGTACAGAGCAGTTCGTGAAAATTACTCCAGATGAGAAAGACATGCCTAATCTGGTATCCTGATCTATTTCCCATGGAAACATCCACCAAAACACAAGTCTATTCTCTCTTCAGCATTTGGTGGCGATTGATCGTGAAAATTGCTAAAAATGAGAAAGTTATAACTGTTAAATGCAATAAATCAGTGACAAATGGAATCATCCCCCAAAAGCCTTTCAGATTCGCTTCTTGGGATTTGGTAGCTATCAGTTCATGATTTGATGAAAATTACTCCAAATGAGACATTCTTCCTGATCAATGTTAGTAATTAATGACACTTGGAATCATCCTCCCAAATCCTTTGATAATTAACTCCTGGTGATTGTGAATAAAATCGGCTTGTGAAAATTAGTAGGAAAGAGAAAATTCCTTCCTCACCCGTCTTCTGATGAATTTCCCATGGAATCATCCACCGGAAAAACAATTGCATTCTCTCTTGGTGCGTTGGAACAGATCGGTTTGTGCAAATTACTCAAAGAACGAAAATCATTCTTTACAAGCACCTCGTGGTAAAGACTCCGGCAATCCAGATTCTCGCCTCCTGAGTTTGTAGAGATCGGTTCATGAAAATTACTAAAAAATCAAACATTTATTACTGATCACTGCATATAATTAGTACCTCATGGAATCATCCTCCAAGACCTTTTAGATACTCTGCTGGTCACTTGGTAGAGACGGGTAGTGTAAATTGCTAAAAATGAGACCTTCAATACGAATCAGATGTAGCCATTGATGTCTCATGCACGCTTCCTCGAAAAGCCATTCGGATTCTCTCCTGATCCTTTGGTAGAGATGGGTTCATGAAAATTCCAAAAATTCAACTGTAATTACTGATCACTGCTAGTCATTAACTCCATCTGGCATGATCCTCCAAAATCCTTTCAGATTTGCTTCTGGTGATTTCTGGTGATAGGTCGAGTCTCGAAAATTCCGAAAAATAATCAATTCTGAACGGCTTCGTGGTAGTCATTCATTCCTCACATAATGAGCCTCCTTTGTACATTCCAATTCGCTCCTGTTGACTTGGAAGACATCAGTTCCTGAAATATACTCAAAATGAGAAATTCATCTTGGATGTGCGCGACAGATAAATTGGAGAAGAAATCTTCCTGAAAGACCCGAGGAGTCACTTCTCGTCCTATGGTACAGAGCAGTTCGTGAAAATTACTCCAGATGAGAAAGACATGCCTAATCTGGTATCCTGATCTATTTCTCATGGAAACATCCACCAAAACACAAGTCTATTCTCTCTTCAGCATTTGGTGGCGATTGATCGTGAAAATTGCTAAAAATGAGAAAGTTATAACTGTTAAATGCAATAAATCAGTGACAAATGGAATCATCCCCCAAAAGCCTTTCAGATTCGCTTCTTGGGATTTGGTAGCTATCAGTTCATGATTTGATGAAAATTACTCCAAATGAGACAGTTCTTCCTGATCAATGTTAGTAATTAATGACACTTGGAATCATCCTCCCAAATCCTTTGATAATTAACTCCTGGTGATTGTGAATAAAATCGGCTTGTGAAAATTAGTAGGAAAGAGAAAATTCCTTCCTCACCCGTCTTCTGATGAATTTCCCATGGAATCATCCACCGGAAAAACAATTGCATTCTCTCTTGGTGCGTTGGAACAGATCGGTTTGTGCAAATTACTCAAAGAACGAAAATCATTCTTTACAAGCACCTCGTGGTAAAGACTCCGGCAATCCAGATTCTCGCCTCCTGAGTTTGTAGAGATTGGTTCATGAAAATTACTAAAAAATCAAACATTTATTACTGATCACTGCATATAATTAGTACCTCATGGAATCATCCTCCAAGACCTTTTAGATACTCTGCTGGTCACTTGGTAGAGACGGGTAGTGTAAATTGCTAAAAATGAGACCTTCAATACGAATCAGATGTAGCCATTGATGTCTCATGCACGCTTCCTCGAAAAGCCATTCGGATTCTCTCCTGATCCTTTGGTAGAGATGGGTTCATGAAAATTCCAAAAATTCAACTGTAATTACTGATCACTGCTAGTCATTAACTCCATCTGGCATGATCCTCCAAAATCCTTTCAGATTTGCTTCTGGTGATTTCTGGTGATAGGTCGAGTCTCGAAAATTCCGAAAAATAATCAATTCTGAACGGCTTCGTGGTAGTCATTCATTCCTCACATAATGAGCCTCCTTTGTACATTCCAATTCGCTCCTGTTGACTTGGAAGACATCAGTTCCTGAAATATACTCAAAATGAGAAATTCATCTTGGATGTGCGCGACAGATAAATTGGAGAAGAAATCTTCCTGCAAGACCCGAGGAGTCACTTCTCGTCCTATGGTACAGAGCAGTTCGTGAAAATTACTCCAGATGAGAAAGACATGCCTAATCTGGTATCCTGATCTATTTCTCATGGAAACATCCACCAAAACACAAGTCTATTCTGTCTTCAGCATTTGGTGGCGATTGATCGTGAAAATTGCTAAAAATGAGAAAGTTATAACTGTTAAATGCAATAAATCAGTGACAAATGGAATCATCCCCCAAAAGCCTTTCAGATTCGCTTCTTGGGATTTGGTAGCTATCAGTTCATGATTTGATGAAAATTACTCCAAATGAGACAGTTCTTCCTGATCAATGTTAGTAATTAATGACACTTGGAATCATCCTCCCAAATCCTTTGATAATTAACTCCTGGTGATTGTGAATAAAATCGGCTTGTGAAAATTAGTAGGAAAGAGAAAATTCCTTCCTCACCCGTCTTCTGATGAATTTCCCATGGAATCATCCACCGGAAAAACAATTGCATTCTCTCTTGGTGCGTTGGAACAGATCGGTTTGTGCAAATTACTCAAAGAACGAAAATCATTCTTTACAAGCACCTCGTGGTAAAGACTCCGGCAATCCAGATTCTCGCCTCCTGAGTTTGTAGAGATTGGTTCATGAAAATTACTAAAAAATCAAACATTTATTACTGATCACTGCATATAATTAGTACCTCATGGAATCATCCTCCAAGACCTTTTAGATACTCTGCTGGTCACTTGGTAGAGACGGGTAGTGTAAATTGCTAAAAATGAGACCTTCAATACGAATCAGATGTAGCCATTGATGTCTCATGCACGCTTCCTCGAAAAGCCATTCGGATTCTCTCCTGATCCTTTGGTAGAGATGGGTTCATGAAAATTCCAAAAATTCAACAGTAATTACTGATCACTGCTAGTCATTAACTCCATCTGGCATGATCCTCCAAAATCCTTTCAGATTTGCTTCTGGTGATTGCTGGTGATAGGTCGAGTCTCGAAAATTCCGAAAAATAATCAATTCTGAACGGCTTCGTGGTAGTCATTCATTCCTCACATAATGAGCCTCCTTTGTACATTCCAATTCGCTCCTGTTGACTTGGAAGAAATCAGTTCCTGAAATATACTCAAAATGAGAAATTCATCTTGGATGTGCGCGACAGATAAATTGGAGAAGAAATCTTCCTGAAAGACCCGAGGAGTCACTTCTCGTCCTATGGTACAGAGCAGTTCGTGAAAATTACTCCAGATGAGAAAGACATGCCTAATCTGGTATCCTGATCTATTTCCCATGGAAACATCCACCAAAACACAAGTCTATTCTCTCTTCAGCATTTGGTGGCGATTGATCGTGAAAATTGCTAAAAATGAGAAAGTTATAACTGTTAAATGCAATAAATCAGTGACAAATGGAATCATCCCCCAAAAGCCTTTCAGATTCGCTTCTTGGGATTTGGTAGCTATCAGTTCATGATTTGATGAAAATTACTCCAAATGAGACATTCTTCCTGATCAATGTTAGTAATTAATGACACTTGGAATCATCCTCCCAAATCCTTTGATAATTAACTCCTGGTGATTGTGAATAAAATCGGCTTGTGAAAATTAGTAGGAAAGAGAAAATTCCTTCCTCACCCGTCTTCTGATGAATTTCCCATGGAATCATCCACCGGAAAAACAATTGCATTCTCTCTTGGTGCGTTGGAACAGATCGGTTTGTGCAAATTACTCAAAGAACGAAAATCATTCTTTACAAGCACCTCGTGGTAAAGACTCCGGCAATCCAGATTCTCGCCTCCTGAGTTTGTAGAGATCGGTTCATGAAAATTACTAAAAAATCAAACATTTATTACTGATCACTGCATATAATTAGTACCTCATGGAATCATCCTCCAAGACCTTTTAGATACTCTGCTGGTCACTTGGTAGAGACGGGTAGTGTAAATTGCTAAAAATGAGACCTTCAATACGAATCAGATGTAGCCATTGATGTCTCATGCACGCTTCCTCGAAAAGCCATTCGGATTCTCTCCTGATCCTTTGGTAGAGATGGGTTCATGAAAATTCCAAAAATTCAACTGTAATTACTGATCACTGCTAGTCATTAACTCCATCTGGCATGATCCTCCAAAATCCTTTCAGATTTGCTTCTGGTGATTTCTGGTGATAGGTCGAGTCTCGAAAATTCCGAAAAATAATCAATTCTGAACGGCTTCGTGGTAGTCATTCATTCCTCACATAATGAGCCTCCTTTGTACATTCCAATTCGCTCCTGTTGACTTGGAAGACATCAGTTCCTGAAATATACTCAAAATGAGAAATTCATCTTGGATGTGCGCGACAGATAAATTGGAGAAGAAATCTTCCTGAAAGACCCGAGGAGTCACTTCTCGTCCTATGGTACAGAGCAGTTCGTGAAAATTACTCCAGATGAGAAAGACATGCCTAATCTGGTATCCTGATCTATTTCTCATGGAAACATCCACCAAAACACAAGTCTATTCTCTCTTCAGCATTTGGTGGCGATTGATCGTGAAAATTGCTAAAAATGAGAAAGTTATAACTGTTAAATGCAATAAATCAGTGACAAATGGAATCATCCCCCAAAAGCCTTTCAGATTCGCTTCTTGGGATTTGGTAGCTATCAGTTCATGATTTGATGAAAATTACTCCAAATGAGACAGTTCTTCCTGATCAATGTTAGTAATTAATGACACTTGGAATCATCCTCCTAAATCCTTTGATAATTAACTCCTGGTGATTGTGAATAAAATCGGCTTGTGAAAATTAGTAGGAAAGAGAAAATTCCTTCCTCACCCGTCTTCTGATGAATTTCCCATGGAATCATCCACCGGAAAAACAATTGCATTCTCTCTTGGTGCGTTGGAACAGATCGGTTTGTGCAAATTACTCAAAGAACGAAAATCATTCTTTACAAGCACCTCGTGGTAAAGACTCCGGCAATCCAGATTCTCGCCTCCTGAGTTTGTAGAGATTGGTTCATGAAAATTACTAAAAAATCAAACATTTATTACTGATCACTGCATATAATTAGTACCTCATGGAATAATCCTCCAAGACCTTTTAGATACTCTGCTGGTCACTTGGTAGAGACGGGTAGTGTAAATTGCTAAAAATGAGACCTTCAATACGAATCAGATGTAGCCATTGATGTCTCATGCACGCTTCCTCGAAAAGCCATTCGGATTCTCTCCTGATCCTTTGGTAGAGATGGGTTCATGAAAATTCCAAAAATTCAACTGTAATTACTGATCACTGCTAGTCATTAACTCCATCTGGCATGATCCTCCAAAATCCTTTCAGATTTGCTTCTGGTGATTTCTGGTGATAGGTCGAGTCTCGAAAATTCCGAAAAATAATCAATTCTGAACGGCTTCGTGGTAGTCATTCATTCCTCACATAATGAGCCTCCTTTGTACATTCCAATTCGCTCCTGTTGACTTGGAAGACATCAGTTCCTGAAATATACTCAAAATGAGAAATTCATCTTGGATGTGCGCGACAGATAAATTGGAGAAGAAATCTTCCTGAAAGACCCGAGGAGTCACTTCTCGTCCTATGGTACAGAGCAGTTCGTGAAAATTACTCCAGATGAGAAAGACATGCCTAATCTGGTATCCTGATCTATTTCTCATGGAAACATCCACCAAAACACAAGTCTATTCTCTCTTCAGCATTTGGTGGCGATTGATCGTGAAAATTGCTAAAAATGAGAAAGTTATAACTGTTAAATGCAATAAATCAGTGACAAATGGAATCATCCCCCAAAAGCCTTTCAGATTCGCTTCTTGGGATTTGGTAGCTATCAGTTCATGATTTGATGAAAATTACTCCAAATGAGACAGTTCTTCCTGATCAATGTTAGTAATTAATGACACTTGGAATCATCCTCCCAAATCCTTTGATAATTAACTCCTGGTGATTGTGAATAAAATCGGCTTGTGAAAATTAGTAGGAAAGAGAAAATTCCTTCCTCACCCGTCTTCTGATGAATTTCCCATGGAATCATCCACCGGAAAAACAATTGCATTCTCTCTTGGTGCGTTGGAACAGATCGGTTTGTGCAAATTACTCAAAGAACGAAAATCATTCTTTACAAGCACCTCGTGGTAAAGACTCCGGCAATCCAGATTCTCGCCTCCTGAGTTTGTAGAGATCGGTTCATGAAAATTACTAAAAAATCAAACATTTATTACTGATCACTGCATATAATTAGTACCTCATGGAATCATCCTCCAAGACCTTTTAGATACTCTGCTGGTCACTTGGTAGAGACGGGTAGGGTAAATTGCTAAAAATGAGCCCTTCAATACGAATCAGATGTAGCCATTGATGTCTCATGCACGCTTCCTCGAAAAGCCATTCGGATTCTCTCCTGATCCTTTGGTAGAGATGGGTTCATGAAAATTCCAAAAATTCAACTGTAATTACTGATCACTGCTAGTCATTAACTCCATCTGGCATGATCCTCCAAAATCCTTTCAGATTTGCTTCTGGTGGTTTCTGGTGATAGGTCGAGTCTTGAAAATTCCGAAAAATAATCAATTCTGAACGGCTTCGTGGTAGTCATTCATTCCTCACATAATGAGCCTCCTTTGTACATTCCAATTCGCTCCTATTGACTTGGAAGAAATCAGTTCCTGAAATATACTCAAAATGAGAAATTCATCTTGGATGTGCGCGACAGATAAATTGGAGAAGAAATCTTCCTGAAAGACCCGAGGAGTCACTTCTCGTCCTATGGTACAGAGCAGTTCGTGAAAATTACTCCAGATGAGAAAGACATGCCTAATCTGGTATCCTGATCTATTTCCCATGGAAACATCCACCAAAACACAAGTCTATTCTCTCTTCAGCATTTGGTGGCGATTGATCGTGAAAATTGCTAAAAATGAGAAAGTTATAACTGTTAAATGCAATAAATCAGTGACAAATGGAATCATCCCCCAAAAGCCTTTCAGATTCGCTTCTTGGGATTTGGTAGCTATCAGTTCATGATTTGATGAAAATTACTCCAAATGAGACATTCTTCCTGATCAATGTTAGTAATTAATGACACTTGGAATCATCCTCCCAAATCCTTTGATAATTAACTCCTGGTGATTGTGAATAAAATCGGCTTGTGAAAATTAGTAGGAAAGAGAAAATTCCTTCCTCACCCGTCTTCTGATGAATTTCCCATGGAATCATCCACCGGAAAAACAATTGCATTCTCTCTTGGTGCGTTGGAACAGATCGGTTTGTGCAAATTACTCAAAGAACGAAAATCATTCTTTACAAGCACCTCGTGGTAAAGACTCCGGCAATCCAGATTCTCGCCTCCTGAGTTTGTAGAGATCGGTTCATGAAAATTACTAAAAAATCAAACATTTATTACTGATCACTGCATATAATTAGTACCTCATGGAATCATCCTCCAAGACCTTTTAGATACTCTGCTGGTCACTTGGTAGAGACGGGTAGTGTAAATTGCTAAAAATGAGACCTTCAATACGAATCAGATGTAGCCATTGATGTCTCATGCACGCTTCCTCGAAAAGCCATTCGGATTCTCTCCTGATCCTTTGGTAGAGATGGGTTCATGAAAATTCCAAAAATTCAACTGTAATTACTGATCACTGCTAGTCATTAACTCCATCTGGCATGATCCTCCAAAATCCTTTCAGATTTGCTTCTGGTGATTTCTGGTGATAGGTCGAGTCTCGAAAATTCCGAAAAATAATCAATTCTGAACGGCTTCGTGGTAGTCATTCATTCCTCACATAATGAGCCTCCTTTGTACATTCCAATTCGCTCCTGTTGACTTGGAAGACAACAGTTCCTGAAATATACTCAAAATGAGAAATTCATCTTGGATGTGCGCGACAGATAAATTGGAGAAGAAATCTTCCTGAAAGACCCGAGGAGTCACTTCTCGTCCTATGGTACAGAGCAGTTCGTGAAAATTACTCCAGATGAGAAAGACATGCCTAATCTGGTATCCTGATCTATTTCTCATGGAAACATCCACCAAAACACAAGTCTATTCTCTCTTCAGCATTTGGTGGCGATTGATCGTGAAAATTGCTAAAAATGAGAAAGTTATAACTGTTAAATGCAATAAATCAGTGACAAATGGAATCATCCCCCAAAAGCCTTTCAGATTCGCTTCTTGGGATTTGGTAGCTATCAGTTCATGATTTGATGAAAATTACTCCAAATGAGACAGTTCTTCCTGATCAATGTTAGTAATTAATGACACTTGGAATCATCCTCCCAAATCCTTTGATAATTAACTCCTGGTGATTGTGAATAAAATCGGCTTGTGAAAATTAGTAGGAAAGAGAAAATTCCTTCCTCACCCGTCTTCTGATGAATTTCCCATGGAATCATCCACCGGAAAAACAATTGCATTCTCTCTTGGTGCGTTGGAACAGATCGGTTTGTGCAAATTACTCAAAGAACGAAAATCATTCTTTACAAGCACCTCGTGGTAAAGACTCCGGCAATCCAGATTCTCGCCTCCTGAGTTTGTAGAGATTGGTTCATGAAAATTACTAAAAAATCAAACATTTATTACTGATCACTGCATATAATTAGTACCTCATGGAATCATCCTCCAAGACCTTTTAGATACTCTGCTGGTCACTTGGTAGAGACGGGTAGTGTAAATTGCTAAAAATGAGACCTTCAATACGAATCAGATGTAGCCATTGATGTCTCATGCACGCTTCCTCGAAAAGCCATTCGGATTCTCTCCTGATCCTTTGGTAGAGATGGGTTCATGAAAATTCCAAAAATTCAACTGTAATTACTGATCACTGCTAGTCATTAACTCCATCTGGCATGATCCTCCAAAATCCTTTCAGATTTGCTTCTGGTGATTTCTGGTGATAGGTCGAGTCTCGAAAATTCCGAAAAATAATCAATTCTGAACGGCTTCGTGGTAGTCATTCATTCCTCACATAATGAGCCTCCTTTGTACATTCCAATTCGCTCCTGTTGACTTGGAAGACATCAGTTCCTGAAATATACTCAAAATGAGAAATTCATCTTGGATGTGCGCGACAGATAAATTGGAGAAGAAATCTTCCTGCAAGACCCGAGGAGTCACTTCTCGTCCTATGGTACAGAGCAGTTCGTGAAAATTACTCCAGATGAGAAAGACATGCCTAATCTGGTATCCTGATCTATTTCTCATGGAAACATCCACCAAAACACAAGTCTATTCTGTCTTCAGCATTTGGTGGCGATTGATCGTGAAAATTGCTAAAAATGAGAAAGTTATAACTGTTAAATGCAATAAATCAGTGACAAATGGAATCATCCCCCAAAAGCCTTTCAGATTCGCTTCTTGGGATTTGGTAGCTATCAGTTCATGATTTGATGAAAATTACTCCAAATGAGACAGTTCTTCCTGATCAATGTTAGTAATTAATGACACTTGGAATCATCCTCCCAAATCCTTTGATAATTAACTCCTGGTGATTGTGAATAAAATCGGCTTGTGAAAATTAGTAGGAAAGAGAAAATTCCTTCCTCACCCGTCTTCTGATGAATTTCCCATGGAATCATCCACCGGAAAAACAATTGCATTCTCTCTTGGTGCGTTGGAACAGATCGGTTTGTGCAAATTACTCAAAGAACGAAAATCATTCTTTACAAGCACCTCGTGGTAAAGACTCCGGCAATCCAGATTCTCGCCTCCTGAGTTTGTAGAGATTGGTTCATGAAAATTACTAAAAAATCAAACATTTATTACTGATCACTGCATATAATTAGTACCTCATGGAATCATCCTCCAAGACCTTTTAGATACTCTGCTGGTCACTTGGTAGAGACGGGTAGTGTAAATTGCTAAAAATGAGACCTTCAATACGAATCAGATGTAGCCATTGATGTCTCATGCACGCTTCCTCGAAAAGCCATTCGGATTCTCTCCTGATCCTTTGGTAGAGATGGGTTCATGAAAATTCCAAAAATTCAACAGTAATTACTGATCACTGCTAGTCATTAACTCCATCTGGCATGATCCTCCAAAATCCTTTCAGATTTGCTTCTGGTGATTTCTGGTGATAGGTCGAGTCTCGAAAATTCCGAAAAATAATCAATTCTGAACGGCTTCGTGGTAGTCATTCATTCCTCACATAATGAGCCTCCTTTGTACATTCCAATTCGCTCCTGTTGACTTGGAAGAAATCAGTTCCTGAAATATACTCAAAATGAGAAATTCATCTTGGATGTGCGCGACAGATAAATTGGAGAAGAAATCTTCCTGAAAGACCCGAGGAGTCACTTCTCGTCCTATGGTACAGAGCAGTTCGTGAAAATTACTCCAGATGAGAAAGACATGCCTAATCTGGTATCCTGATCTATTTCCCATGGAAACATCCACCAAAACACAAGTCTATTCTCTCTTCAGCATTTGGTGGCGATTGATCGTGAAAATTGCTAAAAATGAGAAAGTTATAACTGTTAAATGCAATAAATCAGTGACAAATGGAATCATCCCCCAAAAGCCTTTCAGATTCGCTTCTTGGGATTTGGTAGCTATCAGTTCATGATTTGATGAAAATTACTCCAAATGAGACATTCTTCCTGATCAATGTTAGTAATTAATGACACTTGGAATCATCCTCCCAAATCCTTTGATAATTAACTCCTGGTGATTGTGAATAAAATCGGCTTGTGAAAATTAGTAGGAAAGAGAAAATTCCTTCCTCACCCGTCTTCTGATGAATTTCCCATGGAATCATCCACCGGAAAAACAATTGCATTCTCTCTTGGTGCGTTGGAACAGATCGGTTTGTGCAAATTACTCAAAGAACGAAAATCATTCTTTACAAGCACCTCGTGGTAAAGACTCCGGCAATCCAGATTCTCGCCTCCTGAGTTTGTAGAGATTGGTTCATGAAAATTACTAAAAAATCAAACATTTATTACTGATCACTGCATATAATTAGTACCTCATGGAATCATCCTCCAAGACCTTTTAGATACTCTGCTGGTCACTTGGTAGAGACGGGTAGTGTAAATTGCTAAAAATGAGACCTTCAATACGAATCAGATGTAGCCATTGATGTCTCATGCACGCTTCCTCGAAAAGCCATTCGGATTCTCTCCTGATCCTTTGGTAGAGATGGGTTCATGAAAATTCCAAAAATTCAACTGTAATTACTGATCACTGCTAGTCATTAACTCCATCTGGCATGATCCTCCAAAATCCTTTCAGATTTGCTTCTGGTGATTTCTGGTGATAGGTCGAGTCTCGAAAATTCCGAAAAATAATCAATTCTGAACGGCTTCGTGGTAGTCATTCATTCCTCACATAATGAGCCTCCTTTGTACATTCCAATTCGCTCCTGTTGACCTGGAAGACATCAGTTCCTGAAATATACTCAAAATGAGAAATTCATCTTGGATGTGCGCGACAGATAAATTGGAGAAGAAATCTTCCTGAAAGACCCGAGGAGTCACTTCTCGTCCTATGGTACAGAGCAGTTCGTGAAAATTACTCCAGATGAGAAAGACATGCCTAATCTGGTATCCTGATCTATTTCTCATGGAAACATCCACCAAAACACAAGTCTATTCTGTCTTCAGCATTTGGTGGCGATTGATCGTGAAAATTGCTAAAAATGAGAAAGTTATAACTGTTAAATGCAATAAATCAGTGACAAATGGAATCATCCCCCAAAAGCCTTTCAGATTCGCTTCTTGGGATTTGGTAGCTATCAGTTCATGATTTGATGAAAATTACTCCAAATGAGACAGTTCTTCCTGATCAATGTTAGTAATTAATGACACTTGGAATCATCCTCCCAAATCCTTTGATAATTAACTCCTGGTGATTGTGAATAAAATCGGCTTGTGAAAATTAGTAGGAAAGAGAAAATTCCTTCCTCACCCGTCTTCTGATGAATTTCCCATGGAATCATCCACCGGAAAAACAATTGCATTCTCTCTTGGTGCGTTGGAACAGATCGGTTTGTGCAAATTACTCAAAGAACGAAAATCATTCTTTACAAGCACCTCGTGGTAAAGACTCCGGCAATCCAGATTCTCGCCTCCTGAGTTTGTAGAGATTGGTTCATGAAAATTACTAAAAAATCAAACATTTATTACTGATCACTGCATATAATTAGTACCTCATGGAATCATCCTCCAAGACCTTTTAGATACTCTGCTGGTCACTTGGTAGAGACGGGTAGTGTAAATTGCTAAAAATGAGACCTTCAATACGAATCAGATGTAGCCATTGATGTCTCATGCACGCTTCCTCGAAAAGCCATTCGGATTCTCTCCTGATCCTTTGGTAGAGATGGGTTCATGAAAATTCCAAAAATTCAACAGTAATTACTGATCACTGCTAGTCATTAACTCCATCTGGCATGATCCTCCAAAATCCTTTCAGATTTGCTTCTGGTGATTTCT
Source organism: Eretmochelys imbricata (assembly GCF_965152235.1). NCBI lineage: Eukaryota > Metazoa > Chordata > Testudines > Cheloniidae > Eretmochelys > Eretmochelys imbricata. The sequence continues at coordinate 1,166,538 of NW_027554341.1, read as the reverse complement.
GGTGATAGGTCGAGTCTCGAAAATTCCGAAAAATAATCAATTCTGAACGGCTTCGTGGTAGTCATTCATTCCTCACATAATGAGCCTCCTTTGTACATTCCAATTCGCTCCTGTTGACCTGGAAGACATCAGTTCCTGAAATATACTCAAAATGAGAAATTCATCTTGGATGTGCGCGACAGATAAATTGGAGAAGAAATCTTCCTGAAAGACCCGAGGAGTCACTTCTCGTCCTATGGTACAGAGCAGTTCGTGAAAATTACTCCAGATGAGAAAGACATGCCTAATCTGGTATCCTGATCTATTTCCCATGGAAACATCCACCAAAACACAAGTCTATTCTCTCTTCAGCATTTGGTGGCGATTGATCGTGAAAATTGCTAAAAATGAGAAAGTTATAACTGTTAAATGCAATAAATCAGTGACAAATGGAATCATCCCCCAAAAGCCTTTCAGATTCGCTTCTTGGGATTTGGTAGCTATCAGTTCATGATTTGATGAAAATTACTCCAAATGAGACATTCTTCCTGATCAATGTTAGTAATTAATGACACTTGGAATCATCCTCCCAAATCCTTTGATAATTAACTCCTGGTGATTGTGAATAAAATCGGCTTGTGAAAATTAGTAGGAAAGAGAAAATTCCTTCCTCACCCGTCTTCTGATGAATTTCCCATGGAATCATCCACCGGAAAAACAATTGCATTCTCTCTTGGTGCGTTGGAACAGATCGGTTTGTGCAAATTACTCAAAGAACGAAAATCATTCTTTACAAGCACCTCGTGGTAAAGACTCCGGCAATCCAGATTCTCGCCTCCTGAGTTTGTAGAGATCGGTTCATGAAAATTACTAAAAAATCAAACATTTATTACTGATCACTGCATATAATTAGTACCTCATGGAATCATCCTCCAAGACCTTTTAGATACTCTGCTGGTCACTTGGTAGAGACGGGTAGTGTAAATTGCTAAAAATGAGACCTTCAATACGAATCAGATGTAGCCATTGATGTCTCATGCACGCTTCCTCGAAAAGCCATTCGGATTCTCTCCTGATCCTTTGGTAGAGATGGGTTCATGAAAATTCCAAAAATTCAACTGTAATTACTGATCACTGCTAGTCATTAACTCCATCTGGCATGATCCTCCAAAATCCTTTCAGATTTGCTTCTGGTGATTTCTGGTGATAGGTCGAGTCTCGAAAATTCCGAAAAATAATCAATTCTGAACGGCTTCGTGGTAGTCATTCATTCCTCACATAATGAGCCTCCTTTGTACATTCCAATTCGCTCCTGTTGACTTGGAAGACATCAGTTCCTGAAATATACTCAAAATGAGAAATTCATCTTGGATGTGCGCGACAGATAAATTGGAGAAGAAATCTTCCTGAAAGACCCGAGGAGTCACTTCTCGTCCTATGGTACAGAGCAGTTCGTGAAAATTACTCCAGATGAGAAAGACATGCCTAATCTGGTATCCTGATCTATTTCTCATGGAAACATCCACCAAAACACAAGTCTATTCTCTCTTCAGCATTTGGTGGCGATTGATCGTGAAAATTGCTAAAAATGAGAAAGTTATAACTGTTAAATGCAATAAATCAGTGACAAATGGAATCATCCCCCAAAAGCCTTTCAGATTCGCTTCTTGGGATTTGGTAGCTATCAGTTCATGATTTGATGAAAATTACTCCAAATGAGACAGTTCTTCCTGATCAATGTTAGTAATTAATGACACTTGGAATCATCCTCCCAAATCCTTTGATAATTAACTCCTGGTGATTGTGAATAAAATCGGCTTGTGAAAATTAGTAGGAAAGAGAAAATTCCTTCCTCACCCGTCTTCTGATGAATTTCCCATGGAATCATCCACCGGAAAAACAATTGCATTCTCTCTTGGTGCGTTGGAACAGATCGGTTTGTGCAAATTACTCAAAGAACGAAAATCATTCTTTACAAGCACCTCGTGGTAAAGACTCCGGCAATCCAGATTCTCGCCTCCTGAGTTTGTAGAGATTGGTTCATGAAAATTACTAAAAAATCAAACATTTATTACTGATCACTGCATATAATTAGTACCTCATGGAATCATCCTCCAAGACCTTTTAGATACTCTGCTGGTCACTTGGTAGAGACGGGTAGTGTAAATTGCTAAAAATGAGACCTTCAATACGAATCAGATGTAGCCATTGATGTCTCATGCACGCTTCCTCGAAAAGCCATTCGGATTCTCTCCTGATCCTTTGGTAGAGATGGGTTCATGAAAATTCCAAAAATTCAACTGTAATTACTGATCACTGCTAGTCATTAACTCCATCTGGCATGATCCTCCAAAATCCTTTCAGATTTGCTTCTGGTGATTTCTGGTGATAGGTCGAGTCTCGAAAATTCCGAAAAATAATCAATTCTGAACGGCTTCGTGGTAGTCATTCATTCCTCACATAATGAGCCTCCTTTGTACATTCCAATTCGCTCCTGTTGACTTGGAAGACATCAGTTCCTGAAATATACTCAAAATGAGAAATTCATCTTGGATGTGCGCGACAGATAAATTGGAGAAGAAATCTTCCTGAAAGACCCGAGGAGTCACTTCTCGTCCTATGGTACAGAGCAGTTCGTGAAAATTACTCCAGATGAGAAAGACATGCCTAATCTGGTATCCTGATCTATTTCTCATGGAAACATCCACCAAAACACAAGTCTATTCTCTCTTCAGCATTTGGTGGCGATTGATCGTGAAAATTGCTAAAAATGAGAAAGTTATAACTGTTAAATGCAATAAATCAGTGACAAATGGAATCATCCCCCAAAAGCCTTTCAGATTCGCTTCTTGGGATTTGGTAGCTATCAGTTCATGATTTGATGAAAATTACTCCAAATGAGACAGTTCTTCCTGATCAATGTTAGTAATTAATGACACTTGGAATCATCCTCCCAAATCCTTTGATAATTAACTCCTGGTGATTGTGAATAAAATCGGCTTGTGAAAATTAGTAGGAAAGAGAAAATTCCTTCCTCACCCGTCTTCTGATGAATTTCCCATGGAATCATCCACCGGAAAAACAATTGCATTCTCTCTTGGTGCGTTGGAACAGATCGGTTTGTGCAAATTACTCAAAGAACGAAAATCATTCTTTACAAGCACCTCGTGGTAAAGACTCCGGCAATCCAGATTCTCGCCTCCTGAGTTTGTAGAGATCGGTTCATGAAAATTACTAAAAAATCAAACATTTATTACTGATCACTGCATATAATTAGTACCTCATGGAATCATCCTCCAAGACCTTTTAGATACTCTGCTGGTCACTTGGTAGAGACGGGTAGTGTAAATTGCTAAAAATGAGACCTTCAATACGAATCAGATGTAGCCATTGATGTCTCATGCACGCTTCCTCGAAAAGCCATTCGGATTCTCTCCTGATCCTTTGGTAGAGATGGGTTCATGAAAATTCCAAAAATTCAACTGTAATTACTGATCACTGCTAGTCATTAACTCCATCTGGCATGATCCTCCAAAATCCTTTCAGATTTGCTTCTGGTGATTTCTGGTGATAGGTCGAGTCTCGAAAATTCCGAAAAATAATCAATTCTGAACGGCTTCGTGGTAGTCATTCATTCCTCACATAATGAGCCTCCTTTGTACATTCCAATTCGCTCCTGTTGACTTGGAAGACATCAGTTCCTGAAATATACTCAAAATGAGAAATTCATCTTGGATGTGCGCGACAGATAAATTGGAGAAGAAATCTTCCTGAAAGACCCGAGGAGTCACTTCTCGTCCTATGGTACAGAGCAGTTCGTGAAAATTACTCCAGATGAGAAAGACATGCCTAATCTGGTATCCTGATCTATTTCTCATGGAAACATCCACCAAAACACAAGTCTATTCTCTCTTCAGCATTTGGTGGCGATTGATCGTGAAAATTGCTAAAAATGAGAAAGTTATAACTGTTAAATGCAATAAATCAGTGACAAATGGAATCATCCCCCAAAAGCCTTTCAGATTCGCTTCTTGGGATTTGGTAGCTATCAGTTCATGATTTGATGAAAATTACTCCAAATGAGACAGTTCTTCCTGATCAATGTTAGTAATTAATGACACTTGGAATCATCCTCCTAAATCCTTTGATAATTAACTCCTGGTGATTGTGAATAAAATCGGCTTGTGAAAATTAGTAGGAAAGAGAAAATTCCTTCCTCACCCGTCTTCTGATGAATTTCCCATGGAATCATCCACCGGAAAAACAATTGCATTCTCTCTTGGTGCGTTGGAACAGATCGGTTTGTGCAAATTACTCAAAGAACGAAAATCATTCTTTACAAGCACCTCGTGGTAAAGACTCCGGCAATCCAGATTCTCGCCTCCTGAGTTTGTAGAGATTGGTTCATGAAAATTACTAAAAAATCAAACATTTATTACTGATCACTGCATATAATTAGTACCTCATGGAATCATCCTCCAAGACCTTTTAGATACTCTGCTGGTCACTTGGTAGAGACGGGTAGTGTAAATTGCTAAAAATGAGACCTTCAATACGAATCAGATGTAGCCATTGATGTCTCATGCACGCTTCCTCGAAAAGCCATTCGGATTCTCTCCTGATCCTTTGGTAGAGATGGGTTCATGAAAATTCCAAAAATTCAACTGTAATTACTGATCACTGCTAGTCATTAACTCCATCTGGCATGATCCTCCAAAATCCTTTCAGATTTGCTTCTGGTGATTTCTGGTGATAGGTCGAGTCTCGAAAATTCCGAAAAATAATCAATTCTGAACGGCTTCGTGGTAGTCATTCATTCCTCACATAATGAGCCTCCTTTGTACATTCCAATTCGCTCCTGTTGACTTGGAAGACATCAGTTCCTGAAATATACTCAAAATGAGAAATTCATCTTGGATGTGCGCGACAGATAAATTGGAGAAGAAATCTTCCTGAAAGACCCGAGGAGTCACTTCTCGTCCTATGGTACAGAGCAGTTCGTGAAAATTACTCCAGATGAGAAAGACATGCCTAATCTGGTATCCTGATCTATTTCTCATGGAAACATCCACCAAAACACAAGTCTATTCTCTCTTCAGCATTTGGTGGCGATTGATCGTGAAAATTGCTAAAAATGAGAAAGTTATAACTGTTAAATGCAATAAATCAGTGACAAATGGAATCATCCCCCAAAAGCCTTTCAGATTCGCTTCTTGGGATTTGGTAGCTATCAGTTCATGATTTGATGAAAATTACTCCAAATGAGACAGTTCTTCCTGATCAATGTTAGTAATTAATGACACTTGGAATCATCCTCCCAAATCCTTTGATAATTAACTCCTGGTGATTGTGAATAAAATCGGCTTGTGAAAATTAGTAGGAAAGAGAAAATTCCTTCCTCACCCGTCTTCTGATGAATTTCCCATGGAATCATCCACCGGAAAAACAATTGCATTCTCTCTTGGTGCGTTGGAACAGATCGGTTTGTGCAAATTACTCAAAGAACGAAAATCATTCTTTACAAGCACCTCGTGGTAAAGACTCCGGCAATCCAGATTCTCGCCTCCTGAGTTTGTAGAGATCGGTTCATGAAAATTACTAAAAAATCAAACATTTATTACTGATCACTGCATATAATTAGTACCTCATGGAATCATCCTCCAAGACCTTTTAGATACTCTGCTGGTCACTTGGTAGAGACGGGTAGTGTAAATTGCTAAAAATGAGACCTTCAATACGAATCAGATGTAGCCATTGATGTCTCATGCACGCTTCCTCGAAAAGCCATTCGGATTCTCTCCTGATCCTTTGGTAGAGATGGGTTCATGAAAATTCCAAAAATTCAACTGTAATTACTGATCACTGCTAGTCATTAACTCCATCTGGCATGATCCTCCAAAATCCTTTCAGATTTGCTTCTGGTGATTTCTGGTGATAGGTCGAGTCTCGAAAATTCCGAAAAATAATCAATTCTGAACGGCTTCGTGGTAGTCATTCATTCCTCACATAATGAGCCTCCTTTGTACATTCCAATTCGCTCCTGTTGACTTGGAAGACATCAGTTCCTGAAATATACTCAAAATGAGAAATTCATCTTGGATGTGCGCGACAGATAAATTGGAGAAGAAATCTTCCTGAAAGACCCGAGGAGTCACTTCTCGTCCTATGGTACAGAGCAGTTCGTGAAAATTACTCCAGATGAGAAAGACATGCCTAATCTGGTATCCTGATCTATTTCTCATGGAAACATCCACCAAAACACAAGTCTATTCTCTCTTCAGCATTTGGTGGCGATTGATCGTGAAAATTGCTAAAAATGAGAAAGTTATAACTGTTAAATGCAATAAATCAGTGACAAATGGAATCATCCCCCAAAAGCCTTTCAGATTCGCTTCTTGGGATTTGGTAGCTATCAGTTCATGATTTGATGAAAATTACTCCAAATGAGACAGTTCTTCCTGATCAATGTTAGTAATTAATGACACTTGGAATCATCCTCCTAAATCCTTTGATAATTAACTCCTGGTGATTGTGAATAAAATCGGCTTGTGAAAATTAGTAGGAAAGAGAAAATTCCTTCCTCACCCGTCTTCTGATGAATTTCCCATGGAATCATCCACCGGAAAAACAATTGCATTCTCTCTTGGTGCGTTGGAACAGATCGGTTTGTGCAAATTACTCAAAGAACGAAAATCATTCTTTACAAGCACCTCGTGGTAAAGACTCCGGCAATCCAGATTCTCGCCTCCTGAGTTTGTAGAGATTGGTTCATGAAAATTACTAAAAAATCAAACATTTATTACTGATCACTGCATATAATTAGTACCTCATGGAATCATCCTCCAAGACCTTTTAGATACTCTGCTGGTCACTTGGTAGAGACGGGTAGTGTAAATTGCTAAAAATGAGACCTTCAATACGAATCAGATGTAGCCATTGATGTCTCATGCACGCTTCCTCGAAAAGCCATTCGGATTCTCTCCTGATCCTTTGGTAGAGATGGGTTCATGAAAATTCCAAAAATTCAACTGTAATTACTGATCACTGCTAGTCATTAACTCCATCTGGCATGATCCTCCAAAATCCTTTCAGATTTGCTTCTGGTGATTTCTGGTGATAGGTCGAGTCTCGAAAATTCCGAAAAATAATCAATTCTGAACGGCTTCGTGGTAGTCATTCATTCCTCACATAATGAGCCTCCTTTGTACATTCCAATTCGCTCCTGTTGACTTGGAAGACATCAGTTCCTGAAATATACTCAAAATGAGAAATTCATCTTGGATGTGCGCGACAGATAAATTGGAGAAGAAATCTTCCTGAAAGACCCGAGGAGTCACTTCTCGTCCTATGGTACAGAGCAGTTCGTGAAAATTACTCCAGATGAGAAAGACATGCCTAATCTGGTATCCTGATCTATTTCTCATGGAAACATCCACCAAAACACAAGTCTATTCTCTCTTCAGCATTTGGTGGCGATTGATCGTGAAAATTGCTAAAAATGAGAAAGTTATAACTGTTAAATGCAATAAATCAGTGACAAATGGAATCATCCCCCAAAAGCCTTTCAGATTCGCTTCTTGGGATTTGGTAGCTATCAGTTCATGATTTGATGAAAATTACTCCAAATGAGACAGTTCTTCCTGATCAATGTTAGTAATTAATGACACTTGGAATCATCCTCCCAAATCCTTTGATAATTAACTCCTGGTGATTGTGAATAAAATCGGCTTGTGAAAATTAGTAGGAAAGAGAAAATTCCTTCCTCACCCGTCTTCTGATGAATTTCCCATGGAATCATCCACCGGAAAAACAATTGCATTCTCTCTTGGTGCGTTGGAACAGATCGGTTTGTGCAAATTACTCAAAGAACGAAAATCATTCTTTACAAGCACCTCGTGGTAAAGACTCCGGCAATCCAGATTCTCGCCTCCTGAGTTTGTAGAGATCGGTTCATGAAAATTACTAAAAAATCAAACATTTATTACTGATCACTGCATATAATTAGTACCTCATGGAATCATCCTCCAAGACCTTTTAGATACTCTGCTGGTCACTTGGTAGAGACGGGTAGGGTAAATTGCTAAAAATGAGCCCTTCAATACGAATCAGATGTAGCCATTGATGTCTCATGCACGCTTCCTCGAAAAGCCATTCGGATTCTCTCCTGATCCTTTGGTAGAGATGGGTTCATGAAAATTCCAAAAATTCAACTGTAATTACTGATCACTGCTAGTCATTAACTCCATCTGGCATGATCCTCCAAAATCCTTTCAGATTTGCTTCTGGTGGTTTCTGGTGATAGGTCGAGTCTTGAAAATTCCGAAAAATAATCAATTCTGAACGGCTTCGTGGTAGTCATTCATTCCTCACATAATGAGCCTCCTTTGTACATTCCAATTCGCTCCTATTGACTTGGAAGAAATCAGTTCCTGAAATATACTCAAAATGAGAAATTCATCTTGGATGTGCGCGACAGATAAATTGGAGAAGAAATCTTCCTGAAAGACCCGAGGAGTCACTTCTCGTCCTATGGTACAGAGCAGTTCGTGAAAATTACTCCAGATGAGAAAGACATGCCTAATCTGGTATCCTGATCTATTTCCCATGGAAACATCCACCAAAACACAAGTCTATTCTCTCTTCAGCATTTGGTGGCGATTGATCGTGAAAATTGCTAAAAATGAGAAAGTTATAACTGTTAAATGCAATAAATCAGTGACAAATGGAATCATCCCCCAAAAGCCTTTCAGATTCGCTTCTTGGGATTTGGTAGCTATCAGTTCATGATTTGATGAAAATTACTCCAAATGAGACATTCTTCCTGATCAATGTTAGTAATTAATGACACTTGGAATCATCCTCCCAAATCCTTTGATAATTAACTCCTGGTGATTGTGAATAAAATCGGCTTGTGAAAATTAGTAGGAAAGAGAAAATTCCTTCCTCACCCGTCTTCTGATGAATTTCCCATGGAATCATCCACCGGAAAAACAATTGCATTCTCTCTTGGTGCGTTGGAACAGATCGGTTTGTGCAAATTACTCAAAGAACGAAAATCATTCTTTACAAGCACCTCGTGGTAAAGACTCCGGCAATCCAGATTCTCGCCTCCTGAGTTTGTAGAGATCGGTTCATGAAAATTACTAAAAAATCAAACATTTATTACTGATCACTGCATATAATTAGTACCTCATGGAATCATCCTCCAAGACCTTTTAGATACTCTGCTGGTCACTTGGTAGAGACGGGTAGTGTAAATTGCTAAAAATGAGACCTTCAATACGAATCAGATGTAGCCATTGATGTCTCATGCACGCTTCCTCGAAAAGCCATTCGGATTCTCTCCTGATCCTTTGGTAGAGATGGGTTCATGAAAATTCCAAAAATTCAACTGTAATTACTGATCACTGCTAGTCATTAACTCCATCTGGCATGATCCTCCAAAATCCTTTCAGATTTGCTTCTGGTGATTTCTGGTGATAGGTCGAGTCTCGAAAATTCCGAAAAATAATCAATTCTGAACGGCTTCGTGGTAGTCATTCATTCCTCACATAATGAGCCTCCTTTGTACATTCCAATTCGCTCCTGTTGACTTGGAAGACATCAGTTCCTGAAATATACTCAAAATGAGAAATTCATCTTGGATGTGCGCGACAGATAAATTGGAGAAGAAATCTTCCTGAAAGACCCGAGGAGTCACTTCTCGTCCTATGGTACAGAGCAGTTCGTGAAAATTACTCCAGATGAGAAAGACATGCCTAATCTGGTATCCTGATCTATTTCTCATGGAAACATCCACCAAAACACAAGTCTATTCTCTCTTCAGCATTTGGTGGCGATTGATCGTGAAAATTGCTAAAAATGAGAAAGTTATAACTGTTAAATGCAATAAATCAGTGACAAATGGAATCATCCCCCAAAAGCCTTTCAGATTCGCTTCTTGGGATTTGGTAGCTATCAGTTCATGATTTGATGAAAATTACTCCAAATGAGACAGTTCTTCCTGATCAATGTTAGTAATTAATGACACTTGGAATCATCCTCCCAAATCCTTTGATAATTAACTCCTGGTGATTGTGAATAAAATCGGCTTGTGAAAATTAGTAGGAAAGAGAAAATTCCTTCCTCACCCGTCTTCTGATGAATTTCCCATGGAATCATCCACCGGAAAAACAATTGCATTCTCTCTTGGTGCGTTGGAACAGATCGGTTTGTGCAAATTACTCAAAGAACGAAAATCATTCTTTACAAGCACCTCGTGGTAAAGACTCCGGCAATCCAGATTCTCGCCTCCTGAGTTTGTAGAGATTGGTTCATGAAAATTACTAAAAAATCAAACATTTATTACTGATCACTGCATATAATTAGTACCTCATGGAATCATCCTCCAAGACCTTTTAGATACTCTGCTGGTCACTTGGTAGAGACGGGTAGTGTAAATTGCTAAAAATGAGACCTTCAATACGAATCAGATGTAGCCATTGATGTCTCATGCACGCTTCCTCGAAAAGCCATTCGGATTCTCTCCTGATCCTTTGGTAGAGATGGGTTCATGAAAATTCCAAAAATTCAACTGTAATTACTGATCACTGCTAGTCATTAACTCCATCTGGCATGATCCTCCAAAATCCTTTCAGATTTGCTTCTGGTGATTTCTGGTGATAGGTCGAGTCTCGAAAATTCCGAAAAATAATCAATTCTGAACGGCTTCGTGGTAGTCATTCATTCCTCACATAATGAGCCTCCTTTGTACATTCCAATTCGCTCCTGTTGACTTGGAAGACATCAGTTCCTGAAATATACTCAAAATGAGAAATTCATCTTGGATGTGCGCGACAGATAAATTGGAGAAGAAATCTTCCTGAAAGACCCGAGGAGTCACTTCTCGTCCTATGGTACAGAGCAGTTCGTGAAAATTACTCCAGATGAGAAAGACATGCCTAATCTGGTATCCTGATCTATTTCTCATGGAAACATCCACCAAAACACAAGTCTATTCTGTCTTCAGCATTTGGTGGCGATTGATCGTGAAAATTGCTAAAAATGAGAAAGTTATAACTGTTAAATGCAATAAATCAGTGACAAATGGAATCATCCCCCAAAAGCCTTTCAGATTCGCTTCTTGGGATTTGGTAGCTATCAGTTCATGATTTGATGAAAATTACTCCAAATGAGACAGTTCTTCCTGATCAATGTTAGTAATTAATGACACTTGGAATCATCCTCCCAAATCCTTTGATAATTAACTCCTGGTGATTGTGAATAAAATCGGCTTGTGAAAATTAGTAGGAAAGAGAAAATTCCTTCCTCACCCGTCTTCTGATGAATTTCCCATGGAATCATCCACCGGAAAAACAATTGCATTCTCTCTTGGTGCGTTGGAACAGATCGGTTTGTGCAAATTACTCAAAGAACGAAAATCATTCTTTACAAGCACCTCGTGGTAAAGACTCCGGCAATCCAGATTCTCGCCTCCTGAGTTTGTAGAGATTGGTTCATGAAAATTACTAAAAAATCAAACATTTATTACTGATCACTGCATATAATTAGTACCTCATGGAATCATCCTCCAAGACCTTTTAGATACTCTGCTGGTCACTTGGTAGAGACGGGTAGTGTAAATTGCTAAAAATGAGACCTTCAATACGAATCAGATGTAGCCATTGATGTCTCATGCACGCTTCCTCGAAAAGCCATTCGGATTCTCTCCTGATCCTTTGGTAGAGATGGGTTCATGAAAATTCCAAAAATTCAACAGTAATTACTGATCACTGCTAGTCATTAACTCCATCTGGCATGATCCTCCAAAATCCTTTCAGATTTGCTTCTGGTGATTGCTGGTGATAGGTCGAGTCTCGAAAATTCCGAAAAATAATCAATTCTGAACGGCTTCGTGGTAGTCATTCATTCCTCACATAATGAGCCTCCTTTGTACATTCCAATTCGCTCCTGTTGACTTGGAAGAAATCAGTTCCTGAAATATACTCAAAATGAGAAATTCATCTTGGATGTGCGCGACAGATAAATTGGAGAAGAAATCTTCCTGAAAGACCCGAGGAGTCACTTCTCGTCCTATGGTACAGAGCAGTTCGTGAAAATTACTCCAGATGAGAAAGACATGCCTAATCTGGTATCCTGATCTATTTCCCATGGAAACATCCACCAAAACACAAGTCTATTCTCTCTTCAGCATTTGGTGGCGATTGATCGTGAAAATTGCTAAAAATGAGAAAGTTATAACTGTTAAATGCAATAAATCAGTGACAAATGGAATCATCCCCCAAAAGCCTTTCAGATTCGCTTCTTGGGATTTGGTAGCTATCAGTTCATGATTTGATGAAAATTACTCCAAATGAGACATTCTTCCTGATCAATGTTAGTAATTAATGACACTTGGAATCATCCTCCCAAATCCTTTGATAATTAACTCCTGGTGATTGTGAATAAAATCGGCTTGTGAAAATTAGTAGGAAAGAGAAAATTCCTTCCTCACCCGTCTTCTGATGAATTTCCCATGGAATCATCCACCGGAAAAACAATTGCATTCTCTCTTGGTGCGTTGGAACAGATCGGTTTGTGCAAATTACTCAAAGAACGAAAATCATTCTTTACAAGCACCTCGTGGTAAAGACTCCGGCAATCCAGATTCTCGCCTCCTGAGTTTGTAGAGATTGGTTCATGAAAATTACTAAAAAATCAAACATTTATTACTGATCACTGCATATAATTAGTACCTCATGGAATCATCCTCCAAGACCTTTTAGATACTCTGCTGGTCACTTGGTAGAGACGGGTAGTGTAAATTGCTAAAAATGAGACCTTCAATACGAATCAGATGTAGCCATTGATGTCTCATGCACGCTTCCTCGAAAAGCCATTCGGATTCTCTCCTGATCCTTTGGTAGAGATGGGTTCATGAAAATTCCAAAAATTCAACTGTAATTACTGATCACTGCTAGTCATTAACTCCATCTGGCATGATCCTCCAAAATCCTTTCAGATTTGCTTCTGGTGATTTCTGGTGATAGGTCGAGTCTCGAAAATTCCGAAAAATAATCAATTCTGAACGGCTTCGTGGTAGTCATTCATTCCTCACATAATGAGCCTCCTTTGTACATTCCAATTCGCTCCTGTTGACCTGGAAGACATCAGTTCCTGAAATATACTCAAAATGAGAAATTCATCTTGGATGTGCGCGACAGATAAATTGGAGAAGAAATCTTCCTGAAAGACCCGAGGAGTCACTTCTCGTCCTATGGTACAGAGCAGTTCGTGAAAATTACTCCAGATGAGAAAGACATGCCTAATCTGGTATCCTGATCTATTTCTCATGGAAACATCCACCAAAACACAAGTCTATTCTCTCTTCAGCATTTGGTGGCGATTGATCGTGAAAATTGCTAAAAATGAGAAAGTTATAACTGTTAAATGCAATAAATCAGTGACAAATGGAATCATCCCCCAAAAGCCTTTCAGATTCGCTTCTTGGGATTTGGTAGCTATCAGTTCATGATTTGATGAAAATTACTCCAAATGAGACAGTTCTTCCTGATCAATGTTAGTAATTAATGACACTTGGAATCATCCTCCCAAATCCTTTGATAATTAACTCCTGGTGATTGTGAATAAAATCGGCTTGTGAAAATTAGTAGGAAAGAGAAAATTCCTTCCTCACCCGTCTTCTGATGAATTTCCCATGGAATCATCCACCGGAAAAACAATTGCATTCTCTCTTGGTGCGTTGGAACAGATCGGTTTGTGCAAATTACTCAAAGAACGAAAATCATTCTTTACAAGCACCTCGTGGTAAAGACTCCGGCAATCCAGATTCTCGCCTCCTGAGTTTGTAGAGATCGGTTCATGAAAATTACTAAAAAATCAAACATTTATTACTGATCACTGCATATAATTAGTACCTCATGGAATCATCCTCCAAGACCTTTTAGATACTCTGCTGGTCACTTGGTAGAGACGGGTAGTGTAAATTGCTAAAAATGAGACCTTCAATACGAATCAGATGTAGCCATTGATGTCTCATGCACGCTTCCTCGAAAAGCCATTCGGATTCTCTCCTGATCCTTTGGTAGAGATGGGTTCATGAAAATTCCAAAAATTCAACTGTAATTACTGATCACTGCTAGTCATTAACTCCATCTGGCATGATCCTCCAAAATCCTTTCAGATTTGCTTCTGGTGATTTCTGGTGATAGGTCGAGTCTCGAAAATTCCGAAAAATAATCAATTCTGAACGGCTTCGTGGTAGTCATTCATTCCTCACATAATGAGCCTCCTTTGTACATTCCAATTCGCTCCTGTTGACCTGGAAGACATCAGTTCCTGAAATATACTCAAAATGAGAAATTCATCTTGGATGTGCGCGACAGATAAATTGGAGAAGAAATCTTCCTGAAAGACCCGAGGAGTCACTTCTCGTCCTATGGTACAGAGCAGTTCGTGAAAATTACTCCAGATGAGAAAGACATGCCTAATCTGGTATCCTGATCTATTTCTCATGGAAACATCCACCAAAACACAAGTCTATTCTCTCTTCAGCATTTGGTGGCGATTGATCGTGAAAATTGCTAAAAATGAGAAAGTTATAACTGTTAAATGCAATAAATCAGTGACAAATGGAATCATCCCCCAAAAGCCTTTCAGATTCGCTTCTTGGGATTTGGTAGCTATCAGTTCATGATTTGATGAAAATTACTCCAAATGAGACAGTTCTTCCTGATCAATGTTAGTAATTAATGACACTTGGAATCATCCTCCCAAATCCTTTGATAATTAACTCCTGGTGATTGTGAATAAAATCGGCTTGTGAAAATTAGTAGGAAAGAGAAAATTCCTTCCTCACCCGTCTTCTGATGAATTTCCCATGGAATCATCCACCGGAAAAACAATTGCATTCTCTCTTGGTGCGTTGGAACAGATCGGTTTGTGCAAATTACTCAAAGAACGAAAATCATTCTTTACAAGCACCTCGTGGTAAAGACTCCGGCAATCCAGATTCTCGCCTCCTGAGTTTGTAGAGATTGGTTCATGAAAATTACTAAAAAATCAAACATTTATTACTGATCACTGCATATAATTAGTACCTCATGGAATCATCCTCCAAGACCTTTTAGATACTCTGCTGGTCACTTGGTAGAGACGGGTAGTGTAAATTGCTAAAAATGAGACCTTCAATACGAATCAGATGTAGCCATTGATGTCTCATGCACGCTTCCTCGAAAAGCCATTCGGATTCTCTCCTGATCCTTTGGTAGAGATGGGTTCATGAAAATTCCAAAAATTCAACAGTAATTACTGATCACTGCTAGTCATTAACTCCATCTGGCATGATCCTCCAAAATCCTTTCAGATTTGCTTCTGGTGATTTCTGGTGATAGGTCGAGTCTCGAAAATTCCGAAAAATAATCAATTCTGAACGGCTTCGTGGTAGTCATTCATTCCTCACATAATGAGCCTCCTTTGTACATTCCAATTCGCTCCTGTTGACCTGGAAGACATCAGTTCCTGAAATATACTCAAAATGAGAAATTCATCTTGGATGTGCGCGACAGATAAATTGGAGAAGAAATCTTCCTGAAAGACCCGAGGAGTCACTTCTCGTCCTATGGTACAGAGCAGTTCGTGAAAATTACTCCAGATGAGAAAGACATGCCTAATCTGGTATCCTGATCTATTTCCCATGGAAACATCCACCAAAACACAAGTCTATTCTCTCTTCAGCATTTGGTGGCGATTGATCGTGAAAATTGCTAAAAATGAGAAAGTTATAACTGTTAAATGCAATAAATCAGTGACAAATGGAATCATCCCCCAAAAGCCTTTCAGATTCGCTTCTTGGGATTTGGTAGCTATCAGTTCATGATTTGATGAAAATTACTCCAAATGAGACATTCTTCCTGATCAATGTTAGTAATTAATGACACTTGGAATCATCCTCCCAAATCCTTTGATAATTAACTCCTGGTGATTGTGAATAAAATCGGCTTGTGAAAATTAGTAGGAAAGAGAAAATTCCTTCCTCACCCGTCTTCTGATGAATTTCCCATGGAATCATCCACCGGAAAAACAATTGCATTCTCTCTTGGTGCGTTGGAACAGATCGGTTTGTGCAAATTACTCAAAGAACGAAAATCATTCTTTACAAGCACCTCGTGGTAAAGACTCCGGCAATCCAGATTCTCGCCTCCTGAGTTTGTAGAGATCGGTTCATGAAAATTACTAAAAAATCAAACATTTATTACTGATCACTGCATATAATTAGTACCTCATGGAATCATCCTCCAAGACCTTTTAGATACTCTGCTGGTCACTTGGTAGAGACGGGTAGTGTAAATTGCTAAAAATGAGACCTTCAATACGAATCAGATGTAGCCATTGATGTCTCATGCACGCTTCCTCGAAAAGCCATTCGGATTCTCTCCTGATCCTTTGGTAGAGATGGGTTCATGAAAATTCCAAAAATTCAACTGTAATTACTGATCACTGCTAGTCATTAACTCCATCTGGCATGATCCTCCAAAATCCTTTCAGATTTGCTTCTGGTGATTTCTGGTGATAGGTCGAGTCTCGAAAATTCCGAAAAATAATCAATTCTGAACGGCTTCGTGGTAGTCATTCATTCCTCACATAATGAGCCTCCTTTGTACATTCCAATTCGCTCCTGTTGACTTGGAAGACATCAGTTCCTGAAATATACTCAAAATGAGAAATTCATCTTGGATGTGCGCGACAGATAAATTGGAGAAGAAATCTTCCTGAAAGACCCGAGGAGTCACTTCTCGTCCTATGGTACAGAGCAGTTCGTGAAAATTACTCCAGATGAGAAAGACATGCCTAATCTGGTATCCTGATCTATTTCTCATGGAAACATCCACCAAAACACAAGTCTATTCTCTCTTCAGCATTTGGTGGCGATTGATCGTGAAAATTGCTAAAAATGAGAAAGTTATAACTGTTAAATGCAATAAATCAGTGACAAATGGAATCATCCCCCAAAAGCCTTTCAGATTCGCTTCTTGGGATTTGGTAGCTATCAGTTCATGATTTGATGAAAATTACTCCAAATGAGACAGTTCTTCCTGATCAATGTTAGTAATTAATGACACTTGGAATCATCCTCCCAAATCCTTTGATAATTAACTCCTGGTGATTGTGAATAAAATCGGCTTGTGAAAATTAGTAGGAAAGAGAAAATTCCTTCCTCACCCGTCTTCTGATGAATTTCCCATGGAATCATCCACCGGAAAAACAATTGCATTCTCTCTTGGTGCGTTGGAACAGATCGGTTTGTGCAAATTACTCAAAGAACGAAAATCATTCTTTACAAGCACCTCGTGGTAAAGACTCCGGCAATCCAGATTCTCGCCTCCTGAGTTTGTAGAGATCGGTTCATGAAAATTACTAAAAAATCAAACATTTATTACTGATCACTGCATATAATTAGTACCTCATGGAATCATCCTCCAAGACCTTTTAGATACTCTGCTGGTCACTTGGTAGAGACGGGTAGTGTAAATTGCTAAAAATGAGCCCTTCAATACGAATCAGATGTAGCCATTGATGTCTCATGCACGCTTCCTCGAAAAGCCATTCGGATTCTCTCCTGATCCTATGGTAGAGATGGGTTCATGAAAATTACAAAAATTCAACAGTAATTACTGATCACTGCTAGTCATTAACTCCATCTGGCATGATCCTCCAAAATCCTTTCAGATTTGCTTCTGGTGATTTCTGGTGATAGGTCGAGTCTCGAAAATTCCGAAAAATAATCAATTCTGAACGGCTTCGTGGTAGTCATTCATTCCTCACATAATGAGCCTCCTTTGTACATTCCAAATCGCTCCTGTTGACTTGGAAGACATCAGTTCCTGAAATATACTCAAAATGAGAAATTCATCTTGGATGTGCGCGACAGATAAATTGGAGAAGAAATCTTCCTGAAAGACCCGAGGAGTCACTTCTCGTCCTATGGTACAGAGCAGTTCGTGAAAATTACTCCAGATGAGAAAGACATGCCTAATCTGGTATCCTGATCTATTTCTCATGGAAACATCCACCAAAACACAAGTCTATTCTCTCTTCAGCATTTGGTGGCGATTGATCGTGAAAATTGCTAAAAATGAGAAAGTTATAACTGTTAAATGCAATAAATCAGTGACAAATGGAATCATCCCCCAAAAGCCTTTCAGATTCGCTTCTTGGGATTTGGTAGCTATCAGTTCATGATTTGATGAAAATTACTCCAAATGAGACAGTTCTTCCTGATCAATGTTAGTAATTAATGACACTTGGAATCATCCTCCCAAATCCTTTGATAATTAACTCCTGGTGATTGTGAATAAAATCGGCTTGTGAAAATTAGTAGGAAAGAGAAAATTCCTTCCTCACCCGTCTTCTGATGAATTTCCCATGGAATCATCCACCGGGAAAACAATTGCATTCTCTCTTGGTGCGTTGGAACAGATCGGTTTGTGCAAATTACTCAAAGAACGAAAATCATTCTTTACAAGCACCTCGTGGTAAAGACTCCGGCAATCCAGATTCTCGCCTCCTGAGTTTGTAGAGATCGGTTCATGAAAATTACTAAAAAATCAAACATTTATTACTGATCACTGCATATAATTAATACCTCATGGAATCATCCTCCAAGACCTTTTAGATACTCTGCTGGTCACTTGGTAGAGACGGGTAGTGTAAATTGCTAAAAATGAGACCTTCAATACGAATCAGATGTAGCCATTGATGTCTCATGCACGCTTCCTCGAAAAGCCATTCGGATTCTCTCCTGATCCTTTGGTAGAGATGGGTTCATGAAAATTCCAAAAATTCAACAGTAATTACTGATCACTGCTAGTCATTAACTCCATCTGGCATGATCCTCCAAAATCCTTTCAGATTTGCTTCTGGTGATTTCTGGTGATAGGTCGAGTCTCGAAAATTCCGAAAAATAATCAATTCTGAACGGCTTCGTGGTAGTCATTCATTCCTCACATAATGAGCCTCCTTTGTACATTCCAATTCGCTCCTGTTGACTTGGAAGACATCAGTTCCTGAAATATACTCAAAATGAGAAATTCATCTTGGATGTGCGCGACAGATAAATTGGAGAAGAAATCTTCCTGAAAGACCCGAGGAGTCACTTCTCGTCCTATGGTACAGAGCAGTTCGTGAAAATTACTCCAGATGAGAAAGACATGCCTAATCTGGTATCCTGATCTATTTCTCATGGAAACATCCACCAAAACACAAGTCTATTCTGTCTTCAGCATTTGGTGGCGATTGATCGTGAAAATTGCTAAAAATGAGAAAGTTATAACTGTTAAATGCAATAAATCAGTGACAAATGGAATCATCCCCCAAAAGCCTTTCAGATTCGCTTCTTGGGATTTGGTAGCTATCAGTTCATGATTTGATGAAAATTACTCCAAATGAGACAGTTCTTCCTGATCAATGTTAGTAATTAATGACACTTGGAATCATCCTCCCAAATCCTTTGATAATTAACTCCTGGTGATTGTGAATAAAATCGGCTTGTGAAAATTAGTAGGAAAGAGAAAATTCCTTCCTCACCCGTCTTCTGATGAATTTCCCATGGAATCATCCACCGGAAAAACAATTGCATTCTCTCTTGGTGCGTTGGAACAGATCGGTTTGTGCAAATTACTCAAAGAACGAAAATCATTCTTTACAAGCACCTCGTGGTAAAGACTCCGGCAATCCAGATTCTCGCCTCCTGAGTTTGTAGAGATCGGTTCATGAAAATTGCTAAAAAATCAAACATTTATTACTGATCACTGCATATAATTAGTACCTCATGGAATCATCCTCCAAGACCTTTTAGATACTCTGCTGGTCACTTGGTAGAGACGGGTAGTGTAAATTGCTAAAAATGAGACCTTCAATACGAATCAGATGTAGCCATTGATGTCTCATGCACGCTTCCTCGAAAAGCCATTCGGATTCTCTCCTGATCCTTTGGTAGAGATGGGTTCATGAAAATTCCAAAAATTCAACAGTAATTACTGATCACTGCTAGTCATTAACTCCATCTGGCATGATCCTCCAAAATCCTTTCAGATTTGCTTCTGGTGATTTCTGGTGATAGGTCGAGTCTCGAAAATTCCGAAAAATAATCAATTCTGAACGGCTTCGTGGTAGTCATTCATTCCTCACATAATGAGCCTCCTTTGTACATTCCAATTCGCTCCTGTTGACCTGGAAGACATCAGTTCCTGAAATATACGCAAAATGAGAAATTCATCTTGGATGTGCGCGACAGATAAATTGGAGAAGAAATCTTCCTGAAAGACCCGAGGAGTCACTTCTCGTCCTATGGTACAGAGCAGTTCGTGAAAATTACTCCAGATGAGAAAGACATGCCTAATCTGGTATCCTGATCTATTTCCCATGGAAACATCCACCAAAACACAAGTCTATTCTCTCTTCAGCATTTGGTGGCGATTGATCGTGAAAATTGCTAAAAATGAGAAAGTTATAACTGTTAAATGCAATAAATCAGTGACAAATGGAATCATCCCCCAAAAGCCTTTCAGATTCGCTTCTTGGGATTTGGTAGCTATCAGTTCATGATTTGATGAAAATTACTCCAAATGAGACATTCTTCCTGATCAATGTTAGTAATTAATGACACTTGGAATCATCCTCCCAAATCCTTTGATAATTAACTCCTGGTGATTGTGAATAAAATCGGCTTGTGAAAATTAGTAGGAAAGAGAAAATTCCTTCCTCACCCGTCTTCTGATGAATTTCCCATGGAATCATCCACCGGAAAAACAATTGCATTCTCTCTTGGTGCGTTGGAACAGATCGGTTTGTGCAAATTACTCAAAGAACGAAAATCATTCTTTACAAGCACCTCGTGGTAAAGACTCCGGCAATCCAGATTCTCGCCTCCTGAGTTTGTAGAGATTGGTTCATGAAAATTACTAAAAAATCAAACATTTATTACTGATCACTGCATATAATTAGTACCTCATGGAATCATCCTCCAAGACCTTTTAGATACTCTGCTGGTCACTTGGTAGAGACGGGTAGTGTAAATTGCTAAAAATGAGACCTTCAATACGAATCAGATGTAGCCATTGATGTCTCATGCACGCTTCCTCGAAAAGCCATTCGGATTCTCTCCTGATCCTTTGGTAGAGATGGGTTCATGAAAATTCCAAAAATTCAACAGTAATTACTGATCACTGCTAGTCATTAACTCCATCTGGCATGATCCTCCAAAATCCTTTCAGATTTGCTTCTGGTGATTGCTGGTGATAGGTCGAGTCTCGAAAATTCCGAAAAATAATCAATTCTGAACGGCTTCGTGGTAGTCATTCATTCCTCACATAATGAGCCTCCTTTGTACATTCCAATTCGCTCCTGTTGACTTGGAAGAAATCAGTTCCTGAAATATACTCAAAATGAGAAATTCATCTTGGATGTGCGCGACAGATAAATTGGAGAAGAAATCTTCCTGAAAGACCCGAGGAGTCACTTCTCGTCCTATGGTACAGAGCAGTTCGTGAAAATTACTCCAGATGAGAAAGACATGCCTAATCTGGTATCCTGATCTATTTCCCATGGAAACATCCACCAAAACACAAGTCTATTCTCTCTTCAGCATTTGGTGGCGATTGATCGTGAAAATTGCTAAAAATGAGAAAGTTATAACTGTTAAATGCAATAAATCAGTGACAAATGGAATCATCCCCCAAAAGCCTTTCAGATTCGCTTCTTGGGATTTGGTAGCTATCAGTTCATGATTTGATGAAAATTACTCCATCTGAGACATTCTTCCTGATCAATGTTAGTAATTAATGACACTTGGAATCATCCTCCCAAATCCTTTGATAATTAACTCCTGGTGATTGTGAATAAAATCGGCTTGTGAAAATTAGTAGGAAAGAGAAAATTCCTTCCTCACCCGTCTTCTGATGAATTTCCCATGGAATCATCCACCGGAAAAACAATTGCATTCTCTCTTGGTGCGTTGGAACAGATCGGTTTGTGCAAATTACTCAAAGAACGAAAATCATTCTTTACAAGCACCTCGTGGTAAAGACTCCGGCAATCCAGATTCTCGCCTCCTGAGTTTGTAGAGATTGGTTCATGAAAATTACTAAAAAATCAAACATTTATTACTGATCACTGCATATAATTAGTACCTCATGGAATCATCCTCCAAGACCTTTTAGATACTCTGCTGGTCACTTGGTAGAGACGGGTAGTGTAAATTGCTAAAAATGAGACCTTCAATACGAATCAGATGTAGCCATTGATGTCTCATGCACGCTTCCTCGAAAAGCCATTCGGATTCTCTCCTGATCCTTTGGTAGAGATGGGTTCATGAAAATTCCAAAAATTCAACTGTAATTACTGATCACTGCTAGTCATTAACTCCATCTGGCATGATCCTCCAAAATCCTTTCAGATTTGCTTCTGGTGATTTCTGGTGATAGGTCGAGTCTCGAAAATTCCGAAAAATAATCAATTCTGAACGGCTTCGTGGTAGTCATTCATTCCTCACATAATGAGCCACCTTTGTACATTCCAATTCGCTCCTGTTGACTTGGAAGAAATCAGTTCCTGAAATATACTCAAAATGAGAAATTCATCTTGGATGTGCGCGACAGATAAATTGGAGAAGAAATCTTCCTGAAAGACCCGAGGAGTCACTTCTCGTCCTATGGTACAGAGCAGTTCGTGAAAATTACTCCAGATGAGAAAGACATGCCTAATCTGGTATCCTGATCTATTTCTCATGGAAACATCCACCAAAACACAAGTCTATTCTCTCTTCAGCATTTGGTGGCGATTGATCGTGAAAATTGCTAAAAATGAGAAAGTTATAACTGTTAAATGCAATAAATCAGTGACAAATGGAATCATCCCCCAAAAGCCTTTCAGATTCGCTTCTTGGGATTTGGTAGCTATCAGTTCATGATTTGATGAAAATTACTCCAAATGAGACAGTTCTTCCTGATCAATGTTAGTAATTAATGACACTTGGAATCATCCTCCCAAATCCTTTGATAATTAACTCCTGGTGATTGTGAATAAAATCGGCTTGTGAAAATTAGTAGGAAAGAGAAAATTCCTTCCTCACCCGTCTTCTGATGAATTTCCCATGGAATCATCCACCGGAAAAACAATTGCATTCTCTCTTGGTGCGTTGGAACAGATCGGTTTGTGCAAATTACTCAAAGAACGAAAATCATTCTTTACAAGCACCTCGTGGTAAAGACTCCGGCAATCCAGATTCTCGCCTCCTGAGTTTGTAGAGATCGGTTCATGAAAATTACTAAAAAATCAAACATTTATTACTGATCACTGCATATAATTAGTACCTCATGGAATCATCCTCCAAGACCTTTTAGATACTCTGCTGGTCACTTGGTAGAGACGGGTAGTGTAAATTGCTAAAAATGAGACCTTCAATACGAATCAGATGTAGCCATTGATGTCTCATGCACGCTTCCTCGAAAAGCCATTCGGATTCTCTCCTGATCCTTTGGTAGAGATGGGTTCATGAAAATTCCAAAAATTCAACAGTAATTACTGATCACTGCTAGTCATTAACTCCATCTGGCATGATCCTCCAAAATCCTTTCAGATTTGCTTCTGGTGATTTCTGGTGATAGGTCGAGTCTCGAAAATTCCGAAAAATAATCAATTCTGAACGGCTTCGTGGTAGTCATTCATTCCTCACATAATGAGCCTCCTTTGTACATTCCAATTCGCTCCTGTTGACTTGGAAGAAATCAGTTCCTGAAATATACTCAAAATGAGAAATTCATCTTGGATGTGCGCGACAGATAAATTGGAGAAGAAATCTTCCTGAAAGACCCGAGGAGTCACTTCTCGTCCTATGGTACAGAGCAGTTCGTGAAAATTACTCCGGATGAGAAAGACATGCCTAATCTGGTATCCTGATCTATTTCTCATGGAAACATCCACCAAAACACAAGTCTATTCTCTCTTCAGCATTTGGTGGCGATTGATCGTGAAAATTGCTAAAAATGAGAAAGTTATAACTGTTAAATGCAATAAATCAGTGACAAATGGAATCATCCCCCAAAAGCCTTTCAGATTCGCTTCTTGGGATTTGGTAGCTATCAGTTCATGATTTGATGAAAATTACTCCAAATGAGACAGTTCTTCCTGATCAATGTTAGTAATTAATGACACTTGGAATCATCCTCCCAAATCCTTTGATAATTAACTCCTGGTGATTGTGAATAAAATCGGCTTGTGAAAATTAGTAGGAAAGAGAAAATTCCTTCCTCACCCGTCTTCTGATGAATTTCCCATGGAATCATCCACCGGAAAAACAATTGCATTCTCTCTTGGTGCGTTGGAACAGATCGGTTTGTGCAAATTACTCAAAGAACGAAAATCATTCTTTACAAGCACCTCGTGGTAAAGACTCCGGCAATCCAGATTCTCGCCTCCTGAGTTTGTAGAGATCGGTTCATGAAAATTACTAAAAAATCAAACATTTATTACTGATCACTGCATATAATTAGTACCTCATGGAATCATCCTCCAAGACCTTTTAGATACTCTGCTGGTCACTTGGTAGAGACGGGTAGTGTAAATTGCTAAAAATGAGCCCTTCAATACGAATCAGATGTAGCCATTGATGTCTCATGCACGCTTCCTCGAAACCCATTCGGATTCTCTCCTGATCCTTTGGTAGAGATGGGTTCATGAAAATTACAAAAATTCAACAGTAATTACTGATCACTGCTAGTCATTAACTCCATCTGGCATGATCCTCCAAAATCCTTTCAGATTTGCTTCTGGTGATTTCTGGTGATAGGTCGAGTCTCGAAAATTCCGAAAAATAATCAATTCTGAACGGCTTCGTGGTAGTCATTCATTCCTCACATAATGAGCCTCCTTTGTACATTCCAATTCGCTCCTGTTGACTTGGAAGAAATCAGTTCCTGAAATATACTCAAAATGAGAAATTCATCTTGGATGTGCGCGACAGATAAATTGGAGAAGAAATCTTCCTGAAAGACCCGAGGAGTCACTTCTCATCCTATGGTACAGAGCAGTTCGTGAAAATTACTCCAGATGAGAAAGACATGCCTAATCTGGTATCCTGATCTATTTCCCATGGAAACATCCACCAAAACACAAGTCTATTCTCTCTTCAGCATTTGGTGGCGATTGATCGTGAAAATTGCTAAAAATGAGAAAGTTATAACTGTTAAATGCAATAAATCAGTGACAAATGGAATCATCCCCCAAAAGCCTTTCAGATTCGCTTCTTGGGATTTGGTAGCTATCAGTTCATGATTTGATGAAAATTACTCCAAATGAGACAGTTCTTCCTGATCAATGTTAGTAATTAATGACACTTGGAATCATCCTCCCAAATCCTTTGATAATTAACTCCTGGTGATTGTGAATAAAATCGGCTTGTGAAAATTAGTAGGAAAGAGAAAATTCCTTCCTCACCCGTCTTCTGATGAATTTCCCATGGAATCATCCACCGGAAAAACAATTGCATTCTCTCTTGGTGCGTTGGAACAGATCGGTTTGTGCAAATTACTCAAAGAACGAAAATCATTCTTTACAAGCACCTCGTGGTAAAGACTCCGGCAATCCAGATTCTCGCCTCCTGAGTTTGTAGAGATCGGTTCATGAAAATTACTAAAAAATCAAACATTTATTACTGATCACTGCATATAATTAGTACCTCATGGAATCATCCTCCAAGACCTTTTAGATACTCTGCTGGTCACTTGGTAGAGACGGGTAGTGTAAATTGCTAAAAATGAGCCCTTCAATACGAATCAGATGTAGCCATTGATGTCTCATGCACGCTTCCTCGAAAAGCCATTCGGATTCTCTCCTGATCCTTTGGTAGAGATGGGTTCATGAAAATTACAAAAATTCAACAGTAATTACTGATCACTGCTAGTCATTAACTCCATCTGGCATGATCCTCCAAAATCCTTTCAGATTTGCTTCTGGTGATTTCTGGTGATAGGTCGAGTCTCGAAAATTCCGAAAAATAATCAATTCTGAACGGCTTCGTGGTAGTCATTCATTCCTCACATAATGAGCCTCCTTTGTACATTCCAATTCGCTCCTGTTGACTTGGAAGAAATCAGTTCCTGAAATATACTCAAAATGAGAAATTCATCTTGGATGTGCGCGACAGATAAATTGGAGAAGAAATCTTCCTGAAAGACCCGAGGAGTCACTTCTCGTCCTATGGTACAGAGCAGTTCGTGAAAATTACTCCAGATGAGAAAGACATGCCTAATCTGGTATCCTGATCTATTTCCCATGGAAACATCCACCAAAACACAAGTCTATTCTCTCTTCAGCATTTGGTGGCGATTGATCGTGAAAATTGCTAAAAATGAGAAAGTTATAACTGTTAAATGCAATAAATCAGTGACAAATGGAATCATCCCCCAAAAGCCTTTCAGATTCGCTTCTTGGGATTTGGTAGCTATCAGTTCATGATTTGATGAAAATTACTCCAAATGAGACAGTTCTTCCTGATCAATGTTAGTAATTAATGACACTTGGAATCATCCTCCCAAATCCTTTGATAATTAACTCCTGGTGATTGTGAATAAAATCGGCTTGTGAAAATTAGTAGGAAAGAGAAAATTCCTTCCTCACCCGTCTTCTGATGAATTTCCCATGGAATCATCCACCGGAAAAACAATTGCATTCTCTCTTGGTGCGTTGGAACAGATCGGTTTGTGCAAATTACTCAAAGAACGAAAATCATTCTTTACAAGCACCTCGTGGTAAAGACTCCGGCAATCCAGATTCTCGCCTCCTGAGTTTGTAGAGATCGGTTCATGAAAATTACTAAAAAATCAAACATTTATTACTGATCACTGCATATAATTAGTACCTCATGGAATCATCCTCCAAGACCTTTTAGATACTCTGCTGGTCACTTGGTAGAGACGGGTAGTGTAAATTGCTAAAAAAGAGACCTTCAATACGAATCAGATGTAGCCATTGATGTCTCATGCACGCTTCCTCGAAAAGCCATTCGGATTCTCTCCTGATCCTTTGGTAGAGATGGGTTCATGAAAATTCCAAAAATTCAACAGTAATTACTGATCACTGCTAGTCATTAACTCCATCTGGCATGATCCTCCAAAATCCTTTCAGATTTGCTTCTGGTGATTTCTGGTGATACGTCGAGTCTCGAAAATTCCGAAAAATAATCAATTCTGAACGGCTTCGTGGTAGTCATTCATTCCTCACATAATGAGCCTCCTTTGTACATTCCAATTCGCTCCTGTTGACTTGGAAGAAATCAGTTCCTGAAATATACTCAAAATGAGAAATTCATCTTGGATGTGCGCGACAGATAAATTGGAGAAGAAATCTTCCTGAAAGACCCGAGGAGTCACTTCTCGTCCTATGGTACAGAGCAGTTCGTGAAAATTACTCCAGATGAGAACGACATGCCTAATCTGGTATCCTGATCTATTTCCCATGGAAACATCCACCAAAACACAAGTCTATTCTCTCTTCAGCATTTGGTGGCGATTGATCGTGAAAATTGCTAAAAATGAGAAAGTTATAACTGTTAAATGCAATAAATCAGTGACAAATGGAATCATCCCCCAAAAGCCTTTCAGATTCGCTTCTTGGGATTTGGTAGCTATCAGTTCATGATTTGATGAAAATTACTCCAAATGAGACAATTCTTCCTGATCAATGTTAGTAATTAATGACACTTGGAATCATCCTCCCAAATCCTTTGATAATTAACTCCTGGTGATTGTGAATAAAATCGGCTTGTGAAAATTAGTAGGAAAGAGAAAATTCCTTCCTCACCCGTCTTCTGATGAATTTCCCATGGAATCATCCACCGGAAAAACAATTGCATTCTCTCTTGGTGCGTTGGAACAGATCGGTTTGTGCAAATTACTCAAAGAACGAAAATCATTCTTTACAAGCACCTCGTGGTAAAGACTCCGGCAATCCAGATTCTCGCCTCCTGAGTTTGTAGAGATCGGTTCATGAAAATTACTAAAAAATCAAACATTTATTACTGATCACTGCATATAATTAGTACCTCATGGAATCATCCTCCAAGACCTTTTAGATACTCTGCTGGTCACTTGGTAGAGACGGGTAGTGTAAATTGCTAAAAATGAGCCCTTCAATACGAATCAGATGTAGCCATTGATGTCTCATGCACGCTTCCTCGAAACCCATTCGGATTCTCTCCTGATCCTTTGGTAGAGATGGGTTCATGAAAATTACAAAAATTCAACAGTAATTACTGATCACTGCTAGTCATTAACTCCATCTGGCATGATCCTCCAAAATCCTTTCAGATTTGCTTCTGGTGATTTCTGGTGATAGGTCGAGTCTCGAAAATTCCGAAAAATAATCAATTCTGAACGGCTTCGTGGTAGTCATTCATTCCTCACATAATGAGCCTCCTTTGTACATTCCAATTCGCTCCTGTTGACTTGGAAGAAATCAGTTCCTGAAATATACTCAAAATGAGAAATTCATCTTGGATGTGCGCGACAGATAAATTGGAGAAGAAATCTTCCTGAAAGACCCGAGGAGTCACTTCTCATCCTATGGTACAGAGCAGTTCGTGAAAATTACTCCAGATGAGAAAGACATGCCTAATCTGGTATCCTGATCTATTTCCCATGGAAACATCCACCAAAACACAAGTCTATTCTCTCTTCAGCATTTGGTGGCGATTGATCGTGAAAATTGCTAAAAATGAGAAAGTTATAACTGTTAAATGCAATAAATCAGTGACAAATGGAATCATCCCCCAAAAGCCTTTCAGATTCGCTTCTTGGGATTTGGTAGCTATCAGTTCATGATTTGATGAAAATTACTCCAAATGAGACAGTTCTTCCTGATCAATGTTAGTAATTAATGACACTTGGAATCATCCTCCCAAATCCTTTGATAATTAACTCCTGGTGATTGTGAATAAAATCGGCTTGTGAAAATTAGTAGGAAAGAGAAAATTCCTTCCTCACCCGTCTTCTGATGAATTTCCCATGGAATCATCCACCGGAAAAACAATTGCATTCTCTCTTGGTGCGTTGGAACAGATCGGTTTGTGCAAATTACTCAAAGAACGAAAATCATTCTTTACAAGCACCTCGTGGTAAAGACTCCGGCAATCCAGATTCTCGCCTCCTGAGTTTGTAGAGATCGGTTCATGAAAATTACTAAAAAATCAAACATTTATTACTGATCACTGCATATAATTAGTACCTCATGGAATCATCCTCCAAGACCTTTTAGATACTCTGCTGGTCACTTGGTAGAGACGGGTAGTGTAAATTGCTAAAAATGAGCCCTTCAATACGAATCAGATGTAGCCATTGATGTCTCATGCACGCTTCCTCGAAAAGCCATTCGGATTCTCTCCTGATCCTTTGGTAGAGATGGGTTCATGAAAATTCCAAAAATTCAACTGTAATTACTGATCACTGCTAGTCATTAACTCCATCTGGCATGATCCTCCAAAATCCTTTCAGATTTGCTTCTGGTGATTTCTGGTGATAGGTCGAGTCTCGAAAATTCCGAAAAATAATCAATTCTGAACGGCTTCGTGGTAGTCATTCATTCCTCACATAATGAGCCTCCTTTGTACATTCCAATTCGCTCCTGTTGACTTGGAAGAAATCAGTTCCTGAAATATACTCAAAATGAGAAATTCATCTTGGATGTGCGCGACAGATAAATTGGAGAAGAAATCTTCCTGAAAGACCCGAGGAGTCACTTCTCGTCCTATGGTACAGAGCAGTTCGTGAAAATTACTCCAGATGAGAAAGACATGCCTAATCTGGTATCCTGATCTATTTCTCATGGAAACATCCACCAAAACACAAGTCTATTCTCTCTTCAGCATTTGGTGGCGATTGATCGTGAAAATTGCTAAAAATGAGAAAGTTATAACTGTTAAATGCAATAAATCAGTGACAAATGGAATCATCCCCCAAAAGCCTTTCAGATTCGCTTCTTGGGATTTGGTAGCTATCAGTTCATGATTTGATGAAAATTACTCCAAATGAGACAGTTCTTCCTGATCAATGTTAGTAATTAATGACACTTGGAATCATCCTCCCAAATCCTTTGATAATTAACTCCTGGTGATTGTGAATAAAATCGGCTTGTGAAAATTAGTAGGAAAGAGAAAATTCCTTCCTCACCCGTCTTCTGATGAATTTCCCATGGAATCATCCACCGGAACAACAATTGCATTCTCTCTTGGTGCGTTGGAACAGATCGGTTTGTGCAAATTACTCAAAGAACGAAAATCATTCTTTACAAGCACCTCGTGGTAAAGACTCCGGCAATCCAGATTCTCGCCTCCTGAGTTTGTAGAGATCGGTTCATGAAAATTACTAAAAAATCAAACATTTATTACTGATCACTGCATATAATTAGTACCTCATGGAATCATCCTCCAAGACCTTTTAGATACTCTGCTGGTCACTTGGTAGAGACGGGTAGTGTAAATTGCTAAAAATGAGCCCTTCAATACGAATCAGATGTAGCCATTGATGTCTCATGCACGCTTCCTCGAAAAGCCATTCGGATTCTCTCCTGATCCTTTGGTAGAGATGGGTTCATGAAAATTCCAAAAATTCAACAGTAATTACTGATCACTGCTAGTCATTAACTCCATCTGGCATGATCCTCCAAAATCCTTTCAGATTTGCTTCTGGTGATTTCTGGTGATAGGTCGAGTCTCGAAAATTCCGAAAAATAATCAATTCTGAACGGCTTCGTGGTAGTCATTCATTCCTCACATAATGAGCCTCCTTTGTACATTCCAATTCGCTCCTGTTGACTTGGAAGAAATCAGTTCCTGAAATATACTCAAAATGAGAAATTCATCTTGGATGTGCGCGACAGATAAATTGGAGAAGAAATCTTCCTGAAAGACCCGAGGAGTCACTTCTCGTCCTATGGTACAGAGCAGTTCGTGAAAATTACTCCAGATGAGAAAGACATGCCTAATCTGGTATCCTGATCTATTTCTCATGGAAACATCCACCAAAACACAAGTCTATTCTCTCTTCAGCATTTGGTGGCGATTGATCGTGAAAATTGCTAAAAATGAGAAAGTTATAACTGTTAAATGCAATAAATCAGTGACAAATGGAATCATCCCCCAAAAGCCTTTCAGATTGGCTTCTTGGGATTTGGTAGCTATCAGTTCATGATTTGATGAAAATTACTCCAAATGAGACAGTTCTTCCTGATCAATGTTAGTAATTAATGACACTTGGAATCATCCTCCCAAATCCTTTGATAATTAACTCCTGGTGATTGTGAATAAAATCGGCTTGTGAAAATTAGTAGGAAAGAGAAAATTCCTTCCTCACCCGTCTTCTGATGAATTTCCCATGGAATCATCCACCGGAAAAACAATTGCATTCTCTCTTGGTGCGTTGGAACAGATCGGTTTGTGCAAATTACTCAAAGAACGAAAATCATTCTTTACAAGCACCTCGTGGTAAAGACTCCGGCAATCCAGATTCTCGCCTCCTGAGTTTGTAGAGATCGGTTCATGAAAATTACTAAAAAATCAAACATTTATTACTGATCACTGCATATAATTAGTACCTCATGGAATCATCCTCCAAGACCTTTTAGATACTCTGCTGGTCACTTGGTAGAGACGGGTAGTGTAAATTGCTAAAAATGAGCCCTTCAATACGAATCAGATGTAGCCATTGATGTCTCATGCACGCTTCCTCGAAAAGCCATTCGGATTCTCTCCTGATCCTTTGGTAGAGATGGGTTCATGAAAATTCCAAAAATTCAACAGTAATTACTGATCACTGCTAGTCATTAACTCCATCTGGCATGATCCTCCAAAATCCTTTCAGATTTGCTTCTGGTGATTTCTGGTGATAGGTCGAGTCTCGAAAATTCCGAAAAATAATCAATTCTGAACGGCTTCGTGGTAGTCATTCATTCCTCACATAATGAGCCTCCTTTGTACATTCCAATTCGCTCCTGTTGACTTGGAAGAAATCAGTTCCTGAAATATACTCAAAATGAGAAATTCATCTTGGATGTGCGCGACAGATAAATTGGAGAAGAAATCTTCCTGAAAGACCCGAGGAGTCACTTCTCGTCCTATGGTACAGAGCAGTTCGTGAAAATTACTCCAGATGAGAAAGACATGCCTAATCTGGTATCCTGATCTATTTCTCATGGAAACATCCACCAAAACACAAGTCTATTCTCTCTTCAGCATTTGGTGGCGATTGATCGTGAAAATTGCTAAAAATGAGAAAGTTATAACTGTTAAATGCAATAAATCAGTGACAAATGGAATCATCCCCCAAAAGGCTTTCAGATTCGCTTCTTGGGATTTGGTAGCTATCAGTTCATGATTTGATTAAAATTACTCCAAATGAGACAGTTCTTCCTGATCAATGTTAGTAATTAATGACACTTGGAATCATCCTCCCAAATCCTTTGATAATTAACTCCTGGTGATTGTGAATAAAATCGGCTTGTGAAAATTAGTAGGAAAGAGAAAATTCCTTCCTCACCCGTCTTCTGATGAATTTCCCATGGAATCATCCACCGGAAAAACAATTGCATTCTCTCTTGGTGCGTTGGAACAGATCGGTTTGTGCAAATTACTCAAAGAACGAAAATCATTCTTTACAAGCACCTCGTGGTAAAGACTCCGGCAATCCAGATTCTCGCCTCCTGAGTTTGTAGAGATCGGTTCATGAAAATTACTAAAAAATCAAACATTTATTACTGATCACTGCATATAATTAGTACCTCATGGAATCATCCTCCAAGACCTTTTAGATACTCTGCTGGTCACTTGGTAGAGACGGGTAGTGTAAATTGCTAAAAATGAGCCCTTCAATACGAATCAGATGTAGCCATTGATGTCTCATGCACGCTTCCTCGAAAAGCCATTCGGATTCTCTCCTGATCCTTTGGTAGAGATGGGTTCATGAAAATTACAAAAATTCAACAGTAATTACTGATCACTGCTAGTCATTAACTCCATCTGGCATGATCCTCCAAAATCCTTTCAGATTTGCTTCTGGTGATTTCTGGTGATAGGTCGAGTCTCGAAAATTCCGAAAAATAATCAATTCTGAACGGCTTCGTGGTAGTCATTCATTCCTCACATAATGAGCCTCCTTTGTACATTCCAATTCGCTCCTGTTGACTTGGAAGAAATCAGTTCCTGAAATATACTCAAAATGAGAAATTCATCTTGGATGTGCGCGACAGATAAATTGGAGAAGAAATCTTCCTGAAAGACCCGAGGAGTCACTTCTCGTCCTATGGTACAGAGCAGTTCGTGAAAATTACTCCAGATGAGAAAGACATGCCTAATCTGGTATCCTGATCTATTTCCCATGGAAACATCCACCAAAACACAAGTCTATTCTCTCTTCAGCATTTGGTGGCGATTGATCGTGAAAATTGCTAAAAATGAGAAAGTTATAACTGTTAAATGCAATAAATCAGTGACAAATGGAATCATCCCCCAAAAGCCTTTCAGATTCGCTTCTTGGGATTTGGTAGCTATCAGTTCATGATTTGATGAAAATTGCTCCAAATGAGACAGTTCTTCCTGATCAATGTTAGTAATTAATGACACTTGGAATCATCCTCCCAAATCCTTTGATAATTAACTCCTGGTGATTGTGAATAAAATCGGCTTGTGAAAATTAGTAGGAAAGAGAAAATTCCTTCCTCACCCGTCTTCTGATGAATTTCCCATGGAATCATCCACCGGAAAAACAATTGCATTCTCTCTTGGTGCGTTGGAACAGATCGGTTTGTGCAAATTACTCAAAGAACGAAAATCATTCTTTACAAGCACCTCGTGGTAAAGACTCCGGCAATCCAGATTCTCGCCTCCTGAGTTTGTAGAGATCGGTTCATGAAAATTACTAAAAAATCAAACATTTATTACTGATCACTGCATATAATTAGTACCTCATGGAATCATCCTCCAAGACCTTTTAGATACTCTGCTGGTCACTTGGTAGAGACGGGTAGTGTAAATTGCTAAAAATGAGCCCTTCAATACGAATCAGATGTAGCCATTGATGTCTCATGCACGCTTCCTCGAAAAGCCATTCGGATTCTCTCCTGATCCTTTGGTAGAGATGGGTTCATGAAAATTCCAAAAATTCAACAGTAATTACTGATCACTGCTAGTCATTAACTCCATCTGGCATGATCCTCCAAAATCCTTTCAGATTTGCTTCTGGTGATTTCTGGTGATAGGTCGAGTCTCGAAAATTCCGAAAAATAATCAATTCTGAACGGCTTCGTGGTAGTCATTCATTCCTCACATAATGAGCCTCCTTTGTACATTCCAATTCGCTCCTGTTGACTTGGAAGAAATCAGTTCCTGAAATATACTCAAAATGAGAAATTCATCTTGGATGTGCGCGACAGATAAATTGGAGAAGAAATCTTCCTGAAAGACCCGAGGAGTCACTTCTCGTCCTATGGTACAGAGCAGTTCGTGAAAATTACTCCAGATGAGAAAGACATGCCTAATCTGGTATCCTGATCTATTTCCCATGGAAACATCCACCAAAACACAAGTCTATTCTCTCTTCAGCATTTGGTGGCGATTGATCGTGAAAATTGCTAAAAATGAGAAAGTTATAACTGTTAAATGCAATAAATCAGTGACAAATGGAATCATCCCCCAAAAGCCTTTCAGATTCGCTTCTTGGGATTTGGTAGCTATCAGTTCATGATTTGATGAAAATTACTCCAAATGATCAAAATTACTTCCTGATCAATGTTAGTAATTAATGACACTTGGAATCATCCTCCCAAATCCTTTGATAATTAACTCCTGGTGATTGTGAATAAAATCGGCTTGTGAAAATTAGTAGGAAAGAGAAAATTCCTTCCTCACCCGTCTTCTGATGAATTTCCCATGGAATCATCCACCGGAAAAACAATTGCATTCTCTCTTGGTGCGTTGGAACAGATCGGTTTGTGCAAATTACTCAAAGAACGAAAATCATTCTTTACAAGCACCTCGTGGTAAAGACTCCGGCAATCCAGATTCTCGCCTCCTGAGTTTGTAGAGATCGGTTCATGAAAATTACTAAAAAATCAAACATTTATTACTGATCACTGCATATAATTAGTACCTCATGGAATCATCCTCCAAGACCTTTTAGATACTCTGCTGGTCACTTGGTAGAGACGGGTAGTGTAAATTGCTAAAAATGAGCCCTTCAATACGAATCAGATGTAGCCATTGATGTCTCATGCACGCTTCCTCGAAAAGCCATTCGGATTCTCTCCTGATCCTTTGGTAGAGATGGGTTCATGAAAATTCCAAAAATTCAACAGTAATTACTGATCACTGCTAGTCATTAACTCCATCTGGCATGATCCTCCAAAATCCTTTCAGATTTGCTTCTGGTGATTTCTGGTGATAGGTCGAGTCTCGAAAATTCCGAAAAATAATCAATTCTGAACGGCTTCGTGGTAGTCATTCATTCCTCACATAATGAGCCTCCTTTGTACATTCCAATTCGCTCCTGTTGACTTGGAAGAAATCAGTTCCTGAAATATACTCAAAATGAGAAATTCATCTTGGATGTGCGCGACAGATAAATTGGAGAAGAAATCTTCCTGAAAGACCCGAGGAGTCACTTCTCGTCCTATGGTACAGAGCAGTTCGTGAAAATTACTCCAGATGAGAAAGACATGCCTAATCTGGTATCCTGATCTATTTCCCATGGAAACATCCACCAAAACACAAGTCTATTCTCTCTTCAGCATTTGGTGGCGATTGATCGTGAAAATTGCTAAAAATGAGAAAGTTATAACTGTTAAATGCAATAAATCAGTGACAAATGGAATCATCCCCCAAAAGCCTTTCAGATTCGCTTCTTGGGATTTGGTAGCTATCAGTTCATGATTTGATGAAAATTGCTCCAAATGAGACAGTTCTTCCTGATCAATGTTAGTAATTAATGACACTTGGAATCATCCTCCCAAATCCTTTGATAATTAACTCCTGGTGATTGTGAATAAAATCGGCTTGTGAAAATTAGTAGGAAAGAGAAAATTCCTTCCTCACCCGTCTTCTGATGAATTTCCCATGGAATCATCCACCGGAAAAACAATTGCATTCTCTCTTGGTGCGTTGGAACAGATCGGTTTGTGCAAATTACTCAAAGAACGAAAATCATTCTTTACAAGCACCTCGTGGTAAAGACTCCGGCAATCCAGATTCTCGCCTCCTGAGTTTGTAGAGATCGGTTCATGAAAATTACTAAAAAATTAAACATTTATTACTGATCACTGCATATAATTAGTACCTCATGGAATCATCCTCCAAGACCTTTTAGATACTCTGCTGGTCACTTGGTAGAGACGGGTAGTGTAAATTGCTAAAAATGAGCCCTTCAATACGAATCAGATGTAGCCATTGATGTCTCATGCACGCTTCCTCGAAAAGCCATTCGGATTCTCTCCTGATCCTTTGGTAGAGATGGGTTCATGAAAATTCCAAAAATTCAACAGTAATTACTGATCACTGCTAGTCATTAACTCCATCTGGCATGATCCTCCAAAATCCTTTCAGATTTGCTTCTGGTGATTTCTGGTGATAGGTCGAGTCTCGAAAATTCCGAAAAATAATCAATTCTGAACGGCTTCGTGGTAGTCATTCATTCCTCACATAATGAGCCTCCTTTGTACATTCCAATTCGCTCCTGTTGACTTGGAAGAAATCAGTTCCTGAAATATACTCAAAATGAGAAATTCATCTTGGATGTGCGCGACAGATAAATTGGAGAAGAAATCTTCCTGAAAGACCCGAGGAGTCACTTCTCGTCCTATGGTACAGAGCAGTTCGTGAAAATTACTCCAGATGAGAAAGACATGCCTAATCTGGTATCCTGATCTATTTCTCATGGAAACATCCACCAAAACACAAGTCTATTCTCTCTTCAGCATTTGGTGGCGATTGATCGTGAAAATTGCTAAAAATGAGAAAGTTATAACTGTTAAATGCAATAAATCAGTGACAAATGGAATCATCCCCCAAAAGCCTTTCAGATTCGCTTCTTGGGATTTGGTAGCTATCAGTTCATGATTTGATGAAAATTACTCCAAATGAGACAGTTCTTCCTGATCAATGTTAGTAATTAATGACACTTGGAATCATCCTCCCAAATCCTTTGATAATTAACTCCTGGTGATTGTGAATAAAATCGGCTTGTGAAAATTAGTAGGAAAGAGAAAATTCCTTCCTCACCCGTCTTCTGATGAATTTCCCATGGAATCATCCACCGGAAAAACAATTGCATTCTCTCTTGGTGCGTTGGAACAGATCGGTTTGTGCAAATTACTCAAAGAACGAAAATCATTCTTTACAAGCACCTCGTGGTAAAGACTCCGGCAATCCAGATTCTCGCCTCCTGAGTTTGTAGAGATCGGTTCATGAAAATTACTAAAAAATCAAACATTTATTACTGATCACTGCATATAATTAGTACCTCATGGAATCATCCTCCAAGACCTTTTAGATACTCTGCTGGTCACTTGGTAGAGACGGGTAGTGTAAATTGCTAAAAATGAGCCCTTCAATACGAATCAGATGTAGCCATTGATGTCTCATGCACGCTTCCTCGAAAAGCCATTCGGATTCTCTCCTGATCCTTTGGTAGAGATGGGTTCATGAAAATTACAAAAATTCAACAGTAATTACTGATCACTGCTAGTCATTAACTCCATCTGGCATGATCCTCCAAAATCCTTTCAGATTTGCTTCTGGTGATTTCTGGTGATAGGTCGAGTCTCGAAAATTCCGAAAAATAATCAATTCTGAACGGCTTCGTGGTAGTCATTCATTCCTCACATAATGAGCCTCCTTTGTACATTCCAATTCGCTCCTGTTGACTTGGAAGAAATCAGTTCCTGAAATATACTCAAAATGAGAAATTCATCTTGGATGTGCGCGACAGATAAATTGGAGAAGAAATCTTCCTGAAAGACCCGAGGAGTCACTTCTCGTCCTATGGTACAGAGCAGTTCGTGAAAATTACTCCAGATGAGAAAGACATGCCTAATCTGGTATCCTGATCTATTTCTCATGGAAACATCCACCAAAACACAAGTCTATTCTCTCTTCAGCATTTGGTGGCGATTGATCGTGAAAATTGCTAAAAATGAGAAAGTTATAACTGTTAAATGCAATAAATCAGTGACAAATGGAATCATCCCCCAAAAGCCTTTCAGATTCGCTTCTTGGGATTTGGTAGCTATCAGTTCATGATTTGATGAAAATTACTCCAAATGAGACAGTTCTTCCTGATCAATGTTAGTAATTAATGACACTTTGAATCATCCTCCCAAATCCTTTGATAATTAACTCCTGGTGATTGTGAATAAAATCGGCTTGTGAAAATTAGTAGGAAAGAGAAAATTCCTTCCTCACCCGTCTTCTGATGAATTTCCCATGGAATCATCCACCGGAAAAACAATTGCATTCTCTCTTGGTGCGTTGGAACAGATCGGTTTGTGCAAATTACTCAAAGAACGAAAATCATTCTTTACAAGCACCTCGTGGTAAAGACTCCGGCAATCCAGATTCTCGCCTCCTGAGTTTGTAGAGATCGGTTCATGAAAATTACTAAAAAATCAAACATTTATTACTGATCACTGCATATAATTAGTACCTCATGGAATCATCCTCCAAGACCTTTTAGATACTCTGCTGGTCACTTGGTAGAGACGGGTAGTGTAAATTGCTAAAAATGAGACCTTCAATACGAATCAGATGTAGCCATTGATGTCTCATGCACGCTTCCTCGAAAAGCCATTCGGATTCTCTCCTGATCCTTTGGTAGAGATGGGTTCATGAAAATTCCAAAAATTCAACTGTAATTACTGATCACTGCTAGTCATTAACTCCATCTGGCATGATCCTCCAAAATCCTTTCAGATTTGCTTCTGGTGATTTCTGGTGATAGGTCGAGTCTCGAAAATTCCGAAAAATAATCAATTCTGAACGGCTTCGTGGTAGTCATTCATTCCTCACATAATGAGCCTCCTTTGTACATTCCAATTCGCTCCTGTTGACTTGGAAGAAATCAGTTCCTGAAATATACTCAAAATGAGAAATTCATCTTGGATGTGCGCGACAGATAAATTGGAGAAGAAATCTTCCTGAAAGACCCGAGGAGTCACTTCTCGTCCTATGGTACAGAGCAGTTCGTGAAAATTACTCCAGATGAGAAAGACATGCCTAATCTGGTATCCTGATCTATTTCTCATGGAAACATCCACCAAAACACAAGTCTATTCTCTCTTCAGCATTTGGTGGCGATTGATCGTGAAAATTGCTAAAAATGAGAAAGTTATAACTGTTAAATGCAATAAATCAGTGACAAATGGAATCATCCCCCAAAAGCCTTTCAGATTCGCTTCTTGGGATTTGGTAGCTATCAGTTCATGATTTGATGAAAATTGCTCCAAATGAGACAGTTCTTCCTGATCAATGTTAGTAATTAATTACACTTGGAATCATCCTCCCAAATCCTTTGATAATTAACTCCTGGTGATTGTGAATAAAATCGGCTTGTGAAAATTAGTAGGAAAGAGAAAATTCCTTCCTCACCCGTCTTCTGATGAATTTCCCATGGAATCATCCACCGGAAAAAAAATTGCATTCTCTCTTGGTGCGTTGGAACAGATCGGTTTGTGCAAATTACTCAAAGAACGAAAATCATTCTTTACAAGCACCTCGTGGTAAAGACTCCGGCAATCCAGATTCTCGCCTCCTGAGTTTGTAGAGATCGGTTCATGAAAATTACTAAAAAATTAAACATTTATTACTGATCACTGCATATAATTAGTACCTCATGGAATCATCCTCCAAGACCTTTTAGATACTCTGCTGGTCACTTGGTAGAGACGGGTAGTGTAAATTGCTAAAAATGAGCCCTTCAATACGAATCAGATGTAGCCATTGATGTCTCATGCACGCTTCCTCGAAAAGCCATTCGGATTCTCTCCTGATCCTTTGGTAGAGATGGGTTCATGAAAATTCCAAAAATTCAACAGTAATTACTGATCACTGCTAGTCATTAACTCCATCTGGCATGATCCTCCAAAATCCTTTCAGATTTGCTTCTGGTGATTTCTGGTGATACGTCGAGTCTCGAAAATTCCGAAAAATAATCAATTCTGAACGGCTTCGTGGTAGTCATTCATTCCTCACATAATGAGCCTCCTTTGTACATTCCAATTCGCTCCTGTTGACTTGGAAGAAATCAGTTCCTGAAATATACTCAAAATGAGAAATTCATCTTGGATGTGCGCGACAGATAAATTGGAGAAGAAATCTTCCTGAAAGACCCGAGGAGTCACTTCTCGTCCTATGGTACAGAGCAGTTCGTGAAAATTACTCCAGATGAGAAAGACATGCCTAATCTGGTATCCTGATCTATTTCTCATGGAAACATCCACCAAAACACAAGTCTATTCTCTCTACAGCATTTGGTGGCGATTGATCGTGAAAATTGCTAAAAATGAGAAAGTTATAACTGTTAAATGCAATAAATCAGTGACAAATGGAATCATCCCCCAAAAGCCTTTCAGATTCGCTTCTTGGGATTTGGTAGCTATCAGTTCATGATTTGATGAAAATTACTCCAAATGAGACAGTTCTTCCTGATCAATGTTAGTAATTAATGACACTTTGAATCATCCTCCCAAATCCTTTGATAATTAACTCCTGGTGATTGTGAATAAAATCGGCTTGTGAAAATTAGTAGGAAAGAGAAAATTCCTTCCTCACCCGTCTTCTGATGAATTTCCCATGGAATCATCCACCGGAAAAAAAATTGCATTCTCTCTTGGTGCGTTGGAACAGATCGGTTTGTGCAAATTACTCAAAGAACGAAAATCATTCTTTACAAGCACCTCGTGGTAAAGACTCCGGCAATCCAGATTCTCGCCTCCTGAGTTTGTAGAGATCGGTTCATGAAAATTACTAAAAAATCAAACATTTATTACTGATCACTGCATATAATTAGTACCTCATGGAATCATCCTCCAAGACCTTTTAGATACTCTGCTGGTCACTTGGTAGAGACGGGTAGTGTAAATTGCTAAAAATGAGACC
Source organism: Eretmochelys imbricata (assembly GCF_965152235.1). Classification (NCBI taxonomy): domain Eukaryota; kingdom Metazoa; phylum Chordata; order Testudines; family Cheloniidae; genus Eretmochelys; species Eretmochelys imbricata. The sequence goes on along the minus strand of NW_027554341.1, from coordinate 1,125,374 downwards.
TTCAATACGAATCAGATGTAGCCATTGATGTCTCATGCACGCTTCCTCGAAAAGCCATTCGGATTCTCTCCTGATCCTTTGGTAGAGATGGGTTCATGAAAATTCCAAAAATTCAACTGTAATTACTGATCACTGCTAGTCATTAACTCCATCTGGCATGATCCTCCAAAATCCTTTCAGATTTGCTTCTGGTGATTTCTGGTGATAGGTCGAGTCTCGAAAATTCCGAAAAATAATCAATTCTGAACGGCTTCGTGGTAGTCATTCATTCCTCACATAATGAGCCTCCTTTGTACATTCCAATTCGCTCCTGTTGACTTGGAAGAAATCAGTTCCTGAAATATACTCAAAATGAGAAATTCATCTTGGATGTGCGCGACAGATAAATTGGAGAAGAAATCTTCCTGAAAGACCCGAGGAGTCACTTCTCGTCCTATGGTACAGAGCAGTTCGTGAAAATTACTCCAGATGAGAAAGACATGCCTAATCTGGTATCCTGATCTATTTCCCATGGAAACATCCACCAAAACACAAGTCTATTCTCTCTTCAGCATTTGGTGGCGATTGATCGTGAAAATTGCTAAAAATGAGAAAGTTATAACTGTTAAATGCAATAAATCAGTGACAAATGGAATCATCCCCCAAAAGCCTTTCAGATTCGCTTCTTGGGATTTGGTAGCTATCAGTTCATGATTTGATGAAAATTGCTCCAAATGAGACAGTTCTTCCTGATCAATGTTAGTAATTAATGACACTTGGAATCATCCTCCCAAATCCTTTGATAATTAACTCCTGGTGATTGTGAATAAAATCGGCTTGTGAAAATTAGTAGGAAAGAGAAAATTCCTTCCTCACCCGTCTTCTGATGAATTTCCCATGGAATCATCCACCGGAAAAACAATTGCATTCTCTCTTGGTGCGTTGGAACAGATCGGTTTGTGCAAATTACTCAAAGAACGAAAATCATTCTTTACAAGCACCTCGTGGTAAAGACTCCGGCAATCCAGACTCTCGCCTCCTGAGTTTGTAGAGATCGGTTCATGAAAATTACTAAAAAATTAAACATTTATTACTGATCACTGCATATAATTAGTACCTCATGGAATCATCCTCCAAGACCTTTTAGATACTCTGCTGGTCACTTGGTAGAGACGGGTAGTGTAAATTGCTAAAAATGAGCCCTTCAATACGAATCAGATGTAGCCATTGATGTCTCATGCACGCTTCCTCGAAAAGCCATTCGGATTCTCTCCTGATCCTTTGGTAGAGATGGGTTCATGAAAATTCCAAAAATTCAACAGTAATTACTGATCACTGCTAGTCATTAACTCCATCTGGCATGATCCTCCAAAATCCTTTCAGATTTGCTTCTGGTGATTACTGGTGATAGGTCGAGTCTCGAAAATTCCGAAAAATAATCAATTCTGAACGGCTTCGTGGTAGTCATTCATTCCTCACATAATGAGCCTCCTTTGTACATTCCAATTCGCTCCTGTTGACTTGGAAGAAATCAGTTCCTGAAATATACTCAAAATGAGAAATTCATCTTGGATGTGCGCGACAGATAAATTGGAGAAGAAATCTTCCTGAAAGACCCGAGGAGTCACTTCTCGTCCTATGGTACAGAGCAGTTCGTGAAAATTACTCCAGATGAGAAAGACATGCCTAATCTGGTATCCTGATCTATTTCTCATGGAAACATCCACCAAAACACAAGTCTATTCTCTCTTCAGCATTTGGTGGCGATTGATCGTGAAAATTGATAAAAATGAGAAAGTTATAACTGTTAAATGCAATAAATCAGTGACAAATGGAATCATCCCCCAAAAGCCTTTCAGATTCGCTTCTTGGGATTTGGTAGCTATCAGTTCATGATTTGATGAAAATTACTCCAAATGAGACAGTTCTTCCTGATCAATGTTAGTAATTAATGACACTTGGAATCATCCTCCCAAATCCTTTGATAATTAACTCCTGGTGATTGTGAATAAAATCGGCTTGTGAAAATTAGTAGGAAAGAGAAAATTCCTTCCTCACCCGTCTTCTGATGAATTTCCCATGGAATCATCCACCGGAAAAACAATTGCATTCTCTCTTGGTGCGTTGGAACAGATCGGTTTGTGCAAATTACTCAAAGAACGAAAATCATTCTTTACAAGCACCTCGTGGTAAAGACTCCGGCAATCCAGATTCTCGCCTCCTGAGTTTGTAGAGATCGGTTCATGAAAATTACTAAAAAATGAAACATTTATTACTGATCACTGCATATAATTAGTACCTCATGGAATCATCCTCCAAGACCTTTTAGATACTCTGCTGGTCACTTGGTAGAGACGGGTAGTGTAAATTGCTAAAAAAGAGACCTTCAATACGAATCAGATGTAGCCATTGATGTCTCATGCACGCTTCCTCGAAAAGCCATTCGGATTCTCTCCTGATCCTTTGGTAGAGATGGGTTCATGAAAATTCCAAAAATTCAACAGTAATTACTGATCACTGCTAGTCATTAACTCCATCTGGCATGATCCTCCAAAATCCTTTCAGATTTGCTTCTGGTGATTTCTGGTGATACGTCGAGTCTCGAAAATTCCGAAAAATAATCAATTCTGAACGGCTTCGTGGTAGTCATTCATTCCTCACATAATGAGCCTCCTTTGTACATTCCAATTCGCTCCTGTTGACTTGGAAGAAATCAGTTCCTGAAATATACTCAAAATGAGAAATTCATCTTGGATGTGCGCGACAGATAAATTGGAGAAGAAATCTTCCTGAAAGACCCGAGGAGTCACTTCTCGTCCTATGGTACAGAGCAGTTCGTGAAAATTACTCCAGATGAGAAAGACATGCCTAATCTGGTATCCTGATCTATTTCCCATGGAAACATCCACCAAAACACAAGTCTATTCTCTCTTCAGCATTTGGTGGCGATTGATCGTGAAAATTGCTAAAAATGAGAAAGTTATAACTGTTAAATGCAATAAATCAGTGACAAATGGAATCATCCCCCAAAAGCCTTTCAGATTCGCTTCTTGGGATTTGGTAGCTATCAGTTCATGATTTGATGAAAATTACTCCAAATGAGACAGTTCTTCCTGATCAATGTTAGTAATTAATGACACTTGGAATCATCCTCCCAAATCCTTTGATAATTAACTCCTGGTGATTGTGAATAAAATCGGCTTGTGAAAATTAGTAGGAAAGAGAAAATTCCTTCCTCACCCGTCTTCTGATGAATTTCCCATGGAATCATCCACCGGAAAAACAATTGCATTCTCTCTTGGTGCGTTGGAACAGATCGGTTTGTGCAAATTACTCAAAGAACGAAAATCATTCTTTACAAGCACCTCGTGGTAAAGACTCCGGCAATCCAGATTCTCGCCTCCTGAGTTTGTAGAGATCGGTTCATGAAAATTACTAAAAAATCAAACATTTATTACTGATCACTGCATATAATTAGTACCTCATGGAATCATCCTCCAAGACCTTTTAGATACTCTGCTGGTCACTTGGTAGAGACGGGTAGTGTAAATTGCTAAAAATGAGCCCTTCAATACGAATCAGATGTAGCCATTGATGTCTCATGCACGCTTCCTCGAAAAGCCATTCGGATTCTCTCCTGATCCTTTGGTAGAGATGGGTTCATGAAAATTACAAAAATTCAACAGTAATTACTGATCACTGCTAGTCATTAACTCCATCTGGCATGATCCTCCAAAATCCTTTCAGATTTGCTTCTGGTGATTTCTGGTGATAGGTCGAGTCTCGAAAATTCCGAAAAATAATCAATTCTGAACGGCTTCGTGGTAGTCATTCATTCCTCACATAATGAGCCTCCTTTGTACATTCCAATTCGCTCCTGTTGACTTGGAAGAAATCAGTTCCTGAAATATACTCAAAATGAGAAATTCATCTTGGATGTGCGCGACAGATAAATTGGAGAAGAAATCTTCCTGAAAGACCCGAGGAGTCACTTCTCGTCCTATGGTACAGAGCAGTTCGTGAAAATTACTCCAGATGAGAAAGACATGCCTAATCTGGTATCCTGATCTATTTCCCATGGAAACATCCACCAAAACACAAGTCTATTCTCTCTTCAGCATTTGGTGGCGATTGATCGTGAAAATTGCTAAAAATGAGAAAGTTATAACTGTTAAATGCAATAAATCAGTGACAAATGGAATCATCCCCCAAAAGCCTTTCAGATTCGCTTCTTGGGATTTGGTAGCTATCAGTTCATGATTTGATGAAAATTACTCCAAATGAGACAGTTCTTCCTGATCAATGTTAGTAATTAATGACACTTGGAATCATCCTCCCAAATCCTTTGATAATTAACTCCTGGTGATTGTGAATAAAATCGGCTTGTGAAAATTAGTAGGAAAGAGAAAATTCCTTCCTCACCCGTCTTCTGATGAATTTCCCATGGAATCATCCACCGGAAAAACAATTGCATTCTCTCTTGGTGCGTTGGAACAGATCGGTTTGTGCAAATTACTCAAAGAACGAAAATCATTCTTTACAAGCACCTCGTGGTAAAGACTCCGGCAATCCAGATTCTCGCCTCCTGAGTTTGTAGAGATCGGTTCATGAAAATTACTAAAAAATCAAACATTTATTACTGATCACTGCATATAATTAGTACCTCATGGAATCATCCTCCAAGACCTTTTAGATACTCTGCTGGTCACTTGGTAGAGACGGGTAGTGTAAATTGCTAAAAATGAGCCCTTCAATACGAATCAGATGTAGCCATTGATGTCTCATGCACGCTTCCTCGAAAAGCCATTCGGATTCTCTCCTGATCCTTTGGTAGAGATGGGTTCATGAAAATTACAAAAATTCAACAGTAATTACTGATCACTGCTAGTCATTAACTCCATCTGGCATGATCCTCCAAAATCCTTTCAGATTTGCTTCTGGTGATTTCTGGTGATAGGTCGAGTCTCGAAAATTCCGAAAAATAATCAATTCTGAACGGCTTCGTGGTAGTCATTCATTCCTCACATAATGAGCCTCCTTTGTACATTCCAATTCGCTCCTGTTGACTTGGAAGTAATCAGTTCCTGAAATATACTCAAAATGAGAAATTCATCTTGGATGTGCGCGACAGATAAATTGGAGAAGAAATCTTCCTGAAAGACCCGAGGAGTCACTTCTCGTCCTATGGTACAGAGCAGTTCGTGAAAATTACTCCAGATGAGAAAGACATGCCTAATCTGGTATCCTGATCTATTTCCCATGGAAACATCCACCAAAACACAAGTCTATTCTCTCTTCAGCATTTGGTGGCGATTGATCGTGAAAATTGCTAAAAATGAGAAAGTTATAACTGTTAAATGCAATAAATCAGTGACAAATGGAATCATCCCCCAAAAGCCTTTCAGATTCGCTTCTTGGGATTTGGTAGCTATCAGTTCATGATTTGATGAAAATTACTCCAAATGAGACAGTTCTTCCTGATCAATGTTAGTAATTAATGACACTTGGAATCATCCTCCCAAATCCTTTGATAATTAACTCCTGGTGATTGTGAATAAAATCGGCTTGTGAAAATTAGTAGGAAAGAGAAAATTCCTTCCTCACCCGTCTTCTGATGAATTTCCCATGGAATCATCCACCGGAAAAACAATTGCATTCTCTCTTGGTGCGTTGGAACAGATCGGTTTGTGCAAATTACTCAAAGAACGAAAATCATTCTTTACAAGCACCTCGTGGTAAAGACTCCGGCAATCCAGATTCTCGCCTCCTGAGTTTGTAGAGATCGGTTCATGAAAATTACTAAAAAATCAAACATTTATTACTGATCACTGCATATAATTAGTACCTCATGGAATCATCCTCCAAGACCTTTTAGATACTCTGCTGGTCACTTGGTAGAGACGGGTAGTGTAAATTGCTAAAAATGAGCCCTTCAATACGAATCAGATGTAGCCATTGATGTCTCATGCACGCTTCCTCGAAAAGCCATTCGGATTCTCTCCTGATCCTTTGGTAGAGATGGGTTCATGAAAATTCCAAAAATTCAACAGTAATTACTGATCACTGCTAGTCATTAACTCCATCTGGCATGATCCTCCAAAATCCTTTCAGATTTGCTTCTGGTGATTTCTGGTGATAGGTCGAGTCTCGAAAATTCCGAAAAATAATCAATTCTGAACGGCTTCGTGGTAGTCATTCATTCCTCACATAATGAGCCTCCTTTGTACATTCCAATTCGCTCCTGTTGACTTGGAAGAAATCAGTTCCTGAAATATACTCAAAATGAGAAATTCATCTTGGATGTGCGCGACAGATAAATTGGAGAAGAAATCTTCCTGAAAGACCCGAGGAGTCACTTCTCGTCCTATGGTACAGAGCAGTTCGTGAAAATTACTCCAGATGAGAAAGACATGCCTAATCTGGTATCCTGATCTATTTCTCATGGAAACATCCACCAAAACACAAGTCTATTCTCTCTTCAGCATTTGGTGGCGATTGATCGTGAAAATTGCTAAAAATGAGAAAGTTATAACTGTTAAATGCAATAAATCAGTGACAAATGGAATCATCCCCCAAAAGCCTTTCAGATTCGCTTCTTGGGATTTGGTAGCTATCAGTTCATGATTTGATGAAAATTACTCCAAATGAGACAGTTCTTCCTGATCAATGTTAGTAATTAATGACACTTGGAATCATCCTCCCAAATCCTTTGATAATTAACTCCTGGTGATTGTGAATAAAATCGGCTTGTGAAAATTAGTAGGAAAGAGAAAATTCCTTCCTCACCCGTCTTCTGATGAATTTCCCATGGAATCATCCACCGGAAAAACAATTGCATTCTCTCTTGGTGCGTTGGAACAGATCGGTTTGTGCAAATTACTCAAAGAACGAAAATCATTCTTTACAAGCACCTCGTGGTAAAGACTCCGGCAATCCAGATTCTCGCCTCCTGAGTTTGTAGAGATCGGTTCATGAAAATTACTAAAAAATCAAACATTTATTACTGATCACTGCATATAATTAGTACCTCATGGAATCATCCTCCAAGACCTTTTAGATACTCTGCTGGTCACTTGGTAGAGACGGGTAGTGTAAATTGCTAAAAATGAGCCCTTCAATACGAATCAGATGTAGCCATTGATGTCTCATGCACGCTTCCTCGAAAAGCCATTCGGATTCTCTCCTGATCCTTTGGTAGAGATGGGTTCATGAAAATTCCAAAAATTCAACAGTAATTACTGATCACTGCTAGTCATTAACTCCATCTGGCATGATCCTCCAAAATCCTTTCAGATTTGCTTCTGGTGATTTCTGGTGATAGGTCGAGTCTCGAAAATTCCGAAAAATAATCAATTCTGAACGGCTTCGTGGTAGTCATTCATTCCTCACATAATGAGCCTCCTTTGTACATTCCAATTCGCTCCTGTTGACTTGGAAGAAATCAGTTCCTGAAATATACTCAAAATGAGAAATTCATCTTGGATGTGCGCGACAGATAAATTGGAGAAGAAATCTTCCTGAAAGACCCGAGGAGTCACTTCTCGTCCTATGGTACAGAGCAGTTCGTGAAAATTACTCCAGATGAGAAAGACATGCCTAATCTGGTATCCTGATCTATTTCTCATGGAAACATCCACCAAAACACAAGTCTATTCTCTCTTCAGCATTTGGTGGCGATTGATCGTGAAAATTGCTGAAAATGAGAAAGTTATAACTGTTAAATGCAATAAATCAGTGACAAATGGAATCATCCCCCAAAAGCCTTTCAGATTCGCTTCTTGGGATTTGGTAGCTATCAGTTCATGATTTGATGAAAATTACTCCAAATGAGACAGTTCTTCCTGATCAATGTTAGTAATTAATGACACTTGGAATCATCCTCCCAAATCCTTTGATAATTAACTCCTGGTGATTGTGAATAAAATCGGCTTGTGAAAATTAGTAGGAAAGAGAAAATTCCTTCCTCACCCGTCTTCTGATGAATTTCCCATGGAATCATCCACCGGAAAAACAATTGCATTCTCTCTTGGTGCGTTGGAACAGATCGGTTTGTGCAAATTACTCAAAGAACGAAAATCATTCTTTACAAGCACCTCGTGGTAAAGACTCCGGCAATCCAGATTCTCGCCTCCTGAGTTTGTAGAGATCGGTTCATGAAAATTACTAAAAAATCAAACATTTATTACTGATCACTGCATATAATTAGTACCTCATGGAATCATCCTCCAAGACCTTTTAGATACTCTGCTGGTCACTTGGTAGAGACGGGTAGTGTAAATTGCTAAAAATGAGCCCTTCAATACGAATCAGATGTAGCCATTGATGTCTCATGCACGCTTCCTCGAAAAGCCATTCGGATTCTCTCCTGATCCTTTGGTAGAGATGGGTTCATGAAAATTCCAAAAATTCAACAGTAATTACTGATCACTGCTAGTCATTAACTCCATCTGGCATGATCCTCCAAAATCCTTTCAGATTTGCTTCTGGTGATTTCTGGTGATAGGTCGAGTCTCGAAAATTCCGAAAAATAATCAATTCTGAACGGCTTCGTGGTAGTCATTCATTCCTCACATAATGAGCCTCCTTTGTACATTCCAATTCGCTCCTGTTGACTTGGAAGAAATCAGTTCCTGAAATATACTCAAAATGAGAAATTCATCTTGGATGTGCGCGACAGATAAATTGGAGAAGAAATCTTCCTGAAAGACCCGAGGAGTCACTTCTCGTCCTATGGTACAGAGCAGTTCGTGAAAATTACTCCAGATGAGAAAGACATGCCTAATCTGGTATCCTGATCTATTTCTCATGGAAACATCCACCAAAACACAAGTCTATTCTCTCTTCAGCATTTGGTGGCGATTGATCGTGAAAATTGCTAAAAATGAGAAAGTTATAACTGTTAAATGCAATAAATCAGTGACAAATGGAATCATCCCCCAAAAGCCTTTCAGATTCGCTTCTTGGGATTTGGTAGCTATCAGTTCATGATTTGATGAAAATTACTCCAAATGAGACAGTTCTTCCTGATCAATGTTAGTAATTAATGACACTTGGAATCATCCTCCCAAATCCTTTGATAATTAACTCCTGGTGATTGTGAATAAAATCGGCTTGTGAAAATTAGTAGGAAAGAGAAAATTCCTTCCTCACCCGTCTTCTGATGAATTTCCCATGGAATCATCCACCGGAAAAACAATTGCATTCTCTCTTGGTGCGTTGGAACAGATCGGTTTGTGCAAATTACTCAAAGAACGAAAATCATTCTTTACAAGCACCTCGTGGTAAAGACTCCGGCAATCCAGATTCTCGCCTCCTGAGTTTGTAGAGATCGGTTCATGAAAATTACTAAAAAATCAAACATTTATTACTGATCACTGCATATAATTAGTACCTCATGGAATCATCCTCCAAGACCTTTTAGATACTCTGCTGGTCACTTGGTAGAGACGGGTAGTGTAAATTGCTAAAAATGAGCCCTTCAATACGAATCAGATGTAGCCATTGATGTCTCATGCACGCTTCCTCGAAAAGCCATTCGGATTCTCTCCTGATCCTTTGGTAGAGATGGGTTCATGAAAATTCCAAAAATTCAACAGTAATTACTGATCACTGCTAGTCATTAACTCCATCTGGCATGATCCTCCAAAATCCTTTCAGATTTGCTTCTGGTGATTTCTGGTGATAGGTCGAGTCTCGAAAATTCCGAAAAATAATCAATTCTGAACGGCTTCATGGTAGTCATTCATTCCTCACATAATGAGCCTCCTTTGTACATTCCAATTCGCTCCTGTTGACTTGGAAGAAATCAGTTCCTGAAATATACTCAAAATGAGAAATTCATCTTGGATGTGCGCGACAGATAAATTGGAGAAGAAATCTTCCTGAAAGACCCGAGGAGTCACTTCTCGTCCTATGGTACAGAGCAGTTCGTGAAAATTACTCCAGATGAGAAAGACATGCCTAATCTGGTATCCTGATCTATTTCTCATGGAAACATCCACCAAAACACAAGTCTATTCTCTCTTCAGCATTTGGTGGCGATTGATCGTGAAAATTGCTAAAAATGAGAAAGTTATAACTGTTAAATGCAATAAATCAGTGACAAATGGAATCATCCCCCAAAAGCCTTTCAGATTCGCTTCTTGGGATTTGGTAGCTATCAGTTCATGATTTGATGAAAATTACTCCAAATGAGACAGTTCTTCCTGATCAATGTTAGTAATTAATGACACTTGGAATCATCCTCCCAAATCCTTTGATAATTAACTCCTGGTGATTGTGAATAAAATCGGCTTGTGAAAATTAGTAGGAAAGAGAAAATTCCTTCCTCACCCGTCTTCTGATGAATTTCCCATGGAATCATCCACCGGAAAAACAATTGCATTCTCTCTTGGTGCGTTGGAACAGATCGGTTTGTGCAAATTACTCAAAGAACGAAAATCATTCTTTACAAGCACCTCGTGGTAAAGACTCCGGCAATCCAGATTCTCGCCTCCTGAGTTTGTAGAGATCGGTTCATGAAAATTACTAAAAAATTAAACATTTATTACTGATCACTGCATATAATTAGTACCTCATGGAATCATCCTCCAAGACCTTTTAGATACTCTGCTGGTCACTTGGTAGAGACGGGTAGTGTAAATTGCTAAAAATGAGCCCTTCAATACGAATCAGATGTAGCCATTGATGTCTCATGCACGCTTCCTCGAAAAGCCATTCGGATTCTCTCCTGATCCTTTGGTAGAGATGGGTTCATGAAAATTCCAAAAATTCAACAGTAATTACTGATCACTGCTAGTCATTAACTCCATCTGGCATGATCCTCCAAAATCCTTTCAGATTTGCTTCTGGTGATTACTGGTGATAGGTCGAGTCTCGAAAATTCCGAAAAATAATCAATTCTGAACGGCTTCGTGGTAGTCATTCATTCCTCACATAATGAGCCTCCTTTGTACATTCCAATTCGCTCCTGTTGACTTGGAAGAAATCAGTTCCTGAAATATACTCAAAATGAGAAATTCATCTTGGATGTGCGCGACAGATAAATTGGAGAAGAAATCTTCCTGAAAGACCCGAGGAGTCACTTCTCGTCCTATGGTACAGAGCAGTTCGTGAAAATTACTCCAGATGAGAAAGACATGCCTAATCTGGTATCCTGATCTATTTCTCATGGAAACATCCACCAAAACACAAGTCTATTCTCTCTTCAGCATTTGGTGGCGATTGATCGTGAAAATTGCTAAAAATGAGAAAGTTATAACTGTTAAATGCAATAAATCAGTGACAAATGGAATCATCCCCCAAAAGCCTTTCAGATTCGCTTCTTGGGATTTGGTAGCTATCAGTTCATGATTTGATGAAAATTACTCCAAATGAGACAGTTCTTCCTGATCAATGTTAGTAATTAATGACACTTGGAATCATCCTCCCAAATCCTTTGATAATTAACTCCTGGTGATTGTGAATAAAATCGGCTTGTGAAAATTAGTAGGAAAGAGAAAATTCCTTCCTCACCCGTCTTCTGATGAATTTCCCATGGAATCATCCACCGGAAAAACAATTGCATTCTCTCTTGGTGCGTTGGAACAGATCGGTTTGTGCAAATTACTCAAAGAACGAAAATCATTCTTTACAAGCACCTCGTGGTAAAGACTCCGGCAATCCAGATTCTCGCCTCCTGAGTTTGTAGAGATCGGTTCATGAAAATTACTAAAAAATGAAACATTTATTACTGATCACTGCATATAATTAGTACCTCATGGAATCATCCTCCAAGACCTTTTAGATACTCTGCTGGTCACTTGGTAGAGACGGGTAGTGTAAATTGCTAAAAAAGAGACCTTCAATACGAATCAGATGTAGCCATTGATGTCTCATGCACGCTTCCTCGAAAAGCCATTCGGATTCTCTCCTGATCCTTTGGTAGAGATGGGTTCATGAAAATTCCAAAAATTCAACAGTAATTACTGATCACTGCTAGTCATTAACTCCATCTGGCATGATCCTCCAAAATCCTTTCAGATTTGCTTCTGGTGATTTCTGGTGATACGTCGAGTCTCGAAAATTCCGAAAAATAATCAATTCTGAACGGCTTCGTGGTAGTCATTCATTCCTCACATAATGAGCCTCCTTTGTACATTCCAATTCGCTCCTGTTGACTTGGAAGAAATCAGTTCCTGAAATATACTCAAAATGAGAAATTCATCTTGGATGTGCGCGACAGATAAATTGGAGAAGAAATCTTCCTGAAAGACCCGAGGAGTCACTTCTCGTCCTATGGTACAGAGCAGTTCGTGAAAATTACTCCAGATGAGAAAGACATGCCTAATCTGGTATCCTGATCTATTTCCCATGGAAACATCCACCAAAACACAAGTCTATTCTCTCTTCAGCATTTGGTGGCGATTGATCGTGAAAATTGCTAAAAATGAGAAAGTTATAACTGTTAAATGCAATAAATCAGTGACAAATGGAATCATCCCCCAAAAGCCTTTCAGATTCGCTTCTTGGGATTTGGTAGCTATCAGTTCATGATTTGATGAAAATTACTCCAAATGAGACAGTTCTTCCTGATCAATGTTAGTAATTAATGACACTTGGAATCATCCTCCCAAATCCTTTGATAATTAACTCCTGGTGATTGTGAATAAAATCGGCTTGTGAAAATTAGTAGGAAAGAGAAAATTCCTTCCTCACCCGTCTTCTGATGAATTTCCCATGGAATCATCCACCGGAAAAACAATTGCATTCTCTCTTGGTGCGTTGGAACAGATCGGTTTGTGCAAATTACTCAAAGAACGAAAATCATTCTTTACAAGCACCTCGTGGTAAAGACTCCGGCAATCCAGATTCTCGCCTCCTGAGTTTGTAGAGATCGGTTCATGAAAATTACTAAAAAATCAAACATTTATTACTGATCACTGCATATAATTAGTACCTCATGGAATCATCCTCCAAGACCTTTTAGATACTCTGCTGGTCACTTGGTAGAGACGGGTAGTGTAAATTGCTAAAAATGAGCCCTTCAATACGAATCAGATGTAGCCATTGATGTCTCATGCACGCTTCCTCGAAAAGCCATTCGGATTCTCTCCTGATCCTTTGGTAGAGATGGGTTCATGAAAATTACAAAAATTCAACAGTAATTACTGATCACTGCTAGTCATTAACTCCATCTGGCATGATCCTCCAAAATCCTTTCAGATTTGCTTCTGGTGATTTCTGGTGATAGGTCGAGTCTCGAAAATTCCGAAAAATAATCAATTCTGAACGGCTTCGTGGTAGTCATTCATTCCTCACATAATGAGCCTCCTTTGTACATTCCAATTCGCTCCTGTTGACTTGGAAGAAATCAGTTCCTGAAATATACTCAAAATGAGAAATTCATCTTGGATGTGCGCGACAGATAAATTGGAGAAGAAATCTTCCTGAAAGACCCGAGGAGTCACTTCTCGTCCTATGGTACAGAGCAGTTCGTGAAAATTACTCCAGATGAGAAAGACATGCCTAATCTGGTATCCTGATCTATTTCCCATGGAAACATCCACCAAAACACAAGTCTATTCTCTCTTCAGCATTTGGTGGCGATTGATCGTGAAAATTGCTAAAAATGAGAAAGTTATAACTGTTAAATGCAATAAATCAGTGACAAATGGAATCATCCCCCAAAAGCCTTTCAGATTCGCTTCTTGGGATTTGGTAGCTATCAGTTCATGATTTGATGAAAATTACTCCAAATGAGACAGTTCTTCCTGATCAATGTTAGTAATTAATGACACTTGGAATCATCCTCCCAAATCCTTTGATAATTAACTCCTGGTGATTGTGAATAAAATCGGCTTGTGAAAATTAGTAGGAAAGAGAAAATTCCTTCCTCACCCGTCTTCTGATGAATTTCCCATGGAATCATCCACCGGAAAAACAATTGCATTCTCTCTTGGTGCGTTGGAACAGATCGGTTTGTGCAAATTACTCAAAGAACGAAAATCATTCTTTACAAGCACCTCGTGGTAAAGACTCCGGCAATCCAGATTCTCGCCTCCTGAGTTTGTAGAGATCGGTTCATGAAAATTACTAAAAAATCAAACATTTATTACTGATCACTGCATATAATTAGTACCTCATGGAATCATCCTCCAAGACCTTTTAGATACTCTGCTGGTCACTTGGTAGAGACGGGTAGTGTAAATTGCTAAAAATGAGCCCTTCAATACGAATCAGATGTAGCCATTGATGTCTCATGCACGCTTCCTCGAAAAGCCATTCGGATTCTCTCCTGATCCTTTGGTAGAGATGGGTTCATGAAAATTACAAAAATTCAACAGTAATTACTGATCACTGCTAGTCATTAACTCCATCTGGCATGATCCTCCAAAATCCTTTCAGATTTGCTTCTGGTGATTTCTGGTGATAGGTCGAGTCTCGAAAATTCCGAAAAATAATCAATTCTGAACGGCTTCGTGGTAGTCATTCATTCCTCACATAATGAGCCTCCTTTGTACATTCCAATTCGCTCCTGTTGACTTGGAAGAAATCAGTTCCTGAAATATACTCAAAATGAGAAATTCATCTTGGATGTGCGCGACAGATAAATTGGAGAAGAAATCTTCCTGAAAGACCCGAGGAGTCACTTCTCGTCCTATGGTACAGAGCAGTTCGTGAAAATTACTCCAGATGAGAAAGACATGCCTAATCTGGTATCCTGATCTATTTCCCATGGAAACATCCACCAAAACACAAGTCTATTCTCTCTTCAGCATTTGGTGGCGATTGATCGTGAAAATTGCTAAAAATGAGAAAGTTATAACTGTTAAATGCAATAAATCAGTGACAAATGGAATCATCCCCCAAAAGCCTTTCAGATTCGCTTCTTGGGATTTGGTAGCTATCAGTTCATGATTTGATGAAAATTACTCCAAATGAGACAGTTCTTCCTGATCAATGTTAGTAATTAATGACACTTGGAATCATCCTCCCAAATCCTTTGATAATTAACTCCTGGTGATTGTGAATAAAATCGGCTTGTGAAAATTAGTAGGAAAGAGAAAATTCCTTCCTCACCCGTCTTCTGATGAATTTCCCATGGAATCATCCACCGGAAAAACAATTGCATTCTCTCTTGGTGCGTTGGAACAGATCGGTTTGTGCAAATTACTCAAAGAACGAAAATCATTCTTTACAAGCACCTCGTGGTAAAGACTCCGGCAATCCAGATTCTCGCCTCCTGAGTTTGTAGAGATCGGTTCATGAAAATTACTAAAAAATCAAACATTTATTACTGATCACTGCATATAATTAGTACCTCATGGAATCATCCTCCAAGACCTTTTAGATACTCTGCTGGTCACTTGGTAGAGACGGGTAGTGTAAATTGCTAAAAATGAGCCCTTCAATACGAATCAGATGTAGCCATTGATGTCTCATGCACGCTTCCTCGAAAAGCCATTCGGATTCTCTCCTGATCCTTTGGTAGAGATGGGTTCATGAAAATTACAAAAATTCAACAGTAATTACTGATCACTGCTAGTCATTAACTCCATCTGGCATGATCCTCCAAAATCCTTTCAGATTTGCTTCTGGTGATTTCTGGTGATAGGTCGAGTCTCGAAAATTCCGAAAAATAATCAATTCTGAACGGCTTCGTGGTAGTCATTCATTCCTCACATAATGAGCCTCCTTTGTACATTCCAATTCGCTCCTGTTGACTTGGAAGAAATCAGTTCCTGAAATATACTCAAAATGAGAAATTCATCTTGGATGTGCGCGACAGATAAATTGGAGAAGAAATCTTCCTGAAAGACCCGAGGAGTCACTTCTCGTCCTATGGTACAGAGCAGTTCGTGAAAATTACTCCAGATGAGAAAGACATGCCTAATCTGGTATCCTGATCTATTTCTCATGGAAACATCCACCAAAACACAAGTCTATTCTCTCTTCAGCATTTGGTGGCGATTGATCGTGAAAATTGCTAAAAATGAGAAAGTTATAACTGTTAAATGCAATAAATCAGTGACAAATGGAATCATCCCCCAAAAGCCTTTCAGATTCGCTTCTTGGGATTTGGTAGCTATCAGTTCATGATTTGATGAAAATTACTCCAAATGAGACAGTTCTTCCTGATCAATGTTAGTAATTAATGACACTTGGAATCATCCTCCCAAATCCTTTGATAATTAACTCCTGGTGATTGTGAATAAAATCGGCTTGTGAAAATTAGTAGGAAAGAGAAAATTCCTTCCTCACCCGTCTTCTGATGAATTTCCCATGGAATCATCCACCGGAAAAACAATTGCATTCTCTCTTGGTGCGTTGGAACAGATCGGTTTGTGCAAATTACTCAAAGAACGAAAATCATTCTTTACAAGCACCTCGTGGTAAAGACTCCGGCAATCCAGATTCTCGCCTCCTGAGTTTGTAGAGATCGGTTCATGAAAATTACTAAAAAATCAAACATTTATTACTGATCACTGCATATAATTAGTACCTCATGGAATCATCCTCCAAGACCTTTTAGATACTCTGCTGGTCACTTGGTAGAGACGGGTAGTGTAAATTGCTAAAAATGAGCCCTTCAATACGAATCAGATGTAGCCATTGATGTCTCATGCACGCTTCCTCGAAAAGCCATTCGGATTCTCTCCTGATCCTTTGGTAGAGATGGGTTCATGAAAATTCCAAAAATTCAACAGTAATTACTGATCACTGCTAGTCATTAACTCCATCTGGCATGATCCTCCAAAATCCTTTCAGATTTGCTTCTGGTGATTTCTGGTGATAGGTCGAGTCTCGAAAATTCCGAAAAATAATCAATTCTGAACGGCTTCGTGGTAGTCATTCATTCCTCACATAATGAGCCTCCTTTGTACATTCCAATTCGCTCCTGTTGACTTGGAAGAAATCAGTTCCTGAAATATACTCAAAATGAGAAATTCATCTTGGATGTGCGCGACAGATAAATTGGAGAAGAAATCTTCCTGAAAGACCCGAGGAGTCACTTCTCGTCCTATGGTACAGAGCAGTTCGTGAAAATTACTCCAGATGAGAAAGACATGCCTAATCTGGTATCCTGATCTATTTCTCATGGAAACATCCACCAAAACACAAGTCTATTCTCTCTTCAGCATTTGGTGGCGATTGATCGTGAAAATTGCTGAAAATGAGAAAGTTATAACTGTTAAATGCAATAAATCAGTGACAAATGGAATCATCCCCCAAAAGCCTTTCAGATTCGCTTCTTGGGATTTGGTAGCTATCAGTTCATGATTTGATGAAAATTACTCCAAATGAGACAGTTCTTCCTGATCAATGTTAGTAATTAATGACACTTGGAATCATCCTCCCAAATCCTTTGATAATTAACTCCTGGTGATTGTGAATAAAATCGGCTTGTGAAAATTAGTAGGAAAGAGAAAATTCCTTCCTCACCCGTCTTCTGATGAATTTCCCATGGAATCATCCACCGGAAAAACAATTGCATTCTCTCTTGGTGCGTTGGAACAGATCGGTTTGTGCAAATTACTCAAAGAACGAAAATCATTCTTTACAAGCACCTCGTGGTAAAGACTCCGGCAATCCAGATTCTCGCCTCCTGAGTTTGTAGAGATCGGTTCATGAAAATTACTAAAAAATCAAACATTTATTACTGATCACTGCATATAATTAGTACCTCATGGAATCATCCTCCAAGACCTTTTAGATACTCTGCTGGTCACTTGGTAGAGACGGGTAGTGTAAATTGCTAAAAATGAGCCCTTCAATACGAATCAGATGTAGCCATTGATGTCTCATGCACGCTTCCTCGAAAAGCCATTCGGATTCTCTCCTGATCCTTTGGTAGAGATGGGTTCATGAAAATTCCAAAAATTCAACAGTAATTACTGATCACTGCTAGTCATTAACTCCATCTGGCATGATCCTCCAAAATCCTTTCAGATTTGCTTCTGGTGATTTCTGGTGATAGGTCGAGTCTCGAAAATTCCGAAAAATAATCAATTCTGAACGGCTTCGTGGTAGTCATTCATTCCTCACATAATGAGCCTCCTTTGTACATTCCAATTCGCTCCTGTTGACTTGGAAGAAATCAGTTCCTGAAATATACTCAAAATGAGAAATTCATCTTGGATGTGCGCGACAGATAAATTGGAGAAGAAATCTTCCTGAAAGACCCGAGGAGTCACTTCTCGTCCTATGGTACAGAGCAGTTCGTGAAAATTACTCCAGATGAGAAAGACATGCCTAATCTGGTATCCTGATCTATTTCTCATGGAAACATCCACCAAAACACAAGTCTATTCTCTCTTCAGCATTTGGTGGCGATTGATCGTGAAAATTGCTGAAAATGAGAAAGTTATAACTGTTAAATGCAATAAATCAGTGACAAATGGAATCATCCCCCAAAAGCCTTTCAGATTCGCTTCTTGGGATTTGGTAGCTATCAGTTCATGATTTGATGAAAATTACTCCAAATGAGACAGTTCTTCCTGATCAATGTTAGTAATTAATGACACTTGGAATCATCCTCCCAAATCCTTTGATAATTAACTCCTGGTGATTGTGAATAAAATCGGCTTGTGAAAATTAGTAGGAAAGAGAAAATTCCTTCCTCACCCGTCTTCTGATGAATTTCCCATGGAATCATCCACCGGAAAAACAATTGCATTCTCTCTTGGTGCGTTGGAACAGATCGGTTTGTGCAAATTACTCAAAGAACGAAAATCATTCTTTACAAGCACCTCGTGGTAAAGACTCCGGCAATCCAGATTCTCGCCTCCTGAGTTTGTAGAGATCGGTTCATGAAAATTACTAAAAAATCAAACATTTATTACTGATCACTGCATATAATTAGTACCTCATGGAATCATCCTCCAAGACCTTTTAGATACTCTGCTGGTCACTTGGTAGAGACGGGTAGTGTAAATTGCTAAAAATGAGCCCTTCAATACGAATCAGATGTAGCCATTGATGTCTCATGCACGCTTCCTCGAAAAGCCATTCGGATTCTCTCCTGATCCTTTGGTAGAGATGGGTTCATGAAAATTCCAAAAATTCAACAGTAATTACTGATCACTGCTAGTCATTAACTCCATCTGGCATGATCCTCCAAAATCCTTTCAGATTTGCTTCTGGTGATTTCTGGTGATAGGTCGAGTCTCGAAAATTCCGAAAAATAATCAATTCTGAACGGCTTCATGGTAGTCATTCATTCCTCACATAATGAGCCTCCTTTGTACATTCCAATTCGCTCCTGTTGACTTGGAAGAAATCAGTTCCTGAAATATACTCAAAATGAGAAATTCATCTTGGATGTGCGCGACAGATAAATTGGAGAAGAAATCTTCCTGAAAGACCCGAGGAGTCACTTCTCGTCCTATGGTACAGAGCAGTTCGTGAAAATTACTCCAGATGAGAAAGACATGCCTAATCTGGTATCCTGATCTATTTCTCATGGAAACATCCACCAAAACACAAGTCTATTCTCTCTTCAGCATTTGGTGGCGATTGATCGTGAAAATTGCTAAAAATGAGAAAGTTATAACTGTTAAATGCAATAAATCAGTGACAAATGGAATCATCCCCCAAAAGCCTTTCAGATTCGCTTCTTGGGATTTGGTAGCTATCAGTTCATGATTTGATGAAAATTACTCCAAATGAGACAGTTCTTCCTGATCAATGTTAGTAATTAATGACACTTGGAATCATCCTCCCAAATCCTTTGATAATTAACTCCTGGTGATTGTGAATAAAATCGGCTTGTGAAAATTAGTAGGAAAGAGAAAATTCCTTCCTCACCCGTCTTCTGATGAATTTCCCATGGAATCATCCACCGGAAAAACAATTGCATTCTCTCTTGGTGCGTTGGAACAGATCGGTTTGTGCAAATTACTCAAAGAACGAAAATCATTCTTTACAAGCACCTCGTGGTAAAGACTCCGGCAATCCAGATTCTCGCCTCCTGAGTTTGTAGAGATCGGTTCATGAAAATTACTAAAAAATCAAACATTTATTACTGATCACTGCATATAATTAGTACCTCATGGAATCATCCTCCAAGACCTTTTAGATACTCTGCTGGTCACTTGGTAGAGACGGGTAGTGTAAATTGCTAAAAATGAGCCCTTCAATACGAATCAGATGTAGCCATTGATGTCTCATGCACGCTTCCTCGAAAAGCCATTCGGATTCTCTCCTGATCCTTTGGTAGAGATGGGTTCATGAAAATTACAAAAATTCAACAGTAATTACTGATCACTGCTAGTCATTAACTCCATCTGGCATGATCCTCCAAAATCCTTTCAGATTTGCTTCTGGTGATTTCTGGTGATAGGTCGAGTCTCGAAAATTCCGAAAAATAATCAATTCTGAACGGCTTCGTGGTAGTCATTCATTCCTCACATAATGAGCCTCCTTTGTACATTCCAATTCGCTCCTGTTGACTTGGAAGAAATCAGTTCCTGAAATATACTCAAAATGAGAAATTCATCTTGGATGTGCGCGACAGATAAATTGGAGAAGAAATCTTCCTGAAAGACCCGAGGAGTCACTTCTCGTCCTATGGTACAGAGCAGTTCGTGAAAATTACTCCAGATGAGAAAGACATGCCTAATCTGGTATCCTGATCTATTTCTCATGGAAACATCCACCAAAACACAAGTCTATTCTCTCTTCAGCATTTGGTGGCGATTGATCGTGAAAATTGCTAAAAATGAGAAAGTTATAACTGTTAAATGCAATAAATCAGTGACAAATGGAATCATCCCCCAAAAGCCTTTCAGATTGGCTTCTTGGGATTTGGTAGCTATCAGTTCATGATTTGATGAAAATTGCTCCAAATGAGACAGTTCTTCCTGATCAATGTTAGTAATTAATGACACTTGGAATCATCCTCCCAAATCCTTTGATAATTAACTCCTGGTGATTGTGAATAAAATCGGCTTGTGAAAATTAGTAGGAAAGAGAAAATTCCTTCCTCACCCGTCTTCTGATGAATTTCCCATGGAATCATCCACCGGAAAAACAATTGCATTCTCTCTTGGTGCGTTGGAACAGATCGGTTTGTGCAAATTACTCAAAGAACGAAAATCATTCTTTACAAGCACCTCGTGGTAAAGACTCCGGCAATCCAGATTCTCGCCTCCTGAGTTTGTAGAGATCGGTTCATGAAAATTACTAAAAAATTAAACATTTATTACTGATCACTGCATATAATTAGTACCTCATGGAATCATCCTCCAAGACCTTTTAGATACTCTGCTGGTCACTTGGTAGAGACGGGTAGTGTAAATTGCTAAAAATGAGCCCTTCAATACGAATCAGATGTAGCCATTGATGTCTCATGCACGCTTCCTCGAAAAGCCATTCGGATTCTCTCCTGATCCTTTGGTAGAGATGGGTTCATGAAAATTCCAAAAATTCAACAGTAATTACTGATCACTGCTAGTCATTAACTCCATCTGGCATGATCCTCCAAAATCCTTTCAGATTTGCTTCTGGTGATTTCTGGTGATAGGTCGAGTCTCGAAAATTCCGAAAAATAATCAATTCTGAACGGCTTCGTGGTAGTCATTCATTCCTCACATAATGAGCCTCCTTTGTACATTCCAATTCGCTCCTGTTGACTTGGAAGAAATCAGTTCCTGAAATATACTCAAAATGAGAAATTCATCTTGGATGTGCGCGACAGATAAATTGGAGAAGAAATCTTCCTGAAAGACCCGAGGAGTCACTTCTCGTCCTATGGTACAGAGCAGTTCGTGAAAATTACTCCAGATGAGAAAGACATGCCTAATCTGGTATCCTGATCTATTTCTCATGGAAACATCCACCAAAACACAAGTCTATTCTCTCTTCAGCATTTGGTGGCGATTGATCGTGAAAATTGCTAAAAATGAGAAAGTTATAACTGTTAAATGCAATAAATCAGTGACAAATGGAATCATCCCCCAAAAGCCTTTCAGATTGGCTTCTTGGGATTTGGTAGCTATCAGTTCATGATTTGATGAAAATTGCTCCAAATGAGACAGTTCTTCCTCATCAATGTTAGTAATTAATGACACTTGGAATCATCCTCCCAAATCCTTTGATAATTAACTCCTGGTGATTGTGAATAAAATCGGCTTGTGAAAATTAGTAGGAAAGAGAAAATTCCTTCCTCACCCGTCTTCTGATGAATTTCCCATGGAATCATCCACCGGAAAAACAATTGCATTCTCTCTTGGTGCGTTGGAACAGATCGGTTTGTGCAAATTACTCAAAGAACGAAAATCATTCTTTACAAGCACCTCGTGGTAAAGACTCCGGCAATCCAGATTCTCGCCTCCTGAGTTTGTAGAGATCGGTTCATGAAAATTACTAAAAAATCAAACATTTATTACTGATCACTGCATATAATTAGTACCTCATGGAATCATCCTCCAAGACCTTTTAGATACTCTGCTGGTCACTTGGTAGAGACGGGTAGTGTAAATTGCTAAAAATGAGCCCTTCAATACGAATCAGATGTAGCCATTGATGTCTCATGCACGCTTCCTCGAAAAGCCATTCGGATTCTCTCCTGATCCTTTGGTAGAGATGGGTTCATGAAAATTCCAAAAATTCAACAGTAATTACTGATCACTGCTAGTCATTAACTCCATCTGGCATGATCCTCCAAAATCCTTTCAGATTTGCTTCTGGTGATTTCTGGTGATAGGTCGAGTCTCGAAAATTCCGAAAAATAATCAATTCTGAACGGCTTCGTGGTAGTCATTCATTCCTCACATAATGAGCCTCCTTTGTACATTCCAATTCGCTCCTGTTGACTTGGAAGAAATCAGTTCCTGAAATATACTCAAAATGAGAAATTCATCTTGGATGTGCGCGACAGATAAATTGGAGAAGAAATCTTCCTGAAAGACCCGAGGAGTCACTTCTCGTCCTATGGTACAGAGCAGTTCGTGAAAATTACTCCAGATGAGAAAGACATGCCTAATCTGGTATCCTGATCTATTTCCCATGGAAACATCCACCAAAACACAAGTCTATTCTCTCTTCAGCATTTGGTGGCGATTGATCGTGAAAATTGCTAAAAATGAGAAAGTTATAACTGTTAAATGCAATAAATCAGTGACAAATGGAATCATCCCCCAAAAGCCTTTCAGATTCGCTTCTTGGGATTTGGTAGCTATCAGTTCATGATTTGATGAAAATTACTCCAAATGAGACAGTTCTTCCTGATCAATGTTAGTAATTAATGACACTTGGAATCATCCTCCCAAATCCTTTGATAATTAACTCCTGGTGATTGTGAATAAAATCGGCTTGTGAAAATTAGTAGGAAAGAGAAAATTCCTTCCTCACCCGTCTTCTGATGAATTTCCCATGGAATCATCCACCGGAAAAACAATTGCATTCTCTCTTGGTGCGTTGGAACAGATCGGTTTGTGCAAATTACTCAAAGAACGAAAATCATTCTTTACAAGCACCTCGTGGTAAAGACTCCGGCAATCCAGATTCTCGCCTCCTGAGTTTGTAGAGATCGGTTCATGAAAATTACTAAAAAATCAAACATTTATTACTGATCACTGCATATAATTAGTACCTCATGGAATCATCCTCCAAGACCTTTTAGATACTCTGCTGGTCACTTGGTAGAGACGGGTAGTGTAAATTGCTAAAAATGAGACCTTCAATACGAATCAGATGTAGCCATTGATGTCTCATGCACGCTTCCTCGAAAAGCCATTCGGATTCTCTCCTGATCCTTTGGTAGAGATGGGTTCATGAAAATTACAAAAATTCAACAGTAATTACTGATCACTGCTAGTCATTAACTCCATCTGGCATGATCCTCCAAAATCCTTTCAGATTTGCTTCTGGTGATTTCTGGTGATAGGTCGAGTCTCGAAAATTCCGAAAAATAATCAATTCTGAACGGCTTCGTGGTAGTCATTCATTCCTCACATAATGAGCCTCCTTTGTACATTCCAATTCGCTCCTGTTGACTTGGAAGAAATCAGTTCCTGAAATATACTCAAAATGAGAAATTCATCTTGGATGTGCGCGACAGATAAATTGGAGAAGAAATCTTCCTGAAAGACCCGAGGAGTCACTTCTCGTCCTATGGTACAGAGCAGTTCGTGAAAATTACTCCAGATGAGAAAGACATGCCTAATCTGGTATCCTGATCTATTTCCCATGGAAACATCCACCAAAACACAAGTCTATTCTCTCTTCAGCATTTGGTGGCGATTGATCGTGAAAATTGCTAAAAATGAGAAAGTTATAACTGTTAAATGCAATAAATCAGTGACAAATGGAATCATCCCCCAAAAGCCTTTCAGATTCACTTCTTGGGATTTGGTAGCTATCAGTTCATGATTTGATGAAAATTACTCCAAATGAGACAGTTCTTCCTGATCAATGTTAGTAATTAATGACACTTGGAATCATCCTCCCAAATCCTTTGATAATTAACTCCTGGTGATTGTGAATAAAATCGGCTTGTGAAAATTAGTAGGAAAGAGAAAATTCCTTCCTCACCCGTCTTCTGATGAATTTCCCATGGAATCATCCACCGGAAAAACAATTGCATTCTCTCTTGGTGCGTTGGAACAGATCGGTTTGTGCAAATTACTCAAAGAACGAAAATCATTCTTTACAAGCACCTCGTGGTAAAGACTCCGGCAATCCAGATTCTCGCCTCCTGAGTTTGTAGAGATCGGTTCATGAAAATTACTAAAAAATCAAACATTTATTACTGATCACTGCATATAATTAGTACCTCATGGAATCATCCTCCAAGACCTTTTAGATACTCTGCTGGTCACTTGGTAGAGACGGGTAGTGTAAATTGCTAAAAATGAGCCCTTCAATACGAATCAGATGTAGCCATTGATGTCTCATGCACGCTTCCTCGAAAAGCCATTCGGATTCTCTCCTGATCCTTTGGTAGAGATGGGTTCATGAAAATTCCAAAAATTCAACAGTAATTACTGATCACTGCTAGTCATTAACTCCATCTGGCATGATCCTCCAAAATCCTTTCAGATTTGCTTCTGGTGATTTCTGGTGATAGGTCGAGTCTCGAAAATTCCGAAAAATAATCAATTCTGAACGGCTTCGTGGTAGTCATTCATTCCTCACATAATGAGCCTCCTTTGTACATTCCAATTCGCTCCTGTTGACTTGGAAGAAATCAGTTCCTGAAATATACTCAAAATGAGAAATTCATCTTGGATGTGCGCGACAGATAAATTGGAGAAGAAATCTTCCTGAAAGACCCGAGGAGTCACTTCTCGTCCTATGGTACAGAGCAGTTCGTGAAAATTACTCCAGATGAGAAAGACATGCCTAATCTGGTATCCTGATCTATTTCTCATGGAAACATCCACCAAAACACAAGTCTATTCTCTCTTCAGCATTTGGTGGCGATTGATCGTGTAAATTGCTAAAAATGAGAAAGTTATAACTGTTAAATGCAATAAATCAGTGACAAATGGAATCATCCCCCAAAAGCCTTTCAGATTCGCTTCTTGGGATTTGGTAGCTATCAGTTCATGATTTGATGAAAATTACTCCAAATGAGACAGTTCTTCCTGATCAATGTTAGTAATTAATGACACTTGGAATCATCCTCCCAAATCCTTTGATAATTAACTCCTGGTGATTGTGAATAAAATCGGCTTGTGAAAATTAGTAGGAAAGAGAAAATTCCTTCCTCACCCGTCTTCTGATGAATTTCCCATGGAATCATCCACCGGAAAAACAATTGCATTCTCTCTTGGTGCGTTGGAACAGATCGGTTTGTGCAAATTACTCAAAGAACGAAAATCATTCTTTACAAGCACCTCGTGGTAAAGACTCCGGCAATCCAGATTCTCGCCTCCTGAGTTTGTAGAGATCGGTTCATGAAAATTACTAAAAAATCAAACATTTATTACTGATCACTGCATATAATTAGTACCTCATGGAATCATCCTCCAAGACCTTTTAGATACTCTGCTGGTCACTTGGTAGAGACGGGTAGTGTAAATTGCTAAAAATGAGCCCTTCAATACGAATCAGATGTAGCCATTGATGTCTCATGCACGCTTCCTCGAAAAGCCATTCGGATTCTCTCCTGATCCTTTGGTAGAGATGGGTTCATGAAAATTCCAAAAATTCAACAGTAATTACTGATCACTGCTAGTCATTAACTCCATCTGGCATGATCCTCCAAAATCCTTTCAGATTTGCTTCTGGTGATTTCTGGTGATAGGTCGAGTCTCGAAAATTCCGAAAAATAATCAATTCTGAACGGCTTCGTGGTAGTCATTCATTCCTCACATAATGAGCCTCCTTTGTACATTCCAATTCGCTCCTGTTGACTTGGAAGAAATCAGTTCCTGAAATATACTCAAAATGAGAAATTCATCTTGGATGTGCGCGACAGATAAATTGGAGAAGAAATCTTCCTGAAAGACCCGAGGAGTCACTTCTCGTCCTATGGTACAGAGCAGTTCGTGAAAATTACTCCAGATGAGAAAGACATGCCTAATCTGGTATCCTGATCTATTTCTCATGGAAACATCCACCAAAACACAAGTCTATTCTCTCTTCAGCATTTGGTGGCGATTGATCGTGAAAATTGCTGAAAATGAGAAAGTTATAACTGTTAAATGCAATAAATCAGTGACAAATGGAATCATCCCCCAAAAGCCTTTCAGATTCGCTTCTTGGGATTTGGTAGCTATCAGTTCATGATTTGATGAAAATTACTCCAAATGAGACAGTTCTTCCTGATCAATGTTAGTAATTAATGACACTTGGAATCATCCTCCCAAATCCTTTGATAATTAACTCCTGGTGATTGTGAATAAAATCGGCTTGTGAAAATTAGTAGGAAAGAGAAAATTCCTTCCTCACCCGTCTTCTGATGAATTTCCCATGGAATCATCCACCGGAAAAACAATTGCATTCTCTCTTGGTGCGTTGGAACAGATCGGTTTGTGCAAATTACTCAAAGAACGAAAATCATTCTTTACAAGCACCTCGTGGTAAAGACTCCGGCAATCCAGATTCTCGCCTCCTGAGTTTGTAGAGATCGGTTCATGAAAATTACTAAAAAATCAAACATTTATTACTGATCACTGCATATAATTAGTACCTCATGGAATCATCCTCCAAGACCTTTTAGATACTCTGCTGGTCACTTGGTAGAGACGGGTAGTGTAAATTGCTAAAAATGAGCCCTTCAATACGAATCAGATGTAGCCATTGATGTCTCATGCACGCTTCCTCGAAAAGCCATTCGGATTCTCTCCTGATCCTTTGGTAGAGATGGGTTCATGAAAATTCCAAAAATTCAACAGTAATTACTGATCACTGCTAGTCATTAACTCCATCTGGCATGATCCTCCAAAATCCTTTCAGATTTGCTTCTGGTGATTTCTGGTGATAGGTCGAGTCTCGAAAATTCCGAAAAATAATCAATTCTGAACGGCTTCGTGGTAGTCATTCATTCCTCACATAATGAGCCTCCTTTGTACATTCCAATTCGCTCCTGTTGACTTGGAAGAAATCAGTTCCTGAAATATACTCAAAATGAGAAATTCATCTTGGATGTGCGCGACAGATAAATTGGAGAAGAAATCTTCCTGAAAGACCCGAGGAGTCACTTCTCGTCCTATGGTACAGAGCAGTTCGTGAAAATTACTCCAGATGAGAAAGACATGCCTAATCTGGTATCCTGATCTATTTCTCATGGAAACATCCACCAAAACACAAGTCTATTCTCTCTTCAGCATTTGGTGGCGATTGATCGTGAAAATTGCTAAAAATGAGAAAGTTATAACTGTTAAATGCAATAAATCAGTGACAAATGGAATCATCCCCCAAAAGCCTTTCAGATTCGCTTCTTGGGATTTGGTAGCTATCAGTTCATGATTTGATGAAAATTACTCCAAATGAGACAGTTCTTCCTGATCAATGTTAGTAATTAATGACACTTGGAATCATCCTCCCAAATCCTTTGATAATTAACTCCTGGTGATTGTGAATAAAATCGGCTTGTGAAAATTAGTAGGAAAGAGAAAATTCCTTCCTCACCCGTCTTCTGATGAATTTCCCATGGAATCATCCACCGGAAAAACAATTGCATTCTCTCTTGGTGCGTTGGAACAGATCGGTTTGTGCAAATTACTCAAAGAACGAAAATCATTCTTTACAAGCACCTCGTGGTAAAGACTCCGGCAATCCAGATTCTCGCCTCCTGAGTTTGTAGAGATCGGTTCATGAAAATTACTAAAAAATCAAACATTTATTACTGATCACTGCATATAATTAGTACCTCATGGAATCATCCTCCAAGACCTTTTAGATACTCTGCTGGTCACTTGGTAGAGACGGGTAGTGTAAATTGCTAAAAATGAGCCCTTCAATACGAATCAGATGTAGCCATTGATGTCTCATGCACGCTTCCTCGAAAAGCCATTCGGATTCTCTCCTGATCCTTTGGTAGAGATGGGTTCATGAAAATTCCAAAAATTCAACAGTAATTACTGATCACTGCTAGTCATTAACTCCATCTGGCATGATCCTCCAAAATCCTTTCAGATTTGCTTCTGGTGATTTCTGGTGATAGGTCGAGTCTCGAAAATTCCGAAAAATAATCAATTCTGAACGGCTTCATGGTAGTCATTCATTCCTCACATAATGAGCCTCCTTTGTACATTCCAATTCGCTCCTGTTGACTTGGAAGAAATCAGTTCCTGAAATATACTCAAAATGAGAAATTCATCTTGGATGTGCGCGACAGATAAATTGGAGAAGAAATCTTCCTGAAAGACCCGAGGAGTCACTTCTCGTCCTATGGTACAGAGCAGTTCGTGAAAATTACTCCAGATGAGAAAGACATGCCTAATCTGGTATCCTGATCTATTTCTCATGGAAACATCCACCAAAACACAAGTCTATTCTCTCTTCAGCATTTGGTGGCGATTGATCGTGAAAATTGCTAAAAATGAGAAAGTTATAACTGTTAAATGCAATAAATCAGTGACAAATGGAATCATCCCCCAAAAGCCTTTCAGATTCGCTTCTTGGGATTTGGTAGCTATCAGTTCATGATTTGATGAAAATTACTCCAAATGAGACAGTTCTTCCTGATCAATGTTAGTAATTAATGACACTTGGAATCATCCTCCCAAATCCTTTGATAATTAACTCCTGGTGATTGTGAATAAAATCGGCTTGTGAAAATTAGTAGGAAAGAGAAAATTCCTTCCTCACCCGTCTTCTGATGAATTTCCCATGGAATCATCCACCGGAAAAACAATTGCATTCTCTCTTGGTGCGTTGGAACAGATCGGTTTGTGCAAATTACTCAAAGAACGAAAATCATTCTTTACAAGCACCTCGTGGTAAAGACTCCGGCAATCCAGATTCTCGCCTCCTGAGTTTGTAGAGATCGGTTCATGAAAATTACTAAAAAATTAAACATTTATTACTGATCACTGCATATAATTAGTACCTCATGGAATCATCCTCCAAGACCTTTTAGATACTCTGCTGGTCACTTGGTAGAGACGGGTAGTGTAAATTGCTAAAAATGAGCCCTTCAATACGAATCAGATGTAGCCATTGATGTCTCATGCACGCTTCCTCGAAAAGCCATTCGGATTCTCTCCTGATCCTTTGGTAGAGATGGGTTCATGAAAATTCCAAAAATTCAACAGTAATTACTGATCACTGCTAGTCATTAACTCCATCTGGCATGATCCTCCAAAATCCTTTCAGATTTGCTTCTGGTGATTACTGGTGATAGGTCGAGTCTCGAAAATTCCGAAAAATAATCAATTCTGAACGGCTTCGTGGTAGTCATTCATTCCTCACATAATGAGCCTCCTTTGTACATTCCAATTCGCTCCTGTTGACTTGGAAGAAATCAGTTCCTGAAATATACTCAAAATGAGAAATTCATCTTGGATGTGCGCGACAGATAAATTGGAGAAGAAATCTTCCTGAAAGACCCGAGGAGTCACTTCTCGTCCTATGGTACAGAGCAGTTCGTGAAAATTACTCCAGATGAGAAAGACATGCCTAATCTGGTATCCTGATCTATTTCTCATGGAAACATCCACCAAAACACAAGTCTATTCTCTCTTCAGCATTTGGTGGCGATTGATCGTGAAAATTGCTAAAAATGAGAAAGTTATAACTGTTAAATGCAATAAATCAGTGACAAATGGAATCATCCCCCAAAAGCCTTTCAGATTCGCTTCTTGGGATTTGGTAGCTATCAGTTCATGATTTGATGAAAATTACTCCAAATGAGACAGTTCTTCCTGATCAATGTTAGTAATTAATGACACTTGGAATCATCCTCCCAAATCCTTTGATAATTAACTCCTGGTGATTGTGAATAAAATCGGCTTGTGAAAATTAGTAGGAAAGAGAAAATTCCTTCCTCACCCGTCTTCTGATGAATTTCCCATGGAATCATCCACCGGAAAAACAATTGCATTCTCTCTTGGTGCGTTGGAACAGATCGGTTTGTGCAAATTACTCAAAGAACGAAAATCATTCTTTACAAGCACCTCGTGGTAAAGACTCCGGCAATCCAGATTCTCGCCTCCTGAGTTTGTAGAGATCGGTTCATGAAAATTACTAAAAAATGAAACATTTATTACTGATCACTGCATATAATTAGTACCTCATGGAATCATCCTCCAAGACCTTTTAGATACTCTGCTGGTCACTTGGTAGAGACGGGTAGTGTAAATTGCTAAAAAAGAGACCTTCAATACGAATCAGATGTAGCCATTGATGTCTCATGCACGCTTCCTCGAAAAGCCATTCGGATTCTCTCCTGATCCTTTGGTAGAGATGGGTTCATGAAAATTCCAAAAATTCAACAGTAATTACTGATCACTGCTAGTCATTAACTCCATCTGGCATGATCCTCCAAAATCCTTTCAGATTTGCTTCTGGTGATTTCTGGTGATACGTCGAGTCTCGAAAATTCCGAAAAATAATCAATTCTGAACGGCTTCGTGGTAGTCATTCATTCCTCACATAATGAGCCTCCTTTGTACATTCCAATTCGCTCCTGTTGACTTGGAAGAAATCAGTTCCTGAAATATACTCAAAATGAGAAATTCATCTTGGATGTGCGCGACAGATAAATTGGAGAAGAAATCTTCCTGAAAGACCCGAGGAGTCACTTCTCGTCCTATGGTACAGAGCAGTTCGTGAAAATTACTCCAGATGAGAAAGACATGCCTAATCTGGTATCCTGATCTATTTCCCATGGAAACATCCACCAAAACACAAGTCTATTCTCTCTTCAGCATTTGGTGGCGATTGATCGTGAAAATTGCTAAAAATGAGAAAGTTATAACTGTTAAATGCAATAAATCAGTGACAAATGGAATCATCCCCCAAAAGCCTTTCAGATTCGCTTCTTGGGATTTGGTAGCTATCAGTTCATGATTTGATGAAAATTACTCCAAATGAGACAGTTCTTCCTGATCAATGTTAGTAATTAATGACACTTGGAATCATCCTCCCAAATCCTTTGATAATTAACTCCTGGTGATTGTGAATAAAATCGGCTTGTGAAAATTAGTAGGAAAGAGAAAATTCCTTCCTCACCCGTCTTCTGATGAATTTCCCATGGAATCATCCACCGGAAAAACAATTGCATTCTCTCTTGGTGCGTTGGAACAGATCGGTTTGTGCAAATTACTCAAAGAACGAAAATCATTCTTTACAAGCACCTCGTGGTAAAGACTCCGGCAATCCAGATTCTCGCCTCCTGAGTTTGTAGAGATCGGTTCATGAAAATTACTAAAAAATCAAACATTTATTACTGATCACTGCATATAATTAGTACCTCATGGAATCATCCTCCAAGACCTTTTAGATACTCTGCTGGTCACTTGGTAGAGACGGGTAGTGTAAATTGCTAAAAATGAGCCCTTCAATACGAATCAGATGTAGCCATTGATGTCTCATGCACGCTTCCTCGAAAAGCCATTCGGATTCTCTCCTGATCCTTTGGTAGAGATGGGTTCATGAAAATTACAAAAATTCAACAGTAATTACTGATCACTGCTAGTCATTAACTCCATCTGGCATGATCCTCCAAAATCCTTTCAGATTTGCTTCTGGTGATTTCTGGTGATAGGTCGAGTCTCGAAAATTCCGAAAAATAATCAATTCTGAACGGCTTCGTGGTAGTCATTCATTCCTCACATAATGAGCCTCCTTTGTACATTCCAATTCGCTCCTGTTGACTTGGAAGAAATCAGTTCCTGAAATATACTCAAAATGAGAAATTCATCTTGGATGTGCGCGACAGATAAATTGGAGAAGAAATCTTCCTGAAAGACCCGAGGAGTCACTTCTCGTCCTATGGTACAGAGCAGTTCGTGAAAATTACTCCAGATGAGAAAGACATGCCTAATCTGGTATCCTGATCTATTTCCCATGGAAACATCCACCAAAACACAAGTCTATTCTCTCTTCAGCATTTGGTGGCGATTGATCGTGAAAATTGCTAAAAATGAGAAAGTTATAACTGTTAAATGCAATAAATCAGTGACAAATGGAATCATCCCCCAAAAGCCTTTCAGATTCGCTTCTTGGGATTTGGTAGCTATCAGTTCATGATTTGATGAAAATTACTCCAAATGAGACAGTTCTTCCTGATCAATGTTAGTAATTAATGACACTTGGAATCATCCTCCCAAATCCTTTGATAATTAACTCCTGGTGATTGTGAATAAAATCGGCTTGTGAAAATTAGTAGGAAAGAGAAAATTCCTTCCTCACCCGTCTTCTGATGAATTTCCCATGGAATCATCCACCGGAAAAACAATTGCATTCTCTCTTGGTGCGTTGGAACAGATCGGTTTGTGCAAATTACTCAAAGAACGAAAATCATTCTTTACAAGCACCTCGTGGTAAAGACTCCGGCAATCCAGATTCTCGCCTCCTGAGTTTGTAGAGATCGGTTCATGAAAATTACTAAAAAATCAAACATTTATTACTGATCACTGCATATAATTAGTACCTCATGGAATCATCCTCCAAGACCTTTTAGATACTCTGCTGGTCACTTGGTAGAGACGGGTAGTGTAAATTGCTAAAAATGAGCCCTTCAATACGAATCAGATGTAGCCATTGATGTCTCATGCACGCTTCCTCGAAAAGCCATTCGGATTCTCTCCTGATCCTTTGGTAGAGATGGGTTCATGAAAATTACAAAAATTCAACAGTAATTACTGATCACTGCTAGTCATTAACTCCATCTGGCATGATCCTCCAAAATCCTTTCAGATTTGCTTCTGGTGATTTCTGGTGATAGGTCGAGTCTCGAAAATTCCGAAAAATAATCAATTCTGAACGGCTTCGTGGTAGTCATTCATTCCTCACATAATGAGCCTCCTTTGTACATTCCAATTCGCTCCTGTTGACTTGGAAGAAATCAGTTCCTGAAATATACTCAAAATGAGAAATTCATCTTGGATGTGCGCGACAGATAAATTGGAGAAGAAATCTTCCTGAAAGACCCGAGGAGTCACTTCTCGTCCTATGGTACAGAGCAGTTCGTGAAAATTACTCCAGATGAGAAAGACATGCCTAATCTGGTATCCTGATCTATTTCCCATGGAAACATCCACCAAAACACAAGTCTATTCTCTCTTCAGCATTTGGTGGCGATTGATCGTGAAAATTGCTAAAAATGAGAAAGTTATAACTGTTAAATGCAATAAATCAGTGACAAATGGAATCATCCCCCAAAAGCCTTTCAGATTCGCTTCTTGGGATTTGGTAGCTATCAGTTCATGATTTGATGAAAATTACTCCAAATGAGACAGTTCTTCCTGATCAATGTTAGTAATTAATGACACTTGGAATCATCCTCCCAAATCCTTTGATAATTAACTCCTGGTGATTGTGAATAAAATCGGCTTGTGAAAATTAGTAGGAAAGAGAAAATTCCTTCCTCACCCGTCTTCTGATGAATTTCCCATGGAATCATCCACCGGAAAAACAATTGCATTCTCTCTTGGTGCGTTGGAACAGATCGGTTTGTGCAAATTACTCAAAGAACGAAAATCATTCTTTACAAGCACCTCGTGGTAAAGACTCCGGCAATCCAGATTCTCGCCTCCTGAGTTTGTAGAGATCGGTTCATGAAAATTACTAAAAAATCAAACATTTATTACTGATCACTGCATATAATTAGTACCTCATGGAATCATCCTCCAAGACCTTTTAGATACTCTGCTGGTCACTTGGTAGAGACGGGTAGTGTAAATTGCTAAAAATGAGCCCTTCAATACGAATCAGATGTAGCCATTGATGTCTCATGCACGCTTCCTCGAAAAGCCATTCGGATTCTCTCCTGATCCTTTGGTAGAGATGGGTTCATGAAAATTACAAAAATTCAACAGTAATTACTGATCACTGCTAGTCATTAACTCCATCTGGCATGATCCTCCAAAATCCTTTCAGATTTGCTTCTGGTGATTTCTGGTGATAGGTCGAGTCTCGAAAATTCCGAAAAATAATCAATTCTGAACGGCTTCGTGGTAGTCATTCATTCCTCACATAATGAGCCTCCTTTGTACATTCCAATTCGCTCCTGTTGACTTGGAAGAAATCAGTTCCTGAAATATACTCAAAATGAGAAATTCATCTTGGATGTGCGCGACAGATAAATTGGAGAAGAAATCTTCCTGAAAGACCCGAGGAGTCACTTCTCGTCCTATGGTACAGAGCAGTTCGTGAAAATTACTCCAGATGAGAAAGACATGCCTAATCTGGTATCCTGATCTATTTCTCATGGAAACATCCACCAAAACACAAGTCTATTCTCTCTTCAGCATTTGGTGGCGATTGATCGTGAAAATTGCTAAAAATGAGAAAGTTATAACTGTTAAATGCAATAAATCAGTGACAAATGGAATCATCCCCCAAAAGCCTTTCAGATTCGCTTCTTGGGATTTGGTAGCTATCAGTTCATGATTTGATGAAAATTACTCCAAATGAGACAGTTCTTCCTGATCAATGTTAGTAATTAATGACACTTGGAATCATCCTCCCAAATCCTTTGATAATTAACTCCTGGTGATTGTGAATAAAATCGGCTTGTGAAAATTAGTAGGAAAGAGAAAATTCCTTCCTCACCCGTCTTCTGATGAATTTCCCATGGAATCATCCACCGGAAAAACAATTGCATTCTCTCTTGGTGCGTTGGAACAGATCGGTTTGTGCAAATTACTCAAAGAACGAAAATCATTCTTTACAAGCACCTCGTGGTAAAGACTCCGGCAATCCAGATTCTCGCCTCCTGAGTTTGTAGAGATCGGTTCATGAAAATTACTAAAAAATCAAACATTTATTACTGATCACTGCATATAATTAGTACCTCATGGAATCATCCTCCAAGACCTTTTAGATACTCTGCTGGTCACTTGGTAGAGACGGGTAGTGTAAATTGCTAAAAATGAGCCCTTCAATACGAATCAGATGTAGCCATTGATGTCTCATGCACGCTTCCTCGAAAAGCCATTCGGATTCTCTCCTGATCCTTTGGTAGAGATGGGTTCATGAAAATTCCAAAAATTCAACAGTAATTACTGATCACTGCTAGTCATTAACTCCATCTGGCATGATCCTCCAAAATCCTTTCAGATTTGCTTCTGGTGATTTCTGGTGATAGGTCGAGTCTCGAAAATTCCGAAAAATAATCAATTCTGAACGGCTTCGTGGTAGTCATTCATTCCTCACATAATGAGCCTCCTTTGTACATTCCAATTCGCTCCTGTTGACTTGGAAGAAATCAGTTCCTGAAATATACTCAAAATGAGAAATTCATCTTGGATGTGCGCGACAGATAAATTGGAGAAGAAATCTTCCTGAAAGACCCGAGGAGTCACTTCTCGTCCTATGGTACAGAGCAGTTCGTGAAAATTACTCCAGATGAGAAAGACATGCCTAATCTGGTATCCTGATCTATTTCTCATGGAAACATCCACCAAAACACAAGTCTATTCTCTCTTCAGCATTTGGTGGCGATTGATCGTGAAAATTGCTGAAAATGAGAAAGTTATAACTGTTAAATGCAATAAATCAGTGACAAATGGAATCATCCCCCAAAAGCCTTTCAGATTCGCTTCTTGGGATTTGGTAGCTATCAGTTCATGATTTGATGAAAATTACTCCAAATGAGACAGTTCTTCCTGATCAATGTTAGTAATTAATGACACTTGGAATCATCCTCCCAAATCCTTTGATAATTAACTCCTGGTGATTGTGAATAAAATCGGCTTGTGAAAATTAGTAGGAAAGAGAAAATTCCTTCCTCACCCGTCTTCTGATGAATTTCCCATGGAATCATCCACCGGAAAAACAATTGCATTCTCTCTTGGTGCGTTGGAACAGATCGGTTTGTGCAAATTACTCAAAGAACGAAAATCATTCTTTACAAGCACCTCGTGGTAAAGACTCCGGCAATCCAGATTCTCGCCTCCTGAGTTTGTAGAGATCGGTTCATGAAAATTACTAAAAAATCAAACATTTATTACTGATCACTGCATATAATTAGTACCTCATGGAATCATCCTCCAAGACCTTTTAGATACTCTGCTGGTCACTTGGTAGAGACGGGTAGTGTAAATTGCTAAAAATGAGCCCTTCAATACGAATCAGATGTAGCCATTGATGTCTCATGCACGCTTCCTCGAAAAGCCATTCGGATTCTCTCCTGATCCTTTGGTAGAGATGGGTTCATGAAAATTCCAAAAATTCAACAGTAATTACTGATCACTGCTAGTCATTAACTCCATCTGGCATGATCCTCCAAAATCCTTTCAGATTTGCTTCTGGTGATTTCTGGTGATAGGTCGAGTCTCGAAAATTCCGAAAAATAATCAATTCTGAACGGCTTCGTGGTAGTCATTCATTCCTCACATAATGAGCCTCCTTTGTACATTCCAATTCGCTCCTGTTGACTTGGAAGAAATCAGTTCCTGAAATATACTCAAAATGAGAAATTCATCTTGGATGTGCGCGACAGATAAATTGGAGAAGAAATCTTCCTGAAAGACCCGAGGAGTCACTTCTCGTCCTATGGTACAGAGCAGTTCGTGAAAATTACTCCAGATGAGAAAGACATGCCTAATCTGGTATCCTGATCTATTTCTCATGGAAACATCCACCAAAACACAAGTCTATTCTCTCTTCAGCATTTGGTGGCGATTGATCGTGAAAATTGCTGAAAATGAGAAAGTTATAACTGTTAAATGCAATAAATCAGTGACAAATGGAATCATCCCCCAAAAGCCTTTCAGATTCGCTTCTTGGGATTTGGTAGCTATCAGTTCATGATTTGATGAAAATTACTCCAAATGAGACAGTTCTTCCTGATCAATGTTAGTAATTAATGACACTTGGAATCATCCTCCCAAATCCTTTGATAATTAACTCCTGGTGATTGTGAATAAAATCGGCTTGTGAAAATTAGTAGGAAAGAGAAAATTCCTTCCTCACCCGTCTTCTGATGAATTTCCCATGGAATCATCCACCGGAAAAACAATTGCATTCTCTCTTGGTGCGTTGGAACAGATCGGTTTGTGCAAATTACTCAAAGAACGAAAATCATTCTTTACAAGCACCTCGTGGTAAAGACTCCGGCAATCCAGATTCTCGCCTCCTGAGTTTGTAGAGATCGGTTCATGAAAATTACTAAAAAATCAAACATTTATTACTGATCACTGCATATAATTAGTACCTCATGGAATCATCCTCCAAGACCTTTTAGATACTCTGCTGGTCACTTGGTAGAGACGGGTAGTGTAAATTGCTAAAAATGAGCCCTTCAATACGAATCAGATGTAGCCATTGATGTCTCATGCACGCTTCCTCGAAAAGCCATTCGGATTCTCTCCTGATCCTTTGGTAGAGATGGGTTCATGAAAATTCCAAAAATTCAACAGTAATTACTGATCACTGCTAGTCATTAACTCCATCTGGCATGATCCTCCAAAATCCTTTCAGATTTGCTTCTGGTGATTTCTGGTGATAGGTCGAGTCTCGAAAATTCCGAAAAATAATCAATTCTGAACGGCTTCATGGTAGTCATTCATTCCTCACATAATGAGCCTCCTTTGTACATTCCAATTCGCTCCTGTTGACTTGGAAGAAATCAGTTCCTGAAATATACTCAAAATGAGAAATTCATCTTGGATGTGCGCGACAGATAAATTGGAGAAGAAATCTTCCTGAAAGACCCGAGGAGTCACTTCTCGTCCTATGGTACAGAGCAGTTCGTGAAAATTACTCCAGATGAGAAAGACATGCCTAATCTGGTATCCTGATCTATTTCTCATGGAAACATCCACCAAAACACAAGTCTATTCTCTCTTCAGCATTTGGTGGCGATTGATCGTGAAAATTGCTAAAAATGAGAAAGTTATAACTGTTAAATGCAATAAATCAGTGACAAATGGAATCATCCCCCAAAAGCCTTTCAGATTCGCTTCTTGGGATTTGGTAGCTATCAGTTCATGATTTGATGAAAATTACTCCAAATGAGACAGTTCTTCCTGATCAATGTTAGTAATTAATGACACTTGGAATCATCCTCCCAAATCCTTTGATAATTAACTCCTGGTGATTGTGAATAAAATCGGCTTGTGAAAATTAGTAGGAAAGAGAAAATTCCTTCCTCACCCGTCTTCTGATGAATTTCCCATGGAATCATCCACCGGAAAAACAATTGCATTCTCTCTTGGTGCGTTGGAACAGATCGGTTTGTGCAAATTACTCAAAGAACGAAAATCATTCTTTACAAGCACCTCGTGGTAAAGACTCCGGCAATCCAGATTCTCGCCTCCTGAGTTTGTAGAGATCGGTTCATGAAAATTACTAAAAAATCAAACATTTATTACTGATCACTGCATATAATTAGTACCTCATGGAATCATCCTCCAAGACCTTTTAGATACTCTGCTGGTCACTTGGTAGAGACGGGTAGTGTAAATTGCTAAAAATGAGCCCTTCAATACGAATCAGATGTAGCCATTGATGTCTCATGCACGCTTCCTCGAAAAGCCATTCGGATTCTCTCCTGATCCTTTGGTAGAGATGGGTTCATGAAAATTACAAAAATTCAACAGTAATTACTGATCACTGCTAGTCATTAACTCCATCTGGCATGATCCT
The DNA here is from genome assembly GCF_965152235.1 of Eretmochelys imbricata. Classification (NCBI taxonomy): domain Eukaryota; kingdom Metazoa; phylum Chordata; order Testudines; family Cheloniidae; genus Eretmochelys; species Eretmochelys imbricata. The sequence continues at coordinate 1,086,203 of NW_027554341.1, read as the reverse complement.
CCAAAATCCTTTCAGATTTGCTTCTGGTGATTTCTGGTGATAGGTCGAGTCTCGAAAATTCCGAAAAATAATCAATTCTGAACGGCTTCGTGGTAGTCATTCATTCCTCACATAATGAGCCTCCTTTGTACATTCCAATTCGCTCCTGTTGACTTGGAAGAAATCAGTTCCTGAAATATACTCAAAATGAGAAATTCATCTTGGATGTGCGCGACAGATAAATTGGAGAAGAAATCTTCCTGAAAGACCCGAGGAGTCACTTCTCGTCCTATGGTACAGAGCAGTTCGTGAAAATTACTCCAGATGAGAAAGACATGCCTAATCTGGTATCCTGATCTATTTCTCATGGAAACATCCACCAAAACACAAGTCTATTCTCTCTTCAGCATTTGGTGGCGATTGATCGTGAAAATTGCTAAAAATGAGAAAGTTATAACTGTTAAATGCAATAAATCAGTGACAAATGGAATCATCCCCCAAAAGCCTTTCAGATTGGCTTCTTGGGATTTGGTAGCTATCAGTTCATGATTTGATGAAAATTGCTCCAAATGAGACAGTTCTTCCTGATCAATGTTAGTAATTAATGACACTTGGAATCATCCTCCCAAATCCTTTGATAATTAACTCCTGGTGATTGTGAATAAAATCGGCTTGTGAAAATTAGTAGGAAAGAGAAAATTCCTTCCTCACCCGTCTTCTGATGAATTTCCCATGGAATCATCCACCGGAAAAACAATTGCATTCTCTCTTGGTGCGTTGGAACAGATCGGTTTGTGCAAATTACTCAAAGAACGAAAATCATTCTTTACAAGCACCTCGTGGTAAAGACTCCGGCAATCCAGATTCTCGCCTCCTGAGTTTGTAGAGATCGGTTCATGAAAATTACTAAAAAATTAAACATTTATTACTGATCACTGCATATAATTAGTACCTCATGGAATCATCCTCCAAGACCTTTTAGATACTCTGCTGGTCACTTGGTAGAGACGGGTAGTGTAAATTGCTAAAAATGAGCCCTTCAATACGAATCAGATGTAGCCATTGATGTCTCATGCACGCTTCCTCGAAAAGCCATTCGGATTCTCTCCTGATCCTTTGGTAGAGATGGGTTCATGAAAATTCCAAAAATTCAACAGTAATTACTGATCACTGCTAGTCATTAACTCCATCTGGCATGATCCTCCAAAATCCTTTCAGATTTGCTTCTGGTGATTTCTGGTGATAGGTCGAGTCTCGAAAATTCCGAAAAATAATCAATTCTGAACGGCTTCGTGGTAGTCATTCATTCCTCACATAATGAGCCTCCTTTGTACATTCCAATTCGCTCCTGTTGACTTGGAAGAAATCAGTTCCTGAAATATACTCAAAATGAGAAATTCATCTTGGATGTGCGCGACAGATAAATTGGAGAAGAAATCTTCCTGAAAGACCCGAGGAGTCACTTCTCGTCCTATGGTACAGAGCAGTTCGTGAAAATTACTCCAGATGAGAAAGACATGCCTAATCTGGTATCCTGATCTATTTCTCATGGAAACATCCACCAAAACACAAGTCTATTCTCTCTTCAGCATTTGGTGGCGATTGATCGTGAAAATTGCTAAAAATGAGAAAGTTATAACTGTTAAATGCAATAAATCAGTGACAAATGGAATCATCCCCCAAAAGCCTTTCAGATTGGCTTCTTGGGATTTGGTAGCTATCAGTTCATGATTTGATGAAAATTGCTCCAAATGAGACAGTTCTTCCTCATCAATGTTAGTAATTAATGACACTTGGAATCATCCTCCCAAATCCTTTGATAATTAACTCCTGGTGATTGTGAATAAAATCGGCTTGTGAAAATTAGTAGGAAAGAGAAAATTCCTTCCTCACCCGTCTTCTGATGAATTTCCCATGGAATCATCCACCGGAAAAACAATTGCATTCTCTCTTGGTGCGTTGGAACAGATCGGTTTGTGCAAATTACTCAAAGAACGAAAATCATTCTTTACAAGCACCTCGTGGTAAAGACTCCGGCAATCCAGATTCTCGCCTCCTGAGTTTGTAGAGATCGGTTCATGAAAATTACTAAAAAATCAAACATTTATTACTGATCACTGCATATAATTAGTACCTCATGGAATCATCCTCCAAGACCTTTTAGATACTCTGCTGGTCACTTGGTAGAGACGGGTAGTGTAAATTGCTAAAAATGAGCCCTTCAATACGAATCAGATGTAGCCATTGATGTCTCATGCACGCTTCCTCGAAAAGCCATTCGGATTCTCTCCTGATCCTTTGGTAGAGATGGGTTCATGAAAATTCCAAAAATTCAACAGTAATTACTGATCACTGCTAGTCATTAACTCCATCTGGCATGATCCTCCAAAATCCTTTCAGATTTGCTTCTGGTGATTTCTGGTGATAGGTCGAGTCTCGAAAATTCCGAAAAATAATCAATTCTGAACGGCTTCGTGGTAGTCATTCATTCCTCACATAATGAGCCTCCTTTGTACATTCCAATTCGCTCCTGTTGACTTGGAAGAAATCAGTTCCTGAAATATACTCAAAATGAGAAATTCATCTTGGATGTGCGCGACAGATAAATTGGAGAAGAAATCTTCCTGAAAGACCCGAGGAGTCACTTCTCGTCCTATGGTACAGAGCAGTTCGTGAAAATTACTCCAGATGAGAAAGACATGCCTAATCTGGTATCCTGATCTATTTCCCATGGAAACATCCACCAAAACACAAGTCTATTCTCTCTTCAGCATTTGGTGGCGATTGATCGTGAAAATTGCTAAAAATGAGAAAGTTATAACTGTTAAATGCAATAAATCAGTGACAAATGGAATCATCCCCCAAAAGCCTTTCAGATTCGCTTCTTGGGATTTGGTAGCTATCAGTTCATGATTTGATGAAAATTACTCCAAATGAGACAGTTCTTCCTGATCAATGTTAGTAATTAATGACACTTGGAATCATCCTCCCAAATCCTTTGATAATTAACTCCTGGTGATTGTGAATAAAATCGGCTTGTGAAAATTAGTAGGAAAGAGAAAATTCCTTCCTCACCCGTCTTCTGATGAATTTCCCATGGAATCATCCACCGGAAAAACAATTGCATTCTCTCTTGGTGCGTTGGAACAGATCGGTTTGTGCAAATTACTCAAAGAACGAAAATCATTCTTTACAAGCACCTCGTGGTAAAGACTCCGGCAATCCAGATTCTCGCCTCCTGAGTTTGTAGAGATCGGTTCATGAAAATTACTAAAAAATCAAACATTTATTACTGATCACTGCATATAATTAGTACCTCATGGAATCATCCTCCAAGACCTTTTAGATACTCTGCTGGTCACTTGGTAGAGACGGGTAGTGTAAATTGCTAAAAATGAGACCTTCAATACGAATCAGATGTAGCCATTGATGTCTCATGCACGCTTCCTCGAAAAGCCATTCGGATTCTCTCCTGATCCTTTGGTAGAGATGGGTTCATGAAAATTACAAAAATTCAACAGTAATTACTGATCACTGCTAGTCATTAACTCCATCTGGCATGATCCTCCAAAATCCTTTCAGATTTGCTTCTGGTGATTTCTGGTGATAGGTCGAGTCTCGAAAATTCCGAAAAATAATCAATTCTGAACGGCTTCGTGGTAGTCATTCATTCCTCACATAATGAGCCTCCTTTGTACATTCCAATTCGCTCCTGTTGACTTGGAAGAAATCAGTTCCTGAAATATACTCAAAATGAGAAATTCATCTTGGATGTGCGCGACAGATAAATTGGAGAAGAAATCTTCCTGAAAGACCCGAGGAGTCACTTCTCGTCCTATGGTACAGAGCAGTTCGTGAAAATTACTCCAGATGAGAAAGACATGCCTAATCTGGTATCCTGATCTATTTCCCATGGAAACATCCACCAAAACACAAGTCTATTCTCTCTTCAGCATTTGGTGGCGATTGATCGTGAAAATTGCTAAAAATGAGAAAGTTATAACTGTTAAATGCAATAAATCAGTGACAAATGGAATCATCCCCCAAAAGCCTTTCAGATTCACTTCTTGGGATTTGGTAGCTATCAGTTCATGATTTGATGAAAATTACTCCAAATGAGACAGTTCTTCCTGATCAATGTTAGTAATTAATGACACTTGGAATCATCCTCCCAAATCCTTTGATAATTAACTCCTGGTGATTGTGAATAAAATCGGCTTGTGAAAATTAGTAGGAAAGAGAAAATTCCTTCCTCACCCGTCTTCTGATGAATTTCCCATGGAATCATCCACCGGAAAAACAATTGCATTCTCTCTTGGTGCGTTGGAACAGATCGGTTTGTGCAAATTACTCAAAGAACGAAAATCATTCTTTACAAGCACCTCGTGGTAAAGACTCCGGCAATCCAGATTCTCGCCTCCTGAGTTTGTAGAGATCGGTTCATGAAAATTACTAAAAAATCAAACATTTATTACTGATCACTGCATATAATTAGTACCTCATGGAATCATCCTCCAAGACCTTTTAGATACTCTGCTGGTCACTTGGTAGAGACGGGTAGTGTAAATTGCTAAAAATGAGCCCTTCAATACGAATCAGATGTAGCCATTGATGTCTCATGCACGCTTCCTCGAAAAGCCATTCGGATTCTCTCCTGATCCTTTGGTAGAGATGGGTTCATGAAAATTCCAAAAATTCAACAGTAATTACTGATCACTGCTAGTCATTAACTCCATCTGGCATGATCCTCCAAAATCCTTTCAGATTTGCTTCTGGTGATTTCTGGTGATAGGTCGAGTCTCGAAAATTCCGAAAAATAATCAATTCTGAACGGCTTCGTGGTAGTCATTCATTCCTCACATAATGAGCCTCCTTTGTACATTCCAATTCGCTCCTGTTGACTTGGAAGAAATCAGTTCCTGAAATATACTCAAAATGAGAAATTCATCTTGGATGTGCGCGACAGATAAATTGGAGAAGAAATCTTCCTGAAAGACCCGAGGAGTCACTTCTCGTCCTATGGTACAGAGCAGTTCGTGAAAATTACTCCAGATGAGAAAGACATGCCTAATCTGGTATCCTGATCTATTTCTCATGGAAACATCCACCAAAACACAAGTCTATTCTCTCTTCAGCATTTGGTGGCGATTGATCGTGTAAATTGCTAAAAATGAGAAAGTTATAACTGTTAAATGCAATAAATCAGTGACAAATGGAATCATCCCCCAAAAGCCTTTCAGATTCGCTTCTTGGGATTTGGTAGCTATCAGTTCATGATTTGATGAAAATTACTCCAAATGAGACAGTTCTTCCTGATCAATGTTAGTAATTAATGACACTTGGAATCATCCTCCCAAATCCTTTGATAATTAACTCCTGGTGATTGTGAATAAAATCGGCTTGTGAAAATTAGTAGGAAAGAGAAAATTCCTTCCTCACCCGTCTTCTGATGAATTTCCCATGGAATCATCCACCGGAAAAACAATTGCATTCTCTCTTGGTGCGTTGGAACAGATCGGTTTGTGCAAATTACTCAAAGAACGAAAATCATTCTTTACAAGCACCTCGTGGTAAAGACTCCGGCAATCCAGATTCTCGCCTCCTGAGTTTGTAGAGATCGGTTCATGAAAATTACTAAAAAATCAAACATTTATTACTGATCACTGCATATAATTAGTACCTCATGGAATCATCCTCCAAGACCTTTTAGATACTCTGCTGGTCACTTGGTAGAGACGGGTAGTGTAAATTGCTAAAAATGAGCCCTTCAATACGAATCAGATGTAGCCATTGATGTCTCATGCACGCTTCCTCGAAAAGCCATTCGGATTCTCTCCTGATCCTTTGGTAGAGATGGGTTCATGAAAATTCCAAAAATTCAACAGTAATTACTGATCACTGCTAGTCATTAACTCCATCTGGCATGATCCTCCAAAATCCTTTCAGATTTGCTTCTGGTGATTTCTGGTGATAGGTCGAGTCTCGAAAATTCCGAAAAATAATCAATTCTGAACGGCTTCGTGGTAGTCATTCATTCCTCACATAATGAGCCTCCTTTGTACATTCCAATTCGCTCCTGTTGACTTGGAAGAAATCAGTTCCTGAAATATACTCAAAATGAGAAATTCATCTTGGATGTGCGCGACAGATAAATTGGAGAAGAAATCTTCCTGAAAGACCCGAGGAGTCACTTCTCGTCCTATGGTACAGAGCAGTTCGTGAAAATTACTCCAGATGAGAAAGACATGCCTAATCTGGTATCCTGATCTATTTCTCATGGAAACATCCACCAAAACACAAGTCTATTCTCTCTTCAGCATTTGGTGGCGATTGATCGTGAAAATTGCTGAAAATGAGAAAGTTATAACTGTTAAATGCAATAAATCAGTGACAAATGGAATCATCCCCCAAAAGCCTTTCAGATTCGCTTCTTGGGATTTGGTAGGTATCAGTTCATGATTTGATGAAAATTACTCCAAATGAGACAGTTCTTAGTGATCAATGTTAGTAATTAATGACACTTGGAATCATCCTCCCAAATCCTTTGATAATTAACTCCTGGTGATTGTGAATAAAATCGGCTTGTGAAAATTAGTAGGAAAGAGAAAATTCCTTCCTCACCCGTCTTCTGATGAATTTCCCATGGAATCATCCACCGGAAAAACAATTGCATTCTCTCTTGGTGCGTTGGAACAGATCGGTTTGTGCAAATTACTCAAAGAACGAAAATCATTCTTTACAAGCACCTCGTGGTAAAGACTCCGGCAATCCAGATTCTCGCCTCCTGAGTTTGTAGAGATCGGTTCATGAAAATTACTAAAAAATCAAACATTTATTACTGATCACTGCATATAATTAGTACCTCATGGAATCATCCTCCAAGACCTTTTAGATACTCTGCTGGTCACTTGGTAGAGACGGGTAGTGTAAATTGCTAAAAATGAGCCCTTCAATACGAATCAGATGTAGCCATTGATGTCTCATGCACGCTTCCTCGAAAAGCCATTCGGATTCTCTCCTGATCCTTTGGTAGAGATGGGTTCATGAAAATTCCAAAAATTCAACAGTAATTACTGATCACTGCTAGTCATTAACTCCATCTGGCATGATCCTCCAAAATCCTTTCAGATTTGCTTCTGGTGATTTCTGGTGATAGGTCGAGTCTCGAAAATTCCGAAAAATAATCAATTCTGAACGGCTTCGTGGTAGTCATTCATTCCTCACATAATGAGCCTCCTTTGTACATTCCAATTCGCTCCTGTTGACTTGGAAGAAATCAGTTCCTGAAATATACTCAAAATGAGAAATTCATCTTGGATGTGCGCGACAGATAAATTGGAGAAGAAATCTTCCTGAAAGACCCGAGGAGTCACTTCTCGTCCTATGGTACAGAGCAGTTCGTGAAAATTACTCCAGATGAGAAAGACATGCCTAATCTGGTATCCTGATCTATTTCTCATGGAAACATCCACCAAAACACAAGTCTATTCTCTCTTCAGCATTTGGTGGCGATTGATCGTGAAAATTGCTAAAAATGAGAAAGTTATAACTGTTAAATGCAATAAATCAGTGACAAATGGAATCATCCCCCAAAAGCCTTTCAGATTCGCTTCTTGGGATTTGGTAGCTATCAGTTCATGATTTGATGAAAATTACTCCAAATGAGACAGTTCTTCCTGATCAATGTTAGTAATTAATGACACTTGGAATCATCCTCCCAAATCCTTTGATAATTAACTCCTGGTGATTGTGAATAAAATCGGCTTGTGAAAATTAGTAGGAAAGAGAAAATTCCTTCCTCACCCGTCTTCTGATGAATTTCCCATGGAATCATCCACCGGAAAAACAATTGCATTCTCTCTTGGTGCGTTGGAACAGATCGGTTTGTGCAAATTACTCAAAGAACGAAAATCATTCTTTACAAGCACCTCGTGGTAAAGACTCCGGCAATCCAGATTCTCGCCTCCTGAGTTTGTAGAGATCGGTTCATGAAAATTACTAAAAAATCAAACATTTATTACTGATCACTGCATATAATTAGTACCTCATGGAATCATCCTCCAAGACCTTTTAGATACTCTGCTGGTCACTTGGTAGAGACGGGTAGTGTAAATTGCTAAAAATGAGCCCTTCAATACGAATCAGATGTAGCCATTGATGTCTCATGCACGCTTCCTCGAAAAGCCATTCGGATTCTCTCCTGATCCTTTGGTAGAGATGGGTTCATGAAAATTCCAAAAATTCAACAGTAATTACTGATCACTGCTAGTCATTAACTCCATCTGGCATGATCCTCCAAAATCCTTTCAGATTTGCTTCTGGTGATTTCTGGTGATAGGTCGAGTCTCGAAAATTCCGAAAAATAATCAATTCTGAACGGCTTCGTGGTAGTCATTCATTCCTCACATAATGAGCCTCCTTTGTACATTCCAATTCGCTCCTGTTGACTTGGAAGAAATCAGTTCCTGAAATATACTCAAAATGAGAAATTCATCTTGGATGTGCGCGACAGATAAATTGGAGAAGAAATCTTCCTGAAAGACCCGAGGAGTCACTTCTCGTCCTATGGTACAGAGCAGTTCGTGAAAATTACTCCAGATGAGAAAGACATGCCTAATCTGGTATCCTGATCTATTTCTCATGGAAACATCCACCAAAACACAAGTCTATTCTCTCTTCAGCATTTGGTGGCGATTGATCGTGAAAATTGCTAAAAATGAGAAAGTTATAACTGTTAAATGCAATAAATCAGTGACAAATGGAATCATCCCCCAAAAGCCTTTCAGATTCGCTTCTTGGGATTTGGTAGCTATCAGTTCATGATTTGATGAAAATTACTCCAAATGAGACAGTTCTTCCTGATCAATGTTAGTAATTAATGACACTTGGAATCATCCTCCCAAATCCTTTGATAATTAACTCCTGGTGATTGTGAATAAAATCGGCTTGTGAAAATTAGTAGGAAAGAGAAAATTCCTTCCTCACCCGTCTTCTGATGAATTTCCCATGGAATCATCCACCGGAAAAACAATTGCATTCTCTCTTGGTGCGTTGGAACAGATCGGTTTGTGCAAATTACTCAAAGAACGAAAATCATTCTTTACAAGCACCTCGTGGTAAAGACTCCGGCAATCCAGATTCTCGCCTCCTGAGTTTGTAGAGATCGGTTCATGAAAATTACTAAAAAATCAAACATTTATTACTGATCACTGCATATAATTAGTACCTCATGGAATCATCCTCCAAGACCTTTTAGATACTCTGCTGGTCACTTGGTAGAGACGGGTAGTGTAAATTGCTAAAAATGAGCCCTTCAATACGAATCAGATGTAGCCATTGATGTCTCATGCACGCTTCCTCGAAAAGCCATTCGGATTCTCTCCTGATCCTTTGGTAGAGATGGGTTCATGAAAATTCCAAAAATTCAACAGTAATTACTGATCACTGCTAGTCATTAACTCCATCTGGCATGATCCTCCAAAATCCTTTCAGATTTGCTTCTGGTGATTTCTGGTGATAGGTCGAGTCTCGAAAATTCCGAAAAATAATCAATTCTGAACGGCTTCGTGGTAGTCATTCATTCCTCACATAATGAGCCTCCTTTGTACATTCCAATTCGCTCCTGTTGACTTGGAAGAAATCAGTTCCTGAAATATACTCAAAATGAGAAATTCATCTTGGATGTGCGCGACAGATAAATTGGAGAAGAAATCTTCCTGAAAGACCCGAGGAGTCACTTCTCGTCCTATGGTACAGAGCAGTTCGTGAAAATTACTCCAGATGAGAAAGACATGCCTAATCTGGTATCCTGATCTATTTCTCATGGAAACATCCACCAAAACACAAGTCTATTCTCTCTTCAGCATTTGGTGGCGATTGATCGTGAAAATTGCTGAAAATGAGAAAGTTATAACTGTTAAATGCAATAAATCAGTGACAAATGGAATCATCCCCCAAAAGCCTTTCAGATTCGCTTCTTGGGATTTGGTAGGTATCAGTTCATGATTTGATGAAAATTACTCCAAATGAGACAGTTCTTAGTGATCAATGTTAGTAATTAATGACACTTGGAATCATCCTCCCAAATCCTTTGATAATTAACTCCTGGTGATTGTGAATAAAATCGGCTTGTGAAAATTAGTAGGAAAGAGAAAATTCCTTCCTCACCCGTCTTCTGATGAATTTCCCATGGAATCATCCACCGGAAAAACAATTGCATTCTCTCTTGGTGCGTTGGAACAGATCGGTTTGTGCAAATTACTCAAAGAACGAAAATCATTCTTTACAAGCACCTCGTGGTAAAGACTCCGGCAATCCAGATTCTCGCCTCCTGAGTTTGTAGAGATCGGTTCATGAAAATTACTAAAAAATCAAACATTTATTACTGATCACTGCATATAATTAGTACCTCATGGAATCATCCTCCAAGACCTTTTAGATACTCTGCTGGTCACTTGGTAGAGACGGGTAGTGTAAATTGCTAAAAATGAGCCCTTCAATACGAATCAGATGTAGCCATTGATGTCTCATGCACGCTTCCTCGAAAAGCCATTCGGATTCTCTCCTGATCCTTTGGTAGAGATGGGTTCATGAAAATTCCAAAAATTCAACAGTAATTACTGATCACTGCTAGTCATTAACTCCATCTGGCATGATCCTCCAAAATCCTTTCAGATTTGCTTCTGGTGATTTCTGGTGATAGGTCGAGTCTCGAAAATTCCGAAAAATAATCAATTCTGAACGGCTTCGTGGTAGTCATTCATTCCTCACATAATGAGCCTCCTTTGTACATTCCAATTCGCTCCTGTTGACTTGGAAGAAATCAGTTCCTGAAATATACTCAAAATGAGAAATTCATCTTGGATGTGCGCGACAGATAAATTGGAGAAGAAATCTTCCTGAAAGACCCGAGGAGTCACTTCTCGTCCTATGGTACAGAGCAGTTCGTGAAAATTACTCCAGATGAGAAAGACATGCCTAATCTGGTATCCTGATCTATTTCTCATGGAAACATCCACCAAAACACAAGTCTATTCTCTCTTCAGCATTTGGTGGCGATTGATCGTGAAAATTGCTGAAAATGAGAAAGTTATAACTGTTAAATGCAATAAATCAGTGACAAATGGAATCATCCCCCAAAAGCCTTTCAGATTCGCTTCTTGGGATTTGGTAGGTATCAGTTCATGATTTGATGAAAATTACTCCAAATGAGACAGTTCTTAGTGATCAATGTTAGTAATTAATGACACTTGGAATCATCCTCCCAAATCCTTTGATAATTAACTCCTGGTGATTGTGAATAAAATCGGCTTGTGAAAATTAGTAGGAAAGAGAAAATTCCTTCCTCACCCGTCTTCTGATGAATTTCCCATGGAATCATCCACCGGAAAAACAATTGCATTCTCTCTTGGTGCGTTGGAACAGATCGGTTTGTGCAAATTACTCAAAGAACGAAAATCATTCTTTACAAGCACCTCGTGGTAAAGACTCCGGCAATCCAGATTCTCGCCTCCTGAGTTTGTAGAGATCGGTTCATGAAAATTACTAAAAAATCAAACATTTATTACTGATCACTGCATATAATTAGTACCTCATGGAATCATCCTCCAAGACCTTTTAGATACTCTGCTGGTCACTTGGTAGAGACGGGTAGTGTAAATTGCTAAAAATGAGCCCTTCAATACGAATCAGATGTAGCCATTGATGTCTCATGCACGCTTCCTCGAAAAGCCATTCGGATTCTCTCCTGATCCTTTGGTAGAGATGGGTTCATGAAAATTCCAAAAATTCAACAGTAATTACTGATCACTGCTAGTCATTAACTCCATCTGGCATGATCCTCCAAAATCCTTTCAGATTTGCTTCTGGTGATTTCTGGTGATAGGTCGAGTCTCGAAAATTCCGAAAAATAATCAATTCTGAACGGCTTCGTGGTAGTCATTCATTCCTCACATAATGAGCCTCCTTTGTACATTCCAATTCGCTCCTGTTGACTTGGAAGAAATCAGTTCCTGAAATATACTCAAAATGAGAAATTCATCTTGGATGTGCGCGACAGATAAATTGGAGAAGAAATCTTCCTGAAAGACCCGAGGAGTCACTTCTCGTCCTATGGTACAGAGCAGTTCGTGAAAATTACTCCAGATGAGAAAGACATGCCTAATCTGGTATCCTGATCTATTTCTCATGGAAACATCCACCAAAACACAAGTCTATTCTCTCTTCAGCATTTGGTGGCGATTGATCGTGAAAATTGCTAAAAATGAGAAAGTTATAACTGTTAAATGCAATAAATCAGTGACAAATGGAATCATCCCCCAAAAGCCTTTCAGATTCGCTTCTTGGGATTTGGTAGCTATCAGTTCATGATTTGATGAAAATTACTCCAAATGAGACAGTTCTTCCTGATCAATGTTAGTAATTAATGACACTTGGAATCATCCTCCCAAATCCTTTGATAATTAACTCCTGGTGATTGTGAATAAAATCGGCTTGTGAAAATTAGTAGGAAAGAGAAAATTCCTTCCTCACCCGTCTTCTGATGAATTTCCCATGGAATCATCCACCGGAAAAACAATTGCATTCTCTCTTGGTGCGTTGGAACAGATCGGTTTGTGCAAATTACTCAAAGAACGAAAATCATTCTTTACAAGCACCTCGTGGTAAAGACTCCGGCAATCCAGATTCTCGCCTCCTGAGTTTGTAGAGATCGGTTCATGAAAATTACTAAAAAATCAAACATTTATTACTGATCACTGCATATAATTAGTACCTCATGGAATCATCCTCCAAGACCTTTTAGATACTCTGCTGGTCACTTGGTAGAGACGGGTAGTGTAAATTGCTAAAAATGAGCCCTTCAATACGAATCAGATGTAGCCATTGATGTCTCATGCACGCTTCCTCGAAAAGCCATTCGGATTCTCTCCTGATCCTTTGGTAGAGATGGGTTCATGAAAATTCCAAAAATTCAACAGTAATTACTGATCACTGCTAGTCATTAACTCCATCTGGCATGATCCTCCAAAATCCTTTCAGATTTGCTTCTGGTGATTTCTGGTGATAGGTCGAGTCTCGAAAATTCCGAAAAATAATCAATTCTGAACGGCTTCGTGGTAGTCATTCATTCCTCACATAATGAGCCTCCTTTGTACATTCCAATTCGCTCCTGTTGACTTGGAAGAAATCAGTTCCTGAAATATACTCAAAATGAGAAATTCATCTTGGATGTGCGCGACAGATAAATTGGAGAAGAAATCTTCCTGAAAGACCCGAGGAGTCACTTCTCGTCCTATGGTACAGAGCAGTTCGTGAAAATTACTCCAGATGAGAAAGACATGCCTAATCTGGTATCCTGATCTATTTCTCATGGAAACATCCACCAAAACACAAGTCTATTCTCTCTTCAGCATTTGGTGGCGATTGATCGTGAAAATTGCTAAAAATGAGAAAGTTATAACTGTTAAATGCAATAAATCAGTGACAAATGGAATCATCCCCCAAAAGCCTTTCAGATTCGCTTCTTGGGATTTGGTAGCTATCAGTTCATGATTTGATGAAAATTACTCCAAATGAGACAGTTCTTCCTGATCAATGTTAGTAATTAATGACACTTGGAATCATCCTCCCAAATCCTTTGATAATTAACTCCTGGTGATTGTGAATAAAATCGGCTTGTGAAAATTAGTAGGAAAGAGAAAATTCCTTCCTCACCCGTCTTCTGATGAATTTCCCATGGAATCATCCACCGGAAAAACAATTGCATTCTCTCTTGGTGCGTTGGAACAGATCGGTTTGTGCAAATTACTCAAAGAACGAAAATCATTCTTTACAAGCACCTCGTGGTAAAGACTCCGGCAATCCAGATTCTCGCCTCCTGAGTTTGTAGAGATCGGTTCATGAAAATTACTAAAAAATCAAACATTTATTACTGATCACTGCATATAATTAGTACCTCATGGAATCATCCTCCAAGACCTTTTAGATACTCTGCTGGTCACTTGGTAGAGACGGGTAGTGTAAATTGCTAAAAATGAGCCCTTCAATACGAATCAGATGTAGCCATTGATGTCTCATGCACGCTTCCTCGAAAAGCCATTCGGATTCTCTCCTGATCCTTTGGTAGAGATGGGTTCATGAAAATTCCAAAAATTCAACAGTAATTACTGATCACTGCTAGTCATTAACTCCATCTGGCATGATCCTCCAAAATCCTTTCAGATTTGCTTCTGGTGATTTCTGGTGATAGGTCGAGTCTCGAAAATTCCGAAAAATAATCAATTCTGAACGGCTTCGTGGTAGTCATTCATTCCTCACATAATGAGCCTCCTTTGTACATTCCAATTCGCTCCTGTTGACTTGGAAGAAATCAGTTCCTGAAATATACTCAAAATGAGAAATTCATCTTGGATGTGCGCGACAGATAAATTGGAGAAGAAATCTTCCTGAAAGACCCGAGGAGTCACTTCTCGTCCTATGGTACAGAGCAGTTCGTGAAAATTACTCCAGATGAGAAAGACATGCCTAATCTGGTATCCTGATCTATTTCTCATGGAAACATCCACCAAAACACAAGTCTATTCTCTCTTCAGCATTTGGTGGCGATTGATCGTGAAAATTGCTGAAAATGAGAAAGTTATAACTGTTAAATGCAATAAATCAGTGACAAATGGAATCATCCCCCAAAAGCCTTTCAGATTCGCTTCTTGGGATTTGGTAGGTATCAGTTCATGATTTGATGAAAATTACTCCAAATGAGACAGTTCTTAGTGATCAATGTTAGTAATTAATGACACTTGGAATCATCCTCCCAAATCCTTTGATAATTAACTCCTGGTGATTGTGAATAAAATCGGCTTGTGAAAATTAGTAGGAAAGAGAAAATTCCTTCCTCACCCGTCTTCTGATGAATTTCCCATGGAATCATCCACCGGAAAAACAATTGCATTCTCTCTTGGTGCGTTGGAACAGATCGGTTTGTGCAAATTACTCAAAGAACGAAAATCATTCTTTACAAGCACCTCGTGGTAAAGACTCCGGCAATCCAGATTCTCGCCTCCTGAGTTTGTAGAGATCGGTTCATGAAAATTACTAAAAAATCAAACATTTATTACTGATCACTGCATATAATTAGTACCTCATGGAATCATCCTCCAAGACCTTTTAGATACTCTGCTGGTCACTTGGTAGAGACGGGTAGTGTAAATTGCTAAAAATGAGCCCTTCAATACGAATCAGATGTAGCCATTGATGTCTCATGCACGCTTCCTCGAAAAGCCATTCGGATTCTCTCCTGATCCTTTGGTAGAGATGGGTTCATGAAAATTCCAAAAATTCAACAGTAATTACTGATCACTGCTAGTCATTAACTCCATCTGGCATGATCCTCCAAAATCCTTTCAGATTTGCTTCTGGTGATTTCTGGTGATAGGTCGAGTCTCGAAAATTCCGAAAAATAATCAATTCTGAACGGCTTCGTGGTAGTCATTCATTCCTCACATAATGAGCCTCCTTTGTACATTCCAATTCGCTCCTGTTGACTTGGAAGAAATCAGTTCCTGAAATATACTCAAAATGAGAAATTCATCTTGGATGTGCGCGACAGATAAATTGGAGAAGAAATCTTCCTGAAAGACCCGAGGAGTCACTTCTCGTCCTATGGTACAGAGCAGTTCGTGAAAATTACTCCAGATGAGAAAGACATGCCTAATCTGGTATCCTGATCTATTTCTCATGGAAACATCCACCAAAACACAAGTCTATTCTCTCTTCAGCATTTGGTGGCGATTGATCGTGAAAATTGCTAAAAATGAGAAAGTTATAACTGTTAAATGCAATAAATCAGTGACAAATGGAATCATCCCCCAAAAGCCTTTCAGATTCGCTTCTTGGGATTTGGTAGCTATCAGTTCATGATTTGATGAAAATTACTCCAAATGAGACAGTTCTTCCTGATCAATGTTAGTAATTAATGACACTTGGAATCATCCTCCCAAATCCTTTGATAATTAACTCCTGGTGATTGTGAATAAAATCGGCTTGTGAAAATTAGTAGGAAAGAGAAAATTCCTTCCTCACCCGTCTTCTGATGAATTTCCCATGGAATCATCCACCGGAAAAACAATTGCATTCTCTCTTGGTGCGTTGGAACAGATCGGTTTGTGCAAATTACTCAAAGAACGAAAATCATTCTTTACAAGCACCTCGTGGTAAAGACTCCGGCAATCCAGATTCTCGCCTCCTGAGTTTGTAGAGATCGGTTCATGAAAATTACTAAAAAATCAAACATTTATTACTGATCACTGCATATAATTAGTACCTCATGGAATCATCCTCCAAGACCTTTTAGATACTCTGCTGGTCACTTGGTAGAGACGGGTAGTGTAAATTGCTAAAAATGAGCCCTTCAATACGAATCAGATGTAGCCATTGATGTCTCATGCACGCTTCCTCGAAAAGCCATTCGGATTCTCTCCTGATCCTTTGGTAGAGATGGGTTCATGAAAATTCCAAAAATTCAACAGTAATTACTGATCACTGCTAGTCATTAACTCCATCTGGCATGATCCTCCAAAATCCTTTCAGATTTGCTTCTGGTGATTTCTGGTGATAGGTCGAGTCTCGAAAATTCCGAAAAATAATCAATTCTGAACGGCTTCGTGGTAGTCATTCATTCCTCACATAATGAGCCTCCTTTGTACATTCCAATTCGCTCCTGTTGACTTGGAAGAAATCAGTTCCTGAAATATACTCAAAATGAGAAATTCATCTTGGATGTGCGCGACAGATAAATTGGAGAAGAAATCTTCCTGAAAGACCCGAGGAGTCACTTCTCGTCCTATGGTACAGAGCAGTTCGTGAAAATTACTCCAGATGAGAAAGACATGCCTAATCTGGTATCCTGATCTATTTCTCATGGAAACATCCACCAAAACACAAGTCTATTCTCTCTTCAGCATTTGGTGGCGATTGATCGTGAAAATTGCTAAAAATGAGAAAGTTATAACTGTTAAATGCAATAAATCAGTGACAAATGGAATCATCCCCCAAAAGCCTTTCAGATTCGCTTCTTGGGATTTGGTAGCTATCAGTTCATGATTTGATGAAAATTACTCCAAATGAGACAGTTCTTCCTGATCAATGTTAGTAATTAATGACACTTGGAATCATCCTCCCAAATCCTTTGATAATTAACTCCTGGTGATTGTGAATAAAATCGGCTTGTGAAAATTAGTAGGAAAGAGAAAATTCCTTCCTCACCCGTCTTCTGATGAATTTCCCATGGAATCATCCACCGGAAAAACAATTGCATTCTCTCTTGGTGCGTTGGAACAGATCGGTTTGTGCAAATTACTCAAAGAACGAAAATCATTCTTTACAAGCACCTCGTGGTAAAGACTCCGGCAATCCAGATTCTCGCCTCCTGAGTTTGTAGAGATCGGTTCATGAAAATTACTAAAAAATCAAACATTTATTACTGATCACTGCATATAATTAGTACCTCATGGAATCATCCTCCAAGACCTTTTAGATACTCTGCTGGTCACTTGGTAGAGACGGGTAGTGTAAATTGCTAAAAATGAGCCCTTCAATACGAATCAGATGTAGCCATTGATGTCTCATGCACGCTTCCTCGAAAAGCCATTCGGATTCTCTCCTGATCCTTTGGTAGAGATGGGTTCATGAAAATTCCAAAAATTCAACAGTAATTACTGATCACTGCTAGTCATTAACTCCATCTGGCATGATCCTCCAAAATCCTTTCAGATTTGCTTCTGGTGATTTCTGGTGATAGGTCGAGTCTCGAAAATTCCGAAAAATAATCAATTCTGAACGGCTTCGTGGTAGTCATTCATTCCTCACATAATGAGCCTCCTTTGTACATTCCAATTCGCTCCTGTTGACTTGGAAGAAATCAGTTCCTGAAATATACTCAAAATGAGAAATTCATCTTGGATGTGCGCGACAGATAAATTGGAGAAGAAATCTTCCTGAAAGACCCGAGGAGTCACTTCTCGTCCTATGGTACAGAGCAGTTCGTGAAAATTACTCCAGATGAGAAAGACATGCCTAATCTGGTATCCTGATCTATTTCTCATGGAAACATCCACCAAAACACAAGTCTATTCTCTCTTCAGCATTTGGTGGCGATTGATCGTGAAAATTGCTAAAAATGAGAAAGTTATAACTGTTAAATGCAATAAATCAGTGACAAATGGAATCATCCCCCAAAAGCCTTTCAGATTCGCTTCTTGGGATTTGGTAGCTATCAGTTCATGATTTGATGAAAATTACTCCAAATGAGACAGTTCTTCCTGATCAATGTTAGTAATTAATGACACTTGGAATCATCCTCCCAAATCCTTTGATAATTAACTCCTGGTGATTGTGAATAAAATCGGCTTGTGAAAATTAGTAGGAAAGAGAAAATTCCTTCCTCACCCGTCTTCTGATGAATTTCCCATGGAATCATCCACCGGAAAAACAATTGCATTCTCTCTTGGTGCGTTGGAACAGATCGGTTTGTGCAAATTACTCAAAGAACGAAAATCATTCTTTACAAGCACCTCGTGGTAAAGACTCCGGCAATCCAGATTCTCGCCTCCTGAGTTTGTAGAGATCGGTTCATGAAAATTACTAAAAAATCAAACATTTATTACTGATCACTGCATATAATTAGTACCTCATGGAATCATCCTCCAAGACCTTTTAGATACTCTGCTGGTCACTTGGTAGAGACGGGTAGTGTAAATTGCTAAAAATGAGCCCTTCAATACGAATCAGATGTAGCCATTGATGTCTCATGCACGCTTCCTCGAAAAGCCATTCGGATTCTCTCCTGATCCTTTGGTAGAGATGGGTTCATGAAAATTCCAAAAATTCAACAGTAATTACTGATCACTGCTAGTCATTAACTCCATCTGGCATGATCCTCCAAAATCCTTTCAGATTTGCTTCTGGTGATTTCTGGTGATAGGTCGAGTCTCGAAAATTCCGAAAAATAATCAATTCTGAACGGCTTCGTGGTAGTCATTCATTCCTCACATAATGAGCCTCCTTTGTACATTCCAATTCGCTCCTGTTGACTTGGAAGAAATCAGTTCCTGAAATATACTCAAAATGAGAAATTCATCTTGGATGTGCGCGACAGATAAATTGGAGAAGAAATCTTCCTGAAAGACCCGAGGAGTCACTTCTCGTCCTATGGTACAGAGCAGTTCGTGAAAATTACTCCAGATGAGAAAGACATGCCTAATCTGGTATCCTGATCTATTTCTCATGGAAACATCCACCAAAACACAAGTCTATTCTCTCTTCAGCATTTGGTGGCGATTGATCGTGAAAATTGCTAAAAATGAGAAAGTTATAACTGTTAAATGCAATAAATCAGTGACAAATGGAATCATCCCCCAAAAGCCTTTCAGATTCGCTTCTTGGGATTTGGTAGCTATCAGTTCATGATTTGATGAAAATTGCTCCAAATGAGACAGTTCTTCCTGATCAATGTTAGTAATTAATGACACTTGGAATCATCCTCCCAAATCCTTTGATAATTAACTCCTGGTGATTGTGAATAAAATCGGCTTGTGAAAATTAGTAGGAAAGAGAAAATTCCTTCCTCACCCGTCTTCTGATGAATTTCCCATGGAATCATCCACCGGAAAAACAATTGCATTCTCTCTTGGTGCGTTGGAACAGATCGGTTTGTGCAAATTACTCAAAGAACGAAAATCATTCTTTACAAGCACCTCGTGGTAAAGACTCCGGCAATCCAGATTCTCGCCTCCTGAGTTTGTAGAGATCGGTTCATGAAAATTACTAAAAAATTAAACATTTATTACTGATCACTGCATATAATTAGTACCTCATGGAATCATCCTCCAAGACCTTTTAGATACTCTGCTGGTCACTTGGTAGAGACGGGTAGTGTAAATTGCTAAAAATGAGCCCTTCAATACGAATCAGATGTAGCCATTGATGTCTCATGCACGCTTCCTCGAAAAGCCATTCGGATTCTCTCCTGATCCTTTGGTAGAGATGGGTTCATGAAAATTCCAAAAATTCAACAGTAATTACTGATCACTGCTAGTCATTAACTCCATCTGGCATGATCCTCCAAAATCCTTTCAGATTTGCTTCTGGTGATTTCTGGTGATAGGTCGAGTCTCGAAAATTCCGAAAAATAATCAATTCTGAACGGCTTCGTGGTAGTCATTCATTCCTCACATAATGAGCCTCCTTTGTACATTCCAATTCGCTCCTGTTGACTTGGAAGAAATCAGTTCCTGAAATATACTCAAAATGAGAAATTCATCTTAGATGTGCGCGACAGATAAATTGGAGAAGAAATCTTCCTGAAAGACCCGAGGAGTCACTTCTCGTCCTATGGTACAGAGCAGTTCGTGAAAATTACTCCAGATGAGAAAGACATGCCTAATCTGGTATCCTGATCTATTTCTCATGGAAACATCCACCAAAACACAAGTCTATTCTCTCTTCAGCATTTGGTGGCGATTGATCGTGAAAATTGCTAAAAATGAGAAAGTTATAACTGTTAAATGCAATAAATCAGTGACAAATGGAATCATCCCCCAAAAGCCTTTCAGATTCGCTTCTTGGGATTTGGTAGCTATCAGTTCATGATTTGATGAAAATTGCTCCAAATGAGACAGTTCTTCCTCATCAATGTTAGTAATTAATGACACTTGGAATCATCCTCCCAAATCCTTTGATAATTAACTCCTGGTGATTGTGAATAAAATCGGCTTGTGAAAATTAGTAGGAAAGAGAAAATTCCTTCCTCACCCGTCTTCTGATGAATTTCCCATGGAATCATCCACCGGAAAAACAATTGCATTCTCTCTTGGTGCGTTGGAACAGATCGGTTTGTGCAAATTACTCAAAGAACGAAAATCATTCTTTACAAGCACCTCGTGGTAAAGACTCCGGCAATCCAGATTCTCGCCTCCTGAGTTTGTAGAGATCGGTTCATGAAAATTACTAAAAAATCAAACATTTATTACTGATCACTGCATATAATTAGTACCTCATGGAATCATCCTCCAAGACCTTTTAGATACTCTGCTGGTCACTTGGTAGAGACGGGTAGTGTAAATTGCTAAAAATGAGCCCTTCAATACGAATCAGATGTAGCCATTGATGTCTCATGCACGCTTCCTCGAAAAGCCATTCGGATTCTCTCCTGATCCTTTGGTAGAGATGGGTTCATGAAAATTCCAAAAATTCAACAGTAATTACTGATCACTGCTAGTCATTAACTCCATCTGGCATGATCCTCCAAAATCCTTTCAGATTTGCTTCTGGTGATTTCTGGTGATAGGTCGAGTCTCGAAAATTCCGAAAAATAATCAATTCTGAACGGCTTCGTGGTAGTCATTCATTCCTCACATAATGAGCCTCCTTTGTACATTCCAATTCGCTCCTGTTGACTTGGAAGAAATCAGTTCCTGAAATATACTCAAAATGAGAAATTCATCTTGGATGTGCGCGACAGATAAATTGGAGAAGAAATCTTCCTGAAAGACCCGAGGAGTCACTTCTCGTCCTATGGTACAGAGCAGTTCGTGAAAATTACTCCAGATGAGAAAGACATGCCTAATCTGGTATCCTGATCTATTTCTCATGGAAACATCCACCAAAACACAAGTCTATTCTCTCTTCAGCATTTGGTGGCGATTGATCGTGAAAATTGCTAAAAATGAGAAAGTTATAACTGTTAAATGCAATAAATCAGTGACAAATGGAATCATCCCCCAAAAGCCTTTCATATTCGCTTCTTGGGATTTGGTAGCTATCAGTTCATGATTTGATGAAAATTGCTCCAAATGAGACAGTTCTTCCTGATCAATGTTAGTAATTAATGACACTTGGAATCATCCTCCCAAATCCTTTGATAATTAACTCCTGGTGATTGTGAATAAAATCGGCTTGTGAAAATTAGTAGGAAAGAGAAAATTCCTTCCTCACCCGTCTTCTGATGAATTTCCCATGGAATCATCCACCGGAAAAACAATTGCATTCTCTCTTGGTGCGTTGGAACAGATCGGTTTGTGCAAATTACTCAAAGAACGAAAATCATTCTTTACAAGCACCTCGTGGTAAAGACTCCGGCAATCCAGATTCTCGCCTCCTGAGTTTGTAGAGATCGGTTCATGAAAATTACTAAAAAATTAAACATTTATTACTGATCACTGCATATAATTAGTACCTCATGGAATCATCCTCCAAGACCTTTTAGATACTCTGCTGGTCACTTGGTAGAGACGGGTAGTGTAAATTGCTAAAAATGAGCCCTTCAATACGAATCAGATGTAGCCATTGATGTCTCATGCACGCTTCCTCGAAAAGCCATTCGGATTCTCTCCTGATCCTTTGGTAGAGATGGGTTCATGAAAATTCCAAAAATTCAACAGTAATTACTGATCACTGCTAGTCATTAACTCCATCTGGCATGATCCTCCAAAATCCTTTCAGATTTGCTTCTGGTGATTTCTGGTGATAGGTCGAGTCTCGAAAATTCCGAAAAATAATCAATTCTGAACGGCTTCGTGGTAGTCATTCATTCCTCACATAATGAGCCTCCTTTGTACATTCCAATTCGCTCCTGTTGACTTGGAAGAAATCAGTTCCTGAAATATACTCAAAATGAGAAATTCATCTTGGATGTGCGCGACAGATAAATTGGAGAAGAAATCTTCCTGAAAGACCCGAGGAGTCACTTCTCGTCCTATGGTACAGAGCAGTTCGTGAAAATTACTCCAGATGAGAAAGACATGCCTAATCTGGTATCCTGATCTATTTCTCATGGAAACATCCACCAAAACACAAGTCTATTCTCTCTTCAGCATTTGGTGGCGATTGATCGTGAAAATTGCTAAAAATGAGAAAGTTATAACTGTTAAATGCAATAAATCAGTGACAAATGGAATCATCCCCCAAAAGCCTTTCAGATTCGCTTCTTGGGATTTGGTAGCTATCAGTTCATGATTTGATGAAAATTGCTCCAAATGAGACAGTTCTTCCTCATCAATGTTAGTAATTAATGACACTTGGAATCATCCTCCCAAATCCTTTGATAATTAACTCCTGGTGATTGTGAATAAAATCGGCTTGTGAAAATTAGTAGGAAAGAGAAAATTCCTTCCTCACCCGTCTTCTGATGAATTTCCCATGGAATCATCCACCGGAAAAACAATTGCATTCTCTCTTGGTGCGTTGGAACAGATCGGTTTGTGCAAATTACTCAAAGAACGAAAATCATTCTTTACAAGCACCTCGTGGTAAAGACTCCGGCAATCCAGATTCTCGCCTCCTGAGTTTGTAGAGATCGGTTCATGAAAATTACTAAAAAATCAAACATTTATTACTGATCACTGCATATAATTAGTACCTCATGGAATCATCCTCCAAGACCTTTTAGATACTCTGCTGGTCACTTGGTAGAGACGGGTAGTGTAAATTGCTAAAAATGAGCCCTTCAATACGAATCAGATGTAGCCATTGATGTCTCATGCACGCTTCCTCGAAAAGCCATTCGGATTCTCTCCTGATCCTTTGGTAGAGATGGGTTCATGAAAATTCCAAAAATTCAACAGTAATTACTGATCACTGCTAGTCATTAACTCCATCTGGCATGATCCTCCAAAATCCTTTCAGATTTGCTTCTGGTGATTTCTGGTGATAGGTCGAGTCTCGAAAATTCCGAAAAATAATCAATTCTGAACGGCTTCGTGGTAGTCATTCATTCCTCACATAATGAGCCTCCTTTGTACATTCCAATTCGCTCCTGTTGACTTGGAAGAAATCAGTTCCTGAAATATACTCAAAATGAGAAATTCATCTTGGATGTGCGCGACAGATAAATTGGAGAAGAAATCTTCCTGAAAGACCCGAGGAGTCACTTCTCGTCCTATGGTACAGAGCAGTTCGTGAAAATTACTCCAGATGAGAAAGACATGCCTAATCTGGTATCCTGATCTATTTCTCATGGAAACATCCACCAAAACACAAGTCTATTCTCTCTTCAGCATTTGGTGGCGATTGATCGTGAAAATTGCTAAAAATGAGAAAGTTATAACTGTTAAATGCAATAAATCAGTGACAAATGGAATCATCCCCCAAAAGCCTTTCAGATTCGCTTCTTGGGATTTGGTAGCTATCAGTTCATGATTTGATGAAAATTGCTCCAAATGAGACAGTTCTTCCTGATCAATGTTAGTAATTAATGACACTTGGAATCATCCTCCCAAATCCTTTGATAATTAACTCCTGGTGATTGTGAATAAAATCGGCTTGTGAAAATTAGTAGGAAAGAGAAAATTCCTTCCTCACCCGTCTTCTGATGAATTTCCCATGGAATCATCCACCGGAAAAACAATTGCATTCTCTCTTGGTGCGTTGGAACAGATCGGTTTGTGCAAATTACTCAAAGAACGAAAATCATTCTTTACAAGCACCTCGTGGTAAAGACTCCGGCAATCCAGATTCTCGCCTCCTGAGTTTGTAGAGATCGGTTCATGAAAATTACTAAAAAATCAAACATTTATTACTGATCACTGCATATAATTAGTACCTCATGGAATCATCCTCCAAGACCTTTTAGATACTCTGCTGGTCACTTGGTAGAGACGGGTAGTGTAAATTGCTAAAAATGAGCCCTTCAATACGAATCAGATGTAGCCATTGATGTCTCATGCACGCTTCCTCGAAAAGCCATTCGGATTCTCTCCTGATCCTTTGGTAGAGATGGGTTCATGAAAATTCCAAAAATTCAACAGTAATTACTGATCACTGCTAGTCATTAACTCCATCTGGCATGATCCTCCAAAATCCTTTCAGATTTGCTTCTGGTGATTTCTGGTGATAGGTCGAGTCTCGAAAATTCCGAAAAATAATCAATTCTGAACGGCTTCGTGGTAGTCATTCATTCCTCACATAATGAGCCTCCTTTGTACATTCCAATTCGCTCCTGTTGACTTGGAAGAAATCAGTTCCTGAAATATACTCAAAATGAGAAATTCATCTTGGATGTGCGCGACAGATAAATTGGAGAAGAAATCTTCCTGAAAGACCCGAGGAGTCACTTCTCGTCCTATGGTACAGAGCAGTTCGTGAAAATTACTCCAGATGAGAAAGACATGCCTAATCTGGTATCCTGATCTATTTCTCATGGAAACATCCACCAAAACACAAGTCTATTCTCTCTTCAGCATTTGGTGGCGATTGATCGTGAAAATTGCTAAAAATGAGAAAGTTATAACTGTTAAATGCAATAAATCAGTGACAAATGGAATCATCCCCCAAAAGCCTTTCAGATTCGCTTCTTGGGATTTGGTAGCTATCAGTTCATGATTTGATGAAAATTGCTCCAAATGAGACAGTTCTTCCTGATCAATGTTAGTAATTAATGACACTTGGAATCATCCTCCCAAATCCTTTGATAATTAACTCCTGGTGATTGTGAATAAAATCGGCTTGTGAAAATTAGTAGGAAAGAGAAAATTCCTTCCTCACCCGTCTTCTGATGAATTTCCCATGGAATCATCCACCGGAAAAACAATTGCATTCTCTCTTGGTGCGTTGGAACAGATCGGTTTGTGCAAATTACTCAAAGAACGAAAATCATTCTTTACAAGCACCTCGTGGTAAAGACTCCGGCAATCCAGATTCTCGCCTCCTGAGTTTGTAGAGATCGGTTCATGAAAATTACTAAAAAATCAAACATTTATTACTGATCACTGCATATAATTAGTACCTCATGGAATCATCCTCCAAGACCTTTTAGATACTCTGCTGGTCACTTGGTAGAGACGGGTAGTGTAAATTGCTAAAAATGAGCCCTTCAATACGAATCAGATGTAGCCATTGATGTCTCATGCACGCTTCCTCGAAAAGCCATTCGGATTCTCTCCTGATCCTTTGGTAGAGATGGGTTCATGAAAATTACAAAAATTCAACAGTAATTACTGATCACTGCTAGTCATTAACTCCATCTGGCATGATCCTCCAAAATCCTTTCAGATTTGCTTCTGGTGATTTCTGGTGATAGGTCGAGTCTCGAAAATTCCGAAAAATAATCAATTCTGAACGGCTTCGTGGTAGTCATTCATTCCTCACATAATGAGCCTCCTTTGTACATTCCAATTCGCTCCTGTTGACTTGGAAGAAATCAGTTCCTGAAATATACTCAAAATGAGAAATTCATCTTGGATGTGCGCGACAGATAAATTGGAGAAGAAATCTTCCTGAAAGACCCGAGGAGTCACTTCTCGTCCTATGGTACAGAGCAGTTCGTGAAAATTACTCCAGATGAGAAAGACATGCCTAATCTGGTATCCTGATCTATTTCTCATGGAAACATCCACCAAAACACAAGTCTATTCTCTCTTCAGCATTTGGTGGCGATTGATCGTGAAAATTGCTAAAAATGAGAAAGTTATAACTGTTAAATGCAATAAATCAGTGACAAATGGAATCATCCCCCAAAAGCCTTTCAGATTCGCTTCTTGGGATTTGGTAGCTATCAGTTCATGATTTGATGAAAATTGCTCCAAATGAGACAGTTCTTCCTGATCAATGTTAGTAATTAATGACACTTGGAATCATCCTCCCAAATCCTTTGATAATTAACTCCTGGTGATTGTGAATAAAATCGGCTTGTGAAAATTAGTAGGAAAGAGAAAATTCCTTCCTCACCCGTCTTCTGATGAATTTCCCATGGAATCATCCACCGGAAAAACAATTGCATTCTCTCTTGGTGCGTTGGAACAGATCGGTTTGTGCAAATTACTCAAAGAACGAAAATCATTCTTTACAAGCACCTCGTGGTAAAGACTCCGGCAATCCAGATTCTCGCCTCCTGAGTTTGTAGAGATCGGTTCATGAAAATTACTAAAAAATTAAACATTTATTACTGATCACTGCATATAATTAGTACCTCATGGAATCATCCTCCAAGACCTTTTAGATACTCTGCTGGTCACTTGGTAGAGACGGGTAGTGTAAATTGCTAAAAATGAGCCCTTCAATACGAATCAGATGTAGCCATTGATGTCTCATGCACGCTTCCTCGAAAAGCCATTCGGATTCTCTCCTGATCCTTTGGTAGAGATGGGTTCATGAAAATTCCAAAAATTCAACAGTAATTACTGATCACTGCTAGTCATTAACTCCATCTGGCATGATCCTCCAAAATCCTTTCAGATTTGCTTCTGGTGATTTCTGGTCATAGGTCGAGTCTCGAAAATTCCGAAAAATAATCAATTCTGAACGGCTTCGTGGTAGTCATTCATTCCTCACATAATGAGCCTCCTTTGTACATTCCAATTCGCTCCTGTTGACTTGGAAGAAATCAGTTCCTGAAATATACTCAAAATGAGAAATTCATCTTGGATGTGCGCGACAGATAAATTGGAGAAGAAATCTTCCTGAAAGACCCGAGGAGTCACTTCTCGTCCTATGGTACAGAGCAGTTCGTGAAAATTACTCCAGATGAGAAAGACATGCCTAATCTGGTATCCTGATCTATTTCTCATGGAAACATCCACCAAAACACAAGTCTATTCTCTCTTCAGCATTTGGTGGCGATTGATCGTGAAAATTGCTAAAAATGAGAAAGTTATAACTGTTAAATGCAATAAATCAGTGACAAATGGAATCATCCCCCAAAAGCCTTTCAGATTCGCTTCTTGGGATTTGGTAGCTATCAGTTCATGATTTGATGAAAATTGCTCCAAATGAGACAGTTCTTCCTCATCAATGTTAGTAATTAATGACACTTGGAATCATCCTCCCAAATCCTTTGATAATTAACTCCTGGTGATTGTGAATAAAATCGGCTTGTGAAAATTAGTAGGAAAGAGAAAATTCCTTCCTCACCCGTCTTCTGATGAATTTCCCATGGAATCATCCACCGGAAAAACAATTGCATTCTCTCTTGGTGCGTTGGAACAGATCGGTTTGTGCAAATTACTCAAAGAACGAAAATCATTCTTTACAAGCACCTCGTGGTAAAGACTCCGGCAATCCAGATTCTCGCCTCCTGAGTTTGTAGAGATCGGTTCATGAAAATTACTAAAAAATCAAACATTTATTACTGATCACTGCATATAATTAGTACCTCATGGAATCATCCTCCAAGACCTTTTAGATACTCTGCTGGTCACTTGGTAGAGACGGGTAGTGTAAATTGCTAAAAATGAGACCTTCAATACGAATCAGATGTAGCCATTGATGTCTCATGCACGCTTCCTCGAAAAGCCATTCGGATTCTCTCCTGATCCTTTGGTAGAGATGGGTTCATGAAAATTACAAAAATTCAACAGTAATTACTGATCACTGCTAGTCATTAACTCCATCTGGCATGATCCTCCAAAATCCTTTCAGATTTGCTTCTGGTGATTTCTGGTGATAGGTCGAGTCTCGAAAATTCCGAAAAATAATCAATTCTGAACGGCTTCGTGGTAGTCATTCATTCCTCACATAATGAGCCTCCTTTGTACATTCCAATTCGCTCCTGTTGACTTGGAAGAAATCAGTTCCTGAAATATACTCAAAATGAGAAATTCATCTTGGATGTGCGCGACAGATAAATTGGAGAAGAAATCTTCCTGAAAGACCCGAGGAGTCACTTCTCGTCCTATGGTACAGAGCAGTTCGTGAAAATTACTCCAGATGAGAAAGACATGCCTAATCTGGTATCCTGATCTATTTCTCATGGAAACATCCACCAAAACACAAGTCTATTCTCTCTTCAGCATTTGGTGGCGATTGATCGTGAAAATTGCTAAAAATGAGAAAGTTATAACTGTTAAATGCAATAAATCAGTGACAAATGGAATCATCCCCCAAAAGCCTTTCAGATTCGCTTCTTGGGATTTGGTAGCTATCAGTTCATGATTTGATGAAAATTGCTCCAAATGAGACAGTTCTTCCTCATCAATGTTAGTAATTAATGACACTTGGAATCATCCTCCCAAATCCTTTGATAATTAACTCCTGGTGATTGTGAATAAAATCGGCTTGTGAAAATTAGTAGGAAAGAGAAAATTCCTTCCTCACCCGTCTTCTGATGAATTTCCCATGGAATCATCCACCGGAAAAACAATTGCATTCTCTCTTGGTGCGTTGGAACAGATCGGTTTGTGCAAATTACTCAAAGAACGAAAATCATTCTTTACAAGCACCTCGTGGTAAAGACTCCGGCAATCCAGATTCTCGCCTCCTGAGTTTGTAGAGATCGGTTCATGAAAATTACTAAAAAATCAAACATTTATTACTGATCACTGCATATAATTAGTACCTCATGGAATCATCCTCCAAGACCTTTTAGATACTCTGCTGGTCACTTGGTAGAGACGGGTAGTGTAAATTGCTAAAAATGAGCCCTTCAATACGAATCAGATGTAGCCATTGATGTCTCATGCACGCTTCCTCGAAAAGCCATTCGGATTCTCTCCTGATCCTTTGGTAGAGATGGGTTCATGAAAATTCCAAAAATTCAACAGTAATTACTGATCACTGCTAGTCATTAACTCCATCTGGCATGATCCTCCAAAATCCTTTCAGATTTGCTTCTGGTGATTTCTGGTGATAGGTCGAGTCTCGAAAATTCCGAAAAATAATCAATTCTGAACGGCTTCGTGGTAGTCATTCATTCCTCACATAATGAGCCTCCTTTGTACATTCCAATTCGCTCCTGTTGACTTGGAAGAAATCAGTTCCTGAAATATACTCAAAATGAGAAATTCATCTTGGATGTGCGCGACAGATAAATTGGAGAAGAAATCTTCCTGAAAGACCCGAGGAGTCACTTCTCGTCCTATGGTACAGAGCAGTTCGTGAAAATTACTCCAGATGAGAAAGACATGCCTAATCTGGTATCCTGATCTATTTCTCATGGAAACATCCACCAAAACACAAGTCTATTCTCTCTTCAGCATTTGGTGGCGATTGATCGTGAAAATTGCTAAAAATGAGAAAGTTATAACTGTTAAATGCAATAAATCAGTGACAAATGGAATCATCCCCCAAAAGCCTTTCAGATTCGCTTCTTGGGATTTGGTAGCTATCAGTTCATGATTTGATGAAAATTGCTCCAAATGAGACAGTTCTTCCTGATCAATGTTAGTAATTAATGACACTTGGAATCATCCTCCCAAATCCTTTGATAATTAACTCCTGGTGATTGTGAATAAAATCGGCTTGTGAAAATTAGTAGGAAAGAGAAAATTCCTTCCTCACCCGTCTTCTGATGAATTTCCCATGGAATCATCCACCGGAAAAACAATTGCATTCTCTCTTGGTGCGTTGGAACAGATCGGTTTGTGCAAATTACTCAAAGAACGAAAATCATTCTTTACAAGCACCTCGTGGTAAAGACTCCGGCAATCCAGATTCTCGCCTCCTGAGTTTGTAGAGATTGGTTCATGAAAATTACTAAAAAATCAAACATTTATTACTGATCACTGCATATAATTAGTACCTCATGGAATCATCCTCCAAGACCTTTTAGATACTCTGCTGGTCACTTGGTAGAGACGGGTAGTGTAAATTGCTAAAAATGAGCCCTTCAATACGAATCAGATGTAGCCATTGATGTCTCATGCACGCTTCCTCGAAAAGCCATTCGGATTCTCTCCTGATCCTTTGGTAGAGATGGGTTCATGAAAATTCCAAAAATTCAACTGTAATTACTGATCACTGCTAGTCATTAACTCCATCTGGCATGATCCTCCAAAATCCTTTCAGATTTGCTTCTGGTGATTTCTGGTGATAGGTCGAGTCTTGAAAATTCCGAAAAATAATCAATTCTGAACGGCTTCGTGGTAGTCATTCATTCCTCACATAATGAGCCTCCTTTTTACATTCCAATTCGCTCCTGTTGACTTGGAAGAAATCAGTTCCTGAAATATACTCAAAATGAGAAATTCATCTTGGATGTGCGCGACAGATAAATTGGAGAAGAAATCTTCCTGAAAGACCCGAGGAGTCACTTCTCGTCCTATGGTACAGAGCAGTTCGTGAAAATTACTCCAGATGAGAAAGACATGCCTAATCTGGTATCCTGATCTATTTCTCATGGAAACATCCACCAAAACACAAGTCTATTCTCTCTTCAGCATTTGGTGGCGATTGATCGTGAAAATTGCTAAAAATGAGAAAGTTATAACTGTTAAATGCAATAAATCAGTGACAAATGGAATCATCCCCCAAAAGCCTTTCAGATTCGCTTCTTGGGATTTGGTAGCTATCAGTTCATGATTTGATGAAAATTGCTCCAAATGAGACAGTTCTTCCTCATCAATGTTAGTAATTAATGACACTTGGAATCATCCTCCCAAATCCTTTGATAATTAACTCCTGGTGATTGTGAATAAAATCGGCTTGTGAAAATTAGTAGGAAAGAGAAAATTCCTTCCTCACCCGTCTTCTGATGAATTTCCCATGGAATCATCCACCGGAAAAACAATTGCATTCTCTCTTGGTGCGTTGGAACAGATCGGTTTGTGCAAATTACTCAAAGAACGAAAATCATTCTTTACAAGCACCTCGTGGTAAAGACTCCGGCAATCCAGATTCTCGCCTCCTGAGTTTGTAGAGATCGGTTCATGAAAATTACTAAAAAATTAAACATTTATTACTGATCACTGCATATAATTAGTACCTCATGGAATCATCCTCCAAGACCTTTTAGATACTCTGCTGGTCACTTGGTAGAGACGGGTAGTGTAAATTGCTAAAAATGAGACCTTCAATACGAATCAGATGTAGCCATTGATGTCTCATGCACGCTTCCTCGAAAAGCCATTCGGATTCTCTCCTGATCCTTTGGTAGAGATGGGTTCATGAAAATTCCAAAAATTCAACAGTAATTACTGATCACTGCTAGTCATTAACTCCATCTGGCATGATCCTCCAAAATCCTTTCAGATTTGCTTCTGGTGATTTCTGGTGATAGGTCGAGTCTCGAAAATTCCGAAAAATAATCAATTCTGAACGGCTTCGTGGTAGTCATTCATTCCTCACATAATGAGCCTCCTTTGTACATTCCAATTCGCTCCTGTTGACTTGGAAGAAATCAGTTCCTGAAATATACTCAAAATGAGAAATTCATCTTGGATGTGCGCGACAGAAAAATTGGAGAAGAAATCTTCCTGAAAGACCCGAGGAGTCACTTCTCGTCCTATGGTACAGAGCAGTTCGTGAAAATTACTCCAGTTGAGAAAGACATGCCTAATCTGGTATCCTGATCTATTTCCCATGGAAACATCCACCAAAACACAAGTCTATTCTCTCTTCAGCATTTGGTGGCGATTGATCGTGAAAATTGCTAAAAATGAGAAAGTTATAACTGTTAAATGCAATAAATCAGTGACAAATGGAATCATCCCCCAAAAGCCTTTCAGATTCGCTTCTTGGGATTTGGTAGCTATCAGTTCATGATTTGATGAAAATTACTCCAAATGAGACAGTTCTTCCTGATCAATGTTAGTAATTAATGACACTTGGAATCATCCTCCCAAATCCTTTGATAATTAACTCCTGGTGATTGTGAATAAAATCGGCTTGTGAAAATTAGTAGGAAAGAGAAAATTCCTTCCTCACCCGTCTTCTGATGAATTTCCCATGGAATCATCCACCGGAAAAACAATTGCATTCTCTCTTGGTGCGTTGGAACAGATCGGTTTGTGCAAATTACTCAAAGAACGAAAATCATTCTTTACAAGCACCTCGTGGTAAAGACTCCGGCAATCCAGATTCTCGCCTCCTGAGTTTGTAGAGATCGGTTCATGAAAATTGCTAAAAAATCAAACATTTATTACTGATCACTGCATATAATTAGTACCTCATGGAATCATCCTCCAAGACCTTTTAGATACTCTGCTGGTCACTTGGTAGAGACGGGTAGTGTAAATTGCTAAAAATGAGCCCTTCAATACGAATCAGATGTAGCCATTGATGTCTCATGCACGCTTCCTCGAAAAGCCATTCGGATTCTCTCCTGATCCTTTGGTAGAGATGGGTTCATGAAAATTACAAAAATTCAACAGTAATTACTGATCACTGCTAGTCATTAACTCCATCTGGCATGATCCTCCAAAATCCTTTCAGATTTGCTTCTGGTGATTTCTGGTGATAGGTCGAGTCTCGAAAATTCCGAAAAATAATCAATTCTGAACGGCTTCGTGGTAGTCATTCATTCCTCACATAATGAGCCTCCTTTGTACATTCCAATTCGCTCCTGTTGACTTGGAAGACATCAGTTCCTGAAATATACTCAAAATGAGAAATTCATCTTGGATGTGCGCGACAGATAAATTGGAGAAGAAATCTTCCTGAAAGACCCGAGGAGTCACTTCTCGTCCTATGGTACAGAGCAGTTCGTGAAAATTACTCCAGATGAGAAAGACATGCCTAATCTGGTATCCTGATCTATTTCTCATGGAAACATCCACCAAAACACAAGTCTATTCTCTCTTCAGCATTTGGTGGCGATTGATCGTGAAAATTGCTAAAAATGAGAAAGTTATAACTGTTAAATGCAATAAATCAGTGACAAATGGAATCATCCCCCAAAAGCCTTTCAGATTCGCTTCTTGGGATTTGGTAGCTATCAGTTCATGATTTGATGAAAATTACTCCAAATGAGACAGTTCTTCCTGATCAATGTTAGTAATTAATGACACTTGGAATCATCCTCCCAAATCCTTTGATAATTAACTCCTGGTGATTGTGAATAAAATCGGCTTGTGAAAATTAGTAGGAAAGAGAAAATTCCTTCCTCACCCGTCTTCTGATGAATTTCCCATGGAATCATCCACCGGAAAAACAATTGCATTCTCTCTTGGTGCGTTGGAACAGATCGGTTTGTGCAAATTACTCAAAGAACGAAAATCATTCTTTACAAGCACCTCGTGGTAAAGACTCCGGCAATCCAGATTCTCGCCTCCTGAGTTTGTAGAGATCGGTTCATGAAAATTACTAAAAAATCAAACATTTATTACTGATCACTGCATATAATTAGTACCTCATGGAATCATCCTCCAAGACCTTTTAGATACTCTGCTGGTCACTTGGTAGAGACGGGTAGTGTAAATTGCTAAAAATGAGACCTTCAATACGAATCAGATGTAGCCATTGATGTCTCATGCACGCTTCCTCGAAAAGCCGTTCGGATTCTCTCCTGATCCTTTGGTAGAGATGGGTTCATGAAAATTACAAAAATTCAACAGTAATTACTGATCACTGCTAGTCATTAACTCCATCTGGCATGATCCTCCAAAATCCTTTCAGATTTGCTTCTGGTGATTTCTGGTGATAGGTCGAGTCTCGAAAATTCCGAAAAATAATCAATTCTGAACGGCTTCGTGGTAGTCATTCATTCCTCACATAATGAGCCTCCTTTGTACATTCCAATTCGCTCCTGTTGACTTGGAAGACATCAGTTCCTGAAATATACTCAAAATGAGAAATTCATCTTGGATGTGCGCGACAGATAAATTGGAGAAGAAATCTTCCTGAAAGACCCGAGGAGTCACTTCTCGTCCTATGGTACAGAGCAGTTCGTGAAAATTACTCCAGATGAGAAAGACATGCCTAATCTGGTATCCTGATCTATTTCTCATGGAAACATCCACCAAAACACAAGTCTATTCTCTCTTCAGCATTTGGTGGCGATTGATCGTGAAAATTGCTAAAAATGAGAAAGTTATAACTGTTAAATGCAATAAATCAGTGACAAATGGAATCATCCCCCAAAAGCCTTTCAGATTCGCTTCTTGGGATTTGGTAGCTATCAGTTCATGATTTGATGAAAATTACTCCAAATGAGACAGTTCTTCCTGATCAATGTTAGTAATTAATGACACTTGGAATCATCCTCCCAAATCCTTTGATAATTAACTCCTGGTGATTGTGAATAAAATCGGCTTGTGAAAATTAGTAGGAAAGAGAAAATTCCTTCCTCACCCGTCTTCTGATGAATTTCCCATGGAATCATCCACCGGAAAAACAATTGCATTCTCTCTTGGTGCGTTGGAACAGATCGGTTTGTGCAAATTACTCAAAGAACGAAAATCATTCTTTACAAGCACCTCGTGGTAAAGACTCCGGCAATCCAGATTCTCGCCTCCTGAGTTTGTAGAGATCGGTTCATGAAAATTACTAAAAAATCAAACATTTATTACTGATCACTGCATATAATTAGTACCTCATGGAATCATCCTCCAAGACCTTTTAGATACTCTGCTGGTCACTTGGTAGAGACGGGTAGTGTAAATTGCTAAAAATGAGACCTTCAATACGAATCAGATGTAGCCATTGATGTCTCATGCACGCTTCCTCGAAAAGCCGTTCGGATTCTCTCCTGATCCTTTGGTAGAGATGGGTTCATGAAAATTACAAAAATTCAACAGTAATTACTGATCACTGCTAGTCATTAACTCCATCTGGCATGATCCTCCAAAATCCTTTCAGATTTGCTTCTGGTGATTTCTGGTGATAGGTCGAGTCTCGAAAATTCCGAAAAATAATCAATTCTGAACGGCTTCGTGGTAGTCATTCATTCCTCACATAATGAGCCTCCTTTGTACATTCCAATTCGCTCCTGTTGACTTTGAAGACATCAGTTCCTGAAATATACTCAAAATGAGAAATTCATCTTGGATGTGCGCGACAGATAAATTGGAGAAGAAATCTTCCTGAAAGACCCGAGGAGTCACTTCTCGTCCTATGGTACAGAGCAGTTCGTGAAAATTACTCCAGATGAGAAAGACATGCCTAATCTGGTATCCTGATCTATTTCTCATGGAAACATCCACCAAAACACAAGTCTATTCTCTCTTCAGCATTTGGTGGCGATTGATCGTGAAAATTGCTAAAAATGAGAAAGTTATAACTGTTAAATGCAATAAATCAGTGACAAATGGAATCATCCCCCAAAAGCCTTTCAGATTCGCTTCTTGGGATTTGGTAGCTATCAGTTCATGATTTGATGAAAATTACTCCAAATGAGACAGTTCTTCCTGATCAATGTTAGTAATTAATGACACTTGGAATCATCCTCCCAAATCCTTTGATAATTAACTCCTGGTGATTGTGAATAAAATCGGCTTGTGAAAATTAGTAGGAAAGAGAAAATTCCTTCCTCACCCGTCTTCTGATGAATTTCCCATGGAATCATCCACCGGAAAAACAATTGCATTCTCTCTTGGTGCGTTGGAACAGATCGGTTTGTGCAAATTACTCAAAGAACGAAAATCATTCTTTACAAGCACCTCGTGGTAAAGACTCCGGCAATCCAGATTCTCGCCTCCTGAGTTTGTAGAGATCGGTTCATGAAAATTGCTAAAAAATCAAACATTTATTACTGATCACTGCATATAATTAGTACCTCATGGAATCATCCTCCAAGACCTTTTAGATACTCTGCTGGTCACTTGGTAGAGACGGGTAGTGTAAATTGCTAAAAATGAGACCTTCAATACGAATCAGATGTAGCCATTGATGTCTCATGCACGCTTCCTCGAAAAGCCATTCGGATTCTCTCCTGATCCTTTGGTAGAGATGGGTTCATGAAAATTACAAAAATTCAACAGTAATTACTGATCACTGCTAGTCATTAACTCCATCTGGCATGATCCTCCAAAATCCTTTCAGATTTGCTTCTGGTGATTTCTGGTGATAGGTCGAGTCTCGAAAATTCCGAAAAATAATCAATTCTGAACGGCTTCGTGGTAGTCATTCATTCCTCACATAATGAGCCTCCTTTGTACATTCCAATTCGCTCCTGTTGACTTGGAAGACATCAGTTCCTGAAATATACTCAAAATGAGAAATTCATCTTGGATGTGCGCGACAGATAAATTGGAGAAGAAATCTTCCTGAAAGACCCGAGGAGTCACTTCTCGTCCTATGGTACAGAGCAGTTCGTGAAAATTACTCCAGATGAGAAAGACATGCCTAATCTGGTATCCTGATCTATTTCTCATGGAAACATCCACCAAAACACAAGTCTATTCTCTCTTCAGCATTTGGTGGCGATTGATCGTGAAAATTGCTAAAAATGAGAAAGTTATAACTGTTAAATGCAATAAATCAGTGACAAATGGAATCATCCCCCAAAAGCCTTTCAGATTCGCTTCTTGGGATTTGGTAGCTATCAGTTCATGATTTGATGAAAATTACTCCAAATGAGACAGTTCTTCCTGATCAATGTTAGTAATTAATGACACTTGGAATCATCCTCCCAAATCCTTTGATAATTAACTCCTGGTGATTGTGAATAAAATCGGCTTGTGAAAATTAGTAGGAAAGAGAAAATTCCTTCCTCACCCGTCTTCTGATGAATTTCCCATGGAATCATCCACCGGAAAAACAATTGCATTCTCTCTTGGTGCGTTGGAACAGATCGGTTTGTGCAAATTACTCAAAGAACGAAAATCATTCTTTACAAGCACCTCGTGGTAAAGACTCCGGCAATCCAGATTCTCGCCTCCTGAGTTTGTAGAGATCGGTTCATGAAAATTACTAAAAAATCAAACATTTATTACTGATCACTGCATATAATTAGTACCTCATGGAATCATCCTCCAAGACCTTTTAGATACTCTGCTGGTCACTTGGTAGAGACGGGTAGTGTAAATTGCTAAAAATGAGACCTTCAATACGAATCAGATGTAGCCATTGATGTCTCATGCACGCTTCCTCGAAAAGCCGTTCGGATTCTCTCCTGATCCTTTGGTAGAGATGGGTTCATGAAAATTACAAAAATTCAACAGTAATTACTGATCACTGCTAGTCATTAACTCCATCTGGCATGATCCTCCAAAATCCTTTCAGATTTGCTTCTGGTGATTTCTGGTGATAGG
The DNA here is from genome assembly GCF_965152235.1 of Eretmochelys imbricata. Lineage (NCBI taxonomy): Eukaryota > Metazoa > Chordata > Testudines > Cheloniidae > Eretmochelys > Eretmochelys imbricata. Next base: position 1,048,335 of record NW_027554341.1, on the reverse strand, counting down.
TCGAGTCTCGAAAATTCCGAAAAATAATCAATTCTGAACGGCTTCGTGGTAGTCATTCATTCCTCACATAATGAGCCTCCTTTGTACATTCCAATTCGCTCCTGTTGACTTGGAAGACATCAGTTCCTGAAATATACTCAAAATGAGAAATTCATCTTGGATGTGCGCGACAGATAAATTGGAGAAGAAATCTTCCTGAAAGACCCGAGGAGTCACTTCTCGTCCTATGGTACAGAGCAGTTCGTGAAAATTACTCCAGATGAGAAAGACATGCCTAATCTGGTATCCTGATCTATTTCTCATGGAAACATCCACCAAAACACAAGTCTATTCTCTCTTCAGCATTTGGTGGCGATTGATCGTGAAAATTGCTAAAAATGAGAAAGTTATAACTGTTAAATGCAATAAATCAGTGACAAATGGAATCATCCCCCAAAAGCCTTTCAGATTCGCTTCTTGGGATTTGGTAGCTATCAGTTCATGATTTGATGAAAATTACTCCAAATGAGACAGTTCTTCCTGATCAATGTTAGTAATTAATGACACTTGGAATCATCCTCCCAAATCCTTTGATAATTAACTCCTGGTGATTGTGAATAAAATCGGCTTGTGAAAATTAGTAGGAAAGAGAAAATTCCTTCCTCACCCGTCTTCTGATGAATTTCCCATGGAATCATCCACCGGAAAAACAATTGCATTCTCTCTTGGTGCGTTGGAACAGATCGGTTTGTGCAAATTACTCAAAGAACGAAAATCATTCTTTACAAGCACCTCGTGGTAAAGACTCCGGCAATCCAGATTCTCGCCTCCTGAGTTTGTAGAGATCGGTTCATGAAAATTACTAAAAAATCAAACATTTATTACTGATCACTGCATATAATTAGTACCTCATGGAATCATCTTCCAAGACCTTTTAGATACTCTGCTGGTCACTTGGTAGAGACGGGTAGTGTAAATTGCTAAAAATGAGACCTTCAATACGAATCAGATGTAGCCATTGATGTCTCATGCACGCTTCCTCGAAAAGCCATTCGGATTCTCTCCTGATCCTTTGGTAGAGATGGGTTCATGAAAATTACAAAAATTCAACAGTAATTACTGATCACTGCTAGTCATTAACTCCATCTGGCATGATCCTCCAAAATCCTTTCAGATTTGCTTCTGGTGATTTCTGGTGATAGGTCGAGTCTCGAAAATTCCGAAAAATAATCAATTCTGAACGGCTTCGTGGTAGTCATTCATTCCTCACATAATGAGCCTCCTTTGTACATTCCAATTCGCTCCTGTTGACTTGGAAGACATCAGTTCCTGAAATATACTCAAAATGAGAAATTCATCTTGGATGTGCGCGACAGATAAATTGGAGAAGAAATCTTCCTGAAAGACCCGAGGAGTCACTTCTCGTCCTATGGTACAGAGCAGTTCGTGAAAATTACTCCAGATGAGAAAGACATGCCTAATCTGGTATCCTGATCTATTTCTCATGGAAACATCCACCAAAACACAAGTCTATTCTCTCTTCAGCATTTGGTGGCGATTGATCGTGAAAATTGCTAAAAATGAGAAAGTTATAACTGTTAAATGCAATAAATCAGTGACAAATGGAATCATCCCCCAAAAGCCTTTCAGATTCGCTTCTTGGGATTTGGTAGCTATCAGTTCATGATTTGATGAAAATTACTCCAAATGAGACAGTTCTTCCTGATCAATGTTAGTAATTAATGACACTTGGAATCATCCTCCCAAATCCTTTGATAATTAACTCCTGGTGATTGTGAATAAAATCGGCTTGTGAAAACTAGTAGGAAAGAGAAAATTCCTTCCTCACCCGTCTTCTGATGAATTTCCCATGGAATCATCCACCGGAAAAACAATTGCATTCTCTCTTGGTGCGTTGGAACAGATCGGTTTGTGCAAATTACTCAAAGAACGAAAATCATTCTTTACAAGCACCTCGTGGTAAAGACTCCGGCAATCCAGATTCTCGCCTCCTGAGTTTGTAGAGATCGGTTCATGAAAATTGCTAAAAAATCAAACATTTATTACTGATCACTGCATATAATTAGTACCTCATGGAATCATCCTCCAAGACCTTTTAGATACTCTGCTGGTCACTTGGTAGAGACGGGTAGTGTAAATTGCTAAAAATGAGCCCTTCAATACGAATCAGATGTAACCATTGATGTCTCATGCACGCTTCCTCGAAAAGCCATTCGGATTCTCTCCTGATCCTTTGGTAGAGATGGGTTCATGAAAATTCCAAAAATTCAACAGTAATTACTGATCACTGCTAGTCATTAACTCCATCTGGCATGATCCTCCAAAATCCTTTCAGATTTGCTTCTGGTGATTTCTGGTGATAGGTCGAGTCTCGAAAATTCCGAAAAATAATCAATTCTGAACGGCTTCGTGGTAGTCATTCATTCCTCACATAATGAGCCTCCTTTGTACATTCCAATTCGCTCCTGTTGACTTGGAAGACATCAGTTCCTGAAATATACTCAAAATGAGAAATTCATCTTGGATGTGCGCGACAGATAAATTGGAGAAGAAATCTTCCTGAAAGACCCGAGGAGTCACTTCTCGTCCTATGGTACAGAGCAGTTCGTGAAAATTACTCCAGATGAGAAAGACATGCCTAATCTGGTATCCTGATCTATTTCTCATGGAAACATCCACCAAAACACAAGTCTATTCTCTCTTCAGCATTTGGTGGCGATTGATCGTGAAAATTGCTAAAAATGAGAAAGTTATAACTGTTAAATGCAATAAATCAGTGACAAATGGAATCATCCCCCAAAAGCCTTTCAGATTCGCTTCTTGGGATTTGGTAGCTATCAGTTCATGATTTGATGAAAATTACTCCAAATGAGACAGTTCTTCCTGATCAATGTTAGTAATTAATGACACTTGGAATCATCCTCCCAAATCCTTTGATAATTAACTCCTGGTGATTGTGAATAAAATCGGCTTGTGAAAATTAGTAGGAAAGAGAAAATTCCTTCCTCACCCGTCTTCTGATGAATTTCCCATGGAATCATCCACCGGAAAAACAATTGCATTCTCTCTTGGTGCGTTGGAACAGATCGGTTTGTGCAAATTACTCAAAGAACGAAAATCATTCTTTACAAGCACCTCGTGGTAAAGACTCCGGCAATCCAGATTCTCGCCTCCTGAGTTTGTAGAGATCGGTTCATGAAAATTACTAAAAAATCAAACATTTATTACTGATCACTGCATATAATTAGTACCTCATGGAATCATCCTCCAAGACCTTTTAGATACTCTGCTGGTCACTTGGTAGAGACGGGTAGTGTAAATTGCTAAAAATGAGCCCTTCAATACGAATCAGATGTAGCCATTGATGTCTCATGCACGCTTCCTCGAAAAGCCATTCGGATTCTCTCCTGATCCTTTGGTAGAGATGGGTTCATGAAAATTACAAAAATTCAACAGTAATTACTGATCACTGCTAGTCATTAACTCCATCTGGCATGATCCTCCAAAATCCTTTCAGATTTGCTTCTGGTGATTTCTGGTGATAGGTCGAGTCTCGAAAATTCCGAAAAATAATCAATTCTGAACGGCTTCGTGGTAGTCATTCATTCCTCACATAATGAGCCTCCTTTGTACATTCCAATTCGCTCCTGTTGACTTGGAAGACATCAGTTCCTGAAATATACTCAAAATGAGAAATTCATCTTGGATGTGCGCGACAGATAAATTGGAGAAGAAATCTTCCTGAAAGACCCGAGGAGTCACTTCTCGTCCTATGGTACAGAGCAGTTCATGAAAATTACTCCAGATGAGAAAGACATGCCTAATCTGGTATCCTGATCTATTTCTCATGGAAACATCCACCAAAACACAAGTCTATTCTCTCTTCAGCATTTGGTGGCGATTGATCGTGAAAATTGCTAAAAATGAGAAAGTTATAACTGTTAAATGCAATAAATCAGTGACAAATGGAATCATCCCCCAAAAGCCTTTCAGATTCGCTTCTTGGGATTTGGTAGCTATCAGTTCATGATTTGATGAAAATTACTCCAAATGAGACAGTTCTTCCTGATCAATGTTAGTAATTAATGACACTTGGAATCATCCTCCCAAATCCTTTGATAATTAACTCCTGGTGATTGTGAATAAAATCGGCTTGTGAAAATTAGTAGGAAAGAGAAAATTCCTTCCTCACCCGTCTTCTGATGAATTTCCCATGGAATCATCCACCGGAAAAACAATTGCATTCTCTCTTGGTGCGTTGGAACAGATCGGTTTGTGCAAATTACTCAAAGAACGAAAATCATTCTTTACAAGCACCTCGTGGTAAAGACTCCGGCAATCCAGATTCTCGCCTCCTGAGTTTGTAGAGATCGGTTCATGAAAATTGCTAAAAAATCAAACATTTATTACTGATCACTGCATATAATTAGTACCTCATGGAATCATCCTCCAAGACCTTTTAGATACTCTGCTGGTCACTTCGTAGAGACGGGTAGTGTAAATTGCTAAAAATGAGACCTTCAATACGAATCAGATGTAGCCATTGATGTCTCATGCACGCTTCCTCGAAAAGCCATTCGGATTCTCTCCTGATCCTTTGGTAGAGATGGGTTCATGAAAATTACAAAAATTCAACAGTAATTACTGATCACTGCTAGTCATTAACTCCATCTGGCATGATCCTCCAAAATCCTTTCAGATTTGCTTCTGGTGATTTCTGGTGATAGGTCGAGTCTCGAAAATTCCGAAAAATAATCAATTCTGAACGGCTTCGTGGTAGTCATTCATTCCTCACATAATGAGCCTCCTTTGTACATTCCAATTCGCTCCTGTTGACTTGGAAGACATCAGTTCCTGAAATATACTCAAAATGAGAAATTCATCTTGGATGTGCGCGACAGATAAATTGGAGAAGAAATCTTCCTGAAAGACCCGAGGAGTCACTTCTCGTCCTATGGTACAGAGCAGTTCGTGAAAATTACTCCAGATGAGAAAGACATGCCTAATCTGGTATCCTGATCTATTTCTCATGGAAACATCCACCAAAACACAAGTCTATTCTCTCTTCAGCATTTGGTGGCGATTGATCGTGAAAATTGCTAAAAATGAGAAAGTTATAACTGTTAAATGCAATAAATCAGTGACAAATGGAATCATCCCCCAAAAGCCTTTCAGATTCGCTTCTTGGGATTTGGTAGCTATCAGTTCATGATTTGATGAAAATTACTCCAAATGAGACAGTTCTTCCTGATCAATGTTAGTAATTAATGACACTTGGAATCATCCTCCCAAATCCTTTGATAATTAACTCCTGGTGATTGTGAATAAAATCGGCTTGTGAAAATTAGTAGGAAAGAGAAAATTCCTTCCTCACCCGTCTTCTGATGAATTTCCCATGGAATCATCCACCGGAAAAACAATTGCATTCTCTCTTAGTGCGTTGGAACAGATCGGTTTGTGCAAATTACTCAAAGAACGAAAATCATTCTTTACAAGCACCTCGTGGTAAAGACTCCGGCAATCCAGATTCTCGCCTCCTGAGTTTGTAGAGATCGGTTCATGAAAATTACTAAAAAATCAAACATTTATTACTGATCACTGCATATAATTAGTACCTCATGGAATCATCCTCCAAGACCTTTTAGATACTCTGCTGGTCACTTGGTAGAGACGGGTAGTGTAAATTGCTAAAAATGAGACCTTCAATACGAATCAGATGTAGCCATTGATGTCTCATGCACGCTTCCTCGAAAAGCCATTCGGATTCTCTCCTGATCCTTTGGTAGAGATGGGTTCATGAAAATTACAAAAATTCAACAGTAATTACTGATCACTGCTAGTCATTAACTCCATCTGGCATGATCCTCCAAAATCCTTTCAGATTTGCTTCTGGTGATTTCTGGTGATAGGTCGAGTCTCGAAAATTCCGAAAAATAATCAATTCTGAACGGCTTCGTGGTAGTCATTCATTCCTCACATAATGAGCCTCCTTTGTACATTCCAATTCGCTCCTGTTGACTTGGAAGACATCAGTTCCTGAAATATACTCAAAATGAGAAATTCATCTTGGATGTGCGCGACAGATAAATTGGAGAAGAAATCTTCCTGAAAGACCCGAGGAGTCACTTCTCGTCCTATGGTACAGAGCAGTTCGTGAAAATTACTCCAGATGAGAAAGACATGCCTAATCTGGTATCCTGATCTATTTCTCATGGAAACATCCACCAAAACACAAGTCTATTCTCTCTTCAGCATTTGGTGGCGATTGATCGTGAAAATTGCTAAAAATGAGAAAGTTATAACTGTTAAATGCAATAAATCAGTGACAAATGGAATCATCCCCCAAAAGCCTTTCAGATTCGCTTCTTGGGATTTGGTAGCTATCAGTTCATGATTTGATGAAAATTACTCCAAATGAGACATTCTTCCTGATCAATGTTAGTAATTAATGACACTTGGAATCATCCTCCCAAATCCTTTGATAATTAACTCCTGGTGATTGTGAATAAAATCGGCTTGTGAAAATTAGTAGGAAAGAGAAAATTCCTTCCTCACCCGTCTTCTGATGAATTTCCCATGGAATCATCCACCGGAAAAACAATTGCATTCTCTCTTGGTGCGTTGGAACAGATCGGTTTGTGCAAATTACTCAAAGAACGAAAATCATTCTTTACAAGCACCTCGTGGTAAAGACTCCGGCAATCCAGATTCTCGCCTCCTGAGTTTGTAGAGATCGGTTCATGAAAATTACTAAAAAATCAAACATTTATTACTGATCACTGCATATAATTAGTACCTCATGGAATCATCCTCCAAGACCTTTTAGATACTCTGCTGGTCACTTGGTAGAGACGGGTAGTGTAAATTGCTAAAAATGAGACCTTCAATACGAATCAGATGTAGCCATTGATGTCTCATGCACGCTTCCTCGAAAAGCCATTCGGATTCTCTCCTGATCCTTTGGTAGAGATGGGTTCATGAAAATTACAAAAATTCAACAGTAATTACTGATCACTGCTAGTCATTAACTCCATCTGGCATGATCCTCTAAAATCCTTTCAGATTTGCTTCTGGTGATTTCTGGTGATAGGTCGAGTCTCGAAAATTCCGAAAAATAATCAATTCTGAACGGCTTCGTGGTAGTCATTCATTCCTCACATAATGAGCCTCCTTTGTACATTCCAATTCGCTCCTGTTGACTTGGAAGACATCAGTTCCTGAAATATACTCAAAATGAGAAATTCATCTTGGATGTGCGCGACAGATAAATTGGAGAAGAAATCTTCCTGAAAGACCCGAGGAGTCACTTCTCGTCCTATGGTACAGAGCAGTTCGTGAAAATTACTCCAGATGAGAAAGACATGCCTAATCTGGTATCCTGATCTATTTCTCATGGAAACATCCACCAAAACACAAGATTATTCTCTCTTCAGCATTTGGTGGCGATTGATCGTGAAAATTGCTAAAAATGAGAAAGTTATAACTGTTAAATGCAATAAATCAGTGACAAATGGAATCATCCCCCAAAAGCCTTTCAGATTCGCTTCTTGGGATTTGGTAGCTATCAGTTCATGATTTGATGAAAATTACTCCAAATGAGACAGTTCTTCCTGATCAATGTTAGTAATTAATGACACTTGGAATCATCCTCCCAAATCCTTTGATAATTAACTCCTGGTGATTGTGAATAAAATCGGCTTGTGAAAATTAGTAGGAAAGAGAAAATTCCTTCCTCACCCGTCTTCTGATGAATTTCCCATGGAATCATCCACCGGAAAAAGAATTGCATTCTCTCTTGGTGCGTTGGAACAGATCGGTTTGTGCAAATTACTCAAAGAACGAAAATCATTCTTTACAAGCACCTCGTGGTAAAGACTCCGGCAATCCAGATTCTCGCCTCCTGAGTTTGTAGAGATCGGTTCATGAAAATTGCTAAAAAATCAAACATTTATTACTGATCACTGCATATAATTAGTACCTCATGGAATCATCCTCCAAGACCTTTTAGATACTCTGCTGGTCACTTGGTAGAGACGGGTAGTGTAAATTGCTAAAAATGAGCCCTTCAATACGAATCAGATGTAGCCATTGATGTCTCATGCACGCTTCCTCGAAAAGCCGTTCGGATTCTCTCCTGATCCTTTGGTAGAGATGGGTTCATGAAAATTACAAAAATTCAACAGTAATTACTGATCACTGCTAGTCATTAACTCCATCTGGCATGATCCTCCAAAATCCTTTCAGATTTGCTTCTGGTGATTTCTGGTGATAGGTCGAGTCTCGAAAATTCCGAAAAATAATCAATTCTGAACGGCTTCGTGGTAGTCATTCATTCCTCACATAATGAGCCTCCTTTGTACATTCCAATTCGCTCCTGTTGACTTGGAAGACATCAGTTCCTGAAATATACTCAAAATGAGAAATTCATCTTGGATGTGCGCGACAGATAAATTGGAGAAGAAATCTTCCTGAAAGACCCGAGGAGTCACTTCTCGTCCTATGGTACAGAGCAGTTCGTGAAAATTACTCCAGATGAGAAAGACATGCCTAATCTGGTATCCTGATCTATTTCTCATGGAAACATCCACCAAAACACAAGTCTATTCTCTCTTCAGCATTTGGTGGCGATTGATCGTGAAAATTGCTAAAAATGAGAAAGTTATAACTGTTAAATGCAATAAATCAGTGACAAATGGAATCATCCCCCAAAAGCCTTTCAGATTCGCTTCTTGGGATTTGGTAGCTATCAGTTCATGATTTGATGAAAATTACTCCAAATGAGACAGTTCTTCCTGATCAATGTTAGTAATTAATGACACTTGGAATCATCCTCCCAAATCCTTTGATAATTAACTCCTGGTGATTGTGAATAAAATCGGCTTGTGAAAATTAGTAGGAAAGAGAAAATTCCTTCCTCACCCGTCTTCTGATGAATTTCCCATGGAATCATCCACCGGAAAAACAATTGCATTCTCTCTTGGTGCGTTGGAACAGATCGGTTTGTGCAAATTACTCAAAGAACGAAAATCATTCTTTACAAGCACCTCGTGGTAAAGACTCCGGCAATCCAGATTCTCGCCTCCTGAGTTTGTAGAGATCGGTTCATGAAAATTACTAAAAAATCAAACATTTATTACTGATCACTGCATATAATTAGTACCTCATGGAATCATCCTCCAAGACCTTTTAGATACTCTGCTGGTCACTTGGTAGAGACGGGTAGTGTAAATTGCTAAAAATGAGCCCTTCAATACGAATCAGATGTAGCCATTGATGTCTCATGCACGCTTCCTCGAAAAGCCGTTCGGATTCTCTCCTGATCCTATGGTAGAGATGGGTTCATGAAAATTACAAAAATTCAACAGTAATTACTGATCACTGCTAGTCATTAACTCCATCTGGCATGATCCTCCAAAATCCTTTCAGATTTGCTTCTGGTGATTTCTGGTGATAGGTCGAGTCTCGAAAATTCCGAAAAATAATCAATTCTGAACGGCTTCGTGGTAGTCATTCATTCCTCACATAATGAGCCTCCTTTGTACATTCCAAATCGCTCCTGTTGACTTGGAAGACATCAGTTCCTGAAATATACTCAAAATGAGAAATTCATCTTGGATGTGCGCGACAGATAAATTGGAGAAGAAATCTTCCTGAAAGACCCGAGGAGTCACTTCTCGTCCTATGGTACAGAGCAGTTCGTGAAAATTACTCCAGATGAGAAAGACATGCCTAATCTGGTATCCTGATCTATTTCTCATGGAAACATCCACCAAAACACAAGTCTATTCTGTCTTCAGCATTTGGTGGCGATTGATCGTGAAAATTGCTAAAAATGAGAAAGTTATAACTGTTAAATGCAATAAATCAGTGACAAATGGAATCATCCCCCAAAAGCCTTTCAGATTCGCTTCTTGGGATTTGGTAGCTATCAGTTCATGATTTGATGAAAATTACTCCAAATGAGACAGTTCTTCCTGATCAATGTTAGTAATTAATGACACTTGGAATCATCCTCCCAAATCCTTTGATAATTAACTCCTGGTGATTGTGAATAAAATCGGCTTGTGAAAATTAGTAGGAAAGAGAAAATTCCTTCCTCACCCGTCTTCTGATGAATTTCCCATGGAATCATCCACCGGGAAAACAATTGCATTCTCTCTTGGCGCGTTGGAACAGATCGGTTTGTGCAAATTACTCAAAGAACGAAAATCATTCTTTACAAGCACCTCGTGGTAAAGACTCCGGCAATCCAGATTCTCGCCTCCTGAGTTTGTAGAGATTGGTTCATGAAAATTACTAAAAAATCAAACATTTATTACTGATCACTGCATATAATTAGTACCTCATGGAATCATCCTCCAAGACCTTTTAGATACTCTGCTGGTCACTTGGTAGAGACGGGTAGTGTAAATTGCTAAAAATGAGACCTTCAATACGAATCAGATGTAGCCATTGATGTCTCATGCACGCTTCCTCGAAAAGCCATTCGGATTCTCTCCTGATCCTTTGGTAGAGATGGGTTCATGAAAATTCCAAAAATTCAACAGTAATTACTGATCACTGCTAGTCATTAACTCCATCTGGCATGATCCTCCAAAATCCTTTCAGATTTGCTTCTGGTGATTGCTGGTGATAGGTCGAGTCTCGAAAATTCCGAAAAATAATCAATTCTGAACGGCTTCGTGGTAGTCATTCATTCCTCACATAATGAGCCTCCTTTGTACATTCCAATTCGCTCCTGTTGACTTGGAAGAAATCAGTTCCTGAAATATACTCAAAATGAGAAATTCATCTTGGATGTGCGCGACAGATAAATTGGAGAAGAAATCTTCCTGAAAGACCCGAGGAGTCACTTCTCGTCCTATGGTACAGAGCAGTTCGTGAAAATTACTCCAGATGAGAAAGACATGCCTAATCTGGTATCCTGATCTATTTCCCATGGAAACATCCACCAAAACACAAGTCTATTCTCTCTTCAGCATTTGGTGGCGATTGATCGTGAAAATTGCTAAAAATGAGAAAGTTATAACTGTTAAATGCAATAAATCAGTGACAAATGGAATCATCCCCCAAAAGCCTTTCAGATTCGCTTCTTGGGATTTGGTAGCTATCAGTTCATGATTTGATGAAAATTACTCCAAATGAGACATTCTTCCTGATCAATGTTAGTAATTAATGACACTTGGAATCATCCTCCCAAATCCTTTGATAATTAACTCCTGGTGATTGTGAATAAAATCGGCTTGTGAAAATTAGTAGGAAAGAGAAAATTCCTTCCTCACCCGTCTTCTGATGAATTTCCCATGGAATCATCCACCGGAAAAACAATTGCATTCTCTCTTGGTGCGTTGGAACAGATCGGTTTGTGCAAATTACTCAAAGAACGAAAATCATTCTTTACAAGCACCTCGTGGTAAAGACTCCGGCAATCCAGATTCTCGCCACCTGAGTTTGTAGAGATTGGTTCATGAAAATTACTAAAAAATCAAACATTTATTACTGATCACTGCATATAATTAGTACCTCATGGAATCATCCTCCAAGACCTTTTAGATACTCTGCTGGTCACTTGGTAGAGACGGGTAGTGTAAATTGCTAAAAATGAGCCCTTCAATACGAATCAGATGTAGCCATTGATGTCTCATGCACGCTTCCTCGAAAAGCCATTCGGATTCTCTCCTGATCCTTTGGTAGAGATGGGTTCATGAAAATTACAAAAATTCAACAGTAATTACTGATCACTGCTAGTCATTAACTCCATCTGGCATGATCCTCCAAAATCCTTTCAGATTTGCTTCTGGTGATTTCTGGTGATAGGTCGAGTCTCGAAAATTCCGAAAAATAATCAATTCTGAACGGCTTTGTGGTAGTCATTCATTCCTCACATAATGAGCCTCCTTTGTACATTCCAATTCGCTCCTGTTGACTTGGAAGACATCAGTTCCTGAAATATACTCAAAATGAGAAATTCATCTTGGATGTGCGCGACAGATAAATTGGAGAAGAAATCTTCCTGAAAGACCCGAGGAGTCACTTCTCGTCCTATGGTACAGAGCAGTTCGTGAAAATTACTCCAGATGAGAAAGACATGCCTAATCTGGTATCCTGATCTATTTCTCATGGAAACATCCACCAAAACACAAGTCTATTCTCTCTTCAGCATTTGGTGGCAATTGATCGTGAAAATTGCTAAAAATGAGAAAGTTATAACTGTTAAATGCAATAAATCAGTGACAAATGGAATCATCCCCCAAAAGCCTTTCAGATTCGCTTCTTGGGATTTGGTAGCTATCAGTTCATGATTTGATGAAAATTACTCCAAATGAGACAGTTCTTCCTGATCAATGTTAGTAATTAATGACACTTGGAATCATCCTCCCAAATCCTTTGATAATTAACTCCTGGTGATTGTGAATAAAATCGGCTTGTGAAAATTAGTAGGAAAGAGAAAATTCCTTCCTCACCCGTCTTCTGATGAATTTCCCATGGAATCATCCACCGGAAAAACAATTGCATTCTCTCTTGGTGCGTTGGAACAGATCGGTTTGTGCAAATTACTCAAAGAACGAAAATCATTCTTTACAAGCACCTCGTGGTAAAGACTCCGGCAATCCAGATTCTCGCCTCCTGAGTTTGTAGAGATCGGTTCATGAAAATTACTAAAAAATCAAACATTTATTACTGATCACTGCATATAATTAGTACCTCATGGAATCATCCTCCAAGACCTTTTAGATACTCTGCTGGTCACTTGGTAGAGACGGGTAGTGTAAATTGCTAAAAATGAGCCCTTCAATACGAATCAGATGTAGCCATTGATGTCTCATGCACGCTTCCTCGAAAAGCCATTCGGATTCTCTCCTGATCCTTTGGTAGAGATGGGTTCATGAAAATTCCAAAAATTCAACAGTAATTACTGATCACTGCTAGTCATTAACTCCATCTGGCATGATCCTCCAAAATCCTTTCAGATTTGCTTCTGGTGATTTCTGGTGATAGGTCGAGTCTCGAAAATTCCGAAAAATAATCAATTCTGAACGGCTTCGTGGTAGTCATTCATTCCTCACATAATGAGCCTCCTTTGTACATTCCAATTCGCTCCTGTTGACTTGGAAGAAATCAGTTCCTGAAATATACTCAAAATGAGAAATTCATCTTGGATGTGCGCGACAGATAAATTGGAGAAGAAATCTTCCTGAAAGACCCGAGGAGTCACTTCTCGTCCTATGGTACAGAGCAGTTCGTGAAAATTACTCCAGATGAGAAAGACATGCCTAATCTGGTATCCTGATCTATTTCTCATGGAAACATCCACCAAAACACAAGTCTATTCTCTCTTCAGCATTTGGTGGCGATTGATCGTGAAAATTGCTAAAAATGAGAAAGTTATAACTGTTAAATGCAATAAATCAGTGACAAATGGAATCATCCCCCAAAAGCCTTTCAGATTCGCTTCTTGGGATTTGGTAGCTATCAGTTCATGATTTGATGAAAATTACTCCAAATGAGACAGTTCTTCCTGATCAATGTTAGTAATTAATGACACTTGGAATCATCCTCCCAAATCCTTTGATAATTAACTCCTGGTGATTGTGAATAAAATCGGCTTGTGAAAACTAGTAGGAAAGAGAAAATTCCTTCCTCACCCGTCTTCTGATGAATTTCCCATGGAATCATCCACCGGAAAAACAATTGCATTCTCTCTTGGTGCGTTGGAACAGATCGGTTTGTGCAAATTACTCAAAGAACGAAAATCATTCTTTACAAGCACCTCGTGGTAAAGACTCCGGCAATCCAGATTCTCGCCTCCTGAGTTTGTAGAGATCGGTTCATGAAAATTGCTAAAAAATCAAACATTTATTACTGATCACTGCATATAATTAGTACCTCATGGAATCATCCTCCAAGACCTTTTAGATACTCTGCTGGTCACTTGGTAGAGACGGGTAGTGTAAATTGCTAAAAATGAGACCTTCAATACGAATCAGATGTAGCCATTGATGTCTCATGCACGCTTCCTCGAAAAGCCATTCGGATTCTCTCCTGATCCTTTGGTAGAGATGGGTTCATGAAAATTACAAAAATTCAACAGTAATTACTGATCACTGCTAGTCATTAACTCCATCTGGCATGATCCTCCAAAATCCTTTCAGATTTGCTTCTGGTGATTTCTGGTGATAGGTCGAGTCTCGAAAATTCCGAAAAATAATCAATTCTGAACGGCTTCGTGGTAGTCATTCATTCCTCACATAATGAGCCTCCTTTGTACATTCCAATTCGCTCCTGTTGACTTGGAAGACATCAGTTCCTGAAATATACTCAAAATGAGAAATTCATCTTGGATGTGCGCGACAGATAAATTGGAGAAGAAATCTTCCTGAAAGACCCGAGGAGTCACTTCTCGTCCTATGGTACAGAGCAGTTCGTGAAAATTACTCCAGATGAGAAAGACATGCCTAATCTGGTATCCTGATCTATTTCTCATGGAAACATCCACCAAAACACAAGTCTATTCTCTCTTCAGCATTTGGTGGCGATTGATCGTGAAAATTGCTAAAAATGAGAAAGTTATAACTGTTAAATGCAATAAATCAGTGACAAATGGAATCATCCCCCAAAAGCCTTTCAGATTCGCTTCTTGGGATTTGGTAGCTATCAGTTCATGATTTGATGAAAATTACTCCAAATGAGACAGTTCTTCCTGATCAATGTTAGTAATTAATGACACTTGGAATCATCCTCCCAAATCCTTTGATAATTAACTCCTGGTGATTGTGAATAAAATCGGCTTGTGAAAATTAGTAGGAAAGAGAAAATTCCTTCCTCACCCGTCTTCTGATGAATTTCCCATGGAATCATCCACCGGAAAAACAATTGCATTCTCTCTTGGTGCGTTGGAACAGATCGGTTTGTGCAAATTACTCAAAGAACGAAAATCATTCTTTACAAGCACCTCGTGGTAAAGACTCCGGCAATCCAGATTCTCGCCTCCTGAGTTTGTAGAGATCGGTTCATGAAAATTACTAAAAAATCAAACATTTATTACTGATCACTGCATATAATTAGTACCTCATGGAATCATCCTCCAAGACCTTTTAGATACTCTGCTGGTCACTTGGTAGAGACGGGTAGTGTAAATTGCTAAAAATGAGACCTTCAATACGAATCAGATGTAGCCATTGATGTCTCATGCACGCTTCCTCGAAAAGCCATTCGGATTCTCTCCTGATCCTTTGGTAGAGATGGGTTCATGAAAATTACAAAAATTCAACAGTAATTACTGATCACTGCTAGTCATTAACTCCATCTGGCATGATCCTCCAAAATCCTTTCAGATTTGCTTCTGGTGATTTCTGGTGATAGGTCGAGTCTCGAAAATTCCGAAAAATAATCAATTCTGAACGGCTTCGTGGTAGTCATTCATTCCTCACATAATGAGCCTCCTTTGTACATTCCAATTCGCTCCTGTTGACTTGGAAGACATCAGTTCCTGAAATATACTCAAAATGAGAAATTCATCTTGGATGTGCGCGACAGATAAATTGGAGAAGAAATCTTCCTGAAAGACCCGAGGAGTCACTTCTCGTCCTATGGTACAGAGCAGTTCGTGAAAATTACTCCAGATGAGAAAGACATGCCTAATCTGGTATCCTGATCTATTTCTCATGGAAACATCCACCAAAACACAAGTCTATTCTCTCTTCAGCATTTGGTGGCGATTGATCGTGAAAATTGCTAAAAATGAGAAAGTTATAACTGTTAAATGCAATAAATCAGTGACAAATGGAATCATCCCCCAAAAGCCTTTCAGATTCGCTTCTTGGGATTTGGTAGCTATCAGTTCATGATTTGATGAAAATTACTCCAAATGAGACAGTTCTTCCTGATCAATGTTAGTAATTAATGACACTTGGAATCATCCTCCCAAATCCTTTGATAATTAACTCCTGGTGATTGTGAATAAAATCGGCTTGTGAAAATTAGTAGGAAAGAGAAAATTCCTTCCTCACCCGTCTTCTGATGAATTTCCCATGGAATCATCCACCGGAAAAACAATTGCATTCTCTCTTGGTGCGTTGGAACAGATCGGTTTGTGCAAATTACTCAAAGAACGAAAATCATTCTTTACAAGCACCTCGTGGTAAAGACTCCGGCAATCCAGATTCTCGCCTCCTGAGTTTGTAGAGATCGGTTCATGAAAATTGCTAAAAAATCAAACATTTATTACTGATCACTGCATATAATTAGTACCTCATGGAATCATCCTCCAAGACCTTTTAGATACTCTGCTGGTCACTTGGTAGAGACGGGTAGTGTAAATTGCTAAAAATGAGACCTTCAATACGAATCAGATGTAGCCATTGATGTCTCATGCACGCTTCCTCGAAAAGCCGTTCGGATTCTCTCCTGATCCTTTGGTAGAGATGGGTTCATGAAAATTACAAAAATTCAACAGTAATTACTGATCACTGCTAGTCATTAACTCCATCTGGCATGATCCTCCAAAATCCTTTCAGATTTGCTTCTGGTGATTTCTGGTGATAGGTCGAGTCTCGAAAATTCCGAAAAATAATCAATTCTGAACGGCTTCGTGGTAGTCATTCATTCCTCACATAATGAGCCTCCTTTGTACATTCCAATTCGCTCCTGTTGACTTGGAAGACATCAGTTCCTGAAATATACTCAAAATGAGAAATTCATCTTGGATGTGCGCGACAGATAAATTGGAGAAGAAATCTTCCTGAAAGACCCGAGGAGTCACTTCTCGTCCTATGGTACAGAGCAGTTCGTGAAAATTACTCCAGATGAGAAAGACATGCCTAATCTGGTATCCTGATCTATTTCTCATGGAAACATCCACCAAAACACAAGTCTATTCTCTCTTCAGCATTTGGTGGCGATTGATCGTGAAAATTGCTAAAAATGAGAAAGTTATAACTGTTAAATGCAATAAATCAGTGACAAATGGAATCATCCCCCAAAAGCCTTTCAGATTCGCTTCTTGGGATTTGGTAGCTATCAGTTCATGATTTGATGAAAATTACTCCAAATGAGACAGTTCTTCCTGATCAATGTTAGTAATTAATGACACTTGGAATCATCCTCCCAAATCCTTTGATAATTAACTCCTGGTGATTGTGAATAAAATCGGCTTGTGAAAACTAGTAGGAAAGAGAAAATTCCTTCCTCACCCGTCTTCTGATGAATTTCCCATGGAATCATCCACCGGAAAAACAATTGCATTCTCTCTTGGTGCGTTGGAACAGATCGGTTTGTGCAAATTACTCAAAGAACGAAAATCATTCTTTACAAGCACCTCGTGGTAAAGACTCCGGCAATCCAGATTCTCGCCTCCTGAGTTTGTAGAGATCGGTTCATGAAAATTGCTAAAAAATCAAACATTTATTACTGATCACTGCATATAATTAGTACCTCATGGAATCATCCTCCAAGACCTTTTAGATACTCTGCTGGTCACTTGGTAGAGACGGGTAGTGTAAATTGCTAAAAATGAGCCCTTCAATACGAATCAGATGTAGCCATTGATGTCTCATGCACGCTTCCTCGAAAAGCCATTCGGATTCTCTCCTGATCCTTTGGTAGAGATGGGTTCATGAAAATTACAAAAATTCAACAGTAATTACTGATCACTGCTAGTCATTAACTCCATCTGGCATGATCCTCCAAAATCCTTTCAGATTTGCTTCTGGTGATTTCTGGTGATAGGTCGAGTCTCGAAAATTCCGAAAAATAATCAATTCTGAACGGCTTCGTGGTAGTCATTCATTCCTCACATAATGAGCCTCCTTTGTACATTCCAATTCGCTCCTGTTGACTTGGAAGACATCAGTTCCTGAAATATACTCAAAATGAGAAATTCATCTTGGATGTGCGCGACAGATAAATTGGAGAAGAAATCTTCCTGAAAGACCCGAGGAGTCACTTCTCGTCCTATGGTACAGAGCAGTTCGTGAAAATTACTCCAGATGAGAAAGACATGCCTAATCTGGTATCCTGATCTATTTCTCATGGAAACATCCACCAAAACACAAGTCTATTCTCTCTTCAGCATTTGGTGGCGATTGATCGTGAAAATTGCTAAAAATGAGAAAGTTATAACTGTTAAATGCAATAAATCAGTGACAAATGGAATCATCCCCCAAAAGCCTTTCAGATTCGCTTCTTGGGATTTGGTAGCTATCAGTTCATGATTTGATGAAAATTACTCCAAATGAGACAGTTCTTCCTGATCAATGTTAGTAATTAATGACACTTGGAATCATCCTCCCAAATCCTTTGATAATTAACTCCTGGTGATTGTGAATAAAATCGGCTTGTGAAAATTAGTAGGAAAGAGAAAATTCCTTCCTCACCCGTCTTCTGATGAATTTCCCATGGAATCATCCACCGGAAAAACAATTGCATTCTCTCTTGGTGCGTTGGAACAGATCGGTTTGTGCAAATTACTCAAAGAACGAAAATCATTCTTTACAAGCACCTCGTGGTAAAGACTCCGGCAATCCAGATTCTCGCCTCCTGAGTTTGTAGAGATCGGTTCATGAAAATTACTAAAAAATCAAACATTTATTACTGATCACTGCATATAATTAGTACCTCATGGAATCATCCTCCAAGACCTTTTAGATACTCTGCTGGTCACTTGGTAGAGACGGGTAGTGTAAATTGCTAAAAATGAGACCTTCAATACGAATCAGATGTAGCCATTGATGTCTCATGCACGCTTCCTCGAAAAGCCATTCGGATTCTCTCCTGATCCTTTGGTAGAGATGGGTTCATGAAAATTACAAAAATTCAACAGTAATTACTGATCACTGCTAGTCATTAACTCCATCTGGCATGATCCTCCAAAATCCTTTCAGATTTGCTTCTGGTGATTTCTGGTGATAGGTCGAGTCTCGAAAATTCCGAAAAATAATCAATTCTGAACGGCTTCGTGGTAGTCATTCATTCCTCACATAATGAGCCTCCTTTGTACATTCCAATTCGCTCCTGTTGACTTGGAAGACATCAGTTCCTGAAATATACTCAAAATGAGAAATTCATCTTGGATGTGCGCGACAGATAAATTGGAGAAGAAATCTTCCTGAAAGACCCGAGGAGTCACTTCTCGTCCTATGGTACAGAGCAGTTCGTGAAAATTACTCCAGATGAGAAAGACATGCCTAATCTGGTATCCTGATCTATTTCTCATGGAAACATCCACCAAAACACAAGTCTATTCTCTCTTCAGCATTTGGTGGCGATTGATCGTGAAAATTGCTAAAAATGAGAAAGTTATAACTGTTAAATGCAATAAATCAGTGACAAATGGAATCATCCCCCAAAAGCCTTTCAGATTCGCTTCTTGGGATTTGGTAGCTATCAGTTCATGATTTGATGAAAATTACTCCAAATGAGACAGTTCTTCCTGATCAATGTTAGTAATTAATGACACTTGGAATCATCCTCCCAAATCCTTTGATAATTAACTCCTGGTGATTGTGAATAAAATCGGCTTGTGAAAACTAGTAGGAAAGAGAAAATTCCTTCCTCACCCGTCTTCTGATGAATTTCCCATGGAATCATCCACCGGAAAAACAATTGCATTCTCTCTTGGTGCGTTGGAACAGATCGGTTTGTGCAAATTACTCAAAGAACGAAAATCATTCTTTACAAGCACCTCGTGGTAAAGACTCCGGCAATCCAGATTCTCGCCTCCTGAGTTTGTAGAGATCGGTTCATGAAAATTGCTAAAAAATCAAACATTTATTACTGATCACTGCATATAATTAGTACCTCATGGAATCATCCTCCAAGACCTTTTAGATACTCTGCTGGTCACTTGGTAGAGACGGGTAGTGTAAATTGCTAAAAATGAGCCCTTCAATACGAATCAGATGTAGCCATTGATGTCTCATGCACGCTTCCTTGAAAAGCCATTCGGATTCTCTCCTGATCCTTTGGTAGAGATGGGTTCATGAAAATTACAAAAATTCAACAGTAATTACTGATCACTGCTAGTCATTAACTCCATCTGGCATGATCCTCCAAAATCCTTTCAGATTTGCTTCTGGTGATTTCTGGTGATAGGTCGAGTCTCGAAAATTCCGAAAAATAATCAATTCTGAACGGCTTCGTGGTAGTCATTCATTCCTCACATAATGAGCCTCCTTTGTACATTCCAATTCGCTCCTGTTGACTTGGAAGACATCAGTTCCTGAAATATACTCAAAATGAGAAATTCATCTTGGATGTGCGCGACAGATAAATTGGAGAAGAAATCTTCCTGAAAGACCCGAGGAGTCACTTCTCGTCCTATGGTACAGAGCAGTTCGTGAAAATTACTCCAGATGAGAAAGACATGCCTAATCTGGTATCCTGATCTATTTCTCATGGAAACATCCACCAAAACACAAGTCTATTCTCTCTTCAGCATTTGGTGGCGATTGATCGTGAAAATTGCTAAAAATGAGAAAGTTATAACTGTTAAATGCAATAAATCAGTGACAAATGGAATCATCCCCCAAAAGCCTTTCAGATTCGCTTCTTGGGATTTGGTAGCTATCAGTTCATGATTTGATGAAAATTACTCCAAATGAGACAGTTCTTCCTGATCAATGTTAGTAATTAATGACACTTGGAATCATCCTCCCAAATCCTTTGATAATTAACTCCTGGTGATTGTGAATAAAATCGGCTTGTGAAAATTAGTAGGAAAGAGAAAATTCCTTCCTCACCCGTCTTCTGATGAATTTCCCATGGAATCATCCACCGGAAAAACAATTGCATTCTCTCTTGGTGCGTTGGAACAGATCGGTTTGTGCAAATTACTCAAAGAACGAAAATCATTCTTTACAAGCACCTCGTGGTAAAGACTCCAGCAATCCAGATTCTCGCCTCCTGAGTTTGTAGAGATCGGTTCATGAAAATTACTAAAAAATCAAACATTTATTACTGATCACTGCATATAATTAGTACCTCATGGAATCATCCTCCAAGACCTTTTAGATACTCTGCTGGTCACTTGGTAGAGACGGGTAGTGTAAATTGCTAAAAATGAGCCCTTCAATACGAATCAGATGTAGCCATTGATGTCTCATGCACGCTTCCTCGAAAAGCCATTCGGATTCTCTCCTGATCCTTTGGTAGAGATGGGTTCATGAAAATTACAAAAATTCAACAGTAATTACTGATCACTGCTAGTCATTAACTCCATCTGGCATGATCCTCCAAAATCCTTTCAGATTTGCTTCTGGTGATTTCTGGTGATAGGTCGAGTCTCGAAAATTCCGAAAAATAATCAATTCTGAACGGCTTCGTGGTAGTCATTCATTCCTCACATAATGAGCCTCCTTTGTACATTCCAATTCGCTCCTGTTGACTTGGAAGACATCAGTTCCTGAAATATACTCAAAATGAGAAATTCATCTTGGATGTGCGCGACAGATAAATTGGAGAAGAAATCTTCCTGAAAGACCCGAGGAGTCACTTCTCGTCCTATGGTACAGAGCAGTTCGTGAAAATTACTCCAGATGAGAAAGACATGCCTAATCTGGTATCCTGATCTATTTCTCATGGAAACATCCACCAAAACACAAGTCTATTCTCTCTTCAGCATTTGGTGGCGATTGATCGTGAAAATTGCTAAAAATGAGAAAGTTATAACTGTTAAATGCAATAAATCAGTGACAAATGGAATCATCCCCCAAAAGCCTTTCAGATTCGCTTCTTGGGATTTGGTAGCTATCAGTTCATGATTTGATGAAAATTACTCCAAATGAGACAGTTCTTCCTGATCAATGTTAGTAATTAATGACACTTGGAATCATCCTCCCAAATCCTTTGATAATTAACTCCTGGTGATTGTGAATAAAATCGGCTTGTGAAAATTAGTAGGAAAGAGAAAATTCCTTCCTCACCCGTCTTCTGATGAATTTCCCATGGAATCATCCACCGGAAAAACAATTGCATTCTCTCTTGGTGCGTTGGAACAGATCGGTTTGTGCAAATTACTCAAAGAACGAAAATCATTCTTTACAAGCACCTCGTGGTAAAGACTCCGGCAATCCAGATTCTCGCCTCCTGAGTTTGTAGAGATCGGTTCATGAAAATTACTAAAAAATCAAACATTTATTACTGATCACTGCATATAATTAGTACCTCATGGAATCATCCTCCAAGACCTTTTAGATACTCTGCTGGTCACTTGGTAGAGACGGGTAGTGTAAATTGCTAAAAATGAGACCTTCAATACGAATCAGATGTAGCCATTGATGTCTCATGCACGCTTCCTCGAAAAGCCGTTCGGATTCTCTCCTGATCCTTTGGTAGAGATGGGTTCATGAAAATTACAAAAATTCAACAGTAATTACTGATCACTGCTAGTCATTAACTCCATCTGGCATGATCCTCCAAAATCCTTTCAGATTTGCGTCTGGTGATTTCTGGTGATAGGTCGAGTCTCGAAAATTCCGAAAAATAATCAATTCTGAACGGCTTCGTGGTAGTCATTCATTCCTCACATAATGAGCCTCCTTTGTACATTCCAATTCGCTCCTGTTGACTTGGAAGACATCAGTTCCTGAAATATACTCAAAATGAGAAATTCATCTTGGATGTGCGCGACAGATAAATTGGAGAAGAAATCTTCCTGAAAGACCCGAGGAGTCACTTCTCGTCCTATGGTACAGAGCAGTTCGTGAAAATTACTCCAGATGAGAAAGACATGCCTAATCTGGTATCCTGATCTATTTCTCATGGAAACATCCACCAAAACACAAGTCTATTCTCTCTTCAGCATTTGGTGGCGATTGATCGTGAAAATTGCTAAAAATGAGAAAGTTATAACTGTTAAATGCAATAAATCAGTGACAAATGGAATCATCCCCCAAAAGCCTTTCAGATTCGCTTCTTGGGATTTGGTAGCTATCAGTTCATGATTTGATGAAAATTACTCCAAATGAGACAGTTCTTCCTGATCAATGTTAGTAATTAATGACACTTGGAATCATCCTCCCAAATCCTTTGATAATTAACTCCTGGTGATTGTGAATAAAATCGGCTTGTGAAAACTAGTAGGAAAGAGAAAATTCCTTCCTCACCCGTCTTCTGATGAATTTCCCATGGAATCATCCACCGGAAAAACAATTGCATTCTCTCTTGGTGCGTTGGAACAGATCGGTTTGTGCAAATTACTCAAAGAACGAAAATCATTCTTTACAAGCACCTCGTGGTAAAGACTCCGGCAATCCAGATTCTCGCCTCCTGAGTTTGTAGAGATCGGTTCATGAAAATTGCTAAAAAATCAAACATTTATTACTGATCACTGCATATAATTAGTACCTCATGGAATCATCCTCCAAGACCTTTTAGATACTCTGCTGGTCACTTGGTAGAGACGGGTAGTGTAAATTGCTAAAAATGAGACCTTCAATACGAATCAGATGTAGCCATTGATGTCTCATGCACGCTTCCTCGAAAAGCCATTCGGATTCTCTCCTGATCCTTTGGTAGAGATGGGTTCATGAAAATTACAAAAATTCAACAGTAATTACTGATCACTGCTAGTCATTAACTCCATCTGGCATGATCCTCCAAAATCCTTTCAGATTTGCTTCTGGTGATTTCTGGTGATAGGTCGAGTCTCGAAAATTCCGAAAAATAATCAATTCTGAACGGCTTCGTGGTAGTCATTCATTCCTCACATAATGAGCCTCCTTTGTACATTCCAATTCGCTCCTGTTGACTTGGAAGACATCAGTTCCTGAAATATACTCAAAATGAGAAATTCATCTTGGATGTGCGCGACAGATAAATTGGAGAAGAAATCTTCCTGAAAGACACGAGGAGTCACTTCTCGTCCTATGGTACAGAGCAGTTC
Organism: Eretmochelys imbricata; assembly: GCF_965152235.1. NCBI lineage: Eukaryota > Metazoa > Chordata > Testudines > Cheloniidae > Eretmochelys > Eretmochelys imbricata. Next base: position 1,024,454 of record NW_027554341.1, on the reverse strand, counting down.
GTGAAAATTACTCCAGATGAGAAAGACATGCCTAATCTGGTATCCTGATCTATTTCTCATGGAAACATCCACCAAAACACAAGTCTATTCTCTCTTCAGCATTTGGTGGCGATTGATCGTGAAAATTGCTAAAAATGAGAAAGTTATAACTGTTAAATGCAATAAATCAGTGACAAATGGAATCATCCCCCAAAAGCCTTTCAGATTCGCTTCTTGGGATTTGGTAGCTATCAGTTCATGATTTGATGAAAATTACTCCAAATGAGACAGTTCTTCCTGATCAATGTTAGTAATTAATGACACTTGGAATCATCCTCCCAAATCCTTTGATAATTAACTCCTGGTGATTGTGAATAAAATCGGCTTGTGAAAATTAGTAGGAAAGAGAAAATTCCTTCCTCACCCGTCTTCTGATGAATTTCCCATGGAATCATCCACCGGAAAAACAATTGCATTCTCTCTTGGTGCGTTGGAACAGATCGGTTTGTGCAAATTACTCAAAGAACGAAAATCATTCTTTACAAGCACCTCGTGGTAAAGACTCCGGCAATCCAGATTCTCGCCTCCTGAGTTTGTAGAGATCGGTTCATGAAAATTACTAAAAAATCAAACATTTATTACTGATCACTGCATATAATTAGTACCTCATGGAATCATCCTCCAAGACCTTTTAGATACTCTGCTGGTCACTTGGTAGAGACGGGTAGTGTAAATTGCTAAAAATGAGCCCTTCAATACGAATCAGATGTAGCCATTGATGTCTCATGCACGCTTCCTCGAAAAGCCATTCGGATTCTCTCCTGATCCTTTGGTAGAGATGGGTTCATGAAAATTCCAAAAATTCAACAGTAATTACTGATCACTGCTAGTCATTAACTCCATCTGGCATGATCCTCCAAAATCCTTTCAGATTTGCTTCTGGTGATTTCTGGTGATAGGTCGAGTCTCGAAAATTCCGAAAAATAATCAATTCTGAACGGCTTCGTGGTAGTCATTCATTCCTCACATAATGAGCCTCCTTTGTACATTCCAATTCGCTCCTGTTGACTTGGAAGACATCAGTTCCTGAAATATACTCAAAATGAGAAATTCATCTTGGATGTGCGCGACAGATAAATTGGAGAAGAAATCTTCCTGAAAGACCCGAGGAGTCACTTCTCGTCCTATGGTACAGAGCAGTTCGTGAAAATTACTCCAGATGAGAAAGACATGCCTAATATGGTATCCTGATCTATTTCTCATGGAAACATCCACCAAAACACAAGTCTATTCTCTCTTCAGCATTTGGTGGCGATTGATCGTGAAAATTGCTAAAAATGAGAAAGTTATAACTGTTAAATGCAATAAATCAGTGACAAATGGAATCATCCCCCAAAAGCCTTTCAGATTCGCTTCTTGGGATTTGGTAGCTATCAGTTCATGATTTGATGAAAATTACTCCAAATGAGACAGTTCTTCCTGATCAATGTTAGTAATTAATGACACTTGGAATCATCCTCCCAAATCCTTTGATAATTAACTCCTGGTGATTGTGAATAAAATCGGCTTGTGAAAATTAGTAGGAAAGAGAAAATGCCTTCCTCACCCGTCTTCTGATGAATTTCCCATGGAATCATCCACCGGAAAAACAATTGCATTCTCTCTTGGTGCGTTGGAACAGATCGGTTTGTGCAAATTACTCAAAGAACGAAAATCATTCTTTACAAGCACCTCGTGGTAAAGACTCCGGCAATCCAGATTCTCGCCTCCTGAGTTTGTAGAGATCGGTTCATGAAAATTACTAAAAAATCAAACATTTATTACTGATCACTGCATATAATTAGTACCTCATGGAATCATCCTCCAAGACCTTTTAGATACTCTGCTGGTCACTTGGTAGAGACGGGTAGTGTAAATTGCTAAAAATGAGCCCTTCAATACGAATCAGATGTAGCCATTGATGTCTCATGCACGCTTCCTCGAAAAGCCATTCGGATTCTCTCCTGATCCTTTGGTAGAGATGGGTTCATGAAAATTACAAAAATTCAACAGTAATTACTGATCACTGCTAGTCATTAACTCCATCTGGCATGATCCTCCAAAATCCTTTCAGATTTGCTTCTGGTGATTTCTGGTGATAGGTCGAGTCTCGAAAATTCCGAAAAATAATCAATTCTGAACGGCTTCGTGGTAGTCATTCATTCCTCACATAATGAGCCTCCTTTGTACATTCCAATTCGCTCCTGTTGACTTGGAAGACATCAGTTCCTGAAATATACTCAAAATGAGAAATTCATCTTGGATGTGCGCGACAGATAAATTGGAGAAGAAATCTTCCTGAAAGACCCGAGGAGTCACTTCTCGTCCTATGGTACAGAGCAGTGCGTGAAAATTACTCCAGATGAGAAAGACATGCCTAATCTGGTATCCTGATCTATTTCTCATGGAAACATCCACCAAAACACAAGTCTATTCTCTCTTCAGCATTTGGTGGCGATTGATCGTGAAAATTGCTAAAAATGAGAAAGTTATAACTGTTAAATGCAATAAATCAGTGACAAATGGAATCATCCCCCAAAAGCCTTTCAGATTCGCTTCTTGGGATTTGGTAGCTATCAGTTCATGATTTGATGAAAATTACTCCAAATGAGACAGTTCTTCCTGATCAATGTTAGTAATTAATGACACTTGGAATCATCCTCCCAAATCCTTTGATAATTAACTCCTGGTGATTGTGAATAAAATCGGCTTGTGAAAATTAGTAGGAAAGAGAAAATTCCTTCCTCACCCGTCTTCTGATGAATTTCCCATGGAATCATCCACCGGAAAAACAATTGCATTCTCTCTTGGTGCGTTGGAACAGATCGGTTTGTGCAAATTACTCAAAGAACGAAAATCATTCTTTACAAGCACCTCGTGGTAAAGACTCCGGCAATCCAGATTCTCGCCTCCTGAGTTTGTAGAGATCGGTTCATGAAAATTGCTAAAAAATCAAACATTTATTACTGATCACTGCATATAATTAGTACCTCATGGAATCATCCTCCAAGACCTTTTAGATACTCTGCTGGTCACTTGGTAGAGACGGGTAGTGTAAATTGCTAAAAATGAGCCCTTCAATACGAATCAGATGTAGCCATTGATGTCTCATGCACGCTTCCTCGAAAAGCCATTCGGATTCTCTCCTGATCCTTTGGTAGAGATGGGTTCATGAAAATTCCAAAAATTCAACAGTAATTACTGATCACTGCTAGTCATTAACTCCATCTGGCATGATCCTCCAAAATCCTTTCAGATTTGCTTCTGGTGATTTCTGGTGATAGGTCGAGTCTCGAAAATTCCGAAAAATAATCAATTCTGAACGGCTTCGTGGTAGTCATTCATTCCTCACATAATGAGCCTCCTTTGTACATTCCAATTCGCTCCTGTTGACTTGGAAGACATCAGTTCCTGAAATATACTCAAAATGAGAAATTCATCTTGGATGTGCGCGACAGATAAATTGGAGAAGAAATCTTCCTGAAAGACCCGAGGAGTCACTTCTCGTCCTATGGTACAGAGCAGTTCGTGAAAATTACTCCAGATGAGAAAGACATGCCTAATCTGGTATCCTGATCTATTTCTCATGGAAACATCCACCAAAACACAAGTCTATTCTCTCTTCAGCATTTGGTGGCGATTGATCGTGAAAATTGCTAAAAATGAGAAAGTTATAACTGTTAAATGCAATAAATCAGTGACAAATGGAATCATCCCCCAAAAGCCTTTCAGATTCGCTTCTTGGGATTTGGTAGCTATCAGTTCATGATTTGATGAAAATTACTCCAAATGAGACAGTTCTTCCTGATCAATGTTAGTAATTAATGACACTTGGAATCATCCTCCCAAATCCTTTGATAATTAACTCCTGGTGATTGTGAATAAAATCGGCTTGTGAAAATTAGTAGGAAAGAGAAAATTCCTTCCTCACCCGTCTTCTGATGAATTTCCCATGGAATCATCCACCGGAAAAACAATTGCATTCTCTCTTGGTGCGTTGGAACAGATCGGTTTGTGCAAATTACTCAAAGAACGAAAATCATTCTTTACAAGCACCTCGTGGTAAAGACTCCAGCAATCCAGATTCTCGCCTCCTGAGTTTGTAGAGATCGGTTCATGAAAATTACTAAAAAATCAAACATTTATTACTGATCACTGCATATAATTAGTACCTCATGGAATCATCCTCCAAGACCTTTTAGATACTCTGCTGGTCACTTGGTAGAGACGGGTAGTGTAAATTGCTAAAAATGAGACCTTCAATACGAATCAGATGTAGCCATTGATGTCTCATGCACGCTTCCTCGAAAAGCCATTCGGATTCTCTCCTGATCCTTTGGTAGAGATGGGTTCATGAAAATTACAAAAATTCAACAGTAATTACTGATCACTGCTAGTCATTAACTCCATCTGGCATGATCCTCCAAAATCCTTTCAGATTTGCTTCTGGTGATTTCTGGTGATAGGTCGAGTCTCGAAAATTCCGAAAAATAATCAATTCTGAACGGCTTCGTGGTAGTCATTCATTCCTCACATAATGAGCCTCCTTTGTACATTCCAATTCGCTCCTGTTGACTTGGAAGACATCAGTTCCTGAAATATACTCAAAATGAGAAATTCATCTTGGATGTGCGCGACAGATAAATTGGAGAAGAAATCTTCCTGAAAGACCCGAGGAGTCACTTCTCGTCCTATGGTACAGAGCAGTTCGTGAAAATTACTCCAGATGAGAAAGACATGCCTAATCTGGTATCCTGATCTATTTCTCATGGAAACATCCACCAAAACACAAGTCTATTCTCTCTTCAGCATTTGGTGGCGATTGATCGTGAAAATTGCTAAAAATGAGAAAGTTATAACTGTTAAATGCAATAAATCAGTGACAAATGGAATCATCCCCCAAAAGCCTTTCAGATTCGCTTCTTGGGATTTGGTAGCTATCAGTTCATGATTTGATGAAAATTACTCCAAATGAGACAGTTCTTCCTGATCAATGTTAGTAATTAATGACACTTGGAATCATCCTCCCAAATCCTTTGATAATTAACTCCTGGTGATTGTGAATAAAATCGGCTTGTGAAAATTAGTAGGAAAGAGAAAATTCCTTCCTCACCCGTCTTCTGATGAATTTCCCATGGAATCATCCACCGGAAAAACAATTGCATTCTCTCTTGGTGCGTTGGAACAGATCGGTTTGTGCAAATTACTCAAAGAACGAAAATCATTCTTTACAAGCACCTCGTGGTAAAGACTCCGGCAATCCAGATTCTCGCCTCCTGAGTTTGTAGAGATCGGTTCATGAAAATTACTAAAAAATCAAACATTTATTACTGATCACTGCATATAATTAGTACCTCATGGAATCATCCTCCAAGACCTTTTAGATACTCTGCTGGTCACTTGGTAGAGACGGGTAGTGTAAATTGCTAAAAATGAGACCTTCAATACGAATCAGATGTAGCCATTGATGTCTCATGCACGCTTCCTCGAAAAGCCGTTCGGATTCTCTCCTGATCCTTTGGTAGAGATGGGTTCATGAAAATTACAAAAATTCAACAGTAATTACTGATCACTGCTAGTCATTAACTCCATCTGGCATGATCCTCCAAAATCCTTTCAGATTTGCGTCTGGTGATTTCTGGTGATAGGTCGAGTCTCGAAAATTCCGAAAAATAATCAATTCTGAACGGCTTCGTGGTAGTCATTCATTCCTCACATAATGAGCCTCCTTTGTACATTCCAATTCGCTCCTGTTGACTTGGAAGACATCAGTTCCTGAAATATACTCAAAATGAGAAATTCATCTTGGATGTGCGCGACAGATAAATTGGAGAAGAAATCTTCCTGAAAGACCCGAGGAGTCACTTCTCGTCCTATGGTACAGAGCAGTTCGTGAAAATTACTCCAGATGAGAAAGACATGCCTAATCTGGTATCCTGATCTATTTCTCATGGAAACATCCACCAAAACACAAGTCTATTCTCTCTTCAGCATTTGGTGGCGATTGATCGTGAAAATTGCTAAAAATGAGAAAGTTATAACTGTTAAATGCAATAAATCAGTGACAAATGGAATCATCCCCCAAAAGCCTTTCAGATTCGCTTCTTGGGATTTGGTAGCTATCAGTTCATGATTTGATGAAAATTACTCCAAATGAGACAGTTCTTCCTGATCAATGTTAGTAATTAATGACACTTGGAATCATCCTCCCAAATCCTTTGATAATTAACTCCTGGTAATTGTGAATAAAATCGGCTTGTGAAAACTAGTAGGAAAGAGAAAATTCCTTCCTCACCCGTCTTCTGATGAATTTCCCATGGAATCATCCACCGGAAAAACAATTGCATTCTCTCTTGGTGCGTTGGAACAGATCGGTTTGTGCAAATTACTCAAAGAACGAAAATCATTCTTTACAAGCACCTCGTGGTAAAGACTCCGGCAATCCAGATTCTCGCCTCCTGAGTTTGTAGAGATCGGTTCATGAAAATTGCTAAAAAATCAAACATTTATTACTGATCACTGCATATAATTAGTACCTCATGGAATCATCCTCCAAGACCTTTTAGATACTCTGCTGGTCACTTGGTAGAGACGGGTAGTGTAAATTGCTAAAAATGAGACCTTCAATACGAATCAGATGTAGCCATTGATGTCTCATGCACGCTTCCTCGAAAAGCCATTCGGATTCTCTCCTGATCCTTTGGTAGAGATGGGTTCATGAAAATTACAAAAATTCAACAGTAATTACTGATCACTGCTAGTCATTAACTCCATCTGGCATGATCCTCCAAAATCCTTTCAGATTTGCTTCTGGTGATTTCTGGTGATAGGTCGAGTCTCGAAAATTCCGAAAAATAATCAATTCTGAACGGCTTCGTGGTAGTCATTCATTCCTCACATAATGAGCCTCCTTTGTACATTCCAATTCGCTCCTGTTGACTTGGAAGACATCAGTTCCTGAAATATACTCAAAATGAGAAATTCATCTTGGATGTGCGCGACAGATAAATTGGAGAAGAAATCTTCCTGAAAGACACGAGGAGTCACTTCTCGTCCTATGGTACAGAGCAGTTCGTGAAAATTACTCCAGATGAGAAAGACATGCCTAATCTGGTATCCTGATCTATTTCTCATGGAAACATCCACCAAAACACAAGTCTATTCTCTCTTCAGCATTTGGTGGCGATTGATCGTGAAAATTGCTAAAAATGAGAAAGTTATAACTGTTAAATGCAATAAATCAGTGACAAATGGAATCATCCCCCAAAAGCCTTTCAGATTCGCTTCTTGGGATTTGGTAGCTATCAGTTCATGATTTGATGAAAATTACTCCAAATGAGACAGTTCTTCCTGATCAATGTTAGTAATTAATGACACTTGGAATCATCCTCCCAAATCCTTTGATAATTAACTCCTGGTGATTGTGAATAAAATCGGCTTGTGAAAATTAGTAGGAAAGAGAAAATTCCTTCCTCACCCGTCTTCTGATGAATTTCCCATGGAATCATCCACCGGAAAAACAATTGCATTCTCTCTTGGTGCGTTGGAACAGATCGGTTTGTGCAAATTACTCAAAGAACGAAAATCATTCTTTACAAGCACCTCGTGGTAAAGACTCCGGCAATCCAGATTCTCGCCTCCTGAGTTTGTAGAGATCGGTTCATGAAAATTACTAAAAAATCAAACATTTATTACTGATCACTGCATATAATTAGTACCTCATGGAATCATCCTCCAAGACCTTTTAGATACTCTGCTGGTCACTTGGTAGAGACGGGTAGTGTAAATTGCTAAAAATGAGCCCTTCAATACGAATCAGATGTAGCCATTGATGTCTCATGCACGCTTCCTCGAAAAGCCATTCGGATTCTCTCCTGATCCTTTGGTAGAGATGGGTTCATGAAAATTCCAAAAATTCAACAGTAATTACTGATCACTGCTAGTCATTAACTCCATCTGGCATGATCCTCCAAAATCCTTTCAGATTTGCTTCTGGTGATTTCTGGTGATAGGTCGAGTCTCGAAAATTCCGAAAAATAATCAATTCTGAACGGCTTCGTGGTAGTCATTCATTCCTCACATAATGAGCCTCCTTTGTACATTCCAATTCGCTCCTGTTGACTTGGAAGACATCAGTTCCTGAAATATACTCAAAATGAGAAATTCATCTTGGATGTGCGCGACAGATAAATTGGAGAAGAAATCTTCCTGAAAGACCCGAGGAGTCACTTCTCGTCCTATGGTACAGAGCAGTTCGTGAAAATTACTCCAGATGAGAAAGACATGCCTAATCTGGTATCCTGATCTATTTCTCATGGAAACATCCACCAAAACACAAGTCTATTCTCTCTTCAGCATTTGGTGGCGATTGATCGTGAAAATTGCTAAAAATGAGAAAGTTATAACTGTTAAATGCAATAAATCAGTGACAAATGGAATCATCCCCCAAAAGCCTTTCAGATTCGCTTCTTGGGATTTGGTAGCTATCAGTTCATGATTTGATGAAAATTACTCCAAATGAGACAGTTCTTCCTGATCAATGTTAGTAATTAATGACACTTGGAATCATCCTCCCAAATCCTTTGATAATTAACTCCTGGTGATTGTGAATAAAATCGGCTTGTGAAAATTAGTAGGAAAGAGAAAATTCCTTCCTCACCCGTCTTCTGATGAATTTCCCATGGAATCATCCACCGGAAAAACAATTGCATTCTCTCTTGGTGCGTTGGAACAGATCGGTTTGTGCAAATTACTCAAAGAACGAAAATCATTCTTTACAAGCACCTCGTGGTAAAGACTCCGGCAATCCAGATTCTCGCCTCCTGAGTTTGTAGAGATCGGTTCATGAAAATTACTAAAAAATCAAACATTTATTACTGATCACTGCATATAATTAGTACCTCATGGAATCATCCTCCAAGACCTTTTAGATACTCTGCTGGTCACTTGGTAGAGACGGGTAGTGTAAATTGCTAAAAATGAGCCCTTCAATACGAATCAGATGTAGCCATTGATGTCTCATGCACGCTTCCTCGAAAAGCCATTCGGATTCTCTCCTGATCCTTTGGTAGAGATGGGTTCATGAAAATTACAAAAATTCAACAGTAATTACTGATCACTGCTAGTCATTAACTCCATCTGGCATGATCCTCCAAAATCCTTTCAGATTTGCTTCTGGTGATTTCTGGTGATAGGTCGAGTCTCGAAAATTCCGAAAAATAATCAATTCTGAACGGCTTCGTGGTAGTCATTCATTCCTCACATAATGAGCCTCCTTTGTACATTCCAATTCGCTCCTGTTGACTTGGAAGACATCAGTTCCTGAAATATACTCAAAATGAGAAATTCATCTTGGATGTGCGCGACAGATAAATTGGAGAAGAAATCTTCCTGAAAGACCCGAGGAGTCACTTCTCGTCCTATGGTACAGAGCAGTTCGTGAAAATTACTCCAGATGAGAAAGACATGCCTAATCTGGTATCCTGATCTATTTCTCATGGAAACATCCACCAAAACACAAGTCTATTCTCTCTTCAGCATTTGGTGGCGATTGATCGTGAAAATTGCTAAAAATGAGAAAGTTATAACTGTTAAATGCAATAAATCAGTGACAAATGGAATCATCCCCCAAAAGCCTTTCAGATTCGCTTCTTGGGATTTGGTAGCTATCAGTTCATGATTTGATGAAAATTACTCCAAATGAGACAGTTCTTCCTGATCAATGTTAGTAATTAATGACACTTGGAATCATCCTCCCAAATCCTTTGATAATTAACTCCTGGTGATTGTGAATAAAATCGGCTTGTGAAAATTAGTAGGAAAGAGAAAATTCCTTCCTCACCCGTCTTCTGATGAATTTCCCATGGAATCATCCACCGGAAAAACAATTGCATTCTCTCTTGGTGCGTTGGAACAGATCGGTTTGTGCAAATTACTCAAAGAACGAAAATCATTCTTTACAAGCACCTCGTGGTAAAGACTCCGGCAATCCAGATTCTCGCCTCCTGAGTTTGTAGAGATCGGTTCATGAAAATTACTAAAAAATCAAACATATATTACTGATCACTGCATATAATTAGTACCTCATGGAATCATCCTCCAAGACCTTTTAGATACTCTGCTGGTCACTTGGTAGAGACGGGTAGTGTAAATTGCTAAAAATGAGCCCTTCAATACGAATCAGATGTAGCCATTGATGTCTCATGCACGCTTCCTCGAAAAGCCATTCGGATTCTCTCCTGATCCTTTGGTAGAGATGGGTTCATGAAAATTACAAAAATTCAACAGTAATTACTGATCACTGCTAGTCATTAACTCCATCTGGCATGATCCTCCAAAATCCTTTCAGATTTGCTTCTGGTGATTTCTGGTGATAGGTCGAGTCTCGAAAATTCCGAAAAATAATCAATTCTGAACGGCTTCGTGGTAGTCATTCATTCCTCACATAATGAGCCTCCTTTGTACATTCCAATTCGCTCCTGTTGACTTGGAAGACATCAGTTCCTGAAATATACTCAAAATGAGAAATTCATCTTGGATGTGCGCGACAGATAAATTGGAGAAGAAATCTTCCTGAAAGACCCGAGGAGTCACTTCTCGTCCTATGGTACAGAGCAGTTCGTGAAAATTACTCCAGATGAGAAAGACATGCCTAATCTGGTATCCTGATCTATTTCTCATGGAAACATCCACCAAAACACAAGTCTATTCTCTCTTCAGCATTTGGTGGCGATTGATCGTGAAAATTGCTAAAAATGAGAAAGTTATAACTGTTAAATGCAATAAATCAGTGACAAATGGAATCATCCCCCAAAAGCCTTTCAGATTCGCTTCTTGGGATTTGGTAGCTATCAGTTCATGATTTGATGAAAATTACTCCAAATGAGACAGTTCTTCCTGATCAATGTTAGTAATTAATGACACTTGGAATCATCCTCCCAAATCCTTTGATAATTAACTCCTGGTGATTGTGAATAAAATCGGCTTGTGAAAATTAGTAGGAAAGAGAAAATTCCTTCCTCACCCGTCTTCTGATGAATTTCCCATGGAATCATCCACCGGAAAAACAATTGCATTCTCTCTTGGTGCGTTGGAACAGATCGGTTTGTGCAAATTACTCAAAGAACGAAAATCATTCTTTACAAGCACCTCGTGGTAAAGACTCCGGCAATCCAGATTCTCGCCTCCTGAGTTTGTAGAGATCGGTTCATGAAAATTACTAAAAAATCAAACATTTATTACTGATCACTGCATATAATTAGTACCTCATGGAATCATCCTCCAAGACCTTTTAGATACTCTGCTGGTCACTTGGTAGAGACGGGTAGTGTAAATTGCTAAAAATGAGACCTTCAATACGAATCAGATGTAGCCATTGATGTCTCATGCACGCTTCCTCGAAAAGCCGTTCGGATTCTCTCCTGATCCTTTGGTAGAGATGGGTTCATGAAAATTACAAAAATTCAACAGTAATTACTGATCACTGCTAGTCATTAACTCCATCTGGCATGATCCTCCAAAATCCTTTCAGATTTGCTTCTGGTGATTTCTGGTGATAGGTCGAGTCTCTAAAATTCCGAAAAATAATCAATTCTGAACGGCTTCGTGGTAGTCATTCATTCCTCACATAATGAGCCTCCTTTGTACATTCCAATTCGCTCCTGTTGACTTGGAAGACATCAGTTCCTGAAATATACTCAAAATGAGAAATTCATCTTGGATGTGCGCGACAGATAAATTGGAGAAGAAATCTTCCTGAAAGACCCGAGGAGTCACTTCTCGTCCTATGGTACAGAGCAGTTCGTGAAAATTACTCCAGATGAGAAAGACATGCCTAATCTGGTATCCTGATCTATTTCTCATGGAAACATCCACCAAAACACAAGTCTATTCTCTCTTCAGCATTTGGTGGCGACTGATCGTGAAAATTGCTAAAAATGAGAAAGTTATAACTGTTAAATGCAATAAATCAGTGACAAATGGAATCATCCCCCAAAAGCCTTTCAGATTCGCTTCTTGGGATTTGGTAGCTATCAGTTCATGATTTGATGAAAATTACTCCAAATGAGACAGTGCTTCCTGATCAATGTTAGTAATTAATGACACTTGGAATCATCCTCCCAAATCCTTTGATAATTAACTCCTGGTGATTGTGAATAAAATCGGCTTGTGAAAACTAGTAGGAAAGAGAAAATTCCTTCCTCACCCGTCTTCTGATGAATTTCCCATGGAATCATCCACCGGAAAAACAATTGCATTCTCTCTTGGTGCGTTGGAACAGATCGGTTTGTGCAAATTACTCAAAGAACGAAAATCATTCTTTACAAGCACCTCGTGGTAAAGACTCCGGGAATCCAGATTCTCGCCTCCTGAGTTTGTAGAGATCGGTTCATGAAAATTGCTAAAAAATCAAACATTTATTACTGATCACTGCATATAATTAGTACCTCATGGAATCATCCTCCAAGACCTTTTAGATACTCTGCTGGTCACTTGGTAGAGACGGGTAGTGTAAATTGCTAAAAATGAGCCCTTCAATACGAATCAGATGTAGCCATTGATGTCTCATGCACGCTTCCTCGAAAAGCCATTCGGATTCTCTCCTGATCCTTTGGTAGAGATGGGTTCATGAAAATTCCAAAAATTCAACAGTAATTACTGATCACTGCTAGTCATTAACTCCATCTGGCATGATCCTCCAAAATCCTTTCAGATTTGCTTCTGGTGATTTCTGGTGATAGGTCGAGTCTCGAAAATTCCGAAAAATAATCAATTCTGAACGGCTTCGTGGTAGTCATTCATTCCTCACATAATGAGCCTCCTTTGTACATTCCAATTCGCTCCTGTTGACTTGGAAGACATCAGTTCCTGAAATATACTCAAAATGAGAAATTCATCTTGGATGTGCGCGACAGATAAATTGGAGAAGAAATCTTCCTGAAAGACCCGAGGAGTCACTTCTCGTCCTATGGTACAGAGCAGTTCGTGAAAATTACTCCAGATGAGAAAGACATGCCTAATCTGGTATCCTGATCTATTTCTCATGGAAACATCCACCAAAACACAAGTCTATTCTCTCTTCAGCATTTGGTGGCGATTGATCGTGAAAATTGCTAAAAATGAGAAAGTTATAACTGTTAAATGCAATAAATCAGTGACAAATGGAATCATCCCCCAAAAGCCTTTCAGATTCGCTTCTTGGGATTTGGTAGCTATCAGTTCATGATTTGATGAAAATTACTCCAAATGAGACAGTTCTTCCTGATCAATGTTAGTAATTAATGACACTTGGAATCATCCTCCCAAATCCTTTGATAATTAACTCCTGGTGATTGTGAATAAAATCGGCTTGTGAAAATTAGTAGGAAAGAGAAAATTCCTTCCTCACCCGTCTTCTGATGAATTTCCCATGGAATCATCCACCGGAAAAACAATTGCATTCTCTCTTGGTGCGTTGGAACAGATCGGTTTGTGCAAATTACTCAAAGAACGAAAATCATTCTTTACAAGCACCTCGTGGTAAAGACTCCGGCAATCCAGATTCTCGCCTCCTGAGTTTGTAGAGATCGGTTCATGAAAATTACTAAAAAATCAAACATTTATTACTGATCACTGCATATAATTAGTACCTCATGGAATCATCCTCCAAGACCTTTTAGATACTCTGCTGGTCACTTGGTAGAGACGGGTAGTGTAAATTGCTAAAAATGAGCCCTTCAATACGAATCAGATGTAGCCATTGATGTCTCATGCACGCTTCCTCGAAAAGCCATTCGGATTCTCTCCTGATCCTTTGGTAGAGATGGGTTCATGAAAATTACAAAAATTCAACAGTAATTACTGATCACTGCTAGTCATTAACTCCATCTGGCATGATCCTCCAAAATCCTTTCAGATTTGCTTCTGGTGATTTCTGGTGATAGGTCGAGTCTCGAAAATTCCGAAAAATAATCAATTCTGAACGGCTTCGTGGTAGTCATTCATTCCTCACATAATGAGCCTCCTTTGTACATTCCAATTCGCTCCTGTTGACTTGGAAGACATCAGTTCCTGAAATATACTCAAAATGAGAAATTCATCTTGGATGTGCGCGACAGATAAATTGGAGAAGAAATCTTCCTGAAAGACCCGAGGAGTCACTTCTCGTCCTATGGTACAGAGCAGTTCGTGAAAATTACTCCAGATGAGAAAGACATGCCTAATCTGGTATCCTGATCTATTTCTCATGGAAACATCCACCAAAACACAAGTCTATTCTCTCTTCAGCATTTGGTGGCGATTGATCGTGAAAATTGCTAAAAATGAGAAAGTTATAACTGTTAAATGCAATAAATCAGTGACAAATGGAATCATCCCCCAAAAGCCTTTCAGATTCGCTTCTTGGGATTTGGTAGCTATCAGTTCATGATTTGATGAAAATTACTCCAAATGAGACAGTTCTTCCTGATCAATGTTAGTAATTAATGACACTTGGAATCATCCTCCCAAATCCTTTGATAATTAACTCCTGGTGATTGTGAATAAAATCGGCTTGTGAAAAATAGTAGGAAAGAGAAAATTCCTTCCTCACCCGTCTTCTGATGAATTTCCCATGGAATCATCCACCGGAAAAACAATTGCATTCTCTCTTGGTGCGTTGGAACAGATCGGTTTGTGCAAATTACTCAAAGAACGAAAATCATTCTTTACAAGCACCTCGTGGTAAAGACTCCGGCAATCCAGATTCTCGCCTCCTGAGTTTGTAGAGATCGGTTCATGAAAATTACTAAAAAATCAAACATTTATTACTGATCACTGCATATAATTAGTACCTCATGGAATCATCCTCCAAGACCTTTTAGATACTCTGCTGGTCACTTGGTAGAGACGGGTAGTGTAAATTGCTAAAAATGAGACCTTCAATACGAATCAGATGTAGCCATTGATGTCTCATGCACGCTTCCTCGAAAAGCCGTTCGGATTCTCTCCTGATCCTTTGGTAGAGATGGGTTCATGAAAATTACAAAAATTCAACAGTAATTACTGATCACTGCTAGTCATTAACTCCATCTGGCATGATCCTCCAAAATCCTTTCAGATTTGCTTCTGGTGATTTCTGGTGATAGGTCGAGTCTCTAAAATTCCGAAAAATAATCAATTCTGAACGGCTTCGTGGTAGTCATTCATTCCTCACATAATGAGCCTCCTTTGTACATTCCAATTCGCTCCTGTTGACTTGGAAGACATCAGTTCCTGAAATATACTCAAAATGAGAAATTCATCTTGGATGTGCGCGACAGATAAATTGGAGAAGAAATCTTCCTGAAAGACCCGAGGAGCCACTTCTCGTCCTATGGTACAGAGCAGTTCGTGAAAATTACTCCAGATGAGAAAGACATGCCTAATCTGGTATCCTGATCTATTTCTCATGGAAACATCCACCAAAACACAAGTCTATTCTCTCTTCAGCATTTGGTGGCGACTGATCGTGAAAATTGCTAAAAATGAGAAAGTTATAACTGTTAAATGCAATAAATCAGTGACAAATGGAATCATCCCCCAAAAGCCTTTCAGATTCGCTTCTTGGGATTTGGTAGCTATCAGTTCATGATTTGATGAAAATTACTCCAAATGAGACAGTGCTTCCTGATCAATGTTAGTAATTAATGACACTTGGAATCATCCTCCCAAATCCTTTGATAATTAACTCCTGGTGATTGTGAATAAAATCGGCTTGTGAAAACTAGTAGGAAAGAGAAAATTCCTTCCTCACCCGTCTTCTGATGAATTTCCCATGGAATCATCCACCGGAAAAACAATTGCATTCTCTCTTGGTGCGTTGGAACAGATCGGTTTGTGCAAATTACTCAAAGAACGAAAATCATTCTTTACAAGCACCTCGTGGTAAAGACTCCGGGAATCCAGATTCTCGCCTCCTGAGTTTGTAGAGATCGGTTCATGAAAATTGCTAAAAAATCAAACATTTATTACTGATCACTGCATATAATTAGTACCTCATGGAATCATCCTCCAAGACCTTTTAGATACTCTGCTGGTCACTTGGTAGAGACGGGTAGTGTAAATTGCTAAAAATGAGCCCTTCAATACGAATCAGATGTAGCCATTGATGTCTCATGCACGCTTCCTCGAAAAGCCATTCGGATTCTCTCCTGATCCTTTGGTAGAGATGGGTTCATGAAAATTACAAAAATTCAACAGTAATTACTGATCACTGCTAGTCATTAACTCCATCTGGCATGATCCTCCAAAATCCTTTCAGATTTGCTTCTGGTGATTTCTGGTGATAGGTCGAGTCTCGAAAATTCCGAAAAATAATCAATTCTGAACGGCTTCGTGGTAGTCATTCATTCCTCACATAATGAGCCTCCTTTGTACATTCCAATTCGCTCCTGTTGACTTGGAAGACATCAGTTCCTGAAATATACTCAAAATGAGAAATTCATCTTGGATGTGCGCGACAGATAAATTGGAGAAGAAATCTTCCTGAAAGACCCGAGGAGTCACTTCTCGTCCTATGGTACAGAGCAGTTCGTGAAAATTACTCCAGATGAGAAAGACATGCCTAATCTGGTATCCTGATCTATTTCTCATGGAAACATCCACCAAAACACAAGTCTATTCTCTCTTCAGCATTTGGTGGCGATTGATCGTGAAAATTGCTAAAAATGAGAAAGTTATAACTGTTAAATGCAATAAATCAGTGACAAATGGAATCATCCCCCAAAAGCCTTTCAGATTCGCTTCTTGGGATTTGGTAGCTATCAGTTCATGATTTGATGAAAATTACTCCAAATGAGACAGTTCTTCCTGATCAATGTTAGTAATTAATGACACTTGGAATCATCCTCCCAAATCCTTTGATAATTAACTCCTGGTGATTGTGAATAAAATCGGCTTGTGAAAATTAGTAGGAAAGAGAAAATTCCTTCCTCACCCGTCTTCTGATGAATTTCCCATGGAATCATCCACCGGAAAAACAATTGCATTCTCTCTTGGTGCGTTGGAACAGATCGGTTTGTGCAAATTACTCAAAGAACGAAAATCATTCTTTACAAGCACCTCGTGGTAAAGACTCCGGCAATCCAGATTCTCGCCTCCTGAGTTTGTAGAGATCGGTTCATGAAAATTACTAAAAAATCAAACATTTATTACTGATCACTGCATATAATTAGTACCTCATGGAATCATCCTCCAAGACCTTTTAGATACTCTGCTGGTCACTTGGTAGAGACGGGTAGTGTAAATTGCTAAAAATGAGCCCTTCAATACGAATCAGATGTAGCCATTGATGTCTCATGCACGCTTCCTCGAAAAGCCATTCGGATTCTCTCCTGATCCTTTGGTAGAGATGGGTTCATGAAAATTACAAAAATTCAACAGTAATTACTGATCACTGCTAGTCATTAACTCCATCTGGCATGATCCTCCAAAATCCTTTCAGATTTGCTTCTGGTGATTTCTGGTGATAGGTCGAGTCTCGAAAATTCCGAAAAATAATCAATTCTGAACGGCTTCGTGGTAGTCATTCATTCCTCACATAATGAGCCTCCTTTGTACATTCCAATTCGCTCCTGTTGACTTGGAAGACATCAGTTCCTGAAATATACTCAAAATGAGAAATTCATCTTGGATGTGCGCGACAGATAAATTGGAGAAGAAATCTTCCTGAAAGACCCGAGGAGTCACTTCTCGTCCTATGGTACAGAGCAGTTCGTGAAAATTACTCCAGATGAGAAAGACATGCCTAATCTGGTATCCTGATCTATTTCTCATGGAAACATCCACCAAAACACAAGTCTATTCTCTCTTCAGCATTTGGTGGCGATTGATCGTGAAAATTGCTAAAAATGAGAAAGTTATAACTGTTAAATGCAATAAATCAGTGACAAATGGAATCATCCCCCAAAAGCCTTTCAGATTCGCTTCTTGGGATTTGGTAGCTATCAGTTCATGATTTGATGAAAATTACTCCAAATGAGACAGTTCTTCCTGATCAATGTTAGTAATTAATGACACTTGGAATCATCCTCCCAAATCCTTTGATAATTAACTCCTGGTGATTGTGAATAAAATCGGCTTGTGAAAATTAGTAGGAAAGAGAAAATTCCTTCCTCACCCGTCTTCTGATGAATTTCCCATGGAATCATCCACCGGAAAAACAATTGCATTCTCTCTTGGTGCGTTGGAACAGATCGGTTTGTGCAAATTACTCAAAGAACGAAAATCATTCTTTACAAGCACCTCGTGGTAAAGACTCCGGCAATCCAGATTCTCGCCTCCTGAGTTTGTAGAGATCGGTTCATGAAAATTACTAAAAAATCAAACATTTATTACTGATCACTGCATATAATTAGTACCTCATGGAATCATCCTCCAAGACCTTTTAGATACTCTGCTGGTCACTTGGTAGAGACGGGTAGTGTAAATTGCTAAAAATGAGCCCTTCAATACGAATCAGATGTAGCCATTGATGTCTCATGCACGCTTCCTCGAAAAGCCATTCGGATTCTCTCCTGATCCTTTGGTAGAGATGGGTTCATGAAAATTACAAAAATTCAACAGTAATTACTGATCACTGCTAGTCATTAACTCCATCTGGCATGATCCTCCAAAATCCTTTCAGATTTGCTTCTGGTGATTTCTGGTGATAGGTCGAGTCTCGAAAATTCCGAAAAATAATCAATTCTGAACGGCTTCGTGGTAGTCATTCATTCCTCACATAATGAGCCTCCTTTGTACATTCCAATTCGCTCCTGTTGACTTGGAAGACATCAGTTCCTGAAATATACTCAAAATGAGAAATTCATCTTGGATGTGCGCGACAGATAAATTGGAGAAGAAATCTTCCTGAAAGACCCGAGGAGTCACTTCTCGTCCTATGGTACAGAGCAGTTCGTGAAAATTACTCCAGATGAGAAAGACATGCCTAATCTGGTATCCTGATCTATTTCTCATGGAAACATCCACCAAAACACAAGTCTATTCTCTCTTCAGCATTTGGTGGCGATTGATCGTGAAAATTGCTAAAAATGAGAAAGTTATAACTGTTAAATGCAATAAATCAGTGACAAATGGAATCATCCCCCAAAAGCCTTTCAGATTCGCTTCTTGGGATTTGGTAGCTATCAGTTCATGATTTGATGAAAATTACTCCAAATGAGACAGTTCTTCCTGATCAATGTTAGTAATTAATGACACTTGGAATCATCCTCCCAAATCCTTTGATAATTAACTCCTGGTGATTGTGAATAAAATCGGCTTGTGAAAATTAGTAGGAAAGAGAAAATTCCTTCCTCACCCGTCTTCTGATGAATTTCCCATGGAATCATCCACCGGAAAAACAATTGCATTCTCTCTTGGTGCGTTGGAACAGATCGGTTTGTGCAAATTACTCAAAGAACGAAAATCATTCTTTACAAGCACCTCGTGGTAAAGACTCCGGCAATCCAGATTCTCGCCTCCTGAGTTTGTAGAGATCGGTTCATGAAAATTACTAAAAAATCAAACATTTATTACTGATCACTGCATATAATTAGTACCTCATGGAATCATCCTCCAAGACCTTTTAGATACTCTGCTGGTCACTTGGTAGAGACGGGTAGTGTAAATTGCTAAAAATGAGACCTTCAATACGAATCAGATGTAGCCATTGATGTCTCATGCACGCTTCCTCGAAAAGCCGTTCGGATTCTCTCCTGATCCTTTGGTAGAGATGGGTTCATGAAAATTACAAAAATTCAACAGTAATTACTGATCACTGCTAGTCATTAACTCCATCTGGCATGATCCTCCAAAATCCTTTCAGATTTGCTTCTGGTGATTTCTGGTGATAGGTCGAGTCTCTAAAATTCCGAAAAATAATCAATTCTGAACGGCTTCGTGGTAGTCATTCATTCCTCACATAATGAGCCTCCTTTGTACATTCCAATTCGCTCCTGTTGACTTGGAAGACATCAGTTCCTGAAATATACTCAAAATGAGAAATTCATCTTGGATGTGCGCGACAGATAAATTGGAGAAGAAATCTTCCTGAAAGACCCGAGGAGTCACTTCTCGTCCTATGGTACAGAGCAGTTCGTGAAAATTACTCCAGATGAGAAAGACATGCCTAATCTGGTATCCTGATCTATTTCTCATGGAAACATCCACCAAAACACAAGTCTATTCTCTCTTCAGCATTTGGTGGCGACTGATCGTGAAAATTGCTAAAAATGAGAAAGTTATAACTGTTAAATGCAATAAATCAGTGACAAATGGAATCATCCCCCAAAAGCCTTTCAGATTCGCTTCTTGGGATTTGGTAGCTATCAGTTCATGATTTGATGAAAATTACTCCAAATGAGACAGTGCTTCCTGATCAATGTTAGTAATTAATGACACTTGGAATCATCCTCCCAAATCCTTTGATAATTAACTCCTGGTGATTGTGAATAAAATCGGCTTGTGAAAACTAGTAGGAAAGAGAAAATTCCTTCCTCACCCGTCTTCTGATGAATTTCCCATGGAATCATCCACCGGAAAAACAATTGCATTCTCTCTTGGTGCGTTGGAACAGATCGGTTTGTGCAAATTACTCAAAGAACGAAAATCATTCTTTACAAGCACCTCGTGGTAAAGACTCCGGGAATCCAGATTCTCGCCTCCTGAGTTTGTAGAGATCGGTTCATGAAAATTGCTAAAAAATCAAACATTTATTACTGATCACTGCATATAATTAGTACCTCATGGAATCATCCTCCAAGACCTTTTAGATACTCTGCTGGTCACTTGGTAGAGACGGGTAGTGTAAATTGCTAAAAATGAGCCCTTCAATACGAATCAGATGTAGCCATTGATGTCTCATGCACGCTTCCTCGAAAAGCCATTCGGATTCTCTCCTGATCCTTTGGTAGAGATGGGTTCATGAAAATTACAAAAATTCAACAGTAATTACTGATCACTGCTAGTCATTAACTCCATCTGGCATGATCCTCCAAAATCCTTTCAGATTTGCTTCTGGTGATTTCTGGTGATAGGTCGAGTCTCGAAAATTCCGAAAAATAATCAATTCTGAACGGCTTCGTGGTAGTCATTCATTCCTCACATAATGAGCCTCCTTTGTACATTCCAATTCGCTCCTGTTGACTTGGAAGACATCAGTTCCTGAAATATACTCAAAATGAGAAATTCATCTTGGATGTGCGCGACAGATAAATTGGAGAAGAAATCTTCCTGAAAGACCCGAGGAGTCACTTCTCGTCCTATGGTACAGAGCAGTTCGTGAAAATTACTCCAGATGAGAAAGACATGCCTAATCTGGTATCCTGATCTATTTCTCATGGAAACATCCACCAAAACACAAGTCTATTCTCTCTTCAGCATTTGGTGGCGATTGATCGTGAAAATTGCTAAAAATGAGAAAGTTATAACTGTTAAATGCAATAAATCAGTGACAAATGGAATCATCCCCCAAAAGCCTTTCAGATTCGCTTCTTGGGATTTGGTAGCTATCAGTTCATGATTTGATGAAAATTACTCCAAATGAGACAGTGCTTCCTGATCAATGTTAGTAATTAATGACACTTGGAATCATCCTCCCAAATCCTTTGATAATTAACTCCTGGTGATTGTGAATAAAATCGGCTTGTGAAAACTAGTAGGAAAGAGAAAATTCCTTCCTCACCCGTCTTCTGATGAATTTCCCATGGAATCATCCACCGGAAAAACAATTGCATTCTCTCTTGGTGCGTTGGAACAGATCGGTTTGTGCAAATTACTCAAAGAACGAAAATCATTCTTTACAAGCACCTCGTGGTAAAGACTCCGGCAATCCAGATTCTTGCCTCCTGAGTTTGTAGAGATCGGTTCATGAAAATTACTAAAAAATCAAACATTTATTACTGATCACTGCATATAATTAGTACCTCATGGAATCATCCTCCAAGACCTTTTAGATACTCTGCTGGTCACTTGGTAGAGACGGGTAGTGTAAATTGCTAAAAATGAGCCCTTCAATACGAATCAGATGTAGCCATTGATGTCTCATGCACGCTTCCTCGAAAAGCCATTCGGATTCTCTCCTGATCCTTTGGTAGAGATGGGTTCATGAAAATTACAAAAATTCAACAGTAATTACTGATCACTGCTAGTCATTAACTCCATCTGGCATGATCCTCCAAAATCCTTTCAGATTTGCTTCTGGTGATTTCTGGTGATAGGTCGAGTCTCGAAAATTCCGAAAAATAATCAATTCTGAACGGCTTCGTGGTAGTCATTCATTCCTCACATAATGAGCCTCCTTTGTACATTCCAATTCGCTCCTGTTGACTTGGAAGACATCAGTTCCTGAAATATACTCAAAATGAGAAATTCATCTTGGATGTGCGCGACAGATAAATTGGAGAAGAAATCTTCCTGAAAGACACGAGGAGTCACTTCTCGTCCTATGGTACAGAGCAGTTCGTGAAAATTACTCCAGATGAGAAAGACATGCCTAATCTGGTATCCTGATCTATTTCTCATGGAAACATCCACCAAAACACAAGTCTATTCTCTCTTCAGCATTTGGTGGCGATTGATCGTGAAAATTGCTAAAAATGAGAAAGTTATAACTGTTAAATGCAATAAATCAGTGACAAATGGAATCATCCCCCAAAAGCCTTTCAGATTCGCTTCTTGGGATTTGGTAGCTATCAGTTCATGATTTGATGAAAATTACTCCAAATGAGACAGTTCTTCCTGATCAATGTTAGTAATTAATGACACTTGGAATCATCCTCCCAAATCCTTTGATAATTAACTCCTGGTGATTGTGAATAAAATCGGCTTGTGAAAATTAGTAGGAAAGAGAAAATTCCTTCCTCACCCGTCTTCTGATGAATTTCCCATGGAATCATCCACCGGAAAAACAATTGCATTCTCTCTTGGTGCGTTGGAACAGATCGGTTTGTGCAAATTACTCAAAGAACGAAAATCATTCTTTACAAGCACCTCGTGGTAAAGACTCCGGCAATCCAGATTCTCGCCTCCTGAGTTTGTAGAGATCGGTTCATGAAAATTACTAAAAAATCAAACATTTATTACTGATCACTGCATATAATTAGTACCTCATGGAATCATCCTCCAAGACCTTTTAGATACTCTGCTGGTCACTTGGTAGAGACGGGTAGTGTAAATTGCTAAAAATGAGCCCTTCAATACGAATCAGATGTAGCCATTGATGTCTCATGCACGCTTCCTCGAAAAGCCATTCGGATTCTCTCCTGATCCTTTGGTAGAGATGGGTTCATGAAAATTCCAAAAATTCAACAGTAATTACTGATCACTGCTAGTCATTAACTCCATCTGGCATGATCCTCCAAAATCCTTTCAGATTTGCTTCTGGTGATTTCTGGTGATAGGTCGAGTCTCGAAAATTCCGAAAAATAATCAATTCTGAACGGCTTCGTGGTAGTCATTCATTCCTCACATAATGAGCCTCCTTTGTACATTCCAATTCGCTCCTGTTGACTTGGAAGACATCAGTTCCTGAAATATACTCAAAATGAGAAATTCATCTTGGATGTGCGCGACAGATAAATTGGAGAAGAAATCTTCCTGAAAGACCCGAGGAGTCACTTCTCGTCCTATGGTACAGAGCAGTTCGTGAAAATTACTCCAGATGAGAAAGACATGCCTAATCTGGTATCCTGATCTATTTCTCATGGAAACATCCACCAAAACACAAGTCTATTCTCTCTTCAGCATTTGGTGGCGATTGATCGTGAAAATTGCTAAAAATGAGAAAGTTATAACTGTTAAATGCAATAAATCAGTGACAAATGGAATCATCCCCCAAAAGCCTTTCAGATTCGCTTCTTGGGATTTGGTAGCTATCAGTTCATGATTTGATGAAAATTACTCCAAATGAGACAGTTCTTCCTGATCAATGTTAGTAATTAATGACACTTGGAATCATCCTCCCAAATCCTTTGATAATTAACTCCTGGTGATTGTGAATAAAATCGGCTTGTGAAAATTAGTAGGAAAGAGAAAATTCCTTCCTCACCCGTCTTCTGATGAATTTCCCATGGAATCATCCACCGGAAAAACAATTGCATTCTCTCTTGGTGCGTTGGAACAGATCGGTTTGTGCAAATTACTCAAAGAACGAAAATCATTCTTTACAAGCACCTCGTGGTAAAGACTCCGGCAATCCAGATTCTCGCCTCCTGAGTTTGTAGAGATCGGTTCATGAAAATTACTAAAAAATCAAACATTTATTACTGATCACTGCATATAATTAGTACCTCATGGAATCATCCTCCAAGACCTTTTAGATACTCTGCTGGTCACTTGGTAGAGACGGGTAGTGTAAATTGCTAAAAATGAGACCTTCAATACGAATGAGATGTAGCCATTGATGTCTCATGCACGCTTCCTCGAAAAGCCGTTCGGATTCTCTCCTGATCCTTTGGTAGAGATGGGTTCATGAAAATTACAAAAATTCAACAGTAATTACTGATCACTGCTAGTCATTAACTCCATCTGGCATGATCCTCCAAAATCCTTTCAGATTTGCTTCTGGTGATTTCTGGTGATAGGTCGAGTCTCTAAAATTCCGAAAAATAATCAATTCTGAACGGCTTCGTGGTAGTCATTCATTCCTCACATAATGAGCCTCCTTTGTACATTCCAATTCGCTCCTGTTGACTTGGAAGACATCAGTTCCTGAAATATACTCAAAATGAGAAATTCATCTTGGATGTGCGCGACAGATAAATTGGAGAAGAAATCTTCCTGAAAGACCCGAGGAGTCACTTCTCGTCCTATGGTACAGAGCAGTTCGTGAAAATTACTCCAGATGAGAAAGACATGCCTAATCTGGTATCCTGATCTATTTCTCATGGAAACATCCACCAAAACACAAGTCTATTCTCTCTTCAGCATTTGGTGGCGACTGATCGTGAAAATTGCTAAAAATGAGAAAGTTATAACTGTTAAATGCAATAAATCAGTGACAAATGGAATCATCCCCCAAAAGCCTTTCAGATTCGCTTCTTGGGATTTGGTAGCTATCAGTTCATGATTTGATGAAAATTACTCCAAATGAGACAGTGCTTCCTGATCAATGTTAGTAATTAATGACACTTGGAATCATCCTCCCAAATCCTTTGATAATTAACTCCTGGTGATTGTGAATAAAATCGGCTTGTGAAAACTAGTAGGAAAGAGAAAATTCCTTCCTCACCCGTCTTCTGATGAATTTCCCATGGAATCATCCACCGGAAAAACAATTGCATTCTCTCTTGGTGCGTTGGAACAGATCGGTTTGTGCAAATTACTCAAAGAACGAAAATCATTCTTTACAAGCACCTCGTGGTAAAGACTCCGGGAATCCAGATTCTCGCCTCCTGAGTTTGTAGAGATCGGTTCATGAAAATTGCTAAAAAATCAAACATTTATTACTGATCACTGCATATAATTAGTACCTCATGGAATCATCCTCCAAGACCTTTTAGATACTCTGCTGGTCACTTGGTAGAGACGGGTAGTGTAAATTGCTAAAAATGAGCCCTTCAATACGAATCAGATGTAGCCATTGATGTCTCATGCACGCTTCCTCGAAAAGCCATTCGGATTCTCTCCTGATCCTTTGGTAGAGATGGGTTCATGAAAATTACAAAAATTCAACAGTAATTACTGATCACTGCTAGTCATTAACTCCATCTGGCATGATCCTCCAAAATCCTTTCAGATTTGCTTCTGGTGATTTCTGGTGATAGGTCGAGTCTCGAAAATTCCGAAAAATAATCAATTCTGAACGGCTTCGTGGTAGTCATTCATTCCTCACATAATGAGCCTCCTTTGTACATTCCAATTCGCTCCTGTTGACTTGGAAGACATCAGTTCCTGAAATATACTCAAAATGAGAAATTCATCTTGGATGTGCGCGACAGATAAATTGGAGAAGAAATCTTCCTGAAAGACCCGAGGAGTCACTTCTCGTCCTATGGTACAGAGCAGTTCGTGAAAATTACTCCAGATGAGAAAGACATGCCTAATCTGGTATCCTGATCTATTTCTCATGGAAACATCCACCAAAACACAAGTCTATTCTCTCTTCAGCATTTGGTGGCGATTGATCGTGAAAATTGCTAAAAATGAGAAAGTTATAACTGTTAAATGCAATAAATCAGTGACAAATGGAATCATCCCCCAAAAGCCTTTCAGATTCGCTTCTTGGGATTTGGTAGCTATCAGTTCATGATTTGATGAAAATTACTCCAAATGAGACAGTGCTTCCTGATCAATGTTAGTAATTAATGACACTTGGAATCATCCTCCCAAATCCTTTGATAATTAACTCCTGGTGATTGTGAATAAAATCGGCTTGTGAAAACTAGTAGGAAACAGAAAATTCCTTCCTCACCCGTCTTCTGATGAATTTCCCATGGAATCATCCACCGGAAAAACAATTGCATTCTCTCTTGGTGCGTTGGAACAGATCGGTTTGTGCAAATTACTCAAAGAATGAAAATCATTCTTTACAAGCACCTCGTGGTAAAGACTCCGGCAATCCAGATTCTCGCCTCCTGAGTTTGTAGAGATCGGTTCATGAAAATTACTAAAAAATCAAACATTTATTACTGATCACTGCATATAATTAGTACCTCATGGAATCATCCTCCAAGACCTTTTAGATACTCTGCTGGTCACTTGGTAGAGACGGGTAGTGTAAATTGCTAAAAATGAGCCCTTCAATACGAATCAGATGTAGCCATTGATGTCTCATGCACGCTTCCTCGAAAAGCCATTCGGATTCTCTCCTGATCCTTTGGTAGAGATGGGTTCATGAAAATTACAAAAATTCAACAGTAATTACTGATCACTGCTAGTCATTAACTCCATCTGGCATGATCCTCCAAAATCCTTTCAGATTTGCTTCTGGTGATTTCTGGTGATAGGTCGAGTCTCGAAAATTCCGAAAAATAATCAATTCTGAACGGCTTCGTGGTAGTCATTCATTCCTCACATAATGAGCCTCCTTTGTACATTCCAATTCGCTCCTGTTGACTTGGAAGACATCAGTTCCTGAAATATACTCAAAATGAGAAATTCATCTTGGATGTGCGCGACAGATAAATTGGAGAAGAAATCTTCCTGAAAGACACGAGGAGTCACTTCTCGTCCTATGGTACAGAGCAGTTCGTGAAAATTACTCCAGATGAGAAAGACATGCCTAATCTGGTATCCTGATCTATTTCTCATGGAAACATCCACCAAAACACAAGTCTATTCTCTCTTCAGCATTTGGTGGCGATTGATCGTGAAAATTGCTAAAAATGAGAAAGTTATAACTGTTAAATGCAATAAATCAGTGACAAATGGAATCATCCCCCAAAAGCCTTTCAGATTCGCTTCTTGGGATTTGGTAGCTATCAGTTCATGATTTGATGAAAATTACTCCAAATGAGACAGTTCTTCCTGATCAATGTTAGTAATTAATGACACTTGGAATCATCCTCCCAAATCCTTTGATAATTAACTCCTGGTGATTGTGAATAAAATCGGCTTGTGAAAATTAGTAGGAAAGAGAAAATTCCTTCCTCACCCGTCTTCTGATGAATTTCCCATGGAATCATCCACCGGAAAAACAATTGCATTCTCTCTTGGTGCGTTGGAACAGATCGGTTTGTGCAAATTACTCAAAGAACGAAAATCATTCTTTACAAGCACCTCGTGGTAAAGACTCCGGCAATCCAGATTCTCGCCTCCTGAGTTTGTAGAGATCGGTTCATGAAAATTACTAAAAAATCAAACATTTATTACTGATCACTGCATATAATTAGTACCTCATGGAATCATCCTCCAAGACCTTTTAGATACTCTGCTGGTCACTTGGTAGAGACGGGTAGTGTAAATTGCTAAAAATGAGACCTTCAATACGAATCAGATGTAGCCATTGATGTCTCATGCACGCTTCCTCGAAAAGCCATTCGGATTCTCTCCTGATCCTTTGGTAGAGATGGGTTCATGAAAATTACAAAAATTCAACAGTAATTACTGATCACTGCTAGTCATTAACTCCATCTGGCATGATCCTCCAAAATCCTTTCAGATTTGCTTCTGGTGATTTCTGGTGATAGGTCGAGTCTCGAAAATTCCGAAAAATAATCAATTCTGAACGGCTTCGTGGTAGTCATTCATTCCTCACATAATGAGCCTCCTTTGTACATTCCAATTCGCTCCTGTTGACTTGGAAGACATCAGTTCCTGAAATATACTCAAAATGAGAAATTCATCTTGGATGTGCGCGACAGATAAATTGGAGAAGAAATCTTCCTGAAAGACCCGAGGAGTCACTTCTCGTCCTATGGTACAGAGCAGTTCGTGAAAATTACTCCAGATGAGAAAGACATGCCTAATCTGGTATCCTGATCTATTTCTCATGGAAACATCCACCAAAACACAAGTCTATTCTCTCTTCAGCATTTGGTGGCGATTGATCGTGAAAATTGCTAAAAATGAGAAAGTTATAACTGTTAAATGCAATAAATCAGTGACAAATGGAATCATCCCCCAAAAGCCTTTCAGATTCGCTTCTTGGGATTTGGTAGCTATCAGTTCATGATTTGATGAAAATTACTCCAAATGAGACAGTGCTTCCTGATCAATGTTAGTAATTAATGACACTTGGAATCATCCTCCCAAATCCTTTGATAATTAACTCCTGGTGATTGTGAATAAAATCGGCTTGTGAAAATTAGTAGGAAAGAGAAAATTCCTTCCTCACCCGTCTTCTGATGAATTTCCCATGGAATCATCCACCGGAAAAAGAATTGCATTCTCTCTTGGTGCGTTGGAACAGATCGGTTTGTGCAAATTACTCAAAGAACGAAAATCATTCTTTACAAGCACCTCGTGGTAAAGACTCCGGCAATCCAGATTCTCGCCTCCTGAGTTTGTAGAGATCGGTTCATGAAAATTACTAAAAAATCAAACATTTATTACTGATCACTGCATATAATTAGTACCTCATGGAATCATCCTCCAAGACCTTTTAGATACTCTGCTGGTCACTTGGTAGAGACGGGTAGTGTAAATTGCTAAAAATGAGCCCTTCAATACGAATCAGATGTAGCCATTGATGTCTCATGCACGCTTCCTCGAAAAGCCATTCGGATTCTCTCCTGATCCTTTGGTAGAGATGGGTTCATGAAAATTACAAAAATTCAACAGCAATTACTGATCACTGCTAGTCATTAACTCCATCTGGCATGATCCTCCAAAATCCTTTCAGATTTGCTTCTGGTGATTTCTGGTGATAGGTCGAGTCTCGAAAATTCCGAAAAATAATCAATTCTGAACGGCTTCGTGGTAGTCATTCATTCCTCACATAATGAGCCTCCTTTGTACATTCCAATTCGCTCCTGTTGACTTGGAAGACATCAGTTCCTGAAATATACTCAAAATGAGAAATTCATCTTGGATGTGCGCGACAGATAAATTGGAGAAGAAATCTTCCTGAAAGACACGAGGAGTCACTTCTCGTCCTATGGTACAGAGCAGTTCGTGAAAATTACTCCAGATGAGAAAGACATGCCTAATCTGGTATCCTGATCTATTTCTCATGGAAACATCCACCAAAACACAAGTCTATTCTCTCTTCAGCATTTGGTGGCGATTGATCGTGAAAATTGCTAAAAATGAGAAAGTTATAACTGTTAAATGCAATAAATCAGTGACAAATGGAATCATCCCCCAAAAGCCTTTCAGATTCGCTTCTTGGGATTTGGTAGCTATCAGTTCATGATTTGATGAAAATTACTCCAAATGAGACAGTTCTTCCTGATCAATGTTAGTAATTAATGACACTTGGAATCATCCTCCCAAATCCTTTGATAATTAACTCCTGGTGATTGTGAATAAAATCGGCTTGTGAAAATTAGTAGGAAAGAGAAAATTCCTTCCTCACCCGTCTTCTGATGAATTTCCCATGGAATCATCCACCGGAAAAACAATTGCATTCTCTCTTGGTGCGTTGGAACAGATCGGTTTGTGCAAATTACTCAAAGAACGAAAATCATTCTTTACAAGCACCTCGTGGTAAAGACTCCGGCAATCCAGATTCTCGCCTCCTGAGTTTGTAGAGATCGGTTCATGAAAATTACTAAAAAATCAAACATTTATTACTGATCACTGCATATAATTAGTACCTCATGGAATCATCCTCCAAGACCTTTTAGATACTCTGCTGGTCACTTGGTAGAGACGGGTAGTGTAAATTGCTAAAAATGAGCCCTTCAATACGAATCAGATGTAGCCATTGATGTCTCATGCACGCTTCCTCGAAAAGCCGTTCGGATTCTCTCCTGATCCTTTGGTAGAGATGGGTTCATGAAAATTACAAAAATTCAACAGTAATTACTGATCACTGCTAGTCATTAACTCCATCTGGCATGATCCTCCAAAATCCTTTCAGATTTGCTTCTGGTGATTTCTGGTGATAGGTCGAGTCTCTAAAATTCCGAAAAATAATCAATTCTGAACGGCTTCGTGGTAGTCATTCATTCCTCACATAATGAGCCTCCTTTGTACATTCCAATTCGCTCCTGTTGACTTGGAAGACATCAGTTCCTGAAATATACTCAAAATGAGAAATTCATCTTGGATGTGCGCGACAGATAAATTGGAGAAGAAATCTTCCTGAAAGACCCGAGGAGTCACTTCTCGTCCTATGGTACAGAGCAGTTCGTGAAAATTACTCCAGATGAGAAAGACATGCCTAATCTGGTATCCTGATCTATTTCTCATGGAAACATCCACCAAAACACAAGTCTATTCTCTCTTCAGCATTTGGTGGCGACTGATCGTGAAAATTGCTAAAAATGAGAAAGTTATAACTGTTAAATGCAATAAATCAGTGACAAATGGAATCATCCCCCAAAAGCCTTTCAGATTCGCTTCTTGGGATTTGGTAGCTATCAGTTCATGATTTGATGAAAATTACTCCAAATGAGACAGTGCTTCCTGATCAATGTTAGTAATTAATGACACTTGGAATCATCCTCCCAAATCCTTTGATAATTAACTCCTGGTGATTGTGAATAAAATCGGCTTGTGAAAACTAGTAGGAAAGAGAAAATTCCTTCCTCACCCGTCTTCTGATGAATTTCCCATGGAATCATCCACCGGAAAAACAATTGCATTCTCTCTTGGTGCGTTGGAACAGATCGGTTTGTGCAAATTACTCAAAGAACGAAAATCATTCTTTACAAGCACCTCGTGGTAAAGACTCCGGGAATCCAGATTCTCGCCTCCTGAGTTTGTAGAGATCGGTTCATGAAAATTGCTAAAAAATCAAACATTTATTACTGATCACTGCATATAATTAGTACCTCATGGAATCATCCTCCAAGACCTTTTAGATACTCTGCTGGTCACTTGGTAGAGACGGGTAGTGTAAATTGCTAAAAATGAGCCCTTCAATACGAATCAGATGTAGCCATTGATGTCTCATGCACGCTTCCTCGAAAAGCCATTCGGATTCTCTCCTGATCCTTTGGTAGAGATGGGTTCATGAAAATTACAAAAATTCAACAGTAATTACTGATCACTGCTAGTCATTAACTCCATCTGGCATGATCCTCCAAAATCCTTTCAGATTTGCTTCTGGTGATTTCTGGTGATAGGTCGAGTCTCGAAAATTCCGAAAAATAATCAATTCTGAACGGCTTCGTGGTAGTCATTCATTCCTCACATAATGAGCCTCCTTTGTACATTCCAATTCGCTCCTGTTGACTTGGAAGACATCAGTTCCTGAAATATACTCAAAATGAGAAATTCATCTTGGATGTGCGCGACAGATAAATTGGAGAAGAAATCTTCCTGAAAGACCCGAGGAGTCACTTCTCGTCCTATGGTACAGAGCA
Source organism: Eretmochelys imbricata (assembly GCF_965152235.1). Taxonomy (NCBI): domain Eukaryota; kingdom Metazoa; phylum Chordata; order Testudines; family Cheloniidae; genus Eretmochelys; species Eretmochelys imbricata. The sequence goes on along the minus strand of NW_027554341.1, from coordinate 992,544 downwards.
GTTCGTGAAAATTACTCCAGATGAGAAAGACATGCCTAATCTGGTATCCTGATCTATTTCTCATGGAAACATCCACCAAAACACAAGTCTATTCTCTCTTCAGCATTTGGTGGCGATTGATCGTGAAAATTGCTAAAAATGAGAAAGTTATAACTGTTAAATGCAATAAATCAGTGACAAATGGAATCATCCCCCAAAAGCCTTTCAGATTCGCTTCTTGGGATTTGGTAGCTATCAGTTCATGATTTGATGAAAATTACTCCAAATGAGACAGTGCTTCCTGATCAATGTTAGTAATTAATGACACTTGGAATCATCCTCCCAAATCCTTTGATAATTAACTCCTGGTGATTGTGAATAAAATCGGCTTGTGAAAACTAGTAGGAAACAGAAAATTCCTTCCTCACCCGTCTTCTGATGAATTTCCCATGGAATCATCCACCGGAAAAACAATTGCATTCTCTCTTGGTGCGTTGGAACAGATCGGTTTGTGCAAATTACTCAAAGAATGAAAATCATTCTTTACAAGCACCTCGTGGTAAAGACTCCGGCAATCCAGATTCTCGCCTCCTGAGTTTGTAGAGATCGGTTCATGAAAATTACTAAAAAATCAAACATTTATTACTGATCACTGCATATAATTAGTACCTCATGGAATCATCCTCCAAGACCTTTTAGATACTCTGCTGGTCACTTGGTAGAGACGGGTAGTGTAAATTGCTAAAAATGAGCCCTTCAATACGAATCAGATGTAGCCATTGATGTCTCATGCACGCTTCCTCGAAAAGCCATTCGGATTCTCTCCTGATCCTTTGGTAGAGATGGGTTCATGAAAATTACAAAAATTCAACAGTAATTACTGATCACTGCTAGTCATTAACTCCATCTGGCATGATCCTCCAAAATCCTTTCAGATTTGCTTCTGGTGATTTCTGGTGATAGGTCGAGTCTCGAAAATTCCGAAAAATAATCAATTCTGAACGGCTTCGTGGTAGTCATTCATTCCTCACATAATGAGCCTCCTTTGTACATTCCAATTCGCTCCTGTTGACTTGGAAGACATCAGTTCCTGAAATATACTCAAAATGAGAAATTCATCTTGGATGTGCGCGACAGATAAATTGGAGAAGAAATCTTCCTGAAAGACACGAGGAGTCACTTCTCGTCCTATGGTACAGAGCAGTTCGTGAAAATTACTCCAGATGAGAAAGACATGCCTAATCTGGTATCCTGATCTATTTCTCATGGAAACATCCACCAAAACACAAGTCTATTCTCTCTTCAGCATTTGGTGGCGATTGATCGTGAAAATTGCTAAAAATGAGAAAGTTATAACTGTTAAATGCAATAAATCAGTGACAAATGGAATCATCCCCCAAAAGCCTTTCAGATTCGCTTCTTGGGATTTGGTAGCTATCAGTTCATGATTTGATGAAAATTACTCCAAATGAGACAGTTCTTCCTGATCAATGTTAGTAATTAATGACACTTGGAATCATCCTCCCAAATCCTTTGATAATTAACTCCTGGTGATTGTGAATAAAATCGGCTTGTGAAAATTAGTAGGAAAGAGAAAATTCCTTCCTCACCCGTCTTCTGATGAATTTCCCATGGAATCATCCACCGGAAAAACAATTGCATTCTCTCTTGGTGCGTTGGAACAGATCGGTTTGTGCAAATTACTCAAAGAACGAAAATCATTCTTTACAAGCACCTCGTGGTAAAGACTCCGGCAATCCAGATTCTCGCCTCCTGAGTTTGTAGAGATCGGTTCATGAAAATTACTAAAAAATCAAACATTTATTACTGATCACTGCATATAATTAGTACCTCATGGAATCATCCTCCAAGACCTTTTAGATACTCTGCTGGTCACTTGGTAGAGACGGGTAGTGTAAATTGCTAAAAATGAGCCCTTCAATACGAATCAGATGTAGCCATTGATGTCTCATGCACGCTTCCTCGAAAAGCCATTCGGATTCTCTCCTGATCCTTTGGTAGAGATGGGTTCATGAAAATTACAAAAATTCAACAGTAATTACTGATCACTGCTAGTCATTAACTCCATCTGGCATGATCCTCCAAAATCCTTTCAGATTTGCTTCTGGTGATTTCTGGTGATAGGTCGAGTCTCGAAAATTCCGAAAAATAATCAATTCTGAACGGCTTCGTGGTAGTCATTCATTCCTCACATAATGAGCCTCCTTTGTACATTCCAATTCGCTCCTGTTGACTTGGAAGACATCAGTTCCTGAAATATACTCAAAATGAGAAATTCATCTTGGATGTGCGCGACAGATAAATTGGAGAAGAAATCTTCCTGAAAGACCCGAGGAGTCACTTCTCGTCCTATGGTACAGAGCAGTTCGTGAAAATTACTCCAGATGAGAAAGACATGCCTAATCTGGTATCCTGATCTATTTCTCATGGAAACATCCACCAAAACACAAGTCTATTCTCTCTTCAGCATTTGGTGGCGATTGATCGTGAAAATTGCTAAAAATGAGAAAGTTATAACTGTTAAATGCAATAAATCAGTGACAAATGGAATCATCCCCCAAAAGCCTTTCAGATTCGCTTCTTGGGATTTGGTAGCTATCAGTTCATGATTTGATGAAAATTACTCCAAATGAGACAGTTCTTCCTGATCAATGTTAGTAATTAATGACACTTGGAATCATCCTCCCAAATCCTTTGATAATTAACTCCTGGTGATTGTGAATAAAATCGGCTTGTGAAAATTAGTAGGAAAGAGAAAATTCCTTCCTCACCCGTCTTCTGATGAATTTCCCATGGAATCATCCACCGGAAAAAGAATTGCATTCTCTCTTGGTGCGTTGGAACAGATCGGTTTGTGCAAATTACTCAAAGAACGAAAATCATTCTTTACAAGCACCTCGTGGTAAAGACTCCGGCAATCCAGATTCTCGCCTCCTGAGTTTGTAGAGATCGGTTCATGAAAATTACTAAAAAATCAAACATTTATTACTGATCACTGCATATAATTAGTACCTCATGGAATCATCCTCCAAGACCTTTTAGATACTCTGCTGGTCACTTGGTAGAGACGGGTAGTGTAAATTGCTAAAAATGAGCCCTTCAATACGAATCAGATGTAGCCATTGATGTCTCATGCACGCTTCCTCGAAAAGCCATTCGGATTCTCTCCTGATCCTTTGGTAGAGATGGGTTCATGAAAATTACAAAAATTCAACAGCAATTACTGATCACTGCTAGTCATTAACTCCATCTGGCATGATCCTCCAAAATCCTTTCAGATTTGCTTCTGGTGATTTCTGGTGATAGGTCGAGTCTCGAAAATTCCGAAAAATAATCAATTCTGAACGGCTTCGTGGTAGTCATTCATTCCTCACATAATGAGCCTCCTTTGTACATTCCAATTCGCTCCTGTTGACTTGGAAGACATCAGTTCCTGAAATATACTCAAAATGAGAAATTCATCTTGGATGTGCGCGACAGATAAATTGGAGAAGAAATCTTCCTGAAAGACACGAGGAGTCACTTCTCGTCCTATGGTACAGAGCAGTTCGTGAAAATTACTCCAGATGAGAAAGACATGCCTAATCTGGTATCCTGATCTATTTCTCATGGAAACATCCACCAAAACACAAGTCTATTCTCTCTTCAGCATTTGGTGGCGATTGATCGTGAAAATTGCTAAAAATGAGAAAGTTATAACTGTTAAATGCAATAAATCAGTGACAAATGGAATCATCCCCCAAAAGCCTTTCAGATTCGCTTCTTGGGATTTGGTAGCTATCAGTTCATGATTTGATGAAAATTACTCCAAATGAGACAGTGCTTCCTGATCAATGTTAGTAATTAATGACACTTGGAATCATCCTCCCAAATCCTTTGATAATTAACTCCTGGTGATTGTGAATAAAATCGGCTTGTGAAAACTAGTAGGAAAGAGAAAATTCCTTCCTCACCCGTCTTCTGATGAATTTCCCATGGAATCATCCACCGGAAAAACAATTGCATTCTCTCTTGGTGCGTTGGAACAGATCGGTTTGTGCAAATTACTCAAAGAACGAAAATCATTCTTTACAAGCACCTCGTGGTAAAGACTCCGGGAATCCAGATTCTCGCCTCCTGAGTTTGTAGAGATCGGTTCATGAAAATTGCTAAAAAATCAAACATTTATTACTGATCACTGCATATAATTAGTACCTCATGGAATCATCCTCCAAGACCTTTTAGATACTCTGCTGGTCACTTGGTAGAGACGGGTAGTGTAAATTGCTAAAAATGAGCCCTTCAATACGAATCAGATGTAGCCATTGATGTCTCATGCACGCTTCCTCGAAAAGCCATTCGGATTCTCTCCTGATCCTTTGGTAGAGATGGGTTCATGAAAATTACAAAAATTCAACAGTAATTACTGATCACTGCTAGTCATTAACTCCATCTGGCATGATCCTCCAAAATCCTTTCAGATTTGCTTCTGGTGATTTCTGGTGATAGGTCGAGTCTCGAAAATTCCGAAAAATAATCAATTCTGAACGGCTTCGTGGTAGTCATTCATTCCTCACATAATGAGCCTCCTTTGTACATTCCAATTCGCTCCTGTTGACTTGGAAGACATCAGTTCCTGAAATATACTCAAAATGAGAAATTCATCTTGGATGTGCGCGACAGATAAATTGGAGAAGAAATCTTCCTGAAAGACACGAGGAGTCACTTCTCGTCCTATGGTACAGAGCAGTTCGTGAAAATTACTCCAGATGAGAAAGACATGCCTAATCTGGTATCCTGATCTATTTCTCATGGAAACATCCACCAAAACACAAGTCTATTCTCTCTTCAGCATTTGGTGGCGATTGATCGTGAAAATTGCTAAAAATGAGAAAGTTATAACTGTTAAATGCAATAAATCAGTGACAAATGGAATCATCCCCCAAAAGCCTTTCAGATTCGCTTCTTGGGATTTGGTAGCTATCAGTTCATGATTTGATGAAAATTACTCCAAATGAGACAGTTCTTCCTGATCAATGTTAGTAATTAATGACACTTGGAATCATCCTCCCAAATCCTTTGATAATTAACTCCTGGTGATTGTGAATAAAATCGGCTTGTGAAAATTAGTAGGAAAGAGAAAATTCCTTCCTCACCCGTCTTCTGATGAATTTCCCATGGAATCATCCACCGGAAAAACAATTGCATTCTCTCTTGGTGCGTTGGAACAGATCGGTTTGTGCAAATTACTCAAAGAACGAAAATCATTCTTTACAAGCACCTCGTGGTAAAGACTCCGGCAATCCAGATTCTCGCCTCCTGAGTTTGTAGAGATCGGTTCATGAAAATTACTAAAAAATCAAACATTTATTACTGATCACTGCATATAATTAGTACCTCATGGAATCATCCTCCAAGACCTTTTAGATACTCTGCTGGTCACTTGGTAGAGACGGGTAGTGTAAATTGCTAAAAATGAGCCCTTCAATACGAATCAGATGTAGCCATTGATGTCTCATGCACGCTTCCTCGAAAAGCCATTCGGATTCTCTCCTGATCCTTTGGTAGAGATGGGTTCATGAAAATTACAAAAATTCAACAGTAATTACTGATCACTGCTAGTCATTAACTCCATCTGGCATGATCCTCCAAAATCCTTTCAGATTTGCTTCTGGTGATTTCTGGTGATAGGTCGAGTCTCGAAAATTCCGAAAAATAATCAATTCTGAACGGCTTCGTGGTAGTCATTCATTCCTCACATAATGAGCCTCCTTTGTACATTCCAATTCGCTCCTGTTGACTTGGAAGACATCAGTTCCTGAAATATACTCAAAATGAGAAATTCATCTTGGATGTGCGCGACAGATAAATTGGAGAAGAAATCTTCCTGAAAGACCCGAGGAGTCACTTCTCGTCCTATGGTACAGAGCAGTTCGTGAAAATTACTCCAGATGAGAAAGACATGCCTAATCTGGTATCCTGATCTATTTCTCATGGAAACATCCACCAAAACACAAGTCTATTCTCTCTTCAGCATTTGGTGGCGATTGATCGTGAAAATTGCTAAAAATGAGAAAGTTATAACTGTTAAATGCAATAAATCAGTGACAAATGGAATCATCCCCCAAAAGCCTTTCAGATTCGCTTCTTGGGATTTGGTAGCTATCAGTTCATGATTTGATGAAAATTACTCCAAATGAGACAGTTCTTCCTGATCAATGTTAGTAATTAATGACACTTGGAATCATCCTCCCAAATCCTTTGATAATTAACTCCTGGTGATTGTGAATAAAATCGGCTTGTGAAAATTAGTAGGAAAGAGAAAATTCCTTCCTCACCCGTCTTCTGATGAATTTCCCATGGAATCATCCACCGGAAAAAGAATTGCATTCTCTCTTGGTGCGTTGGAACAGATCGGTTTGTGCAAATTACTCAAAGAACGAAAATCATTCTTTACAAGCACCTCGTGGTAAAGACTCCGGCAATCCAGATTCTCGCCTCCTGAGTTTGTAGAGATCGGTTCATGAAAATTACTAAAAAATCAAACATTTATTACTGATCACTGCATATAATTAGTACCTCATGGAATCATCCTCCAAGACCTTTTAGATACTCTGCTGGTCACTTGGTAGAGACGGGTAGTGTAAATTGCTAAAAATGAGCCCTTCAATACGAATCAGATGTAGCCATTGATGTCTCATGCACGCTTCCTCGAAAAGCCATTCGGATTCTCTCCTGATCCTTTGGTAGAGATGGGTTCATGAAAATTACAAAAATTCAACAGCAATTACTGATCACTGCTAGTCATTAACTCCATCTGGCATGATCCTCCAAAATCCTTTCAGATTTGCTTCTGGTGATTTCTGGTGATAGGTCGAGTCTCGAAAATTCCGAAAAATAATCAATTCTGAACGGCTTCGTGGTAGTCATTCATTCCTCACATAATGAGCCTCCTTTGTACATTCCAATTCGCTCCTGTTGACTTGGAAGACATCAGTTCCTGAAATATACTCAAAATGAGAAATTCATCTTGGATGTGCGCGACAGATAAATTGGAGAAGAAATCTTCCTGAAAGACACGAGGAGTCACTTCTCGTCCTATGGTACAGAGCAGTTCGTGAAAATTACTCCAGATGAGAAAGACATGCCTAATCTGGTATCCTGATCTATTTCTCATGGAAACATCCACCAAAACACAAGTCTATTCTCTCTTCAGCATTTGGTGGCGATTGATCGTGAAAATTGCTAAAAATGAGAAAGTTATAACTGTTAAATGCAATAAATCAGTGACAAATGGAATCATCCCCCAAAAGCCTTTCAGATTCGCTTCTTGGGATTTGGTAGCTATCAGTTCATGATTTGATGAAAATTACTCCAAATGAGACAGTGCTTCCTGATCAATGTTAGTAATTAATGACACTTGGAATCATCCTCCCAAATCCTTTGATAATTAACTCCTGGTGATTGTGAATAAAATCGGCTTGTGAAAACTAGTAGGAAAGAGAAAATTCCTTCCTCACCCGTCTTCTGATGAATTTCCCATGGAATCATCCACCGGAAAAACAATTGCATTCTCTCTTGGTGCGTTGGAACAGATCGGTTTGTGCAAATTACTCAAAGAACGAAAATCATTCTTTACAAGCACCTCGTGGTAAAGACTCCGGGAATCCAGATTCTCGCCTCCTGAGTTTGTAGAGATCGGTTCATGAAAATTGCTAAAAAATCAAACATTTATTACTGATCACTGCATATAATTAGTACCTCATGGAATCATCCTCCAAGACCTTTTAGATACTCTGCTGGTCACTTGGTAGAGACGGGTAGTGTAAATTGCTAAAAATGAGCCCTTCAATACGAATCAGATGTAGCCATTGATGTCTCATGCACGCTTCCTCGAAAAGCCATTCGGATTCTCTCCTGATCCTTTGGTAGAGATGGGTTCATGAAAATTACAAAAATTCAACAGTAATTACTGATCACTGCTAGTCATTAACTCCATCTGGCATGATCCTCCAAAATCCTTTCAGATTTGCTTCTGGTGATTTCTGGTGATAGGTCGAGTCTCGAAAATTCCGAAAAATAATCAATTCTGAACGGCTTCGTGGTAGTCATTCATTCCTCACATAATGAGCCTCCTTTGTACATTCCAATTCGCTCCTGTTGACTTGGAAGACATCAGTTCCTGAAATATACTCAAAATGAGAAATTCATCTTGGATGTGCGCGACAGATAAATTGGAGAAGAAATCTTCCTGAAAGACACGAGGAGTCACTTCTCGTCCTATGGTACAGAGCAGTTCGTGAAAATTACTCCAGATGAGAAAGACATGCCTAATCTGGTATCCTGATCTATTTCTCATGGAAACATCCACCAAAACACAAGTCTATTCTCTCTTCAGCATTTGGTGGCGATTGATCGTGAAAATTGCTAAAAATGAGAAAGTTATAACTGTTAAATGCAATAAATCAGTGACAAATGGAATCATCCCCCAAAAGCCTTTCAGATTCGCTTCTTGGGATTTGGTAGCTATCAGTTCATGATTTGATGAAAATTACTCCAAATGAGACAGTGCTTCCTGATCAATGTTAGTAATTAATGACACTTGGAATCATCCTCCCAAATCCTTTGATAATTAACTCCTGGTGATTGTGAATAAAATCGGCTTGTGAAAATTAGTAGGAAAGAGAAAATTCCTTCCTCACCCGTCTTCTGATGAATTTCCCATGGAATCATCCACCGGAAAAACAATTGCATTCTCTCTTGGTGCGTTGGAACAGATCGGTTTGTGCAAATTACTCAAAGAACGAAAATCATTCTTTACAAGCACCTCGTGGTAAAGACTCCGGCAATCCAGATTCTCGCCTCCTGAGTTTGTAGAGATCGGTTCATGAAAATTACTAAAAAATCAAACATTTATTACTGATCACTGCATATAATTAGTACCTCATGGAATCATCCTCCAAGACCTTTTAGATACTCTGCTGGTCACTTGGTAGAGACGGGTAGTGTAAATTGCTAAAAATGAGACCTTCAATACGAATCAGATGTAGCCATTGATGTCTCATGCACGCTTCCTCGAAAAGCCGTTCGGATTCTCTCCTGATCCTTTGGTAGAGATGGGTTCATGAAAATTACAAAAATTCAACAGTAATTACTGATCACTGCTAGTCATTAACTCCATCTGGCATGATCCTCCAAAATCCTTTCAGATTTGCTTCTGGTGATTTCTGGTGATAGGTCGAGTCTCTAAAATTCCGAAAAATAATCAATTCTGAACGGCTTCGTGGTAGTCATTCATTCCTCACATAATGAGCCTCCTTTGTACATTCCAATTCGCTCCTGTTGACTTGGAAGACATCAGTTCCTGAAATATACTCAAAATGAGAAATTCATCTTGGATGTGCGCGACAGATAAATTGGAGAAGAAATCTTCCTGAAAGACCCGAGGAGTCACTTCTCGTCCTATGGTACAGAGCAGTTCGTGAAAATTACTCCAGATGAGAAAGACATGCCTAATCTGGTATCCTGATCTATTTCTCATGGAAACATCCACCAAAACACAAGTCTATTCTCTCTTCAGCATTTGGTGGCGACTGATCGTGAAAATTGCTAAAAATGAGAAAGTTATAACTGTTAAATGCAATAAATCAGTGACAAATGGAATCATCCCCCAAAAGCCTTTCAGATTCGCTTCTTGGGATTTGGTAGCTATCAGTTCATGATTTGATGAAAATTACTCCAAATGAGACAGTGCTTCCTGATCAATGTTAGTAATTAATGACACTTGGAATCATCCTCCCAAATCCTTTGATAATTAACTCCTGGTGATTGTGAATAAAATCGGCTTGTGAAAACTAGTAGGAAAGAGAAAATTCCTTCCTCACCCGTCTTCTGATGAATTTCCCATGGAATCATCCACCGGAAAAACAATTGCATTCTCTCTTGGTGCGTTGGAACAGATCGGTTTGTGCAAATTACTCAAAGAACGAAAATCATTCTTTACAAGCACCTCGTGGTAAAGACTCCGGCAATCCAGATTCTCGCCTCCTGAGTTTGTAGAGATCGGTTCATGAAAATTACTAAAAAATCAAACATTTATTACTGATCACTGCATATAATTAGTACCTCATGGAATCATCCTCCAAGACCTTTTAGATACTCTGCTGGTCACTTGGTAGAGACGGGTAGTGTAAATTGCTAAAAATGAGCCCTTCAATACGAATCAGATGTAGCCATTGATGTCTCATGCACGCTTCCTCGAAAAGCCATTCGGATTCTCTCCTGATCCTTTGGTAGAGATGGGTTCATGAAAATTACAAAAATTCAACAGTAATTACTGATCACTGCTAGTCATTAACTCCATCTGGCATGATCCTCCAAAATCCTTTCAGATTTGCTTCTGGTGATTTCTGGTGATAGGTCGAGTCTCGAAAATTCCGAAAAATAATCAATTCTGAACGGCTTCGTGGTAGTCATTCATTCCTCACATAATGAGCCTCCTTTGTACATTCCAATTCGCTCCTGTTGACTTGGAAGACATCAGTTCCTGAAATATACTCAAAATGAGAAATTCATCTTGGATGTGCGCGACAGATAAATTGGAGAAGAAATCTTCCTGAAAGACCCGAGGAGTCACTTCTCGTCCTATGGTACAGAGCAGTTCGTGAAAATTACTCCAGATGAGAAAGACATGCCTAATCTGGTATCCTGATCTATTTCTCATGGAAACATCCACCAAAACACAAGTCTATTCTCTCTTCAGCATTTGGTGGCGATTGATCGTGAAAATTGCTAAAAATGAGAAAGTTATAACTGTTAAATGCAATAAATCAGTGACAAATGGAATCATCCCCCAAAAGCCTTTCAGATTCGCTTCTTGGGATTTGGTAGCTATCAGTTCATGATTTGATGAAAATTACTCCAAATGAGACAGTTCTTCCTGATCAATGTTAGTAATTAATGACACTTGGAATCATCCTCCCAAATCCTTTGATAATTAACTCCTGGTGATTGTGAATAAAATCGGCTTGTGAAAATTAGTAGGAAAGAGAAAATTCCTTCCTCACCCGTCTTCTGATGAATTTCCCATGGAATCATCCACCGGAAAAAGAATTGCATTCTCTCTTGGTGCGTTGGAACAGATCGGTTTGTGCAAATTACTCAAAGAACGAAAATCATTCTTTACAAGCACCTCGTGGTAAAGACTCCGGCAATCCAGATTCTCGCCTCCTGAGTTTGTAGAGATCGGTTCATGAAAATTACTAAAAAATCAAACATTTATTACTGATCACTGCATATAATTAGTACCTCATGGAATCATCCTCCAAGACCTTTTAGATACTCTGCTGGTCACTTGGTAGAGACGGGTAGTGTAAATTGCTAAAAATGAGCCCTTCAATACGAATCAGATGTAGCCATTGATGTCTCATGCACGCTTCCTCGAAAAGCCATTCGGATTCTCTCCTGATCCTTTGGTAGAGATGGGTTCATGAAAATTACAAAAATTCAACAGCAATTACTGATCACTGCTAGTCATTAACTCCATCTGGCATGATCCTCCAAAATCCTTTCAGATTTGCTTCTGGTGATTTCTGGTGATAGGTCGAGTCTCGAAAATTCCGAAAAATAATCAATTCTGAACGGCTTCGTGGTAGTCATTCATTCCTCACATAATGAGCCTCCTTTGTACATTCCAATTCGCTCCTGTTGACTTGGAAGACATCAGTTCCTGAAATATACTCAAAATGAGAAATTCATCTTGGATGTGCGCGACAGATAAATTGGAGAAGAAATCTTCCTGAAAGACACGAGGAGTCACTTCTCGTCCTATGGTACAGAGCAGTTCGTGAAAATTACTCCAGATGAGAAAGACATGCCTAATCTGGTATCCTGATCTATTTCTCATGGAAACATCCACCAAAACACAAGTCTATTCTCTCTTCAGCATTTGGTGGCGATTGATCGTGAAAATTGCTAAAAATGAGAAAGTTATAACTGTTAAATGCAATAAATCAGTGACAAATGGAATCATCCCCCAAAAGCCTTTCAGATTCGCTTCTTGGGATTTGGTAGCTATCAGTTCATGATTTGATGAAAATTACTCCAAATGAGACAGTGCTTCCTGATCAATGTTAGTAATTAATGACACTTGGAATCATCCTCCCAAATCCTTTGATAATTAACTCCTGGTGATTGTGAATAAAATCGGCTTGTGAAAACTAGTAGGAAAGAGAAAATTCCTTCCTCACCCGTCTTCTGATGAATTTCCCATGGAATCATCCACCGGAAAAACAATTGCATTCTCTCTTGGTGCGTTGGAACAGATCGGTTTGTGCAAATTACTCAAAGAACGAAAATCATTCTTTACAAGCACCTCGTGGTAAAGACTCCGGGAATCCAGATTCTCGCCTCCTGAGTTTGTAGAGATCGGTTCATGAAAATTGCTAAAAAATCAAACATTTATTACTGATCACTGCATATAATTAGTACCTCATGGAATCATCCTCCAAGACCTTTTAGATACTCTGCTGGTCACTTGGTAGAGACGGGTAGTGTAAATTGCTAAAAATGAGCCCTTCAATACGAATCAGATGTAGCCATTGATGTCTCATGCACGCTTCCTCGAAAAGCCATTCGGATTCTCTCCTGATCCTTTGGTAGAGATGGGTTCATGAAAATTACAAAAATTCAACAGTAATTACTGATCACTGCTAGTCATTAACTCCATCTGGCATGATCCTCCAAAATCCTTTCAGATTTGCTTCTGGTGATTTCTGGTGATAGGTCGAGTCTCGAAAATTCCGAAAAATAATCAATTCTGAACGGCTTCGTGGTAGTCATTCATTCCTCACATAATGAGCCTCCTTTGTACATTCCAATTCGCTCCTGTTGACTTGGAAGACATCAGTTCCTGAAATATACTCAAAATGAGAAATTCATCTTGGATGTGCGCGACAGATAAATTGGAGAAGAAATCTTCCTGAAAGACACGAGGAGTCACTTCTCGTCCTATGGTACAGAGCAGTTCGTGAAAATTACTCCAGATGAGAAAGACATGCCTAATCTGGTATCCTGATCTATTTCTCATGGAAACATCCACCAAAACACAAGTCTATTCTCTCTTCAGCATTTGGTGGCGATTGATCGTGAAAATTGCTAAAAATGAGAAAGTTATAACTGTTAAATGCAATAAATCAGTGACAAATGGAATCATCCCCCAAAAGCCTTTCAGATTCGCTTCTTGGGATTTGGTAGCTATCAGTTCATGATTTGATGAAAATTACTCCAAATGAGACAGTGCTTCCTGATCAATGTTAGTAATTAATGACACTTGGAATCATCCTCCCAAATCCTTTGATAATTAACTCCTGGTGATTGTGAATAAAATCGGCTTGTGAAAATTAGTAGGAAAGAGAAAATTCCTTCCTCACCCGTCTTCTGATGAATTTCCCATGGAATCATCCACCGGAAAAACAATTGCATTCTCTCTTGGTGCGTTGGAACAGATCGGTTTGTGCAAATTACTCAAAGAACGAAAATCATTCTTTACAAGCACCTCGTGGTAAAGACTCCGGCAATCCAGATTCTCGCCTCCTGAGTTTGTAGAGATCGGTTCATGAAAATTACTAAAAAATCAAACATTTATTACTGATCACTGCATATAATTAGTACCTCATGGAATCATCCTCCAAGACCTTTTAGATACTCTGCTGGTCACTTGGTAGAGACGGGTAGTGTAAATTGCTAAAAATGAGACCTTCAATACGAATCAGATGTAGCCATTGATGTCTCATGCACGCTTCCTCGAAAAGCCGTTCGGATTCTCTCCTGATCCTTTGGTAGAGATGGGTTCATGAAAATTACAAAAATTCAACAGTAATTACTGATCACTGCTAGTCATTAACTCCATCTGGCATGATCCTCCAAAATCCTTTCAGATTTGCTTCTGGTGATTTCTGGTGATAGGTCGAGTCTCGAAAATTCCGAAAAATAATCAATTCTGAACGGCTTCGTGGTAGTCATTCATTCCTCACATAATGAGCCTCCTTTGTACATTCCAATTCGCTCCTGTTGACTTGGAAGACATCAGTTCCTGAAATATACTCAAAATGAGAAATTCATCTTGGATGTGCGCGACAGATAAATTGGAGAAGAAATCTTCCTGAAAGACCCGAGGAGTCACTTCTCGTCCTATGGTACAGAGCAGTTCGTGAAAATTACTCCAGATGAGAAAGACATGCCTAATCTGGTATCCTGATCTATTTCTCATGGAAACATCCACCAAAACACAAGTCTATTCTCTCTTCAGCATTTGGTGGCGACTGATCGTGAAAATTGCTAAAAATGAGAAAGTTATAACTGTTAAATGCAATAAATCAGTGACAAATGGAATCATCCCCCAAAAGCCTTTCAGATTCGCTTCTTGGGATTTGGTAGCTATCAGTTCATGATTTGATGAAAATTACTCCAAATGAGACAGTGCTTCCTGATCAATGTTAGTAATTAATGACACTTGGAATCATCCTCCCAAATCCTTTGATAATTAACTCCTGGTGATTGTGAATAAAATCGGCTTGTGAAAACTAGTAGGAAAGAGAAAATTCCTTCCTCACCCGTCTTCTGATGAATTTCCCATGGAATCATCCACCGGAAAAACAATTGCATTCTCTCTTGGTGCGTTGGAACAGATCGGTTTGTGCAAATTACTCAAAGAACGAAAATCATTCTTTACAAGCACCTCGTGGTAAAGACTCCGGGAATCCAGATTCTCGCCTCCTGAGTTTGTAGAGATCGGTTCATGAAAATTGCTAAAAAATCAAACATTTATTACTGATCACTGCATATAATTAGTACCTCATGGAATCATCCTCCAAGACCTTTTAGATACTCTGCTGGTCACTTGGTAGAGACGGGTAGTGTAAATTGCTAAAAATGAGCCCTTCAATACGAATCAGATGTAGCCATTGATGTCTCATGCACGCTTCCTCGAAAAGCCATTCGGATTCTCTCCTGATCCTTTGGTAGAGATGGGTTCATGAAAATTACAAAAATTCAACAGTAATTACTGATCACTGCTAGTCATTAACTCCATCTGGCATGATCCTCCAAAATCCTTTCAGATTTGCTTCTGGTGATTTCTGGTGATAGGTCGAGTCTCGAAAATTCCGAAAAATAATCAATTCTGAACGGCTTCGTGGTAGTCATTCATTCCTCACATAATGAGCCTCCTTTGTACATTCCAATTCGCTCCTGTTGACTTGGAAGACATCAGTTCCTGAAATATACTCAAAATGAGAAATTCATCTTGGATGTGCGCGACAGATAAATTGGAGAAGAAATCTTCCTGAAAGACCCGAGGAGTCACTTCTCGTCCTATGGTACAGAGCAGTTCGTGAAAATTACTCCAGATGAGAAAGACATGCCTAATCTGGTATCCTGATCTATTTCTCATGGAAACATCCACCAAAACACAAGTCTATTCTCTCTTCAGCATTTGGTGGCGATTGATCGTGAAAATTGCTAAAAATGAGAAAGTTATAACTGTTAAATGCAATAAATCAGTGACAAATGGAATCATCCCCCAAAAGCCTTTCAGATTCGCTTCTTGGGATTTGGTAGCTATCAGTTCATGATTTGATGAAAATTACTCCAAATGAGACAGTGCTTCCTGATCAATGTTAGTAATTAATGACACTTGGAATCATCCTCCCAAATCCTTTGATAATTAACTCCTGGTGATTGTGAATAAAATCGGCTTGTGAAAACTAGTAGGAAACAGAAAATTCCTTCCTCACCCGTCTTCTGATGAATTTCCCATGGAATCATCCACCGGAAAAACAATTGCATTCTCTCTTGGTGCGTTGGAACAGATCGGTTTGTGCAAATTACTCAAAGAACGAAAATCATTCTTTACAAGCACCTCGTGGTAAAGACTCCGGCAATCCAGATTCTCGCCTCCTGAGTTTGTAGAGATCGGTTCATGAAAATTACTAAAAAATCAAACATTTATTACTGATCACTGCATATAATTAGTACCTCATGGAATCATCCTCCAAGACCTTTTAGATACTCTGCTGGTCACTTGGTAGAGACGGGTAGTGTAAATTGCTAAAAATGAGCCCTTCAATACGAATCAGATGTAGCCATTGATGTCTCATGCACGCTTCCTCGAAAAGCCATTCGGATTCTCTCCTGATCCTTTGGTAGAGATGGGTTCATGAAAATTACAAAAATTCAACAGTAATTACTGATCACTGCTAGTCATTAACTCCATCTGGCATGATCCTCCAAAATCCTTTCAGATTTGCTTCTGGTGATTTCTGGTGATAGGTCGAGTCTCGAAAATTCCGAAAAATAATCAATTCTGAACGGCTTCGTGGTAGTCATTCATTCCTCACATAATGAGCCTCCTTTGTACATTCCAATTCGCTCCTGTTGACTTGGAAGACATCAGTTCCTGAAATATACTCAAAATGAGAAATTCATCTTGGATGTGCGCGACAGATAAATTGGAGAAGAAATCTTCCTGAAAGACCCGAGGAGTCACTTCTCGTCCTATGGTACAGAGCAGTTCGTGAAAATTACTCCAGATGAGAAAGACATGCCTAATCTGGTATCCTGATCTATTTCTCATGGAAACATCCACCAAAACACAAGTCTATTCTCTCTTCAGCATTTGGTGGCGATTGATCGTGAAAATTGCTAAAAATGAGAAAGTTATAACTGTTAAATGCAATAAATCAGTGACAAATGGAATCATCCCCCAAAAGCCTTTCAGATTCGCTTCTTGGGATTTGGTAGCTATCAGTTCATGATTTGATGAAAATTACTCCAAATGAGACAGTTCTTCCTGATCAATGTTAGTAATTAATGACACTTGGAATCATCCTCCCAAATCCTTTGATAATTAACTCCTGGTGATTGTGAATAAAATCGGCTTGTGAAAATTAGTAGGAAAGAGAAAATTCCTTCCTCACCCGTCTTCTGATGAATTTCCCATGGAATCATCCACCGGAAAAACAATTGCATTCTCTCTTGGTGCGTTGGAACAGATCGGTTTGTGCAAATTACTCAAAGAACGAAAATCATTCTTTACAAGCACCTCGTGGTAAAGACTCCGGCAATCCAGATTCTCGCCTCCTGAGTTTGTAGAGATCGGTTCATGAAAATTACTAAAAAATCAAACATTTATTACTGATCACTGCATATAATTAGTACCTCATGGAATCATCCTCCAAGACCTTTTAGATACTCTGCTGGTCACTTGGTAGAGACGGGTAGTGTAAATTGCTAAAAATGAGCCCTTCAATACGAATCAGATGTAGCCATTGATGTCTCATGCACGCTTCCTCGAAAAGCCATTCGGATTCTCTCCTGATCCTTTGGTAGAGATGGGTTCATGAAAATTACAAAAATTCAACAGCAATTACTGATCACTGCTAGTCATTAACTCCATCTGGCATGATCCTCCAAAATCCTTTCAGATTTGCTTCTGGTGATTTCTGGTGATAGGTCGAGTCTCGAAAATTCCGAAAAATAATCAATTCTGAACGGCTTCGTGGTAGTCATTCATTCCTCACATAATGAGCCTCCTTTGTACATTCCAATTCGCTCCTGTTGACTTGGAAGACATCAGTTCCTGAAATATACTCAAAATGAGAAATTCATCTTGGATGTGCGCGACAGATAAATTGGAGAAGAAATCTTCCTGAAAGACACGAGGAGTCACTTCTCGTCCTATGGTACAGAGCAGTTCGTGAAAATTACTCCAGATGAGAAAGACATGCCTAATCTGGTATCCTGATCTATTTCTCATGGAAACATCCACCAAAACACAAGTCTATTCTCTCTTCAGCATTTGGTGGCGATTGATCGTGAAAATTGCTAAAAATGAGAAAGTTATAACTGTTAAATGCAATAAATCAGTGACAAATGGAATCATCCCCCAAAAGCCTTTCAGATTCGCTTCTTGGGATTTGGTAGCTATCAGTTCATGATTTGATGAAAATTACTCCAAATGAGACAGTGCTTCCTGATCAATGTTAGTAATTAATGACACTTGGAATCATCCTCCCAAATCCTTTGATAATTAACTCCTGGTGATTGTGAATAAAATCGGCTTGTGAAAACTAGTAGGAAAGAGAAAATTCCTTCCTCACCCGTCTTCTGATGAATTTCCCATGGAATCATCCACCGGAAAAACAATTGCATTCTCTCTTGGTGCGTTGGAACAGATCGGTTTGTGCAAATTACTCAAAGAACGAAAATCATTCTTTACAAGCACCTCGTGGTAAAGACTCCGGGAATCCAGATTCTCGCCTCCTGAGTTTGTAGAGATCGGTTCATGAAAATTGCTAAAAAATCAAACATTTATTACTGATCACTGCATATAATTAGTACCTCATGGAATCATCCTCCAAGACCTTTTAGATACTCTGCTGGTCACTTGGTAGAGACGGGTAGTGTAAATTGCTAAAAATGAGCCCTTCAATACGAATCAGATGTAGCCATTGATGTCTCATGCACGCTTCCTCGAAAAGCCATTCGGATTCTCTCCTGATCCTTTGGTAGAGATGGGTTCATGAAAATTACAAAAATTCAACAGTAATTACTGATCACTGCTAGTCATTAACTCCATCTGGCATGATCCTCCAAAATCCTTTCAGATTTGCTTCTGGTGATTTCTGGTGATAGGTCGAGTCTCGAAAATTCTGAAAAATAATCAATTCTGAACGGCTTCGTGGTAGTCATTCATTCCTCACATAATGAGCCTCCTTTGTACATTCCAATTCGCTCCTGTTGACTTGGAAGACATCAGTTCCTGAAATATACTCAAAATGAGAAATTCATCTTGGATGTGCGCGACAGATAAATTGGAGAAGAAATCTTCCTGAAAGACACGAGGAGTCACTTCTCGTCCTATGGTACAGAGCAGTTCGTGAAAATTACTCCAGATGAGAAAGACATGCCTAATCTGGTATCCTGATCTATTTCTCATGGAAACATCCACCAAAACACAAGTCTATTCTCTCTTCAGCATTTGGTGGCGATTGATCGTGAAAATTGCTAAAAATGAGAAAGTTATAACTGTTAAATGCAATAAATCAGTGACAAATGGAATCATCCCCCAAAAGCCTTTCAGATTCGCTTCTTGGGATTTGGTAGCTATCAGTTCATGATTTGATGAAAATTACTCCAAATGAGACAGTGCTTCCTGATCAATGTTAGTAATTAATGACACTTGGAATCATCCTCCCAAATCCTTTGATAATTAACTCCTGGTGATTGTGAATAAAATCGGCTTGTGAAAACTAGTAGGAAACAGAAAATTCCTTCCTCACCCGTCTTCTGATGAATTTCCCATGGAATCATCCACCGGAAAAACAATTGCATTCTCTCTTGGTGCGTTGGAACAGATCGGTTTGTGCAAATTACTCAAAGAACGAAAATCATTCTTTACAAGCACCTCGTGGTAAAGACTCCGGCAATCCAGATTCTCGCCTCCTGAGTTTGTAGAGATCGGTTCATGAAAATTACTAAAAAATCAAACATTTATTACTGATCACTGCATATAATTAGTACCTCATGGAATCATCCTCCAAGACCTTTTAGATACTCTGCTGGTCACTTGGTAGAGACGGGTAGTGTAAATTGCTAAAAATGAGACCTTCAATACGAATCAGATGTAGCCATTGATGTCTCATGCACGCTTCCTCGAAAAGCCGTTCGGATTCTCTCCTGATCCTTTGGTAGAGATGGGTTCATGAAAATTACAAAAATTCAACAGTAATTACTGATCACTGCTAGTCATTAACTCCATCTGGCATGATCCTCCAAAATCCTTTCAGATTTGCTTCTGGTGATTTCTGGTGATAGGTCGAGTCTCTAAAATTCCGAAAAATAATCAATTCTGAACGGCTTCGTGGTAGTCATTCATTCCTCACATAATGAGCCTCCTTTGTACATTCCAATTCGCTCCTGTTGACTTGGAAGACATCAGTTCCTGAAATATACTCAAAATGAGAAATTCATCTTGGATGTGCGCGACAGATAAATTGGAGAAGAAATCTTCCTGAAAGACCCGAGGAGTCACTTCTCGTCCTATGGTACAGAGCAGTTCGTGAAAATTACTCCAGATGAGAAAGACATGCCTAATCTGGTATCCTGATCTATTTCTCATGGAAACATCCACCAAAACACAAGTCTATTCTCTCTTCAGCATTTGGTGGCGACTGATCGTGAAAATTGCTAAAAATGAGAAAGTTATAACTGTTAAATGCAATAAATCAGTGACAAATGGAATCATCCCCCAAAAGCCTTTCAGATTCGCTTCTTGGGATTTGGTAGCTATCAGTTCATGATTTGATGAAAATTACTCCAAATGAGACAGTGCTTCCTGATCAATGTTAGTAATTAATGACACTTGGAATCATCCTCCCAAATCCTTTGATAATTAACTCCTGGTGATTGTGAATAAAATCGGCTTGTGAAAACTAGTAGGAAAGAGAAAATTCCTTCCTCACCCGTCTTCTGATGAATTTCCCATGGAATCATCCACCGGAAAAACAATTGCATTCTCTCTTGGTGCGTTGGAACAGATCGGTTTGTGCAAATTACTCAAAGAACGAAAATCATTCTTTACAAGCACCTCGTGGTAAAGACTCCGGCAATCCAGATTCTCGCCTCCTGAGTTTGTAGAGATCGGTTCATGAAAATTACTAAAAAATCAAACATTTATTACTGATCACTGCATATAATTAGTACCTCATGGAATCATCCTCCAAGACCTTTTAGATACTCTGCTGGTCACTTGGTAGAGACGGGTAGTGTAAATTGCTAAAAATGAGCCCTTCAATACGAATCAGATGTAGCCATTGATGTCTCATGCACGCTTCCTCGAAAAGCCATTCGGATTCTCTCCTGATCCTTTGGTAGAGATGGGTTCATGAAAATTACAAAAATTCAACAGTAATTACTGATCACTGCTAGTCATTAACTCCATCTGGCATGATCCTCCAAAATCCTTTCAGATTTGCTTCTGGTGATTTCTGGTGATAGGTCGAGTCTCGAAAATTCCGAAAAATAATCAATTCTGAACGGCTTCGTGGTAGTCATTCATTCCTCACATAATGAGCCTCCTTTGTACATTCCAATTCGCTCCTGTTGACTTGGAAGACATCAGTTCCTGAAATATACTCAAAATGAGAAATTCATCTTGGATGTGCGCGACAGATAAATTGGAGAAGAAATCTTCCTGAAAGACCCGAGGAGTCACTTCTCGTCCTATGGTACAGAGCAGTTCGTGAAAATTACTCCAGATGAGAAAGACATGCCTAATCTGGTATCCTGATCTATTTCTCATGGAAACATCCACCAAAACACAAGTCTATTCTCTCTTCAGCATTTGGTGGCGATTGATCGTGAAAATTGCTAAAAATGAGAAAGTTATAACTGTTAAATGCAATAAATCAGTGACAAATGGAATCATCCCCCAAAAGCCTTTCAGATTCGCTTCTTGGGATTTGGTAGCTATCAGTTCATGATTTGATGAAAATTACTCCAAATGAGACAGTTCTTCCTGATCAATGTTAGTAATTAATGACACTTGGAATCATCCTCCCAAATCCTTTGATAATTAACTCCTGGTGATTGTGAATAAAATCGGCTTGTGAAAATTAGTAGGAAAGAGAAAATTCCTTCCTCACCCGTCTTCTGATGAATTTCCCATGGAATCATCCACCGGAAAAAGAATTGCATTCTCTCTTGGTGCGTTGGAACAGATCGGTTTGTGCAAATTACTCAAAGAACGAAAATCATTCTTTACAAGCACCTCGTGGTAAAGACTCCGGCAATCCAGATTCTCGCCTCCTGAGTTTGTAGAGATCGGTTCATGAAAATTACTAAAAAATCAAACATTTATTACTGATCACTGCATATAATTAGTACCTCATGGAATCATCCTCCAAGACCTTTTAGATACTCTGCTGGTCACTTGGTAGAGACGGGTAGTGTAAATTGCTAAAAATGAGCCCTTCAATACGAATCAGATGTAGCCATTGATGTCTCATGCACGCTTCCTCGAAAAGCCATTCGGATTCTCTCCTGATCCTTTGGTAGAGATGGGTTCATGAAAATTACAAAAATTCAACAGCAATTACTGATCACTGCTAGTCATTAACTCCATCTGGCATGATCCTCCAAAATCCTTTCAGATTTGCTTCTGGTGATTTCTGGTGATAGGTCGAGTCTCGAAAATTCCGAAAAATAATCAATTCTGAACGGCTTCGTGGTAGTCATTCATTCCTCACATAATGAGCCTCCTTTGTACATTCCAATTCGCTCCTGTTGACTTGGAAGACATCAGTTCCTGAAATATACTCAAAATGAGAAATTCATCTTGGATGTGCGCGACAGATAAATTGGAGAAGAAATCTTCCTGAAAGACACGAGGAGTCACTTCTCGTCCTATGGTACAGAGCAGTTCGTGAAAATTACTCCAGATGAGAAAGACATGCCTAATCTGGTATCCTGATCTATTTCTCATGGAAACATCCACCAAAACACAAGTCTATTCTCTCTTCAGCATTTGGTGGCGATTGATCGTGAAAATTGCTAAAAATGAGAAAGTTATAACTGTTAAATGCAATAAATCAGTGACAAATGGAATCATCCCCCAAAAGCCTTTCAGATTCGCTTCTTGGGATTTGGTAGCTATCAGTTCATGATTTGATGAAAATTACTCCAAATGAGACAGTGCTTCCTGATCAATGTTAGTAATTAATGACACTTGGAATCATCCTCCCAAATCCTTTGATAATTAACTCCTGGTGATTGTGAATAAAATCGGCTTGTGAAAACTAGTAGGAAAGAGAAAATTCCTTCCTCACCCGTCTTCTGATGAATTTCCCATGGAATCATCCACCGGAAAAACAATTGCATTCTCTCTTGGTGCGTTGGAACAGATCGGTTTGTGCAAATTACTCAAAGAACGAAAATCATTCTTTACAAGCACCTCGTGGTAAAGACTCCGGGAATCCAGATTCTCGCCTCCTGAGTTTGTAGAGATCGGTTCATGAAAATTGCTAAAAAATCAAACATTTATTACTGATCACTGCATATAATTAGTACCTCATGGAATCATCCTCCAAGACCTTTTAGATACTCTGCTGGTCACTTGGTAGAGACGGGTAGTGTAAATTGCTAAAAATGAGCCCTTCAATACGAATCAGATGTAGCCATTGATGTCTCATGCACGCTTCCTCGAAAAGCCATTCGGATTCTCTCCTGATCCTTTGGTAGAGATGGGTTCATGAAAATTACAAAAATTCAACAGTAATTACTGATCACTGCTAGTCATTAACTCCATCTGGCATGATCCTCCAAAATCCTTTCAGATTTGCTTCTGGTGATTTCTGGTGATAGGTCGAGTCTCGAAAATTCCGAAAAATAATCAATTCTGAACGGCTTCGTGGTAGTCATTCATTCCTCACATAATGAGCCTCCTTTGTACATTCCAATTCGCTCCTGTTGACTTGGAAGACATCAGTTCCTGAAATATACTCAAAATGAGAAATTCATCTTGGATGTGCGCGACAGATAAATTGGAGAAGAAATCTTCCTGAAAGACACGAGGAGTCACTTCTCGTCCTATGGTACAGAGCAGTTCGTGAAAATTACTCCAGATGAGAAAGACATGCCTAATCTGGTATCCTGATCTATTTCTCATGGAAACATCCACCAAAACACAAGTCTATTCTCTCTTCAGCATTTGGTGGCGATTGATCGTGAAAATTGCTAAAAATGAGAAAGTTATAACTGTTAAATGCAATAAATCAGTGACAAATGGAATCATCCCCCAAAAGCCTTTCAGATTCGCTTCTTGGGATTTGGTAGCTATCAGTTCATGATTTGATGAAAATTACTCCAAATGAGACAGTGCTTCCTGATCAATGTTAGTAATTAATGACACTTGGAATCATCCTCCCAAATCCTTTGATAATTAACTCCTGGTGATTGTGAATAAAATCGGCTTGTGAAAATTAGTAGGAAAGAGAAAATTCCTTCCTCACCCGTCTTCTGATGAATTTCCCATGGAATCATCCACCGGAAAAACAATTGCATTCTCTCTTGGTGCGTTGGAACAGATCGGTTTGTGCAAATTACTCAAAGAACGAAAATCATTCTTTACAAGCACCTCGTGGTAAAGACTCCGGCAATCCAGATTCTCGCCTCCTGAGTTTGTAGAGATCGGTTCATGAAAATTACTAAAAAATCAAACATTTATTACTGATCACTGCATATAATTAGTACCTCATGGAATCATCCTCCAAGACCTTTTAGATACTCTGCTGGTCACTTGGTAGAGACGGGTAGTGTAAATTGCTAAAAATGAGACCTTCAATACGAATCAGATGTAGCCATTGATGTCTCATGCACGCTTCCTCGAAAAGCCGTTCGGATTCTCTCCTGATCCTTTGGTAGAGATGGGTTCATGAAAATTACAAAAATTCAACAGTAATTACTGATCACTGCTAGTCATTAACTCCATCTGGCATGATCCTCCAAAATCCTTTCAGATTTGCTTCTGGTGATTTCTGGTGATAGGTCGAGTCTCTAAAATTCCGAAAAATAATCAATTCTGAACGGCTTCGTGGTAGTCATTCATTCCTCACATAATGAGCCTCCTTTGTACATTCCAATTCGCTCCTGTTGACTTGGAAGACATCAGTTCCTGAAATATACTCAAAATGAGAAATTCATCTTGGATGTGCGCGACAGATAAATTGGAGAAGAAATCTTCCTGAAAGACCCGAGGAGTCACTTCTCGTCCTATGGTACAGAGCAGTTCGTGAAAATTACTCCAGATGAGAAAGACATGCCTAATCTGGTATCCTGATCTATTTCTCATGGAAACATCCACCAAAACACAAGTCTATTCTCTCTTCAGCATTTGGTGGCGACTGATCGTGAAAATTGCTAAAAATGAGAAAGTTATAACTGTTAAATGCAATAAATCAGTGACAAATGGAATCATCCCCCAAAAGCCTTTCAGATTCGCTTCTTGGGATTTGGTAGCTATCAGTTCATGATTTGATGAAAATTACTCCAAATGAGACAGTGCTTCCTGATCAATGTTAGTAATTAATGACACTTGGAATCATCCTCCCAAATCCTTTGATAATTAACTCCTGGTGATTGTGAATAAAATCGGCTTGTGAAAACTAGTAGGAAAGAGAAAATTCCTTCCTCACCCGTCTTCTGATGAATTTCCCATGGAATCATCCACCGGAAAAACAATTGCATTCTCTCTTGGTGCGTTGGAACAGATCGGTTTGTGCAAATTACTCAAAGAACGAAAATCATTCTTTACAAGCACCTCGTGGTAAAGACTCCGGGAATCCAGATTCTCGCCTCCTGAGTTTGTAGAGATCGGTTCATGAAAATTGCTAAAAAATCAAACATTTATTACTGATCACTGCATATAATTAGTACCTCATGGAATCATCCTCCAAGACCTTTTAGATACTCTGCTGGTCACTTGGTAGAGACGGGTAGTGTAAATTGCTAAAAATGAGCCCTTCAATACGAATCAGATGTAGCCATTGATGTCTCATGCACGCTTCCTCGAAAAGCCATTCGGATTCTCTCCTGATCCTTTGGTAGAGATGGGTTCATGAAAATTACAAAAATTCAACAGTAATTACTGATCACTGCTAGTCATTAACTCCATCTGGCATGATCCTCCAAAATCCTTTCAGATTTGCTTCTGGTGATTTCTGGTGATAGGTCGAGTCTCGAAAATTCCGAAAAATAATCAATTCTGAACGGCTTCGTGGTAGTCATTCATTCCTCACATAATGAGCCTCCTTTGTACATTCCAATTCGCTCCTGTTGACTTGGAAGACATCAGTTCCTGAAATATACTCAAAATGAGAAATTCATCTTGGATGTGCGCGACAGATAAATTGGAGAAGAAATCTTCCTGAAAGACCCGAGGAGTCACTTCTCGTCCTATGGTACAGAGCAGTTCGTGAAAATTACTCCAGATGAGAAAGACATGCCTAATCTGGTATCCTGATCTATTTCTCATGGAAACATCCACCAAAACACAAGTCTATTCTCTCTTCAGCATTTGGTGGCGATTGATCGTGAAAATTGCTAAAAATGAGAAAGTTATAACTGTTAAATGCAATAAATCAGTGACAAATGGAATCATCCCCCAAAAGCCTTTCAGATTCGCTTCTTGGGATTTGGTAGCTATCAGTTCATGATTTGATGAAAATTACTCCAAATGAGACAGTGCTTCCTGATCAATGTTAGTAATTAATGACACTTGGAATCATCCTCCCAAATCCTTTGATAATTAACTCCTGGTGATTGTGAATAAAATCGGCTTGTGAAAACTAGTAGGAAACAGAAAATTCCTTCCTCACCCGTCTTCTGATGAATTTCCCATGGAATCATCCACCGGAAAAACAATTGCATTCTCTCTTGGTGCGTTGGAACAGATCGGTTTGTGCAAATTACTCAAAGAACGAAAATCATTCTTTACAAGCACCTCGTGGTAAAGACTCCGGCAATCCAGATTCTCGCCTCCTGAGTTTGTAGAGATCGGTTCATGAAAATTACTAAAAAATCAAACATTTATTACTGATCACTGCATATAATTAGTACCTCATGGAATCATCCTCCAAGACCTTTTAGATACTCTGCTGGTCACTTGGTAGAGACGGGTAGTGTAAATTGCTAAAAATGAGCCCTTCAATACGAATCAGATGTAGCCATTGATGTCTCATGCACGCTTCCTCGAAAAGCCATTCGGATTCTCTCCTGATCCTTTGGTAGAGATGGGTTCATGAAAATTACAAAAATTCAACAGTAATTACTGATCACTGCTAGTCATTAACTCCATCTGGCATGATCCTCCAAAATCCTTTCAGATTTGCTTCTGGTGATTTCTGGTGATAGGTCGAGTCTCGAAAATTCCGAAAAATAATCAATTCTGAACGGCTTCGTGGTAGTCATTCATTCCTCACATAATGAGCCTCCTTTGTACATTCCAATTCGCTCCTGTTGACTTGGAAGACATCAGTTCCTGAAATATACTCAAAATGAGAAATTCATCTTGGATGTGCGCGACAGATAAATTGGAGAAGAAATCTTCCTGAAAGACCCGAGGAGTCACTTCTCGTCCTATGGTACAGAGCAGTTCGTGAAAATTACTCCAGATGAGAAAGACATGCCTAATCTGGTATCCTGATCTATTTCTCATGGAAACATCCACCAAAACACAAGTCTATTCTCTCTTCAGCATTTGGTGGCGATTGATCGTGAAAATTGCTAAAAATGAGAAAGTTATAACTGTTAAATGCAATAAATCAGTGACAAATGGAATCATCCCCCAAAAGCCTTTCAGATTCGCTTCTTGGGATTTGGTAGCTATCAGTTCATGATTTGATGAAAATTACTCCAAATGAGACAGTTCTTCCTGATCAATGTTAGTAATTAATGACACTTGGAATCATCCTCCCAAATCCTTTGATAATTAACTCCTGGTGATTGTGAATAAAATCGGCTTGTGAAAATTAGTAGGAAAGAGAAAATTCCTTCCTCACCCGTCTTCTGATGAATTTCCCATGGAATCATCCACCGGAAAAACAATTGCATTCTCTCTTGGTGCGTTGGAACAGATCGGTTTGTGCAAATTACTCAAAGAACGAAAATCATTCTTTACAAGCACCTCGTGGTAAAGACTCCGGCAATCCAGATTCTCGCCTCCTGAGTTTGTAGAGATCGGTTCATGAAAATTACTAAAAAATCAAACATTTATTACTGATCACTGCATATAATTAGTACCTCATGGAATCATCCTCCAAGACCTTTTAGATACTCTGCTGGTCACTTGGTAGAGACGGGTAGTGTAAATTGCTAAAAATGAGCCCTTCAATACGAATCAGATGTAGCCATTGATGTCTCATGCACGCTTCCTCGAAAAGCCATTCGGATTCTCTCCTGATCCTTTGGTAGAGATGGGTTCATGAAAATTACAAAAATTCAACAGCAATTACTGATCACTGCTAGTCATTAACTCCATCTGGCATGATCCTCCAAAATCCTTTCAGATTTGCTTCTGGTGATTTCTGGTGATAGGTCGAGTCTCGAAAATTCCGAAAAATAATCAATTCTGAACGGCTTCGTGGTAGTCATTCATTCCTCACATAATGAGCCTCCTTTGTACATTCCAATTCGCTCCTGTTGACTTGGAAGACATCAGTTCCTGAAATATACTCAAAATGAGAAATTCATCTTGGATGTGCGCGACAGATAAATTGGAGAAGAAATCTTCCTGAAAGACACGAGGAGTCACTTCTCGTCCTATGGTACAGAGCAGTTCGTGAAAATTACTCCAGATGAGAAAGACATGCCTAATCTGGTATCCTGATCTATTTCTCATGGAAACATCCACCAAAACACAAGTCTATTCTCTCTTCAGCATTTGGTGGCGATTGATCGTGAAAATTGCTAAAAATGAGAAAGTTATAACTGTTAAATGCAATAAATCAGTGACAAATGGAATCATCCCCCAAAGCCTTTCAGATTCGCTTCTTGGGATTTGGTAGCTATCAGTTCATGATTTGATGAAAATTACTCCAAATGAGACAGTGCTTCCTGATCAATGTTAGTAATTAATGACACTTGGAATCATCCTCCCAAATCCTTTGATAATTAACTCCTGGTGATTGTGAATAAAATCGGCTTGTGAAAACTAGTAGGAAAGAGAAAATTCCTTCCTCACCCGTCTTCTGATGAATTTCCCATGGAATCATCCACCGGAAAAACAATTGCATTCTCTCTTGGTGCGTTGGAACAGATCGGTTTGTGCAAATTACTCAAAGAACGAAAATCATTCTTTACAAGCACCTCGTGGTAAAGACTCCGGGAATCCAGATTCTCGCCTCCTGAGTTTGTAGAGATCGGTTCATGAAAATTGCTAAAAAATCAAACATTTATTACTGATCACTGCATATAATTAGTACCTCATGGAATCATCCTCCAAGACCTTTTAGATACTCTGCTGGTCACTTGGTAGAGACGGGTAGTGTAAATTGCTAAAAATGAGCCCTTCAATACGAATCAGATGTAGCCATTGATGTCTCATGCACGCTTCCTCGAAAAGCCATTCGGATTCTCTCCTGATCCTTTGGTAGAGATGGGTTCATGAAAATTACAAAAATTCAACAGTAATTACTGATCACTGCTAGTCATTAACTCCATCTGGCATGATCCTCCAAAATCCTTTCAGATTTGCTTCTGGTGATTTCTGGTGATAGGTCGAGTCTCGAAAATTCCGAAAAATAATCAATTCTGAACGGCTTCGTGGTAGTCATTCATTCCTCACATAATGAGCCTCCTTTGTACATTCCAATTCGCTCCTGTTGACTTGGAAGACATCAGTTCCTGAAATATACTCAAAATGAGAAATTCATCTTGGATGTGCGCGACAGATAAATTGGAGAAGAAATCTTCCTGAAAGACACGAGGAGTCACTTCTCGTCCTATGGTACAGAGCAGTTCGTGAAAATTACTCCAGATGAGAAAGACATGCCTAATCTGGTATCCTGATCTATTTCTCATGGAAACATCCACCAAAACACAAGTCTATTCTCTCTTCAGCATTTGGTGGCGATTGATCGTGAAAATTGCTAAAAATGAGAAAGTTATAACTGTTAAATGCAATAAATCAGTGACAAATGGAATCATCCCCCAAAAGCCTTTCAGATTCGCTTCTTGGGATTTGGTAGCTATCAGTTCATGATTTGATGAAAATTACTCCAAATGAGACAGTGCTTCCTGATCAATGTTAGTAATTAATGACACTTGGAATCATCCTCCCAAATCCTTTGATAATTAACTCCTGGTGATTGTGAATAAAATCGGCTTGTGAAAACTAGTAGGAAACAGAAAATTCCTTCCTCACCCGTCTTCTGATGAATTTCCCATGGAATCATCCACCGGAAAAACAATTGCATTCTCTCTTGGTGCGTTGGAACAGATCGGTTTGTGCAAATTACTCAAAGAACGAAAATCATTCTTTACAAGCACCTCGTGGTAAAGACTCCGGCAATCCAGATTCTCGCCTCCTGAGTTTGTAGAGATCGGTTCATGAAAATTACTAAAAAATCAAACATTTATTACTGATCACTGCATATAATTAGTACCTCATGGAATCATCCTCCAAGACCTTTTAGATACTCTGCTGGTCACTTGGTAGAGACGGGTAGTGTAAATTGCTAAAAATGAGCCCTTCAATACGAATCAGATGTAGCCATTGATGTCTCATGCACGCTTCCTCGAAAAGCCATTCGGATTCTCTCCTGATCCTTTGGTAGAGATGGGTTCATGAAAATTACAAAAATTCAACAGTAATTACTGATCACTGCTAGTCATTAACTCCATCTGGCATGATCCTCCAAAATCCTTTCAGATTTGCTTCTGGTGATTTCTGGTGATAGGTCGAGTCTCGAAAATTCCGAAAAATAATCAATTCTGAACGGCTTCGTGGTAGTCATTCATTCCTCACATAATGAGCCTCCTTTGTACATTCCAATTCGCTCCTGTTGACTTGGAAGACATCAGTTCCTGAAATATACTCAAAATGAGAAATTCATCTTGGATGTGCGCGACAGATAAATTGGAGAAGAAATCTTCCTGAAAGACACGAGGAGTCACTTCTCGTCCTATGGTACAGAGCAGTTCGTGAAAATTACTCCAGATGAGAAAGACATGCCTAATCTGGTATCCTGATCTATTTCTCATGGAAACATCCACCAAAACACAAGTCTATTCTCTCTTCAGCATTTGGTGGCGATTGATCGTGAAAATTGCTAAAAATGAGAAAGTTATAACTGTTAAATGCAATAAATCAGTGACAAATGGAATCATCCCCCAAAAGCCTTTCAGATTCGCTTCTTGGGATTTGGTAGCTATCAGTTCATGATTTGATGAAAATTACTCCAAATGAGACAGTTCTTCCTGATCAATGTTAGTAATTAATGACACTTGGAATCATCCTCCCAAATCCTTTGATAATTAACTCCTGGTGATTGTGAATAAAATCGGCTTGTGAAAATTAGTAGGAAAGAGAAAATTCCTTCCTCACCCGTCTTCTGATGAATTTCCCATGGAATCATCCACCGGAAAAACAATTGCATTCTCTCTTGGTGCGTTGGAACAGATCGGTTTGTGCAAATTACTCAAAGAACGAAAATCATTCTTTACAAGCACCTCGTGGTAAAGACTCCGGCAATCCAGATTCTCGCCTCCTGAGTTTGTAGAGATCGGTTCATGAAAATTACTAAAAAATCAAACATTTATTACTGATCACTGCATATAATTAGTACCTCATGGAATCATCCTCCAAGACCTTTTAGATACTCTGCTGGTCACTTGGTAGAGACGGGTAGTGTAAATTGCTAAAAATGAGCCCTTCAATACGAATCAGATGTAGCCATTGATGTCTCATGCACGCTTCCTCGAAAAGCCATTCGGATTCTCTCCTGATCCTTTGGTAGAGATGGGTTCATGAAAATTACAAAAATTCAACAGTAATTACTGATCACTGCTAGTCATTAACTCCATCTGGCATGATCCTCCAAAATCCTTTCAGATTTGCTTCTGGTGATTTCTGGTGATAGGTCGAGTCTCGAAAATTCCGAAAAATAATCAATTCTGAACGGCTTCGTGGTAGTCATTCATTCCTCACATAATGAGCCTCCTTTGTACATTCCAATTCGCTCCTGTTGACTTGGAAGACATCAGTTCCTGAAATATACTCAAAATGAGAAATTCATCTTGGATGTGCGCGACAGATAAATTGGAGAAGAAATCTTCCTGAAAGACACGAGGAGTCACTTCTCGTCCTATGGTACAGAGCAGTTCGTGAAAATTACTCCAGATGAGAAAGACATGCCTAATCTGGTATCCTGATCTATTTCTCATGGAAACATCCACCAAAACACAAGTCTATTCTCTCTTCAGCATTTGGTGGCGATTGATCGTGAAAATTGCTAAAAATGAGAAAGTTATAACTGTTAAATGCAATAAATCAGTGACAAATGGAATCATCCCCCAAAAGCCTTTCAGATTCGCTTCTTGGGATTTGGTAGCTATCAGTTCATGATTTGATGAAAATTACTCCAAATGAGACAGTTCTTCCTGATCAATGTTAGTAATTAATGACACTTGGAATCATCCTCCCAAATCCTTTGATAATTAACTCCTGGTGATTGTGAATAAAATCGGCTTGTGAAAATTAGTAGGAAAGAGAAAATTCCTTCCTCACCCGTCTTCTGATGAATTTCCCATGGAATCATCCACCGGAAAAACAATTGCATTCTCTCTTGGTGCGTTGGAACAGATCGGTTTGTGCAAATTACTCAAAGAACGAAAATCATTCTTTACAAGCACCTCGTGGTAAAGACTCCGGCAATCCAGATTCTCGCCTCCTGAGTTTGTAGAGATCGGTTCATGAAAATTACTAAAAAATCAAACATTTATTACTGATCACTGCATATAATTAGTACCTCATGGAATCATCCTCCAAGACCTTTTAGATACTCTGCTGGTCACTTGGTAGAGACGGGTAGTGTAAATTGCTAAAAATGAGACCTTCAATACGAATCAGATGTAGCCATTGATGTCTCATGCACGCTTCCTCGAAAAGCCATTCGGATTCTCTCCTGATCCTTTGGTAGAGATGGGTTCATGAAAATTACAAAAATTCAACAGTAATTACTGATCACTGCTAGTCATTAACTCCATCTGGCATGATCCTCCAAAATCCTTTCAGATTTGCTTCTGGTGATTTCTGGTGATAGGTCGAGTCTCGAAAATTCCGAAAAATAATCAATTCTGAACGGCTTCGTGGTAGTCATTCATTCCTCACATAATGAGCCTCCTTTGTACATTCCAATTCGCTCCTGTTGACTTGGAAGACATCAGTTCCTGAAATATACTCAAAATGAGAAATTCATCTTGGATGTGCGCGACAGATAAATTGGAGAAGAAATCTTCCTGAAAGACACGAGGAGTCACTTCTCGTCCTATGGTACAGAGCAGTTCGTGAAAATTACTCCAGATGAGAAAGACATGCCTAATCTGGTATCCTGATCTATTTCTCATGGAAACATCCACCAAAACACAAGTCTATTCTCTCTTCAGCATTTGGTGGCGATTGATTGTGAAAATTGCTAAAAATGAGAAAGTTATAACTGTTAAATGCAATAAATCAGTGACAAATGGAATCATCCCCCAAAAGCCTTTCAGATTCGCTTCTTGGGATTTGGTAGCTATCAGTTCATGATTTGATGAAAATTACTCCAAATGAGACAGTTCTTCCTGATCAATGTTAGTAATTAATGACACTTGGAATCATCCTCCCAAATCCTTTGATAATTAACTCCTGGTGATTGTGAATAAAATCGGCTTGTGAAAATTAGTAGGAAAGAGAAAATTCCTTCCTCACCCGTCTTCTGATGAATTTCCCATGGAATCATCCACCGGAAAAACAATTGCATTCTCTCTTGGTGCGTTGGAACAGATCGGTTTGTGCAAATTACTCAAAGAACGAAAATCATTCTTTACAAGCACCTCGTGGTAAAGACTCCGGCAATCCAGATTCTCGCCTCCTGAGTTTGTAGAGATCGGTTCATGAAAATTGCTAAAAAATCAAACATTTATTACTGATCACTGCATATAATTAGTACCTCATGGAATCATCCTCCAAGACCTTTTAGATACTCTGCTGGTCACTTGGTAGAGACGGGTAGTGTAAATTGCTAAAAATGAGCCCTTCAATACGAATCAGATGTAGCCATTGATGTCTCATGCACGCTTCCTCGAAAAGCCATTCGGATTCTCTCCTGATCCTTTGGTAGAGATGGGTTCATGAAAATTACAAAAATTCAACAGTAATTACTGATCACTGCTAGTCATTAACTCCATCTGGCATGATCCTCCAAAATCCTTTCAGATTTGCTTCTGGTGATTTCTGGTGATAGGTCGAGTCTCGAAAATTCCGAAAAATAATCAATTCTGAACGGCTTCGTGGTAGTCATTCATTCCTCACATAATGAGCCTCCTTTGTACATTCCAATTCGCTCCTGTTGACTTGGAAGACATCAGTTCCTGAAATATACTCAAAATGAGAAATTCATCTTGGATGTGCGCGACAGATAAATTGGAGAAGAAATCTTCCTGAAAGACACGAGGAGTCACTTCTCGTCCTATGGTACAGAGCAGTTCGTGAAAATTACTCCAGATGAGAAAGACATGCCTAATCTGGTATCCTGATCTATTTCTCATGGAAACATCCACCAAAACACAAGTCTATTCTCTCTTCAGCATTTGGTGGCGATTGATCGTGAAAATTGCTAAAAATGAGAAAGTTATAACTGTTAAATGCAATAAATCAGTGACAAATGGAATCATCCCCCAAAAGCCTTTCAGATTCGCTTCTTGGGATTTGGTAGCTATCAGTTCATGATTTGATGAAAATTACTCCAAATGAGACAGTTCTTCCTGATCAATGTTAGTAATTAATGACACTTGGAATCATCCTCCCAAATCCTTTGATAATTAACTCCTGGTGATTGTGAATAAAATCGGCTTGTGAAAATTAGTAGGAAAGAGAAAATTCCTTCCTCACCCGTCTTCTGATGAATTTCCCATGGAATCATCCACCGGAAAAACAATTGCATTCTCTCTTGGTGCGTTGGAACAGATCGGTTTGTGCAAATTACTCAAAGAACGAAAATCATTCTTTACAAGCACCTCGTGGTAAAGACTCCGGCAATCCAGATTCTCGCCTCCTGAGTTTGTAGAGATCGGTTCATGAAAATTACTAAAAAATCAAACATTTATTACTGATCACTGCATATAATTAGTACCTCATGGAATCATCCTCCAAGACCTTTTAGATACTCTGCTGGTCACTTGGTAGAGACGGGTAGTGTAAATTGCTAAAAATGAGCCCTTCAATACGAATCAGATGTAGCCATTGATGTCTCATGCACGCTTCCTCGAAAAGCCATTCGGATTCTCTCCTGATCCTTTGGTAGAGATGGGTTCATGAAAATTACAAAAATTCAACAGTAATTACTGATCACTGCTAGTCATTAACTCCATCTGGCATGATCCTCCAAAATCCTTTCAGATTTGCTTCTGGTGATTTCTGGTGATAGGTCGAGTCTCGAAAATTCCGAAAAATAATCAATTCTGAACGGCTTCGTGGTAGTCATTCATTCCTCACATAATGAGCCTCCTTTGTACATTCCAATTCGCTCCTGTTGACTTGGAAGACATCAGTTCCTGAAATATACTCAAAATGAGAAATTCATCTTGGATGTGCGCGACAGATAAATTGGAGAAGAAATCTTCCTGAAAGACACGAGGAGTCACTTCTCGTCCTATGGTACAGAGCAGTTCGTGAAAATTACTCCAGATGAGAAAGACATGCCTAATCTGGTATCCTGATCTATTTCTCATGGAAACATCCACCAAAACACAAGTCTATTCTCTCTTCAGCATTTGGTGGCGATTGATCGTGAAAATTGCTAAAAATGAGAAAGTTATAACTGTTAAATGCAATAAATCAGTGACAAATGGAATCATCCCCCAAAAGCCTTTCAGATTCGCTTCTTGGGATTTGGTAGCTATCAGTTCATGATTTGATGAAAATTACTCCAAATGAGACAGTTCTTCCTGATCAATGTTAGTAATTAATGACACTTGGAATCATCCTCCCAAATCCTTTGATAATTAACTCCTGGTGATTGTGAATAAAATCGGCTTGTGAAAATTAGTAGGAAAGAGAAAATTCCTTCCTCACCCGTCTTCTGATGAATTTCCCATGGAATCATCCACCGGAAAAACAATTGCATTCTCTCTTGGTGCGTTGGAACAGATCGGTTTGTGCAAATTACTCAAAGAACGAAAATCATTCTTTACAAGCACCTCGTGGTAAAGACTCCGGCAATCCAGATTCTCGCCTCCTGAGTTTGTAGAGATCGGTTCATGAAAATTACTAAAAAATCAAACATTTATTACTGATCACTGCATATAATTAGTACCTCATGGAATCATCCTCCAAGACCTTTTAGATACTCTGCTGGTCACTTGGTAGAGACGGGTAGTGTAAATTGCTAAAAATGAGCCCTTCAATACGAATCAGATGTAGCCATTGATGTCTCATGCACGCTTCCTCGAAAAGCCATTCGGATTCTCTCCTGATCCTTTGGTAGAGATGGGTTCATGAAAATTACAAAAATTCAACAGTAATTACTGATCACTGCTAGTCATTAACTCCATCTGGCATGATCCTCCAAAATCCTTTCAGATTTGCTTCTGGTGATTTCTGGTGATAGGTCGAGTCTCGAAAATTCCGAAAAATAATCAATTCTGAACGGCTTCGTGGTAGTCATTCATTCCTCACATAATGAGCCTCCTTTGTACATTCCAATTCGCTCCTGTTGACTTGGAAGACATCAGTTCCTGAAATATACTCAAAATGAGAAATTCATCTTGGATGTGCGCGACAGATAAATTGGAGAAGAAATCTTCCTGAAAGACCCGAGGAGTCACTTCTCGTCCTATGGTACAGAGCAGTTCGTGAAAATTACTCCAGATGAGAAAGACATGCCTAATCTGGTATCCTGATCTATTTCTCATGGAAACATCCACCAAAACACAAGTCTATTCTCTCTTCAGCATTTGGTGGCGATTGATCGTGAAAATTGCTAAAAATGAGAAAGTTATAACTGTTAAATGCAATAAATCAGTGACAAATGGAATCATCCCCCAAAAGCCTTTCAGATTCGCTTCTTGGGATTTGGTAGCTATCAGTTCATGATTTGATGAAAATTACTCCAAATGAGACAGTTCTTCCTGATCAATGTTAGTAATTAATGACACTTGGAATCATCCTCCCAAATCCTTTGATAATTAACTCCTGGTGATTGTGAATAAAATCGGCTTGTGAAAATTAGTAGGAAAGAGAAAATTCCTTCCTCACCCGTCTTCTGATGAATTTCCCATGGAATCATCCACCGGAAAAACAATTGCATTCTCTCTTGGTGCGTTGGAACAGATCGGTTTGTGCAAATTACTCAAAGAACGAAAATCATTCTTTACAAGCACCTCGTGGTAAAGACTCCGGCAATCCAGATTCTCGCCTCCTGAGTTTGTAGAGATCGGTTCATGAAAATTACTAAAAAATCAAACATTTATTACTGATCACTGCATATAATTAGTACCTCATGGAATCATCCTCCAAGACCTTTTAGATACTCTGCTGGTCACTTGGTAGAGACGGGTAGTGTAAATTGCTAAAAATGAGCCCTTCAATACGAATCAGATGTAGCCATTGATGTCTCATGCACGCTTCCTCGAAAAGCCATTCGGATTCTCTCCTGATCCTTTGGTAGAGATGGGTTCATGAAAATTACAAAAATTCAACAGTAATTACTGATCACTGCTAGTCATTAACTCCATCTGGCATGATCCTCCAAAATCCTTTCAGATTTGCTTCTGGTGATTTCTGGTGATAGGTCGAGTCTCGAAAATTCCGAAAAATAATCAATTCTGAACGGCTTCGTGGTAGTCATTCATTCCTCACATAATGAGCCTCCTTTGTACATTCCAATTCGCTCCTGTTGACTTGGAAGACATCAGTTCCTGAAATATACTCAAAATGAGAAATTCATCTTGGATGTGCGCGACAGATAAATTGGAGAAGAAATCTTCCTGAAAGACACGAGGAGTCACTTCTCGTCCTATGGTACAGAGCAGTTCGTGAAAATTACTCCAGATGAGAAAGACATGCCTAATCTGGTATCCTGATCTATTTCTCATGGAAACATCCACCAAAACACAAGTCTATTCTCTCTTCAGCATTTGGTGGCGATTGATTGTGAAAATTGCTAAAAATGAGAAAGTTATAACTGTTAAATGCAATAAATCAGTGACAAATGGAATCATCCCCCAAAAGCCTTTCAGATTCGCTTCTTGGGATTTGGTAGCTATCAGTTCATGATTTGATGAAAATTACTCCAAATGAGACAGTTCTTCCTGATCAATGTTAGTAATTAATGACACTTGGAATCATCCTCCCAAATCCTTTGATAATTAACTCCTGGTGATTGTGAATAAAATCGGCTTGTGAAAATTAGTAGGAAAGAGAAAATTCCTTCCTCACCCGTCTTCTGATGAATTTCCCATGGAATCATCCACCGGAAAAACAATTGCATTCTCTCTTGGTGCGTTGGAACAGATCGGTTTGTGCAAATTACTCAAAGAACGAAAATCATTCTTTACAAGCACCTCGTGGTAAAGACTCCGGCAATCCAGATTCTCGCCTCCTGAGTTTGTAGAGATCGGTTCATGAAAATTGCTAAAAAATCAAACATTTATTACTGATCACTGCATATAATTAGTACCTCATGGAATCATCCTCCAAGACCTTTTAGATACTCTGCTGGTCACTTGGTAGAGACGGGTAGTGTAAATTGCTAAAAATGAGCCCTTCAATACGAATCAGATGTAGCCATTGATGTCTCATGCACGCTTCCTCGAAAAGCCATTCGGATTCTCTCCTGATCCTTTGGTAGAGATGGGTTCATGAAAATTACAAAAATTCAACAGTAATTACTGATCACTGCTAGTCATTAACTCCATCTGGCATGATCCTCCAAAATCCTTTCAGATTTGCTTCTGGTGATTTCTGGTGATAGGTCGAGTCTCGAAAATTCCGAAAAATAATCAATTCTGAACGGCTTCGTGGTAGTCATTCATTCCTCACATAATGAGCCTCCTTTGTACATTCCAATTCGCTCCTGTTGACTTGGAAGACATCAGTTCCTGAACTATACTCAAAATGAGAAATTCATCTTGGATGTGCGCGACAGATAAATTGGAGAAGAAATCTTCCTGAAAGACCCGAGGAGTCACTTCTCGTCCTATGGTACAGAGCAGTTCGTGAAAATTACTCCAGATGAGAAAGACATGCCTAATCTGGTATCCTGATCTATTTCTCATGGAAACATCCACCAAAACACAAGTCTATTCTCTCTTCAGCATTTGGTGGCGATTGATCGTGAAAATTGCTAAAAATGAGAAAGTTATAACTGTTAAATGCAATAAATCAGTGACAAATGGAATCATCCCCCAAAAGCCTTTCAGATTCGCTTCTTGGGATTTGGTAGCTATCAGTTCATGATTTGATGAAAATTACTCCAAATGAGACAGTTCTTCCTGATCAATGTTAGTAATTAATGACACTTGGAATCATCCTCCCAAATCCTTTGATAATTAACTCCTGGTGATTGTGAATAAAATCGGCTTGTGAAAATTAGTAGGAAAGAGAAAATTCCTTCCTCACCCGTCTTCTGATGAATTTCCCATGGAATCATCCACCGGAAAAACAATTGCATTCTCTCTTGGTGCGTTGGAACAGATCGGTTTGTGCAAATTACTCAAAGAACGAAAATCATTCTTTACAAGCACCTCGTGGTAAAGACTCCGGCAATCCAGATTCTCGCCTCCTGAGTTTGTAGAGATCGGTTCATGAAAATTACTAAAAAATCAAACATTTATTACTGATCACTGCATATAATTAGTACCTCATGGAATCATCCTCCAAGACCTTTTAGATACTCTGCTGGTCACTTGGTAGAGACGGGTAGTGTAAATTGCTAAAAATGAGCCCTTCAATACGAATCAGATGTAGCCATTGATGTCTCATGCACGCTTCCTCGAAAAGCCATTCGGATTCTCTCCTGATCCTTTGGTAGAGATGGGTTCATGAAAATTACAAAAATTCAACAGCAATTACTGATCACTGCTAGTCATTAACTCCATCTGGCATGATCCTCCAAAATCCTTTCAGATTTGCTTCTGGTGATTTCTGGTGATAGGTCGAGTCTCGAAAATTCCGAAAAATAATCAATTCTGAACGGCTTCGTGGTAGTCATTCATTCCTCACATAATGAGCCTCCTTTGTACATTCCAATTCGCTCCTGTTGACTTGGAAGACATCAGTTCCTGAACTATACTCAAAATGAGAAATTCATCTTGGATGTGCGCGACAGATAAATTGGAGAAGAAATCTTCCTGAAAGACCCGAGGAGTCACTTCTCGTCCTATGGTACAGAGCAGTTCGTGAAAATTACTCCAGATGAGAAAGACATGCCTAATCTGGTATCCTGATCTATTTCTCATGGAAACATCCACCAAAACACAAGTCTATTCTCTCTTCAGCATTTGGTGGCGATTGATCGTGAAAATTGCTAAAAATGAGAAAGTTATAACTGTTAAATGCAATAAATCAGTGACAAATGGAATCATCCCCCAAAAGCCTTTCAGATTCGCTTCTTGGGATTTGGTAGCTATCAGTTCATGATTTGATGAAAATTACTCCAAATGAGACAGTGCTTCCTGATCAATGTTAGTAATTAATGACACTTGGAATCATCCTCCCAAATCCTTTGATAATTAACTCCTGGTGATTGTGAATAAAATCGGCTTGTGAAAACTAGTAGGAAAGAGAAAATTCCTTCCTCACCCGTCTTCTGATGAATTTCCCATGGAATCATCCACCGGAAAAACAATTGCATTCTCTCTTGGTGCGTTGGAACAGATCGGTTTGTGCAAATTACTCAAAGAACGAAAATCATTCTTTACAAGCACCTCGTGGTAAAGACTCCGGGAATCCAGATTCTCGCCTCCTGAGTTTGTAGAGATCGGTTCATGAAAATTGCTAAAAAATCAAACATTTATTACTGATCACTGCATATAATTAGTACCTCATGGAATCATCCTCCAAGACCTTTTAGATACTCTGCTGGTCACTTGGTAGAGACGGGTAGTGTAAATTGCTAAAAATGAGCCCTTCAATACGAATCAGATGTAGCCATTGATGTCTCATGCACGCTTCCTCGAAAAGCCATTCGGATTCTCTCCTGATCCTTTGGTAGAGATGGGTTCATGAAAATTACAAAAATTCAACAGTAATTACTGATCACTGCTAGTCATTAACTCCATCTGGCATGATCCTCCAAAATCCTTTCAGATTTGCTTCTGGTGATTTCTGGTGATAGGTCGAGTCTCGAAAATTCCGAAAAATAATCAATTCTGAACGGCTTCGTGGTAGTCATTCATTCCTCACATAATGAGCCTCCTTTGTACATTCCAATTCGCTCCTGTTGACTTGGAAGACATCAGTTCCTGAAATATACTCAAAATGAGAAATTCATCTTGGATGTGCGCGACAGATAAATTGGAGAAGAAATCTTCCTGAAAGACACGAGGAGTCACTTCTCGTCCTATGGTACAGAGCAGTTCGTGAAAATTACTCCAGATGAGAAAGACATGCCTAATCTGGTATCCTGATCTATTTCTCATGGAAACATCCACCAAAACACAAGTCTATTCTCTCTTCAGCATTTGGTGGCGATTGATCGTGAAAATTGCTAAAAATGAGAAAGTTATAACTGTTAAATGCAATAAATCAGTGACAAATGGAATCATCCCCCAAAAGCCTTTCAGATTCGCTTCTTGGGATTTGGTAGCTATCAGTTCATGATTTGATGAAAATTACTCCAAATGAGACAGTGCTTCCTGATCAATGTTAGTAATTAATGACACTTGGAATCATCCTCCCAAATCCTTTGATAATTAACTCCTGGTGATTGTGAATAAAATCGGCTTGTGAAAACTAGTAGGAAACAGAAAATTCCTTCCTCACCCGTCTTCTGATGAATTTCCCATGGAATCATCCACCGGAAAAACAATTGCATTCTCTCTTGGTGCGTTGGAACAGATCGGTTTGTGCAAATTACTCAAAGAACGAAAATCATTCTTTACAAGCACCTCGTGGTAAAGACTCCGGCAATCCAGATTCTCGCCTCCTGAGTTTGTAGAGATCGGTTCATGAAAATTACTAAAAAATCAAACATTTATTACTGATCACTGCATATAATTAGTACCTCATGGAATCATCCTCCAAGACCTTTTAGATACTCTGCTGGTCACTTGGTAGAGACGGGTAGTGTAAATTGCTAAAAATGAGCCCTTCAATACGAATCAGATGTAGCCATTGATGTCTCATGCACGCTTCCTCGAAAAGCCATTCGGATTCTCTCCTGATCCTTTGGTAGAGATGGGTTCATGAAAATTACAAAAATTCAACAGTAATTACTGATCACTGCTAGTCATTAACTCCATCTGGCATGATCCTCCAAAATCCTTTCAGATTTGCTTCTGGTGATTTCTGGTGATAGGTCGAGTCTCGAAAATTCCGAAAAATAATCAATTCTGAACGGCTTCGTGGTAGTCATTCATTCCTCACATAATGAGCCTCCTTTGTACATTCCAATTCGCTCCTGTTGACTTGGAAGACATCAGTTCCTGAAATATACTCAAAATGAGAAATTCATCTTGGATGTGCGCGACAGATAAATTGGAGAAGAAATCTTCCTGAAAGACACGAGGAGTCACTTCTCGTCCTATGGTACAGAGCAGTTCGTGAAAATTACTCCAGATGAGAAAGACATGCCTAATCTGGTATCCTGATCTATTTCTCATGGAAACATCCACCAAAACACAAGTCTATTCTCTCTTCAGCATTTGGTGGCGATTGATCGTGAAAATTGCTAAAAATGAGAAAGTTATAACTGTTAAATGCAATAAATCAGTGACAAATGGAATCATCCCCCAAAAGCCTTTCAGATTCGCTTCTTGGGATTTGGTAGCTATCAGTTCATGATTTGATGAAAATTACTCCAAATGAGACAGTTCTTCCTGATCAATGTTAGTAATTAATGACACTTGGAATCATCCTCCCAAATCCTTTGATAATTAACTCCTGGTGATTGTGAATAAAATCGGCTTGTGAAAATTAGTAGGAAAGAGAAAATTCCTTCCTCACCCGTCTTCTGATGAATTTCCCATGGAATCATCCACCGGAAAAACAATTGCATTCTCTCTTGGTGCGTTGGAACAGATCGGTTTGTGCAAATTACTCAAAGAACGAAAATCATTCTTTACAAGCACCTCGTGGTAAAGACTCCGGCAATCCAGATTCTCGCCTCCTGAGTTTGTAGAGATCGGTTCATGAAAATTACTAAAAAATCAAACATTTATTACTGATCACTGCATATAATTAGTACCTCATGGAATCATCCTCCAAGACCTTTTAGATACTCTGCTGGTCACTTGGTAGAGACGGGTAGTGTAAATTGCTAAAAATGAGCCCTTCAATACGAATCAGATGTAGCCATTGATGTCTCATGCACGCTTCCTCGAAAAGCCATTCGGATTCTCTCCTGATCCTTTGGTAGAGATGGGTTCATGAAAATTCCAAAAATTCAACAGTAATTACTGATCACTGCTAGTCATTAACTCCATCTGGCATGATCCTCCAAAATCCTTTCAGATTTGCTTCTGGTGATTTCTGGTGATAGGTCGAGTCTCGAAAATTCCGAAAAATAATCAATTCTGAACGGCTTCGTGGTAGTCATTCATTCCTCACATAATGAGCCTCCTTTGTACATTCCAATTCGCTCCTGTTGACTTGGAAGACATCAGTTCCTGAAATATACTCAAAATGAGAAATTCATCTTGGATGTGCGCGACAGATAAATTGGAGAAGAAATCTTCCTGAAAGACCCGAGGAGTCACTTCTCGTCCTATGGTACAGAGCAGTTCGTGAAAATTACTCCAGATGAGAAAGACATGCCTAATCTGGTATCCTGATCTATTTCTCATGGAAACATCCACCAAAACACAAGTCTATTCTCTCTTCAGCATTTGGTGGCGATTGATCGTGAAAATTGCTAAAAATGAGAAAGTTATAACTGTTAAATGCAATAAATCAGTGACAAATGGAATCATCCCCCAAAAGCCTTTCAGATTCGCTTCTTGGGATTTGGTAGCTATCAGTTCATGATTTGATGAAAATTACTCCAAATGAGACAGTTCTTCCTGATCAATGTTAGTAATTAATGACACTTGGAATCATCCTCCCAAATCCTTTGATAATTAACTCCTGGTGATTGTGAATAAAATCGGCTTGTGAAAATTAGTAGGAAAGAGAAAATTCCTTCCTCACCCGTCTTCTGATGAATTTCCCATGGAATCATCCACCGGAAAAACAATTGCATTCTCTCTTGGTGCGTTGGAACAGATCGGTTTGTGCAAATTACTCAAAGAACGAA
Organism: Eretmochelys imbricata; assembly: GCF_965152235.1. NCBI lineage: Eukaryota > Metazoa > Chordata > Testudines > Cheloniidae > Eretmochelys > Eretmochelys imbricata. The sequence goes on along the minus strand of NW_027554341.1, from coordinate 948,298 downwards.
AATCATTCTTTACAAGCACCTCGTGGTAAAGACTCCGGCAATCCAGATTCTCGCCTCCTGAGTTTGTAGAGATCGGTTCATGAAAATTACTAAAAAATCAAACATTTATTACTGATCACTGCATATAATTAGTACCTCATGGAATCATCCTCCAAGACCTTTTAGATACTCTGCTGGTCACTTGGTAGAGACGGGTAGTGTAAATTGCTAAAAATGAGCCCTTCAATACGAATCAGATGTAGCCATTGATGTCTCATGCACGCTTCCTCGAAAAGCCATTCGGATTCTCTCCTGATCCTTTGGTAGAGATGGGTTCATGAAAATTACAAAAATTCAACAGTAATTACTGATCACTGCTAGTCATTAACTCCATCTGGCATGATCCTCCAAAATCCTTTCAGATTTGCTTCTGGTGATTTCTGGTGATAGGTCGAGTCTCGAAAATTCCGAAAAATAATCAATTCTGAACGGCTTCGTGGTAGTCATTCATTCCTCACATAATGAGCCTCCTTTGTACATTCCAATTCGCTCCTGTTGACTTGGAAGACATCAGTTCCTGAAATATACTCAAAATGAGAAATTCATCTTGGATGTGCGCGACAGATAAATTGGAGAAGAAATCTTCCTGAAAGACCCGAGGAGTCACTTCTCGTCCTATGGTACAGAGCAGTTCGTGAAAATTACTCCAGATGAGAAAGACATGCCTAATCTGGTATCCTGATCTATTTCTCATGGAAACATCCACCAAAACACAAGTCTATTCTCTCTTCAGCATTTGGTGGCGATTGATCGTGAAAATTGCTAAAAATGAGAAAGTTATAACTGTTAAATGCAATAAATCAGTGACAAATGGAATCATCCCCCAAAAGCCTTTCAGATTCGCTTCTTGGGATTTGGTAGCTATCAGTTCATGATTTGATGAAAATTACTCCAAATGAGACAGTTCTTCCTGATCAATGTTAGTAATTAATGACACTTGGAATCATCCTCCCAAATCCTTTGATAATTAACTCCTGGTGATTGTGAATAAAATCGGCTTGTGAAAATTAGTAGGAAAGAGAAAATTCCTTCCTCACCCGTCTTCTGATGAATTTCCCATGGAATCATCCACCGGAAAAACAATTGCATTCTCTCTTGGTGCGTTGGAACAGATCGGTTTGTGCAAATTACTCAAAGAACGAAAATCATTCTTTACAAGCACCTCGTGGTAAAGACTCCGGCAATCCAGATTCTCGCCTCCTGAGTTTGTAGAGATCGGTTCATGAAAATTGCTAAAAAATCAAACATTTATTACTGATCACTGCATATAATTAGTACCTCATGGAATCATCCTCCAAGACCTTTTAGATACTCTGCTGGTCACTTGGTAGAGACGGGTAGTGTAAATTGCTAAAAATGAGCCCTTCAATACGAATCAGATGTAGCCATTGATGTCTCATGCACGCTTCCTCGAAAAGCCATTCGGATTCTCTCCTGATCCTTTGGTAGAGATGGGTTCATGAAAATTACAAAAATTCAACAGTAATTACTGATCACTGCTAGTCATTAACTCCATCTGGCATGATCCTCCAAAATCCTTTCAGATTTGCTTCTGGTGATTTCTGGTGATAGGTCGAGTCTCGAAAATTCCGAAAAATAATCAATTCTGAACGGCTTCGTGGTAGTCATTCATTCCTCACATAATGAGCCTCCTTTGTACATTCCAATTCGCTCCTGTTGACTTGGAAGACATCAGTTCCTGAAATATACTCAAAATGAGAAATTCATCTTGGATGTGCGCGACAGATAAATTGGAGAAGAAATCTTCCTGAAAGACACGAGGAGTCACTTCTCGTCCTATGGTACAGAGCAGTTCGTGAAAATTACTCCAGATGAGAAAGACATGCCTAATCTGGTATCCTGATCTATTTCTCATGGAAACATCCACCAAAACACAAGTCTATTCTCTCTTCAGCATTTGGTGGCGATTGATCGTGAAAATTGCTAAAAATGAGAAAGTTATAACTGTTAAATGCAATAAATCAGTGACAAATGGAATCATCCCCCAAAAGCCTTTCAGATTCGCTTCTTGGGATTTGGTAGCTATCAGTTCATGATTTGATGAAAATTACTCCAAATGAGACAGTTCTTCCTGATCAATGTTAGTAATTAATGACACTTGGAATCATCCTCCCAAATCCTTTGATAATTAACTCCTGGTGATTGTGAATAAAATCGGCTTGTGAAAACTAGTAGGAAAGAGAAAATTCCTTCCTCACCCGTCTTCTGATGAATTTCCCATGGAATCATCCACCGGAAAAACAATTGCATTCTCTCTTGGTGCGTTGGAACAGATCGGTTTGTGCAAATTACTCAAAGAACGAAAATCATTCTTTACAAGCACCTCGTGGTAAAGACTCCGGCAATCCAGATTCTCGCCTCCTGAGTTTGTAGAGATCGGTTCATGAAAATTACTAAAAAATCAAACATTTATTACTGATCACTGCATATAATTAGTACCTCATGGAATCATCCTCCAAGACCTTTTAGATACTCTGCTGGTCACTTGGTAGAGACGGGTAGTGTAAATTGCTAAAAATGAGACCTTCAATACGAATCAGATGTAGCCATTGATGTCTCATGCACGCTTCCTCGAAAAGCCATTCGGATTCTCTCCTGATCCTTTGGTAGAGATGGGTTCATGAAAATTCCAAAAATTCAACAGTAATTACTGATCACTGCTAGTCATTAACTCCATCTGGCATGATCCTCCAAAATCCTTTCAGATTTGCTTCTGGTGATTTCTGGTGATAGGTCGAGTCTCGAAAATTCCGAAAAATAATCAATTCTGAACGGCTTCGTGGTAGTCATTCATTCCTCACATAATGAGCCTCCTTTGTACATTCCAATTCGCTCCTGTTGACTTGGAAGACATCAGTTCCTGAAATATACTCAAAATGAGAAATTCATCTTGGATGTGCGCGACAGATAAATTGGAGAAGAAATCTTCCTGAAAGACACGAGGAGTCACTTCTCGTCCTATGGTACAGAGCAGTTCGTGAAAATTACTCCAGATGAGAAAGACATGCCTAATCTGGTATCCTGATCTATTTCTCATGGAAACATCCACCAAAACACAAGTCTATTCTCTCTTCAGCATTTGGTGGCGATTGATCGTGAAAATTGCTAAAAATGAGAAAGTTATAACTGTTAAATGCAATAAATCAGTGACAAATGGAATCATCCCCCAAAAGCCTTTCAGATTCGCTTCTTGGGATTTGGTAGCTATCAGTTCATGATTTGATGAAAATTACTCCAAATGAGACAGTTCTTCCTGATCAATGTTAGTAATTAATGACACTTGGAATCATCCTCCCAAATCCTTTGATAATTAACTCCTGGTGATTGTGAATAAAATCGGCTTGTGAAAATTAGTAGGAAAGAGAAAATTCCTTCCTCACCCGTCTTCTGATGAATTTCCCATGGAATCATCCACCGGAAAAACAATTGCATTCTCTCTTGGTGCGTTGGAACAGATCGGTTTGTGCAAATTACTCAAAGAACGAAAATCATTCTTTACAAGCACCTCGTGGTAAAGACTCCGGCAATCCAGATTCTCGCCTCCTGAGTTTGTAGAGATCGGTTCATGAAAATTACTAAAAAATCAAACATTTATTACTGATCACTGCATATAATTAGTACCTCATGGAATCATCCTCCAAGACCTTTTAGATACTCTGCTGGTCACTTGGTAGAGACGGGTAGTGTAAATTGCTAAAAATGAGCCCTTCAATACGAATCAGATGTAGCCATTGATGTCTCATGCACGCTTCCTCGAAAAGCCATTCGGATTCTCTCCTGATCCTTTGGTAGAGATGGGTTCATGAAAATTACAAAAATTCAACAGTAATTACTGATCACTGCTAGTCATTAACTCCATCTGGCATGATCCTCCAAAATCCTTTCAGATTTGCTTCTGGTGATTTCTGGTGATAGGTCGAGTCTCGAAAATTCCGAAAAATAATCAATTCTGAACGGCTTCGTGGTAGTCATTCATTCCTCACATAATGAGCCTCCTTTGTACATTCCAATTCGCTCCTGTTGACTTGGAAGACATCAGTTCCTGAAATATACTCAAAATGAGAAATTCATCTTGGATGTGCGCGACAGATAAATTGGAGAAGAAATCTTCCTGAAAGACACGAGGAGTCACTTCTCGTCCTATGGTACAGAGCAGTTCGTGAAAATTACTCCAGATGAGAAAGACATGCCTAATCTGGTATCCTGATCTATTTCTCATGGAAACATCCACCAAAACACAAGTCTATTCTCTCTTCAGCATTTGGTGGCGATTGATCGTGAAAATTGCTAAAAATGAGAAAGTTATAACTGTTAAATGCAATAAATCAGTGACAAATGGAATCATCCCCCAAAAGCCTTTCAGATTCGCTTCTTGGGATTTGGTAGCTATCAGTTCATGATTTGATGAAAATTACTCCAAATGAGACAGTTCTTCCTGATCAATGTTAGTAATTAATGACACTTGGAATCATCCTCCCAAATCCTTTGATAATTAACTCCTGGTGATTGTGAATAAAATCGGCTTGTGAAAATTAGTAGGAAAGAGAAAATTCCTTCCTCACCCGTCTTCTGATGAATTTCCCATGGAATCATCCACCGGAAAAACAATTGCATTCTCTCTTGGTGCGTTGGAACAGATCGGTTTGTGCAAATTACTCAAAGAACGAAAATCATTCTTTACAAGCACCTCGTGGTAAAGACTCCGGCAATCCAGATTCTCGCCTCCTGAGTTTGTAGAGATCGGTTCATGAAAATTACTAAAAAATCAAACATTTATTACTGATCACTGCATATAATTAGTACCTCATGGAATCATCCTCCAAGACCTTTTAGATACTCTGCTGGTCACTTGGTAGAGACGGGTAGTGTAAATTGCTAAAAATGAGCCCTTCAATACGAATCAGATGTAGCCATTGATGTCTCATGCACGCTTCCTCGAAAAGCCATTCGGATTCTCTCCTGATCCTTTGGTAGAGATGGGTTCATGAAAATTCCAAAAATTCAACAGTAATTACTGATCACTGCTAGTCATTAACTCCATCTGGCATGATCCTCCAAAATCCTTTCAGATTTGCTTCTGGTGATTTCTGGTGATAGGTCGAGTCTCGAAAATTCCGAAAAATAATCAATTCTGAACGGCTTCGTGGTAGTCATTCATTCCTCACATAATGAGCCTCCTTTGTACATTCCAATTCGCTCCTGTTGACTTGGAAGACATCAGTTCCTGAAATATACTCAAAATGAGAAATTCATCTTGGATGTGCGCGACAGATAAATTGGAGAAGAAATCTTCCTGAAAGACCCGAGGAGTCACTTCTCGTCCTATGGTACAGAGCAGTTCGTGAAAATTACTCCAGATGAGAAAGACATGCCTAATCTGGTATCCTGATCTATTTCTCATGGAAACATCCACCAAAACACAAGTCTATTCTCTCTTCAGCATTTGGTGGCGATTGATCGTGAAAATTGCTAAAAATGAGAAAGTTATAACTGTTAAATGCAATAAATCAGTGACAAATGGAATCATCCCCCAAAAGCCTTTCAGATTCGCTTCTTGGGATTTGGTAGCTATCAGTTCATGATTTGATGAAAATTACTCCAAATGAGACAGTTCTTCCTGATCAATGTTAGTAATTAATGACACTTGGAATCATCCTCCCAAATCCTTTGATAATTAACTCCTGGTGATTGTGAATAAAATCGGCTTGTGAAAATTAGTAGGAAAGAGAAAATTCCTTCCTCACCCGTCTTCTGATGAATTTCCCATGGAATCATCCACCGGAAAAACAATTGCATTCTCTCTTGGTGCGTTGGAACAGATCGGTTTGTGCAAATTACTCAAAGAACGAAAATCATTCTTTACAAGCACCTCGTGGTAAAGACTCCGGCAATCCAGATTCTCGCCTCCTGAGTTTGTAGAGATCGGTTCATGAAAATTACTAAAAAATCAAACATTTATTACTGATCACTGCATATAATTAGTACCTCATGGAATCATCCTCCAAGACCTTTTAGATACTCTGCTGGTCACTTGGTAGAGACGGGTAGTGTAAATTGCTAAAAATGAGCCCTTCAATACGAATCAGATGTAGCCATTGATGTCTCATGCACGCTTCCTCGAAAAGCCATTCGGATTCTCTCCTGATCCTTTGGTAGAGATGGGTTCATGAAAATTACAAAAATTCAACAGTAATTACTGATCACTGCTAGTCATTAACTCCATCTGGCATGATCCTCCAAAATCCTTTCAGATTTGCTTCTGGTGATTTCTGGTGATAGGTCGAGTCTCGAAAATTCCGAAAAATAATCAATTCTGAACGGCTTCGTGGTAGTCATTCATTCCTCACATAATGAGCCTCCTTTGTACATTCCAATTCGCTCCTGTTGACTTGGAAGACATCAGTTCCTGAAATATACTCAAAATGAGAAATTCATCTTGGATGTGCGCGACAGATAAATTGGAGAAGAAATCTTCCTGAAAGACCCGAGGAGTCACTTCTCGTCCTATGGTACAGAGCAGTTCGTGAAAATTACTCCAGATGAGAAAGACATGCCTAATCTGGTATCCTGATCTATTTCTCATGGAAACATCCACCAAAACACAAGTCTATTCTCTCTTCAGCATTTGGTGGCGATTGATCGTGAAAATTGCTAAAAATGAGAAAGTTATAACTGTTAAATGCAATAAATCAGTGACAAATGGAATCATCCCCCAAAAGCCTTTCAGATTCGCTTCTTGGGATTTGGTAGCTATCAGTTCATGATTTGATGAAAATTACTCCAAATGAGACAGTTCTTCCTGATCAATGTTAGTAATTAATGACACTTGGAATCATCCTCCCAAATCCTTTGATAATTAACTCCTGGTGATTGTGAATAAAATCGGCTTGTGAAAATTAGTAGGAAAGAGAAAATTCCTTCCTCACCCGTCTTCTGATGAATTTCCCATGGAATCATCCACCGGAAAAACAATTGCATTCTCTCTTGGTGCGTTGGAACAGATCGGTTTGTGCAAATTACTCAAAGAACGAAAATCATTCTTTACAAGCACCTCGTGGTAAAGACTCCGGCAATCCAGATTCTCGCCTCCTGAGTTTGTAGAGATCGGTTCATGAAAATTGCTAAAAAATCAAACATTTATTACTGATCACTGCATATAATTAGTACCTCATGGAATCATCCTCCAAGACCTTTTAGATACTCTGCTGGTCACTTGGTAGAGACGGGTAGTGTAAATTGCTAAAAATGAGCCCTTCAATACGAATCAGATGTAGCCATTGATGTCTCATGCACGCTTCCTCGAAAAGCCATTCGGATTCTCTCCTGATCCTTTGGTAGAGATGGGTTCATGAAAATTACAAAAATTCAACAGTAATTACTGATCACTGCTAGTCATTAACTCCATCTGGCATGATCCTCCAAAATCCTTTCAGATTTGCTTCTGGTGATTTCTGGTGATAGGTCGAGTCTCGAAAATTCCGAAAAATAATCAATTCTGAACGGCTTCGTGGTAGTCATTCATTCCTCACATAATGAGCCTCCTTTGTACATTCCAATTCGCTCCTGTTGACTTGGAAGACATCAGTTCCTGAAATATACTCAAAATGAGAAATTCATCTTGGATGTGCGCGACAGATAAATTGGAGAAGAAATCTTCCTGAAAGACACGAGGAGTCACTTCTCGTCCTATGGTACAGAGCAGTTCGTGAAAATTACTCCAGATGAGAAAGACATGCCTAATCTGGTATCCTGATCTATTTCTCATGGAAACATCCACCAAAACACAAGTCTATTCTCTCTTCAGCATTTGGTGGCGATTGATCGTGAAAATTGCTAAAAATGAGAAAGTTATAACTGTTAAATGCAATAAATCAGTGACAAATGGAATCATCCCCCAAAAGCCTTTCAGATTCGCTTCTTGGGATTTGGTAGCTATCAGTTCATGATTTGATGAAAATTACTCCAAATGAGACAGTTCTTCCTGATCAATGTTAGTAATTAATGACACTTGGAATCATCCTCCCAAATCCTTTGATAATTAACTCCTGGTGATTGTGAATAAAATCGGCTTGTGAAAACTAGTAGGAAAGAGAAAATTCCTTCCTCACCCGTCTTCTGATGAATTTCCCATGGAATCATCCACCGGAAAAACAATTGCATTCTCTCTTGGTGCGTTGGAACAGATCGGTTTGTGCAAATTACTCAAAGAACGAAAATCATTCTTTACAAGCACCTCGTGGTAAAGACTCCGGCAATCCAGATTCTCGCCTCCTGAGTTTGTAGAGATCGGTTCATGAAAATTACTAAAAAATCAAACATTTATTACTGATCACTGCATATAATTAGTACCTCATGGAATCATCCTCCAAGACCTTTTAGATACTCTGCTGGTCACTTGGTAGAGACGGGTAGTGTAAATTGCTAAAAATGAGACCTTCAATACGAATCAGATGTAGCCATTGATGTCTCATGCACGCTTCCTCGAAAAGCCATTCGGATTCTCTCCTGATCCTTTGGTAGAGATGGGTTCATGAAAATTACAAAAATTCAACAGTAATTACTGATCACTGCTAGTCATTAACTCCATCTGGCATGATCCTCCAAAATCCTTTCAGATTTGCTTCTGGTGATTTCTGGTGATAGGTCGAGTCTCGAAAATTCCGAAAAATAATCAATTCTGAACGGCTTCGTGGTAGTCATTCATTCCTCACATAATGAGCCTCCTTTGTACATTCCAATTCGCTCCTGTTGACTTGGAAGACATCAGTTCCTGAAATATACTCAAAATGAGAAATTCATCTTGGATGTGCGCGACAGATAAATTGGAGAAGAAATCTTCCTGAAAGACACGAGGAGTCACTTCTCGTCCTATGGTACAGAGCAGTTCGTGAAAATTACTCCAGATGAGAAAGACATGCCTAATCTGGTATCCTGATCTATTTCTCATGGAAACATCCACCAAAACACAAGTCTATTCTCTCTTCAGCGTTTGGTGGCGATTGATCGTGAAAATTGCTAAAAATGAGAAAGTTATAACTGTTAAATGCAATAAATCAGTGACAAATGGAATCATCCCCCAAAAGCCTTTCAGATTCGCTTCTTGGGATTTGGTAGCTATCAGTTCATGATTTGATGAAAATTACTCCAAATGAGACAGTTCTTCCTGATCAATGTTAGTAATTAATGACACTTGGAATCATCCTCCCAAATCCTTTGATAATTAACTCCTGGTGATTGTGAATAAAATCGGCTTGTGAAAATTAGTAGGAAAGAGAAAATTCCTTCCTCACCCGTCTTCTGATGAATTTCCCATGGAATCATCCACCGGAAAAACAATTGCATTCTCTCTTGGTGCGTTGGAACAGATCGGTTTGTGCAAATTACTCAAAGAACGAAAATCATTCTTTACAAGCACCTCGTGGTAAAGACTCCGGCAATCCAGATTCTCGCCTCCTGAGTTTGTAGAGATCGGTTCATGAAAATTACTAAAAAATCAAACATTTATTACTGATCACTGCATATAATTAGTACCTCATGGAATCATCCTCCAAGACCTTTTAGATACTCTGCTGGTCACTTGGTAGAGACGGGTAGTGTAAATTGCTAAAAATGAGCCCTTCAATACGAATCAGATGTAGCCATTGATGTCTCATGCACGCTTCCTCGAAAAGCCATTCGGATTCTCTCCTGATCCTTTGGTAGAGATGGGTTCATGAAAATTACAAAAATTCAACAGTAATTACTGATCACTGCTAGTCATTAACTCCATCTGGCATGATCCTCCAAAATCCTTTCAGATTTGCTTCTGGTGATTTCTGGTGATAGGTCGAGTCTCGAAAATTCCGAAAAATAATCAATTCTGAACGGCTTCGTGGTAGTCATTCATTCCTCACATAATGAGCCTCCTTTGTACATTCCAATTCGCTCCTGTTGACTTGGAAGACATCAGTTCCTGAAATATACTCAAAATGAGAAATTCATCTTGGATGTGCGCGACAGATAAATTGGAGAAGAAATCTTCCTGAAAGACACGAGGAGTCACTTCTCGTCCTATGGTACAGAGCAGTTCGTGAAAATTACTCCAGATGAGAAAGACATGCCTAATCTGGTATCCTGATCTATTTCTCATGGAAACATCCACCAAAACACAAGTCTATTCTCTCTTCAGCATTTGGTGGCGATTGATCGTGAAAATTGCTAAAAATGAGAAAGTTATAACTGTTAAATGCAATAAATCAGTGACAAATGGAATCATCCCCCAAAAGCCTTTCAGATTCGCTTCTTGGGATTTGGTAGCTATCAGTTCATGATTTGATGAAAATTACTCCAAATGAGACAGTTCTTCCTGATCAATGTTAGTAATTAATGACACTTGGAATCATCCTCCCAAATCCTTTGATAATTAACTCCTGGTGATTGTGAATAAAATCGGCTTGTGAAAATTAGTAGGAAAGAGAAAATTCCTTCCTCACCCGTCTTCTGATGAATTTCCCATGGAATCATCCACCGGAAAAACAATTGCATTCTCTCTTGGTGCGTTGGAACAGATCGGTTTGTGCAAATTACTCAAAGAACGAAAATCATTCTTTACAAGCACCTCGTGGTAAAGACTCCGGCAATCCAGATTCTCGCCTCCTGAGTTTGTAGAGATCGGTTCATGAAAATTACTAAAAAATCAAACATTTATTACTGATCACTGCATATAATTAGTACCTCATGGAATCATCCTCCAAGACCTTTTAGATACTCTGCTGGTCACTTGGTAGAGACGGGTAGTGTAAATTGCTAAAAATGAGCCCTTCAATACGAATCAGATGTAGCCATTGATGTCTCATGCACGCTTCCTCGAAAAGCCATTCGGATTCTCTCCTGATCCTTTGGTAGAGATGGGTTCATGAAAATTACAAAAATTCAACAGTAATTACTGATCACTGCTAGTCATTAACTCCATCTGGCATGATCCTCCAAAATCCTTTCAGATTTGCTTCTGGTGATTTCTGGTGATAGGTCGAGTCTCGAAAATTCCGAAAAATAATCAATTCTGAACGGCTTCGTGGTAGTCATTCATTCCTCACATAATGAGCCTCCTTTGTACATTCCAATTCGCTCCTGTTGACTTGGAAGACATCAGTTCCTGAAATATACTCAAAATGAGAAATTCATCTTGGATGTGCGCGACAGATAAATTGGAGAAGAAATCTTCCTGAAAGACCCGAGGAGTCACTTCTCGTCCTATGGTACAGAGCAGTTCGTGAAAATTACTCCAGATGAGAAAGACATGCCTAATCTGGTATCCTGATCTATTTCTCATGGAAACATCCACCAAAACACAAGTCTATTCTCTCTTCAGCATTTGGTGGCGATTGATCGTGAAAATTGCTAAAAATGAGAAAGTTATAACTGTTAAATGCAATAAATCAGTGACAAATGGAATCATCCCCCAAAAGCCTTTCAGATTCGCTTCTTGGGATTTGGTAGCTATCAGTTCATGATTTGATGAAAATTACTCCAAATGAGACAGTTCTTCCTGATCAATGTTAGTAATTAATGACACTTGGAATCATCCTCCCAAATCCTTTGATAATTAACTCCTGGTGATTGTGAATAAAATCGGCTTGTGAAAATTAGTAGGAAAGAGAAAATTCCTTCCTCACCCGTCTTCTGATGAATTTCCCATGGAATCATCCACCGGAAAAACAATTGCATTCTCTCTTGGTGCGTTGGAACAGATCGGTTTGTGCAAATTACTCAAAGAACGAAAATCATTCTTTACAAGCACCTCGTGGTAAAGACTCCGGCAATCCAGATTCTCGCCTCCTGAGTTTGTAGAGATCGGTTCATGAAAATTGCTAAAAAATCAAACATTTATTACTGATCACTGCATATAATTAGTACCTCATGGAATCATCCTCCAAGACCTTTTAGATACTCTGCTGGTCACTTGGTAGAGACGGGTAGTGTAAATTGCTAAAAATGAGCCCTTCAATATGAATCAGATGTAGCCATTGATGTCTCATGCACGCTTCCTCGAAAAGCCATTCGGATTCTCTCCTGATCCTTTGGTAGAGATGGGTTCATGAAAATTACAAAAATTCAACAGTAATTACTGATCACTGCTAGTCATTAACTCCATCTGGCATGATCCTCCAAAATCCTTTCAGATTTGCTTCTGGTGATTTCTGGTGATAGGTCGAGTCTCGAAAATTCCGAAAAATAATCAATTCTGAACGGCTTCGTGGTAGTCATTCATTCCTCACATAATGAGCCTCCTTTGTACATTCCAATTCGCTCCTGTTGACTTGGAAGACATCAGTTCCTGAAATATACTCAAAATGAGAAATTCATCTTGGATGTGCGCGACAGATAAATTGGAGAAGAAATCTTCCTGAAAGACACGAGGAGTCACTTCTCGTCCTATGGTACAGAGCAGTTCGTGAAAATTACTCCAGATGAGAAAGACATGCCTAATCTGGTATCCTGATCTATTTCTCATGGAAACATCCACCAAAACACAAGTCTATTCTCTCTTCAGCATTTGGTGGCGATTGATCGTGAAAATTGCTAAAAATGAGAAAGTTATAACTGTTAAATGCAATAAATCAGTGACAAATGGAATCATCCCCCAAAAGCCTTTCAGATTCGCTTCTTGGGATTTGGTAGCTATCAGTTCATGATTTGATGAAAATTACTCCAAATGAGACAGTTCTTCCTGATCAATGTTAGTAATTAATGACACTTGGAATCATCCTCCCAAATCCTTTGATAATTAACTCCTGGTGATTGTGAATAAAATCGGCTTGTGAAAACTAGTAGGAAAGAGAAAATTCCTTCCTCACCCGTCTTCTGATGAATTTCCCATGGAATCATCCACCGGAAAAACAATTGCATTCTCTCTTGGTGCGTTGGAACAGATCGGTTTGTGCAAATTACTCAAAGAACGAAAATCATTCTTTACAAGCACCTCGTGGTAAAGACTCCGGCAATCCAGATTCTCGCCTCCTGAGTTTGTAGAGATCGGTTCATGAAAATTACTAAAAAATCAAACATTTATTACTGATCACTGCATATAATTAGTACCTCATGGAATCATCCTCCAAGACCTTTTAGATACTCTGCTGGTCACTTGGTAGAGACGGGTAGTGTAAATTGCTAAAAATGAGCCCTTCAATACGAATCAGATGTAGCCATTGATGTCTCATGCACGCTTCCTCGAAAAGCCATTCGGATTCTCTCCTGATCCTTTGGTAGAGATGGGTTCATGAAAATTACAAAAATTCAACAGTAATTACTGATCACTGCTAGTCATTAACTCCATCTGGCATGATCCTCCAAAATCCTTTCAGATTTGCTTCTGGTGATTTCTGGTGATAGGTCGAGTCTCGAAAATTCCGAAAAATAATCAATTCTGAACGGCTTCGTGGTAGTCATTCATTCCTCACATAATGAGCCTCCTTTGTACATTCCAATTCGCTCCTGTTGACTTGGAAGACATCAGTTCCTGAAATATACTCAAAATGAGAAATTCATCTTGGATGTGCGCGACAGATAAATTGGAGAAGAAATCTTCCTGAAAGACACGAGGAGTCACTTCTCGTCCTATGGTACAGAGCAGTTCGTGAAAATTACTCCAGATGAGAAAGACATGCCTAATCTGGTATCCTGATCTATTTCTCATGGAAACATCCACCAAAACACAAGTCTATTCTCTCTTCAGCATTTGGTGGCGATTGATCGTGAAAATTGCTAAAAATGAGAAAGTTATAACTGTTAAATGCAATAAATCAGTGACAAATGGAATCATCCCCCAAAAGCCTTTCAGATTCGCTTCTTGGGATTTGGTAGCTATCAGTTCATGATTTGATGAAAATTACTCCAAATGAGACAGTTCTTCCTGATCAATGTTAGTAATTAATGACACTTGGAATCATCCTCCCAAATCCTTTGATAATTAACTCCTGGTGATTGTGAATAAAATCGGCTTGTGAAAATTAGTAGGAAAGAGAAAATTCCTTCCTCACCCGTCTTCTGATGAATTTCCCATGGAATCATCCACCGGAAAAACAATTGCATTCTCTCTTGGTGCGTTGGAACAGATCGGTTTGTGCAAATTACTCAAAGAACGAAAATCATTCTTTACAAGCACCTCGTGGTAAAGACTCCGGCAATCCAGATTCTCGCCTCCTGAGTTTGTAGAGATCGGTTCATGAAAATTACTAAAAAATCAAACATTTATTACTGATCACTGCATATAATTAGTACCTCATGGAATCATCCTCCAAGACCTTTTAGATACTCTGCTGGTCACTTGGTAGAGACGGGTAGTGTAAATTGCTAAAAATGAGCCCTTCAATACGAATCAGATGTAGCCATTGATGTCTCATGCACGCTTCCTCGAAAAGCCATTCGGATTCTCTCCTGATCCTTTGGTAGAGATGGGTTCATGAAAATTACAAAAATTCAACAGTAATTACTGATCACTGCTAGTCATTAACTCCATCTGGCATGATCCTCCAAAATCCTTTCAGATTTGCTTCTGGTGATTTCTGGTGATAGGTCGAGTCTCGAAAATTCCGAAAAATAATCAATTCTGAACGGCTTCGTGGTAGTCATTCATTCCTCACATAATGAGCCTCCTTTGTACATTCCAATTCGCTCCTGTTGACTTGGAAGACATCAGTTCCTGAAATATACTCAAAATGAGAAATTCATCTTGGATGTGCGCGACAGATAAATTGGAGAAGAAATCTTCCTGAAAGACACGAGGAGTCACTTCTCGTCCTATGGTACAGAGCAGTTCGTGAAAATTACTCCAGATGAGAAAGACATGCCTAATCTGGTATCCTGATCTATTTCTCATGGAAACATCCACCAAAACACAAGTCTATTCTCTCTTCAGCATTTGGTGGCGATTGATCGTGAAAATTGCTAAAAATGAGAAAGTTATAACTGTTAAATGCAATAAATCAGTGACAAATGGAATCATCCCCCAAAAGCCTTTCAGATTCGCTTCTTGGGATTTGGTAGCTATCAGTTCATGATTTGATGAAAATTACTCCAAATGAGACAGTTCTTCCTGATCAATGTTAGTAATTAATGACACTTGGAATCATCCTCCCAAATCCTTTGATAATTAACTCCTGGTGATTGTGAATAAAATCGGCTTGTGAAAATTAGTAGGAAAGAGAAAATTCCTTCCTCACCCGTCTTCTGATGAATTTCCCATGGAATCATCCACCGGAAAAACAATTGCATTCTCTCTTGGTGCGTTGGAACAGATCGGTTTGTGCAAATTACTCAAAGAACGAAAATCATTCTTTACAAGCACCTCGTGGTAAAGACTCCGGCAATCCAGATTCTCGCCTCCTGAGTTTGTAGAGATCGGTTCATGAAAATTACTAAAAAATCAAACATTTATTACTGATCACTGCATATAATTAGTACCTCATGGAATCATCCTCCAAGACCTTTTAGATACTCTGCTGGTCACTTGGTAGAGACGGGTAGTGTAAATTGCTAAAAATGAGCCCTTCAATACGAATCAGATGTAGCCATTGATGTCTCATGCACGCTTCCTCGAAAAGCCATTCGGATTCTCTCCTGATCCTTTGGTAGAGATGGGTTCATGAAAATTACAAAAATTCAACAGTAATTACTGATCACTGCTAGTCATTAACTCCATCTGGCATGATCCTCCAAAATCCTTTCAGATTTGCTTCTGGTGATTTCTGGTGATAGGTCGAGTCTCGAAAATTCCGAAAAATAATCAATTCTGAACGGCTTCGTGGTAGTCATTCATTCCTCACATAATGAGCCTCCTTTGTACATTCCAATTCGCTCCTGTTGACTTGGAAGACATCAGTTCCTGAAATATACTCAAAATGAGAAATTCATCTTGGATGTGCGCGACAGATAAATTGGAGAAGAAATCTTCCTGAAAGACACGAGGAGTCACTTCTCGTCCTATGGTACAGAGCAGTTCGTGAAAATTACTCCAGATGAGAAAGACATGCCTAATCTGGTATCCTGATCTATTTCTCATGGAAACATCCACCAAAACACAAGTCTATTCTCTCTTCAGCATTTGGTGGCGATTGATCGTGAAAATTGCTAAAAATGAGAAAGTTATAACTGTTAAATGCAATAAATCAGTGACAAATGGAATCATCCCCCAAAAGCCTTTCAGATTCGCTTCTTGGGATTTGGTAGCTATCAGTTCATGATTTGATGAAAATTACTCCAAATGAGACAGTTCTTCCTGATCAATGTTAGTAATTAATGACACTTGGAATCATCCTCCCAAATCCTTTGATAATTAACTCCTGGTGATTGTGAATAAAATCGGCTTGTGAAAATTAGTAGGAAAGAGAAAATTCCTTCCTCACCCGTCTTCTGATGAATTTCCCATGGAATCATCCACCGGAAAAACAATTGCATTCTCTCTTGGTGCGTTGGAACAGATCGGTTTGTGCATCTACTCAAAGAACGAAAATCATTCTTTACAAGCACCTCGTGGTAAAGACTCCGGCAATCCAGATTCTCGCCTCCTGAGTTTGTAGAGATCGGTTCATGAAAATTACTAAAAAATCAAACATTTATTACTGATCACTGCATATAATTAGTACCTCATGGAATCATCCTCCAAGACCTTTTAGATACTCTGCTGGTCACTTGGTAGAGACGGGTAGTGTAAATTGCTAAAAATGAGCCCTTCAATACGAATCAGATGTAGCCATTGATGTCTCATGCACGCTTCCTCGAAAAGCCATTTGGATTCTCTCCTGATCCTTTGGTAGAGATGGGTTCATGAAAATTACAAAAATTCAACAGTAATTACTGATCACTGCTAGTCATTAACTCCATCTGGCATGATCCTCCAAAATCCTTTCAGATTTGCTTCTGGTGATTTCTGGTGATAGGTCGAGTCTCGAAAATTCCGAAAAATAATCAATTCTGAACGGCTTCGTGGTAGTCATTCATTCCTCACATAATGAGCCTCCTTTGTACATTCCAATTCGCTCCTGTTGACTTGGAAGACATCAGTTCCTGAAATATACTCAAAATGAGAAATTCATCTTGGATGTGCGCGACAGATAAATTGGAGAAGAAATCTTCCTGAAAGACCCGAGGAGTCACTTCTCGTCCTATGGTACAGAGCAGTTCGTGAAAATTACTCCAGATGAGAAAGACATGCCTAATCTGGTATCCTGATCTATTTCTCATGGAAACATCCACCAAAACACAAGTCTATTCTCTCTTCAGCATTTGGTGGCGATTGATCGTGAAAATTGCTAAAAATGAGAAAGTTATAACTGTTAAATGCAATAAATCAGTGACAAATGGAATCATCCCCCAAAAGCCTTTCAGATTCGCTTCTTGGGATTTGGTAGCTATCAGTTCATGATTTGATGAAAATTACTCCAAATGAGACAGTTCTTCCTGATCAATGTTAGTAATTAATGACACTTGGAATCATCCTCCCAAATCCTTTGATAATTAACTCCTGGTGATTGTGAATAAAATCGGCTTGTGAAAACTAGTAGGAAAGAGAAAATTCCTTCCTCACCCGTCTTCTGATGAATTTCCCATGGAATCATCCACCGGAAAAACAATTGCATTCTCTCTTGGTGCGTTGGAACAGATCGGTTTGTGCAAATTACTCAAAGAACGAAAATCATTCTTTACAAGCACCTCGTGGTAAAGACTCCGGCAATCCAGATTCTCGCCTCCTGAGTTTGTAGAGATCGGTTCATGAAAATTGCTAAAAAATCAAACATTTATTACTGATCACTGCATATAATTAGTACCTCATGGAATCATCCTCCAAGACCTTTTAGATACTCTGCTGGTCACTTGGTAGAGACGGGTAGTGTAAATTGCTAAAAATGAGCCCTTCAATACGAATCAGATGTAGCCATTGATGTCTCATGCACGCTTCCTCGAAAAGCCATTCGGATTCTCTCCTGATCCTTTGGTAGAGATGGGTTCATGAAAATTACAAAAATTCAACAGTAATTACTGATCACTGCTAGTCATTAACTCCATCTGGCATGATCCTCCAAAATCCTTTCAGATTTGCTTCTGGTGATTTCTGGTGATAGGTCGAGTCTCGAAAATTCCGAAAAATAATCAATTCTGAACGGCTTCGTGGTAGTCATTCATTCCTCACATAATGAGCCTCCTTTGTACATTCCAATTCGCTCCTGTTGACTTGGAAGACATCAGTTCCTGAAATATACTCAAAATGAGAAATTCATCTTGGATGTGCGCGACAGATAAATTGGAGAAGAAATCTTCCTGAAAAACCCGAGGAGTCACTTCTCGTCCTATGGTACAGAGCAGTTCGTGAAAATTACTCCAGATGAGAAAGACATGCCTAATCTGGTATCCTGATCTATTTCTCATGGAAACATCCACCAAAACACAAGTCTATTCTCTCTTCAGCATTTGGTGGCGATTGATCGTGAAAATTGCTAAAAATGAGAAAGTTATAACTGTTAAATGCAATAAATCAGTGACAAATGGAATCATCCCCCAAAAGCCTTTCAGATTCGCTTCTTGGGATTTGGTAGCTATCAGTTCATGATTTGATGAAAATTACTCCAAATGAGACAGTTCTTCCTGATCAATGTTAGTAATTAATGACACTTGGAATCATCCTCCCAAATCCTTTGATAATTAACTCCTGGTGATTGTGAATAAAATCGGCTTGTGAAAATTAGTAGGAAAGAGAAAATTCCTTCCTCACCCGTCTTCTGATGAATTTCCCATGGAATCATCCACCGGAAAAACAATTGCATTCTCTCTTGGTGCGTTGGAACAGATCGGTTTGTGCAAATTACTCAAAGAACGAAAATCATTCTTTACAAGCACCTCGTGGTAAAGACTCCGGCAATCCAGATTCTCGCCTCCTGAGTTTGTAGAGATCGGTTCATGAAAATTACTAAAAAATCAAACATTTATTACTGATCACTGCATATAATTAGTACCTCATGGAATCATCCTCCAAGACCTTTTAGATACTCTGCTGGTCACTTGGTAGAGACGGGTAGTGTAAATTGCTAAAAATGAGCCCTTCAATACGAATCAGATGTAGCCATTGATGTCTCATGCACGCTTCCTCGAAAAGCCATTCGGATTCTCTCCTGATCCTTTGGTAGAGATGGGTTCATGAAAATTACAAAAATTCAACAGTAATTACTGATCACTGCTAGTCATTAACTCCATCTGGCATGATCCTCCAAAATCCTTTCAGATTTGCTTCTGGTGATTTCTGGTGATAGGTCGAGTCTCGAAAATTCCGAAAAATAATCAATTCTGAACGGCTTCGTGGTAGTCATTCATTCCTCACATAATGAGCCTCCTTTGTACATTCCAATTCGCTCCTGTTGACTTGGAAGACATCAGTTCCTGAAATATACTCAAAATGAGAAATTCATCTTGGATGTGCGCGACAGATAAATTGGAGAAGAAATCTTCCTGAAAGACACGAGGAGTCACTTCTCGTCCTATGGTACAGAGCAGTTCGTGAAAATTACTCCAGATGAGAAAGACATGCCTAATCTGGTATCCTGATCTATTTCTCATGGAAACATCCACCAAAACACAAGTCTATTCTCTCTTCAGCATTTGGTGGCGATTGATCGTGAAAATTGCTAAAAATGAGAAAGTTATAACTGTTAAATGCAATAAATCAGTGACAAATGGAATCATCCCCCAAAAGCCTTTCAGATTCGCTTCTTGGGATTTGGTAGCTATCAGTTCATGATTTGATGAAAATTACTCCAAATGAGACAGTTCTTCCTGATCAATGTTAGTAATTAATGACACTTGGAATCATCCTCCCAAATCCTTTGATAATTAACTCCTGGTGATTGTGAATAAAATCGGCTTGTGAAAATTAGTAGGAAAGAGAAAATTCCTTCCTCACCCGTCTTCTGATGAATTTCCCATGGAATCATCCACCGGAAAAACAATTGCATTCTCTCTTGGTGCGTTGGAACAGATCGGTTTGTGCATCTACTCAAAGAACGAAAATCATTCTTTACAAGCACCTCGTGGTAAAGACTCCGGCAATCCAGATTCTCGCCTCCTGAGTTTGTAGAGATCGGTTCATGAAAATTACTAAAAAATCAAACATTTATTACTGATCACTGCATATAATTAGTACCTCATGGAATCATCCTCCAAGACCTTTTAGATACTCTGCTGGTCACTTGGTAGAGACGGGTAGTGTAAATTGCTAAAAATGAGCCCTTCAATACGAATCAGATGTAGCCATTGATGTCTCATGCACGCTTCCTCGAAAAGCCATTTGGATTCTCTCCTGATCCTTTGGTAGAGATGGGTTCATGAAAATTACAAAAATTCAACAGTAATTACTGATCACTGCTAGTCATTAACTCCATCTGGCATGATCCTCCAAAATCCTTTCAGATTTGCTTCTGGTGATTTCTGGTGATAGGTCGAGTCTCGAAAATTCCGAAAAATAATCAATTCTGAACGGCTTCGTGGTAGTCATTCATTCCTCACATAATGAGCCTCCTTTGTACATTCCAATTCGCTCCTGTTGACTTGGAAGACATCAGTTCCTGAAATATACTCAAAATGAGAAATTCATCTTGGATGTGCGCGACAGATAAATTGGAGAAGAAATCTTCCTGAAAGACCCGAGGAGTCACTTCTCGTCCTATGGTACAGAGCAGTTCGTGAAAATTACTCCAGATGAGAAAGACATGCCTAATCTGGTATCCTGATCTATTTCTCATGGAAACATCCACCAAAACACAAGTCTATTCTCTCTTCAGCATTTGGTGGCGATTGATCGTGAAAATTGCTAAAAATGAGAAAGTTATAACTGTTAAATGCAATAAATCAGTGACAAATGGAATCATCCCCCAAAAGCCTTTCAGATTCGCTTCTTGGGATTTGGTAGCTATCAGTTCATGATTTGATGAAAATTACTCCAAATGAGACAGTTCTTCCTGATCAATGTTAGTAATTAATGACACTTGGAATCATCCTCCCAAATCCTTTGATAATTAACTCCTGGTGATTGTGAATAAAATCGGCTTGTGAAAACTAGTAGGAAAGAGAAAATTCCTTCCTCACCCGTCTTCTGATGAATTTCCCATGGAATCATCCACCGGAAAAACAATTGCATTCTCTCTTGGTGCGTTGGAACAGATCGGTTTGTGCAAATTACTCAAAGAACGAAAATCATTCTTTACAAGCACCTCGTGGTAAAGACTCCGGCAATCCAGATTCTCGCCTCCTGAGTTTGTAGAGATCGGTTCATGAAAATTGCTAAAAAATCAAACATTTATTACTGATCACTGCATATAATTAGTACCTCATGGAATCATCCTCCAAGACCTTTTAGATACTCTGCTGGTCACTTGGTAGAGACGGGTAGTGTAAATTGCTAAAAATGAGCCCTTCAATACGAATCAGATGTAGCCATTGATGTCTCATGCACGCTTCCTCGAAAAGCCATTCGGATTCTCTCCTGATCCTTTGGTAGAGATGGGTTCATGAAAATTACAAAAATTCAACAGTAATTACTGATCACTGCTAGTCATTAACTCCATCTGGCATGATCCTCCAAAATCCTTTCAGATTTGCTTCTGGTGATTTCTGGTGATAGGTCGAGTCTCGAAAATTCCGAAAAATAATCAATTCTGAACGGCTTCGTGGTAGTCATTCATTCCTCACATAATGAGCCTCCTTTGTACATTCCAATTCGCTCCTGTTGACTTGGAAGACATCAGTTCCTGAAATATACTCAAAATGAGAAATTCATCTTGGATGTGCGCGACAGATAAATTGGAGAAGAAATCTTCCTGAAAAACCCGAGGAGTCACTTCTCGTCCTATGGTACAGAGCAGTTCGTGAAAATTACTCCAGATGAGAAAGACATGCCTAATCTGGTATCCTGATCTATTTCTCATGGAAACATCCACCAAAACACAAGTCTATTCTCTCTTCAGCATTTGGTGGCGATTGATCGTGAAAATTGCTAAAAATGAGAAAGTTATAACTGTTAAATGCAATAAATCAGTGACAAATGGAATCATCCCCCAAAAGCCTTTCAGATTCGCTTCTTGGGATTTGGTAGCTATCAGTTCATGATTTGATGAAAATTACTCCAAATGAGACAGTTCTTCCTGATCAATGTTAGTAATTAATGACACTTGGAATCATCCTCCCAAATCCTTTGATAATTAACTCCTGGTGATTGTGAATAAAATCGGCTTGTGAAAACTAGTAGGAAAGAGAAAATTCCTTCCTCACCCGTCTTCTGATGAATTTCCCATGGAATCATCCACCGGAAAAACAATTGCATTCTCTCTTGGTGCGTTGGAACAGATCGGTTTGTGCAAATTACTCAAAGAACGAAAATCATTCTTTACAAGCACCTCGTGGTAAAGACTCCGGCAATCCAGATTCTCGCCTCCTGAGTTTGTAGAGATCGGTTCATGAAAATTGCTAAAAAATCAAACGTTTATTACTGATCACTGCATATAATTAGTACCTCATGGAATCATCCTCCAAGACCTTTTAGATACTCTGCTGGTCACTTGGTAGAGACGGGTAGTGTAAATTGCTAAAAATGAGCCCTTCAATATGAATCAGATGTAGCCATTGATGTCTCATGCACGCTTCCTCGAAAAGCCATTCGGATTCTCTCCTGATCCTTTGGTAGAGATGGGTTCATGAAAATTACAAAAATTCAACAGTAATTACTGATCACTGCTAGTCATTAACTCCATCTGGCATGATCCTCCAAAATCCTTTCAGATTTGCTTCTGGTGATTTCTGGTGATAGGTCGAGTCTCGAAAATTCCGAAAAATAATCAATTCTGAACGGCTTCGTGGTAGTCATTCATTCCTCACATAATGAGCCTCCTTTGTACATTCCAATTCGCTCCTGTTGACTTGGAAGACATCAGTTCCTGAAATATACTCAAAATGAGAAATTCATCTTGGATGTGCGCGACAGATAAATTGGAGAAGAAATCTTCCTGAAAGACACGAGGAGTCACTTCTCGTCCTATGGTACAGAGCAGTTCGTGAAAATTACTCCAGATGAGAAAGACATGCCTAATCTGGTATCCTGATCTATTTCTCATGGAAACATCCACCAAAACACAAGTCTATTCTCTCTTCAGCATTTGGTGGCGATTGATCGTGAAAATTGCTAAAAATGAGAAAGTTATAACTGTTAAATGCAATAAATCAGTGACAAATGGAATCATCCCCCAAAAGCCTTTCAGATTCGCTTCTTGGGATTTGGTAGCTATCAGTTCATGATTTGATGAAAATTACTCCAAATGAGACAGTTCTTCCTGATCAATGTTAGTAATTAATGACACTTGGAATCATCCTCCCAAATCCTTTGATAATTAACTCCTGGTGATTGTGAATAAAATCGGCTTGTGAAAACTAGTAGGAAAGAGAAAATTCCTTCCTCACCCGTCTTCTGATGAATTTCCCATGGAATCATCCACCGGAAAAACAATTGCATTCTCTCTTGGTGCGTTGGAACAGATCGGTTTGTGCAAATTACTCAAAGAACGAAAATCATTCTTTACAAGCACCTCGTGGTAAAGACTCCGGCAATCCAGATTCTCGCCTCCTGAGTTTGTAGAGATCGGTTCATGAAAATTGCTAAAAAATCAAACATTTATTACTGATCACTGCATATAATTAGTACCTCATGGAATCATCCTCCAAGACCTTTTAGATACTCTGCTGGTCACTTGGTAGAGACGGGTAGTGTAAATTGCTAAAAATGAGCCCTTCAATACGAATCAGATGTAGCCATTGATGTCTCATGCACGCTTCCTCGAAAAGCCATTCGGATTCTCTCCTGATCCTTTGGTAGAGATGGGTTCATGAAAATTACAAAAATTCAACAGTAATTACTGATCACTGCTAGTCATTAACTCCATCTGGCATGATCCTCCAAAATCCTTTCAGATTTGCTTCTGGTGATTTCTGGTGATAGGTCGAGTCTCGAAAATTCCGAAAAATAATCAATTCTGAACGGCTTCGTGGTAGTCATTCATTCCTCACATAATGAGCCTCCTTTGTACATTCCAATTCGCTCCTGTTGACTTGGAAGACATCAGTTCCTGAAATATACTCAAAATGAGAAATTCATCTTGGATGTGCGCGACAGATAAATTGGAGAAGAAATCTTCCTGAAAGACACGAGGAGTCACTTCTCGTCCTATGGTACAGAGCAGTTCGTGAAAATTACTCCAGATGAGAAAGACATGCCTAATCTGGTATCCTGATCTATTTCTCATGGAAACATCCACCAAAACACAAGTCTATTCTCTCTTCAGCATTTGGTGGCGATTGATCGTGAAAATTGCTAAAAATGAGAAAGTTATAACTGTTAAATGCAATAAATCAGTGACAAATGGAATCATCCCCCAAAAGCCTTTCAGATTCGCTTCTTGGGATTTGGTAGCTATCAGTTCATGATTTGATGAAAATTACTCCAAATGAGACAGTTCTTCCTGATCAATGTTAGTAATTAATGACACTTGGAATCATCCTCCCAAATCCTTTGATAATTAACTCCTGGTGATTGTGAATAAAATCGGCTTGTGAAAATTAGTAGGAAAGAGAAAATTCCTTCCTCACCCGTCTTCTGATGAATTTCCCATGGAATCATCCACCGGAAAAACAATTGCATTCTCTCTTGGTGCGTTGGAACAGATCGGTTTGTGCATCTACTCAAAGAACGAAAATCATTCTTTACAAGCACCTCGTGGTAAAGACTCCGGCAATCCAGATTCTCGCCTCCTGAGTTTGTAGAGATCGGTTCATGAAAATTACTAAAAAATCAAACATTTATTACTGATCACTGCATATAATTAGTACCTCATGGAATCATCCTCCAAGACCTTTTAGATACTCTGCTGGTCACTTGGTAGAGACGGGTAGTGTAAATTGCTAAAAATGAGCCCTTCAATACGAATCAGATGTAGCCATTGATGTCTCATGCACGCTTCCTCGAAAAGCCATTCGGATTCTCTCCTGATCCTTTGGTAGAGATGGGTTCATGAAAATTACAAAAATTCAACAGTAATTACTGATCACTGCTAGTCATTAACTCCATCTGGCATGATCCTCCAAAATCCTTTCAGATTTGCTTCTGGTGATTTCTGGTGATAGGTCGAGTCTCGAAAATTCCGAAAAATAATCAATTCTGAACGGCTTCGTGGTAGTCATTCATTCCTCACATAATGAGCCTCCTTTGTACATTCCAATTCGCTCCTGTTGACTTGGAAGACATCAGTTCCTGAAATATACTCAAAATGAGAAATTCATCTTGGATGTGCGCGACAGATAAATTGGAGAAGAAATCTTCCTGAAAGACCCGAGGAGTCACTTCTCGTCCTATGGTACAGAGCAGTTCGTGAAAATTACTCCAGATGAGAAAGACATGCCTAATCTGGTATCCTGATCTATTTCTCATGGAAACATCCACCAAAACACAAGTCTATTCTCTCTTCAGCATTTGGTGGCGATTGATCGTGAAAATTGCTAAAAATGAGAAAGTTATAACTGTTAAATGCAATAAATCAGTGACAAATGGAATCATCCCCCAAAAGCCTTTCAGATTCGCTTCTTGGGATTTGGTAGCTATCAGTTCATGATTTGATGAAAATTACTCCAAATGAGACAGTTCTTCCTGATCAATGTTAGTAATTAATGACACTTGGAATCATCCTCCCAAATCCTTTGATAATTAACTCCTGGTGATTGTGAATAAAATCGGCTTGTGAAAACTAGTAGGAAAGAGAAAATTCCTTCCTCACCCGTCTTCTGATGAATTTCCCATGGAATCATCCACCGGAAAAACAATTGCATTCTCTCTTGGTGCGTTGGAACAGATCGGTTTGTGCAAATTACTCAAAGAACGAAAATCATTCTTTACAAGCACCTCGTGGTAAAGACTCCGGCAATCCAGATTCTCGCCTCCTGAGTTTGTAGAGATCGGTTCATGAAAATTGCTAAAAAATCAAACATTTATTACTGATCACTGCATATAATTAGTACCTCATGGAATCATCCTCCAAGACCTTTTAGATACTCTGCTGGTCACTTGGTAGAGACGGGTAGTGTAAATTGCTAAAAATGAGCCCTTCAATACGAATCAGATGTAGCCATTGATGTCTCATGCACGCTTCCTCGAAAAGCCATTCGGATTCTCTCCTGATCCTTTGGTAGAGATGGGTTCATGAAAATTACAAAAATTCAACAGTAATTACTGATCACTGCTAGTCATTAACTCCATCTGGCATGATCCTCCAAAATCCTTTCAGATTTGCTTCTGGTGATTTCTGGTGATAGGTCGAGTCTCGAAAATTCCGAAAAATAATCAATTCTGAACGGCTTCGTGGTAGTCATTCATTCCTCACATAATGAGCCTCCTTTGTACATTCCAATTCGCTCCTGTTGACTTGGAAGACATCAGTTCCTGAAATATACTCAAAATGAGAAATTCATCTTGGATGTGCGCGACAGATAAATTGGAGAAGAAATCTTCCTGAAAAACCCGAGGAGTCACTTCTCGTCCTATGGTACAGAGCAGTTCGTGAAAATTACTCCAGATGAGAAAGACATGCCTAATCTGGTATCCTGATCTATTTCTCATGGAAACATCCACCAAAACACAAGTCTATTCTCTCTTCAGCATTTGGTGGCGATTGATCGTGAAAATTGCTAAAAATGAGAAAGTTATAACTGTTAAATGCAATAAATCAGTGACAAATGGAATCATCCCCCAAAAGCCTTTCAGATTCGCTTCTTGGGATTTGGTAGCTATCAGTTCATGATTTGATGAAAATTACTCCAAATGAGACAGTTCTTCCTGATCAATGTTAGTAATTAATGACACTTGGAATCATCCTCCCAAATCCTTTGATAATTAACTCCTGGTGATTGTGAATAAAATCGGCTTGTGAAAACTAGTAGAAAAGAGAAAATTCCTTCCTCACCCGTCTTCTGATGAATTTCCCATGGAATCATCCACCGGAAAAACAATTGCATTCTCTCCTGGTGCGTTGGAACAGATCGGTTTGTGCAAATTACTCAAAGAACGAAAATCATTCTTTACAAGCACCTCGTGGTAAAGACTCCGGCAATCCAGATTCTCGCCTCCTGAGTTTGTAGAGATCGGTTCATGAAAATTGCTAAAAAATCAAACGTTTATTACTGATCACTGCATATAATTAGTACCTCATGGAATCATCCTCCAAGACCTTTTAGATACTCTGCTTGTCACTTGGTAGAGACGGGTAGTGTAAATTGCTAAAAATGAGCCCTTCAATATGAATCAGATGTAGCCATTGATGTCTCATGCACGCTTCCTCGAAAAGCCATTCGGATTCTCTCCTGATCCTTTGGTAGAGATGGGTTCATGAAAATTACAAAAATTCAACAGTAATTACTGATCACTGCTAGTCATTAACTCCATCTGGCATGATCCTCCAAAATCCTTTCAGATTTGCTTCTGGTGATTTCTGGTGATAGGTCGAGTCTCGAAAATTCCGAAACATAATCAATTCTGAACGGCTTCGTGGTAGTCATTCATTCCTCACATAATGAGCCTCCTTTGTACATTCCAATTCGCTCCTGTTGACTTGGAAGACATCAGTTCCTGAAATATACTCAAAATGAGAAATTCATCTTGGATGTGCGCGACAGATAAATTGGAGAAGAAATCTTCCTGAAAGACACGAGGAGTCACTTCTCGTCCTATGGTACAGAGCAGTTCGTGAAAATTACTCCAGATGAGAAAGACATGCCTAATCTGGTATCCTGATCTATTTCTCATGGAAACATCCACCAAAACACAAGTCTATTCTCTCTTCAGCATTTGGTGGCGATTGATCGTGAAAATTGCTAAAAATGAGGAAGTTATAACTGTTAAATGCAATAAATCAGTGACAAATGGAATCATCCCCCAAAAGCCTTTCAGATTCGCTTCTTGGGATTTGGTAGCTATCAGTTCATGATTTGATGAAAATTACTCCAAATGAGACAGTTCTTCCTGATCAATGTTAGTAATTAATGACACTTGGAATCATCCTCCCAAATCCTTTGATAATTAACTCCTGGTGATTGTGAATAAAATCGGCTTGTGAAAATTAGTAGGAAAGAGAAAATTCCTTCCTCACCCGTCTTCTGATGAATTTCCCATGGAATCATCCACCGGAAAAACAATTGCATTCTCTCTTGGTGCGTTGGAACAGATCGGTTTGTGCAAATTACTCAAAGAACGAAAATCATTCTTTACAAGCACCTCGTGGTAAAGACTCCGGCAATCCAGATTCTCGCCTCCTGAGTTTGTAGAGATCGGTTCATGAAAATTACTAAAAAATCAAACATTTATTACTGATCACTGCATATAATTAGTACCTCATGGAATCATCCTCCAAGACCTTTTAGATACTCTGCTGGTCACTTGGTAGAGACGGGTAGTGTAAATTGCTAAAAATGAGCCCTTCAATACGAATCAGATGTAGCCATTGATGTCTCATGCACGCTTCCTCGAAAAGCCATTCGGATTCTCTCCTGATCCTTTGGTAGAGATGGGTTCATGAAAATTACAAAAATTCAACAGCAATTACTGATCACTGCTAGTCATTAACTCCATCTGGCATGATCCTCCAAAATCCTTTCAGATTTGCTTCTGGTGATTTCTGGTGATAGGTCGAGTCTCGAAAATTCCGAAAAATAATCAATTCTGAACGGCTTCGTGGTAGTCATTCATTCCTCACATAATGAGCCTCCTTTGTACATTCCAATTCGCTCCTGTTGACTTGGAAGACATCAGTTCCTGAAATATACTCAAAATGAGAAATTCATCTTGGATGTGCGCGACAGATAAATTGGAGAAGAAATCTTCCTGAAAGACCCGAGGAGTCACTTCTCGTCCTATGGTACAGAGCAGTTCGTGAAAATTACTCCAGATGAGAAAGACATGCCTAATCTGGTATCCTGATCTATTTCTCATGGAAACATCCACCAAAACACAAGTCTATTCTCTCTTCAGCATTTGGTGGCGATTGATCGTGAAAATTGCTAAAAATGAGAAAGTTATAACTGTTAAATGCAATAAATCAGTGACAAATGGAATCATCCCCCAAAAGCCTTTCAGATTCGCTTCTTGGGATTTGGTAGCTATCAGTTCATGATTTGATGAAAATTACTCCAAATGAGACAGTTCTTCCTGATCAATGTTAGTAATTAATGACACTTGGAATCATCCTCCCAAATCCTTTGATAATTAACTCCTGGTGATTGTGAATAAAATCGGCTTGTGAAAACTAGTAGGAAAGAGAAAATTCCTTCCTCACCCGTCTTCTGATGAATTTCCCATGGAATCATCCACCGGAAAAACAATTGCATTCTCTCTTGGTGCGTTGGAACAGATCGGTTTGTGCAAATTACTCAAAGAACGAAAATCATTCTTTACAAGCACCTCGTGGTAAAGACTCCGGCAATCCAGATTCTCGCCTCCTGAGTTTGTAGAGATCGGTTCATGAAAATTGCTAAAAAATCAAACATTTATTACTGATCACTGCATATAATTAGTACCTCATGGAATCATCCTCCAAGACCTTTTAGATACTCTGCTGGTCACTTGGTAGAGACGGGTAGTGTAAATTGCTAAAAATGAGCCCTTCAATACGAATCAGATGTAGCCATTGATGTCTCATGCACGCTTCCTCGAAAAGCCATTCGGATTCTCTCCTGATCCTTTGGTAGAGATGGGTTCATGAAAATTACAAAAATTCAACAGTAATTACTGATCACTGCTAGTCATTAACTCCATCTGGCATGATCCTCCAAAATCCTTTCAGATTTGCTTCTGGTGATTTCTGGTGATAGGTCGAGTCTCGAAAATTCCGAAAAATAATCAATTCTGAACGGCTTCGTGGTAGTCATTCATTCCTCACATAATGAGCCTCCTTTGTACATTCCAATTCGCTCCTGTTGACTTGGAAGACATCAGTTCCTGAAATATACTCAAAATGAGAAATTCATCTTGGATGTGCGCGACAGATAAATTGGAGAAGAAATCTTCCTGAAAGACACGAGGAGTCACTTCTCGTCCTATGGTACAGAGCAGTTCGTGAAAATTACTCCAGATGAGAAAGACATGCCTAATCTGGTATCCTGATCTATTTCTCATGGAAACATCCATTAAAACACAAGTCTATTCTCTCTTCAGCATTTGGTGGCGATTGATCGTGAAAATTGCTAAAAATGAGGAAGTTATAACTGTTAAATGCAATAAATCAGTGACAAATGGAATCATCCCCCAAAAGCCTTTCAGATTCGCTTCTTGGGATTTGGTAGCTATCAGTTCATGATTTGATGAAAATTACTCCAAATGAGACAGTTCTTCCTGATCAATGTTAGTAATTAATGACACTTGGAATCATCCTCCCAAATCCTTTGATAATTAACTCCTGGTGATTGTGAATAAAATCGGCTTGTGAAAATTAGTAGGAAAGAGAAAATTCCTTCCTCACCCATCTTCTGATGAATTTCCCATGGAATCATCCACCGGAAAAACAATTGCATTCTCTCTTGGTGCGTTGGAACAGATCGGTTTGTGCAAATTACTCAAAGAACGAAAATCATTCTTTACAAGCACCTCGTGGTAAAGACTCCGGCAATCCAGTTTCTCGCCTCCTGAGTTTGTAGAGATCGGTTCATGAAAATTACTAAAAAATCAAACATTTATTACTGATCACTGCATATAATTAGTACCTCATGGAATCATCCTCCAAGACCTTTTAGATACTCTGCTGGTCACTTGGTAGAGACGGGTAGTGTAAATTGCTAAAAATGAGACCTTCAATACGAATCAGATGTAGCCATTGATGTCTCATGCACGCTTCCTCGAAAAGCCATTCGGATTCTCTCCTGATCCTTTGGTAGAGATGGGTTCATGAAAATTCCAAAAATTCAACTGTAATTACTGATCACTGCTAGTCATTAACTCCATCTGGCATGATCCTCCAAAACACTTTCAGATTTGTTTCTGGTGATTTCTGGTGATAGGTCGAGTCTCGAAAATTCCGAAAAATAATCAATTCTGAACGGCTTCGTGGTAGTCATTCATTCCTCACATAATGAGCCTCCTTTGTACATTCCAATTCGCTCCTGTTGACTTGGAAGACATCAGTTCCTGAAATATACTCAAAATGAGAAATTCATCTTGGATGTGCGCGACAGATAAATTGGAGAAGAAATCTTCCTGAAAGACCCGAGGAGTCACTTCTCGTCCTATGGTACAGAGCAGTTCGTGAAAATTACTCCAGATGAGAAAGACATGCCTAATCTGGTATCCTGATCTATTTCTCATGGAAACATCCACCAAAACACAAGTCTATTCTCTCTTCAGCATTTGGTGGCGATTGATCGTGAAAATTGCTAAAAATGAGAAAGTTATAACTGTTAAATGCAATAAATCAGTGACAAATGGAATCATCCCCCAAAAGCCTTTCAGATTCGCTTCTTGGGATTTGGTAGCTATCAGTTCATGATTTGATGAAAATTACTCCAAATGAGACAGTTCTTCCTGATCAATGTTAGTAATTAATGACACTTGGAATCATCCTCCCAAATCCTTTGATAATTAACTCCTGGTGATTGTGAATAAAATCGGCTTGTGAAAACTAGTAGGAAAGAGAAAATTCCTTCCTCACCCGTCTTCTGATGAATTTCCCATGGAATCATCCACCGGAAAAACAATTGCATTCTCTCTTGGTGCGTTGGAACAGATCGGTTTGTGCAAATTACTCAAAGAACGAAAATCATTCTTTACAAGCACCTCGTGGTAAAGACTCCGGCAATCCAGATTCTCGCCTCCTGAGTTTGTAGAGATCGGTTCATGAAAATTGCTAAAAAATCAAACATTTATTACTGATCACTGCATATAATTAGTACCTCATGGAATCATCCTCCAAGACCTTTTAGATACTCTGCTGGTCACTTGGTAGAGACGGGTAGTGTAAATTGCTAAAAATGAGCCCTTCAATACGAATCAGATGTAGCCATTGATGTCTCATGCACGCTTCCTCGAAAAGCCATTCGGATTCTCTCCTGATCCTTTGGTAGAGATGGGTTCATGAAAATTACAAAAATTCAACAGTAATTACTGATCACTGCTAGTCATTAACTCCATCTGGCATGATCCTCCAAAATCCTTTCAGATTTGCTTCTGGTGATTTCTGGTGATAGGTCGAGTCTCGAAAATTCCGAAAAATAATCAATTCTGAACGGCTTCGTGGTAGTCATTCATTCCTCACATAATGAGCCTCCTTTGTACATTCCAATTCGCTCCTGTTGACTTGGAAGACATCAGTTCCTGAAATATACTCAAAATGAGAAATTCATCTTGGATGTGCGCGACAGATAAATTGGAGAAGAAATCTTCCTGAAAGACACGAGGAGTCACTTCTCGTCCTATGGTACAGAGCAGTTCGTGAAAATTACTCCAGATGAGAAAGACATGCCTAATCTGGTATCCTGATCTATTTCTCATGGAAACATCCACCAAAACACAAGTCTATTCTCTCTTCAGCATTTGGTGGCGATTGATCGTGAAAATTGCTAAAAATGAGAAAGTTATAACTGTTAAATGCAATAAATCAGTGACAAATGGAATCATCCCCCAAAAGCCTTTCAGATTCGCTTCTTGGGATTTGGTAGCTATCAGTTCATGATTTGATGAAAATTACTCCAAATGAGACAGTTCTTCCTGATCAATGTTAGTAATTAATGACACTTGGAATCATCCTCCCAAATCCTTTGATAATTAACTCCTGGTGATTGTGAATAAAATCGGCTTGTGAAAACTAGTAGGAAAGAGAAAATTCCTTCCTCACCCGTCTTCTGATGAATTTCCCATGGAATCATCCACCGGAAAAACAATTGCATTCTCTCTTGGTGCGTTGGAACAGATCGGTTTGTGCAAATTACTCAAAGAACGAAAATCATTCTTTACAAGCACCTCGTGGTAAAGACTCCGGCAATCCAGATTCTCGCCTCCTGAGTTTGTAGAGATCGGTTCATGAAAATTGCTAAAAAATCAAACATTTATTACTGATCACTGCATATAATTAGTACCTCATGGAATCATCCTCCAAGACCTTTTAGATACTCTGCTGGTCACTTGGTAGAGACGGGTAGTGTAAATTGCAAAAAATGAGACCTTCAATACGAATCAGATGTAGCCATTGATGTCTCATGCACGCTTCCTCGAAAAGCCATTCGGATTCTCTCCTGATCCTTTGGTAGAGATGGGTTCATGAAAATTACAAAAATTCAACAGTAATTACTGATCACTGCTAGTCATTAACTCCATCTGGCATGATCCTCCAAAATCCTTTCAGATTTGCTTCTGGTGATTTCTGGTGATAGGTC
Source organism: Eretmochelys imbricata (assembly GCF_965152235.1). Lineage (NCBI taxonomy): Eukaryota > Metazoa > Chordata > Testudines > Cheloniidae > Eretmochelys > Eretmochelys imbricata. The sequence continues at coordinate 914,773 of NW_027554341.1, read as the reverse complement.
GAGTCTCGAAAATTCCGAAAAATAATCAATTCTGAACGGCTTCGTGGTAGTCATTCATTCCTCACATAATGAGCCTCCTTTGTACATTCCAATTCGCTCCTGTTGACTTGGAAGACATCAGTTCCTGAAATATACTCAAAATGAGAAATTCATCTTGGATGTGCGCGACAGATAAATTGGAGAAGAAATCTTCCTGAAAGACCCGAGGAGTCACTTCTCGTCCTATGGTACAGAGCAGTTCGTGAAAATTACTCCAGATGAGAAAGACATGCCTAATCTGGTATCCTGATCTATTTCTCATGGAAACATCCACCAAAACACAAGTCTATTCTCTCTTCAGCATTTGGTGGCGATTGATCGTGAAAATTGCTAAAAATGAGAAAGTTATAACTGTTAAATGCAATAAATCAGTGACAAATGGAATCATCCCCCAAAAGCCTTTCAGATTCGCTTCTTGGGATTTGGTAGCTATCAGTTCATGATTTGATGAAAATTACTCCAAATGAGACAGTTCTTCCTGATCAATGTTAGTAATTAATGACACTTGGAATCATCCTCCCAAATCCTTTGATAATTAACTCCTGGTGATTGTGAATAAAATCGGCTTGTGAAAACTAGTAGGAAAGAGAAAATTCCTTCCTCACCCGTCTTCTGATGAATTTCCCATGGAATCATCCACCGGAAAAACAATTGCATTCTCTCTTGGTGCGTTGGAACAGATCGGTTTGTGCAAATTACTCAAAGAACGAAAATCATTCTTTACAAGCACCTCGTGGTAAAGACTCCGGCAATCCAGATTCTCGCCTCCTGAGTTTGTAGAGATCGGTTCATGAAAATTGCTAAAAAATCAAACATTTATTACTGATCACTGCATATAATTAGTACCTCATGGAATCATCCTCCAAGACCTTTTAGATACTCTGCTGGTCACTTGGTAGAGACGGGTAGTGTAAATTGCTAAAAATGAGCCCTTCAATACGAATCAGATGTAGCCATTGATGTCTCATGCACGCTTCCTCGAAAAGCCATTCGGATTCTCTCCTGATCCTTTGGTAGAGATGGGTTCATGAAAATTACAAAAATTCAACAGTAATTACTGATCACTGCTAGTCATTAACTCCATCTGGCATGATCCTCCAAAATCCTTTCAGATTTGCTTCTGGTGATTTCTGGTGATAGGTCGAGTCTCGAAAATTCCGAAAAATAATCAATTCTGAACGGCTTCGTGGTAGTCATTCATTCCTCACATAATGAGCCTCCTTTGTACATTCCAATTCGCTCCTGTTGACTTGGAAGACATCAGTTCCTGAAATATACTCAAAATGAGAAATTCATCTTGGATGTGCGCGACAGATAAATTGGAGAAGAAATCTTCCTGAAAGACCCGAGGAGTCACTTCTCGTCCTATGGTACAGAGCAGTTCGTGAAAATTACTCCAGATGAGAAAGACATGCCTAATCTGGTATCCTGATCTATTTCTCATGGAAACATCCACCAAAACACAAGTCTATTCTCTCTTCAGCATTTGGTGGCGATTGATCGTGAAAATTGCTAAAAATGAGGAAGTTATAACTGTTAAATGCAATAAATCAGTGACAAATGGAATCATCCCCCAAAAGCCTTTCAGATTCGCTTCTTGGGATTTGGTAGCTATCAGTTCATGATTTGATGAAAATTACTCCAAATGAGACAGTTCTTCCTGATCAATGTTAGTAATTAATGACACTTGGAATCATCCTCCCAAATCCTTTGATAATTAACTCCTGGTGATTGTGAATAAAATCGGCTTGTGAAAATTAGTAGGAAAGAGAAAATTCCTTCCTCACCCGTCTTCTGATGAATTTCCCATGGAATCATCCACCGGAAAAACAATTGCATTCTCTCTTGGTGCGTTGGAACAGATCGGTTTGTGCAAATTACTCAAAGAACGAAAATCATTCTTTACAAGCACCTCGTGGTAAAGACTCCGGCAATCCAGATTCTCGCCTCCTGAGTTTGTAGAGATCGGTTCATGAAAATTACTAAAAAATCAAACATTTATTACTGATCACTGCATATAATTAGTACCTCATGGAATCATCCTCCAAGACCTTTTAGATACTCTGCTGGTCACTTGGTAGAGACGGGTAGTGTAAATTGCTAAAAATGAGCCCTTCAATACGAATCAGATGTAGCCATTGATGTCTCATGCACGCTTCCTCGAAAAGCCATTCGGATTCTCTCCTGATCCTTTGGTAGAGATGGGTTCATGAAAATTACAAAAATTCAACAGCAATTACTGATCACTGCTAGTCATTAACTCCATCTGGCATGATCCTCCAAAATCCTTTCAGATTTGCTTCTGGTGATTTCTGGTGATAGGTCGAGTCTCGAAAATTCCGAAAAATAATCAATTCTGAACGGCTTCGTGGTAGTCATTCATTCCTCACATAATGAGCCTCCTTTGTACATTCCAATTCGCTCCTGTTGACTTGGAAGACATCAGTTCCTGAAATATACTCAAAATGAGAAATTCATCTTGGATGTGCGCGACAGATAAATTGGAGAAGAAATCTTCCTGAAAGACCCGAGGAGTCACTTCTCGTCCTATGGTACAGAGCAGTTCGTGAAAATTACTCCAGATGAGAAAGACATGCCTAATCTGGTATCCTGATCTATTTCTCATGGAAACATCCACCAAAACACAACTCTATTCTCTCTTCAGCATTTGGTGGCGATTGATCTTGAAAATTGCTAAAAATGAGAAAGTTATAACTGTTAAATGCAATAAATCAGTGACAAATGGAATCATCCCCCAAAAGCCTTTCAGATTCGCTTCTTGGGATTTGGTAGCTATCAGTTCATGATTTGATGAAAATTACTCCAAATGAGACAGTTCTTCCTGATCAATGTTAGTAATTAATGACACTTGGAATCATCCTCCCAAATCCTTTGATAATTAACTCCTGGTGATTGTGAATAAAATCGGCTTGTGAAAACTAGTAGGAAAGAGAAAATTCCTTCCTCACCCGTCTTCTGATGAATTTCCCATGGAATCATCCACCGGAAAAACAATTGCATTCTCTCTTGGTGCGTTGGAACAGATCGGTTTGTGCAAATTACTCAAAGAACGAAAATCATTCTTTACAAGCACCTCGTGGTAAAGACTCCGGCAATCCAGATTCTCGCCTCCTGAGTTTGTAGAGATCGGTTCATGAAAATTGCTAAAAAATCAAACATTTATTACTGATCACTGCATATAATTAGTACCTCATGGAATCATCCTCCAAGACCTTTTAGATACTCTGCTGGTCACTTGGTAGAGACGGGTAGTGTAAATTGCTAAAAATGAGCCCTTCAATACGAATCAGATGTAGCCATTGATGTCTCATGCACGCTTCCTCGAAAAGCCATTCGGATTCTCTCCTGATCCTTTGGTAGAGATGGGTTCATGAAAATTACAAAAATTCAACAGTAATTACTGATCACTGCTAGTCATTAACTCCATCTGGCATGATCCTCCAAAATCCTTTCAGATTTGCTTCTGGTGATTTCTGGTGATAGGTCGAGTCTCGAAAATTCCGAAAAATAATCAATTCTGAACGGCTTCGTGGTAGTCATTCATTCCTCACATAATGAGCCTCCTTTGTACATTCCAATTCGCTCCTGTTGACTTGGAAGACATCAGTTCCTGAAATATACTCAAAATGAGAAATTCATCTTGGATGTGCGCGACAGATAAATTGGAGAAGAAATCTTCCTGAAAGACACGAGGAGTCACTTCTCGTCCTATGGTACAGAGCAGTTCGTGAAAATTACTCCAGATGAGAAAGACATGCCTAATCTGGTATCCTGATCTATTTCTCATGGAAACATCCACCAAAACACAAGTCTATTCTCTCTTCAGCATTTGGTGGCGATTGATCGTGAAAATTGCTAAAAATGAGAAAGTTATAACTGTTAAATGCAATAAATCAGTGACAAATGGAATCATCCCCCAAAAGCCTTTCAGATTCGCTTCTTGGGATTTGGTAGCTATCAGTTCATGATTTGATGAAAATTACTCCAAATGAGACAGTTCTTCCTGATCAATGTTAGTAATTAATGACACTTGGAATCATCCTCCCAAATCCTTTGATAATTAACTCCTGGTGATTGTGAATAAAATCGGCTTGTGAAAACTAGTAGGAAAGAGAAAATTCCTTCCTCACCCGTCTTCTGATGAATTTCCCATGGAATCATCCACCGGAAAAACAATTGCATTCTCTCTTGGTGCGTTGGAACAGATCGGTTTGTGCAAATTACTCAAAGAACGAAAATCATTCTTTACAAGCACCTCGTGGTAAAGACTCCGGCAATCCAGATTCTCGCCTCCTGAGTTTGTAGAGATCGGTTCATGAAAATTGCTAAAAAATCAAACATTTATTACTGATCACTGCATATAATTAGTACCTCATGGAATCATCCTCCAAGACCTTTTAGATACTCTGCTGGTCACTTGGTAGAGACGGGTAGTGTAAATTGCAAAAAATGAGACCTTCAATACGAATCAGATGTAGCCATTGATGTCTCATGCACGCTTCCTCGAAAAGCCATTCGGATTCTCTCCTGATCCTTTGGTAGAGATGGGTTCATGAAAATTACAAAAATTCAACAGTAATTACTGATCACTGCTAGTCATTAACTCCATCTGGCATGATCCTCCAAAATCCTTTCAGATTTGCTTCTGGTGATTTCTGGTGATAGGTCGAGTCTCGAAAATTCCGAAAAATAATCAATTCTGAACGGCTTCGTGGTAGTCATTCATTCCTCACATAATGAGCCTCCTTTGTACATTCCAATTCGCTCCTGTTGACTTGGAAGACATCAGTTCCTGAAATATACTCAAAATGAGAAATTCATCTTGGATGTGCGCGACAGATAAATTGGAGAAGAAATCTTCCTGAAAGACACGAGGAGTCACTTCTCGTCCTATGGTACAGAGCAGTTCGTGAAAATTACTCCAGATGAGAAAGACATGCCTAATCTGGTATCCTGATCTATTTCTCATGGAAACATCCACCAAAACACAAGTCTATTCTCTCTTCAGCATTTGGTGGCGATTGATCGTGAAAATTGCTAAAAATGAGAAAGTTATAACTGTTAAATGCAATAAATCAGTGACAAATGGAATCATCCCCCAAAAGCCTTTCAGATTCGCTTCTTGGGATTTGGTAGCTATCAGTTCATGATTTGATGAAAATTACTCCAAATGAGACAGTTCTTCCTGATCAATGTTAGTAATTAATGACACTTGGAATCATCCTCCCAAATCCTTTGATAATTAACTCCTGGTGATTGTGAATAAAATCGGCTTGTGAAAACTAGTAGGAAAGAGAAAATTCCTTCCTCACCCGTCTTCTGATGAATTTCCCATGGAATCATCCACCGGAAAAACAATTGCATTCTCTCTTGGTGCGTTGGAACAGATCGGTTTGTGCAAATTACTCAAAGAACGAAAATCATTCTTTACAAGCACCTCGTGGTAAAGACTCCGGCAATCCAGATTCTCGCCTCCTGAGTTTGTAGAGATCGGTTCATGAAAATTGCTAAAAAATCAAACATTTATTACTGATCACTGCATATAATTAGTACCTCATGGAATCATCCTCCAAGACCTTTTAGATACTCTGCTGGTCACTTGGTAGAGACGGGTAGTGTAAATTGCAAAAAATGAGACCTTCAATACGAATCAGATGTAGCCATTGATGTCTCATGCACGCTTCCTCGAAAAGCCATTCGGATTCTCTCCTGATCCTTTGGTAGAGATGGGTTCATGAAAATTACAAAAATTCAACAGTAATTACTGATCACTGCTAGTCATTAACTCCATCTGGCATGATCCTCCAAAATCCTTTCAGATTTGCTTCTGGTGATTTCTGGTGATAGGTCGAGTCTCGAAAATTCCGAAAAATAATCAATTCTGAACGGCTTCGTGGTAGTCATTCATTCCTCACATAATGAGCCTCCTTTGTACATTCCAATTCGCTCCTGTTGACTTGGAAGACATCAGTTCCTGAAATATACTCAAAATGAGAAATTCATCTTGGATGTGCGCGACAGATAAATTGGAGAAGAAATCTTCCTGAAAGACCCGAGGAGTCACTTCTCGTCCTATGGTACAGAGCAGTTCGTGAAAATTACTCCAGATGAGAAAGACATGCCTAATCTGGTATCCTGATCTATTTCTCATGGAAACATCCACCAAAACACAAGTCTATTCTCTCTTCAGCATTTGGTGGCGATTGATCGTGAAAATTGCTAAAAATGAGAAAGTTATAACTGTTAAATGCAATAAATCAGTGACAAATGGAATCATCCCCCAAAAGCCTTTCAGATTCGCTTCTTGGGATTTGGTAGCTATCAGTTCATGATTTGATGAAAATTACTCCAAATGAGACAGTTCTTCCTGATCAATGTTAGTAATTAATGACACTTGGAATCATCCTCCCAAATCCTTTGATAATTAACTCCTGGTGATTGTGAATAAAATCGGCTTGTGAAAACTAGTAGGAAAGAGAAAATTCCTTCCTCACCCGTCTTCTGATGAATTTCCCATGGAATCATCCACCGGAAAAACAATTGCATTCTCTCTTGGTGCGTTGGAACAGATCGGTTTGTGCAAATTACTCAAAGAACGAAAATCATTCTTTACAAGCACCTCGTGGTAAAGACTCCGGCAATCCAGATTCTCGCCTCCTGAGTTTGTAGAGATCGGTTCATGAAAATTGCTAAAAAATCAAACATTTATTACTGATCACTGCATATAATTAGTACCTCATGGAATCATCCTCCAAGACCTTTTAGATACTCTGCTGGTCACTTGGTAGAGACGGGTAGTGTAAATTGCTAAAAATGAGCCCTTCAATACGAATCAGATGTAGCCATTGATGTCTCATGCACGCTTCCTCGAAAAGCCATTCGGATTCTCTCCTGATCCTTTGGTAGAGATGGGTTCATGAAAATTACAAAAATTCAACAGTAATTACTGATCACTGCTAGTCATTAACTCCATCTGGCATGATCCTCCAAAATCCTTTCAGATTTGCTTCTGGTGATTTCTGGTGATAGGTCGAGTCTCGAAAATTCCGAAAAATAATCAATTCTGAACGGCTTCGTGGTAGTCATTCATTCCTCACATAATGAGCCTCCTTTGTACATTCCAATTCGCTCCTGTTGACTTGGAAGACATCAGTTCCTGAAATATACTCAAAATGAGAAATTCATCTTGGATGTGCGCGACAGATAAATTGGAGAAGAAATCTTCCTGAAAGACCCGAGGAGTCACTTCTCGTCCTATGGTACAGAGCAGTTCGTGAAAATTACTCCAGATGAGAAAGACATGCCTAATCTGGTATCCTGATCTATTTCTCATGGAAACATCCACCAAAACACAAGTCTATTCTCTCTTCAGCATTTGGTGGCGATTGATCGTGAAAATTGCTAAAAATGAGGAAGTTATAACTGTTAAATGCAATAAATCAGTGACAAATGGAATCATCCCCCAAAAGCCTTTCAGATTCGCTTCTTGGGATTTGGTAGCTATCAGTTCATGATTTGATGAAAATTACTCCAAATGAGACAGTTCTTCCTGATCAATGTTAGTAATTAATGACACTTGGAATCATCCTCCCAAATCCTTTGATAATTAACTCCTGGTGATTGTGAATAAAATCGGCTTGTGAAAATTAGTAGGAAAGAGAAAATTCCTTCCTCACCCGTCTTCTGATGAATTTCCCATGGAATCATCCACCGGAAAAACAATTGCATTCTCTCTTGGTGCGTTGGAACAGATCGGTTTGTGCAAATTACTCAAAGAACGAAAATCATTCTTTACAAGCACCTCGTGGTAAAGACTCCGGCAATCCAGATTCTCGCCTCCTGAGTTTGTAGAGATCGGTTCATGAAAATTACTAAAAAATCAAACATTTATTACTGATCACTGCATATAATTAGTACCTCATGGAATCATCCTCCAAGACCTTTTAGATACTCTGCTGGTCACTTGGTAGAGACGGGTAGTGTAAATTGCTAAAAATGAGCCCTTCAATACGAATCAGATGTAGCCATTGATGTCTCATGCACGCTTCCTCGAAAAGCCATTCGGATTCTCTCCTGATCCTTTGGTAGAGATGGGTTCATGAAAATTACAAAAATTCAACAGCAATTACTGATCACTGCTAGTCATTAACTCCATCTGGCATGATCCTCCAAAATCCTTTCAGATTTGCTTCTGGTGATTTCTGGTGATAGGTCGAGTCTCGAAAATTCCGAAAAATAATCAATTCTGAACGGCTTCGTGGTAGTCATTCATTCCTCACATAATGAGCCTCCTTTGTACATTCCAATTCGCTCCTGTTGACTTGGAAGACATCAGTTCCTGAAATATACTCAAAATGAGAAATTCATCTTGGATGTGCGCGACAGATAAATTGGAGAAGAAATCTTCCTGAAAGACCCGAGGAGTCACTTCTCGTCCTATGGTACAGAGCAGTTCGTGAAAATTACTCCAGATGAGAAAGACATGCCTAATCTGGTATCCTGATCTATTTCTCATGGAAACATCCACCAAAACACAACTCTATTCTCTCTTCAGCATTTGGTGGCGATTGATCTTGAAAATTGCTAAAAATGAGAAAGTTATAACTGTTAAATGCAATAAATCAGTGACAAATGGAATCATCCCCCAAAAGCCTTTCAGATTCGCTTCTTGGGATTTGGTAGCTATCAGTTCATGATTTGATGAAAATTACTCCAAATGAGACAGTTCTTCCTGATCAATGTTAGTAATTAATGACACTAGGAATCATCCTCCCAAATCCTTTGATAATTAACTCCTGGTGATTGTGAATAAAATCGGCTTGTGAAAACTAGTAGGAAAGAGAAAATTCCTTCCTCACCCGTCTTCTGATGAATTTCCCATGGAATCATCCACCGGAAAAACAATTGCATTCTCTCTTGGTGCGTTGGAACAGATCGGTTTGTGCAAATTACTCAAAGAACGAAAATCATTCTTTACAAGCACCTCGTGGTAAAGACTCCGGCAATCCAGATTCTCGCCTCCTGAGTTTGTAGAGATCGGTTCATGAAAATTGCTAAAAAATCAAACATTTATTACTGATCACTGCATATAATTAGTACCTCATGGAATCATCCTCCAAGACCTTTTAGATACTCTGCTGGTCACTTGGTAGAGACGGGTAGTGTAAATTGCTAAAAATGAGACCTTCAATACGAATCAGATGTAGCCATTGATGTCTCATGCACGCTTCCTCGAAAAGCCATTCGGATTCTCTCCTAATCCTTTGGTAGAGATGGGTTCATGAAAATTACAAAAATTCAACAGTAATTACTGATCACTGCTAGTCATTAACTCCATCTGGCATGATCCTCCAAAATCCTTTCAGATTTGCTTCTGGTGATTTCTGGTGATAGGTCGAGTCTCGAAAATTCCGAAAAATAATCAATTCTGAATGGCTTCGTGGTAGTCATTCATTCCTCACATAATGAGCCTCCTTTGTACATTCCAATTCGCTCCTGTTGACTTGGAAGACATCAGTTCCTGAAATATACTCAAAATGAGAAATTCATCTTGGATGTGCGCGACAGATAAATTGGAGAAGAAATCTTCCTGAAAGACCCGAGGAGTCACTTCTCGTCCTATGGTACAGAGCAGTTCGTGAAAATTACTCCAGATGAGAAAGACATGCCTAATCTGGTATCCTGATCTATTTCTCATGGAAACATCCACCAAAACACAAGTCTATTCTCTCTTCAGCATTTGGTGGCGATTGATCGTGAAAATTGCTAAAAATGAGAAAGTTATAACTGTTAAATGCAATAAATCAGTGACAAATGGAATCATCCCCCAAAAGCCTTTCAGATTCGCTTCTTGGGATTTGGTAGCTATCAGTTCATGATTTCATGAAAATTACTCCAAATGAGACAGTTCTTCCTGATCAATGTTAGTAATTAATGACACTTGGAATCATCCTCCCAAATCCTTTGATAATTAACTCCTGGTGATTGTGAATAAAATCGGCTTGTGAAAACTAGTAGGAAAGAGAAAATTCCTTCCTCACCCGTCTTCTGATGAATTTCCCATGGAATCATCCACCGGAAAAACAATTGCATTCTCTCTTGGTGCGTTGGAACAGATCGGTTTGTGCAAATTACTCAAAGAACGAAAATCATTCTTTACAAGCACCTCGTGGTAAAGACTCCGGCAATCCAGATTCTCGCCTCCTGAGTTTGTAGAGATCGGTTCATGAAAATTGCTAAAAAATCAAACATTTATTACTGATCACTGCATATAATTAGTACCTCATGGAATCATCCTCCAAGACCTTTTAGATACTCTGCTGGTCACTTGGTAGAGACGGGTAGTGTAAATTGCTAAAAATGAGCCCTTCAATACGAATCAGATGTAGCCATTGATGTCTCATGCACGCTTCCTCGAAAAGCCATTCGGATTCTCTCCTGATCCTTTGGTAGAGATGGGTTCATGAAAATTACAAAAATTCAACAGTAATTACTGATCACTGCTAGTCATTAACTCCATCTGGCATGATCCTCCAAAATCCTTTCAGATTTGCTTCTGGTGATTTCTGGTGATAGGTCGAGTCTCGAAAATTCCGAAAAATAATCAATTCTGAACGGCTTCGTGGTAGTCATTCATTCCTCACATAATGAGCCTCCTTTGTACATTCCAATTCGCTCCTGTTGACTTGGAAGACATCAGTTCCTGAAATATACTCAAAATGAGAAATTCATCTTGGATGTGCGCGACAGATAAATTGGAGAAGAAATCTTCCTGAAAGACACGAGGAGTCACTTCTCGTCCTATGGTACAGAGCAGTTCGTGAAAATTACTCCAGATGAGAAAGACATGCCTAATCTGGTATCCTGATCTATTTCTCATGGAAACATCCACCAAAACACAAGTCTATTCTCTCTTCAGCATTTGGTGGCGATTGATCGTGAAAATTGCTAAAAATGAGAAAGTTATAACTGTTAAATGCAATAAATCAGTGACAAATGGAATCATCCCCCAAAAGCCTTTCAGATTCGCTTCTTGGGATTTGGTAGCTATCAGTTCATGATTTGATGAAAATTACTCCAAATGAGACAGTTCTTCCTGATCAATGTTAGTAATTAATGACACTTGGAATCATCCTCCCAAATCCTTTGATAATTAACTCCTGGTGATTGTGAATAAAATCGGCTTGTGAAAACTAGTAGGAAAGAGAAAATTCCTTCCTCACCCGTCTTCTGATGAATTTCCCATGGAATCATCCACCGGAAAAACAATTGCATTCTCTCTTGGTGCGTTGGAACAGATCGGTTTGTGCAAATTACTCAAAGAACGAAAATCATTCTTTACAAGCACCTCGTGGTAAAGACTCCGGCAATCCAGATTCTCGCCTCCTGAGTTTGTAGAGATCGGTTCATGAAAATTGCTAAAAAATCAAACATTTATTACTGATCACTGCATATAATTAGTACCTCATGGAATCATCCTCCAAGACCTTTTAGATACTCTGCTGGTCACTTGGTAGAGACGGGTAGTGTAAATTGCTAAAAATGAGCCCTTCAATACGAATCAGATGTAGCCATTGATGTCTCATGCACGCTTCCTCGAAAAGCCATTCGGATTCTCTCCTGATCCTTTGGTAGAGATGGGTTCATGAAAATTACAAAAATTCAACAGTAATTACTGATCACTGCTAGTCATTAACTCCATCTGGCATGATCCTCCAAAATCCTTTCAGATTTGCTTCTGGTGATTTCTGGTGATAGGTCGAGTCTCGAAAATTCCGAAAAATAATCAATTCTGAACGGCTTCGTGGTAGTCATTCATTCCTCACATAATGAGCCTCCTTTGTACATTCCAATTCGCTCCTGTTGACTTGGAAGACATCAGTTCCTGAAATATACTCTAAATGAGAAATTCATCTTGGATGTGCGCGACAGATAAATTGGAGAAGAAATCTTCCTGAAAGACACGAGGAGTCACTTCTCGTCCTATGGTACAGAGCAGTTCGTGAAAATTACTCCAGATGAGAAAGACATGCCTAATCTGGTATCCTGATCTATTTCTCATGGAAACATCCACCAAAACACAAGTCTATTCTCTCTTCAGCATTTGGTGGCGATTGATCGTGAAAATTGCTAAAAATGAGAAAGTTATAACTGTTAAATGCAATAAATCAGTGACAAATGGAATCATCCCCCAAAAGCCTTTCAGATTCGCTTCTTGGGATTTGGTAGCTATCAGTTCATGATTTGATGAAAATTACTCCAAATGAGACAGTTCTTCCTGATCAATGTTAGTAATTAATGACACTTGGAATCATCCTCCCAAATCCTTTGATAATTAACTCCTGGTGATTGTGAATAAAATCGGCTTGTGAAAACTAGTAGGAAAGAGAAAATTCCTTCCTCACCCGTCTTCTGATGAATTTCCCATGGAATCATCCACCGGAAAAACAATTGCATTCTCTCTTGGTGCGTTGGAACAGATCGGTTTGTGCAAATTACTCAAAGAACGAAAATCATTCTTTACAAGCACCTCGTGGTAAAGACTCCGGCAATCCAGATTCTCGCCTCCTGAGTTTGTAGAGATCGGTTCATGAAAATTGCTAAAAAATCAAACATTTATTACTGATCACTGCATATAATTAGTACCTCATGGAATCATCCTCCAAGACCTTTTAGATACTCTGCTGGTCACTTGGTAGAGACGGGTAGTGTAAATTGCTAAAAATGAGACCTTCAATACGAATCAGATGTAGCCATTGATGTCTCATGCACGCTTCCTCGAAAAGCCATTCGGATTCTCTCCTGATCCTTTGGTAGAGATGGGTTCATGAAAATTACAAAAATTCAACAGTAATTACTGATCACTGCTAGTCATTAACTCCATCTGGCATGATCCTCCAAAATCCTTTCAGATTTGCTTCTGGTGATTTCTGGTGATAGGTCAAGTCTCGAAAATTCCGAAAAATAATCAATTCTGAACGGCTTCGTGGTAGTCATTCATTCCTCACATAATGAGCCTCCTTTGTACATTCCAATTCGCTCCTGTTGACTTGGAAGACATCAGTTCCTGAAATATACTCAAAATGAGAAATTCATCTTGGATGTGCGCGACAGATAAATTGGAGAAGAAATCTTCCTGAAAGACCCGAGGAGTCACTTCTCGTCCTATGGTACAGAGCAGTTCGTGAAAATTACTCCAGATGAGAAAGACATGCCTAATCTGGTATCCTGATCTATTTCTCATGGAAACATCCATTAAAACACAAGTCTATTCTCTCTTCAGCATTTGGTGGCGATTGATCGTGAAAATTGCTAAAAATGAGGAAGTTATAACTGTTAAATGCAATAAATCAGTGACAAATGGAATCATCCCCCAAAAGCCTTTCAGATTCGCTTCTTGGGATTTGGTAGCTATCAGTTCATGATTTGATGAAAATTACTCCAAATGAGACAGTTCTTCCTGATCAATGTTAGTAATTAATGACACTTGGAATCATCCTCCCAAATCCTTTGATAATTAACTCCTGGTGATTGTGAATAAAATCGGCTTGTGAAAATTAGTAGGAAAGAGAAAATTCCTTCCTCACCCATCTTCTGATGAATTTCCCATGGAATCATCCACCGGAAAAACAATTGCATTCTCTCTTGGTGCGTTGGAACAGATCGGTTTGTGCAAATTACTCAAAGAACGAAAATCATTCTTTACAAGCACCTCGTGGTAAAGACTCCGGCAATCCAGTTTCTCGCCTCCTGAGTTTGTAGAGATCGGTTCATGAAAATTACTAAAAAATCAAACATTTATTACTGATCACTGCATATAATTAGTACCTCATGGAATCATCCTCCAAGACCTTTTAGATACTCTGCTGGTCACTTGGTAGAGACGGGTAGTGTAAATTGCTAAAAATGAGACCTTCAATACGAATCAGATGTAGCCATTGATGTCTCATGCACGCTTCCTCGAAAAGCCATTCGGATTCTCTCCTGATCCTTTGGTAGAGATGGGTTCATGAAAATTACAAAAATTCAACAGTAATTACTGATCACTGCTAGTCATTAACTCCATCTGGCATGATCCTCCAAAACACTTTCAGATTTGCTTCTGGTGATTTCTGGTGTTAGGTCGAGTCTCGAAAATTCCGAAAAATAATCAATTCTGAACGGCTTCGTGGTAGTCATTCATTCCTCACATAATGAGCCTCCTTTGTACATTCCAATTCGCTCCTGTTGACTTGGAAGACATCAGTTCCTGAAATATACTCAAAATGAGAAATTCATCTTGGATGTGCACGACAGATAAATTGGAGAAGAAATCTTCCTGAAAGACCCGAGGAGTCACTTCTCGTCCTATGGTACAGAGCAGTTCGTGAAAATTACTCCAGATGAGAAAGACATGCCTAATCTGGTATCCTGATCTATTTCTCATGGAAACATCCACCAAAACACAAGTCTATTCTCTCTTCAGCATTTGGTGGCGATTGATCGTGAAAATTGCTAAAAATGAGAAAGTTATAACTGTTAAATGCAATAAATCAGTGACAAATGGAATCATCCCCCAAAAGCCTTTCAGATTCGCTTCTTGGGATTTGGTAGCTATCAGTTCATGATTTGATGAAAATTACTCCAAATGAGACAGTTCTTCCTGATCAATGTTAGTAATTAATGACACTTGGAATCATCCTCCCAAATCCTTTGATAATTAACTCCTGGTGATTGTGAATAAAATCGGCTTGTGAAAACTAGTAGGAAAGAGAAAATTCCTTCCTCACCCGTCTTCTGATGAATTTCCCATGGAATCATCCACTGGAAAAACAATTGCATTCTCTCTTGGTGCGTTGGAACAGATCGGTTTGTGCAAATTACTCAAAGAACGAAAATCATTCTTTACAAGCACCTCGTGGTAAAGACTCCGGCAATCCAGATTCTCGCCTCCTGAGTTTGTAGAGATCGGTTCATGAAAATTGCTAAAAAATCAAACATTTATTACTGATCACTGCATATAATTAGTACCTCATGGAATCATCCTCCAAGACCTTTTAGATACTCTGCTGGTCACTTGGTAGAGATGGGTAGTGTAAATTGCTAAAAATGAGACCTTCAATACGAATCAGATGTAGCCATTGATGTCTCATGCACGCTTCCTCGAAAAGCCATTCGGATTCTCTCCTGATCCTTTGGTAGAGATGGGTTCATGAAAATTACAAAAATTCAACAGTAATTACTGATCACTGCTAGTCATTAACTCCATCTGGCATGATCCTCCAAAACACTTTCAGATTTGCTTCTGGTGATTTCTGGTGATAGGTCGAGTCTCGAAAATTCCGAAAAATAATCAATTCTGAACGGCTTCGTGGTAGTCATTCATTCCTCACATAATGAGCCTCCTTTGTACATTCCAATTCGCTCCTGTTGACTTGGAAGACATCAGTTCCTGAAATATACTCAAAATGAGAAATTCATCTTGGATGTGCGCGACAGATAAATTGGAGAAGAAATCTTCCTGAAAGACCCGAGGAGTCACTTCTCGTCCTATGGTACAGAGCAGTTCGTGAAAATTACTCCAGATGAGAAAGACATGCCTAATCTGGTATCCTGATCTATTTCTCATGGAAACATCCACCAAAACACAAGTCTATTCTCTCTTCAGCATTTGGTGGCGATTGATCGTGAAAATTGCTAAAAATGAGAAAGTTATAACTGTTAAATGCAATAAATCAGTGACAAATGGAATCATCCCCCAAAAGCCTTTCAGATTCGCTTCTTGGGATTTGGTAGCTATCAGTTCATGATTTGATGAAAATTACTCCAAATGAGACAGTTCTTCCTGATCAATGTTAGTAATTAATGACACTTGGAATCATCCTCCCAAATCCTTTGATAATTAACTCCTGGTGATTGTGAATAAAATCGGCTTGTGAAAACTAGTAGGAAAGAGAAAATTCCTTCCTCACCCGTCTTCTGATGAATTTCCCATGGAATCATCCACCGGAAAAACAATTGCATTCTCTCTTGGTGCGTTGGAACAGATCGGTTTGTGCAAATTACTCAAAGAACGAAAATCATTCTTTACAAGCACCTCGTGGTAAAGACTCCGGCAATCCAGATTCTCGCCTCCTGAGTTTGTAGAGATCGGTTCATGAAAATTGCTAAAAAATCAAACATTTATTACTGATCACTGCATATAATTAGTACCTCATGGAATCATCCTCCAAGACCTTTTAGATACTCTGCTGGTCACTTGGTAGAGACGGGTAGTGTAAATTGCTAAAAATGAGCCCTTCAATACGAATCAGATGTAGCCATTGATGTCTCATGCACGCTTCCTCGAAAAGCCATTCGGATTCTCTCCTGATCCTTTGGTAGAGATGGGTTCATGAAAATTACAAAAATTCAACAGTAATTACTGATCACTGCTAGTCATTAACTCCATCTGGCATGATCCTCCAAAATCCTTTCAGATTTGCTTCTGGTGATTTCTGGTGATAGGTCGAGTCTCGAAAATTCCGAAAAATAATCAATTCTGAACGGCTTCGTGGTAGTCATTCATTCCTCACATAATGAGCCTCCTTTGTACATTCCAATTCGCTCCTGTTGACTTGGAAGACATCAGTTCCTGAAATATACTCAAAATGAGAAATTCATCTTGGATGTGCGCGACAGATAAATTGGAGAAGAAATCTTCCTGAAAGACACGAGGAGTCACTTCTCGTCCTATGGTACAGAGCAGTTCGTGAAAATTACTCCAGATGAGAAAGACATGCCTAATCTGGTATCCTGATCTATTTCTCATGGAAACATCCATTAAAACACAAGTCTATTCTCTCTTCAGCATTTGGTGGCGATTGATCGTGAAAATTGCTAAAAATGAGGAAGTTATAACTGTTAAATGCAATAAATCAGTGACAAATGGAATCATCCCCCAAAAGCCTTTCAGATTCGCTTCTTGGGATTTGGTAGCTATCAGTTCATGATTTGATGAAAATTACTCCAAATGAGACAGTTCTTCCTGATCAATGTTAGTAATTAATGACACTTGGAATCATCCTCCCAAATCCTTTGATAATTAACTCCTGGTGATTGTGAATAAAATCGGCTTGTGAAAATTAGTAGGAAAGAGAAAATTCCTTCCTCACCCATCTTCTGAGGAATTTCCCATGGAATCATCCACCGGAAAAACAATTGCATTCTCTCTTGGTGCGTTGGAACAGATCGGTTTGTGCAAATTACTCAAAGAACGAAAATCATTCTTTACAAGCACCTCGTGGTAAAGACTCCGGCAATCCAGTTTCTCGCCTCCTGAGTTTGTAGAGATCGGTTCATGAAAATTACTAAAAAATCAAACATTTATTACTGATCACTGCATATAATTAGTACCTCATGGAATCATCCTCCAAGACCTTTTAGATACTCTGCTGGTCACTTGGTAGAGACGGGTAGTGTAAATTGCTAAAAATGAGACCTTCAATACGAATCAGATGTAGCCATTGATGTCTCATGCACGCTTCCTCGAAAAGCCATTCGGATTCTCTCCTGATCCTTTGGTAGAGATGGGTTCATGAAAATTACAAAAATTCAACAGTAATTACTGATCACTGCTAGTCATTAACTCCATCTGGCATGATCCTCCAAAACACTTTCAGATTTGCTTCTGGTGATTTCTGGTGATAGGTCGAGTCTCGAAAATTCCGAAAAATAATCAATTCTGAACGGCTTCGTGGTAGTCATTCATTCCTCACATAATGAGCCTCCTTTGTACATTCCAATTCGCTCCTGTTGACTTGGAAGACATCAGTTCCTGAAATATACTCAAAATGAGAAATTCATCTTGGATGTGCGCGACAGATAAATTGGAGAAGAAATCTTCCTGAAAGACCCGAGGAGTCACTTCTCGTCCTATGGTACAGAGCAGTTCGTGAAAATTACTCCAGATGAGAAAGACATGCCTAATCTGGTATCCTGATCTATTTCTCATGGAAACATCCACCAAAACACAAGTCTATTCTCTCTTCAGCATTTGGTGGCGATTGATCGTGAAAATTGCTAAAAATGAGAAAGTTATAACTGTTAAATGCAATAAATCAGTGACAAATGGAATCATCCCCCAAAAGCCTTTCAGATTCGCTTCTTGGGATTTGGTAGCTATCAGTTCATGATTTGATGAAAATTACTCCAAATGAGACAGTTCTTCCTGATCAATGTTAGTAATTAATGACACTTGGAATCATCCTCCCAAATCCTTTGATAATTAACTCCTGGTGATTGTGAATAAAATCGGCTTGTGAAAACTAGTAGGAAAGAGAAAATTCCTTCCTCACCCGTCTTCTGATGAATTTCCCATGGAATCATCCACCGGAAAAACAATTGCATTCTCTCTTGGTGCGTTGGAACAGATCGGTTTGTGCAAATTACTCAAAGAACGAAAATCATTCTTTACAAGCACCTCGTGGTAAAGACTCCGGCAATCCAGATTCTCGCCTCCTGAGTTTGTAGAGATCGGTTCATGAAAATTGCTAAAAAATCAAACATTTATTACTGATCACTGCATATAATTAGTACCTCATGGAATCATCCTCCAAGACCTTTTAGATACTCTGCTGGTCACTTGGTAGAGACGGGTAGTGTAAATTGCTAAAAATGAGCCCTTCAATACGAATCAGATGTAGCCATTGATGTCTCATGCACGCTTCCTCGAAAAGCCATTCGGATTCTCTCCTGATCCTTTGGTAGAGATGGGTTCATGAAAATTACAAAAATTCAACAGTAATTACTGATCACTGCTAGTCATTAACTCCATCTGGCATGATCCTCCAAAATCCTTTCAGATTTGCTTCTGGTGATTTCTGGTGATAGGTCGAGTCTCGAAAATTCCGAAAAATAATCAATTCTGAACGGCTTCGTGGTAGTCATTCATTCCTCACATAATGAGCCTCCTTTGTACATTCCAATTCGCTCCTGTTGACTTGGAAGACATCAGTTCCTGAAATATACTCAAAATGAGAAATTCATCTTGGATGTGCGCGACAGATAAATTGGAGAAGAAATCTTCCTGAAAGACACGAGGAGTCACTTCTCGTCCTATGGTACAGAGCAGTTCGTGAAAATTACTCCAGATGAGAAAGACATGCCTAATCTGGTATCCTGATCTATTTCTCATGGAAACATCCATTAAAACACAAGTCTATTCTCTCTTCAGCATTTGGTGGCGATTGATCGTGAAAATTGCTAAAAATGAGGAAGTTATAACTGTTAAATGCAATAAATCAGTGACAAATGGAATCATCCCCCAAAAGCCTTTCAGATTCGCTTCTTGGGATTTGGTAGCTATCAGTTCATGATTTGATGAAAATTACTCCAAATGAGACAGTTCTTCCTGATCAATGTTAGTAATTAATGACACTTGGAATCATCCTCCCAAATCCTTTGATAATTAACTCCTGGTGATTGTGAATAAAATCGGCTTGTGAAAATTAGTAGGAAAGAGAAAATTCCTTCCTCACCCATCTTCTGAGGAATTTCCCATGGAATCATCCACCGGAAAAACAATTGCATTCTCTCTTGGTGCGTTGGAACAGATCGGTTTGTGCAAATTACTCAAAGAACGAAAATCATTCTTTACAAGCACCTCGTGGTAAAGACTCCGGCAATCCAGTTTCTCGCCTCCTGAGTTTGTAGAGATCGGTTCATGAAAATTACTAAAAAATCAAACATTTATTACTGATCACTGCATATAATTAGTACCTCATGGAATCATCCTCCAAGACCTTTTAGATACTCTGCTGGTCACTTGGTAGAGACGGGTAGTGTAAATTGCTAAAAATGAGACCTTCAATACGAATCAGATGTAGCCATTGATGTCTCATGCACGCTTCCTCGAAAAGCCATTCGGATTCTCTCCTGATCCTTTGGTAGAGATGGGTTCATGAAAATTACAAAAATTCAACAGTAATTACTGATCACTGCTAGTCATTAACTCCATCTGGCATGATCCTCCAAAACACTTTCAGATTTGCTTCTGGTGATTTCTGGTGATAGGTCGAGTCTCGAAAATTCCGAAAAATAATCAATTCTGAACGGCTTCGTGGTAGTCATTCATTCCTCACATAATGAGCCTCCTTTGTACATTCCAATTCGCTCCTGTTGACTTGGAAGACATCAGTTCCTGAAATATACTCAAAATGAGAAATTCATCTTGGATGTGCGCGACAGATAAATTGGAGAAGAAATCTTCCTGAAAGACCCGAGGAGTCACTTCTCGTCCTATGGTACAGAGCAGTTCGTGAAAATTACTCCAGATGAGAAAGACATGCCTAATCTGGTATCCTGATCTATTTCTCATGGAAACATCCACCAAAACACAAGTCTATTCTCTCTTCAGCATTTGGTGGTGATTGATCGTGAAAATTGCTAAAAATGAGAAAGTTATAACTGTTAAATGCAATAAATCAGTGACAAATGGAATCATCCCCCAAAAGCCTTTCAGATTCGCTTCTTGGGATTTGGTAGCTATCAGTTCATGATTTGATGAAAATTACTCCAAATGAGACAGTTCTTCCTGATCAATGCTAGTAATTAATGACACTTGGAATCATCCTCCCAAATCCTTTGATAATTAACTCCTGGTGATTGTGAATAAAATCGGCTTGTGAAAATTAGTAGGAAAGAGAAAATTCCTTCCTCACCCGTCTTCTGATGAATTTCCCATGGAATCATCCACCGGAAAAACAATTGCATTCTCTCTTGGTGCGTTGGAACAGATCGGTTTGTGCAAATTACTCAAAGAACGAAAATCATTCTTTACAAGCACCTCGTGGTAAAGACTCCGGCAATCCAGATTCTCGCCTCCTGAGTTTGTAGAGATCGGTTCATGAAAATTACTAAAAATCAAACATTTATTACTGATCACTGCATATAATTAGTACCTCATGGAATCATCCTCCAATACCTTTTAGATACTCTGCTGGTCACTTGGTAGAGACGGGTAGTGTAAATTGCTAAAAATGAGCCCTTCAATACGAATCAGATGTAGCCATTGATGTCTCATGCACGCTTCCTCGAAAAGCCATTCGGATTCTCTCCTGATCCTTTGGTAGAGATGGGTTCATGAAAATTACAAAAATTCAACAGTAATTACTGATCACTGCTAGTCATTAACTCCATCTGGCATGATCCTCCAAAACACTTTCAGATTTGCTTCTGGTGATTTCTGGTGATAGGTCGAGTCTCGAAAATTCCGAAAAATAATCAATTCTGAACGGCTTCGTGGTAGTCATTCATTCCTCACATAATGAGCCTCCTTTGTACATTCCAATTCTCTCCTGTTGACTTGGAAGAAATCAGTTCCTGAAATATACTCAAAATGAGAAATTCATCTTGGATGTGCGCGACAGATAAATTGGAGAAGAAATCTTCCTGAAAGACCCGAGGAGTCACTTCTCGTCCTATGGTACAGAGCAGTTCGTGAAAATTACTCCAGATGAGAAAGACATGCCTAATCTGGTATCCTGATCTATTTCTCATGGAAACATCCACCAAAACACAAGTCTATTCTCTCTTCAGCATTTGGTGGCGATTGATCGTGAAAATTGCTAAAAATGAGAAAGTTATAACTGTTAAATGCAATAAATCAGTGACAAATGGAATCATCCCCCAAAAGCCTTTCAGATTCGCTTCTTGGGATTTGGTAGCTATCAGTTCATGATTTGATGAAAATTACTCCAAATGAGACAGTTCTTCCTGATCAATGTTAGTAATTAATGACACTTGGAATCATCCTCCCAAATCCTTTGATAATTAACTCCTGGTGATTGTGAATAAAATCGGCTTGTGAAAATTAGTAGGAAAGAGAAAATTCCTTCCTCACCCGTCTTCTGATGAATTTCCCATGGAATCATCCACCGGAAAAACAATTGCATTCTCTCTTGGTGCGTTGGAACAGATCGGTTTGTGCAAATTACTCAAAGAACGAAAATCATTCTTTACAAGCACCTCGTGGTAAAGACTCCGGCAATCCAGATTCTCGCCTCCTGAGTTTGTAGAGATCGGTTCATGAAAATTACTAAAAAATCAAACATTTATTACTGATCACTGCATATAATTAGTACCTCATGGAATCATCCTCCAAGACCTTTTAGATACTCTGCTGGTCACTTGGTAGAGACGGGTAGTGTAAATTGCTAAAAATGAGCCCTTCAATACGAATCAGATGTAGCCATTGATGTCTCATGCACGCTTCCTCGAAAAGCCATTCGGATTCTCTCCTGATCCTTTGGTAGAGATGGGTTCATGAAAATTACAAAAATTCAACAGTAATTACTGATCACTGCTAGTCATTAACTCCATCTGGCATGATCCTCCAAAATCCTTTCAGATTTGCTTCTGGTGATTTCTGGTGATAGGTCGAGTCTCGAAAATTCCGAAAAATAATCAATTCTGAACGGCTTCGTGGTAGTCATTCATTCCTCACATAATGAGCCTCCTTTGTATATTCCAATTCGCTCCTGTTGACTTGGAAGACATCAGTTCCTGAAATATACTCAAAATGAGAAATTCATCTTGGATGTGCGCGACAGATAAATTGGAGAAGAAATCTTCCTGAAAGACCCGAGGAGTCACTTCTCGTCCTATGGTACAGAGCAGTTCGTGAAAATTACTCCAGATGAGAAAGACATGCCTAATCTGGTATCCTGATCTATTTCTCATGGAAACATCCACCAAAACACAAGTCTATTCTCTCTTCAGCATTTGGTGGCGATTGATCGTGAAAATTGCTAAAAATGAGAAAGTTATAACTGTTAAATGCAATAAATCAGTGACAAATGGAATCATCCCCCAAAAGCCTTTCAGATTCGCTTCTTGGGATTTGGTAGCTATCAGTTCATGATTTGATGAAAATTACTCCAAATGAGACAGTTCTTCCTGATCAATGTTAGTAATTAATGACACTTGGAATCATCCTCCCAAATCCTTTGATAATTAACTCCTGGTGATTGTGAATAAAATCGGCTTGTGAAAATTAGTAGGAAAGAGAAAATTCCTTCCTCACCCGTCTTCTGATGAATTTCCCATGGAATCATCCACCGGAAAAACAATTGCATTCTCTCTTGGTGCGTTGGAACAGATCGGTTTGTGCAAATTACTCAAAGAACGAAAATCATTCTTTACAAGCACCTCGTGGTAAAGACTCCGGCAATCCAGATTCTCGCCTCCTGAGTTTGTAGAGATCGGTTCATGAAAATTACTAAAAAATCAAACATTTATTACTGATCACTGCATATAATTAGTACCTCATGGAATCATCCTCCAAGACCTTTTAGATACTCTGCTGGTCACTTGGTAGAGACGGGTAGTGTAAATTGCTCAAAAATGAGCCCTTCAATACGAATCAGATGTAGCCATTGATGTCTCATGCACGCTTCCTCGAAAAGCCATTCGGATTCTCTCCTGATCCTTTGGTAGAGATGGGTTCATGAAAATTACAAAAATTCAACACTAATTACTGATCACTGCTAGTCATTAACTCCATCTGGCATGATCCTCCAAAATCCTTTCAGATTTGCTTCTGGTGATTTCTGGTGATAGGTCGAGTCTCGAAAATTCCGAAAAATAATCAATTCTGAACGGCTTCGTGGTAGTCATTCATTCCTCACATAATGAGCCTCCTTTGTACATTCCAATTCGCTCCTGTTGACTTGGAAGACATCAGTTCCTGAAATATACTCAAAATGAGAAATTCATCTTGGATGTGCGCGACAGATAAATTGGAGAAGAAATCTTCCTGAAAGACCCGAGGAGTCACTTCTCGTCCTATGGTACAGAGCAGTTCGTGAAAATTACTCCAGATGAGAAAGACATGCCTAATCTGGTATCCTGATCTATTTCTCATGGAAACATCCACCAAAACACAAGTCTATTCTCTCTTCAGCATTTGGTGGCGATTGATCGTGAAAATTGCTAAAAATGAGAAAGTTATAACTGTTAAATGCAATAAATCAGTGACAAATGGAATCATCCCCCAAAAGCCTTTCAGATTCGCTTCTTGGGATTTGGTAGCTATCAGTTCATGATTTGATGAAAATTACTCCAAATGAGACAGTTCTTCCTGATCAATGTTAGTAATTAATGACACTTGGAATCATCCTCCCAAATCCTTTGATAATTAACTCCTGGTGATTGTGAATAAAATCGGCTTGTGAAAATTAGTAGGAAAGAGAAAATTCCTTCCTCACCCGTCTTCTGATGAATTTCCCATGGAATCATCCACCGGAAAAACAATTGCATTCTCTCTTGGTGCGTTGGAACAGATCGGTTTGTGCAAATTACTCAAAGAACGAAAATCATTCTTTACAAGCACCTCGTGGTAAAGACTCCAGCAATCCAGATTCTCGCCTCCTGAGTTTGTAGAGATCGGTTCATGAAAATTACTAAAAAATCAAACATTTATTACTGATCACTGCATATAATTAGTACCTCATGGAATCATCCTCCAAGACCTTTTAGATACTCTGCTGGTCACTTGGTAGAGACGGGTAGTGTAAATTGCTAAAAATGAGACCTTCAATACGAATCAGATGTAGCCATTGATGTCTCATGCACGCTTCCTCGAAAAGCCATTCGGATTCTCTCCTGATCCTTTGGTAGAGATGGGTTCATGAAAATTCCAAAAATTCAACAGTAATTACTGATCACTGCTAGTCATTAACTCCATCTGGCATGATCCTCCAAAATCCTTTCAGATTTGCTTCTGGTGATTTCTGGTGATGGGTCGAGTCTCGAAAATTCCGAAAAATAATCAATTCTGAACGGCTTCGTGGTAGTCATTCATTCCTCACATAATGAGCCTCCTTTGTACATTCCAATTCGCTCCTGTTGACTTGGAAGACATCAGTTCCTGAAATATACTCAAAATGAGAAATTCATCTTGGATGTGCGCGACAGATAAATTGGAGAAGAAATCTTCCTGAAAGACCCGAGGAGTCACTTCTCGTCCTATGGTACAGAGCAGTTCGTGAAAATTACTCCAGATGAGAAAGACATGCCTAATCTGGTATCCTGATCTATTTCTCATGGAAACATCCACCAAAACACAAGTCTATTCTCTCTTCAGCATTTGGTGGCGATTGATCGTGAAAATTGCTAAAAATGAGAAAGTTATAACTGTTAAATGCAATAAATCAGTGACAAATGGAATCATCCCCCAAAAGCCTTTCAGATTCGCTTCTTGGGATTTGGTAGCTATCAGTTCATGATTTGATGAAAATTACTCCAAATGAGACAGTTCTTCCTGATCAATGTTAGTAATTAATGACACTTGGAATCATCCTCCCAAATCCTTTGATAATTAACTCCTGGTGATTGTGAATAAAATCGGCTTGTGAAAATTAGTAGGAAAGAGAAAATTCCTTCCTCACCCGTCTTCTGATGAATTTCCCATGGAATCATCCA
The DNA here is from genome assembly GCF_965152235.1 of Eretmochelys imbricata. Taxonomy (NCBI): domain Eukaryota; kingdom Metazoa; phylum Chordata; order Testudines; family Cheloniidae; genus Eretmochelys; species Eretmochelys imbricata. The sequence continues at coordinate 889,273 of NW_027554341.1, read as the reverse complement.
CCGGAAAAACAATTGCATTCTCTCTTGGTGCGTTGGAACAGATCGGTTTGTGCAAATTACTCAAAGAACGAAAATCATTCTTTACAAGCACCTCGTGGTAAAGACTCCGGCAATCCAGATTCTCGCCTCCTGAGTTTGTAGAGATCGGTTCATGAAAATTACTAAAAAATCAAACATTTATTACTGATCACTGCATATAATTAGTACCTCATGGAATCATCCTCCAAGACCTTTTAGATACTCTGCTGGTCACTTGGTAGAGACGGGTAGTGTAAATTGCTAAAAATGAGACCTTCAATACGAATCAGATGTAGCCATTGATGTCTCATGCACGCTTCCTCGAAAAGCCATTCGGATTCTCTCCTGATCCTTTGGTAGAGATGGGTTCATGAAAATTCCAAAAATTCAACAGTAATTACTGATCACTGCTAGTCATTAACTCCATCTGGCATGATCCTCCAAAATCCTTTCAGATTTGCTTCTGGTGATTTCTGGTGATAGGTCGAGTCTCGAAAATTCCGAAAAATAATCAATTCTGAACGGCTTCGTGGTAGTCATTCATTCCTCACATAATGAGCCTCCTTTGTACATTCTAATTCGCTCCTGTTGACTTGGAAGAAATCAGTTCCTGAAATATACTCAAAATGAGAAATTCATCTTGGATGTGCGTGACAGATAAACTGGAGAAGAAATCTTCCTGAAAGACCCGAGGAGTCACTTCTCGTCCTATGGTACAGAGCAGTTCGTGAAAATTACTCCAGATGAGAAAGACATGCCTAATCTGGTATCCTGATCTATTTCTCATGGAAACATCCACCAAAACACAAGTCTATTCTCTCTTCAGCATTTGGTGGCGATTGATCGTGAAAATTGCTAAAAATGAGAAAGTTATAACTGTTAAATGCAATAAATCAGTGACAAATGGAATCATCCCCCAAAAGCCTTTCAGATTCGCTTCTTGGGATTTGGTAGCTATCAGTTCATGATTTGATGAAAATTACTCCAAATGAGACAGTTCTTCCTGATCAATGTTAGTAATTAATGACACTTGGAATCATCCTCCCAAATCCTTTGATAATTAACTCCTGGTGATTGTGAATAAAATCGGCTTGTGAAAATTAGTAGGAAAGAGAAAATTCCTTCCTCACCCGTCTTCTGATGAATTTCCCATGGAATCATCCACCGGAAAAACAATTGCATTCTCTCTTGGTGCGTTGGAACAGATCGGTTTGTGCAAATTACTCAAAGAACGAAAATCATTCTTTACAAGCACCTCGTGGTAAAGACTCCAGCAATCCAGATTCTCGCCTCCTGAGTTTGTAGAGATTGGTTCATGAAAATTACTAAAAAATCAAACATTTATTACTGATCACTGCATATAATTAGTACCTCATGGAATCATCCTCCAAGACCTTTTAGATACTCTGCTGGTCACTTGGTAGAGACGGGTAGTGTAAATTGCTAAAAATGAGCCCTTCAATACGAATCAGATGTAGCCATTGATGTCTCATGCACGCTTCCTCGAAAAGCCATTCGGATTCTCTCCTGATCCTTTGGTAGAGATGGGTTCATGAAAATTCCAAAAATTCAACAGTAATTACTGATCACTGCTAGTCATTAACTCCATCTGGCATGATCCTCCAAAATCCTTTCAGATTTGCTTCTGGTGATTTCTGGTGATAGGTCGAGTCTCGAAAATTCCGAAAAATAATCAATTCTGAACGGCTTCGTGGTAGTCATTCATTCCTCACATAATGAGCCTCCTTTGTACATTCCAATTCGCTCCTGTTGACTTGGAAGAAATCAGTTCCTGAAATATACTCAAAATGAGAAATTCATCTTGGATGTGCGCGACAGATAAACTGGAGAAGAAATCTTCCTGAAAGACCCGAGGAGTCACTTCTCGTCCTATGGTACAGAGCAGTTCGTGAAAATTACTCCAGATGAGAAAGACATGCCTAATCTGGTATCCTGATCTATTTCTCATGGAAACATCCACCAAAACACAAGTCTATTCTCTCTTCAGCATTTGGTGGCGATTGATCGTGAAAATTGCTAAAAATGAGAAAGTTATAACTGTTAAATGCAATAAATCAGTGACAAATGGCATCATCCCCCAAAAGCCTTTCAGATTCGCTTCTTGGGATTTGGTAGCTATCAGTTCATGATTTGATGAAAATTACTCCAAATGAGACAGTTCTTCCTGATCAATGTTAGTAATTAATGACACTTTGAATCATCCTCCCAAATCCTTTGATAATTAACTCCTGGTGATTGTGAATAAAATCGGCTTGTGAAAATTAGTAGGAAAGAGAAAATTCCTTCCTCACCCGTCTTCTGATGAATTTCCCATGGAATCATCCACCGGAAAAACAATTGCATTCTCTCTTGGTGCGTTGGAACAGATCGGTTTGTGCAAATTACTCAAAGAACGAAAATCATTCTTTACAAGCACCTCGTGGTAAAGACTCCGGCAATCCAGTTTCTCGCCTCCTGAGTTTGTAGAGATCGGTTCATGAAAATTACTAAAAAATCAAACATTTATTACTGATCACTGCATATAATTAGTACCTCATGGAATCATCCTCCAATACCTTTTAGATACTCTGCTGGTCACTTGGTAGAGACGGGTAGTGTAAATTGCTAAAAATGAGCCCTTCAATACGAATCAGATGTAGCCATTGATGTCTCATGCACGCTTCCTCGAAAAGCCATTCGGATTCTCTCCTGATCCTTTGGTAGAGATGGGTTCATGAAAATTACAAAAATTCAACAGTAATTACTGATCACTGCTAGTCATTAACTCCATCTGGCATGATCCTCCAAAACACTTTCAGATTTGCTTCTGGTGATTTCTGGTGATAGGTCGAGTCTCGAAAATTCCGAAAAATAATCAATTCTGAACGGCTTCGTGGTAGTCATTCATTCCTCACATAATGAGCCTCCTTTGTACATTCCAATTCGCTCCTGTTGACTTGGAAGAAATCAGTTCCTGAAATATACTCAAAATGAGAAATTCATCTTGGATGTGCGCGACAGATAAATTGGAGAAGAAATCTTCCTGAAAGACCCGAGGAGTCACTTCTCGTCCTATGGTACAGAGCAGTTCGTGAAAATTACTCCAGATGAGAAAGACATGCCTAATCTGGTATCCTGATCTATTTCTCATGGAAACATCCACCAAAACACAAGTCTATTCTCTCTTCAGCATTTGGTGGCGATTGATCGTGAAAATTGCTAAAAATGAGAAAGTTATAACTGTTAAATGCAATAAATCAGTGACAAATGGAATCATCCCCCAAAAGCCTTTCAGATTCGCTTCTTGGGATTTGGTAGCTATCAGTTCATGATTTGATGAAAATTACTCCAAATGAGACAGTTCTTCCTGATCAATGTTAGTAATTAATGACACTTGGAATCATCCTCCCAAATCCTTTGATAATTAACTCCTGGTGATTGTGAATAAAATCGGCTTGTGAAAATTAGTAGGAAAGAGAAAATTCCTTCCTCACCCGTCTTCTGATGAATTTCCCATGGAATCATCCACCGGAAAAACAATTGCATTCTCTCTTGGTGCGTTGGAACAGATCGGTTTGTGCAAATTACTCAAAGAACGAAAATCATTCTTTACAAGCACCTCGTGGTAAAGACTCCGGCAATCCAGATTCTCGCCTCCTGAGTTTGTAGAGATCGGTTCATGAAAATTACTAAAAAATCAAACATTTATTACTGATCACTGCATATAATTAGTACCTCATGGAATCATCCTCCAAGACCTTTTAGATACTCTGCTGGTCACTTGGTAGAGACGGGTAGTGTAAATTGCTAAAAATGAGCCCTTCAATACGAATCAGATGTAGCCATTGATGTCTCATGCACGCTTCCTCAAAAAGCCATTCGGATTCTCTCCTGATCCTTTGGTAGAGATGGGTTCATGAAAATTCCAAAAATTCAACAGTAATTACTGATCACTGCTAGTCATTAACTCCATCTGGCATGATCCTCCAAAATCCTTTCAGATTTGCTTCTGGTGATTTCTGGTGGTAGGTCGAGTCTCGAAAATTCCGAAAAATAATCAATTCTGAACGGCTTCGTGGTAGTCATTCATTCCTCACATAATGAGCCTCCTTTGTACATTCCAATTCGCTCCTGTTGACTTGGAAGACATCAGTTCCTGAAATATACTCAAAATGAGAAATTCATCTTGGATGTGCGCGACAGATAAATTGGAGAAGAAATCTTCCTGAAAGACCCGAGGAGTCACTTCTCGTCCTATGGTACAGAGCAGTTCGTGAAAATTACTCCAGATGAGAAAGACATGCCTAATCTGGTATCCTGATCTATTTCTCATGGAAACATCCACCAAAACACAAGTCTATTCTCTCTTCAGCATTTGGTGGCGATTGATCGTGAAAATTGCTAAAAATGAGAAAGTTATAACTGTTAAATGCAATAAATCAGTGACAAATGGAATCATCCCCCAAAAGCCTTTCAGATTCGCTTCTTGGGATTTGGTAGCTATCAGTTCATGATTTGATGAAAATTACTCCAAATGAGACAGTTCTTCCTGATCAATGTTAGTAATTAATGACACTTGGAATCATCCTCCCAAATCCTTTGATAATTAACTCCTGGTGATTGTGAATAAAATCGGCTTGTGAAAATTAGTAGGAAAGAGAAAATTCCTTCCTCACCCGTCTTCTGATGAATTTCCCATGGAATCATCCACCGGAAAAACAATTGCATTCTCTCTTGGTGCGTTGGAACAGATCGGTTTGTGCAAATTACTCAAAGAACGAAAATCATTCTTTACAAGCACCTCGTGGTAAAGACTCCGGCAATCCAGATTCTCGCCTCCTGAGTTTGTAGAGATCGGTTCATGAAAATTACTAAAAAATCAAACATTTATTACTGATCACTGCATATAATTAGTACCTCATGGAATCATCCTCCAAGACCTTTTAGATACTCTGCTGGTCACTTGGTAGAGACGGGTAGTGTAAATTGCTCAAAAATGAGCCCTTCAATACGAATCAGATGTAGCCATTGATGTCTCATGCACGCTTCCTCGAAAAGCCATTCGGATTCTCTCCTGATCCTTTGGTAGAGATGGGTTCATGAAAATTCCAAAAATTCAACACTAATTACTGATCACTGCTAGTCATTAACTCCATCTGGCATGATCCTCCAAAATCCTTTCAGATTTGCTTCTGGTGATTTCTGGTGATAGGTCGAGTCTCGAAAATTCCGAAAAATAATCAATTCTGAACGGCTTCGTGGTAGTCATTCATTCCTCACATAATGAGCCTCCTTTGTACATTCCAATTCGCTCCTGTTGACTTGGAAGACATCAGTTCCTGAAATATACTCAAAATGAGAAATTCATCTTGGATGTGCGCGACAGATAAATTGGAGAAGAAATCTTCCTGAAAGACCCGAGGAGTCACTTCTCGTCCTATGGTACAGAGCAGTTCGTGAAAATTACTCCAGATGAGAAAGACATGCCTAATCTGGTATCCTGATCTATTTCTCATGGAAACATCCACCAAAACACAAGTCTATTCTCTCTTCAGCATTTGGTGGCGATTGATCGTGAAAATTGCTAAAAATGAGAAAGTTATAACTGTTAAATGCAATAAATCAGTGACAAATGGAATCATCCCCCAAAAGCCTTTCAGATTCGCTTCTTGGGATTTGGTAGCTATCAGTTCATGATTTGATGAAAATTACTCCAAATGAGACAGTTCTTCCTGATCAATGTTAGTAATTAATGACACTTGGAATCATCCTCCCAAATCCTTTGATAATTAACTCCTGGTGATTGTGAATAAAATCGGCTTGTGAAAATTAGTAGGAAAGAGAAAATTCCTTCCTCACCCGTCTTCTGATGAATTTCCCATGGAATCATCCACCGGAAAAACAATTGCATTCTCTCTTGGTGCGTTGGAACAGATCGGTTTGTGCAAATTACTCAAAGAACGAAAATCATTCTTTACAAGCACCTCGTGGTAAAGACTCCGGCAATCCAGATTCTCGCCTCCTGAGTTTGTAGAGATCGGTTCATGAAAATTACTAAAAAATCAAACATTTATTACTGATCACTGCATATAATTAGTACCTCATGGAATCATCCTCCAAGACCTTTTAGATACTCTGCTGGTCACTTGGTAGAGACGGGTAGTGTAAATTGCTAAAAATGAGACCTTCAATACGAATCAGATGTAGCCATTGATGTCTCATGCACGCTTCCTCGAAAAGCCATTCGGATTCTCTCCTGATCCTTTGGTAGAGATGGGTTCATGAAAATTACAAAAATTCAACAGTAATTACTGATCACTGCTAGTCATTAACTCCATCTGGCATGATCCTCCAAAATCCTTTCAGATTTGCTTCTGGTGATTTCTGGTGATAGGTCGAGTCTCGAAAATTCCGAAAAATAATCAATTCTGAACGGCTTCGTGGTAGTCATTCATTCCTCACATAATGAGCCTCCTTTGTACATTCTAATTCGCTCCTGTTGACTTGGAAGAAATCAGTTCCTGAAATATACTCAAAATGAGAAATTCATCTTGGATGTGCGTGACAGATAAACTGGAGAAGAAATCTTCCTGAAAGACCCGAGGAGTCACTTCTCGTCCTATGGTACAGAGCAGTTCGTGAAAATTACTCCAGATGAGAAAGACATGCCTAATCTGGTATCCTGATCTATTTCTCATGGAAACATCCACCAAAACACAAGTCTATTCTCTCTTCAGCATTTGGTGGCGATTGATCGTGAAAATTGCTAAAAATGAGAAAGTTATAACTGTTAAATGCAATAAATCAGTGACAAATGGAATCATCCCCCAAAAGCCTTTCAGATTCGCTTCTTGGGATTTGGTAGCTATCAGTTCATGATTTGATGAAAATTACTCCAAATGAGACAGTTCTTCCTGATCAATGTTAGTAATTAATGACACTTGGAATCATCCTCCCAAATCCTTTGATAATTAACTCCTGGTGATTGTGAATAAAATCGGCTTGTGAAAATTAGTAGGAAAGAGAAAATTCCTTCCTCACCCGTCTTCTGATGAATTTCCCATGGAATCATCCACCGGAAAAACAATTGCATTCTCTCTTGGTGCGTTGGAACAGATCGGTTTGTGCAAATTACTCAAAGAACGAAAATCATTCTTTACAAGCACCTCGTGGTAAAGACTCCAGCAATCCAGATTCTCGCCTCCTGAGTTTGTAGAGATTGGTTCATGAAAATTACTAAAAAATCAAACATTTATTACTGATCACTGCATATAATTAGTACCTCATGGAATCATCCTCCAAGACCTTTTAGATACTCTGCTGGTCACTTGGTAGAGACGGGTAGTGTAAATTGCTAAAAATGAGCCCTTCAATACGAATCAGATGTAGCCATTGATGTCTCATGCACGCTTCCTCGAAAAGCCATTCGGATTCTCTCCTGATCCTTTGGTAGAGATGGGTTCATGAAAATTCCAAAAATTCAACAGTAATTACTGATCACTGCTAGTCATTAACTCCATCTGGCATGATCCTCCAAAATCCTTTCAGATTTGCTTCTGGTGATTTCTGGTGATAGGTCGAGTCTCGAAAATTCCGAAAAATAATCAATTCTGAACGGCTTCGTGGTAGTCATTCATTCCTCACATAATGAGCCTCCTTTGTACATTCCAATTCGCTCCTGTTGACTTGGAAGAAATCAGTTCCTGAAATATACTCAAAATGAGAAATTCATCTTGGATGTGCGCGACAGATAAACTGGAGAAGAAATCTTCCTGAAAGACCCGAGGAGTCACTTCTCGTCCTATGGTACAGAGCAGTTCGTGAAAATTACTCCAGATGAGAAAGACATGCCTAATCTGGTATCCTGATCTATTTCTCATGGAAACATCCACCAAAACACAAGTCTATTCTCTCTTCAGCATTTGGTGGCGATTGATCGTGAAAATTGCTAAAAATGAGAAAGTTATAACTGTTAAATGCAATAAATCAGTGACAAATGGCATCATCCCCCAAAAGCCTTTCAGATTCGCTTCTTGGGATTTGGTAGCTATCAGTTCATGATTTGATGAAAATTACTCCAAATGAGACAGTTCTTCCTGATCAATGTTAGTAATTAATGACACTTTGAATCATCCTCCCAAATCCTTTGATAATTAACTCCTGGTGATTGTGAATATAATCGGCTTGTGAAAATTAGTAGGAAAGAGAAAATTCCTTCCTCACCCGTCTTCTGATGAATTTCCCATGGAATCATCCACCGGAAAAACAATTGCATTCTCTCTTGTTGCGTTGGAACAGATCGGTTTGTGCAAATTACTCAAAGAACGATAATCATTCTTTACAAGCACCTCGTGGTAAAGACTCCGGCAATCCAGATTCTCGCCTCCTGAGTTTGTAGAGATTGGTTCATGAAAATTACTAAAAAATCAAACATTTATTACTGATCACTGCATATAATTAGTACCTCATGGAATCATCCTCCAAGACCTTTTAGATACTCTGCTGGTCACTTGGTAGAGACGGGTAGTGTAAATTGCTAAAAATTCGACCTTCAATACGAATCAGATGTAGCCACTGATGTCTCATGCACGCTTCCTCGAAAAGCCATTCGGATTCTCTCCTGATCCTTTGGTAGAGATGGGTTCATGAAAATTACAAAAATTCAACAGTAATTACTGATCACTGCTAGTCATTAACTCCATCTGGCATGATCCTCCAAAATCCTTTCAGATTTGCTTCTGGTGATTTCTGGTGATAGGTCGAGTCTCGAAAATTCCGAAAAATAATCAATTCTGAACGGCTTCATGGTAGTCATTCATTCCTCACATAATGAGCCTCCTTTGTACATTCCAATTCGCTCCTGTTGACTTGGAAGACATCAGTTCCTGAAATATACTCAAAATGAGAAATTCATCTTGGATGTGCGCGACAGATAAATTGGAGAAGAAATCTTCCTGAAAGACCCGAGGAGTCACTTCTCGTCCTATGGTACAGAGCAGTTCGTGAAAATTACTCCAGATGAGAAAGACATGCCTAATCTGGTATCCTGATCTATTTCTCATGGAAACATCCACCAAAACAGAAGTCTATTCTCTCTTCAGCATTTGGTGGCGATTGATCGTGAAAATTGCTAAAAATGAGAAAGTTATAACTGTTAAATGCAATAAATCAGTGACAAATGGAATCATCCCCCAAAAGCCTTTCAGTTTCGCTTCTTGGGATTTGGTAGCTATCAGTTCATGATTTGATGAAAATTACTCCAAATGAGACAGTTCTTCCTGATCAATGTCAGTAATTAATGACACTTGGAATCATCCTCCCAAATCCTTTGATAATTAACTCCTGGTGATTGTGAATAAAATCGGCTTGTGAAAATTAGTAGGAAAGAGAAAATTCCTTCCTCACCCGTCTTCTGATGAATTTCCCATGGAATCATCCACCGGAAAAACAATTGCATTCTCTCTTGGTGCGTTGGAACAGATCGGTTTGTGCAAATTACTCAAAGAACGAAAATCATTCTTTACAAGCACCTCGTGGTAAAGACTCCGGCAATCCAGATTCTCGCCTCCTGAGTTTGTAGAGATCGGTTCATGAAAATTACTAAAAAATCAAACATTTATTACTGATCACTGCATATAATTAGTACCTCATGGAATCATCCTCCAAGACCTTTTAGATACTCTGCTGGTCACTTGGTAGAGACGGGTAGTGTAAATTGCTAAAAATGAGCCCTTCAATACGAATCAGATGTAGCCATTGATGTCTCATGCACGCTTCCTCGAAAAGCCATTCGGATTCTCTCCTGATCCTTTGGTAGAGATGGGTTCATGAAAATTCCAAAAATTCAACAGTAATTACTGATCACTGCTAGTCATTAACTCCATCTGGCATGATCCTCCAAAATCCTTTCAGATTTGCTTCTGGTGATTTCTGGTGATAGGTCGAGTCTCGAAAATTCCGAAAAATAATCAATTCTGAACGGCTTCGTGGTAGTCATTCATTCCTCACATAATGAGCCTCCTTTGTACATTCCAATTCGCTCCTGTTGACTTGGAAGACATCAGTTCCTGAAATATACTCAAAATGAGAAATTCATCTTGGATGTGCGCGACAGATAAATTGGAGAAGAAATCTTCCTGAAAGACCCGAGGAGTCACTTCTCGTCCTGTGGTACAGAGCAGTTCGTGAAAATTACTCCAGATGAGAAAGACATGCCTAATCTGGTATCCTGATCTATTTCTCATGGAAACATCCACCAAAACAGAAGTCTATTCTCTCTTCAGCATTTGGTGGCGATTGATCCTGAAAATTGCTAAAAATGAGAAAGTTATAATGTTAAATGCAATAAATCAGTGACAAATGGAATCATCCCCCAAAAGCCTTTCAGTTTCGCTTCTTGGGATTTGGTAGCTATCAGTTCATGATTTGATGAAAATTACTCCAAATGAGACAGTTCTTCCTGATCAATGTTAGTAATTAATGACACTTTGAATCATCCTCCCAAATCCTTTGATAATTAACTCCTGGTGATTGTGAATAAAATCGGCTTGTGAAAATTAGTAGGAAAGAGAAAATTCCTTCCTCACCCGTCTTCTGATGAATTTCCCATGGAATCATCCACCGGAAAAACAATTGCATTCTCTCTTGGTGTGTTGGAACAGATCGGTTTGTGCAAATTACTCAAAGAACGATAATCATTCTTTACAAGCACCTCGTGGTAAAGACTCCGGCAATCCAGATTCTCGCCTCCTGAGTTTGTAGAGATTGGTTCATGAAAATTACTAAAAAATCAAACATTTATTACTGATCACTGCATATAATTAGTACCTCATGGAATCATCCTCCAAGACCTTTTAGATACTCTGCTGGTCACTTGGTAGAGACGGGTAGTGTAAATTGCTAAAAATGAGACCTTCAATACGAATCAGATGTAGCCACTGATGTCTCATGCACGCTTCCTCGAAAAGCCATTCGGATTCTCTCCTGATCCTTTGGTAGAGATGGGTTCATGAAAATTACAAAAATTCAACAGTAATTACTGATCACTGCTAGTCATTAACTCCATCTGGCATGATCCTCCAAAATCCTTTCAGATTTGCTTCTGGTGATTTCTGGTGATAGGTCGAGTCTCGAAAATTCCGAAAAATAATCAATTCTGAACGGCTTCGTGGTAGTCATTCATTCCTCACATAATGAGCCTCCTTTGTACATTCCAATTCGCTCCTGTTGACTTGGAAGACATCAGTTCCTGAAATATACTCAAAATGAGAAATTCATCTTGGATGTGCGCGACAGATAAATTGGAGAAGAAATCTTCCTGAAAGACCCGAGGAGTCACTTCTCGTCCTATGGTACAGAGCAGTTCGTGAAAATTACTCCAGATGAGAAAGACATGCCTAATCTGGTATCCTGATCTATTTCTCATGGAAACATCCACCAAAACAGAAGTCTATTCTCTCTTCAGCATTTGGTGGCGATTGATCGTGAAAATTGCTAAAAATGAGAAAGTTATAACTGTTAAATGCAATAAATCAGTGACAAATGGAATCATCCCCCAAAAGCCTTTCAGTTTCGCTTCTTGGGATTTGGTAGCTATCAGTTCATGATTTGATGAAAATTACTCCAAATGAGACAGTTCTTCCTGATCAATGTCAGTAATTAATGACACTTGGAATCATCCTCCCAAATCCTTTGATAATTAACTCCTGGTGATTGTGAATAAAATCGGCTTGTGAAAATTAGTAGGAAAGAGAAAATTCCTTCCTCACCCGTCTTCTGATGAATTTCCCATGGAATCATCCACCGGAAAAACAATTGCATTCCCTCTTGGTGCGTTGGAACAGATCGGTTTGTGCAAATTACTCAAAGAACGAAAATCATTCTTTACAAGCACCTCGTGGTAAAGACTCCGGCAATCCAGATTCTCGCCTCCTGAGTTTGTAGAGATCGGTTCATGAAAATTACTAAAAAATCAAACATTTATTACTGATCACTGCATATAATTAGTACCTCATGGAATCATCCTCCAAGACCTTTTAGATACTCTGCTGGTCACTTGGTAGAGACGGGTAGTGTAAATTGCTAAAAATGAGCCCTTCAATACGAATCAGATGTAGCCATTGATGTCTCATGCACGCTTCCTCGAAAAGCCATTCGGATTCTCTCCTGATCCTTTGGTAGAGATGGGTTCATGAAAATTACAAAAATTCAACAGTAATTACTGATCACTGCTAGTCATTAACTCCATCTGGCATGATCCTCCAAAATCCTTTCAGATTTGCTTCTGGTGATTTCTGGTGATAGGTCGAGTCTCGAAAATTCCGAAAAATAATCAATTCTGAACGGCTTCGTGGTAGTCATTCATTCCTCACATAATGAGCCTCCTTTGTACATTCCAATTCGCTCCTGTTGACTTGGAAGAAATCAGTTCCTGAAATATACTCAAAATGAGAAATTCATCTTGGATGTGCGCGACAGATAAACTGGAGAAGAAATCTTCCTGAAAGACCCGAGGAGTCACTTCTCGTCCTATGGTACAGAGCAGTTCGTGAAAATTACTCCAGATGAGAAAGACATGCCTAATCTGGTATCCTGATCTATTTCTCATGGAAACATCCACCAAAACACAAGTCTATTCTCTCTTCAGCATTTGGTGGCGATTGATCGTGAAAATTGCTAAAAATGAGAAAGTTATAACTGTTAAATGCAATAAATCAGTGACAAATGGCATCATCCCCCAAAAGCCTTTCAGATTCGCTTCTTGGGATTTGGTAGCTATCAGTTCATGATTTGATGAAAATTACTCCAAATGAGACAGTTCTTCCTGATCAATGTTAGTAATTAATGACACTTTGAATCATCCTCCCAAATCCTTTGATAATTAACTCCTGGTGATTGTGAATAAAATCGGCTTGTGAAAATTAGTAGGAAAGAGAAAATTCCTTCCTCACCCGTCTTCTGATGAATTTCCCATGGAATCATCCACCGGAAAAACAATTGCATTCTCTCTTGGTGCGTTGGAACAGATCGGTTTGTGCAAATTACTCAAAGAACGATAATCATTCTTTACAAGCACCTCGTGGTAAAGACTCCGGCAATCCAGATTCTCGCCTCCTGAGTTTGTAGAGATTGGTTCATGAAAATTACTAAAAAATCAAACATTTATTACTGATCACTGCATATAATTAGTACCTCATGGAATCATCCTCCAAGACCTTTTAGATACTCTGCTGGTCACTTGGTAGAGACGGGTAGTGTAAATTGCTAAAAATGAGACCTTCAATACGAATCAGATGTAGCCACTGATGTCTCATGCACGCTTCCTCGAAAAGCCATTCGGATTCTCTCCTGATCCTTTGGTAGAGATGGGTTCATGAAAATTACAAAAATTCAACAGTAATTACTGATCACTGCTAGTCATTAACTCCATCTGGCATGATCCTCCAAAATCCTTTCAGATTTGCTTCTGGTGATTTCTGGTGATAGGTCGAGTCTCGAAAATTCCGAAAAATAATCAATTCTGAACGGCTTCGTGGTAGTCATTCATTCCTCACATAATGAGCCTCCTTTGTACATTCCAATTTGCTCCTGTTGACTTGGAAGAAATCAGTTCCTGAAATATACTCAAAATGAGAAATTCATCTTGGATGTGCGCGACAGATAAATTGGAGAAGAAATCTTCCTGAAAGACCCGAGGAGTCACTTCTCGTCCTATGGTACAGAGCAGTTCGTGAAAATTACTCCAGATGAGAAAGACATGCCTAATCTGGTATCCTGATCTATTTCTCATGGAAACATCCACCAAAACACAAGTCTATTCTCTCTTCAGCATTTGGTGGCGATTGATCGTGAAAATTGCTAAAAATGAGAAAGTTATAACTGTTAAATGCAATAAATCAGTGACAAATGGAATCATCCCCCAAAAGCCTTTCAGATTCGCTTCTTGGGATTTGGTAGCTATCAGTTCATGATTTGATGAAAATTACTCCAAATGAGACAGTTCTTCCTGATCAATGTTAGTAATTAATGACACTTGGAATCATCCTCCCAAATCCTTTGATAATTAACTCCTGGTGATTGTGAATAAAATCGGCTTGTGAAAATTAGTAGGAAAGAGAAAATTCCTTCCTCACCCGTCTTCTGATGAATTTCCCATGGAATCATCCACCGGAAAAACAATTGCATTCTCTCTTGGTGCGTTGGAACAGATCGGTTTGTGCAAATTACTCAAAGAACGAAAATCATTCTTTACAAGCACCTCGTGGTAAAGACTCCGGCAATCCAGATTCTCGCCTCCTGAGTTTGTAGAGATCGGTTCATGAAAATTACTAAAAAATCAAACATTTATTACTTATCACTGCATATAATTAGTACCTCATGGAATCATCCTCCAAGACCTTTTAGATACTCTGCTGGTCACTTGGTAGAGACGGGTAGTGTAAATTGCTAAAAATGAGCCCTTCAATACGAATCAGATGTAGCCATTGATGTCTCATGCACGCTTCCTCGAAAAGCCATTCGGATTCTCTCCTGATCCTTTGGTAGAGATGGGTTCATGAAAATTACAAAAATTCAACAGTAATTACTGATCACTGCTAGTCATTAACTCCATCTGGCATGATCCTCCAAAATCCTTTCAGATTTGCTTCTGGTGATTTCTGGTGATAGGTCGAGTCTCGAAAATTCCGAAAAATAATCAATTCTGAACGGCTTCGTGGTAGTCATTCATTCCTCACATAATGAGCCTCCTTTGTACATTCCAATTCGCTCCTGTTGACTTGGAAGACATCAGTTCCTGAAATATACTCAAAATGAGAAATTCATCTTGGATGTGCGCGACAGATAAATTGGAGAAGAAATCTTCCTGAAAGACCCGAGGAGTCACTTCTCGTCCTATGGTACAGAGCAGTTCGTGAAAATTACTCCAGATGAGAAAGACATGCCTAATCTGGTATCCTGATCTATTTCTCATGGAAACATCCACCAAAACAGAAGTCTATTCTCTCTTCAGCATTTGGTGGCGATTGATCGTGAAAATTGCTAAAAATGAGAAAGTTATAACTGTTAAATGCAATAAATCAGTGACAAATGGAATCATCCCCCAAAAGCCTTTCAGTTTCGCTTCTTGGGATTTGGTAGCTATCAGTTCATGATTTGATGAAAATTACTCCAAATGAGACAGTTCTTCCTGATCAATGTCAGTAATTAATGACACTTGGAATCATCCTCCCAAATCCTTTGATAATTAACTCCTGGTGATTGTGAATAAAATCGGCTTGTGAAAATTAGTAGGAAAGAGAAAATTCCTTCCTCACCCGTCTTCTGATGAATTTCCCATGGAATCATCCACCGGAAAAACAATTGCATTCCCTCTTGGTGCGTTGGAACAGATCGGTTTGTGCAAATTACTCAAAGAACGAAAATCATTCTTTACAAGCACCTCGTGGTAAAGACTCCGGCAATCCAGATTCTCGCCTCCTGAGTTTGTAGAGATCGGTTCATGAAAATTACTAAAAAATCAAACATTTATTACTGATCACTGCATATAATTAGTACCTCATGGAATCATCCTCCAAGACCTTTTAGATACTCTGCTGGTCACTTGGTAGAGACGGGTAGTGTAAATTGCTAAAAATGAGCCCTTCAATACGAATCAGATGTAGCCATTGATGTCTCATGCACGCTTCCTCGAAAAGCCATTCGGATTCTCTCCTGATCCTTTGGTAGAGATGGGTTCATGAAAATTACAAAAATTCAACAGTAATTACTGATCACTGCTAGTCATTAACTCCATCTGGCATGATCCTCCAAAATCCTTTCAGATTTGCTTCTGGTGATTTCTGGTGATAGGTCGAGTCTCGAAAATTCCGAAAAATAATCAATTCTGAACGGCTTCGTGGTAGTCATTCATTCCTCACATAATGAGCCTCCTTTGTACATTCCAATTCGCTCCTGTTGACTTGGAAGAAATCAGTTCCTGAAATATACTCAAAATGAGAAATTCATCTTGGATGTGCGCGACAGATAAACTGGAGAAGAAATCTTCCTGAAAGACCCGAGGAGTCACTTCTCGTCCTATGGTACAGAGCAGTTCGTGAAAATTACTCCAGATGAGAAAGACATGCCTAATCTGGTATCCTGATCTATTTCTCATGGAAACATCCACCAAAACACAAGTCTATTCTCTCTTCAGCATTTGGTGGCGATTGATCGTGAAAATTGCTAAAAATGAGAAAGTTATAACTGTTAAATGCAATAAATCAGTGACAAATGGCATCATCCCCCAAAAGCCTTTCAGATTCGCTTCTTGGGATTTGGTAGCTATCAGTTCATGATTTGATGAAAATTACTCCAAATGAGACAGTTCTTCCTGATCAATGTTAGTAATTAATGACACTTTGAATCATCCTCCCAAATCCTTTGATAATTAACTCCTGGTGATTGTGAATAAAATCGGCTTGTGAAAATTAGTAGGAAAGAGAAAATTCCTTCCTCACCCGTCTTCTGATGAATTTCCCATGGAATCATCCACCGGAAAAACAATTGCATTCTCTCTTGGTGCGTTGGAACAGATCGGTTTGTGCAAATTACTCAAAGAACGATAATCATTCTTTACAAGCACCTCGTGGTAAAGACTCCGGCAATCCAGATTCTCGCCTCCTGAGTTTGTAGAGATTGGTTCATGAAAATTACTAAAAAATCAAACATTTATTACTGATCACTGCATATAATTAGTACCTCATGGAATCATCCTCCAAGACCTTTTAGATACTCTGCTGGTCACTTGGTAGAGACGGGTAGTGTAAATTGCTAAAAATGAGACCTTCAATACGAATCAGATGTAGCCACTGATGTCTCATGCACGCTTCCTCGAAAAGCCATTCGGATTCTCTCCTGATCCTTTGGTAGAGATGGGTTCATGAAAATTACAAAAATTCAACAGTAATTACTGATCACTGCTAGTCATTAACTCCATCTGGCATGATCCTCCAAAATCCTTTCAGATTTGCTTCTGGTGATTTCTGGTGATAGGTCGAGTCTCGAAAATTCCGAAAAATAATCAATTCTGAACGGCTTCGTGGTAGTCATTCATTCCTCACATAATGAGCCTCCTTTGTACATTCCAATTTGCTCCTGTTGACTTGGAAGAAATCAGTTCCTGAAATATACTCAAAATGAGAAATTCATCTTGGATGTGCGCGACAGATAAATTGGAGAAGAAATCTTCCTGAAAGACCCGAGGAGTCACTTCTCGTCCTATGGTACAGAGCAGTTCGTGAAAATTACTCCAGATGAGAAAGACATGCCTAATCTGGTATCCTGATCTATTTCTCATGGAAACATCCACCAAAACACAAGTCTATTCTCTCTTCAGCATTTGGTGGCGATTGATCGTGAAAATTGCTAAAAATGAGAAAGTTATAACTGTTAAATGCAATAAATCAGTGACAAATGGAATCATCCCCCAAAAGCCTTTCAGATTCGCTTCTTGGGATTTGGTAGCTATCAGTTCATGATTTGATGAAAATTACTCCAAATGAGACAGTTCTTCCTGATCAATGTTAGTAATTAATGACACTTGGAATCATCCTCCCAAATCCTTTGATAATTAACTCCTGGTGATTGTGAATAAAATCGGCTTGTGAAAATTAGTAGGAAAGAGAAAATTCCTTCCTCACCCGTCTTCTGATGAATTTCCCATGGAATCATCCACCGGAAAAACAATTGCATTCTCTCTTGGTGCGTTGGAACAGATCGGTTTGTGCAAATTACTCAAAGAACGAAAATCATTCTTTACAAGCACCTCGTGGTAAAGACTCCGGCAATCCAGATTCTCGCCTCCTGAGTTTGTAGAGATCGGTTCATGAAAATTACTAAAAAATCAAACATTTATTACTGATCACTGCATATAATTAGTACCTCATGGAATCATCCTCCAAGACCTTTTAGATACTCTGCTGGTCACTTGGTAGAGACGGGTAGTGTAAATTGCTAAAAATGAGACCTTCAATACGAATCAGATGTAGCCATTGATGTCTCATGCACGCTTCCTCGAAAAGCCATTCGGATTCTCTCCTGATCCTTTGGTAGAGATGGGTTCATGAAAATTACAAAAATTCAACAGTAATTACTGATCACTGCTAGTCATTAACTCCATCTGGCATGATCCTCCAAAATCCTTTCAGATTTGCTTCTGGTGATTTCTGGTGATAGGTCGAGTCTCGAAAATTCCGAAAAATAATCAATTCTGAACGGCTTCGTGGTAGTCATTCATTCCTCACATAATGAGCCTCCTTTGTACATTCCAATTCGCTCCTGTTGACTTGGAAGAAATCAGTTCCTGAAATATACTCAAAATGAGAAATTCATCTTGGATGTGCGCGACAGATAAACTGGAGAAGAAATCTTCCTGAAAGACCCGAGGAGTCACTTCTCGTCCTATGGTACAGAGCAGTTCGTGAAAATTACTCCAGATGAGAAAGACATGCCTAATCTGGTATCCTGATCTATTTCTCATGGAAACATCCACCAAAACACAAGTCTCTTCTCTCTTCAGCATTTGGTGGCGATTGATCGTGAAAATTGCTAAAAATGAGAAAGTTATAACTGTTAAATGCAATAAATCAGTGACAAATGGCATCATCCCCCAAAAGCCTTTCAGATTCGCTTCTTGGGATTTGGTAGCTATCAGTTCATGATTTGATGAAAATTACTCCAAATGAGACAGTTCTTCCTGATCAATGTTAGTAATTAATGACACTTTGAATCATCCTCCCAAATCCTTTGATAATTAACTCCTGGTGATTGTGAATAAAATCGGCTTGTGAAAATTAGTAGGAAAGAGAAAATTCCTTCCTCACCCGTCTTCTGATGAATTTCCCATGGAATCATCCACCGGAAAAACAATTGCATTCTCTCTTGGTGCGTTGGAACAGATCGGTTTGTGCAAATTACTCAAAGAACGATAATCATTCTTTACAAGCACCTCGTGGTAAAGACTCCGGCAATCCAGATTCTCGCCTCCTGAGTTTGTAGAGATTGGTTCATGAAAATTACTAAAAAATCAAACATTTATTACTGATCACTGCATATAATTAGTACCTCATGGAATCATCCTCCAAGACCTTTTAGATACTCTGCTGGTCACTTGGTAGAGACGGGTAGTGTAAATTGCTAAAAATGAGACCTTCAATACGAATCAGATGTAGCCACTGATGTCTCATGCACGCTTCCTCGAAAAGCCATTCGGATTCTCTCCTGATCCTTTGGTAGAGATGGGTTCATGAAAATTACAAAAATTCAACAGTAATTACTGATCACTGCTAGTCATTAACTCCATCTGGCATGATCCTCCAAAATCCTTTCAGATTTGCTTCTGGTGATTTCTGGTGATAGGTCGAGTCTCGAAAATTCCGAAAAATAATCAATTCTGAACGGCTTCGTGGTAGTCATTCATTCCTCACATAATGAGCCTCCTTTGTACATTCCAATTCGGTCCTGTTGACTTGGAAGACATCAGTTCCTGAAATATACTCAAAATGAGAAATTCATCTTGGATGTGCGCGACAGATAAATTGGAGAAGAAATCTTCCTGAAAGACCCGAGGAGTCACTTCTCGTCCTATGGTACAGAGCAGTTCGTGAAAATTACTCCAGATGAGAAAGACATGCCTAATCTGGTATCCTGATCTATTGCTCATGGAAACATCCACCAAAACACAAGTCTATTCTCTCTTCAGCATTTGGTGGCGTTGATCGTGAAAATTGCTAAAAATGAGAAAGTTATAACTGTTAAATGCAATAAATCAGTGACAAATGGAATCATCCCCCAAAAGCCTTTCAGATTTGCTTCTTGGGATTTGGTAGCTATCAGTTCATGATTTGATGAAAATTACTCCAAATGAGACAGTTCTTCCTGATCAATGTTAGTAATTAATGACACTTGGAATCATCCTCCCAAATCCTTTGATAATTAACTCCTGGTGATTGTGAATAAAATCGGCTTGTGAAAATTAGTAGGAAAGAGAAAATTCATTCCTCACCCGTCTTCTGATGAATTTCCCATGGAATCATCCACCGGAAAAACAATTGCATTCTCTCTTGGTGCGTTGGAACAGATCGGTTTGTGCAAATTACTCAAAGAACGAAAATCATTCTTTACAAGCACCTCGTGGTAAAGACTCCGGCAATCCAGATTCTCGCCTCCTGAGTTTGTAGAGATCGGTTCATGAAAATTACTAAAAAATCAAACATTTATTACTGATCACTGCATATAATTAGTACCTCATGGAATCATCCTCCAAGACCTTTTAGATACTCTGCTGGTCACTTGGTAGAGACGGGTAGTGTAAATTGCTAAAAATGAGCCCTTCAATACGAATCAGATGTAGCCATTGATGTCTCATGCACGCTTCCTCGAAAAGCCATTCGGATTCTCTCCTGATCCTTTGGTAGAGATGGGTTCATGAAAATTACAAAAATTCAACAGTAATTACTGATCACTGCTAGTCATTAACTCCATCTGGCATGATCCTCCAAAATCCTTTCAGATTTGCTTCTGGTGATTTCTGGTGATAGGTCGAGTCTCGAAAATTCCGAAAAATAATCAATTCTGAACGGCTTCGTGGTAGTCATTCATTCCTCACATAATGAGCCTCCTTTGTACATTCCAATTCGTTCCTGTTGACTTGGAAGAAATCAGTTCCTGAAATATACTCAAAATGAGAAAATCATCTTGGATGTGCGCGGCAGATAAACTGGAGAAGAAATCTTCCTGAAAGACCCGAGGAGTCACTTCTCGTCCTATGGTACAGAGCAGTTCGTGAAAATTACTCCAGATGAGAAAGACATGCCTAATCTGGTATCCTGATCTATTTCTCATGGAAACATCCACCAAAACACAAGTCTATTCTCTCTTCAGCATTTGGTGGCGATTGATCGTGAAAATTGCTAAAAATGAGAAAGTTATAACTGTTAAATGCAATAAATCAGTGACAAATGGCATCATCCCCCAAAAGCCTTTCAGATTCGCTTCTTGGGATTTGGTAGCTATCAGTTCATGATTTGATGAAAATTACTCCAAATGAGACAGTTCTTCCTGATCAATGTTAGTAATTAATGACACTTTGAATCATCCTCCCAAATCCTTTGATAATTAACTCCTGGTGATTGTGAATAAAATCGGCTTGTGAAAATTAGTAGGAAAGAGAAAATTCCTTCCTCACCCGTCTTCTGATGAATTTCCCATGGAATCATCCACCGGAAAAACAATTGCATTCTCTCTTGTTGCGTTGGAACAGATCGGTTTGTGCAAATTACTCAAAGAACGATAATCATTCTTTACAAGCACCTCGTGGTAAAGACTCCGGCAATCCAGATTCTCGCCTCCTGAGTTTGTAGAGATTGGTTCATGAAAATTACTAAAAAATCAAACATTTATTACTGATCACTGCATATAATTAGTACCTCATGGAATCATCCTCCAAGACCTTTTAGATACTCTGCTGGTCACTTGGTAGAGACGGGTAGTGTAAATTGCTAAAAATGAGACCTTCAATACGAATCAGATGTAGCCACTGATGTCTCATGCACGCTTCCTCGAAAAGCCATTCGGATTCTCTCCTGATCCTTTGGTAGAGATGGGTTCATGAAAATTACAAAAATTCAACAGTAATTACTGATCACTGCTAGTCATTAACTCCATCTGGCATGATCCTCCAAAATCCTTTCAGATTTGCTTCTGGTGATTTCTGGTGATAGGTCGAGTCTCGAAAATTCCGAAAAATAATCAATTCTGAACGGCTTCGTGGTAGTCATTCATTCCTCACATAATGAGCCTCCTTTGTACATTCCAATTCGCTCCTGTTGACTTGGAAGAAATCAGTTCCTGAAATATACTCAAAATGAGAAATTCATCTTGGATGTGCGCGACAGATAAATTGGAGAAGAAATCTTCCTGAAAGACCCGAGGAGTCACTTCTCGTCCTATGGTACAGAGCAGTTCGTGAAAATTACTCCAGATGAGAAAGACATGCCTAATCTGGTATCCTGATCTATTGCTCATGGAAACATCCACCAAAACACAAGTCTATTCTCTCTTCAGCATTTGGTGGCGATTGATCGTGAAAATTGCTAAAAATGAGAAAGTTATAACTGTTAAATGCAATAAATCAGTGACAAATGGAATCATCCCCCAAAAGCCTTTCAGATTTGCTTCTTGGGATTTGGTAGCTATCAGTTCATGATTTGATGAAAATTACTCCAAATGAGACAGTTCTTCCTGATCAATGTTAGTAATTAATGACACTTGGAATCATCCTCCCAAATCCTTTGATAATTAACTCCTGGTGATTGTGAATAAAATCGGCTTGTGAAAATTAGTAGGAAAGAGAAAATTCCTTCCTCACCCGTCTTCTGATGAATTTCCCATGGAATCATCCACCGGAAAAACAATTGCATTCTCTCTTGGTGCGTTGGAACAGATCGGTTTGTGCAAATTACTCAAAGAACGAAAATCATTCTTTACAAGCACCTCGTGGTAAAGACTCCGGCAATCCAGATTCTCGCCTCCTGAGTTTGTAGAGATCGGTTCATGAAAATTACTAAAAAATCAAACATTTATTACTGATCACTGCATATAATTAGTACCTCATGGAATCATCCTCCAAGACCTTTTAGATACTCTGCTGGTCACTTGGTAGAGACGGGTAGTGTAAATTGCTAAAAATGAGCCCTTCAATACGAATCAGATGTAGCCATTGATGTCTCATGCACGCTTCCTCGAAAAGCCATTCGGATTCTCTCCTGATCCTTTGGTAGAGATGGGTTCATGAAAATTACAAAAATTCAACAGTAATTACTGATCACTGCTAGTCATTAACTCCATCTGGCATGATCCTCCAAAATCCTTTCAGATTTGCTTCTGGTGATTTCTGGTGATAGGTCGAGTCTCGAAAATTCCGAAAAATAATCAATTCTGAACGGCTTCGTGGTAGTCATTCATTCCTCACATAATGAGCCTCCTTTGTACATTCCAATTCGTTCCTGTTGACTTGGAAGAAATCAGTTCCTGAAATATACTCAAAATGAGAAAATCATCTTGGATGTGCGCGACAGATAAACTGGAGAAGAAATCTTCCTGAAAGACCCGAGGAGTCACTTCTCGTCCTATGGTACAGAGCAGTTCGTGAAAATTACTCCAGATGAGAAAGACATGCCTAATCTGGTATCCTGATCTATTTCTCATGGAAACATCCACCAAAACACAAGTCTATTCTCTCTTCAGCATTTGGTGGCGATTGATCGTGAAAATTGCTAAAAATGAGAAAGTTATAACTGTTAAATGCAATAAATCAGTGACAAATGGAATCATCCCCCAAAAGCCTTTCAGATTCGCTTCTTGGGATTTGGTAGCTATCAGTTCATGATTTGATGAAAATTACTCCAAATGAGACAGTTCTTCCTGATCAATGTTAGTAATTAATGACACTTGGAATCATCCTCCCAAATCCTTTGATAATTAACTCCTGGTGATTGTGAATAAAATCGGCTTGTGAAAATTAGTAGGAAAGAGAAAATTCCTTCCTCACCCGTCTTCTGATGAATTTCCCATGGAATCATCCACCGGAAAAACAATTGCATTCTCTCTTGGTGCGTTGGAACAGATCGGTTTGTGCAAATTACTCAAAGAACGATAATCATTCTTTACAAGCACCTCGTGGTAAAGACTCCGGCAATCCAGATTCTCGCCTCCTGAGTTTGTAGAGATCGGTTCATGAAAATTACTAAAAAATCAAACATTTATTACTGATCACTGCATATAATTAGTACCTCATGGAATCATCCTCCAAGACCTTTTAGATACTCTGCTGGTCACTTGGTAGAGACGGGTAGTGTAAATTGCTAAAAATGAGACCTTCAATACGAATCAGATGTAGCCACTGATGTCTCATGCACGCTTCCTCGAAAAGCCATTCGGATTCTCTCCTGATCCTTTGGTAGAGATGGGTTCATGAAAATTACAAAAATTCAACAGTAATTACTGATCACTGCTAGTCATTAACTCCATCTGGCATGATCCTCCAAAATCCTTTCAGATTTGCTTCTGGTGATTTCTGGTGATAGGTCGAGTCTCGAAAATTCCGAAAAATAATCAATTCTGAACGGCTTCGGTGTAGTCATTCATTCCTCACATAATGAGCCTCCTTTGTACATTCCAATTCGGTCCTGTTGACTTGGAAGACATCAGTTCCTGAAATATACTCAAAATGAGAAATTCATCTTGGATGTGCGCGACAGATAAATTGGAGAAGAAATCTTCCTGAAAGACCCGAGGAGTCACTTCTCGTCCTATGGTACAGAGCAGTTCGTGAAAATTACTCCAGATGAGAAAGACATGCCTAATCTGGTATCCTGATCTATTGCTCATGGAAACATCCACCAAAACACAAGTCTATTCTCTCTTCAGCATTTGGTGGCGATTGATCGTGAAAATTGCTAAAAATGAGAAAGTTATAACTGTTAAATGCAATAAATCAGTGACAAATGGAATCATCCCCCAAAAGCCTTTCAGATTTGCTTCTTGGGATTTGGTAGCTATCAGTTCATGATTTGATGAAAATTACTCCAAATGAGACAGTTCTTCCTGATCAATGTTAGTAATTAATGACACTTGGAATCATCCTCCCAAATCCTTTGATAATTAACTCCTGGTGATTGTGAATAAAATCGGCTTGTGAAAATTAGTAGGAAAGAGAAAATTCCTTCCTCACCCGTCTTCTGATGAATTTCCCATGGAATCATCCACCGGAAAAACAATTGCATTCTCTCTTGGTGCGTTGGAACAGATCGGTTTGTGCAAATTACTCAAAGAACGAAAATCATTCTTTACAAGCACCTCGTGGTAAAGACTCCGGCAATCCAGATTCTCGCCTCCTGAGTTTGTAGAGATCGGTTCATGAAAATTACTAAAAAATCAAACATTTATTACTGATCACTGCATATAATTAGTACCTCATGGAATCATCCTCCAAGACCTTTTAGATACTCTGCTGGTCACTTGGTAGAGACGGGTAGTGTAAATTGCTAAAAATGAGCCCTTCAATACGAATCAGATGTAGCCATTGATGTCTCATGCACGCTTCCTCGAAAAGCCATTCGGATTCTCTCCTGATCCTTTGGTAGAGATGGGTTCATGAAAATTACAAAAATTCAACAGTAATTACTGATCACTGCTAGTCATTAACTCCATCTGGCATGATCCTCCAAAATCCTTTCACATTTGCTTCTGGTGATTTCTGGTGATAGGTCGAGTCTCGAAAATTCCGAAAAATAATCAATTCTGAACGGCTTCGTGGTAGTCATTCATTCCTCACATAATGAGCCTCCTTTGTACATTCCAATTCGTTCCTGTTGACTTGGAAGAAATCAGTTCCTGAAATATACTCAAAATGAGAAAATCATCTTGGATGTGCGCGACAGATAAACTGGAGAAGAAATCTTCCTGAAAGACCCGAGGAGTCACTTCTCGTCCTATGGTACAGAGCAGTTCGTGAAAATTACTCCAGATGAGAAAGACATGCCTAATCTGGTATCCTGATCTATTTCTCATGGAAACATCCACCAAAACACAAGTCTATTCTCTCTTCAGCATTTGGTGGCGATTGATCGTGAAAATTGCTAAAAATGAGAAAGTTATAACTGTTAAATGCAATAAATCAGTGACAAATGGCATCATCCCCCAAAAGCCTTTCAGATTCGCTTCTTGGGATTTGGTAGCTATCAGTTCATGATTTGATGAAAATTACTCCAAATGAGACAGTTCTTCCTGATCAATGTTAGTAATTAATGACACTTTGAATCATCCTCCCAAATCCTTTGATAATTAACTCCTGGTGATTGTGAATAAAATCGGCTTGTGAAAATTAGTAGGAAAGAGAAAATTCCTTCCTCACCCGTCTTCTGATGAATTTCCCATGGAATCATCCACCGGAAAAACAATTGCATTCTCTCTTGTTGCGTTGGAACAGATCGGTTTGTGCAAATTACTCAAAGAACGATAATCATTCTTTACAAGCACCTCGTGGTAAAGACTCCGGCAATCCAGATTCTCGCCTCCTGAGTTTGTAGAGATTGGTTCATGAAAATTACTAAAAAATCAAACATTTATTACTGATCACTGCATATAATTAGTACCTCATGGAATCATCCTCCAAGACCTTTTAGATACTCTGCTGGTCACTTGGTAGAGACGGGTAGTGTAAATTGCTAAAAATGAGACCTTCAATACGAATCAGATGTAGCCACTGATGTCTCATGCACGCTTCCTCGAAAAGCCATTCGGATTCTCTCCTGATCCTTTGGTAGAGATGGGTTCATGAAAATTACAAAAATTCAACAGTAATTACTGATCACTGCTAGTCATTAACTCCATCTGGCATGATCCTCCAAAATCCTTTCAGATTTGCTTCAGGTGATTTCTGGTGATAGGTCGAGTCTCGAAAATTCCGAAAAATAATCAATTCTGAACGGCTTCGTGGTAGTCATTCATTCCTCACATAATGAGCCTCCTTTGTACATTCCAATTCGCTCCTGTTGACTTGGAAGAAATCAGTTCCTGAAATATACTCAAAATGAGAAATTCATCTTGGATGTGCGCGACAGATAAATTGGAGAAGAAATCTTCCTGAAAGACACGAGGAGTCACTTCTCGTCCTATGGTACAGAGCAGTTCGTGAAAATTACTCCAGATGAGAAAGACATGCCTAATCTGGTATCCTGATCTATTTCTCATGGAAACATCCACCAAAAGACAAGTCTATTCTCTCTTCAGCATTTGGTGGCGATTGATCGTGAAAATTGCTAAAAATGAGAAAGTTATAACTGTTAAATGCAATAAATCAGTGACAAATGGAATCATCCCCCAAAAGCCTTTCAGATTCGCTTCTTGGGACTTGGTAGCTATCAGTTCATGATTTGATGAAAATTACTCCAAATGAGACAGTTCTTCCTGATCAATGTTAGTAATTAATGACACTTTGAATCATCCTCCCAAATCCTTTGATAATTAACTCCTGGTGATTGTGAATAAAATCGGCTTGTGAAAATCAGTAGGAAAGAGAAAATTCCTTCCTCACCCGTCTTCTGATGAATTTCCCATGGAATCATCCACCGGAAAAACAATTGCATTCTCTCTTGTTGCGTTGGAAC
This sequence comes from Eretmochelys imbricata, assembly GCF_965152235.1. Classification (NCBI taxonomy): domain Eukaryota; kingdom Metazoa; phylum Chordata; order Testudines; family Cheloniidae; genus Eretmochelys; species Eretmochelys imbricata. Next base: position 862,049 of record NW_027554341.1, on the reverse strand, counting down.
AGATCGGTTTGTGCAAATTACTCAAAGAACGAAAATCATTCTTTACAAGCACCTCGTGGTAAAGACTCCGGCAATCCAGATTCTCGCCTCCTGAGTTTGTAGAGATTGGTTCATGAAAATTACTAAAAAATCAAACATTTATTACTGATCACTGCATATAATTAGTACCTCATGGAATCATCCTCCAAGACCTTTTAGATACTCTGCTGGTCACTTGGTAGAGACGGGTAGTGTAAATTGCTAAAAATGAGCCCTTCAATACGAATCAGATGTAGCCATTGATGTCTCATGCACGCTTCCTCGAAAAGCCATTCGGATTCTCTCCTGATCCTTTGGTAGAGATGGGTTCATGAAAATTCCAAAAATTCAACAGTAATTACTGATCACTGCTAGTCATTAACTCCATCTGGCATGATCCTCCAAAATCCTTTCAGATTTGCTTCTGGTGATTTCTGGTGATAGGTCGAGTCTCGAAAATTCCGAAAAATAATCAATTCTGAACGGCTTCGTGGTAGTCATTCATTCCTCACATAATGAGCCTCCTTTGTACATTCCAATTCGCTCCTGTTGACTTGGAAGAAATCAGTTCCTGAAATATACTCAAAATGAGAAAATCATCTTGGATGTGCGCGACAGATAAACTGGAGAAGAAATCTTCCTGAAAGACACGAGGAGTCACTTCTCGTCCTATGGTACAGAGCAGTTCGTGAAAATTACTCCAGATGAGAAAGACATGCCTAATCTGGTATCCTGATCTATTTCTCATGGAAACATCCACCAAAACACAAGTCTATTCTCTCTTCAGCATTTGGTGGCGATTGATCGTGAAAATTGCTAAAAATGAGAAAGTTATAACTGTTAAATGCAATAAATCAGTGACAAATGGCATCATCCCCCAAAAGCCTTTCAGATTCGCTTCTTGGGATTTGGTAGCTATCAGTTCATGATTTGATGAAAATTACTCCAAATGAGACAGTTCTTCCTGATCAATGTTAGTAATTAATGACACTTTGAATCATCCTCCCAAATCCTTTGATAATTAACTCCTGGTGATTGTGAATAAAATCGGCTTGTGAAAATTAGTAGGAAAGAGAAAATTCCTTCCTCACCCGTCTTCTGATGAATTTCCCATGGAATCATCCACCGGAAAAACAATTGCATTCTCTCTTGGTGCGTTGGAACAGATCGGTTTGTGCAAATTACTCAAAGAACGATAATCATTCTTTACAAGCACCTCGTGGTAAAGACTCCGGCAATCCAGATTCTCGCCTCCTGAGTTTGTAGAGATTGGTTCATGAAAATTACTAAAAAATCAAACATTTATTACTGATCACTGCATATAATTAGTACCTCATGGAATCATCCTCCAAGACCTTTTAGATACTCTGCTGGTCACTTGGTAGAGACGGGTAGTGTAAATTGCTAAAAATGAGACCTTCAATACGAATCAGATGTAGCCACTGATGTCTCATGCACGCTTCCTCGAAAAGCCATTCGGATTCTCTCCTGATCCTTTGGTAGAGATGGGTTCATGAAAATTACAAAAATTCAACAGTAATTACTGATCACTGCTAGTCATTAACTCCATCTGGCATGATCCTCCAAAATCCTTTCAGATTTGCTTCTGGTGATTTCTGGTGATAGGTCGAGTCTCGAAAATTCCGAAAAATAATCAATTCTGAACGGCTTCGTGGTAGTCATTCATTCCTCACATAATGAGCCTCCTTTGTACATTCCAATTCGCTCCTGTTGACTTGGAAGACATCAGTTCCTGAAATATACTCAAAATGAGAAATTCATCTTGGATGTGCGCGACAGATAAATTGGAGAAGAAATCTTCCTGAAAGACCCGAGGAGTCACTTCTCGTCCTATGGTACAGAGCAGTTCGTGAAAATTACTCCAGATGAGAAAGACATGCCTAATCTGGTATCCTGATCTATTTCTCATGGAAACATCCACCAAAACACAAGTCTATTCTCTCTTCAGCATTTGGTGGCGATTGATCGTGAAAATTGCTAAAAATGAGAAAGTTATAACTGTTAAATGCAATAAATCAGTGACAAATGGAATCATCCCCCAAAAGCCTTTCAGATTCGCTTCTTGGGATTTGGTAGCTATCAGTTCATGATTTGATGAAAATTACTCCAAATGAGACAGTTCTTCCTGATCAATGTTAGTAATTAATGACACTTGGAATCATCCTCCCAAATCCTTTGATAATTAACTCCTGGTGATTGTGAATAAAATCGGCTTGTGAAAATTAGTAGGAAAGAGAAAATTCCTTCCTCACCCGTCTTCTGATGAATTTCCCATGGAATCATCCACCGGAAAAACAATTGCATTCTCTCTTGGTGCGTTGGAACAGATCGGTTTGTGCAAATTACTCAAAGAATGAAAATCATTCTTTACAAGCACCTCGTGGTAAAGACTCCGGCAATCCAGATTCTCGCCTCCTGAGTTTGTAGAGATCGGTTCATGAAAATTACTAAAAAATCAAACATTTATTACTGATCACTGCATATAATTAGTACCTCATGGAATCATCCTCCAAGACCTTTTAGATACTCTGCTGGTCACTTGGTAGAGACGGGTAGTGTAAATTGCTAAAAATGAGCCCTTCAATACGAATCAGATGTAGCCATTGATGTCTCATGCACGCTTCCTCGAAAAGCCATTCGGATTCCTCCTGATCCTTTGGTAGAGATGGGTTCATGAAAATTACAAAAATTCAACAGTAATTACTGATCACTGCTAGTCATTAACTCCATCTGGCATGATCCTCCAAAATCCTTTCAGATTTGCTTCTGGTGATTTCTGGTGATAGGTCGAGTCTCGAAAATTCCGAAAAATAATCAATTCTGAACGGCTTCGTGGTAGTCATTCATTCCTCACATAATGAGCCTCCTTTGTACATTCCAATTCGCTCCTGTTGACTTGGAAGACATCAGTTCCTGAAATATACTCAAAATGAGAAATTCATCTTGGATGTGCGCGACAGATAAATTGGAGAAGAAATCTTCCTGAAAGACCCGAGGAGTCACTTCTCGTCCTATGGTACAGAGCAGTTCGTGAAAATTACTCCAGATGAGAAAGACATGCCTAATCTGGTATCCTGATCTATTGCTCATGGAAACATCCACCAAAACACAAGTCTATTCTCTCTTCAGCATTTGGTGGCGTTGATCGTGAAAATTGCTAAAAATGAGAAAGTTATAACTGTTAAATGCAATAAATCAGTGACAAATGGAATCATCCCCCAAAAGCCTTTCAGATTTGCTTCTTGGGATTTGGTAGCTATCAGTTCATGATTTGATGAAAATTACTCCAAATGAGACAGTTCTTCCTGATCAATGTTAGTAATTAATGACACTTGGAATCATCCTCCCAAATCCTTTGATAATTAACTCCTGGTGATTGTGAATAAAATCGGCTTGTGAAAATTAGTAGGAAAGAGAAAATTCATTCCTCACCCGTCTTCTGATGAATTTCCCATGGAATCATCCACCGGAAAAACAATTGCATTCTCTCTTGGTGCGTTGGAACAGATCGGTTTGTGCAAATTACTCAAAGAACGAAAATCATTCTTTACAAGCACCTCGTGGTAAAGACTCCGGCAATCCAGATTCTCGCCTCCTGAGTTTGTAGAGATCGGTTCATGAAAATTACTAAAAAATCAAACATTTATTACTGATCACTGCATATAATTAGTACCTCATGGAATCATCCTCCAAGACCTTTTAGATACTCTGCTGGTCACTTGGTAGAGACGGGTAGTGTAAATTGCTAAAAATGAGCCCTTCAATACGAATCAGATGTAGCCATTGATGTCTCATGCACGCTTCCTCGAAAAGCCATTCGGATTCTCTCCTGATCCTTTGGTAGAGATGGGTTCATGAAAATTACAAAAATTCAACAGTAATTACTGATCACTGCTAGTCATTAACTCCATCTGGCATGATCCTCCAAAATCCTTTCAGATTTGCTTCTGGTGATTTCTGGTGATAGGTCGAGTCTCGAAAATTCCGAAAAATAATCAATTCTGAACGGCTTCGTGGTAGTCATTCATTCCTCACATAATGAGCCTCCTTTGTACATTCCAATTCGTTCCTGTTGACTTGGAAGAAATCAGTTCCTGAAATATACTCAAAATGAGAAAATCATCTTGGATGTGCGCGGCAGATAAACTGGAGAAGAAATCTTCCTGAAAGACCCGAGGAGTCACTTCTCGTCCTATGGTACAGAGCAGTTCGTGAAAATTACTCCAGATGAGAAAGACATGCCTAATCTGGTATCCTGATCTATTTCTCATGGAAACATCCACCAAAACACAAGTCTATTCTCTCTTCAGCATTTGGTGGCGATTGATCGTGAAAATTGCTAAAAATGAGAAAGTTATAACTGTTAAATGCAATAAATCAGTGACAAATGGCATCATCCCCCAAAAGCCTTTCAGATTCGCTTCTTGGGATTTGGTAGCTATCAGTTCATGATTTGATGAAAATTACTCCAAATGAGACAGTTCTTCCTGATCAATGTTAGTAATTAATGACACTTTGAATCATCCTCCCAAATCCTTTGATAATTAACTCCTGGTGATTGTGAATAAAATCGGCTTGTGAAAATTAGTAGGAAAGAGAAAATTCCTTCCTCACCCGTCTTCTGATGAATTTCCCATGGAATCATCCACCGGAAAAACAATTGCATTCTCTCTTGGTGCGTTGGAACAGATCGGTTTGTGCAAATTACTCAAAGAACGATAATCATTCTTTACAAGCACCTCGTGGTAAAGACTCCGGCAATCCAGATTCTCGCCTCCTGAGTTTGTAGAGATTGGTTCATGAAAATTACTAAAAAATCAAACATTTATTACTGATCACTGCATATAATTAGTACCTCATGGAATCATCCTCCAAGACCTTTTAGATACTCTGCTGGTCACTTGGTAGAGACGGGTAGTGTAAATTGCTAAAAATGAGACCTTCAATACGAATCAGATGTAGCCACTGATGTCTCATGCACGCTTCCTCGAAAAGCCATTCGGATTCTCTCCTGATCCTTTGGTAGAGATGGGTTCATGAAAATTACAAAAATTCAACAGTAATTACTGATCACTGCTAGTCATTAACTCCATCTGGCATGATCCTCCAAAATCCTTTCAGATTTGCTTCTGGTGATTTCTGGTGATAGGTCGAGTCTCGAAAATTCCGAAAAATAATCAATTCTGAACGGCTTCGTGGTAGTCATTCATTCCTCACATAATGAGCCTCCTTTGTACATTCCAATTCGCTCCTGTTGACTTGGAAGAAATCAGTTCCTGAAATATACTCAAAATGAGAAATTCATCTTGGATGTGCGCGACAGATAAATTGGAGAAGAAATCTTCCTGAAAGACCCGAGGAGTCACTTCTCGTCCTATGGTACAGAGCAGTTCGTGAAAATTACTCCAGATGAGAAAGACATGCCTAATCTGGTATCCTGATCTATTTCTCATGGAAACATCCACCAAAACACAAGTCTATTCTCTCTTCAGCATTTGGTGGCGATTGATCGTGAAAATTGCTAAAAATGAGAAAGTTATAACTGTTAAATGCAATAAATCAGTGACAAATGGAATCATCCCCCAAAAGCCTTTCAGATTCGCTTCTTGGGATTTGGTAGCTATCAGTTCATGATTTGATGAAAATTACTCCAAATGAGACAGTTCTTCCTGATCAATGTTAGTAATTAATGACACTTGGAATCATCCTCCCAAATCCTTTGATAATTAACTCCTGGTGATTGTGAATAAAATCGGCTTGTGAAAATTAGTAGGAAAGAGAAAATTCCTTCCTCACCCGTCTTCTGATGAATTTCCCATGGAATCATCCACCGGAAAAACAATTGCATTCTCTCTTGGTGCGTTGGAACAGATCGGTTTGTGCAAATTACTCAAAGAACGATAATCATTCTTTACAAGCACCTCGTGGTAAAGACTCCGGCAATCCAGATTCTCGCCTCCTGAGTTTGTAGAGATCGGTTCATGAAAATTACTAAAAAATCAAACATTTATTACTGATCACTGCATATAATTAGTACCTCATGGAATCATCCTCCAAGACCTTTTAGATACTCTGCTGGTCACTTGGTAGAGACGGGTAGTGTAAATTGCTAAAAATGAGACCTTCAATACGAATCAGATGTAGCCACTGATGTCTCATGCACGCTTCCTCGAAAAGCCATTCGGATTCTCTCCTGATCCTTTGGTAGAGATGGGTTCATGAAAATTACAAAAATTCAACAGTAATTACTGATCACTGCTAGTCATTAACTCCATCTGGCATGATCCTCCAAAATCCTTTCAGATTTGCTTCTGGTGATTTCTGGTGATAGGTTGAGTCTCGAAAATTCCGAAAAATAATCAATTCTGAACGGCTTCGTGGTAGTCATTCATTCCTCACATAATGAGCCTCCTTTGTACATTCCAATTCGGTCCTGTTGACTTGGAAGACATCAGTTCCTGAAATATACTCAAAATGAGAAATTCATCTTGGATGTGCGCGACAGATAAATTGGAGAAGAAATCTTCCTGAAAGACCCGAGGAGTCACTTCTCGTCCTATGGTACAGAGCAGTTCGTGAAAATTACTCCAGATGAGAAAGACATGCCTAATCTGGTATCCTGATCTATTGCTCATGGAAACATCCACCAAAACACAAGTCTATTCTCTCTTCAGCATTTGGTGGCGATTGATCGTGAAAATTGCTAAAAATGAGAAAGTTATAACTGTTAAATGCAATAAATCAGTGACAAATGGAATCATCCCCCAAAAGCCTTTCAGATTTGCTTCTTGGGATTTGGTAGCTATCAGTTCATGATTTGATGAAAATTACTCCAAATGAGACAGTTCTTCCTGATCAATGTTAGTAATTAATGACACTTGGAATCATCCTCCCAAATCCTTTGATAATTAACTCCTGGTGATTGTGAATAAAATCGGCTTGTGAAAATTAGTAGGAAAGAGAAAATTCCTTCCTCACCCGTCTTCTGATGAATTTCCCATGGAATCATCCACCGGAAAAACAATTGCATTCTCTCTTGGTGCGTTGGAACAGATCGGTTTGTGCAAATTACTCAAAGAACGAAAATCATTCTTTACAAGCACCTCGTGGTAAAGACTCCGGCAATCCAGATTCTCGCCTCCTGAGTTTGTAGAGATCGGTTCATGAAAATTACTAAAAAATCAAACATTTATTACTGATCACTGCATATAATTAGTACCTCATGGAATCATCCTCCAAGACCTTTTAGATACTCTGCTGGTCACTTGGTAGAGACGGGTAGTGTAAATTGCTAAAAATGAGCCCTTCAATACGAATCAGATGTAGCCATTGATGTCTCATGCACGCTTCCTCGAAAAGCCATTCGGATTCTCTCCTGATCCTTTGGTAGAGATGGGTTCATGAAAATTACAAAAATTCAACAGTAATTACTGATCACTGCTAGTCATTAACTCCATCTGGCATGATCCTCCAAAATCCTTTCAGATTTGCTTCTGGTGATTTCTGGTGATAGGTCGAGTCTCGAAAATTCCGAAAAATAATCAATTCTGAACGGCTTCGTGGTAGTCATTCATTCCTCACATAATGAGCCTCCTTTGTACATTCCAATTCGTTCCTGTTGACTTGGAAGAAATCAGTTCCTGAAATATACTCAAAATGAGAAAATCATCTTGGATGTGCGCGACAGATAAACTGGAGAAGAAATCTTCCTGAAAGACCCGAGGAGTCACTTCTCGTCCTATGGTACAGAGCAGTTCGTGAAAATTACTCCAGATGAGAAAGACATGCCTAATCTGGTATCCTGATCTATTTCTCATGGAAACATCCACCAAAACACAAGTCTATTCTCTCTTCAGCATTTGGTGGCGATTGATCGTGAAAATTGCTAAAAATGAGAAAGTTATAACTGTTAAATGCAATAAATCAGTGACAAATGGAATCATCCCCCAAAAGCCTTTCAGATTCGCTTCTTGGGATTTGGTAGCTATCAGTTCATGATTTGATGAAAATTACTCCAAATGAGACAGTTCTTCCTGATCAATGTTAGTAATTAATGACACTTGGAATCATCCTCCCAAATCCTTTGATAATTAACTCCTGGTGATTGTGAATAAAATCGGCTTGTGAAAATTAGTAGGAAAGAGAAAATTCCTTCCTCACCCGTCTTCTGATGAATTTCCCATGGAATCATCCACCGGAAAAACAATTGCATTCTCTCTTGGTGCGTTGGAACAGATCGGTTTGTGCAAATTACTCAAAGAACGATAATCATTCTTTACAAGCACCTCGTGGTAAAGACTCCGGCAATCCAGATTCTCGCCTCCTGAGTTTGTAGAGATCGGTTCATGAAAATTACTAAAAAATCAAACATTTATTACTGATCACTGCATATAATTAGTACCTCATGGAATCATCCTCCAAGACCTTTTAGATACTCTGCTGGTCACTTGGTAGAGACGGGTAGTGTAAATTGCTAAAAATGAGACCTTCAATACGAATCAGATGTAGCCACTGATGTCTCATGCACGCTTCCTCGAAAAGCCATTCGGATTCTCTCCTGATCCTTTGGTAGAGATGGGTTCATGAAAATTACAAAAATTCAACAGTAATTACTGATCACTGCTAGTCATTAACTCCATCTGGCATGATCCTCCAAAATCCTTTCAGATTTGCTTCTGGTGATTTCTGGTGATAGGTCGAGTCTCGAAAATTCCGAAAAATAATCAATTCTGAACGGCTTCGTGGTAGTCATTCATTCCTCACATAATGAGCCTCCTTTGTACATTCCAATTCGGTCCTGTTGACTTGGAAGACATCAGTTCCTGAAATATACTCAAAATGAGAAATTCATCTTGGATGTGCGCGACAGATAAATTGGAGAAGAAATCTTCCTGAAAGACCCGAGGAGTCACTTCTCGTCCTATGGTACAGAGCAGTTCGTGAAAATTACTCCAGATGAGAAAGACATGCCTAATCTGGTATCCTGATCTATTGCTCATGGAAACATCCACCAAAACACAAGTCTATTCTCTCTTCAGCATTTGGTGGCGATTGATCGTGAAAATTGCTAAAAATGAGAAAGTTATAACTGTTAAATGCAATAAATCAGTGACAAATGGAATCATCCCCCAAAAGCCTTTCAGATTTGCTTCTTGGGATTTGGTAGCTATCAGTTCATGATTTGATGAAAATTACTCCAAATGAGACAGTTCTTCCTGATCAATGTTAGTAATTAATGACACTTGGAATCATCCTCCCAAATCCTTTGATAATTAACTCCTGGTGATTGTGAATAAAATCGGCTTGTGAAAATTAGTAGGAAAGAGAAAATTCCTTCCTCACCCGTCTTCTGATGAATTTCCCATGGAATCATCCACCGGAAAAACAATTGCATTCTCTCTTGGTGCGTTGGAACAGATCGGTTTGTGCAAATTACTCAAAGAACGAAAATCATTCTTTACAAGCACCTCGTGGTAAAGACTCCGGCAATCCAGATTCTCGCCTCCTGAGTTTGTAGAGATCGGTTCATGAAAATTACTAAAAAATCAAACATTTATTACTGATCACTGCATATAATTAGTACCTCATGGAATCATCCTCCAAGACCTTTTAGATACTCTGCTGGTCACTTGGTAGAGACGGGTAGTGTAAATTGCTAAAAATGAGCCCTTCAATACGAATCAGATGTAGCCATTGATGTCTCATGCACGCTTCCTCGAAAAGCCATTCGGATTCTCTCCTGATCCTTTGGTAGAGATGGGTTCATGAAAATTACAAAAATTCAACAGTAATTACTGATCACTGCTAGTCATTAACTCCATCTGGCATGATCCTCCAAAATCCTTTCAGATTTGCTTCTGGTGATTTCTGGTGATAGGTCGAGTCTCGAAAATTCCGAAAAATAATCAATTCTGAACGGCTTCGTGGTAGTCATTCATTCCTCACATAATGAGCCTCCTTTGTACATTCCAATTCGCTCCTGTTGACTTGGAAGAAATCAGTTCCTGAAATATACTCAAAATGAGAAAATCATCTTGGATGTGCGCGACAGATAAACTGGAGAAGAAATCTTCCTGAAAGACCCGAGGAGTCACTTCTCGTCCTATGGTACAGAGCAGTTCGTGAAAATTACTCCAGATGAGAAAGACATGCCTAATCTGGTATCCTGATCTATTTCTCATGGAAACATCCACCAAAAGACAAGTCTATTCTCTCTTCAGCATTTGGTGGCGATTGATCGTGAAAATTGCTAAAAATGAGAAAGTTATAACTGTTAAATGCAATAAATCAGTGACAAATGGAATCATCCCCCAAAAGCCTTTCAGATTCGCTTCTTGGGACTTGGTAGCTATCAGTTCATGATTTGATGAAAATTACTCCAAATGAGACAGTTCTTCCTGATCAATGTTAGTAATTAATGACACTTTGAATCATCCTCCCAAATCCTTTGATAATTAACTCCTGGTGATTGTGAATAAAATCGGCTTGTGAAAATTAGTAGGAAAGAGAAAATTCCTTCCTCACCCGTCTTCTGATGAATTTCCCATGGAATCATCCACCGGAAAAACAATTGCATTCTCTCTTGTTGCGTTGGAACAGATCGGTTTGTGCAAATTACTCAAAGAACGAAAATCATTCTTTACAAGCACCTCGTGGTAAAGACTCCGGCAATCCAGATTCTCGCCTCCTGAGTTTGTAGAGATCGGATCATGAAAATTACTAAAAAATCAAACATTTATTACTGATCACTGCATATAATTAGTACCTCATGGAATCATCCTCCAAGACCTTTTAGATACTCTGCTGGTCACTTGGTAGAGACGGGTAGTGTAAATTGCTAAAAATGAGCCCTTCAATACGAATCAGATGTAGCCATTGATGTCTCATGCACGCTTCCTCGAAAAGCCATTCGGATTCTCTCCTGATCCTTTGGTAGAGATGGGTTCATGAAAATTACAAAAATTCAACAGTAATTACTGATCACTGCTAGTCATTAACTCCATCTGGCATGATCCTCCAAAATCCTTTCAGATTTGCTTCTGGTGATTTCTGGTGATAGGTCGAGTCTCGAAAATTCCGAAAAATAATCAATTCTGAACGGCTTCGTGGTAGTCATTCATTCCTCACATAATGAGCCTCCTTTGTACATTCCAATTCGCTCCTGTTGACTTGGAAGAAATCAGTTCCTGAAATATACTCAAAATGAGAAAATCATCTTGGATGTGCGCGACAGATAAACTGGAGAAGAAATCTTCCTGAAAGACACGAGGAGTCACTTCTCGTCCTATGGTACAGAGCAGTTCGTGAAAATTACTCCAGATGAGAAAGACATGCCTAATCTGGTATCCTGATCTATTTCTCATGGAAACATCCACCAAAACACAAGTCTATTCTCTCTTCAGCATTTGGTGGCGATTGATCGTGAAAATTGCTAAAAATGAGAAAGTTATAACTGTTAAATGCAATAAATCAGTGACAAATGGCATCATCCCCCAAAAGCCTTTCAGATTCGCTTCTTGGGATTTGGTAGCTATCAGTTCATGATTTGATGAAAATTACTCCAAATGAACAGTTCTTCCCTGATCAATGTTAGTAATTAATGACACTTTGAATCATCCTCCCAAATCCTTTGATAATTAACTATCCTGTATTGTGAATAAAATCCTGTGAAAATTAGGAAAGAGAATATTCCTTCCTCACTCCACTGAATCAATCTAATGAATTCATGAATCATCCCGGAACAACATTGCATTCCTCTTGACGTTGAACAGATCAGCAATTACTCAAAGAACGATAATCATTCTTTACAAGCACCTCGTGGTAAAGACTCCGGCAATCCAGATTCTCGCCTCCTGAGTTTGTAGAGATTGGTTCATGAAAATTACTAAAAAATCAAACATTTATTACTGATCACTGCATATAATTAGTACCTCATGGAATCATCCTCCAAGACCTTTTAGATACTCTGCTGGTCACTTGGTAGAGACGGGTAGTGTAAATTGCTAAAAATGAGACCTTCAATACGAATCAGATGTAGCCACTGATGTCTCATGCACGCTTCCTCGAAAAGCCATTCGGATTCTCTCCTGATCCTTTGGTAGAGATGGGTTCATGAAAATTACAAAAATTCAACAGTAATTACTGATCACTGCTAGTCATTAACTCCATCTGGCATGATCCTCCAAAATCCTTTCAGATTTGCTTCTGGTGATTTCTGGTGATAGGTCGAGTCTCGAAAATTCCGAAAAATAATCAATTCTGAACGGCTTCGTGGTAGTCATTCATTCCTCACATAATGAGCCTCCTTTGTACATTCCAATTCGCTCCTGTTGACTTGGAAGACATCAGTTCCTGAAATATACTCAAAATGAGAAATTCATCTTGGATGTGCGCGACAGATAAATTGGAGAAGAAATCTTCCTGAAAGACCCGAGGAGTCACTTCTCGTCCTATGGTACAGAGCAGTTCGTGAAAATTACTCCAGATGAGAAAGACATGCCTAATCTGGTATCCTGATCTATTTCTCATGGAAACATCCACCAAAACACAAGTCTATTCTCTCTTCAGCATTTGGTGGCGATTGATCGTGAAAATTGCTAAAAATGAGAAAGTTATAACTGTTAAATGCAATAAATCAGTGACAAATGGAATCATCCCCCAAAAGCCTTTCAGATTCGCTTCTTGGGATTTGGTAGCTATCAGTTCATGATTTGATGAAAATTACTCCAAATGAGACAGTTCTTCCTGATCAATGTTAGTAATTAATGACACTTGGAATCATCCTCCCAAATCCTTTGATAATTAACTCCTGGTGATTGTGAATAAAATCGGCTTGTGAAAATTAGTAGGAAAGAGAAAATTCCTTCCTCACCCGTCTTCTGATGAATTTCCCATGGAATCATCCACCGGAAAAACAATTGCATTCTCTCTTGGTGCGTTGGAACAGATCGGTTTGTGCAAATTACTCAAAGAATGAAAATCATTCTTTACAAGCACCTCGTGGTAAAGACTCCGGCAATCCAGATTCTCGCCTCCTGAGTTTGTAGAGATCGGTTCATGAAAATTACTAAAAAATCAAACATTTATTACTGATCACTGCATATAATTAGTACCTCATGGAATCATCCTCCAAGACCTTTTAGATACTCTGCTGGTCACTTGGTAGAGACGGGTAGTGTAAATTGCTAAAAATGAGCCCTTCAATACGAATCAGATGTAGCCATTGATGTCTCATGCACGCTTCCTCGAAAAGCCATTCGGATTCCTCCTGATCCTTTGGTAGAGATGGGTTCATGAAAATTACAAAAATTCAACAGTAATTACTGATCACTGCTAGTCATTAACTCCATCTGGCATGATCCTCCAAAATCCTTTCAGATTTGCTTCTGGTGATTTCTGGTGATAGGTCGAGTCTCGAAAATTCCGAAAAATAATCAATTCTGAACGGCTTCGTGGTAGTCATTCATTCCTCACATAATGAGCCTCCTTTGTACATTCCAATTCGCTCCTGTTGACTTGGAAGACATCAGTTCCTGAAATATACTCAAAATGAGAAATTCATCTTGGATGTGCGCGACAGATAAATTGGAGAAGAAATCTTCCTGAAAGACCCGAGGAGTCACTTCTCGTCCTATGGTACAGAGCAGTTCGTGAAAATTACTCCAGATGAGAAAGACATGCCTAATCTGGTATCCTGATCTATTTCTCATGGAAACATCCACCAAAACACAAGTCTATTCTCTCTTCAGCATTTGGTGGCGATTGATCGTGAAAATTGCTAAAAATGAGAAAGTTATAACTGTTAAATGCAATAAATCAGTGACAAATGGAATCATCCCCCAAAAGCCTTTCAGATTCGCTTCTTGGGATTTGGTAGCTATCAGTTCATGATTTGATGAAAATTACTCCAAATGAGACAGTTCTTCCTGATCAATGTTAGTAATTAATGACACTTGGAATCATCCTCCCAAATCCTTTGATAATTAACTCCTGGTGATTGTGAATAAAATCGGCTTGTGAAAATTAGTAGGAAAGAGAAAATTCCTTCCTCACCCATCTTCTGATGAATTTCCCATGGAATCATCCACCGGAAAAACAATTGCATTCTCTCTTGGTGCGTTGGAACAGATCGGTTTGTGCAAATTACTCAAAGAACGAAAATCATTCTTTACAAGCACCTCGTGGTAAAGACTCCGGCAATCCAGATTCTCGCCTCCTGAGTTTGTAGAGATCGGTTCATGAAAATTACTAAAAAATCAAACATTTATTACTGATCACTGCATATAATTAGTACCTCATGGAATCATCCTCCAAGACCTTTTAGATACTCTGCTGGTCACTTGGTAGAGACGGGTAGTGTAAATTGCTAAAAATGAGCCCTTCAATACGAATCAGATGTAGCCATTGATGTCTCATGCACGCTTCCTCGAAAAGCCATTCGGATTCTCTCCTGATCCTTTGGTAGAGATGGGTTCATGAAAATTACAAAAATTCAACAGTAATTACTGATCACTGCTAGTCATTAACTCCATCTGGCATGATCCTCCAAAATCCTTTCAGATTTGCTTCTGGTGATTTCTGGTGATAGGTCGAGTCTCGAAAATTCCGAAAAATAATCAATTCTGAACGGCTTCGTGGTAGTCATTCATTCCTCACATAATGAGCCTCCTTTGTACATTCCAATTCGCTCCTGTTGACTTGGAAGAAATCAGTTCCTGAAATATACTCAAAATGAGAAATTCATCTTGGATGTGCGCGACAGATAAACTGGAGAAGAAATCTTCCTGAAAGACCCGAGGAGTCACTTCTCGTCCTATGGTACAGAGCAGTTCGTGAAAATTACTCCAGATGAGAAAGACATGCCTAATCTGGTATCCTGATCTATTTCTCATGGAAACATCCACCAAAACACAAGTCTATTCTCTCTTCAGCATTTGGTGGCGATTGATCGTGAAAATTGCTAAAAATGAGAAAGTTATAACTGTTAAATGCAATAAAACAGTGACAAATGGCATCATCCCCCAAAAGCCTTTCAGATTCGCTTCTTGGGATTTGGTAGCTATCAGTTCATGATTTGATGAAAATTACTCCAAATGAGACAGTTCTTCCTGATCAATGTTAGTAATTAATGACACTTTGAATCATCCTCCCAAATCCTTTGATAATTAACTCCTGGTGATTGTGAATAAAATCGGCTTGTGAAAATTAGTAGGAAAGAGAAAATTCCTTCCTCACCCGTCTTCTGATGAATTTCCCATGGAATCATCCACCGGAAAAACAATTGCATTCTCTCTTGGTGCGTTGGAACAGATCGGTTTGTGCAAATTACTCAAAGAACGATAATCATTCTTTACAAGCACCTCGTGGTAAAGACTCCGGCAATCCAGATTCTCGCCTCCTGAGTTTGTAGAGATTGGTTCATGAAAATTACTAAAAAATCAAACATTTATTACTGATCACTGCATATAATTAGTACCTCATGGAATCATCCTCCAAGACCTTTTAGATACTCTGCTGGTCACTTGGTAGAGACGGGTAGTGTAAATTGCTAAAAATGAGACCTTCAATACGAATCAGATGTAGCCACTGATGTCTCATGCACGCTTCCTCGAAAAGCCATTCGGATTCTCTCCTGATCCTTTGGTAGAGATGGGTTCATGAAAATTACAAAAATTCAACAGTAATTACTGATCACTGCTAGTCATTAACTCCATCTGGCATGATCCTCCAAAATCCTTTCAGATTTGCTTCTGGTGATTTCTGGTGATAGGTCGAGTCTCGAAAATTCCGAAAAATAATCAATTCTGAACGGCTTCGTGGTAGTCATTCATTCCTCACATAATGAGCCTCCTTTGTACATTCCAATTCGCTCCTGTTGACTTCGAAGAAATCAGTTCCTGAAATATACTCAAAATGAGAAATTCATCTTGGATGTGCGCGACAGATAAATTGGAGAAGAAATCTTCCTGAAAGACCCGAGGAGTCACTTCTCGTCCTATGGTACAGAGCAGTTCGTGAAAATTACTCCAGATGAGAAAGACATGCCTAATCTGGTATCCTGATCTATTTCTCATGGAAACATCCACCAAAACACAAGTCTATTCTCTCTTCAGCATTTGGTGGCGATTGATCGTGAAAATTGCTAAAAATGAGAAAGTTATAACTGTTAAATGCAATAAATCAGTGACAAATGGAATCATCCCCCAAAAGCCTTTCAGATTCGCTTCTTGGGATTTGGTAGCTATCAGTTCATGATTTGATGAAAATTACTCCAAATGAGACAGTTCTTCCTGATCAATGTTAGTAATTAATGACACTTGGAATCATCCTCCCAAATCCTTTGATAATTAACTCCTGGTGATTGTGAATAAAATCGGCTTGTGAAAATTAGTAGGAAAGAGAAAATTCCTTCCTCACCCATCTTCTGATGAATTTCCCATGGAATCATCCACCGGAAAAACAATTGCATTCTCTCTTGGTGCGTTGGAACAGATCGGTTTGTGCAAATTACTCAAAGAACGAAAATCATTCTTTACAAGCACCTCGTGGTAAAGACTCCGGCAATCCAGATTCTCGCCTCCTGAGTTTGTAGAGATCGGTTCATGAAAATTACTAAAAAATCAAACATTTATTACTGATCACTGCATATAATTAGTACCTCATGGAATCATCCTCCAAGACCTTTTAGATACTCTGCTGGTCACTTGGTAGAGACGGGTAGTGTAAATTGCTAAAAATGAGACCTTCAATACGAATCAGATGTAGCCATTGATGTCTCATGCACGCTTCCTCGAAAAGCCATTCGGATTCTCTCCTGATCCTTTGGTAGAGATGGGTTCGTGAAAATTACAAAAATTCAACAGTAATTACTGATCACTGCTAGTCATTAACTCCATCTGGCATGATCCTCCAAAATCCTTTCAGATTTGCTTCTGGTGATTTCTGGTGATAGGTCGAGTCTCGAAAATTCCGAAAAATAATCAATTCTGAACGGCTTCGTGGTAGTCATTCATTCCTCACATAATGAGCCTCCTTTGTACATTCCAATTCGCTCCTGTTGACTTGGAAGACATCAGTTCCTGAAATATACTCAAAATGAGAAATTCATCTTGGATGTGCGCGACAGATAAATTGGAGAAGAAATCTTCCTGAAAGACCGGAGGAGTCACTTCTCGTCCTATGGTACAGAGCAGTTCGTGAAAATTACTCCAGATGAGAAAGACATGCCTAATCTGGTATCCTGATCTATTTCTCATGGAAACATCCACCAAAACACAAGTCTATTCTCTCTTCAGCGTTTGGTGGCGATTGATCGTGAAAATTGCTAAAAATGAGAAAGTTATAACTGTTAAATGCAATAAATCAGTGACAAATGGAATCATCCCCCAAAAGCCTTTCAGATTCGCTTCTTGGGATTTGGTAGCTATCAGTTCATGATTTGATGAAAATTACTCCAAATGAGACAGTTCTTCCTGATCAATGTTAGTAATTAATGACACTTGGAATCATCCTCCCAAATCCTTTGATAATTAACTCCTGGTGATTGTGAATAAAATCGGCTTGTGAAAATTAGTAGGAAAGAGAAAATTCCTTCCTCACCCGTCTTCTGATGAATTTCCCATGGAATCATCCACCGGAAAAACAATTGCATTCTCTCTTGGTGCGTTGGAACAGATCGGTTTGTGCAAATTACTCAAAGAACGAAAATCATTCTTTACAAGCACCTCGTGGTAAAGACTCCGGCAATCCAGATTCTCGCCTCCTGAGTTTGTAGAGATCGGTTCATGAAAATTACTAAAAAATCAAACATTTATTACTGATCACTGCATATAATTAGTACCTCATGGAATCATCCTCCAAGACCTTTTAGATACTCTGCTGGTCACTTGGTAGAGACGGGTAGTGTAAATTGCTAAAAATGAGCCCTTCAATACGAATCAGATGTAGCCATTGATGTCTCATGCACGCTTCCTCGAAAAGCCATTCGGATTCTCTCCTGATCCTTTGGTAGAGATGGGTTCATGAAAATTACAAAAATTCAACAGTAATTACTGATCACTGCTAGTCATTAACTCCATCTGGCATGATCCTCCAAAATCCTTTCAGATTTGCTTCTGGTGATTTCTGGTGATAGGTCGAGTCTCGAAAATTCCGAAAAATAATCAATTCTGAACGGCTTCGTGGTAGTCATTCATTCCTCACATAATGAGCCTCCTTTGTACATTCCAATTCGCTCCTGTTGACTTGGAAGACATCAGTTCCTGAAATATACTCAAAATGAGAAATTCATCTTGGATGTGCGCGACAGATAAATTGGAGAAGAAATCTTCCTGAAAGACCCGAGGAGTCACTTCTCGTCCTATGGTACAGAGCAGTTCGTGAAAATTACTCCAGATGAGAAAGACATGCCTAATCTGGTATCCTGATCTATTTCTCATGGAAACATCCACCAAAACACAAGTCTATTCTCTCTTCAGCATTTGGTGGCGATTGATCGTGAAAATTGCTAAAAATGAGAAAGTTATAACTGTTAAATGCAATAAATCAGTGACAAATGGAATCATCCCCCAAAAGCCTTTCAGATTCGCTTCTTGGGATTTGGTAGCTATCAGTTCATGATTTGATGAAAATTACTCCAAATGAGACAGTTCTTCCTGATCAATGTTAGTAATTAATGACACTTGGAATCATCCTCCCAAATCCTTTGATAATTAACTCCTGGTGATTGTGAATAAAATCGGCTTGTGAAAATTAGTAGGAAAGAGAAAATTCCTTCCTCACCCGTCTTCTGATGAATTTCCCATGGAATCATCCACCGGAAAAACAATTGCATTCTCTCTTGGTGCGTTGGAACAGATCGGTTTGTGCAAATTACTCAAAGAATGAAAATCATTCTTTACAAGCACCTCGTGGTAAAGACTCCGGCAATCCAGATTCTCGCCTCCTGAGTTTGTAGAGATCGGTTCATGAAAATTACTAAAAAATCAAACATTTATTACTGATCACTGCATATAATTAGTACCTCATGGAATCATCCTCCAAGACCTTTTAGATACTCTGCTGGTCACTTGGTAGAGACGGGTAGTGTAAATTGCTAAAAATGAGACCTTCAATACGAATCAGATGTAGCCATTGATGTCTCATGCACGCTTCCTCGAAAAGCCATTCGGATTCCTCCTGATCCTTTGGTAGAGATGGGTTCATGAAAATTACAAAAATTCAACAGTAATTACTGATCACTGCTAGTCATTAACTCCATCTGGCATGATCCTCCAATATCCTTTCAGATTTGCTTCTGGTGATTTCTGGTGATAGGTCGAGTCTCGAAAATTCCGAAAAATAATCAATTCTGAACGGCTTCGTGGTAGTCATTCATTCCTCACATAATGAGCCTCCTTTGTACATTCCAATTCGCTCCTGTTGACTTGGAAGACATCAGTTCCTGAAATATACTCAAAATGAGAAATTCATCTTGGATGTGCGCGACAGATAAATTGGAGAAGAAATCTTCCTGAAAGACCCGAGGAGTCACTTCTCGTCCTATGGTACAGAGCAGTTCGTGAAAATTACTCCAGATGAGAAAGACATGCCTAATCTGGTATCCTGATCTATTTCTCATGGAAACATCCACCAAAACACAAGTCTATTCTCTCTTCAGCATTTGGTGGCGATTGATCGTGAAAATTGCTAAAAATGAGAAAGTTATAACTGTTAAATGCAATAAATCAGTGACAAATGGAATCATCCCCCAAAAGCCTTTCAGATTCGCTTCTTGGGATTTGGTAGCTATCAGTTCATGATTTGATGAAAATTACTCCAAATGAGACAGTTCTTCCTGATCAATGTTAGTAATTAATGACACTTGGAATCATCCTCCCAAATCCTTTGATAATTAACTCCTGGTGATTGTGAATAAAATCGGCTTGTGAAAATTAGTAGGAAAGAGAAAATTCCTTCCTCACCCGTCTTCTGATGAATTTCCCATGGAATCATCCACCGGAAAAACAATTGCATTCTCTCTTGGTGCGTTGGAACAGATCGGTTTGTGCAAATTACTCAAAGAACGAAAATCATTCTTTACAAGCACCTCGTGGTAAAGACTCCGGCAATCCAGATTCTCGCCTCCTGAGTTTGTAGAGATCGGTTCATGAAAATTACTAAAAAATCAAACATTTATTACTGATCACTGCATATAATTAGTACCTCATGGAATCATCCTCCAAGACCTTTTAGATACTCTGCTGGTCACTTGGTAGAGACGGGTAGTGTAAATTGCTAAAAATGAGCCCTTCAATACGAATCAGATGTAGCCATTGATGTCTCATGCACGCTTCCTCGAAAAGCCATTCGGATTCTCTCCTGATCCTTTGGTAGAGATGGGTTCATGAAAATTACAAAAATTCAACAGTAATTACTGATCACTGCTAGTCATTAACTCCATCTGGCATGATCCTCCAAAATCCTTTCAGATTTGCTTCTGGTGATTTCTGGTGATAGGTCGAGTCTCGAAAATTCCGAAAAATAATCAATTCTGAACGGCTTCGTGGTAGTCATTCATTCCTCACATAATGAGCCTCCTTTGTACATTCCAATTCGCTCCTGTTGACTTGGAAGACATCAGTTCCTGAAATATACTCAAAATGAGAAATTCATCTTGGATGTGCGCGACAGATAAACTGGAGAAGAAATCTTCCTGAAAGACCCGAGGAGTCACTTCTCGTCCTATGGTACAGAGCAGTTCGTGAAAATTACTCCAGATGAGAAAGACATGCCTAATCTGGTATCCTGATCTATTTCTCATGGAAACATCCACCAAAACACAAGTCTATTCTCTCTTCAGCATTTGGTGGCGATTGATCGTGAAAATTGCTAAAAATGAGAAAGTTATAACTGTTAAATGCAATAAATCAGTGACAAATGGCATCATCCCCCAAAAGCCTTTCAGATTCGCTTCTTGGGATTTGGTAGCTATCAGTTCATGATTTGATGAAAATTACTCCAAATGAGACAGTTCTTCCTGATCAATGTTAGTAATTAATGACACTTTGAATCATCCTCCCAAATCCTTTGATAATTAACTCCTGGTGATTGTGAATAAAATCGGCTTGTGAAAATTAGTAGGAAAGAGAAAATTCCTTCCTCACCCGTCTTCTGATGAATTTCCCATGGAATCATCCACCGGAAAAACAATTGCATTCTCTCTTGGTGCGTTGGAACAGATCGGTTTGTGCAAATTACTCAAAGAACGATAATCATTCTTTACAAGCACCTCGTGGTAAAGACTCCGGCAATCCAGATTCTCGCCTCCTGAGTTTGTAGAGATTGGTTCATGAAAATTACTAAAAAATCAAACATTTATTACTGATCACTGCATATAATTAGTACCTCATGGAATCATCCTCCAAGACCTTTTAGATACTCTGCTGGTCACTTGGTAGAGACGGGTAGTGTAAATTGCTAAAAATGAGACCTTCAATACGAATCAGATGTAGCCACTGATGTCTCATGCACGCTTCCTCGAAAAGCCATTCGGATTCTCTCCTGATCCTTTGGTAGAGATGGGTTCATGAAAATTACAAAAATTCAACAGTAATTACTGATCACTGCTAGTCATTAACTCCATCTGGCATGATCCTCCAAAATCCTTTCAGATTTGCTTCTGGTGATTTCTGGTGATAGGTCGAGTCTCGAAAATTCCGAAAAATAATCAATTCTGAACGGCTTCGTGGTAGTCATTCATTCCTCACATAATGAGCCTCCTTTGTACATTCCAATTCGCTCCTGTTGACTTCGAAGAAATCAGTTCCTGAAATATACTCAAAATGAGAAATTCATCTTGGATGTGCGCGACAGATAAATTGGAGAAGAAATCTTCCTGAAAGACCCGAGGAGTCACTTCTCGTCCTATGGTACAGAGCAGTTCGTGAAAATTACTCCAGATGAGAAAGACATGCCTAATCTGGTATCCTGATCTATTTCTCATGGAAACATCCACCAAAACACAAGTCTATTCTCTCTTCAGCATTTGGTGGCGATTGATCGTGAAAATTGCTAAAAATGAGAAAGTTATAACTGTTAAATGCAATAAATCAGTGACAAATGGAATCATCCCCCAAAAGCCTTTCAGATTCGCTTCTTGGGATTTGGTAGCTATCAGTTCATGATTTGATGAAAATTACTCCAAATGAGACAGTTCTTCCTGATCAATGTTAGTAATTAATGACACTTTGAATCATCCTCCCAAATCCTTTGATAATTAACTCCTGGTGATTGTGAATAAAATCGGCTTGTGAAAATTAGTAGGAAAGAGAAAATTCCTTCCTCACCCGTCTTCTGATGAATTTCCCATGGAATCATCCACCGGAAAAACAATTGCATTCTCTCTTGGTGCGTTGGAACAGATCGGTTTGTGCAAATTACTCAAAGAACGATAATCATTCTTTACAAGCACCTCGTGGTAAAGACTCCGGCAATCCAGATTCTCGCCTCCTGAGTTTGTAGAGATTGGTTCATGAAAATTACTAAAAAATCAAACATTTATTACTGATCACTGCATATAATTAGTACCTCATGGAATCATCCTCCAAGACCTTTTAGATACTCTGCTGGTCACTTGGTAGAGACGGGTAGTGTAAATTGCTAAAAATGAGACCTTCAATACGAATCAGATGTAGCCACTGATGTCTCATGCACGCTTCCTCGAAAAGCCATTCGGATTCTCTCCTGATCCTTTGGTAGAGATGGGTTCATGAAAATTACAAAAATTCAACAGTAATTACTGATCACTGCTAGTCATTAACTCCATCTGGCATGATCCTCCAAAATCCTTTCAGATTTGCTTCTGGTGATTTCTGGTGATAGGTCGAGTCTCGAAAATTCCGAAAAATAATCAATTCTGAACGGCTTCGTGGTAGTCATTCATTCCTCACATAATGAGCCTCCTTTGTACATTCCAATTCGCTCCTGTTGACTTCGAAGAAATCAGTTCCTGAAATATACTCAAAATGAGAAATTCATCTTGGATGTGCGCGACAGATAAATTGGAGAAGAAATCTTCCTGAAAGACCCGAGGAGTCACTTCTCGTCCTATGGTACAGAGCAGTTCGTGAAAATTACTCCAGATGAGAAAGACATGCCTAATCTGGTATCCTGATCTATTTCTCATGGAAACATCCACCAAAACACAAGTCTATTCTCTCTTCAGCATTTGGTGGCGATTGATCGTGAAAATTGCTAAAAATGAGAAAGTTATAACTGTTAAATGCAATAAATCAGTGACAAATGGAATCATCCCCCAAAAGCCTTTCAGATTCGCTTCTTGGGATTTGGTAGCTATCAGTTCATGATTTGATGAAAATTACTCCAAATGAGACAGTTCTTCCTGATCAATGTTAGTAATTAATGACACTTGGAATCATCCTCCCAAATCCTTTGATAATTAACTCCTGGTGATTGTGAATAAAATCGGCTTGTGAAAATTAGTAGGAAAGAGAAAATTCCTTCCTCACCCATCTTCTGATGAATTTCCCATGGAATCATCCACCGGAAAAACAATTGCATTCTCTCTTGGTGCGTTGGAACAGATCGGTTTGTGCAAATTACTCAAAGAACGAAAATCATTCTTTACAAGCACCTCGTGGTAAAGACTCCGGCAATCCAGATTCTCGCCTCCTGAGTTTGTAGAGATCGGTTCATGAAAATTACTAAAAAATCAAACATTTATTACTGATCACTGCATATAATTAGTACCTCATGGAATCATCCTCCAAGACCTTTTAGATACTCTGCTGGTCACTTGGTAGAGACGGGTAGTGTAAATTGCTAAAAATGAGACCTTCAATACGAATCAGATGTAGCCATTGATGTCTCATGCACGCTTCCTCGAAAAGCCATTCGGATTCTCTCCTGATCCTTTGGTAGAGATGGGTTCGTGAAAATTACAAAAATTCAACAGTAATTACTGATCACTGCTAGTCATTAACTCCATCTGGCATGATCCTCCAAAATCCTTTCAGATTTGCTTCTGGTGATTTCTGGTGATAGGTCGAGTCTCGAAAATTCCGAAAAATAATCAATTCTGAACGGCTTCGTGGTAGTCATTCATTCCTCACATAATGAGCCTCCTTTGTACATTCCAATTCGCTCCTGTTGACTTGGAAGACATCAGTTCCTGAAATATACTCAAAATGAGAAATTCATCTTGGATGTGCGCGACAGATAAATTGGAGAAGAAATCTTCCTGAAAGACCGGAGGAGTCACTTCTCGTCCTATGGTACAGAGCAGTTCGTGAAAATTACTCCAGATGAGAAAGACATGCCTAATCTGGTATCCTGATCTATTTCTCATGGAAACATCCACCAAAACACAAGTCTATTCTCTCTTCAGCGTTTGGTGGCGATTGATCGTGAAAATTGCTAAAAATGAGAAAGTTATAACTGTTAAATGCAATAAATCAGTGACAAATGGAATCATCCCCCAAAAGCCTTTCAGATTCGCTTCTTGGGATTTGGTAGCTATCAGTTCATGATTTGATGAAAATTACTCCAAATGAGACAGTTCTTCCTGATCAATGTTAGTAATTAATGACACTTGGAATCATCCTCCCAAATCCTTTGATAATTAACTCCTGGTGATTGTGAATAAAATCGGCTTGTGAAAATTAGTAGGAAAGAGAAAATTCCTTCCTCACCCGTCTTCTGATGAATTTCCCATGGAATCATCCACCGGAAAAACAATTGCATTCTCTCTTGGTGCGTTGGAACAGATCGGTTTGTGCAAATTACTCAAAGAACGAAAATCATTCTTTACAAGCACCTCGTGGTAAAGACTCCGGCAATCCAGATTCTCGCCTCCTGAGTTTGTAGAGATCGGTTCATGAAAATTACTAAAAAATCAAACATTTATTACTGATCACTGCATATAATTAGTACCTCATGGAATCATCCTCCAAGACCTTTTAGATACTCTGCTGGTCACTTGGTAGAGACGGGTAGTGTAAATTGCTAAAAATGAGCCCTTCAATACGAATCAGATGTAGCCATTGATGTCTCATGCACGCTTCCTCGAAAAGCCATTCGGATTCTCTCCTGATCCTTTGGTAGAGATGGGTTCATGAAAATTACAAAAATTCAACAGTAATTACTGATCACTGCTAGTCATTAACTCCATCTGGCATGATCCTCCAAAATCCTTTCAGATTTGCTTCTGGTGATTTCTGGTGATAGGTCGAGTCTCGAAAATTCCGAAAAATAATCAATTCTGAACGGCTTCGTGGTAGTCATTCATTCCTCACATAATGAGCCTCCTTTGTACATTCCAATTCGCTCCTGTTGACTTGGAAGACATCAGTTCCTGAAATATACTCAAAATGAGAAATTCATCTTGGATGTGCGCGACAGATAAATTGGAGAAGAAATCTTCCTGAAAGACCCGAGGAGTCACTTCTCGTCCTATGGTACAGAGCAGTTCGTGAAAATTACTCCAGATGAGAAAGACATGCCTAATCTGGTATCCTGATCTATTTCTCATGGAAACATCCACCAAAACACAAGTCTATTCTCTCTTCAGCATTTGGTGGCGATTGATCGTGAAAATTGCTAAAAATGAGAAAGTTATAACTGTTAAATGCAATAAATCAGTGACAAATGGAATCATCCCCCAAAAGCCTTTCAGATTCGCTTCTTGGGATTTGGTAGCTATCAGTTCATGATTTGATGAAAATTACTCCAAATGAGACAGTTCTTCCTGATCAATGTTAGTAATTAATGACACTTGGAATCATCCTCCCAAATCCTTTGATAATTAACTCCTGGTGATTGTGAATAAAATCGGCTTGTGAAAATTAGTAGGAAAGAGAAAATTCCTTCCTCACCCGTCTTCTGATGAATTTCCCATGGAATCATCCACCGGAAAAACAATTGCATTCTCTCTTGGTGCGTTGGAACAGATCGGTTTGTGCAAATTACTCAAAGAATGAAAATCATTCTTTACAAGCACCTCGTGGTAAAGACTCCGGCAATCCAGATTCTCGCCTCCTGAGTTTGTAGAGATCGGTTCATGAAAATTACTAAAAAATCAAACATTTATTACTGATCACTGCATATAATTAGTACCTCATGGAATCATCCTCCAAGACCTTTTAGATACTCTGCTGGTCACTTGGTAGAGACGGGTAGTGTAAATTGCTAAAAATGAGACCTTCAATACGAATCAGATGTAGCCATTGATGTCTCATGCACGCTTCCTCGAAAAGCCATTCGGATTCCTCCTGATCCTTTGGTAGAGATGGGTTCATGAAAATTACAAAAATTCAACAGTAATTACTGATCACTGCTAGTCATTAACTCCATCTGGCATGATCCTCCAATATCCTTTCAGATTTGCTTCTGGTGATTTCTGGTGATAGGTCGAGTCTCGAAAATTCCGAAAAATAATCAATTCTGAACGGCTTCGTGGTAGTCATTCATTCCTCACATAATGAGCCTCCTTTGTACATTCCAATTCGCTCCTGTTGACTTGGAAGACATCAGTTCCTGAAATATACTCAAAATGAGAAATTCATCTTGGATGTGCGCGACAGATAAATTGGAGAAGAAATCTTCCTGAAAGACCCGAGGAGTCACTTCTCGTCCTATGGTACAGAGCAGTTCGTGAAAATTACTCCAGATGAGAAAGACATGCCTAATCTGGTATCCTGATCTATTTCTCATGGAAACATCCACCAAAACACAAGTCTATTCTCTCTTCAGCATTTGGTGGCGATTGATCGTGAAAATTGCTAAAAATGAGAAAGTTATAACTGTTAAATGCAATAAATCAGTGACAAATGGAATCATCCCCCAAAAGCCTTTCAGATTCGCTTCTTGGGATTTGGTAGCTATCAGTTCATGATTTGATGAAAATTACTCCAAATGAGACAGTTCTTCCTGATCAATGTTAGTAATTAATGACACTTGGAATCATCCTCCCAAATCCTTTGATAATTAACTCCTGGTGATTGTGAATAAAATCGGCTTGTGAAAATTAGTAGGAAAGAGAAAATTCCTTCCTCACCCGTCTTCTGATGAATTTCCCATGGAATCATCCACCGGAAAAACAATTGCATTCTCTCTTGGTGCGTTGGAACAGATCGGTTTGTGCAAATTACTCAAAGAACGAAAATCATTCTTTACAAGCACCTCGTGGTAAAGACTCCGGCAATCCAGATTCTCGCCTCCTGAGTTTGTAGAGATCGGTTCATGAAAATTACTAAAAAATCAAACATTTATTACTGATCACTGCATATAATTAGTACCTCATGGAATCATCCTCCAAGACCTTTTAGATACTCTGCTGGTCACTTGGTAGAGACGGGTAGTGTAAATTGCTAAAAATGAGCCCTTCAATACGAATCAGATGTAGCCATTGATGTCTCATGCACGCTTCCTCGAAAAGCCATTCGGATTCTCTCCTGATCCTTTGGTAGAGATGGGTTCATGAAAATTACAAAAATTCAACAGTAATTACTGATCACTGCTAGTCATTAACTCCATCTGGCATGATCCTCCAAAATCCTTTCAGATTTGCTTCTGGTGATTTCTGGTGATAGGTCGAGTCTCGAAAATTCCGAAAAATAATCAATTCTGAACGGCTTCGTGGTAGTCATTCATTCCTCACATAATGAGCCTCCTTTGTACATTCCAATTCGCTCCTGTTGACTTGGAAGACATCAGTTCCTGAAATATACTCAAAATGAGAAATTCATCTTGGATGTGCGCGACAGATAAACTGGAGAAGAAATCTTCCTGAAAGACCCGAGGAGTCACTTCTCGTCCTATGGTACAGAGCAGTTCGTGAAAATTACTCCAGATGAGAAAGACATGCCTAATCTGGTATCCTGATCTATTTCTCATGGAAACATCCACCAAAACACAAGTCTATTCTCTCTTCAGCATTTGGTGGCGATTGATCGTGAAAATTGCTAAAAATGAGAAAGTTATAACTGTTAAATGCAATAAATCAGTGACAAATGGCATCATCCCCCAAAAGCCTTTCAGATTCGCTTCTTGGGATTTGGTAGCTATCAGTTCATGATTTGATGAAAATTACTCCAAATGAGACAGTTCTTCCTGATCAATGTTAGTAATTAATGACACTTTGAATCATCCTCCCAAATCCTTTGATAATTAACTCCTGGTGATTGTGAATAAAATCGGCTTGTGAAAATTAGTAGGAAAGAGAAAATTCCTTCCTCACCCGTCTTCTGATGAATTTCCCATGGAATCATCCACCGGAAAAACAATTGCATTCTCTCTTGGTGCGTTGGAACAGATCGGTTTGTGCAAATTACTCAAAGAACGATAATCATTCTTTACAAGCACCTCGTGGTAAAGACTCCGGCAATCCAGATTCTCGCCTCCTGAGTTTGTAGAGATTGGTTCATGAAAATTACTAAAAAATCAAACATTTATTACTGATCACTGCATATAATTAGTACCTCATGGAATCATCCTCCAAGACCTTTTAGATACTCTGCTGGTCACTTGGTAGAGACGGGTAGTGTAAATTGCTAAAAATGAGACCTTCAATACGAATCAGATGTAGCCACTGATGTCTCATGCACGCTTCCTCGAAAAGCCATTCGGATTCTCTCCTGATCCTTTGGTAGAGATGGGTTCATGAAAATTACAAAAATTCAACAGTAATTACTGATCACTGCTAGTCATTAACTCCATCTGGCATGATCCTCCAAAATCCTTTCAGATTTGCTTCTGGTGATTTCTGGTGATAGGTCGAGTCTCGAAAATTCCGAAAAATAATCAATTCTGAACGGCTTCGTGGTAGTCATTCATTCCTCACATAATGAGCCTCCTTTGTACATTCCAATTCGCTCCTGTTGACTTCGAAGAAATCAGTTCCTGAAATATACTCAAAATGAGAAATTCATCTTGGATGTGCGCGACAGATAAATTGGAGAAGAAATCTTCCTGAAAGACCCGAGGAGTCACTTCTCGTCCTATGGTACAGAGCAGTTCGTGAAAATTACTCCAGATGAGAAAGACATGCCTAATCTGGTATCCTGATCTATTTCTCATGGAAACATCCACCAAAACACAAGTCTATTCTCTCTTCAGCATTTGGTGGCGATTGATCGTGAAAATTGCTAAAAATGAGAAAGTTATAACTGTTAAATGCAATAAATCAGTGACAAATGGAATCATCCCCCAAAAGCCTTTCAGATTCGCTTCTTGGGATTTGGTAGCTATCAGTTCATGATTTGATGAAAATTACTCCAAATGAGACAGTTCTTCCTGATCAATGTTAGTAATTAATGACACTTGGAATCATCCTCCCAAATCCTTTGATAATTAACTCCTGGTGATTGTGAATAAAATCGGCTTGTGAAAATTAGTAGGAAAGAGAAAATTCCTTCCTCACCCGTCTTCTGATGAATTTCCCATGGAATCATCCACCGGAAAAACAATTGCATTCTCTCTTGGTGCGTTGGAACAGATCGGTTTGTGCAAATTACTCAAAGAACGAAAATCATTCTTTACAAGCACCTCGTGGTAAAGACTCCGGCAATCCAGATTCTCGCCTCCTGAGTTTGTAGAGATCGGTTCATGAAAATTACTAAAAAATCAAACATTTATTACTGATCACTGCATATAATTAGTACCTCATGGAATCATCCTCCAAGACCTTTTAGATACTCTGCTGGTCACTTGGTAGAGACGGGTAGTGTAAATTGCTAAAAATGAGACCTTCAATACGAATCAGATGTAGCCATTGATGTCTCATGCACGCTTCCTCGAAAAGCCATTCGGATTCTCTCCTGATCCTTTGGTAGAGATGGGTTCGTGAAAATTACAAAAATTCAACAGTAATTACTGATCACTGCTAGTCATTAACTCCATCTGGCATGATCCTCCAAAATCCTTTCAGATTTGCTTCTGGTGATTTCTGGTGATAGGTCGAGTCTCGAAAATTCCGAAAAATAATCAATTCTGAACGGCTTCGTGGTAGTCATTCATTCCTCACATAATGAGCCTCCTTTGTACATTCCAATTCGCTCCTGTTGACTTGGAAGACATCAGTTCCTGAAATATACTCAAAATGAGAAATTCATCTTGGATGTGCGCGACAGATAAATTGGAGAAGAAATCTTCCTGAAAGACCCGAGGAGTCACTTCTCGTCCTATGGTACAGAGCAGTTCGTGAAAATTACTCCAGATGAGAAAGACATGCCTAATCTGGTATCCTGATCTATTTCTCATGGAAACATCCACCAAAACACAAGTCTATTCTCTCTTCAGCGTTTGGTGGCGATTGATCGTGAAAATTGCTAAAAATGAGAAAGTTATAACTGTTAAATGCAATAAATCAGTGACAAATGGAATCATCCCCCAAAAGCCTTTCAGATTCGCTTCTTGGGATTTGGTAGCTATCAGTTCATGATTTGATGAAAATTACTCCAAATGAGACAGTTCTTCCTGATCAATGTTAGTAATTAATGACACTTGGAATCATCCTCCCAAATCCTTTGATAATTAACTCCTGGTGATTGTGAATAAAATCGGCTTGTGAAAATTAGTAGGAAAGAGAAAATTCCTTCCTCACCCGTCTTCTGATGAATTTCCCATGGAATCATCCACCGGAAAAACAATTGCATTCTCTCTTGGTGCGTTGGAACAGATCGGTTTGTGCAAATTACTCAAAGAACGAAAATCATTCTTTACAAGCACCTCGTGGTAAAGACTCCGGCAATCCAGATTCTCGCCTCCTGAGTTTGTAGAGATCGGTTCATGAAAATTACTAAAAAATCAAACATTTATTACTGATCACTGCATATAATTAGTACCTCATGGAATCATCCTCCAAGACCTTTTAGATACTCTGCTGGTCACTTGGTAGAGACGGGTAGTGTAAATTGCTAAAAATGAGCCCTTCAATACGAATCAGATGTAGCCATTGATGTCTCATGAACGCTTCCTCGAAAAGCCATTCGGATTCTCTCCTGATCCTTTGGTAGAGATGGGTTCATGAAAATTACAAAAATTCAACAGTAATTACTGATCACTGCTAGTCATTAACTCCATCTGGCATGATCCTCCAAAATCCTTTCAGATTTGCTTCTGGTGATTTCTGGTGATAGGTCGAGTCTCGAAAATTCCGAAAAATAATCAATTCTGAACGGCTTCGTGGTAGTCATTCATTCCTCACATAATGAGCCTCCTTTGTACATTCCAATTCGCTCCTGTTGACTTGGAAGACATCAGTTCCTGAAATATACTCAAAATGAGAAATTCATCTTGGATGTGCGCGACAGATAAATTGGAGAAGAAATCTTCCTGAAAGACCCGAGGAGTCACTTCTCGTCCTATGGTACAGAGCAGTTCGTGAAAATTACTCCAGATGAGAAAGACATGCCTAATCTGGTATCCTGATCTATTTCTCATGGAAACATCCACCAAAACACAAGTCTATTCTCTCTTCAGCATTTGGTGGCGATTGATCGTGAAAATTGCTAAAAATGAGAAAGTTATAACTGTTAAATGCAATAAATCAGTGACAAATGGAATCATTCCCCAAAAGCCTTTCAGATTCGCTTCTTGGGATTTGGTAGCTATCAGTTCATGATTTGATGAAAATTACTCCAAATGAGACAGTTCTTCCTGATCAATGTTAGTAATTAATGACACTTGGAATCATCCTCCCAAAACCTTTGATAATTAACTCCTGGTGATTGTGAATAAAATCGGCTTGTGAAAATTAGTAGGAAAGAGAAAATTCCTTCCTCACCCGTCTTCTGATGAATTTCCCATGGAATCATCCACCGGAAAAACAATTGCATTCTCTCTTGGTGCGTTGGAACAGATCGGTTTGTGCAAATTACTCAAAGAACGAAAATCATTCTTTACAAGCACCTCGTGGTAAAGACTCCGGCAATCCAGATTCTCGCCTCCTGAGTTTGTAGAGATCGGTTGAATAAAATTACTAAAAAATCAAACATTTATTACTGATCACTGCATATAATTAGTACCTCATGGAATCATCCTCCAAGACCTTTTAGATACTCTGCTGGTCACTTGGTAGAGACGGGTAGTGTAAATTGCTAAAAATGAGACCTTCAATACGAATCAGATGTAGCCATTGATGTCTCATGCACGCTTCCTCGAAAAGCCATTCGGATTCTCTCCTGATCCTTTGGTAGAGATGGGTTCATGAAAATTACAAAAATTCAACAGTAATTACTGATCACTGCTAGTCATTAACTCCATCTGGCATGATCCTCCAAAATCCTTTCAGATTTGCTTCTGGTGATTTCTGGTGATAGGTCGAGTCTCGAAAATTCCGAAAAATAATCAATTCTGAACGGCTTCGTGGTAGTCATTCATTCCTCACATAATGAGCCTCCTTTGTACATTCCAATTCGCTCCTGTTGACTTGGAAGACATCAGTTCCTGAAATATACTCAAAATGAGAAATTCATCTTGGATGTGCGCGACAGATAAATTGGAGAAGAAATCTTCCTGAAAGACCCGAGGAGTCACTTCTCGTCCTATGGTACAGAGCAGTTCGTGAAAATTACTCCAGATGAGAAAGACATGCCTAATCTGGTATCCTGATCTATTTCTCATGGAAACATCCACCAAAACACAAGTCTATTCTCTCTTCAGCATTTGGTGGCGATTGATCGTGAAAATTGCTAAAAATGAGAAAGTTATAACTGTTAAATGCAATAAATCAGTGACAAATGGAATCATCCCCCAAAAGCCTTTCAGATTCGCTTCTTGGGATTTGGTAGCTATCAGTTCATGATTTGATGAAAATTACTCCAAATGAGACAGTTCTTCCTGATCAATGTTAGTAATTAATGACACTTGGAATCATCCTCCCAAATCCTTTGATAATTAACTCCTGGTGATTGTGAATAAAATCGGCTTGTGAAAATTAGTAGGAAAGAGAAAATTCCTTCCTCACCCGTCTTCTGATGAATTTCCCATGGAATCATCCACCGGAAAAACAATTGCATTCTCTCTTGGTGCGTTGGAACAGATCGGTTTGTGCAAATTACTCAAAGAACGAAAATCATTCTTTACAAGCACCTCGTGGTAAAGACTCCGGCAATCCAGATTCTCGCCTCCTGAGTTTGTAGAGATTGGTTCATGAAAATTACTAAAAAATCAAACATTTATTACTGATCACTGCATATAATTAGTACCTCATGGAATCATCCTCCAAGACCTTTTAGATACTCTGCTGGTCACTTGGTAGAGACGGGTAGTGTAAATTGCTAAAAATGAGCCCTTCAATACGAATCAGATGTAGCCATTGATGTCTCATGCACGCTTCCTCGAAAAGCCATTCGGATTCTCTCCTGATCCTTTGGTAGAGATGGGTTCATGAAAATTCCAAAAATTCAACAGTAATTACTGATCACTGCTAGTCATTAACTCCATCTGGCATGATCCTCCAAAATCCTTTCAGATTTGCTTCTGGTGATTTCTGGTGATAGGTCGAGTCTCGAAAATTCTGAAAAATAATCAATTCTGAACGGCTTCGTGGTAGTCATTCATTCCTCACATAATGAGCCTCCTTTGTACATTCCAATTCGCTCCTGTTGACTTGGAAGACATCAGTTCCTGAAATATACTCAAAATGAGAAATTCATCTTGGATGTGCGCGACAGATAAATTGGAGAAGAAATCTTCCTGAAAGACCCGAGGAGTCACTTCTCGTCCTATGGTACAGAGCAGTTCGTGAAAATTACTCCAGATGAGAAAGACATGCCTAATCTGGTATCCTGATCTATTTCTCATGGAAACATCCACCAAAACACAAGTCTATTCTCTCTTCAGCATTTGGTGGCGATTGATCGTGAAAATTGCTAAAAATGAGAAAGTTATAACTGTTAAATGCAATAAATCAGTGACAAATGGAATCATTCCCCAAAAGCCTTTCAGATTCGCTTCTTGGGATTTGGTAGCTATCAGTTCATGATTTGATGAAAATTACTCCAAATGAGACAGTTCTTCCTGATCAATGTTAGTAATTAATGACACTTGGAATCATCCTCCCAAAACCTTTGATAATTAACTCCTGGTGATTGTGAATAAAATCGGCTTGTGAAAATTAGTAGGAAAGAGAAAATTCCTTCCTCACCCGTCTTCTGATGAATTTCCCATGGAATCATCCACCGGAAAAACAATTGCATTCTCTCTTGGTGCGTTGGAACAGATCGGTTTGTGCAAATTACTCAAAGAACGAAAATCATTCTTTACAAGCACCTCGTGGTAAAGACTCCGGCAATCCAGATTCTCGCCTCCTGAGTTTGTAGAGATCGGTTGATGAAAATTACTAAAAAATCAAACATTTATTACTGATCACTGCATATAATTAGTACCTCATGGAATCATCCTCCAAGACCTTTTAGATACTCTGCTGGTCACTTGGTAGAGACGGGTAGTGTAAATTGCTAAAAATGAGACCTTCAATACGAATCAGATGTAGCCATTGATGTCTCATGCACGCTTCCTCGAAAAGCCATTCGGATTCTCTCCTGATCCTTTGGTAGAGATGGGTTCATGAAAATTCCAAAAATTCAACAGTAATTACTGATCACTGCTAGTCATTAACTCCATCTGGCATGATCCTCCAAAATCCTTTCAGATTTGCTTCTGGTGATTTCTGGTGATAGGTCGAGTCTCGAAAATTCCGAAAAATAATCAATTCTGAACGGCTTCGTGGTAGTCATTCATTCCTCACATAATGAGCCTCCTTTGTACATTCCAATTCCCTCCTGTTGACTTGGAAGACATCAGTTCCTGAAATATACTCAAAATGAGAAATTCATCTTGGATGTGCGCGACAGATAAATTGGAGAAGAAAACTTCCTGAAAGACCCGAGGAGTCACTTCTCGTCCTATGGTACAGAGCAGTTCGTGAAAATTACTCCAGATGAGAAAGACATGCCTAATCTGGTATCCTGATCTATTTCTCATGGAAACATCCACCAAAACACAAGTCTATTCCCTCTTCAGCATTTGGTGGCGATTGATCGTGAAAATTGCTAAAAATGAGAAAGTTATAACTGTTAAATGCAATAAATCAGTGACAAATGGAATCATCCCCCAAAAGCCTTTCAGATTGGCTTCTTGGGATTTGGTAGCTATCAGTTCATGATTTGATGAAAATTACTCCAAATGAGACAGTTCTTCCTGATCAATGTTAGTAATTAATGACACTTGGAATCATCCTCCCAAATCCTTTGATAATTAACTCCTGGTGATTGTGAATAAAATCGGCTTGTGAAAATTAGTAGGAAAGAGAAAATTCCTTCCTCACCCGTCTTCTGATGAATTTCCCATGGAATCATCCACCGGAAAAACAATTGCATTCTCTCTTGGTGCGTTGGAACAGATCGGTTTGTGCAAATTACTCAAAGAACGAAAATCATTCTTTACAAGCACCTCGTGGTAAAGACTCCGGCAATCCAGATTCTCGCCTCCTGAGTTTGTAGAGATTGGTTCATGAAAATTACTAAAAAATCAAACATTTATTACTGATCACTGCATATAATTAGTACCTCATGGAATCATCCTCCAAGACCTTTTAGATACTCTGCTGGTCACTTGGTAGAGACGGGTAGTGTAAATTGCTAAAAATGAGACCTTCAATACGAATCAGATGTAGCCATTGATGTCTCATGCACGCTTCCTCGAAAAGCCATTCGGATTCTCTCCTGATCCTTTGGTGGAGATGGGTTCATGAAAATTACAAAAATTCAACAGTAATTATTGATCACTGCTAGTCATTAACTCCATCTGGCATGATCCTCCAAAATCCTTTCAGATTTGCTTCTGGTGATTTCTGGTGATAGGTTGAGTCTCGAAAATTCCGAAAAATAATCAATTCTGAACGGCTTCGTGGTAGTCATTCATTCCTCACATAATGAGCCTCCTTTGTACATTCCAATTCGCTCCTGTTGACTTGGAAGACATCAGTTCCTGAAATATACTCAAAATGAGAAATTCATCTTGGATGTGCGCGACAGATAAATTCGAGAAGAAAACTTCCTGAAAGACCCGAGGAGTCACTTCTCGTCCTATGGTACAGAGCAGTTCGTGAAAATTACTCCAGATGAGAAAGACATGCCTAATCTGGTATCCTGATCTATTTCTCATGGAAACATCCACCAAAACACAAGTCTATTCTCTCTTCAGCATTTGGTGGCGATTGATCGTGAAAATTGCTAAAAATGAGAAAGTTATAACTGTTAAATGCAATAAATCAGTGACAAATGGAATCATCCCCCAAAAGCCTTTCAGATTCGCTTCTTGGGATTTGGTAGCTATCAGTTCATGATTTGATGAAAATTACTCCAAATGAGACAGTGCTTCCTGATCAATGTTAGTAATTAATGACACTTGGAATCATCCTCCCAAATCCTTTGATAATTAACTCCTGGTGATTGTGAATAAAATCGGCTTGTGAAAACTAGTAGGAAAGAGAAAATTCCTTCCTCACCCGTCTTCTGATGAATTTCCCATGGAATCATCCACCGGAAAAACAATTGCATTCTCTCTTGGTGCGTTGGAACAGATCGGTTTGTGCAAATTACTCAAAGAACGAAAATCATTCTTTACAAGCACCTCGTGGTAAAGACTCCGGCAATCCAGATTCTCGCCTCCTGAGTTTGTAGAGATCGGTTCATGAAAATTACTAAAAAATCAAACATTTATTACTGATCACTGCATATAATTAGTACCTCATGGAATCATCCTCCAAGACCTTTTAGATACTCTGCTGGTCACTTGGTAGAGACGGGTAGTGTAAATTGCTAAAAATGAGACCTTCAATACGAATCAGATGTAGCCACTGATGTCTCATGCACGCTTCCTCGAAAAGCCATTCGGATTCTCTCCTGATCCTTTGGTAGAGATGGGTTCATGAAAATTACAAAAATTCAACAGTAATTACTGATCACTGCTAGTCATTAACTCCATCTGGCATGATCCTCCAAAATCCTTTCAGATTTGCTTCTGGTGATTTCTGGTGATAGGTCGAGTCTCGAAAATTCCGAAAAATAATCAATTCTGAACGGCTTCGTGGTAGTCATTCATTCCTCACATAATGAGCCTCCTTTGTACATTCCAATTCGCTCCTGTTGACTTGGAAGAAATCAGTTCCTGAAATATACTCAAAATGAGAAATTCATCTTGGATGTGCGCGACAGATAAATTGGAGAAGAAATCTTCCTGAAAGACCCGAGGAGTCACTTCTCGTCCTATGGTACAGAGCAGTTCGTAAAAATTACTCCAGATGAGAAAGACATGCCTAATCTGGTATCCTGATCTATTTCTCATGGAAACATCCACCAAAACACAAGTCTATTCTCTCTTCAGCATTTGGTGGCGATTGATCGTGAAAATTGCTAAAAATGAGAAAGTTATAACTGTTAAATGCAATAAATCAGTGACAAATGGAATCATCCCCCAAAAGCCTTTCAGATTGGCTTCTTGGGATTTGGTAGCTATCAGTTCATGATTTGATGAAAATTACTCCAAATGAGACAGTTCTTCCTGATCAATGTTAGTAATTAATGACACTTTGAATCATCCTCCCAAATCCTTTGATAATTAACTCCTGGTGATTGTGAATAAAATCGGCTTGTGAAAATTAGTAGGAAAGAGAAAATTCCTTCCTCACCCGTCTTCTGATGAATTTCCCATGGAATCATCCACCGGAAAAACAATTGCATTCTCTCTTGGTGCGTTGGAACAGATCGGTTTGTGCAAATTACTCAAAGAACGAAAATCATTCTTTACAAGCACCTCGTGGTAAAGACTCCGGCAATCCAGATTCTCGCCTCCTGAGTTTGTAGAGATTGGTTCATGAAAATTACTAAAAAATCAAACATTTATTACTGATCACTGCATATAATTAGTACCTCATGGAATCATCCTCCAAGACCTTTTAGATACTCTGCTGGTCACTTGGTAGAGACGGGTAGTGTAAATTGCTAAAAATGAGCCCTTCAATACGAATCAGATGTAGCCATTGATGTCTCATGCACGCTTCCTCGAAAAGCCATTCGGATTCTCTCCTGATCCTTTGGTAGAGATGGGTTCATGAAAATTACAAAAATTCAACAGTAATTACTGATCACTGCTAGTCATTAACTCCATCTGGCATGATCCTCCAAAATCCTTTCAGATTTGCTTCTGGTGATTTCTGGTGATAGGTCGAGTCTCGAAAATTCCGAAAAATAATCAATTCTGAACGGCTTCGTGGTAGTCATTCATTCCTCACATAATGAGCCTCCTTTGTACATTCCAATTCGCTCCTGTTGACTTGGAAGACATCAGTTCCTGAAATATACTCAAAATGAGAAATTCATCTTGGATGTGCGCGACAGATAAATTGGAGAAGAAATCTTCCTGAAAGACCCGAGGAGTCACTTCTCGTCCTATGGTACAGAGCAGTTCGTGAAAATTACTCCAGATGAGAAAGACATGCCTAATCTGGTATCCTGATCTATTTCTCATGGAAACATCCACCAAAACACAAGTCTATTCTCTCTTCAGCATTTGGTGGCGATTGATCGTGAAAATTGCTAAAAATGAGAAAGTTATAACTGTTAAATGCAATAAATCAGTGACAAATGGAATCATTCCCCAAAAGCCTTTCAGATTCGCTTCTTGGGATTTGGTAGCTATCAGTTCATGATTTGATGAAAATTACTCCAAATGAGACAGTTCTTCCTGATCAATGTTAGTAATTAATGACACTTGGAATCATCCTCCCAAAACCTTTGATAATTAACTCCTGGTGATTGTGAATAAAATCGGCTTGTGAAAATTAGTAGGAAAGAGAAAATTCCTTCCTCACCCGTCTTCTGATGAATTTCCCATGGAATCATCCACCGGAAAAACAATTGCATTCTCTCTTGGTGCGTTGGAACAGATCGGTTTGTGCAAATTACTCAAAGAACGAAAATCATTCTTTACAAGCACCTCGTGGTAAAGACTCCGGCAATCCAGATTCTCGCCTCCTGAGTTTGTAGAGATCGGTTGATGAAAATTACTAAAAAATCAAACATTTATTACTGATCACTGCATATAATTAGTACCTCATGGAATCATCCTCCAAGACCTTTTAGATACTCTGCTGGTCACTTGGTAGAGACGGGTAGTGTAAATTGCTAAAAATGAGACCTTCAATACGAATCAGATGTAGCCATTGATGTCTCATGCACGCTTCCTCGAAAAGCCATTCGGATTCTCTCCTGATCCTTTGGTAGAGATGGGTTCATGAAAATTCCAAAAATTCAACAGTAATTACTGATCACTGCTAGTCATTAACTCCATCTGGCATGATCCTCCAAAATCCTTTCAGATTTGCTTCTGGTGATTTCTGGTGATAGGTCGAGTCTCGAAAATTCCGAAAAATAATCAATTCTGAACGGCTTCGTGGTAGTCATTCATTCCTCACATAATGAGCCTCCTTTGTACATTCCAATTCGCTCCTGTTGACTTGGAAGACATCAGTTCCTGAAATATACTCAAAATGAGAAATTCATCTTGGATGTGCGCGACAGATAAATTGGAGAAGAAAACTTCCTGAAAGACCCGAGGAGTCACTTCTCGTCCTATGGTACAGAGCAGTTCGTGAAAATTACTCCAGATGAGAAAGACATGCCTAATCTGGTATCCTGATCTATTTCTCATGGAAACATCCACCAAAACACAAGTCTATTCCCTCTTCAGCATTTGGTGGCGATTGATCGTGAAAATTGCTAAAAATGAGAAAGTTATAACTGTTAAATGCAATAAATCAGTGACAAATGGAATCATCCCCCAAAAGCCTTTCAGATTGGCTTCTTGGGATTTGGTAGCTATCAGTTCATGATTTGATGAAAATTACTCCAAATGAGACAGTTCTTCCTGATCAATGTTAGTAATTAATGACACTTGGAATCATCCTCCCAAATCCTTTGATAATTAACTCCTGGTGATTGTGAATAAAATCGGCTTGTGAAAATTAGTAGGAAAGAGAAAATTCCTTCCTCACCCGTCTTCTGATGAATTTCCCATGGAATCATCCACCGGAAAAACAATTGCATTCTCTCTTGGTGCGTTGGAACAGATCGGTTTGTGCAAATTACTCAAAGAACGAAAATCATTCTTTACAAGCACCTCGTGGTAAAGACTCCGGCAATCCAGATTCTCGCCTCCTGAGTTTGTAGAGATTGGTTCATGAAAATTACTAAAAAATCAAACATTTATTACTGATCACTGCATATAATTAGTACCTCATGGAATCATCCTCCAAGACCTTTTAGATACTCTGCTGGTCACTTGGTAGAGACGGGTAGTGTAAATTGCTAAAAATGAGACCTTCAATACGAATCAGATGTAGCCATTGATGTCTCATGCACGCTTCCTCGAAAAGCCATTCGGATTCTCTCCTGATCCTTTGGTAGAGATGGGTTCATGAAAATTACAAAAATTCAACAGTAATTATTGATCACTGCTAGTCATTAACTCCATCTGGCATGATCCTCCAAAATCCTTTCAGATTTGCTTCTGGTGATTTCTGGTGATAGGTTGAGTCTCGAAAATTCCGAAAAATAATCAATTCTGAACGGCTTCGTGGTAGTCATTCATTCCTCACATAATGAGCCTCCTTTGTACATTCCAATTCGCTCCTGTTGACTTGGAAGACATCAGTTCCTGAAATATACTCAAAATGAGAAATTCATCTTGGATGTGCGCGACAGATAAATTCGAGAAGAAAACTTCCTGAAAGACCCGAGGAGTCACTTCTCGTCCTATGGTACAGAGCAGTTCGTGAAAATTACTCCAGATGAGAAAGACATGCCTAATCTGGTATCCTGATCTATTTCTCATGGAAACATCCACCAAAACACAAGTCTATTCTCTCTTCAGCATTTGGTGGCGATTGATCGTGAAAATTGCTAAAAATGAGAAAGTTATAACTGTTAAATGCAATAAATCAGTGACAAATGGAATCATCCCCCAAAAGCCTTTCAGATTCGCTTCTTGGGATTTGGTAGCTATCAGTTCATGATTTGATGAAAATTACTCCAAATGAGACAGTGCTTCCTGATCAATGTTAGTAATTAATGACACTTGGAATCATCCTCCCAAATCCTTTGATAATTAACTCCTGGTGATTGTGAATAAAATCGGCTTGTGAAAACTAGTAGGAAAGAGAAAATTCCTTCCTCACCCGTCTTCTGATGAATTTCCCATGGAATCATCCACCGGAAAAACAATTGCATTCTCTCTTGGTGCGTTGGAACAGATCGGTTTGTGCAAATTACTCAAAGAACGAAAATCATTCTTTACAAGCACCTCGTGGTAAAGACTCCGGCAATCCAGATTCTCGCCTCCTGAGTTTGTAGAGATCGGTTCATGAAAATTACTAAAAAATCAAACATTTATTACTGATCACTGCATATAATTAGTACCTCATGGAATCATCCTCCAAGACCTTTTAGATACTCTGCTGGTCACTTGGTAGAGACGGGTAGTGTAAATTGCTAAAAATGAGACCTTCAATACGAATCAGATGTAGCCACTGATGTCTCATGCACGCTTCCTCGAAAAGCCATTCGGATTCTCTCCTGATCCTTTGGTAGAGATGGGTTCATGAAAATTACAAAAATTCAACAGTAATTACTGATCACTGCTAGTCATTAACTCCATCTGGCATGATCCTCCAAAATCCTTTCAGATTTGCTTCTGGTGATTTCTGGTGATAGGTCGAGTCTCGAAAATTCCGAAAAATAATCAATTCTGAACGGCTTCGTGGTAGTCATTCATTCCTCACATAATGAGCCTCCTTTGTACATTCCAATTCGCTCCTGTTGACTTGGAAGAAATCAGTTCCTGAAATATACTCAAAATGAGAAATTCATCTTGGATGTGCGCGACAGATAAATTGGAGAAGAAATCTTCCTGAAAGACCCGAGGAGTCACTTCTCGTCCTATGGTACAGAGCAGTTCGTAAAAATTACTCCAGATGAGAAAGACATGCCTAATCTGGTATCCTGATCTATTTCTCATGGAAACATCCACCAAAACACAAGTCTATTCTCTCTTCAGCATTTGGTGGCGATTGATCGTGAAAATTGCTAAAAATGAGAAAGTTATAACTGTTAAATGCAATAAATCAGTGACAAATGGAATCATCCCCCAAAAGCCTTTCAGATTGGCTTCTTGGGATTTGGTAGCTATCAGTTCATGATTTGATGAAAATTACTCCAAATGAGACAGTTCTTCCTGATCAATGTTAGTAATTAATGACACTTTGAATCATCCTCCCAAATCCTTTGATAATTAACTCCTGGTGATTGTGAATAAAATCGGCTTGTGAAAATTAGTAGGAAAGAGAAAATTCCTTCCTCACCCGTCTTCTGATGAATTTCC
The DNA here is from genome assembly GCF_965152235.1 of Eretmochelys imbricata. Taxonomy (NCBI): domain Eukaryota; kingdom Metazoa; phylum Chordata; order Testudines; family Cheloniidae; genus Eretmochelys; species Eretmochelys imbricata. The sequence continues at coordinate 819,572 of NW_027554341.1, read as the reverse complement.
CATGGAATCATCCACCGGAAAAACAATTGCATTCTCTCTTGGTGCGTTGGAACAGATCGGTTTGTGCAAATTACTCAAAGAACGAAAATCATTCTTTACAAGCACCTCGTGGTAAAGACTCCGGCAATCCAGATTCTCGCCTCCTGAGTTTGTAGAGATTGGTTCATGAAAATTACTAAAAAATCAAACATTTATTACTGATCACTGCATATAATTAGTACCTCATGGAATCATCCTCCAAGACCTTTTAGATACTCTGCTGGTCACTTGGTAGAGACGGGTAGTGTAAATTGCTAAAAATGAGCCCTTCAATACGAATCAGATGTAGCCATTGATGTCTCATGCACGCTTCCTCGAAAAGCCATTCGGATTCTCTCCTGATCCTTTGGTAGAGATGGGTTCATGAAAATTACAAAAATTCAACAGTAATTACTGATCACTGCTAGTCATTAACTCCATCTGGCATGATCCTCCAAAATCCTTTCAGATTTGCTTCTGGTGATTTCTGGTGATAGGTCGAGTCTCGAAAATTCCGAAAAATAATCAATTCTGAACGGCTTCGTGGTAGTCATTCATTCCTCACATAATGAGCCTCCTTTGTACATTCCAATTCGCTCCTGTTGACTTGGAAGACATCAGTTCCTGAAATATACTCAAAATGAGAAATTCATCTTGGATGTGCGCGACAGATAAATTGGAGAAGAAATCTTCCTGAAAGACCCGAGGAGTCACTTCTCGTCCTATGGTACAGAGCAGTTCGTGAAAATTACTCCAGATGAGAAAGACATGCCTAATCTGGTATCCTGATCTATTTCTCATGGAAACATCCACCAAAACACAAGTCTATTCTCTCTTCAGCATTTGGTGGCGATTGATCGTGAAAATTGCTAAAAATGAGAAAGTTATAACTGTTAAATGCAATAAATCAGTGACAAATGGAATCATCCCCCAAAAGCCTTTCAGATTCGCTTCTTGGGATTTGGTAGCTATCAGTTCATGATTTGATGAAAATTACTCCAAATGAGACAGTGCTTCCTGATCAATGTTAGTAATTAATGACACTTGGAATCATCCTCCCAAATCCTTTGATAATTAACTCCTGGTGATTGTGAATAAAATCGGCTTGTGAAAACTAGTAGGAAAGAGAAAATTCCTTCCTCACCCGTCTTCTGATGAATTTCCCATGGAATCATCCACCGGAAAAACAATTGCATTCTCTCTTGGTGCGTTGGAACAGATCGGTTTGTGCAAATTACTCAAAGAACGAAAATCATTCTTTACAAGCACCTCGTGGTAAAGACTCCGGCAATCCAGATTCTCGCCTCCTGAGTTTGTAGAGATCGGTACATGAAAATTACTAAAAAATCAAACATTTATTACTGATCACTGCATATAATTAGTACCTCATGGAATCATCCTCCAAGACCTTTTAGATACTCTGCTGGTCACTTGGTAGAGACGGGTAGTGTAAATTGCTAAAAATGAGACCTTCAATACGAATCAGATGTAGCCATTGATGTCTCATGCACGCTTCCTCGAAAAGCCATTCGGATTCTCTCCTGATCCTTTGGTAGAGATGGGTTCATGAAAATTACAAAAATTCAACAGTAATTACTGATCACTGCTAGTCATTAACTCCATCTGGCATGATCCTCCAAAATCCTTTCAGATTTGCTTCTGGTGATTTCTGGTGATAGGTCGAGTCTCGAAAATTCCGAAAAATAATCAATTCTGAACGGCTTCGTGGTAGTCATTCATTCCTCACATAATGAGCCTCCTTTGTACATTCCAATTCGCTCCTGTTGACTTGGAAGACATCAGTTCCTGAAATATACTCAAAATGAGAAATTCATCTTGGATGTGCGCGACAGATAAATTGGAGAAGAAATCTTCCTGAAAGACACGAGGAGTCACTTCTCGTCCTATGGTACAGAGCAGTTCGTGAAAATTACTCCAGATGAGAAAGACATGCCTAATCTGGTATCCTGATCTATTTCTCATGGAAACATCCACCAAAACACAAGTCTATTCTCTCTTCAGCATTTGGTGGCGATTGATCGTGAAAATTGCTAAAAATGAGAAAGTTATAACTGTTAAATGCAATAAATCAGTGACAAATGGAATCATCCCCCAAAAGCCTTTCAGATTCGCTTCTTGGGATTTGGTAGCTATCAGTTCATGATTTGATGAAAATTACTCCAAATGAGACAGTGCTTCCTGATCAATGTTAGTAATTAATGACACTTGGAATCATCCTCCCAAATCCTTTGATAATTAACTCCTGGTGATTGTGAATAAAATCGGCTTGTGAAAACTAGTAGGAAAGAGAAAATTCCTTCCTCACCCGTCTTCTGATGAATTTCCCATGGAATCATCCACCGGAAAAACAATTGCATTCTCTCTTGGTGCGTTGGAACAGATCGGTTTGTGCAAATTACTCAAAGAACGAAAATCATTCTTTACAAGCACCTCGTGGTAAAGACTCCGGCAATCCAGATTCTCGCCTCCTGAGTTTGTAGAGATCGGTACATGAAAATTACTAAAAAATCAAACATTTATTACTGATCACTGCATATAATTAGTACCTCATGGAATCATCCTCCAAGACCTTTTAGATACTCTGCTGGTCACTTGGTAGAGACGGGTAGTGTAAATTGCTAAAAATGAGACCTTCAATACGAATCACATGTAGCCATTGATGTCTCATGCACGCTTCCTCGAAAAGCCATTCGGATTCTCTCCTGATCCTTTGGTAGAGATGGGTTCATGAAAATTACAAAAATTCAACAGTAATTACTGATCACTGCTAGTCATTAACTCCATCTGGCATGATCCTCCAAAATCCTTTCAGATTTGCTTCTGGTGATTTCTGGTGATAGGTCGAGTCTCGAAAATTCCGAAAAATAATCAATTCTGAACGGCTTCGTGGTAGTCATTCATTCCTCACATAATGAGCCTCCTTTGTACATTCCAATTCGCTCCTGTTGACTTGGAAGACATCAGTTCCTGAAATATACTCAAAATGAGAAATTCATCTTGGATGTGCGCGACAGATAAATTGGAGAAGAAATCTTCCTGAAAGACACGAGGAGTCACTTCTCGTCCTATGGTACAGAGCAGTTCGTGAAAATTACTCCAGATGAGAAAGACATGCCTAATCTGGTATCCTGATCTATTGCTCATGGAAACATCCACCAAAACACAAGTCTATTCTCTCTTCAGCATTTGGTGGCGATTGATCGTGAAAATTGCTAAAAATGAGAAAGTTATAACTGTTAAATGCAATAAATCAGTGACAAATGGAATCATCCCCCAAAAGCCTTTCAGATTCGCTTCTTGGGATTTGGTAGCTATCAGTTCATGATTTGATGAAAATTACTCCAAATGAGACAGTGCTTCCTGATCAATGTTAGTAATTAATGACACTTGGAATCATCCTCCCAAATCCTTTGATAATTAACTCCTGGTGATTGTGAATAAAATCGGCTTGTGAAAACTAGTAGGAAAGAGAAAATTCCTTCCTCACCCGTCTTCTGATGAATTTCCCATGGAATCATCCACCGGAAAAACAATTGCATTCTCTCTTGGTGCGTTGGAACAGATCGGTTTGTGCAAATTACTCAAAGAACGAAAATCATTCTTTACAAGCACCTCGTGGTAAAGACTCCGGCAATCCAGATTCTCGCCTCCTGAGTTTGTAGAGATCGGTTCATGAAAATTACTAAAAAATCAAACATTTATTACTGATCACTGCATATAATTAGTACCTCATGGAATCATCCTCCAAGACCTTTTAGATACTCTGCTGGTCACTTGGTAGAGACGGGTAGTGTAAATTGCTAAAAATGAGACCTTCAATACGAATCAGATGTAGCCATTGATGTCTCATGCACGCTTCCTCGAAAAGCCATTCGGATTCTCTCCTGATCCTTTGGTAGAGATGGGTTCATGAAAATTACAAAAATTCAACAGTAATTACTGATCACTGCTAGTCATTAACTCCATCTGGCATGATCCTCCAAAATCCTTTCAGATTTGCTTCTGGTGATTTCTGGTGATAGGTCGAGTCTCGAAAATTCCGAAAAATAATCAATTCTGAACGGCTTCGTGGTAGTCATTCATTCCTCACATAATGAGCCTCCTTTGTACATTCCAATTCGCTCCTGTTGACTTGGAAGAAATCAGTTCCTGAAATATACTCAAAATGAGAAATTGATCTTGGATGTGCGCGACAGATAAATTGGAGAAGAAATCTTCCTGAAAGACCCGAGGAGTCACTTCTCGTCCTATGGTACAGAGCAGTTCGTGAAAATTACTCCAGATGAGAAAGACATGCCTAATCTGGTATCCTGATCTATTTCTCATGGAAACATCCACCAAAACACAAGTCTATTCTCTCTTCAGCATTTGGTGGCGATTGATCGTGAAAATTGCTAAAAATGAGAAAGTTATAACTGTTAAATGCAATAAATCAGTGACAAATGGAATCATCCCCCAAAAGCCTTTCAGATTCGCTTCTTGGGATTTGGTAGCTATCAGTTCATGATTTGATGAAAATTACTCCAAATGAGACAGTGCTTCCTGATCAATGTTAGTAATTAATGACACTTGGAATCATCCTCCCAAATCCTTTGATAATTAACTCCTGGTGATTGTGAATAAAATCGGCTTGTGAAAACTAGTAGGAAAGAGAAAATTCCTTCCTCACCCGTCTTCTGATGAATTTCCCATGGAATCATCCACCGGAAAAACAATTGCATTCTCTCTTGGTGCGTTGGAACAGATCGGTTTGTGCAAATTACTCAAAGAACGAAAATCATTCTTTACAAGCACCTCGTGGTAAAGACTCCGGCAATCCAGATTCTCGCCTCCTGAGTTTGTAGAGATCGGTACATGAAAATTACTAAAAAATCAAACATTTATTACTGATCACTGCATATAATTAGTACCTCATGGAATCATCCTCCAAGACCTTTTAGATACTCTGCTGGTCACTTGGTAGAGACGGGTAGTGTAAATTGCTAAAAATGAGACCTTCAATACGAATCAGATGTAGCCATTGATGTCTCATGCACGCTTCCTCGAAAAGCCATTCGGATTCTCTCCTGATCCTTTGGTAGAGATGGGTTCATGAAAATTACAAAAATTCAACAGTAATTACTGATCACTGCTAGTCATTAACTCCATCTGGCATGATCCTCCAAAATCCTTTCAGATTTGCTTCTGGTGATTTCTGGTGATAGGTCGAGTCTCGAAAATTCCGAAAAATAATCAATTCTGAACGGCTTCGTGGTAGTCATTCATTCCTCACATAATGAGCCTCCTTTGTACATTCCAATTCGCTCCTGTTGACTTGGAAGACATCAGTTCCTGAAATATACTCAAAATGAGAAATTCATCTTGGATGTGCGCGACAGATAAATTGGAGAAGAAATCTTCCTGAAAGACCCGAGGAGACACTTCTCGTCCTATGGTACAGAGCAGTTCGTGAAAATTACTCCAGATGAGAAAGACATGCCTAATCTGGTATCCTGATCTATTTCTCATGGAAACATCCACCAAAACACAAGTCTATTCTCTCTTCAGCATTTGGTGGCGATTGATCGTGAAAATTGCTAAAAATGAGAAAGTTATAACTGTTAAATGCAATAAATCAGTGACAAATGGAATCATCCCCCAAAAGCCTTTCAGATTCGCTTCTTGGGATTTGGTAGCTATCAGTTCATGATTTGATGAAAATTACTCCAAATGAGACAGTGCTTCCTGATCAATGTTAGTAATTAATGACACTTGGAATCATCCTCCCAAATCCTTTGATAATTAACTCCTGGTGATTGTGAATAAAATCGGCTTGTGAAAACTAGTAGGAAAGAGAAAATTCCTTCCTCACCCGTCTTCTGATGAATTTCCCATGGAATCATCCACCGGAAAAACAATTGCATTCTCTCTTGGTGCGTTGGAACAGATCGGTTTGTGCAAATTACTCAAAGAACGAAAATCATTCTTTACAAGCACCTCGTGGTAAAGACTCCGGCAATCCAGATTCTCGCCTCCTGAGTTTGTAGAGATCGGTACATGAAAATTACTAAAAAATCAAACATTTATTACTGATCACTGCATATAATTAGTACCTCATGGAATCATCCTCCAAGACCTTTTAGATACTCTGCTGGTCACTTGGTAGAGACGGGTAGTGTAAATTGCTAAAAATGAGACCTTCAATACGAATCAGATGTAGCCATTGATGTCTCATGCACGCTTCCTCGAAAAGCCATTCGGATTCTCTCCTGATCCTTTGGTAGAGATGGGTTCATGAAAATTACAAAAATTCAACAGTAATTACTGATCACTGCTAGTCATTAACTCCATCTGGCATGATCCTCCAAAATCCTTTCAGATTTGCTTCTGGTGATTTCTGGTGATAGGTCGAGTCTCGAAAATTCCGAAAAATAATCAATTCTGAACGGCTTCGTGGTAGTCATTCATTCCTCACATAATGAGCCTCCTTTGTACATTCCAATTCGCTCCTGTTGACTTGGAAGACATCAGTTCCTGAAATATACTCAAAATGAGAAATTCATCTTGGATGTGCGCGACAGATAAATTGGAGAAGAAATCTTCCTGAAAGACACGAGGAGTCACTTCTCGTCCTATGGTACAGAGCAGTTCGTGAAAATTACTCCAGATGAGAAAGACATGCCTAATCTGGTATCCTGATCTATTGCTCATGGAAACATCCACCAAAACACAAGTCTATTCTCTCTTCAGCATTTGGTGGCGATTGATCGTGAAAATTGCTAAAAATGAGAAAGTTATAACTGTTAAATGCAATAAATCAGTGACAAATGGAATCATCCCCCAAAAGCCTTTCAGATTCGCTTCTTGGGATTTGGTAGCTATCAGTTCATGATTTGATGAAAATTACTCCAAATGAGACAGTGCTTCCTGATCAATGTTAGTAATTAATGACACTTGGAATCATCCTCCCAAATCCTTTGATAATTAACTCCTGGTGATTGTGAATAAAATCGGCTTGTGAAAACTAGTAGGAAAGAGAAAATTCCTTCCTCACCCGTCTTCTGATGAATTTCCCATGGAATCATCCACCGGAAAAACAATTGCATTCTCTCTTGGTGCGTTGGAACAGATCGGTTTGTGCAAATTACTCAAAGAACGAAAATCATTCTTTACAAGCACCTCGTGGTAAAGACTCCGGCAATCCAGATTCTCGCCTCCTGAGTTTGTAGAGATCGGTTCATGAAAATTACTAAAAAATCAAACATTTATTACTGATCACTGCATATAATTAGTACCTCATGGAATCATCCTCCAAGACCTTTTAGATACTCTGCTGGTCACTTGGTAGAGACGGGTAGTGTAAATTGCTAAAAATGAGACCTTCAATACGAATCAGATGTAGCCATTGATGTCTCATGCACGCTTCCTCGAAAAGCCATTCGGATTCTCTCCTGATCCTTTGGTAGAGATGGGTTCATGAAAATTACAAAAATTCAACAGTAATTACTGATCACTGCTAGTCATTAACTCCATCTGGCATGATCCTCCAAAATCCTTTCAGATTTGCTTCTGGTGATTTCTGGTGATAGGTCGAGTCTCGAAAATTCCGAAAAATAATCAATTCTGAACGGCTTCGTGGTAGTCATTCATTCCTCACATAATGAGCCTCCTTTGTACATTCCAATTCGCTCCTGTTGACTTGGAAGAAATCAGTTCCTGAATTATACTCAAAATGAGAAATTCATCTTGGATGTGCGCGACAGATAAATTGGAGAAGAAATCTTCCTGAAAGACCCGAGGAGTCACTTCTCGTCCTATGGTACAGAGCAGTTCGTGAAAATTACTCCAGATGAGAAAGACATGCCTAATCTGGTATCCTGATCTATTTCTCATGGAAACATCCACCAAAACATAAGTCTATTCTCTCTTCAGCATTTGGTGGCGATTGATCGTGAAAATTGCTAAAAATGAGAAAGTTATAACTGTTAAATGCAATAAATCAGTGACAAATGGAATCATCCCCCAAAAGCCTTTCAGATTCGCTTCTTGGGATTTGGTAGCTATCAGTTCATGATTTGATGAAAATTACTCCAAATGAGACAGTGCTTCCTGATCAATGTTAGTAATTAATGACACTTGGAATCATCCTCCCAAATCCTTTGATAATTAACTCCTGGTGATTGTGAATAAAATCGGCTTGTGAAAACTAGTAGGAAAGAGAAAATTCCTTCCTCACCCGTCTTCTGATGAATTTCCCATGGAATCATCCACCGGAAAAACAATTGCATTCTCTCTTGGTGCGTTGGAACAGATCGGTTTGTGCAAATTACTCAAAGAACGAAAATCATTCTTTACAAGCACCTCGTGGTAAAGACTCCGGCAATCCAGATTCTCGCCTCCTGAGTTTGTAGAGATTGGTTCATGAAAATTATTAAAAAATCAAACATTTATTACTGATCACTGCATATAATTAGTACCTCATGGAATCATCCTCCAAGACCTTTTAGATACTCTGCTGGTCACTTGGTAGAGACGGGTAGTGTAAATTGCTAAAAATGAGACCTTCAATACGAATCAGATGTAGCCATTGATGTCTCATGCACGCTTCCTCGAAAAGCCATTCGGATTCTCTCCTGATCCTTTGGTAGAGATGGGTTCATGAAAATTACAAAAATTCAACAGTAATTACTGATCACTGCTAGTCATTAACTCCATCTGGCATGATCCTCCAAAATCCTTTCAGATTTGCTTCTGGTGATTTCTGGTGATAGGTCGAGTCTCGAAAATTCCGAAAAATAATCAATTCTGAACGGCTTCGTGGTAGTCATTCATTCCTCACATAATGAGCCTCCTTTGTACATTCCAATTAGCTCCTGTTGACTTGGAAGACATCAGTTCCTGAAATATACTCAAAATGAGAAATTCATCTTGGATGTGCGCGACAGATAAATTGGAGAAGAAATCTTCCTGAAATACCCGAGGAGTCACTTCTCGTCCTATGGTACAGAGCAGTTCGTGAAAATTACTCCAGATGAGAAAGACATGCCTAATCTGGTATCCTGATCTATTTCTCATGGAAACATCCACCAAAACACAAGTCTATTCTCTCTTCAGCATTTGGTGGCGATTGATCGTGAAAATTGCTAAAAATGAGAAAGTTATAACTGTTAAATGCAATAAATCAGTGAAAAATGGAATCATCCCCCAAAAGCCTTTCAGATTCGCTTCTTGGGATTTGGTAGCTATCAGTTCATGATTTGATGAAAATTACTCCAAATGAGACAGTGCTTCCTGATCAATGTTAGTAATTAATGACACTTGGAATCATCCTCCCAAATCCTTTGATAATTAACTCCTGGTGATTCTGAATAAAATCGGCTTGTGAAAACTAGTAGGAAAGAGAAAATTCCTTCCTCACCCGTCTTCTGATGAATTTCCCATGGAATCATCCACCGGAAAAACAATTGCATTCTCTCTTGGTGCGTTGGAACAGATCGGTTTGTGCAAATTACTCAAAGAACGAAAATCATTCTTTACAAGCACCTCGTGGTAAAGACTCCGGCAATCCAGATTCTCGCCTCCTGAGTTTGTAGAGATCGGTACATGAAAATTACTAAAAAATCAAACATTTATTACTGATCACTGCATATAATTAGTACCTCATGGAATCATCCTCCAAGACCTTTTAGATACTCTGCTGGTCACTTGGTAGAGACGGGTAGTGTAAATTGCTAAAAATGAGACCTTCAATACGAATCAGATGTAGCCATTGATGTCTCATGCACACTTCCTCGAAAAGCCATTCGGATTCTCTCCTGATCCTTTGGTAGAGATGGGTTCATGAAAATTACAAAAATTCAACAGTAATTACTGATCACTGCTAGTCATTAACTCCATCTGGCATGATCCTCCAAAATCCTTTCAGATTTGCTTCTGGTGATTTCTGGTGATAGGTCGAGTCTCGAAAATTCCGAAAAATAATCAATTCTGAACGGCTTCGTGGTAGTCATTCATTCCTCACATAATGAGCCTCCTTTGTACATTCCAATTCGCTCCTGTTGACTTGGAAGACATCAGTTCCTGAAATATACTCAAAATGAGAAATTCATCTTGGATGTGCGCGACAGATAAATTGGAGAAGAAATCTTCCTGAAAGACACGAGGAGTCACTTCTCGTCCTATGGTACAGAGCAGTTCGTGAAAATTACTCCAGATGAGAAAGACATGCCTAATCTGGTATCCTGATCTATTGCTCATGGAAACATCCACCAAAACACAAGTCTATTCTCTCTTCAGCATTTGGTGGCGATTGATCGTGAAAATTGCTAAAAATGAGAAAGTTATAACTGTTAAATGCAATAAATCAGTGACAAATGGAATCATCCCCCAAAAGCCTTTCAGATTGGCTTCTTGGGATTTGGTAGCTATCAGTTCATGATTTGATGAAAATTACTCCAAATGAGACAGTGCTTCCTGATCAATGTTAGTAATTAATGACACTTGGAATCATCCTCCCAAATCCTTTGATAATTAACTCCTGGTGATTGTGAATAAAATCGGCTTGTGAAAACTAGTAGGAAAGAGAAAATTCCTTCCTCACCCGTCTTCTGATGAATTTCCCATGGAATCATCCACCGGAAAAACAATTGCATTCTCTCTTGGTGCGTTGGAACAGATCGGTTTGTGCAAATTACTCAAAGAACGAAAATCATTCTTTACAAGCACCTCGTGGTAAAGACTCCGGCAATCCAGATTCTCGCCTCCTGAGTTTGTAGAGATCGGTTCATGAAAATTACTAAAAAATCAAACATTTATTACTGATCACTGCATATAATTAGTACCTCATGGAATCATCCTCCAAGACCTTTTAGATACTCTGCTGGTCACTTGGTAGAGACGGGTAGTGTAAATTGCTAAAAATGAGACCTTCAATACGAATCAGATGTAGCCATTGATGTCTCATGCACGCTTCCTCGAAAAGCCATTCGGATTCTCTCCTGATCCTTTGGTAGAGATGGGTTCATGAAAATTACAAAAATTCAACAGTAATTACTGATCACTGCTAGTCATTAACTCCATCTGGCATGATCCTCCAAAATCCTTTCAGATTTGCTTCTGGTGATTTCTGGTGATAGGTCGAGTCTCGAAAATTCCGAAAAATAATCAATTCTGAACGGCTTCGTGGTAGTCATTCATTCCTCACATAATGAGCCTCCTTTGTACATTCCAATTCGCTCCTGTTGACTTGGAAGAAATCAGTTCCTGAAATATACTCAAAATGAGAAATTGATCTTGGATGTGCGCGACAGATAAATTGGAGAAGAAATCTTCCTGAAAGACCCGAGGAGTCACTTCTCGTCCTATGGTACAGAGCAGTTCGTGAAAATTACTCCAGATGAGAAAGACATGCCTAATCTGGTATCCTGATCTATTTCTCATGGAAACATCCACCAAAACACAAGTCTATTCTCTCTTCAGCATTTGGTGGCGATTGATCGTGAAAATTGCTAAAAATGAGAAAGTTATAACTGTTAAATGCAATAAATCAGTGACAAATGGAATCATCCCCCAAAAGCCTTTCAGATTCGCTTCTTGGGATTTGGTAGCTATCAGTTCATGATTTGATGAAAATTACTCCAAATGAGACAGTGCTTCCTGATCAATGTTAGTAATTAATGACACTTGGAATCATCCTCCCAAATCCTTTGATAATTAACTCCTGGTGATTGTGAATAAAATCGGCTTGTGAAAACTAGTAGGAAAGAGAAAATTCCTTCCTCACCCGTCTTCTGATGAATTTCCCATGGAATCATCCACCGGAAAAACAACTGCATTCTCTCTTGGTGCGTTGGAACAGATCGGTTTGTGCAAATTACTCAAAGAACGAAAATCATTCTTTACAAGCACCTCGTGGTAAAGACTCCGGCAATCCAGATTCTCGCCTCCTGAGTTTGTAGAGATTGGTTCATGAAAATTACTAAAAAATCAAACATTTATTACTGATCACTGCATATAATTAGTACCTCATGGAATCATCCTCCAAGACCTTTTAGATACTCTGCTGGTCACTTGGTAGAGACGGGTAGTGTAAATTGCTAAAAATGAGCCCTTCAATACGAATCAGATGTAGCCATTGATGTCTCATGCACGCTTCCTCGAAAAGCCATTCGGATTCTCTCCTGATCCTTTGGTAGAGATGGGTTCATGAAAATTCCAAAAATTCAACAGTAATTACTGATCACTGCTAGTCATTAACTCCATCTGGCATGATCCTCCAAAATCCTTTCAGATTTGCTTCTGGTGATTTCTGGTGATAGGTCGAGTCTCGAAAATTCTGAAAAATAATCAATTCTGAACGGCTTCGTGGTAGTCATTCATTCCTCACATAATGAGCCTCCTTTGTACATTCCAATTCGCTCCTGTTGACTTGGAAGACATCAGTTCCTGAAATATACTCAAAATGAGAAATTCATCTTGGATGTGCGCGACAGATAAATTGGAGAAGAAATCTTCCTGAAAGACCCGAGGAGTCACTTCTCGTCCTATGGTACAGAGCAGTTCGTGAAAATTACTCCAGATGAGAAAGACATGCCTAATCTGGTATCCTGATCTATTTCTCATGGAAACATCCACCAAAACACAAGTCTATTCTCTCTTCAGCATTTGGTGGCGATTGATCGTGAAAATTGCTAAAAATGAGAAAGTTATAACTGTTAAATGCAATAAATCAGTGACAAATGGAATCATCCCCCAAAAGCCTTTCAGATTCGCTTGTTGGGATTTGGTAGCTATCAGTTCATGATTTGATGAAAATTACTCCAAATGAGACAGTGCTTCCTGATCAATGTTAGTAATTAATGACACTTGGAATCATCCTCCCAAATCCTTTGATAATTAACTCCTGGTGATTGTGAATAAAATCGGCTTGTGAAAACTAGTAGGAAAGAGAAAATTCCTTCCTCACCCGTCTTCTGATGAATTTCCCATGGAATCATCCACCGGAAAAACAATTGCATTCTCTCTTGGTGCGTTGGAACAGATCGGTTTGTGCAAATTACTCAAAGAACGAAAATCATTCTTTACAAGCACCTCGTGGTAAAGACTCCGGCAATCCAGATTCTCGCCTCCTGAGTTTGTAGAGATCGGTACATGAAAATTACTAAAAAATCAAACATTTATTACTGATCACTGCATATAATTAGTACCTCATGGAATCATCCTCCAAGACCTTTTAGATACTCTGCTGGTCACTTGGTAGAGACGGGTAGTGTAAATTGCTAAAAATGAGACCTTCAATACGAATCAGATGTAGCCATTGATGTCTCATGCACGCTTCCTCGAAAAGCCATTCGGATTCTCTCCTGATCCTTTGGTAGAGATGGGTTCATGAAAATTACAAAAATTCAACAGTAATTACTGATCACTGCTAGTCATTAACTCCATCTGGCATGATCCTCCAAAATCCTTTCAGATTTGCTTCTGGTGATTTCTGGTGATAGGTCGAGTCTCGAAAATTCCGAAAAATAATCAATTCTGAACGGCTTCGTGGTAGTCATTCATTCCTCACATAATGAGCCTCCTTTGTACATTCCAATTCGCTCCTGTTGACTTGGAAGACATCAGTTCCTGAAATATACTCAAAATGAGAAATTCATCTTGGATGTGCGCGACAGATAAATTGGAGAAGAAATCTTCCTGAAAGACACGAGGAGTCACTTCTCGTCCTATGGTACAGAGCAGTTCGTGAAAATTACTCCAGATGAGAAAGACATGCCTAATCTGGTATCCTGATCTATTGCTCATGGAAACATCCACCAAAACACAAGTCTATTCTCTCTTCAGCATTTGGTGGCGATTGATCGTGAAAATTGCTAAAAATGAGAAAGTTATAACTGTTAAATGCAATAAATCAGTGACAAATGGAATCATCCCCCAAAAGCCTTTCAGATTCGCTTCTTGGGATTTGGTAGCTATCAGTTCATGATTTGATGAAAATTACTCCAAATGAGACAGTGCTTCCTGATCAATGTTAGTAATTAATGACACTTGGAATCATCCTCCCAAATCCTTTGATAATTAACTCCTGGTGATTCTGAATAAAATCGGCTTGTGAAAACTAGTAGGAAAGAGAAAATTCCTTCCTCACCCGTCTTCTGATGAATTTCCCATGGAATCATCCACCGGAAAAACAATTGCATTCTCTCTTGGTGCGTTGGAACAGATCGGTTTGTGCAAATTACTCAAAGAACGAAAATCATTCTTTACAAGCACCTCGTGGTAAAGACTCCGGCAATCCAGATTCTCGCCTCCTGAGTTTGTAGAGATCGGTTCATGAAAATTACTAAAAAATCAAACATTTATTACTGATCACTGCATATAATTAGTACCTCATGGAATCATCCTCCAAGACCTTTTAGATACTCTGCTGGTCACTTGGTAGAGACGGGTAGTGTAAATTGCTAAAAATGAGACCTTCAATACGAATCAGATGTAGCCATTGATGTCTCATGCACGCTTCCTCGAAAAGCCATTCGGATTCTCTCCTGATCCTTTGGTAGAGATGGGTTCATGAAAATTACAAAAATTCAACAGTAATTACTGATCACTGCTAGTCATTAACTCCATCTGGCATGATCCTCCAAAATCCTTTCAGATTTGCTTCTGGTGATTTCTGGTGATAGGTCGAGTCTCGAAAATTCCGAAAAATAATCAATTCTGAACGGCTTCGTGGTAGTCATTCATTCCTCACATAATGAGCCTCCTTTGTACATTCCAATTCGCTCCTGTTGACTTGGAAGACATCAGTTCCTGAAATATACTCAAAATGAGAAATTCATCTTGGATGTGCGCGACAGATAAATTGGAGAAGAAATCTTCCTGAAAGACCCGAGGAGTCACTTCTCGTCCTATGGTACAGAGCAGTTCGTGAAAATTACTCCAGATGAGAAAGACATGCCTAATCTGGTATCCTGATCTATTTCTCATGGAAACATCCACCAAAACACAAGTCTATTCTCTCTTCAGCATTTGGTGGCGATTGATCGTGAAAATTGCTAAAAATGAGAAAGTTATAACTGTTAAATGCAATAAATCAGTGACAAATGGAATCATCCCCCAAAAGCCTTTCAGATTCGCTTCTTGGGATTTGGTAGCTATCAGTTCATGATTTGATGAAAATTACTCCAAATGAGACAGTTCTTCCTGATCAATGTTAGTAATTAATGACACTTGGAATCATCCTCCCAAATCCTTTGATAATTAACTCCTGGTGATTGTGAATAAAATTGGCTTGTGAAAATTAGTAGGAAAGAGAAAATTCCTTCCTCACCCGTCTTCTGATGAATTTCCCATGGAATCATCCACCGGAAAAACAATTGCATTCTCTCTTGGTGCGTTGGAACAGATCGGTTTGTGCAAATTACTCAAAGAACGAAAATCATTCTTTACAAGCACCTCGTGGTAAAGACTCCGGCAATCCAGATTCTCGCCTCCTGAGTTTGTAGAGATCGGTTCATGAAAATTACTAAAAAATCAAACATTTATTACTGATCACTGCATATAATTAGTACCTCATGGAATCATCCTCCAAGACCTTTTAGATACTCTGCTGGTCACTTGGTAGAGACGGGTAGTGTAAATTGCTAAAAATGAGACCTTCAATATGAATCAGATGTAGCCATTGATGTCTCATGCACGCTTCCTCGAAAAGCCATTCGGATTCTCTCCTGATCCTTTGGTAGAGATGGGTTCATGAAAATTCCAAAAATTCAACAGTAATTACTGATCACTGCTAGTCATTAACTCCATCTGGCATGATCCTCCAATATCCTTTCAGATTTGCTTCTGGTGATTTCTGGTGATAGGTCGAGTCTCGAAAATTCCGAAAAATAATCAGTTCTGAACGGCTTCGTGGTAGTCATTCATTCCTCACATAATGAGCCTCCTTTGTACATTCCAATTCGCTCCTGTTGACTTGGAAGACATCAGTTCCTGAAATATACTCAAAATGAGAAATTCATCTTGGATGTGCGCGACAGATAAATTGGAGAAGAAATCTTCCTGAAAGACACGAGGAGTCACTTCTCGTCCTATGGTACAGAGCAGTTCGTGAAAATTACTCCAGATGAGAAAGACATGCCTAATCTGGTATCCTGATCTATTTCTCATGGAAACATCCACCAAAACAGAAGTCTATTCTCTCTTCAGCATTTGGTGGCGATTGATCGTGAAAATTGCTAAAAATGAGAAAGTTATAACTGTTAAATGCAATAAATCAGTGACAAATGGAATCATCCCCCAAAAGACTTTCAGATTCGCGTCTTGGGATTTGGTAGATATCAGTTCATGATTTGATGAAAATTACTCAAAATGGGAGAGTTCTCTCTGATCAATGTTAGTAATTAATGACACTTGGAATCATCCTCCCAAATAGTTTGACAATTAACTCCTGGTGATTGTGAATAAAATCGGTTGGTGAAAATTAGTAGGAAAGAGAAAATTCATTCCTCACCCGTCTTCTGATGAATTTTCCATGGAATCATCCACCGGAAAAACAATTGCATTCTCTCTTGGTGCCTTGGAACAGATCGGTTTGTGCAAATTACTCAAAGTACGAAAATCATTCTTTACAAGCACCTCGTGGTAAATACTCCAGCAATCCTCCAGCAATTCTCTCCTCCTGAGTTTGTAGAGATTGGTTCATGAAAATGACTAAAAAATCAAACAATTATTACTGATCCCTGCAGCTAAATAGTACCTCATGGAATCATCCTCCAAAGACCTTTTCGATACTCTGCTGGTCACTTGGTAGAGATGGGTAGTGTAAATTGCTAAAAAGGAGACCTTCAATACGAATCAGATGTAGCCATTGATGTCTCATGCACGCTTCCTCGAAAAGCCATTCGGATTCTCTCCTGATCCTTTGGTAGAGATGGGTTCATGAAAATTCCAAAAATTCAACAGTAATTACTGATCACTGCTAGTCATTAACTCCATCTGGCATGATCCTCCAAAATCCTTTCAGATTTGCTTCTGGTGATTTCTGGTGATAGGTCGAGTCTCGAAAATTCCGAAAAATAATCAATTCTGAACGGCTTCGTGGTAGTCATTCATTCTTCACGTAATGAGCCTCCTTAGTACATTCCAATTCGCTCCTGTTGACTTGCAAGAAATCAGTTCCTGAAATAGACTCAAATTGAGAAATTCATCTTGGATGTGCGCAACAGACAAATTGGAGAAGGAATCTTCCTGAAAGACCCGAGGATTCACTTCTCGTCCTATGGTACAGAGCAGTGCGTGAAAATTACTCCAGATGAGAAAGACATGCCTAATCTGGTATCCTGATCTATTGCTCATGGAAACATCCACCAAAACACAAGTCTATTCTCTCTTCAGGATTTGGTGGAGATTGATGGTGAAAATTGCTAAAAATGAGAAAGTTATAACTGATCCATGCTATAAATCAGTGACAAATGGAATCATCCCCCAAAAGCCTTTCAGATTCGCTTCTTGGGATTTGGTAGATATCAGTTCATGATTTGATGAAAATTACTCAAAATGGGAGAGTTCTTCCTGATCAATGTTAGTAATTAATGACACTTGGAATCATCCTCCCAAATCCTTTGACAATTAACTCCTGGTGATTGTGAATAAAATCGGTTGGTGAAAATTAGTAGGAAAGAGAAAATTCATTCCTCACCCGTCTTCTGATGAATTTCCCATGGAATCATCCACCGGAAAACAATTGCATTCTCTCTTGGTACCTTGGAACAGATCGGTTTGTGCAAATTACTCAAACTACGAAAATAATTCTTTACAAGCACCTCGTGGTAAAGACTCCAGCAATCCTCTCCTCCTGAGTTTGTAGAGATTGGTTCATGAAAATGACTAAAAAATCAAACATTTATTACTGATCCCTGCAGCTAATTAGTACCTCATGGAATCATCCTCCAAAGAACTTTTCGATACTCTGCTGGTCACTTGGTAGAGATGGGTAGTGTAAATTGCTAAAAAGGAGACCTTCAATACTAATCAGATGTAGCCACTGATGTCTCATGCACGCTTCCTCGAAAAGCCATTCAGATTCTCTCCTGATCCTTTGGTAGAGATTGGTTCACGAAAATTACAAAAATTCAACAGTAATTACTGATCACTGCTACTCATTAACTCCATCTGGCATGATCCTCCAAAATCCTTTCAGATTTGCTTCTGGTGATTTGTTATAGGTCGAGTCTGGAAAATTCTGAAAAATAAGCAATTCTGAATGGCTTCGTGGTAGTCATTCATTCCTCACGTAATGAGCCTCCTTAGTACATTCCAATTCGCTCCTGTTGACTTGGAAGAAATCAGTTCATGAAATAGACTCAAAATGAGAAATTCATCTTGGATGTGCGCAACAGACAAATTGGAGAACGAATCTTCCTGAAAGACCCGAGGATTCACTTCTTGTCCTATGGTACAGAGCAGTGCGTGAAAATTACTGCAGATGAGAAAGACATGCCTAATCTGGTATCCTGATCTATTGCTCATGGAAACATCCACCGAAACACAAGTCTATTCTCTCTTCAGGATTTGGTGGCGATTGATGGTGAAAATTGCTAAAAATGAGAAAGTTATAACTGATCCATGCTATAAATCAGTGACAAATGGAATCATCCCCCAAAAGACTTTCAGATTCGCTTCTTGGGATTTGGTAGATATCAGTTCATGATTTGATGAAAATTACTCAAAATGGGAGAGTTCTCTCTGATCAATGTTAGTAATTAATGACACTTGGAATCATCCTCCCAAATCCTTTGACAATTAACTCCTGGTGATTGTGAATAAAATCGGTTGGTGAAAATTAGTAGGAAAGAGAAAATTCATTCCTCACCCGTCTTCTGATGAATTTTCCATGGAATCGTCCACCGGAAAAACAATTGCATTCTCTCTTGGTGCCTTGGAACAGATCGGTTTGTGCAAATTACTCAAAGTACGAAAATCATTCTTTACAAGCACCTCGTGGTAAATACTCCAGCAATCCTCCAGCAATTCCCTCCTCCTGAGTTTGTAGAGATTGGTTCATGAAAATGACTAAAAAATCAAACAATTATTACTGATCCCTGCAGCTAAATAGTACCTCATGGAATCATCCTCCAAAGACCTTTTCGATACTCTGCTGGTCACTTGGTACAGATGGGTAGTGTAAATTGCTAAAAAGGAGACCTTCAATACTAATCAGATGTAGCCACTGATGTCTCATGCAAGCTTCCTCGAAAAGCCATTCGGACTCTCTCCTGATCCTTTGGTAGAGATCGGTTCACGAAAATTACAAAAATTCAACAGTAATTACTGATCACTGCTACTCATGAACTCCATCTGGCATGATCCTCCAAAATCCTTTCAGATTTGCTTCTGGTGATTTGTTATAGGTCGAGTCTGGAAAATTCTGAAAAATAAGCAATTCTGAACGGCTTCGTGGTAGTCATTCATTCCTCACGTAATGAGCCTCCTTAGTACATTCCAATTCGCTCCTGTTGACTTGGAAGAAATCAGTTCCTGAAATAGACTCAAATTCAGAAATTCATCTTGGATGTGCGCAACAGACAAATTGGAGAAGGAATCTTCCTGAAAGACCCGAGGATTCACTTCTCGTCCTATGGTACAGAGCAGTGCGTGAAAATTACTCCAGATGAGAAAGACATGCCTAATCTGGTATCCTGATCTATTGCTCATGGAAACATCCACCAAAACACAAGTCTATTCTCTCTTCAGGATTTGGTGGAGATTGATGGTGAAAATTGCTAAAAATGAGAAAGTTATAACTGATCCATGCTATAAATCAGTGACAAATGGAATCATCCCCCAAAAGCCTTTCAGATTCGCTTCTTGGGATTTGGTAGATATCAGTTCATGATTTGATGAAAATTACTCAAAATGGGAGAGTTCTTCCTGATCAATGTTAGTAATTAATGACACTTGGAATCATCCTCCCAAATCCTTTGACAATTAACTCCTGGTGATTGTGAATAAAATCGGTTGGTGAAAATTAGTAGGAAAGAGAAAATGCATTCCTCACCCGTCTTCTGATGAATTTCCCATGGAATCATCCACCGGAAAAACAATTGCATTCTCTCTTGGTGCCTTGGAACAGATCGGTTTGAGCAAATTACTCAAAGTACGAAAATCATTCTTTACAAGCACCTCGTGGTAAAGACTCCAGCAATCCTCCAGCAATTCTCTCCTCCTGAGTTTGTCGAGATTGGTTCATGAAAATTACTAAAAAATCAAACATTTATTACTGATCCCTGCAGCTAAATAGTACCTCATGGAATCATCCTCCAAAGACCTTTTCGATACTCTGCTGGTCACTTGGTAGAGATGGGTAGTGTAAATTGCTAAAAAGGAGACCTTCAATACTAATCAGATGTAGCCACTGATGTCTCATGCAAGCTTCCTCGAAAAGCCATTTGGACTCTCTCCTGATCCTTTGGTAGAGATCGGTTCACGAAAATTACAAAAATTCAACAGTAATTACTGATCACTGCTACTCATTAACTCCATCTGGCATGATCCTCCAAAATCCTTTCAGATTTGCTTCTGGTGATTTGTTATAGGTCGAGTCTGGAAAATTCTGAAAAATAAGCAATTCTGAACGGCTTCGTGGTAGTCATTCATTCCTCACGTAATGAGCCTCCTTAGTACATTCCAATTCGCTCCTGTTGACTTGGAAGAAATCAGTTCCTGAAATAGACTCAAATTGAGAAATTCATCTTGGATGTGCGCAACAGACAAATTGGAGAAGGAATCTTCCTGAAAGACCCGAGGATTCACTTCTCGTCCTATGGTACAGAGCAGTGCGTGAAAATTACTCCAGATGAGAAAGACATGCCTAATCTGGTATCCTGATCTATTGCTCATGGAAACATCCACCAAAACACAAGTCTATTCTCTCTTCAGGATTTGGTGGAGATTGATGGTGAAAATTGCTAAAAATGAGAAAGTTATAACTGATCCATGCTATAAATCAGTGACAAATGGAATCATCCCCCAAAAGCCTTTCAGATTCACTTCTTGGGATTTGGTAGATATCAGTTCATGATTTGATGAAAATTACTCAAAATGGGAGAGTTCTTCCTGATCAATGTTAGTAATTAATGACACTTGGAATCATCCTCCCAAATCCTTTGACAATTAACTCCTGGTGATTGTGAATAAAATCGGTTGGTGAAAATTAGTAGGAAAGAGAAAATTCATTCCTCACCCGTCTTCTGATGAATTTCCCACGGAATCATCCACCGGAAAAACAATTGCATTCTCTCTTGGTACCTTGGAACAGATCGGTTTGTGCAAATTACTCAAACTACGAAAATAATTCTTTACAAGCACCTCGTGGTAAAGACTCCAGCAATCCTCTCCTCCTGAGTTTGTAGAGATTGGTTCATGAAAATGACTAAAAAATCAAACATTTATTACTGATCCCTGCAGCTAATTAGTACCTCATGGAATCATCCTCCAAAGAACTTTTCGATACTCTGCTGGTCACTTGGTAGAGATGGGTAGTGTAAATTGCTAAAAAGGAGACCTTCAATACTAATCAGATGTAGCCACTGATGTCTCATGCACGCTTCCTCGAAAAGCCATTCAGATTCTCTCCTGATCCTTTGGTAGAGATCGGTTCACGAAAATTACAAAAATCCAACAGTAATTACTGATCACTGCTAGTCATTAACTCCATCTGGCATGACCCTCCAAAATCCTTTCAGAATTGCTTCTGGTGATTTGTTGTAGGTCGAGTCTCGAAAACTCCGAAAAATAAGCAATTCTGAACGGCTTGGTGGAAGTCATTCATTCCTCACATAATGAGCCTCCTTAGTACATTCCAATTCGCTCCTGTTGACTTGGAAGAAATCAGTTCCCGAAATAGACTCAAAATGAGAAATTCACCTGGGATGTGCGCAACAGATCAATTTGAGAAGGAATCTTCCTGAAAGACCCGAGGATTCACTTCTCATCCTATGGTACAGAGCAGTGCCTGAAAATTATTCCAGATGAGAAAGACATGCCTAATCTGGTATCCTGATCTATTTCTCATGGAAACATCCACCAAAACACAAGTCTCTTCTCTCTTCAGGATTTGGTGGAGATTGATCGTGAAAATTGCTAAAAATGAGACACTTAGAACTGATCAATGCTCTAAATCAGTGACAAATGGAATCATCCCCCAAAAGCCTTTCAGATTCGCTTCTTGTGATTTGGTTGAGATCAGTTCATGATTTGATGAAAATTACTCCAAATGAGACAGTTCTTCCTGATCAATGTTAGTCATTAATGACACTTTGAATCATCCTCCCAAATCCTTTGATAATTAACTCCTGGGGATTGTGAATAAAATCGGTTGGTGAAAATTAGTAGGAAAGAGAAAATTCATTCCTCACCCGTCTTCTGATGAATTTCCCATGGAATCATCCACCGGAAAACAATTGCATTCTCTCTTGGTGTGTTGGAAGAGATTGGTTTGTGCAAATTACTCAAAGTACGAAAATCGTTCTTTACAAGCACCTAGTGGTGAAGACTCCAGCAATCCAGATTCTCTCCTCCTGAGTTTGTAGAGATTGGTTCATAAAAATGAGTAAAAAATCAAACCTTTATTACTGATCACTGCATCGAATTAGTACGTCATGGAATCATCCTCCAAAGGCCTTTTAGCTACTCTGCTGGTCACTTGGTAGAGATGGGTAGTGTAAATTGCTAAAAATGAGACCTTCAATACGAATCAGATGTAGCCATTGATGTCTCATGCACGCTTCCTCGAAAAGCCACTCGGATTCCCTCCTGATCCTTTGGTAGAGATGGGTTCATGAAAATTACAAAAATCCAACAATAATTACTGATCACTGCTAGTCATTAACTCCATCTGGCATGACCCTCCAAAATCCTTTCAGAATTGCTTCTGGTGATTTGTTATAGGTCGAGTCTCGAAAATTCCAAAAAATAAGCAATTCTGAACGGCTTGGTGGTAGTCATTCATTCCTCACATAATGAGCCTCCTTAGTACATTCCAATTCGCTCCTGTTGACTTGGAAGAAATCAGTTCCTGAAATACACTCAAAATGAGAAATTCACCTTGGATGTGCGCAACAGATAAATTTGAGAAGGAATCTTCCTGAAAGACCCGAGGATTTACTTCTCGTCCTATGGTACAGAGCAGTGCGTGAAAATTATTCCAGATGAGAAAGACATGCCTAATCTGGTATCCTGATCTATTTCTCATGGAAACATCCACCAAAACACAAGTCTCTTCTCTCTTCAGGATTTGGCGGAGATTGATCGTGAAAATTGTTAAAAATGAGAAAGTTAGAACTGATCAATACTATAAATCAGTGAAAAATGGAATCATCCCCCAAAAGCCTTTCAGATTCGCTTCTTGTGATTTGGTAGAGATCAGTTCATGATTTGATGAAAATTAATCCAAATGAGACAGTTCTTCCTGATCAATGTTAGTCATTAATGACACTTGGAATCATCCTCCCAAATCCTTTGATAATTAAATCCTGGGGATTGTGAATAAAATCGGTTGGTGAAAATTAGTAGGAAAGACAAAATTCATTCCTCACCCGTCTTCTGATGAATTTCCCATGGAATCATCCACCGGAAAACAATTGCATTGAATTAGTACCTCATGGAATCATCCTCCAAAGACCTTTTAGCTACTCTGCTGGTCACTTGCTAGAGATGGGTAGCGTAAATTGCTAAAAATGAGACCTTCAATACGAATCAGATGTGACACTTTTTCCTTTTCAATGTTAGCCTTTCAGATTCGCTTCTTGTGATTTGGTAGAGATCAGTTCATGATTTGATGAAAATTACTCCAAATGAGACAGTTGTTCCTGATCAATGTTAGTCATTAATGACACTTGGAATCATCCTCCCAAATCCTTTGATAATTAACTCCTGGGGATTGTGAATTAAATCGGTTGGTGAAAATTAGTAGGAAAGAGAAAATTCATTCCTCACCCGTCTTCTGATGAATTTCCCACGGAATCATCCACCGGCAAACAATTCCAATCTCTCTTGGTGTGTTGGAAGAGATTGGTTTGTGCAAATTACTCAAAGTACGAAAATCGTTCTTTACAAGCACCTAGTGGTTAAGACTCCAGCAATCCAGATTCTCTCCTCCTGAGTTTGTAGAGATTGGTTCATGAAAATGACTAAAAAATCAAACCTTTATTACTGATCACTGCATCGAATTAGTACCTCATGGAATCATCCTCCAAAGACCTTTTAGCTACTCTGCTGGTCACTTGCTAGAGATGGGTAGCGTAAATTGCTAAAAATGAGACCTTCAATATGAATCAGATGTAGCCATTGATGTCTCATGCACGCTTCCTCGAAAAGCCATTCGGATTCTCTCCTGATCCTTTGGTAGAGATGGGTTCATGAAAATTACAAAAATCCAACAGTAATTACTGATCACTGCTAGTCATTAACTCCATCTGGCATGACCCTCCAAAATCCTTTCAGAATTGCTTCTGGTGATTTGTTGTAGGTCGAGTCTCGAAAACTCCGAAAAATAAGCAATTCTGAACGGCTTGGTGGAAGTCATTCATTCCTCACATAATGAGCCTCCTTAGTACATTCCAATTCGCTCCTGTTGACTTGGAAGAAATCAGTTCCCGAAATAGACTCAAAATGAGAAATTCACCTGGGATGTGCGCAACAGATCAATTTGAGAAGGAATCTTCCTGAAAGACCCGAGGATTCACTTCTCATCCTATGGTACAGAGCAGTGCCTGAAAATTATTCCAGATGAGAAAGACATGCCTAATCTGGTATCCTGATCTATTTCTCATGGAAACATCCACCAAAACACAAGTCTCTTCTCTCTTCAGGATTTGGTGGAGATTGATCGTGAAAATTGCTAAAAATGAGACACTTAGAACTGATCAATGCTCTAAATCAGTGACAAATGGAATCATCCCCCAAAAGCCTTTCAGATTCGCTTCTTGTGATTTGGTTGAGATCAGTTCATGATTTGATGAAAATTACTCCAAATGAGACAGTTCTTCCTGATCAATGTTAGTCATTAATGACACTTTGAATCATCCTCCCAAATCCTTTGATAATTAACTCCTGGGGATTGTGAATAAAATCGGTTGGTGAAAATTAGTAGGAAAGAGAAAATTCATTCCTCACCCGTCTTCTGATGAATTTCCCATGGAATCATCCACCGGAAAACAATTGCATTCTCTCTTGGTGTGTTGGAAGAGATTGGTTTGTGCAAATTACTCAAAGTACGAAAATCGTTCTTTACAAGCACCTAGTGGTGAAGACTCCAGCAATCCAGATTCTCTCCTCCTGAGTTTGTAGAGATTGGTTCATAAAAATGAGTAAAAAATCAAACCTTTATTACTGATCACTGCATCGAATTAGTACGTCATGGAATCATCCTCCAAAGGCCTTTTAGCTACTCTGCTGGTCACTTGCTAGAGATGGGTAGTGTAAATTGCTAAAAATGAGACCTTCAATACGAATCAGATGTAGCCATTGATGTCTCATGCACGCTTCCTCGAAAAGCCACTCGGATTCCCTCCTGATCCTTTGGTAGAGATGGGTTCATGAAAATTACAAAAATCCAACAATAATTACTGATCACTGCTAGTCATTAACTCCATCTGGCATGACCCTCCAAAATCCTTTCAGAATTGCTTCTGGTGATTTGTTATAGGTCGAGTCTCGAAAATTCCAAAAAATAAGCAATTCTGAACGGCTTGGTGGTAGTCATTCATTCCTCACATAATGAGCCTCCTTAGTACATTCCAATTCGCTCCTGTTGACTTGGAAGAAATCAGTTCCTGAAATACACTCAAAATGAGAAATTCACCTTGGATGTGCGCAACAGATAAATTTGAGAAGGAATCTTCCTGAAAGACCCGAGGATTTACTTCTCGTCCTATGGTACAGAGCAGTGCGTGAAAATTATTCCAGATGAGAAAGACATGCCTAATCTGGTATCCTGATCTATTTCTCATGGAAACATCCACCAAAACACAAGTCTCTTCTCTCTTCAGGATTTGGCGGAGATTGATCGTGAAAATTGTTAAAAATGAGAAAGTTAGAACTGATCAATACTATAAATCAGTGAAAAATGGAATCATCCCCCAAAAGCCTTTCAGATTCGCTTCTTGTGATTTGGTAGAGATCAGTTCATGATTTGATGAAAATTAATACAAATGAGACAGTTCTTCCTGATCAATGTTAGTCATTAATGACACTTGGAATCATCCTCCCAAATCCTTTGATAATTAAATCCTGGGGATTGTGAATAAAATCGGTTGGTGAAAATTAGTAGGAAAGACAAAATTCATTCCTCACCCGTCTTCTGATGAATTTCCCATGGAATCATCCACCGGAAAACAATTGCATTGAATTAGTACCTCATGGAATCATCCTCCAAAGACCTTTTAGCTACTCTGCTGGTCACTTGCTAGAGATGGGTAGCGTAAATTGCTAAAAATGAGACCTTCAATACGAATCAGATGTGACACTTTTTCCTTTTCAATGTTAGCCTTTCAGATTCGCTTCTTGTGATTTGGTAGAGATCAGTTCATGATTTGATGAAAATTACTCCAAATGAGACAGTTGTTCCTGATCAATGTTAGTCATTAATGACACTTGGAATCATCCTCCCAAATCCTTTGATAATTAACTCCTGGGGATTGTGAATTAAATCGGTTGGTGAAAATTAGTAGGAAAGAGAAAATTCATTCCTCACCCGTCTTCTGATGAATTTCCCACGGAATCATCCACCGGCAAACAATTTCAATCTCTCTTGGTGTGTTGGAAGAGATTGGTTTGTGCAAATTACTCAAAGTACGAAAATCGTTCTTTACAAGCACCTAGTGGTTAAGACTCCAGCAATCCAGATTCTCTCCTCCTCAGTTTGTAGAGATTGGTTCATGAAAATGACTAAAAAATCAAACCTTTATTACTGATCACTGCATCGAATTAGTACCTCATGGAATCATCCTACAAAGACCTTTTAGCTACTCTGCTGGGCACTTGCTAGAGATGGGTAGCGTAAATTGCTAAAAATGAGACCTTCAATACGAATCAGATGTAGCCATTGATGTCTCATGCACGCTTCCTCGAAAAGCCATTCGGATTCTCTCCTGATCCTTTGGTAGAGATGGGTTCATGAAAATTACAAAAATCCAACAGTAATTACTGATCACTGCTAGTCATTAACTCCATCTGGCATGACCCTCCAAAATCCTTTCAGAATTGCTTCTGGTGATTTGTTATAGGTCGAGTCTCGAAAATTCCGAAAAATAAGCAATTCTGAACGACTTGGTGGTAGTCATTCATTCCTCACAGAATGAGCCTCCTTAGCACATTCCAATTCCCTCCTGTTGACTTGGAAGAAATCAGTTCCTGAAATAGACTCAAAATGAGAAATTCACCTTGGATGTGTGCAACAGATAAATGTGAGAAGGAATCTTCCTGAAAGACCCGAGGATTCACTTCTCGTCCTATGGTACAGAGCAGTGCGTGAAAATTATTCCAGATGAGAAAGACATGCCTAATCTGGTGTCCTGATCTATTTCTCATGGAAACATCCACCAAAACACAAGTCTCTTCTCTCTACAGGATTTGGTGGAGATTGATCGTGAAAATTGCTAAAAATGAGACAGTTAGAACTGATCAATGCTCTAAATCAGTGACAAATGGAATCATCCACCAAAAGCCTTTCAGATTCGCTTCTTGTGATTTGGTAGAGATCAGTTCATGATTTGATGAAAATTACTCCAAATGAGACAGTTCTTCCTGATCAATGTTAGTAATTAATGACACTTGGAATCATCCTCCCAAATCCTTTGATAATTAACTCCTGGGGATTGTGAATAAAATCGGTTGGTGAAAATTAGTAGGAAAGAGAAAATTCCTTCCTCACCCGTCTTCTGATGAATTTCCCATGGAATCATCCACCGGAAAACAATTGCATTCTCTCTTGGTGTGTTGGAAGAGATTGGTTTGTGCAAATTACTCAAAGTACGAAAATCGTTCTTTACAAGCACCTAGTGGTAAAGACTCCAGCAATCCAGATTCTCTCCTCCTGAGTTTGTAGAGATTGGTTCATGAAAATGACTAAAAAATCAAACCTTTATTACTGATCACTGCATCGAATTAGTACCTCATGGAATCATCCTCCAAAGACCTTTTAGCTACTCTGCTGGTCACTTGCTAGAGATGGGTAGCGTAAATTGCTAAAAATGAGACCTTCAATACGAATCAGATGTAGCCATTGATGTCTCATGCACGCTTCCTCGAAAAGCCATTCGGATTCTCTCCTTATCCTTTGGTAGAGATGGGTTCATGAAAATTACAAAAATCCAACAGTAATTACTGATCACTGCTAGTCATTAACTCCATCTGGCATGACCCTCCAAAATCCTTTCAGAATTGCTTCTGGTGATTTGTTATAGGTCGAGTCTGGAAAATTCTGAAAAATAAGCAATTCTGAACGGCTTGGTGGTAGTCATTCATTCATCACAGAATGAGACTCCTTAGCACATTCCAATTCCCTCCTGTTGACTTGGAAGAAATCAGTTCCTGAAATAGACTCAAAATGAGAAATTCACCTTGGATGTGTGCAACAGATAAATGTGAGAAGGAATCTTCCTGAAAGACCCAAGGATTCACTTCTTGTCGTATGGTTCAGAGCAGTGCGTGAAAATTATTCCAGATGAGAAAGACATGCCTAATCTGGTATCCTGATCTATTGCTCATGGAAACATCCACCAAAACACAAGTCTATTCTCTCTTCAGGATTTGGTGGAGATGGATGGTGAAAATTGCTAAAAATGAGACAGTTAGAATTGATCAATGCTCTAAATCAGTGACAAATGGAATCATCCCCCAAAAGCCTTTCAGATTCGCTTCTTGTGATTTGGTAGACATCAGTTCATGATTTGATGAAAATTACTCAAAATGGGAGAGTTCTTCCTGATCAATGTTAGTAATTAATGACACTTGGAATCATCCTCTCAAATCCTTTGACAATTAACTCCTGGTGATTGTGAATAAAATCGGTTGGTGAAAATTAGTAGGAAAGAGAAAATTCATTCCTCACCCGTCTTCTGATGAATTTCCCATGGAATCATCCACCGGAAAAACAATTGCATTCTCTCTTGGTACCTTGGAACAGATTGGTTTGTGCAAATTACTCAAAGTTCGAAAATCATTCTTTACAAGCACCTCGTGGTAAAGACTCCAGCAATCCTCCAGCAATTGTCTCCTCCTGAGTTTGTAGAGATTGGTTTATGAAAATGACTAAAAAATCAAACATTTATTACTGATCCCTGCAGCTAATTAGTACCTCATGGAATCATCCTCCAAAGACCTTTTCGATACTCTGCTGGTCACTTGGGAGAGATGGGTAGTGTAAATTGCTAAAAAGGAGACCTTCAATACTAATCAGATGTAGCCACTGATGTCTCATGCACGCTTCCTCGAAAAGCCATTCGGATTCTCTCCTGATCCTTTAGTAGAGATCGGTTCACGAAAATTACAAAAATTCAACAGTAATTACTGATCACTGCTACTCATTAACTCCATCTGGCATGATCCTCCAAAATCCTTTCAGATTTGCTTCTGGTGATTTGTTATAGGTCGAGTCTGGAAAATTCTGAAAAATAAGCAATTCTGAACGGCTTCGTGGTAGTCATTCATTCCTCACGTAATGAGCCTCCTTAGTACATTACAATTCGCTCCTGTTGACTTGGAAGAAATCAGTTCCTGAAATAGACTCAAAATGAGAAATTCATCTTGGATGTGCGCAAGAGACAAATTGGAGAAGGAATCTCCTGAAAGACCCGAGGATTCACTATTGTCTTGTGCTACAGAGCAGTGCGTGAAAATTACTCCAGATGAGAAAGACATGCCTAATCTGGTATCCTGATCTATTGCTCATGGAAACATCCAGCAAAACACAAGTCTGTTCTCTCTTCAGGATTTGGTGGAGATTGATGGTGAAAATTGCTAAAAATGAGAAAGTTATAACTGATCCATGCTATAAATCAGTGACAAATGGAATCATCCCCCAAAAGCCTTTCAGATTCGCTTCTTGGGATTTGGTAGATATCAGTTCATGATTTGATGAAAATTACTCAAAATGGGAGAGTTCTTCCTGATCAATGTTAGTAGTTAATGACACTTGGAATCATCCTCCCAAATCCTTTGACAATTAACTCCTGGTGATTGTGAATAAAATCTGTTGGTGAAAATTAGTAGGAAAGAGAAAATTCATTCCTCACCCGTCTTCTGATGAATTTACCATGGAATCATCCACCGGAAAAACAATTGCACTCTCTCTTGGTGCCTTGGAACAGATCGGTTTGTGCAAATTACTCAAAGTACGAAAATCATTCTTTACAAGCACCTCGTGGTAAAGACTCCGGCAATCCTCCAGCAATTCTCTCCTCCTGAGTTTGTAGAGATTGGTTTATGAAAATGACTAAAAAATCAAACATTTATTACTGATCCCTGCAGCTAATTAGTACCTCATGGAATCATCCTCCAAAGACCTTTTCGATACTCTGCTGGTCACTTGGTAGAGATGGGTAGTGTAAATTGCTAAAAAGGAGACCTTCAATACTAATCAGATGTAGCCACTGATGTCTCATGCACGCTTCCTCGAAAAGCCATTCGGATTCTCTCCTGATCCTTTAGTAGAGATCGGTTCACGAAAATTACAAAAATTCAACAGTAATTACTGATCACTGCTACTCATTAACTCCATCTGGCATGATCCTCCAAAATCCTTTCAGATTTGCTTCTGGTGATTTGTTATAGGTCGAGTCTGGAAAATTCTGAAAAATAAGCAATTCTGAACGGCTTCGTGGTAGTCCTTCATTCCTCACGTAATGAGCCTCCTTAGTACATTCCAATTCGCTCCTGTTGACTTGGAAGAAATCAGTTCCTGAAATAGACTCAAAATGAGAAATTCATCTTGGATGTGCGCAACAGACAAATTGGAGAAGGAATCTTCCTGAAAGACCCAAGGATTCACTTCTTGTCGTATGGTTCAGAGCAGTGCGTGAAAATTACTCCAGATGAGAAAGACATGCCTAATCTGGTATCCTCATCTATTGCTCATGGAAACATCCACCGAAACACAAGTCTATTCTCTCTTCAGGATTTGGTGGAGATGGATGGTGAAAATTGCTAAAAATGAGAAAGTTATAACTGATCCATGCTATAAATCAGTGACAAATGGAATCATCCCCCAAAAGCCTTTCAGATTCGCTTCTTGGGATTTGGTAGATATCAGTTCATGATTTGATGAAAATTACTCAAAATGGGAGAGTTCTTCCTGATCAATGTTAGTAATTAATGACACTTGGAATCATCCTCCCAAATCCTTTGACAATTAACTCCTGGTGATTGTGAATAAAATCGGTTGGTGAAAATTAGTAGGAAAGAGAAAATTCATTCCTCACCCGTCTTCTGATGAATTTCCCATGGAATCATCCACCGGAAAAACAATTGCACTCTCTCTTGGTGCCTTGGAACAGATCAGTTTGTGCAAATTACTCAAAGTACAAAAATCATTCTTTACAAGCACCTCGTGGTAAAGAGTCCAGCAATCCTCCAGCAATTCTCTCCTCCTGAGTTTGTAGAGATTGGTTTATGAAAATGACTAAAAAATCAAACATTTATTACTGATCCCTGCAGCTAATTAGTACCTCATGGAATCATCCTCCAAAGACCTTTTCGATACTCTGCTGGTCACTTGGTAGAGATGGGTGGTGTAAATTGCTAAAAAGGAGACCTTCAATACTAATCAGATGTAGCCACTGATGTCTCATGCACGCTTCCTCGAAAAGCCATTCGGATTCTCTCCTGATCCTTTAGTAGAGATCGGTTCACGAAAATTACAAAAATTCAACAGTAATTACTGATCACTGCTACTCATTAACTCCATCTGGCATGATCCTCCAAAATCCTTTCAGATTTGCTTCTGGTGATTTGTTATAGGTCGAGTCTGGAAAATTCTGAAAAATAAGCAATTCTGAACGGCTTCGTGGTAGTCCTTCATTCCTCACGTAATGAGCCTCCTTAGTACATTACAATTCGCTCCTGTTGACTTGGAAGAAATCAGTTCCTGAAATAGACTCAAAATGAGAAATTCATCTTGGATGTGCGCAACAGACAAATTGGAGAAGGAATCTTCCTGAAAGACCCAAGGATTCACTTCTTGTCGTATGGTTCAGAGCAGTGCGTGAAAATTACTCCAGATGAGAAAGACATGCCTAATCTGGTATCCTCATCTATTGCTCATGGAAACATCCACCGAAACACAAGTCTATTCTCTCTTCAGGATTTGGTGGAGATGGATGGTGAAAATTGCTAAAAATGAGAAAGTTATAACTGATCCATGCTATAAATCAGTGACAAATGGAATCATCCCCCAAAAGCCTTTCAGATTCGCTTCTTGGGATTTGGTAGATATCAGTTCATGATTTGATGAAAATTACTCAAAATGGGAGAGTTCTTCCTGATCAATGTTAGTAATTAATGACACTTGGAATCATCCTCCCAAATCCTTTGACAATTAACTCCTGGTGATTGTGAATAAAATCGGTTGTTGAAAATTAGTAGGAAAGAGAAAATTCATTCCTCACCCGTCTTCTGATGAATTTCCCATGGAATCATCCACCGGAAAAACAATTGCATTCTCTCTTGGTACCTTGGAACAGATCGGTTTGTGCAAATTACTCAAAGTACGAAAATCATTCTTTACAAGCACCTCGTGGTAAAGACTCCAGCAATCCTCCAGCAATTGTCTCCTCCTGAGTTTGTAGAGATTGGTTTATGAAAATGACTAAAAAATCAAACATTTATTACTGATCCCTGCAGCTAATTAGTACCTCATGGAATCATCCTCCAAAGACCTTTTCGATACTCTGCTGGTCACTTGGGAGAGATGGGTAGTGTAAATTGCTAAAAAGGAGACCTTCAATACTAATCAGATGTAGCCACTGATGTCTCATGCACGCTTCCTCGAAAAGCCATTCGGATTCTCTCCTGATCCTTTAGTAGAGATCGGTTCACGAAAATTACAAAAATTCAACAGTAATTACTGATCACTGCTACTCATTAACTCCATCTGGCATGATCCTCCAAAATCCTTTCAGATTTGCTTCTGGTGATTTGTTATAGGTCGAGTCTGGAAAATTCTGAAAAATAAGCAATTCTGAACGGCTTCGTGGTAGTCATTCATTCCTCACGTAATGAGCCTCCTTAGTACATTACAATTCGCTCCTGTTGACTTGGAAGAAATCAGTTCCTGAAATAGACTCAAAATGAGAAATTCATCTTGGATGTGCGCAAGAGACAAATTGGAGAAGGAATCTCCTGAAAGACCCGAGGATTCACTATTGTCTTGTGCTACAGAGCAGTGCGTGAAAATTACTCCAGATGAGAAAGACATGCCTAATCTGGTATCCTGATCTATTGCTCATGGAAACATCCAGCAAAAAAGTCAAGTCTGTTCTCTCTTCAGGATTTGGTGGAGATTGATGGTGAAAATTGCTAAAAATGAGAAAGTTATAACTGATCCATGCTATAAATCAGTGACAAATGGAATCATCCCCCAAAAGCCTTTCAGATTCGCTTCTTGGGATTTGGTAGATATCAGTTCATGATTTGATGAAAATTACTCAAAATGGGAGAGTTCTTCCTGATCAATGTTAGTAGTTAATGACACTTGGAATCATCCTCCCAAATCCTTTGACAATTAACTCCTGGTGATTGTGAATAAAATCTGTTGGTGAAAATTAGTAGGAAAGAGAAAATTCATTCCTCACCCGTCTTCTGATGAATTTCCCATGGAATCATCCACCGGAAAAACAATTGCACTCTCTCTTGGTGCCTTGGAACAGATCGGTTTGTGCAAATTACTCAAAGTACGAAAATCATTCTTTACAAGCACCTCGTGGTAAAGACTCCGGCAATCCTCCAGCAATTCTCTCCTCCTGAGTTTGTAGAGATTGGTTTATGAAAATGACTAAAAAATCAAACATTTATTACTGATCCCTGCAGCTAATTAGTACCTCATGGAATCATCCTCCAAAGACCTTTTCGATACTCTGCTGGTCACTTGGTAGAGATGGGTAGTGTAAATTGCTAAAAAGGAGACCTTCAATACTAATCAGATGTAGCCACTGATGTCTCATGCACGCTTCCTCGAAAAGCCATTCGGATTCTCTCCTGATCCTTTAGTAGAGATCGGTTCACGAAAATTACAAAAATTCAACAGTAATTACTGATCACTGCTACTCATTAACTCCATCTGGCATGATCCTCCAAAATCCTTTCAGATTTGCTTCTGGTGATTTGTTATAGGTCGAGTCTGGAAAATTCTGAAAAATAAGCAATTCTGAACGGCTTCGTGGTAGTCCTTCATTCCTCACGTAATGAGCCTCCTTAGTACATTCCAATTCGCTCCTGTTGACTTGGAAGAAATCAGTTCCTGAAATAGACTCAAAATGAGAAATTCATCTTGGATGTGCGCAACAGACAAATTGGAGAAGGAATCTTCCTGAAAGACCCAAGGATTCACTTCTTGTCGTATGGTTCAGAGCAGTGCGTGAAAATTACTCCAGATGAGAAAGACATGCCTAATCTGGTATCCTCATCTATTGCTCATGGAAACATCCACCGAAACACAAGTCTATTCTCTCTTCAGGATTTGGTGGAGATGGATGGTGAAAATTGCTAAAAATGAGAAAGTTATAACTGATCCATGCTATAAATCAGTGACAAATGGAATCATCCCCCAAAAGCCTTTCAGATTCGCTTCTTGGGATTTGGTAGATATCAGTTCATGATTTGATGAAAATTACTCAAAATGGGAGAGTTCTTCCTGATCAATGTTAGTAATTAATGACACTTGGAATCATCCTCCCAAATCCTTTGACAATTAACTCCTGGTGATTGTGAATAAAATCGGTTGGTGAAAATTAGTAGGAAAGAGAAAATTCATTCCTCACCCGTCTTCTGATGAATTTCCCATGGAATCATCCACCGGAAAAACAATTGCACTCTCTCTTGGTGCCTTGGAACAGATCAGTTTGTGCAAATTACTCAAAGTACAAAAATCATTCTTTACAAGCACCTCGTGGTAAAGACTCCAGCAATCCTCCAGCAATTCTCTCCTCCTGAGTTTGTAGAGATTGGTTTATGAAAATGACTAAAAAATCAAACATTTATTACTGATCCCTGCAGCTAATTAGTACCTCATGGAATCATCCTCCAAAGACCTTTTCGATACTCTGCTGGTCACTTGGTAGAGATGGGTGGTGTAAATTGCTAAAAAGGAGACCTTCAATACTAATCAGATGTAGCCACTGATGTCTCATGCACGCTTCCTCGAAAAGCCATTCGGATTCTCTCCTGATCCTTTAGTAGAGATCGGTTCACGAAAATTACAAAAATTCAACAGTAATTACTGATCACTGCTACTCATTAACTCCATCTGGCATGATCCTCCAAAATCCTTTCAGATTTGCTTCTGGTGATTTGTTATAGGTCGAGTCTGGAAAATTCTGAAAAATAAGCAATTCTGAACGGCTTCGTGGTAGTCCTTCATTCCTCACGTAATGAGCCTCCTTAGTACATTCCAATTCGCTCCTGTTGACTTGGAAGAAATCAGTTCCTGAAATAGACTCAAAATGAGAAATTCATCTTGGATGTGCGCAACAGACAAATTGGAGAAGGAATCTTCCTGAAAGACCCAAGGATTCACTTCTTGTCGTATGGTTCAGAGCAGTGCGTGAAAATTACTCCAGATGAGAAAGACATGCCTAATCTGGTATCCTCATCTATTGCTCATGGAAACATCCACCGAAACACAAGTCTATTCTCTCTTCAGGATTTGGTGGAGATGGATGGTGAAAATTGCTAAAAATGAGAAAGTTATAACTGATCCATGCTATAAATCAGTGACAAATGGAATCATCCCCCAAAAGCCTTTCAGATTCGCTTCTTGGGATTTGGTAGATATCAGTTCATGATTTGATGAAAATTACTCAAAATGGGAGAGTTCTTCCTGATCAATGTTAGTAATTAATGACACTTGGAATCATCCTCCCAAATCCTTTGACAATTAACTCCTGGTGATTGTGAATAAAATCGGTTGGTGAAAATTAGTAGGAAAGAGAAAATTCATTCCTCACCCGTCTTCTGATGAATTTCCCATGGAATCATCCACCGGAAAAACAATTGCACTCTCTCTTGGTGCCTTGGAACAGATCAGTTTGTGCAAATTACTCAAAGTACAAAAATCATTCTTTACAAGCACCTCGTGGTAAAGAGTCCAGCAATCCTCCAGCAATTCTCTCCTCCTGAGTTTGTAGAGATTGTTTTATGAAAATGACTAAAAAATCAAACATTTATTACTGATCCCTGCAGCTAATTAGTACCTCATGGAATCATCCTCCAAAGACCTTTTCGATACTCTGCTGGTCACTTGGTAGAGATGGGTGGTGTAAATTGCTAAAAAGGAGACCTTCAATACTAATCAGATGTAGCCACTGATGTCTCATGCACGCTTCCTCGAAAAGCCATTCGGATTCTCTCCTGATCCTTTAGTAGAGATCGGTTCACGAAAATTACAAAAATTCAACAGTAATTACTGATCACTGCTACTCATTAACTCCATCTGGCATGATCCTCCAAAATCCTTTCAGATTTGCTTCTGGTGATTTGTTATAGGTCGAGTCTGGAAAATTCTGAAAAATAAGCAATTCTGAACGGCTTCGTGGTAGTCCTTCATTCCTCACGTAATGAGCCTCCTTAGTACATTACAATTCGCTCCTGTTGACTTGGAAGAAATCAGTTCCTGAAATAGACTCAAAATGAGAAATTCATCTTGGATGTGCGCAACAGACAAATTGGAGAAGGAATCTTCCTGAAAGACCCAAGGATTCACTTCTTGTCGTATGGTTCAGAGCAGTGCGTGAAAATTACTCCAGATGAGAAAGACATGCCTAATCTGGTATCCTCATCTATTGCTCATGGAAACATCCACCGAAACACAAGTCTATTCTCTCTTCAGGATTTGGTGGAGATGGATGGTGAAAATTGCTAAAAATGAGAAAGTTATAACTGATCCATGCTATAAATCAGTGACAAATGGAATCATCCCCCAAAAGCCTTTCAGATTCGCTTCTTGGGATTTGGTAGATATCAGTTCATGATTTGATGAAAATTACTCAAAATGGGAGAGTTCTTCCTGATCAATGTTAGTAATTAATGACACTTGGAATCATCCTCCCAAATCCTTTGACAATTAACTCCTGGTGATTGTGAATAAAATCGGTTGTTGAAAATTAGTAGGAAAGAGAAAATTCATTCCTCACCCGTCTTCTGATGAATTTCCCATGGAATCATCCACCGGAAAAACAATTGCACTCTCTCTTGGTGCCTTGGAACAGATCGGTTTGTGCAAATTACTCAAAGTACAAAAATCATTCTTTACAAGCACCTCGTGGTAAAGAGTCCAGCAATCCTCCAGCAATTCTCTCCTCCTGAGTTTGTAGAGATTGGTTTATGAAAATGACTAAAAAATCAAACATTTATTACTGATCCCTGCAGCTAATTAGTACCTCATGGAATCATCCTCCAAAGACCTTTTCGATACTCTGCTGGTCACTTGGTAGAGATGGGTAGTGTAAATTGCTAAAAAGGAGACCTTCAATACTAATCAGATGTAGCCACTGATGTCTCATGCACGCTTCCTCGAAAAGCCATTCGGATTCTCTCCTGATCCTTTAGTAGAGATCGGTTCACGAAAATTACAAAAATTCAACAGTAATTACTGATCACTGCTACTCATTAACTCCATCTGGCATGATCCTCCAAAATCCTTTCAGATTTGCTTCTGGTGATTTGTTATAGGTCGAGTCTGGAAAATTCTGAAAAATAAGCAATTCTGAACGGCTTCGTGGTAGTCCTTCATTCCTCACGTAATGAGCCTCCTTAGTACATTCCAATTCGCTCCTGTTGACTTGGAAGAAATCAGTTCCTGAAATAGACTCAAAATGAGAAATTCATCTTGGATGTGCGCAACAGACAAATTGGAGAAGGAATCTTCCTGAAAGACCCAAGGATTCACTTCTTGTCGTATGGTTCAGAGCAGTGCGTGAAAATTACTCCAGATGAGAAAGACATGCCTAATCTGGTATCCTCATCTATTGCTCATGGAAACATCCACCGAAACACAAGTCTATTCTCTCTTCAGGATTTGGTGGAGATGGATGGTGAAAATTGCTAAAAATGAGAAAGTTATAACTGATCCATGCTATAAATCAGTGACAAATGGAATCATCCCCCAAAAGCCTTTCAGATTCGCTTCTTGGGATTTGGTAGATATCAGTTCATGATTTGATGAAAATTACTCAAAATGGGAGAGTTCTTCCTGATCAATGTTAGTAATTAATGACACTTGGAATCATCCTCCCAAATCCTTTGACAATTAACTCCTGGTGATTGTGAATAAAATCGGTTGGTGAAAATTAGTAGGAAAGAGAAAATTCATTCCTCACCCGTCTTCTGATGAATTTCCCATGGAATCATCCACCGGAAAAACAATTGCAATCTCTCTTGGTGCCTTGGAACAGATCGGTTTGTGCAAATTACTCAAAGTACAAAAATCATTCTTTAGAAGCACCTCGTGGTAAAGACTCCAGCAATCCTCCAGCAATTCTCTCCTCCTGAGTTTGTAGAGATTGGTTTATGAAAATGACTAAAAAATCAAACATTTATTACTGATCCCTGCAGCTAATTAGTACCTCATGGAATCATCCTCCAAAGACCTTTTCGATACTCTGCTGGTCACTTGGTAGAGATGGGTAGTGTAAATTGCTAAAAAGGAGACCTTCAATACTAATCAGATGTAGCCACTGATGTCTCATGCACGCTTCCTCGAAAAGCCATTCGGAT
Organism: Eretmochelys imbricata; assembly: GCF_965152235.1. Lineage (NCBI taxonomy): Eukaryota > Metazoa > Chordata > Testudines > Cheloniidae > Eretmochelys > Eretmochelys imbricata. The sequence goes on along the minus strand of NW_027554341.1, from coordinate 780,569 downwards.
TCTCTCCTGATCCTTTGGTAGAGATCGGTTCACGAAAATTACAAAAATTCAACAGTAATTACTGATCACTGCTACTCATTAACTCCATCTGGCATGATCCTCCAAAATCCTTTCAGATTTGCTTCTGGTGATTTGTTATAGGTCGAGTCTGGAAAATTCTGAAAAATAAGCAATTCTGAACGGCTTCGTGGTAGTCATTCATTCCTCACGTAATGAGCCTCCTTAGTACATTCCAATTCGCTCCTGTTGACTTGGAAGAAATCAGTTCCTGAAATAGACTCAAAATGAGAAATTCATCTCGGATGTGCGCAACAGACAAATTGGAGAAGGAATCTCCTGAAAGACCCGAGGATTCACTTCTTGTCTTATGCTACAGAGCAGTGCGTGAAAATTACTCCAGATGAGAAAGACATGCCTAATCTGGTATCCCGATCTATTGCTCATGGAAACATCCACCAAAACACAAGTCTGTTCTCTCTTCAGGATTTGGTGGAGATTGATGGTGAAAATTGCTAAAAATGAGAAAGTTATAACTGATCCATGCTTTAAATCAGTGACAAATGGAATCATCCCCCAAAAGTCTTTCAGATTCGCTTCTTGGGATTTGGTAGATATCAGTTCATGATTTGATGAAAATTACTCAAGATGGGAGAGTTCTTCCTGATCAATGTTAGTAGTTAATGACACTTGGAATCGTCCTCCCAAATCCTTTGACAATTAACTCCTGGTGATTGTGAATAAAATCGGTTGGTGAAAATTAGTAGGAAAGAGAAAATTCATTCCTCACCCGTCTTCTGATGAATTTCCCATGGAATCATCCACCGGAAAAACAATTGCACTCTCTCTTGGTGCCTTGGAACAGATCGGTTTGTGCAAATTACTCAAAGTACAAAAATCATTCTTTACAAGCACCTCGTGGTAAAGAGTCCAGCAATCCTCCAGCAATTCTCTCCTCCTGAGTTTGTAGAGATTGTTTTATGAAAATGACTAAAAAATCAAACATTTATTACTGATCCCTGCAGCTAATTAGTACCTCATGGAATCATCCTCCAAAGACCTTTTCGATACTCTGCTGGTCACTTGGTAGAGATGGGTGGTGTAAATTGCTAAAAAGGAGACCTTCAATACTAATCAGATGTAGCCACTGATGTCTCATGCACGCTTCCTCGAAAAGCCATTCGGATTCTCTCCTGATCCTTTAGTAGAGATCGGTTCACGAAAATTACAAAAATTCAACAGTAATTACTGATCACTGCTACTCATTAACTCCATCTGGCATGATCCTCCAAAATCCTTTCAGATTTGCTTCTGGTGATTTGTTATAGGTCGAGTCTGGAAAATTCTGAAAAATAAGCAATTCTGAACGGCTTCGTGGTAGTCCTTCATTCCTCACGTAATGAGCCTCCTTAGTACATTACAATTCGCTCCTGTTGACTTGGAAGAAATCAGTTCCTGAAATAGACTCAAAATGAGAAATTCATCTTGGATGTGCGCAACAGACAAATTGGAGAAGGAATCTTCCTGAAAGACCCAAGGATTCACTTCTTGTCGTATGGTTCAGAGCAGTGCGTGAAAATTACTCCAGATGAGAAAGACATGCCTAATCTGGTATCCTCATCTATTGCTCATGGAAACATCCACCGAAACACAAGTCTATTCTCTCTTCAGGATTTGGTGGAGATGGATGGTGAAAATTGCTAAAAATGAGAAAGTTATAACTGATCCATGCTATAAATCAGTGACAAATGGAATCATCCCCCAAAAGCCTTTCAGATTCGCTTCTTGGGATTTGGTAGATATCAGTTCATGATTTGATGAAAATTACTCAAAATGGGAGAGTTCTTCCTGATCAATGTTAGTAATTAATGACACTTGGAATCATCCTCCCAAATCCTTTGACAATTAACTCCTGGTGATTGTGAATAAAATCGGTTGTTGAAAATTAGTAGGAAAGAGAAAATTCATTCCTCACCCGTCTTCTGATGAATTTCCCATGGAATCATCCACCGGAAAAACAATTGCACTCTCTCTTGGTGCCTTGGAACAGATCGGTTTGTGCAAATTACTCAAAGTACAAAAATCATTCTTTACAAGCACCTCGTGGTAAAGAGTCCAGCAATCCTCCAGCAATTCTCTCCTCCTGAGTTTGTAGAGATTGGTTTATGAAAATGACTAAAAAATCAAACATTTATTACTGATCCCTGCAGCTAATTAGTACCTCATGGAATCATCCTCCAAAGACCTTTTCGATACTCTGCTGGTCACTTGGTAGAGATGGGTAGTGTAAATTGCTAAAAAGGAGACCTTCAATACTAATCAGATGTAGCCACTGATGTCTCATGCACGCTTCCTCGAAAAGCCATTCGGATTCTCTCCTGATCCTTTAGTAGAGATCGGTTCACGAAAATTACAAAAATTCAACAGTAATTACTGATCACTGCTACTCATTAACTCCATCTGGCATGATCCTCCAAAATCCTTTCAGATTTGCTTCTGGTGATTTGTTATAGGTCGAGTCTGGAAAATTCTGAAAAATAAGCAATTCTGAACGGCTTCGTGGTAGTCCTTCATTCCTCACGTAATGAGCCTCCTTAGTACATTCCAATTCGCTCCTGTTGACTTGGAAGAAATCAGTTCCTGAAATAGACTCAAAATGAGAAATTCATCTTGGATGTGCGCAACAGACAAATTGGAGAAGGAATCTTCCTGAAAGACCCAAGGATTCACTTCTTGTCGTATGGTTCAGAGCAGTGCGTGAAAATTACTACAGATGAGAAAGACATGCCTAATCTGGTATCCTCATCTATTGCTCATGGAAACATCCACCAAAACACAAGTCTATTCTCTCTTCAGGATTTGGTGGAGATGGATGGTGAAAATTGCTAAAAATGAGAAAGTTATAACTGATCCATGCTATAAATCAGTGACAAATGGAATCATCCCCCAAAAGCCTTTCAGATTCGCTTCTTGGGATTTGGTAGATATCAGTTCATGATTTGATGAAAATTACTCAAAATGGGAGAGTTCTTCCTGATCAATGTTAGTAATTAATGACACTTGGAATCATCCTCCCAAATCCTTTGACAATTAACTCCTGGTGATTGTGAATAAAATCGGTTGGTGAAAATTAGTAGGAAAGAGAAAATTCATTCCTCACCCGTCTTCTGATGAATTTCCCATGGAATCATCCACCGGAAAAACAATTGCACTCTCTCTTGGTGCCTTGGAACAGATCGGTTTGTGCAAATTACTCAAAGTACAAAAATCATTCTTTAGAAGCACCTCGTGGTAAAGACTCCAGCAATCCTCCAGCAATTCTCTCCTCCTGAGTTTGTAGAGATTGGTTTATGAAAATGACTAAAAAATCAAACATTTATTACTGATCCCTGCAGCTAATTAGTACCTCATGGAATCATCCTCCAAAGACCTTTTCGATACTCTGCTGGTCACTTGGTAGAGATGGGTAGTGTAAATTGCTAAAAAGGAGACCTTCAATACTAATCAGATGTAGCCACTGATGTCTCATGCACGCTTCCTCGAAAAGCCATTCGGATTCTCTCCTGATCCTTTGGTAGAGATCGGTTCACGAAAATTACAAAAATTCAACAGTAATTACTGATCACTGCTACTCATTAACTCCATCTGGCATGATCCTCCAAAATCCTTTCAGATTTGCTTCTGGTGATTTGTTATAGGTCGAGTCTGGAAAATTCTGAAAAATAAGCAATTCTGAACGGCTTCGTGGTAGTCATTCATTCCTCACGTAATGAGCCTCCTTAGTACATTCCAATTCGCTCCTGTTGACTTGGAAGAAATCAGTTCCTGAAATAGACTCAAAATGAGAAATTCATCTCGGATGTGCGCAACAGACAAATTGGAGAAGGAATCTCCTGAAAGACCCGAGGATTCACTTCTTGTCTTATGCTACAGAGCAGTGCGTGAAAATTACTCCAGATGAGAAAGACATGCCTAATCTGGTATCCCGATCTATTGCTCATGGAAACATCCACCAAAACACAAGTCTGTTCTCTCTTCAGGATTTGGTGGAGATTGATGGTGAAAATTGCTAAAAATGAGAAAGTTATAACTGATCCATGCTTTAAATCAGTGACAAATGGAATCATCCCCCAAAAGTCTTTCAGATTCGCTTCTTGGGATTTGGTAGATATCAGTTCATGATTTGATGAAAATTACTCAAGATGGGAGAGTTCTTCCTGATCAATGTTAGTAGTTAATGACACTTGGAATCGTCCTCCCAAATCCTTTGACAATTAACTCCTGGTGATTGTGAATAAAATCGGTTGGTGAAAATTAGTAGGAAAGAGAAAATTCATTCCTCACCCGTCTTCTGATGAATTTCCCATGGAATCATCCACCGGAAAAACAATTGCACTCTCTCTTGGTGCCTTGGAACAGATCGGTTTGTGCAAATTACTCAAAGTACGAAAATCATTCTTTACAAACACCTCGTGGTAAAGACTCCAGCAATCCTCCAGCAATTCTCTCCTCCTGAGTTTGTAGAGATTGGTTTATGAAAATGACTAAAAAATCAAACATTTATTACTGATCCCTGCAGCTAATTAGTACCTCATGGAATTATCCTCCAAAGACCTTTTCGATACTCTGCTGGTCACTTGGTAGAGATGGGTAGTGTAAATTGCTAAAAAGGAGACCTTCAATACTAATCAGATGTAGCCACTGATGTCTCATGCACGCTTCCTCGAAAAGCCATTCGGATTCTCTCCTGATCCTTTGGTAGAGATCGGTTCACGAAAATGACAAAAATTCAACAGTAATTACTGATCACTGCTACTCATTAACTCCATCTGGCATGATCCTCCAAAATCCTTTCAGATTTGCTTCTGGTGATTTGTTATAGGTCGAGTCTGGAAAATTCTGAAAAATAAGCAATTCTGAACGGCTTCGTGGTAGTCATTCATTCCTCACGTAATGAGCCTCCTTAGTACATCACAATTCGCTCCTGTTGACTTGGAAGAAATCAGTTCCTGAAATAGACTCAAAATGAGAAATTCATCTTGGATGTGCGCAACAGACAAATTGGAGAAGGAATCTCCTGAAAGACCCGAGGATTCACTTCTTGTCTTGTGCTACAGAGCAGTGCGTGAAAATTACTCCAGATGAGAAAGACATGCCTAATCTGGTATCCTGATCTATTGCTCATGGAAACATCCACCAAAACACAAGTCTATTCTCTCTTCAGGATTTCGTGGAGATGGATGGTGAAAATTGCTAAAAATGAGAAAGTTATAACTGATCCATGCTATAAATCAGTGACAAATGGAATCATCCGCCAAAAGCCTTTCAGATTCGCTTCTTGGGATTTGGTAGATATCAGTTCATGATTTGATGAAAATTACTGAAAATGGGAGAGTTCTTCCTGATCAATGTTAGTAATTAATGACACTTGGAATCATCCTCCCAAATCCTTTGACAATTAACTCCTGGTGATTGTGAATAAAATCGGTTGGTGAAAATTAGTGGGAAAGAGAAAATTCATTCCTCACCCGTCTTCTGATGAATTTCCCATGGAATCATCCACCGGAAAAAACAATTGCATTCTCTCTTGGTACCTTGGAACAGATCGGTTTGTGCAAATTACTCAAAGTACGAAAATCATTCTTTACAAGCACCTCGTGGTAAAGACTCCAGCAATCCTCCAGCAATTCTCTCCTCCTGAGTTTGTAGAGATTGGTTTATGAAAATGACTAAAAAATCAAACATTTATTACTGATCCCTGCAGCTAATTAGTACCTCATGGAATCACCCTCCAAAGACCTTTTCGATACTCTGCTGGTCACTTGGTAGAGATGGGTAGTGTAAATTGCTAAAAAGGAGACCTTCAATACTAATCAGATGTAGCCACTGATGTCTCATGCACGCTTCCTCGAAAAGCCATTCGGATTCTCTCCTGATCCTTTCGTAGAGATCGGTTCACGAAAATTACAAAAATTCAACAGTAATTACTGATCACTGCTACTCATTAACACCATCTGGCATGATCCTCCAAAATCCTTTCAGATTTGCTTCTGGTGATTTGTTATACGTCGAGTCTGGAAAATTCTGAAAAATAAGCAATTCTGAACGGCTTCGTGGTTGTCATTCATTCCTCACGTAATGAGCCTCCTTAGTACATTACAATTCGCTCCTGTTGACTTGGAAGAAATCAGTTCCTGAAATAGACTCAAAATGAGAAATTCATCTTGGATGTGCGCAACAGACAAATTGGAGAAGGAATCTTCCTGAAAGACCCAAGGATTCACTTCTTGTCGTATGGTTCAGAGCAGTGCATGAAAATTACTCCAGATGAGAAAGACATGCCTAATCTGGTATCCTGATCTATTGCTCATGGAAACATCCACCAAAACACAAGTCTATTCTCTTTCAGGATTTGGTGGAGATTGATGGTGAAAATTGCTAAAAATGAGAAAGTTATAACTGATCCATGCTATAAATCAGTGACAAATGGAATCATCCCCCAAAAGCCTTTCAGATTCGCTTCTTGGGATTTGGTAGATATCAGTTCATGATTTGATGAAAATTACTCAAAATGGGAGAGTTCTTCCTGATCAATGTTAGTAATTAATGACACTTGGAATCATCCTCCCAAATCCTTTGACAATTAACTCCTGGTGATTGTGCATAAAATCGGTTGGTGAAAATTAGTAGGAAAGAGAAAATTCATTCCTCACCCGTCTTCTGATGAATTTCCCATGGAATCATCCACCGGAAAAACAATTGCACTCTCTCTTGGTGCCTTGGAACAGATCGGTTTGTGCAAATTACTCAAAGTACAAAAATCATTCTTTACAAGCACCTCGTGGTAAAGACTCCAGCAATCCTCCAGCAATTCTCTCCTCCTGAGTTTGTAGAGATTGGTTTATGAAAATGACTAAAAAATCAAACATTTATTACTGATCCCTGCAGCTAATTAGTACCTCATGGAATCATCCTCCAAAGACCTTTTCGATACTCTGCTGGTCACTTGGTAGAGATGGGTAGTGTAAATTGCTAAAAAGGAGACCTTCAATACTAATCAGATGTAGCCACTGATGTCTCATGCACGCTTCCTCGAAAAGCCATTCGGATTCTCTCCTGATCCTTTAGTAGAGATCGGTTCACGAAAATTACAAAAATTCAACAGTAATTACTGATCACTGCTACTCATTAACTCCATCTGGCATGATCCTCCAAAATCCTTTCAGATTTGCTTCTGGTGATTTGTTATAGGTCGAGTCTGGAAAATTCTGAAAAATAAGCAATTCTGAACGGCTTCGTGGTAGTCATTCATTCCTCACGTAATGAGCCTCCTTAGTACATTCCAATTCGCTCCTGTTGACTTGGAAGAAATCAGTTCCTGAAATAGACTCAAAATGAGAAATTCATCTCGGATGTGCGCAACAGACAAATTGGAGAAGGAATCTCCTGAAAGACCCGAGGATTCACTTCTTGTCTTATGCTACAGAGCAGTGCGTGAAAATTACTCCAGATGAGAAAGACATGACTAATCTGGTATCCCGATCTATTGCTCATGGAAACATCCACCAAAACACAAGTCTGTTCTCTCTTCAGGATTTGGTGGAGATTGATGGTGAAAATTGCTAAAAATGAGAAAGTTATAACTGATCCATGCTTTAAATCAGTGACAAATGGAATCATCCCCCAAAAGCCTTTCAGATTCGCTTCTTGGGATTTGGTAGATATCAGTTCATGATTTGATGAAAATTACTCAAGATGGGAGAGTTCTTCCTGATCAATGTTAGTAGTTAATGACACTTGGAATCGTCCTCCCAAATCCTTTGACAATTAACTCCTGGTGATTGTGAATAAAATCGGTTGGTGAAAATTAGTAGGAAAGAGAAAATTCATTCCTCACCCGTCTTCTGATGAATTTCCCATGGAATCATCCACCGGAAAAACAATTGCACTCTCTCTTGGTGCCTTGGAACAGATCGGTTTGTGCAAATTACTCAAAGTACGAAAATCATTCTTTACAAACACCTCGTGGTAAAGACTCCAGCAATCCTCCAGCAATTCTCTCCTCCTGAGTTTGTAGAGATTGGTTTATGAAAATGACTAAAAAATCAAACATTTATTACTGATCCCTGCAGCTAATTAGTACCTCATGGAATTATCCTCCAAAGACCTTTTCGATACTCTGCTGGTCACTTGGTAGAGATGGGTAGTGTAAATTGCTAAAAAGGAGACCTTCAATACTAATCAGATGTAGCCACTGATGTCTCATGCACGCTTCCTCGAAAAGCCATTCGGATTCTCTCCTGATCCTTTGGTAGAGATCGGTTCACGAAAATGACAAAAATTCAACAGTAATTACTGATCACTGCTACTCATTAACTCCATCTGGCATGATCCTCCAAAATCCTTTCAGATTTGCTTCTGGTGATTTGTTATAGGTCGAGTCTGGAAAATTCTGAAAAATAAGCAATTCTGAACGGCTTCATGGTAGTCATTCATTCCTCACGTAATGAGCCTCCTTAGTACATCACAATTCGCTCCTGTTGACTTGGAAGAAATCAGTTCCTGAAATAGACTCAAAATGAGAAATTCATCTTGGATGTGCGCAACAGACAAATTGGAGAAGGAATCTCCTGAAAGACCCGAGGATTCACTTCTTGTCTTATGCTACAGAGCAGTGCGTGAAAATTACTCCAGATGAGAAAGACATGCCTAATCTGGTATCCTGATCTATTGCTCATGGAAACATCCAGCAAAACACAAGTCTGTTCTCTCTTCAGGATTTGGTGGAGATTGATGGTGAAAATTGCTAAAAATGAGAAAGTTATAACTGATCCATGCTATAAATCAGTGACAAATGGAATCATCCCCCAAAAGCCTTTCAGATTCGCTTCTTCGGATTTGGTAGATATCAGTTCATGATTTGATGAAAATTACTCAAGATGGGAGAGTTCTTCCTGATCAATGTTAGTAGTTAATGACACTTGGAATCATCCTCCCAAATCCTTTGACAATTAACTCATGGTGATTGTGAATAAAATTGGCTGGTGAAAATTAGTGGGAAAGAGAAAATTCATTCCTCACCCGTCTTCTGATGAATTTCCCATGGAATCATCCACCGGAAAAACAATTGCACTCTCTCTTGGTGCCTTGGAACAGATCGGTTTGTGCAAATTACTCAAAGTACAAAAATCATTCTTTACAAGCACCTTGTGGTAAAGACTCCAGCAATCCTCCAGCAATTCTCTCCTCCTGAGTTTGTAGAGATTGGTTTATGAAAATGACTAAAAAATCAAACATTTATTACTGATCCCTGCAGCTAATTAGTACCTCATGGAATCATCCTCCAAAGACCTTTTCGATACTCTGCTGGTCACTTGGTAGAGATGGGTAGTGTAAATTGCTAAAAAGGAGACCTTCAATACTAATCAGATGTAGCCACTGATGTCTCATGCACGCTTCCTCGAAAAGCCATTCGGATTCTCTCCTGATCCTTTAGTAGAGATCGGTTCACGAAAATTACAAAAATTCAACAGTAATTACTGATCACTGCTACTCATTAACTCCATCTGGCATGATCCTCCAAAATCCTTTCAGATTTGCTTCTGGTGATTTGTTATAGGTCGAGTCTGGAAAATTCTGAAAAATAAGCCATTCTGAACGGCTTCGTGGTAGTCATTCATTCCTCACGTAATGAGCCTCCTTAGTACATTCCAATTCGCTCCTGTTGACTTGGAAGAAATCAGTTCCTGAAATAGACTCAAAATGAGAAATTCATCTTGGATGTGCGCAACAGACAAATTGGAGAAGGAATCTTCCTGAAAGACCCAAGGATTCACTTCTTGTCGTATGGTTCAGAGCAGTGCATGAAAATTACTCCAGATGAGAAAGACATGCCTAATCTGGTATCCTGATCTATTGCTCATGGAAACATCCACCAAACACAAGTCTATTCTCTTTCAGGATTTGGTGGAGATTGATGGTGAAAATTGCTAAAAATGAGAAAGTTATAACTGATCCATGCTATAAATCAGTGACAAATGGAATCATCCCCCAAAAGCCTTTCAGATTCGCTTCTTGGGATTTGGTAGATATCAGTTCATGATTTGATGAAAATTACTCAAAATGGGAGAGTTCTTCCTGATCAATGTTAGTAATTAATGACACTTGGAATCATCCTCCCAAATCCTTTGACAATTAACTCCTGGTGATTGTGCATAAAATCGGTTGGTGAAAATTAGTAGGAAAGAGAAAATTCATTCCTCACCCGTCTTCTGATGAATTTCCCATGGAATCATCCACCGGAAAAACAATTGCACTCTCTCTTGGTGCCTTGGAACAGATCGGTTTGTGCAAATTACTCAAAGTACGAAAATCATTCTTTACAAGCACCTCGTGGTAAAGACTCCAGCAATCCTCCAGCAATTCTCTCCTCCTGAGTTTGTAGAGATTGGTTCATGAAAATGACTAAAAAATCAAACATTTATTACTGATCCCTGCAGCTAATTAGTACCTCATGGAATCATCCTCCAAAGACCTTTTCGATACTCTGCTGGTCACTTGGTGGAGATGGGTAGTGTAAATTGCTAAAAAGGAGACCTTCAATACTAATCAGATGTAGCCACTGATGTCTCATGCACGCTTCCTCGAAAAGCCATTCGGATTCTCTCCTGATCCTTTGGTAGAGATCGGTTCACGAAAATTACAAAAATTCAACAGTAATTACTGATCACTGCTACTCATTAACTCCATCTGGCATGATCCTCCAAAATCCTTTCAGATTTGCTTCTGGTGATTTGTTATAGGTCGAGTCTGGAAAATTCTGAAAAATAAGCAATTCTGAACGGCTTCGTGGTAGTCATTCATTCCTCACGTAATGAGCCTCCTTAGTACATTCCAATTCGCTCCTGTTGACTTGGAAGAAATCAGTTCCTGAAATAGACTCAAAATGAGAAATTCATCTTGGATGTGCGCAACAGACAAATTGGAGAAGGAATCTCCTGAAAGACCCGAGGATTCACTTCTTGTCTTATGCTACAGAGCAGTGCGTGAAAATTACTCCAGATGAGAAAGACATGCCTAATCTGGTATCCTGATCTATTGCTCATGGAAACATCCACCAAAACACAAGTCTGTTCTCTCTTCAGGATTTCGTGGAGATTGATGGTGAAAATTGCTAAAAATGAGAAAGTTATAACTGATCCATGCTTTAAATCAGTGACAAATGGAATCATCCCCCAAAAGCCTTTCAGATTCGCTTCTTGGGATTTGGTAGATATCAGTTCATGATTTTATGAAAATTACTGAAAATGGGAGAGTTCTTCCTGATCAATGTTAGTAATTAATGACACTTGGAATCATCCTCCCAAATCCTTTGACAATTAACTCCTGGTGATTGTGAATAAAATCGGTTGGTGAAAATTAGTAGGAAAGAGAAAATTCATTCCTCACCCGTCTTCTGATGAATTTCCCATGGAATCATCCACCGGAAAAACAATTGCACTCTCTCTTGGTGCCTTGGAACAGATCGGTTTGTGCAAATTACTCAAAGTACGAAAATCATTCTTTACAAGCACCTCGTGGTAAAGACTGCAGCAATCCTCCAGCAATTCTCTCCTCCTGAGTTTGTAGAGATTGGTTTATGAAAATGACTAAAAAATCAAACATTTATTACTGATCCCTGCAGCTAATTAGTACCTCATGGAATCACCCTCCAAAGACCTTTTCGATACTCTGCTGGTCACTTGGTAGAGATGGGTAGTGTAAATTGCTAAAAAGGAGACCTTCAATACTAATCAGATGTAGCCACTGATGTCTCATGCACGCTTCCTCGAAAAGCCATTCGGATTCTCTCCTGATCCTTTGGTAGAGATCGGTTCACGAAAATGACAAAAATTCAACAGTAATTACTGATCACTGCTACTCATTAACACCATCTGGCATGATCCTCCAAAATCCTTTCAGATTTGCTTCTGGTGATTTGTTATACGTCGAGTCTGGAAAATTCTGAAAAATAAGCAATTCTGAACGGCTTCGTGGTAGTCATTCATTCCTCACGTAATGAGCCTCCTTAGTACATTCCAATTCGCTCCTGTTGACTTGGAAGAAATCAGTTCCTGAAATAGACTCAAAATGAGAAATTCATCTTGGATGTGCGCAACAGACAAATTGGAGAAGGAATCTTCCTGAAAGACCCAAGGATTCACTTCTTGTCGTATGGTTCAGAGCAGTGCATGAAAATTACTCCAGATGAGAAAGACATGCCTAATCTGGTATCCTGATCTATTGCTCATGGAAACATCCACCAAAACACAAGTCTATTCTCTTTCAGGATTTGGTGGAGATTGATGGTGAAAATTGCTAAAAATGAGAAAGTTATAACTGATCCATGCTATAAATCAGTGACAAATGGAATCATCCCCCAAAAGCCTTTCAGATTCGCTTCTTGGGATTTGGTAGATATCAGTTCATGATTTGATGAAAATTACTCAAAATGGGAGAGTTCTTCCTGATCAATGTTAGTAATTAATGACACTTGGAATCATCCTCCCAAATCCTTTGACAATTAACTCCTGGTGATTGTGCATAAAATCGGTTGGTGAAAATTATTAGGAAAGAGAAAATTCATTCCTCACCCGTCTTCTGATGAATTTCCCATGGAATCATCCACCGGAAAAACAATTGCACTCTCTCTTGGTGCCTTGGAACAGATCGGTTTGTGCAAATTACTCAAAGTACGAAAATCATTCTTTACAAGCACCTCGTGGTAAAGACTCCAGCAATCCTCCAGCAATTCTCTCCTCCTGAGTTTGTAGAGATTGGTTCATGAAAATGACTAAAAAATCAAACATTTATTACTGATCCCTGCAGCTAATTAGTACCTCATGGAATCATCCTCCAAAGACCTTTTCGATACTCTGCTGGTCACTTGGTGGAGATGGGTAGTGTAAATTGCTAAAAAGGAGACCTTCAATACTAATCAGAGGTAGCCACTGATGTCTCATGCACGCTTCCTCGAAAAGCCATTCGGATTCTCTCCTGATCCTTTGGTAGAGATCGGTTCACGAAAATTACAAAAATTCAACAGTAATTACTGATCACTGCTACTCATTAACTCCATCTGGCATGATCCTCGAAAATCCTTTCAGATTTGCTTCTGGTGATTTGTTATAGGTCGAGTCTGGAAAATTCTGAAAAATAAGCAATTCTGAACGGCTTCGTGGTAGTCATTCATTCCTCACGTAATGAGCCTCCTTAGTACATTCCAATTCGCTCCTGTTGACTTGGAAGAAATCAGTTCCTGAAATAGACTCAAAATGAGAAATTCATCTTGGATGTGCGCAACAGACAAATTGGAGAAGAAATCTCCTGAAAGACCCGAGGATTCACTTCTTGTCTTATGCTACAGAGCAGTGCGTGAAAATTACTCCAGATGAGAAAGACATGCCTAATCTGGTATCCTGATCTATTGCTCATGGAAACATCCACCAAAACACAAGTCTGTTCTCTCTTCAGGATTTCGTGGAGATTGATGGTGAAAATTGCTAAAAATGAGAAAGTTATAACTGATCCATGCTATAAATCAGTGACAAATGGAATCATCCCCCAAAAGCCTTTCAGATTCGCTTCTTCGGATTTGGTAGATATCAGTTCATGATTTGATGAAAATTACTCAAGATGGGAGAGTTCTTCCTGATCAATGTTAGTAGTTAATGACACTTGGAATCATCCTCCCAAATCCTTTGACAATTAACTCCTGGTGATTGTGAATAAAATCGGTTGGTGAAAATTAGTGGGAAAGAGAAAATTCATTCCTCACCCGTCTTCTGATGAATTTCCCATGGAATCATCCACCGGAAAAACAATTGCATTCTCTCTTGGTACCTTGGAACAGATCGGTTTGTGCAAATTACTCAAAGTACGAAAATCATTCTTTACAAGCACCTCGTGGTAAAGACTCCAGCAATCCTCCAGCAATTCTCTCCTCCTGAGTTTGTAGAGATTGGTTTATGAAAATGACTAAAAAATCAAACATTTATTACTGATCCCTGCAGCTAATTAGTACCTCATGGAATCACCCTCCAAAGACCTTTTCGATACTCTGCTGGTCACTTGGTAGAGATGGGTAGTGTAAATTGCTAAAAAGGAGACCTTCAATACTAATCAGATGTAGCCACTGATGTCTCATGCACGCTTCCTCGAAAAGCCATTCGGATTCTCTCCTGATCCTTTGGTACAGATCGGTTCACGAAAATTACAAAAATTCAACAGTAATTACTGATCACTGCTACTCATTAACTCCATCTGGCATGATCCTCCAAAATCCTTTCAGATTTGCTTCTGGTGATTTGTTATAGGTCGAGTCTGGAAAATTCTGAAAAATAAGCAATTCTGAACGGCTTCGTGGTAGTCCTTCATTCCTCACGTAATGAGCCTCCTTAGTACATTACAATTCGCTCCTGTTGACTTGGAAGAAATCAGTTCCTGAAATAGACTCAAAATGAGAAATTCATCTTGGATGTGCGCAACAGACAAATTGGAGAAGGAATCTTCCTGAAAGACCCAAGGATTCACTTCTTGTCGTATGGTTCAGAGCAGTGCGTGAAAATTACTCCAGATGAGAAAGACATGCCTAATCTGGTATCCTGATCTATTGCTCATGGAAACATCCACCGAAACACAAGTCTATTCTCTCTTCAGGATTTGGTGGAGATGGATGGTGAAAATTGCTAAAAATGAGAAAGTTATAACTGATCCATGCTATAAATCAGTGACAAATGGAATCATCCCCCAAAAGCCTTTCAGATTCGCTTCTTGGGATTTGGTAGATATCAGTTCATGATTTGATGAAAATTACTCAAAATGGGAGAGTTCTTCCTGATCAATGTTAGTAATTAATGACACTTGGAATCCTCCTCCCAAATCCTTTGACAATTAACTCCTGGTGATTGTGAATAAAATCGGTTGTTGAAAATTAGTAGGAAAGAGAAAATTCATTCCTCACCCGTCTTCTGATGAATTTCCCATGGAATCATCCACCGGAAAAACAATTGCATTCTCTCTTGGTACCTTGGAACAGATCGGTTTGTGCAAATTACTCAAAGTACGAAAATCATTCTTTACAAGCACCTCGTGGTAAAGACTCCAGCAATCCTCCAGCAATTCTCTCCTCCTGAGTTTGTAGAGATTGGTTTATGAAAATGACTAAAAAATCAAACATTTATTACTGATCCCTGCAGCTAATTAGTACCTCATGGAATCATCCTCCAAAGACCTTTTCGATACTCTGCTGGTCACTTGGTAGAGATGGGTAGTGTAAATTGCTAAAAAGGAGACCTTCAATACTAATCAGATGTAGCCACTGATGTCTCATGCACGCTTCCTCGAAAAGCCATTCGGATTCTCTCCTGATCCTTTGGTAGAGATCGGTTCAAAAAATGACAAAAATTCAACAGTAATTACTGATCACTGCTACTCATTAACTCCATCTGGCATGATCCTCCAAAATCCTTTCAGATTTGCTTCTGGTGATTTGTTATAGGTCGAGTCTGGAAAATTCTGAAAAATAAGCAATTCTGAACGGCTTCGTGGTAGTCATTCATTCCTCACGTAATGAGCCTCCTTAGTACATTCCAATTCGCTCCTGTTGACTTGGAAGAAATCAGTTCCTGAAATAGACTCAAAATGAGAAATTCATCTTGGATGTGCGCAACAGACAAATTGGAGAAGGAATCTCCTGAAAGACCCGAGGATTCACTTCTTGTCTTGTGCTACAGAGCAGTGCGTGAAAATTACTCCAGATGAGAAAGACATGCCTAATCTGGTATCCTGATCTATTGCTCATGGAAACATCCACCAAAACACAAGTCTATTCTCTCTTCAGGATTTGGTGGAGATGGATGGTGAAAATTGCTAAAAATGAGAAAGTTATAACTGATCCATGCTATAAATCAGTGAAAAATGGAATCATCCCCCAAAAGCCTTTCAGATTCGCTTCTTGGGATTTGGTAGATATCAGTTCATGATTTGATGAAAATTACTGAAAATGGGAGAGTTCTTCCTGATCAATGTTAGTAATTAATGACACTTGGAATCATCCTCCCAAATCCTTTGACAATTAACTCCTGGTGATTGTGAATAAAATCGGTTGGTGAAAATTAGTAGGAAAGAGAAAATTCATTCCTCACCCGTCTTCTGATGAATTTCCCATGGAATCATCCACCGGAAAAACAATTGCACTCTCTCTAGGTGCCTTGGAACAGATCGGTTTGTGCAAATCACTCAAAGTACAAAAATCATTCTTTACAAGCACCTCGTGGTAAAGACTCCTGCAATCCTCCAGCAATTCTCTCCTCCTGAGTTTGTCGAGATTGGTTCATGAAAATGACTAAAAAATCAAACATTTATTACTGATCCCTGCAGCTAATTAGTACCTCATGGAATCATCCTCCAAAGACCTTTTCGATACTCTGCTGGTCACTTGGTAGAGATGGGTAGTGTAAATTGCTAAAAGGAGACCTTCAAAACTAATCAGATGTAGCCACTGATGTCTCATGCACGCTTCCTCGAAAAGCCATTCGGATTCTCTCCTGATCCTTTGGTAGAGATCGGTTCACGAAAATGACAAAAATTCAACAGTAATTACTGATCACTGCTACTCATTAACTCCATCTGGCATGATCCTCCAAAATCCTTTCAGATTTGCTTCTGGTGATTTGTTAGAGGTCGAGTCTGGAAAATTCTGAAAAATAAGCAATTCTGAACGGCTTCGTGGTAGTCATTCATTCCTCACGTAATGAGCCTCCTTAGTACATTCCAATTCGCTCCTGTTGACTTGGAAGAAATCAGTTCCTGAAATAGACTCAAAATGAGAAATTCATCTTGGATGTGCGCAACAGACAAATTGGAGAAGGAATCTTCCTGAAAGACCCGAGGATTCACTTCTTGTCTTATGCTACAGAGCAGTGCGTGAAAATTACTCCAGATGAGAAAGACATGCCTAATCTGGTATCCTGATCTATTGCTCATGGAAACATCCACCAAAACACAAGTCTGTTCTCTCTTCAGGATTTGGTGGAGATGGATGGTGAAAATGGCTAAAAATGAGAAAGTTATAACTGATCCATGCTAAACAACAGTGACAAATGGAATCATCCCCCAAAAGCCTTTCAGATTCGCTTCTTGGGATTTGGTAGATATCAGTTCATGATTTGATGAAAATTACTCAAGATGGGAGAGTTCTTCCTGATCAATGTTAGTAGTTAATGACACTTGGAATCATCCTCCCAAATCCTTTGACAATTAACTCCTGGTGATTGTGAATAAAATCGGTTGTTGAAAATTAGTAGGAAAGAGAAAATTCATTCCTCACCCGTCTTCTGATGAATTTCCCATGGAATCATCCACCGGAAAAACAATTGCACTCTCTCTTGGTGCCTTGGAACAGATCGGTTTGTGCAAATTACTCAAAGTACAAAAATCATTCTTTACAAGCACCTCGTGGTAAAGACTCCAGCAATCCTCCAGCAATTCTCTCCTCCTGAGTTTGTAGAGATTGGTTTATGAAAATGACTAAAAAATCAAACATTTATTACTGATCCCTGCAGCTAATTAGTACCTCATGGAATCATCCTCCAAAGACCTTTTCGATACTCTGCTGGTCACTTGGTAGAGATGGGTAGTGTAAATTGCTAAAAAGGAGACCTTCAATACTAATCAGATGTAGCCACTGATGTCTCATGCACGCTTCCTCGAAAAGCCATTCGGATTCTCTCCTGATCCTTTGGTAGAGATCGGTTCACGAAAATTACAAAAATTCAACAGTAATTCTGATCACTGCTACTCATTAACTCCATCTGGCATGATCCTCCAAAATCCTTTCAGATTTGCTTCTGGTGATTTGTTATAGGTCGAGTCTGGAAAATTCTGAAAAATAAGCAAATCTGAACGGCTTCGTGGTAGTCATTCATTCCTCACGTAATGTGCCTCCTTAGTACATTCCAATTCGCCCCTGTCGACTTGGAAGAAATCAGTTCCTGAAATAGACTCAAAATGAGAAATTCATCTTGGATGTGCGCAACAGACAAATTGGAGAAGGAATCTTCCTGAAAGACCCAAGGATTCACTTCTTGTCGTATGGTTCAGAGCAGTGCGTGAAAATTACTCCAGATGAGAAAGACATGCCTAATCTGGTATCCTGATCTATTGCTCATGGAAACATCCACCGAAACACAAGTCTATTCTCTCTTCAGGATTTGGTGGAGATGGATGGTGAAAATTGCTAAAAATGAGAAAGTTATAACTGATCCATGCTATAAATCAGTGACAAATGGAATCATCCCCCAAAAGCCTTTCAGATTCGCTTCTTGGGATTTGGTAGATATCAGTTCATGATTTGATGAAAATTACTCAAAATGGGAGAGTTCTTCCTGATCAATGTTAGTAATTAATGACACTTGGAATCATCCTCCCAAATCCTTTGACAATTAACTCCTGGTGATTGTGAATAAAATCGGTTGGTGAAAATTAGTAGGAAAGAGAAAATTCATTCCTCACCCGTCTTCTGATGAATTTCCCATGGAATCATCCACCGGAAAAACAATTGCATTCTCTCTTGGTACCTTGGAACAGATCGGTTTGTGCAAATTACTCAAAGTACGAAAATCATTCTTTACAAGCACCTCGTGGTAAAGACTCCAGCAATCCTCCAGCAATTCTCTCCTCCTGAGTTTGTAGAGATTGGTTTATGAAAATGACTAAAAAATCAAACATTTATTACTGATCCCTGCAGCTAATTAGTACCTCATGGAATCATCCTCCAAAGACCTTTTCGATACTCTGCTGGTCACTTGGTAGAGATGGGTAGTGTAAATTGCTAAAAAGGAGACCTTCAATACTAATCAGATGTAGCCACTGATGTCTCATGCACGCTTCCTCGAAAAGCCATTCGATTCTCTCCTGATCCTTTAGTAGAGATCGGTTCACGAAAATTACAAAAATTCAACAGTAATTTCTGATCACTGCTACTCATTAACTCCATCTGGCATGATCCTCCAAAATCCTTTCAGATTTGCTTCTGGTGATTTGTTATAGGTCGAGTCTGGAAAATTCTGAAAAATAAGCAATTCTGAACGGCTTCGTGGTAGTCATTCATTCCTCACGTAATGAGCCTCCTTAGTACATTCCAATTCGCTCCTGTTGACTTGGAAGAAATCAGTTCCTGAAATAGACTCAAAATGAGAAATTCATCTTGGATGTGCGCAACAGACAAATTGGAGAAGGAATCTCCTGAAAGACCCGAGGATTCACTTCTTGTCTTATGCTACAGAGCAGTGCGTGAAAATTACTCCAGATGAGAAAGACATGCCTAATCTGGTATCCTGATCTATTGCTCATGGAAACATCCACCAAAACACAAGTCTATTCTCTCTTCAGGATTTGGTGGAGATGGATGGTGAAAATGGCTAAAAATGAGAAAGTTATAACTGATCCATGCTTTAAATCAGTGACAAATGGAATCATCCCCCAAAAGCCTTTCAGATTCGCTTCTTGGGATTTGGTAGATATCAGTTCATGATTTGATGAAAATTACTCAAGATGGGAGAGTTCTTCCTGATCAATGTTAGTAGTTAATGACACTTGGAATCATCCTCCCAAATCCTTTGACAATTAACTCCTGGTGATTGTGAATAAAATCGGTTGGTGAAAATTAGTAGGAAAGAGAAAATTCATTCCTCACCCGTCTTCTGATGAATTTCCCATGGAATCATCCACCGGAAAAACAATTGCACTCTCTCTTGGTGCCTTGGAACAGATCGGTTTGTGCAAATTACTCAAAGTACGAAAATCATTCTTTACAAACACCTCGTGGTAAAGACTCCAGCAATCCTCCAGCAATTCTCTCCTCCTGAGTTTGTAGAGATTGGTTTATGAAAATGACTAAAAAATCAAACATTTATTACTGATCCCTGCAGCTAATTAGTACCTCATGGAATCATCCTCCAAAGACCTTTTCGATACTCTGCTGGTCACTTGGTAGAGATGGGTAATGTAAATTGCTAAAAAGGAGACCTTCAATACTAATCAGATGTAGCCACTGATGTCTCATGCACGCTTCCTCGAAAAGCCATTCGGATTCTCTCCTGATCCTTTGGTAGAGATCGGTTCACGAAAATGACAAAAATTCAACAGTAATTACTGATCACTGCTACTCATTAACTCCATCTGGCATGATCCTCCAAAATCCTTTCAGATTTGCTTCTGGTGATTTGTTATAGGTCGAGTCTGGAAAATTCTGAAAAATAAGCAATTCTGAACGGCTTCGTGGTAGTCATTCATTCCTCACGTAATGAGCCTCCTTAGTACTTTCCAATTCGCTCCTGTTGACTTGGAAGAAATCAGTTCCTGAAATAGACTCAAAATGAGAAATTCATCTTGGATGTGCGCAACAGACAAATTGGAGAATGAATCTTCCTGAAAGACCCAAGGATTCACTTTTTGTCGTATGGTTCAGAGCAGTGCGTGAAAATTACTCCAGATGAGAAAGACATGCCTAATCTGGTATCCTGATCTATTGCTCATGGAAACATCCACCAAAACACAAGTCTGTTCTCTCTTCAGGATTTGGTGGAGATGGATGGTGAAAATGGCTAAAAATGAGAAAGTTATAACTGATCCATGCTAAACAACAGTGACAAATGGAATCATCCCCCAAAAGCCTTTCAGATTCGCTTCTTGGGATTTGGTAGATATCAGTTCATGATTTGATGAAAATTACTCAAAATGGGAGAGTTCTTCCTGATCAATGTTAGTAATTAATGACACTTGGAATCATCCTCCCAAACCCTTTGACAATTAACTCATGGTGATTGTGAATAAAATCGGTTGGTGAAAATTAGTAGGAAAGAGAAAATTCATTCCTCACCCGTCTTCTGATGAATTTCCCATGGAATCATCCACCGGAAAAACAATTGCATTCTCTCTTGGTACCTTGGAACAGATCGGTTTGTGCAAATTACTCAAAGTACGAAAATCATTCTTTACAAGCACCTCGTGGTAAAGACTCCAGCAATCCTCCAGCAATTCTCTCCTCCTGAGTTTGTAGAGATTGGTTTATGAAAATGACTAAAAAATCAAACATTTATTACTGATCCCTGCAGCTAATTAGTACCTCATGGAATCATCCTCCAAAGACCTTTTCGATACTCTGCTGGTCACTTGGTGGAGATGGGTAGTGTAAATTGCTAAAAAGGAGACCTTCAATACTAATCAGATGTAGCCACTGATGTCTCATGCACGCTTCCTCGAAAAGCCATTCGGATTCTCTCCTGATCCTTTGGTAGAGATCGGTTCACGAAAATTACAAAAATTCAACAGTAATTACTGATCACTGCTACTCATTAACTCCATCTGGCATGATCCTCCAAAATCCTTTCAGATTTGCTTCTGGTGATTTGTTATAGGTCGAGTCTGGAAAATTCTGAAAAATAAGCAATTCTGAACGGCTTCGTGGTAGTCATTCATTCCTCACGTAATGAGCCTCCTTAGTACATTCCAATTCGCTCCTGTTGACTTGGAAGAAATCAGTTCCTGAAATAGACTCAAAATGAGAAATTCATCTTGGATGTGCGCAACAGACAAATTGGAGAAGAAATCTCCTGAAAGACCCGAGGATTCACTTCTTGTCTTATGCTACAGAGCAGTGCGTGAAAATTACTCCAGATGAGAAAGACATGCCTAATCTGGTATCCTGATCTATTGCTCATGGAAACATCCACCAAAACACAAGTCTGTTCTCTCTTCAGGATTTCGTGGAGATTGATGGTGAAAATTGCTAAAAATGAGAAAGTTATAACTGATCCATGCTATAAATCAGTGACAAATGGAATCATCCCCCAAAAGCCTTTCAGATTCGCTTCTTCGGATTTGGTAGATATCAGTTCATGATTTGATGAAAATTACTCAAGATGGGAGAGTTCTTCCTGATCAATGTTAGTAGTTAATGACACTTGGAATCATCCTCCCAAATCCTTTGACAATTAACTCCTGGTGATTGTGAATAAAATCGGTTGGTGAAAATTAGTGGGAAAGAGAAAATTCATTCCTCACCCGTCTTCTGATGAATTTCCCATGGAATCATCCACCGGAAAAACAATTGCATTCTCTCTTGGTACCTTGGAACAGATCGGTTTGTGCAAATTACTCAAAGTACGAAAATCATTCTTTACAAGCACCTCGTGGTAAAGACTCCAGCAATCCTCCAGCAATTCTCTCCTCCTGAGTTTGTAGAGATTGGTTTATGAAAATGACTAAAAAATCAAACATTTATTACTGATCCCTGCAGCTAATTAGTACCTCATGGAATCACCCTCCAAAGACCTTTTCGATACTCTGCTGGTCACTTGGTAGAGATGGGTAGTGTAAATTGCTAAAAAGGAGACCTTCAATACTAATCAGATGTAGCCACTGATGTCTCATGCACGCTTCCTCGAAAAGCCATTCGGATTCTCTCCTGATCCTTTGGTACAGATCGGTTCACGAAAATTACAAAAATTCAACAGTAATTACTGATCACTGCTACTCATTAACTCCATCTGGCATGATCCTCCAAAATCCTTTCAGATTTGCTTCTGGTGATTTGTTATAGGTCGAGTCTGGAAAATTCTGAAAAATAAGCAATTCTGAACGGCTTCGTGGTAGTCCTTCATTCCTCACGTAATGAGCCTCCTTAGTACATTACAATTCGCTCCTGTTGACTTGGAAGAAATCAGTTCCTGAAATAGACTCAAAATGAGAAATTCATCTTGGATGTGCGCAACAGACAAATTGGAGAAGGAATCTTCCTGAAAGACCCAAGGATTCACTTCTTGTCGTATGGTTCAGAGCAGTGCGTGAAAATTACTCCAGATGAGAAAGACATGCCTAATCTGGTATCCTCATCTATTGCTCATGGAAACATCCACCGAAACACAAGTCTATTCTCTCTTCAGGATTTGGTGGAGATGGATGGTGAAAATTGCTAAAAATGAGAAAGTTATAACTGATCCATGCTATAAATCAGTGACAAATGGAATCATCCCCCAAAAGCCTTTCAGATTCGCTTCTTGGGATTTGGTAGATATCAGTTCATGATTTGATGAAAATTACTCAAAATGGGAGAGTTCTTCCTGATCAATGTTAGTAATTAATGACACTTGGAATCCTCCTCCCAAATCCTTTGACAATTAACTCCTGGTGATTGTGAATAAAATCGGTTGTTGAAAATTAGTAGGAAAGAGAAAATTCATTCCTCACCCGTCTTCTGATGAATTTCCCATGGAATCATCCACCGGAAAAACAATTGCATTCTCTCTTGGTACCTTGGAACAGATCGGTTTGTGCAAATTACTCAAAGTACGAAAATCATTCTTTACAAGCACCTCGTGGTAAAGACTCCAGCAATCCTCCAGCAATTCTCTCCTCCTGAGTTTGTAGAGATTGGTTTATGAAAATGACTAAAAAATCAAACATTTATTACTGATCCCTGTAGCTAATCAGTACCTCATGGAATCACCCTCCAAAGACCTTTTCGATACTCTGCTGGTCACTTGGTAGAGATGGGTAGTGTAAATTGCTAAAAAGGAGACCTTCAATACTAATCAGATGTAGCCACTGATGTCTCATGCACGCTTCCTCGAAAAGCCATTCGGATTCTCTCCTGATCCTTTGGTAGAGATCGGTTCACGAAAATGACAAAAATTCAACAGTAATTACTGATCACTGCTACTCATTAACACCATCTGGCATGATCCTCCAAAATCCTTTCAGATTTGCTTCTGGTGATTTGTTATACGTCGAGTCTGGAAAATTCTGAAAAATAAGCAATTCTGAACGGCTTCGTGGTAGTCATTCATTCCTCACGTAATGAGCCTCCTTAGTACATTCCAATTCGCTCCTGTTGACTTGGAAGAAATCAGTTCCTGAAATAGACTCAAAATGAGAAATTCATCTTGGATGTGCGCAACAGACAAATTGGAGAAGGAATCTTCCTGAAAGACCCAAGGATTCACTTCTTGTCGTATGGTTCAGAGCAGTGCGTGAAAATTACTCCAGATGAGAAAGACATGCCTAATCTGGTATCCTGATCTATTGCTCATGGAAACATCCACCAAAACACAAGTCTGTTCTCTCTTCAGGATTTCGTGGAGATTGATGGTGAAAATTGCTAAAAATGAGAAAGTTATAACTGATCCATGCTATAAATCAGTGACAAATGGAATCATCCCCCAAAAGCCTTTCAGATTCGCTTCTTCGGATTTGGTAGATATCAGTTCATGATTTGATGAAAATTACTCAAGATGGGAGAGTTCTTCCTGATCAATGTTAGTAGTTAATGACACTTGGAATCATCCTCCCAAATCCTTTGACAATTAACTCCTGGTGATTGTGAATAAAATCGGTTGGTGAAAATTAGTGGGAAAGAGAAAATTCATTCCTCACCCGTCTTCTGATGAATTTCCCATGGAATCATCCACCGGAAAAACAATTGCATTCTCTCTTGGTACCTTGGAACAGATCGGTTTGTGCAAATTACTCAAAGTACGAAAATCATTCTTTACAAGCACCTCGTGGTAAAGACTCCAGCAATCCTCCAGCAATTCTCTCCTCCTGAGTTTGTAGAGATTGGTTTATGAAAATGACTAAAAAATCAAACATTTATTACTGATCCCTGCAGCTAATTAGTACCTCATGGAATCACCCTCCAAAGACCTTTTCGATACTCTGCTGGTCACTTGGTAGAGATGGGTAGTGTAAATTGCTAAAAAGGAGACCTTCAATACTAATCAGATGTAGCCACTGATGTCTCATGCACGCTTCCTCGAAAAGCCATTCGGATTCTCTCCTGATCCTTTGGTACAGATCGGTTCACGAAAATTACAAAAATTCAACAGTAATTACTGATCACTGCTACTCATTAACTCCATCTGGCATGATCCTCCAAAATCCTTTCAGATTTGCTTCTGGTGATTTGTTATAGGTCGAGTCTGGAAAATTCTGAAAAATAAGCAATTCTGAACGGCTTCGTGGTAGTCCTTCATTCCTCACGTAATGAGCCTCCTTAGTACATTACAATTCGCTCCTGTTGACTTGGAAGAAATCAGTTCCTGAAATAGACTCAAAATGAGAAATTCATCTTGGATGTGCGCAACAGACAAATTGGAGAAGGAATCTTCCTGAAAGACCCAAGGATTCACTTCTTGTCGTATGGTTCAGAGCAGTGCGTGAAAATTACTCCAGATGAGAAAGACATGCCTAATCTGGTATCCTCATCTATTGCTCATGGAAACATCCACCGAAACACAAGTCTATTCTCTCTTCAGGATTTGGTGGAGATGGATGGTGAAAATTGCTAAAAATGAGAAAGTTATAACTGATCCATGCTATAAATCAGTGACAAATGGAATCATCCCCCAAAAGCCTTTCAGATTCGCTTCTTGGGATTTGGTAGATATCAGTTCATGATTTGATGAAAATTACTCAAAATGGGAGAGTTCTTCCTGATCAATGTTAGTAATTAATGACACTTGGAATCCTCCTCCCAAATCCTTTGACAATTAACTCCTGGTGATTGTGAATAAAATCGGTTGTTGAAAATTAGTAGGAAAGAGAAAATTCATTCCTCACCCGTCTTCTGATGAATTTCCCATGGAATCATCCACCGGAAAAACAATTGCATTCTCTCTTGGTACCTTGGAACAGATCGGTTTGTGCAAATTACTCAAAGTACGAAAATCATTCTTTACAAGCACCTCGTGGTAAAGACTCCAGCAATCCTCCAGCAATTCTCTCCTCCTGAGTTTGTAGAGATTGGTTTATGAAAATGACTAAAAAATCAAACATTTATTACTGATCCCTGTAGCTAATCAGTACCTCATGGAATCACCCTCCAAAGACCTTTTCGATACTCTGCTGGTCACTTGGTAGAGATGGGTAGTGTAAATTGCTAAAAAGGAGACCTTCAATACTAATCAGATGTAGCCACTGATGTCTCATGCACGCTTCCTCGAAAAGCCATTCGGATTCTCTCCTGATCCTTTCGTAGAGATCGGTTCACGAAAATGACAAAAATTCAACAGTAATTACTGATCACTGCTACTCATTAACACCATCTGGCATGATCCTCCAAAATCCTTTCAGATTTGCTTCTGGTGATTTGTTATACGTCGAGTCTGGAAAATTCTGAAAAATAAGCAATTCTGAACGGCTTCGTGGTAGTCATTCATTCCTCACGTAATGAGCCTCCTTAGTACATTCCAATTCGCTCCTGTTGACTTGGAAGAAATCAGTTCCTGAAATAGACTCAAAATGAGAAATTCATCTTGGATGTGCGCAACAGACAAATTGGAGAAGGAATCTTCCTGAAAGACCCAAGGATTCACTTCTTGTCGTATGGTTCAGAGCAGTGCATGAAAATTACTCCAGATGAGAAAGACATGCCTAATCTGGTATCCTGATCTATTGCTCATGGAAACATCCACCAAAACACAAGTCTATTCTCTTTCAGGATTTGGTGGAGATTGATGGTGAAAATTGCTAAAAATGAGAAAGTTATAACTGATCCATGCTATAAATCAGTGACAAATGGAATCATCCCCCAAAAGCCTTTCAGATTCGCTTCTTGGGATTTGGTAGATATCAGTTCATGATTTGATGAAAATTACTCAAAATGGGAGAGTTCTTCCTGATCAATGTTAGTAATTAATGACACTTGGAATCATCCTCCCAAATCCTTTGACAATTAACTCCTGGTGATTGTGCATAAAATCGGTTGGTGAAAATTATTAGGAAAGAGAAAATTCATTCCTCACCCGTCTTCTGATGAATTTCCCATGGAATCATCCACCGGAAAAACAATTGCACTCTCTCTTGGTGCCTTGGAACAGATCGGTTTGTGCAAATTACTCAAAGTACGAAAATCATTCTTTACAAGCACCTCGTGGTAAAGACTCCAGCAATCCTCCAGCAATTCTCTCCTCCTGAGTTTGTAGAGATTGGTTCATGAAAATGACTAAAAAATCAAACATTTATTACTGATCCCTGCAGCTAATTAGTACCTCATGGAATCATCCTCCAAAGACCTTTTCGATACTCTGCTGGTCACTTGGTGGAGATGGGTAGTGTAAATTGCTAAAAAGGAGACCTTCAATACTAATCAGAGGTAGCCACTGATGTCTCATGCACGCTTCCTCGAAAAGCCATTCGGATTCTCTCCTGATCCTTTGGTAGAGATCGGTTCACGAAAATTACAAAAATTCAACAGTAATTCCTGATCACTGCTACTCATTAACTCCATCTGGCATGATCCTCCAAAATCCTTTCAGATTTGCTTCTGGTGATTTGTTATAGGTCGAGTCTGGAAAATTCTGAAAAATAAGCAATTCTGAACGGCTTCGTGGTAGTCATTCATTCCTCACGTAATGAGCCTCCTTAGTACATTCCAATTCGCTCCTGTTGACTTGGAAGAAATCAGTTCCTGAAATAGACTCAAAATGAGAAATTCATCTTGGATGTGCGCAACAGACAAATTGGAGAAGAAATCTCCTGAAAGACCCGAGGATTCACTTCTTGTCTTATGCTACAGAGCAGTGCGTGAAAATTACTCCAGATGAGAAAGACATGCCTAATCTGGTATCCTGATCTATTGCTCATGGAAACATCCACCAAAACACAAGTCTGTTCTCTCTTCAGGATTTCGTGGAGATTGATGGTGAAAATTGCTAAAAATGAGAAAGTTATAACTGATCCATGCTATAAATCAGTGACAAATGGAATCATCCCCCAAAAGCCTTTCAGATTCGCTTCTTCGGATTTGGTAGATATCAGTTCATGATTTGATGAAAATTACTCAAGATGGGAGAGTTCTTCCTGATCAATGTTAGTAGTTAATGACACTTGGAATCATCCTCCCAAATCCTTTGACAATTAACTCCTGGTGATTGTGAATAAAATCGGTTGGTGAAAATTAGTGGGAAAGAGAAAATTCATTCCTCACCCGTCTTCTGATGAATTTCCCATGGAATCATCCACCGGAAAAACAATTGCATTCTCTCTTGGTACCTTGGAACAGATCGGTTTGTGCAAATTACTCAAAGTACGAAAATCATTCTTTACAAGCACCTCGTGGTAAAGACTCCAGCAATCCTCCAGCAATTCTCTCCTCCTGAGTTTGTAGAGATTGGTTTATGAAAATGACTAAAAAATCAAACATTTATTACTGATCCCTGCAGCTAATTAGTACCTCATGGAATCACCCTCCAAAGACCTTTTCGATACTCTGCTGGTCACTTGGTAGAGATGGGTAGTGTAAATTGCTAAAAAGGAGACCTTCAATACTAATCAGATGTAGCCACTGATGTCTCATGCACGCTTCCTCGAAAAGCCATTCGGATTCTCTCCTGATCCTTTGGTACAGATCGGTTCACGAAAATTACAAAAATTCAACAGTAATTACTGATCACTGCTACTCATTAACTCCATCTGGCATGATCCTCCAAAATCCTTTCAGATTTGCTTCTGGTGATTTGTTATAGGTCGAGTCTGGAAAATTCTGAAAAATAAGCAATTCTGAACGGCTTCGTGGTAGTCCTTCATTCCTCACGTAATGAGCCTCCTTAGTACATTACAATTCGCTCCTGTTGACTTGGAAGAAATCAGTTCCTGAAATAGACTCAAAATGAGAAATTCATCTTGGATGTGCGCAACAGACAAATTGGAGAAGGAATCTTCCTGAAAGACCCAAGGATTCACTTCTTGTCGTATGGTTCAGAGCAGTGCGTGAAAATTACTCCAGATGAGAAAGACATGCCTAATCTGGTATCCTCATCTATTGCTCATGGAAACATCCACCGAAACACAAGTCTATTCTCTCTTCAGGATTTGGTGGAGATGGATGGTGAAAATTGCTAAAAATGAGAAAGTTATAACTGATCCATGCTATAAATCAGTGACAAATGGAATCATCCCCCAAAAGCCTTTCAGATTCGCTTCTTGGGATTTGGTAGATATCAGTTCATGATTTGATGAAAATTACTCAAAATGGGAGAGTTCTTCCTGATCAATGTTAGTAATTAATGACACTTGGAATCATCCTCCCAAATCCTTTGACAATTAACTCCTGGTGATTGTGCATAAAATCGGTTGGTGAAAATTAGTAGGAAAGAGAAAATTCATTCCTCACCCGTCTTCTGATGAATTTCCCATGGAATCATCCACCGGAAAAACAATTGCATTCTCTCTTGGTACCTTGGAACAGATCGGTTTGTGCAAATTACTCAAAGTACGAAAATCATTCTTTACAAGCACCTCGTGGTAAAGACTCCAGCAATCCTCCAGCAATTCTCTCCTCCTGAGTTTGTAGAGATTGGTTTATGAAAATGACTAAAAAATCAAACATTTATTACTGATCCCTGCAGCTAATTAGTACCTCATGGAATCATCCTCCAAAGACCTTTTCGATACTCTGCTGGTCACTTGGTAGAGATGGGTAGTGTAAATTGCTAAAAAGGAGACCTTCAATACTAATCAGATGTAGCCACTGATGTCTCATGCACGCTTCCTCGAAAAGCCATTCGGATTCTCTCCTGATCCTTTGGTAGAGATCGGTTCAAAAAATGACAAAAATTCAACAGTAATTACTGATCACTGCTACTCATTAACTCCATCTGGCATGATCCTCCAAAATCCTTTCAGATTTGCTTCTGGTGATTTGTTAGAGGTCGAGTCTGGAAAATTCTGAAAAATAAGCAATTCTGAACGGCTTCGTGGTAGTCATTCATTCCTCACGTAATGAGCCTCCTTAGTACATTCCAATTCGCTCCTCTTGACTTGGAAGAAATCAGTTCCTGAAATAGACTCAAAATGAGAAATTCATCTTGGATGTGCGCAACAGACAAATTGGAGAAGGAATCTCCTGAAAGACCCGAGGATTCACTTCTTGTCTTGTGCTACAGAGCAGTGCGTGAAAATTACTCCAGATGAGAAAGACATGCCTAATCTGGTATCCTGATCTATTGCTCATGGAAACATCCACCAAAACACAAGTCTATTCTCTCTTCAGGATTTGGTGGAGATGGATGGTGAAAATTGCTAAAAATGAGAAAGTTATAACTGATCCATGCTATAAATCAGTGAAAAATGGAATCATCCCCCAAAAGCCTTTCAGATTCGCTTCTTGGGATTTGGTAGATATCAGTTCATGATTTGATGAAAATTACTGAAAATGGGAGAGTTCTTCCTGATCAATGTTAGTAATTAATGACACTTGGAATCATCCTCCCAAATCCTTTGACAATTAACTCCTGGTGATTGTGAATAAAATCGGTTGGTGAAAATTAGTAGGAAAGAGAAAATTCATTCCTCACCCGTCTTCTGATGAATTTCCCATGGAATCATCCACCGGAAAAACAATTGCACTCTCTCTAGGTGCCTTGGAACAGATCGGTTTGTGCAAATCACTCAAAGTACAAAAATCATTCTTTACAAGCACCTCGTGGTAAAGACTCCTGCAATCCTCCAGCAATTCTCTCCTCCTGAGTTTGTCGAGATTGGTTCATGAAAATGACTAAAAAATCAAACATTTATTACTGATCCCTGCAGCTAATTAGTACCTCATGGAATCATCCTCCAAAGACCTTTTCGATACTCTGCTGGTCACTTGGTAGAGATGGGTAGTGTAAATTGCTAAAAGGAGACCTTCAAAACTAATCAGATGTAGCCACTGATGTCTCATGCACGCTTCCTCGAAAAGCCATTCGGATTCTCTCCTGATCCTTTGGTAGAGATCGGTTCACGAAAATGACAAAAATTCAACAGTAATTACTGATCACTGCTACTCATTAACTCCATCTGGCATGATCCTCCAAAATCCTTTCAGATTTGCTTCTGGTGATTTGTTAGAGGTCGAGTCTGGAAAATTCTGAAAAATAAGCAATTCTGAACGGCTTCGTGGTAGTCATTCATTCCTCACGTAATGAGCCTCCTTAGTACATTCCAATTCGCTCCTGTTGACTTGGAAGAAATCAGTTCCTGAAATAGACTCAAAATGAGAAATTCATCTTGGATGTGCGCAACAGACAAATTGGAGAAGGAATCTTCCTGAAAGACCCGAGGATTCACTTCTTGTCTTATGCTACAGAGCAGTGCGTGAAAATTACTCCAGATGAGAAAGACATGCCTAATCTGGTATCCTGATCTATTGCTCATGGAAACATCCACCAAAACACAAGTCTGTTCTCTCTTCAGGATTTGGTGGAGATGGATGGTGAAAATGGCTAAAAATGAGAAAGTTATAACTGATCCATGCTAAACAACAGTGACAAATGGAATCATCCCCCAAAAGCCTTTCAGATTCGCTTCTTGGGATTTGGTAGATATCAGTTCATGATTTGATGAAAATTACTCAAGATGGGAGAGTTCTTCCTGATCAATGTTAGTAGTTAATGACACTTGGAATCATCCTCCCAAATCCTTTGACAATTAACTCCTGGTGATTGTGAATAAAATCGGTTGTTGAAAATTAGTAGGAAAGAGAAAATTCATTCCTCACCCGTCTTCTGATGAATTTCCCATGGAATCATCCACCGGAAAAACAATTGCACTCTCTCTTGGTGCCTTGGAACAGATCGGTTTGTGCAAATTACTCAAAGTACAAAAATCATTTTTTACAAGCACCTCGTGGTGAAGACTCCAGCAATCCTCCAGCAATTCTCTCCTCCTGAGTTTGTAGAGATTGGTTTATGAAAATGACTAAAAAATCAAACATTTATTACTGATCCCTGCAGCTAATTAGTACCTCATGGAATCATCCTCCAAAGACCTTTTCGATACTCTGCTGGTCACTTGGTAGAGATGGGTAGTGTAAATTGCTAAAAAGGAGACCTTCAATACTAATCAGATGTAGCCACTGATGTCTCATGCACGCTTCCTCGAAAAGCCATTCGGATTCTCTCCTGATCCTTTGGTAGAGATCGGTTCACGAAAATTACAAAAATTCAACAGTAATTCTGATCACTGCTACTCATTAACTCCATCTGGCATGATCCTCCAAAATCCTTTCAGATTTGCTTCTGGTGATTTGTTATAGGTCGAGTCTGGAAAATTCTGAAAAATAAGCAAATCTGAACGGCTTCGTGGTAGTCATTCATTCCTCACGTAATGTGCCTCCTTAGTACATTCCAATTCGCCCCTGTCGACTTGGAAGAAATCAGTTCCTGAAATAGACTCAAAATGAGAAATTCATCTTGGATGTGCGCAACAGACAAATTGGAGAAGGAATCTTCCTGAAAGACCCGAGGATTCACTTCTTGTCTTATGCTACAGAGCAGTGCGTGAAAATTACTCCAGATGAGAAAGACATGCCTAATCTGGTATCCTGATCCATTGCTCATGGAAACATCCACCAAAACACAAGTCTGTTCTCTCTTCAGGATTTGGTGGAGATGGATGGTGAAAATAGCTAAAAATGAGAAAGTTATAACTGATCCATGCTATAAATCAGTGACTAATGGAATCATCCCCCAAAAGCCTTTCAGATTCGCTTCTTGGGATTTGGTAGATATCAGTTCATGATTTGATGAAAATTACTCAAAATGGGAGAGTTCTTCCTGATCAATGTTAGTAATTAATGACACTTGGAATCATCCTCCCAAATCCTTTGACAATTAACTCCTGGTGATTGTGAATAAAATCGGTTGGTGAAAATTAGTAGGAAAGAGAAAATTCATTCCTCACCCGTCTTCTGATGAATTTCCCATGGAATCATCCACCGGAAAAACAATTGCACTCTCTCTTGGTGCCTTGGAACAGATCGGTTTGTGCAAATTACTCAAAGTACGAAAATCATTCTTTACAAGCACCTCGTGGTAAAGACTCCAGCAATCCTCCAGCAATTCTCTCCTCCTGAGTTTGTAGAGATTGGTTCATGAAAATGACTAAAACATCAAACATTTATTACTGATCCCTGCAGCTAATTAGTACCTCATGGAATCATCCTCCAAAGACCTTTTCGATACTCTGCTGGTCACTTGGTAGAGATGGGTAGTGTAAATTGCTCAAAAGGAGACCTTCAATACTAATCAGATGTAGCCACTGATGTCTCATGCACGCTTCCTCGAAAAGCCATTCGGATTCTCTCCTGATCCTTTGGTAGAGATCGGTTCACGAAAATTACAAAAATTCAACAGTAATTACTGATCACTGCTACTCATTAACTCCATCTGGCATGATCCTCCAAAATCCTTTCAGATTTGCTTCTGGTGATTTGTTAGAGGTCGAGTCTGGAAAATTCTGAAAAATAAGCAATTCTGAACGGCTTCGTGGTAGTGATTCATTCCTCACGTAATGAAACTCCTTAGTACATTCCAATTCACTCCTGTTGACTTGGAAGAAATCAGTTCCTGAAATAGACTCAAAATGAGAAATTCATCTTGGATGTGCGCAACAGACAAATTGGAGAAGGAATCTTCCTGAAAGACCCGAGGATTCACTTCTTGTCTTATGCTACAGAGCAGTGCGTGAAAATTACTCCAGATGAGAAAGACATGCCTAATCTGGTATCCTGATCTATTGCTCATGGAAACATCCACCAAAACACAAGTCAATTCTCTCTTCAGGATTTGGTGGAGATGGATGGTGAAAATTGCTAAAAATGAGAAAGTTATAACTGATCCATGCTATAAATCAGTGACAAATGGAATCATCCCCCAAAAGCCTTTCAGATTCGCTTCTTGGGATTTGGTAGATATCAGTTCATGATTTGATGAAAATTACTCAAAATGGGAGAGTTCTTCCTGATCAATGTTAGTAATTAATGACACTTGGAATCATCCTCCCAAATCCTTTGACAATTAACTCCTGGTGATTGTGAATAAAATCGGTTGGTGAAAATTAGTAGGAAAGAGAAAATTCATTCCTCACCCGTCTTCTGATGAATTTCCCATGGAATCATCCACCGGAAAAACAATTGCATTCTCTCTTGGTACCTTGGAACAGATCGGTTTGTGCAAATTACTCAAAGTACAAAAATCATTCTTTACAATCACCTCGTGGTAAAGACTCCAGCAATCCTCCAGCAATTCTCTCCTCCTGAGTTTGTAGAGATTGGTTTATGAAAATGACTAAAAAATCAAACATTTATTACTGATCCCTGCAGCTAATTAGTACCTCATGGAATCATCCTCCAAAGACCTTTTCGATACTCTGCTGGTCACTTGGTAGAGATGGGTAGTGTAAATTGCTAAAAAGGAGACCTTCAATACTAATCAGATGTAGCCACTGATGTCTCATGCACGCTTCCTCGAAAAGCCATTCGGATTCTCTCCTGATCCTTTGGTAGAGATCGGTTCACGAAAATTACAAAAATTCAACAGTAATTACTGATCACTGCTACTCATTAACTCCATCTGGCATGATCCTCCAAAATCCTTTCAGATTTGCTTCTGGTGATTTGTTAGAGGTCGAGTCTGGAAAATTCTGAAAAATAAGCAATTCTGAACGGCTTCGTGGTAGTCATTCATTCCTGACGTAATGAGCCTCCTTAGTACATTCCAATTCGCTCCTGTTGACTTGGAAGAAATCAGTTCCTGAAATAGACTCAAAATGAGAAATTCATCTTGGATGTGCGCAACAGACAAATTGGAGAAGGAATCTTCCTGAAAGACCCGAGGATTCACTTCTCGTCCTATGGTACAGAGCAGTGCGTGAAAATTATTCCAGATGAGAAAGACATGCCTAATCTGGTATCCTGATCTATTTCTCATGGAAACATCCACCAAAACACAAGTCTCTTCTCTCTTCAGGATTTGGTGGAGATTGATCGTGAAAATTGCTAAAAATGAGAAAGTTAGAACGGATCAATACTATAAATCAGTGACAAATGGAATCATCCCCCAAAAGCCTTTCAGATTCGCTTCTTGTGATTTGTTAGACATCAGTTCATGATTTGATGAAAATTACTCCAAATGAGAGAGTTCTTCCTTTTCAATGTTAGTCATTAATGACACTTGGAATCATCCTCCCAAATCCTTTGATAATTAACTCCTGGGGATTGTGAATAAAATCGGTTGGTGAAAATTAGTAGGAAAGAGAAAATTCATTCCTCACCCGTCTTCTGATGAATTTCCCATGGAATCATCCACCGGAAAACAATTGCATTCTCTCTTGGTGTGTTGGAAGAGATTGGTTTGTGCAAATTACTCAAAGTACGAAAATCGTTCTTTACAAGCACCTAGTGGTAAAGACTCCAGCAATCCAGATTCTCTCCTCCTGAGTTTGTAGAGATTGGTTCATGAAAATGACTAAAAAATCAAACCTTTATTACTGATCACTGCTTCGAATTAGTACCTCATGGAATCATCCTCCAAAGACCTTTTAGCTACTCTGCTGGTCACTTGCTAGAGATGGGTAGTGTAAATTGCTAAAAATGAGACCTTCAATCCGAATCAGATGTAGCCATTGATGTCTCATGCACGCTTCCTCGAAAAGCCATTCGGATTCTCTCCTGATCCTTTGGTAGAGATGGGTTCATGAAAATTACAAAAATCCAACAGTAATTACTGATCACTCCTAGTCATTAACTCCATCTGGCATGATCCTCCAAAATCCTTCCAGAATTGCTTCTGGTGATTTGTTATAGGTCGAGTCAGGAAAATTCTGAAAAATAAGCAATTCTGAACGGCTTCGTGGTAGTCATTCATTCCTCACGTAATGAGCCTCCTTAGTACATTCCAATTTGCTCCTGTTGACTTGGAAGAAATCAGTTCCTGAAATAGACTCAAAATGAGAAATTCACCTTGGATGTGTGCAAGAGATAAATTTGAGAAGGAATCTTCCTGAAAGACCCGAGGATTCACTTCTTGTCGTATGGTTCAGAGCAGTGCGTGAAAATTATTCCAGATGAGAAAGACATGCCTAATCTGGTATCCTGATCTATTTCTCATGGAAACATCCACCAAAACACAAGTCTCTTCTCTCTTCAGGATTTGGTGGGGATTGATCGTGAAAATTGCTAAAAATGAGAAAGTTAGAACGGATCAATACTATAAATCAGTGACAAATGGAATCATCCCCCAAAAGCCTTTCAGATTCGCTTCTTGTGATTTGTTAGACATCAGTTCATGATTTGATGAAAATTACTCCAAATGAGAGAGTTCTTCCTTTTCAATGTTAGTCATTAATGACACTTGGAATCATCCTCCCAAATCCTTTGACAATTAACTCCTGGGGATTGTGAATAAAATCGGTTGGTGAAAATTAGTAGGAAAGAGAAAATTCATTCCTCACCCGTCTTCTGATGAATTTCCCATGGAATCATCCACCGGAAAACAATTGCATTCTCTCTTGGTGCGTTGGAAGAGATCGGTTTGGTGAAAATTAGTAGGAAAGAGAAAATTCATTCCTCACCCGTCTTCTGATGAATATCCCATGGAATCATCCACCGGAAAACAATTGCATTCTCTCTTGGTGCGCTGGAACAGATCGGTTTGTGCAAATTACTCAAAGTACGAAAATCGTTCTTTACAAGCACCTAGTGGTAAAGACTCCAGCAATACAGATTCTCTCCTCCTGAGTTTGTAGAGATTGGTTCATGAAAATGACTAAAAAATCAAACCTTTATTACTGATCCCTGCAGCTAATTAGTACCTCATGGAATCATCCTCCAAAGACCTTTTAGCTACTCTGCTGGTCACTTGCTAGAGATGGCTAGTGTAAATTGCTAAAAATGAGACCTTCAATACTAATCCGATGTAGCCATTGATGTCTCATGCACGCTTCCTCGAAAAGCCATTCAGATTCTCTCCTGATCCTTTGGTAGAGATCGGTTCACGAAAATTACAAAAATTCAACAGTAATTACTGATCACTGCTACTCATTAACTCCATCTGGCATGATCCTCCAAAATCCTTTCAGATTTGCTTCTGGTGATTTGTTATAGGTCGAGTCTGGAAAATTCTGAAAAATAAGCAATTCTGAACGGCTTCGTGGTAGTCATTCATTCCTCACGTAATAAGCCTCCTTAGTACATTCCAATTCGCTCCTGTTGACTTGGAAGAAATCAGTTCCTGAAATAGACTCAAAATGAGAAATTCATCTTGGATGTGCGCAACAGACAAATTGGAGAAGGAATCTCCTGAAAGACCCGAGGATTCACTTCTTGTCTTATGCTACAGAGCAGTGCGTGAAAATTACTCCAGATGAGAAAGACATGCCTAATCTGGTATCCTGATCTATTGCTCATGGAAACATCCACCAAAACACAAGTCTGTTCTCTCTTCAGGATTTGGTGGAGATTGATGGTGAAAATGGCTAAAAATGAGAAAGTTATAACTGATCCATGCTTTAAATCAGTGACAAATGGAATCATCCCCCAAAAGCCTTTCAGATTCGCTTCTTGGGATTTGGTAGATATCAGTTCATGATTTGATGAAAATTACTCAAGATGGGAGAGTTCTTCCTGATCAATGTTAGTAGTTAATGACACTTGGAATCATCCTCCCAAATCCTTTGACAATTAACTCCTGGTGATTGTGAATAAAATCGGTTGGTGAAAATTAGTAGGAAAGAGAAAATTCATTCCTCACCCGTCTTCTGATGAATTTCCCATGGAATCATCCACCGGAAAAACAATTGCACTCTCTCTTGGTGCCTTGGAACAGATCGGTTTGTACAATTACTCAAAGTACGAAAATCATTCTTTACAAACACCTCGTGGTAAAGACTCCAGCAATCCTCCAGCAATTCTCTCCTCCTGAGTTTGTAGAGATTGGTTTATGAAAATGACTAAAAAATCAAACATTTATTACTGATCCCTGCAGCTAATTAGTACCTCATGGAATCATCCTCCAAAGACCTTTTCGATACTCTGCTGGTCACTTGGTAGAGATGGGTAGTGTAAATTGCTAAAAAGGAGACCTTCAATACTAATCAGATGTAGCCACTGATGTCTCATGCACGCTTCCTCGAAAAGCCATTCGGATTCTCTCCTGATCCTTTGGTAGAGATCGGTTCACGAAAATTACAAAAATTCAACAGTAATTACTGATCACTGCTACTCATTAACTCCATCTGGCATGATCCTCCAAAATCCTTTCAGATTTGCTTCTGGTGATTTGTTATAGGTCGAGTCTGGAAAATTCTGAAAAATAAGCAATTCTGAACGGCTTCGTGGTAGTCATTCATTCCTCACGTAATGAGCCTCCTTAGTACATTCCAATTCGCTCCTGTTGACTTGGAAGAAATCAGTTCCTGAAATAGACTCAAAATGAGAAATTCATCTTGGATGTGCGCAAGAGACAAATTGGAGAAGGAATCTCCTGAAAGACCCGAGGATTCACTTCTTGTCTTATGCTACAGAGCAGTGCGTGAAAATTACTCCAGATGAGAAAGACATGCCTAATCTGGTATCCTGATCTATTGCTCATGGAAACATCCACCAAAACACAAGTCTGTTCTCTCTTCAGGATTTGGTGGAGATTGATGGTGAAAATTGCTAAAAATGAGAAAGTTATAACTGATCCATGCTATAAATCAGTGACAAATGGAATCACCCTCCAAAAGCCTTTCAGATTCGCTTCTTGGGATTTGGTAGATATCAGTTCATGATTTGATGAAAATTACTCAAAATGGGAGAGTTCTTCCTGATCAATGTTAGTAATTAATGACACTTGGAATCCTCCTCCCAAATCCTTTGACAATTAACTCCTGGTGATTGTGAATAAAATCGGTTGGTGAAAATTAGTAGGAAAGAGAAAATTCATTCCTCACCCGTCTTCTGATGAATTTCCCATGGAATCATCCACCGGAAAAACAATTGCATTCTCTCTTGGTACCTTGGAACAGATCGGTTTGTGCAAATTACTCAAAGTACGAAAATCATTCTTTACAAGCACCTCGTGGTAAAGACTCCAGCAATCCTCCAGCAATTCTCTCCTCCTGAGTTTGTAGAGATTGGTTTATGAAAATGACTAAAAAATCAAACATTTATTATTGATCCCTGCAGCTAATTAGTACCTCATGGAATCATCCTCCAAAGACCTTTTCGATACTCTGCTGGTCACTTGGTAGAGATGGGTAGTGTAAATTGCTAAAAAGGAGACCTTCAATATTAATCAGATGTAGCCACTGATGTCTCATGCACGCTTCCTCAAAAAGCCATTCGGATTCTCTCCTGATCCTTTAGTAGAGATCGGTTCACGAAAATTACAAAAATTCAACAGTAATTACTGATCACTGCTACTCATTAACTCCATCTGGCATGATCCTCCAAAATCCTTTCAGATTTGCTTCTGGTGATTTGTTAT
Organism: Eretmochelys imbricata; assembly: GCF_965152235.1. NCBI lineage: Eukaryota > Metazoa > Chordata > Testudines > Cheloniidae > Eretmochelys > Eretmochelys imbricata. Next base: position 741,243 of record NW_027554341.1, on the reverse strand, counting down.
AGGTCGAGTCTGGAAAATTCTGAAAAATAAGCTTTTCTGAACGGCTTCGTGGTAGTCATTCATTCCTCACGTAATGAGCCTCCTTAGTACATTCCAATTCGCTCCTGTTGACTTGGAAGAAATCAGTTCCTGAAATAGACTCAAAATGAGAAATTCATCTTGGATGTGCGCAACAGACAAATTGGAGAAGGAATCTCCTGAAAGACCCGAGGATTCACTTCTTGTCTTATGCTACAGAGCAGTGCGTGAAAATTACTCCAGATGAGAAAGACATGCCTAATCTGGTATCCTGATCTATTGCTCATGGAAACATCCAGCAAAACACAAGTCTGTTCTCTCTTCAGGATTTGGTGGAGATTGATGGTGAAAATTGCTAAAAATGAGAAAGTTATAACTGATCCATGCTTTAAATCAGTGACAAATGGAATCATCCCCCAAAAGCCTTTCAGATTCGCTTCTTGGGATTTGGTAGATATCAGTTCATGATTTGATGGAAATTACTCAAGATGGGAGAGTTCTTCCTGATCAATGTTAGTAGTTAATGACACTTGGAATCATCCTCCCAAATCCTTTGACAATTAACTCCTGGTGATTGTGAATAAAATCGGTTGGTGAAAATTAGTAGGAAAGAGAAAATTCATTCCTCACCCGTCTTCTGATGAATTTCCCATGGAATCATCCACCGGAAAAACAATTGCACTCTCTCTTGGTGCCTTGGAACAGATCGGTTTGTGCAAATTACTCAAAGTACGAAAATCATTCTTTACAAACACCTCGTGGTAAAGATTCCAGCAATCCTCCAGCAATTCTCTCCTCCTGAGTTTGTAGAGATTGGTTTATGAAAATGACTAAAAAATCAAACATTTATTACTGATCCCTGCAGCTAATTAGTACCTCATGGAATCATCCTCCAAAGACCTTTTCGATACTCTGCTGGTCACTTGGTAGAGATGGGTAGTGTAAATTGCTAAAAGGAGACCTTCAATACTAATCAGATGTGGCCACTGATGTCTCATGCACGCTTCCTCGAAAAGCCATTCGGATTCTCTCCTGATCCTTTGGTAGAGATCGGTTCACGAAAATTACAAAAATTCAACAGTAATTACTGATCATTGCTACTCATTAACTCCATCTGGCATGATCCTCCAAAATCCTTTCAGATTTGCTTCTCGTGATTTGTTAGAGGTCGAGTCTGGAAAATTCTGAAAAATAAGCAATTCTGAACGGCTTCGTGGTAGTCATTCATTCCTCACGTAATGAGCCTCCTTAGTACATTCCAATTCGCTCCTCTTGACTTGGAAGAAATCAGTTCCTGAAATAGACTCAAAATGAGAAATTCATCTTGGATGTGCGCAACAGACAAATTGGAGAAGGAATCTTCATGAAAGACCCGAGGATTCACTTCTTGTCTTATGCTACAGAGCAGTGCGTGAAAATTACTCCAGATGAGAAAGACATGCCTAATCTGGTATCCTGATCTATTGCTCATGGAAACATCCACCAAAACACAAGTCTGTTCTCTCTTCAGGAATTGGTGGAGATGGATGGTGAAAATGGCTAAAAATGAGAAAGTTATAACTGATCCATGCTAAACAACAGTGACAAATGGAATCATCCCCCAAAAGCCTTTCAGATTCGCTTCTTGGGATTTGGTAGATATCAGTTCATGATTTGATGAAAATTACTCAAGATGGGAGAGTTCTTCCTGATCAATGTTAGTAGTTAATGACACTTGGAATCATCCTCCCAAATCCTTTGACAATTAACTCCTGGTGATTGTGAATAAAATCGGTTGGTGAAAATTAGTAGGAAAGAGAAAATTCATTCCTCACCCGTCTTCTGATGAATTTCCCATGGAATCATCCACCGGAAAAACAATTGCACTCTCTCTTGGTGCCTTGGAACAGATCGGTTTGTGCAAATTACTCAAAGTACAAAAATCATTCTTTACAAGCACCTCGTGGTAAAGACTCCAGCAATCCTCCAGCAATTCTCTCCTCCTGAGTTTGTAGAGATTGGTTTATGAAAATCACTAAAAAATCAAACATTTATTACTGATCCCTGCAGCTAATTAGTACCTCATGGAATCATCCTCCAAAGACCTTTTCGACACTCTGCTGGTCACTTGGTAGAGATGGGTAGTGTAAATTGCTAAAAGGAGACCTTCAATACTAATCAGATGTAGCCACTGATGTCTCATGCACGCTTCCTCGAAAAGCCATTCGGATTCTCTCCTGATCCTTTGGTAGAGATCGGTTCACGAAAATTACAAAAATTCAACAGTAATTACTGATCACTGCTACTCATTAACTCCATCTGGCATGATCCTCCAAAATCCTTTCAGATTTGCTTCTGGTGATTTGTTAGAGGTCGAGTCTGGAAAATTCTGAAAAATAAGCAATTCTGAACGGCTTCGTGGTAGTCATTCATTCCTTACGTAATGAGCCTCCTTAGTACATTCCAATTCGCTCCTGTTGACTTGGAAGAAATCAGTTCCTGAAATAGACTCAAAATGAGAAATTCATCTTGGATGTGCGCAACAGACAAATTGGAGAAGGAATCTTCCTGAAAGACCCAAGGATTCACTTCTTGTCGTATGGTTCAGAGCAGTGCATGAAAATTACTCCAGATGAGAAAGACATGCCTAATCTGGTATCCTGATGTATTGCTCATGGAAACATCCACCAAAACACAAGTCTATTCTCTCTTCAGGATTTGGTGGAGATGGATGGTGAAAATGGCTAAAAATGAGAAAGTTATAACTGATCCATGCTAAACAACAGTGATAAATGGAATCATCCCCCAAAAGCCTTTCAGATTCGCTTCTTGGGATTTGGTAGATATCAGTTCATGATTTGATGAAAATTACTCAAGATGGGGGAGTTCTTCCTGATCAATGTTAGTAGTTAATGACACTTGGAATCATCCTCCCAAATCCTTTGACAATTAACTCCTGGTGATTGTGAATAAAATCGGTTGGTGAAAATTAGTACGAAAGAGAAAATTCATTCCTCACCCGTCTTCTGATGAATTTCCCATGGAATCATCCACCGGAAAAACAATTGCACTCTCTCTTGGTGCCTTGGAACAGATCGGTTTGTGCAAATTACTCAAAGTACGAAAATCATTCTTTACAAGCACCTCGTGGTAAAGACTCCAGCAATCCTCCAGCAATTCTCTCCTCCTGAGTTTGTAGAGATTGGTTTATGAAAATGACTAAAAAATCAAACATTTATTACTGATCCCTGCAGCTAATTAGTACCTCATGGAATCATCCTCCAAAGACCTTTTCGATACTCTGCTGGTCACTTGGTAGAGATGGGTAGTGTAAATTGCTAAAAAGGAGACCTTCAATACTAATCAGATGTAGCCACTGATGTCTCATGCACGCTTCCTCAAAAAGCCATTCGGATTCTCTCCTGATTCTTTGGTAGAGATCGGTTCACGAAAATTACAAAAATTCAACAGTAATTACTGATCACTGCTACTCATTAACTCCATCTGGCATGATCCTCCAAAATCCTTTCAGATTTGCTTCTGGTGATTTGTTATAGGTCGAGTCTGGAAAATTCTGAAAAATAAGCAATTCTGAACGGCTTCGTGGTAGTGATTCATTCCTCACGTAATGAAACTCCTTAGTACATTCCAATTCGCTCCTGTTGACTTGGAAGAAATCAGTTCCTGAAATAGACTCAAAATGAGAAATTCATCTTGGATGTGCGCAACAGACAAATTGGAGAAGGAATCTTCCTGAAAGACCCGAGGATTCACTTCTTGTCTTATGCTACAGAGCAGTGCGTGAAAATTACTCCAGATGAGAAAGACATGCCTAATCTGGTATCCTGATCTATTGCTCATGGAAACATCCACCAAAACACAAGTCTGTTCTCTCTTCAGGATTTGGTGGAGATGGATGGTGAAAATGGCTAAAAATGAGAAAGTTATAACTGATCCATGCTAAACAACAGTGACAAATGGAATCATCCCCCAAAAGCCTTTCAGATTCGCTTCTTGGGATTTGGTAGATATCAGTTCATGATTTGATGAAAATTACTCAAAATGGGAGAGTTCTTCCTGATCAATGTTAGTAATTAATGACACTTGGAATCATCCTCCCAAATCCTTTGACAATTAACTCCTGGTGATTGTGAATAAAATCGGTTGGTGAAAATTAGTAGGAAAGAGAAAATTCATTCCTCACCCGTCTTCTGATGAATTTCCCATGGAATCATCCACCGGAAAAACAATTGCATTCTCTCTTGGTACCTTGGAACAGATCGGTTTGTGCAAATTACTCAAAGTACAAAAATCATTCTTTACAAGCACCTCGTGGTAAAGACTCCAGCAATCCTCCAGCAATTCTCTCCTCCTGAGTTTGTAGAGATTGGTTCATGAAAATGACTAAAAAATCAAACATTTATTACTGATCCCTGCAGCTAATTAGTACCTCATGGAATCATCCTCCAAAGACCTTTTCGATACTCTGCTGGTCACTTGGTAGAGATGGGTAGTGTAAATTGCTAAAAAGGAGACCTTCAATACTAATCAGATGTAGCCACTGATGTCTCATGCACGCTTCCTCGAAAAGCCATTCGGATTCTCTCCTGATCCTTTGGTAGAGATCGGTTCACGAAAATTACAAAAATTCAAAAGTAATTACTGATCACTGCTACTCATTAACTCCATCTGGCATGATCCTCCAAAATCCTTTCAGATTTGCTTCTGGTGATTTGTTATAGGTCGAGTCTGGAAAATTCTGAAAAATAAGCAATTCTGAACGGCTTCGTGGTAGTCATTCATTCCTGACGTAATGAGCCTCCTTAGTACATTCCAATTCGCTCCTTTTGACTTGGAAGAAATCAGTTCCTGAAATAGACTCAAAATGAGAAATTCATCTTGGATGTGCGCAACAGACAAATTGGAGAAGGAATCTTCCTGAAAGACCCGAGGATTCACTTCTTGTCTTATGCTACAGAGCAGTGCGTGAAAATTACTCCAGATGAGAAAGACATGCCTAATCTGGTATCCTGATCTATTGCTCATGGAAACATCCACCAAAACACAAGTCTGTTCTCTCTTCAGGATTTGGTGGAGATGGATGGTGAAAATTGCTAAAAATGAGAAAGTTATAACTGATCCATGCTATAAATCAGTGACAAATGGAATCATCCCCCAAAAGCCTTTCAGATTCGCTTCTTGGGATTTGGTAGATATCAGTTCATGATTTGATGAAAATTACTCAAAATGGGAGAGTTCTTCCTGATCAATGTTAGTAATTAATGACACTTGGAATCATCCTCCCAAATCCTTTGACAATTAACTCCTGGTGATTGTGAATAAAATCGGTTGGTGAAAATTAGTAGGAAAGAGAAAATTCATTCCTCACCCGTCTTCTGATGAATTTCCCATGGAATCATCCACCGGAAAAACAATTGCATTCTCTCTTGGTACCTTGGAACAGATCGGTTTGTGCAAATTACTCAAAGTACGAAAATCATTCTTTACAAGCACCTCGTGGTAAAGACTCCAGCAATCCTCCAGCAATTCTCTCCTCCTGAGTTTGTAGAGATTGGTTTATGAAAATGACTAAAAAACCAAACATTTATTACTGATCCCTGCAGCTAATTAGTACCTCATGGAATCATCCTCCAAAGACCTTTTCGATACTCTGCTGGTCACTTGGTAGAGATGGGTAGTGTAAATTGCTCAAAAGGAGACCTTCAATACTAATCAGATGTAGCCACTGATGTCTCATGCACGCTTCCTCGAAAAGCCATTCGGATTCTCTCCTGATCCTTTGGTAGAGATCGGTTCACGAAAATTACAAAAATTCAACAGTAATTACTGATCACTGCTACTCATGAACTCCATCTGGCATGATCCTCCAAAATCCTTTCAGATTTGCTTCTGGTGATTTGTTATAGGTCGAGTCTGGAAAATTCTGAAAAATAAGCAATTCTGAACGGCTTCGTGGTAGTCATTCATTCCTGACGTAATGAGCCTCCTTAGTACATTCCAATTCGCTCCTGTTGACTTGGAAGAAATCAGTTCCTGAAATAGACTCAAAATGCGAAATTCATCTTGGATGTGCGCAACAGACAAATTGGAGAAGGAATCTTCCTGAAAGACCCGAGGATTCACTTCTTGTCTTATGCTACAGAGCAGTGCGTGAAAATTACTCCAGATGAGAAAGACATGCCTAATCTGGTATCCTGATCTATTGCTCATGGAAACATCCACCAAAACACAAGTCTGTTCTCTCTTCAGGATTTGGTGGAGATGGATGGCGAAAATTGCTAAAAATGAGAAAGTTATAACTGATCCATGCTATAAATCAGTGACAAATGGAATCATCCCCCAAAAGCCTTTCAGATTCGCTTCTTGGGATTTGGTAGATATCAGTTCATGATTTGATGAAAATTACACAAATGGGAGAGTTCTTCCTGATCAATGTTAGTAATTAATGACACTTGGAATCATCCTCCCAAATCCTTTGACAATTAACTCCTGGTGATTGTGAATAAAATCGGTTGGTGAAAATTAGTAGGAAAGAGAAAATTCATACCTAACCCGTCTTCTGATGAATTTCTCATGGAATCATCCACCGGAAAAACAATTGCACTCTCTCTTGGTGCCTTGGAACAGATCGGTTTGTGCAAATTACTCAAAGTACGAAAATCATTCTTTACAAGCACCTCGTGGTAAAGACTCCAGCAATCCTCCAGCAATTCTCTCCTCCTGAGTTTGTAGAGATTGGTTCATGAAAATGACTAAAACATCAAACATTTATTACTGATCCCTGCAGCTAATTAGTACCTCATTGAATCATCCTCCAAAGACCTTTTCGATACTCTGCTGGTCACTTGGTAGAGATGGGTAGTGTAAATTGCTAAAAAGGAGACCTTCAATACTAATCAGATGTAGCCACTGATGTCTCATGCACGCTTCCTCGAAAAGCCATTCGGATTCTCTCCTGATCCTTTGGTAGAGATCGGTTCACGAAAATTACAAAAATTCAACAGTAATTACTGATCACTGCTACTCATTAACTCCATCTGGCATGATCCTCCAAAATCCTTTCAGAATTGCTTCTGGTGATTTGTTATAGGTCGAGTCTCGAAAACTCCGAAAAATAAGCAATTCTGAACGGCTTGGTGGTAGTCATTCATTCTTCACATAATGAGCCTCCTTAGTACATTCCAATTCGCTCCTGTTGACTTGGAAGAAATCCGTTCCTGAAATAGACTCAAAATGAGAAATTCACCTTGGATGTGTGCAACAGATAAATTTGAGAAGGAATCTTCCTGAAAGACCCGAGGATTCACTTCTCGTCCTATGGTACAGAGCAGTGCGTGAAAATTATTCCAGATGAGAAAGACATGCCTAATCTGGTATCCTGATCTATTGCTCATGGAAACATCCACCAAAACACAAGTCTATTCTCTCTTCAGGATTTGGTGGAGATGGATGGTGAAAATTGCTAAAAATGAGAAAGTTATAACTGATCCATGCTATAAATCAGTGACAAATGGAATCATCCCCCAAAAGCCTTTCAGATTCGCTTCTTGGGATTTGGTAGATATCAGTTCATGATTTGATGAAAATTACTCAAAATGGGAGAGTTCTTCCTTTTCAATGTTAGTCATTAATGACACTTGGAATCATCCTCCCAAATCCTTTGATAATTAACTCCTGGGGATTGTGAATAAAATCGGTTGGTGAAAATTAGTAGGAAAGAGAAAATTCATTCCTCACCCGTCTTCTGATGAATTTCCCATGGAATCATCCACCGGAAAACAATTGCATTCTCTCTTGGTGCGTTGGAAGAGATCGGTTTGGTGAAAATTAGTAGGAAAGAGAAAATTCATTCCTCACCCGTCTTCTGATGAATATCCCATGGAATCATCCACCGGAAAACAATTGCATTCTCTCTTGGTGCGCTGGAACAGATCGGTTTGTGCAAATTACTCAAAGTACGAAAATCGTTCTTTAGAAGCACCTAGTGGTAAAGACTCCAGCAATACAGATTCTCTCCTCCTGAGTTTGTAGAGATTGGTTCATGAAAATGACTAAAAAATCAAACCTTTATTACTGATCACTGCATCGAATTAGTACCTCATGGAATCATCCTCCAAAGACCTTTTCGATACTCTGCTGGTCACTTGCTAGAGATGGCTAGTGTAAATTTCTAAAAATGAGACCTTCAATACTAATCCGATGTAGCCATTGATGTCTCATGCACGCTTCCTCGAAAAGCCATTCAGATTCTCTCCTGATCCTTTGGTAGAGATCGGTTCATGAAAATTACAAAAATTCAACAGTAATTACTGATCACTGCTACTCATTAACTCCATCTGGCATGATCCTCCAAAATCCTTTCACATTTGCTTCTGGTGATTTCTTATAGGTCGAGTCTGGAAAATTCTGAAAAATAAGCAATTCTGAACGGCTTCGTGGTAGTCATTCATTCCTCACATAATGAGCCTCCTTAGTACATTCCAATTCGCTCCTGTTGACTTGGAAGAAATCAGTTCCTGAAATAGACTCAAATTGAGAAATTCATCTTGGATGTGCGCAACAGACAAATTGGAGAAGGAATCTTCCTGAAAGACCCGAGGATTCACTTCTCGTCCTATGGTACAGAGCAGTGCGTAAAATTACTCCAGATGAGAAAGACATGCCTAATCTGGAATCCTGATCTATTGCTCATGGAAACATCCACCAAAACACAAGTCGATTCTCTCTTCAGGATTTGGTGGAGATTGACGGTGAAAATTGCTAAAAATGAGAAAGTTATAACTGATCCATGCTATAAATCAGTGACAAATGGAATCATCCCCCAAAAGCCTTTCAGATTCGCTTCTTGGGAGTTGGTAGATATCAGTTCATGATTTGATGAAAATTACTCAAAATGGGAGAGTTCTTCCTGATCAATGTTAGTAATTAATGACACTTGGAATCATCCTCCCAAATCCTTTGACAATTAACTCCTGGTGATTGTGAATAAAATCGGTTAGTGAAAATTAGTAGGAAAGAGAAAATTCATTCCTCACCCGTCTTCTGATGAATTTCCCATGGAATCATCCACCGGAAAAACAATTGCATTCTCTCTTGGTACCTTGGAACAGATCGGTTTGTGCAAATTACTCAAAGTACGAAAATCATTCTTTACAAGCACCTCGTGGTAAAGACTCCAGCAATCCTCCAGCAATTCTCTTCTCCTGAGTTTGTCGAGATTGGTTCATGAAAATGACTAATAAATCAAACATTTATTACTGATCCCTGCAGCTAATTAGTACCTCATGGAATCATCCTCCAAAGACCTTTTCGATACTCTGCTGGTCACTTGGTAGAGATGGGTATTGTAAATTGCTAAAAAGGAGACCTTCAATACTAATCAGATGTAGCCACTGATGTCTCATGCACGCTTCCTCGAAAAGCCATTCGGATTCTCTCCTGATCCTTTGGTAGAGATCGGTTCACGAAAATTACAAAAATTCAACAGTAATTACTGATCACTGCTACTCATGAACTCCATCTGGCATGATCCTCCAAAATCCTTTCAGATTTGCTCCTGGTGATTTGTTATAGGTCGAGTCTGGAAAATTCTGAAAAATAAGCAATTCTGAACGGCTTCGTGGTAGTCATTCATTCCTCACGTAATGAGCCTCCTTAGTACATTCCAATTCGCTCCTGTTGACTTGGAAGAAATCAGTTCCTGAAATAGACTCAAATTGAGAAATTCATCTTGGATGTGCGCAACAGACAAATTGGAGAAGGAATCTTCCTGAAAGACCCGAGGACTCACTTCGTGTCCTATGGTACAGAGCAGTGCGTGAAAATTACTCCAGATGAGAAAGACATGCCTAATCTGGTATCCTGATCTATTGCTCATGGAAACATCCACCAAAACACAAGTCTATTCTCTCTTCAGGATTTGGTGGAGATTGATGGTGAAAATTGCTAAAAATGGGAAAGTTATAACTGATCCATGCTATAAATCAGTGACAAATGGAATCATCCCCCAAAAGCCTTTCAGATTCGCTTCTTGGGATTTGTTAGATATCAGTTCATGATTTGATGAAAATTACTCAAAATGGAAGAGTTCTTCCTGATCAATGTTAGTAATTAATGACACTTGGAATCATCCTCCCAAATCCTTTGACAATTAACTCCTGGTGATTGTGAATAAAATCGGTTGGTGAAAATTAGTAGGAAAGAGAAAATTCATTCCTCACCCGTCTTCTGATGAATTTCCCATGGAATCATCCACCGGAAAAACAATTGCATTCTCTCTTGGTACCTTGGAACAGATCGGTTTGTGCAAATTACTCAAAGTACGAAAATCATTCTTTACAAGCACCTCGTGGTAAAGACTCCAGCAATCCTCCAGCAATTCTCTCCTCCTGAGTTTGTCGAGATTGGTTCATGAAAATGACTAAAAAATCAAACATTTATTACTGATCCCTGCAGCTAATTAGTACCTCATGGAATCATCCTCCAAAGACCTTTTCGATACTCTGCTGGTCACTTGGTAGAGATGGGTAGTGTAAATTGCTAAAAAGGAGACCTTCAATACTAATCAGATGTAGCCACTGATGTCTCATGCACGCTTCCTCGAAAAGCCATTCGGATTCTCTCCTGATCCTTTGGTAGAGATCGGTTCATGAAAATTACAAAAATTCAACAGTAATTACTGATCACTGCTACTCATGAACTCCATCTGGCATGATCCTCCAAAATCCTTTCAGATTTGCTTCTGGTGATTTGTTATAGGTCGAGTCTGGAAAATTCTGAAAAATAAGCAATTCTGAACGGCTTCGTGGTAGTCATTCATTCCTCACATAATCAGCCTCCTTAGTACATTCCAATTCGCTCCTGTTGACTTGGAAGAAATCAGTTCCTGAAATAGACTCAAATTGAGAAATTCATCTTGGATGTGCGCAACAGACAAATTGGAGAAGGAATCTTCCTGAAAGACCCGAGGATTCACTTCTCGTCCTATGGTACAGAGCAGTGCGTAAAATTACTCCAGATGAGAAAGACATGCCTAATCTGGAATCCTGATCTATTGCTCATGGAAACATCCACCAAAACACAAGTCGATTCTCTCTTCAGGATTTGGTGGAGATTGATGGTGAAAATTGCTAAAAATGAGAAAGTTATAACTGATCCATGCTATAAATCAGTGACAAATGGAATCATCCCCCAAAAGCCTTTCAGATTCGCTTCTTGGGAGTTGGTAGATATCAGTTCATGATTTGATGAAAATTACTCAAAATGGAAGAGTTCTTCCTGATCAATGTTAGTAATTAATGACACTTGGAATCATCCTCCCAAATCCTTTGACAATTAACTCCTGGTGATTGTGAATAAAATCGGTTGGTGAAAATTAGTAGGAAAGAGAAAATTCATTCCTCACCCGTCTTCTGATGAATTTCCCATGGAATCATCCACCGGAAAAACAATTGCATTCTCTCTTGGTACCTTGGAACAGATCGGTTTGTGCAAATTACTCAAAGTACGAAAATCATTCTTTACAAGCACCTCGTGGTAAAGACTCCAGCAATCCTCCAGCAATTCTCTCCTCCTGAGTTTGTCGAGATTGGTTCATGAAAATGACTAAAAAATCAAACATTTATTACTGATCCCTGCAGCTAATTAGTACCTCATGGAATCATCCTCCAAAGACCTTTTCGATACTCTGCTGGTCACTTGGTAGAGATGGGTAGTGTAAATTGCTAAAAAGGAGACCTTCAATACTAATCAGATGTAGCCACTGATGTCTCATGCACGCTTCCTCGAAAAGCCATTCGGATTCTCTCCTGATCCTTTGGTAGAGATCGGTTCATGAAAATTACAAAAATTCAACAGTAATTACTGATCACTGCTACTCATTAACTCCATCTGGCATGATCCTCCAAATCCTTTCAGATTTGCTTCTGGTGATTTGTTATAGGTCGAGTCTGGAAAATTCTGAAAAATAAGCAATTCTGAACGGCTTCGTGGTAGTCATTCATTCCTCACATAATGAGCCTCCTTAGTACATTCCAATTCGCTCCTGTTGACTTGGAAGAAATCAGTTCCTGAAATAGACTCAAATTGAGAAATTCATCTTGGATGTGCGCAACAGACAAATTGGAGAAGGAATCTTCCTGAAAGACCCGAGGAGTCACTTCTCGTCCTATGGTAGAGAGCAGTGCGTGAAAATTACTCCAGATGAGAAAGACATGCTTAATCTGGTATCCTGATCTATTGCTCATGGAAACATCCACCAAAACACAAGTCAATTCTCTCTTCAGGATTTGGTGGAGATTGATGGTGAAAATTGCTAAAAATGAGAAAGTTATAACTGATCCATGCTATAAATCAGTGACAAATGGAATCATCCCCCAAAAGCCTTTCAGATTCGCTTCTTGGGATTTGGTAGATATCAGTTCATGATTTGATGAAAATTACTCAAAATGGGAGAGTTCTTCTTGATCAATGTTAGTAATTAATGACACTTGGAATCATCCTCCCAAATCCTTTGACAATTAGCTCCTGGTGATTGTGAATAAAATCGGTTGGTGAAAATTAGTAGGAATGAGAAAATTCATTCCTCACCCGTCTTCTGATGAATTTCCCATGGAATCATCCACTGGAAAAACAATTGCATTCTCTCCTGGTACCTTGGAACAGATCGGTTTGTGCAAATTACTCAAAGTACGAAAATCATTCTTTACAAGCACCTCGTGGTAAAGACTCCAGCAATCCTCCAGCAATTCTCTCCTCCTGAGTTTGTAGAGATTGGTTCATGAAAATGACTAAAACATCAAACATTTATTACTGATCCCTGCAGCTAATTAGTACCTCATGGAATCATCCTCCAAAGACCTTTTCGATACTCTGCTGGTCACTTGGTAGAGATGGGTAGTGTAAATTGCTAAAAAGGAGACCTTCAATACTAATCAGATGTAGCCACTGATGTCTCATGCACGCTTCCTCGAAAAGCCATTCGGATTCTCTCCTGATCCTTTGGTAGAGATCGGTTCACGAAAATTACAAAAATTCAACAGTAATTACTGATCACTGCTACTCATGAACTCCATCTGGCATGATCCTCCAAAATCCTTTCAGATTTCCTTCTGGTGATTTGTTATAGGTCGAGTCTTGAAAATTCCGAAAAATAAGCAATTCTGAACGGCTTCGTGGTAGTCATTCATTCCTCACATAATGAGCCTCCTTAGTACATTCCAATTCGCTCCTGTTGACTTGGAAGAAATCAGTTCCTGAAATAGACTCAAAATGAGAAATTCATCTTGTATGTGCGCAACGGACAAACTGGAGAAGGAATCTTCCTGAAAGACCCGAGGATTCACTTCTCGTCCTATGGTACAGAGCAGTGCGTGAAAATTACTCCAGATGAGAAAGACATGCCTAATCTGGTATCCTGATCTATTGCTCATGGAAACATCCACCAAAACACAAGTCAATTCTCTCTTCAGGATTTGGTGGAGATTGATGGTGAAAATTGCTAAAAATGAGAAAGTTATAACTGATCCATGCTATAAATCAGTGACAAATGGAATCATCCCCCAAAAGCCTTTCAGATTCGCTTCTTGGGATTTGGTAGATATCAGTTCATGATTTGATGAAAATTACTCAAAATGGGAGAGTTCTTCTTGATCAATGTTACTAATTAATGACACTTGGAATCATCCTCCCAAATCCTTTGACAATTAGCTCCTGGTGATTGTGAATAAAATCGGTTGGTGAAAATTAGTAGGAAAGAGAAAATTCATTCCTCACCCGTCTTCTGATGAACTTCCCATGGAATCATCCACTGGAAAAACAATTGCATTCTCTCTTGGTACCTTGGAACATATCGGTTTGTGCAAATTACTCAAAGTACGAAAATCATTCTTTACAAGCACCTCGTGGTAAAGACTCCAGCAATCCTCCAGCAATTCTCTCCTCCTGAGTTTGTAGAGATTGGTTCATGAAAATGACTAAAAAATCAAACATTTATTACTGATCCCTGCAGCTAATTAGTACCTCATGGAATCATCCTCCAAAGACCTTTTCGATACTCTGCTGGTCACTTGGTAGAGATGGGTAGTGTAAATTGCTAAAAAGGAGACCTTCAATACTAATCAGATGTAGCCACTGATGTCTCATGCACGCTTCCTCGAAAAGCCATTCGGATTCTCTCCTGATCCTTTGGTAGAGATCGGTTCACGAAAATTACAAAAATTCAACAGTAATTACTGATCACTGCTACTCATGAACTCCATCTGGCATGATCCTCCAAAATCCTTTCACATTTGCTTCTGGTGATTTGTTATAGGTCGAGTCTGGAAAATTCTGAAAAATAAGCAATTCTGAACGGCTTCGTGGTAGTCATTCATTCCTCACGTAATGAGCCTCCTTAGTACATTCCAATTCGCTCCTGTTGACTTGGAAGAAATCAGTTCCTGAAATAGACTCAAATTGAGAAATTCATCTTGGATGTGCGCAACAGACAAATTGGAGAAGGAATCTTCCTGAAAGACCCGAGGACTCACTTCGCGTCCTATGGTACAGAGCAGTGCGTGAAAATTACTCCAGATGAGAAAGACATGCCTAATCTGGTATCCTGATCTATTGCTCATGGAAACATCCACCAAAACACAAGTCAATTCTCTCTTCAGGATTTGGTGGAGATTGATGGTGAAAATTGCTAAAAATGAGAAAGTTATAACTGATCCATGCTATAAATCAGTGACAAATGGAATCATCCCCCAAAAGCCTTTCAGATTCGCTTCTTGGGATTTGTTAGATATCAGTTCATGATTTGATGAAAATTACTCAAAATGGAAGAGTTCTTCCTGATCAATGTTAGTAATTAATGACACTTGGAATCATCCTCCCAAATCCTTTGACAATTAACTCCTGGTGATTGTGAATAAAATCGGTTGGTGAAAATTAGTAGGAAAGAGAAAATTCATTCCTCACCCGTCTTCTGATGAATTTCCCATGGAATCATCCACCGGAAAAACAATTGCATTCTCTCTTGGTACCTTGGAACAGATCGGTTTGTGCAAATTACTCAAAGTACGAAAATCATTCTTTACAAGCACCTCGTGGTAAAGACTCCAGCAATCCTCCAGCAATTCTCTCCTCCTGAGTTTGTCGAGATTGGTTCATGAAAATGACTAAAAAATCAAACATTTATTACTGATCCCTGCAGCTAATTAGTACCTCATGGAATCATCCTCCAAAGACCTTTTCGATACTCTGCTGGTCACTTGGTAGAGATGGGTAGTGTAAATTGCTAAAAAGGAGACCTTCAATACTAATCAGATGTAGCCACTGATGTCTCATGCACGCTTCCTCGAAAAGCCATTCGGATTCTCTCCTGATCCTTTGGTAGATATCGGTTCATGAAAATTACAAAAATTCAACAGTAATTACTGATCACTGCTACTCATGAACTCCATCTGGCATGATCCTCCAAAATCCTTTCAGATTTGCTTCTGGTGATTTGTTATAGGTCGAGTCTGGAAAATTCTGAAAAATAAGCAATTCTGAACGGCTTCGTGGTAGTCATTCATTCCTCACATAATGAGCCTCCTTAGTACATTCCAATTCGCTCCTGTTGACTTGGAAGAAATCAGTTCCTGAAATAGACTCAAATTGAGAAATTCATCTTGGATGTGCGCAACAGACAAATTGGAGAAGGAATCTTCCTGAAAGACCCGAGGATTCACTTCTCGTCCTATGGTACAGAGCAGTGCGTAAAATTACTCCAGATGAGAAAGACATGCCTAATCTGGAATCCTGATCTATTGCTCATGGAAACATCCACCAAAACACAAGTCGATTCTCTCTTCAGGATTTGGTGGAGATTGATGGTGAAAATTGCTAAAAATGAGAAAGTTATAACTGATCCATGCTATAAATCAGTGACAAATGGAATCATCCCCCAAAAGCCTTTCAGATTCGCTTCTTGGGAGTTGGTAGATATCAGTTCATGATTTGATGAAAATTACTCAAAATGGAAGAGTTCTTCCTGATCAATGTTAGTAATTAATGACACTTGGAATCATCCTCCCAAATCCTTTGACAATTAACTCCTGGTGATTGTGAATAAAATCGGTTGGTGAAAATTAGTAGGAAAGAGAAAATTCATTCCTCACCCGTCTTCTGATGAATTTCCCATGGAATCATCCACCGGAAAAACAATTGCATTCTCTCTTGGTACCTTGGAACAGATCGGTTTGTGCAAATTACTCAAAGTACGAAAATCATTCTTTACAAGCACCTCGTGGTAAAGACTCCAGCAATCCTCCAGCAATTCTCTCCTCCTGAGTTTGTCGAGATTGGTTCATGAAAATGACTAAAAAATCAAACATTTATTACTGATCCCTGCAGCTAATTAGTACCTCATGGAATCATCCTCCAAAGACCTTTTCGATACTCTGCTGGTCACTTGGTAGAGATGGGTAGTGTAAATTGCTAAAAAGGAGACCTTCAATACTAATCAGATGTAGCCACTGATGTCTCATGCACGCTTCCTCGAAAAGCCATTCGGATTCTCTCCTGATCCT
Organism: Eretmochelys imbricata; assembly: GCF_965152235.1. Lineage (NCBI taxonomy): Eukaryota > Metazoa > Chordata > Testudines > Cheloniidae > Eretmochelys > Eretmochelys imbricata. Next base: position 724,672 of record NW_027554341.1, on the reverse strand, counting down.
TTGGTAGAGATCGGTTCATGAAAATTACAAAAATTCAACAGTAATTACTGATCACTGCTACTCATGAACTCCATCTGGCATGATCCTCCAAAATCCTTTCAGATTTGCTTCTGGTGATTTGTTATAGGTCGAGTCTGGAAAATTCTGAAAAATAAGCAATTCTGAACGGCTTCGTGGTAGTCATTCATTCCTCACATAATGAGCCTCCTTAGTACATTCCAATTCGCTCCTGTTGACTTGGAAGAAATCAGTTCCTGAAATAGACTCAAATTGAGAAATTCATCTTGGATGTGCGCAACAGACAAATTGGAGAAGGAATCTTCCTGAAAGACCCGAGGAGTCACTTCTCGTCCTATGGTAGAGAGCAGTGCGTGAAAATTACTCCAGATGAGAAAGACATGCCTAATCTGGTATCCTGATCTATTGCTCATGGAAACATCCACCAAAACACAAGTCAATTCTCTCTTCAGGATTTGGTGGAGATTGATGGTGAAAATTGCTAAAAATGAGAAAGTTATAACTGATCCATGCTATAAATCAGTGACAAATGGAATCATCCCCCAAAAGCCTTTCAGATTCGCTTCTTGGGATTTGGTAGATATCAGTTCATGATTTGATGAAAATTACTCAAAATGGGAGAGTTCTTCTTGATCAATGTTAGTAATTAATGACACTTGGAATCATCCTCCCAAATCCTTTGACAATTAGCTCCTGGTGATTGTGAATAAAATGGGTTGGTGAAAATTAGTAGGAATGAGAAAATTCATTCCTCACCCGTCTTCTGATGAATTTCCCATGGAATCATCCACTGGAAAAACAATTGCATTCTCTCCTGGTACCTTGGAACAGATCGGTTTGTGCAAATTACTCAAAGTACGAAAATCATTCTTTACAAGCACCTCGTGGTAAAGACTCCAGCAATCCTCCAGCAATTCTCTCCTCCTGAGTTTGTAGAGATTGGTTCATGAAAATGACTAAAACATCAAACATTTATTACTGATCCCTGCAGCTAATTAGTACCTCATGGAATCATCCTCCAAAGACCTTTTCGATACTCTGCTGGTCACTTGGTAGAGATGGGTAGTGTAAATTGCTAAAAAGGAGACCTTCAATACTAATCAGATGTAGCCACTGATGTCTCATGCACGCTTCCTCGAAAAGCCATTCGGATTCTCTCCTGATCCTTTGGTAGAGATCGGTTCACGAAAATTACAAAAATTCAACAGTAATTACTGATCACTGCTACTCATGAACTCCATCTGGCATGATCCTCCAAAATCCTTTCAGATTTGCTTCTGGTGATTTGTTATAGGTCGAGTCTGGAAAATTCTGAAAAATAAGCAATTCTGAACGGCTTCGTGGTAGTCATTCATTCCTCACGTAATGAGCCTCCTTAGTACATTCCAATTCGCTCCTGTTGACTTGGAAGAAATCAGTTCCTGAAATAGACTCAAATTGAGAAATTCATCTTGGATGTGCGCAACAGACAAATTGGAGAAGGAATCTTCCTGAAAGACCCGAGGACTCACTTCGCGTCCTATGGTACAGAGCAGTGCGTGAAAATTACTCCAGATGAGAAAGACATGCCTAATCTGGTATCCTGATCTATTGCTCATGGAAACATCCACCAAAACACAAGTCTATTCTCTCTTCAGGATTTGGTGGAGATTGATGGTGAAAATTGCTAAAAATGAGAAAGTTATAACTGATCTATGCTATAAATCAGTGACAAATGGAATCATCCCCCAAAAGCCTTTCAGATTCGCTTCTTGGGATTTGTTAGATATCAGTTGATGATTTGATGAAAATTACTCAAAATGGGAGAGTTCTTCCTGATCAATGTTAGTAATTAATGACACTTGGAATCATCCTCCCAAATCCTTTGACAATTAACTCCTGGTGATTGTGAATAAAATCGGTTGGTGAAAATTAGTAGGAAAGAGAAAATTCATTCCTCACCCGTCTTCTGATGAATTTCCCATGGAATCATCCACCGGAAAAACAATTGCATTCTCTCTTGGTACCTTGGAACAGATCGGTTTGTGCAAATTACTCAAAGTACGAAAATCATTCTTTACAAGCACCTCGTGGTAAAGACTCCAGCAATCCTCCAGCAATTCTCTCCTCCTGAGTTTGTAGAGATTGGTTCATGAAAATGACTAAAAAATCAAACATTTATTACTGATCCCTGCAGCTAATTAGTACCTCATGGAATCATCCTCCAAAGACCTTTTCGATACTCTGCTGGTCACTTGGTAGAGATGGGTAGTGTAAATTGCTAAAAAGGAGACCTTCAATACTAATCAGATGTAGCCACTGATGTCTCATGCACGCTTCCTCGAAAAGCCATTCGGATTCTCTCCTGATCCTTTGGTAGAGATCGGTTCACGAAAATTACAAAAATTCAACAGTAATTACTGATCACTGCTACTCCTGAACTCCATCTGGCATGATCCTCCAAAATCCTTTCACATTTGCTTCTGGTGATTTGTTATAGGTCGAGTCTGGAAAATTCTGAAAAATAAGCAATTCTGAACGGCTTCGTGGTAGTCATTCATTCCTCACGTAATGAGCCTCCTTAGTACATTCCAATTCGCTCCTGTTGACTTGGAAGAAATCAGTTCCTGAAATAGACTCAAATTGAGAAATTCATCTTGGATGTGCGCAACAGACAAATTGGAGAAGGAATCTTCCTGAAAGACCCGAGGACTCACTTCGCGTCCTATGGTACAGAGCAGTGCGTGAAAATTACTCCAGATGAGAAAGACATGCCTAATCTGGTATCCTGATCTATTGCTCATGGAAACATCCACCAAAACACAAGTCTATTCTCTCTTCAGGATTTGGTGGAGATTGATGGTGAAAATTGCTAAAAATGAGAAAGTTATAACTGATCCATGCTATAAATCAGTGACAAATGGAATCATCCCCCAAAAGCCTTTCAGATTCGCTTCTTGGGATTTGGTAGATATCAGTTCATGATTTGATGAAAATTACTCAAAATGGGAGAGTTCTTCTTGATCAATGTTAGTAATTAATGACACTTGGAATCATCCTCCCAAATCCTTTGACAATTAGCTCCTGGTGATTGTGAATAAAATCGGTTGGTAAAAATTAGTAGGAAAGAGAAAATTCATTCCTCACCCGTCTTCTGATGAATTTCCCTTGGAATCATCCACTGGAAAAACAATTGCATTCTCTCTTGGTACCTTGGAACAGATCGGTTTGTGCAAATTACTCAAAGTACGAAAATCATTCTTTACAAGCACCTCGTGGTAAAGACTCCAGCAATCCTCCAGCAATTCTCTCCTCCTGAGTTTGTAGAGATTGGTTCATGAAAATGACTAAAAAATCAAACATTTATTACTGATCCCTGCAGCTAATTAGTACCTCATGGAATCATCCTCCAAAGACCTTTTCGATACTCTGCTGGTCACTTGGTAGAGATGGGTAGTGTAAATTGCTAAAAAGGAGACCTTCAATACTAATCAGATGTAGCCACTGATGTCTCATGCACGCTTCCTCGAAAAGCCATTCGGATTCTCTCCTGATCCTTTGGTAGAGATCGGTTCACGAAAATTACAAAAATTCAACAGTAATTACTGATCACTGCTACTCATGAACTCCATCTGGCATGATCCTCCAAAATCCTTTCACATTTGCTTCTGGTGATTTCTTATAGGTCGAGTCTGGAAAATTCTGAAAAATAAGCAATTCTGAACGGCTTCGTGGTAGTCATTCATTCCTCACGTAATGAGCCTCCTTAGTACATTCCAATTCGCTCCTGTTGACTTGGAAGAAATCAGTTCCTGAAATAGACTCAAATTGAGAAATTCATCTTGGATGTGCGCAACAGACAAATTGGAGAAGGAATCTTCCTGAAAGACCCGAGGACTCACTTCGCGTCCTATGGTACAGAGCAGTGCGTGAAAATTACTCCAGATGAGAAAGACATGCCTAATCTGGTATCCTGATCTATTGCTCATGGAAACATCCACCAAAACACAAGTCTATTCTCTCTTCAGGATTTGGTGGAGATTGATGGTGAAAATTGCTAAAAATGAGAAAGTTATAACTGATCCATGCTATAAATCAGTGACAAATGGAATCATCCCCCAAAAGCCTTTCAGATTCGCTTCTTGGGATTTGGTAGATATCAGTTCATGATTTGATGAAAATTACTCAAAATGGGAGAGTTCTTCTTGATCAATGTTAGTAATTAATGACACTTGGAATCATCCTCCCAAATCCTTTGACAATTAGCTCCTGGTGATTGTGAATAAAATCGGTTGGTAAAAATTAGTAGGAAAGAGAAAATTCATTCCTCACCCGTCTTCTGATGAATTTCCCATGGAATCATCCACTGGAAAAACAATTGCATTCTCTCTTGGTACCTTGGAACAGATCGGTTTGTGCAAATTACTCAAAGTACGAAAATCATTCTTTACAAGCACCTCGTGGTAAAGACTCCAGCAATCCTCCAGCAATTCTCTCCTCCTGAGTTTATAGAGATTGGTTCATGAAAATGACTAAAAAATCAAACATTTATTACTGATCCCTGCAGCTAATTAGTACCTCATGGAATCATCCTCCAAAGACCTTTTCGATACTCTGCTGGTCACTTGGTAGAGATGGGTAGTGTAAATTGCTAAAAAGGAGACCTTCAATACTAATCAGATGTAGCCACTGATGTCTCATGCACGCTTCCTCGAAAAGCCATTCGGATTCTCTCCTGATCCTTTGGTAGAGATCGGTTCACGAAAATTACAAAAATTCAACAGTAATTACTGATCACTGCTACTCCTGAACTCCATCTGGCATGATCCTCCAAAATCCTTTCACATTTGCTTCTGGTGATTTGTTATAGGTCGAGTCTGGAAAATTCTGAAAAATAAGCAATTCTGAACGGCTTCGTGGTAGTCATTCATTCCTCACGTAATGAGCCTCCTTAGTACATTCCAATTCGCTCCTGTTGACTTGGAAGAAATCAGTTCCTGAAATAGACTCAAATTGAGAAATTCATCTTGGATGTGCGCAACAGACAAATTGGAGAAGGAATCTTCCTGAAAGACCCGAGGACTCACTTCGCGTCCTATGGTACAGAGCAGTGCGTGAAAATTACTCCAGATGAGAAAGACATGCCTAATCTGGTATCCTGATCTATTGCTCATGGAAACATCCACCAAAACACAAGTCTATTCTCTCTTCAGGATTTGGTGGAGATTGATGGTGAAAATTGCTAAAAATGAGAAAGTTATAACTGATCCATGCTATAAATCAGTGACAAATGGAATCATCCCCCAAAAGCCTTTCAGATTCGCTTCTTGGGATTTGGTAGATATCAGTTCATGATTTGATGAAAATTACTCAAAATGGGAGAGTTCTTCTTGATCAATGTTAGTAATTAATGACACTTGGAATCATCCTCCCAAATCCTTTGACAATTAGCTCCTGGTGATTGTGAATAAAATCGGTTGGTAAAAATTAGTAGGAAAGAGAAAATTCATTCCTCACCCGTCTTCTGATGAATTTCCCTTGGAATCATCCACTGGAAAAACAATTGCATTCTCTCTTGGTACCTTGGAACAGATCGGTTTGTGCAAATTACTCAAAGTACGAAAATCATTCTTTACAAGCACCTCGTGGTAAAGACTCCAGCAATCCTCCAGCAATTCTCTCCTCCTGAGTTTGTAGAGATTGGTTCATGAAAATGACTAAAAAATCAAACATTTATTACTGATCCCTGCAGCTAATTAGTACCTCATGGAATCATCCTCCAAAGACCTTTTCGATACTCTGCTGGTCACTTGGTAGAGATGGGTAGTGTAAATTGCTAAAAAGGAGACCTTCAATACTAATCAGATGTAGCCACTGATGTCTCATGCACGCTTCCTCGAAAAGCCATTCGGATTCTCTCCTGATCCTTTGGTAGAGATCGGTTCACGAAAATTACAAAAATTCAACAGTAATTACTGATCACTGCTACTCATGAACTCCATCTGGCATGATCCTCCAAAATCCTTTCACATTTGCTTCTGGTGATTTCTTATAGGTCGAGTCTGGAAAATTCTGAAAAATAAGCAATTCTGAACGGCTTCGTGGTAGTCATTCATTCCTCACGTAATGAGCCTCCTTAGTACATTCCAATTCGCTCCTGTTGACTTGGAAGAAATCAGTTCCTGAAATAGACTCAAATTGAGAAATTCATCTTGGATGTGCGCAACAGACAAATTGGAGAAGGAATCTTCCTGAAAGACCCGAGGACTCACTTCGCGTCCTATGGTACAGAGCAGTGCGTGAAAATTACTCCAGATGAGAAAGACATGCCTAATCTGGTATCCTGATCTATTGCTCATGGAAACATCCACCAAAACACAAGTCTATTCTCTCTTCAGGATTTGGTGGAGATTGATGGTGAAAATTGCTAAAAATGAGAAAGTTATAACTGATCCATGCTATAAATCAGTGACAAATGGAATCATCCCCCAAAAGCCTTTCAGATTCGCTTCTTGGGATTTGGTAGATATCAGTTCATGATTTGATGAAAATTACTCAAAATGGGAGAGTTCTTCTTGATCAATGTTAGTAATTAATGACACTTGGAATCATCCTCCCAAATCCTTTGACAATTAGCTCCTGGTGATTGTGAATAAAATCGGTTGGTAAAAATTAGTAGGAAAGAGAAAATTCATTCCTCACCCGTCTTCTGATGAATTTCCCATGGAATCATCCACTGGAAAAACAATTGCATTCTCTCTTGGTACCTTGGAACAGATCGGTTTGTGCAAATTACTCAAAGTACGAAAATCATTCTTTACAAGCACCTCGTGGTAAAGACTCCAGCAATCCTCCAGCAATTCTCTCCTCCTGAGTTTATAGAGATTGGTTCATGAAAATGACTAAAAAATCAAACATTTATTACTGATCCCTGCAGCTAATTAGTACCTCATGGAATCATCCTCCAAAGACCTTTTCGATACTCTGCTGGTCACTTGGTAGAGATGGGTAGTGTAAATTGCTAAAAAGGAGACCTTCAATACTAATCAGATGTAGCCACTGATGTCTCATGCACGCTTCCTCGAAAAGCCATTCGGATTCTCTCCTGATCCTTTGGTAGAGATCGGTTCACGAAAATTACAAAAATTCAACAGTAATTACTGATCACTGCTACTCATGAACTCCATCTGGCATGATCCTCCAAAATCCTTTCAGATTTGCTTCTGGTGATTTGTTATAGGTCGAGTCTGGAAAATTCTGAAAAATAAGCAATTCTGAACGGCTTCGTGGTAGTCATTCATTCCTCACGTAATGAGCCTCCTTAGTACATTCCAATTCGCTCCTGTTGACTTGGAAGAAATCAGTTCCTGAAATAGACTCAAATTGAGAAATTCATCTTGGATGTGCGCAACAGACAAATTGGAGAAGGAATCTTCCTGAAAGACCCGAGGACTCACTTCGCGTCCTATGGTACAGAGCAGTGCGTGAAAATTACTCCAGATGAGAAAGACATGCCTAATCTGGTATCCTGATCTATTGCTCATGGAAACATCCACCAAAACACAAGTCTATTCTCTCTTCAGGATTTGGTGGAGATTGATGGTGAAAATTGCTAAAAATGAGAAAGTTATAACTGATCCATGCTATAAATCAGTGACAAATGGAATCATCCCCCAAAAGCCTTTCAGATTCGCTTCTTGGGATTTGGTAGATATCAGTTGATGATTTGATGAAAATTACTCAAAATGGGAGAGTTCTTCCTGATCAATGTTAGTAATTAATGACACTTGGAATCATCCTCCCAAATCCTTTGACAATTAACTCCTGGTGATTGTGAATAAAATCGGTTGGTGAAAATTAGTAGGAAAGAGAAAATTCATTCCTCACCCGTCTTCTGATGAATTTCCCATGGAATCATCCACCGGAAAAACAATTGCATTCTCTCTTGGTACCTTGGAACAGATCGGTTTGTGCAAATTACTCTAAGTACGAAAATCATTCTTTACAAGCACCTCGTGGTAAAGACTCCAGCAATCCTCCAGCAATTCTCTCCTCCTGAGTTTGTAGAGATTGGTTCATGAAAATGACTAAAAAATCAAACATTTATTACTGATCCCTGCAGCTAATTAGTACCTCATGGAATCATCCTCCAAAGACCTTTTCGATACTCTGCTGGTCACTTGGTAGAGATGGGTAGTGTAAATTGCTAAAAAGGAGACCTTCAATACTAATCAGATGTAGCCACTGATGTCTCATGCACGCTTCCTCGAAAAGCCATTCGGATTCTCTCCTGATCCTTTGGTAGAGATCGGTTCACGAAAATTACAAAAATTCAACAGTAATTACTGATCACTGCTACGCATGAACTCCATCTGGCATGATCCTCCAAAATCCTTTCACATTTGCTTCTGGTGATTTGTTATAGGTCGAGTCTGGAAAATTCTGAAAAATAAGCAATTCTGAACGGCTTCGTGGTAGTCATTCATTCCTCACGTAATGAGCCTCCTTAGTACATTCCAATTCGCTCCTGTTGACTTGGAAGAAATCAGTTCCTGAAATAGACTCAAATTGAGAAATTCATCTTGGATGTGCGCAACAGACAAATTGGAGAAGGAATCTTCCTGAAAGACCCGAGGACTCACTTCGCGTCCTATGGTACAGAGCAGTGCGTGAAAATTACTCCAGATGAGAAAGACATGCCTAATCTGGTATCCTGATCTATTGCTCATGGAAACATCCACCAAAACACAAGTCTATTCTCTCTTCAGGATTTGGTGGAGATTGATGGTGAAAATTGCTAAAAATGAGAAAGTTATAACTGATCCATGCTATAAATCAGTGACAAATGGAATCATCCCCCAAAAGCCTTTCAGATTCGCTTCTTGGGATTTGGTAGATATCAGTTCATGATTTGATGAAAATTACTCAAAATGGGAGAGTTCTTCTTGATCAATGTTAGTAATTAATGACACTTGGAATCATCCTCCCAAATCCTTTGACAATTAGCTCCTGGTGATTGTGAATAAAATCGGTTGGTAAAAATTAGTAGGAAAGAGAAAATTCATTCCTCACCCGTCTTCTGATGAATTTCCCTTGGAATCATCCACTGGAAAAACAATTGCATTCTCTCTTGGTACCTTGGAACAGATCGGTTTGTGCAAATTACTCAAAGTACGAAAATCATTCTTTACAAGCACCTCGTGGTAAAGACTCCAGCAATCCTCCAGCAATTCTCTCCTCCTGAGTTTGTAGAGATTGGTTCATGAAAATGACTAAAAAATCAAACATTTATTACTGATCCCTGCAGCTAATTAGTACCTCATGGAATCATCCTCCAAAGACCTTTTCGATACTCTGCTGGTCACTTGGTAGAGATGGGTAGTGTAAATTGCTAAAAAGGAGACCTTCAATACTAATCAGATGTAGCCACTGATGTCTCATGCACGCTTCCTCGAAAAGCCATTTGGATTCTCTCCTGATCCTTTGGTAGAGATCGGTTCACGAAAATTACAAAAATTCAACAGTAATTACTGATCACTGCTACTCATGAACTCCATCTGGCATGATCCTCCAAAATCCTTTCACATTTGCTTCTGGTGATTTCTTATAGGTCGAGTCTGGAAAATTCTGAAAAATAAGCAATTCTGAACGGCTTCGTGGTAGTCATTCATTCCTCACGTAATGAGCCTCCTTAGTACATTCCAATTCGCTCCTGTTGACTTGGAAGAAATCAGTTCCTGAAATAGACTCAAATTGAGAAATTCATCTTGGATGTGCGCAACAGACAAATTGGAGAAGGAATCTTCCTGAAAGACCCGAGGACTCACTTCGCGTCCTATGGTACAGAGCAGTGCGTGAAAATTACTCCAGATGAGAAAGACATGCCTAATCTGGTATCCTGATCTATTGCTCATGGAAACATCCACCAAAACACAAGTCTATTCTCTCTTCAGGATTTGGTGGAGATTGATGGTGAAAATTGCTAAAAATGAGAAAGTTATAACTGATCCATGCTATAAATCAGTGACAAATGGAATCATCCCCCAAAAGCCTTTCAGATTCGCTTCTTGGGATTTGGTAGATATCAGTTCATGATTTGATGAAAATTACTCAAAATGGGAGAGTTCTTCTTGATCAATGTTAGTAATTAATGACACTTGGAATCATCCTCCCAAATCCTTTGACAATTAGCTCCTGGTGATTGTGAATAAAATCGGTTGGTAAAAATTAGTAGGAAAGAGAAAATTCATTCCTCACCCGTCTTCTGATGAATTTCCCATGGAATCATCCACTGGAAAAACAATTGCATTCTCTCTTGGTACCTTGGAACAGATCGGTTTGTGCAAATTACTCAAAGTACGAAAATCATTCTTTACAAGCACCTCGTGGTAAAGACTCCAGCAATCCTCCAGCAATTCTCTCCTCCTGAGTTTGTAGAGATTGGTTCATGAAAATGACTAAAAAATCAAACATTTATTACTGATCCCTGCAGCTAATTAGTACCTCATGGAATCATCCTCCAAAGACCTTTTCGATACTCTGCTGGTCACTTGGTAGAGATGGGTAGTGTAAATTGCTAAAAAGGAGACCTTCAATACTAATCAGATGTAGCCACTGATGTCTCATGCACGCTTCCTCGAAAAGCCATTCGGATTCTCTCCTGATCCTTTGGTAGAGATCGGTTCACGAAAATTACAAAAATTCAACAGTAATTACTGATCACTGCTACTCATTAACTCCATCTGGCATGATCCTCCAAAATCCTTTCACATTTGCTTCTGGTGATTTCTTATAGGTCGAGTCTGGAAAATTCTGAAAAATAAGCAATTCTGAACGGCTTCGTGGTAGTCATTCATTCCTCACGTAATGAGCCTCCTTAGTACATTCCAATTCGCTCCTGTTGACTTGGAAGAAATCAGTTCCTGAAATAGACTCAAATTGAGAAATTCATCTTGGATGTGCGCAACAGACAAATTGGAGAAGGAATCTTCCTGAAAGACCCGAGGATTCACTTCTCGTCCTATGGTACAGAGCAGTGCGTGAAAATTACTCCAGATGAGAAAGACATGCCTAATCTGGTATCCTGATCTATTGCTCATGGAAACATCCACCAAAACACAAGTCTATTCTCTCTTCAGGATTTGGTGGAGATTGATGGTGAAAATTGCTAAAAATGAAAAAGTTATAATTGATCCATGCTATAAATCAGTGACAAATGGAATCATCCCCGAAAAGCCTTTCAGATTCGCTTCTTGGGATTTGGTAGATATCAGTTCATGATTTGATGAAAATTACTCAAAATGGGAGAGTTCTTCCTGATCAATGTTAGTAATTAATGACACTTGGAATCATCCTCCCAAATCCTTTGACAATTAACTCCTGGTGATTGTGAATAAAATCGGTTGGTGAAAATTAGTAGGAAAGAGAAAATTCATTCCTCACCCGTCTTCTGATGAATTTCCCATGGAATCATCCACCGGAAAAACAATTGCATTCTCTCTTGGTACCTTGGAACAGATCGGTTTGTGCAAATTACTCAAAGTACGAAAATCATTCTTTACAAGCACCTCGTGGTAAAGACTCCAGCAATCCTCCAGCAATTCTCTCCTCCTGAGTTTGTAGAGATTGGTTCATGAAAATGACTAAAAAATCAAACATTTATTACTGATCCCTGCAGCTAATTAGTACCTCATGGAATCATCCTCCAAAGACCTTTTCGATACTCTGCTGGTCACTTGGTAGAGATGGGTAGTGTAAATTGCTAAAAAGGAGACCTTCAATACTAATCAGATGTAGCCACTGATGTCTCATGCACGCTTCCTCGAAAAGCCATTCGGATTCTCTCCTGATCCTTTGGTAGAGATCGGTTCACGAAAATTACAAAAATTCAACAGTAATTACTGATCACTGCTACGCATGAACTCCATCTGGCATGATCCTCCAAAATCCTTTCAGATTTGCTTCTGGTGATTTGTTATAGGTCGAGTCTGGAAAATTCTGAAAAATAAGCAATTCTGAACGGCTTCGTGGTAGTCATTCATTCCTCACGTAATGAGCCTCCTTAGTACATTCCAATTCGCTCCTGTTGACTTGGAAGAAATCAGTTCCTGAAATAGACTCAAATTGAGAAATTCATCTTGGATGTGCGCAACAGACAAATTGGAGAAGGAATCTTCCTGAAAGACCCGAGGACTCACTTCGCGTCCTATGGTACAGAGCAGTGCGTGAAAATTACTCCAGATGAGAAAGACATGCCTAATCTGGTATCCTGATCTATTGCTCATGGAAACATCCACCAAAACACAAGTCTATTCTCTCTTCAGTATTTGGTGGAGATTGATGGTGAAAATTGCTAAAAATGAGAAAGTTATAACTGATCCATGCTATAAATCAGTGACAAATGGAATCATCCCCCAAAAGCCTTTCAGATTCGCTTCTTGGGATTTGGTAGATATCAGTTCATGATTTGATGAAAATTACTCAAAATGGGAGAGTTCTTCCTGATCAATGTTAGTAATTAATGACACTTGGAATCATCCTCCCAAATCCTTTGACAATTAACTCCTGGTGATTGTGAATAAAATCGGTTGGTGAAAATTAGTAGGAAAGAGAAAATTCATTCCTCACCCGTCTTCTGATGAATTTCCCATGGAATCATCCACCGGAAAAACAATTGCATTCTCTCTTGGTACCTTGGAACAGATCGGTTTGTGCAAATTACTCAAAGTACGAAAATCATTCTTTACAAGCACCTCGTGGTAAAGACTCCAGCAATCCTCCAGCAATTCTCTCCTCCTGAGTTTGTCGAGATTGGTTCATGAAAATGACTAAAAAATCAAACATTTATTACTGATCCCTGCAGCTAATTAGTACCTCATGGAATCATCCTCCAAAGACCTTTTCGATACTCTGCTGGTCACTTGGTAGAGATGGGTAGTGTAAATTGCTAAAAAGGAGACCTTCAATACTAATCAGATGTAGCCACTGATGTCTCATGCACGCTTCCTCGAAAAGCCATTCGGATTCTCTCCTGATCCTTTGGTAGAGATCGGTTCACGAAAATTACAAAAATTCAACAGTAATTACTGATCACTGCTACTCATGAACTCCATCTGGCATGATCCTCCAAAATCCTTTCAGATTTGCTTCTGGTGATTTGTTATAGGTCGAGTCTGGAAAATTCTGAAAAATAAGCAATTCTGAACGGCTTCGTGGTAGTCATTCATTCCTCACGTAATGAGCCTCCTTAGTACATTCCAATTCGCCCCTGTTGACTTGGAAGAAATCAGTTCCTGAAATAGACTCAAATTGAGAAATTTATCTTGGATGTGCGCAACAGACAAATTGGAGAAGGAATCTTCCTGAAAGACCCGAGGACTCACTTCGCGTCCTATGGTACAGAGCAGTGCGTGAAAATTACTCCAGATGAGAAAGACATGCCTAATCTGGTATCCTGATCTATTGCTCATGGAAACATCCACCAAAACACAAGTCTATTCTCTCTTCAGGATTTGGTGGAGATTGATGGTGAAAATTGCTAAAAATGAGAAAGTTATAACTGATCCATGCTATAAATCAGTGACAAATGGAATCATCCCCCAAAAGCCTTTCAGATTCGCTTCTTGGGATTTGGTAGATATCAGTTCATGATTTGATGAAAATTACTCAAAATGGGAGAGTTCTTCCTGATCAATGTTAGTAATTAATGACACTTGGAATCATCCTCCCAAATCCTTTGACAATTAACTCCTGGTGATTGTGAATAAAATCGGTTGGTGAAAATTAGTAGGAAAGAGAAAATTCATTCCTCACCCGTCTTCTGATGAATTTCCCATGGAATCATCCACCGGAAAAACAATTGCATTCTCTCTTGGTACCTTGGAACAGATCGGTTTGTGCAAATTACTCAAAGTACGAAAATCATTCTTTACAAGCACCTCGTGGTAAAGACTCCAGCAATCCTCCAGCAATTCTCTCCTCCTGAGTTTGTCGAGATTGGTTCATGAAAATGACTAAAAAATCAAACATTTATTACTGATCCCTGCAGCTAATTAGTACCTCATGGAATCATCCTCCAAAGACCTTTTCGATACTCTGCTGGTCACTTGGTAGAGATGGGTAGTGTAAATTGCTAAAAAGGAGACCTTCAATACTAATCAGATGTAGCCACTGATGTCTCATGCACGCTTCCTCGAAAAGCCATTTGGATTCTCTCCTGATCCTTTGGTAGAGATCGGTTCACGAAAATTACAAAAATTCAACAGTAATTACTGATCACTGCTACTCATGAACTCCATCTGGCATGATCCTCCAAAATCCTTTCACATTTGCTTCTGGTGATTTCTTATAGGTCGAGTCTGGAAAATTCTGAAAAATAAGCAATTCTGAACGGCTTCGTGGTAGTCATTCATTCCTCACGTAATGAGCCTCCTTAGTACATTCCAATTCGCTCCTGTTGACTTGGAAGAAATCAGTTCCTGAAATAGACTCAAATTGAGAAATTCATCTTGGATGTGCGCAACAGACAAATTGGAGAAGGAATCTTCCTGAAAGACCCGAGGACTCACTTCGCGTCCTATGGTACAGAGCAGTGCGTGAAAATTACTCCAGATGAGAAAGACATGCCTAATCTGGTATCCTGATCTATTGCTCATGGAAACATCCACCAAAACACAAGTCTATTCTCTCTTCAGGATTTGGTGGAGATTGATGGTGAAAATTGCTAAAAATGAGAAAGTTATAACTGATCCATGCTATAAATCAGTGACAAATGGAATCATCCCCCAAAAGCCTTTCAGATTCGCTTCTTGGGATTTGGTAGATATCAGTTCATGATTTGATGAAAATTACTCAAAATGGGAGAGTTCTTCTTGATCAATGTTAGTAATTAATGACACTTGGAATCATCCTCCCAAATCCTTTGACAATTAGCTCCTGGTGATTGTGAATAAAATCGGTTGGTAAAAATTAGTAGGAAAGAGAAAATTCATTCCTCACCCGTCTTCTGATGAATTTCCCATGGAATCATCCACTGGAAAAACAATTGCATTCTCTCTTGGTACCTTGGAACAGATCGGTTTGTGCAAATTACTCAAAGTACGAAAATCATTCTTTACAAGCACCTCGTGGTAAAGACTCCAGCAATCCTCCAGCAATTCTCTCCTCCTGAGTTTATAGAGATTGGTTCATGAAAATGACTAAAAAATCAAACATTTATTACTGATCCCTGCAGCTAATTAGTACCTCATGGAATCATCCTCCAAAGACCTTTTCGATACTCTGCTGGTCACTTGGTAGAGATGGGTAGTGTAAATTGCTAAAAAGGAGACCTTCAATACTAATCAGATGTAGCCACTGATGTCTCATGCACGCTTCCTCGAAAAGCCATTCGGATTCTCTCCTGATCCTTTGGTAGAGATCGGTTCACGAAAATTACAAAAATTCAACAGTAATTACTGATCACTGCTACTCATGAACTCCATCTGGCATGATCCTCCAAAATCCTTTCAGATTTGCTTCTGGTGATTTGTTATAGGTCGAGTCTGGAAAATTCTGAAAAATAAGCAATTCTGAACGGCTTCGTGGTAGTCATTCATTCCTCACGTAATGAGCCTCCTTAGTACATTCCAATTCGCTCCTGTTGACTTGGAAGAAATCAGTTCCTGAAATAGACTCTAATTGAGAAATTCATCTTGGATGTGCGCAACAGACAAATTGGAGAAGGAATCTTCCTGAAAGACCCGAGGACTCACTTCGCGTCCTATGGTACAGAGCAGTGCGTGAAAATTACTCCAGATGAGAAAGACATGCCTAATCTGGTATCCTGATCTATTGCTCATGGAAACATCCACCAAAACACAAGTCTATTCTCTCTTCAGGATTTGGTGGAGATTGATGGTGAAAATTGCTAAAAATGAGAAAGTTATAACTGATCCATGCTATAAATCAGTGACAAATGGAATCATCCCCCAAAAGCCTTTCAGATTCGCTTCTTGGGATTTGGTAGATATCAGTTGATGATTTGATGAAAATTACTCAAAATGGGAGAGTTCTTCCTGATCAATGTTAGTAATTAATGACACTTGGAATCATCCTCCCAAATCCTTTGACAATTAACTCCTGGTGATTGTGAATAAAATCGGTTGGTGAAAATTAGTAGGAAAGAGAAAATTCATTCCTCACCCGTCTTCTGATGAATTTCCCATGGAATCATCCACCGGAAAAACAATTGCATTCTCTCTTGGTACCTTGGAACAGATCGGTTTGTGCAAATTACTCAAAGTACGAAAATCATTCTTTACAAGCACCTCGTGGTAAAGACTCCAGCAATCCTCCAGCAATTCTCTCCTCCTGAGTTTATAGAGATTGGTTCATGAAAATGACTAAAAAATCAAACATTTATTACTGATCCCTGCAGCTAATTAGTACCTCATGGAATCATCCTCCAAAGACCTTTTCGATACTCTGCTGGTCACTTGGTAGAGATGGGTAGTGTAAATTGCTAAAAAGGAGACCTTCAATACTAATCAGATGTAGCCACTGATGTCTCATGCACGCTTCCTCGAAAAGCCATTCGGATTCTCTCCTGATCCTTTGGTAGAGATCGGTTCACGAAAATTACAAAAATTCAACAGTAATTACTGATCACTGCTACTCATGAACTCCATCTGGCATGATCCTCCAAAATCCTTTCACATTTGCTTCTGGTGATTTCTTATAGGTCGAGTCTGGAAAATTCTGAAAAATAAGCAATTCTGAACGGCTTCGTGGTAGTCATTCATTCCTCACGTAATGAGCCTCCTTAGTACATTCCAATTCGCTCCTGTTGACTTGGAAGAAATCAGTTCCTGAAATAGACTCTAATTGAGAAATTCATCTTGGATGTGCGCAACAGACAAATTGGAGAAGGAATCTTCCTGAAAGACCCGAGGACTCACTTCGCGTCCTATGGTACAGAGCAGTGCGTGAAAATTACTCCAGATGAGAAAGACATGCCTAATCTGGTATCCTGATCTATTGCTCATGGAAACATCCACCAAAACACAAGTCTATTCTCTCTTCAGGATTTGGTGGAGATTGATGGTGAAAATTGCTAAAAATGAGAAAGTTATAACTGATCCATGCTATAAATCAGTGACAAATGGAATCATCCCCCAAAAGCCTTTCAGATTCGCTTCTTGGGATTTGGTAGATATCAGTTGATGATTTGATGAAAATTACTCAAAATGGGAGAGTTCTTCCTGATCAATGTTAGTAATTAATGACACTTGGAATCATCCTCCCAAATCCTTTGACAATTAACTCCTGGTGATTGTGAATAAAATCGGTTGGTGAAAATTAGTAGGAAAGAGAAAATTCATTCCTCACCCGTCTTCTGATGAATTTCCCATGGAATCATCCACCGGAAAAACAATTGCATTCTCTCTTGGTACCTTGGAACAGATCGGTTTGTGCAAATTACTCTAAGTACGAAAATCATTCTTTACAAGCACCTCGTGGTAAAGACTCCAGCAATCCTCCAGCAATTCTCTCCTCCTGAGTTTGTAGAGATTGGTTCATGAAAATGACTAAAAAATCAAACATTTATTACTGATCCCTGCAGCTAATTAGTACCTCATGGAATCATCCTCCAAAGACCTTTTCGATACTCTGCTGGTCACTTGGTAGAGATGGGTAGTGTAAATTGCTAAAAAGGAGACCTTCAATACTAATCAGATGTAGCCACTGATGTCTCATGCACGCTTCCTCGAAAAGCCATTCGGATTCTCTCCTGATCCTTTGGTAGAGATCGGTTCACGAAAATTACAAAAATTCAACAGTAATTACTGATCACTGCTACTCATGAACTCCATCTGGCATGATCCTCCAAAATCCTTTCACATTTGCTTCTGGTGATTTCTTATAGGTCGAGTCTGGAAAATTCTGAAAAATAAGCAATTCTGAACGGCTTCGTGGTAGTCATTCATTCCTCACGTAATGAGCCTCCTTAGTACATTCCAATTCGCTCCTGTTGACTTGGAAGAAATCAGTTCCTGAAATAGACTCAAATTGAGAAATTCATCTTGGATGTGCGCAACAGACAAATTGGAGAAGGAATCTTCCTGAAAGACCCGAGGACTCACTTCGCGTCCTATGGTACAGAGCAGTGCGTGAAAATTACTCCAGATGAGAAAGACATGCCTAATCTGGTATCCTGATCTATTGCTCATGGAAACATCCACCAAAACACAAGTCTATTCTCTCTTCAGGATTTGGTGGAGATTGATGGTGAAAATTGCTAAAAATGAGAAAGTTATAACTGATCCATGCTATAAATCAGTGACAAATGGAATCATCCCCCAAAAGCCTTTCAGATTCGCTTCTTGGGATTTGGTAGATATCAGTTCATGATTTGATGAAAATTACTCAAAATGGGAGAGTTCTTCCTGATCAATGTTAGTAATTAATGACACTTGGAATCATCCTCCCAAATCCTTTGACAATTAACTCCTGGTGATTGTGAATAAAATCGGTTGGTGAAAATTAGTAGGAAAGAGAAAATTCATTCCTCACCCGTCTTCTGATGAATTTCCCATGGAATCATCCACCGGAAAAACAATTGCATTCTCTCTTGGTACCTTGGAACAGATCGGTTTGTGCAAATTACTCAAAGTACGAAAATCATTCTTTACAAGCACCTCGTGGTAAAGACTCCAGCAATCCTCCAGCAATTCTCTCCTCCTGAGTTTGTAGAGATTGGTTCATGAAAATGACTAAAAAATCAAACATTTATTACTGATCCCTGCAGCTAATTAGTACCTCATGGAATCATCCTCCAAAGACCTTTTCGATACTCTGCTGGTCACTTGGTAGAGATGGGTAGTGTAAATTGCTAAAAAGGAGACCTTCAATACTAATCAGATGTAGCCACTGATGTCTCATGCACGCTTCCTCGAAAAGCCATTCGGATTCTCTCCTGATCCTTTGGTAGAGATCGGTTCACGAAAATTACAAAAATTCAACAGTAATTACTGATCACTGCTACTCATGAACTCCATCTGGCATGATCCTCCAAAATCCTTTCAGATTTGCTTCTGGTGATTTGTTATAGGTCGAGTCTGGAAAATTCTGAAAAATAAGCAATTCTGAATGGCTTCGTGGTAGTCATTCATTCCTCACGTAATGAGCCTCCTTAGTACATTCCAATTCGCTCCTGTTGACTTGGAAGAAATCAGTTCCTGAAATAGACTCAAATTGAGAAATTCATCTTGGATGTGCGCAACAGACAAATTGGAGAAGGAATCTTCCTGAAAGACCCGAGGACTCACTTCGCGTCCTATGGTACAGAGCAGTGCGTGAAAATTACTCCAGATGAGAAAGACATGCCTAATCTGGTATCCTGATCTATTGCTCATGGAAACATCCACCAAAACACAAGTCTATTCTCTCTTCAGGATTTGGTGGAGATTGATGGTGAAAATTGCTAAAAATGAGAAAGTTATAACTGATCCATGCTATAAATCAGTGACAAATGGAATCATCCCCCAAAAGCCTTTCAGATTCGCTTCTTGGGATTTGGTAGATATCAGTTCATGATTTGATGAAAATTACTCAAAATGGGAGAGTTCTTCTTGATCAATGTTAGTAATTAATGACACTTGGAATCATCCTCCCAAATCCTTTGACAATTAGCTCCTGGTGATTGTGAATAAAATCGGTTGGTAAAAATTAGTAGGAAAGAGAAAATTCATTCCTCACCCGTCTTCTGATGAATTTCCCATGGAATCATCCACTGGAAAAACAATTGCATTCTCTCTTGGTACCTTGGAACAGATCGGTTTGTGCAAATTACTCAAAGTACGAAAATCATTCTTTACAAGCACCTCGTGGTAAAGACTCCAGCAATCCTCCAGCAATTCTCTCCTCCTGAGTTTGTAGAGATTGGTTCATGAAAATGACTAAAAAATCAAACATTTATTACTGATCCCTGCAGCTAATTAGTACCTCATGGAATCATCCTCCAAAGACCTTTTCGATACTCTGCTGGTCACTTGGTAGAGATGGGTAGTGTAAATTGCTAAAAAGGAGACCTTCAATACTAATCAGATGTAGCCACTGATGTCTCATGCACGCTTCCTCGAAAAGCCATTCGGATTCTCTCCTGATCCTTTGGTAGAGATCGGTTCACGAAAATTACAAAAATTCAACAGTAATTACTGATCACTGCTACTCATTAACTCCATCTGGCATGATCCTCCAAAATCCTTTCACATTTGCTTCTGGTGATTTCTTATAGGTCGAGTCTGGAAAATTCTGAAAAATAAGCAATTCTGAACGGCTTCGTGGTAGTCATTCATTCCTCACGTAATGAGCCTCCTTAGTACATTCCAATTCGCTCCTGTTGACTTGGAAGAAATCAGTTCCTGAAATAGACTCAAATTGAGAAATTCATCTTGGATGTGCGCAACAGACAAATTGGAGAAGGAATCTTCCTGAAAGACCCGAGGATTCACTTCTCGTCCTATGGTACAGAGCAGTGCGTGAAAATTACTCCAGATGAGAAAGAATTGCCTAATCTGGTATCCTGATCTATTGCTCATGGAAACATCCACCAAAACACAAGTCTATTCTCTCTTCAGGATTTGGTGGAGATTGATGGTGAAAATTGCTAAAAATGAAAAAGTTATAATTGATCCATGCTATAAATCAGTGACAAATGGAATCATCCCCGAAAAGCCTTTCAGATTCGCTTCTTGGGATTTGGTAGATATCAGTTCATGATTTGATGAAAATTACTCAAAATGGGAGAGTTCTTCCTGATCAATGTTAGTAATTAATGACACTTGGAATCATCCTCCCAAATCCTTTGACAATTAACTCCTGGTGATTGTGAATAAAATCGGTTGGTGAAAATTAGTAGGAAAGAGAAAATTCATTCCTCACCCGTCTTCTGATGAATTTCCCATGGAATCATCCACCGGAAAAACAATTGCATTCTCTCTTGGTACCTTGGAACAGATCGGTTTGTGCAAATTACTCAAAGTACGAAAATCATTCTTTACAAGCACCTCGTGGTAAAGACTCCAGCAATCCTCCAGCAATTCTCTCCTCCTGAGTTTGTAGAGATTGGTTCATGAAAATGACTAAAAAATCAAACATTTATTACTGATCCCTGCAGCTAATTAGTACCTCATGGAATCATCCTCCAAAGACCTTTTCGATACTCTGCTGGTCACTTGGTAGAGATGGGTAGTGTAAATTGCTAAAAAGGAGACCTTCAATACTAATCAGATGTAGCCACTGATGTCTCATGCACGCTTCCTCGAAAAGCCATTCGGATTCTCTCCTGATCCTTTGGTAGAGATCGGTTCACGAAAATTACAAAAATTCAACAGTAATTACTGATCACTGCTACGCATGAACTCCATCTGGCATGATCCTCCAAAATCCTTTCAGATTTGCTTCTGGTGATTTGTTATAGGTCGAGTCTGGAAAATTCTGAAAAATAAGCAATTCTGAACGGCTTCGTGGTAGTCATTCATTCCTCACGTAATGAGCCTCCTTAGTACATTCCAATTCGCTCCTGTTGACTTGGAAGAAATCAGTTCCTGAAATAGACTCAAATTGAGAAATTCATCTTGGATGTGCGCAACAGACAAATTGGAGAAGGAATCTTCCTGAAAGACCCGAGGACTCACTTCGCGTCCTATGGTACAGAGCAGTGCGTGAAAATTACTCCAGATGAGAAAGACATGCCTAATCTGGTATCCTGATCTATTGCTCATGGAAACATCCACCAAAACACAAGTCTATTCTCTCTTCAGTATTTGGTGGAGATTGATGGTGAAAATTGCTAAAAATGAGAAAGTTATAACTGATCCATGCTATAAATCAGTGACAAATGGAATCATCCCCCAAAAGCCTTTCAGATTCGCTTCTTGGGATTTGGTAGATATCAGTTCATGATTTGATGAAAATTACTCAAAATGGGAGAGTTCTTCCTGATCAATGTTAGTAATTAATGACACTTGGAATCATCCTCCCAAATCCTTTGACAATTAACTCCTGGTGATTGTGAATAAAATCGGTTGGTGAAAATTAGTAGGAAAGAGAAAATTCATTCCTCACCCGTCTTCTGATGAATTTCCCATGGAATCATCCACCGGAAAAACAATTGCATTCTCTCTTGGTACCTTGGAACAGATCGGTTTGTGCAAATTACTCAAAGTACGAAAATCATTCTTTACAAGCACCTCGTGGTAAAGACTCCAGCAATCCTCCAGCAATTCTCTCCTCCTGAGTTTGTAGAGATTGGTTCATGAAAATGACTAAAAAATCAAACATTTATTACTGATCCCTGCAGCTAATTAGTACCTCATGGAATCATCCTCCAAAGACCTTTTCGATACTCTGCTGGTCACTTGGTAGAGATGGGTAGTGTAAATTGCTAAAAAGGAGACCTTCAATACTAATCAGATGTAGCCACTGATGTCTCATGCACGCTTCCTCGAAAAGCCATTCGGATTCTCTCCTGATCCTTTGGTAGAGATCGGTTCACGAAAATTACAAAAATTCAACAGTAATTACTGATCACTGCTACTCATGAACTCCATCTGGCATGATCCTCCAAAATCCTTTCAGATTTGCTTCTGGTGATTTGTTATAGGTCGAGTCTGGAAAATTCTGAAAAATAAGCAATTCTGAACGGCTTCGTGGTAGTCATTCATTCCTCACGTAATGAGCCTCCTTAGTACATTCCAATTCGCTCCTGTTGACTTGGAAGAAATCAGTTCCTGAAATAGACTCAAATTGAGAAATTCATCTTGGATGTGCGCAACAGACAAATTGGAGAAGGAATCTTCCTGAAAGACCCGAGGATTCACTTCTCGTCCTATGGTACAGAGCAGTGCGTGAAAATTACTCCAGATGAGAAAGAATTGCCTAATCTGGTATCCTGATCTATTGCTCATGGAAACATCCACCAAAACACAAGTCTATTCTCTCTTCAGGATTTGGTGGAGATTGATGGTGAAAATTGCTAAAAATGAGAAAGTTATAACTGATCCATGCTATAAATCAGTGACAAATGGAATCATCCCCCAAAAGCCTTTCAGATTCGCTTCTTGGGATTTGGTAGATATCAGTTCATGATTTGATGAAAATTACTCAAAATGGGAGAGTTCTTCCTGATCAATGTTAGTAATTAATGACACTTGGAATCATCCTCCCAAATCCTTTGACAATTAACTCCTGGTGATTGTGAATAAAATCGGTTGGTGAAAATTAGTAGGAAAGAGAAAATTCATTCCTCACCCGTCTTCTGATGAATTTCCCATGGAATCATCCACCGGAAAAACAATTGCATTCTCTCTTGGTACCTTGGAACAGATCGGTTTGTGCAAATTACTCAAAGTACGAAAATCATTCTTTACAAGCACCTCGTGGTAAAGACTCCAGCAATCCTCCAGCAATTCTCTCCTCCTGAGTTTGTAGAGATTGGTTCATGAAAATGACTAAAAAATCAAACATTTATTACTGATCCCTGCAGCTAATTAGTACCTCATGGAATCATCCTCCAAAGACCTTTTCGATACTCTGCTGGTCACTTGGTAGAGATGGGTAGTGTAAATTGCTAAAAAGGAGACCTTCAATACTAATCAGATGTAGCCACTGATGTCTCATGCACGCTTCCTCGAAAAGCCATTCGGATTCTCTCCTGATCCTTTGGTAGAGATCGGTTCACGAAAATTACAAAAATTCAACAGTAATTACTGATCACTGCTACTCATTAACTCCATCTGGCATGATCCTCCAAAATCCTTTCACATTTGCTTCTGGTGATTTGTTATAGGTCGAGTCTGGAAAATTCTGAAAAATAAGCAATTCTGAACGGCTTCGTGGTAGTCATTCATTCCTCACGTAATGAGCCTCCTTAGTACATTCCAATTCGCTCCTGTTGACTTGGAAGAAATCAGTTCCTGAAATAGACTCAAATTGAGAAATTCATCTTGGATGTGCGCAACAGACAAATTGGAGAAGGAATCTTCCTGAAAGACCCGAGGATTCACTTCTCGTCCTATGGTACAGAGCAGTGCGTGAAAATTACTCCAGATGAGAAAGAATTGCCTAATCTGGTATCCTGATCTATTGCTCATGGAAACATCCACCAAAACACAAGTCTATTCTCTCTTCAGGATTTGGTGGAGATTGATGGTGAAAATTGCTAAAAATGAGAAAGTTATAACTGATCCATGCTATAAATCAGTGACAAATGGAATCATCCCCCAAAAGCCTTTCAGATTCGCTTCTTGGGATTTGGTAGATATCAGTTCATGATTTGATGAAAATTACTCAAAATGGGAGAGTTCTTCCTGATCAATGTTAGTAATTAATGACACTTGGAATCATCCTCCCAAATCCTTTGACAATTAACTCCTGGTGATTGTGAATAAAATCGGTTGGTGAAAATTAGTAGGAAAGAGAAAATTCATTCCTCACCCGTCTTCTGATGAATTTCCCATGGAATCATCCACCGGAAAAACAATTGCATTCTCTCTTGGTACCTTGGAACAGATCGGTTTGTGCAAATTACTCAAAGTACGAAAATCATTCTTTACAAGCACCTTGTGGTAAAGACTCCAGCAATCCTCCAGCAATTCTCTCCTCCTGAGTTTGTAGAGATTGGTTCATGAAAATGACTAAAAAATCAAACATTTATTACTGATCTCTGCAGCTAATTAGTACCTCATGGAATCATCCTCCAAAGACCTTTTCGATACTCTGCTGGTCACTTGGTAGAGATGGGTAGTGTAAATTGCTAAAAAGGAGACCTTCAATACTAATCAGATGTAGCCACTGATGTCTCATGCACGCTTCCTCGAAAAGCCATTCGGATTCTCTCCTGATCCTTTGGTAGAGATCGGTTCACGAAAATTACAAAAATTCAACAGTAATTACTGATCACTGCTACTCATGAACTCCATCTGGCATGATCCTCCAAAATCCTTTCAGATTTGCTTCTGGTGATTTGTTATAGGTCGAGTCTGGAAAATTCTGAAAAATAAGCAATTCTGAACGGCTTCGTGGTAGTCATTCATTCCTCACGTAATGAGCCTCCTTAGTACATTCCAATTCGCTCCTGTTGACTTGGAAGAAATCAGTTCCTGAAATAGACTCAAATTGAGAAATTCATCTTGGATGTGCGCAACAGACAAATTGGAGAAGGAATCTTCCTGAAAGACCCGAGGATTCACTTCTCGTCCTATGGTACAGAGCAGTGCGTGAAAATTACTCCAGATGAGAAAGACATGCCTAATCTGGTATCCTGATCTATTGCTCATGGAAACATCCACCAAAACACAAGTCTATTCTCTCTTCAGGATTTGGTGGAGATTGATGGTGAAAATTGCTAAAAATGAGAAAGTTATAACTGATCCATGCTATAAATCAGTGACAAATGGAATCATCCCCCAAAAGCCTTTCAGATTCGCTTCTTGGGATTTGGTAGATATCAGTTCATGATTTGATGAAAATTACTCAAAATGGGAGAGTTCTTCCTGATCAATGTTAGTAATTAATGACACTTGGAATCATCCTCCCAAATCCTTTGACAATTAACTCCTGGTGATTGTGAATAAAATCGGTTGGTGAAAATTAGTAGGAAAGAGAAAATTCATTCCTCACCCGTCTTCTGATGAATTTCCCATGGAATCATCCACCGGAAAAACAATTGCATTCTCTCTTGGTACCTTGGAACAGATCGGTTTGTGCAAATTACTCAAAGTACGAAAATCATTCTTTACAAGCACCTCGTGGTAAAGACTCCAGCAATCCTCCAGCAATTCTCTCCTCCTGAGTTTGTAGAGATTGGTTCATGAAAATGACTAAAAAATCAAACATTTATTACTGATCCCTGCAGCTAATTAGTACCTCATGGAATCATCCTCCAAAGACCTTTTCGATACTCTGCTGGTCACTTGGTAGAGATGGGTAGTGTAAATTGCTAAAAAGGAGACCTTCAATACTAATCAGATGTAGCCACTGATGTCTCATGCACGCTTCCTCGAAAAGCCATTCGGATTCTCTCCTGATCCTTTGGTAGAGATCGGTTCACGAAAATTACAAAAATTCAACAGTAATTACTGATCACTGCTACGCATGAACTCCATCTGGCATGATCCTCCAAAATCCTTTCAGATTTGCTTCTGGTGATTTGTTATAGGTCGAGTCTGGAAAATTCTGAAAAATAAGCAATTCTGAACGGCTTCGTGGTAGTCATTCATTCCTCACGTAATGAGCCTCCTTAGTACATTCCAATTCGCTCCTGTTGACTTGGAAGAAATCAGTTCCTGAAATAGACTCAAATTGAGAAATTCATCTTGGATGTGCGCAACAGACAAATTGGAGAAGGAATCTTCCTGAAAGACCCGAGGATTCACTTCTCGTCCTATGGTACAGAGCAGTGCGTGAAAATTACTCCAGATGAGAAAGAATTGCCTAATCTGGTATCCTGATCTATTGCTCATGGAAACATCCACCAAAACACAAGTCTATTCTCTCTTCAGGATTTGGTGGAGATTGATGGTGAAAATTGCTAAAAATGAGAAAGTTATAACTGATCCATGCTATAAATCAGTGACAAATGGAATCATCCCCCAAAAGCCTTTCAGATTCGCTTCTTGGGATTTGGTAGATATCAGTTCATGATTTGATGAAAATTACTCAAAATGGGAGAGTTCTTCCTGATCAATGTTAGTAATTAATGACACTTGGAATCATCCTCCCAAATCCTTTGACAATTAACTCCTGGTGATTGTGAATAAAATCGGTTGGTGAAAATTAGTAGGAAAGAGAAAATTCATTCCTCACCCGTCTTCTGATGAATTTCCCATGGAATCATCCACCGGAAAAACAATTGCATTCTCTCTTGGTACCTTGGAACAGATCGGTTTGTGCAAATTACTCAAAGTACGAAAATCATTCTTTACAAGCACCTCGTGGTAAAGACTCCAGCAATCCTCCAGCAATTCTCTCCTCCTGAGTTTGTAGAGATTGGTTCATGAAAATGACTAAAAAATCAAACATTTATTACTGATCCCTGCAGCTAATTAGTACCTCATGGAATCATCCTCCAAAGACCTTTTCGATACTCTGCTGGTCACTTGGTAGAGATGGGTAGTGTAAATTGCTAAAAAGGAGACCTTCAATACTAATCAGATGTAGCCACTGATGTCTCATGCACGCTTCCTCGAAAAGCCATTCGGATTCTCTCCTGATCCTTTGGTAGAGATCGGTTCACGAAAATTACAAAAATTCAACAGTAATTACTGATCACTGCTACTCATTAACTCCATCTGGCATGATCCTCCAAAATCCTTTCACATTTGCTTCTGGTGATTTGTTATAGGTCGAGTCTGGAAAATTCTGAAAAATAAGCAATTCTGAACGGCTTCGTGGTAGTCATTCATTCCTCACGTAATGAGCCTCCTTAGTACATTCCAATTCGCTCCTGTTGACTTGGAAGAAATCAGTTCCTGAAATAGACTCAAATTGAGAAATTCATCTTGGATGTGCGCAACAGACAAATTGGAGAAGGAATCTTCCTGAAAGACCCGAGGATTCACTTCTCGTCCTATGGTACAGAGCAGTGCGTGAAAATTACTCCAGATGAGAAAGAATTGCCTAATCTGGTATCCTGATCTATTGCTCATGGAAACATCCACCAAAACACAAGTCTATTCTCTCTTCAGGATTTGGTGGAGATTGATGGTGAAAATTGCTAAAAATGAGAAAGTTATAACTGATCCATGCTATAAATCAGTGACAAATGGAATCATCCCCCAAAAGCCTTTCAGATTCGCTTCTTGGGATTTGGTAGATATCAGTTCATGATTTGATGAAAATTACTCAAAATGGGAGAGTTCTTCC
The DNA here is from genome assembly GCF_965152235.1 of Eretmochelys imbricata. Classification (NCBI taxonomy): domain Eukaryota; kingdom Metazoa; phylum Chordata; order Testudines; family Cheloniidae; genus Eretmochelys; species Eretmochelys imbricata. Next base: position 696,769 of record NW_027554341.1, on the reverse strand, counting down.
TGATCAATGTTAGTAATTAATGACACTTGGAATCATCCTCCCAAATCCTTTGACAATTAACTCCTGGTGATTGTGAATAAAATCGGTTGGTGAAAATTAGTAGGAAAGAGAAAATTCATTCCTCACCCGTCTTCTGATGAATTTCCCATGGAATCATCCACCGGAAAAACAATTGCATTCTCTCTTGGTACCTTGGAACAGATCGGTTTGTGCAAATTACTCAAAGTACGAAAATCATTCTTTACAAGCACCTTGTGGTAAAGACTCCAGCAATCCTCCAGCAATTCTCTCCTCCTGAGTTTGTAGAGATTGGTTCATGAAAATGACTAAAAAATCAAACATTTATTACTGATCTCTGCAGCTAATTAGTACCTCATGGAATCATCCTCCAAAGACCTTTTCGATACTCTGCTGGTCACTTGGTAGAGATGGGTAGTGTAAATTGCTAAAAAGGAGACCTTCAATACTAATCAGATGTAGCCACTGATGTCTCATGCACGCTTCCTCGAAAAGCCATTCGGATTCTCTCCTGATCCTTTGGTAGAGATCGGTTCACGAAAATTACAAAAATTCAACAGTAATTACTGATCACTGCTACTCATGAACTCCATCTGGCATGATCCTCCAAAATCCTTTCACATTTGCTTCTGGTGATTTCTTATAGGTCGAGTCTGGAAAATTCTGAAAAATAAGCAATTCTGAACGGCTTCGTGGTAGTCATTCATTCCTCACGTAATGAGCCTCCTTAGTACATTCCAATTCGCTCCTGTTGACTTGGAAGAAATCAGTTCCTGAAATAGACTCAAATTGAGAAATTCATCTTGGATGTGCGCAACAGACAAATTGGAGAAGGAATCTTCCTGAAAGACCCGAGGATTCACTTCTCGTCCTATGGTACAGAGCAGTGCGTGAAAATTACTCCAGATGAGAAAGAATTGCCTAATCTGGTATCCTGATCTATTGCTCATGGAAACATCCACCAAAACACAAGTCTATTCTCTCTTCAGGATTTGGTGGAGATTGATGGTGAAAATTGCTAAAAATGAGAAAGTTATAACTGATCCATGCTATAAATCAGTGACAAATGGAATCATCCCCCAAAAGCCTTTCAGATTCGCTTCTTGGGATTTGGTAGATATCAGTTCATGATTTGATGAAAATTACTCAAAATGGGAGAGTTCTTCCTGATCAATGTTAGTAATTAATGACACTTGGAATCATCCTCCCAAATCCTTTGACAATTAACTCCTGGTGATTGTGAATAAAATCGGTTGGTGAAAATTAGTAGGAAAGAGAAAATTCATTCCTCACCCGTCTTCTGATGAATTTCCCATGGAATCATCCACCGGAAAAACAATTGCATTCTCTCTTGGTACCTTGGAACAGATCGGTTTGTGCAAATTACTCAAAGTACGAAAATCATTCTTTACAAGCACCTTGTGGTAAAGACTCCAGCAATCCTCCAGCAATTCTCTCCTCCTGAGTTTGTAGAGATTGGTTCATGAAAATGACTAAAAAATCAAACATTTATTACTGATCTCTGCAGCTAATTAGTACCTCATGGAATCATCCTCCAAAGACCTTTTCGATACTCTGCTGGTCACTTGGTAGAGATGGGTAGTGTAAATTGCTAAAAAGGAGACCTTCAATACTAATCAGATGTAGCCACTGATGTCTCATGCACGCTTCCTCGAAAAGCCATTCGGATTCTCTCCTGATCCTTTGGTAGAGATCGGTTCACGAAAATTACAAAAATTCAACAGTAATTACTGATCACTGCTACTCATTAACTCCATCTGGCATGATCCTCCAAAATCCTTTCACATTTGCTTCTGGTGATTTGTTATAGGTCGAGTCTGGAAAATTCTGAAAAATAAGCAATTCTGAACGGCTTCGTGGTAGTCATTCATTCCTCACGTAATGAGCCTCCTTAGTACATTCCAATTCGCTCCTGTTGACTTGGAAGAAATCAGTTCCTGAAATAGACTCAAATTGAGAAATTCATCTTGGATGTGCGCAACAGACAAATTGGAGAAGGAATCTTCCTGAAAGACCCGAGGATTCACTTCTCGTCCTATGGTACAGAGCAGTGCGTGAAAATTACTCCAGATGAGAAAGACATGCCTAATCTGGTATCCTGATCTATTGCTCATGGAAACATCCACCAAAACACAAGTCTATTCTCTCTTCAGGATTTGGTGGAGATTGATGGTGAAAATTGCTAAAAATGAGAAAGTTATAACTGATCCATGCTATAAATCAGTGACAAATGGAATCATCCCCCAAAAGCCTTTCAGATTCGCTTCTTGGGATTTGGTAGATATCAGTTCATGATTTGATGAAAATTACTCAAAATGGGAGAGTTCTTCCTGATCAATGTTAGTAATTAATGACACTTGGAATCATCCTCCCAAATCCTTTGACAATTAACTCCTGGTGATTGTGAATAAAATCGGTTGGTGAAAATTAGTAGGAAAGAGAAAATTCATTCCTCACCCGTCTTCTGATGAATTTCCCATGGAATCATCCACCGGAAAAACAATTGCATTCTCTCTTGGTACCTTGGAACAGATCGGTTTGTGCAAATTACTCAAAGTACGAAAATCATTCTTTACAAGCACCTTGTGGTAAAGACTCCAGCAATCCTCCAGCAATTCTCTCCTCCTGAGTTTGTAGAGATTGGTTCATGAAAATGACTAAAAAATCAAACATTTATTACTGATCTCTGCAGCTAATTAGTACCTCATGGAATCATCCTCCAAAGACCTTTTCGATACTCTGCTGGTCACTTGGTAGAGATGGGTAGTGTAAATTGCTAAAAAGGAGACCTTCAATACTAATCAGATGTAGCCACTGATGTCTCATGCACGCTTCCTCGAAAAGCCATTCGGATTCTCTCCTGATCCTTTGGTAGAGATCGGTTCACGAAAATTACAAAAATTCAACAGTAATTACTGATCACTGCTACTCATTAACTCCATCTGGCATGATCCTCCAAAATCCTTTCACATTTGCTTCTGGTGATTTGTTATAGGTCGAGTCTGGAAAATTCTGAAAAATAAGCAATTCTGAACGGCTTCGTGGTAGTCATTCATTCCTCACGTAATGAGCCTCCTTAGTACATTCCAATTCGCTCCTGTTGACTTGGAAGAAATCAGTTCCTGAAATAGACTCAAATTGAGAAATTCATCTTGGATGTGCGCAACAGACAAATTGGAGAAGGAATCTTCCTGAAAGACCCGAGGATTCACTTCTCGTCCTATGGTACAGAGCAGTGCGTGAAAATTACTCCAGATGAGAAAGACATGCCTAATCTGGTATCCTGATCTATTGCTCATGGAAACATCCACCAAAACACAAGTCTATTCTCTCTTCAGGATTTGGTGGAGATTGATGGTGAAAATTGCTAAAAATGAGAAAGTTATAACTGATCCATGCTATAAATCAGTGACAAATGGAATCATCCCCCAAAAGCCTTTCAGATTCGCTTCTTGGGATTTGGTAGATATCAGTTCATGATTTGATGAAAATTACTCAAAATGGGAGAGTTCTTCCTGATCAATGTTAGTAATTAATGACACTTGGAATCATCCTCCCAAATCCTTTGACAATTAACTCCTGGTGATTGTGAATAAAATCGGTTGGTGAAAATTAGTAGGAAAGAGAAAATTCATTCCTCACCCGTCTTCTGATGAATTTCCCATGGAATCATCCACCGGAAAAACAATTGCATTCTCTCTTGGTACCTTGGAACAGATCGGTTTGTGCAAATTACTCAAAGTACGAAAATCATTCTTTACAAGCACCTTGTGGTAAAGACTCCAGCAATCCTCCAGCAATTCTCTCCTCCTGAGTTTGTAGAGATTGGTTCATGAAAATGACTAAAAAATCAAACATTTATTACTGATCTCTGCAGCTAATTAGTACCTCATGGAATCATCCTCCAAAGACCTTTTCGATACTCTGCTGGTCACTTGGTAGAGATGGGTAGTGTAAATTGCTAAAAAGGAGACCTTCAATACTAATCAGATGTAGCCACTGATGTCTCATGCACGCTTCCTCGAAAAGCCATTCGGATTCTCTCCTGATCCTTTGGTAGAGATCGGTTCACGAAAATTACAAAAATTCAACAGTAATTACTGATCACTGCTACTCATTAACTCCATCTGGCATGATCCTCCAAAATCCTTTCACATTTGCTTCTGGTGATTTGTTATAGGTCGAGTCTGGAAAATTCTGAAAAATAAGCAATTCTGAACGGCTTCGTGGTAGTCATTCATTCCTCACGTAATGAGCCTCCTTAGTACATTCCAATTCGCTCCTGTTGACTTGGAAGAAATCAGTTCCTGAAATAGACTCAAATTGAGAAATTCATCTTGGATGTGCGCAACAGACAAATTGGAGAAGGAATCTTCCTGAAAGACCCGAGGATTCACTTCTCGTCCTATGGTACAGAGCAGTGCGTGAAAATTACTCCAGATGAGAAAGAATTGCCTAATCTGGTATCCTGATCTATTGCTCATGGAAACATCCACCAAAACACAAGTCTATTCTCTCTTCAGGATTTGGTGGAGATTGATGGTGAAAATTGCTAAAAATGAGAAAGTTATAACTGATCCATGCTATAAATCAGTGACAAATGGAATCATCCCCCAAAAGCCTTTCAGATTCGCTTCTTGGGATTTGGTAGATATCAGTTCATGATTTGATGAAAATTACTCAAAATGGGAGAGTTCTTCCTGATCAATGTTAGTAATTAATGACACTTGGAATCATCCTCCCAAATCCTTTGACAATTAACTCCTGGTGATTGTGAATAAAATCGGTTGGTGAAAATTAGTAGGAAAGAGAAAATTCATTCCTCACCCGTCTTCTGATGAATTTCCCATGGAATCATCCACCGGAAAAACAATTGCATTCTCTCTTGGTACCTTGGAACAGATCGGTTTGTGCAAATTACTCAAAGTACGAAAATCATTCTTTACAAGCACCTCGTGGTAAAGACTCCAGCAATCCTCCAGCAATTCTCTCCTCCTGAGTTTGTAGAGATTGGTTCATGAAAATGACTAAAAAATCAAACATTTATTACTGATCCCTGCAGCTAATTAGTACCTCATGGAATCATCCTCTAAAGACCTTTTCGATACTCTGCTGGTCACTTGGTAGAGATGGGTAGTGTAAATTGCTAAAAAGGAGACCTTCAATACTAATCAGATGTAGCCACTGATGTCTCATGCACGCTTCCTCGAAAAGCCATTCGGATTCTCTCCTGATCCTTTGGTAGAGATCGGTTCACGAAAATTACAAAAATTCAACAGTAATTACTGATCACTGCTACTCATTAACTCCATCTGGCATGATCCTCCAAAATCCTTTCACATTTGCTTCTGGTGATTTGTTATAGGTCGAGTCTGGAAAATTCTGAAAAATAAGCAATTCTGAATGGCTTCGTGGTAGTCATTCATTCCTCACGTAATGAGCCTCCTTAGTACATTCCAATTCGCTCCTGTTGACTTGGAAGAAATCAGTTCCTGAAATAGACTCAAATTGAGAAATTCATCTTGGATGTGCGCAACAGACAAATTGGAGAAGGAATCTTCCTGAAAGACCCGAGGATTCACTTCTCGTCCTATGGTACAGAGCAGTGCGTGAAAATTACTCCAGATGAGAAAGACATGCCTAATCTGGTATCCTGATCTATTGCTCATGGAAACATCCACCAAAACACAAGTCTATTCTCTCTTCAGGATTTGGTGGAGATTGATGGTGAAAATTGCTAAAAATGAGAAAGTTATAACTGATCCATGCTATAAATCAGTGACAAATGGAATCATCCCCCAAAAGCCTTTCAGATTCGCTTCTTGGGATTTGGTAGATATCAGTTCATGATTTGATGAAAATTACTCAAAATGAGTCACTTCTTCCTGATCAATGTTAGTAATTAATGACACTTGGAATCATCCTCCCAAATCCTTTGACAATTAACTCCTGGTGATTGTGAATAAAATCGGTTGGTGAAAATTAGTAGGAAAGAGAAACTTCATTCCTCACCCGTCTTCTGATGAATTTCCCATGGAATCATCCACCGGAAAAACAATTGCATTCTCTCTTGGTGCCTTGGAACAGATCGGTTTGTGCAAATTACTCAAAGTACGAAAATCATTCTTTACAAGCACCTCGTGGTAAAGACTCCAGCAATCCAGATTCTCTCCTCCTGAGTTTGAAGAGTTTGGTTCATGAAAATGACTAAAAAATCAAACATTTATTACTGATCACTGCAGCTAATTAGTACCTCATGGACTCATCCTCCAAAGACCTTTTAGATAGTCAGCTGGTCACTTGGTAGAGATGGGTAGTGTAAATTTCTAAAAATGAGACCTTCAATACGAATCAGATATCGCCATAGATGTCTCATGCACACTTCCTCGAAAAGCCATTCGGATTCTCTCCTGATCCTTTGGTAGAGATCGGTTCATGAAAATTACAAAAATTCAACAGTAATTACTGATCACTGCTAGTCATTAACTCCATCTGGCATGATCCTCCAAAATCCTTTCAGATCTGCTTCTGCTGATTTGTAATAGGTCGATTCTCGAAAATTCTGAAAAATAAGCAATTCTGAAGGGCTTCGTGGTAGTCATTCATTGCTCACATGATGAGCCTCCTTTGTACATTCCAATTCGCTCCTGTTGACTTGGATAAAATCAGTTCCTGAAATAGACTCAAAATGAGCAATTCATCTTGGATGTGCCAACAGATAAATTGGAGAATAATCATTCTGAAAGACCCGAGGATTGACTTCTCGTCCTATGGTACAGAGCAGTGCGTGAAAATTACTCTAGATGAGAAAGACATGCCTAATCTGGTATCCTGATCTATTCCTCATGGAAACATCCACCAAAACACAAGTCTCTTCTCTCTTCAGGATTTGGTGGAGATTGATGGTGAAAATTGCTAAAAATGAGAAAGTTATAACTGATCAATGCTCTAAATCAGTGACAAATGGAATCATCCCCCAAAAGCCTTTCAGATTCGCTTCTTGGGATTTGGTAGATATCAGTTCATGATTTGATGAAAATTACTCAAAATGAGTCAGTTCTTCCTGATCAATGTTAGTAATTAATGACACTTGGAATCATCCTCCCAAATCCTTTGACAATTAACTCCTGGTGATTGTGAATAAAATCTGTTGGTGAAAATTAGTAGGAATGAGAAACTTCATTCCTCACCCGTCTTCTGATGAATTTCCCATGGAATCATCCACCGGAAAAACAGTTGCATTTTCTCTTGGTGCCTTGGAACAGATTGGTTTGTGCAAATTACTCAAAGTAGGAAAATCATTCTTTACAAGCACGTAGTGGTAAAGACTCCAGCAATCTAGATTCTCTCCTCCTGAGTTTGAAGAGTTTGGTTCATGAAAATGACTAAAAAATCAAACATTTATTACTGATCACTGCATCTAATTAGTACCTCATGGAATCATCCTCCAAAGACCTTTTAGATAGTCAGCTGGTCACTTGGTAGAGATGGGTGGTGTAAATTTATAAAAATGAGCCCTTCAATACGAATCAGATGTCGCCATAGATGTCTCATGCACGCTTCCTCGAAAAGCCATTCGGATTCTCTCCTGATCCTTTGGTAGAGATCGGTTCATGAAAATTACAAAAATTCAACAGTAATTACTGATCACTGCTACTCATTAACTCCATCTGGCATGATCCTCCAAAATCCTTTCAGATTTGCTTCTGCTGATTTGTTATAGGTCGATTCTCGAAAATTCTGAAAATAAGCAATTCTGAAGGGCTTCGTGGTAGTCATTCATTGCTCACATGATGAGCCTCCTTTGTACATTCCAATTCGCTCCCGTTGACTTGGATAAAATCAGTTCCTGAAATAGACTCAAAATGAGCAATTCATCTTGGATGTGCGCCACAGATAAATTGGAGAATAATCTTTCTGAAAGACCCGAGGATTGACTTCTCGTCCTATGGTACAGAGCAGTGCGTGAAAATTACTCTAGATGAGAAAGACATGCCTAATCTGGTATCCTGATCTATTCCTCATGGAAACATCCACCAAAACACAAGTCTCTTCTCTCTTCAGGATTTGGTGGAGATTGATGGTGAAAATTGCTAAAAATGAGAAAGTTATAACTGATCAATGCTCTAAATCAGTGACAAATGGAATCATCCCCCAAAAGCCTTTCAGATTCGCTTCTTGGGATTTGGTAGATATCAGTTCATGATTTGAGGAAAATTACTCCAATGGAGACAGTTCTTCCTGATCAATGTTAGTAATTAATTATACTTGGAATCATCCTCCCAAATCCTTTGATAATTAACTCCTGGTGATTGTGAATAAAATCGGTTGGTGAAAATTAGTAGGAAAGAGAAAAGTCATTCCTCACCCGTCTTCTGATGAATTTCCCATTGAATCATCCACCGGAAAAACAATTGCATTTTCTCTTGGTGCCTTGGAACAGATTGGTTTGTGCAAATTACTCAAAGTAGGAAAATCATTCTTACAAGCACCTCGTGGTAAAGACTCCAGCAATCTAGATTCTCTCCTCCTGAGTTTGAAGAGTTTGGTTCATGAAAATGACTAAAAAATCAAACATTTATTACTGATCACTGCATCTAATTAGTACCTCATGGAATCATCCTCCAAAGACCTTTTAGATAGTCAGCTGGTCACTTGGTAGAGATGGGTAGTGTAAATTGCTAAAAAGGAGACCTTCAATACGAATCAGATGTCGCCATAGATGTCTCATGCACGCTTCCTCGAAAAGCCATTCGGATTCTCTCCTGATCATTTGGTAGAGATCGGTTCATGAAAATTACAAAAATTCAACAGTAATTACTGATCACTGCTACTCATGAACTCCATCTGCCATGATCCTCCAAAATCCTTTCAGATTTGCTTCTGGTGATTTCTTATAGGTCGAGACTCGAAAATTCCGAAAAATAAGCAATTCTGAACGGCTTCATGGTAGTCATTCATTCCTCACATAATGAGCCTCCTTAGCACATTCCAGTTCGCTCCTGTTGACTTGGAAGAAATCAGTTCCTGAAATAGACTCAAAATGAGCAATTCATCTTGGATGTGCGCAACAGATAAATTGGAGAAGGAATCTTCCTGAAAGACCCGAGGATTCACTTCTCGTCCTATGGGACAGAGCAGTGCGTGAAAATTACTCCAGATGAGAAAGACATGCCTAATCTGGTATCCTGATCTATTCCTCATGGAAACATCCACCAAAACACAAGTCTCTTATCTCTTCAGGATTTGGTGGAGACTGATGGTGAAAATTGCTAAAAATGAGAACGTTATAACTGATCAATGCTCTAAATCAGTGACAAATGGAATCATCCCCCAAAAGCCTTTCAGATTCGCTTCTTGGGATTTGCTAGATATCAGTTCATGATTTGATGAAAATTACTCCAAAGGAGACAGTTCTTCCTGATCAATGTTAGTAATTAATGACACTTGGAGTCATCCTCCCAAATCCTTTGATAATTAACTCCTGGTGATTGTGAATAAAATCGGTTCGTGAAAATTAGTAGGAAAGAGAAACTTCACTCCTCACCCGTCTTCTGATGAATTTCCCAATGAATCATCCACCGGAAAAACCATTGGATTCTCTCTTGGTGCCTTGGAACAGGTCGGTTTGTGCAAATTACTCAAAGTAGGAAAATGATTCTTTACAAGCACCTAGTGGTAAAGACTCCAGCAATCCAAATTCTCTCCTCCTGAGTTTGTCGAGATTGGTTCATGAAAATGACTAAAAAATCAGACATTTATTACTGATCACTGCATCTAATTAGTACCTCATGCAATCATCTTCCAAAGACCTTTTAGATAGTCAGCTGGTCACTTGGTAGAGATGGGTAGTGTAAATTTCTAAAAATGAGAGATTCAATACGAATCAGATGTCGCCATAGATGTCTCATGCACGCTTCCTCGAAAAGCCATTCGGATTCTCTCCTGATCCTTTGGTAGAGATCGGTTCATGAAAATTACAAAAATTCAACAGTAATTACTGATCACTGCTACTCATTAACTCCATCTGGCATGATCCTCCAAAATCCTTTCAGATTTGCTTCTGGTGATTTGTTATAGGTCGAGACTCGAAAATTCCAAAAAATAAGCAATTCTGAACGGCTTCATGGTAGTCATTCATTCCTCACATAATGAGCCTCCTTAGCACATTCCAATTCGCTCCTGTTGACTTGGAAGAAATCAGTTCCTGAAATAGACTCAAAATGAGCAATTCATCTTGGATGTGCGCAACAGATAAATTGGAGAAGGAATCTTCCTGAAAGACCCGAGGATTCACTTCTCGTCCTATGGTACAGAGCAGTGCGTGAAAATTACTCTAGATGAGAAAGACATGCCTAATCTGGTATCCTGATCTATTCCTCATGGAATCATCCACCAAAACACAAGTCTCTTATCTCTTCAGGATTTGGTGGAGATTGATGGTGAAAATTGCTAAAAATGAGAACGTTATAAATGATCAATGCTCTAAATCAGTGACAAATGGAATCATCCCCCAAAAGCCTTTCAGATTCGCTTCTTGCGATTTGCTAGATATCAGTTCATGATTTGATGAAAATTACTCCAAAGGAGAAAGTTCTTCCTGATCAATGTTAGTAATTAATGACACTTGGAATCATCCTCCCAAATCCTTTGATAATTAACTCCTGGTGATTGTGAATAAACTCGGCTCGTGAAAATTAGTAGGAAAGAGAAACTTCATTCCTCACCCGTCTTCTGATGAATTTCCCATGGAATCATCCACCGGAAAAACAATTGCATTCTCTCTTGGTACCTTGGAACAGGTCGGTTTGTGCAAGTTACTCAAAGTAGGAAAATCATTCTTTACAAGCACCTAGTGGTAAAGAACCCAGCAGTCCAGATTCTCTCCTCCTGAGTTTGTAGAGATTGGTTCATGAAAATTACTAAAAAATCAAACATTTATTACTGATCACTGCATCTAATTAGTACCTCATGGAAACATCCTCCAAAGACCTTTTCGATACTCTGCTGGTCACTTGGTAGAGATGGGTATTGTAAATTTCTAAAAATGAGACATTCAATACTAATCAGATGTAGCCATTGATGTCTCATGCACGCTTCCTCGAAAATCCGTTTGGATTCTCTCCTGATCCTTTGGTATTGATGGGTTCATGAAAATTACAAAAATCCAACAGTAATTACTGATCAATGCTAGTCATTAACTCCGTCTGGCATGATCCTCCAAAATCCTTTCAGATTTGCTTCTGCTGATTTGTTATAGGTCGAGTCTCGAAAATTCCAAAAAGTAAGCAATTCTGAACGGCTTCGTGGTAGTCATTCATTCCTCACATAATGAGCCTCCTTAGTACATTCCAATTGGCTCCTGTTGACTTGGAAGAAATCAGTTCCTGAAATAGACTCAAAATGAGAAATTCATCTTGGATGTACGCAACAGACAAATTTGAGAAGGAATCTTCCTGAAAGACACGAGGATTCACTTCTCGTCCTATGGTACAGAGCAGTGCGTGAAAATTACTCCAGATGAGAAAGACATGCCTAATCTGGTATCCTGATCTATTTCTCATGGAAACATCCACCAAAACACAAGTCTCTTATCACTTCAGGATTTTGTGGAGATTGATCGTGAAAATTGCTAAAAATGAGAATGTTATAACTGATCAATGCTATAAATCAGTGAGAAATGGAATCATCCCCAAAAAGCCTTTCAGATTCGCTTCTTGGGATTTGGTAGATATCAGTTCATGATTTGATGAAAATTACTCCAAAGGAGACAGTTCTTCCTTCTCAATGTTAGTAATTAATTACACTTGGAATCATCCTCCCAAATCCTTTGATAATTAACTCCTGGTGATTGTGAATAAAATCGGTTGCTGAAAATTATTAGGAAAGAGAAAATTCATTCCTCACCCGTCTTCTGATGAATTTCCCATGGAATCATCCACCGGAAAAACAATTGCACTCTCTCTTGGTGCCTTGGAACAGATCGGTTTGTGCAAATTACTCAAAGTACGAAAATCATTCTTTACAAGCACCTAGTGGTGAAGACTCCAGCAATCCAGATTCTCTCCTCCTGAGTTTGTCGAGATTGGTTCATGAAAATGACTAAAAAATCAATCATTTATTACTGATCACTGCATCTAATTAGTACCTCATGGAATCATCCTCCAAAGACCTTTTAGATCACTTCTGGTCACTTGGTAGAGATGGGTAGTGTAAATTGCTAAAAATGAGACCTTCAATACGAATCAGATGTCGCCATAGATTTCTCATGCACGCTTCCTCGAAAAGCCATTCATATTCTCTCCTGATCCTTTGGTAGAGATCGGTTCATGAAAATTACAAAAATTCAACAGTGGTTACTGATCACTGCTTGTCATTAACTCCATCTGGCATGATCCTCCAAAATCCTTTCAGATTTGCTTCTGGTGATTTGTTATAGGTCGAGTCTCGAAAATTCCGAAAAATAAGCAATTCTGAACGGCTTCGTGGTAGTCATTCATTCCTCACATAATGAGCCTCCTTTGTACATTCCAATTCGCTCCTGTTGACTTGGAAGAAATCAGTTCCTGAAATAGACTCAAAATGAGCAATTCATCTTGGATGTGCGCAACAGATAAATTTGAGAAGGAATCTTTCTGAAAGACCCGAGGATTCACTTCTCGTCCTATGGTACAGAGCAGTGCGTGAAAATTACTCTAGATGAGAAAGACATGCCTAATCTTGTATCCTGATCTATTCCTCATGGAAACATCCACCAAAACACAAGTCTCTTCTCTCTTCAGAATTTGGTGGAGATTGATCGTGAAAATTGCTAAAAATGAGAAAGTTGTAACTGATCAATGCTCTAAATCAGTGACAAATGGAATCATCCCCCAAAAGCCTTTCAGATTCGCTTCTTGGGATTTGGTGGATATCAGTTCATGATTTGATGAAAATTACTCAAAATGAGTCAGTTCTTCCTGATCAATGTTAGTAATTAATTACACTTGGAATCATCCTCCCAAATCCTTTGATAATTAACTCCTGGTGATTGTGTATAAACTCGGTTCGTGAAAATTAGTAGGAAAGAGAAACTTCATTCCTCACCCGTCTTCTGATGATTTTCCCATGGAATCATCCACCGGAAAAACAATTGCATTCTCTCTTGGTGCCTTGGAACAGATCGGTTTGTGCAAATTACTCAAAGTACTAAAATCGTTCTTTACAATCACCTATTGGTAAAGACTCCAGCAATCCAGATTCTCTCCTCCTGAGTTTGTCGAGATTGGTTCATGAAAATGACTAAAAAATCAACCATTTATTACTGATCACTGCGTCTCATTAGTACCTCATGGAATCATCCTCCAAAGACCTTTTCGATACTCTGCTGGTCACTTGGTAGAGATGGGTAGTGTAAATTGCTTAAAATGAGACCTTCAATACGAATCAGATGTAGCCATTGATGTCTCATGCACGCTTCCTCGAAAAGCCATTCGGATTCTCTCCTTATCCTTTGGTAGAGATCGGTTGATGAAAATTACAAAAATTCAACAATAACTACGGATCACTGCTAGTCATTAACTGAGACATGTAGGATGGTAAATTACTTCTTGAATCCAGTCTCTTGAAGATCTTAGGCTCAGTATGCGTGCATATTTGGAGTTGCTTTGCAATCTGCCTTCTTCTGTTTGCTCTCCCTTCTAATCACTGAAAATCTACCTATCTATTTTTTGTTTATTTTTATTAGTATTATTATTGAACTCAGTTTGTGCAACTGGTGCTCCGTGAGGAAATGATTTGTGTATTACTCCAAGGGGCTGCCCGGTGTCACTGTTGCTCCAGGAGGGAAATGCATTGTGCATGACCTGGATTGGCCACACAGATCACTGTTCCTCCGGGGGCGGGGGGGGAGGCGGTGGCTTGTTTGTGTGTTACTCCTGAGTGGCCACGTCGTGTCACTCTTCCTCCAGGAGGGGAATGCTTTGTGCAGTACCCTGGGTGGCCACCCAAGACAACACACACAGCACGACACCGACACACACACAGAGAACACGTCAGACATACAGATGGGTAGTGTTAATTGCTAGAAATGAGATATTGATTACTAATCAGATGGAGCCGTTGATGTCTCATGCATCTTCCTCGAAAAGCCATACGTAATCTCGCGTGATCATTTGGTAGAGATCTGTTCAAGAAAATTACTCATAATGAGACAGGCATTATTGACAAGTACTAGTGATCAATTTCTCCTCGAATGATTCACCAAAAGGCTTTTCGATCCCCTGCTGGTGATTTGTAAGAAATCGTTTCTTGAAATATACTAAAATAGAGGAATTCATCTTTCACCTGTGCGACAGATAAATTTGAGAGGGAATCTTCCTGAAAGCCCCGAGGATTCACTTCTCACTCTATGTTACAGATCAGTTTGTGAAAATTCATATCAGAAAGTTATTCCTCCTCAGGTCTCCTGCTATATTTCTCATGCAATCATGCAGCAAAAAACAATTGCATTCTCTCTTCAGGATTTGGTAAAGCTCACTTCGTGAAAATGACTAAACATGAGGAAATCATTCTTAACAAGTACTAGTGATAAAAACTCCAGCTATCATCTTCCAGCTGTCAAAGTCAGATTCCAGACTCACTGAATTTGTCAGACCATTCTGTAGATTAGCAAAACGCATTGCCAATGCACCCAGACAGATGTGAGTCTCCTGCAAAACTCAAGCTAACTTATTTATATAGCTACTCTAAACCAATTTAACATAGGAGACAAAAGGAAGCGGAAACTGAGAACCATACATACATATCTTATTTTCACACGAACGTTTACCAATCTCCTACCTCAGTACGAGCTCTAGGTGAATTAGTTTGAGGACCCATGGACTCACACTCCTTAATGTTTCTCTTCCTGACAACTATATTTCAAGAAAGCCTTCAAACAGCATATCTTTAAAGACTTATAATTTCAATCCAATTTATTCTGCTTTCACACCACACTCTTTTCCAGTCTCTGAGGATGATGTGGAAGTCATCGGTTCATGAAAATTTCTAAAGATGAGAAATTCATCATCGATTTGTGCGACCGATAACTTTCTCAAAGAATCGTCTGGAGAGCCCGTAGGATTCACTTCCGGTCAAAGCTGCAGCTCCATTCCTGAAATTTCCTGAACAATGAGAAAGTAATGCCTTCTCAGGGCTTCTAATCCATTTCTCATGGAGTCATCCGAGAAAGCCATAAGGATTCTCGCCTGAGGATTTGGTGAATATCGGTCAATGAAACTTACTACAAATGAGCCAGGTATACCTGAAAAGTTCAAGTTATGAGTACCTCATGGAATCATCCTCCAAAGATCTTTTAGGTACTTTCCTGCTCATTTGGTAGAAATGGGTAGTGTAAATTGCTAAAAATGAGACATTCAATACTAATCAGATGTAGCCATTGATGTCTCATGCACTCTTCCTCGAAAAGCCATTCGGACTCTCTCCTGATCCTTTGGTACAGATCGGTTCACGAAAATTACTAAAATTCAACAGTAATTACTGATCACTGCTAGTCATTAACTCCATATGGAATTATCCTCCAAAATCCTTTCAGATTCGCTTCTTGGGATTTGGTAGATATCAGTTGATGATTTGGTGAAAATTACTCAAAATGAGACAGTTCTTCCTGATCCATGTTAGTAATTAATTACATATGGAATCATCCTCCCAAATCCTTTGATAATTAACTCCTGGTGATTTTGAATAAAATCGGTTTGTGAAAATTAGTAGGAAAGAGAAAATTCATTCCTCATCCGTCTTCTGATGAATTTCCCATGGAATCATCCACCAGAAAAACAATTGCATTCTCTCTTGGTGCGTTGGAAGAGATCGGTTTGTGCAAACTACTCAAAGTACAAAAATCATTATTTACAAGCACTGTTAGAGAGCTTATTCCTTCACTCTCCCACTTCCCTGGTCCTTCTCACATGAACAGAGAGCAACAATACCCGAAGTCCGAAGGTGCAAACAATTTGATGTTTATTGGGGTGAACTTCCAGCAAGCTTAAATACAAGTTTCTTTTCCTTATTTCCGAATCCCAACTTACTTCCTGTTTGCCCCTAATTTATGTAGTAATATTCTTAGCTATACCTTCACCAATCATTCTGCTAAAATTTAACTAACCAATCCTAACATATTGTAACATGATTATGTAACCAATTGCATCCCACCACCTTAATTAGTTTACTCCCAGCAAAATTAATTATGCAGTAGACAGGAACAATCACAGAACCAGACAGAGATTATACAGACAAACATTAGCAAAGTGGGCACTATAATGGCAAGACAATACAGAAGTGAGGATTTCACATCCCAGTATTGATAAGTGAGTTCTTGCCAGACAGGATGCTATCAAACTAAGTTTTCTTTTACATTTTCTAGGCACTTCCCTTTCTCTGGAGCTGATAGGCATACAATCCTGTCCTGATAGTGCCTAACAGCCCAATAGCACCTTTTTTCAATGTGACTAGGTTGGATGTGACCGTTCGCTTCCCAGCTTATGGCTGCCTCTGCTGCTTAGCCAAAGGCCTTAGCCTAAGAACAGGGCCCCAGACTGTAACAGTAAGAGAAGGACCTTACATTGGCAGACAGTGATTTTGATTCTTTCTTTTATACCTCTAACTAGCCAAGTGATAAGAAGACACCTAAATTCTTAAACTACAGGCCTTTACAGGCAGGCCTGAATATCTATATCCTAGCACTCCACCCCTTTTTTTCTTTTTCTTTTGGGATCCTCCTGCCCAGGTATCCCTGGAAAAGCATAGGACATATGGCGACACATTTCCTGATAGAGCCAGGCATCAAGGTGGAAGGTGTCGATGCTCCATCTGTCCCACTGCCCCTTGTGTAGTACCATGCCCTGCACCTTCTCTCGTACGGGCATACTACACCTATTCCAATTAGTGTTCTAGACTTCCCAGTATAGTGGGCCCGAGAAGGTTGGGTCTGGGTTGTCTAGTACATATAGGTGGGGGGGGAGGGGCTTACTACATTACTTATAGGTTATAATTAGTGGCTGTTCTCTAGGGGGTTGTGCCCCCCTTGATCGTTTCCATATGCAATGTAACACACATATAGTTAACAATACACTAGCTGCTATGATAATCCACAGCAACACCGAGAGTCCTGACCACTGCAGTATGGTCCAACATCCTGGCCACCACCAAAAACACTGCTTCTCCTCCTTTGATAAGGTTAAAATTTTGTCAGCGCCATCCTGTAGTGTGTATTGTAAGTGTGTCCAACTGTTGGCGCTTGCAGCAAGTTGCTCTTGTAATCTTTGTGTACTTTTGTCCATATTGTGTGTCCATTGAATATCCACAGTGAAATTTGGTATTGTCCAAACCAATTCAACTACTTGGTACGGCATGGGGTAGTAGGTGCCAGTTCGATTGTTTACAACGATGAAGTCCACTGATCCATTGGTACACCATAGTCCAGGTGGCAGTGCATAGAAGTTTATAATTTGGTCATACACTGGAAGGATTTTGCCTCCTAGTGTTATGTTGCAGGATTGCATACATTCCCAACAGAATACACCGTACCCCATATACATTACCCCTAAATGCCCCCCCTTTGCAATAGGCCATTGATCCTGCTCCTCCATAGTCATAGGAGAGGGGCACATCCATATTCCTCCTCTGGATATACAACTGCTTAGTGTGATGACAGTCCAATTTACACCATTCCAGCCCCCCCACCTATTCCCTAGTGGCTCCCAACGTGCTCCCCCTTCCCTACTAACTCCCATAGGGTTCAAGGGAACCACCTTATTTGCATTTCCTTCCCATGGTATCATAGTAACAATTACACAAGAACTGTCCCCACAGGTCGGGGATGTTATTTTCCAGGTAGATGGGTATGTTTTTGCAATTGTGGATAGATATGGGCTAGCCTCCCGATTTAATACTGAAGGCCATTGTTCTGACCAAGCATCTCTCATAATATCCATTAACATTATTAACTGAGCATTTTGAATACCTACGCACACTTCTCCCCATGTTAGTCTTCTGAATCCATCCTCTACCCATGTCAACAGGTCCCCTGCCCAATGAGTTAACTGCAAGTTTACCTCTACTGCTGTCCTCCACCCTGTGGCAACTGCTGATAGTTGCTGTGCCATTAATTCATTAATTTGTTGTTGAAATTTCACATTTTGGCTTACTAATTGTTTGGTTACCCACTCGTCCCCCAGATTCCATGTACCCAGCATAGTGTTCCCCGCTGCCCACAACCCCCTTTTCCGATGACGATTCCAGGTGTGTCCCCTCACCCATGCATTGAATTGTTGTTTCAATCCTTTTATGTACATACTACAATTAGGATGGATTTGGTCCACCCACCATTCCTTGGGGCGTACCACCCATGTAATAGAGTGAAAGGACACGTTAAAAAGTGCTGGCTGCACCTGCTCCCACAATGGCTCCCATACATTTGCTCGTCGGGGAATATTCTTGGCTCCAGGCTGTGGCCACTTTAAATTTGGATTCTTCCAACTTGGCATCCATATCACCTGTAGGGTTACATTCTGTAAAATGGTTAACTCATCATACACCCAGAGTCCCAAAGGGGATTTTACGCCTAATGTAATATGTACATAACAATCACACCTTCGGGGATTATCTTCCATGGAAGTACCATTGTGGTTACATATGGTAACATCACACCCTAAATGTGGGGCCCTATTTTCCCAAGAGGGTTCATTTGCTCCAGGAGACCAGAGGGTTATATTCTTTGGACACTCTGTAACAAACCACATAGCTGGGTAACTGTGTTTTCCACTATCGTTAATCATGGCAGCACCCAGGGAGTACCATGCGATATTTCCTGATAAATTTGATATTCTCCACCTGGTTGGGATTCCCCCATCTAATCCATAAACCATATACCGACACTGCCAAATTCCTGTTGGAGTATTAGTGGTACATCTTTCTATGGGGAGATTCTCATAGTCTTCATTAGCTTTATTACCACAGGTTGCATGTGTAGCCGTCCATGTGTTTCCTCCTTTTGATACTTCACATCGTGGGATCTGAATAGAATTTGTAAATGTGACAATTGTGATTAGCACTAGTAATTGTTCCATCCAGGGGCAGGGAATTTTCATCCTTTTCTCCTTTTTGAATTAACCTGTAATACACACATAACAAAATTTACACGTCCCCTTTCCCAATCCCCTGTTTGTACCTTTTTATTTGCGTGCAGTGGACCCACTCCCGTCCTCCATTCTCTGTACCCAGTAATAGCAGACTGGGCCCTACTTGGTCAAGGACAAGATAGGGGCCCTTCCATTTAGGAGCTGGGAATGGATGGTGTTGACCTGGAATCTTGTACATCACTAGATCTCCCACCATGGGTAGATTACGCTCCCCAGGCAGGTCATACCATGCTTTAACTCTTGCTGCTCCTTGCTCATCTCGCCAGGCCACCGCCTGCTGTACTGGTTTTACATGGTCAATTAAAGTTAAAATCCATTCTTGTGTTAAGCCATGTGTAGTGACTTCCCCAGGTACTGGGGTAAGTAGATTTTCCCACCGTTCCATAGGCCTTCCCATGAGAGCTTCATATGGAGAAAATCCTGTGCCCTTTGATTCTCGGGCCCTTATTCTCATTAAGACAAAGGGCAGTAACTGTGACCAGTTTTTTCCTCCGACTTCCACTCCCTTTCTTAGCTCACTTTTAATGGTGCGGTTCATGCGTTCCACCTGCCCCGCAGCCTGGGGGTGATAAGCAATATGGAACAACTGTGTGATTCCAGTGAGGGCTGATAGCTCCCCTAACAGATCTGACGGAAAAGCAGCTCCTTGGTCTGAGTCAATCACCTTCTGAACCCCCCAGCGAGTGAATCCCTCATTTACCAGTATTGCAGCAGTTACCCGGGCAGTTTGATACTTGTGGGGAAAGCTTCCACCCACTGGCTGAAAGCATCCACTATCACCAACATGAATCGGTTTTTTCCTGTGATCTGGTGGTAGGGGTCCTGTGTAATCAATTTGTATTCTTTCCCATGGTCCCCTTGGGGCTTGTCTCATTAATTCTCCCCTTAGCACCTTGTGAGGTGGGCTGTGCCTGGCACAGTCCAAACAACGTTCCAGATGTGATTTTAAATCAGCTGCCATTCCTGGCCACCAGCACAACCTTTTTAAAGTTCCCAGTGCCTCCTCAAACCCGGGGTGTCCCCCTGCCAAGCTCCCATGCACCCAGCTTAAGAAAGCCGTCCGACTTCCCTGAGGGCACAACATTACCGGTCCCTCAGTTGTTAAGACACACCAAATCCCTTCCATTAGTTCCACCTTTGGCACATGCCTGTCCCCAAGTTTCATGATGCCTTCCAGTCCTGGGTCAGATTCCTGTAACTCTCGAATTCGCCCTCCCCGATCTGTATCCACCCCGCTTCTTGTTAACACTGTGACAGGCACACTCTCTTCTGGCTCCCAGGGCCATGGGGGTGCCTCTGTTGCAGCCCGCTTGGCCTCTACATCGGCCAGATTATTCCCTTTGCTTAGGGGTCCTGTTTTCTTGTGTGCCTTTACCTTTACCACATTGATCCATGTAAAACAGTGAATCAGCTCCTCCACTCGCTTCCACCAGGTAGCATGCTTGATTGTGGAGCCGTCTGTTGCCCTGAAATGATTATCTGCCCACCATCTCAGCATTAATGTGGCACCACGAAATACATAATCTGAATCTACCACCACCCAACATTCTGGCTCAAATTTGGGATCCACTTCATTTAAAGCTGTTAGCAAGGCTGCCAGTTCTGCCTCCTGAGCTGACTTTGCTTCTAGTGAGAAACCAATGGTGCTGACTGACTCATTGCCTCTGATTCCCACAACAGCTAAGCCTGCAGTTTTCCGTCCCCCTTGATACATACAACTTCCATCCAAAAACCATACCAGTGTCCCCTCCTTTACCTGATTGGGGTTAGCCGCCCGAAACACCTGATGTTGGGTTTTACCTGGGCTGGCTTCACATTGGTGTGGGGTGCCAGCCAGATGTAATCCAGCTACCCAGACTATGGGTTCCTTTAACACCTCTTCTTTAATGTTTTCTGCCTGTACAGCCAGCAACCATTGAGCAATAAGCTGCGCACTCACTTGTCCCTGTAAGATAGTGTGCATGTTTAACAGCCACAGGGGGTCATGATGAGATCGGACTATGACTTTCTGCATTCCCGTAAGGTACTTAAATTTCCCTACCCCTCAGTAGGAGCACAACAGCACCTTTTCACACCACCCATACTTAAATTCCACTGCACTCAAAAGTCGAGAGGCAAAGGCCACAGGTCGGTCCTTTGCTCCATACTCCTGTGTTAATGCACAACCAATGGTAGTGTCTGATACCAAAGGATACAGATAAAAGAATTTCTCCCCATCTGGGGAGGCCAGCACTGGAGCACTGGCCAGGTTTTCCTTTAGCACTCTCACTGCCTCAGTACACTCTTCTGACCACTCCCAAGTTGAGGCTCGGGTTAGGTCAAATAGAGGCTGGGCTATTTCTGCATAATTGGCCACAAAATCCCTGCAAAATCCAGTTAGACCCAGAAAACTTTGCAAGCTTTTAACATCCGTAGGCAGTGGCAGGGACTGGATCAGTTGCATCCGTCCCTTATTGATTTCCCTTCCCATCTGAGACACTTCCACTCCTAAGTAGGTCATTCTTGTCTGTCCCATCTGAGCCTTTTTCCCATTGACCTTCAATCCTGCTCTTGCCAAAGCTTACAGGACCTGCTCGGTTAGTTCCCTGTCTTCTTCCTCTGTCCCTGACATTAGCAACAGGTCGTCTACATATTGTATGCACCTTGCTGAATCCACCCCCTCCAGAGCCTGTCTCATGTATCTGTGAAAAATTGCAGGGGAGTCCCTATATCCCTGGGGTAGGACTGTCCAGCAGAACTGTCTGCCCTCCCATGTGAATGCAGTTTTATACTGACATGAGGTAGCTAGTGGCAGAGACCAAAACCCATTAGCTATGTCCAAAACAGTGAAAATTCGGAATTGGGGTCCAATACGGGCCAACATTTCAGGGTACGCTGCCACCACTGAGGCTGGTGAATTGGCCAGAGCATTTAGTGCCCTGTAATCCACAGTGAGAGGCCAGGTACCGCTTGGCTTCCTCACGGGCCACACAGCAGCATTACAAGGGGATGCAACTGCCCGAATCAGTCCCCTCTGTTCCAACTCCCCAATAGTTGCCCCCACCTCTGCCAATGCCTCCCGAGGAATAGGGTACTGTTTCTGTGGGGGAGGGTCCCCTCCCTCCATCAGTACCTCCATGCTGCCCCTACCACAATCCAGGTTATCCTTCGCCCACACAGGGATGTGTTCCCACCCAGCCGGGGGTGGTGGGAGGGCATGTGCCGCCTTAATGGTCATAGTGGCTATCCCCATGGGAATGGTAAAGCCCTGACCATCCTGCGTTTGCCCCAGTAAACACACCCAATTGGCTAAATCCAGTACGAGTCCCAGTTTGTGTAAATCTCCTGCCCCCAACAGATTAAGCATATCATTACAACCCCACATAATCTCCCCTTCCCCCCAGAATCCTTTGATTTGTCCCCGCCTCAGGGTTAACTGTGTCTCCCCTCCCGTTGCCCCTACAATTGTCACAGTCCCTTCTGAGGGTCTCCCCTGCCCCCATGTGGTTAAACTGATGGCTGCTCCAGTGTCTATCAAAAAATCCCTCATGGGACTCCCTTCGATTGCCCCCTGGAGCGTAGGGCGACCAGACGCATCCCGTCCTAAACTAAGAACATGGACAGGATGCCTCCCAGGGCACCCCTAAGTTGCAGCACCCACCTCTGTCCCTCCCACTGGTTCATGAGGGGACCGGGGGTCCTGGCACCGAACGCATTCCTGTCTCCATGCAAAATTGTGTGTCTGACATTTCAGGCAGTCCCAGTCCCTTGGCCTCCGGGACCACTTTCCCCCTGATCTGGTAAGATCGTGGGTAGTCAGTTTAGCCTGCAGTCTCTGGATCTGTTGCTCTATAGCTGCCCGCTCATCCCTGACTAGCCCCCCAAAGCCACGAACTCTCCCTCTACCTCCTCCTCTCCAGGCTGACCCACTCCTTTCCACCTTGTATTGATCCCCCGCAGTAATAGCATGGACTGGCTCTTCCCCCTGATGCATCTGCCTCCACACATCTGCCTGTTCCAGAAACTGGGGTAGCTGACTGGGAGCAAGTTCAGGGTGCTGCAACCTTAAATGCCCCACGAACTGTGGATTGCTCAGCTCCAACCATTTCTCCAGCAATTCCAAACCCCTACCCTGCTCCATACCCCCACCAGGTCCCGGTGCCTCTGCCTGTGGCAGCACCCATGGACCATCCAGGGGATCCACCCAACACCGTGCCCATGCCTGTATGCGATTAAGTGTATCCCGCCCTGTTTCCCCAGGGATTCGCTTCATCTTATTCATCCCTGCAGTACGAGAGTACACCCCAAACAAGTGTTTTGCCACCTGTCCGGGGATTAGAAATGGGTGTGCCACTCCTGCCACATCGATTCCCAAGGTACCTCGTCCCAAAAGACTATGCCATAAGATCACCTGGTCCTCACGAGTTAGACCCTCCATCTCCCTGCCCACCTCCACTAGCCACAGCACAAACTGATCCCAATCATTCCGGGGTACCTTTCCCAAATGGCCCAGTACTGCCTCCCGGTCCTTCAGGGACAAGGGGCGGATTTCTGCCTGTTCTACTACTTGTGGGGCATGGTCCCCCCACCCTGCAACCGGGGCCACTATTCCTGCCTCCTGCAGTTCCTCCTGGGTAGCCTCTCTTGCAGGGGCTGTAACTGTGGATCGCCGGCTTACAACATCCACCGGCAGTGGTGGGTACAGTGTTTTTTCAGGGTAGGGTGGTGGAGGTGTCTCCTTCAGTTCCATTAGTGGGGCGGATGGTTTGGGGTCCCTAAGTCCATTGCCCCCATGTTTACAATGATACAATTCCTCCTCTAAGTCTCCTACTCTCCCCAGCAGTTCATCCCTCTCTCTCTGGATTGCCTCACAAGACTCCTCTGTCCGTGCAGCATCCCTTGCCTTCAAATCCGCTACCTCTACTGCTAACACAGATTTTTCTGTTAAAATCTGTTGCTGATCCACAGTCCCCTCCAAATCCTTAATGTGTTGGAGGAGATCAGCTTCCCTTTTTACCCAGTATGCCATCCCAGCACACAAACCTTGTAATACCATTCCCTTTTTCCTACACTCCTTTCCCTTGGGGTCTCCCAAAACCTCTCCCATCTCCTTCTCAATCTCATCCCAGGTGAGCCCCTGCACCTGGTATGGGCCCTGATTCTTCCTTATCCATTTGTTCAAAAAATCCATTACCCCAGCTTGCCAGAACCCGCAACTACCATCATGAGAGTTCACCATACCCCCTCCAAGCAGCTGCACGGACTGTTGGGGAGGGGGACTTACAGGCTGCCACTCACCAATCCAATGTGATGTATCCGAGTCATGGCACCAAGATGTTAGAGAGCTTATTCCTTCACTCTCCCACTTCCCTGGTCCTTCTCACATGAACAGAGAGCAACAATACCCGAAGTCCGAAGGTGCAAACAATTCGATGTTTATTGGGGTGAACTTCCAGCAAGCTTAAATACAAGTTCCTTTTCCTTATTTCCGAATCCCAACTTACTTCCTGTTTGCCCCTAATTTATATAGTAATATTCTTAGCTATACCTTCACCAATCATTCTACTAAAATTTAACTAACCAATCCTAACATATTGTAACATGATTATGTAACCAATTATATCCCACCACCTTAATTAGTTTACACCCAGCAAAATTAATTATACAGTAGACAGGAACAATCACAGAACCAGACAGAGATTATACAGACAAACATTAGCAAAGTGGGCACTATAATGGCAAGACAATACAGAAGTGAGGATTTCACATCCCAGTATTGATAAGTGAGTTCTTGCCAGACAGGATGCTATCAAACTAAGTTTTCTTTTACATTTTCTAGGCACTTCCCTTTCTCTGGAGCTGATAGGCATACAATCCTGTCCTGATAGTGCCTAACAGCCCAATAGCACCTTTTTTCAATGTGACTAGGTTGGAATGTGAGGATGTGACCGTTCGCTTCCCAGCTTATGGCTGCCTCTGCTGCTTAGCCAAAGGCCTTAGCCTAAGAACAGGGCCCCAGACTGTAACAGTAGAGAATGACCTTACATTGGCAGACAGTGATTTTGATTCTTTCTTTTATACCTCTAACTAGCCAAGTGATAAGAAGACACCTAAATTCATAAAGTACAGGCCTTTACAGGGAGGCCTGAATATCTATATCCTAACAAGCACCTAGTGGTAAAGACTCCAGCAATCCAGATTCTCTCCTCCTGAGTTTGTAGAGATTGGTTCATGAAAATTACTAAAAAAGCAAACATTTATTACTGATCACTGCATATAATTAGTACCTCATGGAATCATCCTCCAAAGACCTTTTAGATACTCTGCTGGTCACTTGGTAGAGATGGGTAGTGTCAATTGCTGAAAATGAGACATTCCTTACGAATGAGATGTATCCGTTCATGTCTCATACACTCTTCCTCGAAGAGCCATTCGGATTCTCTTCTGATGCTTTGGTAGAGATCGGTTCATGAAAATTACTAACATTGAGACACTTATTACTGATCACCGCTAGTCATTAACTCCATCTGGAATGATCCTCCAAAATCTTTTCAGATTTGCTTCTGGTGATTTCTTAGAGATCGAGTCTCGAAAATTCCGAAACATGAGAAATTCTTAACGGCTTAGTGCCAGTCATTCTTTCCTCACATAATGATCCTCCTCGGTACATCTCAAATCGCTCCCGATGACTTGGAAGAAATCAGTTCCTGAAATATACTCAAAATGAGAAATTCATCTTTGAGCTGTGCGACAGATAAATTTGAGAGGGAATCTTCCTGAAAGCCACGAGGATTCACTTCTCGTTAGATGGTACAGAGCAGTTTGCGAAAATTACTCAAAATGAGAAAGTCATTCGTAATCAGGTATCCTGATGTCTTTCTCAAGGAACCATCCACCAAGAAGCAAGTCTATTCTCTCTTCGGCATTTGGCAGAGATTTATCGTGAAAACTGCTAAAAAAGAGAAAGTTATAACTGATCAATGCTAATAATCAATGACAAATGGAATCATCCTCCAAAAGCCTTTCAGAATGGCTCCTTGTGATTAGGTAGATATCAGTTGACGATTTGGTAGAAATTACTAAAAAGGAGGCAGTTCTTTCTGATCAGTGTTAGCAATTAATTACACATGGAATCATCCTCCGTACTAGATTCATAATTAGCTCCTGGAGATTTGGACTAAAATCGGTTCGTGAAAATGACTAGGAATGAGACAATTCATTCCTCATCTGTCTTCTGATAAATTTCCCATGGAATCATCCAGCAGAAAAGCAAAGGCATTCTCCCTTGGTGCGTTGGAACAGATCGGTTCGTGCAAATGACTCAAGGTAGAAAATCATTCTTTACAAGTACCTAGCGGTAAAGACTCCAGCAATCCAGCTTCTCTCCTGGTGAGTTCGTAGCGATTGGTTCAAGAAAATTACTCCTAAGGAGACTTAAATTATTGACAAGTACTAGTGCTAAAGCTCTCCTCGAATGATTAACCAAAATGTTTTCCGATACGACGACACAGAACGGCACAGAACACGACACACAAAAATAACACACGACAAAGACACACACACACCGCGACACGGAAATCATCACACACAAAACATCACACACACGACCCACAACATCTCACAAGCACACACTCACTCAACACAAAATGACCCACAACATGTCACACGCAACACAAGACAAGCCACAACATGTCGAGCGCTGTGGAGCGAGGGCTCCGGCTTGGCTTTCACAGCGGCTCTGGCGAGGAATGGTGCCGGAGCTCTCGCCGGAGGGGAACACGGCGGGAGGGGGCCTGAACCGCTTGGGCCTCTTTCTAAGGAGGCGGAAGCAGGCCTCCGCTCTCTGCCCTCTGCAGACCTGGCTGCCAGGTCAGTGCTTCCAGTTCCTCGTCCGCACTCGCTGTCGTCCTCCTCAACAGCCGTGGGCGTCCTCACTGGGGACGGGGCTCGGGGGGATTAAGGTGGGGAGGGGCCAGAGTCTCTTCAGCAGACTGACTCTGTGGGGTGCTGTTAGAAAAGGAGATTTTGGTTGGGATGCTCCAGGTGTAATGGGAGGAGAGTGGAGGGCGGATCCCCGCCGTGTGGGAGAGGCAAAGAGAGGAGCCTCCGAGACGTTGCCGACTGAGATGGTAACTTCCTTGTTTTTTTCCCCTTGGGCTGGGTTTAGTAGCAAGGAAAAAGAAGTCAGGCCTCAGAGTCTACTGCCCTCATGCGACGGAATGTGAGCGAGAGCAGCGAGCCTGTGACCGTTGGGGATGCCAGGCAAGAGCCCTCCATCTGGGAGCCGAGCTCTCGCCAGTCTCGGTGAGAGAAGTGTCTGGTTTGGTGAGGACTCTGCTCACGCCCCACCTGAGCCAGGGTCGGGAAGCTCCGTCCATTAGGGTTCGGTTTGTAAGAAAAGGTTCCTGATCAGCTGTGGTTACGAGGGAGAAAAGGTCCCATTTTCAGAGGCTGCTCGTTTCTCTGTTCAGGAATGGTGTCTTCTCCACAACTGAAGCTTGGATCCAAGAGGATGACTCCAAGTGGTGAGTTGCTCGCCTTGCTCTCCTGTTTCTCTCTTTTCTCTCCTGTGTTCGCAAACTCTCTCTTTCTCTTCTCTCCTCTTCTCTTCTCGTGCCATGTCCCTTCACAGGACACGGGTAGGTGTGCATTCCCACAAGGGAGGTCTCGGGAGCCACGGAAAAGTCGGAGCGGACGAAAATCATGCAGGGCAGTAGAAAGGCTGCTGAAAGTACCTGAAGAGACAAAGAAAATGAGAAGGGGGAAGTCCAGCCTAAAACAGGAGTGTAGTCTGTAAAGAGAAACAAGGGGAAGTCTAAGCTACAGAAACTCTTCAAGTTGCCGAAAGACATGGAGGATGGGAAATTACTTCTTGAATGCAGTCTCTTGAAGATCTTAGGCTCAGTATGCGTGCGTATTTGGAGTTGCTTAGCAATCTGCCTTCTTCTGTTTGCTATCCCTTCTAATCACTGAAAATCTACCTATCTATTTTCTGATTATTATTATTATTATTATTGTTATTATTATTATTATTATTATTAAACTCAGTTTGTGCAACTGGTGCTCCGTGAGGAAATGATTTGTGTATTACTCCAAGTGGCCACCCAATGTCACTGTTGGTCCAGGAGGGAAATGATCTGTGCATGACACTGACTGGCCACCCAGTGTCATTGTTGCTCCAGGAGGGAAATGCTTTGTCCCTGACCTGAATTGGCCACACACATCACTGTTGCTCCGGGGGAGGGGGGAGGCTGGGGATTGTTTGTGTGTTACTCCTAAGTGGCCACGTCGTGTCACTCTTCCTCCAGGAGGGGAATGCTTTGTGCATTACCCTGGGTGGCCACCCAAGACAACACACACAGCACGACACCAATGCACACACACACAGAACACATCAGACATAGAGATGGGTAGTGTAAATTGCTAAAAATGAGACATTCATTACTAATCAGATGGAGCCATTGATGTCTCATGCACTCTTCCTCGAAAAGCCATACGTAACCTCGCCTGATCACTTGCAGAGATCTGTTCAAGAAAATTACTCATAATGAGACAGACATTATTGACAAGTACTAGTGATCAATTTCTCCTCGAATGATTCACCAAAACGCTTTTCGATTCCCTGCTGATTTGGAAGAAATCGTTTCTTGAGATATACTAAAATAGAGAAATTCATCTTTGACCTGTGCGACAGATAAATTTGAGAGGGAATCTTCCTGAAATCCACGAGGACTCACTTCTCACGCTATGTTACAGATCAGTTTGTGAAAATTCCTATCAGAAAGTTATTCCTCCTCAGGTCTCCTGCTATATTTCTCATGCAATCATGCAGCAAAAAACAATTGTATTCTCTCTTCAGGATTTGGTAAAGCTCGCTTCGTGAAAAAGACTAAACATGAGGAAATCATTCTTAACAAGTACTAGTGATAAAGACTCCAGCAATCATCTTTCAGCTGTCAAAGTCAGATTCCAGACTCACTGAATTTGACAGACCACTCTGTATATTAGCAAAACGCATTGCCAATGTACCCAGACAGATGTGAGTCTCCTGCAAAACTCCAGCTAACTTATTTATATAGATACTCGAAACCAATTTAACATAGGAGACAAAAGGAAGCGGAAACTGAGAACTATACATACATATCTTATTTTCACACCAACGTTTACCAATCTCCTACCTCAGTAGGAGCTCTAGGTGAATTAGTTTAAGGACCCATTGACTCACGCTCCTTAATGTTTCTCTTCCTGACAACTTTATTTCAACAAAGCCTTCAAACAGCATATCTTTAAAGACTTATAATTTCAATACAATTTATTCTGCTTTCACACAACACTCTTTTCCAGTGTCTGAGGATGATGTGGAAGTCATCGGTTCGTGAAAGTTTCTAAAGATGAGAAATTCATCATAGATGTGTGCAACCGATAACTTTCTCAAAGAATCGTCTGGAGAGCCCGTAGGATTCACTCTCCGGTCAAAGCTGCAGCTCCATTCCTGAAATTTCCTGAACAATGAGGAAGTAATGCCTTCTCAGGGCTTCTAATCCATTTCTCATGGAGTCATCCGAGAAAGCCATAAGGATTCTCGCCTGAGGATTTGGTGAATATCGCTCAGTGAAACTTACTACAAAGGAGCCAGTTATACCGGAAAAGTGCAAGTAATCAGTACCTCATGGAATCATCCTCCAAAGATCTTTTAGATACTCTCCTGCTCATTTGGTAGAGATGGGTAATGTAAATTGCTAAAAATGAGACCTTGAATACTAATCAGATGTAGCCATTGATGTCTCATGCACTCTTCCTCGAAAAGCCATTCAGACACTCTCCTGATCCTTTGGCAGAGATCGGTTCATGAAAATTACTAAAATTCAACAGTAATTACTGATCACTGCTAGTCATTAACTCCATATGGAATTATCCTCCAAAATCCTTTCAGCTTCGCTTCTTGAGATTTGGTAGATATCAGTTCATGCTTTGGTGAAAATTACTCAAAATGAGACAGTTCTTTCTGATCAATGTTAGTAATTAATTACACATGGAATCATCCTCCAAAATTCTTTGATAATTAACTCCTGGTGATTTTGAATAAAATCGGTTCGTGAAAATTAGTAGGAAAGAGAAAATTCATTCCTCACCCGTCTTCTGATGAATTTCCCATGGAATCATCCACCGGAAAAACAATTGCATTCTCTCCTGGTGCCTTCGAACAGATCGGTTTGTGCAAACTACTCAAAGTACGAAAATCATTCTTTACAAGCACCTAGTGGTAAAGACTCTAGCAATCCAGATTCTCTCCTCCTGAGTTTGTCAAGATTGGTTCATGAAAATGACTAAAAAATCAAACATTTATTACTGATCACTGCATCTAATTAGTACCTCATGGAATCATCCTCCAAAGACCTTTTAGATACTCTGCTGGTCACTTGGTAGAGATGGGTAGTGTCAATTGCTGAAAATGAGACATTCCTTACGAATGAGATGTATCCGTTCATGTCTCATACACTCTTCCTCGAAGAGCCATTCGGATTCTCTTCTGATGCTTTGGTAGAGATCGGTTCATGAAAATTACTAACATTGAGACAGATATTACTGATCACCGCTAGTCACTAACTCCATCTGGAATGATCGTCCAAAATCCTTTCAGATTTGCTTCTGGTGATTTCTTAGAGATTGAGTCTCGAAAATTCCGAAACATGAGAAATTCTTAACGGCTTAGTACCAGTCATTCTTTCCTCACATAATGATCCTCCTCGGTACATCTCAAATCACTCCTGTTGACTTGGAAGAAATCAGGTCCTGAAATATACTCAAAATGAGAAATTCATCTTTCAGCTGTGTGACAGATAAATTTGAGAGGGAATCTTCCTGAAAGCCCCGAGGAGTCACTTCTCGTCTTACGCATCAGAGCAGTTTGCAAAAATTACTCATAATTAGAACGTCATTCATAATCAGGTATCCTGATGTCTTTCTCATGGAACCATGCACCAAAAAGCAAGTATATTCTCTCTTCGGCATGTGGCAGAGATTTATCGTGAAAATGGCTAAAAAAGAGAAAGTTATAACTGATCAATGCTAATAATCAATGACAAATGGAATCATCCTCCAAAAGCCTTTCAGATTGGCTGCTTGTGATTAGGTAGATATCAGTTGACGATTTGGTAGAAATTACTAAAAAGGAGGCAGTTCTTTCTGATCAATGTTAGCAATTGATTACACATGGAATCATCCTTCGTACTCGATTCATAATTAGCTCCTGGTGATTTGGAATAAAATTGATTAGTGAAAATGACTAGGAATGAGACAATTCATTCTTCTTCTGGCTTCTGAGAAGTTTCCCATGGAATCATCCAGCAGAAAAGCAAAGGCATTCTCCCTTGGTGCGTTGGAACAGATCGGTTCGTGCAAATGACTCAAGGTAGAAAATCATTCTTTACAAGTACCTAGCGGTAAAGACTCCAGCAATCCAGCTTCTCTCCTGGTGAGTTCGTAGCGATTGGTTCAAGAAAATTACTCCTAAGGAGACTTAAATTATTGACAAGTACTAGTGCTAAAGCTCTCCTCGAATGATTAACCAAAATGCTTTTCGATACGACGACACAGAACGGCACAGAACACGACACACAAAATTAACACACGACAAAGACACACACAGACACCGCGACACGGAAAGCATCACACACAAAACATCACACACACGACCCACAACATCTCGCACAGACTCACTGACTCAACACAATATGACCCAAAACATGTCACACGCAACACAAGACAAGCCACAACATGTCGAGCGCTGTGGAGCGAGGGCTCCGGCTCGGCTTTCGCAGCGGCTGTGCCGAGGAATGGTGCCGGAGCTCTCGCCGGAGGGGAACACGGCGGGAGGGGGCCTGAACCGCTTGGGCCTCTTTCTAAGGAGGCGGAAGCAGGCCTCCACTCTCTGCCCTCTGCAGACCTGGCTGCCAGGTCAGTGCTTCCAGTTCCTGGTCCGCACTCGCTGTAGTCCTCCTCAGCGGCCGTGGGCGTCCTCACTGGGGACGGGGCTCGGGGGGATGAAGGTGGGGAGGGGCCAGAGTCTCTTCAGCAGACTGACTCTGTGGGGTGCTGTTAGAAAAGGAGATTTTGGTTGGGATGCTCCAGGTGTAATGGGAGGAGAGTGGAGGGCGGATCCCCGCCGTGTGGGAGAGGCAAAGAGAGGAGCCTCCGAGACGTTGCCGACTGAGATGGTAACTTCCTTGTTTTTTTCCCCTTGGGCTGGGTTTAGTAGCAAGGAAAAAGAAGTCAAGCCTCAGAGTCTACTGCCCTCATGCGACGGAATGTGAGTGAGAGCAGCGAGCCTGTGACCGTTGGGGATGCCAGGCAAGAGCCCTCCATCTGGGAGCCGAGCTCTCGCCAGTCTCGGTGAGAGAAGTGTCTGGTTTGGTGAGGACTCTGCTCACTCCCCACCTGAGCCCGGGTCGGGAAGCCCCGTCCATTAGGGTTCGGTTTGTTAGCAAAGGTTCCTGATCAGCTGTGGTTCCGAGGGAGAAAAGGTCCCGTTTTCAGAGGCTGCTCGTTTCTCTGGTCAGGAACGGTGTCTTCTCCACAACTGAAGCTTGAAGTTCCTTACCCCTCTGTTGGAGCAGCAGCTGGTAGAGCCGGTAAGTACCTTCCCTGGCCTGCCGGCTGATGTCCTTGTCTGGATCGCTGACAAATAGAGCCAGCTGGGCCACGTGGTGACCCATCCTGGGGAACTCGCCTGAGATCTAATGGGAGGGAGAGGAGAGGGGACTCCATCAGCATTTTCCTGTCAGCTCCCCTGGGCCAGAGGGCTCCTTCCCCTTAGCTCCTCCGCAGGAGATGCTGGGGGAGAGGAGCTTGAGATCGACCCTTCATTTGCTCCGCTGCCAAGGGAGCCTGGAGCTGCTTTGGGATGCCAAGCAGAGGTGGAGCATGGTCTCCTTAAAGGCCCAGGGACAGCACTGAACCAAGACAAGAAGAACTTGACTCAAGCCGAGCTCAGTCCCTGCTCTGACTCTGCCTCCCCATGAAGAACCCTCCTAAGCCACAGCCCCGGCAGCAGCAGCAGATCCTGCAGCCCGCTGGAGCCAGCCCACCTCTGCCTGGAGCCAGCAAGCTGCGGTCGGAGGTCACTTACGTCAAACTCAGGGAGGGAGACTGTGTATCTCAGCAGGGTTGTGCTGCTCCTGATGGCCCTGGCTCGCTCCTGCGACACCCTGGACACGACCCACAAGTTGATATCCTGTGGGGAAAGGAGGCAGGTCAGACTCAGTGGCCAGATGCACCTGCTTTGCAAATTAGCCCCCCAGGCCCCCAGCCCCAGGGGCCTGAGACATTCTGCGCAGGGGGGAATATCTGAGGCCTTGATGGCAGAGCTTTAGAAGAGGATTCTTTCCCCCAGGACACAGCTTGTACCCTGCAGGTCACAACTTGTCAGCATCTCTCTCGACTGGGACAATGTTCGGGGTCGGGGCTGGTCCCATCCTCCCAGAACTCCTGATTCCTGAACAGTTCACCAGAAAGGAGACTGAACCCTCTGCCCTTCCCTGCTACGAAAATCCTTGGGGGGATGGAGGGAGTGACTGAGAACACAATCCCCCCAGGAATTTCAGAGCAGATCAGAGGGAAAGGCTGATTCCCTGGGGTCCTCCTGTTTCTCGAGGAAGGAGCGTGTGCCTCTTCTCTGAGAACCGTCTCCCAAATCTCATGGGGTGTGTGTGTTGGAGGGGTGGGGGAAGGGTGGGTTTTCAGACTCTCACTCCCCAAGACAGCCAGGAGCCCTGTGCTTAGTACTCAGCAGAACCAGGCAGAGCTCTGGCTTGAAATCCCAGCTCTTTCCTCTGTCACTCAAGAAGGAAGGACCTGACACTGCATTGCACTGACCTCCCCAACCAAGGACGGCCCACTGGGGACCCAGCTAGGAGGACACAGTAGAAAATGAATCTTCCACCTTCTTCTTACCAGTCCCCCAAAGAGTTCAGGTGAAATGGGGCTCACCTCCAAGATGAAGTGGAGCCTGTCTGTGTCTGGAGACTCTGCCAGCAGGTACCCCAGAATGGCATCCAGAACCTCTGGGATGACTTTGTGCAGAGCCTGCAAAGCACGGGTCAGAGTTCGGGAACCTGGGCCTACACGTGCCACAGGATGGGAAGAGGGGTTTCTGGGAAGCACTAGGGAGACTCCAAACACATATCCTGGCCTCTCTCCTTCACATCCCACGGCAGGCAATTCGCAAGAATTGACGACCCCTGGACCTTTGATCCATGACCTTAGCAGGTCTCTGCAGAGGGCCTTGTAGGCAGAAGAGTATGAAACAGCCAAGTTGCTATGGATGGAAGCTGGGCTTCTGGATAAAACATGGCTTATGAAAGAAAGAAAGAAAGAAAGAAAGAAAGAAAGAAAGAAAGAAAGAAAGAAAGAAAGAAAGAAAGAAAGAAAGAAAGAAAGAAAGAAATCCCCCAGGGAGGGGTAATCTCTTCCCTGCTGGAGGGAAGAATCCAAGCCTTCAGCTTGTTCCAATTCTGTTACCCCATCCCTAAATCTGGAGCTCCAGCGAATCAAGGGAGCAGGGACCAAGGACCACTCTGGAAAAGTAAGAGGATGGAGGAGGAGGAGGTACCTGGATGTCAGTGGTGTCCTTCTCCGTGCCCAGGGTGAAGACAGAGTGAAGGGCAGCTCGCAAGAGGTGGGTCTCTAGGGCTGGCTCCAGGGCAGGTTTCATGGTGCTGGCAAGAGAGAGGAGCTGGTATTAGACTGTGCAGTACGGGGGTGGGACTGTCGCCAACACGCACACCAACCCACAGGGATAGAGGCACAGGCTGGCAAGAATGGAAACTGAGGCACTTAGCTAGGGAATGACAAGGCCAAGGTATCCCAGACAGACAGTGGCAGGACAGGAATAGCTCCTGTTCCCTGGAGCCTGCTGCCCCTCCTGTATCTGAGCCCAGGAGTGAGCCCCTCCCCAAGGCCCCTGTTATGTTATGGAAGTGAAAAGAAGAGCCCTGCCAGGAGAGAGTGACCCTTCCCACCCCACCATCTTGCCAGAGGGGCCACTCTTGGGAGGTAACCTGGGAGGGACAGTGACGGTGACTCCCAGCCTTGGGCCTGAGCAGCACTGGGGTGAGGGGAGACGGCGGGGTGTGGGGGTGGGGCTGTCTCGGGACCAGAGGTTGCCCACTGCAGCCAGGGAGTGGGCGAGGACGGCGCTGGGTGACGAGTCATCGGGAAGCTCCTCGATGAGCTCCTTTGAGACGCAAAGGAGAAAAAGGAGCGTGTAAGATTCAGGCCCCACTGACACCTCCCAGTGAGGAGATGACACAGCCAGTGCCCCACATAGCCAGCAGGATCCCCCACAACCTCCCGCTCCTCCGATTCCTTCCTGCCCATCTGACTTGTCCCCCTTCCCAGATTCCTGCCCATCTCACTCCCAATCCCCCTCTCTCCTCCTCCCTGTCAAAACTGCCCCCATTCAGCCCCATCCCGATGACCCATCTGGGACCATGTGATTCCTTATCCCCCACTCTCAGCTGCCCTCCAGCCCCACAATTCCCCCCCTGCCCACTACCCACCAATCTCAGAATTTCTCCCTTCTCTTCTCCCAAGTCTTCAGCAACTGCAATCCCTGCCCTCTGCTGCCCCCTCCAACAGTACCCAGCCCCCACCCATTAGCCTGGCCATACCCTTGTCAATCCCATGTCTCTCTCCTCTCGCCAGCTGCCGTATGGCGTGTCTCACTCACCACGATCCTCTTCACCACAGCCGCCTTGCAGCAGTGCGGCTCCAGCGTGTCCTCCCCTCTGTCCTGTGCAGCCAGACATGCGGGATAGATGGCCCGAAGGAACAGGAGCTGCTGCCCCTCATCCTGGACCCACCAGGAGTGGGGTATAGCGAGAGAGAACCTGTTAGCGAGGGACCTTCCTGCCCCACCCACACCAGCTCCAGGGCTCAGGCCTTAATGGGAGATTGTGGGGACCCGACAATTGTCCAAATCCCCCACCACTCCTACGCAAGCAGGATCAGGAACTGGGACAGTGCCTGTCGGGGGAGACGACCTCGGCTGTTGTGGGACAAACACCCCCATCTGGGGGTCCCACATCATGGATGTAAAAGGGCCCCATTAGGGGTGGTGAATCAGGAGGGACAAGACCCTCGGCAGGGGGTGGGGATACTGGGAAGGGACAGGGCAATCTTGGTTCCAGCCCAGGTGGGGAACATTTGTACCTTATCTCTGCACTGGAGCTGCTCTCGGATGACCTTGAGAGCAGCTTCATCTTTGGCCACGTCCACCCCTTCCTCCTGCTCTGAATCCAGGGGGGTCCCTGCACCAGGGAGGGAAGGACAGGGGCGTGGTGGGCAGAGCAGGATTCAAGACCCCCCTTCCCACCTGAGGCACCCAGGGCAGATGGGGCCCCAAACCTCCCTCTCAGGGATGCCTTCAGTCCCCAACAGCTGCTGAAGGCCAGAGCAGAGCCCCCCTCCCCTGCCCAGGACTGCAGGGGAGGTGCCTGTTCCCCCCGCCCGGAGCAGCAAGGACCAACTGGCAGCAGCTCTTCATGCCCCCACCCCCAGGTCCCCGTGCGGAAGGGGCATCTGTGTGATGGCTGCTGCTGTCCGTGGGGTTCGCGGGGCTCAGGCCAGACACCTGGGCTGGGGACCCCCCCCCCGTATCCCTGGGAGAGCGTCTGGGCCCAGGGTGTTCACATCCCATCCTCAGCCCTCCTGGAGCCCAGCCTGGCTCCTCACCTGGAACAAAGCAGTGGCGCCTGTCGGCCTGGCTGCTGCCAGAGGCCCAGGTGCTGCCGCTGTCCCCTGCTGAGCTGCCGGTGCTGGGACAGGGACCTTCCCCCTCCTGGCCGGCGGGGGCTGGAAGGGCCTCTGAGACCGGGCAGGGCGAGGCCTCCTGATGGGAAGGAGGGCTGGGCTCATGGGGCCGCTGCTGCCCACACAACAAGCCCCAGAGCCACCCTGCCCGGCGCCCCTCCTGGGCTGGGTCCTGTCTGCCAAACCGCAGCCTGGGCCAGCTCCACTGGGGCCTGGTCGGGGCCTCTCCCAGCTCGGCGGCTGCGCCGGGAACCGGGGTTGTTTTCCAGAAGGCCGGGCACTTCCGCCGTCTGGCCTGGATGGGAGCTGCTTCCCGCCAGCAGGGACGCAGGGCTTGCTCTGCCCCTTGGGAAGATGGCAGCTGCTTCCCTCAGGCTCTGGGACCACCTGCAGAGCCTTCCTCCCCAATATCCGCAGGAGCCTGGCCATCCTGGAACCGAGCGGGGAGCAGAGGTGAGTCTGGGCTCAAGGCAGCCTTTCACTCCTGGGCCTTTTCCGTCCCTTCTCCTCCCTGCTCCAACCACAGCTGCCCCCTCTGCCCCCACAGGAGTGCAGGGAGTGCCATCTACACACACGGGCAGGAGTTCATTGCATGATCTGCTCCCAGCGTTCCCCCTCGTAATCCCTGCTGCTGCAATAGCCAGAAAGTCTCATCCTTTTCCAGCAAGGGGGTCAGTCCCAAAGACCATCGGTTCCTCTGGACAAGCAGCCCCCTCCTGTCCTCCCAGGCCACTCTCCCACCCAGGCTAGAGAAGGAACAGAACCCAGGAGCCCGGACTTCTCCTGCGAAACCATTCCCCATGTCAAAGTCACAGAGACCCTAGGCACAGGAAGACCAGGGCCCTCCTCGTTCCCCATTGATTTCCAGGCTCAACAGCTCACAGGGTCTGGCCCAGCTCAGAGACTGTCAGCTTGGGGAACAGTGTCCCACCAGGGAAGGGCTGGAAGCCCCATTGCTGGAACCTTTCCAAACACACTGGAGACGGCTCTGGAGAAGCCCCTGCCTGGCCTAAGAGTGAGGGGCTCTTGGGGGCTGTTTGCAAAGGAAATCCCCCTTTGGAGATAGTCTCTTCCCCTGTTTCTGCCTCTCTCCACACAGACAGGGGAAGACACCGAAGAACCCGAATGCCACTCACTTGCTATCAGTGATGGTATGATGGATGGCGGATGTTCAGGGTCAGCAGATGTCCCTCACCCTCTTCCTCACTCTCCAAGCCCAAGGCAGGCTGGAAAGGGTAGTGACCTCAGGAATTACCCTGCCCAGCCAGCAGGCAGGGTGATGACACGAGGGCGATCGACTGGCTGTAAAAACAAGAATTTGTCTTTTTGCCAAGGGACGGAGAAACTCAGCCAACAGCAGGGGGGTGCAGAACACTGCCCTAGGGCGGAGGTGACAGCGCCTCCAGGATCCTGACATCCCAGCACTTTACACACCTTCCTGGAGCCTCTCAACCCCGCTGGGCTGTAGCAATGGGACTCCAACCCTACTCTAGGCAAACGGGCCTCAGCTACCAGCTCAGGGTCACACTGAGTGTCAGAGCCATGGATGGACCCCTTCACTAACCACTGCCGCACACTCCCTCCCACAGCTGGCAATTGCAACCAGGCCCTAATGTCTGGTCCCCCTGCCTTTGAGAGGGGGTGTCACTCCTGCTTCCACTGCTGCCTATTGATCTGTGGGACTTTGGGCAAGTTGCTCCCCCTCTCTAGGCTCTCTGGGACTCACATCCCTGAATGGGCTTTAAAAAAGACAATGGTTAAAGTTTGGCACCAACTAGTTCTTGTTTCTCTGGACTAGCCATTTTAGCAAAGTTTAGAATTCCTGACATTCAACACCTGGAAACATCCCTTTCTCCTTCGCAGACGGCCTTAACATCCCTTATTTCACCCAGGCTCCCTGCTGCCTGGAGTTAGAGAATTGACCCTGTTCCTGTTGGACCTACCCAAGGTGTCACACAGCAAAGTGGTGACGGAGCCAGAAAGAGAAGACAACAGTCCTAACTCCTGTTCTAACTAACAGACAACAACCCCCCGGACGCAGGGATAAAGCCCGGGAAATAAGGTGTGAAAATTTGCATGGAAACCGTTTTCTCTCAGAAAATCCATTCAGATGAAACCACTTTGTTTCTTGAAATCGTAACAAGTAGGATGAAAATTCTTTGCAAAAATATTTGTTTGCAAAACAAGAGCATCTCCTGTTTATCATAGTGCATTAAACTGTCTCATCGTACACAAAGGGGATACACTGTGCTCTAGAAAATTAGATGAGACGCTTCAGTCTGAGCTAAGTAGTTGCTGCTCTTCACAATTTCAAAACAATAAAAGACAAATCAAATCGAATATTAGGTCATAATCTGCTATGGCTCAGTGTGATAGGACACCCCCTAGTCTGCACTGCTCCGAGTGACACTCTTCAGTGGATCCCTAGCATCCACCCATGGCAAGGTAGGTGGGAGAGGATTGTTATTTGTACTTGTCAGAAGGAGAAACGAAGGCTGAGAAAGGAGCAGTGACTTGTCTTAGCTGATGCAGCCAGTCAGTAGCAGAGTTGTTCTCAAATAAGCTACAGACCAACAATTGTTCATAGTAATTATTCAGCAATTATTTCAGAAGAATTGGAATGTTCGAGAGGATCATGAACTGCTCCAAGACAATGAATGGAGAGCAGCGTCCACATTGGTCAAACATCTAACTGGTTGTGACTTATTTGCTTGGTCATAAAAGAGAACAACAAAGACCAGAGTTTCCTACCTTTTAATACCCCCCTCCTCAGCCAATCAAGGTTGGGACTATGAGGGGTGGGAGGCTAAGAGTTCACATCAAATGGCCCAAAGAATGGCCCTGGTCACTACCGAGGGGATCACTCTCGGAGCACTAGTCCAGTCTCAACTCTCTGTGAGGGCCTCCCACAACCCCCCCCCCGGCCTCCCACGGCCCCCGCTCCACACACAGAGCTCCAGTGGTGGGAGGAGAGCAGAGGAAAAGGACAAAGGAAGCAAGAAGAGAAAGGTAGGAGGGACAGAGGAAAAGGGAAAACAAAAAGGAGAAACCCCAATGTCCCCAGTAATTCTAAGGGACAAAGTCCTAGGTCAGAAATAAAATGCTGCCCCCACAATCTAATGTTTTCCTTTCCTAAAAATCAGCCGGCACCTGATAGATCAGACTGAACAGGTTCCAAACCTCTCCGAGGCTCTTACCT
Organism: Eretmochelys imbricata; assembly: GCF_965152235.1. Classification (NCBI taxonomy): domain Eukaryota; kingdom Metazoa; phylum Chordata; order Testudines; family Cheloniidae; genus Eretmochelys; species Eretmochelys imbricata. Next base: position 656,563 of record NW_027554341.1, on the reverse strand, counting down.
TCTATAAAGGGACGTCTGTTTTCTAGGAAAACCAGAAAAAGAAAAGAAGCAAACTCCGAAGAGGGTCCTCCTTGCGCTCACGTACGTGCAAGTGAATGCTCTCTCAGTCCTCCAGGAGAGACCTCGAGAAGGACACGTGCTGAAACAAAGCCACAGGGATCTCCGAGGTTGCCCCCGTCCTGCACCCCTGTCCTGCCTGGCTGATGTCAAGATCTCTCTGTGAGATCATCGCCTCCCCACCACCTTTGTCCAATAGGCTGAAGTCCTGCCAAAGGCCCTTGTGATGTCACTGCCACACCCACCCCTCCCCTGCAGTGCTGATGTCCTGCCCCTGTCCAGCCACACTGGATGTTTCATCTGCTTCCCCTGGATTACCCCACTCAATGACTCTTCCTTGTGGGGATGACACCGACCACACAGTAAAACATCAGAGGCTTCTCCCCATGCTATGCTCAGTTTTTCATAAATTAGCAGACCTTATGGACAGAAGAGACAATTAGAGCATGTCATCTGACCCCCTGCATATCACATGCTTTCTGTAGAGCATAGGAGCTAGTTTTTGACTACACACGTTCCAGAAAGGCATCTAGTCTTCATTAGAAGACATCAAGAGGTGGGGAATTCCCACCACTTCCCTTTCTAGTTTGTTCCTTTGGTGACTCATCCTCACGGTTGAATATGTGTGCCCTCTTTCGAATACGAATTGGTCTCTTTTGAGTTTCCAGCCACTGGGTCTTGTTATGCTTTTCTCTGCTAGATTAATGAGCCCTTTAATACCCCATATTTTCTCTCCATGAAGTCACTTCAACACTTCAATGACGTCACCTCCCGATCTTTTTTATCATCTAAACAGGCTGAGCTCTTTCAATGGCTCACGAGCAGGCATTTTTCTCCAGCCCTCGAAATGTTTCATTGCTTTTTGCTGCCCCATCTCCAATATTTCAAAATCTTTTTTCAAAGGTGGAAGCCAAAACTGGATGCAGTATTCCATGATCAGTCTTCCGCATGGTGTGTCACCTCCCTATGCGCCTCACTGCTCTTTTCATACATCTAATGATGGCTTTAGCTCTGTTCACCACAGCATCACCCTGGGTGCTCATGTTGAATGGCTTGCCCAGCATGGCCCCGAAATCCTCTTCACAGTCAATGCTTTCCTGGATACACTTCCCCACTCTGTAGGTGTGGCCTGCTTGCTTTGTTGCTAGCTATAGGACCCTTCTTTTGGTTATTTTCAAACTTGTTTTCTTTGAATGGGTCCAGCGTCTCAAGGGATCCGATTGCTCTGTGTCACTGCCCTGTCCTCATCATTAATTACCAATCTGCTACTATTTTATCACCCACCAATGTTAGCAGTAGTGATTTATTATTTGGGTTGCAGTTCATTGATATTTATTTTCAAGAATTAGTCCCCGAGAGCCTCTTCATATCCCTAGTGCCCAGAACCTGCTCCACACAGCACAGCGAGAAAAGGCCGCCCAGCCCAGCTGTGCCATCGGGGCTAAGCACAGAACAACCTTAGGAGCTTGTGTCATCCATAGTTTCTGAACAACATGTGGGGGTCATCAGCTTACAAATATACTCTGGTCTGGTCGCGCTGACAGGCCCCAAATGTTTCTAAGTGTCCCGCCTTGAAAAAGAGGAGAGAAAAAAACATAACCTTGATTAGCTTTATTTTATAGTGATGGAAACTGAGGCACAGAGAAGCAAAGAGATTCGCTCATGGTCAAAAAGCCAGGAATAGAAAACGGCAGATCTGCTGATAGTCAGTCCTGGGCCCTAGCCGTGTTTGTCCTGGCATCTCTGCTTCAGCTCCAGCAACAACCTGAGTCGAGATTTTCTTCGTCTCCATGTCCTTTACCTTCACGTCACTGCAGAAGAAAGATTGTTTCTGACCAGCTGGCTCTAATGCATGGAGATGTCTTTCCAGAACATGTGCTCTGGCTCAGTCCCATGTCGTAGGTTTTCTGGAGGAAGTACTCGGTGACGTTCTAGGGCCTGTGTTGCACAGAAGATGGACAGAATGGTCCTTTCTGACCTTAATTCTTCTTTTTCGCTAGGAGGGTAACGCTGGACATTTTCCCTCATTCACTTTCCTTTGGAATAGTTTCAATCCAGTCCAAAGGATTTCCTCTTCCATTGTGTCTTCAGCACCTTTTGTAGCAAACAGTTCCTGTTCGAGCACAGGTTTCCAGTTTCAGGCTGTCCCAGGGTGAGATGGCTATGAAAGGGGTAGTAGCTCAACTGAACCTATCCCCAGGTGAAGGGAATAACTGCAAGGGCAGAAGGAGAGGCCCCGAGATAGGACAGATTCTTCTGCTGGGCTAAGAGTATAGTTGGATGGACTTCACTTCACTTCATCGGATGCATTCAGTGGAAAATACAGTGAGGAGATTTATATAGGTTTCAGAGTAACAGCCATGTTAGTCTGTATTCGCAAAAAGAAAAGGAGTACTTTTGGCACCTTAGAGACTAACCAATTTATTTGAGCATGAGCTTTCGTGAGCTACAGCTCACTTCATCGGATGCATACAGTGGAATATTGACACATATATATACACAGAGAACTTGAAAAAATGGGTGTTCTCATACACACTCACTTCAGATGAGCTATTACCAGCGGGGGGGGGGGGAGAAAACCTTTTGTAGTGATAATCAAGGTGGGCTATTTCCAGCAATTAACAAGAACGTCTGAGGAATAGTGGGGGGTGGGGGTGGGGGAATAAACATGGGGAAATAGTTTTACTTTGTCTAATGACTCATCCATTCCCAGTCTTTATTCAAGCCTAAATTAATTGTATGCAGTTTGCAAATTAGCTCCAATTCAGCAGTCTCTCTTTGGAGTCTGTTTTTGAAGTCATTTTGTTGTAATATAGCAACTTTTAGGTCAGAGATCGAGTGACCAGAGAGATTAAAGTGTTCTCCGACTGGTTTATGAACGTTATAATTCTTGACATCTGATTTGTGTCCATTTCTTCTTTTACGGAGAGACTGTCCGGTTTGGCCAATGTACATGGCAGGGGGCATTGCTGGCACATGATGGCATATATTACATTGGTAGATGTGTAGGTGAACGAGCCTCTGATAGTGTGGCTGATGTGATTAGGCCCTATGATGGTGTCCCCTGAATAGATATGTGGACACAGTTGGCAATGGGCTTTGTTGCAAGGATAGGTTCCTGGGTTAGTGGTTCTGTTGTGTGGTGTGTGGTTGCTGGTGAGTATTTGCTTCAGGTTGGGGGGCCGTCTGTAGTCAAGGACTGGCCTGTCTCCCAAGATTTGTGAGAGTGAAATGGCCCACCTTGATTATCACTACAAAAGGTTTTCTTTCCCCTCCTCCACTCTCCTGCTGGTAATAGCTCATCTGAAGTGAGTGTGTATGAGAACACCCATTTTTTCACGTTCTGTATGTATATAAATATCCTCACTGTATTTTCCACTGAATGCATCAGATGAAGTGAGCTGTAGCTCACGAAAGCTTATGCTCAAATAAATTGGTTAGTCTCTAAGGTGCCATAAGTCCTCCTTTTCTTTTTGCTTAGATGAATGGGTCTGTAGTTGCCTGGATCACTTTTTTCCCTCTTGCTTTACTATCATCGGACACTAGATGGGGAGGAAGAGCCTCACCAGCTCTGTAAAACCAGCTGGGGGAAGGCTGGGAGCAACAGGTATCAGAATAAGCTAGACCCGGGCTTCTCAAACTTTTGGTTTTGCTGGCCCCACTTTGAAAGTATTTCAGGCTATGACAACCCCCGACCCCCAAACAGTCATAGCAAGTTACTGTACAGACTCATAGAAACATACGCATGGTATTGCCACCCTTGCTTCTGGGCTGCTACGGGCGGGGCACTGGCCTCAGAGCTGGGCAGCTGGAGAGGGGCAGCTGTTGTAGCCCTCTTCCCCTCCTGCCCCCCTCCCCTGAGAATATTTGTTGTGATCTCTTGACCCCCCCTCCCCCTCCAAAGCCTTGCAACCCCCTTTTGGGTCAGGACTCCCAGTTGGACAAATGTCAAGCTAGACAATCTCAAACCATGAACTAGTTCCCAGGCGTCTCTGGGCCGATTCTCAGAGGAGGCAGCTCCCAGAATCAGGCCCTTGATGGCTCTCCCAGTGCAACAGGCCCTGGGTGCAGCGATTGGTTTGAAACAGGAACCCCTGCAAGATGCTCTCTACCTTCGGTTCCTAACCCCTTCACGGGCCGAGTGCATCTCCCCCAGCCTCAGGCAGAGCTCAGAGCAGAGTCAGCAGCAGCAGCCCCTCCCCGGCGAGAGCTCCAAGCGAAGGCAGGGGCCTGGCAGAGAGAGAAGAGGGGCACAGGCAGGTCAGAGGAGGGGTGGAAGGTGGATCCCAGCTCAGGAGATTTAATAGAGAGAGGAAAGCGGGGCTGTGAGCGCGCAGAACAGAGACACCCCCCAGGAAATCCCCCCACCCCCCACCCCAGACACCGAGATCCCGGCCTGGCACAGGGGGTTCGCTCCCCAACACTTACTCACGACAGCTGCATCAAGGGGTCCCTGTGGGGCGGGAGGAGCTTCCATCCCGCTCCGGATGGCTGGATCTGGAAAGAGAGAGAGAGAACAGGGAGAGGAGAGTGTGGTGAGGAGTTGGTGCCCAGGGGTCCCCCTGCTCCGCTCCTAGTTCTGGACCCACATAGCAGGGGTATCTGTGGGTGTGTTCAGGGAAGGGCCGGGGGCTCTGCTCCACCAGGGCTGAGAGTGTCACAGCAAAGTAACTGTAACACTGCGGAGTATTTTCAATGTTGCCTCACCCTGAATGTCACTGATCCCCCAGTTTAGAATGTGTCTCCCCGGCCGCTTCTCTTGCTAATTTGAACCTCAGGGAACACATCAAATCTCTCTCCTGTCCCCCACAGCTGCTGGGTTTGGGCCACTGCCAGGGCCCTCTACACCGGGGTTAACATCTGGATCCTGGCCAAGCTGGTTCTAGCCCATGTGGCCAACCCCCAGTGACCAAAAATCACAAGTCAGAGCCCCCCAAAACCATGAGATTGGCTGAAACAAGATGAGATTTTGAAAACAACTGTGGGTTCTGTTCTTGATCTCCTGGTGGTGGAGCCTTTAGGGGTCACCTTTTCAAGCTTTTCTCCCCATCCAGGAAGGCTAGAACAAGAAAAACTTCTCACAAAAATGGCCAACCCTGCAAAAATCTTCTACCAGAATCAGAAAAAATTAGTCCAGAATGATTGAAAACAGAACAATTTTTGGTTTTTGAATTTTCCAAGAAGACAGTGAATGTTTTTTATTAAAGTCGACACTTTCCACAAAAGGTTGCCTTGAATCAAACACCCAATTTTTCCGAAAAAAAAAAAAAAAAATAATTGAACCATTTCAGTGGTTCTCAAACTTTTGTCCTGGTGACCCCTTCCACACAGCAAGCCTCTGAATGCAACCCCCCATTATAAATTAAAAACCACTTTAATATATTTAACAGTGTTATAATGGCTGGGGATGAAGCAGGGTTTGGGGGTGGAGGTTGACAGCTCATGACCCCCAGTTTGAGGACCCCTGGACTACACTGAGCATGCACAGACAGAGAGCCAGAGGGTTTAAAGGCCGCTGGGATGGACAAGACTTGTGGGGCTCTGAGAGACTGTCCCCCCCGCCACCCCGCAGCAGTGTGAATTCAGCTCCAACCAGGGACAGGAATCTGAAATCAGTTAAACAGCAGAGACTTCATGCAGGCAGAGGTCCGGCTTGCCAGGCAGGGACAGCTCCTTCCCTTCCAGAACGTGGGCATCAGCAAAACTCAAGTATCAGAAACCTGGGAATTAGAGGCGAGGGACAGAGGGCCCCCCCAGCCCAGAGAGGGGGAAGGGGAGGGGAGAGGGGAGACAGAGGCCCCCCCAGCTCGAAGAGGGGGAGGGGGCCCCTTAGGGGGAGCGGTCGCCAAACGGCGATGCCCAGCCCATGAGTCGGGGTTCCGGAGGGGGGGGCTCTGGAGGGGGGGTTCCAGCCCCTGCCCCCCAGTGTCCCAGAGCTCCCCCAGCAAGCCCAGCGTGGGTTGCACGTTTCTCACCGGCTCAAGACCCTGAGGGGAAAAGGACCCTGCCAGATTTACTTAGGGGTGGGTCTTTTGCTCATGGGTTGTGTTATGAATCCTGTGGGTGGTGTTTCCCCAGCATAATGCCACATTGTTTCCCTCCTTTATTAAAAGGCTTTTGCTACACTCAGACTCTGTGCTTGCGAGAGGGGAAGTATTGCCTCTTGGAGGCACACGGGGGTGGTTTGTAATTCTCCCAGGTCTCTGGGTGGGGGCTCGAGCTGGTTTTGTATTGCGTTATTGAAACCCCTAGATACTCAACCTGACCCTTGTTGCTGCTAACTCTGACATGCAGAAGGGTTACAGTTACACAGGAATTAGATACAGTGCTCCTGTCAGCTAATTTCCAAATTATCTGCAAAAAAACCCCTAGATTTTTCAGATGCCTAAGTAGTACCTGTTAAAGTTGCCCCCCCATCTGAAATGGCACCCCAGCACCCCCCACCCCAGCATGTACTGAGAGTTGGTCAGTCCCTGTCCCAACACATAACACCCCCCGCATGTATCTCTACTTTTCTCCAGCTCCCTCCATTCTACCCCCATTTTCCCTGCACCCCGGGGTCTCTCCCTGCCCCCAGATGTCTATGGGGCTGTCTCTCCGAGGTCCCATTCCGGAGAGAAGCATGTGGCAGAGTTGAGAATGAATGGCAAGTGATAGTTACATTCCACAATTTTCCAGGGAAACTTTGTTCCCCTGGGTTTGTGGCTGGCTGCTTCTTGGCTCCGTTCCCAGCACTGACGTGCTCCCTGGGCTGCTTTTCTGGCCCCCCTGTCTGGCATGACCCTGTTCCCCAGCTCAGTTTGGACCCCTGCTTTCTCCTTAGCTCGGCCCCTCTCTCTCTGACCCAGGCAATTCTGGCTCACACAGAGGATGGGACCCCCCTGGCCTCCTGACTCCCTGAGTAACCTGCCCGCCCTGTCAATCAGGCTGACCTGGCGCATTGGCCTCTCCCCATTGTTCCTGGGGACTGGCAGTCTCAGGGTCCTGATTTCCCATTGACCCTTCCCCTTCCTTTTGGTACTGGGAGCTAGCTAACCCAAACACCCCCACTGAGTTTTAGGAAGTGGACAACAGTCGCCTTACATCAGGGAGACTTGTACCCCCAAAGGGAGCAATGTACCCCCAACTTCCTTTAAGTGATGTGGCTCTCAGCCACTGTTGTAAAAGCAGGAGGGTTTATTAGCTGTCTGGAACACAGTGTAGAGAGTCCTTGGTTAGAACAGAGAGTTCCGGCATGGTCCATCCGCGTCAACCGAGAGCCCTTTGACCCCTTTGTTGTCCCAGTTCAGGAGAGCGTCCCCCATTCCAGTGGCCCCACACTGAACAACCCCCAACGTGGCTCCTCTTCAGCCCTTTCTTTTTGATCCTGGGCAAACCTTGTCCCCTGGCCTTCCTCCTCAGCCCTTTGTTCTCCAGCTGGTCCCATCCCACTGGCTTCCTGCAGAGGGTGGGCCATCCATGATGGTTAGTTGCTGGGTGCCAAATCTCTGGGCAATTGGAGTGGCCATTGTCTTCTGGGCGTCTCCATGGGCATGGGGCCCTGGGGCCCCAGGGCCCAGGCATCTAGGCATCGGCCACGTCTGTATCTCTGGGTCTCTACAAAGGATAAACAACCTTTTCCCACCACCTACTTAACCATGCAGCACATAGGGGAAACTGAGGCACATAGTATTCATACAAAATAGTACAGAAAATTCCCACTCTGTCACAGTTCCAACCCTCCCCCAGTCTGTGCCCGGGGCAGAGAGGCCCTTCTTTGCCCCTTCTGCCCCCGTCCCACCAGTCTCTGCCCCTGCTCGCCCAAGGATTGCAGTGGCTCTCAACTTTTCCATACTATTGTACCCCTTTCAGGAGTCTGATTTACAGACCCCAAGTTACACCTCACTTAAAAACCATTCCCTTACAAAGCCGGACATAAAAATACAAAAGTGTCACACAGCCACTATTATGGAAAAGTTTCAGAGTAACAGCCGTGTTAGTCTGTATTCGCAAAAAGAAAAGGAGTACTTGTGGCACCTTAGAGACTAACCAATTTATTTGAGCATTTATTTGAGCTCACGAAAGCTCATGCTCAAATAAATTGGTTAGTCTCTAAGGTGCCACAAGTACTCCTTTTCTTATTATGGAAAAATTGCTGACTCTCTCCTTGTTACCATATAATTATAAAAGAAATCAGCTGGAAATGTACATGTCGGTGTACACTCCATAGAGCAAGATGAAGACGTCACTGTCTGGAATGTTGGTTTGCACTGATGTCACCAGTGCTTTTAGGCAGCCCCTGGTAAAACTAGGCCAATAGCGAGATGAGCAGAGGCAGACGAGGGTTTCCTGGGGCCCTGGGCCAGAGCAAGTGGACCCTCCTCCCCCTCCGGGGCTCCCGCCCCTTGGCCAATCAGAAGCAATATGCTAAAAAGGTGTATGATCTCCCCCGTGCTGTGTAGTTTCATTCTCCTCGCGGCTGGCTTTTTCGGGTGCTTTCCCTTGCACGAGCCATGGGGGAAGACATGATGTGTGTGAAGGGGGGAGTTGGGTGCCCCCCTTCAGCTAATGCACAGAGAGGGGGAGATGGAGCAGGGACCTGCCTTGCAAAGGCTGCTGCAGCCATGGAGTCCCTGGAGGAGGTAAGCTGTGATCTTCCTCCAGAGCAGTGCCCTGGGAACCTGACTCCCACCCCCGCTCTGCAATGGAGGGACTGGGGTTAGGGTGGAGACGGGGGGTTATTCTGAAGATCCCAGTGTCATCACAGCCCTGTGATTATTGTTACAGCCCCCACAGGCAGGTTGCAGGGCCCCGCAGTGTCTGTGGATGACATGATTTGTACTGCAGCCGCTGTTGAATTGTGTGTCCATTCTTCAGCCACAAACTGAGATCGAATATTTTCGTTTCCCCCAAAGTGAGGTGTTGGGTTAAGGGGAGATTGGGGGCGGGGGGGTTTCCAGGAAATGAACAGTAGCTTTTAGACGTGCCAGAAAACCCAGTAAAAAACCCAGAACTGCTCCCAAGTCGGCGAGACGTCCTGCCTTTCAGAAAGGGCTCCTGTTCTCTGGCAAATCCTCCCTTTGGGGGACAAATCAACCCCGTGTGCAGACGTCACTTCTCCCTTCCCGAGGAGCCTGGCCCAGAGCGCGGCGCGCATCACTTGGCCTCCTGCCCTGGTCCCTCCAACCTCTGGGGTCCCATGCTCGTGGCTGGGGGCGGGGGTGTTACGGCAGCTGGCGGGGGGCAGGCTCCTGAGGAACAGGGTAGCTGGGGTCTTTGCAGGAGCCTTCGCGAGAGAAGCTCACCCCTGAGCAACCCGACAGCTGTGCTCGCCCCTCGGGGGCTGCGAGCAGGAGCTGCGAACAGGCCGTGTGGCCGGGGAGCTCTCCGGGTGAAGGGGAGACGGTGTCTGACCCTGCATTGGCCTGGCTGGGGCGGGTGGGCTCGCTCTGCTCGTAACTACAGCGGGAGAACAATGTTCCGCCACCAGGGTGATGTTTAAGTTGAGGGGGGGGCGGGGGGAGAGACACCTTTAAATCTGCTTGAATGCTCTGGGTGCCGTTGTGATGCGCTGTCACCCCCTGTCTTCTTTCACTTCATCTCTCCCAGGTGGTGGGTGCAAGACCCAGGCTGTGGCTGCCTTTGTCTGTACCCCGATGGCCGGGTTCCTCTCCCTTCTCGGGGGCAGGGGTGTTGTGGCCGGGCTGGTCCCAGAATGTGAGAGAGACAAGGCGGGGAGCTGATAGCTTTTCTTGGACCAACTTCTGGTGGTGAAAGGTACAAACTCTGGAGCACCACAGAGCTCTTCTTCGCGTTTCCTCTGATGTCCTCCCCCAGCCCTGAAGACGAGCTCTGTGGAGCTCCGAGTTTGTATCTTCCACCACTGGAAGTTAGTCCAGGAACAGGAATTACCCGGCTGGTCTCTCTCTTGCCTTGTTGCCGTCCTTCTCTTTCTCTCCACCCGTTTCACATCAGATGTTCAGGCTGGGAGCTCTTTGTGGCAGAGATTGTCTTACTATCTGTGCGCAGCATCCCCAGACCAACCCCTAACCCGATCCAGGACAGGAACCTCTCAGCTCTACCCTATTTCTTTCCACTGCAGTCCTGCCTCAGGGATGGAAGCCCCATTGTGCCAGATGCCATAAAAAACACATCACAAAAAGACAATTCTTTCCCCAGGGAGTGTGCAGGTGAAGCACAATAAGTAATTCTCAGCTGCTTGTGCAGAGGAGCAGCCGTGACCTCTAGTGGGAAGAGGAATTCCCATTGCTCGAGCACAGACAATCATAACAATGGTGTAATAAAGAATACAACTGATCGAGAGATTGGATCCCAAAGGGCTTTACCAACCACGCCGTACTTATGGGACTCCTTTCCCCCCACTACTGACATGCAGCCACCTCTGGGGTGAAACTCCACAACTGTTCAGCAGCACACAACACGGGCAGACGATGTCTTAGGGGAATGGATGAAGCAGAATCCACTCGCCTATTGGAATTTCACAGGGCATTTGAGGGAGGCAAATTGTAGTTCCGAGAACTGTCATTTGAACCGACTCAGGTCTCCCCCATTAAAGAGGAGCCATAGGATTTGTAACGACCATAATGGGACCTTGCTTTTAACTCCCAGCTGAATCCTGACACCAGCAGAGGTAACAGCGCCCCCAGGAGCCAGGTTGAGTCTCTGAATCATAGCAGCATAGAATATCAGGGTTGGAAGGGACCTCAGGAGGTCATCTAGTCTAACCCCCTGCTCAAGCAGGACCAATCCCCAACTAAATCATCACAGCCAGGGCTTTGTCAAGCCTGACTTTAAAATCTTCTAAGGAAGGAGATTCTACCACCTCCCTAGGTACATATGAATGCACCAAGCCAGAGATTCCTCCCAGCCAGTGATTCCTACATCGAGCCCAGAACTTGTGACTGAGTTAGAGCAGATCATTCGTAAGAGAGCAACTCCGTGTAAAGACTTTGAGTGAATTCTCTCCTCTCCGGCTTCCCAGCACCTTGCTTTCCTGACCTACAGCGTGCCCGGCTGTTTGAGTGCTGACCCTGAGAAAAGCCCTCACTAGAACATTGGGCCTGAAGGCTTTTTACTAGGGCTGGCAAGCGATTAAAAAAAATAATTGCGCTTAATCGCACTGTTAAACAAAAAGAGACTATCATTTATTTCAATATTTTTGGATGGTTTCTACATTTTCAAATATATTGATTTCAATTACAACAGAATACAAAGTGTACAGTGCTCACTTTATATTTTTGGTTACAAATATTTGCACTGTAAAAAACAAAAGAAAGAGAATATTTCAATTCACCTAATACAAGTACTGGAGTGCAATCTCTTTGTCATGAAAGTTGAACTTACAAATGTAGCATTATGTAGAAAAAACAACTGCATTCAAAAATAAAACAATGTAAAACTTTCAAGCCTACAAGTCCACTCAGTCCTACTTCAGCCAATCGCTCAGAGAAACAAGTTTGGTTACAATTTGCAGGAGATATTGTTTCCCACTTCTTATTTACAATATGACCTGAAAGTGGGAACAGACGTTTGCATGGCACTGTTGTAGCCGGCATCACAAGATATTTATGTGCCAGATGCGCTAAAGATTCATATGTCACTCCATGCTTAAACCACCATTCCAGAGGCCATGCGTCCATGCTGATGACAGGTTCTGCTCGATAACGATCCATGGCAGAGCAGACTGAGGCATGTTCATTTTCATCATCTGAGTCAGATGCCACCAGCAGAGGGTTGATTTTCTTTTTTGGTGGTTTGGGTTCTGTAGTTTCCGTATCAGAGTGTTGCTCTTTGAAGACATCTGACAGCATACTCCACGCCTGTTAGCCGACGGCCAAGGATGTTTGGTGAGGTGCCAGCTATGCCCGTTTATACCATCCGTGACTTTAACCGCTAGGACGCACTGTCCCTTCGCGGCGGGCAGCCCGGGCTAGGCTGACGGGTACCCCAAGGTCCTAACCACCCGTGACTTTAACTGCTAGAGCTCAGAGCTCCTTCGCAGCGGGCAGTCAATACTGACTGACAGGTGCCCCAATGGCAGCACTAAGAGCCTCTCGACACTCGTGACTTTAACTGCTAGAGCTCAGAGCTCCTTCGCAGCGGGCAGCCAGGATTGACTCACAGGTGCCCCAAGAGTTTGCCCCGTGGAGGCGGCACAACTCAACGCTAGGCTCTTAGTACTCTCACCTAATGGCCAGGCTTTAGAGCCAAAATGGCTGAGGTTCTTTAATTGTGTTGGCTGCTTTACAGTAAACCAGAGAAAACAAGTCAGGCTTATGCACAAATGGTTACCAAAATTTATTAAGCTAGATTCTAATCATGTGGTTACAAAATTGCTAGTGCCTACTTATTTAAATATAGAGATGTTACACACACAAACAAGTTACAAAACTGAAGCCACAATCCCAAAGAAAGAAAACAAAGTATAGAGCTCTATTTCAAAATATGTGTACACTAAAGATAGGAGATCAGGTGTGGGTGCTTCTTACCCTCCTTGCATCTCTCGATTCCAGCAGTGCCAAGCCAGGATCGGTCACTCAATTCCGCGGAAAGACGAATAAGGGACAAGGCTTAGGGACCCTCTTAGCTGCAGAAGCCTTGGGAGGCTGTCACTTATCTGACCAGCAGATAGGTAGTGAAAAGCACTCAAAAATCATGGTGCTGTAGGTCCCCTACTTATACCTCTGTACTCCTTTATTCTCTTTCTCCTTTCTTATGCCAAATTGAGGCTGGTCTGTCTGGGTGACGCCAGCTTTCGCAAGAGTAGTTTACACTTGCAAGGGAGAGAAACAATAAGTGTTGACTACTGGACATTTCTTTTATCAGGGTAAATATTTTCCCACCTAGGATGTTGGTGTGTGTGCATCACGCTATTTAGTGGGGGCTAAGAGCCATGTCTGTCACAGGGCCTCTGCCTGCTGTGAGCTTAATCATTGTATATGTTCCCAGAGGCACATTGTAGCAGCACACCTGTGCTTTTCACAGCTTCAAAGGCTGTGCTGGAATGTATGTTAAGTGCCCTGTTCCGGCTTCCTCCTGTGTTTCCAGCAATGCTGGTCTGAGGGGGGGGAGGGGGGGATGGCTGTCTGGCTACATTCCACCCCCTGATGCACCACACTACATCCCAGATTGCAAGGTGGCGGTGATGCCAGCACCTCTTGCCCTCCTTGGGGAAATCTAGAAATACCCAACAACCAAATTAGAGGATGAGGCTTCGCGGAATTGGTTAGGATCCCTTTTTAGCTCTAGGTATCTAATTTGCATGGAGAAAAGAGCAGTTTGAATCAAACGCTTCATAATACATAAAGTTACACAAAAAACAATTACAATAATTAAAATGGTTAAAACAGTATTTACAACCGAATGTAAAAATGGGGAGAGGGAAAATCCCAAGTGTTGAGCTAACCATTGCATCCATGAGGTTTGTCCATTCTCAGCCACTGCATGTAAAATTTTAACTGCACCTTTAATAGCAAGTGGTACAAATTCAATTCCCAGTCCATTGGTTGAATCTAGCAAGGTGCACATCCAGCAATTTGTAGCACCAGCAGCTGAGGCGATGGTTTGGATTGCTCCCCGAAGAGGATGTTCTGGTATTGCCAAGGTGACTGGAGCCAACAGAAGGATCATGAGGGCTCACAAGAACATATCTCTGGTGGGTCGTGTTCTAGCTAAAAAAACTTATTTTAACACTAAAAGCAAAAATTACACCTGCTATTATAAGTAATGACAAATATATCAACAGTCCATAGTAGTCTCTAGTGATCAAACAGGTCTGCTGCATGGTCCATTTTGCTGACAGGTTAGCTGGCAGGTTGCTCGGAACCATGGGACCATTCCTGCAATAAATCACATGGTCAGCCAGTCTTGGATGCGATCCAAGCCTCTGTAATGGTTATTAGCCTTTTATCAGCATTTAAGGCACTCCATACACCTTTCTCTTTATAGGCTTGCAAAACGCAGGTAAAGGTTCCCAGGGCTGGGTGTTTAATCACAACAGTATCTCCGGGAGCATACTTGGAACTGTGCAGTGGTGTTCTGGCAGGGGAGATAGCTTTCCCTGTAGGGAAGAATCCCCTGCTGATTGGACTTCCTGTAGGAGTCTGTCTGTTGTTTAATCTCTGCACCACTTCGTCCAGTCTGTCTCCCCATGTGCCATCAGTAGGCTTCAAGTGATTCTTTAGCAACCCATTCCAGCGCTCGACCATGCCATTAGATTGAGGTCGATATGGAAGGTGGAAGGTCCATTGGACTCCACGGTTAAGGGTCCATTCCCTTACAAGTTTATTCTTAAAATGCGAACCATTATCTGATTGGATTTCTTGAGGCATTGGGACAATTGCTGTTAAGCGGTTTAGTCCCATAACTGTGGACAACCCTGTTGCCAATCGGGTTGGATATGCAAAACCAATCCCTGAAACAATTTCTACCCCAGTCAAGATGTATTTCCACCTCTGCCTTGTAGTGGGCAGTGGTCCGACATAGTCAACCTGCCAGGTTGCCCATAGTGTTTTTCCATCTCTTAGCTTGGCAAACCTTTGTCCTTCTGCTATATGTTTTCTAGTCTCAGCACAAATAGTGCAGGCTTGCACCAGGTCTCTAGCCTGTCTGTGGGTGATAGGCCACCCCCTGATATGTGCTTGCCACACTAACTCATCACTTCCTGTGTGTCCTAAATTATCATGTAACCATGAATATAAGCGTTCCCATTCGACTTGTGTGGTAAAGAGCTGGGCAGCTGCATTGGCTAAATTGTTTAACTGTGCAGCTGGGGTATTATTCCTCTGATGAGCTGAGACATGTCCTATAGACAGGGGTTGTTGCAGGGCATGCTGATATAACCACTTCCAGTATTCCAGTCCCCAGACTGGTTTACCTCCTATTTCCCAGTGGCTATTTTTCCAGCTAGTGATCCACTGAGTGGCACCTGCCCAGACCGCATAGGAGTCCGTATATACTGCGGTGGCTCCTGCTTCACAGGCCAGTTTAATTGCAGCCAATTCTGCAAGTTGTGCTGACCCATCAATTCCAGCAGTTAGGGGTGCTGCAGAGGTGTCTGCAGGCACTGCTGCAGCTTTTCCCTTCCATTTTCCTTTGACCAGCCTGGCACTGCCATCAGTGAACCATACTCCCTCAGGCTTAGAAGGATCAAATGGGGCAGCATCCTTAATGGGAGACTGCTGTGGAGGTAGGCGGTATTCATCAGGCATTCCTACTTTCCATAGGGATTCCTGAATCATAATGGGGTTTTGTGCAGTGTCTGCACTCCCTACCCTGTGGTGTATGTAAAGTGCCCATCTTTGGATAGTCATCTTTTGTGCTACACCAGGTGGTAACTCTTTCCCTTCCAATATAGGTTTAATGATTGGAAGAGGAGTGTGAATTGTGATGTCCTTATCCTGAGTTAATTCCTCAGTTTCTCTCAAGGCTGTGTAAGCTGCCAGAAGCACATTCTCATAAGGCACGTAGTTAGCCTGTGACCCTTGCCATGACTTGGAACCAAACTGAATTGGTCGTCTGGGAGTAGTGTCACTTTCTTGCCAGAGAGCATAAGACATTCCAGTGGCTCCCACAGTTAGGTACAAATGGAATGGGGCTTCAGGATGTATGGGACCCAGAGCCTGATAGGTGTGTATCTCCCCTATCAGTTGCCTGAGGGCTTCCTCATGGGCAGGAGCCCATTCCCAGGCAGCACTTTTCTTTAACAAATTGTACAATGGTCTGGCTATAATGGCAAAGCCAGGTACATGTTTTCTCCAAAACCCCAGGGTTCCCAAAATCTGTCTCAATTGATCTTTACTTTCAGGGGAGGGTGCCTGATTTAGCTCCTGCACAGTGTCATTAGGCACAGACCTCCTACCTCCCATCCATACACTACCTAAGAATTTTATCTCTTGGGAGGGACCTTGGCATTTCTCAGCTGGTAACTCTAAATTAAGGGCTTCTAGTGCTCCTTTGATTTGATTCATAGCCTCCTGTACCTCTTCTGAGGTTTTCCCACCTATTAAGATGTCATCAATGTATTGCACAGTTTGTACATTGGGTGGCAGTATAAGGTCATCTAGGACCTTTGCCAGTGCCCCATGGCAAATAGTGGGTGCGTGTTTAAACCCTTGTGGCATTCGGGTAAAAGTGTATTGTACACCTTTCCAAGTAAAAGCAAATCTTTCCTGGTCAGCTGGTTGCAAAAGGACCATGAAGAACATGTCCTTTACATCTAATACTGCTAGCCAGGGTTTATCCCAGGTTTGTATGGTGTTTACAATATCTGTTATGCTAGCGACTGCTGCAGTTAATGGTCCAGTGTTACTGTTTAGCTTCCTATAGCCTATAGTGAGTCTCCATTTGCCATTTGGTTTCTTGATGGGCCACACAGGAGAATTAAAGCGAGAGTGGGTACGAATTAAAATTCCTCGCTGTTCCAAATCTTTGATCAGGTCAGTAACAGGGCTTATGGCCTCAGCTGGGACATTATACTGCTTTATGTTTGTTACTGTTGAGGGCGGGAGAGCAGGCGCGCTGCTAAGTAAGAATAGTGTGGAGGGCTTTCCTCTTCCAGGTGGGTGGCATGAGGAACAGAACTGACTCCAAAAGCCCATCTTTCCCCATTAAGCCTTCCCTTCTTTCCTCTTAAAACATCCATGCCCAGTATGTTGGCATTGCCCAAAATCACCTCATATTTTCAGGGCTGATGGTGGGGTTGCAATGGGATATCCAGTTTTATCTTAACTAATAGGTAAGTTATGGTACTGCCATTTACTCCTGTAACAAGTACCTGCTTTCGGCCAGTAGGTGGCGAGTCCTGAAAAACTTTCTCGCTTAATCATGGACCTTTGAGCCCCTGTGTCCATTAAGAAAGGAATAATGTGTTTGTCATTTACAGTTACATGTATCCGGGGGTCTTTTGCTGTTGTTTTCTCCTCTTTGGATTTAAGCTGGTTTATTAGGAGAGGAGATTGACCCCCGCAAGCTAGTTTCCCTGCTCTGGTAACTCTTGCAGTTGCTGCAGCAATGGAGTATACCAGGTGTCTGCAGGTAGGGAAAGAGGAGAGAGCTGCAGAGGTGCACTGGGAGTAGCATTAGTTGTCTCCCAGTCAGCTCTTTTAAAGGTGGTGAATAATTTTAGCCGCTCTGTGGGCAGTCCATTTATCAAATCTCTGGGATAACCTAAAGCCAGACATTGTCTCCACAACTTGGCTCTAAGCTCCTTTTCCTCCTGGGTTGGCTCTCACTTGTTTTTATGTCCTTTAGATGGTGCCCCCTTGTTTCCCTGAAGGGAACGCATCTTAGTTTTGCCTCTCAGTGCTCTGATGTCTCCGAATTCTCTAAAGTATGACACCAGATGGTTTAGCAGTGCCCGAAAGGTTCTGTTATGTGCTGCAGCTTCTGATCTAAGGGACAATGCCATAGCCCTGTGGTTACTTGGAACTCCCTTAAGCAGGGGTCTGAGATCATCTACATCTACCTGACCCTCCCATGGACTTTCATAGGCTAACTCTTGAGGGTTTTGGCCAAGCATGCTAATGACAGCCACAGTTAATAGAGCTGTTTTTATCTCATCTATGTTGGTCCAGTGCATTACTGTGGGTTCATCTCGGTCTGCTGGGAAAATTTCTCTTGCCCATTGACAAGCCAGAGACCAAAGTGTTTTAGGGGTGTTCCCCTCTGAATGTTCCAGGAATATTCCTGCACCTAAGTTAAGGCGCTCAGTTTCTTGGGCTGTCAGGCGTATATATCCACCCCCAGTGTCCCAGAGGCGGACCAGCCACTCTATTATACCTTCCTCAGGCTTTTTAGCAAAATCTCCCTGGATTGTTTTTAACTCCATGGGAGTATATTGTCGGGTGGTAATTTTGGTAAAGTGTGTTGGAGCTTTACTCTCTTTTCCCTTTTTACCTCCCTTCTTTGTTTTTGAAGAGGTGGATGGATAATTGTCATCCCCTTCTTCATCCAGCTCTGCCCCACTCAAATTTTCCTCTTGTTCTTCTGATTTGTGATGTGTGATAGCTGGTCTTAATTTTACAGAGGGACCTTCCTCCTCAGCTCCTCTGCTGAATCCCAAATGTCTCCATCCCATTCCTCAGGGTCTAGCCAGAGAGCAGTCTCAACTTTAGCCCGGTTGATACTGCGTGTTTTAGTCTCCAGCTTTTCCCTTCGTTCTATCCCTTCTTTCTCAATTAAGGGAACTAATCTTTTCTGAAGATGTTCCATATCCCTATTCAGTGTTCTTACTCTGGTATCTAAATTCTGGCATTCCTGGCGCAGTATGTCCCTTTCCTGTTGTAGCCTATTAAATTCTATTGCCAGACTATGATAATCCTTACAGGCAGCTTGCCAAATGTTAGTAAGCAGCCATATACAAGCACCTTTTCCTTTCCCTTTCTTCATCTTGCAGGCAGTTCTCCAGTTACAGAAATGCTGCCAGATCTCTGCTGGTTTTACCCAATATTTCTCCAGCAGTTCTTTGCTCCACAGAGGATTTCCCCATCCCTCTTGGGTCAAACTTTTCTCTAGCTCAGGGAATTCTGTGGTGTTTATCATGACTGGTTTCATTGTGTTACTGTAGTGCAGCCTATATCACAATCCTGTTCGTGACGCCAAAATTCTGTTAGCCGACGTCCAAGGATGTTTGGTGAGGTGCCAGCTATGCCCGTTTATACCATCCATGACTTTAACCGCTAGGACGCACTGTCCCTTTGCGGCGGGCAGCCCGGGCTAGGCTGACGGATACCCCAAGGTCCTAACCACCCGTGACTTTAACTGCTAGAGCTCAGAGCTCCTTCGCAGCGGGCAGCCAGGATTGACTGACAGGTGCCCCAAGAGTTTGCCCCGTGGAGGCAGCACAACTCAACGCTAGGCTCTTAGTACTCTCACCTAATGGCCAGGCTTTAGAGCCAAAATGGCTGAGGTTCTTTAATTGTGTTGGCTGCTTTACAGTAAACCAGAGAAAACAAGTCAGGCTTATGCACAAATGGTTACCAAAATTTATTAAGCTAGATTCTAATCATGTGGTTACAAAATTGCTAGTGCCTACTTATTTAAATGTAGAGATGTTACACACACAAACAAGTTACAAAACTGAAGCCACAATCCCAAAGAAAGAAAACAAAGTATAGAGCTCTATTTCAAAATATGTGTACACTAAAGATAGGAGATCAGGTGTGGGTGCTTCTTACCCTCCTTGCATCTCTTGATTCCAGCGGTGCCAAGCCAGGATCGGTCACTCAATTCCGCGGAAAGACGAATAAGGGACAAGGCTTAGGGACCCTCTTAGCTGCAGAAGCCTTGGGAGGCTGTCACTTATCTGACCAGCAGATAGATAGTGAAAAGCACTCAAAAATCATGGTGCTGTAGGTCCCCTACTTATACCTCTGTACTCCTTTATTCTCTTTCTCCTTTCTTATGCCAAATTGAGGCTGGTCTGTCTGGGTGACGCCAGCTTTCGCAAGAGTAGTTTACACTTGCAAGGGAGAGAAACAATAAGTGTTGACTACTGGACATTTCTTTTATCAGGGTAAATATTTTCCCACCTAGGATGTTGGTGTGTGTGCATCACGCTATTTAGTAGGGGCTAAGAGCCATGTCTGTCACAGGGCCTCTGCCTGCTGTGAGCTTAATCGTTGTATATGTTCCCAGAGGCACATTGTAGCAGCACACCTGTGCTTTTCACAGCTTGAAAGGCTATGCTGGAATATATGTTAAGTGCCCTGTTCCGGCTTCCTCCTGTGTTTGCAGCAATGCTGGTCTGGGGGGGGGGGGCTGTCTGTCTGGCTACAACGTCCCATCCTGATCAGATTTTGGAAGGTACTTCAGATTCTTAAACCTTGGCTTGAGTGCTGAATCTATCTTTAGAAAGCTCACACTGGTACCTTCTTTGCATTTTGTCAAATCTGCTTGAAAGTGTTCTTAAAATGAACATGTGTTGGGTCATCATCAGAGACTGTTATAGCATGAAATATAGGGCAGAATGTGGGTAAAACAGAACAGGAGACATACAATTCTCCCCCAAGGAGTTCAGTCACAAATTTAATTAGCGCGTTTATTTTTTTTAACGAGCATTATCAACATGGAAGCATGTCCTCTGGAATGGTGGCCGAAGCATGAAGGGGCAGATGAATGTTTAGCATATCTGGCACATAAATACCTTGCAATGCCAGCTACAAAAGTGCCATGCGAATGCCTGTTCTCACTTTCAGGTGACATTGTAAATAAGAAGGGGGCAGCAGTATCTTCCGTCAATGTAAACAAAACTTGTTTGTCTTAGCAATTGGCTGAAGAAGAAGTAGGACTGACTGGACTTGTAGGCTCTAAAGTTTTACATTGTTTCATTTTTGAGTGCAGTTATGTAAGAAAAAAATCCACATCTGTAAGTTACACTTTCAGAATAAAGAGATTGCACTACAGGACTTGTATGAGGTGAATTGAAAAATACTATTTCTTTTATCATTTTTACAGTGCAAATATTTGTAATAAAAAACAATAATGTAAAGTGAGCACTGTGCACTTTGTATTCTGTGTTGTAATAGCAATCAATATATTTGCAAATGTAGAAAAACATCCAAAAATATTTAATCAATTTCAATTGGTATTCTATTGTTTAACAGTGTGATTAATCACGATTAATTTTTTTAATCACAGTTAATATTTCAGTTAATCACGTGAGTTAACGGCGATTAATTGACAGCCCTGCTTTTTACACAACTGTAGGGGAAACTTCAGCAATGTCTAGAACTAGAGCTGATACAGTGTAAGCCTAGGTCATGAAAAAGGTGAAAAGAAATGACAGTTTGATGTCCTTTGAAGGAAGTAGAAAAGTGAAAGTCCTCCGCCACTTTTCAAATGGAGGGAACTGTTAAGAGTAAATGTTTATTTCCCCTCCAAAACTGAATGAAATCCTCCCTCCCACCCTCAAAACCAGTATTTCCATTTTAAGTCCTCTCCCCCCATCAAAAAATGAAAAATGGCAATCAAAATAAAACCTTTCATTTGGCTCAAAATGGCATTTTCCATTAAAAAACAACTTTGAACAAGAGTTTTCATCCAGCTGTAGTTTGAAGGTTCAGAATTAATGACACCTCGGTTCCCATCTCTCCCTCCAGAGGGATCCGGATGCAACCTCTGCCCCAGGGACTGGCTGCTGCATGGGGACAAGTGCTACTGGCTGTCTAAGGAGCGTAAAGACTGGACTGGGAGCCGTGACGACTGCTCGGGGAAGAGCTCTCGCATGCTTGTGATCCAGAACCGGGAGGAGATGGTAACAGAAAATACAGGCTCATCCAACTTTAGCTGGGGAAAGACGTGTGTCATTAGTTACAATCCCAGTGTAGCCTGACTCTACCCTCCCACCCCCGAATCAAACTCCACACTGCAGTGTTTTCTCCCCTTCTGGGGGTCTGGCTTATTAACATACAGTTCAGAACAAGAACCCCACAGCTTTCCCACCCCAGACTGCCCAGCTGGCTCCTGTAGGCATTTCACTCCCAGGCTCTCTGTCTGAGAGCTCAGCAGAGCCCTTCTGCATAGAGCTACTCACACAAACCTCCTACCCCATCAAATCTCTCCCTGCCCAGACTGGCTGCCCTTGTAGCCCCACCAGGCCTGGCTCCTGGTCGCCTGCTTCCATCACCTTTGCCTCTGAGTCCAGGGGCACCTCGTCACAGGTGAGGCTCAACCCAGGACTCCCTTAAAGGTCCAGCTCACCCTGTGCCACCAAGGACGGGTACTGGTGTTACCATGTCTGCACAGAGAGAGCCACGTTTACCTGCACTGGACCCTGCCCACCCAGGGGAGAGGGTGAACTAACTCAGGGGCTGGTGGGGTCTCCTGCTGGCATTATGGGCAGAGCTCCTGAAGGAGAGAGCAGGCACTTCATGGGATCACTACGGGAATTCTGGCATGTTACAGGACACTCCTCCCCACCCCCTCTGCTTTGCACATCACAGGATTTCATACAAGATGTTGTACAAGATGCAAACTGCATCTGGATTGGCCTTAAAGTGACACCCCCGGGGGTAAATGGACCTGGGTGGCCGGTTCCCCATTAGATCCAGTGCGGTGAGTGCTGCCTGACGTTTACTCTTTGAGATGTTTGGGGAAAGCTCCCATTGTATAACTTGCTAACGTTGAATCTCCAACGTCTGTTCGAGGCCTGGTCTACACGGAAAAGTCTTAGCAGCGTAACTAGGTTGGTTCAGGGTATTTCTCCTAACAGAGGTGCGCCAGCAAAGGCCCTAGTGTCGCTGCCGTTCTCCCAGTATCTCTGTGTGCAGCCGTGTCGCTGAGGGGGATCAGGGGAGCTGGCATAAGCGAGAGTGGGAGGAGCAGTTGTGTGTGGATATAACTGTTCTTATCCTGAGGGGACCCAGCTATTTCCCTCTTTCCAGTGTGAAAACAGAGCATTTATTCCTGTTGTTTCCTAACTTTAACCAGTTACTGATCCATGAGAGGACCTTCCCTCTTATCCCATGACAGCTTCCTTTGCTTAAAAGCCTTTGGTGAGGGACCTTATATTTTCCTACTTCTGATGTACTTAATTTTTTTAGGTTTTGCATCTTTAGGAAGTTGCTTCTCAAACTCTTCCTTGCCCTGCCTCCTTATACTTTACAATTTACTTGCTGGAGTTTGTGCTCTGTCCTAGTTTCCTCATTAGGTTTAGACTTCCAGTTTTTCAAGGATGCTTTTTGCCTCTAATGGCCTCCATTACTCTGCTGTTTAGCCAGGATAGCATTTTTTTGGTCCTCCTCCTGTCTTTTTTTATTTGGGGTACACACTTAGCCCTGGTCTACACTGGGTGTGTGTGTGTGGGGGGGGATCGACCTAAGATATGCAACTTCAGCTACGAGACTAGCATAGCTGAAGTGGACGTATGCAGGTCGACTTCCCTTGGCATCTTCACGGCGCTCCCCCCTCCACTCCGTCTGCACCTCTCGCGGCGCTGGAGTACCGGAGTCGACGGGAGAGCGCTCGGGGTTCGATTTGTCATGTCTAGACTAGACGTGATAAATTGACCCCCAATAGATAGATCGCTACCTGCGTTTCCGGCGGGTAGTGGAGACCTGCCCTTAGACCCGCTCTACATTACAGACTTATGACGGTGTAAAGATGTTGCTCAAGGGTGTGAAAAATCCACCCCCCCAGCGATGCCGGTATCCTGACCTCACCCCCAGTGTAGACAGCCCTACGTTGAGGGGAGCGCTTCTCCTGTCCCCATAGCTACCGCCCTTGGGGAGGGGGATTGGCTCCGCTGATGGGAGAAGCTCTCTGGTCTGCGTAGGTAGCGTCTTCCCTGCAGCGCTGTGAGTGGAGACAAGCCCCTCGTCTGAGCCTCTCATGCTGTTTTTAAGTCGTGTCCGTGATACTAGGAGACCTTTGACCCTGGTGACGGCTCTGTGCAATTTCCATCCAACAAGCATCCAC
This sequence comes from Eretmochelys imbricata, assembly GCF_965152235.1. Classification (NCBI taxonomy): domain Eukaryota; kingdom Metazoa; phylum Chordata; order Testudines; family Cheloniidae; genus Eretmochelys; species Eretmochelys imbricata. The sequence goes on along the minus strand of NW_027554341.1, from coordinate 633,091 downwards.
ATGGTTTTGTGGTTCCCCTTTTAGAAGTGAAATGATACTGCTGTGGGCTGGTCTGGTATTACGTCCCCTCCAGGGATACTAAATGTCATTACACTGTGGGCACTATTGCTGGGCAGTTCAGCTCCCTTCACCTCTTGGAGCAGATCCTGTGCTCCACTGAAGACTAAATCAGGAATTGCCTCTCCCCTTGTGGGGGCCAGGGCCCACTTCTCCGAGCAGCAGTCACTGGTGGGGGCTAGAAATCATCTCTCTGCATCATGCCCTGAGGTGACAGTTAGTCTGTCTGCTCCAATCACTCTTTATCCCAAGTCTGGAACAGGGTTAACAGGAGAGAATAAGGGAACCCCACCACCACCACCACCACCTCAGACTCTCCCCTAGCTCAGTGGCGAGAGGCTGCTCCTAAGAGGTGGGAGACGCCTGTTCAAACCCCTTCTCCCACCCAGCTACAAGGGGGACTGGAATTGGGGTCTCCTACTTTCCAGGTCAGTGCCAGAACCCCTGGGCTAAATGTTACCAGGAAGCGCTTGCTCCTCTCTGCCAGTTTGTGGGCACTTGCCTGTGGGGCCCAAGCTGGAACGGGTCCTTTGAACATGCCCACTGGCTTGGGGCCCCATGGCAAGTCAGGCGGAGGCTGGCTCCTGGATCGTACTGGGGCTTAGGCAGCCAGCAGCCTAGAGGGAGGGAGCAGCAGAGGTGCTCGGGGCACACACAGACACCTCGTAAACTTTTACTCAGAAAATTGAGGCACCGAGCAAGTTCAGGCGCTTCCAGGGTTTGGTGGCAGCTGAGCTGGGGTTTGGTTCTGGGATGGAGGTGCCTGAAGTGGCCATTAGCCTCTTAAGTCCCTTTGTGAATCCAGCCCTAACCCTTCATCGGGACAAGTCCTCAGCTTCCTGCAGCTGTCCTGTTACCCAGGTCGCACGGTGCAGGTTTTCTCTCACCCATCAGACTTCATTTTTAAAGGAAAGCTGAGATGCAGGAGATCAAGGTGGCGCTTCCAATGAACAAGTACCAGGTCACCCACCCCATGGGATTCAGCCTCGTATGGTCCTTGCTCCAGACTCCCTAAGTCTGTGGTTCAGCCGTGTATGCTCCTTGCTCCAGACCCCCTAAGTCTGTGGTTCTCAAGCAAGGGTACATGTATCCCTGGGGTACACAGAGCTCTTCCGAGGAGTATGTCAACTCATCTAGTTATTGGCCTAGTTTTCCAACGGGCTACATAAAAAGCACGAGCGAAGTCAGTGCAAACTAAAATTTCAGACAGACAGTGACTCATTTACACTGTTCTATACGCTACACCCTGACATGTAAGTACAATACTTATTTCCAATGGATTTATTTTATAATTGTATGGTACAAATGAGAGTCAGCAATTTTTCAGCAATAGTGGCTGTGGCAACATTTGTATTTTTAGGTCTGATTTTCGAAGCAAGTTGTTTTTAAGTCAGGTGAAACTTGGGGTACGCAAGACAAATCAGACTCCTGAAAGGGGTGCAGTGGTATGGAAAGGTTGAGAGCCACTGCCCTAACTCACCTCACAGCCTGGGACGTCTTCTCGACTGACGCTCTGCAGGAAAATTAGAGATGAAGGACAACACCAGAGCCCAGCTTCCCATTACGGGGAGGGGGAGGAAAGACTCACCCATGGGCCTTTCCTTGTTCCAGGGACCCACAGTGACACGGACTCTCTCTCACTCTGCAGCTTCTCAGGCTCTGCTGCTGGGAACAGCTGCGGGTGGATAAGAGGCAGCCAGGTTCTGTCTGAGACGTGTGCCGCAGAGCTCAAATGGATCTGCCAGAAAGAAGCTGCCGTGATAGAAACAGTGCAACTGAGGATCCACATTTGTGTATCTGTAATGTGAAGTACCCTCCTGTTCAGTCTCCTGGGTAGGGCCCTACCAAATTCACCCATCCAGTTTGGTAAATTTTATGGTCATGAGATTTTTAAAAGTCTTTTAAATTTCACAGTTTTAGCTATTTCAATCTGAAATGTCACCCTGTTGTAACTGTGTGGATCCCATCCCAGAAGAGGGTCATGGGGAGGTCTCAAGGCTATTGGGGGAGGGGTGACACGGTATTGCGACCCTGACTTCGGCACTGCTCCTGGCAGTGGTGCGACCTTCAGAGTTGGGCTCCCGGCCGGCAGCCACGGAGCTTTCTGCTGCTGGGGGAGGTTCCTGGCGGTGGCTCTGATCTGGCCCAGGGAGCAGCCCATGCAGGGGATGAGGTCCTGTTCCTCCCCAGCCCAGCCCGAACTTGCAGCTAGAGCCTGGCACACGGTAGGAGCCCCTGCCCGGGACGCTCCCAGCCCTGCCCCTCCCCCGTTCCAGGGTCCAGCACTCAGAGGTTAAAAGGGCCTGGAGCTGGCGGGTGGCGGGGTTCCCTCCTGACCACTGCGCTCGGGGCAGTTGCCCACGTCACCCACCCGTGAGATCGGCCCTTCCCCCACCCACCATGCCACCCTCACTTCTGCACTGTTGCTGGCAGCAGCGCTGCTTTCAGAGCTGGGCACCAGACCAGCAGCTGCTGCTCTCTGGCCGCCCAGCTCTGAAGGCAGCGTAGACGTAAGGGGGGCAGTACTGGGACATATCCCCTCCTCCCCCGGTCAGATTTCACAGGGGAGACCAGATTTCACAGTCTGTGATGCATTTTTCATGGTCATGAATTTGGTAAAGCCCTACTCACGGGGCGGGACTGGGGCTTTAGGCAGAGCAGAACTCTGGGCGGGGCTGGGACTCAGGTGCCCCGCGCAGTCACAGTTCCTCTCCTTGGTCCTTCTCACTGGGCTGGGGCCTTGGGGCGTAATTTTTAACTGCCCCAGACCTGCAGTAAATTAATACCCTGCAATGCTTCCAAGGGTACCCAGGGCTGGGAGGCACCTCGCCACCACCTGCCCTTTGCCTGAGGGAGCCTTGTCTGTGCCTGCCAGGGGTCAGCTCCAGCTCCACTGGCCACACGCACTTGCTGCTGGGCCTGCCGTCACTGCAGGGTAGCAATAGGCCCACTCTGCCCTCAAGCCCTCTGACCATCTGTCTGGAGCATCCAGTCCCTGGTCCCCTGGGCACTGGCAGGATTCACAGACTCACTGTTTCCAAAGGAAAAGTAACATCCTCGGCCCCAGCTTACCAGCTCCAGCTCAGATCACTGCTCCACTTAACACACAGCGCTGCCATAGGCTCACAGCGAAATCACGCCTCAGTTCAACAAAGCCAAGCGTCAAGTGGAAGTGTTGGAAACAAATGGTTACATATAACAAAGTCACAACATGTGTTCTAGAGCCTAGACCGAACTAACAAGGTATTCTCCTGTCTAACCAAGTACAGCTCACCAGATATCCTTGCAGCACTTCACAGCCAGGCAGCCTCGGACCCTTCTTTCTTGAGACATGCGTACTGTCAGTTTGTCTCCGAGGGGACGGATCCAGTATGTCTCTGCACATGGAGGGAGATCATACTGATCCTTTCTCTTTATGCTTAAACACCACAGATGGACACACACACAGCCCCCTGCTGTAAGTTTCTTCCTGTAGATTTCCCTTTTTTGTGGATTTTGCAATCTAATTTTGCACCTGGCTCAGTGCGCAAAGAGACATCCAACATCAGGCACACAATACACAGAGGGCCAGACAGGGAGGTAACTTCAGTTGTCTCCTGTCTGAAAGGAGCACCTGGGGTACATCACCTCCCGTGACCTGCCTTAACTCCAAGACCTTAAGGGCATCATTGTCCGTCTAGAGACACAGCTCCTTACATAGTATCTGTACAGAGGTCTTGCTCCCATTATGGTGACCGTTGGGCTACTGGCTCTTGATACAGAGCTGGCATACCCGCTTTTGTGAACTGTTATGTAGACCACTGTGACTATCAGGCATCTCAATCAGGGGTACATGTACTCCTGGCGATATGCAGAGACCTTCCAGGTGATACATCAACTCATCCAGATATTTACCTAGTTTTAAAACAGGCTACATAAAAAGCACTAGCGAAGTCAGTGCAAACTAAAATTTCAGATCGTGACTTGTTTACACTGCTCCTGAAAGAGGTACAGTCATCTGGAAAGATTTAAAACTACTGATGTAAAGATCAGACCCAGGGGATTCCTGTAAAACCTTCTGTGCTGCCTGCCACTTGGCACCAAGGGGTCCCTGGGTCACATACATCTTTCCCCCAAACTCCATCTCTGGGAAGGCTCAGCTCCTCTCTCCTGCAAGGAGGGAACTGAAGCCAAGGCCGTGCAATAGCGCTGTCTGCAGTGTCTTGAGAGAGTGCGCGCCAACCTCAGGGCAGACGGCTGGGAACCAGGGCACAAATCCAAACTGGCTGAGAATTCTAGACCTAGATTTCACCAACCAAACATGCAGGGTAACCTCCCCCGGCATCCTAACAGCCTAGCCATGCAGTCCCCTTGGGTACTCCGATCTCTCTCGCAACCCAGGTGAGCCTGCCTTTGAGAGACAGATGGTCTCTCATACTCAGAATCACAACAGTATTCAGGTTACTCCCAGTCCCACAGGTCCAGGCACCCCAGGTGAACTGCACCTTAGACGTCACACCAAAGACTGCGCACGTAGCCAGTCTTATTATATGACAATTTATTAAAAAGGAAATAAGATTTATTTACAAGGCTAAAGCAGGTGAACATACATACCTTTTGAAACTTTGTAGCTTAGTTGTGTAACAGAAGCATCTATAGCAGACACGGGGACTTTGGCATCACCTGGCACCTGGTCTGTCTGTGTCACACCTACCCCCTCCCTGCCCTTTTCAAACCCACTGGGCTCCAGGAAGGGAGAGAACAGACATTTCTCCTCTTACTCCTACGTTCCAGGCCCTAGGTGTCCCACGAGGAGTGTAACAGAAGTCCTACTCCCTTGGCAGGTGCAGCGCTCTTAAAAAATGGAAAATTAAAACTAGTTTAAAACGTTCATTCTTTCATCCAAAGCAATATCTGGCAACAACAAAAAAAAGGAACTGGTGGTGTAAACCTGCAAACTTCAAAATCAATTGTGTTTTCAAAACACCCCAAAAACTGACCCATAAAAAAATCTTGTTAAAAAGTTGCTGGGGGGTGGGGGAATGGAGAACATCCCCCCTCAGCTCTATTCCAGACCATAAAATGGGAATGAGGAATATTTTTAAAAGATTCCATAGATAATTTTCTGTAGTAAAAAGCTTCTGTGCGGGAATGTCAGGGCAGTGAAAGCTGAGGCTGGTGCCTTGGCTCAGTTAGGCAGAGTTCCTGGTGCTGCTGAGGAGGGGTAGGAAAGGCTGGATTTGAGCCGTTCCACTGGCAGAAAAAGAGACGGCATGGGTGGGGGGACAAGATGTGCAAATAGCATCTCCGGTTTTCACCTGAGTCCACAGTGCTCTGCCCAGTGATGCGCAGAGCATTCCCCGATATTCCGGAATTGCTCAGATGTGATGGTCACAAGAAATCACACTCCGGCTTTTCCAGGGCTAGATTCCATAATACTCTTGTTACCAGCCCCCGTCCACGGCAGCCTCCTGTGCCTGTGTAAATGCATCGGGTTTGGTGCAGATCCAGGGTCTCTCACTGGTGCATCGCAAGCTGCTGACCGCACTCAGACCGTTCAGATACGCGCAGTCTCCTCCTCCTCTTATCGGAAACCTGCAAGACAGAAGCCAGGGAGCTGGTGTCAGGTAGGAGTTGGACATTTCCCATCAGTCACAGGCAGGGGGAGACGCTCTCACACAGTGCAGGGAGCTGCTGCACTCACAGCCCCTCACGATTCCCCTTCCTGCACCTGCCACAGGCCCCAGCTAGAAAGGGGGCAGTGGGGCAGCAAGGCCACGAAAGGTTCTAAGATCAACTGACCTCCATGGAGCATTTATGCCAGGTGGGTATTAACCCAGGTCCTACTCTCCCCCCACACACACACCCAGCTGGGTCTGGATGGGCCCCTGCAGGCCCAACACACCCAAACTGCCCTGGGCGCAGGTTCCAGGTGACTCTCAGCGTGGCGAGGAGCAGCCGTAACGCCGCACAGAAGAGCTGGGTCCAGGGCTCCCTGGACAGTTCACATCAGCTCTCAGGCCAGAGCCCTGTCAGGACAGGCTGTATTGCAGGGGGCGGCTGGAGTGAAATGCCAGCAGCACAAACCCAGCGGCCATGGGGTGACCCCAGCCACTCACACAGAGCTTCCCGTCAGAGCTGGAGGCCAGCGCTTCCCACCTGGGAACAGGGTGGGGTCCAGGCCCACAGGCAAATCCTCCCCCATGGTCCCATCCTGGCTACTCACAGTAGACATGTGCTGGGCTGGGAGGAGGCCCAGCACTACTCTTTGGGCAGGCCGGGATCTCCCTGCCCTCAGGCCACCAGCCTCTGGCTCGGGGTGAGATCTGTCCCAGAGAAGGGAGAGCCCAGCTCACAGCCACCTGAGCAGATGACTGTGGGTGGCCCCCCCACCAGCATCACCCCGGAAGAGCTCTAAGGGGATGGCAATGATGCACCCAGAGCCTTCTGCTAGGGTGGGCGCCCACAGGGTGGCAGATTTCAGGGTTAACACCCCACTGAGATGCCTGTTTACCCAGTTCCGGTAAATTGGCGTCACATTAGCTATCCTCTAGTCATCGGGTACAGAAGCGGATTTAAATGATAGGTTACAGATGGGATATGCACCAAGCTTGCCCGGACTCAGCTCCTCACCCTGGTGTCAGCGGTGTGTTCTTGGTGCATGCTCCCAATATGCCTGTTCTCCGCTCCACACCCACAGTGGTAGGGCTTCCCCACATACTGGCTCACAGGGGGTGCAGGAAGAGATGCTCAGACATCCCCAGAGGGGCAGGGACCCACAGAGCCCAGCTCACATGAGGGGGTCGAGGATCATTGGGAGGGAGGGGGCTCAGGACCCTCCCTCAAAAGCAATGGCCCCCCAGAACCATGCTCACATGAAGATGGAGGGCACAGAGGGTGGGGTCAGAACTACAGAGTTGGCCAGGGCCCTCTCCCCTCCCCCAGATCCTGCCACTCGCACAAGGGACAGGCATACATGGGAAGTTTTAGGGAAACAGGCTCAGACTCCACAAGGACAGGCCAAGGCCTTCCAGCTCCCAGATCCCATGGGGGTGTCAGCCATATATGGGCTGGGAGGTGCCAGATCACGACCCACACACCCCTGCTCCTATTCTCCCCCAGTCCCCATCCCTCTCCCCCACTCCTCCCTTCTCAGTGCCCCACCCCACCTAGCCCCTAACCTCAACCCCTCTCTGCCCCATTCCCAGCCGCTCTTCCGTCCTTCTCACCCTCCGCTCCCAGCAAGCATTTGCATGTGGAATTCATTGTCATTTCAAAGACAGGGTTAGCACCTTCTGAGTATTCTGCTGTATTTGGATTACGTTTCCCCAAAATAAATAATAATAATAATAATAAAAACCCTTGGAGAGAGGCAGATTAGAGCAAGATGCCTCCTTTTTTTGATTTCCTCCCAAGGCTTGGATTTGAACTCCTAAGAGCATAAGACCTCCCACACTGGGTCAGCCCAAAGGTCCATCCAGCCCAGTGTCCTGTCTTCCGACAGTGGCCAGGGCCAGGTGCCCCAGAGGGAATGAACAGAACAGGGAATCATCAAGTGATCCATCCCCTCTTGCCCATTCCCAGCATCTGGCAGAGGCTAGGGACACCATCCCTGGCCATCTTGGCTCATAGCCATGGATGGACCTGTTCTGCATGAATTCATGGTGCCCGCTGCGGTTCAATGGCTGGACCATTCCCCCTGGGGTCATAACTAGTTTTCAAGCTCCTTCCCCTCTCTCCCTGCACGGGCACACCGTGATCTGCTTGGCGTGTGAGTCTCACACCGGCTCAGCAGCCGGCCAACCTAGAATCAAAGTGGTTCATAACGTGGTCATTTGATCTCCCCGAAAGGGCTGGGGGATGCCCTGCACTCTGCTGGGAGAACTCTCAGCCACCTAAAAACAGAACAGGAGGACTTGTGGCACCTTAGAGACGAACACATTTATCTGAGCATAAGCTTTCAGGAACTACAGCTCACTGCATCGGATGCATTTAAAACCCTGGTGCAGTGATCTCAGCCCTGGCTGTAAGGAATCAGGTCAATTTTAGCTGGTTGGGGGCTTTGTTTGGGGGAGGAGGGGATCTCAGAAATCCCTTGTCCAAATGGCTCTGTGGGCCCCCCCCCCGAGGCACACAAACTGTCAAGGCTCCAAGTCAGTGGATGGATTTCAGAGCAGGCAGGAGATCGGTGCGTCAGGCAGAGAGCTGGCACTTTGCTAGAATAAAATCTCTTTAGCTGCCCTCCACTAAGATCCCGTCCTTCAGCGCCTCTTCCCCAGTGCTCACTTGAGACCCCAAGTGAGGGTCAGCCCCAGACCCTCCCCCCCCTACGGCGGGCTGAGACACGCGACGCTGCCGGGACGGCAGTTCAGAGGGGGTGTTAGGACACTTTGGCCCATCAGTTAAAAGACAAAGAAACAAAGTCTGCCCTGGGGACCAACGGAGACGTCTTCCCTCATGACAGGGAAAAACCAGTTCCCCTTCTCACCCCAAAACGATCCGCGCTCGTGATTTGCTGCCCAGCAGCGGAGCTCTTGTCTCAGGAGGCAACTTCAGCTCCTGCAGGTTGCCCGCCTATTTTGCCCCCCTTAACCCTCCTTCTATCTGGTCAGCGCACAGCTCCCTCCCCAATACCCCCACCCGATCAGAGCACAGCCCCCTCCCCAATAGACTCCGCCCGACCCCTCCCCCATCTGGTCAGTGCACAGCCCCCTCCCCAATGGACCCAGGGTTCCCCAGTGTGATCCATGCACCCACCCAGGTCTTCTCCTCCCCCCCAACCCGGCACCTCCCTGCTCGCCCCCTCCCCGATCCGTGCACAACACCAGCCCCTCCTCACCTGCTGGTGGAGATCCCCAGCCCCTGATCGCTCCGTGGGCAGCCGGCGCCTGGATCCTGGCTCGCAACTCGCCCAGGCTCGTGTCCCCTGGAGCGGGCTCAGAGCGAACCCAGCTGGCAGGCAGAGGGAGCAGCGAGGGGACGGGCTGCCCCGCTGGGAGCCGCCAGGCTTGGGGAGAGGGTCCCGCGTCTGCAGCCGTGCTCAGCTGGGCAGGTCAGCAACACCAAAGGGAAACGCACCCAGCTGTCTGTCCCCAGGGAGCGGGCGAAGAACAGAGGCTCCAGCCGGTCAGGATCCCGCAGCGCTCCCCGCTCTTGTGTCGCTGCCTCCCGGGCTTATGGCTCGGGCTGGGTGGGGCGTCCTCCTTAAATACGCCACGCCGCGAGATCCGGGGACACCGACACGGAATGATCCATATGAGGCGCATCTGGGAGCGGGATGGAGCCGCCCCCCCCCCCCGATGCGGCTCAATGAAGCGTAGCCAGCTGCTGGGGAGAGTGCCTGGCCTGAGGCTGCGGGGAAGTGGGCGAGTCGCCTGGGCCAGCAGCTTAGGGGCCGGGCAGGAGGGTCCCCTGGCCCGCGGGCCGTAGTTTGACCACCCCCACTATAGACTGTCGGGGAAACTGGCCCAAAGTGACGTATGATACCTTATTAGGCGCGTCTTCCAGACATGTGGGTGGGAGGGGCAGGGCTGTGTCCTCCTGCTGCTCCGCCCCTCCCCCTGTTCATAGACTATCAGGGTTGGAAGGGACCTCAGCCGGTCATCTTGTCCAACCCCCTGCTCAAAGCAAGACCAATCCCCACTTTTTGCCCCAAATCCCAAATGGCCCCCTCCAGGATTGAACTCACAACCTTGGGTTTAGCAGGCCAATGCTCAAACCACTGAGCTATCCCTACCCCCCCAAAGCAGATCTGCGTCCCTGGGTGGGCTCGAACCACCAACCTTTCGGTTAACAGCCAAATGCGCTAACCGATTGCACCACAGAGACTGGGCAGCCAGGCCCCAGGCAGGGAGCAAGTGGCCATAGCCAGCTGCTGGGGAGAGCCTGGCTGGGGAGGGGCGGCAGTAGCAGCCCGATCCCTGCCCGGGCTCAGCTTCCCGGCGAGCTGCAGCCCCACCCCGGCAGGCCCTGTGTGCAGCAGCTGGCTGCGGAGGGGCGACAGCCCAGTCCCCCCACACTCGGCTTTCCAGGGCAGTGGAAGTACCTAAAAGTGTGGGGGACCACCACAGGAGCCTGAACCGGGGCCCCGCCCCCTGCACCACCCTTTCCCCTGAGGCCCCGCCCCCTCGGTCCTCCCCCCCACCTTACAATGTGGAAGTGGGAAGACAGGCGCTGGGGGGGGTCTCTCTCTCTCTCTCTCTCTCTCTCTCTCCCCAGCTTGCGGCGAGGCTCTGACCCGCCCCAACCCGTCCTCTCCCTCCCCGCAAGTTGCCTTTTGGCCCCTCCCCCAATACTAAAACAGACAAGTTCTTATAATAAAAAAAGGGACTAGGGCCCCCCCCTTGAACTGCTGGGGGCCCCAAGCAATTGCTTAGGCTGAGTCTCTCTGTTTATACCCAGGGCTCTGAGTGTAGGTAGCCCAGCCCGGCACATGTGCCTCAGTCTCCCCGTACCCTGCACCACCACCTCCAGCTGTTGAAACTGAACTCGCCTGGGCCTGGGCCCCCCTGCCATGCCCCCCCCCGAGAACTGTACACCCTTCTCTGCCCCGGCCCTGCTGGCTCCCCCGGGGACGACACTACTCTTTCTGGTTCCACACCATGACCGCCAAAGGCTCACAAACCAGCAGATAAGAAACTCTGCATTTAGTATTTTAAGTCTCATGATTTTTAAGTGGGTCTCATGGTTTTGAGGTCTGACTCATTTTGAACGCTTGCGTTTATCAATACAGAAATTATCTAACCCCTCTCTCTCTCTCTCTCTCTCTCTGTCACACACACGCGTCACTTAGTCTTACACACCTGCTGTGGGCGCTGACGCCCTGGGCACAGGAAGAGGGGGCGCGAGGGTGAGGCCTTGGGGGAAGGGGCAGAGTGGGGACGGGGCCATGGGACAAATCAAACTTCTCAGGAGCCTGTCTGTGCCCAATATAGTTTTAAGGGGCTCCTACCTCCCCTCTCCTGCCATGGCTCTTAAAACCAACTGAGAATCTGAACCGTCTGCTGCCCAGGGCCCTGGGGTGAGCGGAGCTAACGCCAACCGCAGTATGGCCTGATACGGCCTGCACCCTATTTGTGAGACGAAGGGTGAGAATTTTCACCGGGAGTGGGCTCAAGACACTGCTGGGTAGCAGGCCCGGTACAGCCAACCAGAAATCCCCCCTATCATCACTGGGGTTGGGTCCAGGCGAGCAAGGAAAAGAGAGACGTCTGGTGCACCCCTCTCCTTGCATTGCAGGCTGACATACGCGGTGGAGTGTGAACTACCGCCCTGCACCGCCTCACATACTTGATTTGCCACGGCTTTCATGGGACGGTGGAGGTTGATGCTTCCCTAAACCCTCGGGATACAACTTTCCAACTCTCTTTTCCCCTCCCGCATCCACTCACACGCTAAACCCCCTGAAAGTAGCAAACACTGAAAACCCATCGCAGGCAGCCTAGCTCCGGGCAAGCAGCAGGAATGGGACAGAAGGGCAGAAGCTCACGTGTTCTCCTCGCCCCTGGCAGAATGCCTTGTGCGGGTTGTACCTGGGGGGTGCAGGGGTGGAATGAGCCGGGGACGTGTGCCCGTTTGAGCGATTCATAGCAGGCAAATGAGGCACCTTTGGGGGAGCCTTGTCCAGGCCTGCCATGGGTCAGCTCTCTCAAACCACCACCCCTGGCAGCGCAGACCTGACCTTCCAGCCCCCTGCAGGCCTCGCTCTCTGTGTACAGGTTAGCGATCGACACCCCCAAAGCCTCTGAGCGTCCCTCGGGAGTGCTCAGCCCGTTCCCCAGAGCACACGCAGAACTGTGACTCTAATCCCTCAGGCGCGGTCCACAGCAGCTTGTAAGATTCAATTCAGGCCAACCACTCTATTGAGAACCCAGCATTTAGATATACAGAAAACAGGAACGAGTTTATTATCAAAGAACAGAGATGCAAGCGAGAGTGAATAAATAAATACTGGAAAGTAATGGTTACATAGAAAACCAAATCCTCACACTTTCTAGAGCTGGGGTTCTCACAAATTTTTGGCAGCCTCAGCATGCGGCTCTGACAATACTTAACTAACTGTAGGAAAAACAAACAAATAAATTAATTGTGCATATTTACATAGGGATTTTTTGCAGACTCAATAATAAATATAAGGTACAGTTGTGTCCTATCTTTACTGGACCTAAACACAGAACAACCCAGTGCTTTGCACAGTATTGTCTTTTTTGTTGTTCTTTTGCTTTTTTGGTCAAAGGTAGAGGGCTGTACAACAATTCTGAACTAAATTTAAAAATGCTTTACATAATAGAAAGAATAATGACTAATGATGAAAGAATGTATCTGCCAATATGTCCAAAATTTCTTTCACAGACAAAAACACCCAATCAACCTAGCCCAGTAATAATAATAATAGCAATAACAAAATCTGAGCCATTGCTGTTGTCTTTTCAGCTTGGTTTTTGCATCATTTAACAGCTTGCGCCTCTGAAGCTCACCTTGGTAATTTGGTTCAACTTCCCTTGCACGAGTGCTGTAGGGAGGTAGCACGACATACGTTTCAATTTGATGAATTTCTCTCTCACCCTGCAACTTGCTCAGAAATGGAATCGGGTGGCTTCCGAAACACAGGAAACTGCCTTTCCCCCTGGTGCTGAAGTGTTCCTTTTTCTTTCCCTGTTTTGCTTTTCTTAGCAGAAGGTCCCAGAGGAGCCACCTGCTGTCACATTCAAGGTCATTTTCTGGCACTAGATTATTTGAAATACTTTCTGATACCCAGTTACATTTTTAACTTTCACCTCCCCCACCCATGAACAATCACAACCTACCCAAACATCACACAGTGAGATGGCCCATAGCCACTTACAGAGCTACAGTAACATGAGATGTAAACAGTGATTAGAGGTCTATAAAATCATGAGTGGTGCTGAGAACGTGACTAAGGAAAAGCTATTTACTTGTTCCCATAACACAAGAACTAGGGGCCACCAAATGAAATTAATGGGCACCAGGTTTAAAACAAATAAAAGGAAGTTCTTCTTTATACAGCGCACAGCCAACCTGTGGAACTCCTTGCCTGAGGAGGTTGTGAAGGCTAGGACTATAACAGGGTTTAAAAGAGAACTGGATAAACTCATGGAAGTTAAGTCCATGAATGGCCATTAGCCAGGATGGGTAAGGAATGGTGTCCCTAGCCTCTGTTTGTCAGAGGGTGAAGATGGATGGCAGGAGAGAGATCACTTGATCATTGCTTGTTAGGTTCACTCCCTCTGGGGCACCTGGTATTGGCCGCTGTCGGCAGACAGGATACTGGGCTGGATGGACCTTTGCTCTGACCCAGTCTTATGTTCTTAGCCAAAGAATACACTTTGCGACTTCAAAGAAAACCACACCGATGTAGCTCAGCTCTGCTGGCATGGTACTATTTAAAAGGGAGCGCGCATTAGGATTTATGGCATTTAGAAGGCACCTTTAATACTTAACATCTCAGCGATTCTTGGGGCACTTTGGAGGCTCTTGTGGCTGCAAAACAATCAGCTGGTGGCTGCATTTGAGAAATACTGTTCTGGAGTCTAAACGAACAAGGCCTTCCCTTCTCTCATTTCCCCAGCGTATGGCTGAGACTCCTTCTCATGAGATCACTCCCTCTCAGCTGCAGAGAAAAGCTTGACAATGTGACCCTGAGTTTAAAGGTTCAAGAGCAGAAGGCACATACGAAGAATCCACAGTTTAAACGAGACACACTTAATGCTTGAGGGCCCCGCTGCCTGATTTTGAGATCCTGGCCAGGCTGACGAATGGGGACTTGGCTCGTTCAAGTAGGTGTGAGTTGGATCAGTGTCACTTCTAGGAATCTCATTTCGAGCCCCCTTCCAGTGCAGTCTCTTTTCCCATCACATACACCTCAGGTTTGCTACAGATCCACCGTCTTTCCATGTAGCACGGTGAGCTGCTGACCCCTTTCTCGTCGTTCAGATACGCGCAGTCACCTCCTCCTCTTATCTGAAACCTGCAACACAGAAGCCAGGGAGCTGCAGTCAGGCAGAGGCCGGGCATTTCACACCAGTCCCAGCCAGGGGAGCCGTTCTCCACAGTGCAGGCCTGAGTGCGGAGCAGCTACTCTCCCAGCCCCTCAGGAGCATAGCTCAGGACAGCGGGGGCTTTGCAGAACCGCTGACTGTTCGTGACCCTCTAGGCTGAGCAGCCCACAGGGGTGCTGGAGAATGGACAGTCCCCAGCAGGACGGAGAGAATTTCTTTAGACTGATTGTCAAAAGGGACCGGTCCTCTAACAAGAGGGGCAGACCATCACCAAAACCAGATGACCAAGCAGGAAAAGCGGGGGCAGGAGGGATCTCACTTCCTTGAAACACACGGAGCAGAACCAAGATGACACTGAAAGAGGAAATTGCATTCAGGGGTTTCCTTTTCAATTGATCTATAACTCTTGAGCTTTCCATTGGGGATGAGGGAAAAGAGAGTGTTGAAGAAGTTCCTTTGTGAAAGCATGTGTGCCTTGTTTGTAATCCTCCCGTGACCCTCCCAGAGTTCATCTGGAGTGGAGGGTGGAGCTCTAGGGACAACATGCCTCTTGGGAGGTTTGGGAGGGTTCAGACCTGGTTTTGGGTCCTACAGCAGATGATCTGCAGGGTCCCACCTCCTAAGGAGGGAACCAGACAGGGAGTCTGTACCCCAGGAGAGGGTCATAGAGGCCCAAACTCGGGACAGGGTCTGGAGGCTATTCAGACCCAGTGAGGCTGGAAGCAGGTGGGATCCAAAGGTTGGGTCCAATACAGCAGAATGGGGACTGTCCATTGGGGAGCCCTGACCCAGCGCCATAACAGCCTGAGTTTTCAAAGTACTGAAGTAACCCAGACCAGGGAAGTGGGGGGTCTCCATCCCCCTCTAATGGCTGGCCTGCATAAGAGCTTTATCAATTGGGGGGGATTTCAGTTAAAGAAGTGGATTCTTTTGCTCCTATGGCAGAGGCTTATGCTTCTAGTGCTGAATTCCGGGGTTCAAACCCTGCTCCGGGCTCAAGGTTTTGTGATCACACTTGGAGCCCACTGAAACCCATCGCGGGGTGTTGGCTGGGCAGCCATCACTACTGTACCCCGTTCCAGTGGGAGCCCCAGGCATCCAGCACCCGTGAACCGCAGGCTCCTTTAACATCGGTGCCTTGCTGCGGATTCAGAGGCCTCACCAGCCAAGTCACTCAAACCTGCCGGCTGAAATCCCCAGCGGGACCTGCACCTGCCATGCACTGCTCGACATGCTGCCCTCTCTAGCAGCCACTGTTAACCTGAGCTTCCTGCTGCCTCCTTTCCGCAGGGGAGGTCAGACACCCCAGGGACCTTGCTGAAGAGGGCTGGGGGAGAACAGCGAGTGTCCCAGCTGAAATCCCAGCAGGCTGCGAGGGCACCTCTGGCTATGGCGGGCTCTGTCTCTGGCCCAGCTCCGTGCTGCGGGGAGGAGCCGAGAGTTCAGGGACACGCCGGCTCCCATCGGTCTCCGATACACGCAGGACGCGAACGGACCAGGGTCGTGTCTGGTTGTTTCACTAGCACTGAATGGTGGCTCTACCTGAGCTCAAACAGCTCAGACACCAGAATCCCCAAGCCCAGGGAATTAGTACAAAGGGGCGAGAGAGACTCACAGGTGGTTGAATTTGCTGTCGTTGGTCCATTTCCAGGGCTGACCCTGCTCCCTCTGGAGGCCGATCCAGTGGTCACGAAAATCCTTATGGCGCAGCAGGAACGCCTTAAAGAAAGCTGAGGGACAGCAGGTATCAGCCCCAGCTCCAGTGCTTCCCCCCCCCACCCCCTAGAGCTCTGTGCTGCAGAGAATCCCAGTTGCATATTCATAGAGTATCAGGGTTGGAAGGGACCTCAGGAGATCTTCTAGTCCCACCCCCATCCCCAATTAAATCATCCAACAGATTTTTGCCCCATATCCCTAAATGGCCCCCTCAAGAATTGAACTCAAAACCCTGGGTTTAGCAGGCCAGTGCTCAAACCACTGAGCTATCCCTCCCCCCATATTGAAGGGTGCTCAGTTTATTTTCGGTGGGGGGGGGTTTCCCCTCCCTTTTGCAAAGTACAAGATCACCCAGGCAGTATTAACCCTCCCCCTGCACAGAGCAGCCCCACCCCGGTGCTCCCAGTCACCCGCACCCCAAGTCCCCCTGGGCTGGGGGCAGCTGCTGGGTCTGAGCTCTCTGCAGAGACGTCTCTTCTCACAGATCAGCCCCCGCTCACCACAGCAAGGCAGGAGGAGGGAGCGAGTCAAGCTGAAGTGGGAGGGGTCAACGTGAGAGGATCCCCTCCTCCCCCGCCTCCTCAGCTGGCTGCTCCTTTCCCATCCCCACAACAGGAGCACTGGCTGGGTTCTGGGTCCCACTCCAGCAGCCAGCAGGCCAGGAGATGCCTGAGCCAGCCCTGCCGTAGGCAGAAGCTGTCTCCCTATTTGGGGAGGGGGAGCGGAGAATGGGCAATCCCTATGATCACACACTGACAGTAGGGCCCTGGGCCCAGCCAGGGCTGGGATTCAGATCCTGGAAGTTCATTCACTCCGGCATGCCAGTACGGGAGGGGTCAGAGCTGCTCCTCACCCCGCAGGGGCAGAGCCCAGGTCCTACTGCAGCAGCCGCCGCTGAGCCAAGGCCAGTATCTGGCAATTCGAGACTCTCTCACCATTTCCTGCTCACTGTCGATCCCAGCCAGGGAGGCACCCGGGGCAGAGCAGCGGCTCTGGCTGTCGGTCCAGCTCCCTTCCCTCTCGTAGAAATAGTAGCATTTCCCTCGGTATCCGACCCAGCTGTCTGGGCACAAGGGTCCAGCAGGGGGGCACAGATCAGCTGATGAAAGCTGAGATGCCAGCACTGAGAATTAGACAGTCACACGGAGGGTAAGAGTTGCACCTAGAATTGGGCATTTGACTGGTACAAAAATTGGTCAATTGACCAGTCAAATGTGTCAGATAGTGGTCAGATATTTTAAAATACTAAATTTATCAGAACAGTAACTAAAAAGAGCAAGACGTCATTGTCTCCAGTAGGTTTAGCTTTAGATAGATACGGATCTACTTAATTTTTTTTTAAAAATGTACTTCATTGACAGGTTTCAGAGTAACAGCCGTGTTAGTCTGTATTCGCCAAAAGAAAAGGAGTACTTGTGGCACCTTAGAAACTAACCAATTTATTTGAGCATGAGCTTTCGTGAGCTACACCTCACTTCATCGGATGCATATTCCACGGTATGAATCCAATGAAGTGAGCTGTAGCTCACGAAAGCTCATGCTCAAATAAATTGGTTAGTCTCTAAGGTGCCACAAGTACTCCTGTACTTCATTGAGTTATTTTAACTCAGAAAAAAAAGGCAAAACACTAAAACCAAGTTCTGAAAAACACCAGTGAGGCTCCAAGGTGCAATCCGAAAGGCAGGCTGCCTCCTACCCCCAGGGCTCTTGCTGGAGCATTTGATTGCGGCCAAACAGGCAGTCAATTGACCGGCTTGCCAAGCCTACTGGGATCCCCAGCTGGGGCTGGTCCAGGGCAATCAGACGCAGGGGGACGGAGGCATTTGTCACAGTAAATTTGCCTGGCAAGAAGGATCCCAGGAACACTCCCAGCCTGGGAGGGACTGACACAGCTCAGAGCATTTCACCCCAGGCACAAGATCAACAGCTGGACCTTCAACCTCGCAACAAACAGCAGGTGAATAACTGAGAAGAACGTGGGTATCTTTCACTCAGGGACATGAAAGCCACAAGGGGGTGCCAGAAACCACAGCCACGGGAAGTGACCTGTTGCACTGTGGTCCAGGAATGATGTAACTTTATTCACCTCCTACCTGCAGACTTTTCTTTCGCCAAACACAGCAGCAAGAAAGGCACTTTCTGGAAGCCCTCACGGCAGTGTAACCCTTTCAGAGCCATGAAAGAGCAGCAGGGGGCTCACCCATAAGTGACACCAAAGAGGATTTGAAAGGCCTGTCTAGTTGAGAGGAGTTGGACTCAAACCCCTCCAGATGTTTTTGAGCACATCACTTTTCTTTGCACCACAGTAACTCGGTAGCTGGTTTTCAAGCCTTCCCATGTGGCTGGCGCTCAGCGTGGAACAGACACTCTGAGTCGGGAAGAGTTAGGAAACGTGACAGCGGTGATCAGAAAACGAGCATGTGTTCACCTCACTCACAAGGCATGTCTGACCCTGTAGATTTAACTGTCCAGTGCACGGTAGCCCACATCCCTCCCCTACTGAACTGAGCAGAGAAGTCAGTGACTAACAGTTGATGGCACAGGCTGTCTCCACCATCCATCTCCAGGTCAGATGCCACATGTTCTGCAGAGCTCCCTGCACCTGCAGGTGTGTAAACAACCCGAAGCTCACAGATTCCCACCTTACACAGCGAGAGTCAATGCTGCCCATTGCAACAGCCTGCCATTACAGCAGGGAGCTGGGATTCAGGGCCCATCTGTATCCGAGCAATCTGCACCGGTATAATCACAGTGACGCAGTGACATCCGGGCAAACACCTCCTGGAGATGCGCTGGAGCAGTGCGACTCGCTCTGGTAACTTCCTGCAGCGAACTGCATCAAGGCAAGCTGCTTTGTGCACCAGTGCGGTGCGTCTCCTTTAGCAGTTTGCCCCAATTCAACGGCACGGATGTCATGACATCGGCACAGAGAATTCCTAATGCAGACAGACCTGGATTCAATCCCCTCTGCCAGCTGCTAAACCCTCCTGGGGCCTAGTGACCAGATCCCAGGGCAATAGAGAAATCCCACCCCCGACAGTCTCCAGCACCCCCTGCCCCAGACGACGGGGGGATACAGCAGGGTTCATGTTCACCGCAAACAGACGCCCTCTGCACGAGCACACGCCGTCTGTGCAGCCGGGGGGAGTGAATGGTGCTACGGGAGCCTTCATGGCCACGTTCAGAGATTGGGGGGTTTCCAGACTGCGCTGGTGGAGGGGTCTAGATTGAGCTCTACGGATCCTTTCAATAACACGGCAGCACCTGCCGCCCGGCCACAGGCGTGACCTAAAGATCCAGGAAGGCCAGGCTGGTAACCTCAGAGCAACACAGGGAAGGCAAAGGGCTCAGGGTTGCACTGCACCCTGTCCCACTGGACACCCTGGTCAGGGACTGCTTCATGGCATGTGGCAAAGGTGACTTGGAACCAAAGTGCTCAGAGATGGGCTGGGGGGCTAATTTCAGTCAGATCGTCCCAACACAGAGAGTGCCCAGGTTCAGGGGTCTGGGAGGGAGCAGGAGGAGGGTCGTGGAGGAACATCCCCCAGGAATCCTCTGTTTCAGGGACAGAAGCCAGTCAGGCCTGGAGGAGAGAGGGACTGTGGTAGGTCACGGGGAATGGGATGCACGGAGATTGTAGATGGAGGGGAAGGGAGCAGGGCGGAAGCTGGGAACTCACCTGCCAGAGCAATGATGGCAGCGATCAAAGCAGACGATACAACAATTAGTGGGGGAAGCAAAAGTGGATGGGAATCTCGGAGGCAGTGACCATGAGTTGGTTGAGTTCAGGATCCTGACGCAGGGAAGAAAGGTAAGCAGCAGGATACGGACCCTGGACTTCAGGAAAGCAGACTTCGACTCCCTCAGGGAATGGATGGCCAGGATCCCCTGGGGGACTAACTTGAAGGGGAAAGGAGTCCAGGAGAGCTGGCTGTATTTCAAGGAATCCCTGTTGAGGTTACAGGGACAAACCATCCCAATGAGTCGAAAGAATAGTAAATATGGCAGGCGACCAGCTTGGCTTAATGGTGAAATCCTAGCGGATCTTAAACATAAAAAAGAAGCTTACAAGAAGTGGAAGGTTGGACATATGACCAGGGAAGAGTATAAAAATATTGCTCGGGCATGTAGGAATAAAATCAGGAGGGCCAAATCGCACCTGGAGCTGCAGCTAGCGAGAGATGTCAAGAGTAACAAGAAGGGTTTTTTCAGGTATGTTGGCAACAAAAAGAAAGCCAAGGAAAGTGTGGGCCCCTTACTGAATGAGGGAGGCAACCTAGTGACAGAGGATGTGGAAAAAGCTAATGTACTCAATGCTTTTTTTGCCTCTGTTTTCACTAACAAGGTCAGCTCCTAGACTGCTGCGCTGGGCATCACAACATGGGGAAGAGATGGCCAGCCCTCTGTGGAGATAGAGGTGGTTAGGAACTATTTAGAAAAGCTGGACGTGCACAAGTCCAGGGGGCCAGACGAGTTGCATCCAAGAGTGCTGAAGGAATTGGCGGCTGTGATTGCAGAGCCATTGGCCATTATCTTTGAAAACTCGTGGTGAACCGGGGAAGTCCCGGATGACTGGAAAAAGGCTAATGTAGTGTCAATCTTTAAAAAAGGGAAGAAGGAGGATCCTGGGAACTACAGGCCAGTCAGCCTCACCTCAGTCCCTGGAAAAATCATGGAGCAGGTCCTCAAAGAATCAATCCTGATGCACTTGCATGAGAGGAAAGTGATCAGAAACAGCCAGCATGGATTCACCAAGGGAAGGTCATGCCTGACTAATCTAATCGCCTTTTATCGTGAGATTACTGGTTCTGTGGATGAAGGGAAAGCAGTGGATGTATTGTTTCTTGACTTTAGCAAAGCTTTTGACAAGGTCTCCCACAGTATTCTTGTCAGCAAGTTAAGGAAGTATGGGGTGGATGAATGCACTATAAGGTGGGTAGAAAGCTGGCTAGATTGTCGGGCTCAACGGGTAGTGATCAATGTCTCCATGTCTAGTTGGCAGCCGGTATCAAGTGGAGTGCCCCAAGGGTCGGTCCTGGGGCCGGTTTTGTTCAATATCTTCATAAATGATCTGGAGGATGGTGTGGATTGCACTCTCAGCAAATTTGCGGATGATACTAAACTGGGAGGAGTGGTAGATACGCTGGAGGGGAGGGATAGGATACAGAAGGACCTAGACAAATTGGAGGATTGGGCCAAAAGAAATCTGATGAGGTTCAATAAGGATAAGTGCAGGGTCCTGCACTTAGGATGGAAGAATCCAATGCACCGCTACAGACTAGGGACCGAATGGCTAGGCAGCAGTTCTGCGGAAAAGGACCTAGGGGTGACAGTGGACGAGAAGCTGGATATGAGTCAGCAGTGTGCCCTTGTTGCCAAGAAGGCCAATGGCATTTTGGCATGTATAAGTAGGGGCGTAGCGAGCAGATCGAGGGACGTGATCGTTCCCCTCTATTCGACATTGGTGAGGCCTCATCTGGAGTACTGTGTCCAGTTTTGGGCCCCACACTACAAGAAGGATGTGGATAAATTGGAGAGAGTCCAGCGAAGGGCAACAAAAATGATTAGGGGTCTAGAACACATGACTTATGAGGAGAGGCTGAGGGAGCTGGGATTGTTTAGCCTGCAGAAGAGAAGAATGAGGGGGGATTTGATAGCTGCTTTCAACTACCTGAAAGGGGGTTCCAAAGAGGATGGCTCTAGACTGTTCTCAATGGTAGCAGATGACAGAACGAGGAGTAATGGTCTCAAGTTGCAGTGGGGGAGGTTTAGATTGGATATTAGGAAAAACTTTTTCACTAAGAGGGTGGTGAAACACTGGAATGCGTTACCTAGGGAGGTGGTAGAATCTCCTTCCTTAGAGGTTTTTAAGGTCAGGCTTGACAAAGCCCTGGCTGGGATGATTTAACTGGGAATTGGTCCTGCTTCGAGCAGGGGGTTGGACTAGATGACCTTCAGGGGTCCCTTCCAACCCTGATATTCTATGATTCTATGATTCTATGATCAGTGCAACCACAACTCCACAGGTTGGACTTTTCTGGCAGTTCCAAGGAGGGTCTGAAACAGACAGACCCGTCAGGCAGGGCTGGGAGGACACGTCTCACTGACAGCACCAGGGCTGGAGCTGCCCTGGAACATGCACCGTTCTGTCGATTGCTCCTTCCCTCAGACGCTCTGGGAGAGGAGCCCGGAGGGTCAGGCAGACACCCCCCACCCCCAAGGGCAGATGGAGGGTCCATGGCTCCCCAGAGCTGCCCTGGGGCTGTTACCAAGATCCGGCTCTGGCTGGGTAGCAGGGCCTCAGAGCAGCAGCCGGGCCATGGTAAGAGCCGCAGCTGTGGGGAACTACAGACCCTCCACATGCTCTGGGCAGGGAGACTGGGGGAGGGATACGGACCAGGGGCTGCTCTTGGCCCCCCACCCCAGGCAAGTGGAGGGTCATCCACGGCTCCCTGCAACTGCCTGGACTCCAGCTGCCAGCCAGAGGCGGGGTGGGGGGGACCTCAGGGGGAAGAGAAGGGGGAGGGGCAGGGCCAGTGACAAAAAGTGGGAGGGCCATGCCCCCTTCCAGCACCCCGGGCAGTCTCAGTGTCTCTCTCCAGCCTGCTCCCAGGCAGAGATGCCCCATTACCTGGGTTCTCTCCAGTCTACCGGTGTCCATTGCCATTAACACACAACTCCTGCAGCGGCTCTTCGCTCTCAGCAGCCCTAGATGCTGGCCCCATTGTCTCTCTCAGCGACACTCAGGCCACAGACGCTGCAACAGGTGCTGGGCTGGGGTCGGCTCCTCTCGGTCTGAGTGAGTCCGATTTGGCAGCAGCAAAGCCGAGGCACAGGTCCTGGCCCTGGCTCCCCGTCCCTGCTCCAGGCTCTCCAGCCGATCTGAAACTGAGACGGACCAAGCAGGACAGGTCGGGGTGGGGGAGGCGATTTGTGGTTTCTCGTTCCCTGCCCAGCAGCCCAACCCCCTGCCAGAGGCGGTGCCATGATGATTAAAACCCCTTCACTCCCATCGGCCCCTCCACCCCCCAGGGCCTCAGAGACCTGATCTGCTACAGGCCCCGCTCACCCGTGACAGGCACTCAGCTGGGGGGTGGGGGAGAAGACCCTCCTCACACACACAATCCTCCTGGAAGTAAGTGTGAGTCGGATATCAGAAGGGGTGGGGTTGGGGCTCAAAACAGCCCTGTACCTGGCCCAGAACCCTCCTTGAAGGACAGGACTTGAACCAGTGTCCTGTGCTCCTCTGCCCAGCCCCTCCTTTCCCTTCCGGGGGGGGCTCTCCCGATCCCTCCCCGCCCTTCGGCCCGGGGCCCGCCCCCCAAATCGCCCCCCTTTGGCACAGAATCCCCGCCCTTCGGCCAAGGACCAGCCGCAGCGCTGCCCTCCCCATGCGGTCCCCAGGCACCGCCTGAGCCCCGCCCCCCATTCGAAGCCCCGCCTCGATTTGGTCCCTAGCCCCCACCCGAGCTCGGCCCCCATTCGGAGCCCCGCCCCCCATGCGGTCCCCAGCCCCGAGCCCGAGCCCCACCACCCATTCGGGCCCCAGCCCCTCCCCCTCCAGTACCTGGCCCCTCCCCCTCCGGTCCCCAGCCCTGAGCCCCGCTCCCCATTCGGGCTCTGGCCCCGAGCCCTCCCCATTCGGTCCCTTCCCCCTCTGGGCCTCCGGCCCCACCCCATTCGGTCCCCAGCCCCTCCCCCTCCGGGTCCCCGGCCCGCCCGCTCCCCATTCAGGCCCGCGGTCCCCCCTCACCCCAGCCTGGCTGTGGCTGGAACCAGCCCGCAAACCCCGCCGCGCGGTGAGCGAGCCACCGCCGAGCAGGCAGCAGCACCCACCGGCCCGGGTACCGGGAGCGTCTCACTCCACGGGAAGAGCGCCCGGCGCCGAAGCAGGGGGAAGGAGCTGAGGTCCCACCAGCCAGGCTCGACCCCGTTACCCGCTAAGTTTGCAGCCAATCAGAGCCGACCTAAGAGAACAGCTGAGACTTCGGTTCCCAAGTTTCATCACAACAAGGGCTAGTCCACGCACTCAGTCCCGCCTCCATTTAACCCGGCTCCCCCTTCTCTATTGCATCCGACACAAACTGCTTGTCTTCGCTTTCAAGGCCCTTCCCGTACTCTCCTCTCCCAACTGGACATCTCTCATTCACCGTCCCAAGGTGTTGACTCCCACCTCCAAAACTGTATCTATGCAAACTGAGGCACCTATCCTCCTTTTAGGTATTTTATTCATCCCTTGACTGGTGACACATGTGAACCTCCCCCCCGCACTCTTCGGCCCGGGGCCCGCCCCCCGAATCACCCCCCTTTTGCCCAGAATCCCCGCCCTTCGGCCACAAACCTGGCCCCGCCGCCGCGCTGCCCTCCCCCCCGCCTGAGCCCCGCCCCGCATTCGGGCCCCAGCCCCGAGCCCCAGCCCTCCGGTCCCGAGCCCTCCCCCTGCCCATTCGGTCCCCAGCCCCTCTCCCTCCAGGCTCCCGCCCGAGCCTCCCCCCCCCCGCATTCGGGCCCGCAGTCTCCCCTCGCCCCAGCCCGGCTGTGGCTGGAACCGGCCTGCAAATCCCGCCGCGCAGCGAGCGAGCCACCGCCGAGCAGCCAGCAGCACCCACCCACCCGTGGCCGGGGCAGGGACCCCTGGGACCCGGAGCGTCTCACCCGCGGGAACAGCGCCCGGCACCGCAGCCGGGGGAAAGAGCTGAGGTCCCACCAGTTAGGCCGGCTCGCAGCCGGATCGCGCCGGGTGAGTTCGCAGCCACAGAGCGGCCGAAGAGCAACCGGCTTCCCTGTGACCACTGCACCAGCTTCGTTTCCACGTGGGTCTGAACAGCGGAAACGTCAGTGCCTGGGTGTCACAACAGCGGCTGATCCCCGCCCTCAGCCCCGGCTCCATTTAACCACTGGACTCCCGGCCACTCCGCTCCCCACAAACCTTCCCCCTCTCTCCCGGGCTGGCCTGGTGCCCGAGCGGTGTCCCGCCTGGCCCCGGGCAAAGCTCCGATCGGGGCTCAGTCCTAGCCCTTCCTGCCCTGCCCGCCCTCCTCCTGAAACCTTGTCCTCCCTCTGCCCTCCCCTGCTCCCCCGACCCTCTGATCGCTGCTTCCCCCTCCTTCCATCTCCGGGGCCCTTCCACAGGCTCTGTCCTTGGTCCCCTGGGGCTGACCAAATAGTATATAAACACATAGGGCGGGGAGGGTCCTTAATGGTTTGTTTCGGTGTAACAATGTGTTACAAGGAGGGGGGAGGTCTTGAAAAAAAAAAAAACACCAGTAAATGTGACATGGTTTATGGCCAGCCTCCCTCTTCTGTTCTCTTCTCCCTCTGCCCCTCCTCTCTGAGTTGTCTCCTCTGTAAACACAAATTCAACTCCCCTCTGGATGCTGACAACTCACCCATTTGCCTCTCTGCACCAGCCCCATCTCCTGCTGGCCAAATGAACACCTCAGCCTGTCTCTGGGACATCTCCTTGTGCCTACCTAGGTGTCAGCTCAAGCCCAACATGGCTAAAGCAGAGCTCTCTGTCTCTCCCCTCCTGTCCAAGCCCTCTCTATTGCCTCCTTTCTCCATCGCTGTGGACAACGCCAGCATCCTGCCTGTCACTCAGGCCCATAACCTGTCATCTTCCACTCACACCTCTCTAGGTCAGGGGTGGGCAAACTTTTTGGCCCAAGGGCCACATCGGGGTTGCAAAACAGCATGGGGGGCTGGGTAGGGAAGGCTGTGACTCCCCAAGTAGCCTGGCCCCCACCCCCTATCCGCCCCCTCCCACTTCCCACCCCCTGACTGACCCCCATCCCTAACCGCCCCCTCTGGGACCCCAACCCCTAACCAACCCCTGTCCCCTGAGTGTCCCGACCCCTATCCACACCCCTGTTCCCTGACAGCCTCCCCCCCAGGAATCCCACACCTATCCAACCCCCCTGTTCCCCATCCTCTGACCGCCCACCCCAGAAACTGCACCCCATCCAACTGCCCCCGTCCCCTGACTGCCCCTTATCCAACCCCCCCCACCCGCTTACCACGCTGCTCAGAGCAGCAGGAGCTCGCAGCCCCACCGCCCGGTAGCAGCAGCGGGCCAGAGCGCCGGCGGCACAGTGAGGTGAGGCCGCAGGGGCGGGGGGACAGCAGGGGAGGGACCGGGGGCTAGCCTCCCCTGCCGGGAGCTCAGGGGCCGGGCAGGACAGTCCCGCAGGCTGGATGTGGCCCGCGGGCCGTTCTTTGCCCACCTCTGCTCTAGGTCCTCACATCCAGGGCTGTGCTTAAGTCTTGTGGAGTTTTCCTGCATAACATCTCTAAGATACAGCCTTTCCTCTCCATCCACACAGCTAAAATTCCCATCGAGGCTCTGATCACATCACATCTCAGTTACCGCCACATGCTTCTCTTCTCCCTCTTGCCCAGCTCAGATCCATTCAGAATATTGCTGCAAGCTGCAAAGATCATTCTCCTAGTCCACTGCTTTCACCATGTCACCCCTCTTTGCATCCCTCCACTGGCTCCCCCTTCTCTATTGCATCAAACAGAAGCTGCTTGTCTTCGCTTTCAAGGCCCTTCCCGTGCTGTCCTCTCCCAGCCTGACATCTCTCATTCACTCTACCAAGGGGTTGACTCCCACCTCCAATTGGTCCATGCTGCCAGCAACACCCACTTGTTAAATTTTCAGACAACCCCATTCGTGCTTTCTGCCACATGCCCTTCATGCTCGGGAGGAGAGCCCCTTAAACATTTGCAAACCTACCTCATTATCCATCTCCAATTCCCAAATCAAAGCTCTTCTTTGCCCTGAGGTCTACCAAAAATTCAACAGCCTGTCTCCTGGGGTGCTGAGACCACTGCCTATCATACCGACTAATACAGTCTCATTATTTCCTTCCACTCCCCTGTCTGTCTGTCTGTCTCCATCTGTCTCTTGTCTTATACTTAGATTGTCGACTCTTTGGGGCAGGGACTGTCTTTTGTACTATTTTGTACAGCACCTAGCACAATCGGGTCCTGATCCATGACTGGGGCTTCTATGTGTTACAGTAATACAAATAACACAGGCTTGAGAATGCCACTATTATGGCTTCAGTGCCCTCCCCGCCCCCACCACCAAAAAGCAGCAAAACAAAAACAAAAAAATCAACCTCCCAGCTCAAAAAGTATGTGTTTACATTCAGCTGGCTAACTCAATGTAAACTACTAGTAGAGGTGAGGGAGAGGTGTCTTTTACCTTGATGTAGCTAGTCCGGGAATGCTATACGCTCAGCCTGGAATTTACCTGGACAAGTGACACAGAGGTTAAAGCTACCGGTGCCTTGTCTCCACTAGGATTGTACATCAAGTTAGCTATCTTCGTGTAAACACACTTTTGCAGTGAAGACCATGCCTGGGAGACTCCAACCTCAAGCCCCTAACTTCTGGTTGAGCTAGACATTATTTGCAACCTTTAAGAGCCCACTGATTGAAAGAGGTTAAACACACACAACATTTCTCCATTTTATCCTTGTGCAACTGACAGCACTCTGCAGTGTCGTCAGTTTCACTGCTTCCCCCAGAGAAGCATTCACCAAATCTTTGGAAGCTGTGCACTGCTTCAGGACAATACAATCAGTCATATCTCTGTCCCCCCACACCCTCCACATGTGTATTCCTAAAGACCTAATCCTCTTTATTTATACCTCTTCTGTACCCCTCTAACGAGTGCTTCATACACATCCCCAGGGTAAGGGGAGGGCATATGAGTGCACCCCACACTCAGAGAGACACTGACCTGGGAGCGATTTCTAGACACGGTTGGAAATCTTTTCCAAAGGAAGGATTGTCTGTAGAAAAGGGACTATTTTTGGAATGCAAGGGTTTTTCGTGAAAGATTGTCAAGACTATAGGAATTTCCTGGTTTCACAATATTGTTCTGACACTTTTAAAATCAATCTTTTGTTCACTGCATACTCTCTTCCATGCCTCCACCCCCTTTAACCCAAAACCTGAGTTTGTTCTAAGTGAAAAAATGCAACTAAAAATGTTTGCAAAAACGTTGATATACATTTAAACATTTGATGAGTCCCACCCCAGAGATGGCTGCATTTCGGCACTGGATGAGCGATTGCTGCGCATTGTTACTATATGGCTGTCAACCAGCTGCTGCACCCAACCCCAGAGGCAGTTATATTTCAGTACTTGGCAAGCAATCCCTGGGCAACCTTGCTGCATGGCTATTGCCAGCTGCCCCAACCCAGAGGTGGCTGCATTTCATGCACTGGGGCTGTGATATACCATAGGGATTAGGCAAGCTGAGGACTCAGAAGTAGACCTAAAAAACCTGTATCTATGGAAACTGAGGCAGTAACACACCTATCCTCCTTTCAGGTATTTTGTTCATCCCTTTCCTGGTGACACATGTGAAACTGGATCATACCAGCTTCAGGGTAGAGACCATGCAGTTCTAACTAAGCGTCTCTACAGCACCTAGCACAGCTCTTCAGGGCAGAGACAGTCTCTTACTACACACAGATACAGCACCGAGCACACTGGGACTCTGTTCTGCTGGGAACCATAAATCACTGAACATTAAATCCCACCAAATGAGGGTAAATCCATCCTCATCATCATATCTACTCATTATACTCAACACCTGAACATAGCCATTATATGAATAATATACCCCCATATCTCAATGTCTGTACTTTGACCCGTTAAGCTTTTACCCCCAATCGGGGACATTGCAGATTATGTATTCCTTACGCCATCTGTTCCTAAACCGAATTTCGCACCCCTTGATAATCTGTACCTTATTCCCTGATCACCAGAAACTTCTATGCTTAAACTCTGTACCATTTTCTTTTTACTTCAACATCATCTTAATAAAATTATTAAATCTGCAAATAATAGTACATCATTCATGTGTCCTGGGAGGCCCTTTAGCCCACCTTTGGGGGCTGTAAAAACAACAATAGGGCTGCTGCAATATCAGGGTCTCCCAAATAACCTCTGATCTCCACCCAAGCCCGTGTCCCCCTTTGCAGAGCAGGGGGTTGGGAGTCAGTTTCACAAGCCACTGCTACGTAGGAAGATCACAGCTTACCTTGTGCAGGGACTCCATGGCTGCAGCACTCCCTGCAGGTCAGGTCCCTGCTCCATGTCCCCCTCTCTGTGCATTAGCAGAGGGGGGAGCCCAAACTCCCCTCTTCACACACATCATGTCTTCCCCCATTGCTA
Source organism: Eretmochelys imbricata (assembly GCF_965152235.1). NCBI lineage: Eukaryota > Metazoa > Chordata > Testudines > Cheloniidae > Eretmochelys > Eretmochelys imbricata. The sequence goes on along the minus strand of NW_027554341.1, from coordinate 604,127 downwards.
GTGCAAGGAAAAACACGTGAAAAAAGCCAGCCGCAAGGGGACTGCAATATACACAGGGGTGTGGCCATATACTATATTAGCATACTGATCCTGGATTGGACAAGGCACCAAGAGCCGTACCTACATCCGCTGTTGAAATGAATGAAACTTTACCGGCGTGGCGGGACATTTGTAATGACACTGATCAGATTAGCACAAAGCACGCCAAATCCCTTCAAGGGGACCGAGCTCTTTAATTTACCCCTCCTACGTGTGCAGCAGGGAACAGACAGCATGGGCCATTGCAGTGTCTAACAACCTGCCACGGCAGTAAAGGACCCAGGGGGTCAAGCACGTGATTTAGAGCCATGATAGGAGCCTCCTGGCTCATGGCCACTTCTTGCTTGCTGGTTGCCAGAAGCCAAAGAGGACCAGAGCATGCAGATCATACGCAGCAGTCAGGCAATGACCAAAACCTGCTGGATTATGCAGGGCCCATGGCTGGCTGGCTGCAGGGCTGGGACAAAGACCCAGGATGGGCTTACAGCCGCGTTGCAGCCACTTGACCTAGGGGGCAGTGTGTGGGAAGCGGGGAAGCGAGAGAGGCTGCTGGGGCTTGCAGGCTGAGGCCCTGATTCCAGGCAGATGTGGGGCGCTGGTTTAGGTTACATGGTGCATGGAGGAGGGCTAGGCTGAAGGGTGCAATCTGACCCTCCAGCCCCCCATCAGTGTTTCACCTCTCAGAGGTGCACATTGATTCCAGGGGCCGTGACTGCGGAGTTCATTCCCAGCTCTGGGGTTTCTTTATCGCAGTCGCTGGGGGCTGCTCCCACCTTCCCTCCCTGATTCTTTCGGTTTTTCTTCTTCTCCCTCCTCTCTTCTCTCTCTTTCCTTCTCCAGTTCCTGCTTCTACCCCAGTTCTTTCTCTCCCCCGTCCCCTTCCTGTGTTTCTCCTGTTCCCCCTTTTCTCAATCCTCCCTCCTTCCTTTCTTCACCTCAATTTCAATCTCTCTCCTCCCGCCCCCCCCCCCCGTGTTCTCCCCAAACCCTTTCCTGAGTCTGCTCTGCATGCAGCCCATTCTCTGGGTGTGGGGATAGGAGGCTTTCAAGGGGAGCCCTGCTCTCTGTGATGAGCAATGTGCTGTCCTTTGGTTTCCAGTGGACATTTTGTGCTACGGTTGTTAGAGCCAGAAACCTTCCCTAATACTCTGTTTACATGGCTATCAATGCCACACCACCCTCCCCTCCTCCTCCTCCTGTGCCCCCTGGCCCTGAGCTGGGAGGGACCCCAGATCCCACCCAGAAATGGCGGTTACAGGGTTTGAGTTTTCTCACGCTGTTTTCAAAGATCAGTCTGACTCCACTTCATGAATTGTACATTTCCCTCCCCCCGCCCACAGGAGGAACTGAATTGAAACAAGAAACAAACAAAAAAATAGGAGGACTTGTGGCACCTTAGAGACTAACCAATTTATTTGAGCATAAGCTTTCGTGAGCTACAGCTCACTTCATCGGAGTGTAACTCACGAAAGCTTATGCTCAAATAAATTGGTTAGTCTCTAAGCTGCCACAAGTCCTCCTTTTCTTTTTGCGAATACAGACTAACACGGCTGCTACTCTAAAAGAAACAAAAAGATCAATCAGCTCCACACGCTGCCAACTCATTTGCGGAGGGGTTTGGAGGCAAGGGGACCCGCTCCCCAGCCTGGCATAAGGGGCCCCTGATCTCGAGCGGGGGATGGGACTGTCTCTCACTGTGTCTCTGTGCAGCGCTCAGTACAATGCAGCCCTGACCTCAAGAGCTGAGCTCTAGGTGCTACCATAACACTCACAGTCATTTATAAGTGACCCAACTGCGTCTCCTTCAAGGCCCGGAAAGGGTTAAATTTCAGACACTGATTTTGAGTCTCTCTCTTGCTTAACCCGTTTCCTCCCGCGAGAAACAAGCCCCCCCCTTTAAATAAACGGTGAATCACGTTCTAGCAGTGTCTGGAGTTAGTGTCTAACAGTCTGGGGCATGCAGTTCTTGTGGCACCGCACCACATGCCCACTGCCTGCCACTGAGTGAAAATTACAGCACTTTTCCAAGCCATTCACCTCCCTTTTAATACCCACAGGTTCATTCTGAAAGTTTTTTTTTTTAAATTTGTTTAATGAAGCCATCACAGTCTCTTTAGCACATTAATAAGCCTGATATTTCCCAGCTGCTTAGGAGAGAATCCGATCAGACTTTTCTGCCCCCCTATTTATTATTATTATGATTTTGTATTACATCAGCTCTTAGGAGCCCCATGCATGGACCAGGGTTGTGCTAGGTGCTGTACAAACCCAGAACACAAAGCCAGTCCCTGCCCCTTGTGCGAGAGTGGCACTGTTAGCCCCATGCGGGATTGATGGTAGGAATCATTCCCTTTGAGGTGGGTGAGACTGGAGGAGGAAGGTAGCTGGGTCCATAAGCGTGTGCCATGAACACAGCTGTGCAGGAAAGGAACAAACTGTGGATCAGGGTTTTAAAAATCAGTGTAGAATAAAGGATTAGATGAAAAGCAGATGATGCTATAAAAGGAAATGCTCTGCTACATAATGCATAATTAGCCTGTGGAACTCATTGCCCCAGGATGTTGTTGAGGCCAAGAACTTGGCAAGATTCCCAGAATAATTTTATTTGGATGAGGTGAGTATCCAGAGTTAGATACTAAAGGTTGTTTTAGCAATCACTAAAAAATTTGGGAAGGGCTATAAACCCTCATGCTTCAGGGCACGATCCAACCTAACAAGGGTCAGGAAGGAACTTGCCTTGGGAGCACTTTTCAGAATTTGTTCATGCTCTGGGAGCAGCAAGACTGGTTCTCTCTTTAGGCAGCAGGAGTGTGGGAAGGTGGGGCCAAAAACTGGCTTTACCCAGCAAGATCCAACTTACACTCGCTCCCAGGAGGGAGGAAATTCCTACCTGCTATGAGGCCACAGTTAAAGAAAACATGGATGCAGTTGCAAGAATATGAAATCAGGTCATGTAGAATATCAAGGTTGGAAGGGACCTCATCTAGTCCAACCCCCTGCTCAAAGAAGGACCAATCCCCAATTTTTGCCCCAGGTCTGTAAATGGCCCCCTCAAGGATTGAACTCACAACTCTGGGTTTAGCAGGCCAATGCTCAAACCACTGACCTATCCCTCCCCCCCCTTGCCTTCTGCTGACACACATGCACTCTACATGCCTGTCTATAGAAATCTGGGGTACATCATGTTTGCTGGAACCCCACCCCTTCCATTCCACCCCAGTTACAGATGTTTTGAGCTCCGGGTCCCGGTACAAGTGTCACACCTGTCCCCATCTCTCATCAGCCTCACACACTCCACTCTCTAGGCTCCTCCTGGTCTCCTTTCTCCCAGGCCCAGATCAACAAGGTATTTGGGCTCCTGACCTCTACTGATATTATGGGACCCTGTCGCTCCCCCAGGGATGCAGAGCTGCCTGGCATCATTCACCTTCTAGCCTGGCCTGGCTCCTGGTGGAGTTAGTCCCTCCCTAGCAGAAGGGGCCATGGCCAGGCTGGCACTGAGCCTGTCGTCACAGTGGTGGAGCGGCCCACGAGGCTAGGGCCGCGACTGCGGGCGGTGCTCGGCGCTGCTAGGGAGCCGGGCCCAGCTTGTTGTAAATGCCTTAGTAGGACATGAGGATGTTTGAATGGTTCTGTCAGCCAGGGAGTGCGCACTTTCCCCTAGAAAGTGACTGAAGTATTAATGGAAAAGCTGATTTTAAATTGCTCTTAGCGAGTGGGGCTGATTTGATCCTGGGAGCGGATCCTAGGGAGCTGGAGGTAACGTTACGGACCCCGTCGACCGCCCTGGGATCGTTGACCCGACAGAGCCAGCTGCGAGAGCAGCCCAGCGGGCTTCAGCCAAAGCCGGGCTCTTGGCGGAACTCGCTTTTAGCCTGCTTCGAGGGCCCCGATCCTGTGCGAGCCGGGCTCTGTTGGTCTATGCTCGGGCTGCTTTGGCACTCCGGCGGCAGATGGAGCCATCGGCTTCTCTCCCTGCCCAGGCAACGCAGCCCGCGGGGCTTCCTCATGGCAGCAGAGCCAGGCCAAGTGTCACTGGGGGGAGGTTTTCACCTCCCTGCTCCTGCCTGTGCGAGCAGCACAAGTCTCTGTGCGCTCTGCCTTCTCCCCTGGCCGTGCTCTGCCTTTGGATTGCACCTGCTGCGGTGCTAAGGGGAGGTGCTGCTGGGGGTCAATGTGGGGCAGCAGCCGCTCACGGGGCCAGTGCCCCAGCGAAGCCCCAGCTCCAGGAGGACCCCGACAGCAGCAACGTGAAGGAGGTGGAGGAGATGGGGGGAGGGGAGGAGGAGGAGATGGAGGTGGAGGAGATGGGGGGATGGGGGGAGGAGGAGATGGAGGTGGAGGAGATGGGGGGACAGGAGGAGGAGGAGATTCAGACGTGGGGATTCCTGGCCCAACCAACACCCTCCACAACCTCCCAAGGCGGGCTCCTGACCCATGAAGCCAGAGAAGGCACTTCTGGTGAGCGAACCTTTGTAAATACAATAAGGGTTTAAAAGCAAGTGTGTTTAGTGATTCATTTGCCCTGAAGACTTGGGATGCATTCGCGGCCAGTACAGCTACTGGAAAAGTCTGTTCATGTGTCTGGGGATGGAGCGGGAATCCTCCAGGGACATCTCAGTGAAGCTCTGCTGGAGCTACTCTGAAAGCCTTTGCAGAAGGTTTCTGGGTGGGGTAGCCTTATTCCGTCCTCCACGGTAGGACACTTTACCACGCCAAGCCAGTAGCAAGTCGTCTGGAATCATTGCAGCACAGAGCATGGCAGCGAATGCTCCTGGGTTTTGGGCGCAGTCAAGCAACATTTGTCATTTATCTCTCTGTGTTAGCCTCAGGAGAGCGATATCATTCATGGTCACCTGGTTGAAATAGGGGAATTTGTTCAAGGGGACATTCAGAGGTGCCCGTTCTTGCTGAGCTGTTTGGGTGTGGCTGATGATAGCCACGCGGTGGGGCGAGGGGTGAAGCGATCATCCCAGAGAATTGGGTTGAGGGGGTGTGTGTTGTGTTGCACATCCACCTGAAAACTGCAGCCTCTCCTTTTCAGTGGCCAACCCACCAGGCATTGCTTGGTATGGGAAAGGAGGGCACCACAGTTGGAAAGCATTCGCACATGTTATGAAGGTGGAAGAAGCCAAACTCCGCGTGCCCCTTGGGATTACTAGGGCTACCTGCAAGCCAAATGCTGGTGCCCAGCCGCGTGTGATGTCTCACACCAAACCAGCAGGCACTCAATAGAACAGGCAAAATGCGACCTTGTATCGAAAGAACGTGTGCTGTGTGGTTTGAATTGCTTGATTTACTCTGAAAGAGTCTCCCCTTTGTTCTCTAAAATGTATCTTTTTTAATTCTGCTCTCCCTTTTTTTCCTCCCACAGGTGCAAATGTTTCTACGCTCCCCCTATCATCTCCATCCCAGAGGCTATCCCAGATTAGAAGGCAAAAAATCCGCACTTGTGATGACATGTTTTCTGAGCTCATGCAGTCCTCCCGCCCCACCACAGTTGGGGAACTGCATTGCAGCAAAGCCATCCACTAAGACCTGCACATTTCCCAGAGTCACTACCCTTGGTAGCAGCAGCTCAGTGATTGCGTTGGCTACTTGGATCCAGCAGCCCCCAAAGTTGATTTGCCCACTCCAAATTAATTCCCAACTGACTGGTAGCAGTCAGGCGTTGCAAGCTTCCAGAGGGCTATCGCCACTCATTTCTCAACTGTGAGGGCTCCTCCCATCTTGGTATTCTTGCGCTTCAGAGCAGGGGAAAGCAAGTCACAAAGTTCCATGAAAGTGCCCTTTCGCATGAGAAAGTTTTGCAGCCACTGGGAATCATCCCATACCTGCAACACTATGCGGTCCCACCAGTCTGTGCTTGTTTCCCAGGCCCAGAATTGGCGTTCCACGGCATGAACCTGCCCCATTGCCACCATGATGTCCAAATTGCCAGGGTCCGTGCTTTGAGAGAAGTGCGTGTCCATGTCCTTATCACTCTCGTCACCGCGCTGCCGTCGCCTCCTCTCCTGCTTTTGCAGGTACTGCAAGTACTGCAGGATAATGCGTGAGGTGTTTACAATGCTCACAACTGCAGCGATGAGCTGAACGGGCTCCACGCTTGCAGTACTGTGGCGTCTGCACGGGTAATCCCGGAAAAAAGGCACGAAACGATTGTCTGCCGTTGCTTTCACGGAGGCAGGGAGGAAGGGAGGGGACACTGACGACATGTACCCAAAACCACGCGCAACAATGTTTTTGCCCCATCAGGCATTGGGAGCTTAACCCAGAATTCCAATGGGCAGTGGAGACTCCGGGGACTGTGGGATAGCTACCCACAGTGCATCGCTCCGAGAATTGATGCTCCCCATGGTACTGTGGACGCACTCCCCGATGTAATGCGCTTAGTGGGGGGACACACAATCGACGAAATAAAGTTGGTTCTGAAAAATCGACTTCTATAAAAGTGACCTAATTTCGTTGTGTAGACATATCCTCAGTAACAAAAGTAGTCCCCCAGCCTCACTACTTAGATCTGTCCTCTCTTGGTGGATACTTTCCAAAGCCAGTCATAACGGTTGCAGTAATTTTAAGACAACAGCCAAAAATCACTCATGAGAAAGCCAGCAGGTTTTCCCAGGTTGGACTCATTTGAACTTCAATCCCAGTGTATCTTCTATTTGTTTCCAAAATGTTCAATCCTTTTCGACTCTTGCTGAAAAAAGAGTCATAAAAAAGCCGTGAAATTTGTGGCTTTTTAATGTCTTGGAGATTCTGCAGCTTGTACTAGCGCTAGTTGGCATAGATGGCCTCTACAGTGTGTGTAGGAGAGATTAGGGTGACACTTTTCTCTGAGCAGAGCTTGTACTCCACTATGTCTTCCAGAGAAGTTTGTAGCTCCATCAAATGCACAAGCAGCCATCTCTTTGGAGTTCAGTTGACAAGCATTTAACTCTTCTAAAATGTCTTCTAAAATGTTCAGAACCAGTGTCCAACTACAGGATTAACAAGTGACAATGCACTTAACATAGGCCTCTAGTTTGTAGTGTGTGGTATCTCGTGCTTAAATAGAAAGTATGATGCCACAGCCATGTTGGTTCACATAAACTGAGTTGTGTCTCCAGCATTCTTAACAGCCTCCTTAAGTTCTTCTAAAATTGGCTTTGACAGTGACTGGCTTAGAAGGCTTTCTGCATGTCAACGCAGTCCAGAGGCAGCTTTTCATGTCGGTTGTCAGCATTGGCTTAGCTGATCAGTCTGGCAAACCAAGCTCCTCCACTTCTACTATATAAATCCATGACATGCCCACATCTTAAATACTGCATGTAGTTCTGGTCCCCCCATCTAAAAAAAGATATATTGGAATTGGAAAAGGTACAGAGAAGGGGAACAAAAATGATTAGGGATATGGAACAGATTCCATATGAGGAGAGAAGACTGGGCCTTTTCAGCTTGGAAAAGCATGGATATGATAGAGTCTTATAAAATCTTGATTGGTGTGGAGAAAATGAATGAAGAAGTGCTATTACCCCTTCACTTCACACAAGAACCAGATAATGACATTGGCAAATAACGCATTTTAAAAATCTTGCCCTGCTAGGGAACATATATTTATGTAAGTTTCCAAGTCACAAATCTAGCTTCTGGAGTAAAGTCACTAAAACATAGTCCAGTGCTCTGGCTGCTGTTGTTTGTCAGGCCACCGTTCACTCTATTGCTCTGCCCTAATAGCCCTGTGCTGTCACCGTCTGCTGCCACCTGCCACTGGGACCTCTGTGAGCTGGTCTCTCGCGGTTCCACCCAGCTCTCAGTGGAGGAACCTCCCTGCTAGTGCAGGCTGCGCCAAAGTGTCTTCCACAGAAACACTGTCCCACAGCAGGTCTGAGCACTTAGACCTGATTATCAGAGATTTCAGCTGCAGTGGTCACTGAACAGAACAAAAGACTCTCTATGGAGCCTAATCAGCTCTGTCTTTAAACAGTGGAGAGGGACAGGTCCCCACCCTCTCTTTTGATGCCCTCAATCAGCACAGGCTAAGTACAGTTCTGCTGCCGTTTACTCATGCAATAAGAACAACAACCTTTCATCCCCCCCCCCCCCCCAACACATTCAAGTGATTTGTAATCCAGCCCCAGCCAAAATCTATCACTTGGGCAACACAGCTCTGTTTGCTGGATACGAGGTAGATTAGGTGTGAATGTAAATATAATCTGGTCCTGAAGCCTTTCCCCCCAGTCCCCAGCTCATCACTAGCTCTCAGGGAGAGCTCATTTAGACTTTGCTTACAAATCATTATTTGAAATTACTAGGTTGGCCAACGTCACTGAAATGAATGCGCTGACATCGCCACCAAAAACAACAGCTGTATAAGGAAGCTAGTCTATGTTCATACTTTTCAAATCTATTATATTTTTTTCAGATACACGTATTTTCTCATACACTCTATATGCTTTTAGAGTGGGTATTAACGTTTCAATTTCAATTCAAATTTCCAAACAATCACTAAAGTGGCAACACTGCAGGTAACTAGTTCACAAAACTGGGGGCGGGGGGGGTGTTGGGAAAATTCGGGGGGGGGGGGTGTAGGGAAATCCCTGCCCCCAGCTTTCTCTGTGAAAAGTTTGCTGGGGCTGTGAGAAGGAAGCTGGCATTATTTCGAATCCCGGAGCTGTGCTCCACCCACGCGGTGGGAACGGGAATTGCACCTTTCCACGTTGCTTTTGAACACACAGTTGCGTGAGCTGGCTTTCAGCACCCCCCACTATAAAACCGGATCGAGCCCCGCTGCCCTTTGCCCCCTTGTAGCCCCTGTAAAGAGCAGGCAGAAGAATCTGATTCCAAGTAAGGACAAGCTGAGGACTGCGGCTTCAGCAGATGTTACTGAGCATGCTCAGGACAATCTAAGCAGCAAATTCTGTCAGGGAGCAGTTTTTTGACAGGACACCTGCCCCCCCCCCCACCGCCATGGGTGGAGTCTAGAGGGGAGGGAGGGGGTGTGGGAGTGAGGTGTTGCAAATTTTATCACAATCTTAGGCAAAGAAAAGACAATTTCCAGGGTGAAACTGGGGTGGCCTAACCCTGGGGCGTTGGCGAGATCCGATGTCGTCACTGTAGCCGGGTTGCAGGCTCCTGGCATCGGTAGCACTGACACAAGGTTTACTCTGACTTGGACCGGAAACCTCAGGGCGTTGGGGCATTTTTTATTGTGCAGGGGGGATCGCCAGCCTGAAAAGGTGGGAAACTGGTGGTCTGCATGATGAACAGAAAGGCTGAATGGAGGGGGGAGGACGGAGGATGGGGAGGGGCATGTTCAAGGCCATGAGGGAGAGGCTCACTGTGGTGGGGAAGATCCAGGGGCACCATTTCAGATTTTGGGGAGGGGGCAACTCCAAGTCCATGAGGGAGGGGGGAGAGGAGCAAACGATGCGGCGGAGTTTGCTTCTGCCTGGTGGTACAAAACTATGGCCACCCCGGGGGAATCAAAGTATGAAACTTCTGGGGAATTCAACTCCTTCCCTATGGGGTCCGTCCCCTTTTAGGGGGGCCAAGAAAAGGCAGCACAGAAGAGCTGCCCCTCGCTCTCCTGGGCAGGGTAAAGGGAGCCGATGCCAGGGTGAGTCACTCCCTGTGGGTTCTTGTGCTATGGGAAGTATTAGGACAGGCCGGGCTGGGCCTGCCCAAAACTAAAGGCCCTGTCCCTTGACAAAGGCGGAGGAACCACTAAGTCCAGGCTCCAGTTGATGGTGGGGGACAACAAAGGAGAAAACAGGAACGGGAGCCTGGTCTCAGGCGGAAAATCAGGGATCCGGGGGGGACGCCGAGCAGAGAACCCCCGACAGCCCCCACCGCTCCTCCAAGGCGTCCAGGAGTCAGTGGGCCCAGAGGAACTCTGCCCGGAGACAGGAGCGGACAAGGGACTGGAAATAGGCCACAGTCGCAGGGCAAACCCCATCCAGCTTTCTGCTCCTGGAGTGACAGATGGCCGTCAGGCCAGCGCCAGGAGGTGGGTGAGGCTTTGTGGGGCGGCCGGGCCATGTGTGCAGCTCAGGAGGTGCAGGGAGAAATGCAGAGAGGTTCTGGAGGAGCTAGAAGAGGGGCTGCAACAAAAGTGCCATGTGCCTGGGTCTCTGTCTCCACAAAAGGGAGAGGCACCGGGGGAGCTGGGGAGCTGTGCCAGGTACACACCCCTGCTTTGGCTCCAGGGAGGAGCCACCAACTAGTATCCTCGGCTGGCCGTGGGGCCGGACAGCGGTACTGGCCCCCCAGGGTTCCTCACGCGCTCAGAGGGCAGCAGGCCCTGCCACCCGCTGTTGAAGCAGGACGCGAGGGCGAGGACATGGGTGGGGTGAACATGAGAGGGTACAGATGTTCTCTGGTGCAGTTTGGAGGCGGAACATCTGGCTGTTCTCCAGCCGGATCAGGTGGAGTTTTTCCTAAGGGGACAATTCAGGTTAGATACACAGGGACATTGGGAAGATAAATCCATCCAAAGATTGTGAGATGCTCCCATACTACAGTGATGGGGTGCGGGGGACATAAGTGCCATAGATCAATGTATAGCCTTCTCTTCACAATCCACACCCTACCTGGCCTCTCTCATTCGCTATCACCCCTAGGAGGAGCTCCTCATCAACATTTGCAAAGCCTTCACATTGCCCTCTTTCAAATTGCCCCTCAAAACCTCTCCTGTGCCGGGAAATCTGAAACCAACTTGACACTGGTTTGGTTACTGGGGTGTTGAGACCACAGCCTCTATAGAAATCCATGGTACGCCCACATCTTGAGTACTGCATGCAGATGTGGTCACTCCAACTCAAAAAAGAGATATTGGAATTGGAAAAGGTTCAGAAGAGGGCAACAAAAATGATTAGGGGTATGGAACAGCTTCCTTGTGAGGAGAGATTAATAAGACTGGGACTTTTCATCTTGGAAAAGAGACAACTAATGGGGGATAAGATAGAGGTGTATAAAATCATGACACGTGTGGAGAAAGAAAATAAGGAAGTGTTATTTATTCCATCTCATAACACAAGAACTAATGGTCACCAAATGAAATTAATGACAGGTTTCAGAGTAGCAGCCGTGTTAGTCTGTATCCGCAAAAAGAAAAGGAGGGCTTGTGGCACCTTAGAGACTAACAAACTTGGTGTTTAAGTGTTTAAGTGACCATCACTTATTAGCAGCGTAGTGTCCAGGAAGTGGATCTCTTGTGTGGACTGGTCCAGGCTGAGGTTGATGGTGGGATGGAAATTTTCTATTTTTGGCTTTTTGACCATGAGCGAATCTCTTTGCTTCTGTGTGCCTCAGTTTCCATGACGATGAAATAAAGCTAATCAAGGTTATGTTTTTTTCTCTCCTGTTTTTCAAGGCGGGACACTTAGATACATTTGGGGCCTGTCTAAGCTACCAATCTAGAGTGTATTTGTAAGCTGATGACCCCCACATGTTGTTCAGAAGCTATGGATGACACAAGCTCCTCAGGTTGTTCTGTGCTTAGCTCCTATGGCACAGCTGGGCTGGGCGGCCTTGTCTCGCTGTGCTGTGTGGAGCAGGTTCTGGGCACTAGGGATATGAAGAGGTTCTCAAGGACTAATTCTTGAAAATAAATATCAGTGAACTGCAACCCAAATAAAAAATCACTGCTGTTAACATTGGTGGGTGATAAAATAGTAGCAGCATGGTAATTAATGATGAGGACAGGGCAGTGACACAGAGCAATCGGATCCCTTGAGAAGCTGGACCCATTCAAAGAAAACAAGTTTGAAAATAACCAAAGGAAGGGTCCTATAGCTAGCAACAAAGCATGCAGGCCACACTTACAGAGTGGGGAAGTGTATCCAGGAAAGCATTGACTGTTAAGAGGATTTCGGGGCCATGCTGGGCAAGCCATTCAACATGAGCACCCAGGGTGATGCTGTGGGGAAGGGGGCTAAAGCCATCATTAGATGTATGAAAAGAGGAGTGAGGCGCATAGGGAGGTGACACAACATGAGGAAGACTGATCATGGAATACTGCATCCAGTTTTGGCGTCCACCTTTGAAAAAAGATTTTGAAATATTGGAGATGGGGCAGCAAAAAGCAATGAAACTTTTTGAGGGTTGGAGAAAAATGCCTGCGAGTGAGCTATTGAAAGAGCTCAGCCTGTTTAGATGATTAAAACGATCGGGAGGTGACGTCATTGAAGTGCTGAAGTGACTTCATGGAGAGAAAATATCAGGTATTAAAGGGCTCATTAATCTAGCAGAGAAAAGCATAACAAGACCCAGTGGCTGGAAACTCAAAAGAGACCAATTCGTATTCGAAAGAGGGCACACATATTCAACCGTGAGGATGAGTCACCAAAGGAACAAACTAGAAAGGGAAGTGGTGGGAATTCCCCACCTCTTGATGTCTTCTAATGAAGACTAGATGCCTTTCTGGAACGTGTGTAGTCAAAAACTAGCTCCTATGCTCTACAGAAAGCATGTGATATGCAGGGGGTCAGATGACATGCTCTAATTGTCTCTTCTGTCCATAAAGTCTGCTAATTTATGAAAAACTGAGCATAGCATGGGGAGAAGCCTCTGATGTTTTACTGTGTTCGGCTTGAGCCCACAATGAATGCTCATTGAGTGGGGTGATCCAGGGGAAGCAGGTCAAACATCCAATGTAGCTGGACAGTGGCAGGACATCAGCACTGCAGCGGAGGGGTGGGTGTGGCAGTGACATCACAAGGGCCTTTGGCAGGACCTCAGCCTATTGGACAAAGGTGGTGGGGAGGCGATGACCTCACAGAGAGATCTTGACATCAGCCAGGCAGGACAGGGGTGCAGGACAGGGGCAACCTCGGAGATCCCTGTGGCTTTGCTTCAGCACGTCTCCTTCTCGAGGTCTCTCCTGGAGGACTGAGAGAGCATTCACTTTCACATTCGTGAGCTCAAGGAGGACCCTCTTCAGAGTTTTCTCCATTTCTTTTAGTGGTTTTGCTTGAAAACAGGCGTCCCTGTATAGAAGGTAAGAGCCTCGGAGAGGTTTGGAACCTGTTCAGTCTGATCTATGAGCTGCCGGCTGAATTCTAGGAATGGAAAACATTAGATTGTGGGGGCAGCATTTCATTTCCGACCTAGGACTTTGTCCCTTAGAATTACTGGGGACATTGGGGTTTCTCCTTTTTGTTTTCCCTTTTCCTGTCTCTCCCTCCTTTCTCTCTTCTCTTGCATCTTTGTCCTTTTCCCCTGCTTTCCTTTCACCACCAGGACCTGTCTGTGCGTGTGGAGTTGGGGACGGAGGGCGGGCAGGGGGGCGGGGGGCGGTGTTGCACTCCAACTCTCATTGCGGGAGGCCCTCCCAAAGACATGTGGCTGGAATGGTGCTCTAAGAGTGACTCCCTCCGGTGGTGACCCGGGACATCTGGTGAGAACTCTCAGCTTTCTGCTTCTCAGAGTCTCAATGCTGATTGGGGGAGCTTGGGGCTATTGTGAGGGAGGAGGCTCAGGTCCTTGTTACCCTCTTTTAAGACCAAGGAAATAGGCCATAACCAAGGATGTATTTGATTGTTCTTGCCGCTTTTCTCCATTCATTGTCTTTGAGTAATTCACGATTCTCTTTCTAATGGGCTAGTTCTTCTAAAATACTTACTAAATAATTAGGTTTTAATAAAGCCAAATGCAACCCCATACCTCCAGTAACAAAGGAGTCAGACAGCACCTTACAGAACTGAGCACAATCCGCTGGAAAGCAGTGACCCTGAAAAGGATTTTAGGGCCATAGTGGACGAGCTGCTCAATGTGATCTGTCAATGTGAAACTGTGTTAAAAAAGGTTAAAGCCATTCTTGGATGGATAGAGTAGTGAGGATGGAAAGGGAATTGAAACAGCATTGGTGAGACTGATGTTGGAATGTTGAATCCAGTTCTTGTGTCCACATTATGAATATTATGTTAAAACAATTGGAGAGGGTGCAGAAAAGATTCATAACTGAGTAATGGGGATGATGCCCTATAATGAGACATTGAAAAAGCTCAATCTGTTTAGCATATACAAGAGAAGAATGAGAAGTGAGTTGCTTGACTTCATGGAGAGAAAATGTTGAGTATAAAAGGGCTCTTTTATGTCGAAGAGAAAGGTATGACAAGACCCCATGGATGGAAGCAGAAATCAGAAAAAGTATAATGACAATAAGACCCAGATTTGTAAGAGGGTGTTTCATCATTGGCACAAAGAACCAAGAGAAATGATGGCTTCTCCATCTCTTGATCTCTTCGAATAAAGACTAGATGCCTTTCTGGAAAATGTATGAGTAAAAGAAAAGCCCAGCTCTTCTGACATACAGGAGGCCTTAGGATACGCAGGGGATCAGATTAAATGCTCGAACGGTTCCTTCTGGCCATAAAATCGACTAACTTGTGAAACCTAATTGCGGCCTGGGGAAGAACCTCTGTTATACTGTGTAGTCGGTGTCACCTCACAAGGAAGAGTCATTGAGTGGGGTGATGCAGGGGAAGCAGCTCAAACATCCAATGTAGCTGGACAGGGGCAGGACATCAGCACTGCAGGGGAGGGGTGGGTGTGGCAGTGACATCACAAGGGCCTTTGGCAGGACCTCAGCCTATTGGACAAAGGTGGTGGGGAGGCGATGACCTCACAGAGATCTTGACATCAGCCAGGCAGGACAGGGGCGCAGAATAGGGGCAACCTCGGAGATCCTTGTGGCTTTGCTTCAGCACGTCTCCTTCTCGAGGTCTCTCCTGGAGGACTGACAGAGCATTCACTTGCACGTACGTGAGCGCAAGGAGGACCCTCTTCGGAGTTTGCTCCTTTTCTTTTAGTGGTTTTGCTCGAAAAGAGACCTCCCTGTATAGAAGGTAAGAGCCTCGGAGAGGTTTGGAACCTGTTCAGTCTGATCCATGAGGTGCTAGCTGATTTTTAGGAAAGGAAAACATTAGATTGTAGGGGCAGTATTTTATTTCCAACCTAGGACTTTGTCCCTTAGAATTACTGGGGACATTGGGGTTTCTCCTTTTTGTTTTCCCTTTTCCTCTGTCCCTCCTACCTTTCTCTTCTTGCTTCCTTTGTCCTTTTCCTCTGCTCTCCTCCCACCACCAGGAGCTCTGTGTGTGGAGCGGGGGCCGGGGGGGGGTGTGAGAGGCCCTCACAGAGAGGTGAGACTGGACTAGTGCTCCGAGAGTGATCCT
This sequence comes from Eretmochelys imbricata, assembly GCF_965152235.1. Lineage (NCBI taxonomy): Eukaryota > Metazoa > Chordata > Testudines > Cheloniidae > Eretmochelys > Eretmochelys imbricata. The sequence continues at coordinate 588,930 of NW_027554341.1, read as the reverse complement.
CTCGGTGGTGACCAGGGCCATTCTTTGGGCTATTTGATGAGAACCCTTAGCCTCCCACCCCTCAAAGTCCCAACCTTGATTGGCTGAGGAGGGGGCTATTGACAGAAGGAAACTCTGCTCTTTGTTGTTCTCTTTTATGACCAAGCAAATAAGTCACAACCAGTTATATGTGTGACCAATGTTGACGCTGCTCTCCATTCATTGTCTCGGAGCAGTTCATGATCCTCTCCAACATTCCAATTCTTCTGAAATAATTGCTGAATAATTACTAGGAACAATTGTTGGTCTCTAGCTTATTTGAGAGCAACTCTGCTACTGACTGGCTGCATCAGCTAAGACAAGTCACTGCTCCTTTCTCAGCCTTCGTTTCTCCTTCTGTCAAGTACAAATAACAATCCTCTCCCACCTACCTCGCCATGGGTGGATGCTGGGGATCCACTGAAGAGTGTCACTCGGAGCAGTGCAGACTAAGGGGTGTCCTATCACACTGAGCCATAGCAGATTATGACCTAATATTCGATTTGATTTGTCTTTTATTGTTTTGAAATTGTGAAGAGCAGCAACTACTTAGCTCAGACTGAAGCATCTCATCTAATTTTCTAGAGCATAGTGTCTCCCTTTGTGTACGATGAGACAGTTTAATGCGCTGTGACGGACAGGAGATGCTCTTGTTTTGCAAACAAATATTTTTGCAAAGAATTTTCATCCTACTTGTTACGATTTCAAGAAACAAAGTGGTTTCCTCTGAATGGATTTTCTGAGAGAAAACGGTTTCCATGAAAATGTTCACACCTTATTTCCTGGGCTTTATCCCTTCCTCCGGGGGGGGTTGTTGTCTGTTAGAACAGGAGTCAGGACTGTTGTCTTCTCTTTCTGGCTCCGTGACTGCTTTGCTGTGTGACACCTTGGGTAGGTCCAATGGGAACAGGGTCAATTCTCTCACTCCAGGCAGCAGGGAGCCTGGGTGAGATAAGGGATGTTAAGGCCGTCTGCGAAGGAGAAAGGGATGTTTCCAGGTGCTGAATATCAAGAACTCTAAACTTTGCTAAAATGGCTAGACTCGAGAAACAAGAATTAGTTGGGGCCAAACTTTAACCATTGTCTTTTTTAAAGCCCATTCAGGGATGTGAGTCCCAGAGAGCCATAGAGAGGGGGAGCAACTTGCTCAAATTCCCACAGATCAAGAGGCAGCAATGGAAGCAGGAGTGACCCTCCCTCTCAAAGGCAGGGGGACAAGCCATTAGGGCCTGGTTGCAATTGCCAGCTGTGGGAGGGAGTGTGCAGCAATGGTTAGTGAAGGGGTCCATCCATGGCTCTGACTCTCAGTGTGACCCTGAGCTGGTAGCTGAGGCCCGTTTGCCGTCAGTCGGGTTGGGGTCCCATCACTACAGCCCAGCGGAGTTGGGAGGCTCCAGGAAGGTGTGTAAAGTGCTGGGATGTCAGGATCCTGGACGCACTGTCACCTCCGCCCTAGGGCAGTGTTCTGTACCCCCCTGCTGCTGGCTGAGTTTCTCCATCCCTTGGCAATAAGACAGACTCTTGTTTTCACAGCCAGTAGATCGCCCTCGTGTCATCACCCTGCCTGCTGGCTGGGCAGGGTAACTCCTGAGGTCACCACCCTCTCCAGCCTGCCTTGGTCTTGGAGAGTGAGGAGGACGGTGAGGGACGTCTGCTGACCCTGAACATCCGCCATCCATCATACCATCACTGAGAGCAAGTGAGTGGCATTCGGGTTCGTCCGTGTCTTCCCCTGTCTGTCTGGGGAGAGGAGAAACAGGGGGAGAGACTATCTCCAAAGGGGGATTTCCTTTGCAAACAACCCCCAAGAGCCCCTCACTCTTAGGCCAGGCAGGGGCTTCTCCAGAGCCGTCTCCAGTGTGTTTGGAAAGGTTCCAGCAATGGGGCTCCCAGCCCTTCCCTTGTGGGACACTGTTCCGCAGGCTGAGAGTCTCTGAGCTGGGCCAGACCCTCTGAGCTGCTGAGCCTGGAAATCAATGGAGAATGAGGAGGGCCCTGGTCTTCCTGTGCCTAGGGTCTCTGTGACTTTGACATGGGGAATGGTTTCGCAGGAGAAGTCCGGGCTCCTGGGTTCTGTTCCTTCTCTAGCCTGGGCGGGAGAGTGGCCTGGGAGGACAGGAGGGGGCTGCTTGTCCAGAGTAACCGATGGTCTTTGGGACTGACCCCCTTGCTGGAAAAGGATGAGACTTCCTGGCTATTGAAGCAGCAGGGATTACGAGGGGGAACGTTGGGAGCAGATCATGCAATGAACTCCTGCCCGTGTGTGTAGATGGCACTCCCTGCACTCCTGTGGGGGCAGAGGGGGCGGCTGTGGTTGGAGCAGGGAGGAGGAGGGACGGAAAAGGCCCAGGAGTGAAAGGCTGCCTTGAGCCCAGACTCACCTCTGCTCCCCGCTCGGTTCCAGGATGGCCAGGCTTCTGCGGATGTTGTGGAGGAAGGCTCTGCAGGTGGCCCCAGAGCCTGAGGGAAGCAGCTCCCGTCCAGGCCAGACGGTGGAAGTGCCCGGCCTTCTGGAAAAGGACCCCGGCTCCCGGCGCAGGCGCCGAGCTGGGAGAGGCCCCGACCAGGCCCCAGTGGAGCTGCCCAGGCTGCGGTTTGGCAGACAGGACCCAGCCCAGGAGGGGCGCCGGGCAGGGTGGCTCTGGGGCTTGTTGTGTGGGCAGCAGCGGCCCCATGAGCCCAGCCCTCCTTCCCATCAGGAGGCCTCGCCCTGCCCGCTCACTAAGGACCTTCCAGCCCCCGCCGGCCAGGAGGGGGAAGGTCCCTGTCCCAGCACCAGCCGCTCAGCAGGGGACAGCGGCAGCACCTGGGCCTCTGGCAGCAGCCAGGCCGACGGGCGCCACGGCTTTGTTCCAGGTGAGGAGCCAGGCTGGGCTCCGGGAGGGCTGAGGACGGGATGTGAACACCCTGGGCCCAGACGCTCTCCCAGGGATACGGAGGGGGGGGCGGTCCCCCGCCCAGGTGTCTGGCCTGAGCCCCGCGAACCCCACGGACAGCAGCAGCCGTCACACAGCTGCCCCTTCCGCACGGGGACCTGGGGGTGGGGGTGTGAAGAGCTGCTGCCAGTTGGTCCTTGCTGCTCCGGGCGGGGGGAACAGGCACCTCCCCTGGAGTCCTGGGCAGGGGAGGGGGGCTCTGCTCTGGGCTTCTGCAGCTGTTGGGGACTGAAGGCATCCCTGAGAGGGAGGTTTGGGGCCCCATCTGCCCTGGGTGCCTGAGGTGGGAAGGGGGGTCTTGAATCCTGCTCTGCCCACCACGCCCCTGTCCTTCCCTCCCTGGTGCAGGGACCTCCCTGGATTCGGAGCAGGAGGAAGGGGTGGACGTGGCCAAAGATGAAGCTGCTCTCAAGGTCATCCGAGAGCAGCTCCAGTGCAGAGAGAAGGTACAAATGTTCCCCACCTGGGCTGGAACCAAGATTGCCCTGTCTCTTCCCAGCATCCCCACCACCCCCGGCCAAGGGTCTTGTCCCTCCTGATCCACCACCCCTAATAGGGCCCTTTTACATCCATGATGTGGGACCCCCAGATGGGGGTCTTTGTCCCACAACAGCCGAGGTCGTCTCCCCCGACAGGCACTGTCCCAGTTCCTGATCCTGCTTGCGTAGCAGTGGTGGGGGATTTGGACAATCGGCGGGTCCCCACAATCTCCCATTGAGGCCTGAGCCCTGGAGCTGGTTTGGGTGGGGCAGGAAGGTCCCTCGCTAACAGGTTCTCTCTTGCTATACCCCACTCCCGGTGGGCACAGGATGAGGGGCAGCAGCTCCTGTTCCTTCAGGCCATCTACCCCGCATGTCTGGCTGCACGGGAGAGAGGGGAGGACACGCTGGAGCCGCGCTGCTGCAAGGCGGCTGTGGTGAAGAGGATCGTGGTGAGTGAGACACGCCATACGGCAGCTGGCGAGAGGAGAGAGCCATGGGATTGGCAGGGGTATGGCCAGGCTAATGGGTGGGGGCTGGGTACTGTTGGAGGGGGTAGCAGAGGGCAGGGATTGCTGTCGCTGAAGACTTGGGAGAAGAGAAGGGAGAAATTCTGAGATTGGTGGGTAGTGGGCAGGGGGGGAATTGTGGGGCTGGAGGGCAGCTGAGAGTGGGGGACAAGAAATCACATGGTCCCAGATGGGTCATCGGGATGGGGCTGAATGGGGGAAGTTTTGACAGGGAGGAGGAAAGAAGGGGATTGGGAGTGAGCTGGGCAGGAATCCGGGAAGGGGGACAAGTCGGATGGGCAGGAAGGAATCGGAGGAGCGGGAGGTTGTGGGGGATCTTGCTGGCCATGTGGGGTACTGGCTGTGTCATCTCCTCACTGGGAGGTGTCAGTCGGGCCTGAATCTCACATGCTCCTTTGTCTCCTTCGCTTCTCACAGGAGCTCATCGAGGAGCTTCCCGATGACTCGTCACCCAGCGCCATCCTCGCCCACTCCCTGGCTGCAGTGGGCAACCTCTGGTACCGAGACAGCCCCACCGCCACACCCCGCCGGCTCCCCTCACCCCAGTGCTGCTCAGGCCCAAGGCTGGGAGTCACCGTCACTGTCCCTCCCAGGTCACCTCCCAAGAGTGGCGCCTCTGGCAAGATGGTGGGGTGGGAAGGGTCACTCTCTCCTGGCAGGGCTCTTCTTTCCACTCCCATAACATGACAGGGGCCTTGGGGAGGGGCTCACTCCCAGGCTCAGATACAGGAGGGGCAGTAGGCTCCAGGGAACAGGAGTTATTCCTGTCCTGCCACTGTCTGTCTGGGATGCCTTGGCCTTGTCATTCCCTAGCTAAGTGCCTCAATTTCCATTCTCGCCAGCCTGTGCCTCTATCCCTGTGGGTTGGTGTCTGTGTTGATGACAGTCCCACCTCTGTACTGCACAGTCTAATACCAGCTCCTCTCTCTTGCCAGCACCATGAAACCTGCCCTGGAGCCAGCCCTAGAGACCCACCTCTTGCGAGCTGCTCTTCACTCCGTCTTCACCCTGGGCACGGAGAAGGACACTACCGACATCCAGGTACCTCCTCCTCCTCCATCCTTTTACTTTTCCAGAGTGGTCCTTGGCCCCTGCTCCCTTGATTCGCTAGAGCTCCAGATTTAGGGGTGGGGTAACAGAGTTGGAACAAGCTGAAGGGTTGGATTCTTCCCTTCAGCAGGGAAGAGATTACCCCTCCCTGGGGGATTTCTTTCTTTCTTTCTTTCTTTCTTTCTTTCTTTCTTTCTTTCTTTCTTTCTTTCTTTCTTTCTTTCTTTCTTTCTTTCATAAGCCATGTTTTATCCAGAAGCCCAGCTTCCATCCATAGCAACTTGGCTGTTTCATACTCTTCTGCCTACAAGGCCCTCTGCAGAGACCTGCTAAGCTCATGGATCAAAGGTCCAGGGGTCATCAATTCTTGCGAATTGCCTGCCGTGGGATGTGAAGGAGAGAGGCCAGGATATGTGTTTGGAGTCTCCCCAGTGCTTCCCAGAGACCCCTCTTCCCATTCTGTGGCAGGTGTAGGCCCAGGTTCCCTAACTCTGACCCATGCTTTGCAGGCTTTGCACAAAGTCATCCCAGAGGTCCTGGATGCCATGCTGGGGAACCTGCTGGCAGAGTCTCCAGACACAGACAGGCTCCACTTCATCTTGGAGGTGAGCCCCATTTCACCTGAACTCTTTGGGGGACTAGTAAGGAGAGAGTGGAAGATCCATTTTCTACTGTGTCCTCCTAGCTGGGTCCCCAGTGGGCCGTCCTTGGTTGGGGAGGTCAGTGCAATGCAGTGTCAGGTCCTTCCTTCTTGAGGGACAGAGGAAAGAGCTGGGATTTCAAGCCAGAGCTCTGCCTGGTTCTGCTGAGCACTAACCACAGGGCTCCTGGGTGTCTTGGGGAGTGAGAGTCTGAAAAACCACCTTTCCCCCACCCCTCCAACACACACACCCCATGAGATTTGGGAGATGGTTCTCAGAGAAGAGGCACACGCTCCTTCCTAGAGAAACAGGAGGAGCCCAGGGAATCAGCCCTTCCCTCTGATCTGCTCTGAAATTCCTGGGGGGATTGTGTTCTCAGTCACTCCCTCTGTCCTCCCAAGGATTTTCGTAGCAGGGAAGGGCAGAGGGTTCAGTCTCCTTTCTGGTGAACTGTTCAGGAATCAGGAGTTCTGGGAGGATGGGACCAGCCCCGACCCCGAACATTGTCCCAATCGAGAGAGACGCTGACAAGTTGTGACCTGCAGGGTACAAGCTGTGTCCTGGGGGAAAGAATCCCCTTCCAAAGCTCTGCCATCAAGGCCTCAGATATTCCCCCCTGCGCAGAATGTCTCAGGCCCCTGGGGCTGGGGGCATGGGGGGCTCATTTGCAAAGCAGGTGCACCTGGCCACTGAGTCTGACCTGCCTCCTTTCCTCACAGGATATCAACTTGTGGGTCGTGTCCAGGGTGTCGCAGGAGCGAGCCAGGGCCATCAGGAGCAGCACAGCCCTGCTGAGATACACAGTCTCCCTCCCTGAGTTTGACGTAAGTGACCTCCGACCCCAGCTTGCTGGCTCCAGGCGGAGGCGGGCTGGCTCCAGCGGGCTGCAGGATTTGCTACTGCCGGGGCTGTGGCTTAGGAGGGTTCTTCATGGGGAGGCAGAGTCAGAGCACGGACTGAGCTTGGCTTGAGTCAAGTTCTTCTTGTCCTGGTTCAGTGTTGTCCCTGGGCCTTTAAGGAGCCCATGCTCCATCCCTGCTTGGCATCCCAAAGCAGCTCCGTGCTCCCTTGGCAGCAGAGCAAATGAAGGGTCGATCTCAAGCGCCTCTCCCCCAGCATCTTCTGCAGAGGAGCTAAGGGGAAGGAGCCCTCTGGCCCAGGGGAGCTGACAGGAAAATGCTGATGGAGTCCCCTCTCCTCTCCCTTCCATTAGATCTCAGCCGAGTTCCCTAGGATGGGTCACCATGTGGCCCAGCTGGCTCTATTTGTCAGCGATCCAGACAAGGACATCAGCCGGCAGGCCAGGGAGGGTACTTACCGGCTCTACCAACTGCTGCTCCAACAGAGGGGTAAGGAACCCAGCTGGGACACGGAACTCAAAAGGGGACTGAGAGTCACCACAGGTGGATAATGAGACCCCAGACCATTGCTCTCAGACTGACCCCAGCTGGAGGACAAGTCTCTCTCTGCCTCTGTTCTTCTCCACTCCACTGTGGAGCCACCAATGGGATTGGAAGGACACAGAAACTGCAACCAGAAGGAGGAGAAAAGTCTCTCTCTCTCTCTTTCTTCCAGGCCTGACCATACATGACGCGGAAGATCTCTGGTGCTATGACTGGCACCAGGACAGAAGGCTCTTAGGCTACAAGAATACAGCCAGAGTGGGGGAGGTAAGGGCACTGTGCCAGGGCATGACACAGCTCAGGGAGTGTAGCTGGCTGGGTTCCTTGCAGTGGATGCCTCCTGGAGACAGGAAAAGAGCCCACACCTTATTTCCAGCTCAGAATTCCTCATCCAGGAACCAGTGGGACGGGCTGGTGCTAAAGGTCCCACATTGGAACCTCGCTAGTTGCCGTGATTTGAGTGTCTTACATGGCTGCATTGCTCCATGGCATAAGGAAGATCCCCGGGTGGGTGAGTTAATATAGGATTATGGCTCTGGGTGTCTCTCTGCTCCTTGTCCCCCTGGCTGATCCCCAAGTGTCTGAGAGGAGAGCCCTGAGTCAGTCAGTCACGATTCCTTGATCAGACCCTTGTTTAATTCCCTGCACCCTGTAGAAGCAGAGAAAGGAGGTGGGCTTTGCCCAATTCCATTGGCGGTCAGGAAGCAGAATGCTCCAACCTGGGAACTGGGTAGGGGACATAGTGAGCTCCAGAGCCAATATGGACCACATGCGCCCCCCTCATGTCTCCAGCCCTGGCCAGGGAATGGCAGAGTATCTGGACCTCAGCCACTGTTCCAAAGAAGCACATTGTCACTGAGCCAAGTTGCGGCTTCTTGCTGCACAAGTAGAAAATCAAAGACACCCCCGTGCCCCCATCTCACAACTGTGGTGAGAATATCCAAACCTTCCAACACACCGTAACACAGTGCCCCCAGCCTGGAGTCAAAGGTGAAATGGGTGATTGCCACAACATCACAGAGGAGGCCCTGGAGCGGCTCCTGGATCGACAAGGGCATCGACAGAACACTGCTCCACAGACGCCCCGTGAGAGAGACTGTGTGAGGTTGTCCCGCCTCCCACAAGCTGAATTGCTGCTGCAGAAGAAAAGTCTCTGAGGAGCATCTGGGATGGGGACTGGGCCATGAGTCTCCTTGTCCTTCTGAGGCTGCAGGTTGGATTCCCCTTGAAGAAACCAAGGAGATGCAGAGGCCATTCCCAGCAATGAGAGAAATCACTAAGCTGGGGTGAAGAGACCTTTGGTCTGTCAGCTCCAACCCCCTCGCCTCCCACAACACACACATACACTCCTCTAGCCGCTGAGGTGCAGGAGATCTCTCTGCTGGAAGCAACACAGGGTCCCCTGTCCTCTCGGTGCCCTGCACAGCAGAGTGGGCCTGCTCACACACATTAGAGATCCATTTCCAGCCCATCCTGGCCCCTGCCAGAAATTGCCCTCCCGAAAGAGCCACTGGAGGCCTTGGTCCCTCAGCATCTGCCACCTTTTAATAAAGGGGCTTCCCTGAGCCCTGGGACCCTGAAAGCCTCCTGGGGAATGAACTGCCTTGGCCACAGCAGCTCTCTTCCCCGCCCTTTGGGGCACTAGACGCCATTGTACCGCCAGCACTTGGAGGCTGGCTCTGGGCAATCTGCTCGAGTCCCGTGTCCTCTTGGTTTTAGGTCTTTGGAAAATTCTTCTCCATCAGTCAGAAAAGATCCTTCCTTCAGACAGCAGTGCTGGCTATCCACGACCCCCTGCTGCGTGTCAGCCAGGCTGGGCTGGTGCTCGTCTACTCCCTCCTGGGGAAATCCCAGCAACTGATGGGGGTCACGGTAAGCAGCTGCAATTGACTCAGGAGCTTGGGGTGGGGGCCAGGGACTCATTCCCATCCTATCGCCATTCGCTGGCCTGGTGGCAAGGAGCCTAGTGGGGACTTCTGGACTTCATGGACTTCTCTTCTTAAGATGTGGTGCCCTGCTATCACTGCTGGAAAGGACAGGAGAGTCCCCTAAGAGCCCTCTGGGAACCTTTCCTGCCCCACAGAGCTGCCCCCATTTCCCCATAGCCTAGTGTCCATGTCACCTGAGCCACCATCGAGAGTTGCTCCCTTCCCCGGCAGCCTGGGAGGCCAAGGACTGACTGGTGATGGTAACTGAGCAGGAAGGGCTGAGGCACATGGGCGTGGGAAGCTGGTGTTGCTGCTTGTAGGGCTGGACCCGCTCTTGAGAGATTGGGAGGATTCAGTCAGCAGGGGCTGCTGACCTGCCTCGTTCACCAGGGCTGCCATCCTGTGGCTTCAGCTTTTGTCACTGGGGTGACTTGGGGAAAGGTCTCAACCTCTCCCCATCCCACTTCACTGCTGCCAGAATCCCTCCTGCCCCCCGCCACCCTTCTAGAGCCCCCTCTCTGCCCTACCTGGGTGGGGATGGAGGTAGGGGTGGAGGAGAGGGTTCTACGAACTTGAGCGGTGTCCCCAGGTGGGTTGGAGGTGGAACAGCTGTCAGGGGCACTGATGGGGAGGTGGCAGGAGCTCACCCGACAAGGAGGGGGGTTGGCACTGGAGGTCACTAGAGAGGATAGCAAGCCTCCATCCTGGGGGTCAGGAGGGTGAATCCACCACTCAGACATGAGCAGCTGCTGGGTGGAAATGATGGTGCTGGTTCCAGGTGCCCTTCATCCTCCCTGATTCCTGGGGAGTGTCTCCGTCTCTGACATGTTCTCGTTCCCCTGCAGCACGAGGATGTCACAGCCAAGGTCATGGGCCAGCTTCACATCATCAGGCACTTGCACCAGATGCCCGAGGTGCTGCAAGGGCTGTGGCTCGTCTGATGCTCTTAAAGGTTCCCCTCCCTGTTCAGCAAGTGCCGCTCCCTGCTGCAGGTACTGCTCTGTCTCACTGCAAATGCGGGGCTCGTGGAAGCGGAAATGGAGGCCCCTGGCACTCACAGAAATTCTCTGCCCTCTCTGTGGAGCTGGGTCCTTCCCTCAGCCCCCCAAATTCCTCCATCTGGGGCAGGAGCTCCTTCTCTCCCACCCATACCCCTCCCCTCTTTCCTTGATCTCACCCCCATCCCATTGCCCGTGCTCCCAGGCAGAGATCTTCCTGCCCCATATGGCGCAGAAGGACCTTTATGTCAGGGCGACAGACTGTCTGCCCAACTGAAGCTCAGGAAGCTCCACATTTGAGGTGAGGATGGGACAGAGGCTCAGGGCTAGCTTCATCTCCTGCCCTTTATTCTTCCTTGGGCTCTTAGAGTCTGACATGAAGAGGAGCCTCCTCCCCCCATGTCTTCTAGGCCCTGGGGTGTGTGACAGCCTCCCAGATGGCTGCAGTCAGAAGCTGAACCACCTCAGGGAGCAGTGGGGGCAGGTCCCTTGTCCGAGGAAACCAAGCAGTGGTAGTTCTCAAAGAGGCTGAGAGGGAAGACCCCACTCCCTCATGGAGGTAAGAGCCATTGACTTCTTTGGGCATCTGGGTTTCTTGGGGGAGAAATGGGATCCCTGCTGCATAGCCTGGCTGGGAGCTTCCCCCATCCCTGGGACAGAGACATCTCCATCAATGTGCCACCCTTGTTTTTTCGTAGCAAGAGACTCCCCAGAGAACTCCTCAAACCTGTTCTCCTGGGAGCGTTTCTGGGAGGAGGCTCCCATCCCTCAGTCTCCAACTCCATCATGCAGTCTCTTCCACCTAACTTCTCCGCTCTCCAGCTCCACTTCCCGCAGCAGGACAAACGGACCTTCAGCTCCTAGAGAACAGACTCTGACCTCCTTCTGATCAGCAATGGGTTTCACCATCCCCTCAGCAAACCTGTCAGCCGGGCTGGACCGGATTTGAAGGAGGAGGGTATCTAACAGGGTGGCTTGGCCTATGGCTGCCTAGCCTGGGGCTAGGCCAAATTGATGACCAAGTGAGCCCCACCTGAGAGGAAACAAGGGAAAACAGCAGCAAAAGTACAGAAGCAGAGCGAGCTGTTCAGTCGACGGCCTTGCGCCAAAACCTGGAGTCCAGGGTAGGACTGGGTTCTCTCACCATCCCTAAGGAAGGGGACACAGAAGACCACAGAAACCCAAGAAGGGCAGTCCGAGCCGAAATCAGGCGGAGGAAGAACTCCCCACGAGGGTGGAAGGCCTTGTTTCTGTTCAAGACATTTTTGGGCTTTGTTTGGAAGGAGCACGACCCAGGAAGGAGTGGAGTAAAGGCCAGTCACCTGGTTGGAGGGCTGAGTTCTCAGCCAACAAACTGCAAGAGTGAGTATCAGTGGGGTTGCTAGCCCAGCTAGAAAGCGGTGACACGAGGCCTGGCCAGCATCTAGCAGTGAGTGAACTCTGGTACGCACCTGCTTCCATTCTGGAAACAGCCTGGTATTGGAGAATGGGTGGGGAGAGCAGGGAGGTGGGAGAGGTTCCTGAGGCTGCGGTGAGGAGGAAGTTGTGGGGCTGGGAGGGGAAGGACATGGCCCAGCTTGTGGGAGGGATCCTGCTGGCTGTGTCTGGAGGCCTGTGTAGCCTCTTCTGTGGGAAGTTCCCATGGATCAGTGGGGCCTGAATCTCTCCTGCTCCTTTGGTCTCTTTGGGCTTCACAGGAGATGTCTGGTGAACTGCCCTTGGACTCTGGGCCCAGCACCGCTCAGAAATTATTCGCTACCTTCAGAGAGACAGGGCACAGCTCAGCCTGTTGGGTAGGCTGGAGACTCACACTTCACTCGAACACACAACGCTGAGGTGCTTTGGGAAGCACAGTAACAAAGAAGAGATTTAAGTGAAACTAAGCAAGAGAAAGAGACAAATTTCAAACAGACAAAGAAAACAAAACACACTTTGTAGTGACGTAAACTGAACCTTAACAAGTCACAATCTTTGCCTTAGCAGTTTCCAGACTAACATCTCAGCTTTCCTAACAGACCTTCTTTGATGTCCCTGTAGGGTGCAAAACCTCTCTGTCGAATCCGCGGATTTGATTGCTTCATCTTCTGGTTTCAGACCCTCTGTTCTCCTTCTGGGCTGCCTGGACCCTGACTGTAACATCTCTCTGGCCCAGCCTCTTACACAGATGTGTGCTGCAGTCAGCCCAGCGCAGGGAGCAGCGGGAACAGATGATCTCATCCCATCAGACCAAGCAACAGGGGTCCCAGTGAGGCTTAGATGGAAGATCCCAGGCATGTCCTGGAGGTAAGAACCGTCCACTCTTCTGGGCACTTGGGGCTGTTGCAACAAAGAGGGGACTCCTGTTCCATAACCTATTTGCCATCCTGACTGTGTTTTTTTATTCTCAGAGGATGCGTCCGGGACCCTGGAGACTGTTTCGTGCAGGAGGTTTGAGCAGGGAGAGATCACTCACTGTCATGACCCATGGGTTATTAACCCGGGTGTGCAGGGTTCCTGGGAGCAGCCGCCCTCCAGCACGCCACCTGGAAGTCTACGAAAAACTGCTTAGCTAGGACTGACGAAGTCCAGACCCAGTTTGAGGCTCCTATTGGCAGAGTCCCAGAGCAGCTAATCGGCCCCCAGCACCTCCTTAAACCAGCAGCAGGAACAAGAAGCTGTCTGAACACCCGAGCTCCTCCCCGCCCCCTCTGGACCATGTGTTGGCTGTTCCTGCTCCCACTCCCCAGGCTTGATTTCCTGGCATCCGCACTCGGGGTGACTCATCTGACTTGAGGTGCTGAACACAATTTGGTCTTTTGCTTCTGCTCTTCCAGTGTCCTGACCCAGCTGACTCTCGACTCCTGTCTCATGAGTGTGGACTCTGCCTCTGACCACTAGGTCTGGCTGCCCATGACTCGGCCGTGACACTGACTTTTCTACAGTTCCTCCAGTGCCCTTTTCTGCTCTCCAGCTCTGCTCTCCCAGCAAGACACACCGATTCCTTGGCTTCCTGCTTGCCTGCTAGTCAAGGGCTCAGAGGGAGAGCTTGTCTTGCCCCCTCCCCTACCACAGCTGCTTTTCCTCGGGGACTCTCCCTCGCGCAGAAGAGTATCCGTCCTGGCAGCAATTCAGGAAGTCACAGAAGGGACGGTCTGCTCAGCTCCCTCTGCAATGACACTGCCCGAGACCATTACGAGTGGGTGCCCAGTGACTGCGCAGGCAGCTCCTTGAGAGACTCCTGGGGCAGGGCAGTCGTGTTTCCCGGTGACCGCGGGAAGCCATGCAAAGAGTGCGGCATTGAGGAGACTTTCCTGCTGTCCCAAAGGGTTTCTGTTCTCCTGCACGGTCAGACTGCGGGGCCGGGTGGCAGAATGGGGAAGAGCTGGTTGGTGTTGAGTTGGAGGAATCACCATAGTGGTTGCAGCAGCTGCAGATCCTGGAGTCCCTGTGGTCGGGTTCCCATGCGTCCAGATTTTCACGGATATGTCCGGCTTTTTGGGTTTTCAATTGCCCACTCTGGGGGCTGCGGGGGGAGCTGAGCGCTCTGCGGGGGAGCACGGCACTGTGTCTGGCTCCGCACCCCAGACACACTGCTCTGAGCAGCAGGGTACGGGGGCCGGGGGGCTGGAGAAGGGGCATGGGGTCCCAAGGGACAGTCAGGGGACATGGAGCAGGAGGGATTGGATGGGTCAGGGGTTCTGGGGGGAGCCTGTTAGGGGGTGGGCATATGGATAGGGGTCAGGGGAGTCAAGGGACAGGGAGCAGGGGGGGTTGGATGGGGCGGAGGTTCACGGGGGGAAGTCAGGGGAAGGGATCAGTGGGGGTTAGATGGGTTGGGGGTTCTCTGGGGGCAGTCGGGGGACAGGGAGTGGTTGGATAGGTGTGTGAGACCTGGGGGTCTGTCGGGGGCGGGGGTGCGGATAGGGGGCAGGCCAGTTAGGGGACAGGTAGGGGGGGGAGTTCTAGGGGAGCAGTTAGGGTGGGGGGGTCTAAGGAGGGGGCAGTTGGAGACAGGGAGAAGGAAGGCTTAGATAGAGGGCAGGGTCCTGGGAGGGGGTGATCACGGGACAAGGAGATGCGGGGGTTGGATGTGTTGGCTGTTCTGGGGGGGGGCAGTCAGGGGGCAGGAAGTGGGAGGGAGTAGATCGGGGGCAGGGCTACAACTCCCCCCCGCTGGAGTGTCCTCTTTTTTGAAAGTTCAAATATGGTAACCCTACCCTATGGCCAAGCCTCCACTCCTGAGAGTTCAGGCGAACCTCCCCCTGTTCTCAGGGAGTCTTTGGCTTTCGCGGCTGGGCCTGCCTGCCGAGACAGAGGACTCAGTGTTTCCAACAGGCTGCTCAGCTGCAAATGCAGCCACCCAAAGGCGTGAAGAATGGAAGCGAAAGAGCAAAGCTGGACCCTCTGCTGAGCTCCTGCCATCAAGTGAGCACAGCCTGGGAGACGAGGGAAAGCTCCAAGGTGGCTGGTGGCTGCAGGAATCCAGGGGAGGAGAAATAAATAGTTCATGATGAATCCTACGGGCTTTGTCTTGTGTGGTGAAGGGTTTAAAATGGGTCTAGTTACTATCACATTCAACTTGACAATGGCTGTGTCTGATTGAAGGGCAGGTCTGGAAAGGTCAGAGATCACTCTAGGAGCTTCATGTCTCAGATTCTGTCCCTATTGCCTGCTTTGACCAGCTGATCTCACCCCAACACATCCCTCAGGTGGTCGCAGTGGTGAGCTCTTTCCCTCTTTTTCTGGATTAGCCACCAGCATGGGGACGGGATACATGTGGCCAAGGAAATGGAGAGGCATGGGGATCACTTGCAGAGGCATGCAGAGAACTTGCAGAGTTGCCTGTTAATGCAGCTCCTACAGGGGAGCACGGTAGGGTACTGTGCACTCAGGGGCACCATTTCAAATTTTGGTGGTGACGGGGAGGATAATTTTACCATGATCCAAAGGGCTACTTAGGCTCCTGAAAACTCTAGTGTTTTGGCAGATAACTTAGCAAAGAGCTGACAGGACCACTTGCCAGACTGCTTTCCGGGGAAGACAGCTATAAGAATGGATCCAGGGAATGGGGTTCTGTATCTCTGAGCTGTTTGGACACTTTCAGGGAACATTCCAGGTGCAAGACAGAGATCCCCAAAGTTATTCTGGGTAACCCTGAGAGACTTATGGAAAACTAGCAGATACCTCATCTCTGCTGTCACTTTGCACTGACAAACTTGGACTGTTCGAACCTGTTCATGTATTTTACCTGCTTTAACCTCTCAATAACTTTCATCTATAAAAGAAAGAAAATTAAATAAATGACGTAGTTACACTGATATAGGGCCGTAGCATAAACCTGACCTCAGAGTTGTCCCATTGAAATGGAATTATTCACAGCAGTCATTAAAGTTAAACATGCATGTAAGGGTTTCCAGGGCCGAGATTAAGGCCACAGCGTAGTAGAGGAGCCGATGCAAGAAGAGAAGAGCTGTGCAAAAACTGAAATACCACTTGGAACCTGGCCCAAACAATGCATCATGACAAATAAACTCCTCTTGTTATACAGTAATAGAGCTGGTTCAAAATGGTTTTACACTCACAATGCAACCTTTTAATTAGAAATGCCACTTTGGATTACATTGATCATTTGAAAAAAGTTCCCTTTTTAAAAAAAACAGTTTGGATTTCTCTGCCTACTTGAGAGAGAATGTGGAGTTTTTCCCACCAAAACTAAACAGAAATTTGATCATTAAAAACATTTGCAAATAAGTTAGAAGAATATCGGGGTGGGGGGGGAAGTGGTTTCTTCTTCAATTTTCATGACCGCCTCCACCCCCGCTATTTTTGACCAGTTCTAATTATGAATAAATGTCTGTCTGTCCATGAATGATAAATATGTCTGCTTCTGAAACATTTACAAACAATGGCTCTCATCAGGAGCCCTGAGGTCACATTATGCAGAGAAACACCCAGGCCTGCGGGGTTCACATTCACAAAGACATAAACCGCCCCAGGACGGGAATGTCACACACAACACAGCGTGAGTGGCCCGGGTTGGTGAGGTGCATGTTTTGCTGTTGCTGGCAAATTGTGCTTTTTTGAGGTGGGGGGCGGGGGGAAGTTATATTTGCAAGGAGTTCTTCATCCTCTCCCACTCTCAGCCAGGGGTGCCAGAACAGGGGAGACCAGGGCCCACCACTTTTTACTGGCCATAAGTGTGAGCGACTGGATGACGGGGGAAAGACGGGAGCCGGGGGGGGGAGCGGTGTTTTGGGGGTGTCAAGGTTCCTCCCCCACTCTGAACTCTAGGGTACAGATGTGGGGACCTGCATGAAAAACCTCCTAAGCTTATCTTTAGCAGCTTAGGTCAAAACTTCCCCAAGGTACAAAATATTCCACCAGTTGTCCTTGGACTGACCGCTACCACCACCAAACTAATACTGGTTACTGGGGAAGAGCTGTTTGGATGCGTCTTTCCCCCCAAATACTTCCCAAAACCTTGCACCCCACTTTCTGGACAAGGTTTGGTAAAAAGCCTCACCAATTTGCCTAGGTGACTACAGACCCCGACCCTTGGATCTTAAGAACAATGAACAATCCTCCCAACACTTGCACCCCCCTTTCCTGGGAAATGTTGGATAAAAAGCCTCACCAATTTGCATAGGTGACCACAGACCCAAACCCTTGGATCTGAGAACAATGAAAAAGCATTCAGTTTTTTACAAGAAGACTTTTAATAAAAAATAGAAGTAAATAGAAATAAAGAAATCCCCCCTGTAAAATCAGGATGGTAGATATCTTACAGGGTAATTAGATTCAAAAACATAGAGAACCCCTCTAGGCAAAACCTTAAGTTACAAAAAAGATACACAGACAGAAATAGTTATTCTATTCAGCACAATTCTTTTCTCAGCCATTTAAAGAAATCATAATCTAACACATACCTAGCTAGATTACTTACTAAAAGTTCTAAGACTCCATTCCTGGTCTATCCCCGGCCAGGAAGACTACAGACAGACTATAGACAGACACACACCCTTTATTTCTCTCCCTCCTCCCAGCTTTTGAAAGTATCTTGTCTCCTCATTGGTCATTTTGGTCAGGTGCCAGTGAGGTTACCTTTAGCTTCTTAACCCTTTACAGGTGAGAGGAGCTTTCCCCTGGCCAGGAGGGATTTCAAAGGGGTTTACTCTTCCCTTTATATTTATGACAGGGGGCAAGGGGGGGGCATGAAGTGGCAGCTCAGAGAGAAAGGCGGCATGAGGGGTGGCCTCGGAAAGGGGCGGTTTGAGGGGGCCGGACCTCGAGGAGAAGGGGTGGCACAGGGGCTGGGCTACAGTTTGGGTGACAGCAGCCCCCCTCCCCCTTTTAGGAAGCTTTTTCCCATCTTGCCCTCATCTCAAATCAGTTTGTTACAGTAAGAAAACTTTGAGCAACAAGGAGACTCAAAGACCCACAATATAACCGCTAAAATCATCACCCACCCCTCGAGCTGGGCAAACAGAATTTTTTGGTCTCTGACAATTCCAAAAAAAAGAGATGGAAAAAAACTGGTTTCAGGTTGAACAAAAGTAACGTTTTTCCAAATTTTTGATGAATGAAAAAGCTTTAAAAAACAAAAACAAAAAGACCCAGGAACATTTCCAGGGTGGTAACTTTTTGAATTTTTTAAAAAAAACTAAACAAAAAATTGTTTCAAACTGAAAAATCAAAATGGTTTGTTTGGAAAGTGTCTAAACGAAATGCTTTGACTTTTTAACAACTGAGGGGAGGGGCTGGACGTGAACAATTCAGCAGAATGAATATGAATTCGCAAACTGCTGAACCTAAAATAGGTTTAGATGAAAGTTTCGCCCAGTTTAGTCTCCACCATTGAGGGGCATCGTAGGAGGGATCAGCTCTTCTAGCTGGTTTCCCAGCCCAAGTCTGTCTCCATTTAATGGGTCCCTCCCCCCCACTCCGGTTTAGGGTTGCCAATTTTAATTGGACCTATTCCTGAAGATTTTATCATGACATAATCTTTAATTAAAAATTAATCTTTAATTCCTGCAGACTCCCGGTCATCCTGGAGGATTGGCAATGCTACTCCAGTTTCCTGGGCCACACCCATAGAATCATAGAATCATAGAATATCAGGGTTGGAAGGGACCCCAGAAGGTCATCTAGTCCAACCCCCTGCTCGAAGCAGGACCAATTCCCAGTTAAATCATCCCAACCAGGGCTTTGTCAAGCCTGACCTTAAAAACCTCTAAGGACGGAGATTCTACCACCTCCCTAGGTAACGCATTCCAGTGTTTCACCACCCTCTTAGTGAAAAAGTTTTTCCTAATATCCAATCTAAACCTCCCTCACTGCAACTTGAGACCATTACTCCTTGTTCTGTCATCTGCTACCATTGAGAACAGTCGAGAGCCATCCTCTTTGGAACCCCCTTTCAGGTAGTTGAAAGCAGCTATCAAATCCCCCCTCATTCTTCTCTTCTGCAGGCTAAACAATTCCAGCTCCCTCAGCCTCTCCTCATAAGTCATGCGTTCTAAACCCCTAATCATTTTTGTTGCCCTTCGCTGGACTCTCTCCAATTTATCCACATCCTTCTTGTAGTGTGGGGCCCAAAACTAGACACAGTACTCCAGATGAGGCCTCACCAATGTCGAATAGAGGGGAATGATCACGTCCCTCGATCTGCTCGCTACGCCCCTACTTATACATCCCTACTTATACATCCCATTGGCCTTCTTGGCAACAAGGGCACACTGCTGACTCATATCCAGCTTCTCGTCCACTGTCACCCCTAGGTCCTTTTCCGCAGAACTGCTGCCTAGCCATTCGATCCCTAGTCTGTAGCGGTGCATTGGATTCTTCCGTCCTAAGTGCAGGACCCTGCACTTATCCTTATTGAACCTCATCAGATTTCTTTTGGCCCAATCCTCCAATTTGTCTAGGTCCTTCTGTATCCTATCCCTCCCCTCCAGCATATCTACCACTCCTCCCAGTTTAGTATCATCCGCAAATTTGCTGAGAGTGCAATCCACACCATCCTCCAGATCATTTATGAAGATATTGAACAAAACCGGCCCCAGGACCGACCCTTGGGGCACTCCACTTGATACCGGCTGCCAACTAGACATGGAGCCATTGATCACTACCCGTTGAGCCCGACAATCTAGCCAGCTTTCTACCCACCTTATAGTGCATTCATCCAGCCCATACTTCCTTAATTTGCTGACAAGAATACTGTGGGAGACCGTGTCAAAAGCTTTGCTAAAGTCAAGAAACAATACATCCACTGCTTTCCCTTCATCCACAGAACCAGTAATCTCATCATAAAAGGCGATTAGATTAGTCAGGCATGACCTTCCCTTGGTGAATCCATGCTGGCTGTTCCTGATCACTTTCCTCTCATGCAAGTGCATCAGGATTGATTCTTTGAGGACCTGCTCCATGATTTTTCCAGGGACTGAGGTGAGGCTGACTGGCCTGTAGTTCCCAAGATCCTCCTTCTTCCCTTTTTTAAAGATTGGCACTACATTAGCCTTTTTCCAGTCATCCGGGACTTCCCCGGTTCGCCACGAGTTTTCAAAGATAATGGCCAATGGCTCTGCAATCACAGCCGCCAATTCCTTCAGCACTCTCGGATGCAACTCGTCCGGCCCCATGGACTTGTGCACTTCCAGCTTTTCTAAATAGTCCCTAACCACCTCTATCTCCACAGAGGGCTGGCCATCTCTTCCCCATTTTGTGATGCCCAGCGCAGCAGTCTGGGAGCTGACCTTGTTAGTGAAAACAGAGGCAAAAAAAGCATTGAGTACATTAGCTTTTTCCACATCCTTTGTCACTAGGTTGCCTCCCTCATTCAGTAAGGGGCCCACACTTTCCTTGGCTTTCTTCTTGCAAATGTACAATAGGGAACAATCCTGAAACAACAGTGAGATGGAGTAAATGAGAACTGCTGCATTAAGTCTTTTCTTTCTCGACCTTATCAGTTTATTTAAAGCTTCAGAATACACCCCATTCACAAGTTTGTTTGGGGAGTACATGGACTGCCCTGTATGTATGTCCTCAAGCAACTAAGGAGTACAAGTGTGATGCCTGGCAACTTGGCCAACACACTAGGAATTGAATCAGGAGCCTCTAGAGGTGGTTCTCGGGCTGCCAGCTGCTTGCAGCCCAATCAAGACATGGCTGCAGCCCATGTGATATCCTCAGGGCCATACAGGTAATATATAGTGTGGATGCAGCCCACCTAACACAGAGAGAGTTGCATATGTGGCCCACAATGGTAAATACTTTGAGAACTACTGTGAGCTAAAAGCATGAGCAACTACAGCTTGAGCTAAAGAGCCAGATTTCTGTTACAGACTTCTATCTTCTGATTGGGCACACAAGGGCAACTGTGATACAGTACACAGTCACCAGTGGGTTACACGAGTTACATGAGTAAAACAAAACAAGCTCAAATTACAATCTGATAATTCATCCTTTTATTACTCTAATACATTTCTCTTAGACCCAGCAAGACAAGAACTGATATGGAACTATGTCCCCATTAATTCACATTAGGGTGAAGTAAACAAGTATGATAATGTGCATCACAGCAAAGGATCCACATTATGATAAAGCAAGTTCTAAAATTAACAAAGCAGTACAGAGAAACATGGAACACTTTTCCATGGATACACAAAACCTCTCTTTTTTATCAAGAGATTAGCTTACAAAATGTCTGCTTATCAGCAGCAGAGAATGAAACAGCTTCTTTATCTGTGGACTAGGTGATACTGGAAAACAAAACATCAACGGAATTCTTTTTTTAGCACTTTAACTGTCCAATTCATGCCTAACCTAAAACTTGATGACTAGGAGAGTGATTTATCATATTTATTTATTCAATGCTTTTAGGAAAACCGCCAGTCTGAACACCAACCTCACTTCATCTGAGCTTCCCTTAAATTTACAACACATTGTAAGAAAAAGGAAGGTCATGGACTAATGGACAATTTCCTGTCCAAATAAAAGACTATGCTGTGGATCTAGTGCAGGAGGACCTGTGAACTGTTACATCCAGACAGTATTAAAATGTACTAGAAATATATCTTTTAAAAAAGCATAGAAAAACAGTAGCTTGATTTTCAAATAGTCTCATTGCCAGTCCAATCAAACAGTTTCATGGAGGTACAGATGCTTTCATACTCTGATGCCATAACTTGGATCCCTCAAATGGATTTTGCTGTCAGCCTGAACAAAATTATGGAATAACTACTTTGTAATGAGCTGGCCATTCATGCATTTAGTGAAAGAAATTCTTCCTCTATGAATTGGCAATGGGGAAATAAGTTAGATGTTCGCGCTATTGCTATGGGAGAAAATTGGCCGCTTCCCAAACTACTTTGCTTTCAAACTAGACCACTTTAGCAGTCACAATGCACCAGAGAAATGTGCTTGAATACAGTGTGAGAGACTGTCATGTCACTAACCATACATTACTATTAAAAACGTAATACTTCTCTATGAATTATTTAAAATGTTAAAAAGCAAAACAGACTGTGGGCAGGGTGTACCAGGCCTTTGTGGCTCCCTTCTGGAGGCTCCTCTGCTCTGCTGCACCCAGCCTCCGGAGCAGTTCTCTGAGAGGAAAAGAGCAGCAAGTGTTAAACCTCCAGCCTTGCCTAAAGAGACATCCAGAGAGCAGCCATTTTAGGAACCATTGAGAGCTGGTCCTCCAGCAGCTAGAAAGGCTGGGGACCAGTTACAAACAATTAAGGCTCAGCAGGCCAAAATAAAAGGAGCTGCCTGGGTTTAGCAATATGGTTCCTGGCTGGAGCCAATGGAGCAAGGTGGGATGTTCCCTATGCCACAGCTAAAGGAACTGGGCTGGGCTGGGCCGGGCTGGGCCAAGCCTGGATCTGTTTCTGGTCACCAATGAGAGTAGGAGTGTGGAAGAAACCCTGCTGAGTTAATTCCACAAAGGGAATTAAGTCGCAGGTGGGTAAGAAGCCATTTTTGTTATAATTAATCCTGAAGGGCAAGGAACTCTTTCTATTGGAGTTTGTTTTACCCTAGAAGGGGTTGGACAGTGTGAGCCAGCTAGAAGCCTGAGGCCACAGAGGCCAACTGATAGCTTATAGGAGACTGAGGGAGCTTAAGAAAACAGCAACACTCAAAAAGACCACCACACAGACATATGTCCATGTCTTTTTAATGGCAGTTTTCAGAAGTATTCTATATATGCTACATCAGTTGAGGTAATTGAGCTGGATTCTCTCCTGAAGCTGGAAGAAGGAGGAGGTACCAAGGAGATGGCTCAAGCTCTCTGAATCTCAAGGCCATCTGTAGCCCCAAAAAGAGTTGGAGCCACTTCTAGGCAGCTCTTAGTTGCACCACTGATGCACCATCCTTAATGGACCCCATACCAGTGCAGGATTGCTTTGACATGGCCCTTTCTAATGAATCAGCAGGTGCAGGACCTGGAGCCAACATATTTTCACTTACAGGCAATTCCCCTCTGTCAAGGTTCCTCCCCCACTCTGAACTCTAGGGTACAGATGTGGGGACCTGCATGAAAAACCTCCTAAGCTTATCTTTACCAGCTTAGGTCAAAACTTCCCCAAGGTACAAAGTATTCCACCCGTGGTCCTTGGAATGGCCGCTACCACCACCAAACTAATACTGGTTACTGGGGAAGAGCTGTTTGGACGCGTCTTTCCCCCCAAAATACTTCCCAAAACCCTGCACCCCACTTCCTGGACAAGGTTTGGTAAAAAGCCTCACCAATTTGCCTAGGTGACTACAGACCCAGACCCTTGGATCTTAAGAACAATGAACAATCCTCCCAACACTTGCACCCCCCCTTTCCTGGGAAATGTTGGATAAAAAGCCTCACCAATTTGCATAGGTGACCACAGACCCAAACCCTTGGATCTGAGAACAATGAAAAAGCATTCAGTCTTTTACAAGAAGACTTTTAATAGAAAATAGAAGTAAATAGAAATGAAGAAATCCCCCCTGTAAAATCAGGATGGTAGATATCTTACAGGGTAATTAGATTAGAAAACATAGAGAACCCCTCTAGGCAAAACCTTAAGTTACAAAAAAGATACACAGACAGAAATAGTTATTCTATTCAGCACAATTCTTTTCTCAGCCATTTAAAGAAATCATAATCTAACACATACCTAGCTAGATTACTTACTAAAAGTTCTAAGACTCCATTCCTGTTCTGTCCCTGGCAAAAGCAGCATACAGACAGACCCAGACCCTTTGTTTCTCTCCCTCCTCCCAGCTTTTGAAAGTATCTTGTCCCCTCATTGGTCATTTTGGTCAGGTGCCAGCGAGGTTACCTTTAGCTTCTTAACCCTTTACAGGTGAGAGGAGCTTTCCCCTGGCCAGGAGGGATTTCAAAGGGGTTTACCCTTCCCTTGATATTTATGACACGCCCCCCAAATCTCAGCTAGGGTGAAACACTGGCTGGGATTTCTTCCTGGAGCTCTAGGAAAAACAGAGTTAATAAGACACATGCATCTCTAAATATACTACCAAGTACATAAAGACTAACAATATTTTCCACATCTTAAGGACGATTTTAACCAGTTGATTCTGGGAAACTTTCATGGGAGAGTGCATCAGCCACTTTGTTAGAAGCTCCTGAGATGTGTTGGATGTCGAAATCAAAATCTTGAAGAGCTAAACTCCACCGAAGAAGTTTTTTGTTAGTTTCTTTGACGGTGTGAAGCCATTTTAGTGCAGCATGGTCGGTTTGCAGGTGGAAACGCCGTCCCCAAACATATGGGCGTAGCTTTTCCAGAGCGTAGACAATGGCATAACATTCTTTTTCAGTGACTGACCAGTTGCTTTCCCTCTCAGACAGTTTTTTGCTGAGAAACACTACAGGGTGGAATTCTTGATCAGGTCCTTTCTGCATTAAAACTGCTCCCACACCACGCTCGGATGCATCTGTGGTTACTAGGAACGGTTTGTCAAAGTCTGGGGCCCTTAGTACAGGGTCAGACATGAGTGTCGCTTTAAGCTTGTTAAAGGCCTTCTGACACTTTCCGGTCCACTGAACAGCATTTGGCTGTTTCTTTTTGGTTAGGTCTGTCAGTGGGGCAGCGATTTGGCTGTAGTGCGGTACAAATCGTCTGTAATAACCAGCCAAGCCTAAGAAGGATTGAACCTGTTTCTTTGACTTTGGGACAGGCCACTTTTGGATAGCATCCACTTTGGCCTGTAGGGGGCTGATAGTTCCTTGACCCACCTGGTGTCCAAGGTAAGTCACTCTGTTTAGGCCTATTTGACACTTCTTAGCCTTAACAGTTAGTCCTGCCTCCCTTATGCGCTCAAGGACTTTTTGTAGATGTTCCAGGTGGTCTGCCCAGGAATCCGAAAATATGGCCACATCATCAAGGTAGGCGACTGCATATTCTCCTAATCCCGCTAGGAGACCATCTACAAGTCTTTGGAAAGTGGCGGGTGCATTTCGCAGCCCGAAAGGGAGTACATTAAATTCATACAGCCCGAGATGTGTGATGAAGGCTGACCTTTCCTTGGCAGATTCATCTAGCGGTACCTGCCAGTACCCCTTTGTTAAGTCCAAGGTAGAGATGAACTGGGCCCGTCCCAGTTTCTCTAACAGTTCATCTGTGCGTGGCATTGGATAGTTGTCTGGGCGAGTTACAGCATTTAGCTTACGGTAGTCCACGCAAAAACGTATTTCCCCATCTGGTTTGGGAACTAGAACCACTGGAGATGCCCATGCACTTTCAGAGGGGCGGATTACACCCATCTGTAACATATCCTGGATCTCCCGTTCTATAGCAGTTTTAGCTTGAGGAGACACCCGGTAAGGTTGGACCCTAATTGGGTGAGCATTACCTGTGTCAATGGAGTGGTATGCCCGTTCAGTCAGTCCTGGGGTGGCTGAGAACGTTGGCGCGTAGCTAGTGCACAGCTCCTGGATCTGCTGTCGCTGCATACGCCCAAGGGTCATGGAGAGGTTCACCTCTTCCACACCACCAGCACATTTCCCTTCGTAGTAGACACCTTCAGGCCACTCAGCATCATCTTCTCCCTGGGCTGTAAACTGACAAACCTTTAATTCTCTGGAATAAAAGGGCTTTAGAGAATTAATATGGTACACCTTAGGCTTTCGGTTGGAGGTGGGGAATGCTATGAGATAATTAACAGCTCCCAGGCGCTCCTGGACCGTGAATGGCCCTTCCCACGATGCTTCCATTTTATGGGCCTGGAGCGCCCTTAAGACCATGACCTGGTCTCCTACTTTGAAGGAACGCTCTCTGGCATGTTTATCATACCAGGCTTTTTGCTCTTTTTGAGCATCCTGTAAGTTTTCTTTAGCAAGGGCTAAAGAGGTTCGGAGGGTGTTTTGTAGGTTGGTTACAAAGTCCAGAATGTTAGTTCCTGGAGAAGGTGTAAATCCCTCCCATTGCTGCTTCACCAACTGCAATGGCCCCTTAACCTCACGGCCATATACAAGTTCAAATGGGGAAAACCCTAAACTGGGATGTGGTACAGCTCTGTAGGCAAAGAGCAACTGCTGCAACACTAGGTCCCAATCATTGGAGTGCTCATTTACGAATTTACGTATCATGGCCCCCAAAGTTCCATTAAACTTCTCCACCATGCCATTTGTTTGATGGTGGTAAGGAGTGGCAACCAAGTGATTTACCCCATGAGCTTCCCAAAGGTTTTTCATAGTTCCTGCCAGGAAATTAGTCCCTGCATCTGTGAGGATGTCGGAGGGCCAACCTACCCTGGCAAAAATGTCTGCTAGTGCCTGGCATACACTTTTAGCCCTGGTGTTGCTTAGAGCTACTGCTTCCGGCCATCGGGTGGCAAAATCCATGAAAGTCAGTATGTACTGCTTTCCTCTGGCTGTCTTTTTCGGAAAAGGACCCAGAATATCCACAGCTACTCGCTGAAATGGAACTTCAATGATGGGGAGTGGTTGTAGAGGGGCTTTGACCTGGTCTTGGGGTTTTCCCACTCTTTGGCACACCTCACAAGACTGGACATAGGTAGAAACATCCTTGCCCATTCCCTCCCAGTGGAATGACCCCCCCAAACGGTCTTTGGTCCTGTTCACCCCAGCATGGCCACTAGGGTGATCGTGGGCTAAGCTCAAGAGCTTGGCCCGGTATTTAGTTGGAACTACCAACTGTCTCTGAGGATGCCAGTCTTCCTGGTGTCCACCAGAAAGAGTTTCCTTGTATAAAAGTCCTCTTTCTACAACAAACCTGGATCGATTAGAAGAGCTGAGAGGCGGTGGGTTGCTCCGTGCCGCTGTCCAAGCTCTCTGGAGGCTTTCATCTGCTTCCTGTTCGGTCTGGAACTGTTCCCTTGATGCTGGAGACATCAGTCCCTCATTGGATTGTGGACCTAGGCTTGGTCCCTCTGGAAGCAATATAGGGGATGGAGCTGTTTCTGTTGACTGTGAACCGCTCTCCGCTGGTGCACTATGTTGGGATTCAGGCTCCGGCTGAGCCTCTTGTGTAGGGTTATCGGCTGCTGCCAGTTCAGGTTCAGTGGGGCCCTCTGGTGTTGAGGTTGCAAGTACTGGATTCAGTGCTGACACAGGGTCTGGTGTTGGTTGTTCAGCTGGTTCCGGTTCTGGGACTGGTTCCGTCTGGGTCTCTGGGACTGGATCCACTACTGCTGTTGCAGACATTGGCCTAAGGTCCAGGTCCATCACCTCTGACTGGGTCCTGATAGCAGTTTCCGGAACAGAGCTAGGCCTCACGGCTTGTTTAGCCTGGCTGCGGGTGACCGTTCCCACCCTCTTGGCCTGCTTCACATGATTGGCCAAGTCTTCCCCCAACAGCATGGGGATGGGATAATCATCATAGACTGCAAAAGTCCACATTCCTGACCAGCCCTTGTACTGGACAGGCAACTTGGCTGTAGGCAAATTGAAAGAGTTGGACTTGAAGGGTTGAATCGTCACTTGGATCTCTGGGTTGATTAAATTGGGGTCCACTAAGGAAGCATGGATAGCTGACACTTGTGCTCCGGTGTCCCTCCACGCGGTGACCTTCTTCCCGCCCACACTCACAGTTTCCCTCCGCTCCAAGGGTATCTGGGAAGTATCTGGGCCTGTGGACCTCTGGTGTGATTCCGGTGCAATGAACTGTAATCTGTTGGGGTTCTTGGGGCAGTTGGCCTTTACATGCCCCAGCTCGTTACATTTAAAACATCGTCCAGCTGACGGGTCACTGGGGCGAGGAGGGTTGCTGGAGAACGGGGTGGCAGGACGATAAGGGGTCTGGAGGGTTCTTTGGGAGGTAGGTGGGGCCTTGGGCGGCCCCCGGTAATAGGGTGTGGTCTGGGGTGGTCCCTTCTGGTCTCCGCTCCAACTGCGACCAGTTTTCTTCTTCTCTGCCACCTCCACCCATCTGGCTCCAATCTCTCCTGCCTCGATTACAGTTTTGGGTTTCCCATCTAGGATGTATCTTTCTATTTCCTCAGGAACACCCTCTAAGAACTGTTCCATTTGCATTAGGAAGGGCAAATTTACTGGAGATTCAACACTTGCTCCTGATATCCAGGCATCCCAATGTTTCACAATGTGGTAGGCATGTCGGGTAAATGACATGTCTGGTTTCCACCTTAGGGCTCTGAACCTCCGACGAGACTGCTCGGGTGTTATCCCCATTCTGACTCTCGCCTTGGATTTAAACAGTTCATACTTGTTCATGTGTTCTTTAGGCATTTCAGCTGCCACCTCAGCTAAGGGTCCACTGAGCTGCGGCCTCAGCTCTACCATGTACTGGTCAGTAGAGAGGTTGTATCCAAGGCAGGCCCTTTCGAAGTTTTCTAGGAAGGCCTCAGTATCATCGCCTGCCTTGTAGGTGGGGAACTTTCTGGGATGGGAAGTGGTACTTGGAGAAGGATTACTAGGGTTTGTTGGGATATTCTGCTGAACCTTTATCTTCTCCATCTCCTCCACATACTTCCTCTCTTTTTCCTTCTCCTCCAGTTCTTTGTCCCTCGCTTCCATAGCTCTCCTGTGAGCAGCCGCTTGGTGTTGTTCTGCCTCCCTTTCTTGTTCCTTCTTCAGCCGCATGAGTTCTATCTGTCTTTCATGTTCCCTTTGTCTTTCCTCAGCCTGAAATTTGGCTAATTCCAGCTGTAGTCGAGCTGAGGATTTGGTCATTCTAACCTCTCTGTTTTTAACTAACTTTACACCCGAGGTTTAGAAATAAACAAACAAAACTTGGCTGTAAAATTTTGCTGTGCTGGAATAGAATACCTATTCTCTGATAGTGATTGTCAGCCTACAGAAAAAGACAATTCCCTTGTCTCTGTTCTGGGCCCAACTTAAAGCAAAAAACCTCCAAACTACTTGGAAACCTGCTTACCCAGCCCAAAGAAAAAGCAAATGGGTAGAACACACACCCCCTATTTACTTTTAGGAAGAAAAGAAAAAAAAAAAACCTCTGGGTTGGAAGACTGTGAATTTCCCTGCAGGAGTTAAGTACCCTGCCTCCAGGCAAAGAAAACCTGCAATTCACAAGATAATCCCCTTTTGTCTCTGCTTGGCCACAAAGCAGGGAAAACCCAAGATGCTTTCAGTTTCAAAGCTGCTTCAAAGCCACAGGAAAAAAAAATTCCTTTTTAAAATCTGTATTTCTAGTTCAAAAAATCTCAACTGGATCTCAAAATGATTTCAGGTTAATCCCACCGCTGTGCCACCATGTCAAGGTTCCTCCCCCACTCTGAACTCTAGGGTACAGATGTGGGGACCTGCATGAAAAACCTCCTAAGCTTATCTTTACCAGCTTAGGTCAAAACTTCCCCAAGGTACAAAGTATTCCACCCGTGGTCCTTGGAATGGCCGCTACCACCACCAAACTAATACTGGTTACTGGGGAAGAGCTGTTTGGACGCGTCTTTCCCCCCAAAATACTTCCCAAAACCCTGCACCCCACTTCCTGGACAAGGTTTGGTAAAAAGCCTCACCAATTTGCCTAGGTGACTACAGACCCAGACCCTTGGATCTTAAGAACAATGAACAATCCTCCCAACACTTGCACCCCCCCTTTCCTGGGAAATGTTGGATAAAAAGCCTCACCAATTTGCATAGGTGACCACAGACCCAAACCCTTGGATCTGAGAACAATGAAAAAGCATTCAGTCTTTTACAAGAAGACTTTTAATAGAAAATAGAAGTAAATAGAAATGAAGAAATCCCCCCTGTAAAATCAGGATGGTAGATATCTTACAGGGTAATTAGATTAGAAAACATAGAGAACCCCTCTAGGCAAAACCTTAAGTTACAAAAAAGATACACAGACAGAAATAGTTATTCTATTCAGCACAATTCTTTTCTCAGCCATTTAAAGAAATCATAATCTAACACATACCTAGCTAGATTACTTACTAAAAGTTCTAAGACTCCATTCCTGTTCTGTCCCTGGCAAAAGCAGCATACAGACAGACCCAGACCCTTTGTTTCTCTCCCTCCTCCCAGCTTTTGAAAGTATCTTGTCCCCTCATTGGTCATTTTGGTCAGGTGCCAGCGAGGTTACCTTTAGCTTCTTAACCCTTTACAGGTGAGAGGAGCTTTCCCCTGGCCAGGAGGGATTTCAAAGGGGTTTACCCTTCCCTTGATATTTATGACACCCTCCAACAGAGCCATTTTCCAGCCTCATTGTAACTCCTGAGTGGTGAAAAGATGCCAGCCCTAAGTAGAGTTTGCAGCCCATTATGTTCAAATTGGATTATTCCAATTCTCTCTGTGTGCAGCTGCACTTGAAGACTGCTGCAAAACTCCAGTTGGTTTTGCTTCTGGAATCATAGACTATCAGGGTTGGAAGGGACCTCAAGAGGTCATCTAGTCCAACCCCCTGCTCAAAGCAGGACCAATCCCCAACTAAATCATCCCAGCCAGGGCTTTGTCAAGCCTGACCTTAAAAACCTCTCAGGAAGGAGATTCCACCACCTCCCTAGGTAACCCATTCCAGTGCTTCACCACGCTCCTAGTGAAAACAGTTTTCCTAACATCCAACCTAAACCTCCCCCTCTGCAACTTGAGACCATTACTCCTTGTTCTGTCATCTGCTACCACTGAGAACAGTCTAGATCCATCCCCTTTGGAACCCCCTTTCAGGTAGTTGAAAGTACCTGTCAAATCCCCCCTCATTCTTCTCTTCCACAGACTAAATAATCCCAGTTCCCTCAGCCTCGCCTCATAAGTCATGTGCTCCAGCCCCCTAATCATTTTTGTTGTCCTCTGCTGGACTCTTTCCAATTTTTCCACAGCCTTTTAGTGTTGGGCCCAAAACTGGACACAGTACTCCAGATGAGGCCGCAACAATGCCAAATAGAGGGGAATGATCACGTCCCTCAATCTGCTGGCAATGCTCCCACTTATACAGACCAAAATGCCGTTAGCCTTCCTGGCAACAAGGGCACACTGTTGACTCTTATCCAGCATCTCATCCACTGTAACCCCTAGATCCTTTTCTGCAGAACTGCTGCCTAGCCACTTGGTCCCTAGTCTGTAGCAGTGCATGGGATTCTTCCATCCTAAGTGCAGGATTCTGCACTAGTCCTTGTTGATTCTCATCAGATTTCTTTTGGCCCAATCCTCTAATTTGTCTAGGTCCCTCTGTATCCTATCCCTACCCTCTAGAATATCTATCATTCCTCCCAGTTTAGTGTCATTTGCAAACTTGCTGAGGGTACAATCCATGCCATTCTCCAGATCATTAATGAAGATATTGAACAAAACCGGCCCCAGGATTGACCCTTGGGGCACTCTGCTTGATACTGGCTACCAGCTAGACATGGAGCCATTGATCACTACTCATTGAGCCAAATGGTCTAGCCAGCTTTCTATCCATCTTACAGTCCATTCATCCAACCCATACTTCTTTAACTTGCTGGCAAGAATACTGGGAAGACCGTATCAAAAGCTTTGTTAAAGTCAAGGAATAACACGTTCCCTGCTGTCCCCTCATCCACAGAACCAGTTATCTCGTCATAGAAGGCAATTAGGTTTGTCAGGCATGACTTGCCCTTGGTGAATCCAAGCTGACTGTTCCTGATCACTTTCCTCTCCTCTAAGTGCTTCAGAATTGATTCCTTGAGGACCTGCTCCATGATTTTTCCAGGGACTGAGGTGAGGCTGACTGGCCTGTGGTTTCCCAGATCATCCTTCTTCCCTTTTTTAAAGATGGGCACTACACTAGCCTTTTTCCAGTTATCTGGGACCTCCCACAATCACCATGAGTTTTTAAAGATAATGGCCAATTCTCTGCAATCACATCCGCCAACTCCTTTAGCACCCTCAGATGCAGTGCATCCGGCCCCAGGGACTTGTGCTCGTCCAGCTTTTCTAAATAGTCCTGAACCTCTTCTTTCTCCACAGAGGGCTGGTCACCTCCTCTCCATGCTGTGCTGCCCAGTGCAGTAATCTGGCTGCTGACCTTCTTCGTGAAGACAGAGGGGAAAAAAGGCATTGAGTACATTAGCTTTTTCCACATCCTCTGTCACTAGGTTGCCTTCCTCATTCAGTAAGGGGCCCACACTTTCCTTGATCTTTTTCTTGTTGCTAACATACCTGAAGAAACCCTTCTTGTTACTCTTAACATGTCTTGCTAGCTGCAACTCCAAGTGTAATTTAGCCTTCCTGATTTCACTCCTGCATGCCTGAGCAATATTTTTATACTCCTCTCTGGTCATTTGTCCAATTTTCCACTTCTTGTAAGCTTCTTTTTTTGTGTTTAAGATCAGCAAGGATTTCACTGTTAAGCCAAGCTGATCACCTGCCGTATTTACTATTCTTTCTACACATCGGGGTGGTTTGTTCTTCAACCTCAATAAGGATCCTTTAAAATACAGCCAGCTCTCCTAGACTCCTTTCCCCTTCATGTTATTCTCCCAGGGGATCCTGCCCATCAGTTCCCTGAGGGAGTCAAAGTCTGCTTTTCTGAAGTCCAGGGTCCGTATTCTGCTGCTCTCCTTTCTTCCTTGTGTCAGGATCCTGAACTCAACCATCTCATGGTCACTGCCTCCCAGGTTCCCATCCACTTGTGCTTCCCCTACTAATTCTTCCTGGTTTGTGAGCATAAGGTCAAGAAGAGCTCTGCCCCTAGTTGATTCCTCCAGCACTTGCACCAGGAAATTGTCCCCTACACTTTCCAAAAACTTCCTGGATTGTCTGTGCATGAGCCTTAGTGGTATCTCCCATAGCAAGTGCATTTGTAATAATGCTCATGGTTATCTGCTGGAAGCTGTTGGGTTTAACCTATATATCTCTGATGGTTTTAATATTGGTGCATTGAGACTACCTCTCATTCTGTGTGATACAACCATAGGTGAGATCTGCTGAGGCCTTTGAGATAACAACACCACAGGTTTAGCACTGGGGTGCTGATGAAAGAGAATTTTCATTGGCGGGACCATCAGTGAAGGGACTCAATCTATTCCTTAGTCCAACAGAACCTGAATGCATTGAGCTGTGGGGCATGGTGCAAAGCTTATCTCATATCCCAGGCTTCTCATAAATGGGATTATGGGCATAGTGGGGCAGCGGGGGGAGAACTGTTCTGATATGGGAACCAGGCCAGTTGTATTTTTGTACATTGTTTATATATGCACCCGGAGTTGTAAGCCTAACAGGCGATGTCTCTGTGCAGGAGTGAGTGAATTAGAGTACATTTCCTGTTCTTTCTGGCCTCTCAGCATGGTTTTATGTGGCAATGAAGTAGTGGTCCTGGCTATGATTTTTATGTGGGTTTTGCAGGTTCGTGCTTCACCAGCTTATGTATAGAGCAGGCAGTTTTGCAAACAGTTATGTTGCTGGCGTGTGAAATTCAGGCAACCATTAATGATGCTCTAGGATTGAGTCCTGCTCCCACTGAAGTCAACAGCATAATCCCTAGAGGGTCAAATCCTGCCCTTTCCTCCATGGATGCAGAAGGGACACCTGGGAACAGAATCAATCAGCCCTGTTTAATAGGGGATAGGATATGGAGAGCCATGCCGGGTGTGTGCAGACCTTAGCTCTGCTCAGCAGTAGCTCCCTATGTGTGCTAAAAGGGAAAAGAAGCAGTGGGCTAAGGGTGTGCCTGAGGATTCTCTTTTATGTGGATCCTTCTGCTCCCCACTGTCACACTCAGAGGGCGAGCTATGCTTTAGATGCCTTTGCAGTATCTCTTGAGTACACCCCTTCAAGTGACAGATCTAGGCCTGTCTTTTTCTCAGGGTAGAATTCTGCAGTTCACTCTGCTATTAGACTGGGTTTCTTACTGAAGTCCCCTTGTTTCCCAACCATGATAATTCCACACATCCAGCTGTATTTTGAACCTTCAATAACTATCCCTTTGGGAGCTTGTCATCAGTGTCTGATTCAAGCTTCTTCCAAACAAACACATTTGTTCATTAATCCAAAGGTACATAGCAATGAGAGAACAGGGTTTAAAAATCACAAAAAGCCTATATGCATTTCACTTTACCTAACTTAGCCTTTCCTTGACGGTTTAAGTAGGTTCCACTTAACCCCATCACTGGGCTGGGTGAGATGCGTTCCCCTGTAACTACTGCTCCTTGGACATCCCAGACAGCATCTCTCCCCTCTTAAGTCTCAGGTTGTCTTTTTAACCATTCTAAAGTCTCTTTGCTTCATGTTTCTGACTAAAGATCTCCTGGGGTTTTGAGCAGGGCACCAAATTCACTTACGCACGTCTCCAGAGGGTACTGGAGGTGCTCTTCACAGAATGGATTGCTGGTATGGGCCCTCTGAACACCAGGAAATTGAATTCTATCTACTAGTGTTGTGTGTGGTTCCTGCAGGATTATCAACAAACTCACAGAGCTAGACAGAGATACAAAACATTCAAAAAATTAGTATATATAATGTCCATGTTCTTCATAGCCACCCTCAGAGGAATGAAGTGTTTTTGGACCACTGTGGCTAGTGCGTTTTCAGAGCTGCAATAATAGAAAGGTCCAGCAGCTACTTCATAGCCTGAGTATGGAAAACTCTTTTGCCCCAGTCTCAGGGCCAGCTCCAGGCACCAGTGTTCCAAGCTGGTGCTTGGGGCGGCAGAGTTTCCGCTGCGGCGGCTATTCAGCAGCAGCTCCTCAGTCCCGCCGTCTGCAGTGGCAATTTGGCGGCAGCTTCTCCCCTTTGCCATCTGTGGCAGCAGTTTTTTTCACTGCTTGCAGCGGCAAAAACTTTAGAGCCGGCCCTGCCCAGTCTGCCATGGAGCTAGCTAGCATCCAGCCCAGCTACTGGGACAAAGGATTTGGGAACAAAGTCAGATGTGCCACTTACTGCTAGACTCTCAGAATCTGACCCCATGAGTTAAGTTCCTTTGAAAACTAAAATGAATATGGGATGTTCCCCTATCTCCTCTGAGGAAACCCTACCAAGCAGAATCACTTGGTTCAAAAACAAACATAAAAACTCTGATGTGCATGTTCACTATCAGAACTGGACACAAACGCTTATACGAGTGCACATATTAAAACAAAAATTAAATTCAAGTACAAGTAATCTCTACTTTAGTTTACTTGAGTTTGTATTTGAAAAGAGAATTTATAAACTCAAATTACTTGCAAATTTTGAGAGAACCCTTGTCAAGGGCATGCGTAATAGAAACATTGGCCTGCCACTGCCCAGGAATGACTGGCATTGAGCCTAACTCATTATTTTATCAAGGATCTGGCAGTCAATCAATACGAAATTATCTGTTCTGTATTGACGTAAATCATAGTTGGTTTCCCTTGAATGCTATGCCAAATCCTTGACAGAGTGAGTTATTGTGTGTTCTATGCCAGTTTTCTTTCTATATCAGTTCAACTACAAATTCTTCTTTGAATGCAATCAAATAGCAGTAGAATCCAAAACAGAACTATCTCATGGGAACACAGAAATTGCTATATCTAGTGCATCACCCTGCTTCCAGCTGAGGCCAATACCCGCTGCATCAGAGGTCTAGGAATTGCAGGGAGAAATGCACCTTTTCAGTTATGCAATGTGATGCATAGGAAGGGGCAGAATTCATTGGACCTCCATATTTCACCCTGAAATAGAAGATTAATTATTATTTTTAACTCCTCTACAATTTGTCTGTAGCACCTGTAACCCCAGCATGTAAGTGCCTATCACCATAATATCTCATTTGGATCCACAAAGCATGATCCATGGGTGGTCTTCATAGTAATTATTACTCTTTGCTTCTCCACAGTTCTAGGGAAGCTCCCCTAGGTAGAGATTGCTTTGATTTAACCCCTTTCTCTCATGCTAGTGTTCACTGCATAGATGTAAAGGTTATTAAAGGTTATGAAATTATACAAGCCTCTTAAATGCTTTTAGTCCCACTCTGCTCTGCTCAGTTGATCAAGCTTCGAAGGAAATGTAGCTCAACACTAAGCCTGCTCTGCTTTGAAGCTCCGCTACACAATCAACGGAGGGATGGAATATTCTCTGAAGCCAGGCTAATGCCAAGTGATGCCAGCAGATTTTCTTTCAAGCCCTGCTGTCGCTGTGCTGACCAGCACAGGATGGGGCCAGCACCAGCAGCCTGAGTTGCTTGTTCTGTGGAGCTCTGACTCTCCTCAGTTGAAAGGAGTGGGGTTGCCACTGGTGGCTATTCTGAAGTTCTGCTCAAGCCACTGCAGGATGAAAGAAGCGAGGAGGGAGAGAAAAATATGGGGGAGGAGACCACCAGAGAGAGGAAGAAGAGATGGGGGAAACGGAGAGGAGAGAAATGGGTGGGGAAGTATTTTTTAGAATTGTCATTTACAATTGCCTCACAAACATGAAGCATTTTCACGTGGTCCCTATCTGGTTACAGACAGTGGGCTAGATTCCCTAGATCGCTTGGCTGCTTTGCCTCACTGGAGCTGCTTGTACAAGCTGAAGCATACCTGGCCCTATATAGTTATCCCTGAAAGTATAAACTAAATTCCTGAGTTACACCAGCTTTACACTGAAGTAACTCCACTGACTTCAATGGAGTCCTGCATAAAACTGAACTAACACAGCAGTGAATCACTCCCTGATTTTTATTTACACGCTTTTGGTATGATGATATTTTACATACCATTTGATTGAGATTTTTGGTGGATTAACAATCCATAAATTCATTATCAACAGTCAGAAATCACTTGTATTCTTTTTGCAATAAAACATGCTATGAATGCAATGGCACATTCTGGAATGTACTTTTGCTCAACCAATATTAGCATACTTTGCATCTGTTGAGGCATGAGGCACACACCTAAAATTATATTATATTTACAAAATTACAAATACTTACATTATTAACCCACTAACAAACCCACACCCAGGGATAATTCCTTGCCATTCAAGGAGTATACATATTGAGATCCCAGCTGGACAGTTTATTGATTAAAAACAAGTCAACTAAACCACTTGCAGATGTCTGTACTTTATGCGAAATAATTATTCAGATAGTTTCCCAGATTAAGTGGGGGGAAAACCAGCTCTTTTGCAAAATATCAATTTAGCAAAGAGGTTAAGATTACTACGTTATACACCCCATATTTGTAATATGTTTGTTGAGCTTCACAGATAGTAAAAACACAATGCTGCATAGTCCATTTTATCTTAAATGCTTGCTTCTCCTTGTCCTATTAGCTGGCAGCATCAGTGCAGACCCACAGAGCATGTGTGATTGGCACAACTTTTACAAACTGGTGAGCTAGGCCTGAGGTTTTTTGAAATCAGTGTTCCTTCTCCTGGGTTCCCCGCCTGCCAGGGCTGACAAACCCCCGCTGTCAGATGGAAGCACAGAGGAGCGAAGTGACTTGCCCAAGGTCACCCCAGTGGCAGAGTCGAGAATCTTGAATCCCAATACTTCACACTCTTCACTGTACCATGCTGCCTTCTCTTGCCCCTCCCTATACACTCACATTTAATCTTAAATATCTTTCCTCGGTGTTCATATTTCCCAAAGTTACTCTGGGGTTTAGGAATATGGTGATCACTGCTGCCTATTCTGAGCTCAAATAATGCTTTTAAAATCAGTCAGTTGAACTCTATTTTTCAATTTTTGCAAATTAAAAACAACATTGTTTTTTAACTTTCTAGAGAGCACAAAAAACTCATGCCAGGAAAGTATGCCAGTGTAAAAACGAATCAGCCACATGTTCTCATCAAAGAAGTTACCAAGTGTTCAGATGCAATAACACTAGAGTTTTGAGACTTCATTGTGATTAATATAGTGTGATGATAACTACAGACAGTAGAATGAAAAGGACGAGTAAAAGCGTGAAAAAGAACAGAAAAGGATTATGAAATACAAGAAAAATGAGATTCCTCACTACAAACTGTGGAACACATTTTCCCTTTCATTCTGCATGAGTACAACTCCCAGGATAGAAGTTATTTAATTTTGAGAGGCTGGTTTATAATAATGACTGTTTAGGAGATGTAAAAGTTATTGTGAGGAAACCACAGAGCACAAGGAAGGAGTTGGAAGTGGGGTGGAGGGAGGGAGGGAGAAGGAAAGAGAAAAAAATATTAGATATTATAAAATCAGACTAAAGGAAACAGACACAACTCTGGAGGCAGGTTAGTGAGTGACGATCTGTTGAGGTGTGTATATATTCACAAAATAACAGTTACCAGTAATTTGTCTCTTGTCCAGAGACATCCTGCCAGAACAGATACCCAGTCTTGGGTACTAAAATATTCCAGAGAAGTCTTTGAAACAATAAAAATGCAACACTACAAGAGGTACTGTAAGCAGCAACAGGAGGTAATAGAATGTAAAAACACACCTTCCACATAGTGTCAATATCTCACTTGTATATGGAAAGAGATAATATGATTTTCAATGAGGTTTTAATGTCTTCACTGAAAGAAAGAGAGCCTCAAAAACAATACAAACACAGAGTAAAATAAAGCCATGTCCTATCCCCTATTGAAAATTACAGGAGAGGAAAGGTTGAATTACTCCTATTTCCTGAATCCTGCCACGAATGGATGGTTGTATGCTGACAAACGATTATCTGCTGAGTGTAAGCTGGTTAGAAAATAGGTAAAACTTGCATTGGTTATGCAATTGGTTGGCGTTGATATTCAAAAATCAAACGTCAAGGGGGCAGAAAGAGAGAAGCAACAAGACAGGTACTAACAGGGGATGAAAGATAAAGTAAGCCCTGGCTACCGTCTTTTGCACCCTCCTGCTAAGTGTTAGTTGTTTTTCCTGCCTCCTGCAGGGTGTAAATTATTCATTTTACACAACTCATGAAAGCCAGACCAGTGCAAGTTACATTCATTTATTATTTGCAACTGTTTTCTGACCAATTTACACCTTTATATCCAATGAATGCCACTATTTACACCACTGCATTGACCCCTCTCCTAAGGATGAGCCCAAGAAATGCTTTGTCAAGGTGTGCAGAGAACGCCAAATAGCTGTGTTATGAACCTCCTCGATAGGAACTGATCAGGGATTGGCCACAGAGGCCAACGTTCCTTGGATCACATGAGCCTTGAGATGGCCTTCAGGTTTCACATTTGGCAAGCTGTAGCAATGATAATGACTGTCTGATTTATTTTAGACATGGTTTGCTTAGAAACAGCAAAAACCTAATGTTTTGGGGTCAAACAAAACCAAAAGCTGGGTGGATTTTCTGAAGGAATCAGACTCACTATCCATATTGTGTTCCTGGCTCACACCTGGTAGCTCTGGCAAATATGTGCTGCCAAATCCACACCCGTCCAGTGGTACTCAGACATGCACCAATGCCGAGTGCAGGTGCGGGCAGTGTTGGGCCAAGGCCTGTGCCAGCTAGGATTGCCAACTTTGTAATATTTACAAACTGGACACTCAAGCAGGAGTGCTGGAACCCCCCCCTCCCTGCCTCTTTCCTGCTGAGGCCCCACCCCTGCCCTGCCCCCTGAGGCCCCTCCCCCCATTTGCTCCTCTTTCCCCCTCCCTCTGTCATTCCCTACGTAGGTTGGGAGGGACTCACCTGCAGAGTGGGGGCTGGGAGCTGCAACTGCCTGATGCAGGTAGGAGGTGGCCCTGGCTGAGTAGGGGCTGGTGCAGGTGGTGACTTGGCATCTCCCCACCTCTCCCACCTGCAGTGACCGGACTTTGGGTTTCAGATCAGGTCCCCTTTTTGGCCGGACTTTCCAATCAAAAGCCAGGCACCTGACCACCCTAGTGCCAGCAGCTTCACCTCTGATGCATCCATACCCCAGACACCCCTTTCTCCCATCCACACAGAAATCAGTCTGACTTGGGTCAGCAAGCATGCAGGTCCTAGTACTCTGCTAGGGGGTTCGGGTTAAAACCTGAATCTCACTCAGGTCCAAGCCCTGGCATTTTACGGTGTGGATGCCGGTCAAGCTACAGATCCAAATCAGAAGGGCTGCATAGTGCAGAATGGATGCGTTAGCATTGCAGTGAGACCTGGGTCCAGGAATTGTAAACCTGGGTTTGCAGTGCAGTGTGGACACTCAAGCAGGAGCTTGGAAACACTGAGTCCACATGCCCTGGTCCCAAAGACCTAAGCAGAGTGTGCAGTTTAGACATAGTCTCAGAACCAAGCTCCAATCAGGCTAAGACAGAAATTGTGTTTTTTAACTCAGCTAAGCAAAATGGTGGAAGGAGGATAGCTGGATGTACTGTACTTCCAGCTGTTTCTTGGACTTCATATTATGACTGATTGGCACCAATGCATTTGGGGTCTGCACTGCTTACTCCCAGGTAACAAAGGAAGATAAGATGCTGTGTTTAGATTCAAGTGAGTTTTATTAATCCACTTGGAGGGATGATATTGGGGCCTCTGATGAGTTGGCATTAAGCACCCTCTGTTAGCATGTTGAAGCACGGAAGGCATTTTTGATTCATTGTGCTCCGTTCAACTTCTAAGACAGCCCGCCAAGGAAAAGCAAGGAAATGCTTAAACATGCCAATCTGCTTATTCTCTACTTGCATTGCACATTCCTTCGTCATTTTCTGCACAACTTCTCAGTTCAGAAGTATAAAATAAACCCATCTGCCTGGTGGAATTCTTAACACTTACTTGAAAGAGAGAGTGTTACATGGAAATGTAAGCAGTGTCAGGATGAGCTCCACCCTGACATCTGGTGGTGAGGTGTGGCAAGTTGTGGAAAAGAACTTCAGGGGCCTATCTCATTTGCATAGGCACACCCACCACGCCTAGAATGAGACCATAGCTGCCCAAATGGTCACTTTGGCTGCTGTGGGATCCCCAGTGTCTCTGTTATTGGGGCAGGAGGAATAAATTGTTATTACCCTGATTATGGGAACTGTGCTTGAACTGTACGTGGCCTTTTGTTATGATGGAGGGATTCACCATCAACTAAGTAGCATTCGCTAGGCAAGGGTCATGGGTTCCAAAACTGTGTGAAGGGAGAGAGGTTGGGGACAAGTATTAATACTTGGTGGCATGGGCCCCTTGATCAGGGCCTTACATGCTAATTGCACTTCCTCTTCTCTCCACTGTGGAATATCAGAGCTAATTTTGATTTCATTAGAAGTGTAGTTATAGGCTGCTGAGCTCACTTTGGGCTGACGGTGCACCAGCACTGGAGCTCCCCTACTACAAGCTGAATTTATCTAAGAGCTGAAATCACTGAGTGTTGTGTTAAGTAGTGGGGGAGCCTGAAGATCTATTGTGGAGCAGTTTGCGGGATGGCTGGAGTGCCTTGCAGACCGGCTGGTGAAGCAGTTTGATGTGGAGCAGTTTGTGGATGGCAGGAGCTGCTTGTGGGCCGTGGAGCTGAGCGAAGGAGTTTGTGGGGCGGCTGGCGGAGCGGAGCGCAGCTGAGCGAAGGAGTTCGTGGGGCGGCTGGCGGAGCGGAGCGCAGCTGAGCGAAGGAGTTCGTGGGGCAGCTGGCGGAGCGGAGCGCTGCTATGGGGCGGTCAGCTTCAGATCATGTAAGGTGCCTCTTACCCCCGTCCCATTTCCACCCAGGTTGGGAGGTAAAGCTCCGCAGATAAACTTTTGAACTCTGGGGCCGCCCGGACCAGGGACAGAGACTTTTTGGGGCATTGGACTTTTGGGACTTTGGTTCTTGAGTCCAGCAACCCCAAATCACCCAAAGGGAAAGGGGCATGCCCCAATTTGCTTGGGGTGGGTTTTTTTTTGCTCATGGGTTGTGTTACGAATCCTGGTGGTGGTGTTTCCCCAACATAATGCCACATTGTTTCTCTCTGTTATTAAAAGGCTTTTGCTACACTCAGACTATGTGCTTGCGAGAGGGGAAGTATTGCCTCTTGGAGACGCCCAGCGGGGGTGGTATATATTTGTCCCAGGTCACTGGGTGGGGGCTCGAGCCGGTTTGCATTGTGTTATTGGAATGGATCCCCTAGATATTGAACCCGGCCCTTGTTGCTGCCAACTCTGACGGGCAGAAGGGTTACAGAAAAAATACTTCATTTCAGAGATTGTCTGTATTCAGTAGATGCCCAAAATGTAGTAAGACCACATAGCAGCTAGCTCCACCTCAGTAATCAGAGCCAGTCAGCATGGCAACACCATCCTAGTTTGTATCTTAGGGTCCTGTATAACCCACCCAACACCACACACAGCGGCAATACTGGGATATTCATATGAGCACAACCTATCGATTACTACACAATCCCAAATAGCATTTGCTGAATGGAGCTTAACAAGCTCTCCTGCAGTTCAACACAAAATGCAGTATGGAAAAGGCTTCCTTTTTAAGGCTGCCCACTGCACCATTATATGCAATGTAGAGCTCCCTGAAGTTTTTAAACATTGAGAGAAAAGCACAATTTGGCAGGAAATGTGTGGTAAACACTGTCTTCCCATAAACTAAATGAATAATTCATAGGAAATAGGTTGTAGAAAAGTAATTTAAAAAGGCATTTTTTCAGCACCCGAGTATTCTGACTTAAGTAATGAATTATTTTGTTTGTATTACTTTAAATTACAGTGTTTGAGGACTGATGGGTTGAAATCAAATCTACTGCATCGAAATCAGTTTCCTTCGTGTGCATTTTTATGCTGAAATGAAGTATTTGCCAAAACAGGTTATTCCACCTCGTAACCTTCTTTTTATATTTTACTCACTCAAATGTTTCTCATTTTTAATATTATTTGTATGTTTTATCAAACCTCCATTTTAATATGTCATCTTCTTAATGTCAAATGGAAACCTTCATTTTCGCTCAACACAGAAAAAAAAAAAGGCCAGTGTAGGAGTTTAAGCAATTAGAAAAAAATAGATTATACCCTAGACCTCTTATCACCTAAACTAAGCATTTATCCAAACTGTCTTATACTATCTAGAAACACCAGACTACTTTTGGAAGGTTATATATGGTAAAGAAAATTAAAATAGGATCTAGCCCCTTTTTACTTCACTTCCCCTTTCCCTACTCTTCTTTTATGGGCTCTTCTGTATTGGTATGGTCGCACTACTGCTAACAGAAGTGTAAGGCTGCTTCCAGTGACCTGTGTTGAACTACATCCTATAGAGGCCTACTGCTCAGAGCAACTGGAAGTAAGGCGATCTGAGATTTAGTTTCAGCCCTGCCACTGACTTGCTGTGTGACCTTCAGCAAATCATTTACCATCTCTGTACTTCAGTGTCGCCCCTCCATGAAATGGAGACAATAGTTACCTCTCTCAGAGGAAAAGTTGGGAGGGTTAGTTGTTTTGGTGAGGAAACCAAAAATGAAAAAAATCTAATGTCTTTAAAAGTCAGCCTAATCTAATCTGGAACTACAAACACTATTATGTGCTGATTATAACTGTATGGTAGTTCCATAGCATCACTATAGGCAGAGAGGCAGAGTTAAGGTTACTGAGTGCCTTAACTGTGCATTTTCATACCTTGGATATCTTTTAAGTTTTACCTTAAATCTGAATTGCTAGGTTTCTAAAGCTTGATTTTTGAGATAATTACAATGTTCCTGTAATTTTTTTGTTCTTAAATTACCAAGAAATACTCACCCTTAACTCTGGTTTTAGGTATTTTTCATCTGGGGAATTATTTCATATAGCATTCAATAGTGCTAGGTGTCTCCCAAAACACAAGTCACGGTCCATGCCCCAGGAATCTTACAAACTAACATCACAAATGATATTAACAAGAGAGTGAGGTTGCGGTTGAGGAAGGAAGGCCAAGGGTTACATCATTAAGAGAATATATTTACTCAGCAAGGGCACAACATAGTGGAGTGATTTCTTGGTAAAAGAAATAAGAAGTCTTAGCTGGCTAACTTTCTGTTGGAGTTGCAGCAGAAGCCAGGTTTAGGAGGAACTTGAAAGAGAAGGGGTCATAGCTTTGAGGACCAGCTCAGGAAGGGAGTGCTGAAAATAAAGCGATAGTTGAGGGACAAGTAGACAAATAGGGTAACATCTTTAGCAGAGGTGAGAGAAAGACAAGTGCAGTTAAGGGGCAAAGTTATGCAGGGCCTTGAAGGTGACAAGAAGAAACTGGATGTTGATGCAGTGAAACTGGGGGAGCCAACGGAAGCAGTCAAAGAAATGATTAGATTGATGCAGCAGGAACATTACTTTAGCAACGATGTTGTGTATGGAAGACCAGAGAGGAGGAGGTTATCGTAACTGAGATAGGGGAAGTATTTCAGCTGTCTTGTCAGGAAAGAAAGGTTAGATCTTAGATACCAGGAAGGAAGAAATTATAGGGCTTGGAGGTGGCTGGGATGTGATGGACTAGGGAGAGGAAGGAGCCTCCCTGCTTCCCAGGTTACAGTCATGAATCACCGCAGGAGGGTGGATGGTATCACTGACCGAGAATGGAGAGAGAGGAGGTTCTGGGGAAAGGATCAGCAATTTGGTTTTTGCCATGTTAAATGGCTAATGAGATATCCGAGAGGAGACATCAGAGAGTCAGGCTGAGGTGAATCATGCTCACAAAGCTCTTTGAGTTCATCACATAAAAGACATTATAGTAGTGCAATGTTGTACTACAATGTGATGTACCCTTACTACCTCCTTCTGCACTATGCTTTTACAAACAGCAGAATACCTCACTTACCACAAAGTGGGAAAAGAATAATTAAATTTACTTCGATTTTTCAAATGTGCCTCTGCAGAGTGGAATGGAATTGTACACAGCCAATAAGAGCTTGGATTTTAACTTTAATTGGATTGGCTTTTCATTGCTTATACTGATGGGCAAGATCATGTTTAAGGCCTGGATATTTAAAAATACACACAATTTGTGCCAACAATTATGACAATTCATGTTACCCATACTGGGAAGGTAGACATCTAACCAGCTTTCTGCTCCTGTATGTATCATGTGTACCCAGGATCACAATAATTATGCACATTATGCATGTGCATATTAAAAATATATATATTCTAATATATAAATATAACAAAGATTAATCTTAACATCTGGACCTACAATTTGCTGTATACTTTTTGACATAGGTGACCACAACTTGAATATAGGTAAGACACAACTTAGGTAAGATCAGACCAATGATGTATGAAATGCCATTATAATATTTCTATTCTATTTCATATCACTACCACCTCTCCCTGGTCCTCTCCTATGCCTGTCATCTTCCTTACCTGTTTGCCCCCCTGCACCCTATCAGTAATTTTAGTTTTATCTGTGTGTGCATGTGACTGTCCATATTTTCTATTTCTTTGTAATTAACCCCACAATACTGCTTAAATGTGACATTTCACTCAAGTAGTTTTTCCTTTGTCTTTTGTTTTTATGCTTTTCCACGAGAAATGGCCAGGCTACTGAATATTTCAGAGAAAAGCAAAATGTCATAAATGCAAATAACCTACACCAAGCATGTGGAAAATTTCAAATAAGTATAATTTTGTCTTTTTTTGAGGGGGGGGAGGAATGAGTAGCATTATTGCATAATTCTAGTAAATGCCCTTTTCAATCCAGGTGGACTAGCAATACACCATCTGTTTTAATATCTAATTTACT
Source organism: Eretmochelys imbricata (assembly GCF_965152235.1). Classification (NCBI taxonomy): domain Eukaryota; kingdom Metazoa; phylum Chordata; order Testudines; family Cheloniidae; genus Eretmochelys; species Eretmochelys imbricata. Next base: position 544,062 of record NW_027554341.1, on the reverse strand, counting down.
ATATGCCATCCACGACCTTCAGTTTTAGCTTCACTTTAGAATCCATCAATCTGGGCACCTGGCACACATCCTTTGTGTGTGCTTGATAACTGGAATCTTCATTTTAATGGCTCTTGTAGAGAATAGCAACTATCTTCTATGTTCAACAGAACGGCTGGTGTGCTTTTGCATCCCTATCCATGGCACTGTTATTACCAGGAATTTGTCTACATCAGATTGAAATCCATTTATTATTTTGTGAGATTAGGAATTTGAAACCCTCCTTGTTTGTTTTTAGCACTTAACTTTGTGACATTTTTTCATGCAAATGCTTTAGAAAATATAAACAACCTATCTTCCAAAGGGAATAGTTGTAAAAGAAAACTAAGTTGTGGATCTGAGACCAATTTCAGTACAGTAGAACTACCCCATAGAAAATTCCACCTATCCAATCAAGAGGTCATCTAGTCCAGCCCCCCTGTGCTGAGGCAGGACCAAGTAAACCTAGAGCATTCCTCACAGGTGTTTGTCTAACCTGTTTTTAAAAACCTCCAGTGAAGGAGATTTCCCCCTCAGTTGTCTTTTCTCAAGACTAAACGTGCCCAGTTTTTTTTACCTTTCCTTATAGCTCAGGTTTTCTAAACCTTTTATCATTTTTGTTGTTTTCCCCTGACTCTCTTCAGTTTGTCCACATCTTTCTTACAGTGTGAGAACCAGACATATCACTTGCATATGACACTCCTGTTAATACATCCCAGATTATTAACCTTTTTCACAACTGCATCACATTGCTAACTCATATTCAATTTGTGATCCACTATAACTCCCAGACCCTTATTAGCTGTACCACTGCCTTGCCAGATATTCCTCATTTTGTAGTAGTGCACCTGATTTTTCCTTTCTAAGTGAACTACTTTGCACTTGTCTTTGGAGAATTGGTCTGAAAATGAACAAGATGAAATTCAATAAAGTCATTTTGTATTCTAATCCTGTCCTCCTAAATGCTTGCAACACCTTTCAACTTGGTGTAATCTGGAAATTTTATAAGCATACTCTCCACTCCATTATCCAAAGTGATTAATGAAAATATTGAATAGTACCAGACCCAGGACAGACCAAACTATATATGTCCCCACAATTTGACAGCAAACCGTTGGTAACTACTCTTTGAGTACAGTCTTTCCACCAGTTATACAGCCACTTTTTAGTAATTTCATCTAGACCACATTGTCCGAGTTTGTTTATGAGAATGTCATGTGGGACTGTATCAAAAACTTTACTAAAATCAAGATGTATCATGTCTAAAGCTTCCCCCTTTCCTCTAGGCCAGTAACTCTGTCCAAGAAAGAAATTGAGTTGGGTTGGCATGATTTGTTCTTGACAAATCAATGCTAGCTATTCCTTATCACTCTATTATCCTCGAGGTGCTTATAAATTGATTTCTTAATAACTTGTTCCACTATCTTTCCAGTAATTGAAATTAGGCTGCGTCAAGGTTCCTCCCCCACTCTGAATGCTAGGGTACAGATGTGGGGACCTGCATGAAAACCTCCTAAGCTTATCTTTAGCAGCTTAGGTCAAAACTTCCCCAAGGTACAAAATATTCCACCCTTTGTCCTTGGATTGGCCGCTACCACCACCAAACAAATACTGGTTACTGGGGAAGAGCTGTTTGGAAACGTCTTTCCCCCCAAATACTTCCCAAAACCTTGCACCTCACTTCCTGGACAAGGTTTGGTAAAAAGCCTCACCAATTTGCCTAAGTGACTACAGACCCAGACCCAGACCCTTGGATCTTAAGAACAATGAACAATCCTCCCAACACTTGCACCCCCCCTTTCCTGGGAAATGTTGGATAAAAAGCCTCACCAATTTGCATAGGTGACCACAGACCCAAACCCTGGGATCGGAGAACAATGAAAAAGCATTCAGTTTTCTTACAAGAAGACTTTTAATAGAAATAGGAGTAAATAGAAGTAAAGAAATCCCCTCTATAAAATCAGGATGGTAGATACCTTACAGGGTAATTAGATTCAAAACATAGAGAATCCCTCTAGGCAAAACCTTAAGTTACAAAAAAGATACACAAACAGAAATAGTTATTCTATTCAGCACAATTCTTTTCTCAGCCATTTAAAGAAATCATAATCTAACACATACTTAGCTAGATTACTTACTAAAAGTTCTAAGACTCCATTCCTGGTCTATCCCCGACAAAAACAGCATATAGAAAGACACACAGACCCTTTGTTTCTCTCCCTCCTCCCAGCTTTTGAAAGTATCTTGTCTCCTCATTGGTCATTTTGGTCAGATGCCAGCAAGGTTACCTTTAGCTTCTTAACCCTTTACAGGTGAGAGGAGTTTTCCTCTGGCCAGGAGGGGTTTTAAAGGGGTTTACCCTTCCCTTTATATTTATGACAGGCTGACTTACCTATAATTCCCTAGATTCTCTTAGTACCTATCTTTAAGAAGGGGAACAATGTTTGTCCTTCTCCAGTCTTCTGGGACCTCATCTATCTTCCATGATTTCCCAAAAGATAATCATTTACAGTTCTGAGATTGTAAGTACCCTAGAATGAATTTCATCAGCCCCTGCCAATTGAAAACATCCAACTCATCTAAATATTTCTTTAGCGTGTTCTTTCCTTATTTTTGGTTTGCATTCCATCTCCCTTGTTGTTAATGTTAATTGTGTTAAGTATCTGGTCACAATTTACAATTTTTGTGAAGAATGACATAAAGTAAGTATTGAACACCTGGGTTTTTGTGATGTCATCTTTTATTAGTTCTTCTTCCTTCCTAAGTAGAGAACTTACATTTTCCTTTATCATTCTCTTGTTCCTAATGTATGCATTAAACTTCTTCTTATTGCCTTTTATTTCTCTCGCTAGGTGTATCTCATCTTGTGCCTTAACCTCTCTGATTTTGTCCCTACATGCTTGTCCTGTTCTTTTGCACTCATTCTTAGCCACGTGTCCATTTTCCTATTTTTGGAGGATTCCTTTTTGAGTTTCAGGTGATTAAGGACCTGGAGCCATACTGTCTGCTTACTATTCTTCCTGTCTTTCCTTCACATTGGGGTAGTTCTACTGTTGCACCTTTAATATTGTTTCTTTTGAGAAACTGCCAGCTCTCCTGAAGTCCTTTTCTCCTTAGATTTTCTTCCCATGGGACATTAACAAACTCAAGGGAGTGATAGGTAAGGTCACCTTTTGGAAGTCCATTGTCCTTATTCTTCTTTCACTCCTTCCCTTCCTTAGGATCATGATCATGAAATGAGATTTCACTTTCATCCCAATTGCCTTCAGCCTTCATCTTCAAAAGCCATTCATCCCTGTTGGTCAGAATCAAGTCTAAAAGAGCTGTCCCCCTGGTTACCTTCATCACCTTCTTAAACAAAAGGTTGTACCCAATATAACCCAAGAATATTCTGGACATCTTGTTTTGCAAACTACTTTTCTAACAGATGTCTGAGTTAAAGTCCCCCATTATTACCGGGGTTTAATGTTTTTATATCAGTTGGGTCCTATTTAATCTTTAACTGTATTGTTCAGACCTGTTCTTGGCTTAGTACTCAAACACTTTCTGGACACAGCTATGGCTCTTGCAAGCCCTAGCCATGCTGGTGTTGGGCAGGAGGCAGTAGTAGACTTTAGACTTTACTGGAGGTATTTTTGCTGGAATTTTCAAAGGGGTTTTGAAGGTCACAATGGCCTACTGAGTGATGTAAATCAGGCTCAGTGGAGGTTAATCCATTTAGTGCATTTTGTGGAGAAGTTGTTAGTCATGACCTAGAGCTGCCAGGAGTCCAGCGTTTTCAAAAGCATTCTGTGTTTCCTCTCCCTTCCCACCCTCAGCCCGATACTGCTGACCTAAAGCTTGCCAGGCGTATGACTCTATCAGAAGGTACAACCCACTCACTACCAGCCTGCTTGGCACAGAACACAACGAGGGAGCCAACTCTTAAAATAATAAAAAGAAAAGAAACACATAGGGAAATGGCATGTTTTCAGATGGATAAAGAAAGACAGAGCAATGGCCTCATAGACTTATTCAGTAATATAGGAGAGAAGACTGAGCCTTGTGATTTGTCACAAATGCGGGCTTTGGAGGTGGAGAAACAGTTGCCCATAACATCCCGCTAGGTGTGGTTTGACAGGCAGGACATCAGCCATTTCCCTGCATTTCTCATTCGCCGTGCACCTTATTGATGTTGGGACAGAACTAGTTACTGACTGAATGTATCTATAGGGAGGAGTGCTGGCAGAATGAGTATGGAAGTGCTTCCCGTGTCTAAGGGAATGAGGAGGCCATTGAAAGTTGACTCAGTGAAATCCAGGAATCAGCAGCTAACAGTTGGCATTAGAGAAAGTCATCTGTCATTCACCTGCCTTTGTTAGGTCCCTCTGAAATACCTCACAATCCTTTCTAGTCTCACCTAAACCTAAATAAATGTTGTGTCATCTACAAATGTTGCCACCTCACTGGTCATACCCTTTTTATTTTAATTTTTAGGGGCAGTTTGTTAGCACAGGATTTGTGCTGAGACAAGAAAGATTTGGCATTATGCACGACTGGCAGCTAAGCTCAGTAGAGTCTAGCCAGTACAACTCCCTCTTGTAGGGAATCTTTTTGATAATTTCTATACCTTTCTTTTACCCAAGGCAATTGGGTCCATATGTGGTGGGGGAGGGGGGGGGAATTAATTTTGTGCCCATCACAGAAGATATCCTTCTTGGATCTTACAGTTTTTAGCAATCCACCTTTATACCTGAGGAAGACATAATAAAATTCCCATATTTGTGGATAGGAAATGACCACTTTTATTTACGGTGGATGTGTCTTTGTCTTTCTCTCCATAAACAAGCTGCAGGAGAATACTCAGGACAAAGGCAATCAGATCCATGCCTTTTTGTCTGCAAAAACCTCAACTGGATATTTTTGGATTTCACTTGATTCTGCAGAACTTCTCTGCCACTCTCTATCTCTCTATCTCTGCAGGGATCTGATCATTGAAAATTATTCATTTGCTATGTCACATATAACTTCTCATTGACCTCACCTGGATTCAGCTTGAGCTGTGCTTTCCTCTACTCTTGCTATCCAGGCGATCAGATTATATGTTTGAGACACCATGTTTCTGATATTGTTTCCACCAAAGTTATGGCAATTGCCACACATGGCCAGAATTTGATGCCATTATTCATGCTGTGGTTTCTTTGACTTCAGTAGGCCCATTGATAAAGTAAGCTACTACTCAACATAGGAGTAAAGGTGTCAGAATGTGGCCTACAAACACGTTCATCATACAGACTTTCATTATAACAGCTCCTGTTAGTGAGCAACTACTCGTGCATTTGCAGTGGGACAACATGGGTGAGCCACTATTCATCAAAGAACTGTATCCTTATCTGGCAGTATAACAGTATAACATTTGATAAATTAGACTGATTTGGCGAGACTGAAGGCTGGGCTGCCCACAACACTGAGCTTCGGGGAAGTTTTAAAAATATCTCCTTTATTTTTGCCCAGGAGGCTTTTCACCAGAAAAATCAAGGTCTCCACTTTCAGCTGGTTCTCCTGCTGTGTTGCTTATGATCTTACTGTGTTTTTAATAGCAGGAACTCAATGTAGTTGAGCCCAGGTTATGGATCTTCTCTCATGCGTATTCTTTCTTTCCCTTGCCAGATTCTTTGCCCTCTGTGAAAGAAGGATTGTACTTCTTCCTTAATCTTTCCTTGAGTTTGGATATTTCAATGGTTAGATGGTACTAATTATTCCTGTAAAAAACAGCAAAATCTCAAGGGTTTTCATTCCCCTAAAAGCTGGCAAGTGCTGTATAAATTGTCTGTACTTTTTTTGTTTATTTTATTAAATGTCTTGTTTTGGATTGTTCTCCCACTTTCCAGCACAATACCAAAATCTACAAGTTCCCTCCTAAACTACCCTGTGCCAAATTTTCCAGGAAGTATTGTGTGGTAATGAGTCCCAAACAGGTATCTGCTGTTCCCAAAGCAAACATCTGCATTGAGAACAGCCACATAAGGAGAGATGATTAAGAACTGTGTAGATCTAATGTGCTTCACATCTGTTTGGTTATAACTTATTTAATTATCAAATTTCATAGCTTCTGCTTGGATTTTTAATTTAATCAAGAACCAGGTGTTTGCTACATCTAGGAATCATTTACTCTACAAGTGCACAGAAATCATTTCCCTGAGTAATAAGCTGAAGCCTGGCTTAATACTACAGGTTGACATTGTACCTCAGGTTGCAGTGCATTCAGGGTAATTTATTGTTCAATGTCTAACCCTAAACTATACTCCTTTGTTAGGTCTTTAAGACAAACTGCAGATTGTTTTTAAAAACTTTACCTTGCAGGTAATGAAAGTCTAGCTGTGACTTCCTGTAAGATACATTGTTAAATACGTATTTTAGCATAAATATGTTAATTAAATGAAATGATTTTGGATTTTCTGCCCAAGAGCTGCTGGAAAGTCTTATGTTAAAAAAAAAATCACAAAAATTCAGGATAGAACAAACTTAATTTCAAAGGTTATTAGTAAAAAAGAAGGCATTGTTTAGCCTTAAAGGAATCCTTCTCCCAGGATGACACACACATCTATAAAACATCATGATTTCATTTGAGTTGTAAAAAATCATCAACTCTATTTTTCCCTGATGTAAAAGAAAAGAGATTAGTTATTCTAACTGTATTAGGTAATTCAACAATGGCCGGATTGTCTCTGGCCATTGCGTGGGTGTGCAGGGCAGTGAGGAGACAAAAGACCATTATCCTCATGCAAAAGTTAAGGACAAACAAAGTCCCTGTGCTCCCTACATCTCCAGAGATATAATGTAACCCATATGGGGCAGGCAAGAGATAGGGCTATGGCCTCACCTATGCCAGCCTACACAGAAAGAACAATCATGCTAAACAGTGGTGCAGTGTGTAAATTGCCCCTTGTGCCTGGAGCATTGAGAGATGCATTGTATTTCCTGAACACAATACCTCCCAGTGCTTTTCCTGAGACACTGCAGCTCTGAACCATTTGCACTGCCCCAAATGCAGGCCAACCATTAAAAGCCACAATGTGGTCCAAATAGTATGAATTTAACTGGTTCTCTAGGATGGCTCTCTCATGTAACTTCAATTATATCCTGTAATTTCCCAGTAATAAACTGGAACTACATCATACAAACTCAACCCACAATGGCGAACAGTCTCAAAAGCCAATGGGTCAATTCCTGTGAGTGAGTGTGCAGTAGTGTGAGTGAAGGTTGCACAATCTAGCCGTTGGTGACTCTATGGAACAGGAGCTTTTCCCAACCTGACAGCATGCTACAGAGCCTGTGGAAAAACTCTCACTGAACTCAATGAGTCAAATCCTTAAGTTCTTATTCAGTTGTTACTCAGTCCTAACTTGGGTAAAATCCTCAATTAAGGGCTGGGCTTGTTGACTTGTGTTCTAATTGAGCTTCATTTTTAATTTGCCACAAACACTTCCTACTATCCCAGAAAGGAGGAACAGAAGCTGAAGACCTCCCTTACAATCCCTCCACTCTAAACTTCTGTCTTCAGACTCAGAAACCTATTGATTAATCACTGAGTTACTGAATTAGTGAGTTGTCTTAGACAATGAGTGCAGTGTTGGAATAGATACTAGGATGCTGTACCATACAGTGCTAGAGACTGAGAAGCAGAGAGTTGCTACCTAGGAAATGTCACAGATTTGAGATGGGCCAATTTGACATTAAGCTAAACCCATTAATGATTCTTGGTGTGATGATGAAAATCGGAATGTGGTTGTAATGCAAATTATCTCCCAAGTAAGTTTAACCCTCTCGTTTTTTGTTGTTGTTGTTGTTTTCTTCAAGGTTCTTTTTTCCCTTTTTTTACTATTATTGAAATTAACAAACAGCCCTTAAAAAATCTCCCACAGCATAAAACAGGAAATAATGGAGTTTGTGCTCCAGCTATAATAACTTGAATGGAGCTGAAAGCTAAACTAAATAAGGTCCAACAAGCATAATTAGATTTCTTCTCTTCATGGCTCCTTGCATACTCAGGGCATTTACTGTTGTGAAATATGCAAACCAATTTTCATATATAAAGCTGAATATTTTCTTTCTTTTAAATAGTTTTTAACCACAGTTTGATAAATGGTTCTTAAATAACTGATAATAAACACTGACAGCTCTGTTTTTTCTAGGCATAGGACTTCTTTTGGGACAGTGCAAAGATGGCATTCTGGAAGGCATCGAACCTCCAGAAGACACGTTGCCTCGGGAAGCTTCCCAGCTTGTAGGAGGAGCATAGTTGCTATTACATCTCCACTGCTTCTCAGCTTGGCTGGCCCATATGAGAAATGGACAGAGCTGTAGTCCCACCTTTCCCTCACCATTCTCGGTCATCTTTTGGAGCTAGCTCCATTAGCCCTCAGTATTCCTTGTATTAACGTAGGTAGAGAGACTACAACTGTGCCCAGCACTTGCATAGGAGCTCCCTGCAGCCTCCTCCCCTTACTCATCTGTATGGGGGAGGAAACACAATTGAACTCAACTTCTTCTAGGACTGAGATTGTGCTCTTTTGCATCACCCCAAGCAAGGGTCAATGTCTAAACTGAACCTCGCCCAAAACAGAGCTGGGAGGCAATGTGCCTCAGGGACTTCCCCCCCCCCCACTTTCATTATTGCCGGGGGTTCAAAATGGACCCATTTTCATTCACCTTTCCATTACAGTGTTCACCAAAAGTTGCAGCCAAATGCTAATGGTAATAATTTGGTGTGAAATATTTTGGAGGGTTGGGGCTTTTTTGGGGAGGGTGTAACATTTTTCAACAAAAAAAGTGAAAAGTGGTGACCCACTGTAAAATATGCATCAAAAAATATCTTCAGAACTAAAAATAGAAAAACAAGTAAAGCTGATGGAAAGTCTTATACTGAAAATAATAACAGGCTGCGTTGCTTTCAATTAAAATTGTTTTCTGGTGACTGGACTGAGGGGTGGTCGAGGATAGTGGATTTATTTATTTTGAAAAATACTTTTAAACAATGTGAATTCAGACACTGTTCACTCAGATTCTTAGAAAAGTGCTGGAAAGGTTGTTGCAAATGCAAGCTTCCTTTCTATTTCTGTATCTACTTAATTCAAGTTAAAGTGTCAAACGTGTTTGGTGGTACTGGGTTAGGAAATTATCAGCAAGCACTTTTGAAAAGTTGCAGGGAAACAGCATGTCATAATTTCTCAGTATTGTTACAGCAGAATGTCCTGCTTCATCAAGACATATCTTTCAAAGCTGATGTAAAATGTATGGGTTATACAAATGGAGTACCTACATGTCACGTTAAATTTTCTTGTAGTAGACCCAAGAGGTTTTAGCATACAGCTGCATCCATCTTATCTCCTTTCAGATCTCCCCAGGTTCTCTTCACTCCTGCAATGGTGCCTGTCTTGAACCCCCATATGTCCATTTCTCCCACCAATGACTCTGTGCTTTTTCCCCAGCACCCCTTGTGTATGAACTCCCTGAACTAATTCATAAGGCTACCACCCTCTCCTTCAAATCTCTCCTCACTCCTTATTTTTGCTGTGATGTCACCCATAAGTCAATCATCTAATGATGACTGGACTGAGGGGTGGTCGGGGATAGTTGATTTATTTATTTTGAAAAATACGTTTAAACAATGTGGAGCCGTCAGGCTGTGCCTATATTTAGCCTATGTAAACGTGTGATGATCCTGTTACTGTTGCCCTATTCTCTTTCTACCCCCTTCCTCTTGTTACTTGTTTGTTGTGTCTTGTATTTTAACAAAGCAAAGAAACTATATAAAACCTCCCAAGCCATGAGTAAGTTTTGGAGAAGGCAAAGGAGAAAAGCCAGGTGAACTGCAAAGTGGAAAAGAGGATGCAGACTGGTGGTTTCCAATGACTTAGACCAAATAAAGCACCGTAGTCCTGGAAACCCATGTACTCGCAATTGCTTTTGAGATCAGGTAACATCCACTAAGAAATCCACTTCTATTAGGGAAAAAATCCAATGTAAAGCTATGGGTAAAGAAAACAAGAAACTGAATGGGCCAATCCCACAAACTCTGACTCATACAAAAATAGTCCTCACTGAGGTGAATAGTCTCATTGAAGTCAATGGGCTAGATTCTGGCCAGCCTCTGCATGAGTGTTCAAGTAGGGCCAGGGCACAAGAAGCTTCCCACCTTGCCCAGCTCCTACCTTTAGTCCCTCTCCACATGTGATGGCCGGAATCCTGTTATGATTCTGTCTGCAGCACTAAAGCTTTGATTTTCAGAAGTGATGAGGATCTACTCTTCCCACTGACTTCAACTGACAATTCAGGTGGTCAGTACCACTGAAAATGAGACACTAGCTCTCTGGACTTGTGTATATACATAGGGGTCTTGACCTAATCCTTTGCTAGCCAGCAAAGATGTCTCAGCACTAAGCAGGAAACATAATGCACCATCTCTCAGGGTGACAGAGAGCTACTGTTCTAGTAGATGCACCCTGGAAGTTTGAGGCATTTTGATTGAAGTCAGCCAGATCTTCCTTGCAATGTGGCCCCTCTGTAACTTGCTCTAGCGCATCCTCAGCGTTCAGGACAGAATCTTGCCCAGTGGCACTGCTGACTTAAGCAAAGACCACACACGTCTGAGAAGTCATTCAATCACTACAGAGCAGGTGAAAAGCAGGAGAGATGGGATATAGGGAAGAATTCAATTGTGGCACATGGACAATAAGTTACTAAATCACAGAAATGTAAACAGGGCTGGAGTTAGGAGGTAGCAAGCAGGGCAACTGTCCAGGGCCGCATGCCACAGGGGGCCCCGTGCCACAGGGGGGCCCATGAAGCAAAGTTACGGGCACATGGTTCAGGCTTCAGCCATGGGCAGCAGAGCTCAGGCTTTGGCTTCTGCTGCATTGCCTGGGGCTGAAGCCCAAGCCCTGCCACGCGGAGCTGAAGCCGAAGCCTGAGAGGGGCTGAAGTTGAAGCTGAAGAAGTCGCCCATCTGTTAGTCATGGAATCCATGACCTCCATGACTAAATCACATCCTTAGATATAGATGAAGAAAAAGAGGAAATGCAATAAGGGACATTACAAGATTGCACTGTCAAAGAACGGGTGATCTAGACCACCATGCCATAGCCTTGAGGTCACTCCAGCTATCAAAGGGCATGTCAAATATTCCAGCTCACATCAGCCCTACTACAGCCAGTAACAGAAAAGTGCAAAGGGGACATCAGAAGAACTCACTTTAAACTTTTCTTGTTTTTCAGTTGTCAGGTGAGCCAAGATCCAGAGATGAATCAGAAATGACACTTCTAAACTGGGTAGGATCCTTCTGATAGAGGGGATAGCGTAAAAGATATTTTTCTTGGATATTTGTTCTATTGCTCACATCTATCATTTTAAATTTTAATTTGAGTGAGTCTTTGCATTTAGGGCCTGATCTAAAGCCTATTGGAGTCAATTGGGAATCTTTTCATTGGCTTCAGTGGTCTTTGAATCAGGACCCTGTCACCTAAAAGAAAGAATTGTCTGGAGGCAAATTATTTGTTTTGCCTTACTAACTGTGGGCACATTAATTCTGTAACTGAAAAAAATGTTTTAACCAGCTGCAGGGTAGATGACAGTTATGAATTATGATATGCTTATGTACATTCGGAAGGCAATTTTCATACAATAATTCTACATTGTATTTTTGTGACCATTATTTTGGTGGGAGGAGAATGAATAGTGTTTAAGGAGCCTGAAATTGAGATAATAATTCAGTAATAAGGTTGGTAAGTATAGCGTTCCTTCACATACATCCTCAAATTTCTATTTCCTACACATTTCACTCAAAAGAGCTTTATTTTGCAGTCGTAGTGTAATAATACATACTGGGGTGGAATCCTGGCCCTCTTGAACTCAGTAGAAGTTTGCCATTGACTTCAATAGGGCTAGGACTTCACCTTGATGTATGCTTATCACCTTATCAATAGAGCTGGTTATGCATCATTTATAATGACAGAAGGAAAATGGACTGATAAAAGATGCCTGACAGCATGTGCATAATTTTGCACCTGGGCTACTTATTTTTGTACAAGTTTCTGAAAACCATTGGGAAGCCAACAGGTTGAGAGAACAAGACCTGAAAAGGAAAATATTATCGGTCAGTAACATTATCTCCTAAATGAAACCTAAAATGCAGGGATGAATTAAGGCCTAGGCACTACCGCCCTGCACTAAGGGTCTAATTCCTACAGTCACATAATGAGATTGAAAAAAAAATTATGCTCATGTGAGTGCAAAGAAGAGCTTGAAAACATAAACCAAGTGTAGGTGATCCCTGCAGGAATCTGCAGACAGCCTGAAACAGTAGCTCCAACAGGTGTGAACTGCCCCATTCATCCTAACTCCAAAACTTGCTATCACCTGAAGGTGAGGCAGAGTCACTGTTCAGGAGTGGGACCATGGTTTGAGGCTGAGCCGAGGCCCCAGGTTGTCCTAATTCAGTCCTGCTAAAATGTAAATAAAAGAAAAAAAAAACATAATACTTACCACACTCTTAAAGCAAAGGTACATTTAAGAAAGAAGCCGAATTCAATGACTCATGCTAAATACAAATATCTGTTTCAAGTTCAGGGCATACTCCTGCAACCAGAGCTGCTTAAATAGTGTAGTAAAAACTGATTTTCAATTTTTTTTTCAGATAAAAGCACAGACTTCATTTCACCATGATTTGTGAGCTCATATTATTCAATATTCACAAGTATTCAGATGACTGCCATGTATTTATGAAAATATTTGCAACCCTTAAAACTTAGCAAATATTACTTAAACAAAAATCCATATCAGGAGTTCATTACTGTCCTGTTTAAATAGTTTAGATCATGCATCCAGGATGCAGAATCAATACTGTGTGCCTTATGTCACTAATTGCCCAGTAGAATAACAAATTGGAAAAATTTACCCTTAGGATCCTAAGTCTTATTTAAAGTCACTTTTTAAAATGACAGGTTTCAGAATAACAGCCGTGTTAGTCTGTATTCACAAAAAGAAAAGGAGTACTTGTTGTGTGTGTATGGGGGTGGGGGGGTGAGAAAACCTGGATTTGTGCTGGAAATGGCCCACCTTGATTATCATGCACATTGTAGGGAGAGTGGTCACTTTGGATGAGCTATTACCAGCAGGAGAGTGAGTTTCTGTGTGTGGTTTTTGGGAGGGGGGTGAGGGGGTGAGAGAACCTGGATTTGTGCAGGAAATGGCCCAACTTGATTATCATGCACATTGTGTAGAGAGTTGTCACTTTGGATGGGCTATCACCAGCAGGAGAGTGAATTTGTGGGGGGGGGTGGAGGGTGAGAAAACCTGGATTTGTGCTGGAAATGGCCCAACTTGATGATTACTTTAGATAAGCTATTACCAGCAGGACAGTGAGGTGGGAGGAGGTATTGTTTCATATTCTCTGTGTGTATATAAAGTCTGCTGCAGTTTCCACGGTTTGCATCCGATGAAGTGAGCTGTAGCTCACGAAAGCTCATGCTCAAATAAATTGGTTAGTCTCTAAGGTGCCACAAGTACTCCTTTACTTTTTAAAATGGAACTTAAGCCCCTAACTCACTTTGGAGGGCTTTTGAAAAATGTACCCAAAGTGAATACTTTGCAAACAATTGACAATCTAAACATTATTTGACAACTAGTTGGAAATAAAAACTACACTTGCAGAAATCATGATCAGCCTGTCCAAGACACAAGTTCACAAATTGTTGGTCAGGTTTATAAAAAGAAAACTCATACAATATTCTTTGCTTAATTTTTTTTAAATCCTATAACAATGGGCCACCTAAAATAACAAATAGGCATTCAGCTAAGCTATTTCTAAAATTCTGGCCATTCTTCTTTACCTATACATTATATAAAATGTCAGCCATTCTTCTATGCCACAATGTTATAGATGAGAACAACATACATATAGGAGGAGGAAATCAGTTTGACCCACATGAAGTAGTAAAGCATATGGGTCTTGGTTATTCCCAAGTATTTACTGGAGAACAGATATCAGATTTCAAAGTTGCTTTTGACCAGTTAGAGCAGGTGTTGTAAATGAATCAAGTTTTAAAAGGCAGTTTTCAAACCAGGTTTTCATGATCCCTCACTGCAAAGAATTAATCAATTCAACATGTGAGTGGGCAGATGGTCACTGCTGAGACCGCAAAACTTATACATAAAAATAAGGTTGGTTGTTTTTGTTTCAAAGAACAAAACTTCGTTGTCTTATTAACAAGTGCAATTCATAATTCTTCCCAAACGGGAAAAAAAACCTGTGTTCTTAGCATGTATTTGTTTTTCTTGGGTGGTAAGCTATGAACAACAAAGCCTATAAATGCATCGTGATCCTTTTAAAACCTGCCTTTAAAAGTGTAAAGCTTTAGCCAACAATCAGTGTTGTCAATAATTAAGTTTTATAATGTCATGGTTACACTGGAAGTATTCCAGCTAAGCCAGTTGACTAGAATGACTAATTGCTACAGCAAAACATTATGACTATTAACAAATGATATGTCAGTGTAGTGAATTATGCCCATTTATTATAGCTAATTATTAATGCTTGTTTTGGGGAGGTGAAGTTGATCATTTTGATTACTCATTATAATTTTCTAATTGTTGGCAGTCAAACATTTTTCCATTTCCCAAATAACAGCTAATGGGTTAAAATGTGTCTGAGCAGATCTCCTATGTGCTTTTACATAATTTGAAGTGTGGCGATCAAATCATATTACCAAAGCAATTACTGGGTGTAGAACATTCCGTTCTGTTTCATGCTGCAATCATACATTTAGTTGAATGCTTTTCTACGTGTCTTTTCTCCTTCATTCCCCACAGGAGCTGCTCATCCACGTAGCCTTACAGGGATTTTTCTTCTAGGAAGGAAGAACAGGAAGAAAGTGTGAGTTTGTTTTAGCCAGTGTTAATCACCAGCTGCTCCAGATAAGTATAGTAGTTTTGGGAATACACTGAATTCTTCTGCAAGTTTTAAAAAACACAATATTATGATTACACAAGAAAAGTTGCGTGGAGAGGACTTACCCAGCTTTCCCATTTTCTACCCTTGTTGATGGTGAGGACAACTATTATCCCAACAGTATAAGGCCATCAGCATTACACAGCTTCTACTACAGGAATAGTGACTCCCCAGGACAGGTAACATCCTCTGTGATTGCCTGGGAGCCCAGGAGAGATGGATTTGAGCTGGACAGAGCCTTAATTAAGGAGCAAAATCAATAAATTATAGAGATTAAAAGAGATGCACTTGCTGAAGAGAAAGGTTAAAGGAGTTCAAAGGCCAGCTCCAGCACACAATGAGGAGGCTACTTTGTAGGATTTGCTAGAAGTGTCCTTGGAGCAGTAGCTGAGTCCCAAGTAGTGTTTCCCACTGGCTTTCTGTGGTGAGACCCACTGTGTGGGTTTTTTTTCCCCCTTTTTCCCTGTACAGTCTGATTCCCGGTATTCAGACCCCAAGTATGGTCAGGATCAGCCCCTATAATTCTTGCTCAGACATCATTGTGTAGGTTCTTAGTGCTGTAGCAATTGTCTGTGGCTAAGTGAGACTGGGACCTTCAGTATTGCAACTGACAGTTGCTCCTCCCATTAACAGTCACTGTACTTTGCCTCTTCTCTCAGGGAGAACACTTCCCACCTTACCCCACACCAGTGAACAAAGGGTCAACAGAAGTCTAAACTCAGTTCACCCACTTTGCTGCACCTGAAAGGTGTGTCAGCCTTGATGTATTATTAGACTATCTGGAGAGGAGATAAAAGAAGGCAGTGTAGGCTTGAGGGCACATGCAATGAGTCCAGGACAGAAGAGGTCGGGACTTCCTGGGAAAGAAAGACTGAAGAAGGCCATAGGGGTGGAATAATCTCTTTGGTGCATCCTGGAAAGGGGTGGCACACAGGGGTAATCCTGAAGCGAAGAAAGAAGGAGCTGGGAGGACCTATGGAACAGCTAGAGGCTTGGGAATCAGAGGAGAGGCTGTGTTATGTGCAGGTCAAAGCAGCACAAGGGTCTCAGAGGTAGAAAGTGGTCCAGGGAAACAGCAGTGCATCTGAAGAAGCAGACTTACTGGTTAATACAGGATCCCTGTGCAGAGCGTGGGACTGGGTTCCCCTACTGTCTGTGAGGAAGGGATGTGTAAGCCTGATATAAAGACTATTGAGCCCAGGATAGGACTGAAGATAGTCTCAAGGATGGGGTGAGAAATGGCCCAAGGAAGGAGCGAAAGGATCTCGTGTGTTGGGATGTTTTGGACTCTTAATTGTATACTTCTTACCCTAGAAGGGGTGGAACTTAATCATGGCCTGGCCAGAGGGCTGAGTCTTGAAGAGACATACGGCCATAGGCCTGCAGTGACTATCAGCAGAAGACACTACAGAGGAGAGAGCCTGCTATGTCAGACTCAGCCATGAGGAGGTGCTCCAGTGGGGAATCTACTCTTCCATGCTTACTTCATCATGTCCAGATTTTTTTTTTAACTATTTAGATTTTTGAAAAATTGGCTATTGCAAGACAAGGCACTGTAGTTTCCTTTGGGGCTAGCATTAGTCACTTCATTAATACTCCTTCAGATTTAACTATCATCTAGCAAAGCTTTTTGTGTTGGAATGTAATCACATTACAGTGCTAGTTATGTAAGGTAAAATTTTCAAAAGTGCTTAAGGGCCAAAGGTGTCTAGGTTCCTAAAGATGCAGATAGGCACTTTTGAAAATCTCACTAGGTGCCTAAGCATGTTAGACATTTAATTCCCCCCTTAAAAATTTTGTCCCCGAGTGATTTAGGAGCTTGAGTTTCATTGAAAGTTATTGGGACTTAAGCTCCTAAGTCACAATTGAAAATGGAACTTGAGCTTCTAAGTAATTTAGGCAGTTATGAAAGCCTTATTTTTAAAGGGGTAAGGGATTAAACATGCCTCAGTTTCCTGACTTTCAAGTGTTTGGTCTCCTTAAACAGAACTACAGGGTTTGAAGAACATTGTTTAAATAAACTAATATTTGTTTATACCTTTTGTGCTAAATTAAAGCAACTTTACTCTGAGAACATTTACAAGAGTAAAATCTGCCCTTTAAGGATTAAAAAAAGTAGAATAATATCACTAATATGTAATCTTAAAGACTTCATACCCTCTAAGGGGTATGTTTTATTATTACTATGGTAACCCCTGTATCAGCTAATTTACTCTATTGTACCTGCTCAGCATATCCGTGTAGTTCACAGAGCTGTAATCATTGAGGGACTGATGCAGGTAGCACTTAAGGACACAAATAACTTTACATATGCAAATAATCCCACAGACAAGTCCCATGAAACTAGTCAACACTTAAATGTTTGTAAGACTGGGGCCTTAGTTGGGTTCCTGCATTTAAAAATATATTGGTTCAATTTTAAAATAATTATACTTTAGCAATTATTGCCTACAGACCTCAAAGAGTTGAGGACAGTTTCATGGAATGTGAAAACAAGCCACTTGGTGCTCAAGAAATCAGTTCATAACCTTTGCAAACATAGCACAAATGCATCTCAGTGGAAGATGATTCAATTGGTGTTTTTTAGACAGATAATCTGTTTGTACAGGAGACAGTTTGTGTTTCTCGTGTGTACTACTATATCAAAGAACACTAAAAACCCAACAGTCCTGCTAAAAAAATTTGAATTAAAAAAATGGAAAGTTGGACAAATGTTGCAAACTTTGAAGAGAACCAGGAGGACAATAAGTAAAAAGGTATGAGTGTCTCATGGCCAGAGAAATGCTTGAGAACTGTATGATATAACCTGCAGTCTCTCTCTAGCCAGGTTCATAGAATATCAGGGTTGGAAGGGACCTCAGGTGGTCATCTAGTCCAACCCCCTGCTCAAAGCAGGACAAGGTTGAGCAGAAAGCAGTCATCCACCACGAAATCAAGGTGTCTGTGAGTGTGTGTATTGATAATACATATCCTAGAGAATCAGAAAAAGTTCTCTGAACTCAGAGACTTTAACTCAAATGAAGGCTTTGACATAACAGATAACAGTAACTGTATGGCTGTCCTTCATATCCAACAATATCACAGTATCTTGTGTGTTTGTGGCTGTATAGTCCAATCTGTGAGGAGCAATGTCACAAGGAGATGTCACATAAGAAGGTGCAGGCTCCCAGTGAAGACTTGGTATGACACTTGGCCCTTTTATCAATCAGTCTTTCAAATCTGTTTTAGTGTTTACAGCCTTAACTGATAGTTGGTCTCCATTCAAGTCTCCCCTTAGCTGTGTTTTCAGTTATCAATATTTGTGTCATACAAGTTGAGAAATTGCTTAAGGGTATCTTTGAAGCATGAACTATGACTGCCTTCCTGTGCTTTCTGACTCTGAGCTCACCATAAAGGACTCTTTTCAGGAGTCTATTACCACCCTTTCTGATAAAATGACCTGTCCATCTAAGCTGAACTTTAATTATCATTGCCTCATTGCTGGTTTGTTTTGCTTTTTTTTTTTTTTCAAGGATGCTAATGTTTGACACTTTAGAGTAGAGTGAAGACAGCACGAGAAACTTTTTAAGTTGCTTGGTGTGTCTGGTAAACTGTCCACGTTTCACACACACATAAAAAGAATGCTATCCACTGTTGCTTTGTATATCCTCAGTTTTGTTTGCCAGTTTGATGGTAGGCTGGTTGAGTATCTTATAGTGACGTCTTCCTGGCTTGCCTTGACAGAGAGCAACCCAAACCAGAAGGAAAAGAGTCATAACAACCTATCTCTTGTTTTCCTTGCCCCCATACTATTTAACCTAGATCATGATGACCATCTGCCACCATCTTCACGCTGCACTCAAACACTTGCATATCTAGTAACTGACTGGGTTACTACAACTAAGTTTTAAGCCAACTAGCACTCAGAGTAAAACAGAGCTTCTAACAGGAAGTTCCTGAAGTCCACGTGGAGTCTGAAAGCATGTAGGTGGTGGTGTTTGTTTGTTTATTACTATGCCTCATAGAACCAGAAAGGTACCATGGGACTTTGAAGTTTTGCATTCATCTTATCTGATCATGCCAAAAATCTAGCCACTAGCTTTCCATAAATAATCAAAGGGGATACAGGCCTTTCCAAGGCCAACAGATTAATATGAAATTAAAGTTCTAGGATGTGTCCTTTTTGAGATAGTAAGAGACAAAAACATTAGGAAACTTTTTAGGAAGCTCAAACATCACTTTTATTTTTAACTTTCATAACTTCAAAATGCCTTGTCTAATTTGCCTCAATGTTTTCATCAAAAAAGTACCCTGACATAAGACTACATATATGAAACTTCAAGATGAGTTGAGTTATTTTTGGTGAAATTATATCAAGCTTGTAATGGAAAGGTAACTTCAACCTTGTCTATGAAGGCACTGTCTGGAAAAGTGAGTCAAATCTGTGCAAATGGAGTGATTAGGTTCCCTTTGTCCCTCTTGTGACTTCACACGGAGTGTACAAACCCAGAAACTTGGTTTTGAAAGAGTTACACTGAGAATCTGTGTTAAAACTTGAGTGTGGGTCAAATGGAGAGGGCTGATTGGCCAGGACCTATTTGGGGTAAAACTAAGGAAATGTATTGCTTGCTCTATCCCTGAAGTGCAGTGTAATCTGATAAATCAATCTAGGTAGAAGCTTGCTCTAGTCCCAAGGCAATGTAGATTGTAAGCTCTGAGGCTGAACCCTGCTCCAGCATGAGGGTTTTACTCCATGTGGAAGATGTCGTTTAGTTTAGGACTTTACTCAAATTTTAAGACATTTATTCTACTCTGGGTAGCTGGGACACTTTAGCAAGGTTGCAGTTAGGTGTCTTTATTCCCTCCTGAGGGGAATGTATAAAAGAGAATTCCCCATTAAATTTACTGGAGTTATTGCAATTTGAATGATCTTCCTACTTATTGGATCTTAAAATAAGTCATATATTCTACTATATTTTAGTGAATGTGTTTGGGGTTTTTTGTGTCTTGCTTTTTTCTCTCTTATTTTCCCTTCCTTCTTTCACCACTGCAAAAGGGTGGAGAAAGAATGAAGGAGAGGGCTTAAAAACAAAAGTATACATGTTACGGTTTAGACTTTGTTGGAAAAAACAAAACATTCATGGAATGTGGGGTTGTTGTTGTTTTTTAATTCTGTGGGAAATTTTAAAAAATCAACTCTTTTCTGGACCAGTTTTGCTGTTAAAAGATCCAGTGAGACCTTGGTTAAGGGAAGCTGGCCTTAGTATTTTACTTCTATTTAAGTTTAGGCTGGACAAAGCCATTTTATGTTTGGCTTTTTTTTTTTTTTCTTTTTACGTGAATGTTAATCTGAAGGAAGTCTGATTATTGATATATGGGCACCAACTATATCAGTCAGCCATTCCACGCACTTCACCCCAAACATCTTCTGTTTCAATTATTCTGTTTCAATTCAATTATTTCCATGCTGCACCATTTGTAGGACTTCCTGCATAATTCTGAATTGCAGAAATAAACAGGAAAGCTGAAAACACCTTGAGGACTAAGCTTGTATGCAGCTTGATTCCCCCCCCCCTTGCAAATTGCATCGTTTTATGAACAAGACTACACATTTTCAAGTGCAGATGGGGAAAAAATGACCAATTCAGCTTTTATTCAATAATTAGAATAAGAAGAATAACCAATATGCCATTTGGAATTGTCTCATTGTTATATATAAGTGCCATAACTACCTAAGTCTAGCGCTATGTGCTAAACATATAAAGATGTGCTACTGCTTGGAAATTTTATGATAAATCAAAGAAACAGTGTTTTCAAAATGCAAAATATCTTATTTATTAGCTAAAATTCCTAGTAATGTGTTGCAGGCAGAGCTATTTAGCAGGAGTTTTAATAACTGCATTTCATCTTCAATTACTTAAAAATATGAATTAAATTCACAATTTTGTCTGCATAATTGTGCTTACCCCTTCAAAGTATAGAGCACTATATTGAAAAGTTCCTTTGTAGCACTATGGGATTGAACTTTTTGCATATTAATGAGTTGAATGGGCATCACTAAGGACAGAATTTGGCCCACTAACTCTGAATTGTTTGTGTCATCTTCAATATTAAGATAATTTAGGGTAGATTAGGACATGGTTTACATAATTGCTGTCCTTCCCTCACCCCCCTAGGGCAGATAAGTGGGGAGAGCTAACAACTTGGTTCTCGCCATCCCCTACCTGATGTGAGGTCAGCATAAATGAGCTGGTGAAGGGGGTATCCTAACTTGCTGTTGACATAAGCCAACAACTATAAGCCAAGGTGGAAGCAGGGAGGAAACTCTTTCTTGTAGTTGTGGGTCTGAGTTGCAGTGCTGCTCCTGAGGTGAAGCCGTTTGTGCTCCACCCGTTACCCAGAGCCCAAAAGCACGGTTGAGCGCATAATGTACAGCAGTGGTTTTCAACCTTTTTTCATTTGCAGACCCCTAAAATTTTTCAAATTGAGGTGTGAACCCCTTGGGAATCTTAGACATAGTCTGCAGAGGTCTAGGGGTCCGCGGACCACAGGTTGAAAATCACTGATGTATAGTAAACTATGTGAGTGAACTACTGTCTTCCAAAGGAGTGTTCGGCAGGGGAACTAGTGACAGAGATAAAGGGAAGCTGTTTTAGCACCACTGAGCTGCTTCAGCTGAATTCTTGACTGGACTTGACAAGACATTGTTGCCAGGATGGTTAACAGTGCTGCAAATCTGACTCTAGAATCTGCCATGTTCCATTTTAGTCAAATAGGAAAAAAGCAGGTTTAGGGAGAAGCAATAGACAGGAGTTGTAGCCAGTGTTAGTTAATACTGAAAGAATGTGCTGTACTCTGTTAGGAATGGGCAAAAATGTTCTAATAAATAAGAACTTCCATGAACTCTCACCCATTTCTTGACCCAACACAGTTTTGTGCCATTTATCAGCTTCTGTACTTACATGGTTAAAATATCACTGGGAGGATCCTCAGCAGGTATAAATTGTCATAGCTTCAGTGACTTGAAAGGAGCTATGAGATTTATGCCACCTGGGGATCTGCATTATCATGAAAGAAACTGTTTTGATAGGGCCAGATTCCATAACTCTTACTAACATTCAGCAGTACCATGCTCCGTGGGTTGAAATCAATGGGGCTAACTTATAGAGTAAGGTACTATATAGCATTAGTAAAGGACGCAGAATCAACCCTGTAACACTTGTGATAAAGCTGGAACCATGAAGAGATGGGAAATCGTCTGGGGAAAGCCTGTTCTCATGAGATTCCCAGAGTGATTTTTTTTTTTCCCGGTGGCCACTTCCCTCCCAGGAAGGAAAGAAGGGAAGATGTGTCCTACGTGATGTGAATGAATACAACTGAGAAAAAATTGAAAAAGAAAGGAAAGTTTAAAAAAAGAAACAGAACATGCCGCTGCCTCATAGAACACACAGAGTTGTCTCAAGAGTATGGGCGTTCACAGTGGGAACCCACCCTTCCCTGCACCAGTCCTGAGTAACTGGGCTAGGGGTAAAGATATAGGCGGGTGTCCTTCATCTCCCCACAGCTGGGCCACAGCTGCTGTTTCAGGTTTTGAGCCTCCCCATGCAGCCCATGTTTGAGCTTTTGGATCCACATAGTTAAAGATCCTGAAGCCTTTCCCCCAACTGCTCCTCACCTCCTCCATTGAGCAGCAAGCCTAATCAGAGAAGACTTGGATCCTCCTCTTTAGTACTCAAGATCCAGATAGTCCCTGTGTACCTTCCCTTCTGTCCCCCCACCCCACTTCCACCCACACACAACTCAATTTCATTAATAGTGGAAATGCCCTGAACACCTAGGTAAGTGACATTTACCTGAAAATCACCTGGTTTTGATCCTATTTTCCTCCTCTCTGAATTTTTCATCATCACACGTTGAGGTCTCTCTTTGCTGGGAGTCTAAAGACAGTGACTTTTCTGCTTTTTTTTCTCTGAAGGAAGCTATTTATTTGAATTATGTTGGCATCTTTAGGCCCAAACTGAGACTAGGCCCCCATTGTGCTAAGTGCTGTATGCATGCATATTTAAAGTTCCTGCCCCTAAAAGCTTACAGACTAAGTAGAGGAGACATATTGTCCCCATTTTACAGATGGGGGAACTGAGGCACAGAGATTAAGTAACTTTCCCAAAATAAGTTTGTGGCAGAGCCAGGAACTGGAAACCAGATCTCCTGAGGCCTGGCCCAACAATCCTTCTAGTCCAATATACAACCTTTGACAGTAATCAGTAGATGTTTCAGAGGAAGATACAAGAAATTCCTGAAATGAGCAATTATGGAATAACTTCCCCAAAACAGAAGTTCCTTCCTAACTCCCATCAGTTCATGTTGCCTTACGCTCTGAAACTTGGGGGTTTATATCCCTTTGAAACCTTATATTATCCAGCTAATGTAATTGTGGATGATCACATTATCCATATACAACTCTATTCCTATGTGCAAGTACTAATATGACCGAGTGAAGAGGCCAAATCAATTCAAAGAGATGATCCTTTTAAGCTTCCCATGGTAAACTGAAAACTTCTATTTTCATTCTTGACCTGTTTTCCAGAACAATAACTTTTTGCATTTATTGAAATTTCTGAGAATTTTGTGAAGCCTTGTGAAAGTTAGCTGAATCTTCCCCTCCCATATGGATAGCCTGCCTTTTGCTTCATTCACCTGCACATTACATTTTTGTAAACTATTATCGATCGTGGCTATATCCCCGAACAGCTTTTAAAGCATGGTTAAAGTTTTATTTTGTTGTTTGCTTATTTGTTGGCAAGAAGAGGACATTTCTGTCCCTTAATGCATCTTTGTCTCAGGAGGCAGTGACAGTAATGTTACTTTCTGACCCACATCTTGGCTTCATCAAGAAGAATCAATAAGGAGAGGACGTCCATGGAGGATATCATCCATGCAGCTGCATAGAAACATCATAGCTAAACAGATATGTTAGTAACACAGGCCCAGTTTGTACTGGCTTTTCTCAGGTTGAGTGGTACCTTGTCCTGTGACCAGCCCTACTGATTGTGCTCTCTGAGGCTGTTCAAGGGGAAAATATAATGCAATGTTAATGAGGATGTTGCAACTAGGACCATTCAGTTTTTGTCCCTTTATTTATTTTTAGTTAGAAAGCTAAATTGGAACCAATATTCTATGGATGAGATGCGGATTGCTACATTTGGGGCGGGGGAAGAAGAGAAGAAGCCGATAGATGGGAAACAACATCTCAGCTTTAACTAGAGCATTCACCACCAGCATTCCCTCAATTATGTCCAGACTGAGCTTCATTCAATTCATTCTCAGACAAGTACAAGGAAATCAGAGACACTGTCACTCATGTTTAATGTAAGAAGAGAGAGTTGTGTACCAAACGTTCTGATGGTATTACTATCCAAGCTGTAGTTTCCCCCCA
Organism: Eretmochelys imbricata; assembly: GCF_965152235.1. Taxonomy (NCBI): domain Eukaryota; kingdom Metazoa; phylum Chordata; order Testudines; family Cheloniidae; genus Eretmochelys; species Eretmochelys imbricata. The sequence goes on along the minus strand of NW_027554341.1, from coordinate 519,643 downwards.
GCAGACAATAAGATGGGGACAGAAGAGGCCCCCTACAGAACTCCACACACAAGTGCCCTTTGGACTGATGAATAATTCCATCTTCTGGGACCTGTCTGAAAGGGAAAAGTGGAACCCCCTTAAAACTGAACCTATCTGCCCCTAATAGGGAATGTAGCTGATTCAACTAAACCTTGAGGTCAAAGGTGGCTGACAGATCTAAAAATTAACATAAAGATTTTACTTTTGTCCCACCATAGGTGCAGAACAACAGTTGTCCTGGAGACACCCATGCTTCCTGTGGTTCAAAGCCCTATAGCTGGGGAAATTACAATTGAATATGTAACATGCTGCTGACATATTCAAATAGACAATTTTTGATTGGAGGGTACAGGCACAAGTGGACTTGCAGGGCGTAGAAATGGACAGCAGGACAGATACCTTCAACAGGATATTGACCTACACTGAAAAGTGTAGCTGTCTGACAGTGCGAGTGTATGGGCTTGGTTCTCTCCCATGGCTGAGCAATATTTCAGTATGAGAGAGGTGGGTGTCAGGCACCCAGTTCCTGCTTGTCGGGGCTCTGGCTGCAAAGTCACTTAGAGCTGTTTCCAGGCACTGCTAACTTATGCCACTGATACAGGTTCCTGAATGGACTCATCCGCTCCCAGCTTCTAACAAGCTCCCTAGGCCAGCAGAGGAGGGGATGGAGGCTCAGGGCCTGTCTGTTGTGCCTATGTGCCAGAATGGAGTACCCCTATGCAGAGCATTTTCAGATAGGCCAGGTTTTATAGGTTAGGTTATAGCTCCTTGGCATCAAGCTGGTGGTTCAAGAGGCTGTAATCTAACACCTCTAGGACTAACACAGTTTAATACTCTGTATGCTCATGATGCCTATTTCAAATTATCATAACTTTGATCATTCATTTTTTTCCCAAACCTACCAAAAAGCCACATTAGTGCCATGCTTCAGGTTTCAAAGTATTTGGTGTAGTCCATTTTCTTTAAATGAGGATGGTGTATTTGTTTTCCTCCTCACCTAATTTAAAAAGACAATGAAAGGATTTTGCTGAGACTTTCCAGAAAATATAGTGTTTGGACAGAGACCAAGTATGAAAAGTACATTCTGAATAGGTAAATTATTTTAATAACTTACCAGTCTGTGAAAACAGGGGCATATAATTGAAACCATTATGCAGCCTTAGCACTAGCTGCTACCTACGCTCTGACAGGTTTCAGAGTAACAGCCGTGTTAGTCTGTATTCGCAAAAAGAAAAGGAGTCCTTGTGGCACCTTAGAGACTAACCAATTTATTTGAGCATAAGCTTTCGTGAGCTACAGCTCACTTCATCGGATGCATCCGATGAAGTGAGCTGTAGCTCACGAAAGCTTATGCTCAAATAAATTGGTTAGTCTCTAAGGTGCCACAAGGACTCCTTTTCTTTTTACCTACACTCTGTATATATACACACATTATAAATAAACAAACCATACTTAATGCTACTAAAGTAATTAATTATAGCAATAATACATACACACAGCCACTTTATACCAATGTTAATCTTGTAGAAGCATGTCATTTGGCAAATACATATTTTTTAAAAACAAGTTTGAAATACCTCTATTTCTGAGCCTCCAATGAATCTTCCTGTCTTAATTTTGTGCTCTGGATAAACTGGTAGAACATTTTTATTTTTGCATTTATGTTCAAAATGTGTCTGTCACTGATCAGCGAGGGAATGCATTAATCTTAATTTTTAATGATCAAAGTAAGACAAAGCAGCTTTTATTTCAATTGTAATTGTGCTATACTGAAAGCTGCAGCTGCCTGATACCTTACCACTCTGCCCCATTGGAAGCTGAACAGTTTCCACAACAACACACAATGGAGTTTACTTTTGAAGAAAGTCATAGGCAGTTCAAGTATATAATCTGCCTCAGAACAATAGCTGTGCTGTTTATTTTAACTGCTGGGGAGAGCTTTTCAATTGCCATCTTCAGGTGCCTTTCTTTGAACCCTTGAAGAAGAAAAATAAATAGGATTATGTGTTCCAAAATCTCTTAGGTTACATTCTATGTGTATTTTGTAATAATAATTTCCTATAAAGACGCTTTTACGTCCTACTTTTTTTTCCTAACGGTCTGTTTTATCTCACTCTTAAATATAACTACCCTGTTGGGCACCATTATTGTGTCCTAGGTTCTTTCAGCATTACTATTAAGAAATGCCTTTTTGAGGTTTTTTTTTTTATAATGCTGCCATTTTTATTCACATCAGGCCAAAAGTTGGCAAGCAGGTTCCCACACTAGAAGTGAATTGGCTGTGCATAATAAAATTGATTGGACTGTTTCTTAGACTGCAGCCCAAAAAAATGAGGTTCTGTGCTCCGTTCCCACCACATGAAGGGAGCCATCTCATAGTTGGAGGATGGCTTACAGTTATTTAAACCTCAGGTTGGAAACACCTGGTGCCATTGGTTTAAATCCCACCTTATGATAAACTCTAGCCTTAGAACTTAAGAACGGCCATACTGGGTCAGACCAATGGTCCATTGAACCCAGTGTAAGCAGTGTCAGGATGAGCTCCACCCTGACATCTGGTGGTGAGGTGTGGCAAGTTGTGGAAAAGAACTTCAGGGGCCGATGTCATTTGCATAGGCACACCCACCACGCCTAGAATGAGACCATAGCTGCTCAAATGGTCACTTTGGCTGCTGTGGGATCCCCAGCGTCTCTGTTATTGGGGCAGGAAGAATAAATTGTTATTACCCTGATTATGGGAACTGTGCTTGGAACTGTACGTGGCCTTTTGTTATGATGGAGGGATTCACCATCAACTAAGTAGCACTTGCTAGGCAAGGGTCATGGGTTCCAAAACTGTGTGAATAGAGAGAGGCTGGGGACAAGTATTAATACTTGGTGGCATGGGCCCCTTGGTGAGGGCCTTCCATGCTAATTGCACTTCCTCCTCTCTCCACTGTGGAATATCAGAGCTAATTTTGATTTCATTAGAAGTCTAGTTATAGGCTGCTGAGCTCACTTTGGGCTGACAGTGCACCAGCACTGGGGCTCCCCTACTACAAGCTGAATTCACCTAAGAGCTGAAATCACTGAGTGTTGTGTTAAGTAGTGGGGGAGCCTGAAGATATATTGTGGAGCAGTTTGCGGCACGGCTGGTGAAGCAGTTCAACGCGGAGCAGTGTGTGGATGGCAGGAGCTGCTTGTGGGTCGTGGAGCTGAGCGAAGGAGTTCGTGGGGCAGCTGGCGGAGCGGAGCGCAGCTGAGCGAAGGAGTTCGTGGGGCAGCTGGCGGAGCGGAGCGCAGCTGAGCGAAGGAGTTCGTGGGGCGGCTGGCGGAGCGGAGCGCAGCGGAGCGAAGGAGTTTGTGGGGCGGCTGGCGGAGCGGAGCGCTGCTATGGAGCTGTGGGGCGGTCAGCTTCCGATCATGTAAGGTGCCTCTTACCCCCGTCCCACTTCCACCCAGGTTGGGAGGTAAAGCTCCGCAGATAAACTTTCGAACTCTGGGGCTGCCCTGACCAGGGACAGAGACTTTTGGGGCATTGGACTTTTGGGACCTTGGGTGATTTGGGGTTGCTGGACTCAAGAACCAAAGGGAAAAGGGCATGCCCCAATTTGCCTGGGGTGGGTTTTTTTTGCTCATGGGTTGTGTTATGAATCCTGGTGGTGGTGTTTCCCCAACATAATGCCACATTGTTTCTCTCTGTTATTAAAAGGCTTTTGCTACACTCAGGCTATGTGCTTGCGAGAGGGGAAGTATTGCCTCTTGGAGGCGCCCAGCGGGGGTGGTATATATTTGTCCCAGGTCACTGGGTGGGGGCTCGAGCCGGTTTGCATTGTGTTATTGGAATGGATCCCCTAGATATTGAACCCGGCCCTTGTTGCTGCCAACTCTCATGGGCAGAAGGGTTACATTTTTGGGGGCTCGTCCGGGATAGCCTGGGTCAGTACCCCTCGCAAGCACCTGTTGAGTGATCCACTACATTGGGAAACAATTTATATTTTTTTTTTGTTTTGTTTGTGCTTATATTTTGAGGAAATTACTGTTTGTATAATGGCTAATATGTCAGGTTTGTTGGGCCCTGGCTCAGCAGCTTCTAGCTCAGGGGCTGCAGCCTCGGCTGATGATTGGACAAAAGCTCTGGGGCAAATATTGGAAAAGGTTGTGCTGCCCCATGCTGAGTCAGACTCTTGTCGTAAGTTAAGATTATTTGCTGGGGAGGAGGAGTTTGAACCCTGGTTAGAGCATACCACTGAAATGCTGCAAGAGTGGGCCGTACCAGATGCAGAAAAGCGAAGATGCCTTATAGAGAGCCTTGGCGGCCCAGCATTAGATGTGATTCGCACCCTGAAGCTCATTGACCCTGGGGTCAGTGTGAAGGACTGCCTAGAGGCCCTTGAACACAACTTTGGGAGCGTAGAGGGCCCTGAAGACAGCTACTGTAAGTTCCTTAATTCCCGACAACAAAAGGGCGAGAAGGCTTCAGCCTACATACAGAGACTGGAGAGACTGCTTCAGAGAGCTGTCATGAGGGGAGCAGTGACTGCTGAGCAGATGGATCAGACCAGACTGGCTCAAATTGTAAGAGGAACTCAGTATCAGAACCCGATTCTACTTCATCTCCAGCTAAGAGAACGACGGGAACATCCCCCAAGTTACTCCCAGCTGATAAAAGAGGTCCGAGAGGAGGAAGAAAGGCAGGCTGCCAGTGAGTTTTGGGAAGCCCAAACATCGGAGCCAGGCAGCACAACACCACTGCAAACGGCCAGTGTACTGATGGTGAGCACCAGAGAGGAACTTGCCCAACAAATGCAGGTCCTGACGGAACGGATAGCTGAGCTGCAAAGTACCGTTGACCGAGTTAAGACTTCCAGGAATAAGAAGCCTCAAACTGTGGCGATTGAGAAGCCCGCACTTAGAGCCACCATCCCCCCCAGGCGAAGGGGAAAAGGTCAATTCTTCTGCTACCGATGTGGTCAGGATGGACACAGTGCTGCCAAGTGCCGTAATGAAGAAAACCCCTCCTTAGTGTATGGAAAGCTGAGGATCAGTTGGGAGAGATCCGGTAGCTGCCAGAGGGTCTGGGGACGGGGACCCCCCAGGTCTGCAGGATTTGAAGATTCCCCCAGAAAAGACTGTCCAGCTGGGATCCCTGCAGGACTGATAGGGCCTCGAGCAGAGGTCACGGTGAGGATTGAAGGGGTGGAGTGTAAAGCAGTGCTTGACACTGGATCTCAAGTGACTATTATATTTCAGTCATTCTACCAACAGATGCTTAGGCACCTGCCTATACAGCCACTGACTGGCCTTGGCCTGTGTGGCCTCAGCATGGATGAATACCCCTATCAAGGGTATGTCATCGTGCACCTGGAATTCCCAGAGGAGGTTGCTGGGGTAAGAGAAGAGGTAGACACAGCTGCCTTAATATGCCCTGACCCTAAAGGGACTTCTGATGTGTCTGTGCTGATAGGGACCAACTCCAGTCTCTTCAAGGTACTCGCGGATTACTGCAGAAGGCGGGCTGGAGACCAATACCTGAATACCCTGATGATCCATACGCTTTGTGCTGAAGCCTATAGGAAAATTGAGAGCGCTAAAAGGGACACATCTGAGCTACCGCTTGGGGCACTGAAGTACGCGGGCACAACCCCCTTAGTAGTGCCTGCAAGGACGGAGCAAGAAGTGCTTGTCATGAGTACCTGTCTGAAAGGCAGTAAAGGGACATTAGCAATGATAGAGCAGCCGATGGGAGGAGAGCTCCCTGAAGGAGTGTTGGTCCCCAGTGGAGTCATAACCCTACCTGCTGAAGCCCAGGAAAGGGTGACTATACTGATTGCTAATGAAACGAGTCGTGATGTTGTTGTGAAGCAAGGACAAAAGATAGCAGACCTCTTTGAGCCTGAGTCGATTGTAAAACCCCAGTGTGAAACTCAAGTTCCGACAATAGACCCAGCAAAGTTTGACTTTGGAGATTCACCAGTGTCCGAGGACTGGAAAGATCGCCTGAGGAAGAAACTTTGTGAAAGATCCAAGGTGTTCTCACTGCATGAGTGGGATGTGGGATGTGCAAAAGGAGTAGAGCACAATATCAGACTACATGACTCTCGACCTTTCAGGGAGAGATCTAGGAAGATTGCTCTCTCTGAGATGGAAGATGTGCGACATCATCTTCAGGAGCTGGCTGCGAATGGCATCATTACAGAGTCCCGTAGCCCATACGCCTCACCCATTGTGGTAGTCCGCAAAAAGAATGGGAAAATCCGGATGTGTATTGACTACCGCACCCTAAACAGCCGTACTGTGGTCGACCAGTACACTATGCCTCGAGTGCAAGATGCCTTAGACTGTTTGCTGGGAAGCCAGTGGTTCTCTGTGTTGGATCTTCGAAGTGGATACTACCAGATCCCTCTGGGAGAAGAAGATAAGGAGAAGACAGCCTTCATCTGCCCATTAGGGTTTTATCAGTTCGAACGCATGCCCCAAGGGATTTCTGGAGCACCTGCCACCTTTCAACGTCTCATGGAGAAAGTTGTGGGAGACATGAATTTACTGCAAGTGTTAGTTTATTTGGATGACCTGATTGTGTTTGGAAGAACCTTAGAGGAGCATGAAGAAAGACTTCTTAAAGTGCTTGATAGGTTGGAGGATTATGGTCTGAAGCTTTCAATTGACAAATGCCAGTTCTGCAGAACCTCAGTGAAGTATGTGGGTCACATTGTGTCCCAAGAAGGTGTGAGTACTGATCCTGATAAAATAGAAGCACTCACTACATGGCCACGTCCAAGTAACTACAGAGAACTCAAGACCTTTCTTGGATTTAGTGGCTACTACCGCAGATTTGTGAAAAACTATGCTACGATTGTAAAGCCTCTGAACGATCTTACCAGGGGACATCAGTCCAGCAAGAACAAATCTAAGTCCAAGAATAAGGGGAGGTCCCCAAAGCCTCCTGTGCAGAGACACAATGGCCCCTTTGCACCATTTGGGCCACGGTGGGATGAGAGATGTGAAAGGGCTTTTCGAGAAATCATTACTTGCCTAACTCATGCTCCAGTCCTAGTTTTTGCTGACCCAAGCAAACCATTTATCCTGCATACTGATGCCAGTTTGGAGGGTCTGGGAGCAGTCCTGTACCAGGAAGTGGAAGGCAAATGTAAACCTGTAGCCTTTGCCAGCCGAGGATTGTCTGATAGTGAAACTCGCTATCCCACCCACAAGCTGGAATTTTTGGCCTTGAAATGGGCCATCACTGAGAAATTTCGAGACTACTTGTATGGTGCTCAGTTCCAGGTGTGGACAGACAACAATCCACTGACTTATGTGTTAACAAGTGCTAAGCTGGATGCTACAGGGCAGAGATGGGTGGCTGCCTTGGCTAGCTATGAGTTCAGCATTCAGTACCGATCAGGGAGAAGCAATGTAGATGCAGATGCATTGTCCAGGCGTCCGCAGGCTCCAGAAGTTGCTGTGATACCCACAGATGGAGTGAGAGCTATTTGCAGTGTGAGTCGCCGAGAGCCAGAGGCCCGTGAGGGCTTTCAGGGATGTGTTGCAGAAGCTTTGGGCCTGCCCCCTGAATGCATGCCTTCTGCTTCAGTGAACTATATTGCATTAGACCAATCTCCTTTGCCCATGCTCAATGCGGCTGACTGGCAAGAAGCCCAGCGGCAAGATATTGACATTCGTGATACGCTACTTGCCAAAAGGGAGGGGCGAAGCCCAGCTGCGGTTGTCCCACCTAACCCGGAGGGTAAACTACTATTGAGAGAATGGACCAAACTAAAACTGATTCAGGGAGTGCTACACCGAATGACCACTGACCCTTTACAAAAACAACGAGCACAACTAGTACTGCCAAAAAAGTACAGAGCCCTGGCCATGAGGGCCCTGCATGATGACTTTGGGCATTTAGGGATGGAGAGGACCCTGGAACTTATTCGTAGTAGGTTCTATTGGCCCCGAATGGCTGAAGATGTTCACAGGAAATGTGAGACTTGCGCTCGATGTGTTCAAAGGAAAACTCTGCCCACGAGGGCTGCATATCTCAAGAACATCACCAGCAACAAACCTTTGGAGTTGGTATGCATTGATTTCTTGTCTGTAGAGGTAGACAAGAGGAATGTTGGAAACATTCTAGTAGTGACTGACCATTTTACACGGTATGCACAAGCATATCCCACACGTGATCAGAGGGCCACCACCGTTGCTCGAGTATTGTGGGACAAATATTTCTCAGTCTATGGATTCCCGGCTTGGATACACTCTGATCAGGGGCGGGATTTTGAGAGTCACCTTCTGAAGGAGGTGCTGAAGATAGCAGGAATTAAAAAGTCTAGGACAACGCCTTATCACCCCCAAGGTGATCCTCAGCCAGAGAGGTTCAATCGAACCCTATTAGATATGTTGGGAACTTTGCGACCAGAGCAGAAGGCAACCTGGAGCCAGCATGTCGCATTTCTGGTGCATGCCTACAATGCCACAAAGAACGATGCTACGGGAGTCACCCCATATCTCTTGATGTTTGGGCGAGAACCAAGATTACCCATAGACTTGTGCTTTGGTGTATCAGAGGATGGAGATAGCTATGAAACTCATCAGCAATATGTATCCCGACTAAGAGAAAAGCTGCGGGATGCTTATCGCTTAGCTACCGCTGCGGCTCGGAAGAACGCAGACCGCAACAAACATCGATATGATGCTAGAGTGCGTTCGCAGGAGCTCCAGCCGGGGGACAGAGTCCTGCTGCGAAATTTGGGTATTGCTGGCAAACACAAGATAGCTGACAGATGGAAGGCAATACCTTACCTGGTGATGGAAAAGCTGGGAGATCTGCCGGTCTACAAGATCAAACCTGAAGACGGTCCAGGGCAAATAAAGACGGTGCATAGAAACCTTTTGCTCCCTGTGGGGGAATTGGTAAGCACCCCTTATGAGATGGGCCACGGCAGGGCCGCCGGGCAGAACAGAGGTGCTAGACCAAAGCCGCCATCCAACACAGACAGTGGGCCCCCTGCAGCTAACTTACCCCTATTCTGCACATCTGAGAGTGAGTCTGAGGAGGAAGACACAACCCTGGTGTATCCTGGGATGGAGACAAGATTTCAGTCTCGATCAGCTGAACCAAACGAGAGTTTTCCCTCTTCCGCCCTAAACCCAATGGCGGAACTATTTAGGCCCCTTTCTGATACCCCGGTGCTGCTGATGAGACCCCCCTGTGATGACACACACAGGTTACTGGACAATGGGGACAGACAGGTAGAGGATGTCCTGGGCACCTTGGACCCTCCAGCGTTAGAACTAGGAGTGCAGGGGCCTACACCAGTAGCCGAGGGACCCTCCAGGGAAGCCTCTCCATCCGTCACTCAAGAGGATGTTCCCCCTACCTCGGCAACAGAGATTCTCAATAGACGAGACAGGGTGATAAGACCAGTGAAACGGTTAACTTATGATGCACCTGGGGTGACTAGTGAGGAGCCAATACATTTAGCACACAGGCTTGTGGAAGCTAAAGTGGGCTTCCTGAGGCCCTTTGGAGGAAACCAATGAGTTGGTATAAAGGGGGTGTGATTTGTCGGGACGACAAAGTCTCGGCTGGGGGGAGGATGTAAGCAGTGTCAGGATGAGCTCCACCCTGACATCTGGTGGTGAGGTGTGGCAAGTTGTGGAAAAGAACTTCAGGGGCCGATGTCATTTGCATAGGCACACCCACCACGCCTAGAATGAGACCATAGCTGCTCAAATGGTCACTTTGGCTGCTGTGGGATCCCCAGCGTCTCTGTTATTGGGGCAGGAAGAATAAATTGTTATTACCCTGATTATGGGAACTGTGCTTGGAACTGTACGTGGCCTTTTGTTATGATGGAGGGATTCACCATCAACTAAGTAGCACTTGCTAGGCAAGGGTCATGGGTTCCAAAACTGTGTGAATAGAGAGAGGCTGGGGACAAGTATTAATACTTGGTGGCATGGGCCCCTTGGTGAGGGCCTTCCATGCTAATTGCACTTCCTCCTCTCTCCACTGTGGAATATCAGAGCTAATTTTGATTTCATTAGAAGTCTAGTTATAGGCTGCTGAGCTCACTTTGGGCTGACAGTGCACCAGCACTGGGGCTCCCCTACTACAAGCTGAATTCACCTAAGAGCTGAAATCACTGAGTGTTGTGTTAAGTAGTGGGGGAGCCTGAAGATATATTGTGGAGCAGTTTGCGGCACGGCTGGTGAAGCAGTTCAACGCGGAGCAGTGTGTGGATGGCAGGAGCTGCTTGTGGGTCGTGGAGCTGAGCGAAGGAGTTCGTGGGGCAGCTGGCGGAGCGGAGCGCAGCTGAGCGAAGGAGTTCGTGGGGCAGCTGGCGGAGCGGAGCGCAGCTGAGCGAAGGAGTTCGTGGGGCGGCTGGCGGAGCGGAGCGCAGCGGAGCGAAGGAGTTTGTGGGGCGGCTGGCGGAGCGGAGCGCTGCTATGGAGCTGTGGGGCGGTCAGCTTCCGATCATGTAAGGTGCCTCTTACCCCCGTCCCACTTCCACCCAGGTTGGGAGGTAAAGCTCCGCAGATAAACTTTCGAACTCTGGGGCTGCCCTGACCAGGGACAGAGACTTTTGGGGCATTGGACTTTTGGGACCTTGGGTGATTTGGGGTTGCTGGACTCAAGAACCAAAGGGAAAAGGGCATGCCCCAATTTGCCTGGGGTGGGTTTTTTTTGCTCATGGGTTGTGTTATGAATCCTGGTGGTGGTGTTTCCCCAACATAATGCCACATTGTTTCTCTCTGTTATTAAAAGGCTTTTGCTACACTCAGGCTATGTGCTTGCGAGAGGGGAAGTATTGCCTCTTGGAGGCGCCCAGCGGGGGTGGTATATATTTGTCCCAGGTCACTGGGTGGGGGCTCGAGCCGGTTTGCATTGTGTTATTGGAATGGATCCCCTAGATATTGAACCCGGCCCTTGTTGCTGCCAACTCTGACGGGCAGAAGGGTTACACCAGTATCCTGTCTTCTGACAGTGGCCAATGTCAGATGCTTGAGAGGGAATGAACAGAACAGGGCAATTATCTATTGATTCTTCCCCTGTTGTCCAGTCCCAGCATCTGGCAATTAGAGGCTTAGGGACATCCAGAGCATGGTGTTGCATCCCTGACCATCTTTGCTAATTGCCATTCATGGACCTATCCTCCATGAACTTATTTAACACTTTTTTTTTTTTAGCCCAATTATACTTTTGGCCTTCACAACATCCCCAGGTAATAACTTCTGCAGGTTCACTGTATAAAGAAGTACTTCTTTTGTTTGTTTTAAACCTGTAGCCTATTAATTTCATTGGGCGATTCCTAGTTCTTGTATTACGTGAAGGTGTAAATAACACTGCCTTATTCACTTTCTCCACATCGCTGGTGATTAGTTGTTTCTTTTCCAAGCTGAACAATCCCAGTCTTTTTAATCTACCCTTATAGGGAAGCTGTTACATACCCCTCATTCATTTTGTTGCCCTTCATTCTTCCTGCTGAAGGAGATTAACTGAGTTCTATGTGACTTATTCTTGAAGGGGAAATGCATCCCCCTATGCCCCAGTGAAAGTCCAATCTGCTCTGAGTAGCCATCAAAGGGCCTAATTCTCATTTATACTAGTGTACACTTACACCCACTTTATGTATCTCCTTTACAGTATAAAGAACCTTTAGTGCAAATGATAATCAGACCCCAAAGATTCCATGGTAATTGATAAGAGCCAGTTTTGCTATTGTCTTTGGTCAAAACTCTCCTCTTCCTGCACCACTGTGTTGCCTGTCTCCCTCCTTACGCAGGTGCTGTAGATATTTTGCAAAGAACTTTTAAAATACACACTTATTTCCGTAAGTCATCCTGAAGTGTCACCAGCACCCCTGAGTTGGTTGTCAGGAGCTGGGATCAAACATGGGACCACTGGATCTTAATACATGAATCTCTTCTGCTTGAGCTAAAAGACCCACTTGTGTTGGTCCAGGCTGTAGCAGACTCCTTAATCTCTGGTTGGTTTAGCCTCCCTGCCTGGGGCCAGATCATCCCACTGAGTAGGCATAGTTTATATATATTATTTCTCTAAAATCAGACCTCATTTTAAATGCCTCCCACTAAGTTATTTCATGATCAGCCCTCTCCCTGACAGAGTTTGGACTACCCCCTCTTTCAGGGATCAAACAGGAAATGTAGCCCTCGCTTTCCAAACCCCAGAAACACATTAAGTTACCAAAACTTCCAAATGACCATCATTTTCCCCTCCTATAGAGCCCCAGTGGGAACTGGAGTGGGATGAGAGTCTCAGAGTGTCCTCAAATGACAGCCTGTTGGAGTGTCGGGTCAGCTGAACACTGGTGCAAGAATAATAAAACATAGATTTATCAGCCTAGAATGGTTCCATATGAAATCCAGGCTAGATTTCTTGCAGGAAAGTTTCCAAGAGGGGCCCTCTTATATAGTGTAAGGAGGTGAGACAGTGATTAGGTGAAACAAGGCCATTTGGCTTACTATGTATCCTGTTGTTCAACTCTTTAAATGTCCCTGATATTTTGGTACAGAACAAGGATGAAGTTACAACGAAATGTCACGGTGACCCAGCCAAATATAATCAAAATAAACCAAGAAAATCCCTGCCAAATATTAAGATTGATAGTTCTTTTCATTGTAATAAGTAGATAAACAAGTTTTATAATTTAGGGTGTAATGTGGAATCTTATATTTGGTCACAGAGCATCCATTATTATGTAACAAGTCAGAAGCAAGGGGTGTTGATAAAAGTCTGGTAGTATCTTGGGTATAAAAGAGCATACTGAGACTTGTCTTTGCCTTTGCTGCATATATCCTTGTCTGTAAATACTTGGTCAGCTCACTGGCTGGTCACCCTCAGCTGATCACTGTGGTTTGGGACTTTATGCCTGTGCTGAAATAAATCTGTTCTTTGGCTCTGGTTCTGGAGTTAGCCATTGTTTTGCCTGCTACAGCAAGCAGTCTGCTTTGCTAGGTTTGTAAGGTAACCCGTGGTCTTGAAAACATGCATACATATGGAAATGTAACTGTGCTTGTCTCTGGATAATGGAGTCTAGAATGGTTAACTGTATTTAAATAACTTCTCTTGGTTCTGTGCAAAGCGTTCCTCTTCCTCCTGAATACATCGGTATCTTGTTCAGGACCTAAAAGTTTTTACATTTGTCCTGCACAATGATTGGCATTGTACAGCCTTCTCCCTCTGAGTGCAAGGCTCTTCTTATGTCCGAGTTCACATCAACAGTCCTTCTCTGCAGGACAGACATGTGCAAGTGCTACCCCACAAATATCTGGGTTAGTGAATTTCCCCATGAAAAATACGGAATCTTTCCATTTTCAATTCCTGGAGAGTTGATCCAGGAATGGGATTTTTTTTTTTTTTTTTTTTTTTGCAGGGGAGTGGGGTGGGGCCACAGGGCGGGTATTGATCATGCTCATTTCAATTTCTTGGAATTTGTCTCAGGTGTCCACTCTGGTTCTTCCTTTGGTAATTCATTCTTTGTATACTTATCCAAAGTTTTTATCACTTCCCTTATACAAATGTTCTCATACTTACAGTCAAAAGTATTTGCCACATCAGGTTGAATTTTTTTACAGATTGACAGAAAATGTCTTTTTTTTTTCTTTTAAAAAAATCCATTTTTAGTTAAATTCACTTTTGTAGAAAGCTTTTGGGATTTTCATTAAAAATCCCCAAATCAAAATATTTTCATCAACTAAAAATTTAGTCTTCAGGTTGTCAATGACAACCCAAAAAAATCTCAGAACATTTAAAAAAAAACAAACAACCCCAGAAAAGTGTTTTCACTGATTTTTTGTTTTCATTGGGAGGGGTAAGGGGGTATAATTTCCCAGCCACCTGTTTTTGACAAAGTGACACCAGCTATGCAAACATACAGCTTTTGACACTCAATTTGTAAGAATTAGCCCATGAGATTTCACTTATGCCTGTTGGGTCACAATCTCTATTTGCATATCGCTTCTATCTTCTTCTTGCTTATCACTCATGCAATTTGCAATTACAAATACATTAAACCTTTTTTCTATTCTTATCCCATGTTGCAGAATGATTATCTTTTGTTCTTGTGCAAGTTGGAAGTACATGCTAGACTGTTTGAGTGACGCAGATCTTCTCCTTCCCTCCCTAATTAATATAGAGCTCACCTGTCAAGCCTTAATGATCTTCAACCCAGTAGGCTAGTACCTCTTCTGTTTAAGTGGAGGCCATCTAATCTTGTTGTGAACAACAGAAAACACTCATTCTTATATCATTTAGTCTCGAGTATCAGTCTTCCCCTTGTTTTTGCTTATAAGGTGATACTAGGAAGATCTCAGAAAAGGTTACCAGTGTTAATCTCACCTTCAGCATTTCTCAGAACCCTGAAAACGATTTCCCCCAATTCTTCTTTGTTTCGTCCCACATTAGATGCAATTCACTAGCATTCAGCAAGCAAATGTTGCACGGTGCCACATCAAATGCCTCACAGAACTCAAAATATATATTTCATCAACACCGTTCACTTTATCAGACAGACTTGTAATACCATGAAAAGATAATATCAAGTTGGACAATCTATTTTCCATAAACTTAGTTTGGTTGGTGTTAGTTTCATAATCCTCCTTTTATTTATTTATTTATCAAGTCCCATATCAGCTGCTCCATTATCTTGCTGAGGATCAACATCAGGCTGACGGGTCTGCAATTACCTGGGTCCTCCTCTTCACCTTTTAAAAATATTGGCACAGCATTTATCTGTCGTCTTTGTTCCAAGACTTACAAAAATCAAAATGTACAGTTCATTGAGCTCCTGGGCCAGCTTTAAAAAAAATAAATAATAATCTTGGATGCAAGTTACCTGGTAGGCTGGGAGCAGAAATAGAAAAATGCACTGGATTTTTCAATATCCTGGCCTATATTTTCTCTCCATACATAGTTTGGTTGGGTAGAGAGGCCATAATCTGTGTGTTCTATTTAATGGGTATCCTTACATATATTCTAAGATGTAAATCAAAACCTTTTTAGCAAAAGGGAGCTGCCCTTCTAAAATATTAGGGTAATTAGGGAGAACTGGTTGGATGTCTTACCTGTTTATTTCAAGACTATTTGACATTTGAATTCATCTGATTAATATGTGGAGTTTTTGCAAAACTTGTCCTGTTGTTAATTACATGGACTCCAGGTTGCAGCTCGCTTTTCAGGTTGGTTACAGAAGTTCTGGAAGGGTGGGGGAAACACCATCATACATGGAGCCCTGAATCAGATTCACACAGTATTGGTCCTGGTTTCCCTTTCCCCTAAAGAGACTCATGTAAACGATGGGCAAGATTCTGCCACCCTTGTTCACTTATTCAAAGAGTCACAGCAATGGGCCTGCTAAGGTGCTATTCACTATGAGTAGGGCCAGGATCCATTCAGCCTTAACTGTGGAATCAGTCTCACAATGCTATAACCAGCGATCCTAGTTTTTCGTGATTTTTAAAAACAAACAAAATTCTCCAAATAAAAACCCAAAAAAATCCATGTTTTTCAGTGATTCAAATGTAACTCTGAACTTTAATTTCCCTAGCCACTATATATATAATAAAATACTGTTTGATTATACATATGTATAATCAAACACAGTATTTTATTATATATTAGTATATTTATAAAATCAAACACAGTATTTTATTGATATATTTATAATTTTAAGCAAGTTCAAAGCCTACCATAGAATCATAGAATATCAGGGTTGGAAGGGACCTCAGGAGGTCATCTAGTCCAACCCCCTGCTCAAAAGCAGGACCCATCCCCAATTAAATCATCCCAGCCAGGGCTTTGTCAAGCCTGACCTTAAAAACTTCCAAGGAAGGAGATTCCACCACCTCCCTACCAGTGCCATCAATCATAATAAAATTAAATTAATAGTATTTCCCCTTGTTTTTTCCTATCCCCCCCCCCCCCCCGACGTTCTTGTTAAACCCTGGATTTGTGTTGGAAATGGCCCACCTTGATTATCATACACATTGTAAGGAGAGTGATCACTTTAGATAAGCTATTACCACAGGAGAGTGGGGTGGGAGGAGGTATTTTTTCATGCTTTGTGTGTATAAAAGAAGATCTTCTACACTTTCCACAGTATGCATCCGATGAAGTGAGCTGTAGCTCATGAAAGCTTATGCTCAAATAAATTGGTTAGTCTCTAAGGTGCCACAAGTACTCCTTATTTTTTAAGATATTCTCATTTTAATTCAATCAATTCTGGTAAATCATTGTTTGATGCCTCTTAAACTAGGAATTAATGCTGACTTCTTTCTGTAACTGATTGCAATTTGTGTGCATTGAAGTTTCGTAAGGAAGAAAGTTATGGCCTCTGGACCTCAGTTATACAATGTTCTAGTACCTGTTCCCACTGTACTATTAAACAGATGTTCAGAGTTGTATTGTTTTTTTAAATCATGAGGCTGACTTCTGCTTTGACTGAAGCACTGAGATGGTTTTGCACACCATGTAGAAATTGAAATATTGCTGAATCATGTCAGTGAAGTTGTCTTTTTATTTGCTGTTGTTTATCAATAAAGTTTCAGGCATTCTCTAGGGTGCTGTTAGCCATGTTCACAAACGAAAGCAGCTCCAGACCTACACTTCTAACAAATTGTCTTGAACAACTAAGCTTGTATATTGCTCTGTATTCAATTAAGTTGTTCTTTTGCTACCTTAATTGTAAGTGACACTGACAGTTTTATTTTCCCAGTTGAGCAGTGTTCGCAGCCAGATAAAGTGTGTATGTCCGTTATGTATCCAGCTATGTCAAATTGAATGTCTTCTGTGAATTGGCATACCAAATCAATAATTTTTTTTAAATGCACTCAATAGCTTACAATTATTCCTGCTATCTTAACGCTTTTAACATTTTGCTATTTGTACATAGGACTTTTCTTCCTCTATTTATATCACATTGTTTACTAGATTAAGTAAAGTGAATTACCTACTATTTTATTCCAGTTTGTGTGCATTTACATTGTTCCTTATGCCATTCAGTAAGTACTGAAAGCAGAAGGAAAAAAAACCTCTAGTAGAAATCTATATGCAATAACACCACTAGAATACTTAGGCTTGATATCTTCCAATTTGCAGCATACTAGACAAAGATATATCTTGAGGGCTTTGTATATCAAGGGCCTGATTCCACCATGTTTACTCCTTGCGTAGTACTTTGCTCCATGAATAGTCCGTATAAGTAAAAGTGGCAGAATTTGAGTTCCAAAATTTATGCTACAGATTCGAATTGTTCATTTCACCCAAAATAGCACAGAAAGTAGATATGGAAAATTCCAATTAGTTTATCTTGGCCACAACTGCGACAGTATAAGATTTTTCCCTACACTCTGTATGCAAGTTTTTTTGTCTCATTTGATAATGACTGAAATATTGGGGGCCTTCAACTCCCTGTAGAGACTGTCTAACAGACTAGTAGATCTCACTGTTAGAATGTATTTTCTAGATGCCCAGTTTAATTTTTTCTCTGCTCCACTCATACCATTACCTCTAGCCAATAAACGTTTGTGGGCCACCCAAAACACTGTTTGACTTTCACTTAGATCCATTGTGGCTTTACAAGGCACAGTATAATGTGTTTTGGGAATCGGGAAGTGCTCAAATGCAAAGTGTATTAGAACCAGTGTGGGCCCCTTACTGAATGAGGGAGGCAACCTAGTGACAGAGGATGTGGAAAAAGCTAATGTACTCAATGCTTTTTTTGCCTCTGTCTTCACAAACAAGGTCAGCTCCCAGACCACTACACTGGGCAGCACAGCATGGGGAGGAGGTGACCAGCCCCCTGTGGAGAAAGAAGTGGTTGGGGACTATTTAGAAAAACTGGACGTGCACAAGTCCATGGGGCCGGATGTGCTGCATCCGAGAGTGCTAAAGGAGTGGTGGATGTGATTGCAGAGAATTGGCCATTATCTTTGAAAACTCGTGGCGATCGGGGGAGGTCCTGGACGACTGGAAAAAGGCTAATGTAGTGCCCATGTTTAAAAAAGGGAAGAAGAAGGATCCTGGAAACCACAGGCCAGTCAGCCTCATGTCAGTCCCTGGAAAAATCATGGAGCAGGTCCTCAAGGAATCAATTCTGAAGCACTTAGCGGAGAGGAAAGTGATCAGGAACAGTCAGCATGGATTCACCAAGGGAAAGTCATGCCTGACTAATCTAATTACCTTCTATGAAAAGATAGGTTTCAGAGTAACAGCCGTGTTAGTCTGTATTCGCAAAAAGAAAAGGAGTACTTGTGGCACCTTAGAGACTAACCAATTTATTTGAGCATGAGCTTTCGTGAGCTACAGCTCCCTTCATCGGATGCATACCATGGAAACTGCAGCAGACTTTATATACACACAGAGATCATGAAACAATACCTCCTCCCACCCCACTGTCCTGCTGGTAATAGCTTATCTAAAGTGATCATCAAGTTGGGCCATTTCCAGCACAAATCCAGGTTTTCTCACCCTCCACCCCCCCACACACAAACTCACTCTCCTGCTGGTAATAGCCCATCCAAAGTGACAACTCTCCACACAATGTGCATGATAATCAAGGTGGGCCATTTCCTGCACAAATCCAGGTTCTCTCACCCCCTCACCCCCCTCCAAAAACCACACACACAAACTCACTATCCTGCTGGTAATAGCTCATCCAAAGTGACCACTCTCCCTACAATGTGCATGATAATCAAGGTGGGCCATTTCCAGCACAAATCCAGGTTTTCTCACCCCCCAACCCCCATACACACACAAACTCACTCTCCTGCTGGTAATAGCTCATCCAAAGTGACCACTGTCCCTACAATGTGCATGGTAATCAAGGTGGGCCATGAGTGAGTTTGTGTGTGGGGGGGTGGAGGGTGAGAAAAACTGGATTTGTGCTGGAAATGGCCCAACTTGATGATCACTTTAGATAAGCTATTACCAGCAGGACAGTGGGGTGGGAGGAGGTATTGTTTCATGATCTCTGTGTGTATATAAAGTCTGCTGCAGTTTCCACGGTATGCATCCGATCAAGGGAGCTGTAGCTCACGAAAGCTCATGCTCAAATAAATTGGTTAGTCTCTAAGGTGCCACAAGTACTCCTTTTCTTATGACAAGATAATTGGCTCTGTGGATGAGGGGAAAGCAGTGGACGTGTTGTTCCTTGACTTTAGCAAAGCTTTTGACCCAGTCTCCCACAGTATTCTTGCCAGCAAGTTAAAGAAGTATGGGCTGGATGAATGGACTATACGGTGGATAGAAAGCTGGCTAGATTGTCGGGCTCAACGGGTAGTGATCAATGGCTCCGTGTCTAGTTGGCAGCCGGTATCAAGCGGAGTGCCCCAAGGGTCGGTCCTCGGGCCGGTTTTGTTCAATATCTTCATTAATGATCTGGAGGATGGTGTAGATTGCACCCTCAGCAAGTTTGCAGATGACACTCAAGTGGGAGGAGAGGTAGATATGCTGGAGGGTAGGGATAGGATACAGAGGGACCTAGACAAATTAGAGGACTGAGCCAAAAGAAATCTGATGAGGTTCAACAAGGACAAGTGCAGAGTCCTGCACTTAGGATGGAAGAATCCCATGCACCGCTACGGACTAGGGACCGAATGGCTAGGCAGCAATTCTGCAGAAAAGGACCTAGGGGTTACAGTGGATGAGAAGCTGGATATGAGTCAATAGTGTGCCCTTGTTGCCAAGAAGGCCAATGGCATTTTGGGATGTATAAGTAGGGGCATTGCCAGCAGATCAAGGGACGTGATCATTCCCCTCTATTCGACAGTGGTGAGGCCTCATCTGGAGTACTGTGTCTAGTTTTGGGCCCCACACTACAAGAAGGATGTGGAAAAATTGGAAAATGTCCAGCAGAGGGCAACAAAAATGATTAGGGGACTGGAACACATGACTTATGAGGAGAGCCTGAGAGAACTGGGATCGTTTAGTCTGCGGAAGAGAAGAATGAGGGGGGATTTGATAGCTGCTTTCAACTACCTGAAAAGGGGTTCCAAAGACGATGGATCTAGACTTTTCTCAGTGGTAGCAGATGACAGAATGAGGAGTAATGGTCTCAAGTTGCAGTGGGGGGGGTTTAGGTTGGATATTAGGAAAAACTTTTTCACTAGGAGGGTGGTGAAACACTGGAATGTGTTACCTAGGGAGGTGGTGGAATCTCCTTCCTTCCAAGTTTTTAAGGTCAGGCTTGACAAAGCCCTGGCTGGGATGATTTAGTTGGGGATCGGTCCTGCTTTGAGCAGGGGGTTGGACTAGATGACCTCCTGAAGTCCCTTCCAACCCTGATATTCTATGATTCAGGTTCCGCCCTTCACAGGTGTTTAAAGATGGAGAGAGATTATTTGTGCCTTCTCCCTGCATTGCGCAGGGAGGAGATGTAATCTGGATGTTGATGTAGATGCTCTTCAAATTCTAGTGAATATACAACCCTACTAAAAGACAGGTGGATGTAGAGCTCTTGGGTAAATGTGGGGAGGGTTGAATATTGATCTATTCTAGTTAGCTAGCTACACACAGCAAAAATATCGAAGCTCAAAAATCCCCATGTGAGGTGTGCGAAAACCTCTCTCTCTAAGGCAAATCGTACCTCAGTTTTGTAATTATTGGGCTCAGAGATCTTAGGTGTGTATAGATTCTGTATCCATCACTCTTTCTGGAGGATTGCATGCTCCAGCAGCGCAACAGTTAGAAATTTTTCTCTGGAACACTAGGAAGGAAAAAGAAAAGGAGGACTTGTGGCAAATTTGTTAGTCTCTAAGGTGCCACAAGTCCTCCTTTTTCTTTTTGCGGATACAGACTAACACGGCTGCTACTAGGAAGGAAAATTTTCTGATTCCCTCCTGATGACCTTAATGGTGAATAGGAGGGGAGTGCCCAGTCCAACTAAACAATGTTATGTACCTAGAACATAACACTTTCTGTGTAAATTCATAGGAGCCAGATGTCGTTGAAAACTTTACTCTCCTAGCACAAACTATCCCATCATTTTTTATCTTTCAAATGCTTAGCTTTTTTAAAAAAAAGATAATCCTGTAGATGACCTTAGCGAGAAATACCTGTCTTAAATACTGCAGCATTCTAATTTATTGGGGAGGGGGAACATACTGTCTGTCCCATAAAGTGTTATGACAGGCTCTCCATTAAAGGCTTGCATAAAGGGCCTGTCACAACAGTTCCTACACTTACATAAGAGCAAGGAGCACTCCCTTAGTCCATCCCAGGAGCTCATAGTGTCCCACAGAGTGATAAGTAGGTAAGGCTATGGAAGAGTGGGCCAGCCACACCATTGGGAACAAACTGCACAATACTGAAGGATGGTGCAGACCACCTGCTCACTGAAGTGTTTGGGGAGGAATTGTTCCTCCCAGTGGTGATATACAATGCCTCCCCAAGATTCTGCACCCTCTCTCACTTTAGTTCTGTACCCTTTCCTACTTGGGGCAACGGCTAAATGCCACAATTTAACTCTTAATCATATGCATGCTTCCTATAGTTAGCAAAGAGATTCCATATAGCAACACAGTGGCATACGCTTTTAAGTTATTTCTAAATTAGAATGTCCCTGGCTTTTACAAATGATGTGTTAATCGAGATTCTGCTGAATCAATGTCCTCTCTCTTTGCCAGCAGTAAGCGATAATGAAAACTATACAACACTGATGAATATTTGAATTCAGAAATAATTTATTATTGGGTAGTTCAGATACTTCTGCTATAAAATCACTAATTTCACCACATCTATACTAACAGATAAGAATTAGAGAAATTGTATAGAGAAGATGGCCTGGATAAACTATGAAGTACAGACTGAATTTTGTTTGTAGAGTCATAGATATTAGACTAAAATTTATTTTGGACAGAGAAATTTAAAAGATTGTCACTTTCTCATATGGTTGGTAGAGGTTGGTTAGATATTAATAATTCACTAATCCAGCCTTGTAGGAAATTGTAGCAGCTTTGGGAAGGTTGACTCAGGCACCACTATAGGAAATATTTTAAAAAGAATTAAGGTTTGCAAGAATATTTTCAAAATGTTAATTTCATTTTTTTTGTAATCAGAGGCTTCTAGTAATTCTTGCATCCTATAATATTATTCAAAAGTGATATAAGGTTTAATTGAGATATATATTACACACCAGGGTGCTTTTCAGAAAAGTTTGCCTATTTAAATGAAAAGCACAATTCTAAGTAATTTTTAAGAGGCTGTGGAATAGAAATTCCCAATACTTTAATCTTCCCATAGTTCATTTAAAATCCAGAGTTATCCAAACAAATTGCATACATTAATTCAATGTGGGAGGAAAATAACTGGATTTGTTGGAAATATATATATGTAACCTGCATATTTCATTATTTTATATCCTCTGACATTGTTTTCAATCCTGCAATGTTTTCATCCTCTCTGCTTATGTGAAAAGTGCAACTGAGATGACAAATAATGAAGGCAAGAGGGAACAGCCCTGGCTCTAGATGGGGGAGGGGGTGAAATCCCTCTGAAGCAAATCCACTCAAAATATATTAAATCTTGGGTGTTTACACATACCTTTTCTCTAATCGAGGTACGAGACACTAGGCTGCATATTTTCCAAGTATGAACTAAATATTTCCACTCCACCCAATCAAAGGCTTTCTTTGCATATGAGGATGGAGCTACTAATGAGGTTTTCTTTTTCAGATTGAATGGAGAACATTCAGGGCTTTTTTGTTGTCAGTATCATATCTACTTTTCATTGCATATAAAGCCCCTTTAATCCTCACTTACTATTTCCTAAAGTGTTTTTCATCCTGGTTGCTTAGATGCTTGCCATTACTTTTATACGGCCCCAATGCAACAAAGCATATGTGAGTAGTTCTATTGAAATCACTGCAACCACTTACATGTTTGAAGTTCAACATGTGCTAAAAAGTTTTGCTGGATCATGACATGAGAACAAAATAGGTCTCTAAATATGATCTTTGTCTTTTCCATCTGTATGTTCTAATGAAATAGATGCTAACATCATAGGAGGTCCTAATGTCTTGCGCCTCATTTCTGCAAAGCACTTCTGCACATGTTTAACTTTATGTAAATGTTTAGCTTCAGTACAAAAGTCCATCACTATACTGCAAAGCACTGAGCCTGAGCTTAATTTTAAGCATGTGTTTAAGTTCTTTGCTAAATAGGGATGGATTTACTCCAGCGCTTAAAGTTGAAGATATATGTAAATGCTCTGCTGAATTGAGGCCTTAGACAACATTAAATATATCTGTCAAATACGGTTCCATATTTTTTCCCTAAATTGTATAGTATAACCATGGCATCATGTTGGGTTATCTAGATGCTCTTTTGTAGGATGGCCAAGTTTTTTGTAAATTAGTAATATTTTCTATGTTACCTAAATTGTCTGACAAATAACTTTTCATAGTGTGTATTATATTGTAAAGCTGTGTCTTTAATTTAATTGAGTTAAATTGTGATCTTTGCATCTGTTCCTTGATCTGGTATGCAAAGCATTTGTTTTTCCTTCCTCCGTTTTTTTCATAAAATTGTGATTTTTTTTTCATCTACCTTTGTATTTTCAGTCATAAGTGCATTTAATTTACATTTTTCATTGTATAATTTTCTACAAGTATAGCATTCTGTTTTTTATTAATTTTTAAAACTCCTTCTGCAGTGATTGGTTTTTTAATGTAAGGTTAATCAAGGCCAATATTATCAAACTTGGGTGCCTAAACTTGGATTTATGCACCTGACTCTAGACACCCATGCTTAAAAATGTTAGTGCATATTTTCTATTTTGAAAGATCTCTAAGGAGGTAAGGTGACCTCTGTTCACAGACTTAGTGCCCCAATAAGATTGTGCGTGAAGCCAGGTATATTATATATAACTTGTAGCCATGGACAGGGACCATATTGGGACAAGCACTGTACAAATACAGAACAAAAAGACGGTCTATTCATGAAGGGTGAATATTCAGACTGTATGTAAGTGATGCTTAGGTAGGCGAATTATGATAACTGTCGCAGCCCCTTAATCGCAGTTGCCTGGGGCACCAGGGTTCACCGGATCTGTATGAACAAGGATTTTTGACATTATATTATCTCTAGACCATCATTCTGCTCACTCTACGCTTGTATTATGTCCCCTAAATCCTTTGTCTGTTTTGTCTCTTTGAATTATTTTAGTCTGTTTGTACAGACTATACTACAGGGGCCTGATTTCAGTTGGGGTCCCCAGACATTTTTCTAATACAAATATTATCTATGTCCCTTTCTAGCCCATCCTCAGCCTGTCCAAAAGTGGCCTTCTGTACTAGCCTTACACAGACCTGCAAGGAGATGTAGTGCATATAAAAACAGTTTTAAAATTGTAAGCTATCACTTTAAATGTCAGGGATTTTCCTGGTCCTGCTTGCAGGCTACGAGGATCTGTAAGGAAGGGTGTGATCTGAGTCAAATTGGCTGTCTGCATACTGACTGCTATCTAAAGTGAGGTGCTCTGTTTAGGGAGCAGCCTGCTTTGCCTCGCTCTGTTTTGGGATTCCTGTGTTATCATTTTGATTTCTAATAAATAAAGTAGTTATGTTGCAACCTTCCAGCAAGAGTATTTTGTTATTTTTTTATCTGATTTTCTCCACTTGTATGCTGACAAACATAAAAGGAGACCATTTCCCTGGCAAGTAGGGTGTGCTCAGCCAGTTGCCCCTTTAACACTAATCCCTCCACAGAGGTGTTCAGAGCTCTGGATAGCAAGCAAAGAAAGAACCATTATAAATAAAATATTTGTCTCCAACATTCACCTAACATTTGCCAACATACCAGTCAGAAAACTTATGAATGCAGACAAATACAACAAAAGATATTCAAACTGGGATATTTTCACAACACTTTCTCAGATGTACGTTATACTTCGCAAACTGGTTAGGTGTCAAAGAAATCAACCGATCATTATACTGTCATTGGTGTAAGATTAATATAAGTACCTTGTTTTATAAAGCATATGTCATATCCAATATCAGCTCAGTACTAGATGTGCATAAGTTAGCAAATATCAAATACTATACAAATTCATCTTCCAGTTAATTCCTTACCTCCGCATGTTGCAAGAGATAGTCCAAGCCGTCTATAATATCTGCTCAGCTCAAGGAGAATTTCATAAACTAGATTTATTTTGGCTCTGAATATCAACGCAACACACTGATTCATACAACAGAGGTTATCCTGAGTCAGAATCTACACATTTCCAAAAAAAGTCAGTGTTACTAAACTAACTCTGAAGTGCAGGGGCGTTGACTATTTTCTGATGTTACTTGATGCTTAGGGCTTGCTTCTAATCTCATGCCACTGTAAACCAGGAGTGACTCCACTGAAATAATGGAGGTAAAGGAGTTTTACACCAGTACAAGAACTACATCAATCCCTATTATCTGGGGGGAAATTTCTTTCTATTGTACTCTAGATAGCCTACTTATAACTGCATCTACCTGGTTGTTATATTTTTGGCTTTCAAGTAGTCCTTAAGGATTCTGACAGCTATGCTGTTTTATTCCCATTTTGAAATAAGAAGCAGTACTGGAAATCTAACCCCCATCCAAACCACACTGCTCAGTTATTGCTGGCAACTGTAACAGCATCCTCTCAGATTAAAGTACTAGGTTTTCTCAAAAAGAAAAGGAGTACTTGTGGCACCTTAGAGACTAACCAATTTATTTGAGCATGAGCTTTCGTGAGCTACAGCTCACTTCATCAGATGCATACCGTGGAAACTGCAGCAGACTTTATATATACACAGAGAATATGAAACAATACCTCCTCCCACCCCACTGTCCTGCTGGTAATAGCTTATCTAAAGTAATCTTCAGGTTAGGCCATTTCCAGCACAAATCCAGGTTTTCTCACCCTCCACCCCCCCACACAAATTCACTCTCCTGCTGGTGATAGCCCATCCAAAGTGACAACTCTTTACACAACGTGCATGATAATGAAGTTAGGCCATTTCCTGCACAAATCCAGGTTCTCTCACTCCCTCACCCCCCTCCAAAAACCCACCCCCATACACACACAAACTCACTCTCCTGCTGGTAATAGCTCATCCAAACTGACCACTCTCCAAGTTTAAATCCAAGTTAAACCAGAACATCGGGGGGGGGGGTAGGAAAAAACAAGAGGAAATAGGCTACCTTGCATAATGATTTAGCCACTCCCAGTCTCTATTTAAGCCTAAATTAATAGTATCCAATTTGCAAATGAATTCCAATTCAGCAGTTTCTCGCTGGAGTCTGGATTTGAAGTTTTTTTGTTTTAAGATAGCGACCTTCATGTCTGTGATTGCGTGATTGTGATCGCTATCTTAAAACAAAAAAACTTCAAATCCAGACTCCAGCGAGAAACTGCTGAATTGGAATTCATTTGCAAATTGGATACTATTAATTTAGGCTTAAATAGAGACTGGGAGTGGCTAAGTCATTATGCAAGGTAGCCTATTTCCTCTTGACAGGTTTCAGAGTAACAGCCGTGTTAGTCTGTATTCGCAAAAAGAAAAGGAGTACTTGTGGCACCTTAGAGACTAACCAATTTATTTGAGCATGAGCTTTCGTGAGCTACAGCTCACTTCATCAGATGCATTTCCACGGTATGCATCTGATGAAGTGAGCTGTAGCTCACGAAAGCTCATGCTCAAATAAATTGGTTAGTCTCTAAGGTGCCACAAGTACTCCTTTTCTATTTCCTCTTGTTTTTTCCTACCCCCCCCCCGCAGATGTTCTGGTTTAACTTGGATTTAAACTTGGAGAGTGGTCAGTTTGGATGAGCTATTACCAGCAGGAGAGTGAGTTTGTGTGTGTATGGGGGTGGGTTTTTGGAGGGGGGTGAGGGAGTGAGAGAACCTGGATTTGTGCAGGAAATGGCCTAACTTGATTATCATGCACATTGTGTAAAGAGTTGTCACTTTGGATGGGCTATCACCAGCAGGAGAGTGAATTTGTGTGAGGGGGTGGAGGGTGAGAAAACCTGGATTTGTGCTGGAAATGGCCTAACCTGAAGATTACTTTAGATAAGCTATTACCAGCAGGACAGTGGGGTGGGAGGAGGTATTGTTTCATATTCTCTGTGTATATATAAAGTCTGCTGCAGTTTCCACGGTATGCATCTGATGAAGTGAGCTGTAGCTCACGAAAGCTCATGCTCAAATAAATTGGTTAGTCTCTAAGGTGCCACAAGTACTCCTTTTCTTTTTGCGAATACAGACTAACACGGCTGTTACTCTGAAACCTGTCATTATGCTAGGTTTTCTCACTGTTCTGTACAGTATAGTATAGTACTGAGTAATCGCTTCTGCCCTTTTTTGGGAGCCCATTGACACCACAAGAGTCATCAGTCACCCAAATCTGGAAACAAATCTCCCTATACGTTTTACTATTTTTGCTCTCTTCTCTGTCTTTTAATATTTCCTCAAGACTCTCAAGGGTTTAGTTATGCACCCTTACTTGATCGTTTGGTCTCTCCTTTCCTCTTTTTAAAGAGCATCGCCTCAGCACTGCAGAAGTTCATAGATGCATTCCTCACCACCACAGATTTTCATTGATGTATTCAGGGAAGTTAAACGACCACATGAGAGAGAGGTGAGGGCTCTTGAAGCTCACATGTGTGGGTCATCCCAGGTGTGAACATCTTTAACATGGGAGTGTTTCATACACAATAAATGTTGCTGTAATCCAGTGGTAAACCAGACAGGCATGCTGCCCTACTGCTTCATTTCTGTCCAAGCATACCGCCAGTGACTGAACAAAGTGAATTTTGAAGTGACTGAGAGCAAGGTGATGAATGTTTCTTATTATTAGGGACTAGATGCAAGATCATTTGGATTCTAGTAGCTATTAAGGCCCGGGAAAGAGTCAAAGCTAGGGTCAGTAGCTTTCTTCATTCTCCTAGAAGACCGAGAATAAAACTGTAATCATACTGCTTTTTTAAAATGTGGTGGCCGTAGCTAATGGCCCCAGTAAACAAGCAATTTAATAAAAGTATCTGCTGCTACAATTTGTGCATGTGTTAATTTACAGTGCTGGCAACAGTGGACCGGAAAGGCTGGCTGCTAGAAAAAACAGAACCGAATAGAAAGCAGTCATGTCTTTCTGGCACTGAATCAACTTTCTCCGGGCAACAGCGAGGGTTTCAGACACAGCTGAGCGAAAATGTTTTTGAAGAGTTTGCAAACATTTTATCAAAATAAAAATGGCACTTCCCACAATTATCTGAATCGATCATAGTTTCATCCATTTAATGGCTCAGAAGGAAAACACTCAATTTAACATTATTTTAAGCATGATTCTAAGATATGAAGACCTCTAGTCCACATAAATAAACATCATCCCTCAAAATATGGCCTCATTCTTCCATTAGTTTCCTACTGATATTCATATAAGTGAATGAAATGAAATGGACCAAGTATGCGAATGGACCTTTCACAAATAGCACCATGGAGCGAGTGGTTTGTAGATGAGGATGTAACATAAAATGAGCCCATTGCATGTAAATCTATATACATGGCAGGTATGTAGGGTTTGGGGTTTTTTTTTGTATATAAGAATACACAACTTCCCAAACCCCTCGTCCAGAGGCGTAGCTAGACAAATGTCTGAGCAGAACCATCACATCAAATATGACTGCATGTACTTGCAATTATCTGGAGTGACTGTGACACAAGAAAAGTGGATGTAAAATAAGCTAGGCAGCTAATAAATTTGGCTCAGTGATTCTTTCCTTCAGAAAGGTACCCAGCTATTTTTAAGTATTCAGCATAAATTTTCAAAAGTGCCTAAGTTGCATGAAAAAACAGGAAGAGATTTAAAGTGTCCTGAAATTCTCTAGGCCTGCTAGCTCTATTCCTAAAGTCTTTTCCTCTATCTGTCTATCCCTCTGTTATTTGTTTGGGCAACCCTCCTGCTTATAAAAATTTGGCCATCCAA
Organism: Eretmochelys imbricata; assembly: GCF_965152235.1. NCBI lineage: Eukaryota > Metazoa > Chordata > Testudines > Cheloniidae > Eretmochelys > Eretmochelys imbricata. Next base: position 490,678 of record NW_027554341.1, on the reverse strand, counting down.
TTAGGGAATGGAAGCTAGGCCATATGATTTAGATCACCACTCACATAAACCAACTACTGAATTCCAATTACCCAATACAGGAAGGAATATTTCTTCAAACAGTTAGAGAAGAAAACCACACCAGTTCCAAGGGGCTTGTTAAAAATGTTCAGCAAACAATTTTAAACAATGAACAATTCTAGGAAAATTCTCATTGATTCACAGATCATTCACAAGCAGGAAAAGAGACCGAAAAGTTTGCTCGTAAGAGGGTTCACACAGCTCTGCATTCAGATGGGCACGTTGCTTTTGGATAAAGAGTGAAATTCAAAGGGGATTCTGGAAGAAGAGTTTGTGTGAGGCACAGAGACCATCTTGAGGCATAATGACGGTCTGTTGTGTCCCCCGAGTTTCTGGGAGTCACACAGCAAACTCCGGACAAACTGAGCACAGAGGCAGACTCACTGAGCAAATGAGTTGGAGGAGTGGGTGCCCGTGCCTCACTGGTAACACTTCAGCTGTTACCAGCCTTCCATGCTTTGGGGTTGCATTAAGATATAAAATGACAAGGGGATTTGTAACCTTCTGCCCGTCACAGTTGGTAGCAACAAGGGCCGGGTTCAATATCTAGGGGATCCATTCCAATAACACAATGCAAACCGGCTCGAGCCCCCACCCAGTGACCTGGGACAAATATATACCACCCCCGCTGGCGCCTCCAAGAGGCAATACTTCCCCTCTCGCAAGCACATAGTCTGAGTGTAGCAAAAAGCCTTTTAATAACAGAGAGAAACAATGTGGCATTATGTTGGGGAAACACCACCAACAGCATTCGTAACACAACCCATGAGCAAAAAACCCACCCCAAGCAAATTGGGGCATGCCCTTTCCCTTTGGTTCTTGAGTCCAGCAACCCCAAATCACCCAACATCCCAAAAGTCCAATGACCCAAAAGTCTCTGTCCCTGGTCAGGGCAGCCCCAGAGTTCGAAAGTTGATCTGCAGAGCTTTACCTCCTAACCTGGGTGGAGATGGGGGGGAGAAGAGAGGTAAGGGGCACCTTACATGATCTGAAGCTGACCGCCCCACAGCTCCATAGGCCTTCACTCCGCTCTGCCAGCCGCCCCACAAACTGCTTCGCTCCGCTCCGCTCCTCACAAGCAACTCCCGCCATCCCACAAACTGCTCCACCAGCCGGTCCACGAACTGCTCCGAGTCCCACAAGCAGCTTCCACCGTTCTATGAATTGCTCCACCAGCCTGTCCTGTCCTGCTGCTCTATAAAGGCAGACTTGACCACTGGATTGGCCTCTGGAGGGACCCTGGGCAGCTCTGGAAATGGGCCAATGGCACCAAATTCAACAACCTGTAAGTCCTCTGTGAATTCCCTGGGCTTTGGGTCCCTGGTGTCTGAGATAGCGAGTTCAGGCCGACGCACCAGTCAGTGCTATGTACTCTGTGTATTAGTGATGGGTGGAAGCAAGTGTTGTCTGCTGGGAGACTGGCCAAAGCTTTCAGATCTGTCTGGCTTTAGTGGGGCCATCTGCCTTAAAGATGCCTGATAGTCACAAATGCTGAGTGCCTGGGGCTGCCATGAGAACTGGGGTACAGTAGAGATGGCCCAGACGACATCCCAAGAGGGATTTCAGTGGGATGTGGGTGGGATCAAATAACCAAACCCCAGTTGATCCGATAGCAGGGTTTGACCCTGGACCATCAGCGCTGAAAGAACGGCAGAGTAGGTCACGCTGGCGGGGGAGTGGCACTACATGCCCAGGAAAGCATAGAGTAAATTAGAGTAAAAATCTTAAACAAATGCAACTGTATCCTAGCATCTCTCAGAATAGAAATTCCACACTTGAAGAATAGGAATCTAGCAGCAGGAATATACTACTGACCAGGATGGGGACTGTGAAATTTACGGAGATTAGAGAGGCTACAAAAGCAGAAAACCCAATAATAATGGGGGTTTTCAACTATCCCCATATTGTCTGGGAACATGTCCCCTCTGGATGGGATGCAGAGAAGTGATTTTTAGACACCATCAATGACGGCTTGTTGGAGCAGCTAATCCTGGCACCCACAAGGGAAGGGGCAATTCTTGATTTAGGCCTAAGCGGAGCACAGGGTCCGGTCCAAGTGGGGAATGTAGCTGAACTGCTCGGTAATAGTGACCATAATGTAATTAAATTTAACATTTAACATCGGATACATTCAGTGGAAAATAACAGTGAATAAATTTATATACACACAGAACATGAAAAAATGAATGTTTAACACGCATACTGTAAGGAGAGTGATCACTTAAGATGAGCTATTACCAGCAGGGGAGTGGGGTGGGGGGAGAGAGAGAAAACCTTTTGAAGTGATAATCAAGGTGGGCCATTTCCAGCACATTTCTAGGAGTTTACAAGAGCATGTGAGGAACAGTGGTGGTGGTGGGGGGGGGGGGGAGAAATACTTTTCAACACCCATTTTTTCATGTTCTGTGTATATATAAATTTACTCACTGTTATTTTCCACTGAATGTATCCGATGAAGTGAGCTGTAGCTCACAAAAGCTTATGCTCAACTAAATTGGTTAGTCTCTAAGGTGCCACAAGTCCTCCTTTTCTCCTTGCGAATACAGACTAACACAGCTGCTACTCTGAAACCTGTCACAATTAAATGAATAGGCAGCAGGTCTAACACAAACAAAAGGAAAAAGAAAAAGAGTACTTGTGGCACCTTAGAGACTAACCAATTTATTTGAGCATGAGCTTTCGTGAGCTACAGCTCACTTCATCGGATGCATACTGTGGAAACTGCAGAAGACATTATATACACACAGAGACCATGAAACAATACCTCCTCCCACTCCACTCTCCTGCTTGTAATAGCTTATCTAAAGTGATCATCAAGTTGGGCCATTTCCAGCACAAATCCAGGTTTTCTCACCCTCCGCCCCTCCACACACAAACTCACTCTCCTGCTGGTAATAGCCCATCCAAAGTGACCACTCTCCTCACAATGTGCATGATAATCAAGGTGGGCCATTTCCAGCACAAATCCAGGTTTTCTCACCCCCCCCACCCCCATACACACACAAACTCACTCTCCTGCTGGCAATAGCTCATCCAAACTGACCACTCTCCTTACAATGTGCATGATAATCAAGGTGGATCATTTCCAGCATAAATCCAAGTTTAACCAGAACGTCGGGGGGGGTGGGGGGGGGAAGAAAAAAACAAGGGGAAATAGGCTACCTTGCATAATGACTTAACCACTCCCAGTCTCTATTTAAGCCTAAATTAATAGTATCCAATTTGCAAATGAATTCCAATTCAGCAGTTTCTCACTGGAGTCTGGATTTGAAGTTTTTTTGTTGTAAGATAGCGACCTTCATGTCTGTGATTGTGTGACCAGAGAGATTGAAGTGTTCTCCGACTGGTTTATGAATGTTATAATTCTTGACATCTGATTTGTGTCCATTTATTCGTTTACGTAGAGACTGTCCAGTTTGACCAATGCACATGGCAGAGGGGCATTGCTGGCACATGATGGCATATATCACATTGGTGGATGTACAGGTGAACGAGCCTCTGATAGTGTGGCTGATGTTATTAGGAAGTATTTCTTCACACAACACACAGTCAACCTGTGGAGCTTGTTGCCAGGGGACGTTGTGAAGGCCAATAGTATAACTCTGTTCAAACAAGAAGTAGATCAGTTCACAGAGGATAGCTCGACCAGTTCCTATCAGCCAAGATGGTCAGGGATGCAACCCCATGCTCTGAGTGTCCATAAACATCTGACTGCCAGAAGCTGGGTGTGAATGGGATGGATCTCTCGATACTGACCCTGTTCTGTTCATTCCCTCAGAAGCACCTACCGCTGGCCAGTATCGGAGGACAGGACACTGGGCTAGATGGACCATTGATCTGACCCATGTGGCCAGTCTTATGTACTTACAGCTGAATGGCATTTTTAAAAGAGCCCTTTGCGATTGATGGGAAGCTGGAAAATGTGCCCAGAGGAGGCTTAGAAAACAAGTCAGTTGATGACCTGTTGTTTGATCCCAGCCAGATATTTTCACATATTCCAGCAAGGATGCCCTGGTGTCGGCAGCAGTCTGTCTTTGTGATTGCCTCAGGAGCCCATCTGTTAGCCGGCCTGTTTGGGGTCTGTCCACACCGCAGCTGGCACCATGCCGTTGCAGAGAAACTAAATGAATTCTTTGCAGCAGTCTTCACGGCTGAGCATGTGAGGGAGATTCCCAAACCTGAGCCGTCCTTTTTAGGTGACAAATCTGAGGAACTGTCCCAGATGGAGGTGTCATTAGAGGAGGTTTTGGAACAAATTGAGGAACTAAACAGTAACAAGTCACCAGGACCAGGAACTCAAATGTGAAATGGCAGGACTACTCACTGTAGTCTGTAACCTACCATTTAAATCCGCTTCTGTACCCGATGACTGGAGGATAGCTAATGTGATGCCAATTTACCGGAACTGGGTAAACAGGCATCTCAGTGGGGTGTTAACCCTGAAATCTGCCCCCCTGTGGGCGCCCCCCCCAGCAGAAGGCTCTGGGTGCATCATTGCCATCTCCTCAGAGCTCGTCTGGGGTGATGCTGGTGGGGGAGCCACCCACAGCCATCTGCTCAGGTGGCTGTGAGCTGGGCTCTCCCTTCTCTGGGACAGATCTCACCCCGAGCCAGAGGCTGGTGGCCTGAGGGCAGGGAGATCCCGGCCTGCCCAAAGAGTAGTGCTGGGCCTTCTCCTAGCCGAGCACATGACAGCTGTGAGTAGCCAGGATGGGACCATGGGGGAGGATTTGCCTGTGGGCCTGGATCCCACCCTGTTCCCAGGTGGGAAGCGCTGGCCTCCAGCTCTGACGGGAAGCTCTGTGTGAGTGGCTGGGGTCACCCCATGGCCGCTGGGTTTGTGCTGCTGGCATTTCACTCCAGCCGCCCCCTGCAATACAGCCTGTCCTGACAGGCCTCTGGCCTGAGAGCTGATGTAAACTGTCCAGGGAGCCCTGGACCCAGCTCTTCTGTGCAGCATTACTCCTGCTCCTCGCCACGCTGAGAGTCACCTGGAACCTGCGCCCAGGGCAGTTTGGGTGGGTTGGGCCTGCAGGGGCCCATCCAGACCCAGCTGGGTGTGTAGGGGGGGAGAGTAGGAACTGGGTTAATACCCACCCGGCATAAATGCTCCATGGAGGTCAGTTGATCTTAGAACCTTTCCTGGCCTTGCTGCCCCACTGCCCCCTTTCTAGCTGGGGCCTGTGGCAGGTGCAGGAAGGGGAATTGTGAGGGGCTGTGAGTGCAGCAGCTCCCTGCACTGTGCGAGAGCGTCTCTCCCTGCCTGTGACTGATGGGAAATGTCCAACTCCGACCTGACACCAGCTCCCTGGCTTCTGTCTTGCAGGTTTCCGATAAGAGGAGGAGGAGACTGCGCGTATCTGAACGATGTGAATGGGGTCAGCAGCTGGCGATGCACCAGTGAGAGACCCTGGATCTGCACCAAACCCGATGCATTTACAGAGGCACAGGAGGCTGCCGTGGTAGGGGGCTTGTAAGGAGAGTACTGTGGAATTAGTCCCGGAAAAGCCGGACTGATCTCTTTACAAGATCACATCTGAGCAATTCCAGAATATTGGGGAATGCTCTGCGCATGACTGGGCAGAGCACTGTGGACTCAGGTGAAAACCAGAAATGCTATTTGCACATCTTGTCCCCCCACCCATGCCATCTCTTTTTCTGCCAGTGGAACGGCTCAAATCCAGCCTTTCCAACCTACCTCAGCTGGACAGAGCTAACTGAGCCAAGGCACCAGCCTCAGCTTTCTCTGCCCTGACATTCCCCCACAGAAGCTTTTTACTCTAGAAAATTATGCATGGAATCTTTGAAAAATATTCATCATTCCCATTCGGTGGTCTGGCATAGAGCTATGGGGGGATGTTCTACATTCCCGCGCCACTCCCCCCGCCACCCCCGCCCCCGCCCAGGAACTTTTTAACAAAGTTTTTTTTTGGGGCAGTTTTTGGGGTCTTTTGAAAACCCAATTGATTTTGAAGTTTGCAGGTTTACACCACCAGTTCCTTTTTTTTGTTGTTGCCAGATATTGCTTTGGATAAAAGCATGAATGTTTTAAACTGGTTTTAATTTTCCATTTTTAGTTTTAAGAGCGCTGTACCTGCCAAGGGAGTAGACCCCCTGTTACACTCCTCATGGGACACCTAGGGCCTGGAACGTAGGAGCAAGAGGAGAAATGTCTGTTCTCTCCCTTCCTGGAGCCCAGTGGGTTTGAAAAGGGCAGGGAGGGGGTAGGTGTGACACAGACAGACCAGGTGGCAGGTCATGCCAAAGTCCCCATGTCTGCTATAGATGCTTCTGTTACCTTTTGAAACTTTGTAGCTTCGTTGTGTATGTATGTTTACCCTCTTTAGCCTTGTAAATAAATCTTATTTCCTTTTTAATAAATTGTCATAGAATAAGACTGGCTACGTGCGCAGTCTTTGGTGTGACGTCTAAGGTGCAGTTCACCTGGGGTGCCTGGGCCTGTGGGACTGGGAGTAACCTGAATACTGTTGTGATTCTGAGTGTGAGAGACCATCTGTCTCTCAAAGGCAGGCTCACCTGGGTTGCGAGACAGATCGGAGTACCCAAGGGGACTGCACGGCTAGGCTGTTAGGATGCCGGGGGAGGTTACCCTGCATGTTTGGTTGGTGAAATCTAGGCCTAGAATTCTCAGCCAGTTTGGATTTGTGCCCTGGTTCCCAGCCGTCTGCCCTGAGGTTGGCGCGCACTCTCTCAAGACACTGCAGACAGCGCTATTGCACGGCCTTGGCTTCAGTTCCCTCCTTGCAGGAGAGAAGAGCTGAACCTGCCCAGAGATGGAGTTTGGGGGAAATATGAATGTGACCCAGGGACCCCTTGGTGCCAAGTGGCAGGCAGCACAGAAGGTTTTCCAGGAATCCCCTGGGTCTGATTGTTACATCAGTCGTTTTAAACCTTTCCAGATGACTGTACCTCTTTCAGGAGTCTGATTTGCCACCTCACTTAAAAAGTGAAACTCCAGTTTCACCTCACTTAAAAACTACTCGCTTACAAAATCAGACACAAAAAATACAGAAGCGTCACAGCCACTATTACTGAAAAATGATTGACGTTCTCATTGTTACCGTATAATAAAATAAATCAATGGAAATATAAATCTTGTACTTCCATTTCAGTGTATAGGGATAGAGCAGTGTAAACAAGTCACTATCTGAAATTTTAGTTTGTACTGACTTCGCTAGTGCTTTTTATGTAGCCTGTTGTAAACCTAGGTAAATATCTGGATGAGTTGATGTCTCCCCGGGAAGACCTCTGCATACGGCCAGGAGTACATGTTCCCCTGGTTGAGAACCAGTGGTCTACAGAATAGTTCACCAAAGGGGGCATGTGAGGTCTGTATCAAGGGCCAGTAGCCCAATGGTCACCATAATGGGAGCAAGACCTCTGTACGGATACTATATAAGGAGCTGTGTCTCTAGACTGACAATGATGCCTTTAAGGTCTTGGAGTTAAGGCAGGTCACGGGAGGTGATGTATGCCAGATGCTCCTTTCAGACAGGAGGCAACTGAGGTTACCTCCCTGTCTGGCCATCTGTGTATTCTGTGCCTGCCGTAGGATGTCTCTTTGCCACTGAGCCAGGTGTAAAATTAGATTGCAAAATCCACAAAAAAGGGAAATCTACAGGAAGAAACTAACAGCAGGGGGCTGTGTGTGTGTGTCCATCTGTGGTGTTTAAGCATAAAGACAAAGGATCGGTCTGATCTCTCTCGGTGTGCAGAGACATACTGGATCCTTCCCCTTGGAGACAAACTGACCGTACGCATGTCTCAAGAAAGAAGGGTCTGAGCCTGCCTGGCTGTGAAGTGCTGCAAGGATTTCGGGTGAGCTGTACTTGGTTAGACAGGAGAATACCTTGTTAGTTCGGTCTAGGCTCTAGAACACATGTTATGACTTTGTTATATGTAACCATTTGTTTCCAACACTTCCACTTGACGCTTGGCTTTGTTGAACTGAGGCGTGATTTCGCTGTGAGCCTATGGCAGCGCTGTGTGTTAAGTGGAGCAGTGATCTGAGCTGGAGCTGGTAAGCTGGGGCCGAGGATGTTACTGTTCCTTTGGAAACAGTGAATCTGTGAATCCTGCCAGTGCCCAGGGGACCAGGGCCTGGACGCTCCAGACAGATGCTCAGAGGGCTTGAGGGCAGAGTGGGCCTATTGCTACCCTGCAGTGACGGCAGGCCCAGCAGCGAGTGCGTGTGGCCAGTGGAGTTGGGGAGCTGACCCCTGGCAGGCACAGACAAGGCTCCCTCAGGCAAAGGGCAGGTGGTGGCGAGGTGCCTCCCAGCCCTGGGTACCCTGGGAAGCATTGCAGGGTATTAACTTACTGCAGGTTTGGGGCAGTTAAAAATTACACCCCAAGGCCCCAGCCCAGTGAGGAGGACCAAGGAGAGGAACTGTGACTTCGCAGGGCACCTGAGTCCCAGCACCGCCCAGAGCTCTGCTCTGCCTAAAGCCCCAGTCCCGCCCCGTGAGTAGGGCTTTACCAAATTCATGACCATGAAAAATGCATCACAGCCTGTGAAATCTGGTCTCCCCTGTGAAATCTGGCCTCCACTGTGAAATCTGTCTGGGGGGGGCGGGAAATATGTCCCAGTACTGCCCCCCTTATGTCTACGCTGCCCTCAGAGCTGGGCGGCCAAAGAGCAGCAGCTGCTGCGGGGGGGGAGGGCCTACCTTATGGGTGGGTGACGTGGGCAACTGCCCAGAGCGCGGTGGTCAGGAGGGAACCCCGTCACCCGCCAGTTCCAGGCCCTTTTAACCTCTGAGTGCTGGACCCTGGAACGGGGGAGGGGCAGGGCTGGGAGCGTCCCGGGCAGGGGCTTCTACCGTGTGCCAGGCTCTAGATGCAAGTTCGGGCTGGGCTGGGGAGGAACCGGACCTCGTCCCCTGCATGGGCTGCTCCCTGGGCCAGATCAGAGCCACCGCCAGGAACCTCCCCCAGCAGCAGAAAGCTCCGTGGCTGCCGGCCGGGAGCCCAGCTCTGAAGGTCGCACCACTGCCAGGAGCAGTGCCGAAGTCAGGGTCACAATACCGTGACACCCCTCCCCCAATAGTCCTGAGACCCCCCCTTGACCCTCTTCTGGGATGGGATCCACACAGTTACAACTGGGCGACATTTCAGATTGAAATAGCTAAAACTGTGAAACTTAAAAGACTTTAAAAAAATCTCATGACCATGAAATTTACCAAACTGGATGGGTGAATTTGGTAGGGCCCTACCCAGGAGACTGAACAGGGGGTACTTCACATTACAGCTACACAAATGTGGATCCTCAGTTGCACTGTTTATATCAGGGCCGCTTCTTTCTGGCAGATCCATTTGAGCTCCACGGCACACGTCTCAGACAGAACCTGGCTGCCTTTTATCCACCCGCAGCTGTTCCCAGCAGCAGAGCCTGAGAAGCTGCAGAGTGAGAGAGAGTCCGTGTCACTGTGGGTCCCTGTAACAAGGAAAGGCCCATGGGTGAGTGTTTCCTCCCCATCACCCTAATGGGAGGCTTGGCTCTGGTGTTGTCCTTCATCTCTAACTTTCCTGTAAAACGAGGCCAATATCTAGGTGAGCTGACCTACTCCTCGGAAGACTTCTGTTTACCCCAGGGATACATGTACCCCTGCTTGAGAACCACAGAGTTACAGGGTCTGGAGCAAGGACCATACGAGGCTGAATCCCATGGGGTCAGTGACCTGGTACTTGTTCATTGGAAGCGCCACCTTGATCTCCTGCATCTCAGCTTTCCTTTAAAAACGAAGTCTGATGGGTGAGAGGAAACCTGCACCGTGCAACCTGGGTAACAGGACAGCTGCAGGGAGCTGAGGACTTGTCCCGATGAACCGTTAGGGCTGGATTCACAAAGGGACTTAAGAGGCTAATGGCCACTTCAGGCACCTCTGTCTCTTGGAGTGGGAAGTTCCTTGGAGAATTCCACTGGGTGGGAGACTCAGCTGTGAAGGGAGGGGGCCGGCAGCAGCATCTCATCAACCCAAGATAGGAATAACTGAAGTAATGTTCCTTTTACATGGAGCTTCAGCTCTTTGGAACCTCTGCAAATGCTTTAGCCACGTGTTTAACTCCATCAGCAGGAGTAGCCTTGGATCACAGTGGGAGGGCTCAGGTGCGTACGTGTTTGCAGGATGGGCGCTCAGGGCAGTCCCTGACGCCAGGGCAAAGCGGATGTGAAGTGCCACTGTCTGGATTTGGGAGCCTGCCTGCACACCGAACTCACTAGGCTCTGGGTGCATGACTGCAAAGCACTGGGCCGGGGAAAGTCAGCCCTGTGTGGTTATTTTGAGTAGAAAACCAGAGCCACTTCTGGGGTCTTTCAGCTTCTAATGCCCTTTCCCTTCTGCAGCTGGATTTCAGCCTATGGTAAAATCCCTCTCAATGCCAAGTCAGTGCCATAAATCACTGGACTGGGTGCAGGAATCAGTAGGCAACGTTCTCTGGCCTGGGTTATGCCAGGGCTCAGACTAAATTATTGTTCCCAAAACTTTTAAAAGCTGAACCCCCTCCTCAAGGTAAAGAAACCAATCGTACCCCTCACCCATCAGCAATGTGTTAGCGACCCCACCCCCCATTTTCTTCTATACATCTTCAAACCCCACCCTTCCCACCATGGCTAGCCCTTCCCCACGCTTCAGGAGACGCTGGAGTACATGATCATAACCATCCCCTCTAACCTTAAGACCTGAGGGACCCCATCCCGGAGCATCTTAAAAATCACAGTTCCCAGACTCTGGAACAGGGGCTGCTTTGCCGGGCTCACCTTTCTCCCTCCATCAGGTTAGCCGATGGGGATAATGAGCCTGGAGATCTCATTCCTGCTGCTCTGAGTGCTGCCCATGTGCACACGACCCAACTCAGCTCTTACTGTATCCCAGGAACGTCTTCATCTTCTGGGAGCCTCATGGCAGCAGTGGGATGATTTAACGGACTCCCTTAGTCATGGGGCCTTTCTCTCTCTTTAGTTTCAGAGCCAGCGTCCTGGAATCGTCTCATGGTGCGTGGAGTGGTGGCAGTGGTGGGGGTGCTAGTCTCACTATACGAATGTGGGTTTTGGAAAGATAGAGGGAAAGCGTTTGCCTACTTGTGACTCGTCTTCAGGAAGCTGCTGACTCATCCCTCCCAGCAGCCTGGAAGTCCGCAGGATTCACAGGAATCTGAGCTCCCCGCAGTGTGTGACAGGGACAGGGCCCAGGCCCAGGGCACCAGAAACAGGAATCGAGACCCAGCCCTGGAGAATGGGGAAGGAGACCTGCTAATGGAGGACAGTCGCTTGATCCAGGAACCCAGAGGAAGGGATCCATTAGGTGGGGACACGGATGTGGCCCAGGAAACAGGAGGAGCATTGCCAATCCTCCAGGATGACCAGGAGTCTGCAGGAATTAAAGATTAATTTAATTCAGGCCTGGGTGTTTCTCTGTGTAATGTGACCTCAGTGCTCCTGATGAGAGCCATTGTTTGTAAATGTTTCAGTAGCAGACATAGTTATCATTCATGGACATACAGACATTTATTCATAATTAGAACTGGTCAAAAATAGCGGGGGTGGAGAGGGTCATGAAAATTGAAGAAGAAACCACTTTCCCCCATATTCTTGAAACTTATTTGCAAATGTTTTTAATGATCAAATTTCTGTTTAGTTTTGGTGGGAAAAATGCCACATTCTCTCTCAAGTGGGCAGAGAAATCCAAAATGTTTTTTTTTTAACAGGAACTTTTTTCAAATGATCAATGTAATCCCAAGTGGCATTTCTAGTTCAAAGGTTGCATTGTCACTGTAAAACCATTTTGAACCAGCTCTATTACTGTATAACAAGATGAGTTTATTTGTCATGCTCCATTGTTTGGGCCAAGTTCCAAGTGGTATTTCAGCTTTTGCACCGCTCTTCTCTTCTTGCGTCTGCCCCTCTCATAAGCTGTGGCCTTAATCTCAGCCCTGGAAACAATTACGTGCATGTTTAACTTTAATGACTGCTGTGAATAATTCCATTTCAATGGGACAACTCTGAGGTCGAGTTTACGCTACGGCCCTATATCGGTGTAACTACGTCATATATTTAATTTTCTTTCTTTTATATGTGAAAGTTATTGAGAGGTGAAAGCAGGTAAAATACATGAACAGGTTCGGACAGTCCAAGTTTGTCAGTGCAAAGTGACAGCAGAGATGTGGTATCTGCTAGTTTTCCATAAGTCTCTCAGGGTTTCCCAGGATAACTTTGGGGATCTCTGTCTTGCATCGGAAATGTTCCCTGAAAGTGTCCAAACAGCTCAGAGATACAGAACCATTCCCTGGATCCATTCTGATAGCTGTCTTCCCCAGAAAGCAGTCTGGCAAGTGTTCCTGTCAGCTCATTGCTAGGTTATCTGCCAAAACACTAGAGTTTTCAGGTGCCTAAGTAGCCCTTTGAATCATGGTGAAATTATTCTCCCCATCACCACCAAAATTTGAAATGGTGCCCCTGAGTGCACAGTACCCTACCGTGCTCCCCTGTAGGAGCTGCATTAACAGGCAACTCTGCAAGTTCTCTGCATGCCTCTGCAAGTGACCCCCATGCCTCTCCATTTCCTTGGACACATGGATCCTGTCCCCATGCTGGCGGCTAATCCAGAAAAAGGGGGAAAGAGCTCACCACTGCGACCACCTGAGGGATGTGTTGGGGTGAGATCAGCTGGTCAAAGCAGGCAATAGGGACAGAATCGGAGACTTGAAGCTCCTCGAGTGACCTTTCCAGACCTGCCCTTCAATCAGACACAGTGATTCTAAAGTTTAATGTGATAGTAACTAGACCCATTTTAAACCCTTCACCACACAAGACAAAGCCCGTAGGATTCATCATGAACTATTTATTTCTCCTCCCCTGGATTCCTGCAGCCACCAGCCACCTTGGCCGCTTTCCCTCGTCTCTCCCAGGCTGGGCTCACTTGATGGCAGGAGCTCAGCGGAGGATCCAGCTTTGCTCTTTCGCTTCCATTCTTCACATCTTTGGGTGGCTGCATTTGCAACTGAGCAACCTGATGGAAACACTGAGTCCTCTGTCTCGGCAGGCAGGCCCAGCCACGAAAGCCAAAGACTCCCTGAGAACAGGGGGAGGTTCGCCTCAACTCTCAGGAGTGGAGGCTGGGCCCATAGGGCAGGGTTACCATATTTGAACTTTCAAAAAAGAGGACACTCCGGGGGGGGGGGGGGGCGGGGGGGAGTTGTAGCCCTACCCCCTATCTACTCTCTCCCACTTCCTGCCCCCTGACTGCCCCCCACAGAACTGCTAACCCCTCCAACCCCTGCTGCTCCTTGTCCCCTGATCGCCACCCCCCCGGACCCCACCCTCTGTCTAAGCCTTCCTTCTCCCTATCTCCTCCTTAGACCCCCTCACCCTAACTGCCCCCCTAGAACTTCCCCCCCTACCTGTCCCCTGACTTCCCCGCCCCCTATCCACACCCCCGCCCCCTGACAGACCCCCAGGTCTCCCACACCTATCCAACCACTCCCTGTCCCCTGACTGCCCCCGCAGAACCCCCGACCCATCTAACCCCCCCTGCTCCCTGTCCCTTGTCTCCCCCGACCCCTCTCCATATGCCCACCCCCTGACAGGCTCCCCCCAGAACCCCTGACCCATCCAACCCCTCCTGCTCCCTGTCCCCTGACTGTCCCTTGGGACCCCATGCCCCTTCTCCAGCCCCCCGGCCCCCTTACCCTGCTGCTCAGAGCAGTGTGTTTGGGGTGCGGAGCCAGACACAGTGCCGCGCTCCCCCGCAGAGCGCACAGCTCCCCAACCCCTGCCCCCAGAGTGCTGCATTGGGAGGGAAATCCCGGCCCTCTGGAGAGTTTTACAAATTCCTCCCGGAGGGCGATTTAAAACCCAAAAAGCCGGACATGTCCGGGAAAATCCGGACGCATGGTAACCCGACCACAGGCGACTCCAGGATCTGCAGCTGCTGCCACCTCTATGGTGATTCCTCCAACTCATCACCAACCGGCTCTTCCCCATTCTGCCACCCGGCCCCACGGTCTGACCGTGCAGGAGAACAGAAATCCTTTGGGACAGCAGGAGAGTCTCCTCAATGCCACACTCTTTGCATGTCTTCCCACGGTCACCAGGAAACACGACTACCCTGCCCCCAGGAGTCTCTCAAGGAGCTGCCGGCACAGTCACTGGGCACCCACTCGTAATGGTCTCGGGCAGTGGCATTGCAGAGGGAGCTGAGCAGACCGTCCCTTCTGTGACTTCCTGAATTGCTGCCAGGACGGATACTCTTCTGCGCGAGGGAGAGTCCCCGAGGAAAAGCAGCTGTGGTGGGGGAGGGGGCAAGACAAGCTCTCCCCCTGAGCCCTTGACTAGCAGGCAAGCAGGATTCTGGGAGCCAGGGATCGGTGTGTCTTCCTGGGAGAGCAGAGCTGGAGAGCAGAAAAGGGCATTGGAGGAATTGTAGAAAAGTCAGTGTCATGGCCGAGTCATGGGCAGCCAGATCTAGTGGTCAGAGGCAGAGTCCACACTCACGAGACAGGAGTCGAGAATCAGCTGGGTCAGGACACTGGAAGAGCAGAAGCAAAAGACCAAATTGTGTTCAGCACCTCAAGTCAGATGAGTCACCCCGAGTGCGGATGCCAGGAAATCAAGCCTGGGGAGTGGGAGCAGGAACAGCTAACACCCGGTCCAGAGGGGGCAGGTGGGAGCTCAGGTGTTCAGGCAGCTTCTTGTTCCTGCTGCTGGTTTAAGGAGGTGCTGGGGGCCGATTAGCTGCTCTGGGACTCTGCCAACAGAGCCTCAAACTGGGTCTGGACTTCATCAGTCCTAGGTAAGCAGTTTTTTGTAGGCTTCCAGGTGGCGTGCTGGAGGGTGGCTGCTCCCAGGAACCCTGCAGACCTGGGTTAATGACCCATGGGTCATGACACTGACTGATCTCTCCCCGCTCAAACCTCCTGCACGAAACAGTCTCCAGGGTCCCGGACGCATCCTCTGAGAATACAAAAAACACAGTCATGAGGACAAATAGGCTATGGAACAGGAGCCCCCTCTTTGTTGCAACAGCCCCAAGTGCCCAGAAGAGTGGACGGTTCTTACCTCCAGGACATGCCTGGGATCTTCCATCTAAGCCTCACTGGGACCCCTGTTGCTTGGTCTGACAGGATGAGATCATCTGTCCCCACTGCTCCCTGCACTGGGCTGGCTGCAGCACACATCTGTGTAAGAGGCTGGGCCAGAGAGATGTTACAGTCAGGGTCCAGGAAGCCCAGAAGGAGAACAGAGGGTCTGAAACCAGAAGACGAAGCAATCAAATCCGCGGATTCGACAGAGAAGTTTTGCACCCTACAGGGACATCAAAGAAGGTCTGTTAGGAAAGCTGAGATGTTAGTCTGGAAACAGCTAAGACAAAGATTGTGACTTGTTAACGTTCAGTTTAAGTCACTACAAAGTGTGTTGTGTTTTGTTTGTCTGTTTGAAATTTGTCCTTTTCTCTTGCTTAGTTTCACTTAAATCTCTTCTTTGTTACTGTGCTTCCCAAAGCACCTCGAGTGAAGTGTGAGTCTCCAGCCTACCCAACAGGCTGAGCTGTGCCCTGTCTCTCTGAAGGTAGCGAATAATTTCTGAGCGGTGCTGGGCCCAGAGTCCAAGGGCAGTTCACCAGACATCTCCTGTGAAGCCCAAAGAGACCAAAGGAGCAGGAGAGATTCAGGCCCCACTGATCCATGGGAACTTCCCACAGAAGAGGCTACACAGGGCTCCTGACACAGCCAGCAGGATCCCTCCCACAAGCTGGGCCGTGTCCTTCCCCTCCCAGCCCCACAGCTTCCTCCCCACCCCAGCCTCAGGAACCCCTCCCACCTCCCTGCTCTCCCCACTCATTCTCCAATACCAGGCTGTTTCCAGAATGGAAGCAGGTGCGGACCAGAGTTCACTCACCACTAGATGCTGGCCAGGCCTCGTGTCACCACTTTCTAGCTGGGCTAGCAACCCCGCTGATACTCACTCTTGCAGTTTTTTGGCTGAGAACTCAGCCCTCCAACCAGGTGACTGGCCTTTACTCCACTCCTTCCTGGGTCGTGCTCCTTCCAAACAAAGTCCAAAAATGTCTTGAACAGAAACAAAGCCTTCCACCCTCGTGGGGAGTTCTTCCTCCGCCTGATTTCGGCTCGGCCTGCCCTTCTTGGGTTTCTATGGTCTTCTGTGTCCCCTTCCTTAGGGACTGTGAGAGAACCCAGTCCTACCCTGGACTCCAGGTTTTGGCGCAAGGCCGTCGACTGAACAGCTCGCTCTGCTTCTGTACTTTTGCTGCTGTTTTCCCTTGTTTCCTCTCAGGTGGGGCTCACTTGGTCATCAATTTGGCCTAGCCCCAAGCTAGGCAGCCATAGGCCAAGCCACCCTGTTAGATACCCTCCTCCTTCCAATCCGGTCCAGCCCGGCTGACAGGTTTGCTGAGGGGATGGTGAAACCCCATTGCTGATCAGAAGGAGGTCAGAGTCTGTTCTCTAGGAGCTGAAGGTCCGTTTGTCCTGCAGCGGGAAGTGGAGCTGGAGAGCGGAGAAGTTAGGTGAAAGAGACTGCATGATGGAGTTGGAGACTAAGGGATGGGAGCCTCCTCCCAGAAACGCTCCCAGGAGAACAGGTTTGAGGAGTTCTCTGTGGAGTCGCTTGCTAGGAAAAAAACAAGGGTGGCACATTGTTGGAGATGTCTCTGTCCCAGGGATGGGGGAAGCTCCCAGCCAGGCTATGCAACAGGGATCCCATTTCTCCCCCAAGAAATCCAGATGCCCAAAGAAGTCAATGGCTCTTACCTCCATGAGGGAGTGGGGTCTTCCCTCTCAGCCTCTTTGAGAACTACCACTGCTTGGTTTCCTCGGACAAGGGACCTGCCCCCACTGCTCCCTGAGGTGGTTCAGCTTCTGACTGCAGCCATCTGGGAGGCTGTCACACACCCCAGGGCCGAGATGATGTGGGGGGAGGAAGCTCCTCTTCATGTCAGACTCTGAGAGCCCAAAGAAGAATAAAGGGCAGGAGATGAAGCTAGCCCTGAGCCTCTGTCCCATCCTCACCTCCTCAAATGTGAAGCTTCCTGAGCTTCAGTTGGGCAGACAGTCTGTCGCCCTGACACAAAGGTCTTTCTGCGCCATATGGGGCAGGAAGATCTCTCCCTGGGAGCACAGGGAATGGGATGGGGGTGAGATCAAGGAAAGAGGGGAGGGATGTGGGTGGGAGGGAAAGAGCTCCTGCCCCAGATGGAGGAATTTGGGGGGCCAAGGGAAGGACCCGGCTCCACAGAGAGGGGAGAGAGTTTCTGTGAGTGCCAGGGGCCTCCATTTCCGCTTCCACTAGCCCCGCATTTACAGTGAGACAGAGCAGTACCTGCAGCAGGGAGCGGGACTTGCTGAACAGGGAGAGGAACCTTTAAGAGCATCAGACGAGCCACAGCCCTTGCAGCGCCTCGGGCATCTGGTGCAAGTGCCTGATGATGTGAAGCTGGCCCATGACCTTGGCTGTGACATCCTCGTGCTGCAGGGGAACGAGAACATGTCAGAGACTGAGACACTCCCCAGGAATCAGGGAGAATTAAGGGCACCTGGAACCAGCACCATCATTTCCACCCAGCAGCTGCTCATGTCTGAGTGGTGGATTCACCCTCCTGACCCCCAGGATGGAGGCTTGCTGTCCTCTCTAGTGACCTCCAGTGCCAACCCCCCTCCTTGTCGGGTGGGCTCCTGCCACCTCCCCATCACTGCCCCTGACAGCTGTTCCACCTCCAACCCACCTGGGGACACCGCTCAAGTTCGTAGAACCCTCTCCTCCACCCCCACCTCCATCCCCACCCAGGTAGGGCAGGGAGGGGGCTCTAGCGGGGTGGCGGGGGGCAGGAGGGATTCTGGCAGCAGTGAAGTGGGATGGGGAGAGGTTGAGACCTTTCCCCAAGTCACCCTAGTGACAAAAGCTGAAGCCACAGGATGGCAGCCCTGGTGAACGAGGCAGGTCAGCAGCCCCTGCTGACTGAATCCTCCCAATCTCTCAAAAGCTGGTCCAGCCCTACCAGCAACAACACCAGCTTCCCACGCCCATGTGCCTCAGCCCTTCCTGCTCGGTCACCATCACCAGTCAGTCCTTGGCCTCCCAGGCTGCCGGGGAAGGGAGCAACTCTCGATGGTGGCTCAGGTGACATGGACACTAGGCTATGGGGAAATGGGGGCAGCTCTGTGGGGCAGGAAAGGTTCCCAGAGGGCTCTTAGGGGACTCTCCTGTCCTTTCCAGGAGTGATAGAAGAGCACCACATCCTAAGAAGAGAAGTCCATGAAGTCCAGAAATCCCCACTAGGCTCCTTGCCACCAGGCCAGCGAAAGGCGATAGGATGGGAATGAGGCCCTGGCCCCCACCCCAAACTCCTGAGTCGATTGCAGCTGCTTACCGTGACCCCCATCAGTTGCCGGGCTTCCCCCAGGAGGGAGTAGACAAGCACCAGCCCAGCCTGGCTGACACGCAGCAGGGGGTTGTGGATAGCCAGCACTGCTGTCTGAAGGAAGAATCTTTTCTGACCGATGGAGAAGAATTTTCCAAAGACCTAAAACCAAGAGGACACGGGACTCGAGCAGATTGCCCAGAGCCAGCCTCCAAGTCCTCGCAGTACAATGGCGTCTAGTCCCCCAAAGGGTGGGGAAGAGAGCTGCTGTGGCCAAGGCACTTCATTCCCCAGGAGGCTTTCAGGGTCCCAGGGCTCAGGGAAGCCCCTTTATTAAAAGGTGGCAGATGCTGAGGGACCAAAGCCTCCAGTGGCTCTTTCGGGAGGGCAGTTTCTGGCAGGGGCCAGGATGGGCTGGAAATGGATCTCTAATGTGTGTGAGCAGGCCCACTCTGCTGTGCAGGGCACCGAGAGGACAGGGGACCCTGTGTTGCTTCCAGCAGAGAGATCTCCTGCACCTCAGCGGCTAGAGGAGTGTGTGTGTGTTGTGTGGGGCGAGGGGGTTGGAGCTGACGGACCAAAGGTCTCTTCACCCCAGCTTAGTGATTTGTCTCGTTGCTGGGAATGGCCTCTGCATCTCCTTGGTTTCTTCAAGGGGAATCCAACCTGCAGCCTCACAAGGACAAGGAGACTCATGGCCCAGTCCCCATCCCAGACGCTCCTCGGAGACGTTTCTTCCGCTGCAGCAATTCAGCTTGTGGGAGGCGGGACAACCTCACACAGTCTCTCTCACGGGGCGTCTGTGGAGCAGTGTTCTGTCGATGCCCTTGTCGATCAAGGAGCCACTCCAAGGCCTCCTCTGTGATGTTGTGGCAATCACCCATTTCACCTTTGACTCCAGGCTGGGGGCACTGTGTTACGGTGTGTTCGAAGGTTTGGATATTCTCACCACAGTTGTGAGATGGGGGTGGGGGGGTGTCTTTGATTTTCTCCTTGTGCAGCAAGTAGCCACAACTTGGCTCAGTGACAATGTGCTTCTTTGGAACAGTGGCTGAGGTCCAGATACTCTGCCATTCCCTGACCAGGGCTGGAGACATGAGGGGGGCGCATGTGGTCCATATTGGCTCTGGAGCTCACTATGTCCCCTACCCAGTTCCCAGATTGGGGCATTCTGCTTCCTGACCGCCAATGGAATTGGGCAAAGCCCACCTCCTTTCTCTGCTTCTACAGGGTGCAGGGAATTAAACAAGGGTCTGATCAAGCAATCGTGACTGACTGACTCAGAGCTCTCCTCTCAGACACTTGGGGATCAGCCAGGGGGACAAGGAGCAGAGAGACACCCAGAGCCATAATCCTATCTTAACTCACCCACCCAGGGATCTTCCTTATGCCACAGAGCAATGCAGCCATGTAAGACACTCAAATCACGGCAACTAGCGAGGTTCCAATGTGGGACCTTTAGCACCAGCCTGTCCCATGGTTGCTGGATGAGGAACTCTGAGCTGGAAATAAGGAGTGGGCTCTTTTCCTGTCTCCAGGAGGCATCCACTGCAGGGAACCCAGCCAGACACACTCCCTGAGCTGTCTCATGCCCTGGCACAGTGCCCTTACCTCCCCCACTCTGGCTGTATTCTTGTAGCCTAAGAGCCTTCTGTCCTGGTGCCAGTCATAGCACCAGAGATCTTCCGCGTCATGTATGGTCAGCCCTGGAAGAGAGAAAGAGAGAGAGAGAGACCTTTCTCCTCATTCTGGTTGCAGTTTCTGTGTCCTTCCAATCCCATTGGTGGCTCCACAGTGGAGTGGAGAAGAACAGAGGCAGAGAGAGACTTGTCCTCCAGCTGGGGTCAGTCTGAGAGCAATGGTCTGGGGTCTCATTATCCACCTGTGGTGACTCTCAGTCCCCTTTTGAGTTCCGTGTCCCAGCTGGGTTCCTTACCCCTCTGTTGGAGCAGCAGTTGGTAGAGCCGGTAAGTCCCCTCCCTGGCCTGCCGGCTGATGTCCTTGTCTGGATCGCTGACAAATAGAGCCAGCTGGGCCACATGGTGACCCATCCTAGGGAACTCGGCTGAGATCTAATGGAAGGGAGAGGAGAGGGGACTCCATCAGCATTTTCCTGTCAGCTCCCCTGGGCCAGAGGTCTCCTTCTCCTTAGCTCCTCTGCAGGAGATGCTGGGGGAGAGGAGCTTGAGATCGACCCTTCATTTGCTCTGCTGCCAAGGGAGCCCGGAGCTGCTTTGGGATGCCAAGCAGGGGTGGAGCATGGGCTACTTAAAGGCCCAGGGACAACACTGAACCAAGACAAGAAGAACAGGTTTCAGAGTAACAGCCGTGTTAGTCTGTATTCGCAGAAAGAAAAGGAGTACTTGTGGCACCTTAGAGACTAACGAATTTATTTGAGCATGAGCTTTCGTGAGCTACAGCTCACTTCATCAGATGCATACCGTGGAAACTGCAGCAGACTCTATATATACACAGAGAATATGAAACAATACCTCCTCCCACCCCACTGTCCTGCTGGTAATAGCTTATCTAAAAGCCATTTCCAGCACAAATCCAGGTTTTCTCACCCTCCACCCCCCCACACAAATTCACTCTCCTGCTGGTGATAGCCCATCCAAAGTGACAACTCTTTACACAATGTGCATGATAATGAAGTTAGGCCATTTCCTGCACAAATCCAGGTTCTCTCACTCCCTCACCCCCCTCCAAAAACCCACCCCCATACACACACAAACTCACTCTCCTGCTGGTAATAGCTCATCCAAACTGGCCACTCTCCAAGTTTAAATCCAAGTTAAACCAGAACATCGGGGGGGGGGGTAGGAAAAAACAAGAGGAAATAGGCTACCTTGCATAATGACTTAGCCACTCCCAGTCTCTATTTAAGCCTAAATTAATAGTATCCAATTTGCAAATGAATTCCAATTCAGCAGTTTCTCGCTGGAGTCTGGATTTGAAGTTTTTTTGTTTTAAGATAGCGACCTTCATGTCTGTGATTGCGTGACCAGAGAGATTGAAGTGTTCTCCGACTGGTTTATGAATGTTATAATTCTTGACATCTGATTTGTGTCCATTTATTCTTTTACGTAGAGACTGTCCAGTTTGACCAATGTACATGGCAGAGGGGCATTGCTGGCACATGATGGCATAAATCACATTGGTGGATGTGCAGGTGAACGAGCCTCTGATAGTGTGGCTGATGTTATTAGGCCCTGTGATGGTGTCCCCTGAATAGATATGTGGGCACAATTGGCAACGGGCTTTGTTGCAAGGATAAGTTCCTGGGTTAGTGGTTCTGTTGTGTGGTATGTGGTTGTTGGTGAGTATTTGCTTCAGGTTGCGGGGCTGTCTGTAGGCAAGGACTGGCCTGTCTCCCAAGATTTGTGAGAGTGTTGGGTCATCCTTTAGGATAGGTTGTAGATCCTTAATAATGCGTTGGAGGGGTTTTAGTTGGGGGCTGAAGGTGACGGCTAGTGGCGTTCTGTTATTTTCTTTGTTAGGCCTGTCCTGTAGTAGGTAACTTCTGGGAACTCTTCTGGCTCTATCAATTTGTTTCTTTACTTCCGCAGGTGGGTATTGTAGTTGTAAGAAAGCTTGACAGAGATCTTGTAGGTGTTTGTCTCTGTCTGAGGGGTTGGAGCAAATGCGGTTGTATCGCAGAGCTTGGCTGTAGACGATGGATCGTGTGGTGTGGTCAGGGTGAAAGCTGGAGGCATGCAGGTAGGAATAGCGGTCAGTAGGTTTCCGGTATAGGGTGGTGTTTATGTGACCATTGTTTATTAGCACTGTAGTGTCCAGGAAGTGTATCTCTTGTGTGGACTGGACCAGGCTGAGGTTGGTGGTGGGATGGAAATTGTTGAAATCATGGTGGAATTCCTCAAGGGCTTCTTTTCCATGGGTCCAGATGATGAAGATGTCATCAATATAGCGCAAGTAGAGTAGGGGCTTTAGGGGACGAGAGCTGAAGAACGTGACTCAAGCCTAGATCAGTCCCTGCTCTGACTCTGCCTCCCCATGAAGAACCCTCCTAAGCCACAGCCCCAGCAGCAGCAGCAGCAGCAGATCCTGCAGCCCGCTGGAGCCAGCCCGCCTCCAGCTGGAGAAAGCAAGCTGGGGTCGGAGGTCACTTACGTCAAACTCAGGGAGGGAGACTGTGTATCTCAGCAGGGCTGTGCTGCTCCTGATGGCCCTGGCTCGCTCCTGCGACACCCTGGACACGACCCACAAGTTGATATCCTGTGAGGAAAGGAGGCAGGTCAGACTCAGTGGCCAGGTGCACCTGCTTTGCAAATGAGCCCCCCATGCCCCCAGCCCCAGGGGCCTGAGACATTCTGCGCAGGGGGGAATATTTGAGGCCTTGATGGCAGAGCTTTAGAAGGGAATTCTTTCCCCCAGGACACAGCTTGTACCGTGCCGGTCACAACTTGTCAGCGTCTCTCTAGATTGGGACAATGTTCGGGGTCGGGGCTGGTCCCATCCTCCCAGAACTCCTGATTCCTGAACAGTTCACCAGAAAGGAGACTGAACCCTCGGCCTTTCCCTGCTACGAAAATCCTTGCGGGGACGGAGGGAGTGAGTGAGAACACAATCCCCCCAGGAATTTCAGAGCAGATCAGAGGGAAGGGCTGATTCCCTGGGCTCCTCCTGTTTCTCTAGGAAGGAGCGTGTGCCTCTTCTCTGAGAACCATCTCCCAAATCTCATGGGGTGTGTGTGTTGGAGGGGTGGGGGAAGGGTGGGTTTTCAGACACTCACTCCCCAAGACAGCCAGGAGCCCTGTGGTTAGTGCTCAGCAGAACCAGGCAGAGCTCTGGCTTGAAATCCCAGCTCTTTCCTCTGTCCCTCAAGAAGGAAGGACCTGACACTGCATTGCATTGACCTCCCCAACCAAGGACGGCCCACTGGGGATCGAGCTAGGAGGACACAGTAGAAAATGGATCTTCCACTCTCTCCTTACCAGTCCCCCAAAGAGTTCAGGTGAAATGGGGCTCACCTCCAAGATGAAGTGGAGCCTCTCTGTGTCTGGGGACTCTGCCAGCAGGTTCCCCAGCATGGCATCCAGGACCTCTGGGATGACTTTGTGCAGAGCCTGCAAAGCACGGGTCAGAGTTAGGGAACCTGGGCCTACACGTGCCACAGGATGGGAAGAGGGTTCTCTGGGAAGCACTAGGGAGACTCCAAACACATATCCTGGCCTCTCTCCTTCACATCCCAAGACAGGCAATTCGCAAGAATAGACGACCCCTGGACCTCTGATCCATGAGCTTAGCAGTTCTCTGCAGAGGGCCTTGTAGGCAGAAGAGTATGAAACAGCCAAGTTGCTATGGATGGAAGCTGGGCTTCTGGATAAAACATGGCTTATGAAAGAAAGAAAGAAAGAAAGAAAGAAAGAAAGAAAGAAAGAAAGAAAGAAAGAAAGAAAGAAAGAAAGAAAGAAAGAAATCCCCCAGGGAGGGGTAATCTCTTCCCTGCTGGAGGGAAGAATCCAACCCTTCAGCTTGTTCCAACTCTGTTACCCCATCCCTAAATCTGGAGCTCCAGCGAATCAAGGGAGCAGGGACCAAGGACCACTCTGGAAAAGTAAGAGGATGGAGGAGGAGGAGGTACCTGGATGTCGGTGGTGTCCTTCTCCGTGCCCAGGGTGAAGACGGAGTGAAGGGCAGCTCGCAAAAGGTGGGTCTCTAGGGCTGGCTCCAGGGCAGGTTTCATGGTGCTGGCAAGAGAGAGGAGCTGGTATTAGACTGTGCAGTACGGGGGTGGGACTGTCGCCAACACGGACACCAACCCACAGGGATAGAGGCACAGGCTGGTGAGAATGGAAACTGAGGCACTTAGCTAGGGAATGACAAGGCCAAGGCGTCACAGACAGACAGTGGCAGGACAGGAATAGCTCCTGTTCCCTGCAGCCTGCTGCCCCTCCTGTATCTGAGCCTGGGAGTGAGCCCCTCCCCAAGGCCCCTGTCATGTTATGGAAGTGAAAAGAAGAGCCCTGCCAGGAGAGAGTGACCCTTCCCACCCCACCATCTCTGCCAGAGGCGCCACTCTTGGGAGGTGACCTGGGAGGGACAGTGACGGTGACTCCCAGCCTTGGGCCTGAGCAGCACTGGGGTGAGGGGAGCCGGCGGGGTGGGGGGGTGGGGCTGTCTCGGTACCAGAGGTTGCCCACTGCAGCCAGGGAGTGAGCGAGGACGGCGCTGGGTGACGAGTCATCGGGAAGCTCCTCGATGAGCTCCTGTGAGACGTGAAGGAGACAAAGGAGCGTGTAAGATTCAGGCCCGACTGACACCTCCCAGTGAGGAGATGACACAGCCAGTGCCCCACATGGCCAGCAGGATCCCCCACAACCTCCTGCTCCCCCGATTCCTTCCTGCCCATCCGACTTGTCCCCCTTCCCGGATTCCTGCCCAGCTCACTCCCAATCCCCTTCTCTCCTCCTCCCTGTCAAAACTGCCCCCATTCAGCCCCATCCCGATGACCGATCTGGGACCATGTGATTCCTTGTCCCCCACTCTCAGCTGCCCTCCAGCCCCACAATTCCCCCCCTGCCCACTACCCACCAATCTCAGAATTTCTCCCTTCTCTTCTCCCAAGTCTTCAGCGACAGCAATCCCTGCCCTCTGCTGCCCCCTCCAACAGTACCCAGCCCCCACCCATTAGCCTGGCCATACCCCTGCCAATCCCATGGCTCTCTCCTCTCGCCAGCTGCCGTATGGCGTGTCTCACTCACCACGATCCTCTTCACCACAGCCGCCTTGCAGCAGCGCGGCTCCAGCGTGTCCTCCCCTCTCTCCCGTGCAGCCAGACATGCGGGGTAGATGGCCTGAAGGAACAGGAGCTGCTGCCCCTCATCCTGGACCCACCAGGAGTGGGGTACAGCGAGAGAGAACCTGTTAGCTAGGAACCTTCCTGCCCCACCCACACCAGCTCCAGGGCTCAGGCCTCAATGGGGGATTGTGGGGACCCGCCTATTATCCAAATCCCCCACCACTCCTACACAAGCAGGATCAGGAACTGGGACAGTGCCTGTGGGGGGAGATGACCTCGGCTGTTGGGGGACAAAGACCCCCATCTTGGGGGTCCCATATCATGGATGTAAAAGGGCCCCATTAGGGGTGGTGGATCAGGAGGGACAAGACCCTTGGCCGGGGGTGGGGGGGATGCTGGGAAGAGACAGGGCAATCTTGGTTCCAGCCCAGGTGGGGAACATTTGTACCTTATCTCTGCACTGGAGCTGCTCTCGGATGAGCTTGAGAGCAGCTTCATCTTTGGCCACGTCCACCCCTTCCTCCTGCTCCGAATCCAGGGGGGTCCCTGCACCAGGGAGGGAAGGACAGGGGCGTGGTGGGCAGAGCAGGATTCAAGACCCCCCTTCTCGCTTCAGGCACCCAGGGCAGATCGGGCCCCAAACCTCCCTCTCAGGGATGCCTTCAGTCCCCAACAGCTGCAGAAGCCCAGAGCAGAGCCCCCCTCCCCTGCCCAGGACTCCAGGGGAGGTGCCTGTTCCCCCCGCCCGGAGCAGCAAGGACCAACTGGCAGCAGCTCTTCATGCCCCCACCCCCAGGTCCCCGTGCAGAAGGGGCAGCTGTGTAACGGCTGCTGCTGTCCGTGGGGTTCGCGGGGCTCAGGCCAGACACCTGGGATGGGGACCGCCCCCCCCCCCCCCCGTATCCCTGGGAGAGCGTCTGGGCCCAGGGTGTTCACATCCCGTCCTCAGCCCTCCCGGAGCCCAGCCTGGCTCCTCACCTGGAACAAAGCAGTGGCGCCCGTCGGCCTGGCTGCTGCCAGAGGCCCAGGTGCTGCCACTGTCCCAGGCTGAGCTGCCGGTGC
The DNA here is from genome assembly GCF_965152235.1 of Eretmochelys imbricata. Lineage (NCBI taxonomy): Eukaryota > Metazoa > Chordata > Testudines > Cheloniidae > Eretmochelys > Eretmochelys imbricata. The sequence continues at coordinate 464,398 of NW_027554341.1, read as the reverse complement.
TGGGACAGGGACCTTCCCCCTCCTGGCCGGAGGGGGCTGGAAGGGCCTCAGAGAGCGGGCAGGGCGAGGCCTCCTGATGGGAACAAGGGCTGGGCTCCTGGGGCCGCTGCTGCCCACACAACAAGCCCCAGAGCCACCCTGCCCGGCGCCCCTCCTGGGCTGGGTCCTGTCTGCCAAACCGCAGCCTGGGCCAGCTCCACTGGGGCCTGGTCGGGGCCTCTCCCAGCTCGGCGCCTGCGCCGGGAGCCGGGGTCCTTTTCCAGAAGGCCGGGCACTTCCGCCGTCTGGCCTGGACGGGACCTGCTTCCCCGCCAGCAGGGACGCAGGGCTTGCTCTGCCCCTTGGGAAGATGGCAGCTGCTTCCCTCAGGCTCTGGGGCCACCTGCAGAGCCTTCCTCCGCAACATCCGCAGGAGCCTGGCCATCCTGGAACCGAGCGGGGAGCAGGGGTGAGTCTGGGCTCAAGGCAGCCTTTCACTCCTGGGCCTTTTCCGTCCCTCCTCCTCCCTGCTCCAACCACAGCAGCCCCCTCTGCCCCCACAGGAGTGCAGGGAGTGCCATCTACACACACCATCATTGCATGATCTGCTCCCAACGTTCCCCCTCGTAATCCCTGTCTCATCCTTTTCCAGCAAGGGGGTCAGTCCCAAAGACCATCGGTTACTCTGGACAAGCAGCTCCCTCCTGTCATCCCAGGCCACTCTCCCGCCCAGGCTAGAGAAGGAACAGAACCCAGGAGCCCGGACTTCTCCTGCGAAACCATTCTCCACATCAAAGTCACAAAGACCCTAGGCACAGGAAGACCAGGGCCCTCCTCGTTCCCCATTGATTTCCAGGCTCAGCAGCTCACAGGGTCTGGCCCAGCTCAGAGACTCCCAGCCTGGGGAACAGCGTCCCACACGGGAAGGGCTGGGAGCCCCATTGCTGGAACCTTTCCAAACACACTGGAGACGGCTCTGGAGAAGCCCCTGCCCAGTCTAAGAGTGAGGGGCTCTTGGGGGCTGTTTGCAAATGAAATCCCCCTTTGGAGATAGTCTCTCCCCCTGTTTCTCCTCTCCCCAGACAGACAGGGGAAGCCACTGAGGAACCCGAAAGCCACTCACTTGCTCTCAGTGATGGGATGATGGATGGCGGATGTTCAGGGTCAGCAGATGTCCCTCACCCTCCTCCTCACTCTCCAAGCCCAAGGCAGGCTGGAGAGGGTGGTGACCTCAGGAGTTACCCTGCCCAGCCAGCAGGCAGGGTGATGACACGAGGGCGATCTACTGGCTGTGAAAACAAGAGTCTGTCTTATTGCCAAGGGATGGAGAAACTCAGCCAGCAGCAGGGGGGTGCAGAACACTGCCCTAGGGCGGAGATGTCAGCACCTCCAGGATCCTGACATCCCAGCACTTTACACACCTTCCTGGAGCCTCCCAACCCCGCTGGGCTGTAGCGATCGGACCCCAACCCGACTGACGGCAAACGGGCCTCAGCTACCAGCTCAGGGTCACACTGAGTGTCAGAGCCATGGATGGACACCTTCAATAACCACGGCCGCACACTCCCTCCCACAGCTGGCAATTGCAACCAGGCCCTAATGGCTGGTCCCCCTGACTTTGAGAGGGAGGGTCACTCCTGCTTCCATTGCTGCCTCTTGATCTGTGGGACTTTGGGCAAGTTGCTCCCCCTCTCTATGGCTCTCTGGGACTCACATCCCTGAATGGGCTTTAAAAAAGACAATGGTTAAAGTTTGGCCCCAACTAGTTCTTGTTTCTCGAGACTAGCCATTTTAGCAAAGTTTAGAGTTCTTGACATTCATCACCTGGAAACATCCCTTTCTCCTTCGCAGACGGCCTTAACATCTCTTATCTCACCCAGGCTCCCTGCTGCCTGGAGTTAGAGAATTGACCCTGTTCCCATTGGACCTACCCAAGGTGTCACACAGCAAAGCGGTCACGGAGCCAGAAAGAGAAGACAACAGTCCTGACTCCTGTTCTAACAGACAACAACCCCACCACCCCCCCCGGAGGCAGGGATAAAGCCCAGGTAATAAGGTGTGAACATTTTCATGGAAACCGTTTTCTGTCAGAAAATCCATTCAGACGAAACCACTTTCTTTCTTGAAATCATAACAAGTAGGATGAAAATTCTTTGCAAAAATATTTGTTTGCAAAACAAGAGCATCTCCTGTCCGTCACAGCGCATTAAACTGTCTCGTCGTACACAAAGGGGAGACACTGTGCTCTAGAAAATTAGATGAGATGCTTCAGTCTGAGCTATGTAGTTGCTGCTCTTCACAATTTCAAAACAATAAAATACAAATGAAATTGAATATTAGGTCATAATCTGCTATGGCTCAGTGTGATAGGACACCCCCTAGTCGGCACTATTCCGAGTGACACTCTTCAGTGGATCCCCAGCATCCACCCATGGCGAGGTAGGTGGGAGAGGATTGTTATTCTTACTTGACAGAAGGAGAAATGAAGGCTGAGAAAGGAGCAGTGACTTGTCTTAGCTGATGCAGCCAGTCAGTAGCAGAGTTGCTCTCAAATGAGCTACAGACCAACAATTGTTCCTAGTAATTATTCAGCAATTATTTCAGAAGAATTGGAATGTTCGAGACGATCATGAACTGCTCCGAGACAATGAATGGAGAGCAGCGTCCACATTGGTCAGACATATAACTGGTTGTGACTTATTTGCTTGGTCATAAAAGAGAACAACAAAGACCAGAGTTTCCTCCCTGTCAATAGTCCCCTCCTCAGCCAATCAAGGTTGAGATTTTGAGGAGTGGGAGGCTAAGGGCTCTCATCAAATAGCCCAAAGAATGGCCCTGGTCACCACCGAGGGGATCACTCTCGGAGCACTAGTCCAGTCTCACGTCTCTGTGTGGGCCTCCCACAACCCTCCCCCCCCCCCCCCCCGCCCGGCCCCTGCTCCACACACAGAGCTCCTGGTGGTGGCAGGAGAGCAGAGGAAAAGGACAAAGGAAGCAAGAAGAGAAAGGTAGGAGGGACAGAGGAAAAGGGAAAACAAAAAGGAGAAACCCCACTGTCCCCAGTAATTCTAAGGGACAAAGTCCTAGGTCGGAAATAAAATGCTGCTCCCACAATCTAATGTTTTCCTTTCCTAAAAGTCAGCCAGCACCTGATGGATCAGACTGAACAGGTTCCAAACCTCTCTGAGGCTCTTACCTTCTATACAGGGACGTCTGTTTTCTAGCAAAACCACGAAAAGAAGAGGAGAAAACTCCGAAGAGGGTCCTCCTTGCGCTCACGTACGTGCAAGTGAATGCTCTCTCGGTCCTCCAAGAGAGACCTCGAGAAGGAGACGTGCTGAAGCAAAGCCACAGGGATCTCCGAGGTTGCCCCTGTCCTGCGCCCCTGTCCTGCCTGGCTGATGTCAAGATCTCTCTGTGAGGTCATCGCCTCCCCACCATCTTTGTCCAATAGGCTGAGGTCCTGCCAAAGGCCCTTGTGATGTCACTGCCACACCCACCCCTCCCCTGCAGTGCTGATGTCCTGCCCCGTCCAGCTACATTGGATGTTTGAGCTTTGTTGCTAGCTATAGGACCCTTCCGTTGGTTATTTTCAAACTTGTTTTCTTTGAATGGGTCCAGCTTCTCAAGGGATCCGATTGCTCTGTGTCACTGCCCTGTCCTCATCATTAGTTTCCACTCTGCTACTATTTTATCACCCACCAATGTTAGCAGCAGTGATTTTTTATTTAGGTTGCAGTTCATTGATATTTATTTTCAAGAATTAGTCCCCGACAGCCTCTTCATATCCCTAGTGCCCAGAACCTGCTCCACACAGCACAGCGAGAAAAGGCCGCCCAGCCCAGCTGTGCCATAGGGGCTAAGCACAAAACAACCTTAGGAGCTTGTGTCATCCATAGCTTCTGAACAACATGTGGGGGGGGTCATCAGCTTACAAATACATTCTAGACCGGTAGCGTAGACAGGCCCCAAATGTATCTAAGTGTCCCGCCTTGAAAAAGAGGAGAGAAAAAAACAGAACCTTGATTAGCTTTATTTTATAGTCGTGGAAACTGAGGCACACAGAAGCAAAGAGATTCGCTCATGGTCAAAAAGCCAGGAATAGAAAACGGCAGATCTGCTGATAGTCAGGCCTCGGCCCTAGCCATGTTTGTCCTGGCCTCTCTGCTTCAGCTCCAGCAACAACCCGAGTCGAGGTTTTCTTCGTCTCCATGTCCTTTAACTTCACGTCACTGCAGAAGAAAGATTGTTTCTGACCAGCTGGCTCTAATGCATGGAGATGTCTTTCCAGAAGATGTGCTCTGGCTGAGTCCCATGTCGTAGGTTTTCTGGAGGAAGTGCTCGGTGACGTTCTAGGGCCTGTGTTACACAGAAGATGGACAGAATGGTCCTTTCTGACCTTAATTCTTTTCTTTCGCTAGGAGGGTAACGCTGGACATTTTCTCTCATTCACTTTCCTTTGGAATAATTTCAATCCAGTCCAAAGGATTTCCTTTTCCATTGTGTCTTCAGCTCCTTTCCTAGCAAACAGTTACTGTTCGAGCACAGGTTTCCAGTTTCAGGCTGTCCCAGGGTGAGATGGCCATGAAAGGGTTAGTAGCTCAACTGAACCTGTCCCCAGGTGAAGGGAATAAGTGCAGGGGCAGAAGGAGAGGCCCCGAGATAGGACAGATTCTTTTTGCTGGGCTAAGAGTATAGTTGGATGCGCTTCACTTCACTTCATCGGATGCATTCAGTGGAAAATACAGTGAGGAGATTTATATACACACAGAACGTGAAAAAATGGGTGTTCTCATACACACTCACTTCAGATGAGCTATTACCAGAAAGGGGGACGGGGGGGAAGAAAACCTTTTGTAGTGATAATCAAGGTGGGCCATTTCCAGCAGTTAACAAGAACGTCTGAGGAACAGTGGGGGGTGGGGGTGGGGGAATAAACATGGGGAAATAGTTTTACTTTGTCTAATGACTCATCCATTCCCAGTCTTTATTCAAGCCTAAATTAATTGTATCCAGTTTGCAAATTAACTCCAATTCAGCAGTCTCTCATTGGAGTCTGTTTTTGAAGTCTTTTTCTTGTAATATAGCAACTTTTAGGTCAGAGATCGAGTGACCAGAGAGATTGAAGAGTTGTCCGACTGGTTTATGAACGTTATAATTCTTGACATCTGATTTGTGTCCATTTACTCTTTTACGTAGAGACTGTCTGGTTTGGCTAATGTACCTGGCAGGGGGCATTGCTGGCACATGATGGCATAGATCACATTGGTAGATGTGCAGGTGAACGAGCCTCTGATAGTGTGGCTGATGTGATTAGGCCCTATGATGGTGTCCCCTGAATAGATATGTGGACACAGTTGGCAACGGGCTTTGTTGCAAGGATAGGTTCCTGGGTTAGTGGTTCTGTTGTGTGGTGTGTGGTTGCTGGTGAGTATTTGCTTCAGGTTGGGGGGCTGTCTGTAGTCAAGGACTGGCCTGTCTCCCAAGATTTGTGAGAGTGAAATGGCCCACCTTGATTATCACTACAAATGGTTTTCTTTCCCCCCTTCCACTCTCCTGCTGGTAATAGCTCATCTGAAGTGAGTGTGTATGAGAACACCCATTTTTTCACGTTCTGTGTGTATATAAATCTCCTCACTGTATTTTCCACTGAATGCATCCGATGAAGTGAGCTGTAGCTCACGAAAGCTTATGCTCAACTAAATTGGTTAGTCTCTAAGGTGCCACAAGTCCTCCTTTTCTTTTTGCTTAGATGAATGGGTCTGTAGTTGCCTGGATCACTTTTTTCCCTCTTGCTTTACTATCATCGGACACTAGATGGGGAGGAAGAGCCTCACCAGCTCTATAAAACCAGCTGGGGGAAGGCTGGGAGCAACAGGTATCAGAATAAGCTAGACCCGGGCTTCTCAAACTTTTGGTTTTGCTGGCCCCACTTTGAAAGTATTTCAGGCTATGACAACCCCCGACCCCCAAACAGTCATAGCAAGTTACTGTACGGACTCATAGAAACATACGCATGGTAGTGCCACCCTTACTTCTGGGCTGCTACGGGCGGGGCACTGCCCTCAGAGCTGGGCAGCTGGAGAGGGGCAGCTGTGGTAGCCCTCTTCCCCTCCTGCCCCCCTCCCCTGAGAATATTTTTTTGTGATCTCTTGACCCTCCCTCCCCCCTCCAAAACCTTGCAACCCCCTTTTGGGTCAGGACTCCCAGTTGGACAAATGCCAAGCTAGACAATCTCAAACCATGAACTAGTTCCCAGGCATCTCTGGGCCGATTCTCAGAGGAGGCAGCTCCCAGAATCAGGCCCTCGATGGCTCTCCCAGTGCAGCAGGCCCTGGGTGCAGCGATCCGTTTGAAACAGGAACCCCTGCAAGATGCTCTCTACCTTTGGTTCCTGACCCCTTCACGGGCCGAGTGCATCTCCCCCAGCCTCAGGCAGAGCTCAGAGCAGAGTCAGCAGCAGCAGCCCCTCCCCGGCGAGAGCTCCAAGCGAAGGCAGGGGCCTGGCAGAGAGAGGAGAGGGGCACAGGCAGGTCAGAGGAGGGGTGGAAGGTGGATCCCACCTCAGGAGATTTAACAGAGAGGGGAAAGCGGGGCTGTGAGCGCGCAGAACAGAGACACCCCCCAGGAAATCCCCCCACCCCAGACACCGAGATCCCGGCCTGGCAGAGGGGTTCGCTCCCCAACACTTACTCAGGACAGCTGCAGCAAGGGGTCCCTGTGGGGCGGGAGGAGCTTCCACCCCGCTCCAGCTGGCTGGATCTGGAAAGAGAGAAAGAGAACAGGGAGAGGAGAGTGCAGTGAGGAGTTGGTGCCCAGGGGTCCCCCTGCCCCCGCTCCTAGCTCTGGACCCCCATTGCAGGAGTAGCTGTGGGTGTGTTCAGGGAAGGGCCGGGGGCTCTGCTCCACCAGGGCTGAGAGTGTCAGAGCAAAGTAACTGTAACACTGTGGAGTATTTTCAATGTTGCCTCACCCTGAATGTCACTGATCCCCCAGTTTAGAATGCGTCTCCCCGGCCGCTTCTCTTGCTAATTTGAACCTCAGGGAACACATCAAATCTCTCTCCTGTCCCCCACAGCTGCTGGGTTTGGGCCACTGCCAGGGCCCTCTACACTGGGGTTAACATCTGGATCCTGGCCAAGCTGGTTCTAGCCCATGTGGCCAACCCCCAGTGACCAAAAATCACAAGTCAGAGCCCCCCAAAACCATCAGATTGGCTTAAACAAGATGAGATTTAGAAAACAACTGTGGGTTCTGTTCTTGATCTCCTGGTGGTGGAGCCTTTAGGGGTCACCTTTTCAAGCTTTTCTCCCCATCCAGGAGGGCTAGAACAAGAAAAACTTCTGACAAAAATGGCCAACCCCGCAAAAATCTTCTACCAGAATCAGAAAAAATTAGTCCAGAATGACTGAAAACAGAACAATTTTTGGTTTTTGAATTTTCCAAGAAGACAGTGAATGTTTTTTATTAAAGCCGACACTTTCCACAAAAGGTTGCCTTGAATCAAACACCCAATTTTTCCAAAAAAAAAAAAATTAATTGAACCATTTCAGTGGTTCTCAAACTTTTGTCCTGGTGACCCCTTCCACACAGCAAGCCTCTGAATGCAACCCCCCGTTATAAACTAAAAACCACTTTAATATATTTAACAGTGTTATAATGGCTGGGGATGAAGCAGGGTTTGGGGGTGGAGGTTGACAGCTCATGACCTCCACATAATAACCTCATGACCCCCAGTTTGAGGACCCCTGGACTACACTGAGCATGCACAGACAGAGAGCCAGAGGGATGAAAGGCTGCTGGGATGGACAAGACTTGTGGGGCTCTGAGAGACTGTCCCCCGCCCGCCACCCCGCAGGAGTGTGAATTCAGCTCCAACCAGGGGCAGGAATCTGAACTCAGTTAAACAGCAGAGACTTCATGCAGGCAGAGGTCCGGCTTGCCGGGCAGGGACAGCTCCTTCCCTTCCAGAACGTGGGCATCAGCAAAACTCAAGCATCAGAAACCTGGGAATTAGAGGCGAGGGACAGAGGGCCCCCCCGCCCCCCCCAGCCTGGAGAGGGGGAAGGGACGGGGACCCCCCCCAGCCCGGAGAGGGGGAAGGGGAGGGGAGAGGGGAGACAGAGGCCCCCCCAGCTCGAAGAGGGGGAGGGGGCCCCTTAGGGGGAGCGGTCGCCAAACGGCGATGCCCAGCCCATGAGTCGGGGTTCCGGCGGGGGGGTTCTGGAGGGAGGGGGTTCCAGCCCCTGCCCCCCAGTGTCCCGGAGCTCCCCCAGCGAGCCCAGTGTGGGTTGCACGTTTCTCACCGGCTCAAGACCCTGAGGGGAAAAGGACCCTGCCAGATTTACTTGGGGGTGGGTCTTTTGCTCATGGATTGTGTTATGAATCCTGTGGGTGGTGTTTCCCCAGCATAATGCCGCATTGTTTCCCTCCTTTATTAAAAGGCTTTTGCTACACTCAGACTCTGTGCTTGCGAGAGGGGAAGTATTGCCTCTTGGAGGCACCCGGGGGTGGTTTGTAATTCTCCCAGGTCTCTGGGTGGGGGCTCGAGCTGGTTTTGTATTGCGTTATTGAAACCCCTAGATACTCAACCTGGCCCTTGTTGCTGCTAACTCTGACGTGTAGAAGGGTTACAGTTACATAGGAATTAGATACAGTGCTCCTGTCAGCTAATTTCCAAGTTATCTGCAAAAAAACCCTAGATTTTTCAGATGCCTAAGTAGTACCTGTTAAAGTTGCCCCCCCCATCTGAAATGGCACCCCAGCACCCCCCCAGCATGTACTGAGAGTTGGTCAGTCCCTGTCCCAACACATAACACCCCCCCCATGTATCTCTACTTTTCTCCAGCTCCCTCCATCCTACCCCCATTTTCCCTGCACCCCTGGGTCTCTCCCTGCCCCCAGATGTCTATGGGGCTGTCTCTCCGAGGCCCCATTCCGGAGAGAAGCGTGTGGCAGAATTGAGAATGAATGGCAAGTGATAGTTACATTCCACAATTTTCCAGGGAAACTTTGTTCCCTTGGGTTTGTGACTGGCTGCTTCTTGGCTCCGTTCCCAGCACTGACGTGCTCCCTGGGCTGCTTTTCTGGCCCCCCTGTCTGGCATGACCCTGTTCCCCAGCTCAGTTTGGACCCCTGCTTTCTCCTTAGCTCGGCCCCTCTCTCTCTGACCTAGGCAATACTGGCTTACACAGAGGATGGGACCCCCCTGGCCTCCTGACTCCCTGAGTAACCTGCCTGCCCTGTCAATCAGGCTGACCTGGCACATTGGCCTCTCCCCATTGTTCTTGGGGACTGGCAGTCTCAGGGTCCTGATTTCCCATTGACCCTTCCCCTTCCTTTTGGTACTGGGAGCTAGCTAACCCAAACACCCCCACTGAGTTTTAGGAAGTGGACAACAGTCGCCTTACATCAGGGAGACTTGTACCCCCAAAGGGAGCAATGTACCCCCAACTTCCTTAAACTGATGTGGCTCTCAGCCACTGTTGTAAAAGCAGGAGGGTTTATTAGCTGTCTGGAGCACAGTGTAGAGAGTCCTTGGTTAGAACAGAGAGTTCCGGCATGGTCCATCCGCGTCAACCGAGAGCCCTTTGACCCCTTTGTTGTCCCAGTTCAGGAGAGCGTCCCCAATTCCAGCGGCCCCACACTGAACAACCCCCAACGTGGCTCCTCTTCAGCCCTTTCTTTTTGTTCCTGGGCAAACCTTGTCCCCTGGCCTTCCTCCTCAGCCCTTTGTTCTCCAGCTGGTCCCATCCCACTGGCTTCCTGCAGAGGGTTGGCCATCCATGATCGTTAGTTGCTGGGTGCCAAATGTCTGGGCAATTGGAGTGGCCATTGTCTTCTGGGCGTCTCCATGGGCATGGGGCCCCAGGGCCCAGGCATCTAGGCGTCAGCCACGTCTGTATCTCTGGGTCTCTACAAAGGATAAACAACCTTTTCCCACCACCTACTTAACCATGCAGCACATAGGGGAAACTGAGGCACATAGTATTTATACAAAATAGTACAAAAAATTCCCACTCTGTCACAGTTCCAACCCTCCCCCAGTCTGTGCCCAGGGCAGAGAGGCCCTTCTTTGCCCCTTCTCCCCCCGTCCCACCAGTCTCTGCCCCTGCTCGCCCAAGGATTGCAGTGGCTCTCAACTTTTCCATACTACTGTACCCCTTTCAGGAGTCTGATTTACAGACCCCAAGTTACACCTCACTTAAAAACCATTCGCTTACAAAGCCAGACATAAAAATACAAAAGTGTCACACAGCCACTATTATGGAAAAATTGCTGACTCTCTCCTTGTTACCATATAATTATAAAAGAAATCAGCTGGAAATGTACATGTCGGTGTACACTCCATAGAGCAAGATGAAGACGTCACTGTCTGGAATGTTGTTTTGCACTGACGTCACCAGTGCTTTTAGGCAGCCCCTGGTAAAACTAAGCCAATAGCGAGACGAGCAGAGGCGGATGAGGGTTTCCTGGGGCCCTAGGCCAGAGCAAGTGGACCCTCCTCCCCCTCCGGGGCTCCTGCCCCTTGTCCAATCAGAAGCAATATGCTAATAAGGTGTATGATCTCCCCCGTGCTGTGTTGTTTCATTCTCCTCGCGGCTGGCTTTTTCGCACGCTTTCCCTTGCCCGAGCCATGGGGGAAGACATGATGTGTGTGAAGGGGGGAGTTGGGGCTCCCCCCTCAGCTAATGCACAGAGAGGGGGAGATGGAGCAGGGACCTGCCTTGCAAAGGCTGCTGCAGCCATGGAGTCCCTGGAGGAGGTAAGCTGTGATCTTCCTCCAGAGCAGTGCCCTGGGAACCTGACTCCCACCCCTGCTCTGCAATGCAGGGACTGGGGTTAGGGTGGAGACGGGGGGTTATTCTCAAGATCCCAGTGTCATAGCAGCCCTGTGATTATTTTTACAGCCTGGCAGGCTGCAGGGCCTCGCAGTGTCTGTGAATGATGTACGATGTGTACTGCAGCCGCTGTTTAATTGTGTGTCCATTCTTCGGCCACAAATTGAGATTGAATATTTTCGTTTCCCCCGAAGATAGGTGTTGGGTTAAGGGGAGACTGGGGAGGGGGGGTTCCAGGAAATGAACAGTAGCTTTTAGACGTGCCAGAAAACCCAGCAAAAACCCCAGAATTGCTCCCAAGTCGGCGAGATGTCCTGCCTTTCAGAAAGGGCTCCTGTTCTCTGGGAAATCCTCCCTTCGGGTGACAAATCAACCCCGTGTGCAGACGTCACTTATCCCTTCCCGAGGAGCCTGTCCCAGAGCGCGGCGCACATCTCTTGGCCTCCTGCCCTGGCCCCTCCAACCTCTGGGGTCCCATGCTCGTGGCTGGGGAGGGGTGTTACGGCAGCTGAGGGGGGGCAGGCTCCTGGGGGACAGGGTAGCCGGGGTCTTTGCAGGAGCCTTCACGAGAGAAGCTCACACCCGAGCAACCCAACAGCTGCGCTCGCCCCTCAGGGGCTGCGAGCAGGAGCCGCGAATAGGCCGTGTGGCGGGGAGCTCTCCGGGTGAAGGGGAGACGGTGTCTGACCCTGCATTGGCCTGGCTGGGGCAGGCGGGCTCGCTCTGCTCGTAACTACAGCGGGAGAACAATGTTCCACCACCAGGGTGATGTTTAAGTTGATGGGGGGTGGGGGCGGGGGGAGAAACACCTTTTAATCTGCATAATGACAGGTTTCAGAGTAACAGCCGTGTTAGTCTGTATTCGCAAAAGGAAAAGGAGTACTTGTGGCACCTTAGAGACTAACCAATTTATTTGAGCATGAGCTTTCGTGAGCTACAGCTCACTTCATCGGATGCATACCGTGGAAACTGCAGAAGACATTATATACACACAGAGACCATGAAACAATACCTCCTCCCACCCCACTGTCCTGCAGGTAATAGCTTATCTAAAGTGATCATCAAGTTGGGCCATTTCCAGCACAAATCCAGGTTTTCTCACCCTCCGCCCCACCCCACACAAACTCACTCTCCTGCTGGTAATAGCCCATCCAAAGTGACCACTCTCCCTACAATGTGCATGATAACCAAGGTGGGCCATTTCCTGCACAAATCCAGGTTCTCTCACTCCCTCACCCCCCTCCAAAAACCACACACACAAACTCACTCTCCTGCTGGTAATAGCTTATCCAAAGTGACCACTCTCCCTACAATGTGCATGATAATCAAGGTGGGCCATTTCCAGCACAAATCCAGGCTTTCTCAACCCCCACCCCGGGGACGAGGAGGTATTGTTTCATGTTCTCTGTGTGTATATAATGTCTTCTGCAGTTTCCACGGTATGCATCCGATGAAGTGAGCTGTAGCTCACAAAAGCTCATGCTCAAATAAATTGGTTAGTCTCTAAGGTGCCACAAGTCCTCCTTTTCTTTTAATCTGCTTGAATGCTCTGGGTGCCGTTGTGATGCGCTGTCACCCCCAGCGCCCCTGTCACTTCATCTCTCCCAGGTGGTGGGTGCAAGACCCAGGCTGTGGCTGCCTTTGTCTGTACCCCGATGGCCGAGTTCCTCTCCCTTCTCGGGGGCAGGGGTGTTGTGGCCGGGCTGGTCCCAGAATGTGAGAGAGACAAGGCGGAGAGCTGATAGCTTTTCTTGGACCAACTTCTGGTGGTGAAAGGTACAAACTCTGGAGCGCCACAGAGCTCTTCTTCAGGTTTCCTCTGATGTCCTCCCCCAGCCCTGAAGACGAGCTCTGTGGAGCTTCAAGTTTGTATCTTCCACCACTGGAAGTTAGTCCAGGAACAGGAATTACCCAGCTGGTCTCTCTCTTGCCTTGTTGGCATCCTCCTCTTTATCGCCACCCGTTTCACATCAGATGTTCAGGCTGGGAGCTCTTTGTGGCAGAGATTGTCTTACTATCTGTGTGCAGCATCCCTAGACCAACCCCTAACCCGATCCAGGACAGGAACCTCTCTGCTCTACCGTATTTCTTTCCACTGCAGTCCTGCCTCAGGGATCGAGGCCCCATTGTGCCAGATGCCATAAAAAACACATCACAAAAAGACGATCCTTTCCCCAGGGAGTGTGCAGGCGAAGCACAATAAGTAATTCTCAGCCGCTTGCGCAGAGGAGCAGCAGTGACCTCTAGTGGGAAGAGGAATTCCCATTGCTGGAGCACAGACAATCATAACAATAGTGTAATAAAGAATACAACTGGTCGAGAGCTTGGATCCCAAAGTGCTTTACCAACCACGCCATACTTATGGGAATCCTTCCCCCCCGACTACTGACATGCAGCCACCTCTGGGGTGAAACTCCACAACTGTTCAGCAGCACACAACACCGGCAGACGATGTCTTAGGGGCATGGTTGAAATAGAATCCACTCACCTATTGGAATTTCACAGGGCATTTGAGGGAGGCAAATTGTAGTCCCCCGAACTGTCATTTGAACCAACTCAGGTCTCCCCCATTAAAGAGGAGCCATAGGATTTGTAACGACCATAATGGGACCTTGCTTTTAACTTCCAGCTGAATCCTGACACCAGCAGAGGTAACAGCGCCCCCAGCAGCCAGGTTGAGTCTCTGAATCATAGAATCATAGAATACCAGGGTTGGAAGGGACCTCAGGAGGTCATCTAGTCCAACCCCCTGCTCAAGCAGGACCAATCCCCAACCAAATCATCACAGCCAGGGCTTTGTCAAGCCTGACTTTAAAAACTTCTAAGGAAGAAGATTCTACCACCTCCCTAGGTAGATTTGAATGCACCAAGCCAGAGATTCCTCCCAGCCAGTGATTCCTACACTGAGCCCAGAACTTGTGACTGAGTTAGAGCAGATCATTCGTAAGAGAGCAACTCCGTGTAAAGACTTGGAGTGAATTCTCTCCTCTCCGGCCTCCCAGCACCTTGCTTTCCTGACCTACAGCATGCCCGGCTGTTTGAGTGCTGACCCTGAGAAAAGCCCTCACTAGTACATTGGGCCTGAAGGCTTTTTACTAGGGCTGGCAAGCGATTAAAAAAAATAATCACGCTTAATCGCACTGTTAAACAAAAAGAGACTATCATTTATTTCAATATTTTTGGATGGTTTCTACATTTTCAAATATATTGATTTCAATTACAACAGAATACAAAGTGTACGGTGCTCACTTTATATTTTTGGTTACAAATATTTGCACTGTAAAAAACAAAAGAAAGAGAATATTTCAATTCACCTAATACAAGTACTGGAGTGCAATCTCTTTATCGTGAAAGTTGAACTTACAAATGTAGCATTATGTACAAAAAATAACTGCATTCAAAAATAAAACAATGTAAAACTTTCAAGCCTACAAGTCCACTCAGTCCTACTTCAGCCAATCGCTCAGACAAACAAGTTTGGTTACATTTTGCAGGAGATAATGTTGCCCACTTCTTATTTACAATATGACCTGAAAGTAGGAACAGACGTTCGCATGGCACTGCACAAGATATTTATGTGCCAGATGTGCTAAAGATTCATATGTCCCTCCATGCTTAAACCACCATTCCAGAGGCCATGCGTCCATGCTGATGACGGGTTCTGCTCGATAACGATCCATGGCAAAGCGGACCGAGGCATGTTCATTTTCATCATCTGAGTCAGATGCCACCAGCAGAGGGCTGATTTTCTTTTTTGGTGGTTTGGGTTCTGTAGTTTCCGTATCAGAGTGTTGCTCTTTTAAGGCATCTGACAGCATGCTCCACGCCCCGTCCCGATCAGATTTTGGAAGGTACTTCAGATTCTTAAACCTTGGGTTGAGTGCTGAATCTATCTTTAGAAATCTCACACTGGTACCTTCTTTGCATTTTGTCAAATCTGCTGTGAAAGTGTTCTTAAAATGAACATGTGTTGGATCATCATCCGAGACTGCTATAGCATGAAATATAGGGCAGAATGTGGGTAAAACAGAACAGGAGACATTCAATTCTCCCCCAAGGAGTTCAGTCACAAACGTAATTAACGTGTTTATTTTTTTTAACGAGCATTATCAGCATGGAAGCATGTCCTCTGGAATGGTGGCCAAAGCATGAAGGGGCAGATGAATGTTTAGCATATCTGGCACATAAATACCTTGCAATGCCGGCTACAAAAGTGCCATGCAAATGCCTGTTCTCACTTTCAGGTGACATTGTAAATAAGAAGGGGGCAGCAGTATCTCCCATCAATGTAAACAAAACTTGTTTGTCTTAGCAATTGGCTGAATAAGAAGTAGGACTGAGTGGACTTGTAGGCTCTAAAGTTTTACGTTGTTTGGTTTTTGAGTGCAGTTATGTAAGAAAAAAATCCACATCTGTAAGTTACACTTTCACGATAAAGAGATTGCACTACAGGACTTGTATGAGGTGAATTGAAAAATACTATTTCTTTTATCATTTTTATTGTGCAAATATTTGTAATCAAAAATAATCATGTAAAGTGAGCACTGTGCCCTTTGTATTCTGTGTTGTAATAGCAATCAATATATTTGCAAATGTAGAAAAACATCCAAAAATATTTAATCAATTTCAATTGGTATTCTATTGTTTAACAGTGTGATTAATCACGATTAATTTTTTTAATCACAGTTAATTTTTTCAGTTAATCACGTGAGTTAACGGCGATTAATTGACAGCCCTGCTTTTTACACAACTGTAGGGGAAACTTCAGCAATGTCTAGAACTAGAGCTGATACAGTGTAAGCCTAGGTCATGAAAAACGTGAAAAGAAATGACAGTTTGATGTCCTTTGAAGGAAGTAGAAAAGTGAAAGTCCTCCCCCACTTTTCAAATGGAGGGAAATGTTAAGAGTAATGTTTATATCCCCTCCAAAACTGAATGAAATCTTCCCTCTCACCCTCAAAACCAGTATTTCCATTTTAAGTCCATTTCCCCCATCAAAAAATGAAAAACGGCAATCAAAATAAAAACTTTCATTTGGGTCAAAATGGCATTTTCCATTAAAAAAAAACTTTGAACAAGAGTTTTCATCCAGCTGTAGTTTGAAGGTTCAGAATTAATGACACCTCGGTTCCCATCTCTCCCTCCAGAGGGATCCGGGTGCAACCTCTGCCCCAGGGACTGGCTGCTGCATGGGGACAAGTGCTACTGGCTGTCTAAGGAGCGTAAAGACTGGACTGGGAGCCGTGACGACTGCTCGGGGAAGAGCTCTCGCATGCTTGTGATCCAGAACCGGGAGGAGATGGTAACATAAAATACAGGCTCATCCAACTCCAGCTGGAGAAAGACATGTGTCACTAGTTACAATCCCAGTGTAGCCTGACTCTACCACCCCCCCCGGCAAATCAAACTCCACACTGGGGTGTTTTCTCCCCTTCTAGGGGTCTGGCTTATTAACATATAGTTCAGAACAAGAACCCCACAGCTTTCCCACCCCAGACTGCCCAGCTGGCTCCTGTAGGCATTTCACTCCCAGGCCCTCTTTCTGAGAGCTCAGCAGAGCCCTTCTGCATAGAGCTACTCACACAAACCTCCTACCCCATCAAATCTCTCCCTGCCCAGACTGGCTGCCCTTGTAGCCCCACCAGGCCTGGCTCCTGGTCACCTGCTTCCATCACCTTTGCCTCTAAATCCAGGGGCACCTCGTCACAGGTGAGGCTCAATCCAGGACTCCCTTAAAGGGCCAGCTCACCCTGTGCCACCAAGGACTGGTGCTGATGTTACCATGTCTGCACAGAGAGAGCCACGTTTACCTGCACTGGGCCCTGCCCACCCAGGGGAGAGGGTGAACTAACTCAGGGGCTGGTGGGGTCTCCTGCTGGCATTATGGGCAGAGCTCCTGAAGGAGAGAGCAGGCACTTCATGGGATTGTGAGGATGTGACACCAGGGAGGGGTGAAGTGTTGACCTGGGAATGTGCCCTGGGGATGGGAGACCTGAGAGCCTGTAACCTGAGCCAGGAGTGTGAGGGGGAGGTAACACCTCTGCCCAGGAATGGGAAGACAGGCTGCAGGAGAGAGCTGCTAGGAGGGTTTAGTTTTCAGTTTGGGGCTGGGTGGAGGAACGCAGGGAACCCCAGGGCTGGGGTCTAAGCTCCCTGCTCCCCCAGAAGGACTTGACTGAGGGGTCCTGGTTGTACCCACAAGCTCTGTTTTGGACTGTGTTCCTGTTGTCCAATAAACCTTCTGTTTTACTGGCTGGCTGAGAGTCTCAGTGAATCCCAAGAAGAGGGGTGCAGGGCCTGGACTCCCCCACACTCCGTGACAGGGATCACTAAGGGAATTCTAGCATGTTACAGGACACTCATCCCCACCCCCTCTGCTTTGCACATCACAGGATTTCATACAAGATGTTGTACAAGATGCAAACTACATCTGGATTGGCCTTAAAGTGACACCCCCAGGGGGGAAATGGACCTGGGTGGACAGTTCCCCATTAGATCCAGTGGGGAGAGTGCTGCTTGACGTTTACTCTTTGAGATGTTTGGGAAAAGCTCCCATTGTATAACTTGCTCATGTTAAATGTCCAACGTCTGTTCGAGGCCTGGTCTACACTGAAAAGTCTTAGCCCTGGTCTACACTAGGACTTCAGGTCGAATTTAGCAGCATTAAATCGATGTAAACCTGCACCCATCCACATGATGAAGCCCTTTATTTCAACTTAAAGGGCTCTTAAAATCGATTTCCTTACTCCAACCCTGACAAGTGGATTAGCACTTAAATCGGCCTTGCCGGCTCGAATTTGGGGTACTGTGGACACAATTTGACAGTATTGGCCTCCGGGAGCTATCCCAGAGTGCTCCATTGTGATTGCTCTGGACAGCACTCTCAACTCAGATGCACTGGCCAGGTAGACAGGAAAAGACCCGCAAACTTTTGAATCTCATTTCCTGTTTGGCCAGCGTGGCAAGCTGCAGGTGACCATGCAGAGCTCATCAGCACAGGTGACCATGATGGAGTCCCAGAATCGCAAAAGAGCTCCAGCATGGACCGAATGGGAGGTACGGGATCTGATCGCTGTTTGGGGAGAGGAATCCGTGCTATCAGAACTCCGTTCCAGTTTTCGAAATGCCAAAACCTTTGTCAAAATCTCCCAGGGCATGAAGGACAGAGGCCATAACAGGGACCCGAAGCAGTGCCATGTGAAACTGAAGGAGCTGAGGCAAGCCTACCAGAAAACCAGAGAGGCGAACGGCCGCTCCAGGTCAGAGCCCCAAACATGCCACTTCTATGATGAGCTGCATGCCACTTCAGGGGGTTCAGCCACCACTACCCCAGCCGTGTTGTTTGACTCCTTCAATGGAGATGGAGGCAATACGGAAGCAGGTTTTGGGGACGAAGAAGATGATGAGGAGGAGGAGGTTGTAGATAGCTCACAGCAAGCAAGCGGAGAAACCGGTTTTCCGACAGCCAGGAACTGTTTCTCACCCTGGACCTGGAGCCAGTACCCCCCGAACCCACCCAAGGCTGCCTCCTGGACCCAGCAGGCAGAGAAGGGACCTCCGGTGAGTGTACCTTTTAAAATACTATACATGGTTTAAAAGCAAGCATGTGAAAGGATTACTTTGCCCTGGCATTCGCAGTTCTCCTGGATGTACTCCCAAAGCCTTTGCAAAAGGTTTCTGGGGAGGGCAGCCTTATTGCGTCCTTCATGGTAGGACACTTTACCATTCCAGGCCAGTAACACGTACTCGGGAATCACTGTACAACAAAGCATTGCAGTGTATGTTTGCTGGCGTTCAGACAACATCCGTTCTTTATTTCTCTGTGTTATCCTCAGGAGAGTGAGATATCATTCATGGTCACCTGGTTGAAATAAAGTGGTTTTCTTCAGGGGACACTCAGAGGAGCCCATTCCTGCTGGGCTGTTTGCCTGTGGCTAAACAGAAATGTTCCTAGCTGTTAGCCACAGGGAGGGGGGAGGGCTGAGAGGGTAGCCACGCGGTGGGGGGAGGCAAAATGCGACCTTGTAACGAAAGCACACGTGCTATGTATGTAATGTTAACAGCAAGGTTTACCCTGAAAGAGTGTAGCCACTGTTTTATAAAATGTGTCTTTTTAAATACCGCTGTCCCTTTTTTTTTTCTCCACCAGCTGCATGTGTTTCAATGATCACAGGATCTTCTCCTTCCCAGAGGCTAGTGAAGCTTAGAAAGAAAAAAAAACACACTCGAGATGAAATGTTCTCCGAGCTCATGCTGTCCTCCCACACTGATAGAGCACAGACGAATGCATGGAGGCAAATAATGTCAGAGTGCAGGAAAGCACAAAATGACCGGGAGGAGAGGTGGCGGGCTGAAGAGAGTAAGTGGCGGGCTGAAGACAGGGCTGAAGCTCAAATGTGGCGGCAGCGTGATGAGAGGAGGCAGGATTCAATGCTGAGGCTGCTGGAGGACCAAACCAGTATGCTCCAGTGTATGGCTGAGCTGCAGCAAAGGCAGCTGGAGCACAGACTGCCTCTACAGCCCCTGTGTAACCAACCGCCCTCCTCCCCAAGTTCCATAGCCTCCACACCCAGACACCCAAGAACGCGGGTCGGGGGGCCACCGGCCAACCAGCCACTCCGCCACAGAAGATTGCCCCAAAAAAAGAAGGCTGGCATTCAATAAATTTTAAAGTTGTAAACTTTTAAAGTGCTGTGTGGCATTTTCCTTCCCTCCTCCACCACCCCTCCTGGGCTACCTTGGTAGTCATCCCCCTATTTGTGTGATGAATGAATAATGCATGAATGTGAAGCAACAATGACTTTATTGCCTCTGCAAGCGGTGATCGAAGGGAGGAGAGGAGGGTGGTTAGCTTACAGGGAAGTAGAGTGAACCAAGGGGCGGGGGGTTTCATCAAGGAGAAACAAACAGAACTTTCACACCGTAGCCTGACCAGTCATGAAACTGGTTTTCAAAGCTTCTCTGATGCATACCGCGCCCTCCTGTGCTCTTCTAACCGCCCTGGTGTCTGGCTGCGCGTAACCAGAAGCCAGGCGATTTGCCTCAATCTCCCACCCCGCCATAAATGTCTCCCCCTTACTCTCACAGATATCGTGGAGCACACAGCAAGCAGTAATAACAGTGGGAATATTGGTTTCGCTGAGGCCTAAGCGAGTCAGTAAACTGCGCCAGCGTGCCTTTAAACATCCAAATGCACATTCTACCACCATTCTGCACTTGCTCAGCCTGTAGTTGAACAGCTCCTGACTACTGTCCAGGCTGCCTGTGTACGGCTTCAAGAGCCATGGCATTAAGGGGTAGGCTGGGTCCCCAAGGATACATATAGGCATTTCAACATCCCCAACAGTTATTTTCTGGTCTGGGAATAAAGTCCCTTCCTGCAGCTTTTGAAACAGACCAGAGTTCCTGAAGATGCGAGCGTCATGTACCTTTCCCGGCCATCCCACGTTGATGTTGGTGAAATATCCCTTGTGATCCACCAGAGCTTGCAGCACTATTGAAAAGTACCCCTTGCGGTTTATGTACTCGGCGGCTCCGGTGCCAAGATAGGGATATGGGTTCCGTCTATGGCCCCACCACAGTTAGGGAATCCCATTGCAGCAAAGCCATCCACTATGACCTGCACTTTTCCCAGGGTCACTACCCTTGATATCAGCAGATCTTTGATTGCGTGGGCTACTTGCATCACAGCAGCCCCAACAGTAGATTTGCCCACTCCAAATTGATTCCCAACTGACCGGTAGCTGTCTGGCGTTGCAAGCTTCCACAGGGCTATCGCCACTCGCTTCTCAACTGTGAGGGCTGCTCTCATCTTGGTATTCCTGCACCTCAGGGCAGGGGAAAGCAAGTCACAAAGTTCCATGAAAGTGCCCTTATGCATGTGAAAGTTTCGCAGCCACTGGGAATCGTCCCAGACCTGCAACACTATGCGGTCCCACCAGTCTGTGCTTGTTTCCCGAGCCCAGAATCGGCATTCCACAGCATGAACCTGCCCCATTAGCACCATGATGCATGCATTGGCAGGGCCCATGCTTTCAGAGAAATCTGTGTCCATGTCCTGATCACTCACGTGACCGTGCTGACGTCGCCTCCTCGCCCGGTATCGCTTTGCCAGGTTCTGGTGCTGCATATACTGCTGGATAATGCGTTTTAGCTATTTCAATCTGAAATGTCACCCTGTTGTAACTGTGTGGATCCCATCCCCGAAGAGGGTCATGGGGGGGTCTCAGGGCTATTGGGGGAGGGGTGTCACAGTATTGCGACCCTGACTTCGGCACTGCTCCTGGCAGTGGTGCTACCTTCAGAGCTGGGCTCCCGGCCGGCAGCCACGGAGCTTTCTGCTGCTGGGGGAGGTTCCTGGCGGTGGCTCTGATCTGGCCCAGGGAGCAGCCCATGCAGGGGACGAGGTCCAGTTCCTCCCCAGCCCAGCCCGAATTTGCAGCTAGTGCCTGGCACATGGTAGGAGCCCCTGCCCGGGACGCTGCCAGCCCTGCCCCTCCCCCGTTCCAGAGTCCAGCGCTCAGAGGTTAAAAGGGCCTGGAACTGACGGGTGGCGGGGTTCCCTCCTGACCATCGCGCTCGGGGCAGTTGCCTGCATCACCCACCCATAAGATCGGCCCTTCCCCCCTCCCCCCCCATGCCACCCTCACTTCTGCACTGTTGCTGGCAGCAGCGCTGCCTTCAGAGCTGGGCACCAGACCAGCAGCTGCTGCTCTCTGGCCGCCCAGCTCTGAAGGCAGCGTAGACGTAAGGGGGGCAGTACTGGGACATATCCCCTCCTCCCCCGGCCAGATTTCACAGGGGAGACCAGATTTCACAGTCTGTGATGCATTTTTCATGGTCATGAATTTGGTAAAGCCCTACTCACGGGGCGGGACTGGGGCTTTAGGCAGAGCAGAGCTCTGGGCGGTGCTGGGACTCAGGTGCCCTGCGAAGTCACAGTTCCTCTCCTCGGTCCTCCTCACTGGGCTGGGGCCTTGGGGTGTAATTTCTAACTGCCCCAAACCTGCAGTAAGTTAATACCCTGCAATGCTTCCCAGGGTACCCAGGGCTGGGAGGCACCTCGCCACCACCTGCCCTTTGCCTGAGGGAGCCTTGTCTGTGCCTGCCAGGGGTCAGCTCCAACTCCACTGGCCACACGCACTTGCTGCTGGGCCTGCCGTCACTGCAGGGTAGCAATAGGCCCACTCTGCCCTCAAGCCCTCTGAGCATCTGTCTGGAGCGTCCAGTCTCTGGTCCCCTGGGCACTGGCAGGATTCACAGATTCACTATTTCCAAAGGAACAGTAACATCCTCTGCCCCAGCTTACCAGCTCCAGCTCAGATCACTGCTCCACTTAACACACAGCACTGTCCTAGGCTCACAGTGAAATCACACCTCAGTTCAACAAAGCCAGGAGTCGAGTGAAAGTGTTGGAAACAAATGGTTACATATATCAAAGTCACAACATACGTTCTAGAGGCAACCTAGTGACAGAGGATGTGGAAAAAGCTAATGTACTCAATGCTTTTTTTGCCTCTGTTTTCACTAACAAGGACAGCTCCCAGACTGCTACGCTGGGCATCACAAAATGGGGAAGAGATGGCCAGCCCTCTGTGGAGATAGAGGTGGTTAGGGACTATTTAGAAAAGCTGGACGTGCACAAGTCCATGGGGCCGGACGAGTTGCATCCGAGAGTGCTGAAGGAATTGGCGGCTGTGATTGCAGAGCCATTGGCCATTATCTTTGAAAACTCGTGGCGAACCGGGGAAGTCCCGGATGACTGGAAAAAGGCTAATGTAGTGCCAATCTTTAAAAAAGGGAAGAAGGAGGATCCTGGGAACTACAGGCCAGTCAGCCTCACCTCAGTCCCTGGAAAAATCATGGAGCAGGTCCTCAAAGAATCAATCTTGAAGTACTTGCATGAAAGGAAAGTGATCAGGAACAGCCAGCATGGATTCACCAAGGGAAGGTCATGCCTGACTAATCTAATCGCCTTTTATCATGAGATTACTGGTTCTGTGGATGAAGGGAAAGCAGTGGATGTATTGTTTCTTGACTTTAGCAAAGCTTTTGACACGGTTTCCCACAGTATTCTTGTCAGCAAGTTAAGGAAGTATGGGCTGGATGAATGCACTATAGGGTGGGTAGAAAGCTGGCTAGATTGTCGGGCTCAACGGGTAGTGATCAATGGCTCCATGTCTAGTTGGCAGCCGGTGTCAAGTGGAGTGCCCCAGGGGTCGGTCCTGGGGCCGGTTTTGTTCAATATCTTCATAAATGATCTGGAGGATGGTGTGGATTGCACTCTCAGCAAATTTGCGGACGATACTAAACTGGGAGGAGTGGTAGATACGCTGGAGGGGAGGGATAGGATACAGAAGGACCTAGACAAATTGGAGGATTGGGCCAAAAGAAATCTGATGAGGTTCAATAAGGATAAGTGCAGGGTCCTGCACTTAGGACGGAAGAATCCAATGCACCGCTACAGACTAGGGACCGAATGGCTAGGCAGCAGTTCTGCGGAAAAGGACCTAGGGGTGACAGTGGACGAGAAGCTGGATATGAGTCAGCAGTGTGCCCTTGTTGCCAAGAAGGCCAATGGCATTTTGGGATGTATACGTAGGGGCATAGCGAGCAGATTGAGGGACGTGATCGTCCCCCTCTATTCGACATTGGTGAGGCCTCATCTGGAGTACTGTGTCCAGTTTTGGGCCCCACACTACAAGAAGGATGTGGATAAATTGGAGAGAGTCCAGCGAAGGGCAACAAAAATGATTAGGGGTCTAGAACACATGACTTATGAGGAGAGGCTGAGGGAGCTGGGATTGTTTAGCCTGCAGAAGAGAAGAATGAGGGGGGATTTGATAGCTGCTTTCAACTACCTGAAAGGGGGTTCCAAAGAGGATGGCTCTAGACTGTTCTCAATGGTAGCAGATGACAGAACGAGGAGTAATGGCTTCAAGTTGCAGTGGGGGAGGTTTAGATTGGATATTAGGAAAAACTTTTTCACTAAGAGGGTGGTGAAACACTGGAATGCGTTGCCTAGGGAGGTGGTGGAATCTCCTTCCTTGGAAGTTTTTAAGGTCAGGCTTGACAAAGCCCTGGCTGGGATGATTTAACTGGGAATTGGTCCTGCTTCGAGCAGGGGGTTGGACTAGATGACCTTCAGGGGTCCCTTCCAACCCTGATATTCTATGATTCTATGATTCTATGATTCTAGAGCCGAGACTGAACTAACAAGATATTCTCCTGTCTAACCAAGTACAGCTCACCCGAAATCCTTCCAGCACTTCACAGCCAGGCAGGCTCGGACCCTTCTTTCATGAGACATGCATGCTGTCAGTTTGTCTCCAAGGGCAAGGATCCAGTATGTCTCTGCACACCGAGAGAGATCAGACCGATCCTTTGTCTTTATGCTTAAACACCACAGATGGACACACACACTCAGCCCCCTGCTGTTAGTTTCTTCCTGTAGATTTCCCTTTTTTGTGGATTTTGCAATCTAATTTTGCACCTGGCTCAGTGAGCAAAGAGACATCCTATGTCAGGCTCACAATACACAGATGGCCAGACAGGGAGGGAACCTCAGTTGCCTCCTGTCTGAAAGGAGCATCTGAGGTACATCACCTCCCGTGACCTGCCTTGACTCCAAGACCTTAAGGGCACCATTGTCAGTCTGGAGACACAGCTCCTTACATAGTATCTGTACAGAGGTCTTGCTCCGATTATGGTGACCATTGGGCTACTGGCCCTTGATACAGACCTCACATGCCCCCTTTGGTGAACTATTCTGTAGACCACTGGTTCTCAACCAGGGGTACATGTACTCCTGGCGATATGCAGAGGTCTTCCAGGGGATACATCAACTTATCCAGATATTTACCTAGTTTTAAAACAGGCTACACAAAAAGCACGAGCGAAGTCAGTAGAAACTAAAATTTCAGATAGTGACTTGTTTTACACTGCTCTATATCCTATACACTGAAATGGAAGTACAATATTTATATTTCCATTGATTTATTTTATTATATGGTAACAATGAGAACGTCAGCCATTTTTCAGTAATAAAGACAGGATTCAGAGTAGCAGCCGTGTTAGCCTGTATTCGCAAAAAGAAAAGGAGGACTTGTGGCACTTTAGAGACTCACCAAATATTATTTGAGCATAAGCTTTTGTGGGCTACAGCTCACTTCATAGGATGCATAAAAGTGGAAAATGCAGTGAGGATGTTTTTATACACACAGATCATGAAAAAATGGGGGTTTATCACTTCAAAAGGTTTTCTCTGCTCCCACCCCCCACCTCTGTTCCTCAGATGTTCTTGTTAAACCCTGGATTTGTGCTGGAAATGGCCCACCTTGATTATCATACACAATGTAAGGAGAGTGATCACTTTAGATAAGCTATTGCCAGCAGGAGAGTGGGGTTGGGGGAGAGAAAACCTTTTGAAGTGATAAACACCCATTTTTTCATGATCTATGTGTATAAAAACATCCTCAGTGCATTTTCCACCTTTTCCATGCATCCGATGAAGTGAGCTGTAGCCTATGAAAGCTTATGCTCAAATAAATTGGTTAGTCTCTAAGGTGCCAAAAGTCCTGCTTTTCTTTTCTCAGTAATAATGTCTGTAATGCTTCTGTATTTTTTATGTCTGATTTTGTAAGAGAGTAGTTTTTAACTGGAATTTCACTTTTTAAGTAAGGTGACAAATCAGACTCCTGAAAGAGGTACAGTCATCTGGAAAGGTTTAAAATGACTGATGTAAAGATCAGACCCAGCGGATTCCTGTAAAACCTTCTGTGCTGCCTGCCACTTGGCACCAAGGGGTCCCTGGGTCACATACGTCTTTCCCCCAAACTTCATCTCTGGGCAGGCTCAGCTCCTCTCTCCTGGAAGGAGGGAACTGGAGCCAAGGCCATGCAGTAGTGCTGTCTGCAGTGTCTTGAGAGAGTGCGCGCCAACCTCAGGGCAGACGGCTGGGAACCAGGACACAAATCCAAACTGGTTGAGAATTCTAGACATAGATTTCACCAACCAAACATGCAGGGTAATCTCCTCCGGCATCGTAACAGCCTAGCCATGCAGTCCCCTTGGGTACTCCGATCTGTCTTGCAAACCAGGTGAGCCTGCCTTTGTGAGACGGATGGTCTCTTGCACTCAGAATCACAACAGTATTCAGGTTACTCCCAGTCCCACAGGTTCAGGCACCCCAGGTGAACTGCACCTTAGATGTCACACCAAAGACAGCGCATGTAGCCAGTCTTATTCTATGATAATTTATTAAAAAGGAAATAAGATTTATTTACAAGGCTAAAGCGGGTGAACATACATACACAACTAAGCTACAAAGTTTCAAAAAGGTAACAGAAGCATCTATAGCAGTGATGCTCCGAGCTCAGTGGTTCAGGAGCCAAATTAGTGATCAACCTTACCCAAAGAGACACAGTAGCGTGAATTCATTGTTTCATTTACTATAGTACTTCTCCTATTTAAACAGAAGGGCAGGAGAAATATTTAGATTTTTATATAAATGCTCGCAGCAAATAACTTAGTGGCTAATAACATAGTAAAAGCATCCTGACTGGTTAACAATGAAATCAGTGTTTTAATATCATGTGCTACAAAGAGCGGCAGGAGACACATTAAAGAGTCACTTGCAGCTCGTGAGCCGCAGTCTGTGTATCACTGGTCCATTATAAACTCTGTCCTTTAGGGCTAACCCAGGCTAAGCAGCTGGGGAACTCTTGCTTATGCCTAGAAAACCTTGCCCCCCAGCATCAACGAGCTAGATTCAGTTCCTTCTTGTATCCCACCTCCTCCCTTGTGCTCTGAGCTGCTGGAGATCAGCACTTCACACTCCTAAATGCCTCAATTCACTCTCCTGTCTGGTGATTTACACAGTCACAGAGGCTCCCAAAACAAACGCTCCAATATTACCTTACAATGTGGGATACAGAGGTCAGAAGAAATGAGATTAATGCTGCAGCAGCTCACAAGCATTCAATAAAGGCTGAACGCAGTCTTATAATGCTAATACCTATTTTAACACACAGGTGAGCCAGCCTGATCTGTGGGGGAATGTCAGGGCAGTGAAAGTGGAGGCTGGTGCCTTGGCTCAGTTAGCTCTGTCCAGCTGAGGTAGGTTGGAAAGGCTGGATTAGAGCCATTCCGCTGGCGGAAAAAGGGATGGCACGGGTGGGGGGGCAAGATGTGCAAATAGCATTTCTGGTTTTCACCTGCATCCACAGTGCTCTGCCCAGTCATGCGCAGAGCATTCCCCGATATTCTGGAACTGCTCAGATGTGATCTTGTAAAGAGATCAGTCTGGCTTTTCCGGGACTAATTCCACAGTACTCTCCTTATGAGCCCCCTACCACGGCAGCCTCCTGTGCCTGTGTAAATGCATCGGGTTTGGTGCAGATCCAGTGTCCCTCACTGGTGCATCGCAAGCTGCTGACAGCACTCAGATCGTTCAGATACGCGCAGTCTCCTCCTCCTCTTATCACAAACCTGCAAGACAGAAGCCAGGGAGCTGGTGTCAGGTAGGAGTTGGACATTTCCCATCAGTCACAGGCAGGGAGAGACGCTCTCGCACAGTGCAGGGAGCTGCTGCACTCACAGCCCCTCATGATTCCCCTTCCTGCACCTGCCACAGGCCCCAGCTAGAAAGGGGGCAGCGGGGCAGCAAGGCCAGGAAAGGTTCTAAGATCAACTGACCTCCATGGAGCATTTATGCCGGGTGGGTATTAACCCAGTTCCTACTCTCTCCCCCGCTCCCCCCCACCCCGGCCCATCTGGGTCTGGATGGGCCCCTGCAGGCCCAACCCACCCAAACTGCCCTGGGCGCAGGTTCCAGGTGACTCTCAGCGTGGCGAGGAGCAGCCGTAACGCCGCACAGAAGAGCTGGGTCCAGGGCTCCCTGGACAGTTTACATCAGCTCTCAGGCCAGAGGCCTGTCAGGACAGGCTGTATTGCAGGGGGCGGCTGGAGTGAAATGCCAGCAGCACAAACCCAGCGGCCATGGGGTGACCCCAGCCACTCACACAGAGCTTCCCGTCAGAGCTGGAGGCCAGCGCTTCCCACCTGGGAACAGGGTGGGGTCCAGGCCCACAAGCAAATCCTCCCCCATGGTCCCATCCTGGCTACTCACAGTAGACATGTGCTCGGCTAGGAGAAGGCCCAGCACTACTCTTTGGGCAGGCCGGGATCTCCCTGCCCTCAGGCCACCAGCCTCTGGCTCGGGGTGAGATCTGTCCCAGAGAAGGGAGAGTCCAGCCCACAGCCACCTGAGCAGATGGCTGTGGGTGGCTCCCCAACCAGCATCACCCCAGACGAGCTCTGAGGGGATGGCAATGATGCACCCAGAGCCTCCTGCTGGGGGGGGCGCCCACAGGGTGGCAGATTTCAGGGTTAACACCCCACTGAGATGCCTGTTTACCCAGTTCTGGTAAATTGGCGTCACATTAGCTATCCTCCAGTCATCGGGTACAGAAGCGGATTTAAATGGTAGGTTACAGACTACAGTGAGTAGTCCTGCCATTTCACATTTGAGTTCCTGGTCCTGGTGACTTGTTACTGTTTAGTTCCTCAATTTGTTCCAAAACCTCCTCTAATGACACCTCCATCTGGGACAGTTCCTCAGATTTGTCACCTAAAAAGGACGGCTCAGGTTTGGGAATCTCCCTCACATGCTCAGCCGTGAAGACTGCTGCAAAGAATTCATTTCGTTTCTCTGCAACGGCATGGTGCCAGCTGCGGTGTGGACAGACCCCAAACAGGCCGGCTAACAGATGGGCTCCTGAGGCAATCACAAAGACAGACTGCTGCCGACACCAGGGCATCCTTGCTGGAATATGTGAAAATATCTGACTGGGATCAAACAACAGGTCATCAACTGACTTGTTTTCTAAGCCTCCTCTGGGCACATTTTCCAGCTTCCCATCAATCGCAAAGGGCTCTTTTAAAAATGCCATTCAGCTATAAGTACCTAAGACTGGCCACATGGGTCAGACCAATGGTCCATCTAGCCCAGTGTCCTGTCCTCCGATACTGTCCAGCGGTAGGTGCTTCCGAGGGAATGAACAGAACAGGGTCAGTGTCGAGTGATCCATCCCATTCACACCCAGCTTCTGGCAGTCAGATGTTTATGGACACTCAGAGCATGGGCACGATTTGTGGTTTCTCGTTCCCTGCTCAGCAGCCCAACCCCCTGCCAGAGGCGGTGCCATGATGATAAAACCCCCTTAAACGCCATCAGCCCCTCCACCCCCCAGGGCTTCAGAGACCTGATCTGTGACGGACCCCACCCACCGGGCACCACCCACCTGTGACAGGCACCCAGCTGGGGTTGACAGAAGGAAAAAACCCTCCCTCCCCACACATACCTCCTGCAATCAAGAGCAAGTCGAGAATCCTAACAGGAGTGGGGAGTTGGTGTGCGGGGGGAGAGAAACAGGATGGACTGAATAAAATCAAGGCAATTAAATCACCAAGTCCAACGCCACAATTGAAATGATCAATTTTAATCAACTTTTCCATTTATACTTCAGTAATTTTCTAAGGCCAAGTGCCCACTCAGTGGGCGATAGAACCATTAAAACTTCATGTCCAAAACTTCCCCCACGGGGGGCGGGGGGGGGAAAATGTGCGAGTGGCCCTTTTTCCCCCTTTTTCATTGCAAACGCAGGCAGGGGGAAGATTCCCATGGCAGCTGGGGTTAAGTCCCAAGTGTTCTTCTGCCTTTGTTTCCCAAGTGATAGTCCCAGTGGATAGTCCAGTGGAAAAGGTCTCAGAGCGAATCTCAATTTTCCCTGGCAGAGCATTCTTCTGCAGAGTCCAGCCCCATCACTACATGCTCACAGAAATACCAAGTCCCCCGTCTCCAGACAGAGAGAACACACACTAGCCTGCTGGCTCATATGAGGACACCCACCTCACTTTAGTGTAACACACTGACAGGATTTGATAGCATCACCAAAAATAAGTTTATTAAGAAAGAACAGAGATTTAAATTGTGCTAAACATGGACAATAGAGAAGAAAATTGCTACAAATAAAACAAAATAAAGCATGCTTTATAGTGGCTGGAACTGAACAAGTCACAAACAAGGCTTCAGGCAATTTCTCTCCAAAAAGCTGTACTTAGAGTCCTCAACCCATGTGGCTTTCACAAAAAAAGGGCCACCTTTCACAAGAGCATGGGCCTCTTTGTCCCTTAAATGTTGAACAATGAAGCTGTCACCTTTTTTCTATTTTAAAGTACAGAAAACATTTGAAATCTATTCTTTGAAAACTAACCAAGGTAAAGTTCCTCTGCCCTGCTGCTGTGTCTTTAGGCCAGGGGCGCCAAGACCCTTCTTTGTCCTCTGGTCACTTTGCTTTTCTGATTGGCTTGATCACTTTGTTTACCTTTAGATGTGAATGTACTTTTATTAGCCTTTGCTTGTAGTCAGGTGATGTTATTTTCTCATCCACCTGTTCGCTTGATCCAGGCAGGCAGGTAAATCCACCTTCCTTGGTCTGGGGCAGGCTTGTTTATCAACTACCTCCACAACAACACATTTCCAGCACGCACAAAACTCTTCATACAGAACATGTACATTCAGCAAGCAATGACCAGCATGTCACCAGTTTTTATAAAGCACCTTAGAAGACAATGTTTGGATAAACATTTGACAGCAGTGCTTTGGGTGTGGTGAATTTGTCAGACCTGCTAGGATTTACTGTGACATGACATAGTGTGCAACATGACTCACAGATTGGGCATCCCGACTTGAACGTAGGGGGTGGGGGCAAAGAGGGGAGCTGAGCAAGTGCCCATGTACTCACAGACTGCACCACGAGGCAGCCAGATGAGGAGGCAGATTGAGGTTCCACCACCTTCTTCCCTCCAGCATTTCCTACCTTTGGGAGTTGTGGCCCTGGCCACCAGCACTGAAAGCAGGGAGCCAGGCAGGTCTTAGGAAAGGCCAACCCCCAGGCAGATGGCCTGGAGATGGACTGGGACTGAGGATCCAGAGTGGGGGAAAGTCTCCACTGAAGAAGCACTGAGGAGCAGCAGCTTGGGTAGGAGCCATCCTGTTGTCTGATCCCAGCTTCTGGCGGTCAGAGATTTAAGGACACCAAGAGCATGGGGTTGAGTCCCTGACCAACTTGGTTCATAGCCAATGACGGACCTGTCCTCCATGAACTCGTCTAATTCTTATTATTTGAACCAATTATGCTTTTGGCCTTAACAATCTCCCCTGGCAATGACTTCCAAAGATTGACTGTGCAGTGTGTGAAAGAAGTATTTCCTTATGTTAGTTTTAAACCTGCTGCCTATTAATTTCACTGGGTAACGCCTGGTTTATTTGTTAGATTAAGGGGTAAATAACCCTTCCTTAGTAATTTTCTCCATACAAGTCATAGTTTTATAGACCTCTATCATATCTCCCCTCAGTTGTCTCTTTTCTAAAATGAACAGTCCCAGTCTTATGGAAGCTGTTCCATACCCCTAATTATTTTGGTTTCCCCTTCTCTGTATTCGTTCCAATTCTTTTCTTTTTCTTGTCTTTTTTTTTTTTTTTTTTTGAGATGACGGTGACCAGAACTGCATGCAGTATTCAAGGTGTGGGCATACCATTGATTTATATAGTGGAATTATCTATCCCTTTCCTAATGGTGCCTAATATTCTGTTAAATTTTGTGACTTGCACTACACTTTGAGCAGAAATTTTCAGAGAACTAGCCACAAGGACTCCAAGATCTCTTTCTTGAGTGGTAACAGCTAATTTAGATCCCATTGTTTTGAATATTTTTTGTATTTTTGTATGTTTTCCCCAAAACCACCTCTATTGACCCCTCAATCTGGGACAGGTCCTCAGATTTGTCACGTAAAAAGAATGGCTGATGTGTGGGAATCTCCCACACCTTTGCAGTGTTGACCTGAATTTTATGGGCTAATGTGTTTACCGCTCAGCACTGATCTGATCAGAAGATACTTTAGGTTCTTGTCCCAGTTCAGGCTACAGGGATAGAGAACACAGAGAGTTCAATATTGTGGGAGGACCTTCCGGGTGTGTGGCAAGGACACTTATACTGAGGACAATACCAACTTGTTAAGATCTTTATTAAAATAAAAGAAAGAAGCATAAATGCTACAAAACACAGAGTCACAAAGAAGTAATACAATTCTATGAGCCCTGGTGGTAACATTTCTATTCTAAAAGACTACTAAAGCTAGCATATTCACACCCTTCCCTGAAGACCTGGTAGTAGGAGACAGAGGATCAGTCTTGTCTCTGGCATGTCTGAGGAACTAATGGTCCAGGCTTCCCAAATTGGTAGGGATTAGGTTCAAGTGTTGAGTGGCTAGGATATATTGTGAAACTGAGGTGATAGCTTGATAGAAGATAGGAAAATGTGACCCCTTTGTATGGTTGTTTGCCATCTTATAGGGTCTCGGTACTGCCCACTGTCAGAATCTAGGCCCAACCTACCATGCCTAAATCTTATTTCCTCAACCCCATAAATCTTCAGGTACACTTACTCTACAGGTTAACATGTTATGCCATATACTCATATGTATTAGTATCGATTATCTCATTCCCGAAACCATTACCCCTGGCCTAACTCATGACTTCCATCTTCTGCAGTGTGCCTTGCAGTTACCGGTCTGCTCCAGACTTAAGGTTAGCAGATTCAAGTTTTTTGTTCAGTTCCCCAAAGCTAAGGGGGGCAACTGGTATGCCATTTATCTATGCCAAAGTTTACAAACACTTATACTAACTTACTCTAGCTAATCGTACAGGATACAGGCCTGAAGGTTACTTGCATTACAGCCAACTATTATGAATAACCATGAATAACCCTTATGAATAGCATAAACTGGAATTCCACATAAACAAAACCCCAGAAAATACTATGATTAATTAATAATAGGATATGATAACAAAATAATATGAATCAAACCAAAAGAAAACATATTACACAATATGGCAAGCTAGCAAACTGACCTTATGGGCTACAGCAATGAAAACCCATGCAAAGAATATATTTTGCTTCTCTGCAATGGCCTTGTCTTCTGAAAGTGCTCCTTTGGCACCTCGGTTACCTTGTGGCCTCACCGATTGTTTGGAAGTCTTCCTGCTTCTGATGTACTTAAAAAAAATTCTGCCAGGGAGGAGTGGGGAGCCCAGTCTCTCAGTCCTTCTCCCCCCCCCCGCCCCCACCCCACTGCCTCTCTTAAGTTGATGGAAGCATTCCTGGTAAGGATGCGCATGACTGACAGAAGGAGAGTTGTGTGGATGTGAATAGTTTGACTTACGTTTGTAGTGCAGACATGCCCTCAGTCTCTGAGGACCTTGAACTGCTTTCACCAAATGCCCACGCATGCCACCACCCCACAAGACAGGTAATCATAGATGCTGCATTCAGAGCAATAATTTTTACTTCAGCAGGATTTTGTTGTTGTTGTTTGTTAGTTTGTTTGTTTTGCAGGGGGGTGCTTATTGGCCTACATTTAGAGAATTAATGATATGGATGGTGGGATGAATTGCACGCTCAGCAAGTTTGTGGATGACACTAAGATTGCGGGAGAGGTAGATATGCTGGAGAGTAGGGATAAGGTCCAGAGTGACCTAGACAAATTGGAGGATTGGGCCAAAAGAAATCTGATGAGGTTCAACATGGACAAGTGCAGAGTCCTGCACTTAGGACGAAGAATCCCATGCACCGCTACAGACTGGGGACCGACTGGCTAAGAGGCAGTTCTGCAGAAAAGGACCTGGGAATTACAGTGAACGAGAAGCTGGATATGAGTCAACAGTGTGCCCTTGTTGCCAAGAAGGCTAACGGTATATTGGGCTGCATTCGTAGGAGCATTGCCAGCAGATCAAGGGAAGTGATCACTCCCCTCTATTTGGCATTAGTGAGGCCACTTCTGGAGTATTGCGTCCAGTTTTGGGCCCCCCACTACAGAAAGGATGTGAAGAAATTGGAGGGCAACAAAAATGATTAGGGGGCTGGGGCACATGACTTATGAGGAGAGGCTGGGGGACCTGGGGTTATTTAGTCTGCAGAAAAGAAGAGTGAGGAGGAGGATTTGATAGCAGCCTTCAACTACCTGAAGGGGGGTTCCAAAGAGGATGGAGCTAGGCTGTTCTGAGTGGTGGCAGATGACAGAACAAGGAGCAATGTCTCAAGTTGCAGTGGGGGAGGTCTAGGTTGGATATTAGGAAAAACTATTCACTAGGAGGGTGGTGAAGCACTGGAATGGGATACCTAGGGACGTGGTGGAATCTCCATCCTTAGAGGTTTTTAAGGCCTGGCTTGACAAAGCCTTGTCTGGGATGATTTAGTTGGGGTTGGTCCTGCTTTAAGCAGGGGATTGGATTAGATGACCTCCTGAGGTCTCTTCCAACCCTAATCTTCTACGATTCTATGAATGTTTGTTAGGTATATCTGGCTCTCGTTTCCCATCTCTAAACTCCCTCGCAAAGCTCCCTGATTTGCTAGCTCCTCTGGTAGTTAGGAGCTGCCTTTTAAAATTTCTGAGTTAGTCCTGCCCCTTCATGAAGGCCTTCAAAAATCACAGCTGGGAAATTAAAGGGAAACAAGCCAATAGAACTTTTTGTAGGCTTCATTTACATTAAGTAAATGTCAGGCTTTAAAGCAGCTGAGAAGATCTTCAGTAACCAGAACATATGGGAAAATGTCCAAAAAATTGAAGCATAGTTCTTTTGAGGAACTAAAATGGCACAAATGTCCATGAACTAATGTATGAAATTAAAGAGTTACAGCTTCACTTTCAGTAACATTTTATAAGTCATCTTTCCCTCTCTCACACTCTCTCTTTCCTTCTCTCTTTACTTTCATTCTATCCATTTTTGCTCATAATCTTTTTTAGCTTTTGTTACCCACCCTGGTTTATTTCTGACTTCTCCATTCTCCTCTAGTCACTGTTAACTGATTATTTTTCTCTCATAGTCTCCATTCTGTCCCCCAATTTTACCCCTTCCCCATTTGCTCCCCCTGGGTGTTTCCCCTCTCAAGAATGTTTTCCTTTCACTCTATCCATTTCTGTTTTTCACCCTTTTTCTAGGACTCTCCCTTTATTCTTGCTTCCTCTGCTCCCTCTGGTTAAACCCACTCTGTCCCTGCTTCTTCCAGTGTTCATTCCCTCTGAAGCACCTGGCATTGGCCACTGCCGTAAGACAGGATACTGGGCTAGATGGACCTTTGGTCTGACCCAGTCTGGCCATTCTTATGTTCTTAATTCTCAGAAAATCATGAGATTGACACACCGCTCGCCCCCGCCCCCCCCAAAAAGAGATTTTTAAAGAAGATTCTATAATGGTTTCTGGTCTGTCTCTTGGTTTTTAATTTTCCCCTGCCTATCCCCTATATCTGTGTGACAAATAGAGACATCCCATATCTACAGAGGAATGTGACTCTGGCCCCTGTTGCAGGAGCTGTCACTGGGGGGCCCCAATGAGATCTGATTAAAGAGTTTTGTACAAAACGCTCCCTGCTGGTGTAGAGGTTCCAGCTTCTCTCTAAACCCCAAATCCCAATTAATTAATTCTCTATCCCTGCTGCCACCACATCTGCCTGTCCCCCAGCCCAGCAATTACTTCTCCCACCAAAACCCTACATCCCTCCCTGCCCCGCAGTGACCCTCTGCTTCTCCTGCAGCTTCAATGGGTCTCCCTTTCTCTCTCCCCCCCACCCCGCCTCCCAAAACCCTGGTGCTGCAGAGATGGAGGGGGAGGAGATGGAATAAGGAACCAGAGGGTTGGGTACACGGGAGTCCTCCAGGGTCATAGAGACTAGCATGACTGTGGCTAGGGAAGCCCATTTTTTAATTCCCCCCATGTATTAGTGACACTGTCTGACTGAAGATCCCCAGAGTCCTCCTGGACCATAGAAGATAGCGACAAACAGTCTAAATAGCTCCTTGGGCAATGAGATTGGCTTCTCCATCTTGATTACTTGCTTCTTTCTGTGGTTTCACAGTCCAGACATGAGACCCCAAGGACCCTCCAGGGTCATAAAGACTGGAGTTTCCAAGGCTAGAGAGGCTGATTTCAGGGTTCTCAGTGCAATATTCCACCCCCTGTGTCTCAGGGACACAGTCTGAGCTCGGATCCTGCCCCCACCCAGAGCCAGGGGTAGATTCTCTCCCCAGGGACAGAGGCTAGTGGGAAAGTGAAGATTGGGGCCTTGTTATCAGCATCGAAAAATGTCACTTGGCCCCATTCACCGTCCAGACAAACCTGGATCCTCCTGGGGACCTGGCTCAGGGGTAGTATGGTTGCAGGGGAGGTGAGAGCCTGGAACAGACCCAACCACTGCACAGCCCAGATCCCCACTTCAGGGTTAAAGCTGACTTCTCCCTTCCTCCCACAGCCCAGAATCCTCTGTCCCCCACCTCCACATCCCAGCAATATATCCCTGAAGTGAATCCCTCAGAGCCCAGCACACAGGCCCAGGAGTCAAATCTCTCTGGATTGTTCGGCAGATGTTGCCTGGTGTCTCCCCATTTCACACTTTTCTGATCCTCAGACAGGATGAGTCGGGGATGAGCCGTGTCTGGATCCAGAATCACATTCACTACGGGGGAGAGAGAATCAGAGTTCAGCCCTGGGGGAATCTGGGACCATTTCTCACACTCCCTAACATCCCTGCTTGGCAGTTCCTCAACCTGTGTAATGGGATCCACTTCTGTACTTTCTCATTTGAATATAGAGCCTGCAGCTCCCTGCTCCCCAGCTGGGGCTGGTTCATTCCCAGCAACAGAGACTTGGCAAGGAAGGTAGCAAAAGCTTGTAATTAGGAGAGTCCTGAGGAGGCAGGTACCAACTTTGAACCCCAGAGGGAGTCTCCTCCCATAAATGCATCCTCCACTGCCAGGCCTGGGAGCAGAGATGAAGACGCAGCACAGGGGAAGAGCCAATAGCTCAAGGCCAGTGAGCAGGAAGCAGGAGGTGGCAATGGGTGGGGCAGCCCCTTCCCAGCCCAGAGAGAAGGGAGGTCTGCAGGTGGCAGCACTAGAGAGACACCATCTCCCCAACCCACAAAGCAGCTGCAATGGCAGAGCCCAGCCCTGCCCAAAGGAGAAGAGCCATGGGGAACAGTCTGTCCCCCAGGTGAAATGGGGAAGGGTGTGACAACCAGGAGGCTCTCTCTCCTGACCACCTTGAAGGTAATATTGGAAAGGCTTGTCAATGTCAATACAAATTCTCAGATCACAATTAAGGTGGCTTTAGGACTGGGCAGTGCAAATGTCTCTGGTTATTGCAGTGTGGGAAAGTTGCTGTCATGGACATTTTCTGTTAATGGAAGGAAAAACTCCCCCAAAGCTCACCCTGGATGTGTGATCCCAGAGATCCTCCCTTCCCTGCTCTCGCTCAGGTGGGAAAGAGTCTGGAGGGGAAAAGGGTCACAGAGATTAGAGCACAGCGTCTCTGATTTACAACACCAGCCTGGGGAGCTGCTTCTCTCTCCTGAATGCCTGAGAATAAGCAGAGATGCCCTGGCAGTTCGTCCCCCTGGCTGCTGAGACTTTCTGTGGTGGCTGCTTTTTCCCTCCTTCCCAGCTGCATCTCCCTACTCTTCCACACCTTAGTGTGCAGGTGGTTGAAGCCCCCTTGGTGCATCGGAGGATAGCCCTGGATGGTACAACCAGACTCAGAACTAGAGTGACTGGATGGAGCCCACAGTGCTCAGCCAGTGCACGGGGCTGCCCACCCTACATGTCCCCTCTTTTGTGTTCCAGAAGGTGAGGACAATCTAGCCTCTTGCTTCTCTTGCTTTCCTCAACCAGGTCCCGTGAGAAGGCGTTTCCCATCCATCCCTCACAGCTGGCCCTCTGTAACTCATCATCGCCTCTTGCACCACAAGCCTCCCCAGCCACCTTTGACATGCCACCTGTATTGGCTGAAGGACATCCAGCTGGTTCACCTCTGTACCAGTCCCCGAGAACATCTGTACATGCTCATGCTCCACACCATCCACTTCCTTGCCTTTGTGTTCCATCCTGACTCCAAATGGTGGGACCTACAGGAGAGAAAATGAGGAACTGTGGTGGGCCAGCCTGCTCTCCACTTTTGTTCCACAGCCCACTGGGGATATTAGGTGGTGTGTCAGCTTGCAGCCCCTTTTCCAGCTCTTTTTGAACCTCTTACTAAAGTTCTGGCTGCAATATTCCCGGCACCTCCTGATGTATACACACCCCATTTGTGACTTCGGAAAGTGGCAAGACCTCCTTATTAATCTCCTCCTGGTGATGGCCAAGATGGCCACACATCACTGCAGGAGGACAAATCTGGAGGGAGGGAGAAGTGCTCTGAGACTGTGGCATGTACATCCATTCCCTTTTAAAATCATGTCTCCAGGCACCGTTCCCCTGGGCAGTGTTCACTGACTCCTTAGACACCTTTGAGGAGCGATGGATGCTCTCTGGGGTTCTCTGCTTGGTGTCCCCTTCTGGCTCCCTCATTTTTAATTTCTGACCTCTCTCCTTGTCCTGGTTTCTCTTTCATTGTCCCAAATACTCCATTGCTCCCTGGGCTTCATGGTTTCTCCCCCTTAGTTGAGGGGACGGGCCTTTAGCTTTGGGAAGGCGTAGATCCACCATGTCCCAGTACATGCAAATAGCATCTCCCTGCTTTTCCTGCTGGAGCTTCTCCTCTGAGGGTTAGAGAGGAAGGTGAGAACCTGAAGTTGCAGGGAGGGGAGTTAGAGGAGGAAGGTAATAGATATAAACCTGGGGGAAGCTCTATACTGAGCCTGTCCTTCTCTCCCTGGCCTGGGAGAAGAGAAGGGGATGGGTATTGGGGATGATCCACTCAGGCCAGAGAGTGGCCCCTTCTCCAGCCCAGAGAGCAGGGAGGATGTGGCAACATCACAGAGGGACCATATCTCTAACAGAGGAGAAAGAGAGCAACTCAAATGGGAGATCTCAGCCCAGCCCAGCTGAAGAGAAAGATGGGATGCTGGTGAAGAGCAATCGGAGCGAGCCCCTCACATAGGGGAAAGGAAAAAAAGGTGGCAACCCATCTGAATTTAATATTTAAAGGGCTTACGGACATGTATGGAAATGCCAGGGTCAGCATTAATGACATATCTGTGTTGGTGAGGGAGAGTGTATCTACACAGCAGTTTAAGCCTGGGTCTGAGCCTGGGCTCAAGCCAAACCCTCATTGCATCCACACTGCAAATATGCTAATCTAGGGCTCTGATCCAGAGTCCCAGGACCCTGCAGGTCTGGAGGGTCAGAGCCCATGTTAAACTGGAACCCAGGGTCCAAGCCCTATTGGTTTCCTATGTGCATGCATCCGTGGCTTGACTTGGGTGTGGAAGTCTTCTGGGTGTATCCTATAGTTCCTGGAGGCGGAGGAGGAGTGCTACAGGCAGCCAGCACAGCATGCCAGACACAGCATTACTACCTGGCCGAGAGGTCCCCCTTCCTGCTCCTCCCACAGTGGTGGTGGAAGTTTCTCCTCCATGGTGGTGCACGGAGCTTGCCTGGAGCAGGGAGCAAAGTTAGGAGGTGGGTCATCCTTCCCTCAGCCATACTGAGCCGAGAGCTCTGTCACTTCTTCTCCCTGCAGGGCAGCTGCTATGGTCCCTGCTCTGCTCACTGGCCCTTACTCCAGGCCCTCCTGCCCTCTCTTGGGCTGCAGGTGCAGGGTCACCTGGGCAGCATGCACTATTAGGGTGGTCAGTGGGAGCCAGCACCAAAACTTCTCCGCAGCATCCCAGAGGTCTGGGGGTGTGGTGATGGCAGGGATAAAGGATTCCCCAGGGTTGCTGGAGCACACTGCATCCCAAGCCTTGGGGATGGATTTTGCCACTTTGCAGCAAGCAGCAGCCAGACTGGAATGTGTGTGTGTCTTCCCTCTGACACCTTCATTTTATGTCAAACTTCAAAACAAACTGAAAAAATCAAGCAAGCAAGCAAAAACTCCTCATCTTCATTGATCATCCTATTTGAAAAATTAAGAATTACAAAGTTTCACTGTAATAGTTTGACACCCTGGAGACTGATGTCCTCATTATCCTTAGGACAGGCATAGGGGCATGTTTTTTGCCAATGTGACCGAGCCTAGAGCTGGAGAACCCAGTTATCCGATTAGACAGTAATTCAGTATAATGCCCTCTCAAATGGAGACAGCCACCAAATGAGCTAATTATGCGGCGTATGTACTCATGTGCTCCTTACAGGCACCCGCGTCCCATCAATAGCATGGCCACAGTTAGGAAACAGGATTGGCAGTCGAGTTTCCCCCCAGTGCAGAAAATTCTTAACCTAGAGTTAAAATGCAATGTTGATGCTCAAGCCCAGGATTCCCTGACAAGAGGTCAGCTGACTCAAATCCCTTACGCTTACATTGCTATGTAGGCCTAGCCTCAGAGTGTTTGTTGGTCAGGGAGAGAGTTTCTGTTCGTCAGTGGGTGCAGGGACTCAACACTAAGGATGGTATCAGGATTGTTTGTGTGATTTCGGCTTGGGAGCTCTTAGTATTTCAAGTTTCAGAGTAGCAGCCGTGTTAGTTTGTATACGCAAAAAGAAAAGGAGTACTTGTGGCACCTTAGAGACTAACCAATTTATTTGAGCATAAGCTTTTGTGAGCTACAGCTCACTTCATCCAATGAAGTGAGCTGTAGCTCAGAAAGCTTATGCTCAAATAAATTGGTTAGTCTCTAAGATGCCACAAGTACTCCTTTTCTTTTAGTATTTCATGTTTTTGTTTTTATTTTTATTTTTAGGGGTGTGTGTCATGGTCAGTGTTGGTTTGGTTTGGACATTTATCTAGAAGTTCATGAAAATGTTTTCATGGGATTTTCCTCTTTATTTAATGATAATCTCCACCTGAAGTCTCACCTGGTCTGTGTGATCCTAAGGATTTCCCTCTTATTGTCTCCAGTTCAGATGGCAGAATGTCTGGAGGGGGAAAGGATAAGATAGATGATATTTCATGCTGTCATATTTGTGACATCCTCACTCTTAATTGACATAATTGTATTTTAATTAAGAGAGAAAAACAGTTGAAGAGAGACAGAGACACACCCAGATTTTTAACAAAGGCTAATATGAATC
Organism: Eretmochelys imbricata; assembly: GCF_965152235.1. NCBI lineage: Eukaryota > Metazoa > Chordata > Testudines > Cheloniidae > Eretmochelys > Eretmochelys imbricata. The sequence continues at coordinate 423,515 of NW_027554341.1, read as the reverse complement.
ATCCTATTTTCTCTTTCATTCAAGCGTCTCAAATCAACAGAACCAATATCCATGAAGCCTCAGAACCACTCAAAGAGACACTATGTGGAAGACAGATTTTCTGTTCCCTCATCCTCCAAACCCAGCTGATTTCTCATTCTCCTTTTGCATTTTGTCATAAGCCAGGCCAGATCCTGCAAAGATTTTAGCATTAATGTAACTTTACAAACATTGGCCTCTTTCACATCAGTGGGATGCTGAGACTTTTCAGGATGAGGAGCCTGAATTGTGAGCTCTTTGGGTCTATTTACTCAGTATATGTACAGAGCTCAGCACAATGGGGCTTTCATTCTGCATAGACTGAAATACAAATAATATTAAAATTATTTCATAAATGCGGAAACTGAGTCAGGGAGAGAATTGGCTCAATGGGCCTCATTCACCCCTGCACTGGTAAAGGGACGGGGGAAACAGTTTGTGGTTCTCCTATTCAGAAGCTGCTGGGGTCAGTGCAGACATTGGCACAGGCTGCGGAAGTCCGGAGGTCCAGCCTGAGTTGCACCTCTGGTCCAGTGGCCCCTAGATGACTTCTCCCGGAGGCAGTGTCAAAGGCACAGCTTTACCCTGGCCACACCCCATTATTCCTGCTCCACCCCTTCCTCCTCTGCCCAGCCCTCGACAACTCCCCTCTGTTCCCTGCTTTCCCGGGGCACTCCTTGAGCCTGCTCCACCCCTTCCTCCTCTGCCCAGCCCTCGACAACTCCCCTCTGTTCCCTGCTTTCCCGGGGCACTCCTTGAGCCTGCTCCACCCCTTCCTCCTCTGCCCAGCCCTCGACAACTCCCCTCTATTCCCTGCTTTCCCGGGGCACTCCTTGAGCCTGCTCCACCCCTTCCTCCTCTGCCCAGCCCTCGACAACTCCCCTCTATTCCCTGCTTTCCCGGGACACTCCTTGAGCCTGCTCCACCCCTTCCTCCTCTGCCCAGCCCTCGACAGCTCCCCTCTGTTCCCTGCTTTCCCGGGACACTCCTTGAGCCTGCTCCACCCCTTCCTCCTCTGCCCAGCCCTCGACAACTCCCCTCTATTCCCTGCTTTCCCGGGACACTCCTTGAGCCTGCTCCACCCCTTCCTCCTCTGCCCAGCCCTCGACAACTCCCCTCTATTCCCTGCTTTCCCGGGACACTCCTTGAGCCTGCTCCACCCCTTCCTCCTCTGCCCAGCCCTCAACAACTCCCCTCTGTTCCCTGCTTTCCCGGGACACTCCTTGAGCCTGCTCCACCCCTTCCTCCTCTGCCCAGCCCTCAACAACTCCCCTCTATTCCCTGCTTTCCCGGGGACACTCCTTGAGCCTGCTCCACCCCTTCCTCCTCTGCCCAGCCCTCGACAGCTCCCCTCTATTCCCTGCTTTCCCGGGGCACTCCTTGAGCCTGCTCCACCCCTTCCTCCTCTGCCCAGCCCTCAACAACTCCCCTCTGTTCCCTGCTTTCCCGGGACACTCCTTGAGCCTGCTCCACCCCTTCCTCCTCTGCCCAGCCCTCGACAGCTCCCCTCTGTTCCCTGCTTTCCCGGGGCACTCCTTGAGCCTGCTCCACCCCTTCCTCCTCTGCCCAGCCCTCGACAGCTCCCCTCTGTTCCCTGCTTTCCCGGGACACTCCTTGAGCCTGCTCCACCCCTTCCTCCTCTGCCCAGCCCTCGACAGCTCCCCTCTGTTCCCTGCTTTCCCGGGGCACTCCTTGAGCCTGCTCCACCCCTTCCTCCTCTGCCCAGCCCTCGACAACTCCCCTCTGTTCCCTGCTTTCCCGGGGCACTCCTTGAGCCTGCTCCACCCCTTCCTCCTCTGCCCAGCCCTCGACAGCTCCCCTCTGTTCCCTGCTTTCCCGGGGCACTCCTTGAGCCTGCTCCACCCCTTCCTCCTCTGCCCAGCCCTCGACAACTCCCCTCTATTCCCTGCTTTCCCGGGGCACTCCTTGAGCCTGCTCCACCCCTTCCTCCTCTGCCCAGCCCTCGACAACTCCCCTCTGTTCCCTGCTTTCCCGGGACACTCCTTGAGCCTGCTCCACCCCTTCCTCCTCTGCCCAGCCCTCGACAGCTCCCCTCTGTTCCCTGCTTTCCCGGGACACTCCTTGAGCCTGCTCCACCCCTTCCTCCTCTGCCCAGCCCTCGACAGCTCCCCTCTGTTCCCTGCTTTCCCGGGACACTCCTTGAGCCTGCTCCACCCCTTCCTCCTCTGCCCAGCCCTCGACAGCTCCCCTCTGTTCCCTGCTTTCCCGGGGCACTCCTTGAGCCTGCTCCACCCCTTCCTCCTCTGCCCAGCCCTCGACAACTCCCCTCTGTTCCCTGCTTTCCCGGGACACTCCTTGAGCCTGCTCCACCCCTTCCTCCTCTGCCCAGCCCTCGACAACTCCCCTCTGTTCCCTGCTTTCCCGGGACACTCCTTGAGCCTGCTCCACCCCTTCCTCCTCTGCCCAGCCCTCGACAACTCCCCTCTGTTCCCTGCTTTCCCGGGACACTCCTTGAGCCTGCAGCTGCTGTGGAGGAGCTAGAGGCACAAGAGGCTCCTGTGCTGGGAGGATTCTCCTGGGTTTACACCTTCCCTACAGCCCCTTTGGCCCACACAAGCTGCCACACGGGGCCAGAGCACAATGGTGAGCTGGGTCCACATTTCAAAAGTGGCCTTACATTGAGGGGTTACATTTTGGTGCCAACCTTTAGGCCTTGTCTACATCGTTTTGTCGGCAAAAGGCAGCTTTCGTTGACACAACAGTGGAGGTGTACACACTACAATGCACCTCTTGGTGACAAAACTCTCCTGCTTTACTGACAAAATATAACCACCGCAATGGGAGGCATAGAGATTTTTGCAGCAAAGTTAGATCAACAAAGTGTCAGTGTAGACACTGTGTTTGTTACGTTGCTGTAACTGGCTCCGGAAGGTATCTCACAATGCCCACCATGACCGCTCTGCTCACTGTTTGGAAATCTGCTGCCATTCATCCAGCTATGTAGACATGTGTCCCTCCCCTTTCAAAGCCCCAGGAAGTCCCCCATACACAATTTGTCTCTCTTTCTCACATACACACTCCCCACACACACAGTCTCTCACACGCTCCGCCAACACATGCTCTCTCTCTCTCTCTCACACACACACACACCCACCCACACCCTGTCACACATGCTTCCCCCACACAAACACACACTTCTGTGGGCTTCTTCTATTACTGTTAGGGTTACCATATTTGAATATTCAAAAAAGAGGACACTATGGGGGGAGGGGGGAAGGGGGTATTTGCTCTGCCCCCACCTGCCCCCACCCCAACTCCACCTCTTCCCCGTCCCCATTCCAACCCCTTCCCCAAAGTCCTCGACTCTGCCCCCTCTCTGCCCCATTGGACCCCCCCCCCGCTGCTGGCTCCCTCGCCGCTCGCCTCTTCACTGCCCACCGCTGGCTCGCCGCTCGCCTCTTCACTGCCCACCGCTGGCTCGCCGCTCGCCTCTTCACCCTCCCCGCCTGCCACTTGCCTCCTCACCCGCCCACCAGCCAGCCACTGGCTCCCTCGCCACTCGCCTCTTCACCACCATGCCCCACTCGCCTACTCACCCCTCCTGCCGCAGGTCGCTCTGGCTCCTAGGATCAGGGGCAGCCAAGGGGTCTCCACGTGCTGCACCCGCCACAAGCCTGAGCTCCGTGGCTCCCATTGGCCAGCACCAAAGAAAAGCACCAATGGGAGCTGCCGTAGCCATGGAGTGGGGCTTACAGGTGCCGGCAGCACACAGAGAGCCCTCCGCCCCCCCACCCCTGACTCGACCCGACCCTGAGAGCCAGAGGCACCTTCCGGGGGGCGAGGTGGGGAGTCCCAGCGGTGCTTACCTGGGGCGGCTCCCAGGAAGCATCCGGAAGGTCCCTCTGGCTCCTAGGTTCGGGTCAGGTCGGGTCAGGGTGGGGGCGGAGGGCTCGCTGCCCGCTGCCGGCACCTGCAAGCCCTGCCCCCGCAGCTCTGATTGGGCAGGAGGCAGCACACGGAGACCACCTCCGCCTCTGTGCCTAGGGGCCGCCCACACTGCAGGCTCCTGCCAGCGGGCAGGTGCCGGGAGCTGCCCCAGGAAGCGCCACCAGCCCCGGGACTTTGGTGTGTGTGGTGAGGGGAGCGGTCCCCAATATCGGGACAAAGGGTGTCCCAACCGATGTGGCAAAATCCCAGACGTTTTTAGATATTTAAAAATTCCTCCCAGATGGTGATTTAAGAACCAAAAAGCTGGACATGTCCGGGAAAATACGGACGTATGGTAACCCTAATTACTGTTCAGCAGTGTCAGTTTGGTCATATTATCAAGCGTTACTCTAAAAAGTGATCTAAGATGTGTAACTTTTCAGGCACACACAGAAATCATTACAAGGTTCATAGCACAGTGCAAAGAAACAATGCCAGGTTCAGCACACTACAGCAACACACGTTACTGTGGCTCAGTGTTAAAATGCTCCTTCAAGGCATCCTCCAGCCAAATAGCCCCCCATTGGGCTCCTCCTAGAGCCTTGTGTTCAATACAAGCACAATACACAGCACAGCACAATACTGAACAGCAGGGTAGTATCCATGCTTTCTGACAGTGACGGCTGGGGTGCAGGTTGCCAGGGCAGTTGAAAAATAGCTGGCCATACAGTAGGATGCCCATGGAACAATGAGATTGAGAAACCTTCATCATGTGACTCTCTACCTGCCTGCATGAGGCATTGCAAACCCTTCACAAAGCACCTTCTGGCCAGGGGCACAGTGGGATAGCTACCCAGAGTGCCCTGCTGTCTGTGTCAATGCAAAGCTACTATTGTGGATGTGCTTTGCCGACACAAGGAGCACAGTGTGGACATGCAACAGTGGTTTAATTATAGCAGTGGCTGTTTGTTGGCGTAACTGGAATCGACAAAACTCTGTAGTGTAGATAGACAAGGCCTTAGGCACCTGGGGCCCGGAGTTCCTTGGTAATGGGCACCTGCAGATCCTACGGACTCCAGCTGCATGTGGGGCTGCTAAACAGCTCTGGAGCACATGCCCTGTAGTTCTGTAGTTGGAAGAGTGAAACTGAGGTACCCCAAATTTTGTACATTTTTACCTTAATGATTGTACCAAAGTTCACAGAGTGAAATAATGTGAAAGATCCTGGCACCTGGGCCCTTACTTCATCTGCGCAGTTTGTCTGCTTTCTACTTTTTATTAAATAGGTACATAATCTAATTGAACCAGTTGCCCAGAGCCCATCTCCACCCATAGTCCCAGAGACACACCCTGGTTTCCTTTCCTAGATCCCTTCTCAGTACCTTTGAACTTCCACAGAATCTCCGTTAGAGCAATATTTCGCTGGGAGAAATCACTGAGTCTCTTTTCCAGCTCAGGAGAAATCTCCACTGGCTGGAGGAACTTCCCCTTCTCGCACCTGGAGAGGAAGAATTTCATGATATTATGTTTCTTTTAGTGACTCATTATAATTCCTTGCTAGTGGAAGTTGCTGCTCTTATGGGCCTGGAGTTAGAATTCCTCCACTTCTCCCAGTCTCAGAGCAGGCACAGCACTGGCCATGGCAGTGCAACCTTTCCCTAAAGGCCCCATTAATATTCTTCATCTCTAGCCTGGACAGAGCAGATCTGTACATCAAAGGGGAATCATGTTTTCATGACCAATTCACTCCTTCGCCTCCATGCACTAATACTAGTATGTTCCCCTATTTCATGCGCACAGTGCTATCGGATTGTTCTTTCAGGAACTAGATTGAAACCTCAGGGGCCCCCGCCCCCACCAGTTCCTTCCACACAGGTCTTGTAACCAGTGCCTTGAGCTGAAAGGCCCATATTGATCCTCAGGGTTCTGAGGCAGCCAATTCCCCAGGGATGTAATATCTCTAGGAAATACTGTAGGCCAGGGGGTGAGGTGTTGCAGAGACACAGAGAGGATTTAAAAGCACAGCTCCCGTTCATTTCATGGCAGCTGGGCATCTCAGGCCCCATTCTCAGCCCTGCTTACTTTCCTTCTATGCTGTATATGTCATGCTGCCAGGGAAGAGAGAGGCCTTTGGGGGCACCAGACCTAATATAGAGACTTAGGGACTCTGTCTAGAACAGCCCTTTGCCTCCAGCAAATCCTCCAAGTGCTGCAGGGCAAAGGGTTGAAGTCGTATCCATTTTGCAGCAGTGTAGGGTAGGGTGCCCTGCTCCCATGCAATGACAGAGAAAACTATATGAAGAAAGCTGGACATCAGAGACTTAAAGCTGAGCAACTTAAAGGGAAGGGAGTTTTGGTAAGAATGTTTAACACACTGTTAAAAAAAATAGTACATTAAACTCTGCTGCCTAATGAACACTTGGGAGAAAGAGACTCCTGGTTAAAAATCCAACACACTCACAAGGTGCATAAATATTGTGCTCGATTGTTCGGCATGGGGGAAAGGGCTTGTTCAACATGGTCCTGGGAATCAGCCATTTTCTTCCTTTAATCTTATTGTGGCACTACTACAGCCCACTTCGTCCTTACAGCTAGAGCGGCGTACAGCACAGCGGATTCTGCCCCGAGGGGATTGCTCTGTCCAACAGGCTTTTTAAGGTTCCAATCCACTTGGGCTTCATGGGCCCTAGAATGTTGCAAAACTTCAAAGGTTGTACGGGCAGGACGTGAGCCACTGGTTCAGGGAGGCTAACCCCCAGTCCGGCCCCTTCTGCCAGAGGCCCCCCCAGACCAGCCATGGGGGAAGAGCTGCAGATCCCCGGCAGGAAGCAAGAGGGAGTCTGGGGGTGGAGGGGGCCAGGCAGGGCTGTGCCTCCCCTGGCCCGTCATACCCGTCGCCCATGATTTCTGCTTCAGGAGCAGCAAAGTGACCATCCTTCAGCAAACCCGGGAAAACGGGAATTCATCATCCTGGTTTTTCCTTGAGGAAAAAGTTACGCAGTTTAACCTTTGTTTCTTAAACAGAAATCTTTCAGGGCACCTTATGCGACAGAAAGTAGCAGAGAACAAACTCCTTGAGAACACTGCTGACCATGTGTTATTTTCCTGTGGCTCGCCTGAAAGCAGCGGTCATCAGCTGTGAAATGCTCAAGCTGGGGCGCTATGCCTCCAGTCTGCAGCTGTGCTGAGATGTTGGTAATGTGATGGTAGAGAACTGCATGACAGGAGTGATGAGAGGCGGTGTGGTCGAGTGGCTAGGGTACTAGGATGGGCATGGGGAGGCCAGGGTTTAATTCCTGGCTCTCCTACTGAGCTGCTTTGTGAGCTTGGTTAAGTCACTGCCGCTTCTGTGCCTCTGTTTCACTCCCACTCCTTTGACTTGTCTCCGAGCATGCCCACCAGATCAGGCCCCGTAGAGGAGAGAAGCAGAATGCCTGGTTTTCCCCAGCTCATGGATTGCTCTGGGTGTGGCCAGGAGACAGGCAGGCAGATGCCATGGGGGGCAGCTGTGCACATGCCCAGAGACAGAAACACAGGCACTGAAAGAAGTTGTACCCTGAATACACAGGCACTGAGTGAGTCTGGGCTCCTCCATAATGACAGGTTTCAGAGTAGCAGCCGTGTTAGTCTGTATTCGCAAAAAGAAAAGGAGTACTTGTGGCACCTGAAAGACTAACCAATTTATTTGAGCATAAGCTTTCGTGAGCTACAGCTCACTTCATCGGATGCATAAAAGTGGATTATCATACACATTGTAAGGAGAGTGATCACTTTAGATAAGCTATTACCAGCAGGAGAGTGGGGTCGGGGGAGAAAACCTTTTGAAGTGATAAACACCCATTTTTTCATGCTCTGTGTGTATAAAAACATCCTCACTGCATTTTCCACTTTTATGCATCCGATGAAGTGAGCTGTAGCTCACGAAAGCTCATGCTCAGATAAATTGGTTAGTCTCTAAGGTGCCACAAGTACTCCTTTTCTTTTTGGGCTCCTACAGGAATTCTGGGGATTGCAGTGGAGCCGAAAGCTGGCATTTAGGTGCCTAAACTCCAGATTTATCCACTTAAATCTGGGGTATAGACACCTTAAGTACCTTTCAGAATCCCCAGCCTTTGTCTATCTTGACTGTTTACATCAGTGGTCCCCAAACTGGAGCATGGAGGAACATTTGAGGGAGCATGGCAGGGCCAAGACCAGCCCCCACAAGGGGCAGGAAGGGAGTGCCCCTCAGATCTGCTATGGCCCCCTTGGCCCTGGCTCCTACCCCAGCTCCACTCCCAGCCCCAGTCTTGACCCTGTCTCTGCTCCCAAACCCAGTTTGAGCCCCCGACTCCCGGCTCAGCCCCACTTCCAACCCCAAGACACCCCCACAGCTGTGGCCCCAGCCTCTGACTGTGGCCCCACTCACAGCTCCTAACCGCAGCTGCAGGTGGGTGGCCATAGCCAGGGTAAGGGAGAGCCTGAGGGGAAAAATTTGGGGACCACTGGTTTAGACTCTCTGTGTGTTTGTACAGAGCCTCGCACAACAAGGGCCCTGATCTCGGTGCCTTTAGGAGCTATTGTAATACAAATTGCAAACATGCCCAAACCGAAGTAATTACCCTGCACAGCAGATTCCTACCTTGTAGGCCTGGGCAGCCTCCTCTGTGGGGACCACCCTGTGAGTACGGTGAGCCCGGGACTCTCTGCAGATCACACAGATGAGCATTTGGTCCTGGTTACAGAAGAGTTTGAAAGGCTCCTGGTGCGCCTTGCACCAACTTCTCCTGCTGCTGTTTGGAAACTCAGCTGCTTGGCTATTTCCACAAAGTTCCCCAGTTGTCTGTTCGGCCTGAGGGTCCTCTGGGGAAAGGTCTCTCTGCACTGAGGACAGGAGACAGCTGTATCCGATCCCTCCCAGCACTGGGCGATGCAGGCTTGGCAGAAACTGTGCCCGCAATCTAAAAACACGGGATCCTTATAAAAACTCAGATAGATGGAGCAAGTTGCTTTATCTCGGAAGCTTTTCAGAGGATTCACTGCAGCCATGGCTCCCTGCAGACAGTGTCACAGGGATCTAAGATGTGGCTTAACCCCAACAGGGCATTTTTCACGTGGCTTCTTTGGGGGCTTTTTTGGCTGCTTTTTTTTTTTTTTTTTTTTTTTTAAATGTCCTGCCGGAGAACATGATTGGCTCCCTGTTGCCCAATCCCTCTCCCAACACCCAAAGCAAGGAGAGGGGAAGAAACCAGGACTCTGAGACTGACAGTGCCCAGGGCCAATGGGGGAGAGGCCAGTGCGACAGGTCAGCCCGATAGGGCATTACAGATGAAGGAGGGAACCTGGAATCCAGCTCAGTCAGCTGTGGGTTGGGTTCGTCTTCCCTAAGTGAGGTCCTCGCGGTGAGAGTGTTGCATGCATGCGTGTGTGTGTGTCCGTGCCCTGCAGTGCCTACTCTCTCCCCACCGGCTGCCTCCTGCCTGGACTGCTCGGGGGGTTGGGTGAGCTGATAACAGTGGGCTGTGGTCAGTGATCTTTCTGTTGGTGCATTTCTGGTGGTGGTGTTGCACCTGCATGGGGGAGGGGGGACGCAGGCAGTGGGTGACAGGGTGTTGCAAAGCTGGGGGGGGCTGCAGCATAGCTTGGGCCAAGTTGGGGCCGGGGAGGACTGGGGAGTGGCCAGGCTGGGTTTGGGGGTTGTGGGGGGAGGGAGTGGCGTGCACAGCACCACCGCTGTTGGCCAGTGATGCTTGGGGCATTTCTGGTGGGGTGGTGCGCTGTTGAGGGGGGTTTTTTGGGGGTCCGGTGGTATTACGGCTGTACTAGCGGTCGGCCACTGGCATGACGGACATGGACCGGTGCCGACCCAAAACAGATTGGCTTGTTTTGGGTGATTTGGAGGGGTGGGGAACGTAGGCAGAAATTAAACCTTGTCTGTCTGAGGAGAGAAATGAAACTGATGTGTAAAAAGTTGCTTAAATCCGCTTCCGATTTTGCTTTGGTTTAGTGTCTATAATGGGGCTACTCAGTCTGCTGCCTCAATTTTGTCACTGCAACATAGTGACGCTGATCCAGGCTGGATCAAATCCAGGGCCCAACTACACCAGAATCCAGTCTCCAGCAGCAGTCGGCACCAGGTGTCTCTGAGGAAGATGGAAGAACCACACAGTCAACAGATTCTACACACATAGTAAACCCAGGCTCAGATTCAGGTTTAAGGCCAGACCCCTCTCTGGACCTCAGTTTCCACACCTCTAAAATGGGGTCAATGATAGTGACAATGATAGGCTCAGCTCCCAACCCTAGCAGCTTGGCTGTTCCATCCCCTACTGTGTACCGAAACTGACTTGAAAGGACTATCCAAGCCCCTCCCAGGCCTGCTCCCATTGTGGGTCTCTCTCCTGGCCGAGCACAGGCTGTTCTTATATCGTCCAACAGGCTTGGATCCTAGCTGCATGCTGCTCCTTCTCATGTGACCCCTGCACTTATTCCCTTCACCTGGGGATAGGTTCACTTGAGCTACTACCCCTTTCATGGCCATCTCACCCTGGGGCAGCCTGAAACTGGAAACCTGTGCTCGAACAGGAACTGTTTGCTAGGAAAGGTGCTGAAGACACAATGGAAGAGGAAATCCTTTGGACTGGATTGAAATTATTCCAAAGGAAAGTGAATGAGAGAAAATGTCCAGCATTATCCTCCTAGCGAAAGAAATAATTGAAGGTCAGAAAGGACCATTCTGTCCATCTTCTGTGTAACACAAGCCCTAGAACGTCACCGAGTGCTTCCTCCAGAAAACCTGCTACGTGGGACTGAGCCAGAGCACGACTTCTGGAAAGACATCTCCATGCATTAGAGCCAGCTGGTAAGAAAAAATCTTTCTTCTCCAGTGACGTGAAGTTAAAGGACACAGAGAAGAAGAAAACCTCGACTCGGGTTGTTACTGGAGCTGAAGCAGAGAGGCCAGGACAAACACGGCTAGGGCCCAGGACTGACTATCAGCAGATCTGCCGTTTTCTCTTCCTGGCTTTTTGACCATGAGCGAATCTCTTTGCTTCTGTGTGCCTCAGTTTCCACGACTATAAAATAAAACTACTCAAGGTTATGTTTTTTTCTCTCCTGTTTTGCAAGGCGGGACACTTAGATACATTTGGGGCCTGTCTACGCTACCGGTCTAGAGTGTATTTGTAAGCTGATGACCCCCACATGTTGTTCAGAAGCTGTGGATGACAGAAGGTCCCTACGTTTGTTCTGTGCTTAGCCCCTAGGGCACAGCTGGGCTGGGCAGACTTTTCTTGCTGTGCTGTGCGGAGCAGGTTCTGAGCACAAGGGATACGAAGGACTAATTCTTGAAAATAAATATCAAAGAATCCTAGAATATCAGGGTTGGAAGGGACCTCAGGAGGTCATCTAGTCCAACCCCCTGCTCAAAGCAGGACCAATCCCCAATTTTTGACCCAAATGGCCCCCTCAAGGATTGAACCCACAACCCTGGGTTTAGCAGGCCAATGCTCAAACCACTGAGCTATCCCTCCCCCCAAATAGAACTGCAACCCAAATAAAAAATCACTGCTGCTAACATTGGTGGGTGATAAAATAGTAGCAGAGTGGTAATTAATGATGAGGAGAGGGCAGTGACACAGAGCAATCGCATCCCTTGAGAAGCTGGAGCCATTCAAAGAAAACAAGTTGGAAAAGAACCAAATGAAGGGTCCTATAGCTAGCGACAAAGCATGCAGGCCACACCTACAGAGTGGGGAAGTGTATCCAGGAAAGCACTGACTGTGAAGAGGATTTAGGGCCATGCTAGGCAAGCCATTCAACATGAGCACCCAGGGGGATGCTGTGGTGAACAGGGCTAAAGCCATCATTAGATGTATGAAAAGAGCAGTGAGGAGCATAGGGAGGTGACACACCATGAGGAAGACGGATCATGGAGTCCTGCATTCAGTTTTGGCGTCCACCTTTGAAAAAAGATTTGGAAATCTTGGAGATGGGGCAGCAAAAAGCAATGAAACGTTTTGTGGGCTGGAGAAAAATGCCTGTAAATGAGCTATTGAAAGAGCTCAGCCTGTTTAGATTATAAAAAAGATCGGGAGGTGACGTCATTGAAGTGTTGAAGTGACTTCACGGAGAGAAAATATCGGGTAGGAAAGGGCTCATTAATCTAGCCGAGAAAAGCATAACAGTGGCTGGAAACTCAAAAGAGACCAATTCGTATTCGAAAGAGGGCACACATATTCAACGGTGAGGATGAATCACCAAAGGAACAAACTAGAAAGGGAAGTGGTGGGAATTCCCCATCTCTTGATGTCTTCTAATGAAGACGAGATGCCTTTCTGGAATGTGTGTAGTCAAAAACTAGCTACTATGCTCTCCAGAAAGCATGTGATATGCAGGGGGTGAGATGACATGCTCTAATTGTCTCTTCTGTCCATAAAGTCTGCTCATGTATGAAAAACTGAGCGTAGCATGGGGAGAAGCCTCTGACGTTTTACTGTGTTGGGCTTGAGCCCACAATGAACGCTCATTGCGTGGGGTGATCCAGGGGAAGCAACTGAAACATCCAATGTGGCTGGACAGGGGCAGGACATCAGCACTGCAAGGGAGGGGTGGGTGTGGCAGTGACATCACAAGGGCCTTTGGCAGGACCTCAGCCTATTGGACAAAGGTGGTGGGGAGGCGATGATCTCACAGAGAGATCTTGACATCAGCCAGGCAGGACAGGGGCGCAGGACAGGGGCAACCTCGGAGATCCCTGTGGCTTTGCTTCAGCACGTCTCCTTCTCGAGGTCTCTCTTGGAGGACTGAGAGAGCATTCACTTGCACGTTCGTGAGCGCAAGGAGGACCCTCTTCGGAGTTTTCTCCTTTTCTTGTAGTGGTTTTGCTCGAAAACAGACGTCCCTATAGAAAAGGTAAGAGCCTCGGAGAGGTTTGGAACCTGTTCAGTCTGATCTATCACGTGCCGGCTGATTTTTAGGAAAGGAAAAGACTCGATTGTGGGGGCAGTATTTTATTTCCAACCTAGGACTTTGTCCCTTAGAATTACTGGGGACACTGGGGTTTCTCCATTTTGTTTTCCCTTTTCCTGTCTCTCCCCCTTTTCTCGTCTTCTCTTGCATCTTTGTCCCTTTCCCCTGCTTTCCTTTCACCACCAGGACCTGTCTGTGCATGTGGAGTTGGGGATGGAGTGGGGGCGGGAGGGGAGTTGCATTCCAACTCTCATTGCGGGAGGCCCTCCCAAAGACATGTGGCTGGAATGGTGCTCTAAGAGTGACTCCCTCCGGTGGTGACCCGGGACATCTGGTGAGAACTCTCAGCTTTCTGCTTCTCAGAGTCTCAATGCTGATTGGGGGAGCTTGGGGCTATTGTGAGGGAGGAGGCTCAGGTCTTTGTTACCCTCTTTTAAGACCAGGGAAATAGGCTGTAACCAAACATGTATTTGATTGCTCTTTCCGCTTTTCTCCATTTGTTGTCTTTGAGTAATTCACGATTCTCTCTCTAATGGGCTAGTTCTTCTAAAACACTTACTAAAGAGTTAGGTTTTAATAAAGCCAAATGCAACCCCATAGCTCCAGTAACAAAGGAGTCAGGTGGCACCCTACAGAATGGGGGACAATCCGATGGAAAGCATTGACCCTGAAAAGGATTTCGGGGCCATAGTGGACGAGCTGCTCAACATGATCTGTCAGTGTGAAACAGTGTTAAAAAAGGTTAAAGCCATTCTTGGCTGGATAGAGTAGTGAGGATGGAAAGGGAAGTGAAAGAGCATTGGTGAGACTGATGTTGGAATGTTGAATCCAGTTCTTGTGTCCACATTTTGAATATTATGTTAAAACAATTGGAGAGGGTACAGAAAAGATTTGTAAGTGAGTGATGGGGATGATGCCTTCTAATGAGACATTGAAAAAGCTCAATCTGTTTAGTATATACAAAAGAAGAAGGAGAGGTGAGTTGCTTGACTTCATGGAGAGAAAATGTTGAGTGTAAATGGCTCTTTTTATGTAGCAGAGGCATGACAAGACCCCATGGATGGAAGCAGAAATCAGAAAAAGTATAATGACAATAAGACCCAGATTTGTAAGAGGGTGGTTCGTCATTGGCACAAACTGCCAAGAGAAATGATGGCTTCTCCATCTCTTGATCACTTTGAATAAAGACTAGATGCCTTTCTGGAAAACGCTGAGTAAAAGAAAAGCCCAGCTCTTCTGACATACAGGAGGCCTTAGGATACGCAGGGGATCAGATTAAATGCTCTAACGGTTCCTTCTGGCCATAAAGTCAACTAACTTGTGAAAACCTAATTGCGGCCTGGGGAAGAACCTCTGTGTTCGACTGTGTAGTCGGTGTCACCTCACAAGGAAGAGTCATTGCGTGGGGTGATCCAGGGGAAGAAGCTGAAACATCCAATGTGGCTGGACAGGGGCAGGACATCAGCACTGCAGGGGAGGGGTGGGTGTGGCAGTGACATCACAAGGGCCTTTGGCAGGACCTCAGCCTATTGGACAAAGGTGGCGGGGAGGCGATGATCTCACAGAGAGATCTTGACATCAGCCAGGCAGGACAGGGGTGCAGGAGAGGGGCAAGCTCGGAGATCCCTGTGGCTTTGCTTCAGCACGTCTCCTTCTCGAGGTCTCTCTTGGAGGACTGAGAGAGCATTCACTTTCACATTCGTGAGAGCAAGGAGGACCCTCTTCGGAGTTTTCTCCTTTTCTTTTAGTGGTTTTACTCGAAAGCAGACGTCCCTATATAGAAGGTAAGAGCCTCGGAGAGGTTTGAAACCTGTTCAGTCTGATCCATCAGGTGCTGGCTGATTTTTGGGGAAGGAAAACATTAGATTGTGGAGGCAGTATTTTATTTCCGACCTAGGACTTTGTCCCTTAGAATCACTGGGGACATTGGGGTTTCTCCTTATTGTTTTCCCTTTTTCTCTGTCCCTCCTACTTTTCTCTTCTTGCTTCTTTTTTCCTTGCTTCCTTTGTCATTTTCCTCTGCTCTCCTCCCACCACCAGGAGCTCTGTGTGTGGAGCGGGGGCCGGACGGGAGGGGGGGGTTGTGGGAGGCCCACACAGAGAGGTGAGACTGGAATAGTGCTCCGAGAGTGATCCCCTCCGTGGTGACCAGGGCCATTCTTTGGGCTATTTGTTGAGAACCCTTAGCCTCCCACCCCTCAAAGTCTCAACCTTGATTGGCTGAGGAGGGGGCTATTGACAGGGAGGAAACTCTAGTCTTTGTTGTTCTCTTTTATGACCAAGCAAATAAGTCACAACACGTTAAATGTTTGACCAATGTGGACGCTGCTCTCCATTCATTGTCTCAGAGCAGTTCGTGATCCTCTCCAACATTCCAATTCTTCTCAAATACTTGCTGAATAATTACTATGAACAATTGTTGGTCTGTAGCTCATTTGAGAGCAACTCTGCTACTGACTGGCTGCATCAGCTAAGACAAGTCCCTGCTCCTTTCTCAGCCTTCGTTTCTCCTTCTGTCAAGAACGAATAACAATCCTCTCCCACCTACCTCGCCATGGGTGGATGCTGGGGATCCACTGAAGAGTGTCACTCGGAGCAGTGCAGACTAGGGGTGTCCTATCACACTGAGCCATATCCAATTATGACCTAATATTCTATTGGTTTTGTATTTTATTCTTTTGAAATTGTGAAGAGCAGCAACTACTTAGCTCAGACTGAAGCATCTCATCTAATTTTCTAGATCATAGTTGGTTTCAGAGTAGCAGCCGTGTTAGTCTGTATTCGCAAAAAGAACAGGAGGACTTGTGGCACCTTAGAGACTAACCAATTTATTTGAGCAGAAGCTTTCGTGAGCTACAGATGCATCCGATGAAGTGAGCTGGAGCTTACGAAAGCTTATGCTCAAATAAATTCGCTAGTCTCTAAGGTGCCACAAGTACTCCTTTTTCTTTTTGCTCAATCATAGTGTCTCCCCTTTGTGTACGACGAGACAGTTTAATGCACTGTGACAAACAGGAGATGCTCTTGTTTTGCAAACAAATATTTTTGCAAAGAAATTTCATCCTACTTCTTATGATTTCAAGAAACAAAGTGGTTTCGTCAGAATGGATTTTCTGACAGAAAACGGTTTCCATGAAAATGTTCACACCTGATTTCCTGGGCTTTATCCCTGCCTCCGGGGGGTTGTTGTCTGTTAGTTCGAACAGGAGTCAGGACTGTTGTCTTCTCTTTCTGGCTCTGTTACCCCTTTGCTGTGTGACACCTTGGGTAGGTCCAATGGGAACAGGGTCAATTCTCTAACTCCAGGCAGCAGGGAGCCTGGGTGAGATAAGGGATGTTAAGGCCGTCTGCGAAGGAGAAAGGGATGTTTCCAGGTGATGAATGTCAAAAATTCTAAACTTTGCTAAAATGGCTAGTCTCGAGAAACAAGAACTAGTTGGGGCCAAACTTTAACCATTGTCTTTTTTAAAGCCCATTCAGGGATGTGAGTCCCAGAGAGCCATAGAGAGGGGGAGCAACTTGCCCAAAGTCCCACAGATCAATAGGCAGCAATGGAAGCAGGAGTGACACTCCCTCTCAAAGGCAGGGGGACCAGCCATTAGGGCCTGGTTGCAATTGCCAGCTGTGGGAGGGAGTGTGCGGCCGTGGTTAGTGAAGGGGTCCATCCATGGCTCTGACACTCAGTGTGACCCTGAGCTAGTAGCTGAGGTCCGTTTGCCATCAATAGGGTTGGGGTCCCATCGCTACAGCCCAGTGGGTTTGGGAGGCTCCAGGAAGGTGTGTAAAGTGCTGGGATGTCAGGATCCTGGAGGCGCTGTCACCTCCGCCCTAGGGCAGTGTTCTGCACCCCCCTGCTGCTGGCTGAATTTCTCTGTCCCTTGGCAATAAGACAGACTCTTGTTTTCACAGCCAGTCGATCGCCCTCGTGTCATCACCCTGCCTGCTGGCTGGGCAGGGTAACTCCTGAGGTCACCATCCTCTCCAGCCTGCCTTGGGCTTGGAGAGTGAGGAGGAGGGCGAGGGACATCTGCTGACCCTGAACATCCGCCATCCATCATCCCATCACTGAGAGCAAGTGAGTGGCATTCGGGTTCCTCGGTGGCTTCCCCTGTCTGTCTGGGGAGAGGCAGAAACGGGGAGAGACTATCTCCAAAGGGGGATTTCCTTTGCAAACAGCCCCCAAGAGCCCCTCACTCTTAGGCCAGGCAGGGGCTTCTCCAGAGCCGTCTCCAATGTGTTTGGAAAGGTTCCAGCAATGGGGCTCCCAGACCTTCCCTTGTGGGACACTGTTCCCCAGGCTGAGAGTCTCCCTGTGAGCTGCTGAGTCTGGAAATCAATGGGGAACGAGGAGGGCCCTGGTCTTCCTGTGCCTAGGCTCTTTGTGACTTTGACATGGGGAATGGTTTCCCAGGAGAAGTCCAGACTCCTGGGTTCTCTTCCTTCTCTAGCCTGGGCGGGTGAGTGGCGTGGGACGAAAGGAGCGGGCTGCTTGTCCAGAGAAACCGGTGGTGTTTGGGACTGACCCCACTGCTCGAAAAGGATGAGACTTCCTGGCTATTGCAGCAGCAGGGATTACGAGGGGGAACGTTGGGAGCAGATCATGCAATGAACTCCTGCCCGTGTGTGTAGATGGCACTCCCTGCACTCCTGTCGGGGCAGAGGGGGCTGCTGTGGTTGGAGCAGGGAGGAGGAGGGACGGAAAAGGGCCAGAAGTGAAAGGCTGCCTTGAGCCCAGACTCACCCCTGCTCCCCGCTCGGTTCCAGGATGGCCAGGCTCCTGCGGATGTTGCGGAGGAAGGCTCTGCAGGTGGCCCCAGAGCCTGAGGGAAGCAGCTGCCATCTTCCCAAGGGGCAGAGCAAGCCCTGCGTCCCCGCTGGCGGGGAAGCAGCTCCCGTCCAGGCCAGACGGTGGAAGTGCCCGGCCTTCTGGAAAAGGACCCCGGCTCCCGGCGTAGGCGCCGAGCTGGGAGAGGCCCCGACCAGGCCCCAGTGGAGCTGGCCCAGGCTGCGGTTTGGCAGACAGGACCCAGCCCAGGAGGGGCGCCGGGCAGGGTGGCTCTGGGGCTTGTTGTGTGGGCAGCAGCGGCCCCAGGAGCCCAGCCCTCGTTCCCATCAGGAGGCATCGCCCTTCCCGGTCTCTGAGGACCTTCCAGCCCCCGCAGCCCAGGAGGGGGAAGGTCCCTGTCCCAGCACTGCCAGCTCAGCAGGGGACAGCGGCAGCACCTGGGCCTCTGGCATCAGCCAGGCCGATGGAGGCCACTGCTTTGTTCCAGGTGAGGAGCCAGGCTGGGCTCCGGGAGGGCTGAGGATGGGATGTGAACACCCTGGACCCAGACACTCTCCCAGTGATATGTGGGGGGGGGGGTCCCCAGCCCAGGAGTCTGGCCTGAGCCCCGCGAACCCCACAGACAGCATCAGTCACACAGCTGCCCCTTCTGCACGGGGACCTGGGGGTGGGGGCGTGAAGAGCTGCTGCCACTTTGGTCCTTGCCGCTCCGGGCAGGGGGAATCGGCACCTCCCCTGGAGTCCTGGCCAGTGGAGGGGGGCTCTGCTCTGGGCTTCTGAAGCTGTTGGGGGCTGAAGGCATCCCTGAGAGGGAGGTTTGGGGCCCCATCTGCCCTGGGTGCCTGAGGTGGGAAGGGGGGTCTTGAATCCTGCTCTGCCCACCATGCCCCTGTCCTTCCCTCCCTGGTGCAGGGACCCCCCTGGATTCGGAGCAGGAGGAAGGGGTGGACGTGGCCAAAGATGAAGCGGCTCTCAAGCTCATCCGAGAGCAGCTCCAGTGCAGAGTTAAGGTACAAATGTTCCCCACCTGGGCTGGAACCAAGATTGCCCTGTCCCTTCCCAGCATCCCCCCCACCCCCGGCCAAGGGTCTTGTCCCTCCTGATCCACCACCCCTAATGGGGCCCTTTTACATCCATGATGTGGGACCCCCAAGATGGGGGTGTTTGTCCCACAACAGCCCAGGTCGTCTCCCCCCACAGGCACTGTCCCAGTTCCTGATCCTGCTTGTGTAGGAGTGGTGGGGGATTTGGACAATCGGCGGGTCCCCACAATCCCCCATTGAGGCCTGAGCCCTGGAGCTGGTTTGGGTGGGGCAGGAAGGTCCCTCGCTAACAGGTTCTCTCTCGCTGTACCCCACTCCTGGTGGGTCCAGGACGAGGAGCAGCAGCTCCTGTTCCTTCAGGCCATCTACCCCGCATGTCTGGCTGCACGGGAGAGAGGGGAGGACACGCTGGAGCCGCGCTGCTGCAAGGCGGCTGTGGTGAAGAGGATCGTGGTGAGTGAGACACGCCATACGGCAGCTGGAGGGAGGAGGGAGACATGGGATTGGCAGGGGTATGGCCGGGCTAATGGGTGGGGGCTGGGTGGTGTTGGAGGGGGCAGCAGAGGACAAGGATTGCTGGGGCTGAAGACTTGGGAGAAGAGAAGGGAGAAATTGTGAGATTGGTCAGTAGTGGGCAGGGGGGGAATTGTGGGGCTGGAGGGCAGCTGAGAGTTGGGGAGAAGGAATCACATGGTTCCAGCTCGGTCGTCAGGATGGGGCTGAATGGGGGCAGTTTTGACAGGGAGGAGGAGAGAAGGGGATTGGGATTGAGCTGGGCAGGAATCCGGGAAGGGGGACAATTCTGATGGGCAGGAAGGAATCGGAGGAGCGGGAGGTGGTGGGGGATCCTGCTGACCATGTGGGGCACTGGCTGTGTCATCTCCTCACTGGGAGGTGTCAGTGGAGCCTGAATCTCACATGCTCCTTTGTCTCTTTCGCGTCTCACAGGAGCTCATCGAGGAGCTTCCCAATGACTCGTCACCCAGCGCCGTCCTCGCTCACTCCCTGGCTGCAGTGGGCTACCTCTGGTACCGAGACAGCCCCATCCCCCCACCCCGCCGGCTCCCCTCACCCCAGTGCTGCTCAGGCCCAAGGCTGGGAGTCACCGTCACTGTCCCTCCCAGGTCACCTCCCCAGAGTGGCGCCTCTGGCAGAGATGGTGGGGTGGGAAGGGTCACTCTCTCCATGACAGGGACCTTGGGGAGGGTCTCACCCCTGGGCTCAGATACAGGAGGGGCAGCAGGCTCCAGGGAACAGGAGCTATTCCTGTCCTGCCACTGTCTGTCTGGGACGCCTTGGCCTTGTCATTCCCTAGCTAAGTGCCTCAGTTTCCATTCTCGCCAGCCTGTGCCTCTATCCCTGTGGGTTGGTGTCCGTGTTGGCGACAGTCCCACCCCTATACTGCACAGTCTAATACCAGCTCCTCTCTCTTCCAGCACCATGAAACCTGCCCTGGAGCCAGCCATAGAGACCCACCTCTTGCGAGCTGCCCTTCACTCCGCCTTCACCCTGGGCACGGAAAAGGACACCACCGGCATCCAGGTACCTCCTCGTCCTCCATCCTCCTCCTCTTCCAGAGTAGTCCTTGGTCCCTGCTCCCTTGATTCGCTGGAGCTCCAGCTTTAGGGATGGGGTAGCGGAGATGGAACAAGCTGCAGGGTTGGATCCTTCCCTCCAGCAGGGAAGAGATTACCTCTCCCTGGGGGATTTCTTTCTTTCTTTCTTTCTTTCTTTCTTTCTTTCTTTCTTTCTTTCTTTCTTTCTTTCTTTCTTTCATAAGCCGTGTTTTGCCCAGAAGCCCAGCTTCCATCCATAGCAACTTGGCTGTTTCATACTCTTCTGCCTACAAGGCCCTCTGCAGAGACCTGCTAAGCTCATGGATCAAAGGTCCAGGACTCATCAATTCTTGCGAATTGCCTGCAGTGCGATGTGAAGGAGAGAGTCCGGGAGATGTTTTTGGGAGTCTCCCCAGTGCTTCCCAGAGAGCCCTCTTCCCATCCTGTGGCAGGTGTAGGCCCAGGTTCCCTAACTCTGACCCATGCTTTGCAGGCTCTGCACAAAGTCATCCCAGAGGTCCTGGATGCCATGCTGGGGAACCTGCTGGCAGAGTCCCCAGACACAGACAGGCTCCACTTCATCTTGGAGGTGAGCCCCATTTTACTGTAACTCTTTGGGGGACTGGTAAGGAGAGACTGGAAGATGCATTTTCTACTCTGTCTTCCTAGCTGGGTCCCCAGTGGGCTGTCCTTGGTTGGGGAGGTCAGTGCAATGTAGTGTCAGGTCCTTCCTTCTTGAGGGACAGAGGAAGGAGCTGGGACTTCAAGCCAGAGCTTTGCCTGGTTCTGCTGAGCACTAAGCACAGGGCTCCTGGCTGTCTTGGGGAGTGAGAGTCTGAAAACCCACCCTTCCCCCACCCCTCCAACACACAGAGTCCATGAGATTCGGGAGATGGTTCTCAGAGCAGAGGCACATGCTCCTTCCTAAAGAAACAGGAGGAGCCCAGGGAATCAGCCCTTTCCTCTGATCTGCTCTGAAATTCCTGGGGGGATTGTGCTCTCAGTCACTCCCTACATCCCCCCAAGGATTTGCGTAGCAGGGAAGGGCCGAGGGTTCAGTCTCCTTTCTGGTGAACTCTTCAGGAATCAGGAGTTCTGGGAGGATGGGACCAGCCCTGACCCCGAACATTGTCCCAATCTAGAGAGACGCTGAGAAGTTGTGACCTGAAGGGTACAAGCTGCGTCCTGGGGGAAAGAATCCCCTTCTAAAGCTCTGCCATCAATGACTCAGCTATTCCCCCCTGCGCAGAATGTCTCAGGCCCCTGGGGCTGGGGGCGTGGGGGGCTCATTTGCAAAGCAGGTGCAGCTGGCCACTGAGTCTGACCTGCCTCCTTTCCCCACAGCATGTCAACCTCTGGGTCGTGTCCAGGGTGTCCCAGGAGCGAGCCAGGGCTATCAGGAGCAGCACAGCCCTGCTCAGATACACAGTCACCCTCCCTGAGTTTGACGTAAGTGAGCTCCGAGCCCAGCTTGCTGACTCCAGGGGGAGGCAGGCTGGCTCCAGTGGGCTGCAGGATCTGCTGCTGCTGCTGCCGGGGCTGTGGCTTAGGAGGGTTCTTCATGGGGAGGCAGAGTCAGAGCAGGACTGAGCTAGGCTTGAGTCAAGTTCTTCTTGTCCTGGTTCAGTGTTGTCCCTGGGCCTTTAAGGGGACCATGCTCCAGCCCTGCTTGGCATCCCAAAGCAGCTCCGTGCTCCCTTGGCAGCAGAGCAAATGAAGGGTCGATCTCAAGCTCCTCTCCCCCAGCATCTCCTGCAGAGGGGCTAAGAGGAAGGAGCCCTCTGGCCCAGGGGGGACAGGGAGCTGAGAGGAAAATGCTGATGGAGTCCCCTCTGCTCTCCCTTCCTTTAGATCTCAGCCGAGTTCCCTCGGATGGGTCACCATGTGGCCCAGCTGGCTCTATTTGTCAGCGAGCCAGACAAGGACATCAGCCGGCAGGCCAGGGAGGGGACTTACCGGCTCTACCAGCTGCTGCTCCAACAGAGGGGTAAGGAACCCAGCTGGGAGACGGAACCCAATAGGGGACTAAGAGTGACCACAGGTTGATAATGGGACCCCAGACCATTTCTCTCAGACTGACCCCAGCCGGAGGACAAGTCTCTCTCCACTGTGCAGCCACCAATGGGCTTGGAAGGACACAGAAACTGCAACCAGAATGAGGAGAAAAGTCTCTCTCTCTCTCTCTTCCAGGCCTGACCATACATGAGGCGGAAGATCTCTGGTGCTATGACTGGCACCAGGACAGCAGGCTGTTGGGCTACAAGAACACAGCCAGAGTGGGGGAGGTAAGGGCACTGTGCCAGGGCATGACACAGCTCAGGGAGTGTGGCTGGCTGGGTTCCCTGTAGTGGATGCCTCCTGGAGACAGGAAAAGAGCCCACTCCTTATTTCCAGTTCAGAGTTCCTCATCCAGCAACCAGTGGGACAGGCTGGTGCTAAAGGTCCCACATTGGAACCTCGCTAGTTGCTGTGATTTGAGGAGAATCCCCCGTGGGTGAGTTAAGATAGGATTATGGCTCTGGGTGTCTCTCTGCTCCTTGTCCCTGTGGCTGATCCCCAAGTGTCTGAGAGGGGAGCACTGGCTCAGTCAGTCACGATTGCTTGATCAGACCCTTGTTGAATTCCCTGCACCCTGTAGAAGCAGAGAAAGGAGGTGGGCTTTGCCCAATTCCATTGCCGGTCAGGAAGCAGAATGCCCCAACCTGGGAACTGGGTAGGGGACATAGTGAGCTCCAGAGCCAATATGGACCACATGGGCCCCCCTCATGTCTCCAGACCCGGCCAGGGAATGGTAGAGTATCTGGACCTCAGCCACTGTTCCAAAGAAGCACATTGTCACTGAGCCAAGTTGCGGCTACTTGCTGCACAAGTAGAAAATCAAAGACACCCCCCCACCCCCGTCTCACAACTGTGGTGAGAATATCCAAACCTTCGAACACACCGGAACACAGTGCCCCCAGACTGGAGTCAAAGGTGAAATGGGTGATTTCCACAACATCACAGAGGAGGCCTTGGAATGGCTCCTGGATGGACAAGGGCATCTACAGAATGCTGCTCCACAGACGCCCCGTGAGAGAGACTGTGTGAGCTTGTCCCGCCTCCCACAAGCTGAATTACTGCAGCGGAAGAAAAGTCTCCGAGGAGCGTCTGGGACGGGGACTGGGCCATGAGTCTCCTTGTCAGGCTGCAGGTTGGATTCCCCTTGAAGAAACCAACGAGCTGCAGAGGCCATAGCCAGCAACTGGAGAAATTACTTAGCTGGGGGAAGAGACCTCTGGTCTGTCAGCTCCAACCGCCTCCCCCCCACAACAGCACACACAAACTCCTCTAGCCGCTGAGGTGCAGGAGATCTCTCTGCTGGAAGCAAGACAGGGTCCCCTGTGGTCTCTGTGCCCTGCACAGCAGAGTGGGCCTGCTCACACACATTAGAGATCCATTTCCAGCCCATCCTGGCCCCTGCCAGAAATTGCCTTCCCAAAAGAGCCACTGGAGGCTTTGGTCCCTCAGCATCTGCACCCTTTTAATAAAGGGGCTTCCCTGAGCCCTGGGACCCTGAAAGCCTCCTGGGGAATGAAGTGCCTTGGCCACAGCAGCTCTCTTCCCCGCCCTTTGGGGCATGAGATGCCATTGTACTGCCAGGACTTGGAGGCTGGCTCTGGGCAATCTGCTTGATCCTCGTGTCCTCTTGGTTTTAGGTCTTTGGTAAATTTTTCTCCGTCGAGCAGAGAAGATCCTTCCTCCGGACAGCAGTGCTGGCCATCCATGACCCCCTGCTGCGTGTCAGCCAGGCTGGGCTGGTGCTTGTCTACTCCCTCCTGGGGGAAGCCCAGCAACTGATGGGGGACACAGTAAGCAGCTGCAATCGACTGAGGAGTTTGGGGTGGGGCCCAGGGCCCCATTCCCATCCTATCGGCATTCGCTGGCCTGGTAGCAAGGAGCCTAGTGGGGACTTCTGGACTTCATGGACTTCTGTTCTTAGGATGTGGTGCTCTGCTATCACTCCTGGAAAGGACAGGAGAGTCCCCTAAGTGCCCTCTGTGAACCTTTCCTGCCCCACAGAGCTGCACCCATTTCCCCATGGCCTAGTGTCCATGTCACCCGAGCCACCATCGAGAGTTGCTTCCTTCCCTGGCAGCCTGGGAGGCCAAGGACTGACTGGTGATGGCGACTGAGCAGGAAGGGCTGAGGCACATGGGCGTGGGAAGCTGGTGTTGCTGCTGGTA
Source organism: Eretmochelys imbricata (assembly GCF_965152235.1). Classification (NCBI taxonomy): domain Eukaryota; kingdom Metazoa; phylum Chordata; order Testudines; family Cheloniidae; genus Eretmochelys; species Eretmochelys imbricata. The sequence continues at coordinate 399,052 of NW_027554341.1, read as the reverse complement.
GGGCTGGACCCGCTCTCAAGAGATTGGGAGGATTCAGTCAGCAGGGGCTGCTGACCTGCCCTGTTCACCAGGGCTGCCATCAGCTTTTGTCACTGGGGTGACTTGGGGAAAGGTCTCAAGCTCTCCCCATCCTACTTCACTGCTGCCAGAATCCCTCCTGCCCCCCACCACCCTTCTAGAGCCCCCTCTCTGCCCTACCTGGGTGGGGATGGAGGTAGGGGTGGAGGAGAGGGTTCTCCGAACTTGAGTGGTGTCCCCAGGTGGGTTGGAGGTGGAACAGCTGTCAGGGGCACTGATGGGGAGGTGGCAGAAGCTCACCCAACAAGGAGGGGGGTTGGCACTGGAGGTCACTAGAGAGGACAGCAAGCCTCCATCCTGGGGGTCAGGAGGGTGAATCCACCACTCAGACATGAGCAGCTGCTGGGTGGAAATGATGGTACTGGTTCCAGGTGCCCTTCATCCTCCCTGATTCCTGGGGAGCGTCTCAGTCTCTGACATGTTCTCGTTCCCCTGCAGCACGAGGATGTCACAGCCAAGGTCATGGGCCAGCTTCACATCATCAGGCACTTGCACCAGATGCCCGAGGCGCTGCAAGGGCTGTGGCTCATCTGATGCTCTTAAAAGTTCCCCTCCCTGTTCAGCAAGTCCCGCTCCCTGCTGCAGGTACTGCTCTGTCTCACTGTAAATAGGGGGGTTGTGGAAGCAGAAATGGAGGCCCCTGGCACTCACAGAAACTCTCTCCTCTCTGTGGAGCTGGGTCCTTCCCTCGGCCCCCTAAATTCCTTCATCTGGGGCAGGAGCTCTTTCCCTCACACCCACATCCCTCCCCTCTTTCCTTGATCTCACCCCCATCCCATTCCCCGTGCACCCAGGCAGAGATCTTCCTGCCCCGTTTGGCACAGAAGGACCTTTGTGTCAGGGCTACAGACTGTCTGCCCAACTGAAGCTTAGGAAGCTCCACATTTGAGGAGGTGAGGATGGGACAGAGGCTCCGGGCTAGCTTCATCTCCTGCCCTTTATTCTTCCTTTGGCCCTTGTCTGGGCTCTCAGAGTCTGACATGAAGAGGAGCCTCCTCCCCCCATGTCTTCTAGGCCCTGGGGTGTGTGACAGCCTCCCAGATGGCTGCAGTCAGAAGCTGAACCACCTCAGGGAGCAGTGGGGACAGGTCCCTTTTCCTAGGAAACCAAGCAGTGGTAGTTCTCAAAGAGGCTGAGAGGGAAGAGCCCGCTCCCTCATGGAGGTAAGAACCATTGACTTCTTTGGGCATATGGGTTTCTTGGGGGAGAAATAGGATCCCTGCTGCATAGCCTGGCTGGGAGCTTCCCCCATCCCTGGGACAGAGACATCTCCATCAGTGTGCCACCCTTGTTTTTTTCCTAGCAAGATGCTCCCCAGAGAGCTCCTCAAACCTGTTCTCCTGGGAGCGTTTCTGGGAGGAGGCTCCTGTCCCTCAGTCTCCAACTCCATCATGCATTCTCTTTCACCTAACATCTCCGCTCTCCAGCTCCACTTCCCGCAGCGGGACAAATGGACCTTCAGCTCCCAGAGAACAGACTCTGACCTCCTTCTGATCAGCAATGGGGTTTCACCATCCCCTCAGCCAACCTGTTAGCTGCGCTGGACCGGATTTGAAGGAGGAGGGTATCTAACAGGGTGGCTTGGCCTATGGCTGCCTAGCCCGGGGCTAGGCCAAATTGATGACCACAGGTGAGCCCCACCTGAGAGGAAACAAGGGAAAACAGCAGCCAAAGTACAGAAGCAGAGCGAGCTGTTCAGTAGACGGCCTTGGTCCAAACCCTGGAGTCCAGGGTAGGACTGGCTTCTCTCACCGTCCCTAAGGAAGGGGACATAGAAGACCCTAGAAACCCAAGAAGGGCAGGCCAAACCGAAATCAGGCTGAGGAAGAACTCCCCACGAGGGTGGAAGGCCTTGTTTCTGTTCAAGACATTTTTGGACTTTGTTTGCAAGGAGCATGACCCAGGAAGGAGTGGAGTAAAGGACAGTCACCTGGTTGGAGGGCTGAGTTCCCAGCCAACAAAGTGCAAGAGTGAGTATCAGCGGGGTTGCTAGCCCAGCTAGAAAGCGGTGACATGAGGCCTGGCCAGCATCTAGCGGTGAGTGAACTCTGGTACACACCCAAAGTGGCTGTGTCTGGAGCCCTGGTAGCCTCTTCTGTGGGAAGTTCCCATGGGTCAGTGGGGCCGGAATCTCTCCTGCTCCTTTGGTCTCTTTGGGCTTCACACGAGATGTCTGGTGAACTGCCCTTGGACTCTGGGCCCAGCACCGGTCATAAATTATTTGCTACCTTCAGAGAGACAGGGCACAGCTCAGCCTGTTGGGTAGGCTGGAGACTCACACTTCACTCGAACACACAACACTGAGGTGGTTCGGGAAGCATAGTGACAAAGAAGAGATTTAAGTGATACTAAGCAAGAGAAAGAGACAAATTTCAAACAGACAAACAAAACGCAACACACTTTGTAGTGACTAAAACTGAATCTTAACAAGTCACAATCTTTGCCTTAGCAGTTTCCAGATGAACATCTCAGCTTTCCTAACAGACCTTCTTTGATGTCCCTGTAGGGTAGAAAACTTCTCTGTCGAATCCGCTGATTTGATTGCTTCGTCTTCTGGTTTCAGACCCTCTGTTCTCCTTCTGGGGTGCCTGGACCCTGATTGTAACATCTCTCTGGCCCAGCCTCTTACACAGATGTGTGCTGCAGCCAGCCCAGCACAGGGAGCAGTGGGGACAGATGATCTCCTCCTGTCAGACCAAGCTACATGGGTCCCATTGAGGCTTAGATGGAAGATCCCAGGCATCTCCTGGAGGTAAGAACCGTCCACTCTTCTGGGCACTTGGGGCTGTTGCAAAAAAGAGGGGGCTCCTGTTCCATAGCCTATTTGTCCTCATGACTGTGTTTTTTTATTCTCAGAGGATGTGTCCGGGACCCTCTAGACTGTTTCGTGCAGGAGGTTTGAGCGGGGAGAGATCACTCACTGTCATGACCCCTGGGTCATTAACCCGGGTCTGCAGGGTTCCTGGGAGCAGCCAGCCTCCAGCACGCCACCTGGAAGCCTACGAAAAACTGCTTAGCTCAGACTGACGAAGTCCAGACCCAGTTTGAGGCTCCTATTGCCAGAGTCCCAGAGCAGCTTATCGGCCCCCCGGGACCTCCTTAAACCAGCAGCAGGAACAAGAAGCTGTCTGAACAGCCGCGCTCCTCCCCGGCTCTAGACCGTTTGTTGGCTGTTCCTGCTCCCACTCCCCAGGCTTGATTTCCTGGCATCCGGACTCGGGGTGACTAATCTGACTTGAGGTTCTGAACACAATTTGGTCTTTTGCTTCTGACCACTAGGTCTGGCTGCCCATGACCCAGCCATGACACTGACTTTTCTTCAATTCCTTCAATGCCCTTTTCTGCTCTCCAGCTCTGCTCTCCCAGCAAGACACACCGATCCCTTGGCTCCCAGAGTCCTGCTTGCCTGCTAGTCAAGGGCTCAGAGGGAGAGCTTGTCTTGCCCCCTCCCCCACCACAGCTTCTTTTCCTCGGGGGCTCTCCCTAGCGCAGAGGAGAATCCGTCCTGGCAGCAATTGAGGAAGTCACAGAAGGGACGGTCTGCTCAGCTCCCTCTGCAATGCCACTGCCCAAGACCATTAGGAGTGGGTGCCCAGTGACAGCGCCGGCAGCTCCTTGAGAGACTCCTGGGGGCAGGGTAGTCATGTTTCACGGTGACCGCGGGAAGCCAAGCAAAGAGTGCGGCATTGAGGAGACTCTTCTGCTGTCCCAAATGTTTTCTCTTCTCCTGCACGGTCAGACCGTGGGGCCAGGTGGCAGAATGTGGAAGAGCTGTTTGATGATGAGTCAGTGGATTCACCATACAGGTGCAACAGCTGCAGATCCTGGAGTTCCTCTGGTCGGGTTACCATGCGTCCAGATTTTCCCGGACATGTCCGGCTTTTTGGGTTTTCAATCGCCCTCAGGGAGGAATTTGTCAAACTCTCCAAAGGTCCAGGATTTCCCTCCCAATGCAGCACTCTGGAGGCCGGGGGAGGGGAGCTGCATGCTCTGCAGGGGAGCGCGGCAATGTGTCTGGCTCCGCACCCCAGACACAGTGCTCTGAGCAGCAGGCTAAGGGGGCCGGAGGGCTGGAGAAGGGGCATGGGGTCCCAAGGGACAGTCAGGGGACAGGGAGCACAAGGGGTTGGATGGGTCAGGGGTTCTAGGGGGAGCCTGTCAGGGGCTGGGCATAGGGAGCGGGTTCGGGGGAGTCAAGGGACAGGGAGCAGGGGGGGTTGGATGAGGAGGAGGTTTGGGGAGGAAGTCAGGGGCAGGGAGGGTTAGATGAGTCAGGGGCTCTGCGGGGGCAGTCAGGAAACAGGGAGTGGTTGGATAGGTGTGGGAGACCTGGGGGTCTGTCAGGGGGCGGGGCAGTAAGGTGACAGGTAGGCGGTGGACTTCTGGGGGGGCAGTTAGGGTGAAGGGGTCTAAGGAGGGGGCAGTTGGAGACAGGGAGAAGGAAGGCTTAGATAGAGGGCAGAGTCCTGGGAGGGGGCGATCAGGGGAAAAGGAGCAGGGGGGGTTGGATGGGTTGGCAGTTCTGTGGGGGGTAGTCAGGGGGCAGGAAGTGGTAGGGAGGAGATTGAGGGCAGGGCTACCACTCCCCCCCTCCCTCATTGGAGTGTCCTCTTTTTTGAAAGTTCAAATATGGTAACCCTACCCTATTGGCCCAGCCTCCACTCCTGAGAGTTCAGGCAAACCTCCCCCTGTTCTCAGGGAGTCTTTGGCTTTGGCGGCTGGGCCTGCCTGCCGAGACAGAGGACTCAGTGTTTCCATCTGGCTGCTCAGTTGCAAATGCAGCCGTCCAAAGACGTGAAGAATGGAAGCGAAAGAGCAAAGCTGGATCCTCCGCTGAGCTCCTGCAATCAAGTGAGCCCAGCCTGGGAAAGACGAGGGAAAGCGGCCAAGGTGGCTGGTGGCTGCAGGGAGCCAGGGGAGGAGAAATAAATAGTTCATGATGAATCCTAAGGGCTTTGTCTTGTGTGGTGAAGGGTTTAAAATGGGTCTAGTTACTATCACATTCAACTTTACAATCGCTGTGTGTGATTGAAGGGCAGGTCTGGAAAGGTCAGAGGTCCCTCGAGGAGCTTCAGTCTCAGATTCTGTCCCTATTGCCTGCTTTGTCCAGCTGATCTCACCCCAACACATCCCTCAGGTGGTCGCAGTGGTGAGCTCTTTCCCCCTTTTTCTGGATTAGCCACCAGCATGGGGACAGGATACATGTGGCCAAGGAAATGGAGAGGCATGGGAGTCACGTGCAGAGGCATGCAGATAACTTGCAGAGTTGCCTGTTAATGCAGCTCCCATGTGGGAAGCACGGTAGGGTACCCTGCACTCCGGGGCACCATTTCCAATTCTGGTGATGGCGGGGAGGATAATTTTACCATGATTCCAGGGGCTACTTAGGCACCTGAAAACTTTAGTGTTTTGGCAGATAACTTAGCAATGAGCTGACAGGAACACTTGCCAGACTCTTTTCCAGGGAAGACAGCTATAAGAATGGATCCAGGGAATGGTTCTGTATCTCTGAGCTGTTTGGACACTTTCAGGGAACATTCCCGATGCAAGACAGAGATCCCCAAAGTTATCCTGGGTAACCCTGAGAGACTTATGGAAAACTAGCAGATCCCACATCTCTGCTGTCACTTTGTACGGACAAACTTGGACTGTCCCAAACTGTTCATGTATTTTACCTGCTTTAACCTCTCAAGAACTTTCATATATAAAAGAAAGAAAATTAAATAAATGACGTAGTACACCGATATAGGGCCGTAGCGTAAACCTGACCTCAGAGTTGTCCCATTGAAATGGAATTATTCACAGCACTAATTAAAGTTAAACCTGCATGTAAGTGTTAAGCCGAGATTAAGGCCACAGCTTATGAGAGGTGCAGACGCGAGAAGAGAAGAGCTGTGCAAAGACTGAAATACCACTTGGAACTTGGCCCAAACAATGCATCATGAAAAATAAACTCATCCTGTTATACAGTAATAGAGCTGGTTCAAAAGGGTTTTACACTGACAATGCAACCTTTGAACTAAAAATGCCACTTTGGATTACATTGATCATTTGAACAAAGTTCCCTTTTAAAAAAAAAAAAAACATTTTGGATTTCTCTGCCCACTTGAGAGAGAAGGTGGAGTTTTTCCCACCAAAACTAAACAAAAATTTGATAATTAAAAACATTTCCAAATAAGTTTGAAGACTAGGGGCGGGGGGGAAGTGGTTTCTTCTTCAATTTTCATGAACCTCTCCACCCTCACTATTTTTGACCAGTTCTAATTGTGAATAAATGTCTGTCTGTACATGAATGATAGATATGTCTGCTACTGAAACATTTACAAACAATGGCTCTCATCAGGAGCACTGAGGTCACATTACGTAGAGAAACACCCAGGCCTGCAGGGCTCACATTCTCAAAGACATAAACCGCCCCAGGACGGGAATGTCACACACAACACAACGTGACTGGCCCGGATAGGTTAGGTGCGTGTTTTGCAGTTGCTGGCAAATTGTGCTTTTTTGAGGTCGGGGGGAGGTGGGGGAGGTTATAGTTGAAAGGAGTTCTTCATCCTCTCCCACTCTCCTCCAGGGGTGCCGGAACAGGGGGGACCAGGGCCCACCACTTTTTACTGGCCATAAGTGTGAGCGACTGGATGAGTGGGGAGAGAAGGGAGCTGGGGTGGGGGGAGCGGGGTTTTGGAGGCAAGGGGCGGCGTGAAGTGGGAGCTCAGGGACCAGGTGCTGGTTCCAGGTGCCCTTAATCCTCCCTGATTCCTGGGGAGTGTCTCAGTCTCTGACATGTTCTCGTTCCCCTGCAGCACGAGGATGTCACAGCCAAGGTCATGGGCCAGCTTCACATCATCCGGCACTTGCAACAGATGCCCGAGGCGCTGCAAGGGCTGTGGCTCATCTGATGCTCTTAAAAGTTCCCCTCCCTGTTCAGCAAGTCCCGCTCCCTGCTGCAGGTACTGCTCTGTCTCACTGTAAATAGGGGGGTTGTGGAAGCAGAAATGGAGGCCCCTGGCACTCACAGAAACTCTCTCCCCTCTCTGTGGACCTTGGTCCTTCCCTCGGCCCCCCAAATTCCTTCATCTGAGGCAGGAGCTCTTTCCTTCACACCCACATCCCTCCCCTCTTTCCTTGATCTCACCCCCATCCCATTCCCCGTGCTCCCAGGCAGAGATCTTCCTGCCCCATATGGCGCAGAAGGACCTTTGGGTCAGGGCTACAGACTGTCTGCCCAACTGAAGCTCAGGAAGCTCCACATTTGAGGAGGTGTGGATGGGACAGAGGCTCCGGGCTAGCTTCCTCTCCTGCCCTTTATTCTTCCTTTGGCCCTTGTCTGGGCTCTCAGAGTCTGACATGAAGAGGAGCTTCCTCCCCCCGTGTCTTCTAGGCCCCGGGGTGTGTGACAGCCTCCCAGATGGCTGCAGTCAGAAGCTGAGCCACCTCAGGGAGCAGTGGGGACACTTCACCTTTTCCTATGAAACCAAGCAGTGGTAGTTCTCAAAGAGGCTGAGAGGGAAGAGCCCGCTCCCTCATGGAGGTAAGAGCCATTGACTTCTTTTGGCATATGGATTTCTTGGGGGAGAAATAGGATCCCTGCTGCATAGCCTGGCTGGGAGCTTCCCCCATCCCTGGGACAGAGACATCTCCATCAAAGAGCCACCCTTGTTTTTTTCCTCGCAAGAGCCTCCCCAGAGATGTCCTCAAACCTGATCTCCTGGGAGCATTTCTGGGAGGAGGCTCCCGTCCCTCAGTCTCCAACTCCATCATGCAGTCTCATTCACATAACATCTCCGCTCTCCAGTTCCACTTCCTGCAGCAGGACAAATGAACCTTCAGCTCCTAGAGAATGGACTCTGACCTCCTTCTGATCAGCAATGGGGTTTTACTATCCTCTCAACAAACCTGTCAGCCTCTGAATGATGAAGGGCCTGAATGTCAGAATCACCAGAACCAAGAAAATTCCAACTGCAGCCAGTCGAGCCTTTGTGAACTTAGCCCGTCTGGAAACCAGATCTGAAGTGGAGAGGTCTGAACTCATGGACTCATAGATTTTAAGGTCAGAAGGGACCATTATGATCATCTAGTCTGACCTCCCGCACAATCCAGGCCTCAGAATCTCACCCATCCACACTTCGAATAAACCCCTAACCTGTGTCTGAACTATTGAAGTCCTCAAATAATGGTTTAAAGACTTTAAGGTGCAGAGAATCCTCCAGCAAGTGAACCGTGACCTATACTGCAGAGGAAGGTGAAAACCCCCCAGGGACTCTGCCAACCTGCCCTGGAGGAAAATTTCTTCCCCAGCCCAAATATGGCCATCAGCTAAACACTGAGTATGTGGGCAAGACTCACCCCCTCAACCCAATAAGAGCAGGGCTGGGCAGAGCAGGTGTGTAACAGGGAAAGGAGAGTGCTTTCCCCTGGGCTGCAGAGCTTGGGGCTCAGCTCAACCGATTACAGAATGAGTCCTATCTCAGAGGGACCATGTATTGGTCCCAAAAGAACCAGAGTTCAGCAGTGATAAAGCTCAGCTGGGCTATGAACTGGAATGAGAACTAGGTAGGAAGTTGAAAGCCGCAAGGAAAGCCGAGAAGGGAACTTGAGAAGAGAGGTAGGATGTGCCCAGGGAAACCTGCAGCAAAGAGAAAAGAGCAGACGTAGCTGTTGAGTACAGAGGCCTGGGCTGCCACCTGTGTCAAGGTGGGAGAGGGTTCCTCTACTTGCCCCAAAGAAGGGGGCATACATGCACCCAGAGAGGGTTACCAAGCCCAGCAAGGGCGCTGCAGGCTGAGGCAGAGCCCCAATAATAATTCCCAACATGTTGTTCGCTTTTTTTATTAGCGATGCATGTTAAGCTGATGTTTTCACAGAACCTAGCCACGAGGACTCCAAGATCCCTTTCTTGCCAGCTAACAGCTAATTTAGATCCTGTCATTTTGTATGTGTAATTGGGATTATATTTTGCCATTTGGATTACTTCACATTTATCAACACTGAATTTCATTTGCCATCGTGTTGCCCAGTTACCCAGTTTTGGGAGATTCCTTTGTAACTCTTTGCAGTCAGTCTTGGACTTCACTATCTTGTGTAATTTCATATCATCCACAAATATTGCCACCTCACTCTTTATCCCTTTTTCCAGATCATGGAGGAATATGCTGAACAGTACTGGTCCCCATCCAGGCCTTTGGGAGACACCACTATTTACCTCTCTCCAGTCTGACAACAGATTATTTATTCCTAACCCTTGTTTCCTATCTTTTAACTGGCCTGCCTGGCAATGCTTTCAGGATCATCCAATGATCCTTAATTGAATTGAATGACAAGCCTTTTGTGATCTTAATCACCCTGCCTCTGTTTATAAACAAACTCCCAGGCTCAAAGGGGGAAGCTGGGAGCAGCACAGAACTTATCACACTCAAGCTGTGCTGAAGCTAGGAGCTTCATCTGGGCCTAGGGCATGCCCTGTGAGCAGGCCTCTGGGCCAAAACATGGGGGCAAGAGCCCTCCCCTGCTCCCCCCTAAACGGTGCCCCTATGTGGCCTAGGCAGGAACCACATGTCTCCTAACCTGCACATCCTGAGGATCCAGAGACCTCTCTCCAGATCCCAGTGCTTCCAAAGACCCAGACAGCCTCTCTCCCTCCACCTCTTGCCAAGTCTACCCACAAGGGAGCTTTCCTGCTCCCTTTTAAATCCTCCCCCCAGTCTGTGCTTGCCCTGCAGGTGTGTTGGAGTGGGGCTGGCTGAGGCCAGAGCAGCTCCTTAACCCTTTGTTGCCCTGTTACAAGAGGTAAGGAATAAAGTCCTGCCTTCCCCAATTGCTCGGGGGAATCCTCTCAGAGCAATCAGTGTAGGGCTTTATGCCTCCCTACAAACTGATCACTTCACATGGTGTGTCAAGAAGCTGCACACCCCTCGCCCGCTTTGTTTAGAGCAACATTAACTGCCAGAGGGACTTCTGCTCTCAATGCGCCAGCCCTCGGGTGACCAGATATAGCAACTGTGAAAAAACGGGGCAGGGGGTGGGGGGTAATTGGCGCCTATATAAGAAAAAGTTCCCTGAAATGGGACTGTCCCGATAAAAACGGGGCATCTGGTCACCCTGGACAGCCCTGAGGGAAGGATTCTGCGTTTCTCTTGCTCCAGTCCGGGCTCTGCTGCTGCGGAGCTGATAGGGAAGGCTGGCGGGTTCCTGGAGAGCATGCTGCCGCCCCAGCAACCCGCTGCCGCCATGGCCATGGGGACAGGGGCGGCAAGTTGTATGGGCCCATGGTGCCTGGGCTCCAGTAATCTTGAGGGCCTGGGCTCCCAGATCCACCCGGGTTCGGGGCCGGGTCTCTCCCTCAGCCCCGCCTGCCGCCCCCATGTGCCCCCCCCGAATGTCCCCTGGCCCCCACTTGCTGCTCCTGTGCACCTCCCACCCCAGCCCAGAGCATCCCTGTCTCTCCCATGCAGCTCCATGCTGCCTTCCTGCATCACCTGCCATCGCAGGGCCCTAGTGCCCCCCAATTACCACTGCCAGGGCAGACTGACCCTGAGCTTGCCCTTCCCCCTCAGACCCTTTCATTTTCTGGCGGGACCCTCCACCAGCACAGGGGGTCCCCCCGCCTGCAGTCACCGCTCCTGCTCCACGCTGGACAAGGGCAGCCCCACCCCCACCAAGGCTTTCCCCCCTCGGTGACACCCACCACGGGGGAGACGAGTGGGCTTCCTGTACCTGAGAGGGGCCCTAGGAGCAAGTGCAGTGACAGTGGTGTGAGGTGAGTGTGGTGCGGGAGGGGGATGTGGGGGGGAATGTCGGGGGCCCACCCCCGGAGCTCTTTGCTGCCTGCATGGAGAGGGCTGGGGGAATCCTTCTCTCTGGCCCTTGCCCCGGGGCACCCTGTCTGCACCCCAAACTCCTCATCCCCTTCCCTGTCCCACCCCAGAGCCTGCACCCCCCACCCCCCGTTAAGGTTCCTTCACCACTCTGAACTCTGGGGTACAGATGTGGGGACCCGCATGAAAGCCCTCTAAGCTTATTTCTACCAGCTTAGGTTAAAACTTCCCCCAGGCACAAATTCTTTGCCCTGGGACGGTATGCTCCCACCACCAAGTGATTTAACAAAGAATCAGGGAAAGGACCATTTGGAGTTCCTATTCCCCCCAAAATATCCTTTCCTGGGGAGGCTTGAGAACAATATCCTAACCAATTGATTACAAAGTGAGTACAGACCCAAACCCCTGGGTTTTAGGACAAGGGAAAAATCAGTCAGGTTCTTAAAAGAAGGATTTTATTTAAAAACAAAAAGGTAAAAATTACCTCTGTAAAATCAGGATGGAAGATAACTTTACAGGGTAACAAAAGATTCAAAAACCCATCAGAACTTCCTCTAGGCTTAGTTTCAAAGTTACAAAAAACAGAAATAAACCTCCCTCCAGCCAAGGAAAAATGCACAAGCAAAAACAAAAGATAATCTAACATGCCTTGCCTGGCTTTTACTTACAATTTTTGTAATATGAGAGACTTTTTTTGGAGACTATAATGGAGGAGGGGTTTTCTGACCTGATGCTTCTCTGCTTCCCAAGAGAACACGCACACACACACACAAACACAAACAAAGCCTCTCCACCGCCCCCAGATTGGAAAGTATCCCTTCCTTCCCAGCTGCAGCTCTGTGGCTGCTTTGGCAAGGGAGAGCCCCCCCGCCCCACCCCCTGTCCTTTCCAGCTCGAATTCAGGGGCTACTGTGGTGGGGGAGAGAACCCCACTTCTTCCCAACCCCAGCTTGGGGCTGCTGCGGTGGTGGAGAGAGGGCACATCCATCGCATCAGAAAGTTTAAGTTTATGGATATTAAAATATGAGTTGTGTGCTTTTATGTGTAGAACAAAAAAAGTTTTTATTATTATTAAGGGGTTTTTTTATGTAGCACTGTGATGAAGCGAGACTGTTCTTTATGTTTTCACACTCCTCTTAGCATCTCCCAGGGGCTACCTTAGGCGCCTGCCTGCAGAGCACGCTGGCTTTTGTGACTCCCAGTCTTAGTCCTGTCGCTCCCCATTCATTGTCCAGGGAGCCTGAGTATCTGTCTCAGGCATTGTGAACCCCAAGGGTGTTTTCCTTGCTGCTGACAAGCTTGGAGTTGCTCCACTCTACGTTCCTGTGTGAATCACAGAAATGCAGGGTGGGAAGGAACCTTGAGAGGTCCTCACTGCCCGGGGCAAGATGACCCCAGTGCCCTGCTATTGACACAACCTAAATCAGTGGTTTTCAACCTGGGATCCGCACACTATGTCTAAGGTTTCCAAAGGGGTTTGCACCTCTGTCAAGGTTCCTCCCCCACTCTGAACTCTAGGGTACAGATGTGGGGACCTGCATGAAAAACCTCCTAAGCTTATCTTTACCAGCTTAAGTGAAAACTTCCCCAAGGTACAAAGTATTCCACCCGTGGTCCTTGGAATGGCCGCTACCACCACCAAACTAATACTGGTTACTGGGGAAGAGCTGTTTGGACGCGTCTTTCCCCCCAAAATACTTCCCAAAACCCTGCACCCCACTTCCTGGACAAGGTTTGGTAAAAAGCCTCACCAATTTGCCTAGGTGACTACAGACCCAGACCCTTGGATCTTAAGAACAATGAACAATCCTCCCAACACTTGCACCCCCCCTTTCCTGGGAAATGTTGGATAAAAAGCCTCACCAATTTGCATAGGTGACCACAGACCCAAACCCTTGGATCTGAGAACAATGAAAAAGCATTCAGTCTTTTACAAGAAGACTTTTAATAGAAAATAGAAGTAAATAGAAATGAAGAAATCCCCCCTGTAAAATCAGGATGGTAGATATCTTACAGGGTAATTAGATTAGAAAACATAGAGAACCCCTCTAGGCAAAACCTTAAGTTACAAAAAAGATACACAGACAGAAATAGTTATTCTATTCAGCACAATTCTTTTCTCAGCCATTTAAAGAAATCATAATCTAACACATACCTAGCTAGATTACTTACTAAAAGTTCTAAGACTCCATTCCTGTTCTGTCCCTGGCAAAAGCAGCATGCAGACAGACACAGACCCTTTGTTTCTCTCCCTCCTCCCAGCTTTTGAAAGTATCTTGTCTCCTCATTGGTCATTTTGGTCAGGTGCCAGCGAGGTTACCTTTAGCTTCTTAACCCTTTACAGGTGAGAGGAGCTTTCCCCTGGCCAGGAGGAATTTCAAAGGGGTTTACCCTTCCCCTTATATTTATGACACGCCCCCCAAATCTCAGCTAGGGTGAAACACTGGCTGGGATTTCTTCCTGGAGCTCTAGGAAAAACAGAGTTAATAAGACACATGCATCTCTAAATATACTACCAAGTACATAAAGACTAACAATATTTTCCACATCTTAAGGACGATTTTAACCAGTTGATTCTGGGAAACTTTCACGGGAGAGTGCATCAGCCACTTTGTTAGAAGCTCCTGAGATGTGTTGGATGTCGAAATCAAAATCTTGGAGAGCTAAACTCCACCGAAGAAGTTTTTTGTTAGTTTCTTTGACGGTGTGAAGCCACTTCAGTGCAGCATGGTCGGTTTGCAGGTGGAAACGCCGTCCCCAAACATATGGGCGTAGCTTTTCCAGAGTGTAGACAATGGCATAACATTCTTTTTCAGTGACTGACCAGTTGCTTTCCCTCTCAGACAGTTTTTTGCTGAGAAACACTACAGGGTGGAATTCTTGATCAGGTCCTTTCTGCATTAAAACTGCTCCCACACCACGCTCGGATGCATCTGTGGTTACTAGGAACGGTTTGTCAAAGTCTGGGGCCCTTAGTACAGGGTCAGACATGAGTGTCGCTTTAAGCTTGTTAAAGGCCTCCTGACACTTTCCGGTCCACTGAACAGCATTTGGCTGTTTCTTTTTGGTTAGGTCTGTCAGTGGGGCAGCGATTTGGCTGTAGTGCGGTACAAATCGTCTGTAATAACCAGCCAAGCCTAAGAAGGATTGAACCTGTTTCTTTGACTTTGGGACAGGCCACTTTTGGATAGCATCCACTTTGGCCTGTAGGGGGCTGATAGTTCCTTGACCCACCTGGTGTCCAAGGTAAGTCACTCTGTTTAGGCCTATTTGACACTTCTTAGCCTTAACAGTTAGTCCTGCCTCCCTTATGCGCTCAAGGACTTTTTGTAGATGTTCCAGGTGGTCTGCCCAGGAATCCGAAAATATGGCCACATCATCAAGGTAGGCGACTGCATATTCTCCTAATCCCGCTAGGAGACCATCTACAAGTCTTTGGAAAGTGGCGGGTGCATTTCGCAGCCCGAAAGGGAGTACATTAAATTCATACAGCCCGAGATGTGTGATGAAGGCTGACCTTTCCTTGGCAGATTCATCTAGCGGTACCTGCCAGTACCCCTTTGTTAAGTCCAAGGTAGAGATGAACTGGGCCCGTCCCAGTTTCTCTAACAGTTCATCTGTGCGTGGCATTGGATAGTTGTCTGGGCGAGTTACAGCATTTAGCTTACGGTAGTCCACGCAAAAACGTATTTCCCCATCTGGTTTGGGAACTAGAACCACTGGAGATGCCCATGCACTTTCAGAGGGGCGGATTACACCCATCTGTAACATATCCTGGATCTCCCGTTCTATAGCAGTTTTAGCTTGAGGAGACACCCGGTAAGGTTGGACCCTAATTGGGTGAGCATTACCTGTGTCAATGGAGTGGTATGCCCGTTCAGTCAGTCCTGGGGTGGCTGAGAACGTTGGCGCGTAGCTAGTGCACAGCTCCTGGATCTGCTGTCGCTGCATACGCCCAAGGGTCATGGAGAGGTTCACCTCTTCCACACCACCAGCACATTTCCCTTCGTAGTAGACACCTTCAGGCCACTCAGCATCATCTTCTCCCTGGGCTGTAAACTGACAAACCTTTAATTCTCTGGAATAAAAGGGCTTTAGAGAATTAATATGGTACACCTTAGGCTTTCGGTTGGAGGTGGGGAATGCTATGAGATAATTAACAGCTCCCAGGCGCTCCTGGACCGTGAATGGCCCTTCCCACGATGCTTCCATTTTATGGGCCTGGAGCGCCCTTAAGACCATGACCTGGTCTCCTACTTTGAAGGAACGCTCTCTGGCATGTTTATCATACCAGGCTTTTTGCTCTTTTTGAGCATCCTGTAAGTTTTCTTTAGCAAGGGCTAAAGAGGTTCGGAGGGTGTTTTGTAGGTTGGTTACAAAGTCCAGAATGTTAGTTCCTGGAGAAGGTGTAAATCCCTCCCATTGCTGCTTCACCAACTGCAATGGCCCCTTAACCTCACGGCCATATACAAGTTCAAATGGGGAAAACCCTAAACTGGGATGTGGTACAGCTCTGTAGGCAAAGAGCAACTGCTGCAACACTAGGTCCCAATCATTGGAGTGCTCATTTACGAATTTACGTATCATGGCCCCCAAAGTTCCATTAAACTTCTCCACCATGCCATTTGTTTGATGGTGGTAAGGAGTGGCAACCAAGTGATTTACCCCATGAGCTTCCCAAAGGTTTTTCATAGTTCCTGCCAGGAAATTAGTCCCTGCATCTGTGAGGATGTCGGAGGGCCAACCTACCCTGGCAAAAATGTCTGCTAGTGCCTGGCATACACTTTTAGCCCTGGTGTTGCTTAGAGCTACTGCTTCCGGCCATCGGGTGGCAAAATCCATGAAAGTCAGTATGTACTGCTTTCCTCTGGCTGTCTTTTTCGGAAAAGGACCCAGAATATCCACAGCTACTCGCTGAAATGGAACTTCAATGATGGGGAGTGGTTGTAGAGGGGCTTTGACCTGGTCTTGGGGTTTTCCCACTCTTTGGCACACCTCACAAGACTGGACATAGGTAGAAACATCCTTGCCCATTCCCTCCCAGTGGAATGACCCCCCCAAACGGTCTTTGGTCCTGTTCACCCCAGCATGGCCACTAGGGTGATCGTGGGCTAAGCTCAAGAGCTTGGCCCGGTATTTAGTTGGAACTACCAACTGTCTCTGAGGATGCCAGTCTTCCTGGTGTCCACCAGAAAGAGTTTCCTTGTATAAAAGTCCTCTTTCTACAACAAACCTGGATCGATTAGAAGAGCTGAGAGGCGGTGGGTTGCTCCGTGCCGCTGTCCAAGCTCTCTGGAGGCTTTCATCTGCTTCCTGTTCGGTCTGGAACTGTTCCCTTGATGCTGGAGACATCAGTCCCTCATTGGATTGTGGACCTAGGCTTGGTCCCTCTGGAAGCGATGGAGCTGTTTCTGTTGACTGTGAACCGCTCTCCGCTGGTGCGCTATGTTGGGATTCAGGCTCCGGCTGAGCCTCTTGTGTTGGGTTATCGGCTGCTGCCAGTTCAGGGTCGGTGGGGCCCTCTGGTGTTGAGGTTGCAAGTACTGGATTCAGTGCTGACACTGGGTCTGGTGTTGGTTGTTTGGCTGGTTCCGGTTCTGGGACTGGTTCCGTCTGGGTCTCTGGGACTGGATCCACTACTGCTGTTGCAGACATTGGCCTGAGGTCCAGGTCCATCACCTCTGACTGGGTCCTGATAGCAGTTTCCGGAACAGAGCTAGGCCTCACGGCTTGTTTAGCCTGGCTGCGGGTGACCGTTCCCACCCTCTTGGCCTGCTTCACATGATTGGCCAAGTCTTCCCCCAACAGCATGGGGATGGGATAATCATCATAGACTGCAAAAGTCCACATTCCTGACCAGCCCTTGTACTGGACAGGCAACTTGGCTGTAGGCAAATTGAAAGAGTTGGACTTGAAGGGTTGAATCGTCACTTGGATCTCTGGGTTGATTAAATTGGGGTCCACTAAGGAAGCATGGATAGCTGACACTTGTGCTCCGGTGTCCCTCCACGCGGTGACCTTCTTCCCGCCCACACTCACAGTTTCCCTCCGCTCTAAGGGTATCTGGGAAGTATCTGGGCCTGTGGACCTCTGGTGTGATTCCGGTGCAATGAACTGTAATCTGTTGGGGTTCTTGGGGCAGTTGGCCTTTACATGCCCCAGCTCGTTACATTTAAAACATCGTCCAGCTGACGGGTCACTGGGGCGAGGAGGGTTGCTGGAGAACGGGGTGGCAGGACGATAAGGGGTCTGGAGGGTTCTTTGGGAGGTAGGTGGGGCCTTGGGCGGCCCCCGGTAATAGGGTGTGGTCTGGGGTGGTCCCTTCTGGTCTCCGCTCCAACTGCGACCAGTTTTCTTCTTCTCTGCCACCTCCACCCATCTGGCTCCAATCTCTCCTGCCTCGATTACAGTTTTGGGTTTCCCATCTAGGATGTATCTTTCTATTTCCTCAGGAACACCCTCTAAGAACTGTTCCATTTGCATTAGGAAGGGCAAATTTACTGGAGATTCAACACTTGCTCCTGATATCCAGGCATCCCAATGTTTCACAATGTGGTAGGCATGTCGGGTAAATGACATGTCTGGTTTCCACCTTAGGGCTCTGAACCTCCGACGAGACTGCTCGGGTGTTATCCCCATTCTGACTCTCGCCTTGGATTTAAACAGTTCATACTTGTTCATGTGTTCTTTAGGCATTTCAGCTGCCACCTCAGCTAAGGGTCCACTGAGCTGCGGCCTCAGCTCTACCATGTACTGGTCAGTAGAGAGGTTGTATCCAAGGCAGGCCCTTTCGAAGTTTTCTAGGAAGGCCTCAGTATCATCGCCTGCCTTGTAGGTGGGGAACTTTCTGGGATGGGAAGTGGTACTTGGAGAAGGATTACTAGGGTTTGTTGGGATATTCTGCTGAGCCTTTATCTTCTCCATCTCCTCCACATACTTCCTCTCTTTTTCCTTCTCCTCCAGTTCTTTGTCCCTCGCTTCCATAGCTCTCCTGTGAGCAGCCGCTTGGTGTTGTTCTGCCTCCCTTTCTTGTTCCTTCTTCAGCCGCATGAGTTCTATCTGTCTTTCATGTTCCCTTTGTCTTTCCTCAGCCTGAAATTTGGCTAATTCCAGCTGTAGTCGAGCTGAGGATTTGGTCATTCTAACCTCTCTGTTTTTAACTAACTTTACACCCGAGGTTTAGAAATAAACAAACAAAACTTGGCTGTAAAATTTTGCTGTGCTGGAATAGAATACCTATTCTCTGATAGTGATTGTCAGCCTACAGAAAAAGACAATTCCCTTGTCTCTGTTCTGGGCCCAACTTAAAGCAAAAAACCTCCAAACTACTTGGAAACCTGCTTACCCAGCCCAAAGAAAAAGCAAATGGGTAGAACACACACCCCCTATTTACTTTTAGGAAGAAAAGAAAAAAAAAAACCTCTGGGTTGGAAGACTGTGAATTTCCCTGCAGGAGTTAAGTACCCTGCCTCCAGGCAAAGAAAACCTGCAATTCACAAGATAATCCCCTTTTGTCTCTGCTTGGCCACAAAGCAGGGAAAACCCAAGATGCTTTCAGTTTCAAAGCTGCTTCAAAGCCACAGGAAAAAAAAATTCCTTTTTAAAATCTGTATTTCTAGTTCAAAAAATCTCAACTGGATCTCAAAATGATTTCAGGTTAATCCCACCACTATGCCACCATGTCAAGGTTCCTCCCCCACTCTGAACTCTAGGGTACAGATGTGGGGACCTGCATGAAAAACCTCCTAAGCTTATCTTTACCAGCTTAAGTGAAAACTTCCCCAAGGTACAAAGTATTCCACCCGTGGTCCTTGGAATGGCCGCTACCACCACCAAACTAATACTGGTTACTGGGGAAGAGCTGTTTGGACGCGTCTTTCCCCCCAAAATACTTCCCAAAACCCTGCACCCCACTTCCTGGACAAGGTTTGGTAAAAAGCCTCACCAATTTGCCTAGGTGACTACAGACCCAGACCCTTGGATCTTAAGAACAATGAACAATCCTCCCAACACTTGCACCCCCCCTTTCCTGGGAAATGTTGGATAAAAAGCCTCACCAATTTGCATAGGTGACCACAGACCCAAACCCTTGGATCTGAGAACAATGAAAAAGCATTCAGTCTTTTACAAGAAGACTTTTAATAGAAAATAGAAGTAAATAGAAATGAAGAAATCCCCCCTGTAAAATCAGGATGGTAGATATCTTACAGGGTAATTAGATTAGAAAACATAGAGAACCCCTCTAGGCAAAACCTTAAGTTACAAAAAAGATACACAGACAGAAATAGTTATTCTATTCAGCACAATTCTTTTCTCAGCCATTTAAAGAAATCATAATCTAACACATACCTAGCTAGATTACTTACTAAAAGTTCTAAGACTCCATTCCTGTTCTGTCCCTGGCAAAAGCAGCATGCAGACAGACACAGACCCTTTGTTTCTCTCCCTCCTCCCAGCTTTTGAAAGTATCTTGTCTCCTCATTGGTCATTTTGGTCAGGTGCCAGCGAGGTTACCTTTAGCTTCTTAACCCTTTACAGGTGAGAGGAGCTTTCCCCTGGCCAGGAGGAATTTCAAAGGGGTTTACCCTTCCCCTTATATTTATGACAACCTCCATTCAAAATTTTTTAGAGGTCCGCAAATGAAAAAAGCTTGAAAACCACTGACCTAAATGATTCTGTATTGGAATGGGTACTGACAGCAGTGAGATAGGATGTGAGAGTGGTCTGCGGCTTTAATGACAGGTAGGGAAAGTATAGGGTTAGTTGGTATCATGCATGCAACAGCGAAGGGATTGTTGTGACACAGGGGCCCCTTGGTGCCAACTGGCAAAGAGTTTGCTGTTTACAAGCAACTCCTGTCTCAGAACTGACAAACTCACTACAACTAATACATCTTTTTCAACGTGTTTATCCATAAAGGGTAGCATCCAAGGTGTCTACTGAAAGCTTGTAATGTACTGCTACTCAATTATTTCGAGGTGTACATATAGGGAATAATGTAGCTGTACTAAAAGTTTTGCCCTTATGGTCTTGGAGTAAGAGTTAGTCAGCAGGGAATTCTGTCTCAGTGATGGCCCATTTAACTAGGAGGGAGTTGTCATCCCTCCCTGGCTCATCTATTATGTAATGTTTCGCTCAATTGTCTACCAACCCAGAACAATCAACGGAAAGCCAAAGACACTATAAACATGAAAACCCCGTGGAAGCAAAAAAGACGAAATGACAGCAAGGGGACGGCCCTGTCTGGGAATAAAGACAAAAGACTGATTCCGTACATGACAGGAGAAAGAGACTGCACCCGTTCACTGAGGAGGTACCTGGCCGAGCAGGGGTGCTTTATGAAAGACCAGGTCCTAGCTCCGTGGGGCCTGCAATCCCTGTGACAGACTGAACTCTGGGGTGAGAATCTACTTTATTAGATAGGAAAGGTGACCATGAGTAAGCTTAGGCCCTAGTTTGTGCTTTATGATTTTGTTTTCTTTGTAGCCATTTGCTTCTGTCACTCACTCTTGTTTCTGTGTGAATCTCTGTTCTTTCTCAAATAAATTCCCTTTTGTTTTACTGTGACTGAATTCAAGTGCTGTGTGACAGAGGACCGGGCGCAGGGGCGGTAAGGTGAAACTAAGGAACCCAGCGATCGGGGTGGATGCCAGAAGGGGACACTTTGGAGGGACTCAGGAGCTGGGGTGCATCGACTGTGAGGCTGCAGGGCCGGTGGAGACCAAAGGAGAGCATCTGAGCGGCCACTTGTGTCCGGAGCTCTCACTCAGCCAGCACAGGCAGGACTCCCTCGTGCTGGAGGCAGGGGGTAACAAGGTGACTCCCAGCCCTGGGCACCCCGAGAAGCATCATAGTTGTAAAAGACTGGTTACATTTTACAGGGCCTGGCTCAGCACTGAGGGCCAGGCAGCTGTAGAGATACCCGTCCATTGCCATAACAAGGCAGAGAGGCAGCGTGTGTATTATGGTCATGGGGGCAGGGCAGCACGCACTGAGGGCAGAGTTAAGGTGACGTGGGCTTTTACCTTACCTGAAGTTTGAGTTTTGCTGAAAGCAATGGTATGGAAGGGCACAACCTTTCCCCTTAGCCGCACGGTTGCTCTGTGATTCCGCAGTGTTCCTCCCCATACTTTGGTTATAGTGAAGTGGCTTTCAACCTTTATTCATTGCAGACTCCTAAAAAATTCCAAGGAAGGTATGCACCCCTCTGGAAATCTTACGCAGACTACGGACCCCAAAGGGGTCTGTGGACCACAGGCTGAAAACCACTGGTTTAGTGCAATAGCAATGCCTCGCAATGTTTGCAGTTGCTACCAGGACTGCCATGGCAAGTTTTAACACAATCTGCATAAGCATGTGAATTTTAGAGCACTTGGAGTCATCCACTTAACAAGAAGGGCTTCCCAACCTTGGCTAGGGCAGAGCTACCCTGGCACTCCATTACTGTATGAAGCAGAGGGAGAATGAAGGAGAGAGGATCCACCCATCTATCTGCAGCAGATTGGGCTCAGAGAGGTGGGAAGTGGCCCACTCATCTCCCTGAGAGGTTCTCAGCTGAAAGAGAACACCCAGGAGGGCTCAATGCAGCCTGAAAGCACAGCTCTGAGGCACGTGAACTGCCCCTGTTCACTTTAGTGGGGGTTCCCCTCCCCCCACCCCAGGGCTGGAGAGTTTCTGGTGTGTCAAGCACCCCCCTTCTCAGCAGTGGGTCCTTGGTACATGCCCCAAACCTGCCTGTTCTCAGCTCCCCCATCCAGAGGTGCAAGGGCTCCCCTGATTCTGGCCCACAGAAAGGCTAGCTCCACCTGAACCTGATTCAGGTAGGAGGAGGCTAGAAGAAGGGGTCAGACCCCCATAGGCAGGCAGGCAGGGCCCAAAAAATACTGCAGAGCTGTGTGGGGACCATAAATTGGAGTGACCAGGACATCTCTGTAAATGCACATGAGCTAGCCCTGACCTTAGTACAGACACACACAGACTTTCACTGCCATTCAGCTGGTTGTGGACATCCAAATCCCCTCGGCACTTCTGAAATCTCAGCCTGATCTCCCTGGGAAATGAGTGACTCAACACAGGCACACCTCCTCCTAGCTGGTCTGGGAATCAGTTCCCTCCCCATCTGGTGCCCTCTTCTATGAGTTGCTCACATTGTTACCCCTCCCTATAACTCAGGGTGCTCCCTTCTTGTGACTCAGCCCTCCGGCCAGGTCACTATGTGGTACCCCAGGGTAACGCAGTCCCAGCCGACAAGCTGTCCATCTGCCTTCTCAGGCAGCTTCTGTCCCAACGCCAGGTCCTGGGCCACTTTGCCGGTGGGGGGACCCAGGTACCCTCTGACTTGCAAGCTAGGCCTGCTCAGTCTCAGACCCGGTTGCTGCAGCCCAGTGCTCTATCTCCTTGCCTTCCCCTGGGTTCACCCCTGGAGCTTCCTCCATGCCCCTTTGCTACTTCACTCCTCTAGATTTCTTGTCAGACTCCCCAGCTCAGGGCACAACTCCAGGGCTTCTTTATCCCCCTGGATCTCCTCCTTGTCCCAGGCCAACTCCCTTTCTCTCCAAGGAACAACTGCAGACATCTTGCCTCCCAGCAGCTCATTCCTGCATGGGCTTCCTGGCTTGATAATGCTCGCCCAGCTCCTCCCACAGCTGGGCTTCACCTGCCATTAGGCCCTATCAAGCCCTGGTTTCCCTCCAGGTGCAGCATCGAAGGTTAATTGGCCCCTCCCAGCCCACATTAACCCACTCAGGGCTTGTGTGGGGTGGACACCCCATCACACCTACATACCCAGTGCAATTTTCTTGAGCTCAAAGTCCTTACAAGAAAGAGAAGCATGGCTAACCCCCTTTTGCAGATGGGGAAACTGAGGCACGGAGGAGTCATGTGATTTGCTCAGGGTCACCCAGCTGGTCAGTGGTAGGCATGGAAATAGACAGCAGGCTCCCAGCTCCCCAGCTACTGCCTCCCAGGATATAAACACCAAGTTAGTGAAGAAAATGATAGAGCCCAGGATCGTCAAAGGGCCTCACAGGGGCCAGCTGAAATTCCAGGGGAGCTGGGCCTCTATATCCCTCTCAAAGCCCTTTTAAAATTCAACCTTAATAGAGGGGATATTATGTCAATGTTTGGGTTTGGGTTTTTTTTGTTTTCTTTTTTTGCATGTGTTTATTCTCCTTGACATGAGACAGGAGAGATTCTCTTGCCGTGAGCACCCTGACAGTGCTATGAACTAAGGTGAATGGACGTTAACTAACAGAGATACATGTGTGATTAATTCAAAAGTTGACGTGGGAACATGCAGGTTTTTGGGGGGGGTTTCCCAAGGTCAGACTGGCAGAGAGCCTGGGGGGTTTTTGCCTTCCTCTGCAGTGCGGGGCAGGGGTCACTTGCTGGCTTGAACTAGTGTAAATGGTGGATTGCCTGTCACTTGAGGTCTTTAAATCAAGATTTGAGGACTTCAGTAACTCAGCCAGAGGTTGGGGGTCTATTCCAGGAGTGGGTGAGGTTCTGTGGCCTGCGATGTGCAGGAGGGCAGACCAGATGATCATGATGGTCCCTACTAGCCTTAAAGTCAACGTGATCTCCGGGGGGAAGACAGAAGCAGCACCCAGCAAAGCCCCCCTCAGCTGCAAGGGGTGCTGCAGGAGGCGATGGTGACCTGCTGTACAGCCTGGATCCATTTCATTTGAAACACATTAATTTCACTGACGCTCTGCTTAGGACAAAAATATTTAAAAAAGCAAACAGAAAAACAAACCAACCCAAAAGGCTGCTTCATTCTGTGCTCATTAAAATATTCCTGTTAGCAAAGCTCCTTCTAAAAAGAACTCTCTCCAATGAGCCTTGCAGCGTCTGTGAGCGTACCGAGACCGACAGGAGGACACGCTGATCATTAGAACTTCGCTTGTCTTAATGAGCACTCGGAGAAGGGCTCAGCCCAGCACAGGGCTGGGCCCGGCCTGGCGAGCTGACAACCCTCTCGAGGAATTACGGGCCAGCAGCAGAAACAAAGTTACTCGTTGCTTTAATGGGTCCCGCTGCGGGCCATTAGAATGGCAACACTGCCGGGAAATGCCAGTCTCGGTGGCAGTCTCGTGGGGCTGATTAGAACAGAAACTCAGAGGCATTGATTAAAGTTAGACAAAGGAAGGGACAGGCCTGTTCCTATGCAGATAGCCCCGATGAGTAAAGCCAAAGGAGTCAAGCCGTTCATTCCCAGTGCCTGTGACAGGTGATCCCCCCCCTTCGTAAATTCCATCAGACCCTCAGGTAGTAAGGGAATGTGAGGGGCTTGCTGGGGGGTTGGGGGGTGCAGTGAAACAGACATGTAAACAAACCTCAGTTTCCCACGAGGTTAGCAAAGGCGTCACAGCCCAGGGGCACTGAGCAAAAGGCAATTCTGGGTTTCTAGGCCTCAGTGACTGACGGGCATTGCTGTCCTGCCCGCAACCCCTACCTTTGCCGATGTCTTCAGTCCTAACCCACAGCCCCCTTCTCCCCCACCCCGTTCCATCTCTGGGCTCACACACACACAGCTGTGCTGCTGCCCCTCCATCCCGACCCGCAGCCCCCTGCGGTCCCAGCCCTGACTCCCTGACAGCTCTGCTGAGGGATCTCAGCCCTGACTGACAATACCCCTGTTGTGCCCATCCTGACGCTGCCCATACATCACAGCAAGGAGCTGTCATTGCTGCCCTGCCCCAAACACACAGCGCTGACAGTTCCCATCCGTCCTGACCCTCTGCGATCCAAGTCCACCCCCCACCAGAGCTCTGTCAATGCACCACAGTTGTGACCGGCAGCTCTCCTCCTGCACTGCTCCTGCCCTGTCTGCAGCACGCAGGAGAAGGAGCCTGGCCCAGGCCCTGCGTCCTCAGAGCTCTGGTATTTCTGTGGAGTTCTGAGCTCCGGCAGCCCCTGCCAGGCCAGGCCCAGGCCAGAACTGAGCTGTCTCCATGCGTCACAAAGCAGCTTGCACTTCTCCCCCCTCACCCACCCACTCTCACAGAACAAGTGTCCTTCCTTCTGAGAGGGCGCAGAAGGGAAATACGCATCCCGCCCCACACCTGAGCGAGAGAAGAGGACAGCAGGGATGCATGCACCCGCACCCACACACTGAGCAGGTCTCATTCCCTCCAGCAGGGGACAACAACAAAACACACACACACAAATACACAGAAAGAAAAGGAGGACGTGTGGCACCTTAGAGACTAACAAATTTATTTGAGCATAAACTTTCGTGAGCTACAGCTCACTTCATCGGATGCATACTGTGAAGTGAGCTGTAGCTCACGAAAGCTTATGCTCAAATAAATTGGTTAGTCTCTAAGGTGCCACAAGTCCTCCTTTTCTTTTTGCGAATACAGACTAACACGGCTGTTACTCTGAAACAAATACACAGGAGATCCCACAGCCTCCGGCAGGGGGAACACCCTCACACACATACTGTCCCAGATCCACAGGATCCATGCTGCGCCCCCAGCTTTGGAACAGTCCCTTGGAGGATCCCCTTTGATGGGCCAGACCCCCAAAGGGTCTCACTCTCCCTTCAGGGGAGGCCACGTGGCCTCACCACCTCCTGGACTGACCCTCTGGGGCTCCAGCCCCCCTGCTTCATCCCGTGAGCTCTGTCCAGCGAAGCCAGACTCCTGAGAGAGACGTGTCCACTGTGCAGGGACCCGGGCGCCTCCCCCAGGATTCACGGTGACATTCGGGCAGCGTGTGCAAAACTGCCGGGTTGATTAGTCACGTAGACACAGCCTAGGAAGCTCTTCGGTTAGCACAGAGAAATGAAGGTGAAAACGTTGTCCATTCTGGTCAGCCCGGGGTCCCGCCCAGCCGCAGTGAACCCCATGTCCAGGCTGTGTCTGTCGAACCTCTGTAGTCAGTTCCCGGGAAAGAGAGCGTCCGGAAGCTGCCTCTGACCCCCCAGCTCACCACTGCCCAGTCCTCCGTTCTCCAGCTGGCAGGTGGGTGTCTTGCCTCAGCTTCCCTGCAAGAAGGGGGGAAATCCAGGCAGCGCTGGCATTGTCTCCCTGGCCCCCTTGTTCATCTGGGTCAGTTTCAACCAGTTCCTTAACGACTCTTCCTGCCACCCAGACAGGGAGCTGACAGGCACACTCCTCTGTCTTTTAGCCTTTCCTGAAAACACACTGAGTCCTTTTCCCCGCACTGGGTAACCACGTGCCATAGAGGGGAAACCGAGGCACATAGTGAGATTGTAAAAATATTACCAAAAATTCCCCCTTCCTCACATATATACATACACACAGAGCAATATATCACCAAAAATGTTAAATTTCTGTTACAGTTCTGGGTCTTCATAGTGTGAATCAGAATTCACCTTCCGTGACTTAAGTGGGGTTAATGCATTGGGGCACCTGAGACCCTGATTTGTCTCCAGAGGTCAGTTTCTAACCTTGGTCTCACTGGTGTAAGTTTGGAGAAGAAGAAGAATTCATAAGAATAGTCTGGAGCACGTGATGGGGATCCAGAGACCTTAGCTTTAATATCGGAGCTGGCCCTGACTGTCTTTGCGACCTCAGCCAAATCACTTAGGCAAAAGTTTTCAAACTCAGGTGCCTAAAGTTAGCCAGCAAAAATCCTTACTAATCAAAGTGGCCAGACTTGTAGGTGTGTTGGGCACCTGCATTTCTCAGTGACCTGTCTGGGAGCCAGGGCTGCCCAGCAATCCTGAAAAACACACCCAGACTAAAACAGAGACGTTAAGGCTAAGATTTTCAAACTGCCAAAGGGATTTGGATGCCCAATTTCTCTTCATTTCTAGGGGAGTCAGGCATCTAACTTCTTTAAGCACTTGTGAAAATTCCACAAAGCACCTAAATACCTTTACAAACCTGTCCCTCTGGATACTAGGATTAGATGCTTTTGAAAGTATGACCCATCTCCTCTCTGTGCCTCAGTTTCGCCAAATGGGGCTGAGGTCTACGGTTGGGCCAGATGAGAGCGAAGTTTGGCACTTTGAAAGCAGCTTTATAGAAGCTAGATGTCCAAATCCCATTGAAATTCAGTCGGATTTAGGTGCCTAATTCCAGCCTAATTATTATTAATTTTAGGTCCCCCAATTTGAAAATGTTGGCCACAAATCAATCTTCCTAAAGCTGTTCATTTGGGAAAAGCAGAGGTTGCAATTTTCATTGAGGAGAAGGATACTTAATGCTAAACGATTCTTTTGAACAGCCATGGATCAGTTTCTCTAGGAGACTCATAGGTTCCCAGCTGTTCCAGGGCCGGAAGGGACCCCTGTGATATAGTCTGTTCTGGGCATAGCACAGGCCAGAGACCCTCACCCACGGACCCCAGCATGACGGTGACGGCTGAGCGTGTGTTGGAGGCATTGGACTGGCCCTCGGAACTCCCAGCTCAGTTCCTGGCTTTGCCCCAGACTCCCTGTGTGGCACTGAGCGCGTCACGTAGGTTGATGTTTTCAAACTAAATGTGATGGGAATTGTGTGCCCAAATCACCTTGTCAGGATTGGAAAATATCAACCTTAAACTCTGGCTCCAGCTGAGGATCTGGCCCACAATCAGTCGTCGCTCCATTGGAGTCACTGGGCAGATCCCCAGTTGCTGTGACCTGGCCGCAGCTCCACTGGACTCATCTCATCCCTGCGTGTCCTCAGACACGACCGTGCTCAGAGGCATTTACCTACCTAGATAGACAGTGGGGGCAAAACCTGTCCCCACTGAGATCAAAGGCCAACCTCCCATTGGCCCTGTCTCACCGGGATTGGGGCCTACGTGCGTTCCCTGCTGGTGACTTAATACAAAGGCAAATCTTGGCGGGTGCCTGGGGCGCTGCGATCCCATCCACAGTCCAAGTGCCCCAAGCAGCCCTTGCTGCTCAGGAGTTTTGACTGACAAATGGGAAGCATTTGGAAGCGAACCGGTAAAGAGAAAAGATGGAGAATACAGCAGATCTCCATGAAATTCTGGCTGCTTCATGCGGTCGCCAGAGGGCAGCAAAGGATAAGGAATGAGAGGGAAGCAGCATTATAGGGACTGGACGGGAGGGGATGACTCCCTGGTCTCTTCTGGCCTTGGAAACTATGGGACCATCTCATCTTCCCTCGTGTGTAACACAGGCCCTAGCACTGGTCGCATTCTGGGCTGTATTAACAGGAGGGTCGTGTGTAAGACGCGGGAGGTAACCGTCCTGCTCTGCTCAGCCCTGGCGAGGCCGCAGTGGGGTACTGTGTCCGGTTCTTGGCACCACACTTAAGGAAAGATGTGGACACATTGGAGAGAGTCCAGAGGAGAGCAACAAAAATGACCAAAGAGTTAGAAAACCTGACCTGTGAGGAAAGGTTAAAATACTGGGCATGTTTCGCCTTGAGACCAGAAGACTGAGGGGGACCCGACAACAGGCTTCCAATAAGCGAAGGGCTGTTCTGAAGAGGACGGTGATCCATTTTTCTCCATTGCCACTGAAGGGAGGAGAAGCAGCAATGGGCTTAATCTGCAGCAAGGGAGATTCAGGTTGGATATTAGGAAAAACTCTCTCTCTCTCTCTCTCTCTCAGGGTAATTGAGCTCTGGACCAGGCTTCTAAGGGAGGTTGTGGAATCCCCGTCACTGGAGGTTTTTAAAACCAGGTTGGACAAACACCTGTCAGGGATGGTCTAGGTTTACTCTCGCTGACTCAAAGATTAAAGGATTTATTCCAAGAGGAGGTGTGAAATATACATTTGATAAGTGAAGTTTCTTGCTCAGAACTATTTCTGCTGCAGTAACTGACCAAGATGTTACCCTTCACGTATCTACCCTAGGCATTATACCGCACCCAGCACTGTCGTATCTGACTCCCAAGTATTTTCGAGTTATCCTCATAGCACAGCTGTAAGTGGGAATATCATCATCATCCTCATCCCTATTTTTGAAAGGGGAAACTGAGGCACCAAGCAATGAAGTGACTTACCCAAGGTCACGCTATAATTAGGTGATAGAGCTGAGAATTGAACTCAGCACCCATGTTCCCCAATCCAGTGCATCACTGGGATACTCTCTGCAGGCCAGTCTTAGATAGTGCACCCCATCAATATTTTGGTGACCACACTGTACTAAGTTTATGTATCATTGTGGGCCAGGAATTGTACATAACTCCATGGGGGAGGGCTATGCCAGCTCCTCCAGGAACCAGAAATACCAGGGGAGGGGTGAGTAAAGCAAAGCAACTCACCATCTATGTCTACACTGCACCCTATGCCCGGGCTCTGACTCATGTCTGAGCCCAAGGTCCCCTTCTGCGTGCACACAGGTCAGTCTGACTCAGCACAGGAAGCACTCAGGGCCAGGGTCCTAGGATGCTGCTCGGGGGATGGGTCAGAGCCTGACTCCCACTGAGACTCGGGTCCAAGCCCTGTCATTGTGCAGTGTGGACGCGGGTCAAGCCGCAGACCTAAGTCAGAAGGTCTGCACAGTGCAGTATGGACATGTTAGCACAGCTAACCAAGACCCAGGTCCAGCACTGTAAACCCAGGCTTCCAATGAAGCCTGGACACTCAGGCACGGGCTTGGAAACACCGAGTCCACAAGCATGGGTTTAAAATGCAGTGTACACACCCCACCGCAGACTGATCCGCTCAACAGAAGTTCCACGCCCTCAGGGGGGTTCGCACACATTGGGTCAAGCTGGCTTTTCCAGAAACGAGGAAATAAAGAAAGGACTTTTGCTCTGAAAGGATGAGCTTGAACTGACTCGGACCCATCTACGGACAGGACCTTCTGGGCTGGCGGAAGCGTTGGAAAGACTCTGACCTGCTGGGGCCCCATAAGACTGACGGGTGACTCCTGCTATGCTCAGTGTGTTTACATCGGTTTCTTGTCTTTATTATGGTTTCTCTGTGATGCTTTCACCACAGTAGAAGCCAGAAGTCCTGAGTCCCAGTCCCCCCTACTCAACCCACTAGGCCACATTTGCCTCCAGGAACCAAAACAGAACCCGGGAACGCCATGGGCCAGTCCCCTGCTCTCGTCGCTAGCATGCCAAGCCCAGCCAGAGCCAAGGAGAGGACCTCGGACCCAGGACCAGACAGGAACGGATGGGGCATTACAGGCTGGAGAGTTCATACATTAATGGGTGTGCTACAGTACATGAGGCTGTTTATGGTCACATATGTGTGAGTACAGATGGTCGTATGCTTTTATTTTGTTATTCTGTGTGTGGATTTTCTATCTATCTAAAGGCTCAGGTATACAGACTGGCTCTGCTTCAAAGTCCACTGGAGTCAGCTAGAAGCTGGGATATCCAAAGGCGCCGAAGGGAGCTAGGCAATCGGCTGCTACCAACGGAGTTTATCTGAAGACCACTGGAAAGACTTACTCCGGCTGGAGTTTCAGAGAGAGCTGGGGAACAGCTCCCATTGAAAAGAGCCTTTCCTCTGACTTCATTGGGTTTGGAACAGGATAGTAGGTTGGGATTTTCAAAGAGGACAAATCCCCTGGAACTGGGTGCCTCAACCACTTCTTCCAAAATCCCAGCCACAGGGTTTAATTTGCAAAAGCCTCGTAATATGGGCTGAAATACTGTGCCCCTTGAAGTCGAAGACAAAACCGCCTTTGATTTCAATGGACCAGGGTGTCACTGCTGGTATTCAAGTTCAGCTATTCATAGTGGGAAGTGAGAATTAAGATCTCTGAATTCCGTCTGGCCTTTGGGGAAATCTCAGTCCCAGGGCAGCATTCCTTCAGGCCTTAAGGCAATTAATCCATTACCTGGTATCTTAATCCTTCCCTGGAGTAGCTGCACAATGTGGCTGTAAATTGAATTTATTGAGTTGCCTTCTCGGACACAGAAAGGCTGAAATAGGGACACCACCCAGCACAGAGTCATATGCTGAAAGCTGTTCAAAGGAGGTCAGTACTGGCTAACATGAAGTGGGAAAACTGTTTGCTTCTTCCTTATGTTCCTGCAGTTTCTTGATAAAAACAGCACTTTCTTTCCAGGGAATTAACCAGCTGAGGTCTTTCATCTTTTGCTTGAGTCCCAGGATGTCCTGAGAAGGGCCCGGTGCTGCCCAGGATGGACACAGCGTGAGCATTAACCGTCGAGATGGACGGTCAGGTTTTGAAGCATTTCTTCCTGTGGTAGAGAATTCAGCAGCTGGTGAATGGGGAGGGATTCACAACACGCAGCACGGGGCAAGCTTCCTCCATCTGCTGCCTGATTCCACCTTTCAGCCTTCACCACGGAATTGCACTTGCCAACACAGCACTGTTCAGCTGGAAAATGACTGACCAGCTCTAGTCTGGACCTAGGCAGAGAGGAAATGAAGAATTAAGCCAATCACTGTGCTCGTGTTTGCGTTCAGGATTGTCCAGCGAAGAGAAAACTGCCATTACGACAAAAGGAGGTCATCTTTGGACAAGCAAAGATCCGGTTGGTCTGGCTGGCTGTCCAGTAGCTGAACTCCGTGCAGATAGGACTAGGTTGACACTGGATGGCTCAGGCAGGGTGAGGTCAGTGCAGCCACCTCTGGGGTGGGGGCTGGGGGCTGTTTACAGAGGGACCCCTCAGTCATTTGTAAAAAGCGAAGAGATGTGCAACATTGATGCAGGCGATCCCGAAGACTCTCCCACAATGCAGAGAGGAGGCGGCGGCTGTGAGCAGCGTGGGGGTTACTCAAGAGTGGGTCGGAGTGGGGTGGAACTGGGGGGCAGCCATCGCTCCTCTTCAGCCAGTGGGAGGCAGATGCATCCGAATTGGTGGCAGTGGTGAGATCCCAGCTGGGGGTTTGCTCCGGGCTGGGCACAGGCCAGCCAAGTGGGTCTGCACCCAGTGTCCCCTGCTGGCCCTCGGGCTCCCAGTTGGACGCCCAGGGTAGTTTGGGGAGTGGGTGCGGGGATCCTGGAGGGGGCTCAGAGCCCGAAGATGGCAGGGCCAACGATGCAGCCCAGCAGGGCATTGGCAGCTTCCAGGGACTCGCTCAGCTGGGCCCCTGAAATGAGAGGGGGGCACTGGAGAGACACCAGCCCAGGGAACGAGGGGAGGGCCTGGGGGCAAAGGGAACAGAGCTCACAGCATGTGGGGGACTGGCGTGGGGGTTGGGAACCTGGGAAGTAAAGGTGCTGGGGGGCGGGGCACGGAAACCCCAGAAGGGTGCTGGGATTGGGATGGGGGCTCTCGAGGGCTGGGCTGTGGGGCCCCCGGGGGCAGGAATCTCAGGAATGGGGGCCTTGGGACCCATGGGGCACAGGCTCTCAGGGCCCTGAAGGGGGCTGGGCTATGGGACATGGGGGGCAGGCTCATGGCTCTGGGCCGTGGGGACAGGGGCGTGAGGATGGAGGTTCCTTGGGCCCAGGCTTAGGGGCCCCATGGGGCAGGGGCTCTCAGGGTCGAGACCCTGGATCCTGTCCCTGCCCCCCACCCCCCAGGCCCCCTCTCACCTGCTCAGTCCCGCACCCAACCCACAGCCTTGGCCTCCAGCAGCTCGACTCGTCGCACTGCCCCACGGCCTGGCCGTGCAGCCAGACCATGGCCAGCACCGTAGCCCAGATGCTGGGGGTCACGTCCTGTGGGGGGCAGGATAGAGACAGCCTGAGTCAGCGCCCAGCCTGGCCCACTCCCCTGACCTCCATCCCTCACCCAGCCCTCCCCCTTCCCTTGGGACCCCCCCACTCCATCCCCCCACCCCGACTCAGAGGGTTCCTATCACCCCTGCTCCAGCACTGTGGACCCTCTACCCAGATGCCCAGTGCCATGTCCAGGGAGTAGAGAGATGGCCTGAGACAGGGCCCAACCTGGGCGCCTCCATCTGGCCCTGGGCCCCCTCGATCCAATGCTCCGATCCCGTTGGGGGGTTCCCAGCCCCCCGATCTGGGCCAGTCTCGCCCACTGGGCTCCAGGTTCAGGAGTCCTAGAATCCAGCCACCCTCAGACTACCCCCTGCCCCCGACTGGGTCACCCCCAATCTCATCTGGGAGCAGAGAACAGGCCCAACCCATGGCACCTGCCCCTGATCTCTCCCCTCTCCTCTGCACCCCCGCTCACCTCACTGGGTATCCTCCCCCTGGCGTCGGTCTCGCTCACCCCCAGCACAGCAGCCAGCCAGGGGTCCAGGTTCCACGAGACGTCGGCATTTTGCAGAGACACCAGCCTCAGCAAGGGAGACTCCTCCGGTGCCCGCTCTGGGGAGAGACACAGGAAGATGGGGCTGGCACAGGGTTGTGGGTACAGAACAGCGACATGGCCTGTCCAGGCTGGGGGACAGCCAACAACCTTAACTGTCACCCTCTGTGTGGCCTTAACTCTGTCCCTCCATGGGTGTCCTTAACCTGCTCCTCTGCACACTTTACCCCACTAAAGACATCCTTAACTCTACCCCTTCTTGCACCCATGGGATGATAATTAACTTTCAGTTGGAGATGGGCACCCAACTCCCTGTGACTGTTCCTGCCCAGGCATTAATTCCACAACCCCACGGTGTTTCTCAAACACAGTCTGTCCCCGGGACCATCCCCCACTACAACCTGCGATACAGACCTACATCCGCAGAGAGACACAAGAGTCTAAAGGGGTAGCGGGGATGGGATGTTACAGAGTCTATATGATATTATAGCCATGCATGGGCCAGGGTTACGGGGCAGAGTTAAAGTTATCTGGGCTACAGTCACTTTGTATTTCCAGACTCTCCAAATGCAGGTTTTAAGGTAACCTTCACTTTAAAATTTCTGCCTTTTGTGGGTTTCTTCGTTTATAAAGCAAAAGGTGCCAAGAAAGACTTTTGCCCCTGAACTCGCCTGTACAAACCTCCAAGCTCAGACCCAGCTTCACAAGGTTTTTTTGCCTGGGAATTTCCCTCTGGCTTTATTTCAGAGGGAACTGCTCAGGGACATTCCTGTTACGAGAAACTACTGATCCCCGCCCCACACACACCCCCTTAGCTCACTGACACAAACTCACACCCCAAATTCCACCTTCACAGAGTTTTTTGCCTGGGGGTTTCCTTATTTTTTTATTCATTTTCTTTCGAGATAATTTGCTTCATGACACTAAAAAAAACAGCCAAGAATTCCCCCTCCCTCAGCGACACAAAGGTTTTTCACCCAGGAATTTCCTTCGTTTTCTATGTCGTTTTTAAAGACTTGCACAGCTCCGTGACCTTCAGGGCACATGGGTCTCTAACCCGATGAAGCGTCACCCTGGCGTTTGCCCACCCCCGGAGTCCTGACTCCCAGCCCCCTTCACCGTTCTGGGGTGCCGTCTCCGGTGGGGCCCCCTGATTGCAGGACTGTCTGCCCTTGTGTTGGGCCCCCCCGGCTGAGCTTTGGGAGGCCACGGAGCCAGGACAGGCGCTTGCGAGGGAGGAGATGGCCGGCGCTGGACTTTGGGTGCTGCAGACATGCGTGGCAGAGGTACTCACGTGCCGCAGCCAAGTCACGGGACAAGCGCCCGAAGACGCTGCGCTGGTTCGGTTCGTCCAGGCGCACTCCGCTCGCCGGCCGCTCGCAGATGGGGTCTATCGAGACCCAGTCTATCACCTCCATATAGTCCATGATGAAATCGAAATTTAGCGAGTAGATGGACAGACACAGAGACAGACGGACACGAAAACAGACCCAGAGAAGCAAAGGGAGGGAAGAGAATTCCGCCCCCCCCCCAGACACTTAGAGCCAACGCACCGCTGGGACCCCTCCTCCATACCCCCCAGCCCCTTTCCCCGAGCTGGGACCCCCCCACACCCAGCCCCATCCTCCTCTCCCTGCAGCTCCATCACAGCCAGGATCTCCCAGCTCTTGCCCCTTCCCCCCTGGCTGTGACCCCCAGATCCAGTCCACACAGCCCCATTCTTCTCCCCCCAGCCAGGACGCCTCCTCCAGCCCCAGGGGATGCAGGGGTGGGTGCTGCACTCCATGGATGAGGGCAGGATGCTGGGGGGCGAGAGGCCCCTACTAGCCAGGTCTGCTCATGACAGCAATGTGCCCGCCCCTCCTGTCCCTGCATCTGCCCGGGTCGGTCTGTCTGTCTGACTGGGTCTGTTTCTCTCTCTGCGTCTCTCCGTCCTGTCCCCGTCTGGGTCTGTCGGCTGATTCTCGGTCTCTGTCCCGGTCTGACTCTGGGTATCCGCATGCCTGTCTACTTCTGTCCGTCTGTCTGGCACAGACCCCTCTCTTCCGGCTGGGGTGGGGGGCGGTGCTACTCCCCGTCTCACCATGCTTGTGCCCCTGCTCTCCCCATGCCCCGGAGGTATGGGGATTGGGGTCGCCGTCACCCTGGAGCAGGGAGGGGGCAGCACAGCCCCCGGGAGTCAGGGGGACAGGGAGAGGGGCAAAGGGACATTACCCCATAAACATGATGCCCCCTGCATGCCCCTTCTGGGTCCCCTCCTCTTACACTGGGATCCCCCTGTGCTGGGATCCCTCCCTGGCGCCAGGTTCCCTCCACCTCCCCGTACCGCCCCCAGTGCCAGGTTCCCCCTCCCACCCGAGTTCCCCCCACATGCTGAGTCCCCCCCTGGCGCCAGGAGCCCCAGCCGCTTTGGGGGTTACCTGCCAGCGGGACATCCCACCTCACCAGCTGCCCCCGCTCCACGTCCACCCCCACGTAGGCCGTGAGGGAGCAGATGACCCTCGAGCTCAGGCTGGCTTCCAGTGCCCGGCGTCCGTCCCCCTCCGACCCCGCGCCCACGGCCCACTCCAGCTCCAGTAGCAGCGACTTGGCGGCCAGCCAGTGAACGGGCAGCCTGTGCCAGGGAGAGAGATTCACGGGGTCAGCCTGGACACCTGGGTTCCAGCCGCTGCAGGGAGGGGAGCAGGGTCTAGTGGGATGGGGGGGGCAGGACTCCTGGGTTCTATCCTGGCCCCGGGAAGGGAGTGGGGTCTAGTGGTCACAGAAGGGGGGCTGGTCCCATCCTCTCTCTGTTCTGCTGGGGTGAGGACGTGGCGGGGCAGGACCCAGCAGCCTGGGGTGGGGGATGGGAGCCAGGGGAGCATTGCTGTCACCTGTCTCCATCCTGTGGCTGCAGGGAGAACTGCGGTGTCTCCTGGTAGGTCTGGTCCTGGATGCGATACTGCAGGGTGATGCCCCCCATGGGAATGTCTGGGGGCTGCAGGGAAAGAAAGGTGGTCAGAGGTGGACTGCAAGGGGGGAGAAGATGCCCTGGGACCCCTCAGACCCAGCTTACAGAACAAAGGGGGCAAATACACCCAATGAACACCACTTGGGGGGCTGGCTTAGTAAGCCCAATGGCCGTCATTAGGGTCCAGAGATAACAATCCCTATTGAGCTCAATGGGGCTGGGGCAGCTCAGAGACTTCCAGCCCAGTGGCTATCATTAGAGGTCAGAGTTATCGATCCCCACTGAGGTCTCGTCTACACTACATACTTTGGTAGAACTACATCGCTCAGGGGCATGAAAAATCCACACCCATGAGTGGCGTAGTTACACTGACCTTAGTCCCCCGTGCAGACAGTGCTACGTCGGCAGGAGAGCTTCTCCCGTCGGCTTAGAGCGTCTTCTCCAGACGTGCTACACCGGTGCAGGTGCACCGATGAAAACTTATAGTGTAGACCTGCCCTGAGATCAATGCAGCCAGGCTGGTACAGAGACCTGCCGCCCAATGGCCATCATTAGCGGTCAGATTTATCAATTCCAACACAGATCAATGGGGCTGGGGTAACACAGAGATCCCTGGCCCAATGGCCATCGTTAGGGGTCAGAGTGAACTCTCCCCATTCAGAACAATGGGGCTGGGGTAGCACAGGGAGCTCCAGCCAATGGCCATCATTAGAGGCCAGAGTTATCGCCCAGGAGGGGACCGTGGGGCTCCTGCCTCAGTCACTGATCCCGAGCCCTGCGGGCACCCCAGTTCGGGGGACCTCGCTCTCCCTCCTGGGGCTGCCCGCGGAGCTGGGCGTAGACAAGGCATCGCTGCCCAGCAAAGATCACCTCGGGGTCCCAGTGCAGCAGCTCCGCCTGGATCCCAGGGGGCAGATCCCAGCTCAGTGAGATCCCAGTCACCGACAGCTGCAGGGCCCACTTCAGAGACTGAGGCACCTGGCAGGGGACCGGCACACACATGGTGGGCCAGGACTCCTGGGTCGTGTCACCAGCTCTGGAGGGGAGTGGGGTCTAGTAGGCTAGAGTGGGGGAGCTGGGAGCCAGGATTGCTGGGTTCTCACCTTGGGCTGCATGCGGTCCTGTCCGGTGATGAACTTGGCGCTGCCCCCGACTGCCCGAGCAATGCCTTTGATCAGAGCCGTGGAAGCCCCATCCCCGATGCCGAAGGAGAAGCACCTGGGGGGGGGGAGGGGGCAGAGACCGGAGGGGGAGGGGCAGAGCTGGTGGGGCCATTCTAGTGCTGGGTGGGGGCAGGGCAGTTGGAGGGGGGCCAGTAGGGCTGGCTGGACTGGGGGGGGCTCCCCATGCTCGTGGGGCTGGGAGGCAGGGTGAGGCAAAGGGTTGGGCAGATGTTGGGCACTATGGTGGTGGGGGTCCACATGATGGCAATGCTAATGGGGGCAGGGCTGGGGGGGGGTTAGGCACCCCCAGTTACCTGTGGGTCCTCTGCGATGATGTCCTGGGTGTTCTCTACCTCCCCATCCGTAAACACGAACAGCTGAGCGGGGGGAGAGACGCTGTCAGAGCCAGGGACCCCAACCCCCTCAGAGACACCCCCTCCCTGTTGGGAACGGGAGCAGCCTCCTGGAGAGTCTGCCCCACTGACCTTCCCAGAGACCCCCAGCCCCATCCCTCCCCTCCCAGAGATTTCCCCTGAGGGGCTGACAGACGGGGACTGCTGACCTCCCCTATCTCTGTGACCCCCAACCCCGAGGCATGACCCCAAACCATCACCTGTTCACCGGCCCCTGGAGACAAGAACCCACCAACTGCTGTGGGCACTTTTCCAGGAGCTCCCTCCTGACCCCCCACCAGTGACCTTCCTGCCCCTCCCGGCTGCAGGGCACCCCCCAGAGCTGGGCACAGCACAAAGCGCTGCCCCTCCCAGCTCTATACAGAGGTACCTCCCCCCCGGGGTTGCTACGTGCCACGCCCTGCTCACACCCCCAGGGGCAGTGGCCCCCCATCTGGCCCAGAGCCCCAGGCCCACTCCGAGCAACCCCTTGGCCCCGCTCGGCTGCCCCCCAGGGCCCCCAGCCCCTCTCCGATCCCCTCTCCCAGGGTCTCCCCCTTGAACAGCCTCTGAGGGGAGTGTGGGGGGGAAGGTGGGCAAAGAGGGGCCTGTAATGGCGTATGGCCCACAGCGACAGCTGGGAGCAAACACCCCATGGGAGGCAGCGGGGCACTGGGAGTGGGGGGGCGCTCAGAGTTATTGCAGAGAATC
Source organism: Eretmochelys imbricata (assembly GCF_965152235.1). Classification (NCBI taxonomy): domain Eukaryota; kingdom Metazoa; phylum Chordata; order Testudines; family Cheloniidae; genus Eretmochelys; species Eretmochelys imbricata. The sequence goes on along the minus strand of NW_027554341.1, from coordinate 360,861 downwards.
CTTCCCGGGGGCTGGCTGGGGGCGGTCTTGCCCCCATCCTCTGGGCAAGCTGACCCCCACGTTTGGGGTGGGGAAGGGATTTTCCCCTGGCTCAGACTGGCAGAGACCCGAGGGGGTTGGTCTCCCTCGGCAGCCTGGGGCACTCACTGGTTTGAACCGGAGAAACTGGGGGGCGTCGCTGTGACCTGACGCCTGTAACTCAGGGTTTGGGGGTGCCGGTGACTCAGCCTGAGGGGTGGGGCTGTCCCCAGGGGGAGCGAGGGGCTGAGCAGTGTCAAGGGGGGCGGGGGGGGGCGGGCGAGGAGCTGGGGCCTGATGAGATGATCAGGATGGTCCCTTCTGTCCTGAAAGTCTGTGAGTCTGTCCCCGCAGGCCCGCATCCCTCTCTGAGACCCCCCACATCACCCCTCGGCCCCACAATCACTCTCCAGGCCCTCCCCAGGATGCCCCTCCGGCTGGCCCCAGCGCCCCGGTACCTGGCGTGGGTGCCCGTCCCGGCAGGGGCTGCGGTCAACGGCTCGTAGCGGCTCCAAGATCTCGGTGCCCCCCAGGTTAGCCTGGAGCAGCTGGAGGCGCTGCAGGGACCCGGCCGTGGTCTGCCGGGTATTCTCCACGCTCTGCCTGCGGGGGGCGCCGACAGGTCTGGGGCTGGGACAGCCTGCCCCCAGCCAGCCCTGCCCCCTCACCCACCGACAGCCCTGTCCCCCAACCAGCCCTGCCCCCTCACCCACCGACACCCCTGTCCCCCAACCAGCCCTGCCCCCTAACCCACCGACACCCCTGTCCCCCAACCAGCCCTGCCCCCTCACCCACCGACACCCCTGTCCCCCAACCAGCCCTGCCCCCTCACCCACCGACACCCCTGTCCCCCAACCAGCCCTGCCCCCAACCCACCGACACCCCGTCCCCCAACCAGCCCTGCCCCCTCACCCACCGACACCCCTGTCCCCCAACCAGCCCTGCCCCCAACAAACAGACATGCCCTGACCCCCAACCCACAGACACACCCTGCCCCCTAACCAGCCCTGCCCTGACTCCCAACCCACAGACACACCCCGTCCCCTAACCAGCCCTGCCCCCTCACCCACCGACACCCCTGTCCCCTAACCAGCCCTGCCCCCAACAGACAGACATGCCCTGCCCCCTAACCAGCCCTGTCCCCAACCCACCGACACCCCCTGCCCCCAACAAACAGACATGCCCTGACCCCAACCCACAGACACACCCTGCCTCCTAACTAAGAGACACCCTCTGTCCGCTAACCAGCCTTGCCCCCTAACCCAGACAGCCCCCTCCCTGCCCTTCGGACTCACGGGTAGAAGGACTCGAACTCAGACCCAAAGCCATACATGTTGAAATAACAGCCCAGGGGCAAACTCTTCAACAGGAGGACCAGGGTCTCCTGGGGACAGACAGACGGATGGAGAGCCAGCCCCACGGGCCCAGCCAGCCTGGGCTGCTCCCCCGGCACGGCCCCACGGGCCCATCTAGCGCAGCCTCCCGCCTGGCCGTCCCTTGGTGCTGCTGATGCCCTGGCGGGACAGGTCTCTGCGTCCATGGGGCAGGCCGTGCTGCCGGAGCGGCCCAGCAGGAGGACGAACTCCCCGGCTGGCTCTGGGCCGGCACCACCTCGGGCACTCTGGGCAGCAGGGTCATCATCACGGCCGGGTCGCCCATCAGGGAGCCTGCGGGGAGATGGGGGCCAGCCCCCTAATAGGGTGGGCATGGGGTCGAGCCCGTGAGCCACCCCCTCAGAGCCCCATGACTGTCCCCAGAGACCCACCCCCACTGCTCTGTCCCTCTCCCACCCCCTCTCCCCTTAAATCCCCACCCCCGTACCCAGCTCCCCAGTGCCTGCTCTCCCATCCCCAGTTCTCCCCCATGCCTCCCAAACCTGCAGTGCTCCCCAGTGCCCACCTGCTCCCAGACACCTCGCCCTGCCAACGCCAGCTCTGCCAAGACCCCCCACTCCTGTCCCCCCACCCTCGCCTGCCTCCAGATTCCCCCAGCACCCACCTACAGCAGCCCTAGGACTCCCCATTCCCCCATCATCCCCCTCATTGCACCATGACCCCCCCGATCCTATGTCACCGCTCAGCACCTACCTCACCCTCCCCAGATTCCCACCCTATGGATCCCCCTCTGCGCCCCCGCCCAGGGGTAGTAGGGTTCAGGATCCCCTCCCGCACCTGGCTTGGCTCCGGGCAGCCCGGCCTCCAGCACCGCGCTGGGTTTGGGTGGCTCCGTGTAATACACCAGCAGCTCCAACTCCCTGTCCCACGGGGGGGCCTGGGCCAGCGACACCTGGGGGGTGACAGACACACAGTCACCTCCACACGGTTCCGGGGGGGGCAGGGTCCTGCTGGCTCTCGCGCCCGGCACCCCCCAACGGAGACGGGGTGAGGGGCAGACCCTGGGAACGCTGGCTGGGCCCCCCGGGTTAGGTGGATAAAAGAGAAGGAAAAACAACCCCAAAGGCCAACGTGGGAACTTGGCTTTTCCTGGTGAAAAACTGCAAAAGTTTGACATTTTGGGGAGTCTAAATCTTTCCAATTTGGGGGTGACATTTTCCTGGTCCCCCCACCTCCATTTACTTCCATTGAGAAACAAGGAGAGGGAAAATCCCAGACACTAAAGACTTACAGAGCCCAGCAACTGCCAGGGATTTCATCCCCAAACTGGCAGATTTCTGGGAAATTCCCCAGATCCGTTGCTGTCACTCGATCCCCCACCCCCTCAATCACCCAAAGAGTCTGGCCCATGCTCCCCCTTTCGGGACCCACCCCGCGCCCTACACCACATCTCTCACCCCCGGGACCTTCCCCCCACCCACAGCCCCGTTCCCTGGAACCCACCCCTCAGCCCAGAACCCTCCCCCTGCCCCACCCCCAGCACCCTCCTCCCAGCAGGGATGGCTGGGACCCAGGTGTCCAGGTGAGCCCTTACCTGGGCAGTGGTTAAGTTCCCGGCTGTATAGCTCAGGGGGGTGAGGGGGCAGTTGGAGAGCACGTGGTCGATGCCGTGGGGCGACTGCAGCATGGCGCTTCGGCTCAGGGTGTAGGGCAGCTCCCCCTGGAGGACCCGTGGGACCTCCTGGGTGATGTTCTCCCCATCCTACCCTGCAGAGAGAGACACGGGGTGAGGGCCAGGGGGCTGGGAGAGTGGGGGAAGATGGGGGTATGAGTTTTTTGGGGGGTATTGGGCTTGAATATCAGGGGATTTCAGGATGGCTGGGGTGGGTCATATACCCTGGGGCGGTGACTGCAGACCTGGGGGGGGGGGGGGGGGGGGCGCACTTACCGCAGGGAACACAGTAGTGGCCTATGGGGCATTATGGGGGCTATATGGGTCTTTCACTGTGGGGTACGTAGAAGGGGCTATGGAGGTTTCAGGGGGTACAGGCTGGGGGGTCACTCACAGTGGGGTGTGTAGCTGGGGTTCTGGGGGCTATGTGGTACAGGGAGCTATGTGGGATCTAGGGCACTTAAAGGTCTGGTCTCAACATGGGGCATGTAAAAGGGGTGCAGCATGGTTGGAAGCACACAGCTGGGGTACAGGAGGGTCTCACCATGGGGCGTGTGCGGGGGGGCGGGGGTCTGTTGGTGTCACAGTGATGGGGGTAGGGGATCTGTGGGTCTCACTGGAGGGCGCGGAGTGGGGACAGGGGGATCGTGGGTCTCACAGTGGGGCATGTAGCAGAGGCGCAGGGGGATCTGTGGGTCTCACTGTGGGGCGTGTAGCGAGGGTGTAGCATGGTCAGCAGCACGTAGCGGGTGGCCCCGTCCCCGTACAGCTCCTGTGCCTGCCGGGAGAGACAGGGTCACCCCGAGATCCCTGTCCCCCAAGATCCCCTGCCCCCCCCGACCAGCACATCCCTGTACAGCTCATGCACCTGCTGGGAGAGATGGGGTCACCCCGAGATCCCCTCAGCCCAGTCCCCTCCTCTCTCCCCCCTGGGACCCCCGCCCCCAGCACCTGTCTCTTCTCCTGGAGCTGGGCCTGGATGCAGGCCCCCCGCAGCCGGGCCTAGAAGGCGTCGACAGCCGTCTCGGCGTCCACGGGGAATTTGAACACGGCCTCCACGGACCCCAGCTCCTCATTCCTGCAGAGCAGCTGGCAGCCCACGTCCGCCACAAAGCCTCGGATCAACACCGACACCGAGCTGTGGTGCAGGGGCACTGCGGGGAGGGGGACATCAGCCACAGGCCCCCCACGGGCACCGGGGGGAGGAGCCACGTCAGCCATGGGGCCACCCTCCCCCTCACAGCACCGTCCCCCGCAGCCCTGACTCACCCGGCTCCTTGGAGCTGGTCAGGAGGCCGCAACTCATCATCTCGGCTCCAGGGTCGGGGATCTGTGTGAGGGGAAGGTCGGGGGGGTGAGATACAGGGTTCCCATGGAAACTGATGGGCACAGGGTGCCCTGACACCCCCCCCACACACACACACACACTCAGCGATGGCTCTGAGACCCCAGCCCCACCCCTCTGCTCAGCCAGGTCCTGTGGCAGGGAGTCCCACAGGCCCAAGCTCCTGAGATCAGAGTCACAGCTCTGCTCCAACTCTGCCAGCCCCCCGCAGGGAGGGGCAGGCAGGGACTGGGGTACAGCTGGCAGTTGGGGGATGGAGAGAGAAACATAGGGGGATGTATGGGGATGGATGGACAGATGGAAGGAAGGAGAGGTGCAGGGGTCAGACGGACAGACGGAATGAAGGGGGATGGGGGACTCGTGCGTTAGAATGAGGGGGCTGGGAGCCAGGACTGCTGGGTTTTATCCCCAGCCCCTGGGAGGGGGGCCCTGGAACAGCGACAGGGGTTGCAGGGGACTCAGCTCGGTCACTGGGGGGTTGTTAACCCGGCTAGGCCCTTCTCCCCACTGTCGCCCTGCAGAGAAGCAGAGGTTTGTGGAGCAGGCTCCAGCTCCTGGCCGTTCTTGGCAAGGACACGGCCCTGCTATTTACTCATCTTTCACCCCAGGCTGGAGCAGTTGCCATAGACCCCCCTGCCCCAACGGGGGTGAAATGCAGCCCTTGGCCGTGCCCAGGGGCTCCCGGCGTTCTTGTTCCATGCCCCCGAGCCGTTTGGCCTGGGCCTTGGATTTGCTGCCTTTCGACGGGGTAAGAGGGCGGCAGCCGGTTCATTTCTCCCGCAGCAGAAATCTGGCTCTGAGGCGTGCAGGGAGTCTCCGCGGAGGAGCGGGGAGCTGAGGGTGGGATGGGGGCGAGGAACGCCAGAGCTGCCGTGAGCGAGAGGGGCTCCCAACCCCACTCTCCGAGCCTCGTTTCTGCTTGCCACCACTCCAGCCCCCTGGAGAATTCCCAGCTGGAAGGTGGGACGGGGAGACTGGGATCACCTGGGGGGCGGGGGGGGGGAACGTAGGCAGATTTCTAGACAAACCTCCTGCCCGGCTTCACACATGGCCCAGGATGGAGAATCCACCGGAGCCCCGGGGAGTTGGGCCAGCAGCTAATTCCCCCCCTCCCCGCCAGACAGGTGAGCCTCCCTCCTCGCCTGAATTCATCTGCCTGCAACTCCCAGCCACAGACAGGCCACGTTCCCCCCGCAGGTATTTACCGCCTCTCTGGGCTGCGCTCCCTAGGCTGGGAAAGGGCTGAGGCCGGGGCAGGGCTCCAGCGGGGCGCGGGGGCGGGTCGGTTGGTCCCGGCACTGAACTCTGATGCCTAATTCCCCGCCCGGAGGAAGGGAGTCGGCGTGAAACTTCGGCCGATTCCCAGGCGGCGGCTCCTGCTGCAGCAGCTGCTTCTTGGGGTGCGAGGGAGCCGCAGGGCGGGGTGGGCGGGGGTGGGGAGCTCCGACCCCTCATGGGACCCAGCGGACCCCAGGAGCCTGTGGGGAGCAGGTCAGGGCCGGTGCCCCCCGGTGCAAAAGGGGAGGGCTGAGATTTGTGTCCTCACACTGGCCGGGCGCCACGGGGATGGCCCCTGGGAAACCCACGCAGGGAGAAGCGCGGGAAGGGGGGTGGATCGGGGGGCGGAGCAGAAACGTTTCGGGGTCACCTCCCTCCAAACACCCCCAAACCCGCCCCGGCATGCAGGGCCCCGCAGCCAGGGCGGGGAGACTCTGCAGGGGCGAAGCCCTGAGTCGGGGGATGGGCCCAGACCAGGGGGTGGGGGACCCTGGACACGGAAGGGAAGGGGGGGCCAGGCCCCCCAGGGGAGGGGGCTCGACTGGGGCCCGATCCGCACCCCCGGTACCTTCTCGCTCCGTCTCTGAGCAGCGAAGCCCTGAGCCAGGCTGGGGGGGGAGAGTGTCCCCGCGAGCCCCGCCCCCCGCCAGGGAGCGTCTACAAACGCCTCACCCCCCCACCCAACCCAGCCAGGGAGCGTCTGCAAACGCCTCACCCCCCCACCCAACCCAGCCAGGGAGCGTCTACAAACACCTCACCCCCCCACCCAACCCAGCCAGGGAGCGTCTGCAAACGCCTCACCCCCCACCCAACCCAGCCAGGGAGCGTCTACAAACACCTCACCCCCCCACCCAACCCAGCCAGGGAGCGTCTGCAAACGCCTCACCCCCCACCCAACCCAGCCAGGGAGCGTCTGCAAACGCCTCACCCCCACCCAACCCAGCCAGGGAGCGTCTGCAAACGCCTCACCCCCCCACCCAACCCAGCCAGGGAGCGTCTGCAAACACCTCACCCCCCCCCCCCAGCCCAGCTAGGGAGCGTCTGCAAACACCTCACCCCCCACCCAACCCAGCCAGGGAGCGTCTGCAAACGCCTCACCCCCACCCAACCCAGCCAGGGAGCGTCTGCAAACGCCTCACCCCCCCACCCAACCCAGCCAGGGAGCGTCTGCAAACACCTCACCCCCCCCCCCCCAGCCCAGCTAGGGAGCGTCTGCAAACACCTCACCCCCCACCCAACCCAGCCAGGGAGCGTCTGCAAACGCCTCACCCCCCACCCAACCCAGCCAGGGAGCGTCTGCAAACACCTCACCCCCCACCCAACCCAGCCAGGGAGCGTCTGCAAACACCTCACCCCCCCCCCCACCCAGCCCAGCTAGGGAGCGTCTGCAAACACCTCACCCCCCACCCAACCCAGCCAGGGAGCGTCTGCAAACGCCTCACCCCCCACCCAACCCAGCCAGGGAGCGTCTGCAAACACCTCACCCCCCACCCAACCCAGCCAGGGAGCGTCTGCAAACACCTAACCCCCACCCAACCCAGCCAGGGAGCGTCTGCAAACACCTCACCCCCCACCCAACCCAGCCAGGGAGCGTCTGCAAACGCCTCACCCCCCACCCAACCCAGCCAGGGAGCGTCTGCAAACGCCTCACCCCCCCACCCAACCCAGCCAGGGAGCGTCTGCAAACACCTCACCCCCCCCCCCACCCAGCCCAGCTAGGGAGCGTCTGCAAACACCTCACCCCCCCCCCAACCCAGCCAGGGAGCGTCTGCAAACACCTCACCCCCCACCCAACCCAGCCAGGGAGCGTCTGCAAACACCTCACCCCCCACCCAACCCAGCCAGGGAGCGTCTGCAAACACCTCACCCCCCCCACCCAACCCAGCCAGGGAGCGTCTGCAAACGCCTCACCCAGCACCCAACCCAGCCAGGGAGCGTCTGCAAACACCTCACCCCCCCACCCAACCCAGCCAGGGAGCGTCTGCAAACGCCTCACCCCCCCACCCAACCCAGCCAGGGAGCGTCTGCAAACGCCTCACCCCCCCAGCTAGGGAGCATCTGCCAGCTCCCCGTCCCCAGCTTCTATAACCCAGGGACCGTCTGCACAGTTCGCCGCCCGCCCGCCCACCCGGGAGCCAGGGACTGTCTGCAAACTCTTCGCTCCACACATCCTGCCATGTCCCCCCATTGAACTGGGGCTGGGGAGAGGGGGTCTCCAAACTGCCCCTTGCTCCTTCCTGTCCCTTTATGGTGCAAAAAGCAGGAAGGATTGTGGATGCAAATGTTTCAACTCCAAGATACCCCTTTCCCATCAGGGTATTCACCCCACACTCTCCATCCAGGGGCAGTGGTGAAAGAGGGGCGAGAACCCGTCAGTTGACTGTCACACCTGCCTCTCAATAGCGAGAAGGCATCTGAGAGACATGAGGAAGCTCGGCCAGATGTGGGGAAGGGAGGGGGGAGTTTTTCCACCCACCGCGTTTCCTCTGGGGTCTCTGCAGAACCTGCTTTTAATGTCCCGCTGGATGGTGCTGGATCTGTCCCCCCGGCCCTGAGTCCTCTGTGGGTGGGAGCCCAGAGCTGGGGCAGAGAGAGGCCCCCCCTCCACACACAGCCCCACCCCCACGGACCTCTGGCCAGGGGGGACTCATTGTAATGGGGAGGTGGGAGGTCAGTCTCCATGGCCCCTCCAGACCTCTCTCTCGCTGCTGAGGCTGTCAGTGAGGTAGTGCCCAGGGGGATGGGGGCATCTTCTCCCCTACAGCCAGAGCTGGGACCCACCAAATGGACCCCACAAGCAGGCATCAGCTGGGGTCGCTCTTCCACCCCCACGGAAGTGGCTCTGGACCGTAGCTGCTGCTGGGGCAGGTTCATAGGAGGCACCTGTGAACGGGGCAGCCTGACCCACCCAGGGGATGGGGATCCCCCCTTCCTTGGAATTTCAAACATCACAGTGTGAGAGGAGGGGGATCCCCACCCCCCACTCCCTGATACCCCCTCACCCTCACTGTGAGCCTCTCAGCAAGGACTGTGGGGGACTCCGGCCTGGAGAGAATCTGGAGAGAGAAGAGAAGAGAAGAGAAGAGAAGAGAAGAGAAGAGAAGAGAAGAGAAGAGAGCTCCAGGGAGGGGATGGGGGTGCAGAGGGATGGAGGGATGCTGGGCGGGGGTATCTCCAGATAGACAGACAAAGGGATGTGGGCCGAGGGAGGTCATTTACCCAGCACAAGCAGAAGGAGAGTTCGTGCCATCCTGAGCCGGTTGCTCTGGGGTGGGAGCTGGGTTCTCAACTCAGCCACCGGACCCGTCTGGGTGCAGGGAGGGGGACGGGCCCTTCCCCTCTGATGGAGGCAGAGGAAGTCACAGCCTTAGGCGGAGTCACCGCTCAGCTCAGAGGGCCATTGCACTGTAACTGCAGTCCTCTTACTTTAAAGTGTAATGTGTATCCCTCTTTTGTATTTATATAGGACTCATGTTGAAGGAGTTTTTTGTCCACCCACTCTGTTCCTGTGAGACACTAGGGCAAATTCTCCAAAGTCAAGTGAGTTACACCAGATGTGAATTTGGTCCAATGTCCCTTTGTAACATCAGTACCCAAGCTTGTATCCCAACTTGATAATCACTCCATAGGAAGGATAAATAAGTCTTTAATTTAAATACTCAGATCCTCAAACCATGAGCCTGGGATTTATATTGCATATTAGACAAAAAGCGCACAATAAAAATCATATCGTATGAGGTGATCAGGTCCCTCATTCACATTAATTGCTGTGTTTCTGTGTCTTGCTATCACTGTACACTGAGTTGAGTATGTTGTGAAATCAGTAACTTGAATTATTCTTTTATCTTGTGAACCATCAAATGATATTTCCCGAATTGTTTCAGGTGCTCCGATGGTCCAGTGAAGCACAGTCTAGAAATTCCATTTGAAACATCCATGTTTGCCAAGAGAAACCAAAGCTACCAGTAAAATTCTATTCAAGTATCAGGGGAAATGAAGGTGTATTAACTGTATGGAGATCACAGTTAACAAAAATTCTCTCTCTCTGTGTCCCCAGACACATCTATCTATCTAATCTAATTTATCGTACTATCTAGGTATTCCAACAATAAATATATTCAGACTAATCAAGTGCATAGTGTCTCACAAAAGTAGAATTCACAGAATAAACTAAATTGGTTGAGAACGATTTGGGGACATAATCTTCCTTGTACATATCACTTTCATAACCTTTAACATTTTGAAACAGCCTCCACCAGGCCCAAAGTGATATTTATCCACAAAAGCACCACATTTCGGAGGCATTTCATGATTCTAACACCTGTGAGTGCATGGAAACGTTAGAATTTACACTCACGAAACTCAATGGGCTCAAGATTCAATGGAAACATGGACACTGCTTGTGTGAATCAGTGAGTGACCACTTACAATGATCTTTATGTGAATATTAGGTAAATCAGATGGCACAAAATCTTAACCAGTTCCATGTTATTTTATGAAGCAATATTAATTATACATAGCACATCCGTATGTTTTAAGTACATTTGGTAGACTGGATGCTAATCTACTGTAAATTGGCAGTTGAAGGTCTGGCCCAAGACAGCAGGCAAGCCTCAAAGGGTTTGAATGTTGGGTTAAGATAAAATTCTGGACAATGTAAGGTGAAATCCTGGCCGCACTGAAATTAAGTTCTGTCGTTGACGTCAGTGGGGCTAGGATCTTCTTATGATTTTTAATGTCTGTCTCACAATATTTGTTGTTTTTCTTCAAATCTCAACTGCTTGAATCAACAGATCAGCTTTCATATTTTCTTTTACATAATCATTATCCCTCTCTCTTCGGTAGTTCTTTTCATCCATAGATCACAAAGCACTATATAAAGGAGGTGAGAATCATTATCCCCATTTTACAGATGTGGAAACTGAGGCACAGAGAGAAGCCATTTGTTAGGGGGCTTATTCTTTCACCCACTTACTTCCCTGGTCCTTCTCGCATGAACAGAGAGCAACAATACCTGAAGTCCAAAGGTGCAAACAATTCGATGTTTATTGGGGTGAACTTCCAGCAAGCATGATTCCAGTTTCCTTCCTTAGTGTCCCTCTTCCCAGCTCTGATACCACAGAGCCTTACACCTGTCTCCCTCTTCCCATTCCTGCCGTTAGCCAAACATGATTCCAATTTTCCCATCCACAGTTCCCATTTCCCCCTGCCCACACACCCACCCACCCACTCACTTCCTGATTGACTGCAGACTATACAGCCCCCTAACACCATTACTTGCCCAAAGTCATCCACCAAGCCAATGGCAGAGCCAGGAATAGAACTAAGAAAAGGAGGACTCGTGGCACCTTAGAGACTAACCAATTTATTTGAGCATAAGCTTTCGTGAGCTACAGCTCACTTCATTCTCCTAGTTACAGTCCAGTCCTCTTGCCACCAGGGCACACTCATGGTTACAGAGAAAAGCATAAAAACATGAAGTGCACCCTACAGACTCAAAAACCAGACAGCAAATCAAAAGAACCCAACATTTATTATTTAAAGCCAATCTCATGATTTCTAACAACGTCTCCTCTCCTTGCTGAGATGCTCGCAGCGAGGGTGAGGGGGTATCAGGGAGTGGGGGGTGGGGATCCCCCTCCACTCACACTGTGATTTTAAAGGTGAATCAGGACTAAGATTCTGGATTCAGTTTTGACATCATCAAAATTTTGTAAGCTATTCTCACATATTTTCAGTCCAAACCGGCAGAATCCGTGTGAAATCAATCTTTCCAAAATTTTGGAATGCCCGTGTACTAAAAACAAAGAAAAAAAGAAGCCTACAAAAATACCCATCTGGGTTTTTACCCAGTCTGGAACTGGAACTGGAACTTTATTCTGAATCCCCTTCAAAATCCACTGGGGTCTTGATTTGAGGTTCCTGTGGGTTTATCTTACCTCGGTTTGGAAGGGATAAATTTTTATCAGTAAATGTCAGGAAATGCCAGTTTCGCCACACAGAACGTCAACCTACCCCCCCCCCCAAAAAAAAGGTCCAAAAAACCAGTTGTCATTAAATAATTATTCTGTGACCCACCTTGTTGTCTGACATGCCACAGTAATTTCCCACAAGTGTGAAAATACAAATAGACAATTTTTTTTAAAAAAATGCTCACAAATAAACCTTAATATTCTCTGTCAAAATTATAAAAAATAAAAATTGAATTCTGCCAAGCCTGTCGATATCTCTATCCTCTCCACAGGCCAGGCCTTAATAGAAATAAATAATTGGCACATGTGCAATTTGTTTCATTTTAAATTAAATACAAAGTAAGAGGATAATAATGCATAAGGGCTGGATTTTGAAAGGTATTTAGGTGCTTAGTGGGGTTTTAAAAAGTATCTAGGCCCTTAAAACTCATAGAAAATCCCATTAGGCACCTAAATACATTTAACAATCTGGCCGTAAATGTTCAAGGATGTGAGACACTAAGGACCAGATTGTTAAAGGTATTTAGTCACCTAACTCACACTGATTTCCATTGGAGTTGGGCAGCTAATTATCTTTAGACTTCTGGCCCTCAGGGATTGTTGTTGTTTTTTCAGTACCCTATCAACTTTGGTATATCTTCCATGTGCAGACTCATTTTTCTTTCACCACATTTTCTGTGACAGCCAATGACCTCCAGCACATTTTGAAAAACATCGCTTCCCTGAATACATGTCTCAGGGCTTCTTTTACCTCTGGGTTCCTCAGTGTGTAGATGAAAGAGTTCAACAGGGGTGTGACAATAGTATTCAAGATGGTGACTATTTTGGTCAATTCCAATGAGTTCTGCATGGAAGGGCTGACATGTAGGAAAATGGTCGAACCGTACCAGATAATCACAACTGTGAGATGGGAAGAGCAAGTTAAAAAGGCCCTTCTCCATTCCTTATCTGATGGGATTGTCAGTACAGTGGAGATGATGTAAATGTAGGAGAGCAGGGTTATGACACAGGAGCCCAGGATGAAGATGAAGGAGATGATAAAGGCCACCGGATCAATAAGGTTGGTATCTGTGCAGGAAAGAACTATCCACGGTGCTATGTCCCCAAAAAAGTGATGGATGACACTAGGGCACAGAAGGACAACCTGGTGATCAGAAATGCTGGGACAGAAATAGCCAGGAAACCACACAACCAAGAGCCAACAGCCAGCTGGTGCTGTTCAGGATGGAGCTGTAGAGCAAAGGATAGCATATAGCCAAATAGCAGTCGTAGGCCATGACAGCCAAGAGAAAATCTTTGTGCATCCTAGGGAGAAAACAAAATACATCCGTAGGACACGGCTGACGAAGAAGATGGATTTGCTTTGGGACACAAGGTTGGCAAGCGTCTTTGGGATACAAGCTGTGGTCTGCCATACCTGCGGGAAGGAGAAATTGCAGAGAAGGAAGTACATTGGGGTGCGAAGGCGACGGCTGGTTGCCACTAGGACTATGATCGCCACATTTCCTGTGACAAGCAAGAGCACAAAGAGTGAGATCTGCAAATATTGGGTCGCAGGGAATCCCAGGAGAATAAATTCCTTCACACTGGTGTGATAGCCCTTTTCCAGTGCGGTCAGCTGTTTTACCTGCCAAAACAAATGAAGACATGAAATTAAACTGATTAAACACAACTGTGGCTTTGTGGGTTACAGATGATTTTGATGCACAGAAAGAGCAGATAATTAAAAGAGGCAGGAAATAACGGTTTAAGGCTGAAAATATCCTATTGCTATTACATTTCTGGAGCCTTCCTGCTCACAGGGTGAATTTAAGCTTGTCCTAAATTTTCCTGTGGAAACTTTTTTTCCAGTGGAAAGTGGCTTTTGGACCAAAAAGAAACTTTCAGGATAGAAATTCCATTTTCAGGTGTTCCTTGAAAAACACAATTTTTAGTTTTTGTCAATGAAACATGTTTTTTCCACGGTCAGCATCCAAAGCCCAAGATTGATTTTATTTTAATTAATATTTTTGTTGTTTTAAATTGAAAATTTTCAAATCAAAAGTTGTTTTCTGGGTGTGTGTGGGGGGCAAGAGTTGTCCTTTTGACAAAACCCTGAAAAATGTCAACAGAAAAAACAACATTTTTCCTGTAAATTATTCAGGAGCCAAATCATTTTCAAATGAGACCTATGGGTGTTAGGCATTCAGCACAATCTGTGATTCTTTTAGAAGTGAACAAAACCCCATCGTCTCTTTTGAAAATCCCTGCTAAATAGGGTGAGCTTTTCAAAAGTTCTCAGTATAGGCCTATTTCTGCTCCCGAGGAAGGAAGTCAATAGGATTTTTGTCATTGAGTCAGTGGGAGCAGACTTAGGTCAATACTGAACACATGAGATTTGTACCTGTCAATTTCCTTCCTACAATGCAAGAGGACATTTAATTCTTTTTGTGCAGAAAGTCTCAGGTTCTAAGCCTGCTGAAGTCCCAAGTTGGAGTGGGGATGTTATACAAAGTTGCAGTTCAGAGGACAGCTACTCAATTTTGGAGCATAAATAACCATTTACATCTATAAACCAGCATTCATTTTGGGTAGTTGAAAATGAGTCAGTTGCAACCTCCTTTGACCAATTGAGACTGAGGGGTGCAAGGCCATGCAATGCGCCAATTACAGCAAAGCTCAGGGCCAGAGAGGACCAAAGAACAAAGGAAGCAATTGTCCTAAAAAAAAAAAAAATCAAAAAATGCATCCCTTTTTTATCAGAATTTTAAATTCTGATGAAGAATTTCATCAAAACTGTGAATTTCAAACATTTTTGACCAGCTGTGCCAGGAGTCTGCAATTCTTCTCCCCGTTTAGTCAGTCGAACATACTTCTCAACCAGAACCGTTAATAGAACCCAGGAGCCCTGATTCTCAGCCCCCGCTCTGCTCAAACCACGATCCTAACTCCCCTCAAAGAATGGGAATAGAACCCAAGTGTACTGATTCCTGGTCCTTTGATACAACAGCTATTCTATGCATCCCTAAAAGAGCTCGGCACAGAACCCGGGTACCCTCACTCCCACACAACAGACCGCAAGCCCCACAAATACAGCAAAACTGTAATATGCCAAGTTTCTAAAACACCTTCTGAAAAAAATATCAGGTTCCCAGTGCTGGCCAAAAGTTTCCTTCACAGATGGATTAATGCTGAGGTCTCAAATTTGAGGCATTCAGAATTAGAAGCCGCTTTTGAAAAAGTTGTCCCTACCTTGAAATCTATCAATGACTTTTACAGTGAATGTTCTGAATTTTTGTTTGATTGCTTGTTTTGGGTGTTCTGAGTTTTCATTTTTCATAACCTAAATTGAGTCCCCCTCCCTATTTGGATTTGAATTTGCAAAGGATCCGAAGGGAGTTATGAAATGTAATGGAGTTGGGCGCCTAACTCCCTCAGACACCTTTGAAAATCCCAGCCTTAAATATTTTGTATCAAAGTCTAATCAACACGGGCAATCAACTATTATATTTTCTCCCTCTTCAATATAAACCATTTATTTTGTTATGAATAACATCCTATGAATAACATCTAATGCCCTGATTCTGCAAAGAGTTAATACATAAATAAACTTGCATATATAGACATATATAAAACAAAAATGCCTAAATTTACTCACATGAATGATTCCTTTGAAGTCAAGGGTTCCACTCACATGAGTAAAGTGAGGAAAATAAGTAGAATTTCTGAACATTTTTAAACAATGGAACTTACTGCAACTCATCATTCAGCAAATCTTCTCACTGGGCAAACCTTCAGCTGGTGTGAATGATCAATAGATAAGGCTGATGAGAGAGGGAAGGTGGAACAATTGTACTGAGGTCCTGAGCTCAGTGCCCCCGCAAAACTATCTATTTAGGGTGAAATGGGAGGGGGAAAACATAATTTACCGGGCCTCCAAATTTCTCTCAGCAGACCTCTCAATGGAGCTACGATTATTTAGACCAACTGAGGATCTGGCTCTTTGTATTCAGTCTCCACTGATGGAAAGAGCTGAACCTAGCAAAATTTCCGGAACAGTTAAAACACCTGATTGACAAAATCTACTTGCCTGCCCTTTACCATGATGAAAATGATGAAAACAGCCGTGATATTCTATTTTCTCCATAAAAAGAAGGACTCATCTCAGTTGAATGGTAGAGTTAATCTTTTCAAGACTTTCCTCCTACTTTCAAGACTTTCCTTGTACCAGCGAGACCTTATTGGCTTGCAGGGAACTGTATGCCTTTCACAGTAAATTATGTTAAAAATATGGAATTCCTTTAAAAAAATACCTCGTTTGTAAGGCAGTGAATTGTAAGCACTCAGAACCAAGCTGGACACTAAGAAGACGATTGATTAGATAGATAGGATAGGATTAAAGTTCAAAATGATCTGGACAAACTGGAGAAAAGGTCTGAAGTAAATAGGATGAAATTCTGTGAAGACAAATGCAAAGTACTCCACTTAGGGAGGAACAATCAGTTGCACATATACACAATGGGAAATGACTGCCCAGGGAGGAGTACTGTGGAAAGGGATCTTGGGGCCATAGTGGGTCACAAGCTAAACATGAGTCAATAGTGTAACACTGTTTCAAAACAAAAAGCAAACATCATTCTGGGATGTATTAACAGGAGTGTTGTAAGCAAGACACAAGAAGTAATTCTTCTGCTCTATTCTGCGCTGATTAGGCCTCAACTGGCGTATTGTGTCCAGTTCTGGGCACCACATTTCAGGAAAGATGTGGACAAATTGGAGAAAGTCCAGAGAAGAAGAACAAAAATGATTAAAGGTCTAGAAAACTTGACGTATGAGGGAAGATTGGGGGGGAGGCAGGGAGGGAAAGGGCTTGTTTAGTCTGGAGACAAGAAGACTGAGGGGGGGAGATGATAACAGTTTTCAAGTACATGAAAGGTTGTTACAGGGACGAGGGAGGTAAATTGTTCTCATTAACCTGTGAAGATAGAACAAGAAGTAACGGGCTTAAATTGCAACAAGGGCAGTTTAGGTTGGATATTAGGAAAAACTTCTGAATTGTCAGGGTAGTAAAGCACTGGAATAAATTGTCTAGGGAAGTTGTGGAATCCCTATCTTTGGAGATTTTTAAGAGCAGGTTAGACAAACACTGTCAGGGATGGTCTAGATAATACCCTTTTAACAAAGTTAAAATAATTTTCTAACCTCAGATCAAGTTCGGTGGTTGCTTCAGATATTGATGGAAAATACAAGGTTTTTGGGAGAGGAAGAGTTATTTTGTAGATTTGCAAACTCCCTTATGATTAGTTCTCCACAGAATGTTTACATCCTTTCTGAGGTCGTATGAAAAAGTCACACATGAGGTACTTTCTGAGGAACAGTTTATGATCCTATGGGTGGCTGAACTTTCTGTTCAGCTCACAGTTGCTATCATGCATTACATTTGTTCTTGTTCACATTTGCTTGTATTAACAGAAGAAACTTCCAGTATGGGCAGGCTGTTCCCATAACTGCTTCTGCATGTGGCCTCTTACAGCTCTTTCTGAAGGACGAGCATTTGGTGAGGATTACCATACACTCGAGACTGAGACAGTCAGGTTTATTCATTCAAACCTTTCTTTGAACCAAAAGCAAGGCCCTGCACGTTACAATTACCATAAAAGCAATGAATGACAGATATACAGAAAAAGATATTGCCCAATTACCTTCTCTTGGGGGCGTAGTCACTGTCGATTTTTCCTACGAGGGTCTGACTATTCCCTTACACTCTAGCATATTTATACTTTACACGTTATCTGACCATCCAATCAACATTAAGCATTGTGTCTTACCTTACCCATAGTATATACATGTGCAGGCTTCAGTTTACAAAACTTTTTCTGTCCAGGCTACTTTCATGTCATCATGTCCCTTTTCCAATTGGTTTATTTACTTGGATCATACCACTCAAATATAGGGACTTTTCTGTTTTTCACAATACAGGGACTTTTTGGCAATACCTTTTATGTATTATACTGATTAACTCCCTTTTATCTATGTCCTTCAACACAGTACAAAACACCTTTGTCTTATCCAGCTGCTGTAAGCATTGTTTAAAGAAGTCTCTCCACACGGACGAATTTCGCAAGCAACACTCATGTCAAGCAAAGACTTGGCTGAAGCCAGTGAGCTTAGCATAAGTATTACCCTGGCCTGTCCACATTTCTTCACCAGACTAGACCCATGTGTAGGACTCTTCCAACACCAGGCACTGGTCACTGTTACAGATGCTTTCCTTAGACTCCAACAACAGGGTGTAAACAGGTGACAAATGCAATGTTGATATTTCTCCACCACAATGTGAGCAAAGACTTAATAATTCATATCATACAAGTCATCAACTCACTATATCAGCTGTAGATTTCTATCAACCTATGTCTTTGGTCCTGTGTCCCATGCTGAGATGAGGAATCGACTTCACCCAGTGCACTACTGAAGACCTCCGTAAGTGATCCTGTGAGGGTTAGGTGTAAGGTAAGTACTTCTCAGCACAGGATGATTTTCACCCTAAGGCGTTCAGAATCTGCCCACTGGCTCTGAACTGGAACAAGTCACATTTTCTGTATTCTAGCCACAAACACACGTGCTCTCATCTTTGCAGCTCATTTACATTTAGGAGCTCTGACCTATCATTTAGAATGGGGTGTCCATGTTGCCAAGCCTAGCGATGTTATCATGAATCTCTCACGGAGTTGAGGGCCATAAAGTCACAGATCCTGATTCTCTTCTCACATGTATTGCACTATTATGGGGAGTAGCTTCTGCTTTAGGGGCCAGTCCTGCCTCAATTAAGTCCATGCCAAAGTGGACTGGTATTTTCAAATGTGCCTAAAGGAATTTAGGCGCCCAAAATTCATTAATTTAAATGGGAGTTGGAAACCTAACTCCCTTAGTCGCCTTTGAAAATCCCAGCCTAAATCTCTGGAAGGGGAAGGAAGATCAGGTGCATAATTTCAGCAATTATTTTACCCCTGACTTAAATTTTATTCAGTCCTGAGCCCAGCAAATTCCCATTGTATTTACCAGGATGATGCCTGATATTGCTCAGTAATTTTCACACCCATGTGGACGGCAAATGCTCTGAGCAGTTCAGGATTTCATGAGCACAATGACAACCCGGTGGAACTGGATAGCTAAGCACCAGGGCTGAGCTCCCCAAAGGTATAAAGGTGCTAAAGAGACAAACAGGTGCCTAGCATGATCTTCAAAAGCACCTTGGTGTCTAACTTCCATTGAAGTCCCTAGAATTCAAACTATATTACATTCAAGCACACTAGGGAGCCTTAGGGTAAAATTTCCTAAAGCACCTAGATGACTTAGGAGCTTCAGTCTCATTGGCTCTTTAGTCAATTAGCTGCACTTGAAAATTTAACTGTCCATCCTATTTTCAAAAGTGATTTAGGGCCAGATTAGTTGAGGTATTTAGGCACCTAGTGGGATTTTGAAAAGCACCTTGGTACCTCAAACATTGATTTCAATGGATGTTAGGCAACTAGAAGGTTTGAAAATTCCACTAGGTGCCTAAATACTTTTAAAAATCTGGCCCTGGGGCTTGTCTATGCAGAGAAGACACAGCAACTTAACTTCAATATCTTTATTTAGCCCACTGCAACTTTTGTGCCTTTGTGGACTCTTAGGTTGAAAACTGGTTATATCAGTTCAGTTTGCACCTGAAAATTGATATACATGAGGTTTAAACCAATATAATATCCACACACAAAGTTGCACTCTTTTAGCTAAATTGGTATAAAATCACACCTTTCATTATGTCAGTACAACTTTTTGTGTAGACTAGAGGCAAATATTTTAAAAGCACCAAAGTGTCTTAGAACCAGATTTTCAAAGGTTATTAGGTGTCTAGTGGGATTTTCAAAGTCCTAGGCACCTAAACCCCATTGAATTCAATTGGAGTTATGTGCTTAACCTGCGTAGGTACTTCTGAAATTCCCACTAGGTACCTATCTGCCTATCTTCAGATGTCTAAATGTCTTTAGCCTCTGGTGCTTTATACTTCTGTATCTTAGACCACCTATTAGGTTGCCTAAATGTGGACGTAGTTGCCTAACTTTGGGCAGCCACTTAGGGCCAGATTTTAAAAAGTATTTAGTCACCTAGTGAGATTATTAAAAGGACATAGGCACCTAACATCCACAGAAATCAATGAGTTGTAGGTTCCGAGGTGCTTCTGGAAATTTCAATAGGCATCTAAATATCTTGAGAAATCTGACCTTTTGTCTTTTACAAATGGAGAAACTAAGGAACAAAGAACTTAAACAATTTCACAGTGGTCCATCAGCAAGTCAATGGAGACACAGAACCAAGGTCTCCTAACTTCCAATGCTCTTCTTTAAACAAGGACACCGTCCTTACTAAGCCAGGGGTTTGGCACATTCTTGAGAAGACAGTGAAATTCTGTTGAGACCAAATCCCAAGAGCACTTCTGAGGAACATAAGTTCATCTTCTTTCTTGGACCTGTTGAGTTGCCATACATAAACAAAGCAGGTAAGGGAAAAAGACAGCAGGGTGATGACAAAATGGTAATGCAATGAGACTCTAATCAATATAGAAATTTATGCAATAAGTAGGAAGATTTTGTGTATGAAACCTTTAAATGTTTGATTTATAGCTGGAGGAAAAAATATGGCTCGCAATGCATTTTTTTCCTCAGAATCCAAGAACGCCTCATTCTAAGGAGAGAATATAATGTGTGAAGGGGGTCTGTTCTGGCTAGATCTGTCAGCAAAAGCTAATAAGTTAGGTCCACTAGAGAGAGAGAGAGAGAGAGAGGATCCCAGAAATATACTTTAAACCACTTGTATTAAGATCTATTTTTTGTATACTTGGTAATGTGACCTACTGGGCCATATCTGGTTGGAAGGAATAGGTTTCCCAGTGAGTAATTGGTTCATCTGTAACATACTTCCTTCTCTCTCACTTACTTTCTCACTTTCTAAATTTCACTCATCTTTTTCAACTCTTGAATGCAGAAGAGAAAATAACTATATGATAGATCTGTGGCACTCGCTGCTGCTGTAACTTATTGAGTCGCATAGATAAGAATGTAAAAATGGATTGGATATTTCTCTTAGAGGTAGACTTAGGTTTCCATAGCCACAAATGCCACATGGATGCCCACTCCTCATTCATTTTCACGGGCATTTGTTTGTTTAAGAACCAGATTTTTAATGGTTTTTAGGCACCTAATGCGATTTTTAGAAGCATCTCGGCACCTAAAAATCCTTGATTGCAATGGGTATTAGACACCTAGCTGCTTTGAAAAATCCCACTACGCACCTACAAGCCTTTAAGAATTTGCCCCATAATCCCTTAGGCAGCTTTTGAAATCTCAGCTGTAGCCTGGTCTGGTAGATGGGAAATAAGGAGTTGGAGTTTGTCCCAGCTCTGTCACTCATTTACTGTGTGAAAGTCAGATTAACGGTCTGTGCCTCAGTTTCCCCATCTGTAAATAAATGAAATAATACCATTCACCCACCTTGGTAAAATGGTTTGAAATCTACAGGTGAAAAAGCACCATGAATTTCTTCCCAAGTCTACTAGAGTGAATGAATAGAATAACTTTGACTTCCTCTGTCATTGGATCAGGCCCTCTGTTACTATGAAGTTTAGGGTATTAGAAGGCAGGAGATCCTGGTCTCTTTTCCGGGCTTTTCCCCTGACTTCCAATGCATCCCTAAGCAAGATCCTTTACCCCTCTGCCCTACTTTCTCCTCATATGGCAGAGGATTGATAATGATTAATTATTTACTACAGAGGGGCATTGGGCCCATTCCAAACAACACTGAAGTTATGGCTACAAAGGCAGTTCTTTTCAACCTGTTGTAGAATAAAATAGCTTAGGACTGGACATTGATTTGAAGATGTAAAGAGGTTTATAAGTACAATGTATTATTATCTTTGCCAGACTAGCTCAGATTAGCATAAGGAGGATAATCATTATGGGTGCGATTTTTAAAAGAGTCTGTGGGAATCAGGCATTTACATTCTACTGAATCACAATGAGATTTGAATTTTTAATTGCTTTGAACTCCTTTGAAAATCCCATTGCACAGTGATAATCAACTGTTTATCCTTCAGGGCAAAGTCTTATTTCTGTCTCAGCTGAGCATGGAATGTGCCTCTAAGGTCCGGCACTGCAATATCAGATACATTTATTATGGTTTATAATTTTTTCTTTTGTAAAACGGGGACAATGACCCTGACTCCGGTTGTAAAATGCATTGAGATCTACTAATGAAAAGCATTGCACAAAAGCTAGGGATTATACTTAAAGAGCATTGTCAATTAAGCACTGTCTGGTACATAATTCTGTATGAAATTCTTGTTCTGTTCTCACTTGTATGTTAATATGTCATGGATAGGCTTGGCAGCATTTTATTTTTATTTTTTATAATTTTGATGGGTACTGTCACTGTTTATTTTTAAGCATTTTCTCCACTTTTTATTTATTTCAGTGTTCATAGTTGTACAAAATTATGGGGGTGGGGCGTGGGAGACTGTCAGACAAATGATAGTTAACACTGAGATTCAAAAAGTGAAAGCTCTATAAACCATTAAAACACAAATTGTCAACATCACGTGTTAAACTATAGAAAGTAAATATCCTTAATTCAACAGATCATACCTGTTTTCACTATTCATTCACTAATCCATTTGTAAGCCGAATTCAAAAGTCTAAATCACTGGATTTTGACTCTAATAAGTTCTCCCGCAGTATTTTTCTTACTTTGCCTATTTGTAAATTTTGAGTATTATAGATGGAAATACATTTTCATCAGTTTGTGTGTGTGTGTGTGTGTGTGTTGAAATCGACATTTACCAACATTAACCAATAAAAATCTAATCCTTCCAAGCCTAGCCACGACGTCTGTTCCTTGGTTGTTAGAATTTGATCCTGGGCAAAATGTATGTAAGCAGTGTCAGGATGAGCTCCACCCTGACATCTGGTGGTGAGGTGTGGCAAGTTGTGGAAAAGAACTTCAGGGGCTGATCTCATTTGCATAGGCACACCCACCACGCCTAAAATGAGACCATAGCTGCCCAAATGGTCACTTTGGCTGCTGTGGGATCCCCAGTGTCTCTGTTATTGAGGCAGGAAGAATAAATTGTTATTACCCTGATTATGGGAACTGTGCTTGGAATTGTACATGGCCTTTTGTTATGATGGAGGGATTCACCATCAACTAAGTAGCACTCGCTAGGCAAGGGTCATGGGTTCCAAAACTGTGTGAATGGAGAGAGGCTGGGGACAAGTATTAGTACTTGGTGGTATGGGCCCCTGGGTGAGGGCCTTACATGCTAATTGCACTTCCTCCTCTCTCCACTGTGGAATATCAGAGCTAATTTTGATTTCATTCAAAATGTAGTTATAGGCTGCTGAGCTCGTTTTGGGCTGATAGTGCACCAACACTGGGGCTCCCCTACTACAAGCTGAAATCACCTAAGAGCTGACATCACTGAGTGTTGTGTTAAGTAGTGGGGGAGCCTGAAGATATATTGTGGAGCAGTTTGCGGGACAGCTGGAGTGCCTTGCGGACCGGCTGGTGAAGCAGTTTGACGCGGAGCAGTTTGTGGATGGCAGGAGCTGCTTGTGGGCCGTGGAGCTGAGCGAAGGAGTTCGTGGGGCGGCTGGCGGAGCAGAGCGCAGCTGTGCGAAGGAGTTTGTGGGGCGGCTGGCGGAGCGGAGCGCTGCTATGGAGCTATGGGGCGGTCAGCTTCAGATCATGTAAGGTGCCTCTTACCCCCGTCCCATTTCCACCCAGGTTGGGAGGTAAAGCTCTGCAGATAAACTTTCGAACTCTGGGGCTGCCCTGACCAGGGACAGAGACTTTTGGGGCATTGGACTTTTGGGACATTGGGTGATTTGGGGTTGCTGGACTCAAGAACCAAAGGGAAAAGGGCATGCCCCAATTTTCTTGGGGTGGGTTTTTTTTGCTCATGGGTTGTGTTATGAATCCTGTTGGTGGTGTTTCCCCAACATAATGCCACATTGTTTCTCTCTGTTATTAAAAGGCTTTTGCTACACTCAGACTCTGTGCTTGCGAGAGGGGAAGTATTGCCTCTTGGAGGCGCCCAGCGGGGGTGGTATATATTTGTCCCAGGTCACTGGGTGGGGGCTCGAGCCGGTTTGCATTGTGTTATTGGAATGGAACCCCTAGATACTGAACCCGGCCCTTGTTGCTGCCAACTCTGGCGGGCAGAAGGGTTACATGTAAAATCAGTTTTAATGTTCGATACAAATGGGGAGATTGTCAAAGGATTTTCAATGGGAGTTGGGCCACAGAATTGCCCTCTTTGCCTCTGAAAATCTTCACCAAAGACAAAAATCATGGTCCTGGACTCAGAAGAAGACACATAAATAACCCCAGCGTTCCAAAGGTGTGTATTGGGAAGGGTAGCTGAGTTCTGAAATGAGCTGGAGAATGGAAAATGAGGGAGAATCTAGGAGAAAAGATTAGGAGTTCAAGTTTGGCAATGTTGTGCTGGAACTAGAGATTAGGATTCTCTGCCTTGGAATATATCGATGTAAAATGTTCATCGTAGAGCCTTTGAGGAACAAAGACAAGTCCTGCCTGCCGCAGAGCACAGCAGAGATTCATGAAGGAGAAAACAGCAGAGGACAAGACTGACCCATTTACCTTAATATTAGAAGAAAGGAAATTTTCAGGGAAACTGGGATATTTTTCTTCCTATTCTTCTTCATGCTAAATTCCGTAGATCTGTTAAAATGGGATTTGCATATCAGTGATTCTCCAGAGTGCAAGTCAAGATCATCCCTTAAATATGGACATCCAGAATCAAGGGAAATTCTACATGCCGTGTGTCCATAACCTAATGGAGTTCAATGGGTATTGGGTACCAAACTCTCTTAAGCCCCTTTGAAAATCCCAGCTAAGAGCATGGAGGGACTTTTGACAAGGAATAGCACTGGCTGAAGATTGAATGAACAATTAGTAGATCAAAAGTGCCATCAACATTTCCAATGTCAATGGGAAAAATGATGAAATGATCAGGATCCCCTTCCCTTCCCTTGCCCTGTTTCTTGACAAACTCTAGTTGTAAGTTGTAGCTGATTGAGGCTTAGGGAGATGGGGAGGTGGTAATAATTATTCAGGCACTAGAATTCTGACTTGAACATTCAAGGAACATCCAATAATGCATTTTAATGCATTGAGCATCTCTTGTAACCTACAGAATTCAAGACTGGGGTGGAGATGGAAAACTGATTCGGTGTGTTGGTTTTCACCCTCTGAGTCCTGGATTTCCCTATTGCTGCTATTTGCATACAGAAGGAAGCGTCCACTCCCATGGATGATGAGATTGTTTCTCATCAGGAGGACTGAGAAGAACAGAATTCAATACAAAGTATCGTTTATTTCTCCAGATGTTAGAAAATCTGTGGACCAAATGAATTTGGTCACTGTGTGGGGTGGGGTAAAATTTTCCACAGCAGCTAAGGGCCAGATTTTTAAAGGTATTTAGGCACCTAGTGGGATTTTCAAAAGCATCGAGGTGGCTAACACCCACTCAAACCCACTAGTACCTCAGGAGGATGTTAAACAGAAGCTACTAAAGTTAGACATTTTTAAATCAGCAGATCCAGATAACCCGCATCCAGGAGTGTAAAAAATGCTAGCTGAGGAGCTCACTGGGCCTTTACTGTTGAAACACTGGAAGAAAGCTAATGTTGTGCCAATATTGAAAAAGGGTAAATGGGAGGACCAAGGTAATTATAGGCCTGTCAGGCAAGATAACGGAGTGGCTGACTGTGAGGTTATTGACATAAGCTGGGACCGTATAGATCATTGTTGCAACCAAAGTCCTGTAGTGGCACCAAATCTTGTATAAAGGGAGTCAAATAAGGTGTCAAAACAAGGTTATGGTTTGCTGGTGCTGATTATGCTGTCTATTTGTGTGTATTATTTTTGTTGTTAAAGTTATGAATATTGGCTCTATACTGTCTGTATTTCAAACTTATGCTATGCTTCTCCGTGACACCCCAGGCAAGCTGGTGTCAGCTCTGCCTAGCCTGCTTGGTGGCCCATTAAGGACCACCAGATATACACTTGACCCATTGAGAGAAGGCAGACACGCCTTGGGACTCAGCAAGGTATGCAGGGACCTGCCTATGGACAGAACTCTCAGGTGTTTCCAGGCCAGGTGATGGACAGCTTCTCTTTGGCACAAAGAAAGGAAGACCACATGGCAAGAGACTATAAAAAGCTGCTGCAGCTCCTCCATCTTGTCTTCAGTCCTGCTTCATCCCTCTGGAGGGACTTTGCTACACTGAAGCTTTGAACCAAGGACTGAAAGATCCATCCCAGCTGTGGATGTTCTCCTGAGACTTGATTTGAACCTGCAGTTTATTCTCTCACTGCTGCAAGCCTGAACCAAGAACTTTGCCATCACTGTATGTCATTGATTCCATTGAACCAATTCTAGCTCTTGTCTATATCTTTTCTTTTTATGAATAAACCTTTAGATTTTAGATTCTAAAGGATTGGCAACAGTGTGATTTGTGGGTCAGATCTGATTTGTATATTGACCTGGGTCTGGGGCTTGGTCCTTTGGGATGGAGAGAAGCTTTTTCCCTTTACTGGGGTCTTGGTTTTCAGCACCATTTGTCCTCATAACATGTGGCACTGGTGGTGATACTGGGAAACTGGGGTGTCTAAGGAAATTGCTTGTGTGACTTGTGGTTAGCCAGTGGGGTAAAAGCAAAGTCTTCTCTGTCTGGCTGGTTTGGTTTGCCTTGGTGTGCACAGAAACCCCAGCCTTGGGCTGTAACTGCCCTGCTTGAAGCAATTTGTCCTGAATGGGCACTCTCCGTTGGGTCCCGCCAGAACCAGAATCGTTAAACTGATAAGGGACTCAATTAATAAAGAAATAAAGTAATATAATTAATGTCATTTAACATGGGTTTATGGTAAATAGATCCTGTCAAACTAACTAGGTATCATTTTTGATGACATTACAATTGTGATTGATAAAGGCAATAGTGCTGATATAATAGACTTCTCTATGGCATTTGACTTGGTGCTGCATGACATTTTGACTAAACAACTAGAAGGATACAAAAATAACATGGCACACAATACATGGACTAAAAGCTGGCTCACGGTTAGGTCTCAAAATGTAATTGTTAAAGGGAATTGTCTTGGAACAGGTATGTTTCCAGTGGGGTCCAAGAGGGTTCTGTTCATATCCTAACTCTATTTAACATTTTTTAATGATATGGAAGATGACATAAACTCATCACTGATAAAGTTTGCAAATGACACAAAAATGAGGAAGTAGTTAATAATGAAGAGGACAGGGTTACAGAGCAATCTGGATCGCTTGGTAAGCTGGGTGCAAGCAAACAATATGATTTTACTATGGCTAAATGTGAATGTCTACATCTAGGAACAAAGCATGTAGGACATACTTGCAGGATGTGGAACTCTATTGTGGGAAACAGTGATTCTGAAAAAGATTTGGCGGTCATAGTGGATAATCAGCTGAACATGAGCTCCCAGTGTGATGCTGTGCCAAAAGGACTAATGCAATTCTTGGATGCATAAACAGGAAAAAGACTACGTCCAGTTCTCGTGTCAACAGTTCAAAAAGGATGTTGATCAATTGGAGAGGGTTCAGAGAAGAGCCATGAGAATGATTAAAAGTTTAGGAAGCACGCCTTATAGTGACAGACCCAAGGAGCTCAATCTATTTAGCTTAACAAAAAGAAGGTTAATGGGTGAATAAACCACAGTCTATAAATTCCTTCATGGTCTCTTCAGTCTAGCATAGAAAGGGATAACACCATACAATGGCTGGAACTTTAAGCTAGGCAAAATCAGACTGGAAATAAGGCGTACAGTGAGAGTAATTAACTTTTGGAGTAATTTACTAACAGTCATGGTGGATTCTCCATCACTGAGAATTTTTCAATCAAGATTGGATGTTTCTCTAAAAGATCTGCTCTACAAATTATTTTGGAGAAGGTCTATGTCCTGTGTTATACAAAAGGTCAGATGATCACAATGGTCCCTTCTGACTTTGGAATCTATGAATCAATGAATTCAATGAGTTTAGGTGCCTTGGTGTTTTTGAAAATCCCACTACATGCCTAAATACCATTTAAAATCTGGCCCTGGGTGACTTGAGAGCCTACATCCAATTTTCAAAAGAGCTTTAATCTTTCAGAGAGAGATTTTCAAAAGTATGAAGATGTCTAAAGCTTCAGATAGATGCTCAGTGGGATTTTCAAAAACCCCTCACCAGATTAGGTGCCTAACCTGCTTAAGCATTTTTGTCAGTCAGCACCATTGACATCTAAACACTTTTGAAACTCTAGCTCTTAGGCTCCTAAGCAACTTACATGATTTTGTAATGGGATTTAGGCTTCTATATCATTTAGGCACTGTCATAAATATAAAGGGAAGGGTAACCACCTTCCTGTATACAGTGCTGTAAAATCCCTCCTGGCCAGAGGCAAAACCCTTTCACTTGTAAAGGGCTAAGATGCTAGGATAACCTCGCTGGCACCTGACCAAAATGACCAATGAGGAGACAAGATACTTTCAAAGCTGGAGGGGGAGGAACAAAGGGTCTGTCTGTCTGTCTGTGTGATGCTTTTGCCGGGAACAGATCCGGAATGCAGCTCAGAACTCCTGTAAAAAGTTAGTCAGTAATCTAGCTAGAAATGCGTTAGGTTTCCTTTTGTTTAACAGTGGGTAAAATAGTCTGTGCTGAATGGAATGTATATTCCTGGTTTTGTGTCTTTTTGTAACTTAAAGTTTTGCGTAGAGGGGTTCTCTATGTTTTGAATCTGATTACCCTGTAAGGTATTTACCATCCTGATTTTACAGAGGTGATTCTTTTACCTTTTCTTTCATTAAAATTCTTCTTTTAAGATCCTGATTGCTTTTTCATTGTTCTTAAGTTCCAAGGGTTTGGGTCTGTGTTCACCTGTACAAATTGATGAAGATTTTTATCAAGCCTTCCCCAGGAAAGGGGATGTAGGGCTTGGGGGGATATTTTGGGGGAAGATGTCTCCAAGTGGGCTCTTTCCCTGTTCTTTGTGTAACATGCTTGGTGGTGGCAGCATAGGGTTCAAGAACAAGGCAAAGTTTGTACCTTGGGGAAGTTTTTAACCAAAGCTGGTAAGAATAAGCTTAGGGGGTCTTTCACGCAGGTCCCCACATCTGTACCCTAGAATTCAGAGTGGGGAAGGAACCTTGACAGGCACCCTTGAAAACTGTAACTGTGATGTCTAACAGTCCAGGTAACAAAGCTTCTCCTGAATTATTGTCTCTTGTATCTTGACAGATGGAGCCTGTGACTGGAATAGAGAAGGAAAACCAGTCCAGGATACAGGAATTTATCCTTCTGGGCTTCCCCCGTAGTCAATATTTGCAGATCTCTCTTTCTGTGGTGTTTACCATGATGTATGTCCTGACAGTTGCAGAAAATGTTGCCATCCTAGTCCTAGTGAGGGTCAGCCATCAACTCCGCACCCCCATGTACTTCTTCCTTTCCCACCTCTCCTTGCTGGAGATATGATACAGCACAGCCTGTGTTCCCAAGACCATTACGATTTTCCTGGGGAAAAGCAGAACCATGCCCTTTAGTAGCTGCATCCTGCAGATGTACTTCATTTTCTCCCTGGGCTGCACAGAATATTTCCTCTTCTCTGCCATGGCCTATGACTGCTATCTGGCTATTTGCTACCCATTGCACTATAGCACCATCATGAACAGCACCTTGTCTGCTCAGCTGGCCCTTAGCTCCTGGGTGTGTAGTTTCCTGGCTATTTCTATCCCAGAATCTCTGAGAGTTAGGTTGTCCTTCTGTGGCACTAATGTCATTACTCGTTTCTTCTGCAGCATAGATTCCTTCATCATTCTCTCCTGCCCAGACACCTACGTGATTGAGATGGCAGCTTTTATCATCTCGATCATCGTCATCCTGGGATTATGTTCAATAATTCTTCTCCTACATTTACACCCTCTCCACCATACTGAGAATCCCGTCAGCCCAAGGCTGGCAAATGGCCTTTTCCACTTGCTCTTCCCCTCCCACTCTTGTGATTATATGGTACAGCTCCACCATCTTCCTGTATGTCAGGCCTTCCAGACAGAACGCCTTGGACATGAACAAGACTGTCAACACTTTGAATACTATTGTAACTCCGCTGTTCAACCTCTTCTTTGACAGTCTGAGAAACAAAGAGGTGAAGGAGGCTTTATGGAAGGTATTCAGTGGGACATGAAGTTGTTTTTGAATGGCTTAGATGTTACTGGGTCTGATTCTCAGCCTGTGCTCATGTTCCCTTTGGTAGTAACTGTCCTTGTTGTTGTTCTTTTAATCCTGGTTCCAGTTTTACATTTACACCTTTTTATTTGGGTAAAATTTTCAGAAGTGCCTTAGGGCCAGATTTGCAAAGGAATTTAGGCACCTAAAGATTCAGATAGGCCCCTAAACACCATGAAAGATGTGGTTTCTAGGAGCCTAATTTTTATTGAAAATCTACTGGACGTGAGCTCCTAAGGGGCATATT
The DNA here is from genome assembly GCF_965152235.1 of Eretmochelys imbricata. Lineage (NCBI taxonomy): Eukaryota > Metazoa > Chordata > Testudines > Cheloniidae > Eretmochelys > Eretmochelys imbricata. Next base: position 330,667 of record NW_027554341.1, on the reverse strand, counting down.
TTCAAAGATATTTAGGTGTCTAAAGATGCTGATAGTTGTTTAGTGGGCTTTTCCAAAGCACTTCAGCAGATGAGGCACCAAAATCCCATTGATTTCAGTGGTAGCTACAAATACTTTTGAAAATCTGTCCCTTAAAATTTCTCGAGAGGTCTCATCAACAGCCCATTGGCATCAATGAACATCTTTCAACTGAATTAAATGGCCTTTTGATCGGGCCCTATGTGGACATTACTTTTAGCAATTCACATTTCGGCCCCCATCCTGAGATCCTTACTCAAGTGCTAAATTATATTATTTTGAGTCGTCCAGTTGACTCTAATGGGACTACTCACACTAGGAAAGAAAGCTTGTGCATAAAGCGTGTGCAGGATCAAGACCTTAGTGACTCAGAAGTTTGTCCTAAGTTTAAATTTGTAGCAACTCCAGAGTTTTCATTATCTGTGATGTATGACTGGTTGGCCAACTCACACGACATTGTGTCTGTTCCCTGATTCAATGGCTGAAAAATTATTAAACAGCAGACTAAAGAACAACATGCAGGAAATAAAGAATGATGAACAACCACGGTGGATTTTTTTTTTAATTAGTGAAGAATTTCAAAAAATCAAACTTATTTCCCTTTTTAAGGGTTTTAAGTTTGGGGGTCCTACATGTTGGTGAATGGAAACAATTCAATCATGTTTTTTATAAAGTTTTCCATTTAAATGTTGTCAAAAATTGAAATGAAAAATTTAATTAAAAAAAGAAAAAAATCACTAAATCAACAGTTCTTTACAAAAATTTTCATTTTTGAAAATGGTCATTTTTCAACAAAAAGGAATTACAAGGGACATAATGTTGATCAATATGTTTTCACAGAATGTTTTTTATCAGATGAACTTGATTTAACTGTGACATTTCTGATTGATAAAGGCAATGGTGTTTATGTAATAGACTTGCATTTTTCTAAAGGTTTGATTCAGGGTAACATCACACTATTTAAAAAAATAACACAACACAAAAACAATAGTAAATTGATTAAAAACTGGCTAACTGATAGTTCTCAAAACATAACTGTTGATGGGGACTGTTGATTTTAATGGGTGATAGACACCTAGATGCTTTTGACAATGCCACTAGGTTCCTAAATACCTTTACATATCTTGCCCTTGATGCCGGACTTATTTGTATTTTTGTATATTTCTATCTAGACCAGTCTTATCATCAGAGTGTAAATAAACTTTAACTTTTACCTTTGTATCCCCCTACCTTTTGGAAAGTGTTTTACTTATTAAGGCCAGGGATTTCAAAGGAGGTAAAGACGTAGGCTGGGTTTACCAAAGGAACCTGAGAGAGTTTCAATAGAATTTTTGCACCTATGTCCCTTTGGCATCTTTGGAAGTCCCAGCCCTAATTAGGGCTGGTTGGAATTTTCATTGTAGAGGAAATTCCAATATTTTGAAATTGGTTTTTATCCCAAATCTGGATGAAAATTTAAAACGTGCTGATACAGACTAATACGGCTACCACTCTGAAACTTGTATTTAGCTGTGACATTCTGAACACCTTCCCCAGACCCGAAGAAGAGCTCTGTGTAAGCTTGGAAATTTGTCTCTCCCAACAACAGAAATTGGGCCAATACAAGATGTTGCGTCACCCATTGCTCGGAAAACCCCGTCAAGGAGATGAGATACGGGCACGCCCAACAAAGGGGAAAACACTGACCACACTGTCTACCCAAACACTCAGCATCTCCCCAGGCAGGGGCACCAGAATGGAGATGGGGGTGGGGGGCAGGGGGCCATGGCCCCATCACTTTTAAAAGTGGGAGGGCTATGTTCTCCCACTTTTTACTGGCCTTAAAGGTGAGCGATGGTGGGGAGGGGGCAGAGAGGAGCAAGCATGGTGAAGGGCCTTGGGGGGGAGAGGCGGCACGAGGGTGGGGCCTCAGAGGAAGAGGCCGTGTGGGGGTGGGGCCTTGGTTCAGGTGTCGGTGGCCCCCCCACTTCTAGGGAGCTTCCAGTGCTCCTGTACCCAGGCACTCCCACCTCATACAGAAACAAATCAATCCACCAGTAAAAAAAAAAACCAAAAAAACCCCCTAAAATAAAATTTAAAAAATCTGAGAAAGAAGCAAGAACCAAACAACTGCACTGATACCACAATCATATTTTTTACCCTGAGGGGAAGAACAAAAAAAGAAATGGAGTCTCTGGCTCCTCACGGTCTACTAGGGGCTTTGCTATGGCTCCTGATTTTATGTGGAAGGTGCTCAGATATCATGGTAATGGGTACAGTGTGGAATCCTACGATAGACAGATAGATTAGATTAGATAGAACGAACTCCTGCGAGTCCTTCTTACATGGGATTATGGTTGGCACCTGACACAGGGTAGGAGTCTGCACTTAAATAGGTCCCCTGTCTCTTTGTCATGTGCTAAAATTAAGACTTCCAGACCCACCAGCCATGTCCCCCGCCCCTCCCTCCGGCGCATCACTTGCAGACTCCCTATACAGCAAAAGACTTGTTCCATGCTGCAGGGCCTGTAGGTGAAAGGCAACAGAAGTCAGTCTTGATTTCTCTGAGTGATAGTCCTTCAGCAACGTAACAGGCACCTTTCTCAGGTAGGAGAGCTGCCATGAACAAAGAGCGATAAACGGCTATTGAGCAAGCCCAGACTTCTGCAGTCACCATGTCAACATTTACCCAGATAGCAAAACACAGAGTTCATGATCTGATGCTGCCATGTCCCACTCTATCACACCAGCAAACAGAAACCCAAAAGCCATCATACCCCAAGCAAAGTTTTGACCCCGAAAAAGGAGAAGAACCAGAGACTCCATGAAGTCCACTGGGTACTTTCTAATAGCTACTGATTTTATGTGGAAGGTACTCAGATAACATGGTGAGGGGTGGCAGTCTAAAAGCATGAGATAGACAGATTTTCATCTTACTTATACTGGTATAAACCTGGAAGAACTCCACTGACTTAAAAAGAAAAGGAGTACTTGTGGCACCTTAGAGACTAACCAATTTATTTGAGCATAAGCTTTCGTGAGCTACAGCTCACTTCATCGGATGCATACTATGGAAAGTGTAGAAGATCTTTTTATACACACAAAGCATGAAAAAATGGGTGTTTACCACTACAAAAGGTTTTCTCTCCTCCCACCCCACTCTGCTGCTCGTAATAGCTTATCTAAAGTGATCACTCTCCTTACAATGTGTATGATAATCAAGGTGAGCCATTTCCAGCACAAATCCAGGGTTTAACAAGAAGTCTGAGGAGGGGGGGGTGTAGGAAAAAACAAGGGGAAATAGTTTACCTTGCATAATGACTTAGCCACTCCCAGTCTCTATTCAAGCCTAAGTTAATTGTATCCAATTTGCAAATGAATTCCAAATCAACAGTTTCTCGTTGGAGTCTGGTTTTGAAGTTTTTTTGTTGTAATATCGCAACTTTCATGTCTGTAATCGCGTGACGAGAGAGATTGAAGTGTTCTCCGACTGGTTTATGAATGTTATAATTCTTGACATCTGATTTGTGTCCATTTATTCTTTTACGTAGAGACTGTCCAGTTTGACCAATGTACATGGCAGAGGGTCATTGCTGGCACATGATGGCATATATCACATTGGTGGATGTGCAGGTGAACGAGCCTCTGATAGTGTGGCTGATGTTATTAGGCCCTATGGTGGTGTACCCTGAATAGATATGTGGACACAGTTGGCAACGGGCTTTGTTGCAAGGATAGGTTCCTGGGTTAATGGTTCTGTTGTGTGGTATGTGGTTGCTGGTGAGTATTTGCTTCAGGTTGGGGGGCTGTCTGTAGGCAAGGACTGGCCTGTCTCCCAAGATTTGTGAGAATGTTGGGTCATCCTTCAGGATAGGTTGTAGATCCTTAATAATGCGTTGGAGGGGTTTTAGTTGGGGGCTGAAGGTGATGGCTAGTGGCGTTCTGTTATTTTCTTTGTTAGGCCTGTCCTGTAATAGGTGACTTCTGGGAACTCTTCTGGCTTAGTGGAGTTAGTGTGGATTTACCACTATACATACAGCATTTTGCATAAATAAATCACACACCATATTACGGGGACAGTAATGTCATCAGTTGATTGTATTTGCTAAAACAACACAGATAAAATCATGTTCATCAGAGAAATGCAGACATTTTATTCTTGTTGAATAACCTCCACCCAGTCAGTTTCCTCAGGGAAGCTTTGATTTCCTTGTTCTTTATGCTGTAGATGATCGGATTCATCACTGGCGGCAGCACGGAATAGAGAACAGCCACCACGAGATCCAGAGCTGACGGAGAGCTGGAGATGGGTTTCATGTAGGCAAAGACAACAGTGGAAAAAAACATGGAAATTACAATGAGATGAGGAAGGCATGTGGAGAAGGTTTTATGTCGGCCCTGCTCAGAGGGGATTCTCAATACCATGGTCAAGATCTGAACATATGTCACAATTATAAAAACAAAGCAACTTATGGTTAAACACACACCAAATTCAATAACCCCAACTTCACTGATGTACGAGTTAGAGCAGGCGAGTTTGAGTAGCTGGGGGATTTCACAGAAGAACTGATCCACCGTGTTGCTTCCACAGAAGGTTATCGAAAACGTGTTCCCGGTATGCAATGAAGCAGAGAGAATTACACTGATCCAGACACTGGCTGCCATTTGGACACAAGCTCTCCTGTTCATTATAGTCTCATAGTGCAGTGGTTTGCAGATGGCAATGTATCGATCGTACGCCATGATGGTGAGTAAGGCGAAGTCGGCTACAGCAAAGAAGATGAGGAAAAAGACTTGGGCGACACATCCAGCATAGGAAATGGACCTGGTATTCATAAGGGAATTGGCCATAGATTTGGGGATGGTGACAGAGATGGAGCCAAGGTCTAGGATGGACAAACTCATCAGGAAGAAGTACATGGGGGTGTGAAGGTGGTGGTCAAGAGCTATGGCTATGATGATGAGAAGATTCCCTGTCAGGGCTGCCAGGTAAAGCACTAGAAACACCATGAAGTGCAAAATCTGCAGCTCTCGAACATCAGAGAATCCCAGGAGAAGGAACTCGGTCACGGTGGTTTGGTTGGACATTTTCTTTCTTAGTTCATCGTGTGATGGCTGTGGAGGGAAGGACAAGAGCAATGGTCAGGGTTATAGTGAGAGAGGGAATGACTCTGATTCCCCTCTCCATGATTTCTCATGGTGTGAATGTCAAAGGTGCACAGCACTTGTCACGTCCATTGACTGGAGTAGTGAGGGCTCCTCACCGCTCACAACCAGAGCACTACTCTGGTGCGTTATGACAGGAGTGTAAATTGGCATTGCTCCCTTAAAGTCACTGGAGCTGGGTCAGTTTACACCATCTGAGGATCTGGCCCAAGATGTGGCTTGATCAAATGCAGGATGAAAGATGGAACAAAGTACAACCCAAATCCAACAATCTGAGCCAAAATTATGCTCCTATTGCTATAGACAGCAGGCTCACAACTTGGCCAACTAAAATACTAAAATGCCAGCACAGTCTGATTCCCACTTAACTGAGAAACACAGCACAGAATCACCCAGCTTCCCGCATGGCAGCTTTTCTGTGATGATTCCACCCCAACATTCCAAATACCGCCTGATTCCTTACTTATACAATGATTTATGGCACCAGATCCCAGCTGCACTCCCATTGCTGGGTGATGATGGGCTGGTCGCATCGCTCAGTTGCTGCTAGGTTGTGTGGTTCCCCTCTGTGACTTTATTTCTGTGCTGTGTGAGTCAGGAGACTTCGGTTCTCTGTCACTTTGTGACCATGGAGCAGTCACTGCTGCCTCTCTTTCCTCCCCTTCCCTTTGTCTGTCTTGTGTACTTTGAATGTGAACTCTTTTGGGGATGGATTGTGTCTTCCTATGTACATGTTCTGTGCACATGTTGACAGTATTTTTGTTTAGCAGGCAGCAGTGTGGGACAGAGGCTATGATGGTAGAAGTGGAGATTTGGGTTCTAGTTCCATCAACCTCCTGCCTGTCCTTGGGTAGGATAAAGAGAGACAGGCTTTGTCTGGGAGCTTCGACTCTCAGGGATTTAGTTTAGAGAGGTTAGTATGTTTAAAACACATTCTCTGGGCGACCAACTTTGCTACTTACTCAGTTTTACCATCCTGCAGCTACCCCTTTGAAACAGACAAACACGGTTGCAATAGAGGGAATGGGGTTGGAAATTATGGTGTTATTGGACAATATTCATGTTCCCCACCCTGGTGAAAAGCTAAGTTTCCAGGTAGGAGTAGTCAGACAATTTCTACTTTATTTCAAAGGAAAGTTCAGTTTTCAGTTAATATATTTTCATGGAAAGTTTCTGAAATCCATAAAAATGAAAACATTTTTTGGTTATGCCTAAAAATTTTCAGGTTCCAACAGTTTTCGGCTGAAACTGTTTGGTTCTCACAACCTCAATGAAAAGTCAATTTTTTCTGGTGGAAAAAAAAATCTGATCATCTCTATATATCTGCATAATTTGATAGTAAATGTCTTAAAGAGTTCTAATTGCAATTCATATTTCTGATATTAAATTTGCCCCATATATGAATACTTTAACATATTTAATTGAAATAGAAAACTTACTTTGTTGGTCTTTATTCCAATTTGTGATGCATTTGATCCGACTGTGTTAGAAATCATTGGTCATTATCTATCTATCTATCTGTTCACCCGCTGCCAGGATTCTTTGGTTCTCTCTCTCTCTCTCATGCCCCCATCACTGTAGTATCCACCAGCTGTGTCGCATCCCTTTGTTGGATGTCCTAGTTGTGGGGGTCTCTCTGCAGTTCCTAGCACAGATGGGCGCTCCCTGCTTCCCTCCTAGGGCAGGCTTGGGTGAAAGGTGATGAACTAAATGGGATCAGGGACTGAAAGACAATCCCAGCTCTCGAGCTGATCCTGGTTTGTGCCGGCTTCAAACAAGGTCACAGCCCAAGATATCCCTGCTCTGGGGCTAAATAGCTGAATCTGATCTCCAGGGCTGTGAGCCCAGCTCTGCTTTCACCTCAGGAGCAAACCATCCTGACAACCTGCCCTAGTTGACCCTAACCCCCCAGAGGGGGAACAGCACCTGCCCTGCATCTCACATGATGACAGCACCTCTTGAAGGACCTTTAGCTAAAAACAAGGCAGGGCTGGATCACAAAGGGGGTCCCCACAGGATGGCAAAATAAAACATATATTTGTAGCACAGACATGGGCTCTACAATAGCTAAGAGCCTCTTGGCACCAGAGTCTCAGTTGGCCTGGAATAGCCTGTTCCTTCATTAACTCCACATAGTCACCTCTAGGGGAGCAGAGATGTTTTTCTCCTGCATTGCACCAGCAGCTCTTGGGATGCAGCCACCAGAGGAACCCACAGCTCAGGCTGCCCTGGCTGCTTGAAGTTCCTCACTAAGAGACAAACGCTAAAAACTAAGGACCAAGTCCTGAGCTGGTGTAAATTGATACACTTCCATTGACTTCAGAGTAGCGCGGGCTATTTACACCACTTGGGGATCTTACTCATTGACTTCCAGGGAGCTACATCCATTTACACCAGCTGGGGATCTGGCCCATGACGCAGTTTCCAACCCATATCCTTTGCCTGTGAAACTGAACCAAAGAAGAGTCAAACATTCGTAACCAGTCTCCTCTTTCCTAGCTCTTTGTCCAGTGGGATGAATTACAAGTATAACTTGTAAGGGTGACAGAGCGATTCATTCCCACTTGGGACAGAACTGGGGACAGTGTTGTGGAGATTTTCTGCATCTGATCTTCAACTTTTATTGGGATGAATAGCCCAGGTCTTTCTTTCTTTCTTTCTTTCTTTCTTTCTTTCTTTCTCAGTCGTAACATTGTTTTCCTTCCGGCAGACAACATTAAAATAAAAGGCTCCTTTGGCTGCAGATGCACTGTTTAAAAATGTGTAATTTACACGAGACATTCATGTCAGAGAAACTGATGAAATACAAAGAGCCAGAGAGTAGAAATCAGCCCGAGACCTGTTGGAATCAATGGTTCCGATCCTCAGCAAGTTCAAATCAGGGTAGCTCCACTGAAGTGGATGGGTCAGTGCCCCAGTTTCTGTAAATCACCTCTAGCTGCCTTGGACTCAAAGAGTCCAGATCCCCAAACAGCTGTTGTGTAAATCAGCCTCAGCCCCACTGAAGTCAATTAGACCAGTTCCTCAGCGAATGTAAATTGGCAGAGTGCTATGGAACTCGGCCAGGTTACATGAGCTAAATATCAGTGCCGTGATGTCGAGTTTTTTCTTTGTTCCTGTCTCTGAGATTCTCGTTGCTGAACATCACAATCCCATCTCAATGCTCCTGGAATATTCCAATAGCAGGGTTCATAGAAACGTGCAAGATGGATACCCAACCAGTGAATGAACTGATGAATATTATTACCATCACAGCAACGCCCTTCTAGTTAAGGTTGCATCATGACTTCTGTTTAAAGGTCATCCTTTCTTAAAAAAAAAAAGAAAAGGAAAAAACAGAAGACATGCTTAGTCAGATTCTTTTGAAATTTAATGTGCCTTAGGAGGGTGCAGGGTAGGATTAGTGACCTAAATGTGGGGTCATCTGAGAGAGGGTTGTGGAGATATGAGCCCAGTTACAAGTTTCTAAGTTTTGTTTATTTTGCTCAAAGTTAGAGATCGAACTATTGATGTGAGGCAGGTCAAAATGGTCTCAATCTGTCTCATTTTACCCAAGGTAGTGCACGGCCCCCACTAAATCTTGGGGGACCCGAAATGAGAATGGAATTTAAGAAAGTCTGCGTGTTGGATTGTGCGCTTGTGCCAATGCAGAAGGAGGGCTAGCGGATTTCCATTCCCACCATTTTGTATGGTTTAAAGCTCAGTTTCTGGAAGCGCACTAGAAGCTGAATGGTTACTCGGAAAGCTTTGAAATTTGGGTGCCTCAGGCAGACCCGGGGTAGATTCGCGTTCCAAATTTGTTGTCATTTGACCAAGGGCTTCCGGAGTTATAAGCCCCTCCATAACTTCCAGTTTCCTTCTGCTGCCTTGTATTGTTAAACTGCGAGGTACGAATGATGGGATCAATCACAGACCTCATTGAGATTGACGGCTGTGAATTCATCCTTCAATTAACATAACTAACAATAAGTTAACCAAAAGCCCCCACCTTAAGCTTTGTCTACACTACCAATTTTGTTGGTCGGGATGTGAAAAAACCACCCCGACCAACAAAAGTTTGACCGTCACAAGCGGTAAAGGTAGTAAGGTCTGAAGGGTAGACAAGGCGGTAAAGGTAAAAGCTGTAAGGTCCATAGTGTCGACATGGCCTAACTCTGTTGAGTTACTCACTGGGTGAGTAAGAGGAGAAACAGCTCCATTTACTCGACTAGAGTTACTCTTTATTTACACCAGGCTGAGGGAGAGAAGAATGAGTCTCACTGATCAGGACTAGGCCTTCCCTGCTATGTAAGAGCTGAGGGTTGTGTGGCTGACAGAAGACGATTATTTCTATCAGGAAATTGCAAATTAATTTGAGATGGGCCCAGCTCAGACACTGGGCTCTTTCTTGGGATCCTCACTTCCCCAAAGCTCAGGTGAGGGGGCTTAGGATCTGAGGTTCTGGTTCCACACTAAAGCCCATCCCTGCAGAACCCACCTTTACTTTGACTGGCAACAATTGGCTCCTTTGATGGCTATCGCAATTTCCATGGAGCGACCATGTAGTGAAGGGGACTGGGAGCCCGATCTACCCTCTCCCATTTTGAGATGATCTCTTCAGGTCCGGGCTGGTCCGTGGTCTCTGCTGAGGCTGCTCACAGGGGATTAACGGGTTCTAGTTTGGATGGATGAGATGTTTGGTGGGTGCTTTCATGTCGTGTCCAAGGAGATGAGGCACAAAACCAATTTTTCACAGCACTCGGAAGGGGAGGACACTGGGGCACTGCTCACTGGGGCTGGGTTGAATAGGTGACCTAGACATGAAAGCAGCCGCTTCATCTGTTATCTCCCAAGCCAGCATTTCCCATCCTGCGCCGAGATGGCTATAGCATTCATGTGGACATGGGGTGTGAACGGAGACCTCCTCTCCTTTCATGTGTCCAGTGCTGGAAGCGAAGACCAGGGACTGTCCTGCTCTCTAAAGATGGCTTTTCCGGGAACAGAGAGACAAGGTGGGCGAGGTAATATCTAGTGAGTAGAAAACAGCTCAACAGAATGGTCACCATGTATCCTGGGTACTAATTGCTGATTTCCATGGAGAGGCCCCAGGAATGGGCTTGGCCCTCTGGGGGGACCTGTAACCAACTTTGCAGCATCCTGCACAATTAGAGCAGGAGCAAGGGGGTGTGGGTACTGCAGAATCTGGAACAATACATGGACACTTGCTCCAGGATGTGAGCTATGACAGGGATTTTCAGAGTGGTTTCAGGGAAACAGGTGCCCAATGCCCATTGTCTGCACAATGGGAGTTAGATGCTTAACTCTCTTAGGGTATGTCTACACTACGAAATAAGGTCGATTTTATAGAAGTCCATTTTTAGAAACTGATTTTATTCAGTCGATCGCGTATATCCCCACTAAGCGCATTAAGTCGGCGGAGTGTGTCGTCAATATCGTGGCTTGCATTGATTTACAGAGCGGTGCACTGTGAGTAGCTATCCCACAGTTCCTGCAGTCTCCGCTGCCCATTGGAATTCTGGGTTAAGCTCCCAATGCCTGATGGGGCACAAACATTATCGCACGTGATTCTGGGTACATGTCGTCAGGACCACCCCCCCTTCCCTCCTTCTGTGATAGCAACGGCAGAGAATCGTTTTGCGCCTTTTTTCCTGGGTTATCCATGCAGACGCCATACCACGGCTAGCCTGGAGCCCGCTCAGCTCACCGTATGTCTTCTGGGTGCTGCTGGCAGACGCGGTACTGCATTGCTACACAGCAGCAGCTCCTTGCCTTCACGGCAGATGGTGGATTGGTAGCCGGCGTACATCTCCTGGGTGCTCCTGGCAGACCTCGGTGAGGTCGATTGGGGTGCCTGGACAGACATGGCGCTTCTCCTCTTAGAGCACCGAATGGGAGCCAGAGACTCCAGGTCATTCTCTTCTTTAGGTTTTGTCTCATGGAGATTCAGTCCTGCCTGGAATATCATGCGAGCTGGAGGCTTCTGCCTCAGGCAGCTCTCCCAGCCCGCAGCATCGCACGGTCACATCTACCCAGCTATAATGATTTAGACCAACTGAGAACCTCTCCCTTCACTTTTAAGAAACCTGTGTAACCCTTCTGCCAGTTGGAGTCAGCAGCAACAAGGGCCGGGTTCAATATCTTGGGGGTCTTTTTCAACAATGCAACATAACACCGACTTGAGCTCCCAACTAGTAACTTGGCACAATTACACATCCCCCGTTGGGCACCTCTAGAGATAACACTTCCCCTCTCACAAGCACAGAGTCCGAGTGTAGAAAAGAAACTTTTAATAAAAAGGGGGAAAGTAAGCTGGTATTAACTTGGGAAAACACTGCAAGCAGGATTCATAACATAAACCATGAGCAAAACACCCACCCCAGAGTATGTTGGGCTTTGTCCTTTTGCCTCAGGTTCTTAAGTCCAGCAACCAAAAGTTCCTGTAACGTGCCCTTCCCTTCACCGCACCCCACTCACAGCTGTTGTCCTTGGTCAGCGAAGACCCAGAGTTCAGAGGTGCATCTGTGGCATTCACAGCCCACCCTGGTGAACGGAGAGAAAGGCATCTTGCTCTCTCTCCACTGTCCGGGCATTTGCTCTGGCCTCTGCCAGCCATCCTGCACACATCCACCCACCCACCTCCACTGGCCTTTGGCACCCATGTCCCCTGCTTAGCAAGTGCAGTTTACTTGACGGTGAGTTCCTCAGTCAGGGCATGTCAAGCACAGTTCTGCTGCCCTTGATTCACACAAGAAGGATACACAAACCCTTTATTACCCCTGCCCCAATAACAAAGTGTCTTGTGATCCAACACCAGCCAAAAGTCATCATTTGGGCAAAGCATTCCCATCATGCTATGTGCCTAGGCAGAGTGGGAGTGTGTGATGGTGTTCCCCGGGCTGCAACCTGGGACTGTGGGATGGCTGTGGCTCCTGAATTCACTAGCCTGGTGTGTCTCTCACAATGCTCTGCTAGCGACTAACAGTAAACCCCTCCAGGTGCTATCACTCAGTCCAGAAGCATGTGAAGCCCCACACCCAGCTAGATTGCATGAATGTTCCCAGATCCACTCGTGAATCACACAAAGAAAGGCACCAGCCAGATGCCCCCAGCTCCCAGCCTTGTACCTCAGAAATATACCATCTTGCATTGCTCAAGGCATTTAGGCACCTACCAATGGAGACAGGCACCTAGGGAGATTAATCAAAGCTCCTAAGTAAGCCAGGTGGCTAAATCCCATGGATGTTCAATGGGAGTTAGGCACCTAACCTGCTTAGGTGCTCTTGTAAATCCCACTGGGCACCTATTAGAATAGGTAGGTGCCTAAACCCCTTTATAATCTGTGCCCTGTGTCTATCTTCTCAAGTTCTAAGGCCTGGGCTTCACCTGAACTTCAGAAACATTACACCTATCATTTGCAAAAGAGCCTATTGGAGCAAACCTTGGGTTTCTACAACTGATACACCACCATCTGCATCCCTCTGCAATAGCAACCACAGTGGACTTTATCCAGGGACATGTAGGTGCTGACAGGGTTAGGCAGCAGCTGAGCAGAGCTTTTGAGGGTGTAAATTTTGGACTTAGGCACCTAAATGCTTTTGCGGATTTAGCCCTTGGCTCCTGCTCAGTGGGGCTGGGTTTGGACAGGTGACTTAGAGGTGAAAGCAGCAACTTCATCTCTTATCTCCCAAGCCAGCCTGTCCCATCCTGCTCGACAATGTTTGTAGCTTCCACATGGAAATGGGGTGTGAACTGAGACCTCAGCTCCTCTCAAATGTTCAGGGGCCGAATGCTCTCTCTAGTTGCCTTATTGGGGCACAATCTATTCCCAGGACCTGCCGCAGCGTGGTGCACCAAGCATGGTGTGCCAGGGACATAACATCAGCCCAGGGATTCAGTTACTGAGAGCAACCAAAGCAATCAGACCAAGTGGGGCATCCCCTAGGAAACCCGTGAGGAGCACAGAGCTGTGATTATCCCCAGGGGGCACTAGCAGGGGAGAGAGTAGAAAACAGCTCAGCAGAAGGGACCCAATGTATCCTGGGTGCAAAATCACCGATTTCCCTGGAGAGACCCCTGGAGGAATGGGCTTGGCCCTCTGGAGGAACCAGTGACTGGCTCTCCAGCATCCTGTGCAATTAGAGCAGACACAAGGGGCTGTGGGTGCTGCAGAATCTGGAACCGTACAGTGAACTTTCACTGAGGGCCATGAGCTGTGACAGGGATTTTCAGAGTGGCTTCAGGGAATTACGTGCCCAGCTCCCATTGACTGCAAAATGGGAGTTAGGCAACTAATGTCCTTAGACCCCTTTGAATATCCCAGACTTAATATACAGAGATTTCTGTCTTGTCCCTTTGTATCCTAATTTTCTTTGCACCACGCTAACCCTCAGTGGCCAGATGATTAGCTCAAGGTTCTGAAGTCTGACATTTTTCAGTAGTACATATAGAAGCCCAGGTGGCAGCTGTGCGATCTTCCCTCGCTCCCCATTCCCCGGACGTGTGCTTCTCCCCTGCCTTGGAGGGACCCTTGCTATATAGGACAGAGGATTCCTTTCTGCATACTTCTGGACCTCTCTATAGTAATGGAGCACAAGGATGCAAATCTATTTCCAGTAATGATGATGTTTGTGTGTTGCGGACATGTCTTCTAGGAACCGCACAAAGACCCCCAGTCCATTTCTTAAGGCCACCATGAAGCCATCACAAGGCACAAACTTTGATGCTTATGCCAATATAGTCACTCGCGGCCTAGCGGGGGAATGGTCCCTGTGCACCCCTAGGAAGTGATGAAGGCAAGGCTGGATGTTGAACAGTGCAAAGCTCAGGGATGGATGTTTCTGTTTGGCCAATGATGAAGAGAGGGGCCATTTGTAAAATCTGACAATAGATCATTTTCCACTTGACAAAGCCCTCAGCTGCCATTTTCAAAGAGGCCTCATTTTCAAAGCTACCCAGCTACCACTGACTGTCAGCTATCCAATGAATATCAGCCTTTCTCGTGTACCCTGCTGGGACCAGATTGTTCTGCATGATCTAGAGGTGAGGTGGTCCCTATCTCAGCTGAGATGGGAGCAGCCTTATATTTTAAAACCTCAAACTCATGAGTCTTTGGTCCTGGGGTCTGTGTCTGGCTCATTTTAAAGGGACAGGGCCACTTGTAGAACCCATGTCTGGATAGGGCTGCAGTTTACAAAGCCCTTCAGTGTTAGGAAGGGCTCAAAAATATGGTTTTTGGATCTGTCTTCAGTCTTCTGGGATGATATTGTTAAAGCCTCTTCGGGGATATCAGACACTCAGGGCTAGATTCACAGAAGGAATTAGGGCCTGATTTTTTTAAGGTATTTAAGCATCTAGTAGGACTTTCAAAACACCCTTTGATTTCAATTGGATTTAGGTACCTAAATGCTTTTGAAAATCCCACCAGGCACCTAAATACCTTTAAAAATATTACCTTTAGGTATTCTAACGATGAGCATTGCAGCACCTAACATTTAGGCACTTAGAAAATCCCCATGATTCCTAAAGCTTGTGTTCGGAGCCCAGGCTCCCTGTTCAATGACAGGAGAGGTAAACACCTAAATGGGATCCACAGTTGCCAGCAGGCAGTGGGGAGGTGCCTAACCTGACCACTGGGAGATGATGACTAGACGCGGGCGTGCCAAGCTCCACCCCCTCACAGAGATAGTTGCCTATGTCGAACTGTTGGGTGGCGCTTATCCCTGCTTGTGATGCATACCTGGGAACCCTCTCCTTGGGTCAGGCACCTCTGGTGTTTTGTGTGAGAAGGAGAAGGCCCTCCTGTTTAACTTTTAGCCCAGTGGTTAGGGTACTTACCTGGCCATGGGGAAACCCCCAGTTCAAGTCCCCCCTCTGCCTGAGGAGGAGAAGGGATTTGAAGGGGGATCTGCCACCTTTTGGGTGAGTGTCCTAATCACTGGGCTGTGGGATATTCCGATGTGGGGCTCCCTCAACCTCTCCTGTTCAAGCTGTTCCACTTTGGATTAAACCATTAAAGAATCATTGGGTCAGAGAGGGAGAGAGAGCACATGAGAATTACCCTGTAGCCTGGTGGCCAAAGCACTCACCTGGGAGACCCCGTGTCCACACCCCCTGCTCCAATAACTCTTTAATTATTTTTCCAGATTGGAACAGCTTCAACTGGAGTGACTGTGGGAGCCTCACATCAGAATACCCCTAACACTGATGACATGGACAGTGGCACAGCATCCTTTCTCTGTGCAAGTCCTTGTCAATGTTGATCTCTCTCTCTCTACTCCATTCATCGGTGTGGTGCCGAAAGTCACTGACACGTCAGGTCCCAGAATCCTAATTTTTGAAAGAAGCCAGACGGGGAGAGTAATTCCAATGCACCAATTGCAGGGCTTTATTTGACTGGGAAAGGAGAGAAATGGAAAGAGTGTCAGGGTCTGACATCAGTTTGGGGTTATCCTTAAGCCCTATCCATATCCCTAACCCATATTTAACGGGGACTTAAACATGAGTTTACCTTTAAACCTTCAATGGGGCCACTCATATGGTTAAAGTTAAGAACGTGCTGAAGTGGCTGCGGAATCAGGACCATTGTACAGAATATTCAAAGGAAATGAGTTTTAAATTCATAATCATGAGTGTTTGGACCAGATCCTCAGCTGGTGTAAATTCTCAGAGATCTATTGACTTCAATAGAGCTATGCCAATTTAAATCAGCTGAGCATTGGCCTGAGGCCCGGCATGACTAAGCCTTGTCTGGGATGATTTAGTTGGTGTTGATCCTGCTTTGAGCAGGGGATTGGACTAGATGGCCTCCTGAGGTCTCTTCCAACCCGTCTGTGATACTTCCAAGCAAACCAGAGTATGTTAAAAATATATCCGGTCAAAACAGCTCAAAGTTCAAACACTAAGTGCATTAGGATGAGCTGTTTGTAAATGAGCGATGGAGTAAGATATAGTCATACAAAATCTTTGCGAAATAATGTGTAATAAGGAGTACTTATAAGAAAATCATGATCTGGACGTAGACAATCATTAACAGGAAAAGAAGCACAATAATTTGCACAAAAATTTCAATAGATTATTCATTATCTAGTGTGACAGGGTCGAGCCAGATGGCTACAGGAGAGTAGTAGAAGGCAGATATATTAGCCCCAGGTTAAGTAGGTCCCTTTCCCCTGGGTAAGGTAACAGGGAAGGGTTTTTTTGTTTGTTTTTTTTTTTGAAACAGAAAAGAAGTTTATTGGTAACACTTACAAAATTACCAAAGGAAACAAAACAACTATGCAACAAAACAACGCAAACAGAAGGTATAACACAGCAGCTTTCAGGAGGGAGAAGTGTTCAGGCTAGCCTGGGCCCAGAGCAGGAGGGCTTCCTCGACACTTGTGGTCTTCCACCCCCTCGAGTTACCTAGTGCCGCGCCCAGTGTCACCGATCCTCCCTCTTCTGAGAGTGCCCGGTAAGATGGGCACAGCTGCGGGGTGGGTGGTTTAGGGATAGGGGTGGGGTAGACACCCATGTATTAATGGACCCCTCCTAGATGACAGGAATGATGGTATCCACAGTGGCAACGGCTGGGGCTGGCATCTCTCGCTCTTCCCCTCAATCAAAGGGTCAGACGGAGGGAACCGGACGGGGTCACCGAGCAGAGAACCCCGGACAGCACCCACCGCTCCTCGAAAGCGTCAAGGGAGTTGGTGGACGCCGCCCAGAGGAACTCCGCCCGGATACGTGAATGTACTGAGGATCGGAAGAAGGCCCCACAATCGCAGGACGTTTCATGGGCCAACCTCCTCTCTCTGGTTTTATAAATGGCTGTTTTAGCCAAGGCTAGGAGGAGGTTGACCAGAAGATCCCGTGACTTTGTGGGGCCATGGATGGGAAGTGTATAGATAAAAAGGTGAGGGGAGAAATGAAGCCAGAAGCATAATAAAATATTTGTGAGGAGCCGGAAAAGGGGCTGCAATCTGGCACACTCTAAATATACGTGCGCCAGGGTTTCCCTCACATTACAGAAAGGACAAGTGTCCGGGATGGGGGTAAACCGTGTCAGAAACACGCCCGTACTCACAGCTCTGTGAAGGAGCCGCCAACTGATGTCCCCGATGGGCCTCGGGACCAAGGTGTAATACAGGCTGGCCCACCGAGGTTGCTCACCCTCCAAAGGTGGCAGGAGATCCCGCCACTTTGTATCGGGGTGGGACACCAGGGTGTGGGCATGAAGGGTGTGAAGCGTAAGTGTATATAAATATTTCCGTGGTGCAATTTGAAAGCTAACCGGCTGCAGTTCGTGCAGCCGGCTTGCAGTGAAAGGGTGAGGGGTTTGTTGGGATCTACGAGGTAGGGGCCCGATGGAAAGGTCCGGCGGGCCTGGGGTAAAGGATGGGCGGGGTGCGCCCTCGCACAAGGCTCGGCTAACATAAGCCGGGGGTCAAGGAGGCCTTCACCTCCTGAAGTACGCGCCGGGGGGTACGGGGGCTGGAGAGCCCCATGCGCCGAGCGAGTGTCAGGGGATCCGGCCAGTCTCCCCGGTCGTAGTCCAGGAGGTCTCCGACCCTCGTGACTTCAGCCAGGACCAAGCTCTGGCGCACCGAGCGGGACTCCGCCACCTGCACACGGAGCTGGGGGTTGTGTAGCAGGGGCTCCGCGAGGAGATCTGCTCCCACGGTGGCCGCCACGGACCTGGTTGTTAGAAACAGTTTCCAGGGCCGGAGGAGGTCCTGGTAGAAGACCGGCAGCCCGGAGAGGTCTCGCGGAAAACCCCTCGGAGAAAGATAAAAGAGCTGCCGGTCGTAGCGAAGCCCTTGGAAGCGGCGCAGGAAGGCGTGCGCCAGTGTGCTCCACGCCGAACTACGTGCACTATAAAAGAGCCTCTGCAGGGCCTGGAGGCGGAAAACGCGGACCTGAGTGTCCAGACACTTCAGGCCCTGCCCTCCTTCCTTCAGGGGTAGATGAAGAACCCCAACAGGGGCCCAGTGCATTCCTGACCAGAAGAACTCTAGAATTAATCTCCGGAGGTGGGTCAGGAAACCCGGGGCCGGGGCCAGGGTGTTGAGCCGGTACCAGAGCGTGGACAGGACTAGTTGGTTAAGCACCAGTGCTCTCCCTCGGAGGGAGAGACATCGGAGTAGCCTCGTCCATTTCCGGATCCGCTCTATCACCCCGCCCTCTAAATTTTGCCAGTTCTCCGGCTGGGAAGGGTGCGTGGCGGAAAGGTAAACGCCGAGATAGAGCAGTGGACCCGCACTCCACCGGATGGTCTGAAGTGCGGGTGGGAGGGAGCCCACCTGCCGCCAGTCCCCCACCGCCAAGCCAGAGCTCTTGACCCAGTTGACTCGGGCGGAGGAGGCTGCCGAATAGATGGCTTGGCATGTCTCCACTCGCGCCAAGTCGCCCGGGTCCTGGACCATGAGGAGTACGTCATCGGCGTACGCCGACAGGACCAGCCGCAGCTCTGGCTCCCGCAGCACCAAGCCTGTCATCCTCCTGCGGAGGAGACAGAGGAAAGGCTCGATCGCCAGAGCGTACAACTGGCCCGAGAGGGGGCACCCCTGCCGCACTCCTCGCCCGAAGCTGACCGGTTCAGTCAGGGTCCAGTTGAGCCTAACCAAACACTCCGCGGAGGCATACAGCACCCGGAGAAAACTCACAAACTGAGGTCCGAATCCAAACGCCTGCAGAGTGCTCAGGAGGTACCCATGGTCTACTTTATCGAACTCTTTCTCCTGGTCAAGAGACAGGAGGGCGAACGACAGACCATCTCTCCGCCCGAGTTCCAAAAGGTCTCGGACTAGAAAGAGGTTGTCAAAAATGCTGCGACCCGGGACAGTATAGGTCTGGTCTGGGTGGATCACATCCGCCATCACGGACCCTAGCCGCAGCGAGATTGCTTTCGCTACGATTTTGTAATCCATGCTAAGGAGTGAGACGGGACGCCAGTTTCGTAGATTGAGGAGGTTCCCCCTCTTCGGCAGCAAGGAGAGCACTGCTCGCCTGCACGACAGAGGGAGGACCTTGCTCTGCAAGGACTCAGCCCAGACGGTGACTAGGTCTGGGCCGAGAATGTCCCAGAACGCGCGGTAAAACTCCACGGTCAGCCCGTCCATGCCCGGAGATTTATTGGTGAGCATGCGATGGAGGGCTTCCGAGAACTCGGCCAGGGTGAGAGGTAGCTCTAGTCGGTCTCGGTCGCCCACACAGACCGTGGGGAGTTCCTCCCAGAGCACCCCGCAAGCGCCAGGATCGGTCGGGTCCGGGGAGAAAAGGCTTGTGTAGAAGTCACGGGCCCTCCCACACATCTCCTCCGGATCTGTGAGGGGGGTGCCGTCTTCCTCAAGAAGGCAGGTGACGTGTTTCTTGGCCCCCCTCATTTTCTCCAGGGCATAGAAGAAGCGGGAGCCACGGTCCATCTCCCGAAGGAGGCGGATGCGGGACCGAATGAAGGCACCTCGGGCCCGGTGGTCCTCGAGGGCCCGGAGCTCCTCCCGCTTCTCCCGGCACGCTCCACAGAGGGACAAGTCCTCGGGATTGGCGGCCAGGCGCCTCTCCATCTCTAAGACCTTCCGTTCCAACTCCTCTATCGCCGCATTTCGCCGTCGGCTGGTGCCCCGAGTGTAGTCACGGCAGAAGAGCTTGGCGCGCACCTTCCCGAGACCCCACCATCGCCGCACCGAGGGAAAGGCACGCCACTGCTCTCGCCAGGCCAGCCAAAACTCCCGGAAGGACATCACAAAGCTCTCGTCCTCCAACAGGCTGTTATTAAAGTGCCAATAGGCCGGCCCCGGTCTCTCTGCACGGAGGGAGATCGTTACGGTGACTAAATGATGATCGGAAAATGGGGCCGGCCGAATGGCGGAGGAGTGGGCCTGTGAAAGATGGAAACGGGATAAGTAAATACGGTCCAACCGAGAGTGGTGTGACCGATGGGCCTCCACCCGGACAAAGGTGAATGTGGAGGTGTCATCTGGGTGATGGTCACGCCAGACGTCCACTAGGAAGTGATGTTCAACTATCCCTTGGAGAATTCAAAGAAAACAAGTTGGAAAAGAACCAAATGAAGGGTCCTATAGCTAGCAACAAAGCATGCAGGCCACACCTACAGAATGGGGAAGTGTATCCAGGAAAGCACTGAGTGTGAAGAGGATTTAGGGGCCATGCTAGGCAAGCCATTCAACATGAGCACCCAGGGTGATCCTGTGGTGAACAGGGCTAAAGCCATCATTAGATGCATGAAAAGAGCAGTGAGGAGCATAGGGAGGTGACACACCATGAGGAAGACTGATCATGGAATCCTGCATCCAGTTTTGGCATCCACCTTTGAAAAAAGATTTGGAAATCTTGGAGATGGGGCAGCAAAAAGCAATGAAACATTTTGAGGGCTGGAGAAAAATGCCTGCGAATGAACTATTGAAAGAGCTCAGCCTGTGTAGACGATAAAGAAGATCGGGAGGTGACATCATTGAAGTGTTGAAGTGACTTCATGGAGAGAAAATATCGGGTAGGAAAGGGCTCATTAATCTAGCAGAGAAAAGCATAACAGTGGCTGGAAACTCAAAAGAGACCAATTCGTATTCGAAAGAGGGCACACATATTCAACGGTGAGGATGAATCACCAAAGGAACAAACTAGAAAGGGAAGTGGTGGGAATTCCCCACCTCTTGATGTCTTCTAATGAAGACGAGATGCCTTTCTGGAACGTGTGTAGTCAAAAACTAGCTACTATGCTCAACAGAAAGCATGTGATATGCAGGGGGTCAGATGACTTGCTCAAATTGTCTCTTCTGTCCATAAAGCCTGCTCATTTATGAAAACCTGAGTGTAGCATGGGGAGAAGCCTCTGAAGTTTTACTGTGTTCAGCTTGAGCACACAATGAACGCTCATTGAGTGGGATGATCCAGGGGAAGCAGCTGAAATATCCAATGTGGCTGGACAGGGGCAGGACATCAGCACTGCAAGGGAGGGGTGGGAGTGGCAGTGACATCACAAGGGCCTTTGGCAGGACCTCAGCCTATTGGACAAAGGTGGTGGGGAGGTGATGATCTCACAGAGAGATCTTGACATCAGCCAGGCAGGACAGGGGTGCAGGACAGGGGCAACCTCGGAGATCCCTGTGGCTTTGCTTCAGCACGTCTCCTTCTCGAGGTCTCTCCTGGAGGACTGAGAGAGCATTCACTTGCATGTACGTGAGCACAAGGAGGACCCTCTTCAGAGTTTTCTTCTTTTCTTTTAGTGGTTTTGCTCAAAAATAGACGTCCCTGTATAGAAGGTAAGAGCCTCGGAGAGGTTTGGAACCTGTTCAGTCTGATCCATCAGGTGCCGGCTGATTTTTAGGAAAGGAAAACACTAGATTGTGGGGGCAGCATTTTATTTCCGACCTAGGACATTGTCCCTTAGAATTACTGGGGACATTGGGGTTTCTCCTTTTTGTTTTCCCTTTTCCTCTATCCCTCCTACCTTTCTCTTCTTGCTTCCTTTGTCCTTTTCCTCTGCTCTCCTCCCACCACCAGGAGCTCTGTGTGTGGAGCGAGGGCTGGGGGGGCGGTTGTGGGAGGCCCTCACAGAGAGGTGAGACTGGAATTGGGCTCTGAGAGTGATCCCCTCGGTGGTGACCAGGGCCATTCTTTGGGCTATTTGATGAGAACCCTTAGCCTCCCACCCCCCAAAGTCTCAACCTTGATTGGCTGAGGAGGGGGCTATTGACAGGGAGGAAACTCTGGTCTTTGTTGTTCTCTTTTATGACCAAGCAAATAAGTCACAACCAGTTATAGGTTTGACCAATGTTGATGCTGGTCTCCATTCATTGTCCTGGAGCAGTTCATGATCCTCTCGAACATTCCAATTCTTCTCAAATACTTGTTGAATAATTACGATGAAAAATTGTTGGTCTGTAGCTCATTTGAGAGCAACTCTGCTACTGACTGGCTGCATCAGCTAAGACAGGTCCCTGCTCCTTTCTCAGCCTTCGTTTCTCCTTCTGTCAAGGACGAATAACAATCCTCTCCCACCTACCTCGCCATGGGTGGATGCTGGGGATCCACTGAAGAGTGTCACTCGGAGCAGTGCAGACTAGGGGGTGTCCTATCACACTGAGCCATATCCGATTATGACCTAATATTCGATTGGATTTGTATTTTATTCTTTTGAAATTGTGAAGAGCAGCAACTACTTAGCTCAGACTGAAGCATCTCATCTAATTTTCTAGATCATAGTTGGTTTCAGAGTAGCAGCCGTGTTAGTCTGTATTCGCAAAAAGAACAGGAGGACTTGTGGCACCTTAGAGACTAACCAATTTATATGAGCAGAAGCTGTCGTAAGCTACAGATGCATCCGATGAAGTGAGCTGTAGCTCACGAAAGCTTATGCTCAAATAAATTCGTTAGTCTCTAAAGTGCCACAAGTACTCCTTTTTCTATTTGCTAGATCATGTGTCTCCTCTTTGTGTACGACGAGACAGTTTAATGCACTGTGACAAACAGGAGACACTCTTGTTTTGCAAACAAATATTTTTGCTAAGAATTTTCATCCTACTTGTTATGATTTCAAGAAACAAAGTGGTTTCGTCTGAATGGATTTTCTGACAGAAACGGTTTTCATGAAAATGTTCACACCTGATTTCCTGGGCTCTATCCCTGCCTCCAGGGGGTTGTTGTCTCATAGTTAGAACAGGAGTCATCACTGTTGGCTTCTCTTTCTGTCTCCGTCACCGCTTTGCTGTGTGACACCTTGGGTAGGTCCAATGGGAACAGGGTCAATTCTCTAACTCCAGGCAGCAGGGAGCCTGAGTGAGATAAGGGATGTTAAGGCCGTCTGCGAAGGAGAAAGGGATGTTTCCAGGTGTTGAATGTCAAGAATTCTAAACTTTGCTAAAATGGCTAATCTCGAGAAATAAGAACTAGTTGGGGCCAAACTTGAACCATTGTCTTTTTTAAAGCCCATTCAGGGATGTGAGTCCCAGAGAGCCATAGAGAGTGGGAGCAACTTGCCCAAAGTCCCACAGATCAATAGGCAGCAATGGAAGCAGGAGTGACACTCCCTCTCAAAGGCAGGGGGACCAGCCATTAGGGCCTGGTTGCAATTGCCAGCTGTGGGAGGGAGTGTGCGGCCGTGGTTAGTGAAGGGGTCCATCCCTGGCTCTGACACTCAGTGTGACCCTGAGCTGGTAGCTGAGGCCCGTTTCCCATCAGTAGGGTTGGGGTCCCATCGCTACAGCCCAGTGGGTTTGGGAGGCTCCAGGAAGGTGTGTAAAGTGCTGGGATGTCAGGATCACCTCTGCCCTAGGGCCATGTTCTGCAGCCCCCTGCTGCTGGCTGAGTTTCTCCGTCCCTTGGCAATCAGACAGACTCTTGTTTTCACAGCCAGTCGATCGCCCTCGTGTCATCACCCTGCCTGCTGGCTGGGCAGGGTAACTCCTGAGGTCACCATCCTCTCCAGCCTGCCTTGGGCTTGGAGAGTGAGGAGGAGGGCGAGGGACATCTGCTGACCCTGAACATCCGCCATCCATCATCCCATCACTGAGAGCAAGTGAGTGGCATTCGGGTTCCTCGGTGGCTTCCCCTGTCTGTCTGGGGAGAGGCAGAAACGGGGAGAGACTATCTCCAAAGGGGGATTTCCTTTGCAAACAGCCCCCAAGAGCCCCTCACTCTTAGGCCAGGCAGGGGCTTCTCCAGAGCCGTCTCCAGTGTGTTTGGAAAGGTTCCAGCAAGGGGGCTCCTAGTCCTTCCCTTGTGGGACACTGTTCCCCAGGCTGAGAGTCTCGGAGCTGGCCCGACCCTGTGAGCTGCTGAGCCTGGAAATCAATGGGGAACGAGGAGGGCCCTGGTCATGGTTCTGCTCTGAACCCTCCTGCTTCTCAGCGTCCTCTGGAACTGGTCGCTCGCTCAGCACCGGTCAGAGATGGCCGGTGTCACTGACCCCACCCCACCCTATGGACACGTTTCCCAGATCTCAGTGCCCGGTCTGAGCTCTCTCCCTCCCCCGCCTCCAGGGTTTCACACCGAGCAGGTTCCCGTGGGCTGCGCTCTGAGTGGCCAGGCCCTCGTGGACCCCCGAGGTTCCAGTATGCCTATGATGGGAGGGACTTCATCAGCTTTGACGACCAGACGGGGCCGTGGGTCGCGGCCGAGCAGCCGGCCTTCCCTCAGAAGCAGAGCTGGGAGACGGGCAAGACGTGGACTCAGTACGTCCGGTGGTACCTGAAACGAGTGTCTGGACACCCTGCAGAGCCCGGTGCAGCAGGGGAGTGGGGTCCTGCGGCAGCAGGGTGAGTGAGCCTGCAAGGAGCTAGCATGGGGTGCGGGAGGGGCACAGTCACACCAATGGGACTTAGGTACAGAGGTGCCGACTTTCCAATGCTCCAGGGGATGCTCGACCCCCACTCTGCCCCAGGCCCTCCCCGCACTCCACCGCTTCCTGCCCCACCTCTTCCCACACCTGCTCCGCCCCCCACTCCAACCCCTCTGCTTCTCCCCACCCTGTTCCGCCCCCTTCCCCCTCGTGCGCCGCCCCCTCGCTCCTCCCCCTCCCCCCGTGAGCCTCCTGCATGACACAGAACAGCTGACTGTGGTGGGCAGACAGCGTTGCGGGGGAGGGGGAGGCGCTGATCGGGAGGGCTGCTGATGGGTGCTGAGCACCCGCCATGTTTTTTCCTGTTGGTGCTCCAGCCCCGGAGCACCCACGGAGCCGACGCCTATGCTTGGGTATCTCCGGAAAGGGTGGTGTGGCTGGGCAGATGGACTGTGATGAAGCGCGCCTGTGTTCTATTCCAGCTCTGTCCCTGGCCTGCTGGGTCACCCTGGGCCAGTCACAACCCATCTCTGTGCCTCAGTTTCCTCATCTGTACAATGGGGATAATGAAGCTGACCTTTTTTGTAAAGTGCATGGAGATGGAGCAATGACGAGCTTGTCGAGAAC
This sequence comes from Eretmochelys imbricata, assembly GCF_965152235.1. NCBI lineage: Eukaryota > Metazoa > Chordata > Testudines > Cheloniidae > Eretmochelys > Eretmochelys imbricata. The sequence goes on along the minus strand of NW_027554341.1, from coordinate 305,601 downwards.
TGTGGGTTGTTCTCAATTGTTACCAGTGCAGACAGTTTATTAGCTGGTGCTAGCAGTTCTGGCTGCCTGGGCGCCTCCATTCTGCAAGCCCTTTCCTGTTGGCTTCCAGCTCCCTCCAACATCTCCTTTTTGGGCTGAACCGTTTCAGCCCTGGGTTGTGAGTTGATTAATTTTGGCAAGTTTGAGCCGGAAAAGGCCCAGCCGTCTGTGCGTGTGAAGGCAGCAGACTGGGAATGGGGCGGGGGATGCATTTTGTCATTCGACAAAGAAAAAACACTTGCCTTGAGCTTCTTTTGCCCAGTGCTAGCACCTCCTCAGTTGAGGGCAGAGGCGTGGAAAGGGCCAGGGACTCGGGGCAGTGTGGCAGCGGGATTGAAGTGCCCGAGGATGCAGAGAGGGACCTGCTGGGATTTCCAAAGGGAGGCGCCTGACTCCCTGTGAAATCACCGGGGTTAGGCACCGAGGGGGTTGGAAATCCAACTGGCCCTTAGCCCCCTAAATCGCACATGCATGTTTGGAGGGTCCAGTGAAAACCTGCCTGGATGTAGCTGGGTTACAGTGCAGGAGCGTGCGCAGTGAAGGAGACCTGGGCCCAGGCTTCTGCTGGTAACTACCCAGTTCAGCTACACCAATATGAGAAAGGATTAGAACAGAGGGGATTGACACCAGATTAACTAACTCTATTTACGAATCAATGTAAATGGGTGCAGACCAGGTCTCTCTCACATGTGAGTATTCCTCAAATTCAAACTGGAACAGGTGCAGAGAAGGGCTACTAGGATGATCTGAGGAATGGAGAGCCTACCTTATGAGAGGAGACTCAAAGAGGTTGGCTTGTTGAGCCTAATCAAGGAGCGTATGATGGGTCCACCTACAATGGTGTGTGGCCCATTGGCGACTGCCAGTAGCAAAAATCCCCAATGGCCAGAGACAGGACATTAGATGGGGAGGGCTATGAGTTGCTACAGAGAATTCTTTCCCAGATATCTGGCTGGTGGGTCTCACCCACATACTCAGGGTCTAATTGATCACCAGAGTTGGGGTCAGGAAGGAATTTTCCGCCAGGAGAGACTGGCAGAGACCTTGGGGGGTGGGGTTGTTGCCTTCCTCTGCAGCATGGGGCACGAGTCACTGCTGCTTTAAACTAGTGTCAGTGGTGAATTCTCTGTAACTTGAAATCTTTAAATCATGATTTGAGGACTCCAGTCGCTCAGGCAGAGGTTAGGGGTCGGTTCCAGGAGCAGGTGGGTGAGGTTCTGTGGCCTGCAATGTGCAGGAGGTCAGACTAGATGACCACAATGGTCTCTTCTAACCTTAAAGTCTATCAGACACTCTGCAGGGCCTTTACCTGTTCTATTACATGGTCCCAGCCCCCGGCGTCTGGCTAACGCCCTGTGTCTCCTCCCAGTGCACCCCAAGGTCTCAGTTTCCCGCAGAGATGCCCCCGATGGCTCCATCACCCTCTCCTGCCACACCAGGGGTTCTTACCCACATCCCATCCACATCTCCTGGATGCAGGATGGAAAAGACATCCTGGTGGAGGAAGAGTCCAGCGGGATCCTGCCCAACGCTGACGGCACCTACTACATGCAGTCGTCTCTTGAGATCTCCCTGCAGGAGGAGGACAGGCACCGCTATGCCTGCCAGGTAGAGCACAGCAGCCTGGCAGAGCCTGCACTTGTCTGGAGTAAGGGTGGGGCGAATGGCGGGGGGTGGGGGCACAGCCCTCTTGGAGTTTCAGAGATGGGGTGAGCCCCTGTAGCAGAAGGGTCGGTATCCCTGCCCATCATCAGTGTGAACTCTTCTAGTCTGGGGATTTGTGTGATCCACAGAAATGGCCGATCCCTCAGAGAGTCTGATTTTCGGGCCATGGTGGCATCCAGTGACGGTGAGTTCCACAGGCTGATGTTATTACAAGTGAAAGGCCCAGCAACTGTGTGGCGTGTATGGCTGGCAGTGCCTGGCAGAGTGCCCGGTCTTGTGCCCCATCCCTGTCCGCCTCCTGCCTCAGACTTTCCTCTCCTCTGGAGGCCAGGTCTCTGTATAGGCCCTTGGGGAGAGGTTCAAGGCAAAGGCCTGTGGCTGACCCAGGAGGATGGTCCAGTGGGTACTCCCCTCGCTGACCTGAGTCCTTCTCCGTCCCACAGCCCCTGGGAAGAAGGGCTCCCTGCCCCTCTGGGTCCTGGCCTCCATTGCCCTGGCTGCGCTGATTCTGGCTGGAGCTGTAGGAGCAAGTGTTACCCTGTGGAGGGGAAAATCAGCAGGTAACAGTTGGTCCCTGTGGAGCTGGGATGTATGCGAGGGCGGCTCGGGAATGGGGCAGCCCAGCCAGCCAAGGGTGAATGGGTCCTCCCACCCCCAAGGAGAGGTGGGGCAGCGTTGATCACAGTAGCCTGGTCCTGCTGGGGGCAGAGTGGGCTCTGTGGTTGACTGGGCATCTTATTGTGCGGGGGGTCACTGGGGTAGGGCTGGCGTCAGCGTGGTGCAATCGGGGTCACGGAGAGCCTTGTTTCTGGGGAAGGGGGAGTCGGGGTCACCATGGGGGAGGGGTTACCCTGCTCCCCTGCACTGATCCTCATTCTCTGCTTGTGTTTCAGGCCCATGGAGACCCAGCTACGCTCTGGCAGCCAGTGAGTAAATCTGGGGTACAGGGCCCAGATGCCCCAGTGCATCATAGTGGGAGGGGAGTAGTGACTGAAGATGAGCGCCGATTGCTGTTTACTCTAGGCCTGACAATTCCTGGGCCTGTGGAAATCTGCGGGGCCGCCCCAGCCATCATCCTTCCCCGGCTCCCCGGGAATCTCTGACACACGCGCTGCCTTCGCTCAAAACCCAGGGAACCCCAAAGAGCGGAAACAGCATCCAAAGGTCACCCCCCAGGGCAAAGCTCGGCCAGCGTCCCAGCATGCACTGTGTGCCCCTTAGCATGACTCTGGGGACAGGAGTGCAGGCCTGTACCCGGAGCACCGGGAGATGGTGCGTAGGGTTGTTACGCTCTCTCCTGGAGGCCTGCCCATTGTCAGGACTGGGGGTTTCTGTACAGAGCTTAGTTTGGGGTCCATGAGGGGGCATGGCGGGGGGAAACCCACAGCTGAATTCCCATCCGCCTTCCCTAGCTGGGGTTCCCAACAGGTAAAGCCACCTCTAAATAATTGTCTTCTCTCTCTGTACCGCAGCAAAAATCGGAGAAGTTTCTGCTTCCAGCTCTTCATCGGGAACAGACACCCAGAGCATGGGAGCCCGGAGCTAGGTTCAGAGTGGCCCTGGCCATCCAGTGAGGAATTATGGGATGCCACCTCCATCTGTGAGGCAAATGGACCCGCTTGAAAAAACTGAATGCAGAAATTGTGGTTTGTAGGAAGAAGACTCTTTGCTCTCATCGAGGTCCAGTCTGAGATGCCACCAGCTTTTCTGACACACAAAAATCTGCTCCAAACTGAGCCACTGAGTCTCCAGATATCAGACGGTGGTTGGCTAGCGTCTCTGTGTGGAGCAGGACTTGCGGAAAGATGAGGATCTATCCCTCTCTGGCTGTGGCTGAGGGGATGTGGAACGGGTTTTTCCCTATTTCTTCTCCAGTTCCACCTTTTTGCTGGCTTTTCATTTTTAAGAAATGATTTCTGGGGGCTGACACACGACCGCCAATGTCTCAGATACCTACAGACCTGCGGACTGTGTGGATTTTTGGGTAACAAAGTGTGATGATATGGGTTCCCCTATCACAGTAGTGCTACCTCTCCCTTTCCTCATGCTCTGGTCCAGGGGCAGCACATTATGACAGACGGGGGCATTCCTGTTACCATTTGCTATGAGTGTGACATTTCTAATTTAAATTTGGACACAAATAAAGTACCTTTGTGATTGGGAAATGTGTTCTACAGCATTAAACCTTGGAGCGAGTGTAGTAACTCCTCTCTTAACGTTGTAGTTATGTTCCTGAAAAATGCGACTGTAAGCAAAATGATGTTAAGCGAATCCAGTTTCCCCATAAGAATGAATGTAAATGGGGAGGGGGGGGGAGGTGAGGTTCCAGGGAAATTATTTTCACCAGACAAAAGACTGTACACACACACACACACACACTAAGTTTTAAACAAACAATTTAATGCTGTTCACAGCTATGATGGTTGTGAAGCTTGGTTGAGGTGGTGAAGTTAGAGGGTGGACGAGGAAGGGATATTTCCCAGGGAATGCCTTACGGCTAAATGATGAACTAACACTCGGCTGAGCCCTCAAGGGTTAACACATTGCTGTTAATGTAGCCTCACACGCTACAAGGCAGCACCAATGGAGGGAAGGGAGACAGCATGGCAGACAGAGACACACGCCGTGTGTGTGAGAGAGAGATGCACTTTGCCCCTTTAAGTACTCTGACCCCACTCTAAGTACATTGCCTTTTTAAGAAGATCGGCAGGTTGAGATGGGAGCTGCATCCAGGAAGCTCCCTCCATCCTGAGCCCTGTCGTGTCTCCCCCACCACCACACACACATTCTATGGAGATGGGGTAAGTGGGGGGCAGGGGGACACCCTGACATTAGTTCCCCTCCCCTCCCTCAGCACAGCAAGCAGGAGGCTCTGGGGAGCAGCTCCAAGGCAGAGGGCAGGAGCAGCATATGGCAGTGGGAGGAGGGACAGCTGAACTGCTAGCAATTGATAGCCTGCTGGGCGGCTGCCACACTAGGAACTTAGGGGAACAGGGAGCTGATAGGGGGGCTGCCAGTCCACCCTGGTTCCAAGCCCCCACCAGCTAGCTGCAACGGGCTGCTCTCCCTGCAAGCAGTGGACAAAGCAGGCAGCTGCCAAAGGACGTTATAAGGGAGCATTGCACAACTTTAAATGAGCATGTTCTCTAATTGATCAGCAAGGTAACAACATAACATTAACAATCTGCTTTACAAGGCTGCTTGCTGGGTCTGGCAGGAAATGAAACTTACCCTGTTACACTGTCTGCAAAGAGCCATGGCTGCAGCCGTGAATCCTTTGAAGAGCCTCCGAGATGAAGCTACTTGCTCCATCTGTCTGAGCCCTGGTCTACACTAGGAGTTTAGGTCAAATTTAGCTGCGTTATATCGATGTAAACCTGCACCCGTCCACACGATGAAGCCCTTTTTTTTTTTGACTTAAAGGGCTCTTAAAATCGATTTCCTTACTCCACCCCCAACACGGGGATTAGCGCTTAAATCGGCCTTGCCGGGTCGAATTTGGGGTACTGTGGACGCAATTAGACAGTATTGGCATCCGGGAGCTATCCCAGAGTGCTCTATTGTGACCGCTCTGGATAGCACTCTCAACTCATATGCACTGGCCAGGTAGACAGGAAAAGGCCTGCGAACTTTTGAATCTCATTTCCTGTTTGCATGGTGACCTGCAGCTTGCCACGCTGGCCAGAGCTCATCAGCAGAGGGAATTAAAATCAACAAAGGGGGTGGCTTTGCGAGAAACTGAATGGCCCCCTCAAGGATAGAACTCAAAACCTCAAAGATAGAACTCAAAACTGGGTTTGGCAGGCCCTTGATTTCGCAGAGGGAAGGAGGGAGGGAGGAGAAAATGAATACAAAACAAATCTGGTCTATTTCTTGTTTTGAGCCACTTCATCTATCTTTATACATCTTGCCGGCAGCAGACTGTGCAGTACGACCACTAGCCATCGTCATCTCCTGGGTGCTCGGCAGAAGATGCTGCAGTATGACTGCTGGCCATCATCTTCTGTTGGCTGGAGGTTAAAAGACAGTGCACTGCCGGTAGGACTGAATCGCCACGAGATGAAACTTAGAAGGGAAATGACCTGGCTGAGTCACTCCCATGTTTGCTCAGGCTCCCGATTAAAAGAGCACCCAGGACTATGTCGACGACGGCTACCAGTCATACTGCACTGTCTGCTGCCAAAAGGCAATAATCTGCTGCTGTGTAGCAATGCCGTACCGCGTCTGCCAGCACGCAGGAGACATACAGTGACGGTTTGCTGAGCGGGCTCCATGCTTGCCGTGGTATGGCATCTGCACAGGTAACTCAGGAAAAAAGGCGCGAAACGATTGTCTGCCCTTGCTGTCACGGAGGGAGGGAGGGAGGGAAGGGGGGCCTGATGATATGTACCGAGAACCACCCGCGACAATGTTTTGGCCCCATCAGGTGCTGGGATTTCTACCCAGAATTGAGATGGGCGGCGGAGACTGCGGGAACGGTGGGACAGCCCCCCACGGTGCAACGCTCCGGAAGTCGACGGTGCCTCGGTGCTGTGGACACACTCCGCCGACTACAGGCACTTAGAGCACTTGCCTGGGGACACACACAATCAACCGTATAAAACCGCTTTCTACAAAACCGACTTCTACAAATTCGACCTAATTTCGTAGTGTAGACATACCTTGAGGTTTTGTTAAGGATCCAGTGTCTTTAGATTGTGGGCACAATTTCTGCCAAGCCTGCATCACCGAGTTCTGGGAGGGACCAAATGCAGACATCTCCTGCCCTCAGTGCAGAGAGACCTTTCCCTAGAGGACCCTAAGGCCGGACAGACAACTGGGGAACTTTGTAGAAATAGCCAAGCAGCTGAATGTCCCAGCAGCAGCAGGAGGAGGAGATTTGTGCAATGTGCACCAGGAGCCTTTCAAACTCTTCTGTAACCAGGACCAAACGCTCATCTGTGTGATCTGCAGGGAGTCCCAGGCTCACCGCGCTCACAGGGTGGTCCCTATAGAGGAGGCTGCCCAGGAGCATAAGGTAGGCCACAGCTGGGCACGACTTTACGTGAGGAGTTAGTGTGTATGTAAACCCCAGAATGAAGGCGGTGTTATTTCTTTATTAGTCTCATTCCATTATAGATTAGAACTCAGAGTTTAATCTGATCAGGGCTTAAATTCTTATAGAGTATTTCCCAGAGCCCCCCATGCCCTCCTCCAATATGCTATAAAAACTCCAGGGGGGTTGAAGATATTTACCAGAGCTCTTCTCCAGACAGCTCCAGCTGCATTTAAGCCTGAATCTGAAAATCGACCCCCTGCTCGCCTGTCTCCCATTCTCATCCTCAGGGTTGGCTGCGGTGGCCCATGACTCCAACTCCTCCGGTACCCATGTGGCTCAGGGGTGGCACGGCATCACCGCAGAGGATAGCGTGCAGCTCCTTGTCAAAGCGGCATGTCTGTGGAGTTCCTGTTCCCCCAAAATATCCCCCCAAGCCTTACACCCCCTTTCCTGGGGAGGCTTGAGAATAAACAAGATGAGCACAGACCAGCCTTGGGTTTTTAGGACCCTAAAAACCCCAATCAGATTTTTTTAAAAACAACAGAACTTTATTAGAAGAACAAAACAAAACAAAGAACTAGCCTTGTAAGATTAGGATGGAAGATAATCTCACAGGCAATTAGCTTCAACACATAAAGAATCCCCCTCTAGGCAAAACCTTAAAGTTACCAAAAAAAAAAACCCAAAACAGAAATGCACATTCCCTCCAGCACAGAGAATTTCACAAGCCAAAAAGAAAAGAAAATCGAACGCATCTTCTAGCTAAATTACTTACTAACTCTATAGGAGTTGGATTGCTTGCTTCCTTGATCTGTCTCCAGCAGAGGCATCACACAGACAAAAAAGCCTTCTCTCCCCTCAGATTTGAAAGTATCTTTTCCCCTTATTGTATTTTCTTGGTCAGGTGCTAGCCAGGTTACTTAAGCTTTTTAACCCCTTACAGGTAAGGAGGAATTCTAGGCTACCCTTAGCTGTATGGTTATGACAGTCCTTCTCCTCATCTCCATGGCAGGGAGATCCCGGCTGGGAGGGGAAGGGAGAGGGGGGAACTTTAGCCAGGCAGAGGAAGCAGCTGGAGAAGTTTCTCTCTCTCCCTTCCCCCACCTGTGGCCCATCAGCTCAGCAGTCAGGGCTGCAGCAGGGAGGAGGGGCTGATCAGGGCTTCTGCTCCTTTGTCTGTGGTTTGCTTAGGCCAGGCAGAGCCAGAGGGTCACTGACCAGCTGATGCTCGGCTGCTGCTGGATCCTTACCCGAGTGATGGGCAGCTGGGTCCTTGGGAGCCAAATGCCCCTGATGTGTGTGGGAATGAGGAAATGGAGGCGTCTCTGATGTCCACTGTGGACATTCATTTGGAGCATTTTCCACACTGAGAACATCTCAGAGGTTACTTCCCTGTGCAGATTTGCAGATGCCTGATGCTCCGGGAGCAGCACACTGAACTTGATCAATTAGGACAAACTGCAAAGCATGGGGCAGACAATCCCCCAAACTGGTGGATATTCCAATACTTAGATTCACCAAACCAGCAACAAAACACCTTCTATGCCTATCTTACTGGTTACCCAGAAGCCAAAACACAGTTCCCTGAAAGCACAGGTAGCCAATTCTTTTTTTCAAGGTCAAAATTTCCTTGTCAAGCTATAGACAAAGTCCACACTCCAGAGAAAATAATAATAAAGAAACCACAACAGTAATGATAATAGAGAAATAAAAACATTTCAGGGTTCCATGCGAAAGCATCTGGTTGTCTAGATTTGGCCCATGTCTGCCTATTGACTACCCCTGCATTAAAGACACCCAGCCTTGGGCTCCTGCCCAGACAGCCCAGTTAAATATAATGCAGATTACTGAAAATCTTGTTCATCATCTAAAAAGTTCAGCCAACCCGAAAGGATCGGATACATTACCCAAGAAGTTAAGGAATACTTCAGTTCTTACCCAAATACATGCTTACAGCCAATTCTTATTAACTAAAGTAACACTTATTAAAAGAAGAAAAGAGAGAGTCTTGATCATTATACACACAGACATGAATAGAGTCCTTAGGGCAGTTTCACTGCAGGGATGGTGCTTTAGAATTGAAGGGTCCTTTTTCGAATCATTTCATCAGGTTCTTGTCCAGATGTGAGCAAACTATGGCCTGCGGGACCATCCTGCCAGGCCCCCAAGCTCCCGGCATGGCCCCGCTTTGAGCGCCATGGTAAGGGAGCAATGGTGGGGGCAACAGACGTTCGGGGGGGTGGTCAGGGGACAGGGAACGGTTGGATGGGGCAGAGGTTCTGGGGTGGGGCGGTCAGGGGTCGAGGAACAGGGGGGGTTGGACATGCATGGGAGTCCCGAGGGGCCTGTCAGGGGGTGGGGGTGTGGATAGGGGTCGGGGCAGTCCGGGGACAGGGAGCGGGAGAGGGGTTGGATGGGGGTGGGGTCCTGGGGGGCCTGTCAGGGGGTGGGGGTGTGGATAGGAGTTGGGGCAGTCCAGTGACAGGGAGCAGGGTGGGGTTGGATAGGGGGTGGGGTCCTGGGGGGCCTGTCAGGGGGTGTGGTTGTCGTTAGGGCTCGGGGGGGAGTCAGGAAAGGGGGGTTGAATAGGGGGTGGGGTCTGGGGGAGGGCAATTTGGGGCAGGAGTCCTGGGTCGGGGTGGTCAGGGGACAAGGAGCAGGGTGAGGTGGATGGGTCAGGGGTTCTGAGGCTTGCAGTCAGGGGGCAGGAAGTGGGAAGGGGCGGATAGGGGGCAGGGGCCAGGCTATTTGGGGGGCACAGCCTTCCCTACCCAGCCCTCGATACAGTTTGACACCCCAATGTGGCCCTCAGACCAAAAAGTTTGCCCACCCCCGTTCTAGTCTAATGTCAAAATCAGGGCAGTTCACTATCAAGGCAGTCCAGATGGGACCGGAGATCTCAGTCTTACGACTCAAACTCCCTCTGAATAAAGCTTGAGAAGATCTGAGAGAAAAGGATCAGGTCCCAAGAGTTTTTATACAGATTTTTGCAGCCTCTCGATGGCACGCAGTCCTGGGGTGAAAAATAGGCTTTTGAAATAACCTTGTAATTCCTAAACATCACCGGCAATTAACTACAGGGATTAACAGAAGGTGATTATCCATTAAGTAGTTCATGGACTGTTTACCACAAACTTTAAAGAGACATGCAGACAAGGACATTATTACACCTAACTTTTATCTAAATGTTAATATTTCCTTTTGATCTCCAAGTTAACAGAATACAGCCCTAGAGAGGAACTGTCTGATTACATTGTTAACCTCTAACAAGACACAGGTAAACAGAGACTACTACGGTTACCATCCTCCAATTCTCTAGGAATACAAGTTTACATTTCAAAGCTCAAGCCTATAGAACATGCAATGGCCCTAAATACCATTTACACACTTAGAAGCATGTTTCTAAAGGTTGAACCTAGATCAATTAGCCTGCAAGTTGCTTCACCCTTTCTGGCCATGGGTCACAGAAGTTTAAATGCTGTGTGGATTCTCCCATGCTTAATGAGGTGTGATCTCAGTGTGAAACTTTTCCCACAATCCAAGCACTTATGGGGTCTCTCTCCTGTGTGGATTTTCCAATGATGAACAAGGGATGATCTCCATGTGAAACTTTTCCCACAGTCCAAGCACTTATGGGGTCTCTCTCCTGTGTGGATTCTCCAATCATTAACAAGGCCTGACCTCCATATGAAACTTTTCCCACAGTCCAAGCACTTATGGGGTCTCTCTCCTGTGTGGATTCTCCAATGATTAATGAGGCCTGACCTCCATATGAAACTTTTCCCACAGTCTAAGCACTTATGGGATCTTCCTCCTGTGTGGATTCTCTGATGTGTAACAAGGCCTGATTTATCTGTGAAACTTTTCCCACAGTCCAAGCACTTATGGGGTCTCTCTCCTGTGTGGGTTCCCTGATGTTTAACAAGGACTGATTTCTGTGTGAAACTTTTCCCACAGTCTAAGCATTTATGGGGGTCTCTCACCTGTGTGGATTCTCTGATGTCTTATAAGGTCTGACTTCCAAAGGAAACCATTTCCGCAGCAGAGGCATTTATAAGGTCTCTCTCCTGTGTGGGTTGCCTGATGTGAAAGGAGGGTAGATCTCTGTTTGAAACTTTTCCCACAGTCTAAGCACTTATGGGGTCTCTCACCTGTGTGGATTCCCTGATGTGAAACGAGGGCAGATCTCTGTTTGAAACTTTTCCCACACTCCAAGCACTTATGGGGTCTCTCACCTGTGTGGATTCTCTGATGTCTTATAAGGTCTGACTTCCAAAGGAAACCATTTCCACAGCAGAGGCATTTATAACATCTCTCACCAGTGTGGATTCTCTGATGCGTAACAAGACCTGATTTCTTTGTGAAACTTTTCCCACAGTCTAAGCACTTATGGGGTCTCTCTCCTGTGTGGATTCTCCCATGTGTAACAAGGCCTGATTTCTTTGTGAAACTTTTCCCACAGTCTAAGCACTTATGGGGTCTCTCTCCTGTGTGGGTTCTTTGATGTTTAATTAGTGCTGACTTTGAGTAGAAAGATTTCCAGCACTTGAGGCATTGAGAGGGTTTCTCGCCTGTGTGGCTTCTCCCATGGTTATTCAGGTCTGAGCGATTAATGAAGCTTTCGCCATGGTCCAAGCATTGAAGGGGTTTCTCTCCTGTGTGGAATGTCTGATGTGTTACAAGGTGTGATCTCAGAATGAATCCTTTCCCATAGTCGAGGCACCGATAGGGTTTCTCTTCATTGGGATTTCTCTGCTGGGCTGTGGGATCCTTGTGTCCTCCACCACCTGTAATAGATTCATCAACTTCCCCAGGAACGTCCTCATGATGATTCCCATCTTCACTCTCACTCACTCTCTTAGCACCTGCTGGGAGAGAGACAATCCAGACAGGAGTCATCGTGCTGGGGAGAAAGAGGAATAGCACAGAGGGAAAACCCAACACACTAAAGTTATGAAGAATCAGCAAGTGGATTTTGACTCCACTTCCCACCCAAACACTCACAGGGAAGGAAAGTTGGGAAGGAAGCTCCAGCAACTCACAGGGTGGGTGGAATGGCGTGAGCGATATCTGCTGACTACGGCCCTGCCCTGGCTGAGATGAGGAAGAACAGAGGGCGCTTACTCACACCACACATTTGGGATTCTCAACTTTTTCCTTCATTCACCACATGGTTTCTGTGTCAGTCCTCACCTGTGCGGGTGCCTCTCGGGATCTCTCTTTCCTCAGAGGCCTGGAGATCCGGGACCCACAACTCTTCCCCTCGTTCCAGCTGGGCGATCAGCTCAGGCTTGGGAATGGGAAACCCTGCACAGGGGGTGAAATCAGACCAGATCAGGGTGCATGGAGGATTGAGAGAGAGTCTGTCACAAAGGGCATTCCATGTCCCAATGCTGTGCTGGGGGAACGTGGAATCCAAGGGGACGGGAACATGGTCACTGAGCCCCCTTGGGAGAGGCAGACATCTGGGGAGGTGAGGGGAATTGTCACACCCTCACTAGGAGTTTGCAGGATCTGTGCATTCTGCGGGCCTTGCTGACAAACACACAGCTCTAGAGTTAAACCCCTGCCTCCTTCTAAACCTGCAGAGCCCAGAGCCCTCCCCATGGCGAGAGCTAGACCCAAGGAGGGAGATGAACAGAGATGCTGTGTGTGAATGAGAAATAATAGACAGGACACTTCATGAGTTCTGCCCCACTGAAAGCTGGAGGTGGGTGGGAATGGTTTCGCATGTCCATTAGGTTTTGACACTGTGGTCCCATTGGAGAGGGTACAGAGATGCAAGTCTCTCTCGCCGCAACTGTGGACTATGGGACAAATTCTCCTCCAATCTAACTGACCAGGGAAGAACGTAACCAGAGTCAGAAATGCAGGCCCTACACTTTCTAATAACCGAGGGAACGGGAATCGCTTACCCAGCGAGGTCACCGTCTCGTAGTTATCCTGCATGACGTCCCTGTAGAGGGCTCTCTGACCGGGGTCCAGGAGAGCCCCCTGCCCCTGGGTGAAATACACAGCCACCTCCTCGAAGGTCACCGGCATCTGGAACAACAAAAGTCCCCCACTCAGCACCTGCTGCTCCAGCCACAATCCCACTAGTCACGGGAAAGGAAGAAAAAAAAGCTCTGGGAGGGCCAGAGAAGCAGAATCCCTCTCCCACCCTGCAGCAGCCATGTGGCTTCAGGGGGTGGGAGAAGGTGAGAGCTCCTTGTCCCCCCAGCACACAGAGCAGGGCAGGGTCTTCTCATTTCCCACACGCCTGCCAGCCACAGGCAGATACGGGAAGCAGAGCTCTGAGCCGGGGACAGGAATCCCGACAGCTTCCCTTCGTATTTCACAGCAGCCTCTGGCCAGTGGAGTCAGGCTCCAGCACTGGGAGTCTGGAAAATGTTCCAAGCCCTGTTTCCTGTTTCATAAATGAGGAAAGTTCCCCTGCTGCCAATGGGCCTATTCAGAAAAGCAGCAGGTGTGAGGATGCAGATATGCAGGCCTGGCTGTAAAAGCCGATACTCTAAGAATTTAGGTGTATTCTTATCACTTGGCTAGTTCTAGTGGTATAAAAGAAAGAATCAAAATCACTGTCTGCGGGTGGAAGGGCCTTCTCTTACTGTGACAGTCTGAGGCCCTGTGCTTAGGCTAAGGCCTTTGGCTAAGCAGCAGAGGCAGCCGTAAGCCGGGAAGCGACCGGTCACCTCCTCTCATTTCAACCTAGTCACATTGAAATAAGGTGCTATTGGGCTGTTAGGAATACAATCCTGTCCTGATAGTGCCCATCGCCTCCAGAGAAAGGGAAGTGCCTACAAAATGTAAAAGGAAACTTAGTTTGATAGCATCCTGTCTGGCAAGAACCCACTTATCAATAGCTGGGATGTGAAATCCTCACTTCTCTATTGTTTTGTCATTATAGTTCCCACTTTGCTATTGTTTATTTGCATGGTCTCTGTCTGGTTCTGAGATTGTTTCGTCTGCTGTATAATTAATTTTGCTGGGTGTAAACTAATTAAGGTGGCACGATATAATTGGTTACATACTCATGTTACAATATGTTAGGATTGGTTAGTTAAATTTCAGGAAAATGATTGGTTAAGGTATAGCTAAGCAGAACTCAAGTTTTACTATCTAGTCTGCAGTCAATCAGGAAGTGAGTGGGGGGGGGGTGGGGAAACTGCAATCATGTTTGGCTAAGGGCAGGAATGGGAACAGGGACACAGGCAAGGCTCTGTGGTGTCAGAGCTGGGAAGGGGGACACTAAAGAAGGAAACTGGAAGCATGCTTGCTGGAAGTTCACCCCAATAAACATTGAATTGTTTGTACCTTTGGACTTCGGGTATTGTTGGTCTCTGTTCATGCGAGAAGGACCAGGGAAGTAAGTGGGTGAAGGAATAAGCCCCCTAACAGCAGGTTTATCACACCCTGTTTCCTCCCTGCCTCTCCCTTCCTCTCCTCCCCCCAGCAGCTCCCTTAAAATCCCCTACCTGAGCTGGCTCCATCATGGCCATTTTCCTTCCCTTTCTCCTGGAAGATGGGTTGATCTGGAGCGAAATCTGGACGTGATTCCTCAGCCTGTCAGGGTGAGAGGGGCGATGGGGGAGGTTTCAAAAGGGGCTTGAGTCCATTTCGCACCCCGATTCCCGCCCCCCCCAGACTCTTTCCCTTGAGTCAGACACTCTGGACTTTGCCATGCTGGGAAGAAACCCAGTGAGGTTATTACCACCCAGGCCAGCCCCCTCCCAGCAGAACTGAACCCACCAGGACACTTTGAAACTCTCCCTGTAACAGTGTCTCTGAGCCAAATGCTGGAAAAAGAGCAGAACCAGAAAAGCCACTTTTGGGGATTCCCTCTGACACTGTCCCCAAAGGCAGCGCCTGTCCCTCCACTCTACAAGCAACGCAGTGATTCCAGGCAGTCAGCAACTGGCTTTTCCTCTCTCAGCTCCTTTCCTTGTGCTCAGGAGAGTCAGTCTGCCCGGGATAATGCAGGGAATGGATCTGGGCAGATCTGGGAACTTCTCTTCCTGCTGCTCCTTCCAGTCTCTCCACTCTCCCTTTTTATCATCTTCCCTCTCCCTGGAGAACTGGTGACTGCTCCATTGACGTGGGCCTTTGCTCTCCTTAGGGAGATCAGCCACTGACACTGCTAACAGGGGTTTGAACCCTAGCAGTATCCATGAGGACAGCAGCTCTGGGACTCACAGACACATGGGGAGCCCCTCCCTCCTGTACTTCAAACTCGCCAGCAGGTCCCTGAAAGGGGCCCTTTGTGCAGAGTCACTTTCCTGCCATGTGGAGGAGCAGAAACTGCTCCCTGTAGGAATTTGCTACTTAGGGTGCACTGAGCATGCTGACGTGAACTGAGCACACTCAGTAACATCTGCTGAAGTCACTGCCCTTCACCCTGCCCTTATTACCCATAAGATAAGATTCTGCAGACTGTTTTTACAGGGGTTAAAAAGGAGGAAAGGGGGCAAATCGGAGGAGGGAGGTGTTGGCCAGATTCTGAGCAGGGGGCAAAAATTCATTGGTCAGGAGGGTCAAGCAGCTGGAAGCAGGGTTAGGATAGGGGCTGAAGGCAAAATCAGGAATGGGGGGGAAGGAGCTGGGGTTAAGCCCAGGGGTAAGGCGCTGCCAGAAGGTGACAGAGGGTAAAACCCTGGCAGAGGCAGGGGCAGACAGGGTAAGAGTTACCCCGGTGGACTGAGACACCAGTGTTTCCAAAAATAGGGTGTGTGGGGGGGAGAGGGTCTTTTTTATTTCTCCTCTCACAGACAGCTCCTGTCAGCATGGGTTTCCCAGGGCTGGGTTCTTAAGGGCACAGGTATCCCAATGACTAGCCACTGGAGCTCCTCTCTGTCTGATGTAACCTACTAAGGTGCTGCAGGAGACTTAATTCAGTGAAACAGGGACTTCCCTTCCCCCCCTCCCCCCCCGCCCATTCTTTCCCCGCCCCGCAGTGATCAACCAGTTACCCGCAGTGTTGCCAATTTAGTCATTGGTTGGAAATTGGAATAGAAATTGAAACATTAATGCACACTTTAAAATACACATACAGTGTATGATCAAATACTTGTACCTGAAAGTATAATAGGTTTGAAAAGTCTGAACAAAGACTGGCTTCCTCACACAGCCATTGTTTTTTCTGACAACGTCGGCACATTGGTTTCGGCAATGTTGGCCAACCTTATCATTTAAAATGATGATTTGTAAGCAAGGTGTGAATGAGCTCTCCCCTGACAGCGAGTGATGAGCCAGGGGTAGGGGGAAGGCTTCAGGACCAGACTGTATTTACATGAACTCACCTACTCTGCCGAGGTATCCAGCAGACAGAGCTGCGGTGCCCAAGTGATCAATTTTGGCTGGTGTTGGGAGTTTCTGTACTAAACATTTTTATTATAATTAATTTTTGCACAAGAACGTAAGAACGGCCAGACTGGGTCAGACCAAGGGTCCATCTAGCCCAGTACTCAGTCTTCTGTCAGTGGCCAACTCCAGAGGCTTCAAAGGGAATGAACAGAACAGGCAATTATTGAGTGACCATCCCCTGCCATCCACTCCCAGTTTCTGGAAAACTAGAGGCTCTCAGAGCATGGGGTTGCATCCCTGCCCATCCTGGCTAATAGCCATTGATGCACACATCCTCCATGAACTGATCTCGGTCTCTTTTGAATCCTGTTCTAGTTTTGGCCTTCACAACCTCTCCCCCCGTCCCCCCACCCCGGCAAACAGTTCCAGAGGTTGACTGTGCGTTGTGTGAAGAAGTCCTTCCTTTTGTTTGTTTTAAACCTGCTGCCTATTAATGTCACTGGTGACCCTTTGTTCTGGGTTACATGAGGGAGCTTATTCACTTTCTCCACACCAGTCAAGATTTTATAGACCTCTATCATATTCCCTCTTAGTCCTCTCTTTTTCAGGCTGAAAAGTCCAGTCTTTTTAATCTCTCCTCCTATGGAAGCTGTTCCATACTCCTCATCATTTTAGTTACCTTCTCTGTACCTTTGCACACAGTATTCAAGATGTGAGTGTTCCATGGATTTATAAAGTAAAAGTGGAGGAGCTTGGTTTGCCAGACTGACCAGCAAAGCCAATGCTGACAAACTATGTGAAAAGGCTGCAAAACACCAATCCTCCAGACTGCATCGACATGCAGAAAGCCTCATAAGCCAGTCATTGCCAAAGCTAATTTGAGAAGAATTTAGAGAGGTGTTAAGAATGCTGGAGACACACCACAGTTTATGGGAACAAACATGGCTGTCACATCACACTTTCTCTTTAAGCAAGAGTTACCACATTGTACAAACTGGGGGCCAATGTTAAGTGCACTGTCCAGCTGACAAGTACAGTACATTGACTTGATTCTTACATCTCTACAACAACTTTTGGATTCTATCAACCTCTACGTTGCTTTTACAGATGCCTGTCTTATAAAACACCGACAGTTGAGTGGAGTGAGGCACTCCCAGCAACGGGGCTGCCATGTGATCAGGACAGAATAGAGAATATGAACACAGAGTGGAATATCACATGATGAACAAATGAAGATTTGATTTCAACTTCTTCATCATCATCATCACTAATGGTTCGACCCAATTTTTGTGCTGTGTTTCCTGGGATGAAAGAAGTAGGAATTCACCTCTTCCTACTCTCAGTCACAAGAGCTACAGCTGAGTGTTCTTGTTCCTCATTGAATAGAATTGTGTGTTCTGAAAGAAGTTGTCTTCTATCTGATCATGAGCATACCTTGAAGGAAGGAAGTATCTGACACATGAGAAGCCTCCAAAAATGAATGCCCTGCACAGAGTTTGCACAGTACGCTTGTATAGCAAACTTTAATTTGTGTGAGGATTTAAAAATGAGCTAAATCTAATAAAATGGTTGTGAAATATTTTTCAGTTTTTACTAGGGTGCCATACAGCCCACCTTCACCCTAACAATCTCACCGGTCATCGGTCGTCCCCCCTCCCTCCAGAGGGGCAGAAGGTGATACATCTTCGAGCCATGGTGGTAGGTGCGGTGTTTGTGCTGGTGGAAGCCAGGGGAAGCCCTGGGGCCACCAGGAGCACTGGGGAGTGAGGGTTGCCCTCACCAGTACAGAAGAGGTGTAGCAGCATACACTCCACACAGTGCATGGCTCCTCTGGGCTGCTCAGGACAGCTGGCAGTGCCTTCTGCCCCCACCCGTTTGCCATCAGGGTATTTCGGCAGCAGCAACATTGCGGCTTCCACATGCATGGGAGTGTTTGGGGAGGGAAAGGACTTCTTGGCCCTCTTCTCACCTCCACCACCACTAATGGCTCTGTGTGATGGCAGCCATATTTTGACCCTGTAACAAATAGATAGGAATTGTTTCTGCCAGGAAAAATGTCAGGGGAGCATAGATTGTCCTCAGTAAGGGAAACAGGAAATCCAACATATTTCTCTCTCCTTTCTACCCAGCCCCCAGAGACTAAAATACACCTGCATGAAGACAAACCCATCTGGCTCATCTTTACCCTACAGATTTCAAAATCTCTGTCTGAACAAGCCCTTTCATCGCCAGTGAGACATTACCCCAGGAGCTGGCGGGAATCTACCCTCCCTTGGATCAGAACCTTTCTCAGTCAAGGCACCAGGACAAGGGCATTGCTGCCTGGGCCTGCCCGCTGAGCTGATGAACAGTCACGGTCAGAGATCGCACCAGCCCAGAGTTTAAATTATCCTCCATGTGTCCCGCGTCCCACTACAATGAATCCAACCCACAGTTGCACGGAAATATCAATATCAGGATGCTACATTGTTAGCACAGTAAGTGACGCTGCAAAATGAGCGGTGTTTCAATGACCTCCCTATTTTTTACAATCCTCTATTAAGAGGTAATTGATACATCTGTACACCAGGCAGGATCGTTTGGAAGCCGACGACTTTATGCTTCCATCCCTTGCCACTGTCAAGTTTCAGCAAATTACGACAAGTCAGCCCATAAGAACAATGTTCTTAGGTATGAGTAACTGCTACTGTTAACAATTTGCTACCTCTGTCCCAGAAGACAGAAAAGGTGAGTAGCTAGCTGACTTAGCTAATTTCTACAGATAGCAGTTTCTCACACTATAGGGTGTGAGAAACTGCTATCTATCTGTAGAAATTTGCTACAGTTTTTAGCAAAGTAGGACTTGTCTGCTACATGTAGCAAATTCCTACAGGGAGCAGTTTCTCATACTACACCCACCCCAGCACTTTGCCCCAGGTCTCTCCCCTCACCTGCAGGCTCCGGCTCAGGGGCTGGTGTCAGCAGAGCCTGGGGCTGCCCCGGGGCTGGTTCCAGGCACCGGAGAAAGTCCCCACCCGAGCGGGGCACTGAGGGGGTTTAACAAAGGTCGCTCCTCTGCTGGATAAGCAGCAGCTTCTCAGTTTGGGTTCCCAGGTCAAAATGCAGGAGGCAGCTTCTGATCCAGGCAGCTCAACTCCAGAGCTGTATCCTGAGCAGAGAGACACACACCAGCAGCCTCCTCCTCCCGCTTAGCAAGAGCTGGAGTCTTCTGGTGGCAACACCTGATGAATGAGTTGCCCTGGACTCGCCCTGCACCAGGGCCGGCTCTAGTTTTTTTGCCGCCCCAAGGGGGGGGGGGAGTGCCCTCCCTTCAGAAGTGCCGCACCGAGTGCGGCCCCAACCCGCCTCCTGCCCCCTCACACATCCCTGCCCCCCCTTCAATTCCCCTTATCTACACCCCACAAAGCCCTGGCTGGGATGGTTTAGTTGGGGATCGGGCCTGCTTTGAGCAGGGGGCTGGACTAGATGCCCTCTGCAGCTCCCGACAACCCTGAGAGTCTAGGATTCTCCAGACCCCTCCCGGCTGCCCCCACGTGTTGCCCCAGCGCGGCCCGGCCGGGCTCCCCCCGCCCCGCACACCGGGAGCTCCGGCAGCTTTCCTGGGCCCGGGGCAGGGAATTGCAGCCAGCTCCGCGGGGAGCAGCCCGGGGCCAAACCCGCCCCCTGCACCCCGGGACGGGGGGCGGGTCTCTCTTACCTTCCCTCGGAGCGGGGCCCCCCGGGGCAGGGGCCCGGCCGGGAAGGGGCCCTGGCCGGGCTGGGGGCTCTGCCCTGGGGGAGGCTCCCGGGGATCAGCGGGCAGGGCCCGGCTGGAGGTTCCCCTCTCCCGGCTACAGCCCGGGCTCCGGGCTCCCAGCACCAGCTGCCAGGGCTCGGGGATCTCGCCGGGAGCCTGGGAGCCAGAGTCCCCGCAGCGGCTGAGACTCACTTCCTGCGGCCGGGCCTGAGCCCCACAATCCTCCCCCCAGAGCCGCCCCCCAGCCGCTCCTGGGTCCTAGCGATCAACGCAGCCCCCTGCCCCAGACCCTGCCCCCTGGGGCCCCACCTCCCCTGGGCAGGGGCAGCTTCTCCCAGCCCTATGTAGGCGTCCTGCCTAGAAGCCACAGGATCACTGGGGGGACAGAAAGGAGACGTGCAGATCCCGGGGCGGGGGGAGAAGGGGGGTTTCTAGGGAGACTCCAGGTAGTTCCAGAGGAGCCAGGGGTGACGGGAGCCGGGGACACTCTGTGTGTGATCCGCTCTGGTAACAGACTGGCACAGGGAGCAGGTGGTCAGAGCTGGTCTCTTCTCTCCACACCAGGCTCACTGGCGACCAGCCCTGGGCTCCCAGCTCTGCTCCCCTCGCTCGGGTCATGGAGCTGTCAGAGCTTTGCCCCTGGGTTCCTCTGGTTACCTGTAGATCCAGATGAACCCACCCCTGGGCTCTATTTAAACGTCCCTCCTGTCTGCCCCCTCTCAGGGATCCCCTCTGCCCATGTCCTGGCTGGCTCCCCCCTGTGGGCACTGACTGCAGCTCCCCATCGGGCACCTGGATGTCAGCAGCGAAGCTCCTGTTGCTCTGGGTCAGGGACTGGTGCTCTGCCCACTCAGGTTTGTCACCTGTTTCCCCCTCATCATTTTCCAATTGTCACCAAAATCATCCGCCTTCTCCTGATGGCCACCTAGAAAATCCCCTGAAATGTTGGAATTGATCTGCTGCAGCCATGGAAACAGACCAGTGCCACTGAGTTAAGTGCTAGGCCAAAAATAAATCAAGATATTCAATAGCACTCTTAGGTCATGGCCACTGATGCAGCCGTGCTCCAGTTAGCTCTCTGGTGCAGGGTTCTCACAACAAATGTTTTGGTGGCCTCACAGCATGGCCACCAACTACCACTGGTGGCCACTCTGACAATTTGGTCTAAAATACTTAATTAACTTTAGGAATAAATAAATCTGCCCTTATCCATGCCCAAATCATTGCAATTTATTGATGTAGGGTTGTTTTCATACTCAATAATAAAAATAATGTACAGTTGCCTCTATTCTTTACTGGACCTACGCCAAATAGAAACACAAGTAAGGTGCTTTGCATGTTCTTGTCTCTGTTTAATTGTTGTTTCTTTTGCTTTTTTGGTTGCTTTTTTAAAGACTTGCTAGCGAGTACGTCTGCTGCTGTGAAAAGTGATGTTTGTACGTTTGTTAATAACACGTCTCACAGCAGGAGACTTGCTAGCGAGCTGGGAGGCAGCAAAAAGTGATTAACAAACATCCAAATATCACTTTGCACAGCAGCCTTCCTCAGACCCCGCAAGCTGGGGGACAAATTAAGCCCTGGATGGGAGGTGGGCAGGGTGCAGGGCTGGCCTGACCATGAGGGGAACTGAGGCGGCCGCCTCAGGTGCCAGACTGTGGGGAGGCACCACTAGGACCCAGAGTGTAGAAAACTGTGTCTGCTGCTGGTGCATCTGTATTCTCTGCTCGGGATGCCCAGAGATGGGGGAGTGCTGTGCTGGAGGAAGGAGGGCACAAGAGACCTAACAGGCAGGCAGGAGAAAAGGTGAGAGGGAATAGCAGAAAGCAGCAGGAGCTGCAGGGAGAAAGAGGAGAAGGAGCCTCTTATGTACCTCTCTAGCACCCCCAGGAGCCTGGACTGATTAACCCCAGCTTCTCAGGCAGCTTCCTGTTTCCTGCTGCTTCCCTGAACCCACCTGGGGAGAACAGGCAGTCAACTGAAGCAGTAGGAGCCAGTTAGGCCCTTAAGATGCTGATATCTTCCCCCACTCAGGCCTGTTACCAGCCTGCTTATTTGTCCCCTTCAACTGAGTGTTGAGAGCCACTATAGCTGGCACAGAACAGCAGTCATGAGTGAAAGAAGAAAACGCCCCTCTGGGGCAGCACTCAGAAAAAGAAAGAAAGTGAAGGAAGCTTTTCTATCTAAGCAGGAAGGAGCTCTCCTGAGATACACAGACACAAATGTTCACGGTGAGCCTTCCGGCCCCAGTGAGGATGTGAGTGGTGAGGAGATGCCTGATCTTCCAGTTAGTCAGAGTGCAGGTGACCTGGCAGCTACTGCAGCATCCCTATCTCCATCTCAAATGGATGTAACCATGCACATTCCTGAAGAAAAGTGTAGATCAGAGAAAAGTGTGGTGGAGGCGCAAGAAACAGCTCCTGCTTAAGTTCCTTAAGTCTAGATGATCCAGGACTGTGGACCCACTTGAGCAGTAACCCGAGGGACTTCCTTGTACTGCATTGGCCTCAACAAGTGAAAAACTTCATGTTCCCCAAAGACAATGAAAAGAGAAGTTGCCATCCAACACTTTACTGGTGTGAAATCTCCAATGGTGACAAAGTGGAGAGGCCATGGCTTATGTACTCAAAAACCCAGAATGCTGCATACTGGTTTTGTTGCAAACTCTTCCCGTCTAATGTTCCAGCCACATTGGGTTCTGCAGAAACAAAGGACTGGAAAAATCTGGCTAGAAATCTGGCATGCCATGAGAAGGCAGCAAATCACCAGAGAGCATTCCATAGGTGGAAAGAGCATGAGATGAGACTAAGGTTAAAGGCCACCATAGATGATCAGCATCAAGAGAAGATTGCATCAGAATGTCTTTACTGGCAAAATGTTGTGAAAAGGCTCATTGCCATTGTGAGAATGCTTGCTACCCAAAACCTAGCACTGCGTGGCACTTCAGATCAGCTGTATGTGCCAAACAATGGAAATTAACCTTAACTGACCTTAAAATTGTGGAGCTGATGGCTGAGTTTGATGCTGTATTCCAGGAGCAGCTAAGAAGAGTCACCACCCAAGAAGCGTGTACACACCACTACCTTGGAAAAACAATTCAACATGAGATCATACAGTTACTGGCAACAAAAGTCAAACAGAAGATGGTGGCAGATCTGACGTCAGCAAGATATTACTCTGTTATTCTGGACTGCACACCTGACATCAGCCATACAGAACAAATGACTTTAATGGTGCGTTTTGTAACAACAACAGAACCTAGTGAAAATGTCCCTGCAATGGTGACTGTCAGAGAGCATTTTCTAGAATTTATTGACATTGATGATACCACAGGAGCTGGTATGACAGATGTGCTTCTTAAAAAGCTGGAAGATACGGGAATTGCGATAGCTGACATGAGAGGTCAGGGCTACGATAATGGTGCCAACATGAGAGGAAAGAACAGAGGAGTACAGACACGGATCCGAGAGTTAAACCCTCGAGCTTTTTTTGTCCCATGCAGTTCTTATTCATTGAACTTGGTGGTCAGTGATGCAGCATCAGCTTCTAGTGAGGCTGCTGAATTTTTTAATGTAATTCAAAGCGTCTATGTATTTTTCTCGGCATCAACTCATCGATGGCAAATTTTGAAGCAACATCTGGGAACATCCTCTCTGATACTGAAACCACTGTGTGCCACTGTGACGAAGCGGGACTATTCGTAGTGTTTCCTCTGAATATTGTGGGGGAGCCTCAGTTTCCCCTAGGCAGTTCTTAAGTATCTAGGTGGTGGGATAAGGGCATATGATCGTTGCAGAGCCCTAGAGGGCAGGTATGTGCAGGGGTCTGGACACAGAGAATGGCCAACACCCTGTTTCCTGGCAACTGATGGCCTGGGCCCTTCCCCCCTGCAAGGTGAGAACTAAAGGGTTGGAGAACAAAGGAATCAGGTGACCTCCTGGCCCGGGAAATGGACAAAGCCCAGAAGAGGAGGGGCTGGAGGGAGTTTCAGTTTTGAGGCTGGCTGGGGACATGGAGTGAAGTACAGACGTGGTTGTCTGGCTCACTGCCCCCCACAATGGACCCAGCTGAGGGGTCCTATTCTCTGCACCTACAAGCTCTGTGTTAGACCATGTTCCTGTCGTCTAATAAACCTTTGTTTTACTGGCTGGCTGAGAGTCACATCTGACTGCGGAGTTGGAGTGCAGGACCCTCTGGCTTCCCCAGGAGCCTGCCTGGGCGGACTCGCTGTGGGAAGCGCACGGAGTGGCAGAGGATGCTGAATGCTCTGAGGTCAGATGCAGGAAGGTGGAAGCTGTGTGAGCTGTGTGTCCTGCAGACAGTCTGCTCCCAGAAAGGAGACTTCCCCAGAGTCCTGACTGGCTTCGTAGGGAGCAGTTCCAGAGCATCACCCAGGGACTCCGTGACAGCCACACAATAGGAAAGTCGAGTGGAGGCGATAAAGCCTATCAAACACCAAATTGGCAAGATAGATGATGCCATAGTTGCTATTCTGGAGGATAATGCTATGACAGGAACTGTTTGTGGGAGAAGAGTGGCAGAGGGAAATGGAATCACCAGAAACATACATAACTTCAAATTTCTGTGTAGCTTAGTGTTGTGGCATGACATGATGTTTGAAATAAATGTTGTAAGCAAGAGACTCCTGTGGCGGTTCAATATAAGACAGGACACGGCTTTAGGCAAGCAAGCAGGCTGGTCTGCTGATGGGATCGCCCCTGTCAGCTTTCCCACCTCTTTTATTTCTCTCCCCCCCCGCGCATCACATACCCCAACCGACCGCAAAAGGCATCAACAAAGGAAATAATATTACTTTGATTAATATTCCTATTTACTAGCCTCTATCTACTACAATCTTTATTCTCAGGCCTTGAGCTTCGGCCGAGGAAGCTTCCCACGGCTGATGTCCTTATTTTGACTTCCCAGATGGTCCATGTTTTCATGGTCCATGTCCTTGGACAGAACAGAGCAATGTGTGCATTGCTCCTACACAACAGTCAGGGTGTGCCATGACTGTTCCCAGGTGCATGAACGCTACATGAACCTTTCAACTCCAAGGTGTTGACCTTGACATATCTGGAGCAATGGAACAACTGGACAAAGCAAAGTTTTACCGCTCAGATGAGGGATTTCAAAATGTTTGAAAAGTGCAGAGAAGTTGTTAGAGGAACTTGACACTGAAGCTATTTTCCCACCCATTCAAGGATACAAGAGTCACCGCAGAAGAAGACATTTTGATGACGAGGCACGGAATAATCCCATCAGAGACCCCAAACAACAATTCAAAGTTGAATTCTTTAACCAGGTGCTAGATTGTGCAATACAGTCAGTTGAAGAACATTTCATGCAGCTCAAGGAACACAGCAGTAAGTTTGGGATGTTGTATGATATTCCAAAACTCCTCACTTTACCTGAAGAAGACCTACACCAGCAATGCAGGGCACTAAAGACAGTGTTGACTCATGATGACATGCGCGATATTGATGCGAGTGATTTAGGTGATGAACTGAAAGCCCTTTCAAGATACATTTCAGCAGGATCAACTCCAAAGGCTGTCCTGGAATATATGTGCACAAAGAAGATGACCCACCTCTTTCCAAATGCTTTTGTTGCTCTGCGCATACTTCTAACACTTCCTGTAGCAGTTGCCAGTGGAGAACGCAGCTTCTCCAAGCTGCAGTTAATAAAAACACATCTGTGCTCCACAATGACACAGGAGAGGCTGGTCGGCCTTGCAACCATCTCAATAGAGCATGAGCTGGCCCAGACGGTGGACCTTCAGCAGGAAGCAGTTCAAATCTTTGCAGCCCAGAAGGCACGGAAAGCACCACTTTGATTATTCAAACAGATAAAAATGCCAATATTCACTCTGCAGACAAGAAAAGTTACATTTGCTGTTCAGGCATTTGAAAGTTAAGTGTTACTTAAAATTTTTGAACAAGGCATTTTAAGTTGTTAGTTCAACACTACAAACTGCTGCCTGCACAATTTGCAACCTGTAGTTGCTACTGACATCTCTATTCTCCCTTTTATGCCATGAAACAATTTGCTGCCTTTGCCTTTCCCCATCCTGCCGTCCAGAGGGAGCATTCCCATCGCAATTTGCTACCTGTCACCTTTCCCCATCTCCTGGCCCAGGGGTAACAAAGCGCGACGATGGGGGTTCCCCTATCACAGTAGTGCTACCTCTCCCTTTCCTCATGCTCTGGTCCAGGGGCAGCGCGTTATGACAGACGGGGGCATTCCTGTCACCATTTGCTAGGAGTGTGACATTTCTATTTTAAATCTGGACACAAATAAAGTACCTCTGTGATTGGGAAACATGTTCTACAGCATTAAACCTCAGGGCAAGTGTTTGTAAACCCCAGAATGAAGGCGGTGTTATTTCTTATTAGTCTTGGTCCATTACAGATTAGAACACAGAGTTTAATCTGATCAGGGTTTACATTCTTGTAGTGTATTTCGCGGAGCCCCCCATTCCCTCCTCCAATATGCGATAAAAACTCCATCGGGGTTGAAAATGTTTACCAGAGCTCCACTCCGGACAGCTCCAGCTGAATTTAAGCCCTGAATCTGAAAATCAACCCCCTGTTCGCCTGTCTCCCATTCTCATCCTCAGGGTTGGCTGCGGTGGCCCATGACTCCAACTCCTCCGGTACCCACGGGGCTCGGGGGTGGCACGGCATCACCGCAGAGGACAGCGCGCAGCTCCTTGTCAAAGCTGCATGTTTGTGGAGCTGCATCAGATCGACTGCTTCCCTCTGTTGTACCAATAAAATAAAAACCAGCAGGATCTTATTAAAGGGAAAAGGCAAAATGCCACATTTATAGTAAATATAATAAAGAAATATAAATCTCACACTGTCCTATCGTTACTTATTCCTTACTTAATTATATATATATATATATATATATATATATATATTCATTCATTCATTTATACCAGTTCTGCATAGGGGTTTATAGTTACCAGCCTAGAGGTTGCTCGTGACAGGGTACTGGCCAGGTAACCTGTACACGAGAGTGGAGCGGAGTCCGTGTCAGATGCGCATCCGATGCTCCTGAAGGGTAGTGGCAGAACTGGAGACTCCAAGTTCTCAGTCCTTAGTGTCCATTTTTATAGGAATTTCTTCCTATGCCAGTCCGTGGAATTTGCTTTGTCATATCGTTAGTCATGACTGCTCCAGGACGGCTGTCAGGTGCTCATCAGCTTTCTTCATCCTTTGAATTGGTCAGGTGGGTCCCAGTTTGCCCTCCGGTGGGGTTCTCTGGTTGTCTCCACCTGGCGTCTTCTTTGGCCAATCGATGTTAAATTCCTAGGCTGGCACTTCCCTGTTTATTCAAAACCCACCATTCATTCACATACATTCCTTACTTTAATAAAAAAACACATTTCTCATTTCACCGAGTGTTGTTATTTTATTTGAGACTCCCTGTCTCTTGACATTCCTTCGGTATTGCCTTTCTTTTGTTATACAAAGGTGTTATTTATTTGAGACTCCCCGTTTTTTAACATTCCTGATCCAAACTATAGAAGGTATGAGTCTCTATGTGACATTTCTATGAGCGCCAGCTCCAATTCGTGGTTCTTCATGGGTGTTACAAACAAGCATGTCAATCTCCATTACAAAGTGTCTGTTTGCAAAGTAGAGCCAATTGAACATAAAGTGAAGTTCGTTAAAAAGCATGTCAATCTCCATTACAATCAATGGAAAGCGCCAATACAGAGAAAGCAGAGTCAATTAAGCCATTTAGTCTTACAAGCGTCAATCTTAATAACAAGCAAATTGAGCAGTTTAGTTTTACAAGCGTCATAACAAGTGAGAGAAAGTATCAATTTAGAGAAAGCAAAGCCAATTGAGCGGTTTGCAAGGTACGGTTTGCAAGCTTTAATACAGAATTGTAAATCAATATTGCAGATTTACAATTATGTCAAATAGAAGAATTATAAATACAGATTTAATAAATATTATAAATCAATATTGCAGGTTTACAATTTCTTATGAATAGAATCACAAATATTGGAATATGCCTACACCTCCCTCGCCTCCTGGTACGCCTGGCGCAGCTCCGTGGCTGTCACATGGCAGTGCTGCGGGACCCTCTTCTAGCCCTTCTCCCCCACGCTCCGAGCAATCTGCTCATAGACGTCCACATTTCTAGGCTGAATCGGAGCCGGGCCTGCACAGCCTCTTCTCCCCACAGACCCAGGAGATCCACCACCCCCTGAGCGGTGCCAGCAGCAGAGCATTGGGAGCCTGGAGCCTGCTCAGCTGGGCAGTTGCTAGGTGAGCTCTCCATGCAGAGCAAAGAGGAAATGGAATTTCAAAAACTCCCAGTCCTTAAACAGGAGGGGCTTGTTCCTGTGACCCTGGCTGATGGGCAGCGGAGTTCAAAACAGTGACCAGAGTGGGTCACAATGGGGCATTGTGGGACACCTCCTGGAGGCCACTTAAGCTGATGTAGGCAACGCAGCGTATACACTGCCACTGCGTTGACCTAACTATGTCGACGTAAGCGCCGCACCTCTCTTGGAGGGGGAGTTATTCAGTCGACGCAGCAGGCGAGTTAGGTCGGTGGGAGGTACACTGTAGTCTGGACGCTGACATTATTAGGTCGGCGTTTAAGCTGCCAGACTTCGACCTAACTCTGTAGTGTAGACCAGGCCTTAGTTGCTTAAGTCCCTTTGTGAATCTGAGTCTTTCTTTTAACGTTGCTCAAATCCTTTCTCTTTCCAGTTTAGTAACTTGGAGACTTGTGTAAACAGTAGGGAAAAAATGACACCCAATGAAATCCATTTATTGGCTTTCAGGGGCACAGTTTTAAGATATGATCTCAGAGGCTGAAGAGAAAAGAAAGGGAAGATTTTCTCAGTGAAAGAATAATTGAACATGAAGATTGGGGTCTTGTTATCAGCATCGTAAAGTGCCACTTGCCCTGATAAACCCTGATCTTTGTGAGTCTTATGCTTAGAGTCACAGAGGTCCGTGGGTAGGTGAGAGCCTGGAATTGCTTCCAGCAGAATCTCAGAGGCCAGATGCCCTCTTCAGGTTTTACACAGAACCATCTCTTTCTCTTCACTGATGTTCTGGCCACACCAATGGTCCAGCTTTCCCTATTCCCCACCTCCACCTCCCAGTGATGTTTCCCTGCCAGGAATCCTTCAGAGCCCAGTGCACACAGCAGAATTAAATCTGTCAGAATTGTTGGGCAGGCCCTGTCGTGTGTGTTCATGTCTGACACTTTTCTGATCCGTAGACAGGTTAAGGTGAGGGTGAGCTGTTCCTGGATCCCATGCAACCTCTGCTGGGGACGCAAACTCCGTATGCAGTAAACACTGGGCTTTCCCTACACCCTGGAAGAGACTCACATTTGCTGAGCTGGAATCAGGCCATCGTTAAAGTTACAGCCCCTGCAGGCTATGGTAAGAATTGTAACCCAGCATGCCCTAGGAGTGGTGTGAAATTCACAGGGACAAGCTTGACTAAATGCTGGAGCTAATGTTGTCAATCTCTAGTGTCAGCTACAGCTCAGAAAATCCCCATTAGGATGCTAGCATTTTTAAAAGACAAACTCATTAGAAAGCCAGGGGAAAAGAGAGAACAGTTACACCAGTGAGGCCCTAGTGAGCACTGTGTGGGCAGATGCAAAATCATTAGTCCATCCCTCTGCAGAGCAGCCTTAGAAAGACTAGGCAATAGTGAACAGCCATGGGGCAGCAAGACATAGCTCCGCAGGCCCAAACAAACATCTTAAGGCCAATCTGTAAACAGGAGTTTCCTGGGCTCATCTTCCTGGCCCCACTGCCCACCTCCCCTCTTTTCCCCTGCTCGACTTACATCTGACCTAGTTCTCTCTGGATTCCCTTCAGAGAGGCACCTGAGAAAGATTCAGCCATCCCCCAACCCCTTGTTCTGGGGAGAAACAAAGTGAGTGTCAAAGCCTCGGGGTTGGGACCAAGTGAAGATGCTTCTTTCTGGCTGGTCTGTTTCAGTTTAATAACCCAAATCCTGCCCATGTGGCCAGTGGCTGAAAGTCCATTGGGGAGCTGCTCAGGGGGCTGCATGAAATGCGCTGGGATCTCAGCCTGGTTCTCGGGGTGTAGACGTCTCCATCACACGCCGAGGTAACCAGCAAACTCTCCACTGATCGTGCCCCTGTGTGCGAGGCTCAGCGGAGAGGCCAGGGACTCAATGGACAGTGCAGACAGAGCTCCTCTTTCCCCTTTAGAAAGAGATTCAGCCCAGGTCAGGGGACAAGACCAATGGCCCAGGAAAGTGTATGTGAAGGGAACTGGTACTGGGACCCCTGCCTTGTACAGGTAAGGGGTTACACAGAGTCTCCCAGCTCCCTTGTCTATTCCAACTGCAGGAGGGGGCATCCTGGGACAGACTGAGGGGGCCTCGGAGAAGCAGCCACCTGGGCCCAGAACATGTAGTGTAACCATGGTGGGAAAAGGGCAGTGACTGGAGCACCGCTGGGGACCCGTCTGGTTACAAGGATGGCTCTGCAGAGGGATACAATGTTGCAACAAGATGCAATTTCCCTTCCTCGCTACTCTGAGTGAAGGCCACATGAAGATCATCCAAAATTCATCTCGCCAAGCACAACCCTGCAGTGTCCTCCTTTCTGATGCACCCCACCGCGCCCTCCCCTCACTTCCCAACAGGGGGCGATTGTGAACGTGGAACCCCACCAGAGCCCTGTACAACACAAACTTATTTCTTGTCCTCCAAGCAAGCCAAAGGAGGTTGCCTTGCCCTGCCCTGGAAGAGCCCAGCTAGCTTACAGATGGGGAAACTGAGGTACAGAGTCTGTGTCATTCACCGAGCCTGCCCATTCTCATCAGCCACCCCAGTCTCAGCTGATTCTGTGTTATCAGCGCTGCATGTCTGCACCATGCACAGAGCGTGGCTGCTCCCACCCCACTTCCAGCACCACGTGTCTCTGCCAAGCACTAGGCATGACTGTTTGCAGCTCCCCCCGCCCCAGTCCGTGCTATGTCTGTGTCATGCCCCAACTCTGCACGTTCTCAGCGCTGTGTGTCTGCCATGCCCCAAGTTGGCCGGCTGTCGGCTCTCCCAGCCTGTTCGCACTGCTGTGTGCCTGGGACATGCACAGAGCCGACCTATTCTCAGCTACCTCCCCTGCCCTCAGTCCCAGGCTGGGTGTCTAGGCCATGCTCCAAGCCTGAATCGACTGCACCCTTGTTTCAGTGTTGTGCAGCTGGGCCATGCACCACTGGCCTGTGGGGCTACTTGAGCTGGTATGTTCATTTCCAAAGGCCGCGGGGTTCAGTGATTGAGGTGTGGGTCTGCTGTATTTGACGGAGACCTGGCACGAAGGTGTACGTTTCTAATGGTGAGAGTAATTAAGCACTGGAGCAATTTGACAAGGGGCAAGGCAGAGTCTCTGTCACTAACAAGTTTTAAATCAAATTCAGAAAAAAAAAAAACAAAATGATGCTCTAGGAATTATTTGGGGTAAGTTCCGTGGCCTGTGTGACACAGGAGACGAGAAAATCAGTCTAGAAGATCACAGTGGCCCCTTCGGGCCTTGGAATCCATGAAACATCGTCCCAGCTTTGTCTGAGTTCACCTTCTGCAGTTCACCTTCTTCACCTTCTTCCCACATCTGCAAAGCACAGGTACCTCCCCCAGGGTGCGAGGCCTCAGCCAAGACAAACTGCTGAGAAACAGCCGCAGAAGAGATTGAGTTCTTCTGCCTTCCAGCCCCAGGCCGGCTCCAGGGTGTGCTGGGAGTCTCCCTCACCCAGCCCTGGCCAGGATTCTGCTGGTATTCCAGCCTAGCTCAGTTTTGGAAACAGCTCGTGTTGGGAGGGGCTGCATCTCACACACCCCTTGACCAAATGACTCCAGATTTGTACCCCTGACCCTTCCCACTGTCCTCAGGTGGTGGATCAGGTTTCTAGCCCCTCAGACTGCGAATGTGAACTTAAAGAAAAAGGGATAATTTGGTTTGGGAAAGAAACGCTGCTGCAGCACCATGGTGCAGCCAGGTTCCAGCCCATAATATTACTGCAGTTGATAATGTGAGCTGGCTACTTTATTGCCAGTTTCCTTCTGTTCCTCGGCAGCTGGAAGTTGCCAACAGATTTCTTTCACAGTGAGGATGTTATTGCTTCTTTTCTTGCCCGAGGAAAGCATCGCTTGATGCTTTGATTTTATTTACTCTTTCCTCAAGCTTTGCTTTTAGAGCTTTCGCTTAAAGTTACCCAGCTGCTTTTCTTCAAGCCCCTTCAAGGCATTTGCTGGTGGGTCTGTTTAGCCTTTCAGGGCAGAGCCGTGCAGATCTAGTACCCTTGTGACAAAGTCCAAGACCAGAAGATTGAAATAAACTTTATTCTGTGAATTTACTCATCTGAATCTACAGCATCCAAATAACTAAACAGAGCAAAATAGGAGCATTGAGCTGGGGAATTGGAGGGAGAGGGAAACACCACTATGGTTTTTATATTCAGAAGTAAAGAGCAGAGGACTTTGATGGATGACCTGAAATGAGTCAGAACTTAGGCCAGGTCTACACTATAAACGTCCATTGGTAGAACCATATCGTTCAGGGCTGTGAAAAATCCACACCCCTCAGTGAACGCAGTCGTACCGACTGAACTCCTGGGGTAGACAGCGGTACGTTGACGGGAGAGCTTCTCCCCTGGACATAGCTACCGCCTCTCAGAGGTGGATTAACTACACTGATGGGAGAAGCTCTCCTGTTGGCATAGGAGCGTCTTCACTTAAGCATTACAGCGGTGGAGCAGCACCGGTGCATTTGTTCTGCTGCAGTATTTTAAGTGTAGACCTGCCCTAAGACAGGCGGGCTCTGCTGTGACCCTGAGAGTGGCTCCTGTTTGGCCAGTTTTTGTGTGCCTGGAGGATCACAGAGTTACAGAGACAGGCATGTAAGAGGGTCGGGAAACTCCTGTCACCAGTATAATGCTAAGCAAGTCAGTCTTGTCCTCTCTCATCATTTTATTGTGAGTCTCGCAGCACTTGGTGTTTTTCTTAAAGTCCCAGCAGCTGGAGTAGGTAGATTGCAAGGCAACCTCAGATTATACTACAGATACATTTCCTGCCTTCACATTTGTGTAGCAAAGATTGAAAATCGGAAACAAGAACACCCCAAAAGCTGGGAAACCAGAAGGCAAAGAAAATGACACAATATTTAAAAAGATGATTCAGCCAATCTCATGATTCTGGGGGGCCTGACACACTTTTTGAATGCTTCAGGCTGGCAAGACTGTGATTAGAATGGCAAAGTGTGATAGCTGTAATTTATATATTACCTATGTCTTTGCTCTACTTTAGATATCTCATATTGAGTGATCCCTACTCCTCTGTCATAGGGATTAACAATATGTCAGCCAGTGAACACATAACGGTATGCTTACCAGTGAACTCAAATTCTACACGCCGGCTCCCAAAGAAGGGCATGATCTTCCCAGGGAAAGAGGATGTGAAAGTAAAGATCGTCTCTCTGCCAGAAGATGTAACGTCATAAAATGTAACTTCCTCCCCTTCATAATCCAGATAAACCCCAATGTTACTGGGGCTATGAGGTAGGGCCAGAGCAGTCTCAGGGGAGGTGAGGGCCGAGTACTCATTCTCTGTACTCTGCAAAGCCCAGATCCCCTCCTCTGGTGTACGGCTTTTCGCTCCCTCATGTATCACAGACTCTTTGGCAATGCCCAAAACCCAATTACGTTTGTTCCCCACCTCCACTTGCCAGTAACACCTCCCTGAAGTGAAGCCCTTATAGCCCAGCACACAGGCAGCAGGGTAAAACCTGACCTGTGTCACTAAATATCCCATTTCTTGGTATTACTGTACCACACTCTCATCTGTGGACACGACGGAACAGGGAATCCCCAGGTCTGGATCCGGAGTGGCCTGCACTGCACGAGGGGAGAGAGAGGCAGGAGGAGAGTGTTAAGTACCCAAAGCACCTCCCACCCGCTGATCAGCTCCTCCCTCTCCCTCCCAGCGCCTTCCTCCTGCCACGGATCCATTGTTCAGCGGTGGGCAGGAGGTTCGGGGGGGGGGAAGAGGGAGGAATGGGGCAGAAAGAGGCAGGGGAAGGGGGCAGAATGGAGCCGGGCAGGAAGAGATGGGGCAGAGGTGGGTGCGTGGCGGAAGGGGTGGAGTGGGGGTGGGGCCCAGGGCAGAGCAAGGGTCAAGCACCCCCTTGGGAACTGGGGAAGTCGGCACCTCTGTGCAGGCTAAACCACTCCAGTGCTGAGAGTGAGAGAGTCTGAGGCCAGAAGGGACCATCAGGTCATCTAATCGGACCCCCGTATATCACAGGCCACCAACTCCACCCAGCACCCACCTAACGCAACAACCAACATTAGCCCAAAGCCTGACAGCCTACAGCCGACCGTGCTATGATGTGCCACAGGCAGAGAAGAGGAGGCACCGAGGGTCACCAGTGCCCGAGGCCCCCGCAATGCAGGGAAATGATTCGGTGAGATACCCCCAGATAATCCTGGCACATCACCCGCAGCCACATGCTGCGGAGGAAGGTGAAAAGCCTCCCCCCGAATGCCACTGCCAGCTTGACCTGAGGGAAAATAGCCCTCCAGTGCCTTCCCCAATTCCCCCATGAAAGACAGACCGGGTACCCCACGAATCACTGGAAAAGAAACTCAGAATAGCTGGTCAGCCAGGGGATGTGCTCCCAGAGTCCTAGAGCCACAGCAGCACCCGTGAGGACCCAGTAAGTGAGGTCAGGCTCAGCAGCATGGCTCCTTGCACCCAGCCCAGGCTAACCTGGGTGCTGAGCCCCAGGGTTCACTCTGCAGTGCAGACAGACCCTTACAGGCAGAGCTCAGCCCTGGGGGAGGCTAGGACCATTTCTCAGGCTCCCCAGTAGCCATGGGCTGGCTGGGGTGGGCCCTGAGTGTCAGTCCTGGGGAGCTGCCTGTTGGCTGAAGCTGAGCAGGAAATTCCCCATGGTTCCCGCCAGGCATCAAGGAGGTATTGTTAGGAGGGTGTGAGAAACTGGGATTTTTTGCAATTTTTTAATGAAACCTATATGTGCCTCAGTTTCCCAATATGCAGCATTGTTACCCAGTGGGTGATATGGGAGTGTTTGCTCTCAGGGCAGGCTAAGCTGCCCATGTCACTGTCTGGGGCCTGAGGTCCTCAGCAGACAATGGCAAATCCAATTGCCCGGACATGGAAACATAACGATCAGCAACCCGGAGAGCTAAGGCCTTCCCCGCCTCTGTGGCTGAGCTGCATCGCCCCGGCTTGGGAACAAAGGACTAGAGGTGGGGGAGGGGTGAAGCGGAAGTTACGTGCTGGCTGCAGGAAGCAGTAGGGGGGCAGAGAAGCGGACTTCCTGGGGGTGCTTGACCCTTGCTCTGCCCCAGGCCCCACCCTCACTCCACCCCTTCCCCCAAGTCTCCACCCTACCCCACCTCTTCCTGCCCCTGCTCCTCCCCCTGCCCAAACAGTTGATCATGGTGGGTAGGAGGCACTGGGAGGGAGGGGAAGGAGCTGATTGGCAGGGCCACCAGTGGGTGGGAGGGGAGGAGGGGGAGGATCTGATCCTGCCGGTGGGTGCTGAGCACCCACTATTTTTTTTCCATGGGTGCTCCATCCCCGGAGCACCTACAGAATCGGCACCTATGGTGGGGGGCTCACCTGGGAGTCTGAGAAAGCAGATCAGATGGACAGGGAGACAGAGCTTGAACCACGGGGTTTGCACTGCAGGGCTGGGCACCGGCTCCCCAGAATGGACTATACTGTAACCTGCATTTCTCTGAGCTAACCAAGGTCTTCCTGTGCTGTGGTGCAGAGCAGGGGACTAATAACCCCAGGGGCTTGACAGTGACGGCGGTGGCTGAGTGTCACTGCAGGTGCTTGCAGAGCTGTGCTGCTCCCTGAGATCACAGAGGGCTCCCGCAGGGGTCGGTCTCAGGTGGACGCACTGAACACAGCTCATGTTGTGAGGCAGGAGAGCTGAAGGCCCAGAGGTCCAGCCTAAGGAGTCGGTGAAGCCACGTGGCTTACCCTGGAGGAAGAGGGGGCTGATGTTGGGGGTCTGGCCCATCGAAGGGGCTCCTCCTAGAGACTGTTCCAAAGCACGGGCTGCAGCACGAATCCTGTGGATCCGTGGCAGAGGGGATCTCGGTCTCCTCCCCCGATCCCTCGCCCTTGCTGGGGGTGCTCCACATCCAGCAACAGAACAGAGCAGGGGAGGCAGCAGACAGAGGACGTTAACAGGGACACCAGCTTCAGCTTTTCATGCATTTCCATGCTGCCCTATTCATCCCTCATCTCCTGGTGGAAAGGCCCCAGCCCAAGAGTACAACACATGGGGTGAGTACCCCTCCACCCACTTGGACCAGGAGAAAGTAGCTAGCAGCCCTGCTAGAGAGACACTGGGCTCTCTGGTGCACTGGGAATTCGACTTCTCGGTGGCACTAAATGTCCACACCCGAGGGATGTGTAACAGTCATCCAATGCACTACACACATTTTGGGGAGGGAGCATGGTGTAGAGGTTAGAAGCCAGGACTTCTGGGCTCTATTCCTCACTCTGCTACTGACATGCCGTGTGACCTCAGGCATGTCCCTTCCTCTCTCTGCAGTCCAGCTTCCCTTTTTGTCAAATGGGCATAAAAGATGCCAGGTATTCAGATGCAGTTGTTGGGGGCCAGATAGGTAACTGTGAGATCCGAAGAGAGCCCCTTGCCCAGCTTCCAGTGGTGCTCATGGGACAAGGATGGGGACACACCACGGTTGCAAGTGTGGTGTTCAGTAATCGTGCTGGGAGCATGATGTTTGAATGAAACCCTCTTTATCCAGGGTTCTGTATCACAGAGCTTCTGCTATGCTCCTCCTTCCTGTCTGGGAAGCCAAACCACTTAAAGGGACAGTTCCCAGTACCACAGGGAGCACCAACCCCACAGGGAGAGACAACACTCCTTGAACGATGGCTAAATTCATGGAAGATAGGATACTAATAGCCACTGATGGACCTGTCTTCTGACAGTGGCCAATGCTAGGTGCTTCAGAGGGAATGAACAGAACAGGCGATCATCCAATGATCCAGCCCCTGTTGCCCATTCCCAGCTTCTGGCAAACAGAGGCTAGGGACAGCCATTCCTGGACCTATCTTCCATGAATTTATCTTGTTCTTTTTTGAACCCTGTTAGTCTTGGCCTTCACAACATCCTCTGGCAAGGAGTTCCACAGGTTGACTGTGTGTTGCGTGAAGAAATACTTCCTTTTGTTTGTTTTAAACCTATTGCCTATTAATTTCATTTGAAAAAAGAAAAGGCGTACTTGTGGCACCTTAGAGACTAACAAATTTATTTGAGCATAAGCTTTCGTGATCTACAGCTCAAAATAAGCTGTAGCTTATGCTCAAATAAATTTGTTAGTCTCTAAGGTGCCAAAAGCACTCCTTTTCTTTTTGTGGATACAGACTAACATGGCTGCTACTCTGAAATTTCATTTGGTGACCCCTAGTTTTTATGTTATGAGAAGAAGTAAACAACACTTCCTTATTTATTTTCTCCACACTCGTCATGATTTTATAGACCTCTATCATATCCCCCCTTAGTCGCCCCTTTTCCAAGCTGAAAAGTCCCAATCTCATTAATCTCTCCTTATATGGCAGCTGTTCCATACCCCTAATAGTTTTTGTTGCCCTTTTCTGAAACTTTTCCAATATATCTTTTTTGAGATGGGGCAACCACATCTGCACGCAGTATTCAAGATGTGGGCGTACCAGGGATTTATATACAGGCAATATGATATTTTCTGTCTTATTATCCATCCCTTTCCTAAAGATTCCCAACATTCTGTTTGCTTTTTTGACTGCCGCTGCAGTCCTGATTCTCTGCCTGCTTCAGTACTGGCCTTAGCATGGTCTCCCCGCAAGGGACCTTCTACCAGCTGGGGATGGATAGAGCCCAGCACATGAGTCCCTGCTCCTGACACTAGGGTGAGAGGGAAGTATAGCATAGGAACTGGTGGGAGACACTTCCTTAACTCTTTATTTCCCAGTTTTCAGAGGTAGAAATATGGGTTCCTTTCACGTTCTGGGAGAGTACAAGGCACTGATGGTCAACCTGCACTCTGTGTTAATGATGTTTTCCAGTAGTGAAGCTTGTCTTTCATATAAAAAATAAAAATAGAGCAAATTTCTAGTCCTTATAATTGCCGAGAGAAGCAGAAAAATGTGACCTGAGTGTGCCCTAAAGGCTGATTATTGGACCTAACAAATGTACCCTACTTTCCAATTGTAAATAGTATGTGCACGTTCATACATCACTGAATGGGAATGGGCGATGGGCTAGAGGATTCCCTGTTCTGTTCATTCCCTCTGGGGCACCTGGCATTGGCCACTGTCGGAAGACAGGATACTGGGCTAGATGGACCTTTGGTCTGACCCAGTCTGGCCGTTATGATATAATGGTTCCTTCTAACCTTGGAATCCAAGACTCTGTATTGGTGGAAACCTCTCCTGTTTGAATTCAGAAGTGTCTTCTAAAAAATTAATCAGGAGATTTTAATTAATAATTGTTGTAGGAAAATATCCTTATGGAAACTTACCCTCTTTCTCTACCTTGGAGATCAAAAAGTTCAGTTGATAGGGCAGGGTCTCTAGAGGAAGAAAAGATTAGAGGAGAGGTGATTTGCCCCTTTCTTGTAGGAAAATAGCCTCATGAAAATGGGGCTGGATTCACAAAGAAACTTAGACAAGCTGACGCTTAGCATCACAACACCCAACGCTTAGGCACCTAGAAAGTCACTGTGATTCACAAAGCCAGAGTCAGGCTCCCAGGCAATCTGCACCATGAATGGGGAGAGAGATGCGCCTTGGAATGAGCTTCATAAAAGTCAGCATGCTAGGCGACTCCCTGCTTACGCCAGCCAGTGGGAAATGCCCCTGGTTCAAGTCAAGCCTTGAGGGAGCAGGGATTTGAAATGGGATCTACCGCCTCTCAAGGAGCGCCCTAATCTCTGGGCTGCACGATTGTCTGATGTGGGGTGCCCACATGCTCTCCTGTGGGAGAGGTTCCACTGGGGATAATCAATAATTCATTGGGCCAGAGGCAGAGAGAAATCGTGAGAACGTCCCAGGTGGTTAGAGCATGCTCTTGGGAGGGACGCCCAGAAGCCTGTCCCGCTGCTCAATTATTTCTACACAGTGGATCAGATTCAAAAGGGGCAACAGAGAGGCCTATATCAGACCCCTGTTGGAATCCCTTCTTCCCCTCGGGGGGACAGAGGATTGGAACTGGGGATCTCCCACATCCCAGGTCAGTACCCTAATCACAGAACTATACATTATAAGGGAGCTCCTCTTTCCCTAGAGCCTGGTTCTTTTGGGTAAGTTCACATATAGGGCCTGAGTCAGTAAGCGTGCTCAGAGCAGGCATTTCAGATTGTGGCCCTGTAGGTGAGTTAGGAGGAGGAACCCCTTTCTTTCCCCAGTTCGTGTATCTCTCTGGGGCTTAGGTGTCTTGGTAGCTGGACTGGAACTGCAGTGCGAATGCACAGAGGCAGAAACATAGGTGCCTAGGGGACTTTTACCGCAAAAATAGAGGTGATGAGTAATTTTAGGCACCTACAAGGTTTGGTTGCAGCTGAGTGGGGGTCTTTGTGAATCCCAGTGTGGTCTGATTCTGGGACTGAGGTGCCTAAAATGGCAAGTAGACCCCCCCACCCCCACCCCAAGTCCTTTTGTGAATCTAGCCCATACCCCTTCTCTCTGCATTTGAGCTCAGTTCATAGGGCCGGGTCTCAAGAGAAAGGAAGGATTGGAAGAGAGGTGATTTCATGTTGTCTTGACTCTGGTGACATTTCTACCGTTAATTAATGTAACCGTGATTGAGAGAGACAAGCTTTGGAGCTGACTCAGAGCTCTTCTTCAGGTCCGTGTAGCTCGAAAGCTTGTCTCTGTCACCAACGGGAGTTGGTCCAATAAAAGCTATGTCCTCCCCCACCCTGTCTAATATCCTGGGGCTGACACGGCTGTCGCAGCACGGCATGGAACCATGCTGTAATTCTGAGAGACAGCCCAAAGGAAAATACCACAGAACGAGAGGCAGATTGGAATGGGGAGACCTTTCCAATGAGACCAAACTAAAGTGAAATCATCGTCCAAAATATATCGTCCATCTCCTGCCTTACTCCAACGATCTCAAAGCACTCGGTGGCATTCACTAATTAGCACAACAAGGTAGGTTGGCCATTATTTCCTCCTTTTTCAAGATGGAGGAACTTGAGGTACAGAGTCTGGGATTTTCAAAAGGGCTGAGGCCACGTGGTGGCCAACTCCCATTGACCGTCAGAGAGAGATGGGGCCTAAATCCCTTAGGTCCCTTGGAAAATCCCAGCCATGGAGGTGAAATTCAACATTTTCTAAAACATCTGGCGATTGTGTGTCTCTGAAATGCTGAGTGGCTAATTTTGACACCCATGTTTGGGTCTGAGACAATCCAAGTGGAGGCCTGGCGAACTGGCATCAGCCCTGAGCCCTCCCCATCCCACCCACAGACGTCTAGCTGTGACGAGCTGAGAACTAATAGGCCAGAGTCCAACTCCTTCCACAGTCAGAGGCACATCTCGATGTGCCATCACCATATCATGAGCCCAAATAACTGTTAAGTTACCTTTGAATTTCTTCAGAGCCTCCTGTAGACAAATATTTCTTTGGAAAGAGACGCCAACTCTCTCACTCACATCCTGTGACACAGCCATTGGTTTCTCGAACTTCACCTTCTCACACCTGGGGGGGAAAAGGGGAAACACCCTAAATCTTTTCTTTCTTGAGAATGAGCTACCAGAGGCTGCTCTCTTGTGGGCTCAATGAGAGCCTCTAACTCCCACTGGTGAGACAATTCATCTCCTCACTGGAGTTTTTAAATGCCTAGCTCCTCCAATGGGAGTTAAAGAGAGTAAGGGGTCCACAGGCTGCCCCTCAGAGAGAAGGGCCTAATCTCACGGGAAAGGATGCTCCAGTGGTTAAGGGGTTGCTGTAGGACTCTGGAGACCTATGTTCCACTCCCTGCTCTGCCACAGCCTCCCTGCATGACCTTGGGCAAGTCACTTAAGGCTTGATTTTTAAAGGTGCCTCCTGGGATTTTCAAAAGCACCTAACCAAGTCAGGCTCCCAACTGCCACTGATCACAATGGGAGGTGCCTAACTTGCTTAGCTGCTTTGGAAAACCCCACCAAGTACCTAACTACGTCTCAGGTGACTAAATGCCCTGCAAAATCTGACCCTGGGGGGAAATCCCCTTCTAGCATCACGACACATGAGGGGGAGTGGGAAGGAGTCACATACCTGCTCCAGGTGCTTTTGATGTCCTAGAAAAGAGAAAGAGAGTTCAGTCCCAAGTGCCACAAGATGCGGATCGCTCCTGCTCTGCAGGGGACTTGCTTTGCCATCCCTAGTTGAGCTCGAGATGCAGTTCTCTGCAGTTAGCAA
This sequence comes from Eretmochelys imbricata, assembly GCF_965152235.1. Taxonomy (NCBI): domain Eukaryota; kingdom Metazoa; phylum Chordata; order Testudines; family Cheloniidae; genus Eretmochelys; species Eretmochelys imbricata. The sequence goes on along the minus strand of NW_027554341.1, from coordinate 264,356 downwards.
CTTCAAAAGTCCATTCACAGATTTCGATGGAATGGGACCCCTAAGCACACACCATGATTGTGGGTTTTCTCCTTCTAAATTCTATTTTGCCTATGCCAATGGCATTTGCTCAAACAGACTGATCAGACGCATGAATCCCTGACTGCCACATGCAACTGCTGTGTCCAGAGCATTTGCCTTTCTCCATGTATGCAATTCTGCTCAGCAGTTCTGGAAGCTGGATTCATTCTCCTTTCTTAATAGGCCCTGCAAAGAACTTTGCTTTCCTAATCTCCCACTTCCTAGAAAGTGGAGTTGTGCTTTTTATTGCTTTCATATCGTTAGGGCCCTTCATTTTCTGTTTTTATTTTAGTTAATTTTTCCTGGGATTTTATCAGTGTTTATTACCACAATAAAAACAGGTGCAAATCAGTGCAGAAAACTATTAAGTTTTCTGGTTAAATATCGGGGTTTGTTTTGGTGGATGGAAAGACAGGGAGAAAAAGTATTCAGTAGATGAATGCTTTGAATTCTGTTCATCCCTGTGGTTTGCTGCAGAACTAAAACAGAACTCAAAGCACAAGGGTCCCCCTGAGTTTAAGAAAACAATATATCTGAAATCCCCAAATAAAACGTTTCATTTGAACAAAGAGGTTACTGGTGTAGAATCATAGAATATCAGGGTTGGAAGGGACCTCAGGAGGTCATCTAGTCCAAACCCCTGCTCAAAGCAGGACCACTCCCCAGCTAAATCATCCCAGCCAGGGCTTTGTCAAGCCTGACCCTAAAAGCCTCTAAGGAAGAAGATTCCACCACCTCCCTAGGTAACCCATTCCAGTGCTTCACCACCCTCCTATTGAAAAAGTTTTTCCTACTATCCAACCTAAACTTCCCCCACTGCAACTTCAGACCATTACTCCTTGTTCTGGCATCTGGTTACCACTGAGAACAGTCTAGATCCATCCTCTTTGGAACCCCCCTTTCAGGTAATTGAAAGCAGCTATCAAAAAATCCTCCCCCATTCTGCTCTTCTGCAGACTAAACAATCCCAGTTCCCTCAGCCTCTTCTCATAAGTCATGTGCTCCAGCCCCCTAATCATTTTTGTAGCCCTCCGCTGGACTCTTTCCAATTTTTCCACATCCTTCTTGTAGCGGGGGGCCCAAAACTGGACACGGTACTCCAGGTGAGGTCTCACCAATGCCGAATAGATGGGAATGATCACATCCCTCGATCTGCTCGCTATGCCCCTACTTATACATCCCAAAATGCCATTGGCCTTCTTGGCAACAAGGGCAGACTGTTGACTCATATCCAGCTTCTCATCCACTGTAACCCCTAGGTCCTTTTCTGCGGAACTGCTGCCTAGCCATTCAGTCCCTAGTTTGTAGCAGTGCATGGGATTCTTCTGTCCTAAGTGCACTTGTCCTTGTTGAACCTCATCAGATTTCTTTTGGCCCAATCCTCTAATTTGTCTAGGTCCCTCTGTATCCTATCCCTACCCTCCAGCGTATCTACTCCTCCTCCCAGTTTAGTGTCATCTGCAGGTGCAATTGCTGAGGGTGCAATCCACACCATCCTCCAGATCATTAATGAAGATATTGAACAAAACCGGCCCCAGGACCGACCCTTGGGGCACTCTGATTGACACTGGCTGCCAACTAGATATGGAGCCATCGATCACTACCTGTTGAGCCCGACAATCTAGTCAGCTTTCTACCCACCTTATAGTCCATTCATCCAGCCCATACTTCTTTAACTTGCTGGCAAGAAAGCTGTGGGAGACCGTATCAAAAGCTTTGATTAGAACAATTAGTCTATAAATATTCACATTTGATAATTGGGCCATACCATTTGCAGCGCATACACTCAACTTCATCCTTCTCTCCTCTTGTTGTTTCTTTAGCCCTTTTGAATGCTTCCTTGTGTTCTGAAATGTATTCTGATGTACACTTTCATTTACTTCCCATTTTAGTGCGTCAAATCTTTAACCCATTGTCTACTAACAGTTTGAAATGTGTACTTGGTGGGTGTGTGATTTATCAGTAGGTTCAGACGCACACACACTTCAGAGCTTGTGTGCGTGCCTGTTGGTTTATTGTGTGCATCTTCTAGAACAATACTTTCTTACTTCAGCAGGCAGCTTTGCATATACACACAGACTAATGTATTATCGGAATACAGAGATCTCATGCAATGCATTGTATTTTCTTAATAAAACAAGTTTTTTGCATATATTTGAATGATACAAAAGTACGATGAAAATCAGAAAAACCTGAATAATACTTTTTTGTAAAACCCAGAAATTTTTTGGTAAAAATTGGTTTAAACTGAAAATGAAGGGGCTTACACAGGATGTCTCAAAAAGGCCTGAAACATCTGCCTTTAAAACAGCAAAACTGTTTCCACATTGGAAGTATTAGAAATGTCACATTTTGTTTTCCCTCGCTTCGCTAAAGGACACACTGACAGTCTCCATTGTGGAGTAGGACCTCTCCAAGAACTTAATAAACTCCAAAGCTAATCAATCAGAATCTCTCCCTTCCCTGGGCAGGGATCTGGGTGTCTCTAACTGTCTCACCTGCAGGAATTCACTTGTTGGCTGCTGACACTTCTCTTCTATCTCACTGATCAAGTCACCGAGACGGGAAATCTTCTCAGACAGTTTGGTGACATTTTCATCCTGTATCTTCACAATTTCCTTGTCCAGCTCTTCCAGTTGGGCCAGCAGGAGTCGCTCTTGCTCGTCCAGGAACTGCCGCAGTTGCTCAAATTCAGACATGATCTTCTGCCTCTCAGCTTCTATCTTTCCCTATAATGAAGGGACACGAACAGGAAAGTTCAGATCAAGGACAAGGGTTGCCAGATGTCCAGTTTTCAACTGGGAAGTCCAGTCAAAAGGGAAACCTGGCAGTGTCCGGTCAGCACTGTTGACTGGACATGAGAAGTCCGGTTACCCACAGTAACTGGCTTCCACCACCAGAGGGCGAGAAGAGCAGCAGCTGCTGCTGGAGCCTGGAGGAGCACTCAGGGATGGCTCCATGGGCGGGAGAAAAGTACCGGCATCTCCCCCATCCTACTCCAATTACCCCTCCACCCCTGGAGCGTGGCTCTCCCTCTCCCACCCTGCCCCAGTCACCTCCACCACACCCCTAGAGCTCTGCTGAGCTGGCAGGGGGAGGGAGGTGGAGAGAGCAGCAAGCAACAGTGGGAGAGGGAAAGAGGAGTGGGGGGCGGGGCCTCGAGGGAAAGTGGCAGCAGGGCACAGGGCAGGTTCCGGTGCTCAGCATCCGGTTTTCACAAATGAGAAAGTTGGACATCCCAGACTCTCCCCATGTCCCTGATAGGAACAGTTCTTAGAGCCCTCTTTTCATATCAACCTACTACAAACACATGGTTGAGATTTCAGGAGAATATGCCTGACAGTCTCTCAGCTGGCCTGAATGAACAACATGTTCCGAAGCGCCTTCGGGACTTACGCCTCCAGTTCCCATTTTCAAAAGGTCACTTTGGATGCTAAGGAGCCTAAGTTTCTTTGAAAGTGACTTTTGAAAATGGGACAGCTCTCCCTGCATTTTAAGCCCCTAAATACCTTTGAGAATCTGGCCCTTAACCACTTGCAAAATTGTTAACCCTAGGCTCCAAAATCACTTAGGCACTTCTGAAAATGTCACCCAATCTCTCTAAAATGATGAGTTTTCAGGTCTGAGTGGCTTAATATATTCTGTTGATCATCTAGAATCTTCCAATAGCAGAAAGGTTGGAAGGGGGGAGGTCTGACTCAGAATCAGAAATATGTTGGCAGAGAGTTGTGGAGAAGACTGAAGAAGGAAAGGGTTCTGCTGGTTATCCACATAAAACACCAGTTACAAAACACACCATGCAAAATGCTTCTTCTCCAGCTTTTGCATGTTTCATCTGGCATTCTGTTACACTGTCCCAGAGGAAACCAGTTGTGCCCGGTGGAGATTCAGGAGGAAGATTTCTGAGATACAAAACAGCCACTGGGTGCCTAAGTCCTACTGACAGTCCATGTGAATTAGGCACCTAATCACCATACGTGCCTTTGAAAATCTCCCCTGAAATCAGTGTTTGTAGCTGGATGTGTGGGGAATAAGATCAGTGTTTTGAGTTGAAACTGGAAGCCAGTGGAGGAATGAGCCCAGAGGGATGATAAACAAAGATAAACATGATCACACCCTGCAAGGGTGTCTCAACAAGAGACAAAGTGCTTGAGGTTATCAAGATGATGTTTAAAAAAAAAAACCGTGAACGGTACAGAGTAGAACAGTGGTTCTCAAACTTTTTTACTGGCGACCCCTTTCACATAGCAAGCCTCTGAGTGGGACCCCCCTAATAAATTAAAAACACTTTTGAATATTTTTAACATCATTATAAATGCTGGAGGAAAAGCGGGGTTTGGGGTGGAGGTTGACAGCTCACGACCCCCCATGTAATAACCTTGCGACCCCGTGAGGGGACCCGACCCCCAGTTTGAGAACCCCCGGAGTAGACGTTTCTGGATACCAGGAAATAATGTACGGATTATCAAGAGGAGCAAAGTTCGGTTTCAGATCGAGTGGCGTAAGGAATACATACTCTGCAATATCCCCGATTGGGGGTAAGAGGTTAAGGGGTCAAAGTACAGACATTGAGACATGAGGGTATGTTGTTCATATAATAGCTATGTTCAGGTGTGGAATATAATGAGTGGATACAATCATGAGGATGGACTGACCCTCATTTTGTGAGATTTAACATTCAGTGAGTTTATGGTTCCAGTTCATATGGTCCAACGGACAAAGTCTCTCGGTCCCCATTACATCACAGCTAACCCTGATCTGAACTTGACCTTGCTCCCAGTTAGCACATTTTATCTCAGTTTAACTGGACAAGGTGAACCCTACACACCACACTAGGGTCAAATTAAACTAGGTTCAAAATGTTTGCCTGTGAGGGCCTTGCACCAGAATAAAGACATTACATTAAAAAGTGATTTGAGGTACATCTGTACTACACAAATGTTGTGGTGGTGTGTAGAGGACGTACACTATATGCACCCGCTAACATGGGCATAAATAGCAGTGTAGATGGCGAGGCATGGCTTAAGCAAGTAGAGTCGCGATATGCCTGAACCCTCTGGGTATAAACCCTACACACAGGACTCTATACGCCTCCAAGCAGGGCCTCCCCCATCTACACTGAGTGTCCCGCTGCTTCCCCAGTGCCAGAGCCTTTCCCCACCACAGGAAAAGGCTCCAGGGAGTGGAGGAAGGCTCCGGCTGCTCTGCTGCCTCCCTCTGCTGGAGTCTTTTATTCACACATGTAGCTACACATGACGGTGTGGACACAGCCTGTTTCTCACTGTGCTGTGTAGCTACACATACCCTACAGGATGCCCCCAGCGGTGTGCCGTGTAGATGCAGCCATAGCTAAATCAAAGCAGTGCTGCGTGTAGACAAGGGCTGACACTCTCCCCACAGAGAGAAATATCACCCCTGACTGATGTAACTTCTGGACCATAACAATGGGGACCTACCAGATATTCCTGGCTTTGCGTCTCTGCATCCTGTTTCCATTCCAGAAGTTCTCCTCTCTCTTGCTTCAGTGTGTTCAACTGGGTTTGAATTTGTTCCTGAGGCAAGTAAAACAATGTTGGGGATGGGGGGGAAGGTCAGCCTGCTGAGGAGTCTGTCCTCTGTGCAATTTATATACATTGCAGTGCTGATTTCATTATCTGAAGCTGGGATTTTCAAAGAAGTCTCATGAAGTTGGGTTCTCACCTACCATTGATTTTCCATCTCCCTCTCAAGTTGCTCTAGGACGGTGCTCATGGCAATGTCACAACTGACTCTTGAGAGGTGGGAGACTCAAATCTCTTCTCCTCACCAGGCAGAGGGAGAACTTGAACTGGAGTCTCCCACATACAAGGTGAGTGCCCTACCCCCAGGCTAACGGTTATGAAGAAAGTCTTCAACCTAGGGGTGACAGTGGACGAGAAGCTGGATATGAGTCAGCAGTGTGCCCTTGTTGCCAAGAAGGCCAATGGCATTTTGGGATGTATAAGTAGGGGCATAGTGAGCAGATCGAGGGACGTGACCGTTCCCCTCTATTCAACATTGGTGAGGCCTCATCTGGAGTACTGTGTCCAGTTTTGGGCTCCACACTACAAGAAGGATGTGGATAAATTGGAGAGAGTCCAGCGAAGGGCAACAAAAATGATTAGGGGTCTGGAACACATGACTTATGAGGAGAGGCTGAGGGAACTGGGATTGTTTAGTCTGCAGAAGAGAAGAATGAGGGGGGGATTTGATAGCTGCTTTCAACTACCTGAGAGGTGGTTCCAGAGAGGATGGTTCTAGACTATTCTCAGTGGTAGAAGAGGACAGGACAAGGAGTAATGGTCTCAAGTTGCAGTGGGGGAGGTTTAGGTTGGATATTAGGAAAAACTTTTTCACTAGGAGGGTGGTGAAACACTGGAATGCGTTACCTAGGGAGGTGGTAGAATCTCCTTCCTTAGAAGTTTTTAAGGTCAGGCTTGACAAAGCCCTGGCTGGGATGATTTAATTGGCGATTGGTCCTGCTTTGAGCAGGGGGTTGGACTAGATGACCTCCTGAGGTCCCTTCCAACCCTGATATTCTAGGATTCTAGGATTCTTCCCCGGCCACGTTGTGCGGAGCAACACAGGTGCAGAACTCCATCTTGCATGAAACAGCTTAGGTAGCTAAGCAACTCGACTCCAGGAGAGGGGTTCCCAGGTGTGGATCAGAGACAGGCCCATTCCTACACCAAACTCTGAGGGAGTTGGGGCTTAGGACACACCCCTCTCATCAGTATCTCCGGAGGGCTAGTCTCCTCAGCTAGCATGCTGGCTTTTGTGGATGCCTCTCTCCCCCGAAATGCCTAATTCAGGATTTGTTGTTCCAAACTGTACCAGATGACTGGAGGATAGCTGATGGAAAGCCAGCTTTTTTAAAAAGGCTCCAGAGGAAATCCTGGCAATTACAGGCCGGCAACCGTAAGGGCTTGTCTGATTGTCAGATGCTGGGACTGGGCAACAGGGAATTAATCCTTTGATAACTGCCGGGTTCTGTTCATTCCCTCTGGGGCACCTGGCATTGGCCACTGTTGGAAGACACGATACTGGGCTACATGGACCATTGGTATGACTCAGTGCAGCCGTTCTTATGTCCTTAGTGATTTTCTAGGTGTCTAAAAGTTAGGCATTGCAGTGCTGAGCATCACAACACCCAAGTGCATTTGGGGATTCGGGCCTAAATCTCCTTTGCAAATGGGACTTCGGCTCTAAAGTCAGTTGGTGCTCTTGAAAATGTGCTCAAAGGATCTTCTTCTATAATTCCCCGGGGGTGAGGTGTTGCAGAGCCACAGAGAGGATTTAAAAGCACAGCTCCCATTCATTTCATGGCAGCTGGGCATCTCAGGCCCCATTCTCAGCCCTGCTTACTTTCCTTCTATGCTGTATATGTCATGCTGCCAGGGAAGAGAGAGGCCTTTGGGGGCACCTGACCTAATATAGAGACTTAGGAACTCTGTCTAGAACAGCCCTTTGCCTCCAGCAAATCCTCCAAGTGCTGCAGGGCAAAGGGTTGAAGTCGTATCCATTTTGCAGCAGTGTAGGGTAGGGTGCCCTGCTCCCAGGCAATGACAGAGAAAACTATATGAAGAAAGCTGGACATCAGAGAGTTAAAGCTGAGCAACTTAAAGGGAAGGGAGTTTTGGTAAGAATGTTTAACACACTGTTAAAAAAAATAGTACATTAAACTCTGCTGCCTAATGAACTCTTGGGAGAAAGAGACTCCTGGTTAAAAATCCAACACACTCACAAGGTGCATAAATATTGTGCTCGATTGTTCGGCATGGGGGAAAGGGCTTGTTCAACATGGTCCTGGGAATCAGCCATTTTCTTCCTTTAATCTTATTGTGGCACTACTACAGCCCACTTCGTCCTTACAGCTAGAGCGGCGTACAGCACAGCGGATTCTGCCCCGAGGGGATTGCTCTGTCCAACAGGCTTTTTAAGGTTCCAATCCACTTGGGCTTCATGGGCCCTAGAATGTTGCAAAACTTCAAAGGTTGTACGGGCAGGACGTGAGCCACTGGTTCAGGGAGGCTAACCCCCAGTCCGGCCCCTTCTGCCAGAGGCCCCCCCCAGACCAGCCATGGGGGAAGAGCTGCAGATCCCCGGCAGGAAGCAAGAGGGAGTCTGGGGGTGGAGGGGGCCAGGCAGGGCTGTGCCTCCCCTGGCCCGTCATACCCGTCGCGCATGATTTCTGCTTCAGGAGCAGCGAAGTGACCATCCTTCAGCAAACCCGGGAAAACGGGAATTCATCATCCTGGTTTTTCCTTGAGGAAAAAGTTACGCAGATTAACCTTTGTTTCTTAAACAGAAATCTTTCAGGGCACCTTATGCGACAGAAAGTAGCAGAGAACAAACTCCTTGAGAACACTGCTGACCATGTGTTATTTTCCTGTGGCTCGCCTGAAAGCAGCGGTCATCAGCTGTGAAATGCTCAAGCTGGGGCGCTACGCCTCCAGTCTGCAGCTGTGCTGAGATGTTGGTAATGTGATGGTAGAGAACTGCATGACAGGAGTAATGAGAGGCGGTGTGGTCGAGTGGCTAGGGTACTAGGATGGTCATGGGGAGGCCAGGGTTTAATTCCTGGCTCTCCTACTGAGCTGCTTTGTGAGCTTGGTTAAGTCACTGCCGCTTCTGTGCCTCTGTTTCACTCCCACTCCTTTGACTTGTCTCCGAGCATGCCCACCAGATCAGGCCCTGTAGAGGAGAGAAGCAGAATGCCTGGTTTTCCCCAGCTCATGGATTGCTCTGGGTGTGGCCAGGAGACAGGCAGCCAGATGCCATGGGGGGCAGCTGTGCACATGCCCAGAGACAGAATCACAGGCACTGAAAGAAGTTGTACCCTGAATACACAGGCACTGAGTGAGTCTGGGCTCCTCCATAATGACAGGTTTCAGAGTAACAGCCGTGTTAGTCTGTATTCACAAAAAGAAAAGGAGTACTTGTGGCACCTTAGAGACTAACCAATTTATTTGAGCATAAGCTTTCGTGAGCTGCAGCTCACTTCATCGGATGCATAAAAGTGGATTATCATACACATTGTAAGGAGAGTGATCACTTTAGATAAGCTATTACCAGCAGGAGAGTAGGGTGGGGAGAGAAAACCTTTTGAAGTGATAAACACCCATTTTTTCATGCTCTGTGTGTATAAAAACATCCTCACTGCATTTTCCACTTTTATGCATCCGATGAAGTGAGCTGTAGCTCACGAAAGCTTATGCTCAAATAAATTGGTTAGTCTCTAAGGTGCCACAAGTACTCCTTTTCTTTTTGGGCTCCTACAGGAATTCTGGGGATTGCAGTGGAGCCGAAAACTGGCATTTAGGTGCCTAAACTCCAGATTTATCCACTTAAATCTGGGGTATAGACACCTTAAGTACCTTTCAGAATCCGCAGCCTTTGTCTATCTTGACTGTTTACATCAGTGGTCCCCAAACTGGAGCATGGAGGAACATTTGAGGGAGCATGGAAGGGCCAAGACCGGCCCCCACAAGGGGCAGGAAGGGAGTGCCACTCAGATCTGCTAAGGCCCCCTTGGCCCTGGCTCCTACCCCAGCTCCACTCCCAGCCCCAGTCTTGACCCTGGCTCTGCTCCCAAACCCAGTTTGAGCCCCCGACTCCCGGCAGCCCCACTTCCAACCCCAAGACACCCCCACAGCTGTGGCCCCAGCCTCTGACTGTGGCCCCACTCGCAGCTCCTAACCGCAGCTGCGGGTGGGGGGCCATAGCCAGGGTAAGGGAGAGCCTGAGGGGAAAAATTTGGGGACCACTGGTTTAGACTCTCTGTGTGTTTGTACAGAGCCTCGCACAACAAGGGCCCTGATCTCGGTGCCTTTAGAAGCTATTGTAATAAAAATTGCAAACATGCCCAAACCGAAGTAATTACCCTGCACAGCAGATTCCTACCTTGTAGGCCTGGGCAGCCTCCTCTGTGGGGACCACCCTGTGAGTACGGTGAGCCTGGGACTCTCTGCAGATCACACAGATGAGCATTTGGTCCTGGTTACAGAAGAGTTTGAAAGGCTCCTGGTGCACCTTGCACCAACTTCTCCTGCTGCTGTTTGGAGATTCAGCTGCTTGGCTATTTCCACAAAGTTCCCCAGTTGTCTGTTCAGCCTGAGGGTCCTCTGGGGAAAGGTCTCTCTGCACTGAGGACAGGAGACAGCTGTATCCGATCCCTCCCAGCACTGGGCGATGCAGGCTTGGCAGAAACTGTGCCCGCAATCTAAAAACACGGGATCCTTATAAAAACTCAGACAGATGGAGCAAGTTGCTTTATCTCGGAAGCTTTTCAGAGGATTCACTGCAGCCATGGCTCCCTGCAGACCGTGTCACAGGGATCTAAGATGTGGCTTAACCCCAAAAGGGCATTTTTCACGTGGCTTCTTTGGGGGCTTTTTTGGCTACTTTTTTTTTTTTTTTTTTTTTTAAATGTCCTGCCGGAGAACATGATTGGCTCCCTGTTGCCCAATCCCTCTCCCAACACCCAAAGCAAGGAGAGGGGAAGAAACCAGGACTCTGAGACTGACAGTGCCCAGGGCCAATGGGGGAGAGGCCAGTGCGACAGGTCAGCCCGATAGGGCATTACAGATGAAGGAGGGAACCTGGAATCCAGCTCAGTCAGCTGTGGGTTGGGTTCGTCTTCCCTAAGTGAGGTCCTCGCGGTGAGAGTGTTGCATGCATGCGTGTGTGTGTGTCCGTGCCCTGCAGTGCCTACTCTCTCCCCACCGCCTGCCTCCTGCCTGGACTGCTCAGGGGGTTGGGTGAGCTGATAACAGTGGGCTGTGGTCAGTGATCTTTCTGTTGGTGCATTTCTGGTGGTGGTGTTGCACCTGCATGGGGGAGGGGGGACGCAGGCAGTGGGTGACAGGGTGTTGCAAAGCTGGGGGGGGCTGCAGCATAGCTTGGGCCAAGTTGGGGCCGGGGAGGACTGGGGAGTGGCCAGGCTGGGTTTGAGGGTTGTGGGGGGAGGGAGTGGCGTGCACAGCACCACCGCTGTTGGCCAGTGATGCTTGGGGCATTTCTGGTGGGGTGGTGCGCTGTTGAGGGGGGTTTTTTGGGGGTCCGGTGGTATTACGGCTGTACTAGCGGTTGACCACTGGCATGACGGACATGGACCGGTGCCGACCCAAAGCAGATTGGCTTGTTTTGGGTGATTTGGAGGGGTGGGGAACGTAGGCAGAAATTAAACCTTGTCTGTCTGAGGAGAGAAATGAAACTGATATGTAAAAAGTTGCTTAAATCCGCTTCCGATTTTGCTTTGGTTTAGTGTCTGTAATGGGGCTACTCAGTCTGCTGCCTCAATTTTGTCACTGCAACATAGTGACGCTGATCCAGGCTGGATCAAATCCAGGGCCCAACTACACCAGAATCCAGTCTCCAGCAGCAGTCGGCACCAGGTGTCTCTGAGGAAGATGGAAGAACCACACATTCAACAGATTCTACACACATAGTAAACCCAGGCTCAGATTCAGGCTTAAGGCCAGACCCCTCTCTGGACCTCAGTTTCCACACCTCTAAAATGGGGTCAATGATAGTGACAATGATAGGCTCAGCTCCCAACCCTAGCAGCTTGGCTGTTCCATCCCCTACTGTGTACCGAAACTGACTTGAAAGGACTATCCAAGCCCCTCCCAGGCCTGCTCCCATTGTGGGTCTCTCTCCTGGCCGAGCACAGGCTGTTCTTATATCGTCCAACAGGCTTGGATCCTAGTTACATGCTGCTCCTTCTCATGTGACCCCTGCACTTATTCCCTTCACCTGGGGATAGGTTCACTTGAGCTACTACCCCTTTCATGGCCATCTCACCCTGGGGCAGCCTGAAACTGGAAACCTGTGCTCGAACAGTAACTGTTTGCTAGGAAAGGAGCTGAAGACACAATGGAAGAGGAAATCCTTTGGACTGGATTGAAATTATTCCAAAGGAAAGTGAATGAGAGAAAATGTCCAGCGTTATCCTCCTAGCGAAAGAAATAATTGAAGGTCAGAAAGGACCATTCTGTCCATCTTCTTTGTAACACAAGCCCTAGAACGTCACCGAGTGCTTCCTCCAGAAAACCTACTACGTGGGACTGAGCCAGAGCACGACTTCTGGAAAGACATCTCCATGCATTAGAGCCAGCTGGTCAGAAAAAATCTTTCTTCTCCAGTGACGTGAAGTTAAAGGACACAGAGAAGAAGAAAACCTCGACTCGGGTTGTTACTGGAGCTGAAGCAGAGAGGCCAGGACAAACACGGCTAGGGCCCAGGACTGACTATCAGCAAATCTGCCGTTTTCTCTTCCTGGCTTTTTGACCATGAGCGAATCTCTTTGCTTCTCTGTGCCTCAGTTTCCACGACTATAAAATAAAACTACTCAAGGTTATGTTTTTTTCTCTCCTGTTTTGCAAGGCGGGACACTTAGATACATTTGGGGCCTGTCTACGCTACCGGTCTAGAGTGTATTTGTAAGCTGATGACCCCCACATGTTGTTCAGAAGCTGTGGATGACACAAGCTCCCTACATTTGTTCTGTGCTTAGCCCCTAGGGCACGGCTGGGCTGGGCAGCCTTTTCTCGCTGTGCTGTGCGGAGCAGGTTCTGAGCACGAGGGATACGAAGGACTAATTCTTGAAAATAATTCAAGGACTAATTCTTGAAAATAAATATCAAAGAATCCTAGAATATCAGGGTTGGAAGGGACCTCAGGAGGTCATCTAGTCCAACCCCCTGCTCAAAGCAGGACCAATCCCCAATTTTTGACCCAAATGGCCCCCTCAAGGATTGAACCCACAACCCTGGGTTTTGCAGGCCAATGCTCAAACCACTGAGCTATCCCTCCCCCCAAATAGAACTGCAACCCAAATAAAAAATCACTGCTGCTAACATTGGTGGGTGATAAAATAGTAGCAGAGTGGTAATTAATGATTAGGAGAGGGCAGTGACACAGAACAATCGCATCCCTTGAGAAGCTGGAGCCATTCAAAGAAAACAAGTTGGAAAAGAACCAAATGAAGGGTCCTATAGCTAGCGACAAAGCATGCAGGCCACACCTACAGAGTGGGGAAGTGTATCCAGGAAAGCACTGACTGTGAAGAGGATTTAGGGCCATGCTAGGCAAGCCATTCAACATGAGCACCCAGGGGGATGCTGTGGTGAACAGGGCTAAAGCCATCATTAGATGCATGAAAAGAGCAGTGAGGAGCATAGGGAGGAAGACGGATCATGGAGTCCTGCATTCAGTTTTGGAGTCCACCTTTGAAAAAAGATTTGGAAATCTTGGAGATGGGGCAGCAAAAAGCAATGAAACGTTTTGGGGGCTGGAGAAAAATGCCTGTAAATGAGCTATTGAAAGAGCTCAGCCTGTTTAGATTATAAAAAAGATCGGGAGGTGACGTCATTGAAGTGTTGAAGTGACTTCACGGAGAGAAAATATCGGGTATGAAAGGGCTCATTAATCTAGCCGAGAAAAGCATAACAGTGGCTGGAAACTCAAAAGAGACCAATTCGTATTGGAAAGAGGGCACACGTATTCAACCGTGAGGATGAATCACCAAAGGAACGAACTAGAAAGGGAAGTGGTGGGAATTCCCCACCTCTTGATGTCTTCTAATGAAGACGAGATGCCTTTCTGGAATCTGTGTAGTCAAAAACTAGCTACTATGCTCTCCAGAAAGCATGTGATATGCAGGGGGTGAGATGACATGCTCTAATTGTCTCTTCTGTCCATAAAGTCTGCTCATGTATGAAAAACTGAGCGTAGCATGGGGAGAAGCCTCTGATGTTTTACTGTGTTGGGCTTGAGCCCACAATGAACGCTCATTGCGTGGGGTGATCCAGGGGAAGCAGCTGAAACATCCAGTGTGGCTGGACAGGGGCAGGACATCAGCACTGCAAGGGAGGGGTGGGTGTGGCAGTGACATCACAAGGGCCTTTGGCAGGACCTCAGCCTATTGGACAAAGGTGGTGGGGAGGCGATGACCTCACAGAGAGATCTTGACATCAGCCAGGCAGGACAGGGGTGCAGGACAGGGGCAACCTCGGAGATCCCTGTGGCTTTGCTTCAGCACGTCTCCTTCTCGAGGTCTCTCTTGGAGGACTGAGAGAGCATTCACTTGCACGTTCATGAGCGCAAGGAGGACCCTCTTCGGAGTTTTCTCCTTTTCTTTTAGTGGTTTTGCTCGAAAACAGACGTCCCTATAGAAAAGGTAAGAGCCTCGGAGAGGTTTGGAACCTGTTCAGTCTGATCTATCACGTGCCGGCTGATTTTTAGGAAAGGAAAAGACTCGATTGTGGGGGCAGTATTTTATTTCCGACCTAGGACTTTGTCCCTTAGAATTACTGGGGACACTGGGGTTTCTTCTTTTTGTTTTCCCTTTTCCTGTCTCTCCCTCTTTTCTCGTCTTCTCTTGCATCTTTGTCCCTTTCCCCTGCTTTCCTTTCACCACCAGGACTTGTCTGTGCATGTGGAGTTGGGGATGGAGGGGGGGCGGGAGGGGGGTTGCATTCCAAATCTCATTGCGGGAGGCCCTCCCAAAGACATGTGGCTGGAATGGTGCTCTAAGAGTGACTCCCTCCGGTGGTGACCCGGGACATCTGGTGAGAACTCTCAGCTCTCTGCTTCTCAGAGTCTCAATGCTGATTGGGGGAGCTTGGGGCTATTGTGAGGGAGGAGGCTCAGGTCTTTGTTACCCTCTTTTAAGACCAAGGAAATAGGCTGTAACCAAACATGTATTTGATTGCTCTTGCCGCTTTTCTCCATTCGTTGTCTTTGAGTAATTCACGATTCTCTCTCTAATGGGCTAGTTCTTCTAAAACACTTACTAAAGAATTAGGTTTTAATAAAGCCAAATGCAACCCCATAGCTCCAGTAACAAAGGAGTCAGGTGGCACCCTACAGAATGGGGGACAATCCGATGGAAAGCATTGACCCTGAAAAGGATTTCGGGGCCATAGTGGACGAGCTACTCAACATGATCTGTCAGTGTGAAACTGTGTTAAAAAAGATTAAAGCCATTCTTGGCTGGATAGAGTAGTGAGGATGGAAAGGGAAGTGAAAGAGCATTGGTGAGACTGATGTTGGAATGTTGAATCCAGTTCTTGTGTCCACATTTTGAATATTATGTTAAAACAATTGGAGAGGGTACAGAAAAGATTTGTAAGTGAGTGATGGGGATGATGCCTTCTAATGAGACATTGAAAAAGCTCAATCTGTTTAGTATATACAAAAGAAGAAGGAGAGGTGAGTTGCTTGACTTCATGGAGAGAAAATGTTGAGTGTAAATGGCTCTTTTTATGTAGCAGAGGCATGACAAGACCCCATGGATGGAAGCAGAAATCAGAAAAAGTATAATGACAATAAGACCCAGATTTGTAAGAGGGTGGTTCGTCATTGGCACAAAGAACCAAGAGAAATGATGGCTTCTCCATCTCTTGATCACTTTGAATAAAGACTAGATGCCTTTCCGGAAAACGCTGAGTAAAAGAAAAGCCCAGCTCTTCTGACATACAGGAGGCCTTAGGATACGCAGGGGATGAGATTAAATGCTCTAACGGTTCCTTCTGGCCATAAAGTCAACTAACTTGTGAAAACCTAATTGCGGCCTGGGGAAGAACCTCTGTGTTCGACTGTGTAGTCGGTGTCACCTCACAAGGAAGAGTCATTGAGTGGGATGATCCAGGGGAAGCAGCTGAAACATCCAGTGTGGCTGGACAGAGGCAGGACATCAGCACTGCAAGGGAGGGGTGGGTGTGGCAGTGACATCACAAGGGCCTTTGGCAGGACCTCAGCCTATTGGACAAAGGTGGTGGGGAGGCGATGATCTCACAGAGAGATCTTGACATCAGCCAGGCAGGACAGGGGTGCAGGACAGGGGCAACCTCGGAGATCCCTGTGGCTTTGCTTCAGCACGTCTCCTTCTCGAGGTCTCTACTGGAGGACTGAGAGAGCATTCACTTTCACATTCGTGAGAGCAAGGAGGACCCTCTTCGGAGTTTTCTCCTTTTCTTTTAGTGGTTTTACTCGAAAGCAGACGTCCCTATATAGAAGGTAAGAGCCTCGGAGAGGTTTGAAGCCTGTTCAGTCTGATCCATCAGGTGCTGGCTGATTTTTGGGAAAGGAAAACATTAGATTGTGGGGGCAGTATTTTATTTCCGACCTAGGACTTTGTCCCTTAGAATCACTGGGGACATTGGGGTTTCTCCTTTTTGTTTTCCCTTTTTCTCTGTCCCTCCTACTTTTCTCTTCTTGCTTCCTTTTTCCTTTTCCTCTGCTCTCCTCCCACCACCAGGAGCTCTGTGTGCGGAGCGGGGGCCGGACGGGACGGGGGGGGTTGTGGGAGGCCCACACAGAGAGGTGAGACTGGAATAGTGCTCCGAGAGTGATCCCCTCGGTGGTAACCAGGGCCATTCTTTGGGCTATTTGTTGAGAACCCTTAGCCTCCCACCCCTCAAAGTCTCAACCTTGATTGGCTGAGGAGGGGGCTATTGACAGGGAGGAAACTCTAGTCTTTGTTGTTCTCTTTTATGACCAAGCAAATAAGTCACAACCAGTTAAATGTTTGACCAATGTGGATGCTGCTCTCCATTCATTGTCTCGGAGCAGTTCGTGATCCTCTCCAACATTCCAATTCTTCTCAAATACTTGTTGAATAATTACGATGAAAAATTGTTGGTCTGTAGCTCATTTGAGAGCAACTCTGCTACTGACTGGCTGCATCAGCTAAGCCAAGTCCCTGCTCCTTTCTCAGCCTTCGTTTCTCCTTCTATCAAGAACGAATAACAATCCTCTCCCACCTACCTCGCCATGGGTGGATGCTGGGGATCCACTGAAGAGTGTCACTCGGAGCAGTGCAGACTAGGGGTGTCCTATCACACTGAGCCATATCCGATTATGACCTAATATTCTATTGGTTTTGTATTTTATTCTTTTGAAATTGTGAAGAGCAGCAACTACTTAGCTCAGACTGAAGCATCTCATCTAATTTTCTAGATCATAGTTGGTTTCAGAGTAGCAGCCGTGTTAGTCTGTATTCGCAAAAAGAACAGGAGGACATGTGGCACCTTAGAGACTAACCAATTTATTTGAGCATAAGCTTTCGTGAGCTACAGCTGTCGTGAGCTACAGATGCATCCGATGAAGTGAGCTGGAGCTCATGAAAGCTTATGCTCAAATAAATTCGTTAGTCTCTAAGGTGCCACAAGTCCTCCTTTTTCTTTTTGCTCAATCATAGTGTCTCCCCTTTGTGTACGACGAGACAGTTTAATGCACTGTGACAAACAGGAGATGCTCTTGTTTTGCAAACAAATATTTTTGCAAAGAAATTTCATCCTACTTCTTATGATTTCAAGAAACAAAGTGGTTTCGTCTGAATGGATTTTCTGAGAGAAAACGGTTTCCATGAAAATGTTCACACCTGATTTCCTGGGCTTTATCCCTGCCTCCGGGGGGTTGTTGTCTGTTAGTTCGAACAGGAGTCAGGACTGTTGTCTTCTCTTTCTGGCTCTGTCACCGCTTTGCTGTGTGACACCTTGGGTAGGTCCAATGGGAACAGGGTCAATTCTCTAACTCCAGGCAGCAGGGAGCCTGGGTGAGATAAGGGATGTTAAGGCCGTCTGCGAAGGAGAAAGGGATGTTTCCAGGTGATGAATGTCAAAAATTCTGAACTTTGCTAAAATGGCTAGTCTCGAGAAACAAGAACTAGTTGGGGCCAAACTTTAACCATTGTCTTTTTTAAAGCCCATTCAGGGATGTGAGTCCCAGGGAGCCATAGAGAGGGGGAGCAACTTGCCCAAAGTCCCACAGATCAATAGGCAGCAATGGAAGCAGGGGAGACACTCCCTCTCAAAGTCAGGGGGACCAGCCATTAGGGCCTGGTTGCAATTGCCAGCTGTGGGAGGGAGTGTGCGGCAGTGGTTAGTGAAGGGGTCCATCCATGGCTCTGACACTCAGTGTGACCCTGAGCTAGTAGCTGAGGTCCGTTTGCCATCACTAGGGTTGGGGTCCCATCGCTACAGCCCAGTGGGTTTGGGAGGCTCCAGGAAGGTGTGTAAAGTGCTGGGATGTCAGGATCCTGGAGGCGCTGTCACCTCCGCCCTAGGGCAGTGTTCTGCACCCCCCTGCTGCTGGCTGAATTTCTCTGTCCCTTGGCAATAAGACAGACTCTTGTTTTCACAGCCAGTCGATCGCCCTCGTGTCATCACCCTGCCTGCTGGCTGGGCAGGGTGACTCCTGAGGTCACCATCCTCTCCAGCCTGCCTTGGGCTTGGAGAGTGAGGAGGAGGGCGAGGGACGTCTGCTGACCCTGAACATCCGCCATCCATTATCCCATCACTTGGAGCAAGTGAGTGGCATTCAGGTTACTCGGTGGCTTCCCCTGTCTGTCTGGGGAGAGGCAGAAACGGGGAGAGACTATCTCCAAAGGGGGATTTCCTTTGCAAACAGCCCCCAAGAGCCCCTCACTCTTAGGCCAGGCAGGGGCTTCTCCAGAGCCATCTCCAGTGTGTTTGGAAAGGTTCCAGCAATGGGGCTCCCAGCCCTTCCCTTGTGGGACATTGTTCCCCAGGCTGAGAGTCTCGGAGCTGGGCCAGACCCTGTGAGCTGCTGAGCCTGGAAATCAATGGGGAACGAGGAGGGCCCTGGTCTTCCTGTGCCTAGGCTCTTTGTAACTTTGACGTGGGGAATGGTTTCCCAGGAGAAGTCCAGACTCCTGGGTTCTCTTCCTTCTCTAGCCTCGGCGGGAGAGTGGCGTGGGACGAAAGGAGCGGGCTGCTTGTCCAGAGGAACCAGTGGTGTTTGGGACTGACCCCACTGCTCGAAAAGGATGAGACTTCCTGGCTATTGCAGCAGCAGGGATTACGAGGGGGAACGTTGGGAGCAGATCATGCAATGAACTCCTGCCCGTGTGTGTAGATGGCACTCCCTGCACTCCTGTGGGGGCAGAGGGGGCGGCTGTGGTTGGAGCAGGGGGGAGGAGGGACAGAAAAGGGCCAGGAGTGAAAGGCTGCCTTGAGCCCAGACTCACCCCTGCTCCCCGCTCGGTTCCAGGATGGCCAGGCTCCTGCGGATGTTGCGGAGGAAGGCTCTGCAGGTGGCCCCAGAGCCTGAGGGAAGCAGCTGCCATCTTCCCAAGGGGCAGAGCAACCCCTGCGTCCCTGCTGGCGGGGAAGCAGGTCCCGTCCAGGCCAGATGGCGGAAGTGCCCGGCCTTCTGGAAAAGGACCCCGGCTCCCGGCGCAGGTGCCGAGCTGGGAGAGGCCCCGACCAGGCCCCAGTGGAGCTGGCCCAGGCTGCAGTTTGGCAGACAGGACCGAGCCCAGGAGGGGCGCCGGGCAGGGTGGCTCTGGGGCTTGTTGTGTGGGCAGCAGCTGCCCCAGGAGCCCAGGCCTCGTTCCCATCAGGAGGCATCGCCCTTCCCGGTCTCTGAGGACCTTCCAGCCCCCGCAGCCCAGGAGGTGGAAGGTCCCTGTCCCAGCACCGGCAGCTCAGCAGGGGACAGCGGCAGCACCTGGGCCTCTGGCAGCAGCCAAGCCGATGGAGGCCACTGCTTTGTTCCAGGTGAGGAGCCAGGCTGGGCTCCAGGAGGGCTGAGGATGGGATGTGAACACCCTGGGCCCAGACACTCTCCCAGTGATATGTGGGGGGGGGTCCCCAGCCCAGGAGTCTGGCCTGAGCCACGCAAACCCCACTGAGAGCAGCAGCCGTCACAGCTGCCCCTTCCGCATGGGGACCTGGGGGTGGGGGTGTGAAGAGCTGCTGCCACTTTGGTCCTTGCTGCTCCGGGGCTGGGGGAATCGGCACCTCCCCTGCAGTCCTGGCCAGGGGAGGGGGGCTCTGCTCTGGGCTTCTGAAGCTGTTGGGGGCTGAAGGCATCCCTGAGAGGGAGGTTTGGGGCCCGATCTGCCCTGGGTGCCTGAGGTGGGAAGGGGGGTCTTGAATCCTGCTCTGCCCACCACGCCCCTGTCCTTCCCTCCCTGGTGTAGGGACCCCCCTGGATTCAGAGCAGGAGGAAGGGGTGCACATGGCCAAAGATGAAGCTGCTCTCAAGCTCATCCGAGAGCAGCTCCAGTGCAGAGATAAGGTACAAATGTTCCCCACCTGGGCTGGAACCAAGATTGCCCTGTATCTTCCCAGCATCCCCACCCCCTGCCGAGGGTCTTGTCCCTCCTGATCCACCACTCCTAATGGGGCCCTTTTACATCCATGATGTGGGACCCCCAAGATGGGGGTGTTTGTCCCACAACAGCCCAGGTCGTCTCCCCCCACAGGCACTGTCCCAGTTCCTGATCCTGCTTGTGTAGGAGTGGTGGGGGATTTGGACAATAGGCGGGTCCCCACAATCTCCCATTGAGGCCTGAGCCCTGGAGCTGGTTTGGGTGGGGCAGGAAGGTCCCTCGCTAACAGGTTCTCTCTCACTATACCCCACTCCTGGTGGGTCCAGGACGAGGGGCAGCAGCTCCTGTTCCTTCAGGCCATCTACCCCGCATGTCTGGCTGCACGGGAGAGAGGGGAGGACACGCTGGAGCCGCGCTGCTGCAAGGCGGCTGTGGTGAAGAGGATCGTGGTGAGTGAGACACGCCATACGGCAGCTGGAGGGAGGAGGGAGACATGGGATTGGCAGGGGTATGGCCGGGCTAATGGATGGGGGCTGGGTGGCGTTGGAGGGGGCAGCAGAGGACAAGGATTGCTGGGGCTGAAGACTTGGGAGAAGAGAAGGGAGAAATTGTGAGATTGGTCAGTAGTGGGCAGGGGGGGAATTGTGGGGCTGGAGGGCAGCTGAGAGTTGGGGACAAGGAATCACATGGTTCCAGCTCGGTCGTCGGGATGGGGCTGAATGGGGGCAGTTTTGACAGGGAGGAGGAGAGAAGGGGATTGGGAGTGAGCTGGGCAGGAATCCGGGAAGGGGGACAAGTTTGATTGGCAGGAAGGAATCGGAGGAGCGGGAGGTGGTGGGGGATCCTGCTGGCCATGTGGGGCACTGGCTGTGTCATCTCCTCACTGGGAGGTGTCAGTCGGGCCTGAATCTCACATGCTCCTTTGTCTCTTTCGCGTCTCACAGGAGCTCATCGAAGAGCTTCCCGATGACTCGTCACCCAGCGCCGTCCTCGCTCACTCCCTGGCTGCAGTGGGCAACCTCTGGTACCGAGACAGCCCCACCCCCCCACCCCGCCGGCTCCCCTCACCCCAGTGCTGCTCAGGCCCAAGGCTGGGAGTCACCGTCACTGTCCCTCCCAGGTCACCTCCCCAGAGTGGCGCCTCTGGCAGAGATGGTGGGGTGGGAAGGTTCACTCTCTCCATGACAGGGGCCTTGGGGAGGGGCTCACTCTGGGGATCAGATACAGGAGGGGCAGCAGGCTGCAGGGAACAGGAGCTATTCCTGTCCTACCACTGTCTGTCTGGGACGCCTTGGCCTTGTCATTCCCTAGCTAAGTGCCTCAGTTTCCATTCTCGCCAGCCTGTGCCTCTATCCCTGTGGGTTGGTGTCCGTGTTGGCGACAGTCCCACCCCTATACTGCACAGTCTAATACCAGCTCCTCTCTCTTCCAGCACCATGAAACCTACCCTGGAGCCAGCCCTAGAGACCCACCTCTTGCGAGCTGCCCTTCACTCCGTCTTCACCCTGGGCACGGAAAAGGACGCCACCGGCATCCAGGTACCTCCTCGTCCTCCATCCTCCTCCTCTTCCAGAGTAGTCCTTGGTCCCTGCTCCCCTGATTTGCTGGAGCTCCAGCTTTAGGGATGGGGTAGCGGAGATGGAACAAGCTGCAGGGTTGGATCCTTCCCTCCAGCAGGGAAGAGATTACCCCTCCCTGGGGGATTTCTTTCTTTCTTTCTTTCTCTCTTTCATAAGCCGTGTTTTGCCCAGAAGACCAGCTTCCATCCATAGCAACTTGGCTGTTTCATACTCTTCTGCCTACAAGGCCCTCTGCAGAGACCTGCTAAGCTCATGGATCAAAGATCCAGAGGTCATCAATTCTTGCTAATTGCCTGCAGTGCGATGTGAAGGAGAGAGGCCGGGAGATGTTTTTGGGAGTCTCCCCAGTGCTTCCCAGAGAGCCCTCTTCCCATCCTGTGGCACGTGTAGGCCCAGGTTCCCTAACTCTGACCCATGCTTTGCAGGCTCTGCACAAAGTCATCCCAGAGGTCCTGGATGCCATGCTGGGGAACCTGCTGGCAGAGTCCCCAGACACAGACAGGCTCCACTTCATCTTGGAGGTGAGCCCCATTTCACCTGAACTCTTTGGGGGACTGGTAAGGAGAGACTGGAAGATGCATTTTCTACTCTGTCTTCCTAGCTGGGTCCCCAGTGGGCTGTCCTTGGTTGGGGAGGTCAGAGCAATGTAGTGTCAGGTCCTTCCTTCTTGAGGGACAGAGGAAGGAGCTGGGACTTCAAGCCAGAGCTCTGCCTGGTTCTGCTGAGCACTAAGCACAGGGCTCCTGGCTGTCTTGGGGAGTGAGAGTCTGAAAACCCACCCTTCCCCCACCCCTCCAACACACAGAGCCCATGAGATTCAGGAGATGGTTCTCAGAGCAGAGGCACACGCTCCTTCCTAGAGAAACAGGAGGAGCCCAGGGAATCAGCCCTTCCCTCTGATCTGCTCTGAAATTCCTGGGGGGATTGTGCTCTCAGTCACTCCCTACATCCCCCCAAGGATTTGCGTAGCAGGGAAGGGCAGAGGGTTCAGTCTCCTTTCTGGTGAACTCTTCAGGAATCAGGAGTTCTGGGAGGATGGGACCAGCCCTGACCCCGAACATTGTCCCAATCTAGAGAGACGCTGAGAAGTTGTGACCTGAAGGGTACAAGCTGCGTCCTGGGGGAAAGAATCCCCTTCTAAAGCTCTGCCATCAATGACTCAGATATTCCCCCCTGCGCAGAATGTCTCAGGCCCCTGGGGCTGGGGGCGTGGGGGGCTCATTTGCAAAGCAGGTGCAGCTGGCCACTGAGTCTGACCTGCCTCCTTTCCCCACAGCATGTCAACCTCTGGGTCGTGTCCAGGGTGTCCCAGGAGCGAGCCAGGGCTATCAGGAGCAGCACAGCCCTGCTCAGATACACAGTCACCCTCCCTGAGTTTGACGTAAGTGAGCTCCGAGCCCAGCTTGCTGACTCCAGGGGGAGGCAGGCTGGCTCCAGTGGGCTGCAGGATCTGCTGCTGCCGGGGCTGTGGCTTAGGAGGGTTCTTCATGGGGAGGCAGAGTCAGAGCAGGACTGAGCTAGGCTTGAGTCAAGTTCTTCTTGTCCTGGTTCAGTGTTGTCCCTGGGCCTTTAAGGGGACCATGCTCCAGCCCCTGCTTGGCATCCCAAAGCAGGTGCGGGCTCCCTTGGCAACAGAGCAAATGAAGGGTTGATCTCAAGCTCCTCTCCCCCAGCATCTCCTGCAGAGGGGCTAAGAGGAAGGAGCCCTCTGGCCCAGGGGGGAGAGGGAGCTGAGAGGAAAATGCTGATGGAGTCCCCTCTGCTCTCCCTTCCATTAGATCTCAGCCGAGTTCCCTCGGATGGGTCACCATGTGGCCCAGCTGGCTCTATTTGTCAGCGAGCCAGACAAGGACATCAGCCGGCAGGCCAGGGAGGGGACTTACCGGCTCTACCAGCTGCTGCTCCAACAGAGGGGTAAGGAACCCAGCTGGGAGACAGAACCCAATAGGGGACTAAGAGTGACCACAGGTTGATAATGGGACCCCAGACCATTTCTCTCAGACTGACCCCAGCCGGAGGACAAGTCTCTCTCCACTGTGCAGCCACCAATGGGCTTGGAAGGACACAGAAACTGCAACCAGAATGAGGAGAAAAGTCTCTCTCTCTCTCTCTCTCTCTTCCAGGCCTGACCATACATGAGGCGGAAGATCTCTGGTGCTATGACTGGCACCAGGACAGAAGGCTCTTGGGCTACAAGAACACAGCCAGAGTGGGGGAGGTAAGGGCACTGTGCCAGGGCATGACACAGCTCGGGGATTGTGGCTGGGTGGGTTCCCTGTAGTGGATGCCTCCTGGAGACAGGAAAAGAGCCCACTCCTTATTTCCAGCTCAGAGTTCCTCATCCAGCAACCAGTGGGACAGGCTGGTGCTAAAGATCCCACATTGGAACCTCGCTAGTTGCCGTGATTTGAGGAGAATCCCCCGTGGGTGAGTTAAGATAGGATTATGGCTCTGGGTGTCTCTCTGCTCCTTGTCCCCCTGGCTGATCCCCAAGTGTCTGAGAGGGGAGCACTGGCTCAGTCATCACGATTGCTTGATCAGACCCTTGTTTAATTCCCTGCACCCTGTAGAAGCAGAGAAAGGAGGTGGGCTTTGCCCAATTCCATTGCCGGTCAGGAAGCAGAATGCCCCAACCTGGGAACAGGGTAGGGGACATAGTGAGCTCCAGAGCCAATATGGACCGCATGGGCCCCCCTTATGTCTCCAGACCCGGCCAGGGAATGGCAGAGTATCTGGACCTCAGCCACTGTTCCAAAGAAGCACATTGTCACTGAGCCAAGTTGCGGCTACTTGCTGCACAAGTAGAAAATCAAAGACACCCCCCACCCCCGTCTCACAACTGTGGTGAGAATATCCAAACCTTCGAACACACTGTAACACAGTGCCCCCAGACTGGAGTCAAAGGTGAAATGGGTGATTTCCACAACATCACAGAGGAGGCCTTGGAATGGCTCCTGGATGGACAAGGGCATCTACAGAATGCTCCTCCACAGACGCCCCGTGAGAGAGACTGTGTGAGGTTGTCCCGCCTCCCACAAGCTGAATTGCTGCAGCGGAAGAAAAGTCTCCGAGGAGCGTCTGGGACGGGGACTGGGCCATGAGTCTCCTTGTCAGGCTGCAGGTTGGATTCCCCTTGAAGAAACCAAGGAGCTGCAGAGGCCATAGCCAGCAACTGGAAAAATTACTTAGCTGGGGGAAGAGACCTCTGGTCTGTCAGCTCCAACCCCCTCCCCCCCACAACAGCACACACAAACTCCTCTAGCCGCTGAGGTGCAGGAGATCTCTCTGCTGGAAGCAACACAGGGTCCCCTGTGGTCTCTGTGCCCTGCACAGCAGAGTGGGCCTGCTCACACACATTAGAGATCCATTTCCAGCCCATCCTGGCCCCTGCCAGAAATTGCCTTCCCAAAAGAGCCACTGGAGGCTTTGGTCCCTCAGCATCTGCACCCTTTTAATAAAGGGGCTTCCCTGAGCCCTGGGACCCTGAAAGCCTCCTGGGGAATGAAGTGCCTTGGCCACAGCAGCTCTCTTCCCCGCCCTTTGGGACATGAGATGCCATTGTACTGCCAGGATTTGGAGGCTGGCTCTGGGCAATCTGCTTGATCCTCGTGTCCTCTTGGTTTTAGGTCTTTGGTAAATTTTTCTCTGTCGAGCAGAGAAGATCCTTCCTCCGGACAGCAGTGCTGGCCATCCACGACCCCCTGCTGCGTGTCAGCCAGGCTGGGCTGGTGCTTGTCTACTCCCTCCTGGGGGAAGCCCAGCAACTGATGGGGGACACAGTAAGCAGCTGCAATCGACTGAGGAGTTTGGGGTGGGACCCAGGGCCCCATTCCCATCCTATCGGCATTCGCTGGCCTGGTAGCAAGGAGCCTAGTGGGGACTTCTGGACTTCATGGACTTCTGTTCTTAGGATGTGGTGCTCTGCTATCACTCCTGGAAAGGACAGGAGAGTCCCCTAAGTGCCCTCTGGGAACCTTTCCTGCCCCACAGAGCTGCACCCATTTCCCCATGGCCTAGTGTCCATGTCACCCGAGCCACCATCGAGAGTTGCTCCCTTCCCTGGCAGCCTGGGAGGCCAAGGACTGACTGGTGATGGCGACTGAGCAGGAAGGGCTGAGGCACATGGGTGTGGGAAGCTGGTCTTGCTGCTGGTAGGGCTGGACCCGCTCTCAAGAGATTGGGAGGATTCAGTCAGCAGGGGCTGCTGACCTGCCCCGTTCACCAGGGCTGCCATCAGCTTTTGTCACTGGGGTGACTTGGGGAAAGGTCTCAAGCTCTCCCCATCCTACTTCACTGCTGCCAGAATCCCTCCTGCCCCCTGTCACCCTGTTAGAGCCCCCTCTCTGCCCTACCTGGGTGGGGATGGAGGTGGGGGTGGAGGAGAGGGTTCTACCAACTTGAGCGGTGTCCCCAGGTGGGTTGGAGGTGGAACAGCTGTCAGGGGCACTGATGGGGAGGTGGCAGGAGCTCACCCGACAAGGAGGGGGGTTGGCACTGGAGGTCACTAGAGAGGACAGCAAGCCTCCATCCTGGGGGTCGTGAGCGTGAATCCACCACTCAGACATGAGCAGCTGCTGGGTGGAAATGATGGTGCTGGTTCCAGGTGCCCTTAATTCTCCCTGATTCCTGGGGAGTGTCTCCGTCTCTGACATGTTCTTGTTCCCCTGCAGCACGAGGATATCACAGCCAAGGTCATGGGCCAGCTTCACATCATCCGGCACTTGCACCAGATGCCCGAGGCGCTGCAAGGGCTGTGGCTCATCTGATGCTTTTCAAGGTTCCCCTCCCTGTTCAGAAAGTCCTGCTCCCTGCTGCAGGTACTGCTCTGTCTCACTGTAAATAGGGGGGTTGTGGAAGCAGAAATGGAGGACCCTGGCACTCACAGAAACTCTCTGCCCTCTCTGTGGAGCCTGGTCCTTCCCGTGGCCCCCAAATTCCTTCATCTGAGGCAGGAGCTTTTTCCTTCACACCCATACCCCTCCCCTCTTTCCTTGATCTCACCCCCATCCCATTCCCCGTACTCCCAGGCAGAGATCTTCCTGCCCCATATGGCGCAGAAGGACCTTTGTGTCAGGGCTACAGACTGTCTGCCCAACTGAAGCTCAGGAAGCTCCACATTTGAGGAGGTGAGGATGGGACAGAGGCTCCGGGCTAGCTTCATCTCCTGCCCTTTATTCTTCCTTTGGCCCTTCTCTGGGCTCTCAGAGTCTGACATGAAGAGGAGCCTCCTCCCCCCGTGTCTTCTAGGCCCTGGAGTGTGTGACACCCTCCCAGATGGGTGCAGTCAGAAGCTGAACCACCTCAGGGAGCAGTGGGGACAGGTCCCTTGTCCTAGGAAACCAAGCAGTGGTAGTTCTCAAAGAGGCTGAGAGGGAAGAGCCCGCTCCCTCATGGAGGTAAGAGCCATTGACTTCTTTGGGCATATGGGTTTCTTGGGGGAGAAATAGGATCCCTGCTGCATAGCCTGGCTGGGAGCTTCCCCCATCCCTGGGACAGAGACATCTCCATCAGTGTGCCACCCTTGTTTTTTTCCTAGCAAGAGGCTCCCCAGAGAGCTTCTCAAACCTCATCTCCTGGGAGCATTTCTGGGAGGAGGCTCCCGTCGCTTAGTCTCCAACTGCATCATGCAGTCTCATTCACATAACATCTCCGCTCTCCAGCTCCACTTCCTGCAGCAGGACAAATGAACCTTCAGCTCCTAGAGAATGGACTCTGACCTCCTTCTGATCAGCAATGGGGTTTTACTATCCTCTCAACAAACCTGTCAGCCTCTGAATGATGAAGGGCCTGAATGTCAGAATCACCAGAACCAAGAAAATTCCAACTGCAGCCAGTCGAGCCTTTGTGAACTTAGCCCACCTGGAAACCAGATCTGAAGTGGAGAGGTCTGAACTCATGGACTCATAGATTTTAAGGTCAGAAGGGACCATTATGATCATCTACTCTGACCTCCAGCACAATCCAGGCCTCAGAATCTCACCCATCCACACTTGTAATAAACCCCTAACCTGTGTCTGAACTATTGAAGTCCTCAAATAATGGTTTAAAGACTTTAAGGTGCAGAGAATCCTCCAGCAAGTGAACCGTGACCTATACTGCAGAGGAAGGTGAAAACCCCCCAGGGACTCTGCCAACCTGCCCTGGAGGAAAATTTCTTCCCCAGCCCAAATATGGCCATCAGCTAAACACTGAGTATGTGGGCAAGACTCACCCCCTCAACCCAATAAGAGCAGGGCTGGGCAGAGCAGGTGTGTAACAGGGAAAGGAGAGTGCTTTCCCCTGGGCTGCAGAGCCTGGGGCTTAGCTCAACTGATTACAGAATGAGTCCTATCTCAGAGGGACCATGTATTGGTCCCAAAAGAACCAGAGTTCAGCAGTGATAAAGCTCAGCTGGGCTATGAACTGGAATGAGAACTAGGTAGGAAGTTGAAAGCCGCAAGGAAAGCCGAGAAGGGAACTTGAGAAGAGAGGTAGGATGTGCCCAGGGAAACCTGCAGCAAAGAGAAAAGAGCAGACGTAGCTGTTGAGTACAGAGGCCTGGGCTGCTACCTGTGTCAAGGTGGGAGAGGGTTTCTCTACTGGCCCCAAAGAAGGGGGCATACATGCACCCAGAGAGGGTTACCAAGCCCAGCAAGGGCGCTGCAGGCTGAGGCAGAGCCCCAATAATAATTCCCAACATGTTGTTCGCTTTTTTTATTAGCGGTGCATGTTAAGCAGATGTTTTCACAGAACCTAGCCACGAGGACTCCAAGATCCCTTTCTTGCCAGCTAACAGCTAATTTAGATCCTGTCATTTTGTATGTATAATTGGGATTATATTTTGCCATTTGGATTACTTCACATTTATCAACACTGAATTTCATTTGCCATCGTGTTGCCCAGTTACCCAGTTTTGGGAGATTCCTTTGTAACTCTTTGCAGTCAGTCTTGGACTTCACTATCTTGTGTAATTTCATATCATCCACAAATATTGCCACCTCACTCTTTATCCCTTTTTCCAGATCATGGAGGAATATGCTGAACAGCACTGGTCCCTGGCCAGGCCTTTGGGAGACGCCACTATTTACCTCTCTCCAGTCTGACAACAGATTATTTATTCCTAACCTTTGTTTCCTATCTTTTAACTGGCCTGCCTGGCAATGCTTTCAGGATCATCCAATGATCCTTAATTGAATTGAATGACAAGCCTTTTGTGATCTTAATCACCCTGCCTCTGTTTATAAACAAAAAGAAAAGGAGTACTTGTGGCACCTTAGAGACTAACCAGTTTATTTGAGCATGAGCTTTCGTGAGCTACAGCTCACTTCATCATTATAAACAAACTCCCAGGCTCAAAGGGGGAAGCTGGGAGCAGCACAGAACTTATCACACTCAAGCTGTGCTGAAGCTAGGAGCTTCATCTGGGCCTAGGGCATGCCCTGTGAGCAGGCCTCTGGGCCAAAACATGGGGGCAAGAGCCCTCCCCTGCTCCCCCCTAAACGGTGCCCCTATGTGGCCTAGGCAGGAACCACGTGTCTCCTAACCTGCACATCCTGAGGATCCAGAGACCTCTCTCCAGATCCTGGTGCTTCCAAAGACCCAGACAGCCTCTCTCCCTCCACCTCTTGCCAAGTCTACCCACAAGGGAGCTTTCCTGCTCCCTTTTAAATCCTCCCCCCAGTCTGTGCTTGCCCTGCAGGTGTGTTGGAGTGGGGCTGGCTGAGGCCAGAGCAGCTCCTTAACCCTTTGTTGCCCTGTTACAAGAGGTAAGGAATAAAGTCCTGCCTTCCCCAATTGCTCGGGGGAATCCTCTCAGAGCAATCAGTGTAGGGCTTTATGCCTCCCTACAAACTGATCACTTTACATGGTGTGTCAAGAAGCTGCACACCCCTGGCCCGCTTTGTTTAGAGCAACATTAACTGCCAGAGGGACTTCTGCTCTCAATGCGCCAGCCCTCGGGTGACCAGATATAGCAACTGTGAAAAAACGGGGCAGGGGGTGGGGGGTAATTGGCGCCTATATAAGAAAAAGTCCCCTGAAATGGGACTGTCCCGATAAAAACGGGGCATCTGGTCACCCTGGACAGCCCTGAGGGAAGGATTCTGCGTTTCTCTTGCTCCAGTCCGGGCTCTGCTGCTGCGGAGCTGATAGGGAAGGCTGGAGGGTTCCTGGAGAGCATGCTGCCGCCCCAGCAACCCGCTGCCGCCATGGCCATGGCGACAGGGGCGGCAAGTTGTATGGGCCCATGGTGCCTGGGCTCCAGTAATCTTGAGGGCCTGGGCTCCCGGATCCACCCGGGTTCGGGGCCGGGTCTCTCCCTCAGCCCCGCCTGCCGCCCCCATGTGCCCCCCCCGAATGTCCCCTGGCCCCCACTTGCTGCTCCTGTGCACCTCCCCCCCCCAGCCCAGAGCATCCCTGTCTCTCCCATTCAGCTCCATGCTGCCTTCCTGCATCACCTGCCATCGCAGGGCCCTAGTGCCCCCCAATTACCACTGCCAGGGCAGACTGACCCTGAGCTTGCCCTTCCCCCTCAGACCCTTTCATTTTCTGGCGGGACCCTCCACCAGCACAGGGGGTCCCCCCGCCTGCAGTCACCGCTCCTGCTCCACGCTGGACAAGGGCAGCCCCACCCCCACCAAGGCTTTCCCCCCTCGGTGACACCCACCACGGGGGAGACGAGTGGGCTTCCTGTACCTGAGAGGGGCCCTAAGAGCAAGTGCAGTGACAGTGGTGTGAGGTGAGTGTGGTGCGGGAGGGGGATGTGGGGGGGAATGTCGGGGGCCCACCCCCGAAGCTCTTTGCTGCCTGCATGGAGAGGGCTGGGGGAAACCTTCTCTCTGGCCCTTGCCCCGGGGCACCCTGTCTGCACCCCAAACTCCTCATCCCCTTCCCTGTCCCACCCCAGAGCCTGCACCCCCCACCCCCCGTTAAGGTTCCTTCACCACTCTGAACTCTGGGGTACAGATGTGGGGACCCGCATGAAAGCCCTCTAAGCTTATTTCTACCAGCTTAGGTTAAAACTTCCCCCAGGCACAAATTCTTTGCCCTGGGACGGTATGCTCCCCCCACCAAGTGATTTAACAAAGAATCAGGGAAAAGACCATTTGGAGTTCCTATTTCCCCAAAAATATCCTTTCCTGGGGAGGCTTGAGAACAATATCCTAACCAATTGATTACAAAGTGAGTACAGACCCAAACCCCTGGGTTTTAGGACAAGGGAAAAATCAGTCAGGTTCTTAAAAGAAGGATTTTATTTAAAAACAAAAAGGTAAAAATTACCTCTGTAAAATCAGGATGGAAGATAACTTTACAGGGTAACAAAAGATTCAAAAACCCATCAGAACTTCCTCTAGGCTTAGTTTCAAAGTTACAAAAAACAGAAATAAACCTCCCTCCAGCCAAGGAAAAATGCACAAGCAAAAACAAAAGATAATCTAACATGCCTTGCCTGGCTTTTACTTACAATTTTTGTAATATGAGAGACTTTTTTTGGAGACTATAATGGAGGAGGGGTTTTCTGACCTGATGCTTCTCTGCTTCCCAAGAGAACACGCACACACACACACAAACACAAACAAAGCCTCTCCACCGCCCCCAGATTGGAAAGTATCCCTTCCTTCCCAGCTGCAGCTCTGTGGCTGCTTTGGCAAGGGAGAGCCCCCCCGCCCCACCCCCTGTCCTTTCCAGCTCGAATTCAGGGGCTACTGTGGTGGGGGAGAGAACCCCACTTCTTCCCAACCCCAGCTTGGGGCTGCTGCGGTGGTGGAGAGAGGGCACATCCATCGCATCAGAAAGTTTAAGTTTATGGATATTAAAATATGAGTTGTGTGCTTTTATGTGTAGAACAAAAAAAGTTTTTATTATTATTAAGGGGTTTTTTTATGTAGCACTGTGATGAAGCGAGACTGTTCTTTATGTTTTCACACTCCTCTTAGCATCTCCCAGGGGCTACCTTAGGTGCCTGCCTGCAGAGCACGCTGGCTTTTGTGACTCCCAGTCTTAGTCCTGTCGCTCCCCATTCATTGTCCAGGGAGCCTGAGTATCTGTCTCAGGCATTGTGAACCCCAAGGGTGTTTTCCTTGCTGCTGACAAGCTTGGAGTTGCTCCACTCTACGTTCCTGTGTGAATCACAGAAATGCAGGGTGGGAAGGAACCTTGAGAGGTCCTCACTGCCCGGGGCAAGATGACCCCAGTGCCCTGCTATTGACACAACCTAAATCAGTGGTTTCAACCTGGGATTCGCACACTATGTCTAAGGTTTCCAAAGGGGTTTGCACCTCCATTCAAAATTTTTTAGAGGTCCGCAAATGAAAAAAAGCTTGAAAACCACTGACCTAAATGATTCTGTATTGGAATGGGTACTGACAGCAGTGAGATAGGATGTGAGAGTGGTCTGCGGCTTTAATGACGGGTAGGGAAAGTATGGGGTTAGTTGGTATCATGCATGCAACAGCGAAGGGATTGTTGTGACACAGGGGCCCCTTGGTGCCAACTGGCAAAGAGTTTGCTGTTTACAAGCAACTCCTGTCTCAGAACTGACAAACTCACTACAACTAATACATCTTTTTCAACGTGTTTATCCATAAAGGGTAGCATCCAAGGTGTCTACTGAAAGCTTGTAATGTACTGCTACTCAATTATTGCGAGGTGTACATATAGGGAATAATGTAGCTGTACTAAAAGTTTTGCCCTTATGGTCTTGGAGTAAGAGTTAGTCAGCAGGGAATTCTGTCTCGGTGATGGCCCATTTAACTAGGAGGGAGTTGTCATCCCTCCCTGGCTCATCTATTATGTAATGTTTCGCTCAATTGTCTACCAACCCAGAACAATCAACGGAAAGCCAAAGACACTATAAACATGAAAACCCCGTGGAAGCAAAAAGACGAAATGACAGCAAGGGGACAGCCCTGTCTGGGAATAAAGACAAAAGACTGATTCCGTACATGACAGGAGAAAGAGACTGCACCCGTTCACTGAGGAGGTACCTGGCCGAGCAGGGGTGCTTTATGAAAGACCAGGTCCTAGCTCCGTGGGGCCTGCAATCCCTGTGACAGACTGAACTTTGGGGTGAGAATCTACTTTATTAGATAGGAAAGGTGACCATGAGTAAGCTTAGGCCCTAGTTTGTGCTTTATGATTTTGTTTTCTATGTAGCCATTTGCTTCTGTCACTCACTCTTGTTTCTGTGTGAATCTCTGTTCTTTCTCAAATAAATTCCCTTTTGTTTTACTGTGACTGAATTCAAGTGCTGTGTGACAGAGGACCGGGCGCAGGGGCGGTAAGGTGAAACTAAGGAACCCAGCAATCGGGGTGGATGCCAGAAGGGGACACTTTGGAGGGACTCAGGAGCTGGGGTGCATCGACTGTGAGGCTGCAGGGCCGGTGGAGACCAAAGGAGAGCATCTGAGCGGCCAGTTGTGTCCGGAGCTCTCACTCAGCCAGCACAGGCAGGACTCCCTCGTGCTGGAGGCAGGGGGTAACAAGGTGACTCCCAGCCCTGGGCACCCCGAGAAGCATCATAGTTGTAAAAGACTGGTTACATTTTACAGGGCCTGGCTCAGCACTGAGGGCCAGGCAGCTGTAGAGATACCCGTCCATTGCCATAACAAGGCAGAGAGGCAGCGTGTGTATTATGGTCATGGGGGCAGGGCAGCACGCACTGAGGGCAGAGTTAAGGTGACGTGGGCTTTTACCTTACCTGAAGTTTGAGTTTTGCTGAAAGCAATGGTATGGAAGGGCACAAGCTTTCCCCTTAGCCGCACGGTTGCTCTGTGATTCCGCAGTGTTCCTCCCCATACTTTGGTTATAGTGAAGTGGCTTTCAACCTTTATTCATTGCAGACCCCTAAAAAATTCCAAGGAAGGTATGCACCCCTCTGGAAATCTTACGCAGACTACGGACCCCAAAGGGGTCTGTGGACCACAGGCTGAAAACCACTGGTTTAGTGCAATAGCAATGCCTCGCAATGTTTGCAGTTGCTACCAGGACTGCCATGGCAAGTTTTAACACAATCTGCATAAGCATGTGAATTTTAGAGCACTTGGAGTCATCCACTTAACAAGAAGGGCTTCCCAACCTTGGCTAGGGCAGAGCTACCCTGGCACTCCATTACTGTATGAAGCAGAGGGAGAATGAAGGAGAGAGGATCCACCCATCTATCTGCAGCAGATTGGGCTCAGAGAGGTGGGAAGTGGCCCACTCATCTCCCTGAGAGGTTCTCAGCTGAAAGAGAACACCCAGGAGGGCTCAATACAGCCTGAAAGCACAGCTCTGAGGCACGTGAACTGCCCCTGTTCACTTTAGTGGGGGTTCCCCTCCCCCCACCCCAGGGCTGGAGAGTTTCTGGTGTGTCAAGCACCCCCCTTCTCAGCAGTGGGTCCTTGGTACATGCCCCAAACCTGCCTGTTCTCAGCTCCCCCATCCAGAGGTGCAAGGGCTCCCCTGATTCTGGCCCACAGAAAGGCTAGCTCCACCTGAACCTGATTCAGGTAGGAGGAGGCTAGAAGAAGGGGTCAGACCCCCATAGGCAGGCAGGGCCCAAAAAATACTGCAGAGCTGTGTGGGGACCATAAATTGGAGTGACCAGGACATCTCTGTAAATGCACATGAGCTAGCCCTGACCTTAGTACAGACACACACAGACTTTCACTGCCATTCAGCTGGTTGTGGACATCCAAATCCCCTCGGCACTTCTGAAATCTCAGCCTGATCTCCCTGGGAAATGAGTGACTCAACACAGGCACACCTCCTCCTAGCTGGTCTGGGAATCAGTTCCCTCCCCATCTGGTGCCCTCTTCTATGAGTTGCTCACATTGTTACCCCTCCCTATAACTCAGGGTGCTCCCTTCTTGTGACTCAGCCCTCCAGCCAGGTCACTATGTGGCACCCCAGGGTAACACAGTGCCAGCCGACAAGCTATCCATCTGCCTTCTCAGGCAGCTTCTGTCCCAACGCCAGGTCCTGGGCCACTTTGCCGGTGGGGGGACCCAGGCACCCTCTGACTTGCAAGCTAGGCCTGCTCAGTCTCAGACCCAGTTGCTGCAGCCCAGTGCTCTATCTCCTTGCCTTCCCCTGGGTTCACCCCTGGAGCTTCCTCCATGCCCCTTTGCTACTTCACTCCTCTAGATTTCTTGTCAGACTCCCCAGCTCAGGACACAACTCCAGGGCTTCTTTATCCCCCTGGATCTCCTCCTTGTCCCAGGCCAACTCCCTTTCTCTCCAAGGAACAACTGCAGACATCTTGCCTCCCAGCAGCTCATTCCTGCATGGGCTTCCTGGCTTGTTAATGCTCACCCAGCTCCTCCCACAGCTGGGCTTCACCTGCCATTAGGCCCTATCAAGCCCTGGTTTCCCTCCAGGTGCAGCATCGAAGGTTAATTGGCCCCTCCCAGCCCACATTAACCCACTCAGGGCTTGTGTGGGGTGGACACACCATCACACCCACATACCCAGTGCAATTTTCTTGAGCTCAAAGTCCTTACAAGAAAGAGAAGCATGGCTAACCCCCTTTTGCAGATGGGGAAACTGAGGCACGGAGGAGTCATGTGATTTGCTCAGGGTCACCCAGCTGGTCAGTGGTAGGCATGGAAATAGACAGCAGGCTCCCAGCTCCCCAGCTACTGCCTCCCAGGATATAAACACCAAGTTAGTGAAGAAAATGATAGAGCCCAGGATCGTCAAAGGGGCTCACAGGGGCCAGCTGAAATTCCAGGGGAGCTGGGCCTCTATATCCCTCTCAAAGCCCTTTTAAAATCCAACCTTAATAGAGGGGATATTATGTCAATGTTTGGGTTTGGGTTTTTTTTGTTTTTTTTTTTTTTGCATGTGTTTATTCTCCTTGACATGAGACAGGAGAGATTCTCTTGCCGTGAGCACCCTGACAGTGCTATGAACTAAGGTGAATGGACGTTAACTAACAGAGATACATGTGTGATTAATTCAAAAGTTGACGTGGGAACATGCAGGTTTTTGGGGGGGGTTTCCCAAGGTCAGACTGGCAGAGAGCCTGGGGGGGTTTTGCCTTCCTCTGCAGTGCGGGGCAGGGGTCACTTGCTGGCTTGAACTAGTGTAAATGGTGGATTGCCTGTCACTTGAGGTCTTTAAATCAAGATTTGAGGACTTCAGTAACTCAGCCAGAGGTTGGGGGTCTATTCCAGGAGTGGGTGAGGTTCTGCGATGTGCAGGAGGGCAGACCAGATGATCATGATGGTCCCTACTAGCCTTAAAGTCAACGTGATCTCCGGGGGGAAGACAGAAGCAGCACCCAGCAAAGCCCCCCTCAGCTGCAAGGGGTGCTGCAGGAGGCGATGGTGACCTGCTGTACAGCCTGGATCCATTTCATTTGAAACACATTAATTTCACTGACGCTCTGCTTAGGACAAAAATATTTAAAAAAGCAAACAGAAAAACAAACCAACCCAAAAGGCTGCTTCATTCTGTGCTCATTAAAATATTCCTGTTAGCAAAGCTCCTTCTAAAAAGAACTCTCTCCAATGAGCCTTGCAGCGTCTGTGAGCGTACCGAGACCGACAGGAGGACACGCTGATCATTAGAACTTCGCTTGTCTTAATGAGCACTCGGAGAAGGGCTCAGCCCAGCACAGGGCTGGGCCCGGCCTGGCGAGCTGACAACCCTCTCAAGGAATTATGGGCCAGCAGCAGAAACAAAGTTACTCGTTGCTTTAATGGGTCCCGCTGCGGGCCATTAGAATGGCAACACTGCCGGGAAATGCCAGTCTCGGTGGCAGTCTCGTGGGGCTGATTAGAACAGAAACTCAGAGGCATTGATTAAAGTTAGACAAAGGAAGGGACAGGCCTGTTCCTATGCAGATAGCCCCGATGAGTAAAGCCAAAGGAGTCAAGCCGTTCATTCCCAGTGCCTGTGACAGGTGATCCCCCCCCTCGTAAATTCCATCAGACCCTCAGGTAGTAAGGGAATGTGAGGGGCTTGCTGGGGGGTTGGGGGGTGCAGTGAAACAGACATGTAAACAAACCTCAGTTTCCCACGAGGTTAGCAAAGGCGTCACAGCCCAGGGGCACTGAGCAAAAGGCAATTCTGGGTTTCTAGGCCTCAGTGACTGACGGGCATTGCTGTCCTGCCCGCAACCCCTACCTTTGCCGATGTCTTCAGTCCTAACCCACAGCCCCCTTCT
Source organism: Eretmochelys imbricata (assembly GCF_965152235.1). Taxonomy (NCBI): domain Eukaryota; kingdom Metazoa; phylum Chordata; order Testudines; family Cheloniidae; genus Eretmochelys; species Eretmochelys imbricata. The sequence goes on along the minus strand of NW_027554341.1, from coordinate 227,482 downwards.
CCCCCACCCCGTTCCATCTCTGGGCTCACACACACACAGCTGTGCTGCTGCCCCTCCATCCCGACCCGCAGCCCCCTGCGGTCCCAGCCCTGACTCCCTGACAGCTCTGCTGAGGGATCTCAGCCCTGACTGACAATACCCCTGTTGTGCCCATCCTGACGCTGCCCATACATCACAGCAAGGAGCTGTCATTGCTGCCCTGCCCCAAACACACAGCGCTGACAGTTCCCGTCCGTCCTGACCCTCTGCGATCCAAGTCCACCCCCCACCAGAGCTCTGTCAATGCACCACAGTTGTGACCGGCAGCTCTCCTCCTGCACTGCTCCTGCCCTGTCTGCAGCACGCAGGAGAAGGAGCCTGGCCCAGGCCCTGCGTCCTCAGAGCTCTGGTATTTCTGTGGAGTTCTGAGCTCCGGCAGCCCCTGCCAGGCCAGGCCCAGGCCAGAACTGAGCTGTCTCCATGCGTCACAAAGCAGCTTGCACTTCTCCCCCCTCACCCACCCACTCTCACAGAACAAGTGTCCTTCCTTCTGAGAGGGCGCAGAAGGGAAATACGCATCCCGCCCCACACCTGAGCGAGAGAAGAGGACAGCAGGGATGCATGCACCCGCACCCACACACTGAGCAGGTCTCATTCCCTCCAGCAGGGGACAACAACAAAACACACACACACAAATACACAGAAAGAAAAGGAGGACTTGTGGCACCTTAGAGACTAACCAATTTATTTGAGCATAAGCTTTCGTGAGCTACAGCTCACTTCACAATATGCATCCGATGAAGTGAGCTGTAGCTCACGAAAGCTCATGCTCAAATAAATTGGTTAGTCTCTAAGGTGCCACAAGTCCTCCTTTTCTTTTTGCGAATACAGACTAACACGGCTGCTACTCTGAAACAAATACACAGGAGATCCCACAGCCTCCGGCAGGGGGAACACCCTCACACACATACTGTCCCAGATCCACAGGATCCATGCTGCGCCCCCAGCTTTGGAACAGTCCCTTGGAGGATCCCCTTTGATGGGCCAGACCCCCAAAGGGTCTCACTCTCCCTTCAGGGGAGGCCACGTGGCCTCACCACCTCCTGGACTGACCCTCTGGGGCTCCAGCCCCCCTGCTTCATCCCGTAAGCTCTGTCCAGCAAAGCCAGACTCCTGAGAGAGACGTGTCCACTGTGCAGGGACCCGGGTGCCTCCCCCAGGATTCGCGGTGACATTCGGGCAGCGTGTGCAAAACTGCCGGGTTGATTAGTCACGTAGACACAGCCTAGAAAGCTCTTCGGTTAGCACAGAGAAATGAAGGTGAAAACGTTGTCCATTCTGGTCAGCCCGGGGTCCCGCCCAGCCGCAGTGAACCCCATGTCCAGGCTGTGTCTGTCGAACCTCTGTAGTCAGTTCCCAGGAAAGAGAGCGTCCGGAAGCCGCCTCTGACCCCCCAGCTCACCACTGCCCAGTCCTCCGTTCTCCAGCTGGCAGGTGGTGTCTTGGCTCAGTTTCCCTGCGAGAAGGGGGGAAATCCAGGCAGCCCTGGCATTGTCTCCCTGGCCCCCTTGTTCATCTGGGTCAGTTTCAACCAGTTCCTTAACGACTCTTCCTGCCACCCAGACAGGGAGCTGACAGGCACACTCCTCTGTCTTTTAGCCTTTCCTGAAAACACACGGAGTCCTTTTCCCCGCACTGGGTAACCACGTGCCATAGAGGGGAAACCGAGGCACATAGTGAGGTCGTAAAAATATTACCAAAAATTCCCCCTTCCTCACATATATACATACACACAGAGCAATATATCACCAAAAATGTTAAATTTCTGTTACAGTTCTGGGTCTTCATAGTGTGAATCAGAATTCACCTTCCGTGACTTAAGTGGGGCTAATGCATTGGGGCATCTGAGACCCTGATTTGTCTCCAGAGGTCAGTTTCTAACCTTGGTCTCACTGGTGTAAGTTTGGAGAAGAAGAAGAATTCATAAGAATAGTCTGGAGCACGTGATGGGGATCCAGAGACCTTAGCTTTAATATCGGAGCTGGCCCTGACTGTCTTTGCGACCTCAGCCAAATCACTTAGGCAAAAGTTTTCAAACTCAGGTGCCTAAAGTTAGCCAGCAAAAATCCTTACTAATCAAAGTGGCCAGACTTGTAGGTGTGTTGGGCACCTGCATTTCTCAGTGACCTGTCTGGGAGCCAGGGCTGCCCAGCAATCCTGAAAAACACACCCAGACTAAAACAGAGACATTAAGGCTAAGATTTTCAAACTGCCAAAGGGATTTGGATGCCCAATTTCTCTTCATTTCTAGGGGAGTCAGGCATCTAACTTCTTTAAGCACTTGTGAAAATTCCACAAAGCACCTAAATACCTTTACAAACCTGTCCCTCTGGATACTAGGATTAGATGCTTTTGAAAGTATGACCCATTTCCTCTCTGTGCCTCAGTTTCGCCAAATGGGGCTGAGGTCTACGGTTGGGCCAGATGAGAGCGAAGTTTGGCACTTTGAAAGCAGCTTTATAGAAGCTAGATGTCCAAATCCCATTGAAATTCAGTCGGATTTAGGTGCCTAATTCCAGCCTAATTATTATTAATTTTAGGTCCCCCAATTTGAAAATGTTGGCCACAAATCAATCTTCCTAAAGCTGTTCATTTGGGAAAAGCAGAGGTTGCAATTTTCATTGAGAAGGATGCTTAATGCTAAACGATTCTTTTGAACAGCCATGGATCAGTTTCTCTAGGAGACTCATAGGTTCCCAGCTGTTCCAGGGCCGGAAGGGACCCCGTGATATAGTCTGTTCTGGGCATAGCACAGGCCAGAGACCCTCACCCACGGACCCCAGCGTGACGGTGACGGCTGAGCGTGTGTTGGAGGCATTGGACTGGCCCTCGGAATTCCCAGCTCAGTTCCTGGCTTTGCCCCAGACTCCCTGTGTGGCACTGAGCGCGTCACGTAGGTTGATGTTTTCAAACTAAATGTGATGGGAATTGTGTGCCCAAATCACCTTGTCAGGATTGGAAAATATCAACCTTAAACTCTGGCTCCAGCTGAGGATCTGGCCCACAATCAGTCGTCGCTCCATTGGAGTCACTGGGCAGATCCCCAGTTGCTGTGACCCGGCCGCAGCTCCACTGGACTCATCTCATCCCTGCGTGTCCTCAGACATGACCATGCTCAGAGGCATTTACCTACCTAGATAGACAGTGAGGTCAAAACCTGTCCCCACTGAGATCAAAGGCCAACCTCCCATTGGCCCTGTCTCACCGGGATTGGGGCCTACGTGCGTTCCCTGCTGGTGACTTAATAAAAAGGCAAATCTCGGCAGGTGCCTGGGGCGCTGCGATCCCATCCACAGTCCAAGTGCCCCAACCAGCCCTTGCTGTTCAGGAGTTTTGACTGACAAATGGGAAGCATTTGGAAGCGAACCGGTAAAGAGAAAAGATGGAGAATACAGGAGATCTCCATGAAATTCTGGCTGCTTCATGCAGTCGCCAGAGGGCAGCAAAGGATAAGGAATGAGAGGGAAGCAGCATTATAGGGACTGGACGGGAGGGACTCCCTGGTCTCTTCTGGCCTTGGAAACTATGGGACCATCTCATCTTCCCTCGTGTGTAACACAGGCCCTAGCACTGGTCGCATTCTGGGCTGTATTAACAGGAGGGTTGTGTGTAAGACGCGGGAGGTAACCGTCCTGCTCTGCTCAGCCCTGGCGAGGCCGCAGTGGGGTACTGTGTCCGGTTCTTGGCACCACACTTAAGGAAAGATGTGGACACATTGGAGAGAGTCCAGAGGAGAGCAACAAAAATGACCAAAGAGTTAGAAAACCTGACCTGTGAGGAAAGGTTGAAATACTGGGCATGTTTCGCCTTGAGACCAGAAGACTGAGGGGGACCCGACAACAGGCTTCCAATAAGCGAAGGGCTGTTCTGAAGAGGACGGTGATCCATTTTTCTCCATTGCCACTGAAGGGAGGAGAAGCAGCAATGGGCTTAATCTGCAGCAAGGGAGATTCAGGTTGGATATTAGGAAAAACTCTCTCTCTCTCTCTCTCAGGGTAATCGAGCTCTGGACCAGGCTTCTAAGGGAGGTTGTGGAATCCCCGTCACTGGAGGTTTTTAAAACCAGGTTGGACAAACACCTGTCAGGGATGGTCTAGGTTTACTCTCGCTGACTCAAAGATTAAAGGATTTATTCCAAGAGGAGGTGTGAAATATACATTTGATAAGTGAAGTTTCTTGCTCAGAACTATTTCTGCTGCAGTAACTGACCAAGATGTTACCCTTCACGTATCTACCCTAGGCATTATACCGCACCCAGCACTGTCGTATCTGACTCCCAAGTATTTTTCGAGTTATCCTCATAGCACAGCTGTAAGTGGGAATATCATCATCATCCTCATCCCTATTTTTGAAAGGGGAAACTGAGGCACCAAGCAATGAAGTGACTTACCCAAGGTCACGCTATAATTAGGTGATAGAGCTGAGAATTGAACTCAGCACCCATGTTCCCCAATCCAGTGCATCACTGGGATACTCTCTGCAGGCCAGTCTTAGATAGTGCACCCCATCAATATTTTGGTGACCACACTCTACTAAGTTTATGTATCATTGTGGGCCAGGAATTGTACATAACTCCATGGGGGAGGGCTATGCCAGCTCCTCCAGGAACCAAAAATACCAGGGGAGGGGTGAGTAAAGCAAAGCAACTCACCATCTATGTCTACACTGCACCCTATGCCCGGGCTCGGACTCACATCTGAGCCCAAGGTCCCCTTCTGCGTGCACACAGGTCAGTCTGACTCAGCACAGGAAGCACTCAGGGCCAGGGTCCTAGGATGCTGCTCGGGGGATGGGTCAGAACCTGACTCCCACTGAGACTCGGGGGTCTCGCAGCTGGTGTCCTGGGGCACCCCAAAGACCAGCCAGCCCCACTCCTCTGCACAGGGATCTGGGCCATAGGGAAGGCGAGGGGCTTCGTCCCTGGGACCCTCACCCAGCTCACACAGCCCCTCAGCATCTGAGGCTGCACCACTCAGGGTCTGACACCAGTTCTCTCTGTCCCAGGATCTCGCCACCCCAGGAATGTCTCCCCATTGACCATCACCTTCCGCTCCCACTGGGGGTCCGAGGGGCCTGGCCCCAGGAGACTCCACACAGACATATAGGTTGGGATCAGGAGTGGGAGCCTGTCCACCTCCCCACCCATCTGGCTGACGGAGTCTATGGCCTTGGGACCCAGCAAGGGAGCTAGACACCGGGGCTTTTCCGCAGGGTCCCTTGGTTCAAATCTCCAGCCTGCTCAAAGGCAGTGAGATGGGCATCCACATCCCCCCCTCCTTAACCAGGGGCAGCAATTTAGTCTCGAGGTTCCCTGCGGAACTGGCCCCCCGGGGTCTATCCCCACTCACCCCGGGGAGGTCCCTTAGGCCTCTCCGCTCCCCCACCGCCAGTTCATGCTGCTGCTGCTTCTGCAGCTCTTTCTCGGGCTCTCGCTGTCTCCCACAGTCCTCTTGCTCTCTCGGACTCAGCTCCAATCCCGTCCGTCTCCGATCCCCCGATGGGGAACCCAATCGTGAAGACCCTCGTCTGGTCGGGGACAGGAGTCTTGGCGATGCCTGGCTCCCACTCCAGCTGCTCCCAGATCCTGCTATAGCCCATTTGGGGTCAGGAATCTGTTCCTTAGAGCGGTCATCCCCCTCCAGCTGCACGATTAACTCTGCTTTGGTGAACTTTCCAAAGTCAACCCTCTCTTTCTGCACAGGGTTACAATGTCCTTCTTAAGGAGACGGTGACAGGCCATCACTCCAAGCCCTGTCATTGTGCAGTGTGGACGCGGGTCAAGCCGCAGACCCAAGTCAGAAGGTCTGCACAGTGCAGTATGGACATGTTAGCACAGCTAACCAAGACCCAGGTCCAGCACTGTAAACCCAGGCTTCCAATGAAGCCTGGACACTCAAGCACGGGCTTGGAAACACCGAGTCCACAAGCATGGGTTTAAAATGCAGTGTAGACACCACACCGCAGACTGATCCGCTCAACAGAAGTTCCACGCCCTCAGGGGGGTTCGCACACATTGGGTCAAGCTGGCTTTTCCAGAAACGAGGAAACAAAGAAAGGACTTTTGCTCTGAAAGGATGAGCTTGAACTGACTCGGACCCATCTATGGACAGGACCTTCTGGGCTGGCGGAAGCGTTGGAAAGACTCTGACCTGCTGGGGCCCCATAAGACTGACGGGTGACTCCTGCTATGCTCAGTGTGTTTACATCGGTTTCTTGTCTTTATTATGGTTTCTCTGTGATGCTTTTACCACAGTAGAAGCCAGAAGTCCTGAGTCCCAGTCCCCCCTACTCAACCCACTAGGCCACATTTGCCTCCAGGAACCAAAACAGAACCCGGGAACGCCATGGGCCAGTCCCCTGCTCTCGTCACTAGCATGCCAAGCCCAGCCAGAGCCAAGGAGAGGACCTCGGACCCAGGACCAGACAGGAACGGATGGGGCATTACAGGCTGGAGAGTTCATACATTAATGGGTGTGCTACAGTACATGAGGCTGTTTATGGTCACATATGTGTGAGTACAGATGGTCGTATGCTTTTATTTTGTTATTCTGTGTGTGGATTTTCTATCTATCTAAAGGCTCAGGTATACAGACTGGCTCTGCTTCAAAGTCCACTGGAGTCAGCTAGAAGCTGGGATATCCAAAGGCGCCGAAGGGAGCTAGGCAATCGGCTGCTACCAACGGAGTTTATCTAAAGACCACTGGAAAGACTTACTCCGGCTGGAGTTTCAGAGAGAGCTGGGGAATAGCTCCCATTGAAAAGAGCCTTTCCTCTGACTTCATTGGGTTTGGAACAGGATAGTAGGTTGGGATTTTCAAAGAGGACAAATCCCCTGGAACTGGGTGCCTCAACCACTTCTTCCAAAATCCCAGCCACAGGGTTTAATTTGCAAAAGCCTCGTAATATGGGCTGAAATACTGTGCCCGTTGAAGTCGAAGACAAAACCGCCTTTGATTTCAATGGACCAGGGTGTCACTGCTGGTATTCAAGTTCAACTATTCATAGCGGGAAGTGAGAATTAAGATCTCTGAATTCCGTCTGGCCTTTGGGGAAATCTCCGTCCCAGGGCAGCATTCCTTCAGGCCTTAAGGCAATTAATCCATTACCTGGTATCTTAATCCTTCCCTGGAGTCGCTGCACAATGTGGCTGTAAATTGAATTTATTGAGTTGCCTTCTCGGACACAGAAAGGCTGAAATAGGGACACCACCCAGCACAGAGTCATATGCTGAAAGCTGTTCAAAGGAGGTCAATACTGGCTAACATGAAGTGGGAAAACTGTTTGCTTCTTCCTTATGTTCCTGCAGTTTCTTGATAAAAATAGCACTTTCTTTCCAGGGAATTAACCAGCTGAGGTCTTTCATCTTTTGCTTGAGTCCCAGGATGTCCTGAGAAGGGCCCGGTGCTGCCCAGGATGGACACAGCGTGAGCATTAACCGTCGAGATGGACGGTCAGGTTTTGAAGCATTTCTTCCTGTGGTAGAGAATTCAGCAGCTGGTGAACAGGGAGGGATTCACAACACGCAGCACGGGGCAAGCTTCCTCCATCTGCTGCCTGATTCCACCTTTCAGCCTTCACCACGGAATTGCACTTGCCAACACAGCACTGTTCAGCTGGAAAATGACTGACCAGCTCTAGTCTGGACCTAGGCAGAGAGGAAATGAAGAATTAAGCCAATCACTGTGCTCGTGTTTGCGTTCAGGATTGTCCAGCGAAGAGAAAACTGCCATTACGACAAAAGGAGGTCGTGTTTGGACAAGCAAAGATCCGGTTGGTCTGGCTGGCTGTCCAGTAGCTGAACTCCGTGCAGATAGGACTAGGTTGACACTGGATGGCTCAGGCAGGGTGAGGTCAGTGCAGCCACCTCTGGGGTGGGGGCTGGGGGCTGTTTACAGAGGGACCCCTCAGTCATTTGTAAAAAGCGAAGAGATGTGCAACATTGATGCAGGCGATCCCGAAGACTCTCCCACAATGCAGAGAGGAGGCGGCGGCTGTGAGCAGCGTGGGGGTTACTCAAGAGTGGGTCAGAGTGCGGTGGAACTGGGGGGCAGCCATCGCTCCTCTTCAGCCAGTGGGAGGCAGATGCATCCGAATTGGTGGCAGTGGTGGGATCCCAGCTGGGGGTTTGCTCCGGGCTGGGCACAGGCCAGCCAAGTGGGTCTGCACCCAGTGTCCCCTGCTGGCCCTCGGGCTCCCAGTTGGACACCCAGGGTAGTTTGGGGAGTGGGTGCGGGGATCCTGGAGGGGGCTCAGAGCCCGAAGATGGCAGGGCCAACGATGCAGCCCAGCAGGGCATTGGCAGCTTCCAGGGACTCGCTCAGCTGGGCCCCTGAAATGAGAGGGGGGCACTGGAGAGACCCCAGCCCGGGGAACGAGGGGAGGGCCTGGGGGCAAAGGGAACAGAGCTCACAGCATGTGGGGGACTGGCGTGGGGGTTGGGAACCTGGGAAGTAAAGGTGCTGGGGGGCGGGGCACGGAAACCCCAGAAGGGTGCTGGGATTGGGATGGGGGCTCTCGAGGGCTGGGCTGTGGGGCCCCCGGGGGGAGGAATCTCAGGAATGGGGGCCTTGGGACCCATGGGGCACAGGCTCTCGGGGCCCTGAAGGGGGCTGGGCTATGGGACATGGGGGGCAGGCTCATGGCTCTGGGCCGTGGGGACAGGGGCGTGAGGATGGAGGTTCCTTGGGCCCAGGCTTAGGGGCCCCATGGGGCAGGGGCTCTCAGGGTCGAGACCCTGGATCCTGTCCCTGCCCCCCACCCCCCAGGCCCCCTCTCACCTGCTCAGTCCCGCACCCAACCCACAGCCTTGGCCTCCAGCAGCTCGACTCGTCGCACTGCCCCATGGCCTGGCCGTGCAGCCAGACCATGGCCAGCACCGTAGCCCAGATGCTGGGGGTCACGTCCTGTGGGGGGCAGGATAGAGACAGCCTGAGTCAGCGCCCAGCCTGGCCCACTCCCCTGACCTCCATCCCTCACCCAGCCCTCCCCCTTCCCTTGGGACCCCCCCACTCCATCCCCCCACCCCGACTCAGAGGGTTCCTATCACCCCTGCTCCAGCACTGTGGACCCTCTACCCAGATGCCCAGTGCCATGTCCAGGGAGTAGAGAGATGGCCTGAGACAGGGCCCAACCTGGGCGCCTCCATCTGGCCCTGGGCCCCCTCGATCCAATGCTCCGATCCCGTTGGGGGGTTCCCAGCCCCCCGATCTGGGCCAGTCTCGCCCACTGGGCTCCAGGTTCAGGAGTCCTAGAATCCAGCCACCCTCAGACTACCCCCTGCCCCCGACTGGGTCACCCCCAATCTCATCTGGGAGCAGAGAACAGGCCCAACCCATGGCACCTGCCCCTGATCTCTCCCCTCTCCTCTGCACCCCCGCTCACCTCACTGGGTATCCTCCCCCTGGCGTCGGTCTCGCTCACCCCCAGCACAGCAGCCAGCCAGGGGTCCAGGTTCCACGAGACGTCGGCATTTTGCAGAGACACCAGCCTCAGCAAGGGAGACTCCTCCGGTGCCCGCTCTGGGGAGAGACACAGGAAGATGGGGCTGGCACAGGGTTGTGGGTACAGAACAGCGACATGGCCTGTCCAGGCTGGGGGACAGCCAACAACCTTAACTGTCACCCTCTGTGTGGCCTTAACTCTGTCCCTCCATGGGTGTCCTTAACCTGCTCCTCTGCACACTTTACCCCACTAAAGACATCCTTAACTCTACCCCTTCTTGCACCCATGGGATGATAATTAACTTTCAGTTGGAGATGGGCACCCAACTCCCTGTGACTGTTCCTGCCCAGGCATTAATTCCACAACCCCACGGTGTTTCTCAAACACAGTCTGTCCCTGGGACCATCCCCCACTACAACCTGCGATACAGACCTACATCCGCAGAGAGACACAAGAGTCTAAAGGGGTAGCGGGGGATGGGATGTTACAGAGTCTATATGATATTATAGCCATGCATGGGCCAGGGTTACGGGGCAGAGTTAAAGTTATCTGGGCTACAGTCACTTTGTATTTCCAGACTCTCCAAATGCAGGTTTTAAGGTAACCTTCACTTTAAAATTTCTGCCTTTTGTGGGTTTCTTCGTTTATAAAGCAAAAGGTGCCAAGAAAGACTTTTGCCCCTGAACTCGCCTGTACAAACCTCCAAGCTCAGACCCAGCTTCACAAGGTTTTTTTGCCTGGGAATTTCCCTCTGGCTTTATTTCAGAGGGAACTGCTCAGGGACATTCCTGTTACGAGAAACTACTGATCCCCGCCCCACACACACCCCCTTAGCTCACTGACACAAACTCACACCCCAAATTCCACCTTCACAGAGTTTTTTGCCTGGGGGTTTCCTTATTTTTTTATTCATTTTCTTTCGAGATAATTTGCTTCATGACACTAAAAAAAACAGCCAAGAATTCCCCCTCCCTCAGCGACACAAAGGTTTTTCACCCAGGAATTTCCTTCGTTTTCTATGTCGTTTTTAAAGACTTGCACAGCTCCGTGACCTTCAGGGCACATGGGTCTCTAACCCGATGAAGCGTCACCCTGGCGTTTGCCCACCCCCGGAGTCCTGACTCCCAGCCCCCTTCACCGTTCTGGGGTGCCGTCTCCGGTGGGGCCCCCTGATTGCAGGACTGTCTGCCCTTGTGTTGGGCCCCCCCGGCTGAGCTTTGGGAGGCCACGGAGCCAGGACAGGCGCTTGCGAGGGAGGAGATGGCCGGCGCTGGACTTTGGGTGCTGCAGGCATGCGTGGCAGAGGTACTCACGTGCCGCAGCCAAGTCACGGGACAAGCGCCCGAAGACGCTGCGCTGGTTCGGTTCGTCCAGGCGCACTCCGCTCGCCGGCCGCTCGCAGATGGGGTCTATCGAGACCCAGTCTATCACCTCCATATAGTCCATGATGAAATCGAAATTTAGCGAGTAGATGGACAGACACAGAGACAGACGGACACGAAAACAGACCCAGAGAAGCAAAGGGAGGGAAGAGAATTCCGCCCCCCCCCCAGACACTTAGAGCCAACGCACCGCTGGGACCCCTCCTCCATACCCCCCAGCCCCTTTCCCCGAGCTGGGACCCCCCCACACCCAGCCCCATCCTCCTCTCCCTGCAGCTCCATCACAGCCAGGATCTCCCAGCTCTTGCCCCTTCCCCCCTGGCTGTGACCCCCAGATCCAGTCCACACAGCCCCATTCTTCTCCCCCCAGCCAGGACGCCTCCTCCAGCCCCAGGGGATGCAGGGGTGGGTGCTGCACTCCATGGATGAGGGCAGGATGCTGGGGGGCGAGAGGCCCCTACTAGCCAGGTCTGCTCATGACAGCAATGTGCCCGCCCCTCCTGTCCCTGCATCTGCCCGGGTCGGTCTGTCTGTCTGACTGGGTCTGTTTCTCTCTCTGCGTCTCTCCGTCCTGTCCCCGTCTGGGTCTGTCGGCTGATTCTCGGTCTCTGTCCCTGTCTGACTCTGGGTATCCGCATGCCTGTCTACTTCTGTCCGTCTGTCTGGCACAGACCCCTCTCTTCCGGCTGGGGTGGGGGGCGGTGCTACTCCCCGTCTCACCATGCTTGTGCCCCTGCTCTCCCCATGCCCTGGAGGTATGGGGATTGGGGTCGCCGTCACCCTGGAGCAGGGAGGGGGCAGCACAGCCCCCGGGAGTCAGGGGGGCAGGGAGAGGGGCAAAGGGACATTACCCCATAAACATGATGCCCCCTGCATGCCCCTTCTGGGTCCCCCCCTCTTACACTGGGATCCCCCTGTGCTGGGATCCCTCCCTGGCGCCAGGTTCCCCCCACCTCCCCGTACCGCCCCCAGTGCCAGGTTCCCCCTCCCACCCGAGTCCCCCCCACATGCTGAGTCCCCCCCTGGCGCCAGGAGCCCCAGCCCTTTGGGGGTTACCTGCCAGCGGGACATCCCACCTCACCAGCTGCCCCCGCTCCACGTCCACCCCCACGTAGGCCGTGAGGGAGCAGACGACCCTCGAGCTCAGGCTGGCCTCCAGTGCCCGGTGCCCATCCCCCTCCGACCCCGCGCCCACGGCCCCCTCCAGCTCCAGTAGCAGCGACTTGGCGGCCAGCCGGTGAACGGGCAGCCTGTGCCAGGGAGAGAGATTCACGGGGTCAGCCTGGACACCTGGGTTCCAGCCGCTGCAGGGAGGGGAGCAGGGTCTAGTGGGATGGGGGGGGGCAGGACTCCTGGGTTCTATCCTGGCCCCGGGAAGGGAGTGGGGTCTAGTGGTCACAGAAGGGGGGCTGGTCCCATCCTCTCTCTGTTCTGCTGGGGTGAGGACGTGGCGGGGCAGGACCCAGCAGCCTGGGGTGGGGGATGGGAGCCAGGGGAGCATTGCTGTCACCTGTCTCCATCCTGTGGCTGCAGGGAGAACTGCGGTGTCTCCTGGTAGGTCTGGTCCTGGATGCGATACTGCAGGGTGATGCCCCCCATGGGAATGTCTGGGGGCTGCAGGGAAAGAAAGGTGGTCAGAGGTGGACTGCAAGGGGGGAGAAGATGCCCTGGGACCCCTCAGACCCAGCTTACAGAACAAAGGGGGCAAATACACCCAACGAACACCACTTGGGGGGCTGGCTTAGTAAGCCCAACGGCTGTCATTAGGGTCCAGAGATAACAATCCCTATTGAGCTCAGTGGGGCTGGGGCAGCTCACAGACTTCCAGCCCAGTGGCTATCATTAGAGGTCAGAGTTATCGATCCCCACTGAGGTCTCGTCTACACTACATACTTTGGTAGAACTACATCGCTCAGGGGCATGAAAAATCCACACCCATGAGTGGCGTAGTTACACTGACCTTAGTCCCCCGTGCAGACAGTGCTACGTCGGCAGGAGAGCTTCTCCCGTCGGCTTAGAGCGTCTTCTCCAGACGTGCTACACCGGTGCAGGTGCACCGATGAAAACTTATAGTGTAGACCTGCCCTGAGATCAATGCAGCCAGGCTGGTACAGAGACCTGCCGCCCAATGGCCATCATTAGCGGTCAGATTTATCAATTCCAACACAGATCAATGGGGCTGGGGTAACACAGAGATCCCTGGCCCAATGGCCATCGTTAGGGGTCAGAGTGAACTCTCCCCATTCAGAACAATGGGGCTGGGGTAGCACAGGGAGCTCCAGCCAATGGCCATCATTAGAGGCCAGAGTTATCGCCCAGGAGGGGACCGTGGGGCTCCTGCCTCAGTCACTGACCCCGAGCCCTGGGGGCACCCCAGTTCGGGGGACCTCGCTCTCCCACCTGGGGCTGCCCGCGGAGCTGGGCGTAGACAAGGCACCGCTGCCCAGCAAAGATCACCTCGGGGTCCCAGTGCAGCAGCTCCGCCTGGATCCCAGGGGGCAGATCCCAGCTCAGTGAGATCCCGGTCACCGACAGCTGCAGGGCCCACTTCAGAGACTGAGGCACCTGGCAAGGGACCGGCACACACGTGGTGGGCCAGGACTCCTGGGTCCTGTCACCAGCTCTGGAGGGGAGTGGGGTCTAGTAGGCTAGAGTGGGGGAGCTGGGAGCCAGGATTGCTGGGTTCTCACCTTGGGCTGCATGCGGTCCTGTCCGGTGATGAACTTGGCGCTGCCCCCGACTGCCCGAGCAATGCCTTTGATCAGAGCCGTGGAAGCCCCATCCCCGATGCCGAAGGAGAAGCACCTGGGGGGGGGGAGGGGGCAGAGACCGGAGGTGGAGGGGCAGAGCTGGTGGGGCCCATCTAGTGCTGGGTGGGGGCAGGGCAGTTGGAGGGGGGCCAGTAGGGCTGGCTGGACTGGAGGGGGCTCCCCATGCTCGTGGGGCTGGGAGGCAGGGTGAGGCAAAGGGTTGGGCAGATGTTGGGCACTATGGTGGTGGGGGTCCACATGATGGCAATGCTAATGGGGGCAGGGCTGGGGGGGGTTAGGCACCCCCAGTTACCTGTGGGTCCTCTGCGATTATGTCCTGGGTGTTCTCTACCTCCCCATCCGTAAACACGAACAGCTGAGCGGGGGAGAGATGCTGTCAGAGCCAGGGACCCCAACCCCCTCAGAGACACCCCCTCCCTGTTGGGAACGGGAGCAGCCTCCTGGAGAGTCTGCCCCACTGACCTTCCCAGAGACCCCCAGCCCCATCCCTCCCCTCCCAGAGATTTCCCCTGAGGGGCTGACAGACGGGGACTGCTGACCTCCCCATCTCTGTGACCCCCAACCCCGAGGCATGACCCCAAACCATCACCTGTTCACCGGCCCCTGGAGACAAGAACCCACCAACTGCTGTGGGCACTTTTCCAGGAGCTCCCTCCTGACCCCCCACCAGTGACCTTCCTGCCCCTCCCGGCTGCAGGGCACCCCCCAGAGCTGGGCACAGCACAAAGCGCTGCCCCTCCCAGCTCTATACAGAGGTACCTCCCCCCCGGGGTTGCTACGTGCCACGCCCTGCTCACACCCCCAGGGGCAGTGGCCCCCCATCTGGCCCAGAGCCCCAGGCCCACTCCGAGCAACCCCTTGGCCCCGCTCGGCTGCCCCCCAGGGCCCCCAGCCCCTCTCCGATCCCCTCTCCCAGGGTCTCCCCCTTGAACAGCCTCTGAGGGGAGTGTGGGGGGGAAGGTGGGCAAAGAGGGGCCTGTAATGGCGTATGGCCCACAGCGACAGCTGGGAGCAAACACCCCATGGGAGGCAGCGGGGCACTGGGAGTGGGGGGGCGCTCAGAGTTATTGCAGAGAATCCTTCCCGGGGGCTGGCTGGGGGCGGTCTTGCCCCCATCCTCTGGGCAAGCTGACCCCCACGTTTGGGGTGGGGAAGGGATTTTCCCCTGGCTCAGACTGGCAGAGACCCGAGGGGGTTGGTCTCCCTCGGCAGCCTGGGGCACTCACTGGTTTGAACCGGAGCAACTGGGGGGCGTCGCTGTGACCTGACGCCTGTAACTCAGGGTTTGGGGGTGCCGGTGACTCAGCCTGAGGGGTGGGGCTGTCCCCAGGGGGAGCGAGGAGCTGGGGCCTGATGAGATGATCAGGATGGTCCCTTCTGTCCTGAAAGTCTGAGAGTCTGTCCCCACAGGCCCGCATCCCTCTCTGAGACCCCACACATCACCCCTCGGCCCCACAATCACTCTCCAGGCCCGCCCCAGGATGCCCCTCCGGCTGGCCCCAGCGCCCCGGTACCTGGCGTGGGTGCCCGTCCCGGCAGGGGCTGCGGTAAACGGCTCGTAGCGGCTCCAAGATCTCGGTGCCCCCCAGGTTAGCCTGGAGCAGCTGGAGGCGCTGCAGGGACCCGGCCTTGGTCTGCCGGGTATTCTCCACGCTCTGCCTGCGGGGGGCGCCGACAGGTCTGGGGCTGGGACACCCTGCCCCCAGCCAGCCCTGCCCCCTCACCCACCAACACCCCTGTCCCCCAACCAGCCCTGCCCCCTCACCCACCGACACCCCTGTCCCCCAACCAGCCCTGCCCCCTCACCCACCGACACCCCTGTCCCCCAACCAGCCCTGCCCCCAACAAACAGACATGCCCTGACCCCCAACCCATAGACACACCCTGCCCCCAGCCAGCCCTGCCCCCTCACCCACCGACACCCCTGTCCCCCAACCAGCCCTGCCCCCTCACCCACCGACACCCCTGTCCCCCAACCAGCCCTGCCCCCTCACCCACCGACACCCCTGACCCCCAACCAGCCCTGCCCCCAACAAACAGACATGCCCTGACCCCCAACCCATAGACACACCCTGCCCCCTAACCAGCCCTGCCCTGACTCCCAACCCACAGACACACCCCATCACCCACCGACACCCCTGACCCCTAACCAGCCCTGCCCCCAACAGACAGACATGCCCTGCCCCCTAACCAGCCCTGTCCCCAACCCACCGACACCCCCTGCCCCCAACAAACAGACATGCCCTGACCCCAACCCACAGACACACCCCGTCCCCTAACCAGCCCTGCCCCCTCACCCACCGACACCCCTGTCCCCCAACCAGCCCTGCCCCCAACAAACAGACATGCCCTGACCCCCAACCCACAGACACACCCTGCCCCCTAACCAGCCCTGCCCTGACTCCCAACCCACAGACACACCCCGTCCCCTAACCAGCCCTGCCCCCTCATCCACCGACACCCCTGTCCCCTATCCAGCCCTGCCCCCAACAGACAGACATGCCCTGCCCCCTAACCAGCCCTGTCCCCAACCCACCGACACCCCCTGCACCCAACAAACAGACATGCCCTGACCCCAACCCACAGACACACCCTGCCTCCTAACTAAGAGACACCCTCTGTCCGCTAACCAGCCTTGCCCCCTAACCCAGACAGCCCCCTCCCTGCCCTTCGGACTCACGGGTAGAAGGACTCGAACTCAGACCCAAAGCCATAGATGTTGAAATAACAACCCAGGGGCAAACTCTTCAACAGGAGGACCAGGGTCTCCTGGGGACAGACAGACGGATGGAGAGCCAGCCCCACGGGCCCAGCCAGCCTGGGCTGCTCCCCCGGCACGGCCCCACGGGCCCATCTAGCGCAGCCTCCCGCCTGGCCGTCCCTTGGTGCTGCTGATGCGCTGGCGGGACAGGTCTCTGCGTCCATGGGGCAGGCCGTGCTGCCGGAGCGGCCCAGCAGGAGGACGAACTCCCCGGCTGGCTCTGGGCCGGCACCACCTCAGGCACTCTGGGCAGCAGGGTCATCATCACGGCCGGGTCGCCCATCAGGGAGCCTGCGGGGAGACGGGGGCCAGCCCCCTAATAGGGTGGGCATGGGGTCGAGCCCGTGAGCCACCCCCTCAGAGCCCCATGACTGTCCCCAGAGACCCACCCCCACTGCTCTGTCCCTCTCCCACCCCCTCTCCCCTTAAATCCCCACCCCCGTACCCAGCTCCCCAGTGCCTGCTCTCCCATCCCCAGTTCTCCCCCATGCCTCCCAAACCTGCAGTGCTCCCCAGTGCCCACCTGCTCCCAGACACCTCGCCCTGCCAACGCCAGCTCTGCCAAGACCCCCCACTCCTGTCCCCCCACCCTCGCCTGCCTCCAGATTCCCCCAGCACCCACCTTCAGCAGCCCTAGGACTCCCCATTCCCCCATCATCCCCCTCATTGCACCATGACCCCCCCGATCCTATGTCACCGCTCAGCACCTACCTCACCCTCCCCAGATTCCCACCCTATGGATCCCCCTCTGCGCCCCCGCCCAGGGGTAGTAGGGTTCAGGATCCCCTCCCGCACCTGGCTCGGCTCCGGGCAGCCCGGCCTCCAGCACCGCGCTGGGTTTGGGTGGCTCCGTGTAATACACCAGCAGCTCCAACTCCCTGTCCCACGGGGGGGCCTGGGCCAGTGACACCTGGGGGGTGACAGACACTCAGTCACCTCCACACGGTTCCGGGGGGGGCAGGGTCCTGCTGGCTCTCGCGCCCGGCACCCCCCAACGGAGACGGGGTGAGGGGCAGACCCTGGGAACGCTGGCTGGGCCCCCCGGGTTAGGTGGATAAAAGAGAAGGAAAAACAACCCCAAAGGCCAACGTGGGAACTTGGCTTTTCCTGGTGAAAAACTGCAAAAGTTTGACATTTTGGGGAGTCTAAATCTTTCCAATTTGGGGGTGACATTTTCCTGGTCCCCCCACCTCCATTTACTTCCATTGAGAAACAAGGAGAGGGAAAATCCCAGACACTAAAGACTTACAGAGCCCAGCAACTGCCAGGGATTTCATCCCCAAACTGGCAGATTTCTGGGAAATTCCCCAGATCCGTTGCTGTCACTCGATCCCCCACCCCCTCAATCACCCAAAGAGTCTGGCCCATGCTCCCCCTTTCGGGACCCACCCCGCGCCCTACACCACATCTCTCACCCCCGGGACCTTCCCCCCACCCACAGCCCCGTTCCCTGGAACCCACCCCTCAGCCCAGAACCCTCCCCCTGCCCCACCCCCAGCACCCTCCTCCCAGCAGGGATGGCTGGGACCCAGGTGTCCAGGTGAGCCCTTACCTGGGCAGTGGTTAAGTTCCCGGCTGTATAGCTCAGGGGGGTGAGGGGGCAGTTGGAGAGCACGTGGTCGATGCCGTGGGGCGACTGCAGCATGGCGCTTCGGCTCAGGGTGTAGGGCAGCTCCCCCTGGAGGACCCGTGGGACCTCCTGGGTGATGTTCTCCCCATCCTACCCTGCAGAGAGAGACACGGGGTGAGGGCCAGGGGGCTGGGAGAGTGGGGGGAAGATGGGGGGTATGAGTTTTTTGGGGGGTATTGGGCTTGAATATCAGGGGATTTCAGGATGGCTGGGGTGGGTCATATACCCTGGGGCGGTGACTGCAGACCGGGGGGGGGGGGCGCACTTACCGCAGGGAACACAGTAGTGGCCTATGGGGCATTATGGGGGCTATATGGGTCTTTCACTGTGGGGTACGTAGAAGGGGCTATGGAGGTTTCAGGGGGTACAGGCTGGGGGGTCACTCACAGTGGGGTGTGTAGCTGGGGTTCTGGGGGCTATGTGGTACAGGGAGCTATGTGGGATCTAGGGTACCTAAAGGTCTGGTCTCAACATGGGGCATGTAAAAGGGGTGCAGCATGGTTGGAAGCACACAGCTGGGGTACAGGAGGGTCTCACCATGGGGCGTGTGGGGGGGGGGGCGGGGGTCTGTTGGTGTCACAGTGATGGGGGTAGGGGATCTGTGGGTCTCACTGGAGGGCGCGGAGTGGGGACAGGGGGATCGTGGGTCTCACAGTGGGGCATGTAGCAGAGGCGCAGGGGGATCTGTGGGTCTCACTGTGGGGCGTGTAGCGAGGGTGTAGCATGGTCAGCAGCACGTAGCGGGTGGCCCCGTCCCCTTACAGCTCCTGTGCCTGCCGGGAGAGACAGGGTCACCCCGAGATCCCTGTCCCCCAAGATCCCCTGCCCCCCCCCGACCAGCACATCCCTGTACAGCTCATGCACCTGCTGGGAGAGATGGGGTCACCCCGAGATCCCCTCAGCCCGGTCCCCTCCTCTCTCCCCCCCGGGACCCATGCCCCCAGCACCTGTCTCTTCTCCTGGAGCTGGGCCTGGATGCAGGCCCCCCGCAGCCGGGCCTAGAAGGCATCGACAGCCGTCTCGGCGTCCACGGGGAATTTGAACACGGCCTCCACGGGCCCCAGCTCCTCATTCCTGCAGAGCAGCTGGCAGCCCACGTCCGCCACAAAGCCTCAGATCAACACCGACACCGAGCTGTGGTGCAGGGGCACTGGGGGGAGGGGGACATCAGCCACAGGCCCCCCACGGGCACCGGGGGGAGGAGCCACGTCAGCCATGGGGCCACCCTCCCCCTCACAGCACCGTCCCCCGCAGCCCTGACTCACCCGGCTCCTTGGAGCTGGTCAGGAGGCCGCAACTCATCATCTCGGCTCCAGGGTCGGGGATCTGTGTGAGGGGAAGGTCGGGGGGTGAGATACAGGGTTCCCATGGAAACTGATGGGCACAGGGTGCCCTGACACCCCTCTCCCCCCCCCACACACACACTCGGCGATGGCTCTGAGACCCCAGCCCCACCCCTCTGCTCAGCCAGGTCCTGTGGCAGGGAGTCCCACAGGCCCAAGCTCCTGAGATCAGAGTCACGGCTCTGCTCCAACTCTGCCAGCCCCCCGCAGGGAGGGGCAGGCAGGGACTGGGGTACAGCTAGCAGTTGGGGGATGGAGAGAGAAACATAGGGGGATGTATGGGGATGGATGGACAGATGGAAGGAAGGAGAGGTGCAGGGGTCAGACGGACAGACGGAATGAAGGGGGATGGGGGACTCGTGCGTTAGAATGAGGGGGCTGGGAGCCAGGACTGCTGGGTTTTATCCTCAGCCCCTGGGGAGGGGGCCCTGGAACAGCGACAGGGGTTGCAGGGGACTCGGCTCGGTCACTGGGGGGTTGTTAACCCGGCTAGGCCCTTCTCCCCACTGTCGCCCTGCAGAGAAGCAGAGGTTTGTGGAGCAGGCTCCAGCTCCTGGCCGTTCTTGGCAAGGACACGGCCCTGCTATTTACTCATCTTTCACCCCAGGCTGGAGCAGTCGCCATAGACCCCCCGCCCCAACGGGGGTGAAATGCAGCCCTTGGCCATGCCCAGGGGCTCCCGGCGTTCTTGTTCCATGCCCCCGAGCCGTTTGGCCTGGGCCTTGGATTTGCTGCCTTTCGACGGGGTAAGAGGGCGGCAGCCGGTTCATTTCTCCCGCAGCAGAAATCTGGCTCTGAGGCGCGCAGGGAGTCTCCGCGGAGGAGCGGGGAGCTGAGAGTGGGATGGGGGCGAGGAACGCCAGAGCTGCCGTGAGCGAGAGGGGCTCCCAACCCCACTCTCCGAGCCTCGTTTCTGCTTGCCACCACTCCAGCCCCCTGGAGAATTCCCAGCTGGAAGGTGGGACGGGGAGACTGGGATCACCTGGGGGGCGGAGGGGGGGGAACGTAGGCAGATTTCTAGACAAACCTCCTGCCCGGCTTCACACATGGCCCAGGATGGAGAATCCACCGGAGCCCCGGGGAGTTGGGCCAGCAGCTAATTCCCCCCCTCCCCGCCAGACAGGTGAGCCTCCCTCCTCGCCTGAATTCATCTGCCTGCAACTCAGGAAAGCAGACTTCGACTCCCTCAGGGAACGGATGGCCAGGATCCCCTGGGGGACTAACCTGAAGGGGAAAGGAGTCCAGGAGAGCTGGCTGTATTTCAAGGAATCCCTGTTGAGGTTACAGGGACAAACCATCCCGATGAGTCGAAAGAATAGTAAATATGGCAGGCGACCGGCTTGGCTTAACGGTGAAATCCTAGCGGATCTTAAACATAAAAAAGAAGCTTACAAGAAGTGGAAGGTTGGACATATGACCAGGGAAGAGTATAAAAATATTGCTCGGGCATGTAGGAATGAAATCAGGAGGGCCAAATCGCACCTGGAGCTGCAGCTAGCGAGAGATGTCAAGAGTAACAAGAAGGGTTTCTTCAGGTATGTTGGCAACAAGAAGAAAGCCAAGGAAAGTGTGGGACCCTTACTGAATGAGGGAGGCAACCTAGTGACAGAGGATGTGGAAAAAGCTAATGTACTCAATGCTTTTTTTGCCTCTGTTTTCACTAACAAGGACAGCTCCCAGACTGCTACGCTGGGCATCACAAAATGGGGAAGAGATGGCCAGCCCTCTGTGGAGATAGAGGTGGTTAGGGACTATTTAGAAAAGCTGGACGTGCACAAGTCCATGGGGCCGGACGAGTTGCATCCGAGAGTGCTGAAGGAATTGGCGGCTGTGATTGCAGAGCCATTGGCCATTATCTTTGAAAACTCGTGGCGAACCGGGGAAGTCCCGGATGACTGGAAAAAGGCTAATGTAGTGCCAATCTTTAAAAAAGGGAAGAAGGAGGATCCTGGGAACTACAGGCCAGTCAGCCTCACCTCAGTCCCTGGAAAAATCATGGTGCAGGTCCTCAAAGAATCAATCTTGAAGTACTTGCATGAAAGGAAAGTGATCAGGAACAGCCAGCATGGATTCACCAAGGGAAGGTCATGCCTGACTAATCTAATCGCCTTTTATCATGAGATTACTGGTTCTGTGGATGAAGGGAAAGCAGTGGATGTATTGTTTCTTGACTTTAGCAAAGCTTTTGACACGGTCTCCCACAGTATTCTTGTCAGCAAGTTAAGGAAGTATGGGCTGGATGAATGCACTATAGGGTGGGTAGAAAGCTGGCTAGATTGTCGGGCTCAACGAGTAGTGATCAATGGCTCCATGTCTAGTTGGCAGCCGGTGTCAAGTGGAGTGCCCCAGGGGTCGGTCCTGGGGCCGGTTTTGTTCAATATCTTCATAAATGATCTGGAGGATGGTGTGGATTGCACTCTCAGCAAATTTGCGGACGATACTAAACTGGGAGGAGTGGTAGATACGCTGGAGGGGAGGGATAGGATACAGAAGGACCTAGACAAATTGGAGGATTGGGCCAAAAGAAATCTGATGAGGTTCAATAAGGATAAGTGCAGGGTCCTGCACTTAGGACGGAAGAATCCAATGCACCGCTACAGACTAGGGACCGAATGGCTAGGCAGCAGTTCTGCGGAAAAGGACCTAGGGGTGACAGTGGACGAGAAGCTGGATATGAGTCAGCAGTGTGCCCTTGTTGCCAAGAAGGCCAATGGCATTTTGGGATGTATACGTAGGGGCATAGCGAGCAGATCGAGGGACGTGATCGTCCCCCTCTATTCGACATTGGTGAGGCCTCATCTGGAGTACTGTGTCCAGTTTTGGGCCCCACACTACAAGAAGGATGTGGATAAATTGGAGAGAGTCCAGCGAAGGGCAACAAAAATGATTAGGGGTCTAGAACACATGACTTATGAGGAGAGGCTGAGGGAGCTGGGATTGTTTAGCCTGCAGAAGAGAAGAATGAGGGGGGATTTGATAGCTGCTTTCAACTACCTGAAAGGGGGTTCCAAAGAGGATGGCTCTAGACTGTTCTCAATGGTAGCAGATGACAGAACGAGGAGTAATGGCTTCAAGTTGCAGTGGGGGAGGTTTAGATTGGATATTAGGAAAAACTTTTTCACTAAGAGGGTGGTGAAACACTGGAATGCGTTGCCTAGGGAGGTGGTGGAATCTCCTTCCTTGGAAGTTTTTAAGGTCAGGCTTGACAAAGCCCTGGCTGGGATGATTTAACTGGGAATTGGTCCTGCTTCGAGCAGGGGGTTGGACTAGATGACCTTCAGGGGTCCCTTCCAACCCTGATATTCTATGATTCTATGATTCTATGATTCTAACATTTTGAAACAGCCACCACCAGGCCCAAAGTGATATTTATCCACAAAAGCTCCACATTTCGGAGGCATTTCATGATTCTAACACCTGTGAGTGCATGGAAACGTTAGAATTTACACTCACGAAACTCAATGGGCTCAAGATTCAACGGAAACATGGACACTGCTTATGTGAATCAGTGAGAGACCACTTACAATGATCTTTATGTGAATATTAGGTAAATCAGATGGCACAAAATCTTAACCAGTTCCATGTTATTTTATGAAGCAATATTAATTATACATAGCACATCCGTATGTTTTAAGTACATTTGGTAGACTGGATGCTAATCTACTGTAAATTGGCAGTTGAAGGTCTGGCCCAAGACAGCAGGCAAGCCTCAAAGGGTTTGAATGTTGGGTTAAGATAAAATTCTGGACAATGTAGGGTGAAATCCTGGCTGCACTGAAATTAAGTTCTGTCATTGACGTCAGCGGGGCTAGGATCTTCTTATGATTTTTAATGTCTGTCTCACAATATTTGTTGTTTTTCTTCAAATCTCAACTGCTTGAATCAACAGATCAGCTTTCATATTTTCTTTTACATAATCATTATCCCTCTCTTTTCGGTAGTTCTTTTCATCCATAGATCACAAAGCACTATATAAAGGAGGTGAGAATCATTATCCCCATTTTACAGATGTGGAAACTGAGGCACAGAGAGAAGCCATTTGTTAGAGGGCTTATTCCTTCACCCACTTACTTCCCTGGTCCTTCTCGCAAGAACAGAGAGCAACAATACCCGAAGTCCAAAGGTGCAAACAATTCGATGTTTATTGGGGTGAACTTCCAGCAAGCATGATTCCAGTTTCCTTCCTTAGTGTCCCTCTTCCCAGCTCTGATACCACAGAGCCTTACACCTGTCTCCCTCTTCCCATTCCTGCCGTTAGCCAAACATGATTCCAATTTTCCCATCCACAGTTCCCATTTCCCCCTGCCCACACACCCACCCACCCACTCACTTCCTGATTGACTGCAGACTATACAGCCCCCTAACACCATTACTTGCCCAAAGTCATCCACCAAGCCAATGGCAGAGCCAGGAATAGAACTAAGAAAAGGAGGACTTGTGGCACCTTAGAGACTAACCAATTTATTTGAGCATAAGCTTTCGTGAGCTACAGCTCACTTCATTCTCCTAGTTACAGTACAGTCCTCTTGCCACCAGGGCACACTCATGGTTACAGAGAAAAGCATAAAAACATGAAGTGCACCCTACAGACTCAAAAACCAGAGAGCAAATCAAAAGAACCCAACATTTATTATTTAAAGCCAATCTCATGATTTCTAACAACGTCTCCTCTCCTTGCTAAGATGCTCGCAGCGAGGGTGAGGGGGTATCAGGGAGTGGGGGGTGGGGATCCCCCTCCACTCACACTGTGATTTTAAAGGTGAATCAGGACTAAGATTCTGGATTCAGTTTTGACATCATCAAAATTTTGTAAGCTATTCTCACATATTTTCAGTCCAAACCGGCAGAATCCGTGTGAAATCAATCTTTCCAAAATTTTGGAATGCCCGTGTACTAAAAACAAAGAAAAAAAGAAGCCTACAAAAATACCCATCTGGGTTTTTACCTAGTCTGGAACTGGAACCGGAACTTTATTCTGAATCCCCTTCAAAATCCACTGGGGTCTTGATTTGAGGTTCCTGTGGGTTTATCTTACCTCGGTTTGGAAGGGTTAAATTTTTATCAGTAAATGTCAGGAAATGCCAGTTTCGCCACACAGAACGTCAACCGCCCCCTCCCCCCCCCAAAAAAAAGGTCCAAAAAACCAGTTGTCTTTAAATAATTATTCTGTGACCCACCTTGTTGTCTGACATGCCACAGTAATTTCCCACAAGTGTGAAAATACAAATAGACAATTTTTTTTAAAAAAATGCTCACAAATAAACCTTAATATTCTCTGTCAAAATTATAAAAAATAAAAATTGAATTCTGCCAAGCCTGTCGATATCTCTATCCTCTCCACAGGCCAGGCCTTAATAGAAATAAATAATTGGCACATGTGCAATTTGTTTCATTTTAAATTAAATACAAAGTAAGAGGATAATAATGCATAAGGGCTGGATTTTGAAAGGTATTTAGGTGCTTAGTGGGGTTTTAAAAAGTATCTAGGCCCTTAAAACTCATAGAAAATCCCATTAGGCACCTAAATACATTTAACAATCTGGCTGTAAATGTTCAAGGATGTGAGACACTAAGGACCAGATTGTTAAAGGTATTTAGTCACCTAACTCACACTGATTTCCATTGGAGTTGGGCAGCTAATTATCTTTAGACTTCTGGCCCTCAGGGATTGTTGTTGTTTTTTCAGTACCCTATCAACTTTGGTATATCTTCCATGTGCAGACTCATTTTTCTTTCACCACATTTTCTGTGACAGCCAATGACCTCCAGCACATTTTGAAAAACATCGCTTCCCTGAATACATGTCTCAGGGCTTCTTTTACCTCTGGGTTCCTCAGTGTGTAGATGAAAGGGTTCAACAGGGGTGTGACAATAGTATTCAAGATGGTGACTATTTTGGTCAATTCCAATGAGTTCTGCATGGAAGGGCTGACATGTAGGAAAATGGTCGAACCGTACCAGATAATCACAACTGTGAGATGGGAAGAGCAAGTTAAAAAGGCCCTTCTCCATTCCTTATCTGATGGGATTGTCAGTACAGTGGAGATGATGTAAATGTAGGAGAGCAGGGTTATGACACAGGAGCCCAGGATGAAGATGAAGGAGATGATAAAGGCCACCGGATCAATAAGGTAGGTATCTGTGCAGGAAAGAACTATCCACGGTGCTATGTCCCCAAAAAAGTGATGGATGACACTAGGGCACAGAAGGACAACCTGGTGATCAGAAATGCTGGGACAGAAATAGCCAGGAAACCACACAACCAAGAGCCAACAGCCAGCTGAGCAGTCAAGGTGCGGTTCAGGATGGAGCTGTAGAGCAAAGGATAGCATATAGCCAAATAGCAGTCGTAGGCCATGACAGCCAAGAGAAAATCTTTGTGCATCCTAGGGAGAAAACAAAATACATCCGTAGGACACGGCTGACGAAGAAGATGGATTTGCTTTGGGACACAAGGTTGGCAAGCGTCTTTGGGATACAAGCTGTGGTCTGCCATACCTGCGGGAAGGAGAAATTGCAGAGAAGGAAGTACATTGGGGTGCGAAGGCGACGGCTGGTTGCCACTAGGACTATGATCGCCACATTTCCTGTGACAAGCAAGAGCACAAAGAGCGAGATCTGCAAATATTGGGTCCCAGGGAATCCCAGGAGAATAAATTCTTCACACTGGTGTGATAGCCCTTTTCCAGTGCGGTCAGCTGTTTTACCTGCCAAAACAAATGAAGACATGAAATTAAACTGATTAAACACAACTGTGGCTTTGTGGGTTACAGATGATTTTGATGCACAGAAAGAGCAGATAATTAAAAGAGGCAGGAAATAACGGTTTAAGGCTGAAAATATCCTATTGCTATTACATTTCTGGAGCCTTCCTGCTCACAGGGTGAATTTAAGCTTGTCCTAAATTTTCCTGTGGAAACTTTTTTTCCAGTGGAAAGTGGCTTTTGGACCAAAAAGAAACTTTCAGGATAGAAATTCCATTTTCAGGTGTTCCTTGAAAAACACAATTTTTAGTTTTTGTCAATGAAACATGTTTTTTCCACGGTCAGCATCCAAAGCCCAAGATTGATTTTATTTTAATTGATATTTTTGTTGTTTTAAATTGAAAATTTTCAAATCAAAAGTTGTTTTCTGGGTGTGTGTGGGGGGCAAGAATTGTCCTTTTGACAAAACCCTGAAAAATGTCAACAGAAAAAACAACATTTTTCCTGTAAATTATTCAGGAGCCAAATCATTTTCAAATGAGACCTATGGGTGTTAGGCATTCAGCACAATCTGTGATTCTTTTAGAAGTGAACAAAACCCCATCGTCTCTTTTGAAAATCCCTGCTAAATAGGGTGAGCTTTTCACAAGTTCTCAGTATAGGCCTATTTCTGCTCCCGAGGAAGGAAGTCAATAGGATTTTTGTCATTGAGTCAGTGGGAGCAGACTTAGGTCAATACTGAACACATGAGATTTGTACCTGTCAATTTCCTTCCTACAATGCAAGAGGACATTTAATTCTTTTTGTGCAGAAAGTCTCAGGTTCTAAGCCTGCTGAAGTCCCAAGTTGGAGTGGGGATGTTATACAAAGTTGCAGTTCAGAGGACAGCTACTCAATTTTGGAGCATAAATAACCATTTACATCTATAAACCAGCATTCATTTTGGGTAGTTGAAAATGAGTCAGTTGCAACCTCCTTTGACCAATTGAGACTGAGGTGTGCAAGGCCATGCAATGCGCCAATTACAGCAAAGCTCAGGGCCAGAGAGGACCAAAGAACAAAGGAAGCAATTGTCCTAAAAAAAAAAAAAAATCAAAAAATGCATCCCTTTTTTATCAGAATTTTAAATTCTGATGAAGAATTTTATCAAAACTGTGAATTTCAAACATTTTTGACCAGCTGTGCCAGGAGTCTGCAATTCTTCTCCCCGTTTAGTCAGTCGAACATACTTCTCAACCAGAACCGTTAATAGAACCCAGGAGCCCTGATTCTCAGCCCCCGCTCTGCTCAAACCACGATCCTAACTCCCCTCAAAGAATGGGAATAGAACCCAAGTGTACTGATTCCTGGTCCTTTGATACAACAGCTATTCTACGCATCCCTAAAAGAGCTCGGCACAGAACCCGGGTACCCTCACTCCCACACAACAGACTGCAAGCCCCACAAATACAGCAAAACTGTAATATGCCAAGTTTCTAAAACACCTTCTGAAAAAAAAATCAGGTTCCCAGTGCTGGCCAAAAGTTTCCTTCACAGATGGATTAATGCTGAGGTCTCAAATTTGAGGCATTCAGAATTAGAAGCCGCTTTTGAAAAAGTTGTCCCTAACTTGAAATCTATCAATGACTTTTACAGTGAATGTTCTGAATTTTTGTTTGATTGCTTGTTTTGGGTGTTCTGATTTTTCATTTTTCATAACCTAAATTTAGTCCCCCTCCCTATTTGGATTTGAATTTGCAAAGGATCCGAAGGGAGTTATGAAATGTAATGGAGTTGGGCGCCTAACTCCCTCAGACACCTTTGAAAATCCCAGCCTTAAATATTTTGTATCAAAGTCTAATCAACACGGGCAATCAACTATTATATTTTCTCCCTCTTCAATATAAACCATTTATTTTGTTATGAATAACATCCTATGAATAACATCTAATGCCCTGATTCTGCAAACAGTTAATACATAAATAAACTTGCATATACAGACATATATAAAACAAAAATGCCTAAATTTACTCACATGAATGATTCCTTTGAAGTCAAGGGTTCCACTCACATGAGTAAAGTGAGGAAAATAAGTAGAATTTCTGAACATTTTTAAACAATGGAACTTACTGCAACTCATCATTCAGCAAATCTTCTCACTGGGCAAACCTTCAGCTGGTGTGAATTATCAATAGACAAGGCTGATGAGAGAGGGAAGGTGGAACAATTGTACTGAGGTCCTGAGCTCAGTGCCCCCGCAAAACTATCTATTTAGGGTGAAATGGGAGGGGGAAAACATAATTTACCGGGCCTCCAAATTTCTCTCAGCAGACCTCTCAATGGAGCTACGATTATTTAGACCAACTGAGGATCTGGCTCTTTGTATTCAGTCTCCACTGATGGAAAGAGCTGAACCTAGCAAAATTTCCGGAACAGTTAAAACACCTGATTGACAAAATCTACTTGCCTGTCCTTTACCATGATGAAAATGATGAAAACAGCCGTGATATTCTATTTTCTCCATAAAAAGAAGGACTCATCTCAGTTGAATGGTAGAGTTAATCTTTTCAAGACTTTCCTCCTACTTTCAAGACTTTCCTTGTACCAACGAGACCTTATTGGCTTGCAGGGAACTGTATGCCTTTCACAGTAAATTATGTTAAAAATATGGAATTCCTTTAAAAAAATACCTCGTTTGTAAGGCAGTGAATTGTAAGCACTCAGAACCAAGTTGGACACTAAGAAGACGATTGATTAGATAGGATAGGATTAAAGTTCAAAATGATCTGGACAAACTGGAGAAATGGTCTGAAGTAAATAGGATGAAATTCTGTGAAGACAAATGCAAAGTACTCCACTTAGGGAGGAACAATCAGTTGCACATATACACAATGGGAAATGACTGCCCAGGGAGGAGTACTGTGGAAAGGGATCTTGGGGCCATAGTGGGTCACAAGCTAAACATGAGTCAGTAGTGTAACACTGTTTCAAAACAAAAAGCAAAAAGCAAACATCATTCTGGGATGTATTAACAGGAGTGTTGTAAGCAAGACACAAGAAGTAATTCTTCTGCTCTATTCTGCGCTGATTAGGCCTCAACTGGCATATTGTGTCCAGTTCTGGGCACCACATTTCAGGAAAGATGTGGAGGTAAATTGTTCTCATTAACCTGTGAAGATAGAACAAGAAGTAACGGGCTTAAACTGCAACAAGGGCAGTTTAGGTTGGATATTAGGAAAAACTTCTGAATTGTCAGGGTAGTAAAGCACTGGAATAAATTGTCTAGGGAAGTTGTGGAATCCCTATCTTTGGAGATTTTTAAGAGCAGGTTAGACAAACACTGTCAGGGATGGTCTAGATAATACCCTTTTAACAAAGTTAAAATAATTTTCTAACCTCAGATCAAGTTTGGTGGTTGCTTCAGATATTGATGGAAAATACAAGGTCTTTGGGAGAGGAAGAGTTATTTTGTAGATTTGCAAACTCCCTT
Source organism: Eretmochelys imbricata (assembly GCF_965152235.1). Classification (NCBI taxonomy): domain Eukaryota; kingdom Metazoa; phylum Chordata; order Testudines; family Cheloniidae; genus Eretmochelys; species Eretmochelys imbricata. Next base: position 197,942 of record NW_027554341.1, on the reverse strand, counting down.
ATGATTAGTTCTCCACAGAATGTTTACATCCTTTCTGAGGTCATATGAAAAAGTCACACATGAGGTACTTTCTGAGGAACAGTTTATGATCCTATGGGTGGCTGAACTTTCTGTTCAGCTCACAGTTGCCATCATGCATTACATTTGTTCTTGTTCACATTTGCTTGTACTAACAGAAGAAACTTCCAGTATGGGCAGGCTGTTCCCATAACTGCTTCTGCATGTGGCCTCTTACAGCTCTTTCTGAAGGCCTAGCATTTGGTGAGGATTACGAAACACTCGAGACTGAGACAGTCAGGTTTATTCATTCAAACCTTTCTTTGAACCAAAAGCAAGGCCCTGCACGTTACAATTACCATAAAAGCAATGAATGACAGATATACAGAAAAAGATATTGCCCAATTACCTTCTCTTGGGGGCGTAGTCACTGTCGATTTTTCCTACGAGGGTCTGACTATTCCCTTACACTCTAGCATATTTATACTTTACACGTTATCTGACCATCCAATCAACATTAAGCATTGTGTCTTACCTAACCCATAGTATATACATGTGCAGGCTTCAGTTTACAAAACTTTTTCTGTCCAGGCTACTTTCATGTCATCATGTCCCTTTTCCAATTGGTTTATTTACTTGGATCATACCACTCAAATATAGGGACTTTTCTGTTTTTCACAATACAGGGACTTTTTGGCAATACCTTTTATGTATTATACTGATTAACTCCCTTTTATCTATGTCCTTCAACACAGTACAAAACACCTTTGTCTTATCCAGCTGCTGTAAGCATTGTTTAAAGAAGTCTCTCCACACGGAAGAATTTCGCAAGCAACACTCATGTCAAGCAAAGACTTGGCTGAAGCCAGTGAGCTTAGCATAAGTATTACCCTGGCCTGTCCATATTTCTTCACCAGACTAGACCCATGTGTAGGACTCTTCCAACACCAGGCACTGGTCACTGTTACAGATGCTTTCCTTAGACTCCAACAACAGGGTGTAAACTGGTGACAAATGCAATGTTGATATTTCTCCACCACAATGTGAGCAAAGACTTAATAATTCATATCATACAAGTCATCAACTCACTATATCAGCTGTAGATTTCTATCAACCTATGTCTTTGGTCCTGTGTCCCATGCTGAGATGAGGAATCGACTTCACCCAGTGCACTACTGAAGACCTCCGTAAGTGATCCTGTGAGGGTTAGGTGTAAGGTAAGTACTTCTCAGCACAGGATGATTTTCACCCTAAGGCGTTCAGAATCTGCCCACTGGCTCTGAACTGGAACAAGTCACATTTTCTGTATTCTAGCCACAAACACACGTGCTCTCATCTTTGCAGCTCATTTACATTTAGGAGCTCTGACCTATTATTTAGAATGGGGTGTCCATGTTGCCAAGCCTAGCGATGTTATCATGAATCTCTCACGGAGTTGAGGGCCATAAAGTCACAGATCCTGATTCTCTTCTCACATGTATTGCACTATTATGGGGAGTAGCTTCTGCTTTAGGGGCCAGTCCTGCCTCAATTAAGTCCATGCCAAAGTGGACTGGTATTTTCAAATGTGCCTAAAGGAATTTAGGCGCCCAAAATTAATTAATTTAAATGGGAGTTGGAAACCTAACTCCCTTAGTCGCCTTTGAAAATCCCAGCCTAAATCTCTGGAAGGGGAAGGGAGATCAGGTGCATAATTTCAGCAATTATTTTACCCCTGACTTAAATTTTATTCAGTCCTGAGCCCAGCAAATTCCCATTGTATTTACCGGGATGATGCCTGATATTGCTCAGTAATTTTCACACCCATGTGGACGGCAAATGCTCTGAGCAGTTCAGGATTTCAAGAGCACAATGACAACCCAGTGGAACTGGATAGCTAAGTACCAGGGCTGAGCTCCCCAAAGGTATAAAGGTGCTAAAGAGACAAACAGGTGCCTAGCATGATCTTCAAAAGCACCTTGGTGTCTAACTTCCATTGAAGTCCCTAGAATTCAAACTATATTACATTCAAGCACACTAGGGAGCCTTAGGGTAAAATTTCCTAAAGCACCTACATGACTTAGGAGCTTCAGTCTCATTGGCTCTTTAGTCAATTAGCTGCACTTGAAAATTTAACTGTCCATCCTATTTTCAAAAGTGATTTAGGGCCAGATTAGTTGAGGTATTTAGGCACCTAGTGGGATTTTGAAAAGCACCTTGGTACCTCAAACATTGATTTCAATGGATGTTAGGCAACTAGAAGGTTTGAAAATTCCACTAGGTGCCTAAATACTTTTAAAAATCTGGCCCTAGGGCTTGTCTATGCAGAGAAGACACAGCAACTTAACTTCAATATCTTTATTTAGCCCACTGCAACTTTTGTGCCTTTGTGGACTCTGAGGTTGAAAACTGGTTATATCAGTTCAGTTTGCACCTGAAAATTGATATACATGAGGTTTAAACCAATATAATATCCACACACAAAGTTGCACTCTTTTAGCTAAATTGGTATAAAATCACACCTTTCATTATGTCAGTACAACTTTTTGTGTAGACTAGAGGCAAATATTTTAAAAGCACCAAAGTGTCTTAGAACCAGATTTTCAAAGGTTATTAGGTGTCTAGTGGGATTTTCAAAGGCCTAGGCACCTAAACCCCATTGAATTCAATTGGAGTTATGTGCTTAACCTGCGTAGGTAGTTCTGAAATTCCCACTAGGTACCTATCTGCCTATCTTCAGATGTCTAAATGTCTTTAGCCTCTGGTGCTTTATACTTCTGTATCTTAGACCACCTATTAGGTTGCCTAAATGTGGACGTAGTTGCCTAACTTTGGGCAGCCACTTAGGGCCAGATTTTAAAAAGTATTTAGTCACCTAGTGAGATTATTAAAAGGACATAGGCACCTAACATCCACAGAAATCAATGAGTTGTAGGTTCCGAGGTGCTTCTGGAAATTTCAATAGGCATCTAAATATCTTGAGAAATCTGACCTTTTGTCTTTTACAAACGGAGAAACTAAGGAACAAAGAACTTAAACAATTTCACAGTGGTCCATCAGCAAGTCAATGGAGACACAGAACCAAGGTCTCCTAACTTCCAATGCTCTTCTTTAAACAAGGACACCGTCCTTACTAAGCCAGGGGTTTGGCACATTCTTGAGAAGACAGTGAAATTCTGTTGAGACCAAATCCCAAGAGCACTTCTGAGGAACATAAGTTCGTCTTCTTTCTTGGACCTGTTGAGTTGCCATACATAAACGAAGCAGGTAAGGGAAAAAGACAGCAGGGTGATGACAAGATGGTAATGCAATGACACTCTAATCAATATAGAAATTTATGCAATAAGTAGGAAGATTTTGTGTATGAAACCTTTAAATGTTTGATTTATAGCTGGAGGAAAAATATGGCTCGCAATGCATTTTTTTCCTCAGAATCCAAGAACGCCTCATTCTAAGGAGAGAATATAATGTGTGAAGGGGGTCTGTTCTGGCTAGATCTGTCAGCAAAAGCTAATAAGTTAGGTCCACTAGAGAGAGAGAGAGAGAGAGGATCCCAGAAATATACTTTAAACCACTTGTATTAAGATCTATTTTTTGTATACTTGGTAATGTGACCTACTGGGCCATATCTGGTTGGAAGGAATAGGTTTCCCAGTGAGTAACTGGTTCATCTGTAACATACTTCCTTCTCTCTCACTTACTTTCTCACTTTCTAAATTTCACTCATCTTTTTCAACTCTTGAATGCAGAAGAGAAAATAACTATATGATAGATCTGTGGCACTCGCTGCTGCTGTAATTTATTGAGTCGCATAGATAAGAATGTAAAAATGGATTGGATATTTCTCTTAGAGGTAGACTTAGGTTTCCATAGCCACAAATGCCACATGGATGCCCACTCCTCATTCATTTTCACGGGCATTTGTTTGTTTAAGAACCAGATTTTTAATGGTTTTTAGGCACCTAATGCGATTTTTAGAAGCATCTCGGCACCTAAAAATCCTTGATTGCAATGGGTATTAGACACCTAGCTGCTTTGAAAAATCCCACTACGCACCTACAAGCCTTTAAGAATTTGCCCCATAATCCCTTAGGCAGCTTTTGAAATCTCAGCTGTAGCCTGGTCTGGTAGATGGGAAATAAGGAGTTGGAGTTTGTCCCAGCTCTGTCACTCATTTACTGTGTGAAAGTCAGATTAACGGTCTGTGCCTCAGTTTCCCCATCTGTAAATAAATGAAATAATACCATTCACCCACCTTGGTAAAATGGTTTGAAATCTACAGGTGAAAAAGCACCATGAATTTCTTCCCAAGTTTACTAGAGTGAATGAATAGAATAACTTTGACTTCCTCTGTCATTGGATCAGGCCCTCTGTAACTATGAAGTTTAGGGTATTAGAAGGCAGGAGATCCTAGTCTCTGTTCCGGGCTTTTCCCCTGACTTCCAATGCATCCCTAAGCAAGATCCTTTACCCCTCTGCCCTACTTTCTCCTCATATGGCAGAGGATTGATAATGATTAATTATTTACTACAGAGGGGCATTGGGCCCATTCCAAACAACACTGAAGTTATGGCTACAAAGGGAGTTCTTTTCAACCTGTTGTAGAATAAAATAGCTTAGGACTGGACATTGATTTGAAGATGTAAAGATGTTTATAAGTACAAGGTATTATTATCTTTGCCAGACTAGCTCAGATTAGCATAAGGAGGATAATCATTATGGGTGCGATTTTTAAAAGAGTCTGTGGGAATCAGGCATTTACATTCTACTGAATCACAATGAGATTTGAATTTTTAATTGCTTTGAACTCCTTTGAAAATCCCATTGCACAGTGATAATCAACCGTTTATCCTTCAGGGCAAAGTCTTATTTCTGTCTCAGCTGAGCATGGAATGTGCCTCTAAGGTCCGGCACTGCAAAATCAGATACATTTATTATGGTTTATAATTTCTTCTTTTGTAAAACGGGGACAATGACCCTGACTCCGGTTGTAAAATGCATTGAGATCTACTAATGAAAAGCACTGCACAAAAGCTAGGGATTATACTTAAAGAGCATTGTCAATTAAGCACTGTCTGGTACATAATTCTGTATGAAATTCTTGTTCTGGTCTCACTTGTATGTTAATATGTCATGGATAGGCTTGGCAGCATTTTATTTTTATTTTTTATAATTTTGATGGGTACTGTCACTGTTTATTTTTAAGCATTTTCTCCACTTTTTATTTATTTCAGTGTTCATAGTTGTACAAAATTATGGGGGTGGGGCGTGGGAGACTGTCAGAGAAATGATAGTTAACACTGAGATTCAAAAAGTGAAAGCTCTATAAACCATTAAAACACAAATTGTCAACATCACGTGTTAAACTATAGAAAGTAAATATCCTTAATTCAACAGATCATACCTGTTTTCACTATTCATTCACTAATCCATTTGTAAGCCGAATTCAAAAGTCTAAATCACTGGATTTTGACTCTAATAAGTTCTCCCGCAGTATTTTTCTTACTTTGCCTATTTGTAAATTTTGAGTATTATAGATGGAAATACATTTTCATCAGTTTGTGTGTATGTGTGTGTGTGTGTGTTGAAATCGACATTTACCAACATTAACCAATAAAAATCTAATCCTTCCAAGCCTAGCCATGACGTCTGTTCCTTGGTTGTTAGAATTTGATCCTGGGCAAAATGTATGTAAGCAATGTCAGGATGAGCTCCACCCTGACATCTGGTGGTGAGGTGTGGCAAGTTGTGGAAAAGAACTTCAGGGGCTGATCTCATTTGCATAGGCACACCCACCACGCCTAAAATGAGACCATAGCTGCCCAAATGGTCACTTTGGCTGCTGTGGGATCCCCAGTGTCTCTGTTATTGAGGCAGGAAGAATAAATTGTTATTACCCTGATTATGGGAACTGTGCTTGGAACTGTACGTGGCCTTTTGTTATGATGGAGGGATTCACCATCAACTAAGTAGCACTCGCTAGGCAAGGGTCATGGGTTCCAAAACTGTGTGAATGGAGAGAGGCTGGGGACAAGTATCAGTACTTGGTGGCATGGCCTCATTGGTGAGGGCCTTACATGCTAATTGCACTTCCTCCTGTCTCCACTATGGAATATCAGAGCTAATTTTGATTTCATTAGAAATGTAGTTATAGGCTGCTGAGCTCATTTTGGGCTGATAGTGCACAAGCACTGGGGCTCCCCTACTACAAGCTGAATTCACCTAAGAGCTGAAATCACTGAGTGTTGTGTTAAGTAGTGGGGGAGCCTGAAGATATATTGTGGAGCAGTTTGTGGGACAGCTGGAGTGCCTTGCGGACCAGCTGGTGAAGCAGTTTGACGCGGAGCAGTTTGTGGATGGCAGGAGCTGCTTGTGGGCCGTGGAGCTGAGTGAAGGAGTTCGTGGGGCGGCTGGCGGAGCAGAGCGCAGCTGAGCGAAGGAGTTCGTGGGGCGGCTGGCGGAGCGGAGCACTGCTATGGGGCGGTCAGCTTCAGATCATGTAAGGTGCCTCTTACCCCCGTCCCATTTCCACCCAGGTTGGGAGGTAAAGCTCCGCAGATAAACTTTCGAACTCTGGGGCTGCCCTGACCAAGGACAGAGACTTTTGGGGCATTGGACTTTTGGGACTTTGGGTGATTTGGGGTTGCTGGACTCAAGAACCAAAGGGAAAAGGGCATGCCCCAATTTGCTTGGGGTGGGTTTTTTTTGCTCATGGGTTGTGTTATGAATCCTGTTGGTGGTGTTTCCCCAACATAATGCCACATTGTTTCTCTCTGTTATTAAAAGGCTTTTGCTACACTCAGACTCTGTGCTTGCGAGAGGGGAAGTATTGCCTCTTGGAGGCGCCCAGCGGGGGTGGTATATATTTGTCCCAGGTCACTGGGTGGGGGCTCGAGCCGGTTTGCATTGTGTTATTGGAATGGAACCCCTAGATACTGAACCCGGCCCTTGTTGCTGCCAACTCTGGCGGGCAGAAGGGTTACACTGTAAAATCAGTTTTAATGTTCGATACAAATGGGGAGATTGTCAAAGGATTTTCAATGGGAGTTGGGCTACAGAATTGCCCTCTTTGCCTCTGAAAATCTTCACCAAAGACAAAAATCATGGTCCTGGACTCAGAAGAAGACACATAAATAACCCCAGCGTTCCAAAGGTGTGTATTGGGAAGGGTAGCTGAGTTCTGAAATGAGCTGGAGAATGGAAAATGAGGGAGAATCTAGGAGAAAAGATTAGGAGTTCAAGTTTGGCAATGTTGTGCTGGAACTAGAGATTAGGATTCTCTGCCTTGGAATATACCGATGTAAAATGTTCATCGTAGAGCCTTTGAGGAACAAAGACAAGTCCTGCCTGCCGCAGAGCACAGCAGAGATTCATGAAGGAGAAAATAACAGAGGACAAGACTGACCCATTTACCTTAATATTAGAAGAAAGGAAATTTTCAGGGAAACTGGGATATTTTTCTTCCTATTCTTCTTCATGCTAAATTCCGCAGATCTGTTAAAATGGGATTTGCATATCAGTGATTCTCCAGAGTGCAAGTCAAGATCATCCCTTAAATATGGACATCCAGAATCAAGGGAAATTCTACATGCCGTGTGTCCATAACCTAATGGAGTTCAATGGGTATTGGGTACCAAACTCTCTTAAGCCCCTTTGAAAATCCCAGCTAAGAGCATGGAGGGACTTTTGACAAGGAATAGCACTGGCTGAAGATTGAATGAACAATTAGTAGATCAAAAGTGCCATCAACATTTCCAATGTCAATGGGAAAAATGATGAAATGATCAGGATCCCCTTCCCTTCCCTTGCCCTGTTTCTTGACAAACTCTAGTTGTAAGTTGTAGCTGATTGAGGCTTAGGGAGATGGGGAGGTGGTAATAATTATTCAGGCACTAGAATTCTGACTTGAACATTCAAGGAACATCCAATAATGCATTTTAATGCATTGAGCATCTCTTGTAACCTACAGAATTCAAGACTGGGGTGGAGATGGAAAACTGATTCGGTGTGTTGGTTTTCACCCTCTGAGTCCTGGATTTCCCTATTGCTGCTATTTGCATACAGAAGGAAGCGTCCACTCCCATGGATGTTGAGATTGTTTCTCATCAGGAGGACTGAGAAGAACAGAATTCAATACAAAGTATCGTTTATTTCTCCAGATGTTAGAAAATCTGTGGACCAAATGAATTTGGTCAATGTGTGGGGTGGGGTAAAATTTTCCACAGCAGCTAAGGGCCAGATTTTTAAAGGTATTTAGGCACCTAGTGGGATTTTCAAAAGCATCGAGGTGGCTAACACCCACTCAAACCCACTAGTACCTCAGGAGGATGTTAAACAGAAGCTACTAAAGTTAGACATTTTTAAATCAGCAGATCCAGATAACCCGCATCCAGGAGTGTAAAAAATGCTAGCTGAGGAGCTCACTGGGCCTTTACTGTTGAAACACTGGAAGAAAGCTAATGTTGTGCCAATATTGAAAAAGGGTAAATGGGAGGACCAAGGTAATTATAGGCCTGTCAGGCAAGATAACGGAGTGGCTGATTGTGAGGTTATTGACATAAGCTGGGACCGTATAGATCATTGTTGCAACCAAAGTCCTGTAGTGGCACCAAATCTTGTATAAAGGGAGTCAAATAAGGTGTCAAAACAAGGTTATGGTTTGCTGGTGCTGATTATGCTGTCTATTTGTGTGTATTATTTTTGTTGTTAAAGTTATGAATATTGGCTCTATACTGTCTGTATTTCAAACTTATGCTATGCTTCTCCGTGACACCCCAGGCAAGCTGGTGTCAGCTCTGCCTAGCCTGCTTGGTGGCCCATTAAGGACCACCAGATATACACTTGACCCATTGAGAGAAGGCAGACACGCCTTGGGACTCAGCAAGGTATGCAGGGACCTGCCTATGGACAGAACTCTCAGGTGTTTCCAGGCCAGGTGATGGACAGCTTCTCTTTGGCACAAAGAAAGGAAGACCACATGGCAAGAGACTATAAAAAGCTGCTGCAGCTCCTCCATCTTGTCTTCAGTCCTGCTTCATCCCTCTGGAGGGACTTTGCTACACTGAAGCTTTGAACCAAGGACTGAAAGATCCATCCCAGCTGTGGATGTTCTCCTGAGACTTGATTTGAACCTGCAGTTTATTCTCTCACTGCTGCAAGCCTGAACCAAGAACTTTGCCATCACTGTATGTCATTGATTCCATTGAACCAATTCTAGCTCTCGTCTATATCTTTTCTTTTTATGAATAAACCTTTAGATTTTAGATTCTAAAGGATTGGCAACTGCGTGATTTGTGGGTCAGATCTGATTTGTATATTGACCTGGGTTTGAGGCTTGGTCCTTTGGGATCGAGAGAACCTTTTTTCTTTTACTGGGCTATTGGTTTTCATCACCATTTGTCCCCATAACGAGTGGCACTGGTGGTGATACTGGGAAACTGGGGTGTCTAAGGGAATTGCTTGTGTGACTTGTGGTTAGCCAGTGGGGTAAAAGCAAAGTCTTCTCTGTCTGGCTGGTTTGGTTTGCGTTGGTGTGCACAGAAACCCCAGCCTTGGGCTGTAACTGCCCTGCTTGAAGCAATTTGTCCTGAATGGGCACTCTCCGTTGGGTCCCGCCAGAACCAGCATCATTACACTGATAAGGGACTCAATTAATAAAGAAATAAAGTAATATAATTAATGTCATTTAACGTGGGTTTATGGTAAATAGATCTTGTCAAACTAACTTGGTATCATTTTTGATGACATTACAATTGTGATTGATAAAGGCAATAGTGTTGATATAATAGACTTCTCTATGGCATTTGACTTGGTGCTGCATGACATTTTGACTAAACAACTAGAAGGATACAAAAATAACATGGCACACAATACATGGACTAAAAGCTGGCTCACGGTTAGGTCTCAAAATGTAATTGTTAAAGGGAATTGTCTTGGAACAGGTATGTTTCCAGTGGGGTCCAAGAGGGTTCTGTTCATATCCTAACGCTATTTAACATTTTTTCATGACATGGAAGATGACATAAACTCATCACTGATAAAGTTTGCAAATGACACAAAAATGAGGAAGTAGTTAATAATGAAGAGGACAGGGTTACAGAGCAATCTGGATCGCTTGGTAAGCTGGGCGCAAGCAAACAATATGATTTTACTATGGCTAAATGTGAATGTCTACATCTAGGAACAAAGCATGTAGGACATACTTGCAGGATGTGGAACTCTATTGTGGGTAACAGTGATTCTGAAAAAGATTTGGCGGTCATGGTGGATAATCAGCTGAACATGAGCTCCCAGTGTGATGCTGTGCCAAAAGGACTAATGCAATTCTTGGATGCATAAACAGGAAAAAGACAATGTCCAGTTCTCGTGTCAACAGTTCAAAAAGGATGTTGATCAATTGGAGAGGGTTCAGAGAAGAGCCATGAGAATGATTAAAAGTTTAGGAAGCACGCCTTATAGTGACAGACCCAAGGAGCTCAATCTATTTAGCTTAACAAAAAGAAGGTTAATAAATTCCTTCATGGTCTCTTCAGTCTAGCATAGAAAGGAATAACACCATACAATGGCTGGAAGTTTAAACTAGGCAAAATCAGACTGGAAATATGGCGTACAGAGAGAGTAATCAACTTTTGCAGCAATTTACTAACGGTCACGGTGGATTCTCCATCACTGAGAATTTTTCAATCAAGATTGGATGTTTTTTCTAAAAGATCTGCTCTACAAATTATTTTGGAGAAGGTCTATGTCCTGTGTTATACAAAAGGTCAGATGATCACAGTGGTCCCTTCTGACTTTGGAATCTATGCATCAATGAATTCAATGAGTTTAGGTGCCTTGGTGTTTTTGAAAATCCCACTACATGCCTAAATACCATTTAAAATCTGGCCCTGGGTGACTTGAGAGCCTACATCCAATTTTCAAAAGAGCTTTAATCTTTCAGAGATAGATTTTCAAAAGTATGAAGATGTCTAAAGCTTCAGATAGATGCTCAGTGGGATTTTCAAAAACCCCTCACCAGATTAGGTGCCTAACCTGCTTAAGCATTTTTGTCAGTCAGCACCATTGACATCTAAACACTTTTGAAACTCTAGCTCTTAGGCTCCTAAGCAACTTACATGATTTTGTAATGGGATTTAGGCTTCTATATCATTTAGGCACTGTCATAAATATAAAGGGAAGGGTAACCACCTTTCTGTATACAGTGCTGTAAAATCCCTCCTGGCCAGAGGCAAAACCCTTTCACTTGTAAAGGGCTAAGATGCTAGGATAACCTCGCTGGCACCTGACCAAAATGACCAATGAGGAGACAAGATACTTTCAAAGCTGGAGGGGGAGGAACAAAGGGTCTGTCTGTCTGTCTGTGTGATGCTTTTGCTGGGAACAGATGCGGAATGCAGCTCAGAACTCCTGTAAAAAGTTAGTCAGTAATCTAGCTAGAAATGCATTAGGTTTCCTTTTGTTTAACAGTGGGTAAAATAGTCTGTGCTGAATGGAATGTATATTCCTGGTTTTGTGTCTTTTTGTAACTTAAAGTTTTGCCTAGAGGGATTCTCTATGTTTTGAATCTGATTATCCTGTAAGGTATTTACCATCCTGATTTTACAGAGGTGATTCTTTTACCTTTTCTTTCATTAAAATTCTTCTTCTAAGATCCTGATTGCTTTTTCATTGTTCTTAAGTTCCAAGGGTTTGGGTCTGTGTTCACCTGTACAAATTGATGAAGATTTTTATCAAGCCTTCCCCAGGAAAGGGGATGTAGGGCTTGGGGGGATATTTTGGGGGAAGATGTCTCCAAGTGGGCTCTTTCCCTGTTCTTTGTGTAACATGCTTGGTGGTGGCAGCAGAGGGTTCAAGGACAAGGCAAAGTTTGTACCTTGGGGAAGTTTTTAACCAAAGCTGGTAAGAATAAGCTTAGGGGGTCTTTCACGCAGGTCCCCACATCTATACCCTAGAGTTCATAGTGGGGAAGGAACCTTGACAGGCACCCTTGAAAACTGTAACTGTGATGTCTAACAGTCCAGGTAAGAAAGCTTCTCCTGAATTATGGTCTCTTGTATCTTGACAGATGGAGCCTGTGACTGGAATAGAGAAGGAAAACCAGTCCAGGATACAGGAATTTATCCTTCTGGGCTTCCCCGGTAGTCAATATTTGCAGATCTCTCTTTCTGTGGTGTTTACCATGATGTATGTCCTGACAGTTGCAGAAAATGTTGCCATTCTAGTCCTAGTGAGGGCCAGCCATCAACTCCGTACCCGCATGTACTTCTTCCTTTCCCACCTCTCCTTGCTGGAGATATGATACAGCACAGCCTGTGTTCCCAAGACCATTACGATTTTCCTGGGGAAAAGCAGAACCATGCCCTTTAGTAGCTGCGTCCTGCAGATGGACTTCATTTTCTCCCTGGGCTGCACAGAATATTTCCTCTTCTCTGCCATGGCCTATGACTGCTATCTGGCTATTTGCTACCCATTGCACTATAGCACCATCATGAACAGCACCTTGTCTGCTCAGCTGGCCCTTGGCTCCTGGTTGTGTAGTTTCCTGGCTATTTCTATCCCAGAATCTCTGAGAGTTAGGTTGTCCTTCTGTGGCACTAATGTCATTACTCGTTTCTTCTGCAGCATAGATTCCTTCATCATTCTCTCCTGCCCAGACACCTACGTGATTGAGATGGCAGCTTTTATCATCTCGATCATCGTCATCCTGGGATTATGTTCAATAATTCTTCTCCTACATTTACACCCTCTCCACCATACTGAGAATCCCGTCAGCCCAAGGCTGGCAAATGGCCTTTTCCACTTGCTCTTCCCCTCCCACTCTTGTGATTATATGGTACAGCTCCACCATCTTCCTGTATGTCAGGCCTTCCAGACAGAACGCCTTGGACATGAACAAGACTGTCAACACTTTGAATACTATTGTAACTCCACTGTTCAACCTCTTCTTTGACAGTCTGAGAAACAAAGAGGTGAAGGAGGCTTTATGGAAGCTATTCAGTGGGACATGAAGTTGTTTTTGAATGGGTTAGATGTTACTGGGTCTGATTCTCAGCCTGTGCTCATGTTCCCTTTGGTAGTAACTGTCCTTGTTGTTGTTCTTTTAATCCTGGTTCCAGTTTTACATTTACACCTTTTTCTTTGGGTAAAATTTTCAGAAGTGCCTAAGGGCCAGATTTGCAAAGGAATTTAGGCACCTAAAGATTCAGATAGGCCCCTAAACACCATGAAAGATGTGGTTTCTAGGAGCCTAATTTTTATTGAAAATCTACTGGACGTGAGCTCCTAAGGGGCATATTTTCGAAGATATTTAGGTGTCTAAAGATGCAGATAGTTGTTTAGTGGGCTTTTCCAAAGCACTTCAGCAGATGAGGCACCAAAATCCCATTGATTTCAGTGGTAGCTACAAATACTTTTGAAAATCTGTCCCTTAAAATCTCTCGAGAGGTCTCATCAACAGCCCATTGGCATCAATGAACATCTTTCAACTGAATTAAATGGCCTTTTGATCGGGCCCTATGTGGACATTACTTTTAGCAATTCACATTTCGGCCCCCATCCTGAGATCCTTACTCAAGTGCTAAATTATATTATTTTGAGTCATCCAGTTGACTCTAATGGGACTACTCAGACTAGGAAAGAAAGCTTGTGCATAAAGCGTGTGCAGGATCAAGACCTTAGTGACTCAGAAGTTTGTCCTAAGTTTAAATTTGTAGCAACTCCAGAGTTTTCATTATCTGTGATGTATGACTGGTTGGCCAACTCACACGACATTGTGTCTGTTCCCTGATTCAATAGCTGAAAAATTATTAAACAGCAGACTAAAGAACAACATGCAGGAAATAAAGAATGATGAACAACCACGGTGGATTTTTTTTTTAATTAGTGAAGAATTTCAAAAAATCAAACTTATTTCCCTTTTTAAGGGTTTTAAGTTTGGGGGTCCTACATGTTGGTGAATGGAAAGAATTCAATCATGTTTTTTATAAAGTTTTCCATTTAAATGTTGTCAAAAATTAAATGAAAAATTTAATTAAAAAAAGAAAAAAATCACTAAATCAACAGTTCTTTACAAAAATTTTCATTTTTGAAAATGGTCATTTTTCTACAAAAAGGAATTACAAGGGACAAGTTCAATTAATGTTGACCAATATGTTTTCACAGAATATTTTTTATCAGATGAACTTGATTTAACTGTGACATTTCTGATTGATAAAGGCAATGGTGTTTATGTAATAGACTTGCATTTTTCTAAAGGTTTGATTCAGGGTAACATCACACTATTTAAAAAAATAACACAACACAAAAACAATAGTAAATTGATTAAAAACTGGCTAACTGATAGTTCTCAAAACATAACTGTTGATGGGGACTGTTGATTTTAATGGGTGATAGACACCTAGATGCTTTTGACAATGCCACTAGGTTCCTAAATACCTTTACATATCTTGCCCTTGATGCCGGACTTATTTGTATTTTTGTATATTTCTATCTAGACCAGTCTTATCATCAGAGTGTAAATAAACTTTAACTTTTACCTTTGTATCCCCCTACCTTTTGGAAAGTGTTTTACTTATTAAGGCCAGGGATTTCAAAGGAGGTAAAGACGTAGGCTGGGTTTACCAAAGGAACCTGAGAGAGTTTCAATAGAATTTTTGCACCTATGTCCCTTTGGCATCTTTGGAAGTCCCAGCCCTAATTAGGGCTGGTTGGAATTTTCATTGTAGAGGAAATTCCAATATTTTGAAATTGGTTTTTATCCCAAATCTGGATGAAAATTTAAAACGTGCTGATACAGACTAATACGGCTACCACTCTGAAACTTGTATTTAGCTGTGACATTCTGAACACCTTCCCCAGACCCGAAGAAGAGCTCTGTGTAAGCTTGGAAATTTGTCTCTCCCAACAACAGAAATTGGGCCAATACAAGATGTTGCGTCACCCATTGCTCGGAAAACCCCATCAAGGAGATGAGATACGGGCGCGCCCAACAAAGGGGAAAACACTGACCACACTGTCTATCCAAACACTCAGCATCTCCCCAGGCAGGGGCACCAGAATGGAGATGGGGGTGGGGGGCAGGGGGCCATGGCCCCATCACTTTTAAAAGTGGGAGGGCTATGTTCTCCCACTTTTTACTGGCCTTAAAGGTGAGCGATGGTGGGGAGGGGGCAGAGAGGAGCAAGCATGGTGAAGGGCCTTGGGGGGGAGAGGCGGCACGAGGGTGGGGCCTCAGAGGAAGAGGCCGTGTGGGGGTGGGGCCTTGGTTCAGGTGTCGGTGGCCCCCCCACTTCTAGGGAGCTTCCAGTGCTCCTGTACCCAGGCACTCCCACCTCATAAAGAAACAAATCAATCCACCAGTAAAAAAAAAAAACAAAAAAACCCCCTAAAATAAAATTTTAAAAATCTGAGAAAGAAGCAAGAACCAAACAACTGCACTGATACCACAATCATATTTTTTACCCTGAGGGGAAGAACAAAAAAAGAAATGGAGTCTCTGGCTCCTCACGGTCTACTAGGGGCTTTGCTATGGCTCCTGATTTTATGTGGAAGGTGCTCAGATATCATGGTAATGGGTACAGTGTGGAATCCTACGATAGACAGATAGATTAGATTAGATAGAACGAACTCCTGCGAGTCCTTCTTACATGGGATTATGGTTGGCACCTGACACAGGGTAGGATTCTGCACTTAAATAGGTCCCCTGTCTCTTTGTCATGTGCTAAAATTAAGACTTCCAGACCCACCAGCCATGTCCCCTGCCCCTCCCTCCGGCGCATCACTTGCAGACTCCCTATACAGCAAAAGACTTGTTCCATGCTGCAGGGCCTGTAGGTGAAAGGCAACAAAAGTCAGTCTTGATTTCTCTGAGTGATAGTCCTTCAGCAACGTAACAGGCACCTTTCTCAGGTAGGAGAGCTGCCATGAACAAAGAGCGGTAGACTGCTATTGAGCAAGCCCAGAATTCTGCAGTCACCATGTCAACATTTACCCAGATAGCAAAACACAGAGTTCATGATCTGATGCTGCCATGTCCCACTCTATCACACCAGCAAACAGAAACCCAAAAGCCATCATACCCCAAGCAAAGTTTTGACCCCAAAAAAGGAGAAGAACCAGAGACTCCATGAAGTCCACTGGGTACTTTCTAATAGCTACTGATTTTATGTGGAAGGTACTCAGATAACATGGTGAGGGGTGGCAGTCTAAAAGCATGAGATAGACAGATTTTCATCTTACTTATACTGGTATAAACCTGGAAGAACTCCACTGACTTAAAAAGAAAAGGAGTACTTGTGGCACCTTAGAGACTAACCAATTTATTTGAGCACAAGCTTTCGTGAGCTACAGCTCACTTCATCGGATGCATACTATGGAAAGTGTAGAAGATCTTTTTATACACACAAAGCATGAAAAAATGGGTGTTTACCACTACAAAAGGTTTTCTCTCCTCCCACCCCACTCTGCTGCTCGTAATAGCTTATCTAAAGTGATCACTCTCCTTACAATGTGTATGATAATCAAGGTGAGCCATTTCCAGCACAAATCCAGGGTTTAACAAGAAGTCTGAGGAGGGGGGGGTGTAGGAAAAAACAAGGGGAAATAGTTTACCTTGCATAATGACTTAGCCACTCCCAGTCTCTATTCAAGCCTAAGTTAATTGTATCCAATTTGCAAATGAATTCCAAATCAACAGTTTCTCGTTGGAGTCTGGTTTTGAAGTTTTTTTGTTGTAACTTCCCCCCAAACCTCCCAACTCCTGGTCAGACACAGGAGGAGTTGACCTGGACTGTGGGTTCACGAAAACGGTCAAACTGAGGGCTGCCGTGAAGCTCAAAGGCGAACAAATCTGCCAATAAGCGCAAGACCCACCAAGGTAGAGGAGAAACTTTGTCACACTAGCTAGCTAGCTCATGTAATTCACAATCAAATAGAAATCTATCATTATCACTAAATGAGGTTGTGGGTTAGGACAAGGAATGGTCCTGTCTGTCTGTCTCTCTAGCTAATCACATACTCTGCTTTTGTCTGTCATATATGAAGTGTACACAACCATGCACAAAGATGATATTCTAATACTACTAACAGGCCAACTTCTGAGATCCTTTCTCAGCTTGGGTGTGAGTACATCTACATGGGAAGGCGTATGGAACACCAGATCAGTGCACATGATGGCACTTGTCCACTTACACCAGGGCTAGAACAAAATGACCCCAGACAAGAAGACAAGAAGACCCGAGACACTAGTGTTCATGTCACTTACTTTACAATAGTCTTTCCACCATAGCAAGAATGACACTGTTTTTACAACCCCACAACAGAACGGATGTGGACAAATTGGAGAGAGTCCAGTGGAGAGCAACGAAAATGATTAGTGGGCTGGGGCACATGACTTATGAGGAGAGACTGAGGGAACTGGGGTTATTTAGTCTGCAGAAGAGAAGAGAGAGGGGGGATTTGATAGCAGCCTTCAACGACCTGAAGGGGGGTTCCAAAGAGGATGGAGCTAGGCTGTTCTCAGGGGTGGCAGATGACAGAACAAGGAGCAGTGGTCTCAAGTTACAGTGGGGGAGGTCTAGGTGGGATATTAGGAAACACTATTTCACTAGGAGGGTTACCTAGGGAGGTGGTGGAATCTCCATCCTCAGAGGTTTTTAAGGCCTGGCTTGACAAAGCCTTGACTGGGGTGATATAGTTGGCGTTGGTACTGCTTTGAGCAGGGGATTGGACTAGATGACCTCCTGAGGTCTCTTCCAACCCTAATATTCTATGATGCTATACTCATTTAGGTTAAAATAATAAAAAGATGCCTTACATATTGTCAAGGTTCCTTCCCCACTCTGAACTCTAGGGTACAGATGTGGGGACCTGCATGAAAGACCCCCTAAGCTTATTCTTACCAGCTTAGGCTAAAAACTTCCTCATGGTACAAACTTTGCCTTGTCCTTGAACCCTATGCTGCCACCACCAAGCGTGTTACACAAAGAACAGGGAAAGAGCCCACTTGGAGACATCTTCCCCCAAAATATCCCCCCAAGACCTACACCCCCTTTCCTGGGAAAGGCTTGATCAAAATCCTCACCAATTTGTACAGGTGAACACAGACCCAAACCCTTGGATCTTAAGAACAAAGAAAAAGAAATCAGGTTCTTAAAAGAAGAATTTTAATGAAAGAAAAGGTAAAAGAATGACCTCTCTAAAAATCAGGATGGTAAATACCTTACAGGGTAATCAGATTCAAAACATAGAGCATCCCTCTAGGCAAAACCTTAAGTTACAAAAAGACACAAAACCAGGAATATACATTCCATTCAGCACAGCTATTTTTTACCAGCCATTAAACAAAAGAAATCTAATGCATTTCTAGCTAGATTACTTACTAACTTTTTACAGGAGTTCTGAGCTGCATTCCTGATCTCTTCCTGGCAAAAGCATCACACAGACAGACATACCCTTTGTTCCCCCCACCCTCCAGCTTTGAAAGTATCTTGTCTCCTCATTGGTCATTTTGGTCAGGTGCCAGCGAGGTTATCTTAGCTTCTTAACCCTTTACGTGAGAGGTGAAAGGGTTTTGCCTCTGGCCAGGAGGGATTCTATAGCACTGTGCAGAGAAAGGTGGTTACCCTTCCCTTTATATTTATGACACATATCTTTAATAATACAATAATATCCCAACAATCTACACATAATCATGTCAGTAGGAACTAAGCCATGCATAATCCTCTTTTGCACTCTTTTGTCATTGTGGGGAGCAAACCTTCAGTTCGCTCAGAAAACCCATCAAAGAGATGACATATGGATACTCCCAAGAAGGGACAAACATTGAAAATCCCATCTCATCAAACACTCACCATCTTCTCAGGCCTTTCCACCTCCAAAACCTCCTAAAACAAACAAACAAACCAAACCACCAATCAACC
The DNA here is from genome assembly GCF_965152235.1 of Eretmochelys imbricata. Classification (NCBI taxonomy): domain Eukaryota; kingdom Metazoa; phylum Chordata; order Testudines; family Cheloniidae; genus Eretmochelys; species Eretmochelys imbricata. The sequence goes on along the minus strand of NW_027554341.1, from coordinate 179,049 downwards.
AGTTAAGCAAAAATAAGCTAAAAATCTGACAAACAAACAAACAAACAAACAAAAAACACAAAGAACAAATGCATCGATACCTCCATCTGAGTTTTTATCCCAAAATATAAGAAGAGCCAAAGACCTCACCAGGGACTCTGCTATGGCTACTGATTTTATAGGCAAGGGTCTCAGGTAGTATGGTGATCGGTAGCAGTATATGATATATTCCAATCTTATTTACATTGGTGTAAACCTATAGAAACTCCTTTTTTTCCTGAGTCATGTTTGTCTCTATCTTTACTAGTGCAAATACCCAATTCCGCATAAACAGAGTGCACAGTATTTTCTCATGGAGGCAATAATGTCATCAGATTTTATTTATAAAGAAATACAGAATGAAATTGCTACCAAAGGAGACATATGGACATTTTGTTCTTAGTGAATAACCTCCAACCTATCTGTTTACTCAGTGCACCTTTGATCTCTTTGTTTCTCATGCTGTAGATGATCGGATTCATCATTGGTGGCAACACAGAATAGAGAACAGCCACTATGAGATTCAGACCTGAGGTTGAGCTGGAGGTGGGTTTCAGGTAGGCAAAGGCAGCAGTACTAAAAAACAAAGACACCACGGTGAGGTGAGGGAGGCAGGTGGAGAAGGCTTTATGCTCACCCTGCTTAGAGGGGATTCTCAGGACTGCTTTGAAGATCTGAACATATGACACAATGATGAAAAGAAAGCAGCTTAAGCCTAAGAATGAACTAAAGATGAGAAACCCAACTTCAATGAGGTACAAGTCAGAGCAGGCGAGATTGAGGAGCTGGGGGATTTCACAGAAGAACTGATCCACCACGTTGCCTCCACAGAAGGAGATTTCAAAGGTGATCCCAGTGTGCAGTGCAGAGTAGAGAATTCCAGTGATCCAGGCACTGGCTGCCATTTGGACACAAGCTCTCCTGTTCATTATAGTCTCATAGTGCAGTGGTTTGCAGATGGCGACGTATCGATCGTATGCCATGATGGTGAGTAAGACAAAGTCGGTTTCAGCAAAGAAGATGAAGGAAAGGACTTGGGTGACACATCCAGAATAAGAAATCGATCTGGTGTTCGTGAGGGAACTGGCCATGGATTTGGGGATGGTGACAGAGATGGAGCCGAGGTCTAGGATGGACAGATTCATCAGGAAGAAGTACATGGGGGTGTGAAGGTGGCGGTCAAGGGCTATGGCTGTGATGATGAGAAGGTTCCCCAGCAGGGATATCAGGTAAAGCAGTAGAAACACCACAAAGTGTAAAATCTGCAGCTCCTGAATGTCAGAGAATCCCAGGAGAAGGAACTCGGTCACGACAGTTTGGTTGGACATTTTCTTCCGCAGTACACTGTGCGATGTCTGTGGAGGGAGCGAGAAAGACAATGGTCAGGATTAGAGCGACAGAGGGAATGGCTCTGATTCCCCTTTCCCTAATATCTCATTCTATGAATGTCAAAGGTGCACAGAACTCATCACTTACAATGAGTAGGTGTTGTTAGTGTTCCTCGCCTCTGACAATCAAGGAGTCACGTTACCACACTAGTGTAAATTAGGTCAGCTCCTTTAAAGTCAATGGAGCTTCGTCACTTTATCTCATCTGAGGATTTGGCCCAAGGTGTGGCTTGATAAAATGCAATATGAAGGATGGAACAAAGCACACTCCAAACCCAACAATTCTCACAACTTGGATATGAAACTGATCAACTTAAATTCTAACACAGCCTGATTCTCACTTTGCAGGGCAATATGATGTTGACTCACCCAGCATCGTAAATAGCAGCTCATCTGTCATTTTTCCACCCCAAACTCTGTGCATAGAGGCTGGTTGGAAATTTTCAGCTGTGTTCTTTTTAATGGAGATTGGTTTTTAAGATAAATAACAACACATCTCACAATCTGTCTGCTTTTCTCAAACATTTTGGGATTGTTTTGTAAAAAAAATGAAAACTTAAAAAAACAAACTATATTGGTTTTGGAATAAAAAAAATCAGTTTTCAGCAGAAAGTTTTCATTTGCCAAAAACTGGGGGGAGGGGGGGGAACGGGGAATGGATTTAGGGTGTTCAGTGAAAAGTAAAAATTTTCCTGATGGGAGGAAAAATTCCAGTCAGCAGTAGGTATTTGATTAAACTGATGGGAAAGGTCTTAACCAGTTCATATTGTAATTTATATTTATCATCTTAATTCTTCCCTGTATGTTGATCCCCCAACACATTTAATTGAAATAGCAAACTTCCTGTGCTAACCTTTGTACCTTTTTCCCAACGGAAGACACATTCAGTCATCCAGCACTAGGATTTTTTGGTCACTATCTATATAGCAGAATCTAGAAGCTAAGGGCACAGGTATCTGAGAATCCTTTCAGCCTCATTCAGCGATTGAACTAGACTCAAACCGATTGCTCTCTGCAGACGAGCTGTGAGTAGCTGGCATTGAGCTGCACTGACATTAAAGGACTGATGCTGCGGGAAGGTGATTTATCCACGTCTATTTCCTGAGGGCTAGCAAGACTCACGCCCTGGAGCCCTGCAGAGCTCAGAAGCAGAGATTCAGAGGCAAGGGCACAGAAACAAAGGTGATAACGCCAAAAGGGCCATTCAGACCCTGTAGTCTGACCCCAGCATAACACAGGGAGTACAATCGCCACCGGGGTTCCCTGATTCCAGCCAAGCTTCTGTGTTATCTGTGGGCCACGATTAAAAGATAAAAAGAAAAGGAGTACTTGTGGCACCTTAGAGACTAACCAATTTATTTGAGCATAAGCTTTCGTGAGCTACAGCTCACTTCATCGGATCTGTAGCTCACGAAAGCTCATGCTCAAATAAATTGGTTAGTCTCTAAGGTGCCACAAGTCCTCCTTTTCTTTTTGCGAATACAGACTAACACGGCTGTTACTATGAAACCTGTGATTAAAAGATAGCACCTAACCTGCTCAGATGCTATTGTAAATCCCCAAAGGCGCCTTTGTCCTTCTTTAGGTGCTTAAACCCTTTGTAATCCTGGGCCTGTGTCTATCTTGTTAACTTCCAAGGAAATCCTGGAAATATGGGTTCTAGTCCCATTTACCTCCTGTATGTCCTTTGGAAACATTGAGATAGACTGGCTTTAACTGGTGGTTCAACTCTGAGTCTAAAGGTGCTAGTGTGCATAACATATCAACTGTGGCTATCAGCTCTGCTGCTTATTCAATTTTGACCTTCCAGTAATTATCCCTTTGACACAGAAACAAACCCAGTTTCAAGAGAAAAAATGGTTTTGAAATTATGCTATTATTGAACAGTATTAGTGTTCCCCTCCCTTGTTTAAAGCTCCATTCCAAATTAGAGATGTTTGGAAATTTAGATTTTTTTTGTAGTAGTAGGAAAATGAGGTTTTTTTGTAGGAAAACGAGTTTTTGAACTAAACAAAAATGTTCAGGGAAAGTATCTCCTATACTCAGATATTTGGTTTCGGTTTTTTTGAAATCTGCAAATCCCAATATTCTTTGGTTTGCAATGTGCAATTTCCAGTTTACAGTAGTTTTTAGCTGAAAAGAAATTAGTTGTTGCTTGCTAAACCCTGCAAACATTTCTGATTTCTGTTGCAAAGTCATTGTCCCCCTTCTTTTTCTCTGACTGGATCTAGATGTCTGACTAGACTGAGAGTTAATTCCTTAAAGGGTTCAAATTCTAACTTAAATTTCAGTTCTTACATTCTGCTGAAAAGAAATCTGACAGGCTCTAGCTGTTTGATAATAAAAGTCTTTAAAAGTTCCAATTACAATTCATATCTCTATTATTAAATTTGTCTGTATATTAATACCTTCACGTGTAGAATTGAAAGCAAAAATGTAGTCTGTTGGTCTTTGTGGATTTTTTCCCAACATGCGATGCTTTTGATCCTCCAGCACCAGGATTCTTTGGTCATCTCTCTCTCATGCCCCCATCACTGTATTATCCAGCAGCAGTTTTCATGTCCCTTCGCTGGATTTCCTGAGTCTCTCTGCAGTTCCTAGTAGACAGGGATCCACTCCACAGAGGGGCGCTCCCTGCTCCCCTCCTTGGACAGGCTTGGCTGGGAGACGAAGGACTAAATGGGATCAGAGACTGAAAATTCCTCCCAGCTCTAGAGCTGATTCTGTCTTGTGCAGGGTTCAGATATTGCCACAGCCCAGGATGTCCCTACTCTGGGGCTAAACAGTTGAATCCGGTCTCCAAGGCTTTACGCCCAGCTCTGATCTCACCTCTGGAGCAAACCACCCTGACAACCTGCCCAACTCTAACCCCACAGAGGGAGAACAGTACCTGCCCTTTATCTCACTTGATGGCAGCATCCCTGGAAGGACCCTTGGCTAAAAACAAGGCAGGGCAGAGGCCCAAAGCATGTCACAAGTTGTTTGTAGAATGAATCATAGAATCTCAGGGTTGGAAGGGACTAAAACAGCGATTTCTAACAGAGACACATGATCCACAATAGCGAAGAGCCTTGTCGCACCAGAATCTCAGCTGGCCTGGAATAGCCTGTTCCTTCATTAACATCACGTAATCACTTCTGGGGGAGCAGAGACTTTTTTTTCCTCCTGCATTGTATCAGCAGCTCTTGGGATGCCTCTGCTACAGGAACCCACAGCTCAGGCTGCCTTGTCTGACTGAAGTCATTCACCAAGAGGTACCCAGAGGTGAAGACTAAAAACTAAGGACCAGGTCATGGGCTTGTGTAAATTGTTACACTTCCATTGAGTTCATGGTAGTTTGGCCTATTTACGCCAACTGGGAATCTGGGCCTTGGATTTCCATCGAACGATGTCAATTTACATCAGCTGGGGATCTAGCCCATTACACAGTTATAAATCCATATTTTTTGCCTGCCAATGTGATCCGAAGCTGATTTGAAAGTTCTGAACCTGTCTGCACTTTCTTAGCTCTTTGCCCCATGGGTTTAATTACAAATGTAACTTTTATTGGTGGCGGAGAATGGTTCAGTCCCTCTAGGGATAGAACTTTGGAGGAATTCAGTGTTGCACAGTTTTCAAGTATCTCATCTTCAACTTCTGTTGGGATGAATGGCCCAAATCTTTCTTTCTTTCTTTCTTTCTTTCTTTCTTTCTTTCTTTCTTTCTTTCTTTCTTTCTCAGCCATTACATTAATTTTTCTCTTGCTACAGACAGCACTAAACTAAAAAGCTCAATGGGCTGCAGATGCAACGCTGCAAGCGTTTTAAAAAATATTGAATTCACATTGGTCGCCCAGCAGGTGTAAATTGGCTGTAGCTCCTTTGGAGCCAATGGGCCCTGCTGCCTATTCTGCAGAGTGTTAATCGCCCACTTCATGTTAATTGCCCACTTCATTTTAAGTGGTCTCCTACAATATGTGTGATCCCCTTATGCATAACAATCTGTCCCACCTTGTACTGATCATGGACACTATGCTTCTCTTCTCCAGACCAGAGGAAGAGCTCTGTGAAGCACAAAAGCTTGTCCCATCCACCAACAGAAGTTGGTCCAATAAAAAATGATACCTCACCTTCTTTGTCTCTCTCAAAATCTTGAAAGGTCTTGCAGGATGGGAAACCCATTTCCCACCCAGCTGCATTCTTCAGGTATTCTTCCCTGCTCTGTGCCTGGTTACCCTGTAGATCTAGATAACAATACAACTTAGCTGTAGATCTCAAAGTGATTTATCAAGCCGGGTCAGGATCATCATCCTCATTTTACAGAGTGTACAGAGAGGGGAAGTGACTGGCTAGAGGTCACACAGCAGCTCTGAGGAATATAACCCGGGTGTCATGAGTCCCAGTCCCTTCAGGTATGTCTACACGGGGATAAAAGCCCTGTGGCATGGCTTCGGCAGGCCTGGGTCATCTGACTCGGGGTTGCAGAGCTTGGACTGTGGGGCTAAAAATTGCTGTGTAGGATCCTAGAGCTCGGGCTCCAGCCTGGGTCCGAATGTCTACACAGCAATATATCAGCCCTGGAGCCCAAGCCCCATGAGCTCGAGTCGGCAGATCCAGGCCAGCCATGGGTTTATTAATCCCTGTGAAGGCATACCTGAGTAATGTCGCTCCCTCTGGTCACGTAGCAATTGTGACACTGACAGGCCAGCTCAGGTCAGAGCAATAGGCCGATTCACTTGTGTGTTGTTAGGGCTTCCCCTACCCTCCCTTTGTTCTTGTCATGCAGACAGAAAGCAGGTAGCCAGTGTCCAAACTGCCGGCAATGCATAACCCCAGCTCTTTACACCAACAGAGCTTCCTCTCCCTCCTTCTTTGTAGTGGGCTTAGTTATACCTGAGGTGTACGCCCCAGTACCCTGAACCCTGGTACCACCCTTGCAATTTATGGTCATATTCCGTTTTGGAGGGTCTTGAGTCTGGGAGCTTCGGTACCACCTCTTTTGTACCCTGTGGGAGGGGTAGGGAGTGAAGTTATGCACCGGTCAGGGTTACCTTTTTCATTGTTTTTTAGTGTTCCTTATAGCTTCCCCCATCTCCCTGGCCCCCCAAACTGGTTACTTGACCTTGTCTTGGGAGAGGAGTCAGGCAGCCATCAATTATACACTGTATATCAAACTCCCGCCATATCCAGCAACACTGGAACCCTATTTCTTATCTTTTCTCTTTGTATTGAAAAACCCCCATCTGTAGGCAGAAGCAACACACAGTGGTGTCCCCCCCACCCCTTGTTCACATATGTTAATAAGGGTATAAGACACAAACAATTCTATTTTAAAAACCTCAAAATTCAAGTGGGCAAACAAAACCCAAAATTCTATCTCAGGCAAATAAACAGGACTACATACTATATTACCATCACTAACGTATGACTATCAAAGAAATGTTAAGTGTACTAATTCACTCAAGTGTTTAGTTCAAAGGAAATGGGAATGATATTGCCTTCACTTATCTGTAACCTGTTGAATGCTATCCCTTTACATTATGTATATCCCTCTACTTAATTAACCCTAGATCAAAAGTGTGAATTTACTTGATGTGTGAACTTCTTGAAAACTAAGGAAGGAATGTTGTCTGCTGTTACATTGTAATTTACATCGCATGTATCCCGGTAATTACGTTTGCTCATCAAATGCGATTAGAGCCTTGGAAATGTAAATGAAGAACATTCTACCTTCAAAGCACGGGTCATTGTGTTGCACAAATGGAAATCCACAGACCCAGTCTGCGTTTAGTCATCAGAGGAAAAACCCATGCTGTGATGGAAACACTTGCCAGATTGCTTTCCGGGGAATACAGCTGTGAGAATGGATCCAGGGAATGGTTCTGTCTCTCTGAGATGTTTGGACACTTTCAGGGAACATTCCAGATGCAAGCAATGTGCCAGCAATGCCCCTCTGCCATGTACATTGGTCAAACTGGACAGTCTCTACGTAAAAGAATAAATGGACACAAATCAGATGTCAAGAATTATAACATTCATAAACCAGTTGGAGAACACTTCAATCTCTCTGGTCATGCGATTACAGACATGAAAGTCGCTATATTACAACAAAAAAACTTCAAAAACAGACTCCAACGAGAGACTGCCGAATTGGAATTAATTTGCAAACTGGATACAATTAACTTAGGCTTGAATAGAGACTTAGAATGGATGGGTCATTACACAAAGTAAAACTATTTCCCCATGTTTGTTTATTTCTTCTCTCCCCCCCACCACCCCACACTGTTCCTCAGTTGTTCCTGTTAACTGCTTGAAATGGCCCACCTAGATTATCACTACAAAAAGTTTCCCCCCTTCTTGTTAACTGCTGGAAATGGCTCACCTTGATTATCACTACAAAAAGTTTCCCCCTCCTTCCCCCCACCCCGCTCTCCTGCTGGTAATAGCTCATCTTAATTGCAAAAAGAAAAGGAGTACTTGTGGCACCTTAGAGACTAACCAATTTATTTGAGCATGAGCTTTCGTGAGCTACAGCTCACTTCATCAGATACATACCGTGGAAACTGCAGCAGACTTTATATATACACAGAGAATATGAAACAATACCTCCTCCCACCCCACTGTCAGTGGGGTGGGAGGAGGTATTGTTTCATATTCTCTGTGTATATATAAAGTCTGCTGCAGTTTCCACGGTATGTATCTGATGAAGTGAGCTGTAGCTCACGAAAGCTCATGCTCAAATAAATTGGTTAGTCTCTAAGGTGCCACAAGTACTCCTTTTCTTTTTGCGAATACAGACTAACACGGCTGTTACTCTGAAACTCATCTTAATTGATCACTCTCCTTACAGGTTTGGTTTTTTGGTTTGTTTTTTTTCTCATGTTCTCTGTGTGTATATATATGTCCTCACTGTGTTTTCCACTAAATGCATCCGATGAAGTGAGCTGTAGCTCACGAAAGTTTATTCAAATAAATTGGTTAGTCTCTAAGGTGCCACCAGTACTCCTCTTCTTTTTGCGAATACAGACTAACACGGCTGCTACTCTGAAACCTGAAAAGATGCAAGACAGAGATCCCCAAAGTTATCTTGCGTAACCCTGAGAGACTTATGGAAAACTAGCAGATACCACATCTCTGCTGTCACTTTGGACTGACAAACTTGGACTGTCCAAACCTGTTAATGTATTTTACCTGCTTTAAACTCTCAATAACTTTCATTTCTTTTCTTAGCTTATAAAACTTTAGTTAGTTTACTAGAGAAATTTGCTGCCAGCATTGCCTTTGATGTGAGATCAAGAGTATCCATTGACCTGGGATAAGTGACTGACCCATTGGGGTTGAGAGTAACCCAATATAATGTGATTCTTTGTTTTAATAACCTTTTATCACAAAGTCCAGTTTATCTGGTTGGTAAAAGTGGCTCGAGATCCTAGGGGACTGTCTGTGACTCCATGGTAATACTAATATAGTGATCCAGGAATTCACATTTATTACTGGCTTGGTGAAATCTAATTACCAAATATACCACCAGTTTGGGGTGTCTGCCCTGTGTTCTGACCGTCTGACCTGCGATTGGCACTCATGGTTGTGAGCCGTTCCAGACAGCGTGACAGCAATGACTGAGGAAGAATGGTCCAGGTGGTCTGGACGCTAACATGGAACCTGAGAGACCCAGCTCAGCTACCTGCTTTGCCATGGGTTTCCTGTGTGATCTTGGGCACGTCATTCTGTCTGGACAACAGTTCCCATCTATAACATGGATATAATAGTACTGCCCTGCCTTGTAGGGTTGCAGGGAGGATAAATATATTAAAGAGTTAGTGGTTAAAACAGAGGTGGTTGGAAACTTTGTTTCCTCATGAATATTTTGTGGTTTTTTTTTGTTAAAGAAAATCCCCAACATTTCTCAAAACTGAACTTTTTTGTCTGAAAACTGTCAAAAAACATTAAATTAAACTAAATTAAATTAAATTAAATGAAAAATACAATTTTCAGGCAAAACTATTTGTTTTTCCAGTTTTCATTTCTTTAAATGAAAAACAGAAAATGTTCAAGGAAAGTGAAGACTTTCTGTGAAAATTTTGTTTGGTGAAACCTGCAATTTATACATTGGAAAACATCATGATGGAATGCAGTCATGGCAGCCATATAGACACTTTAGATAGACAGAGCAGTGAATAATGGGACTTTTTTTCCTGATCATTGTCAAAGTCAGATTCAAGACTCAGAAGGTTTGTCAGACTACTCTGTTTATTAGCAAAGCGCTTTGCCAATGCACCCAGATATGTGTGCCTCTTGCAAAAGCTCAAGCTAACTTGTTTAAACAGATAAGCCAAAGCCAATTTAACATAAGAGACAAAAGGAAGCAGAAACTGACAAATATACATACCTATCTTATTTGCATACTAACATTTACCAATCTCCTACCTCAGTAGGAGCTCTGAGTTAATTAGTTTGAGGACCCATTGTCTCACACTCTTTAATGTTTCTCTTCCTGACAACTATATTTCAACAAACCCTTCAAGCAGCATTTCTTTAATGAATTATAATTTCAATATAATTCATTCTACTTTCACATCATCTATAGAGTTGAATTATAACAGTTCCGTCCATTTGAAGCTATCATGAGGCTGATGTCATTCTCAGATTAAATTCATCCATGGGTACCATTTAATTTGATGCCTGAATGGGACCTGAGTTCTTCTGAGCTGGCCTTTGGGCATAAGAAATAAGTTACATTTCATGTTCAGCACTGGATGAGTTGATTTTTCACCTGCTGTGAAGCACCAAGTATTGGCTATTGCCCAGAGCCACCAAGTATGTCAGTGGCAAAACCAAAAACCAAGTCCCATGAGAGCTGGGTGCATAATACTTTGGAGGACCTGGGCCTGGAACAAGTTCTGAACTCCTATCTACTGCACTTGTTGAATCATATTAAAGAAGTTCTGTATTAAAATCACAAATGAGTTTGATTCTCCATAGTTTAAATTCCAGGGTATTAGTAATTAAGAAGTCTCTTGGTTTTTAGTACTGTTTCTCTCCCTCTATATGTAAAACTTGCAAGCTGCTAATTGTGTTAGTACATTCTAAGACAGAGTCTGTTCTCAAAGCAATTCTTTGTAATAACTACTCACACAGAGAGAGACTTAAAACAATACTCTGTAACAACAGAAACAGCACCCAGAGACTCCCCGCCCTTTTGTTGTATTCCTCTTGCTTTGTTAACAGTTGTGATTAAAATGGATGGATGTGGATGGATGCTTGGTGTGGATAATAAATGAATGATTAGGGAGGTGCCAGCCTAAGAATCCAGTGTCCATCGGCTGAAGAAGGCGTCAAGTGGAAATAACCAGAGGGCCCCCAGAGGGCAGACTGGAATCCACCCAACAGCCTCAAGGATGGGAGAACCAAAGAACAAGATAACATCTAGCAGCACAGAGCCCTCAGGAATGTGCCATCTGCATGATGAAGCAATTCCCATAGACTGGCAAAGGAAGAAATTCCTATAAAAATAGACTCTAGAAAGTGAGAACTTTGGGGGTCTGATTCTGCAAACCAACTTCCAGGAGCATCAGATGAGTATCTGACAAGGCCCTGCTCCCTCCTCATGTCCAGGCCACCTGGCCAGTGGCTTGGCATGAGCAACTCTAAGGCTGATAACTATGATAACAACCTTGCAGAACCTGTGTGTGTGTGTGTGTATGAATGAATGTGTGAATAAATATGAGACTGAATGGAATGTTATAGCTATAACTAACTGCTTACTATGATTCTTTCTGTATTCACAATAAATGTGGTATTTTGCCTTTTCCCCTTTAATAAGATCCTGCTGGTTTTTATTTTATTGGTGTAACATACTAACTTCTTTAGACTCCCTTGAAAATAAAAGCCCAAATATGGAATTTTTTGCACCATTCTGGAGTCCTTTCAGGATGCAGAATAAAAGTGACATTTGAAAATGTGGCTCAAAATAATTCTTGCAAATTTTGTTTTAAAATTAACAAGATAGCAAATACAAAGGTTGAAGGACTCCTGAAATGAGCTGCACTTGGCATGGGAGGAAATGATGCATTGGAGACATCACCTTTGAAAGGACTCAAATCTCACTATCTGAGGAGCTGCAGGAAGACAGCAGCTTTTGATGTTTATCCCAGGCTCAGCGGTAAGTCCTTATTAATGTTCACTTCCAAACACACACATGCAGCAAAATCATATTTTCCCATAAATATGCAATCATGTACCCGTACAAACACAAGCACAATAATCCACAGTCATAACACTCATGTATTCACACAATATTTTTCACTAATAAACACACAATATTGTGTGTTCACAAACACAACAATAATGCAAACTTGCACGCCAGAAGAAGCACTGACAACACACACAAAAGTTCCGCAATATTTTTTGTAATAAACACATGTTATTGTACATTCTCATGGACGCACACGAACAGAAAACTCACATGGACATTGATTTCAACTCAGGTATACACTCACAATAATGTACATTGACAACACCACACATGTGAGCAGTGTACTTGACTAGCAAACACACACTGAAAGCAATGTCTCAGTACATTGCACTTATCATGTAATCTCACAAAAAGAAACACATAAGACAGATTGACACTACAAACCTTCACCATCATAGCAATGTCAGCTTGGAAGTGTGATTTTTTGGGCAACATTTCTATACCGGTAAAACCCCTTGTGTAAACATGGTTAAACCAGCTTACAAATGCTTCTGCGGTGTGGCTTGTTTCTCTCAGAGAACCAGTGTAAGTAATACCAGCAAAACTACTAGTCCATTTACAGTAGGAGAGTTTGTTTGTATTGCTATATCAGCAAAACTTTTCCAGTGTAGACCTGGCTCTACCTTGTCTCACTAGACATTCTCCCTCTTCTTCTCATATAAACACACACACACTTACATGCACAGAGATTCTCCTCCATTTACAGCCACTGGGTAAAATTATCATCCCTCACCCAGTTATTTAGGTACCAAAGTCTTATTTTCAAACGTGACTTTGGCACTTCTACCTATAATACGGGCCATATTTTTAAAGGTATTTAGGTGCCTATGGAGGATTACCTAAAGAACCTAGATGCTTAATACCTATAGAAATCCATGGGTGTTAAGTGATAAGATGTTTCTGAAGATCTCACAACGCACCTAAATACCTTTAAAAATCTGGCCTGAGTGACTAAGGCATGTTGCACTTGTCACAGAAGTGTTTCTGCAAATGTTACCCCTCGCCATGAGGCAGCCACCAGGCAGAGGCAGATCCGATTGCTCACGATAGTGAGGTATTGCAGCAGGTATGAGATGCCATTTCGAAGTCTGAGGACCTGATATCAAAGAAGAAGAACTCCATGCAGTCCATCAGGCAGTGGAAGTAGGCCTGGGCATGGTAGCTAGGGAAGGAACTCGTCTCCTGATTGCTCACCATGGGGATGACCATGCTGGTGAGCAGGACGTCCAGGAGGGAGAGGTTGGTTAGGAAGCGGCACACTGTACTGGTGAGTTTGGAGAAGAAGACCCAGAGATTCTGGCTTTGGGATAAACTGTTATTTCATGTTAATCATCCAGAACCCAGAAAGGGAGAATAATTCCAGTGCACCAATTGCAGGGCTTTATTTGATTGGGAAAGGAGCGTACCTTGCACAGTGTCAGGGTCTGACACCAGTTTGGGGTTCTCCTTAAGCCCTATTCATAGCCCTAACCCATTACCAACAGGGACTTAAGTATAAGTTTTTCTTTAAACCTTCAATGGGGCCACTCATGTGTTTGGACCAGATCCTCAGCTGGTGTAAATTCTCAGAGATCTATTGACTTCAACAGAGCGATGACAATTTAAACCAGCTGAGAATTAGCCCCTTGGTTTTTCAGGAACCCATGTGTGATATGTTCATTTATTCAGAGAAACAAAACACAGCATGTTTAAAATGTATCCAGTCAAAACATCTGGAAGTCTAAACACCGAGTACTTTTGATGAGCTCTTTGTAAATGAGCAATGGAGTAAGACAGAGTCATAAACCATCTTTGCTAAATAATGTTTAATAACGAGTACTTATAAGAGAATCATGAAGTGGACAAAGACAATCATTAACAGGAAGAAGCACAATAATTTACATCCGTGATTTGTTATCTAGCTAGCTAACGTAATTCACAATTAAAGAGAAATCTGTCATTATGACTAAATGAGGTTGTGTGTTAGGAGAATAAATGATCCTATCTGTCTGTCTCTCTATCTAATCACATGATCTGTTTTTGTCCGTCATATATGTAATGTACAGAACCATGCACAAAGATGGTATTCTAATAGTAACAACTTCTGAGATCCTTTCTCAGCTTGGAAATGAGTAGATCTACATGGGATAGCGTATGGAACACCAGATCAGTGCATGTGACGGCACTTTTCCACTTACATCAAGGCTAGAACAAAATGATCCCAACCAAGTAACTTACACCAGTGTTCATGTCACTGCTGAGTGTAGCCCAGAGACTTTGGGCCAGAACCTCAGAAGTATTAAATTGGTGATGTGAATGTGTTTACTCTACATTGGTGCTGGTTCAGATGAGTTGGGATATCAGACCCTTACATTTCGGTCACACTCACTTTCTCCAGGAGTCTGTCAGCCAATTCTGGATCCTTGTGTAGACAGGCTCTAGGCCAAATCCTAATTTCTTTGAAGTGAGGGGCTAAACCTCAGTGACTTCAATGGGATCCAAACCTGGCCTCATTATCTCAAGTTGGATTCTCTTTAGAAAACATTGGAAAAAGTTTCTCTTCCAAACAGTCTTTCCACCATAGCAAGAATGACACAGCTCTTACACAGAGAAGATGGGAGAGGTAATAACTTTAATTAGACAATCTTCTGTTGGTGAGAGGGACAAGCTTTTGAGTTACACAGAGCTCTTCTTCAGGTTAAAATAATAAAAGACAGCTACCTGAGGCTCTTTCTCCCCTAAGACGTCATTCATAATACAATAATATCCCAACAGTATATACATAATCGAGTCAGGAGGAACTTAGCCACGCAGAAACTATTTTTGTACCCTTTTATCATGGTGGGGAGCAAACCTTCAGCTCACTCAGAAAATCCCATCAAAGAGATGACATATGAACACTCTCAAGAGAAGGCAAACATTGAAAATCCTGTCAAACTAAACTCTCACCATCTCAACAGGCCTTTCCACCTGCAAACCCACCTGGAACAAAGAAACAAATAAAAGCAACAAACAACTCAGCAAAATTAAACTAAAAAACTGACAAACAAAAACCAAAGAACAAATGTGTTGATACCTCCGTCAGAGTTATTATCTTAACAAAGAAGAGCCAGAGAACCCACTAGGAACATTGCTATGGCTAGTGACTATCACATTGAATGGTGGTGTCTAGCAGTAGATAGATAGATAGATAGATAGATAGATAGATTCCGGTCTTAATTACATTGATGTAAACCTAGAGTAACTCCAATTTTCTTGGGTTAAATTTGTCTGGATTTTTATGAATGCAAATACCCAATTCTGCATAAAAAGATTGCAAAGTATGTTCTCATGAAGGCAATAATGTCATCAGATGATTCTATTCATAAAGAAACACAGAATGAACTCGCAATCAGTGGAGAAATATAGACATTATATTCTTGCTGAATAACCTCCAACCTATCAGTTTACTCAGTGCACCTTTCATTTCCTTGTTTCTCATGCTGTAGATGATTGGATTCATCATTGGGGGCAACACAGAACAGAGAACAGCCACCAAGAGATTCAGATCTGAGGTCAAGTTGGAGGTTGGTTTCAGGAAGGCAAAGGTGCCCGTGAAAAGGAACAAAGAGACCACAGTGAGGTGAGGGAGGCAGGTGGAGAGGGATTTATGCTGGCCCTGCTCCGAAGGAATTTTCAGCACTGTTTTGTAGATCTGAACATATGACACAATTATAAATGCAAAGCAGATTAAACCTAAAAGCACATGAAAAGAAATAACAACAATTTCCCTGAGATACGAGTCAGAGCAGGTGAGGTGGAGGAGCTGGGGGATTTCACAGAAGAACTGGTCCACCACGTTGCCTCCACAGAAGGGTATTGCAAATGTGTTCCTGGTGTGCACTGCAGAGTAGAGAATAACACTGATCCAGGCACTGGTTGCCATTTGGATGAAAGCTCTCCTGTTCATTACTGTCTCCAAGTGCAATGGTTGGCAGATGGCGATGTATCGATCGTACGGCATGATGGTCAGTAAGGGAAAATTTGCTGAAGCAAAGAATAAGAAAAGAATGATTTGGGTATCTCATCCAGAATAAAAAATTGATTTTGTGTTCATGAGGGAATTGGCCATAGATTTGGGAATGGTGACACAGATGGAACCACAGTCTAGGATGGACAGATTCATCAGGAAGAAGTACACGGGGTTGTGAAGGTGGTGGTTGCAGGCTCTGGCTGTGATGATGAGAAGGTTCCCCAACAGGGATATCAGGTAAAGCAGTAGAAACACCACTGCTTTGTAAAATCTGCAGCTCCCGAACATCAGAGAATCCCAGGAGAAAGAATTCGATCATGGAGGTTTGGTTGGACATTTTCTTCCTCAGTACACTGTGTGATGTCTGTGGAGGGAATGAGAAGGACAATGATCAGGACTAGAGTGACAAAGGGAATGGCCCTGTTTCTCCTTTCCCTAATATCTCATTCTAGGAATGTCAAAGATACATAGAACTCATCACTTACAATGAGTAGGTGTTGTTAGTGCTCCTCACCTCTGACAATCAATCAGTAATATTATCACACTTGTGTAACCTCCTTCATCACTTTACCCAATCTGAGGATTCGGCACAAGGTGTGGCTTGATAAAATGCAGTATGAAGGATGGAACAAAGCACGCTCCAAATCCAACAGTTCTTGCAAAGAAGGTCCCTCCATTGCGACCATCACCAAGCTTACCACTTGGGCATGAATCTAATCGAATAAAATGCCAACACAGCTCCGTGTCTTCTGTGTCTTCTGTGTAAGTTCTGTACACCCATTTACACCATTTATACTCAGCCAGCAGCAGTGTGGAGCTAGGCCAGGAACTCTGGGTTCCACTCCCAGTCAGCTCCCGTGTGTCCTTGAATGGGGTCAGGATAGACAGGCTTTGGCTGCTTGGTTCAACTCTAAGCCAGGGTTTAAAGGGGCTCTTCTGTAAAAAACATTCTGTGTGCTGCCAACTTTACTGCTTATTCAATTGTTACCTCCACGCAACTATCCCCTTGAAAGAGAAATCACAGAGATGAGATCGAATCAATGAGTTTGAAATCAGGCTCTTATCAGGCAATATTAATGTTCCCCAATTTATTTAACATTTACTGCTGGTTGGAAATTTTCAGCTGGGTTCTTTTTAATGGAGATTGTTTTTTCAGCTAAACAATACCGCCAACAACAACATCTTAGAACCTGTCTGCTTCCCTCAAACATTTCGGGATTCTTTTTTAAAGAAACTGAAAACTCGGTGCAAAAGTTCCAACGAGCGCGCAGGAAGCCGCTCAGCCCCGCTGCGCTGTGGGTGGTGGCGGGAGGCGCCGGGCTGTTTTAAATTGCCCGGGGACAGCAGGTGGGGCTGGGGGAAGTGCGGGGGGAGTATGTGTGTGTGTGTGTGTGTGTGAGGTTGGAAACTTTGGTGGAGCCGGGCCCCTGGGACAGGAATATTCCTGGTGCCCGGGCTCCACAGGCCCATAGAACTCGCTGCCCATGTCAGGGGGGGACCTTCAGGCAGTTGCTGAGGGACAGAGCCAGCCTTCCCTCAGGATCTGCCAGATAAAGGACCTTCCTCTGCCAGGTCTGCCCACAAGTGAGCTGTTCTGCTCCCTTTTAAATCCTCCCTCCGGTCTGTGGCTACCCTGCAGATGTGTTGGGGTGGGTCTGGCTGAAGCCAGAGCAGCTCCTTAACCCCTTCTTGCCCAGCGTGGGATTTGTATTCCTCATCACAAGTCCAAACAGAGGGGGGAAACCCTTGAAGGTACAGCATTCCATACTATTAACGGCTAACAAGCCTAGCAGGCCTGAGGGGCTATTTTTGCAAGCTTTCGAGCTTTTTGTTCTATTGGTACTTTTATCCAATTCTTCAGGTGTATTCTTTAGGTAGCAAATTATTACCCCACCTAGCAATAACAATAGGAATTTTGAATCCTTGATTTTATCCTGGTTTCTCTTGAACTCCTTGGAAGGTGACTTTAGATGATGCTTCATGCAGCAGACATTCTTTTGCCCTGTGTCATCCTGGCATCTCCATTACCGGGCTCGGGAGGAGGGTAAGAGAGAATCCACTCTGCAGCCTGCAGAAGACTGCATTCTAATTCAAAAGTTTGTTACTTTTTGTCCTGATTTCCTTCCGCTCCTGGAAGGTGATAGTCGGAATTTTTTTTTGAAGCATGAATTCTGGATGATTTTTTCAAATGTTTGGATAGAGAGAGCTTTTGTAGGTCACCCTCCCCTTGTCCCCAGTATCTCATGAAACCATTGCACTCATTGATGTGCTGTTCACACGCCATTGCCTTCAATAGCTCCTCCGCGTACTCTGATGCGATCCTATCACATGCCTGGAAAATTACTTGGTTTTCTGATAGTTCTAAAATATTAAGGGATTCCCCAAAGTCAGAGCCAGGATTGGTAAAGGTCCCCAAAACACAACTGCAGCCTACCCTGCGTCAGTCAGATCCAGCGTCTTAATTATCTGTAATTAATTTAAAGTAAAACAAGAGGTTGATGCTCAGTCAACCCGTGAAACTCTTTGCCAGGGAATGTTGTGAACACCAAGACTATAACAGGGTTCAAAAAATAACTCTAGAAATTGATGAATGAAAGGTCCATCAATGGCTATTAACCAGTATGGGTGGGAATGGTGTCCTTAGTCTCTGTTTGCCAGAAGCTGGAAATGGTCAACGGGAGATGGATCACTTGATGAATACCTGTTCCGTTCATTCCCTCTGGAGAACCTGGCATTGGCCACTGTCAGCAGACAGGTTGCTTGTGCCTCTGTGAATCTTCCAGGGACGGAAGTGAGATGGAGAGTACATGAGAATTTATGAAAGAGTGATCTAGAAGCATTCCACAGTGTGTACAGACAGAAAGCAAAGTGGGGATTCTTCCCCCCACCCCAGGCAGTACAATGAATATAGTCTCTGTTTCCTTCCACTGGAAGACACTTGCACGCCTGCTGGGCCAAGACTGCTGCGTGGGACTGTGGGTGCTACAAGTGGCCAGCAGTGGGCCAGAAGGACGAGGACCGTGCAGGAGGTTTGCCAATAGAGGCAAAGAGAAGCCAAAAGCACCTGGCTTCCAAAAGAGCCAAAGAGGAGAAGGACACAATCCATCAAGAGAGACTGCTCTAGAGGTTCCTGGATGAAGAGAGGTGGAGCAGACAGTGGGACGGATTGCTCAGGGAGAGAATGCTGGGTATGTGGGCCAGCAGGGTGATTCATCCAGCTCCGTGACAGAGCCTGCACCAATGCATGTGCCAGCTGCAATGTCTGCAGGTGCACAGGTACCTGTAGACAGGAGAGGGGAATGGTGTCCCTGGTCCTGGTTCACAATGGTTGGAGGGTGGAGTTTCTAGCAGGGCCAGTGAACAACATTATAAGTAGGGTTTGTTTTCCAAACTATTCACAGTTGTGTGTCTGAGAGAAAGATTTTTTAACCCCTGTCCAAGGGATGGACCCCTGTCTCCGAGACCAGGGACGTGGCAGAGCGCAGACTGGTTTATGACATATACGACATCTTTGCTGGTCAGCCCTGAACTCTGAATTCCATGATTCATCTTCTTCTGACACTTAATAGCTTTTCTATTTTAGCTATAGCGATTCTTCAGACGCTCGGCCAAATGGCAATCCAGCTTCCATGTGGCACCTCAATTTCCCACTCTCTAAAGTGGGGATAATCCTTACCCACATTCAGAAAGTAGTTGATCTTCCCTCTTTCTTCCCAGGTCCCTGCCCTCCTTGCCCAGCCCCGGCCTCTGTCCTGTTCTCCAAACTTCCATGCCCATGTTAGTGCCTGTCTCACCCCCCCTCAACCTGCAAGGTCTCCTGCCAGCAAAGGGAAGCTGCTCCTGCATCTGGAGCTGCCTTCGTATGTCCTGAGGGCTGTCCTGTACCATGATCACCACGGGCAGGTAGTTCTAACAAGGCCAATAGCATAGTGGTCAATAGGTTTCCAGTATAGGGTGGTGTTTATGTGACCATCGCTTATTAGCACCATAGTGTCCAGGAAGTGGATCTCTTGTGTGGACTGGTCCAGGCTGAGGTTGATGGTGGGATGGAAATTGTTGAAATATGGTGGAATTCCTCAAGGGCTTCTTTTCCATGGGTCCAGATGATGAAGATGTCATCGTTGTAGCACAAGTAGAGTAGGGGCATTAGGGGATGAGAGCTGAGAAAGCGTTGTTCTAAGTCAGCCATAAAAATGTTGGCATATTGTGGAGCCATGCGGGTACCCATAGCAGTGCCACTGATTTGAAGGTATACATTGTCCCCAAATGTGAAATAGTTATGGGTGAGGACAAAGTCACAAAGTTCAGTCACCAGGTTTGCCGTGACATTATCGGGGATACTGTTTCTGATGGTTTGTAGTCCATCTTTGTGTGGAATGTTGGTGTAGAGGGCTTCTACATCCATAGTGGCCAGGATGGTGTTATCAGGAAGATCACCGATGGATTGTAGTTTCCTCAGGAAGTCAGTGGTGTCTCAAAGATATCTGGCAGTGCTGGTAGCATAGGGCCTGAGGAGGGAGTCTACATAGCCAGACAATCCTGCTGTCAGGGTGCCAATGCCTGAGATGATGGGGCGTCCAGGATTTCCAGGTTTATGGATCTTGGGTAGCAGATAGAAGACCCCTGGTCGGGGTTTGAGGAGTGTGTCTGTGCAGATTTGTTTTTGTGCTTTTTTCAGGGAGTTTCTTGAGCAGATGGTGTAGTTTCTTTTGGTAACCCACAGTGGGATCAGAGGGTAATGGCTTGTAGAAAGTGGTGTTGGAGAGCTGCCGAGCAGCCTCTTGTTCATATTCCGACCTATTCATGATGACGACAGCACCTCCTTTGTCAGCCTTCTTGATTATGATGTCTAAGCTGTTTCTGAGTCTTTGGATGGCATTGTGTTCTGCACGGCTGAGGTTATGGGGCAAGTGATGTTGCTTTTCCACAATTTCAGGTCGTTCACGTCGGCGGAAGCACTCTCTGTAGAAGTCCAGTCTGTTGTTTCAACCTTCAGGAGGAGTCCACCCAGAATCCTTCTTTTTGTAGTCTTGGTAGGAAGGTCTCTGTGGGTTTATATGTTGTTCAGAGGTGTGTTGGAAATATTCCTTGAGTTGGAGACGTCGAAAATAGGATTCTAGGTCACCAGAGAACTGTATCATGTTCCTGGGGGTGGAGGGGCAGAAGGAGAGGCCCCGAGATAGGACAGATTCTTCTGCTGGGCTAAGAGTATAGTTGGATAGATTAACAATATTGCTGGGTGGGTTAAGGGAACCACTGTTGTGGCCCCTTGTGGCATGTAGTAGTTTAGAGAGTTTAGTGTCCTTTTTCTTTTGTAGAGAAACAAAGTGTGTGTTGTAAATGGCTTGCCTAGTTTTTGTAAAGCTCTCCAACACCACTTTCTACAAACCATTACCCTCTGATCCCACTGAGGGTTACCAAACGTTAGTGCCTGTCTCACTCCCCGCAACCTGCAAGGTCTCGTGCCAGCAAAGGGAAGCTTCATTCTGCAGATCTGGAGCTGCATTCGCATGTCCTGAGGGCTGTCCTGCACCATGGTCACCACGGGCAGGTAGGTCATCAACTTCCATCTCTGCCCCAGCTACAGGATGGCCTCTGGTTCCTGCTCCCTCAGGCACCTGGAATAGGGGTGGGGTTGGCAGAGCAGGAGAACACCCCATGAAGTTAAGAACTGGCAGTGAGAGCCTTTTCCCTCCCTGGGAGACTGCGGCGTCCCTCTGTGGGGACTCCCTTTCTGGCAGGTGCTGTGCTTTCGTTCCTGGACACTGCCAGGAGACCCAGCTCCCAACCCTAGCAGCTTGGCTGTGCCATCCCCTACTGTGTACCCAAATTGCCTTTAAAGGAATATCCAAGCCCCTCCCAGGCCTGCTCCCATTGCGGGTCTCTCTCCTGGCTGAGCACAGGCTGTTCTTATATCACCCAACAGGCCTGGATCCTAGATACATGCTGCTCCTTCTCATGTGCCCCTGCACTTATTCCCTTCACCTGGGGATAGGTTCACTTGAGCTACTACCCCTTTCATGGCCATCTCATCCTGGGACAGCCTGAAACTGGAAACCTGTGCTCGAACAGTAACTGTTTGCTAGGAAAGGTGCTGAAGTCACAATGGAAGAGGAAATCCTTTGGACTGGATTGAAATTATTCCAAAGGAAAGTGATTGAGGGAAAATGTCCAGCTTTATCCTCCTAGCAAAAGAAAAAAAATAAGGTCAGAAAGGACCATTCAGTCCATCTTCTGTGTAACACAGGCCCTAGAACGGCACTGAATGCTTCCTCCAGAAAACCTACGACATGAGACTGAGCCAGATCACGTCTTCTGGAAAGACATCTCCAAGCATTAGAGCCAGCTAGTCAGAAAAAATCTTTCTTCTGCAGTGCCATGAAGTTAAAGGACACGGAGAAGAAGAAAACCTCGACTCGGGTTGTTACTGGAGCTGAAGCAGAGAGGCCAAGACAAACACGGCTAGGGCCCAGGACTGACTATCAGCAGATCTGCCATTTTCTATTCCTGGCTTTTTGACCATGAGCGAATCTCTTTGCTTCTCTGTGCCTCAGTTTCCAAGACTATAAAATAAAGCTACTCAAGGTTCTGTTTTTTTCTCTCCTGTTTTTCAAGGCGGGACACTTAGATACATTTGGGGACTGTCTACGCTACAGGACTAGAGTGTCTTTGAAAGCTGATGACCCCCACATGTTGTTCAGAAGCTATGGATGACACAAGCTCCTACGTTTGTTCTGTGCTTAGCCCTATAGGGCACAGCTGGGCTGGGTGGCCTTTTCTCGCTGTGCTGTGCGGAGCAGGTTCTGGGCATGAGGGATATGAAGAGGCTCTCAAGGACTAATTCTTGAAAATAAATATCAATGAACTGCAACCCAAATAAAAAATCACTGCTGCTAACGTTGGTGGGTGATAAAATAGTAGTAGAGTGGTAATTAATGAGGAGAGGGCAGTGACACAGAGCAATTGGATCCCTTGATAAGCTGGAGCCATTCAAAGAAAACAAGTTGGAAAAGAACCAAATGAAGGGTCCTATAGCTAGCAACAAAGCATGCAGGCCACACCTACAGAATGGGGAAGTGTATCCAGGAAAGCACTGAGTGTGAAGAGGATTTAGGGGCCATGCTAGGCAAGCCATTCAACATGAGCACCCAGGGTGATGCTGTGGTGAACAGGGCTAAAGCCATCATTAGATGCATGAAAAGAGCAGTGAGGAGCATAGGGAGGTGACACACCATGAGGAAGACTGATCATGGAATCCTGCATCCAGTTTTGGCATCCACCTTTGAAAAAAGATTTTGAAATATTGGAGATGGGGCAGCAAAAAGCAATGAAACATTTTGAGGGCTGGAGAAAAATGCCTGCGAATGAACTATTGAAAGAGCTCAGCCTGTGTAGACGATAAAGAAGATCGGGAGGTGACATCATTGAAGTGTTGAAGTGACTTCATAGAGAGAAAATATCGGGTAGGAAAGGGCTCATTAATCTAGCAGAGAAAAGCATAACAGTGGCTGGAAACTCAAAAGAGACCAATTCGTATTCGAAAGAGGGCACACATATTCAACGGTGAGGATGAATCACCAAAGGAACAAACTAGAAAGGGAAGTGGTGGGAATTCCCCACCTCTTGATGTCTTCTAATGAAGACGAGATGCCTTTCTGGAACATCTGCAGTCAAAAACTAGCTACTATGCTCAACAGAAAGCATGTGATATGCAGGGGGTCAGATGACTTGCTCAAATTGTCTCTTCTGTCCATAAAGCCTGCTCATTTATGAAAACCTGAGTGTAGCATGGGGAGAAGCCTCTGAAGTTTTACTGTGTTGGGCTTGAGCACACAATGAACGCTCATTGAGTGGGATGATCCAGGGGAAGCAGCGGAAATATCCAATGTGGCTGGACAGGGGCAGGACATCAGCACTGCAAGGGAGGGGTGGGAGTGGCAGTGACATCACAAGGGCCTTTGGCAGGACCTCAGCCTATTGGACAAAGGTGGTGGGGAGGTGATGATCTCACAGAGAGATCTTGACATCAGCCAGGCAGGACAGGGGTGCAGGACAGGGGCAACCTCGGAGATCCCTGTGGCTTTGCTTCAGCACGTCTCCTTCTCGAGGTCTCTCCTGGAGGACTGAGAGAGCATTCACTTGCACGTACGTGAGCACAAGGAGGACCCTCTTCAGAGTTTTCTTCTTTTCTTTTAGTGGTTTTGCTCGAAAATAGACATCTCTGTAGAGAAGGTAAGAGCCTCAGAGAGGTTTGGAACCTGTTCAGTCTGATCCATCAGGTGCCGGCTGATTTTTAGGAAAGGAAAACACTAGATTGTGAGGGCAGCATTTTATTTCCGACCTAGGACATTGTCCCTTAGAATTACTGGGGACATTGGGGTTTCTCCTTTTTGTTTTCCCTTTTCCTCTATCCCTCCTATCTTTCTCTTCTTGCTTCCTTTGTCCTTTTTCTCTGCTCTCCTCCCACCACCAGGAGCTCTGTGTGTGGAGCAAGGGCCAGGGGGGGCGGTTGTGGGAGGCCCTCACAGAGAGGTGAGACTGGAATTGGGCTCTGAGAGTGATCCCCTCGGTGGTGACCAGGGCCATTCTTTGGGCTATTTGATGAGAACCCTTAGCCTCCCACCCCCCAAAGTCTCAACCTTGATTGGCTGAGGAGGGGGCTATTGACAGGGAGGAAACTCTGGTCTTTGTTGTTCTCTTTTATGACCAAGCAAATAAGTCACAACCAGTTATAAGTTTGACCAATGTTGATGCTGGTCTCCATTCATTGTCCTGGAGCAGTTCATGATCCTCTCGAACATTCCAATTCTTCTCAAATACTTGTTGAATAATTACGATGAAAAATTGTTGGTCTGTAGCTCATTTGAGAGCAACTCTGCTACTGACTGGCTGCATCAGCTAAGACAGGTCCCTGCTCCTTTCTCAGCCTTCGTTTCTCCTTCTGTCGAGGAAGAATAACAATCCTCTCCCACCTACCTCACCATGGGTGGCTGCTGGGGATCCACTGAAGAGTGTCACTCGGAGCAGTGCAGACTAGGGGGTGTCCTATCACACTAAGCCATATCCGATTATGACCTAATATTCGATTGGATTTGTATTTTATTCTTTTGAAATTGTGAAGAGCAGCAACTACTTAGCTCAGACTGAAGCATCTCATCTAATTTTCTAGATCATAGTTGGTTTCAGAGTAGCAGCCGTGTTAGTCTGTATTCGCAAAAAGAACAGGAGGACTTGTGGCACCTTAGAGACTAACCAATTTATATGAGCAGAAGCTGTCATAAGCTAGAGATGCATCCGATGAAGTGAGCTGTAGCTCACGAAAGCTTATGCTCAAATAAATTCATTAGTCTCTAAGATGCCACAAGTACTCCTTTTTCTATTTGCTAGATCATGTGTCTCCTCTTTGTGTACGACGAGACAGTTTAATGCACTGTGACAAACAGGAGACACTCTTGTTTTGCAAACAAATATTTTTGCTAAGAATTTTCATCCTACTCGTTATGATTTCAAGAAACAAAGTGGTTTCGTCTGAATGGATTTTCTGACAGAAACGGTTTTCATGAAAATGTTCACACCTAATTTCCTGGGCTCTATCCCTGCCTCCAGGGGGTTGTTGTCTCATAGTTAGAACAGGAGTCATCACTGTTGGCTTCTCTTTCTGGCTCCGTCACCGCTTTGCTGTGTGACACCTTGGGTAGGTCCAATGGGAACAGGGTCAATTCTCTAACTCCAGGCAGCAGGGAGCCTGAGTGAGATAAGGGATGTTAAGGCCGTCTGCGAAGGAGAAAGGGATGTTTCCAGGTGTTGAATGTCAAGAATTCTAAACTTCGCTAAAATGGCTAATCTCGAGAAATAAGAACTAGTTGGGGCCAAACTTGAACCATTGTCTTTTTTAAAGCCCATTCAGGGATGTGAGTCCCAGAGAGCCATAGAGAGTGGGAGCAACTTGCCCAAAGTCCCACAGATCAATAGGCAGCAATGGAAGCAGGAGTGACCCTCCCTCTCAAAGGCAGGGGGACCAGCCATTAGGGCCTGGTTGCAATTGCCAGCTGTGGGAGGGAGTGTGCGGCAGTGGTTAGTGAAGGGGTCCATCCATGGCTCTGACACTCAGTGTGACCCTGAGCTGGTAGCTGAGGCCCGTTTGCCATCAGTAGGGTTGGGGTCCCATCGCTACAGCCCAGTGGGTTTGGGAGGCTCCAGGAAGGTGTGTAAAGTGCTGGGATGTCAGGATCACCTCTACCCTAGGGCCGTGTTCTGCAGCCCCCTGCTGCTGGCTGAGTTTCTCCGTCCCTTGGCAATCAGACAGACTCTTGTTTTCACAGCCAGTCGATCGCCCTCGTGTCATCACCCTGCCTGCTGGCTGGGCAGGGTAACTCCTGAGGTCACCATCCTCTCCAGCCTGCCTTGGGCTTGGAGAGTGAGGAGGAGGGCAAGGGACGTCTGCTGACCCTGAACATCCGCCATCCATTATCCCATCACTGAGAGCAAGTGAGTGGCATTCGGGTTCCTCAGTGGCTTCCCCTGTCTGTCTGGGGAGAGGCAGAAACGGGGGGAGAGACTATCTCCAAAGGGGGATTTCCTTTGCAAACAGGCCCCAAGAGCCCCTCACTCTTAGGCCAGGCAGGGGCTTCTCCAGAGCCGTCTCCAGTGTGTTTGGAAAGGTTCCAGCAAGGGGGCTCCTAGTCCTTCCCTTGTGGGACACTGTTCCCCAGGCTGAGAGTCTCGGAGCTGGCCCGACCCTGTGAGCTGCTGAGCCTGGAAATCAATGGGGAACGAGGAGGGCCCTGGTCATGGTTCTGCTCTGAACCCTCCTGCTTCTCAGCGTCCTCTGGAACTGGTCGCTCGCTCAGCACCGGTCAGAGATGGCCGGTGTCACTGACCCCACCCCACCCTATGGACACGTTTCCCAGATCTCAGTGCCCGGTCTGAGCTCTCTCCCTCCCCCGCCTCCAGGGTTTCACACCGAGCAGGTTCCCGTGGGCTGCGCTCTGAGCGGCCAGGCCCTCGTGGACCCCCGAGGTTCCAGTATGCCTATGATGGGAGGGACTTCATCAGCTTTGACGACCAGACGGGGCCGTGGGTCGCGGCCGAGCAGCCGGCCTTCCCTCAGAAGCAGAGCTGGGAGACGGGCAAGACGTGGACTCAGTACGTCCGGTGGTACCTGAAACGAGTGTCTGGACACCCTGCAGAGCCCGGTGCAGCAGGGGAGTGGGGTCCTGCGGCAGCAGGGTGAGTGAGCCTGCAAGGAGCTAGCATGGGGTGCGGGAGGGGCACAGTCACACCAATGGGACTTAGGTACAGAGGTGCCGACTTTCCAATGCTCCAGGGGATGCTCGACCCCCACTCTGCCCCAGGCCCTCCCCCCACTCCACCGCTTCCTGCCCCACCTCTTCCCACACCTGCTCCGCCCCCCACTCCAACCCCTCTGCTTCTCCCCACCCTGTTCCGCCCCCTTCCCCCTCGTGCGCTGCCCCCTCGCTCCTCCCCCTCCCCCTGTGAGCCTCCTGCATGACACAGAACAGCTGACTGTGGCAGGCAGACAGCGTTGCGGGGGAGGGGGAGGCGCTGATCGGGAGGGCTGCTGGTGGGTGCTGAGCACCCGCCATGTTTTTTCCTGTCGGTGCTCCAGCCCCGGAGCACCCACGGAGCCGACGCCTATGCTTGGGTATCTCCGGAAAGGGTGGTGTGGCTGGGCAGATGGACTGTGATGAAGTGCGCCTGTGTTCTATTCCAGCTCTGTCCCTGGCCTGCTGGGTCACCCTGGGCCAGTCACAACCCATCTCTGTGCCTCAGTTTCCTCATCTGTACAATGGGGATAATGAAGCTGACCTTTTTTTGTAAAGTGCATGGAGATGGAGCAATGACGAGCTTGTCGAGAACTGTGGGTTGTTCTCAATTGTTACCAGTGCAGACAGTTTATTAGCTGGTGCTAGCAGTTCTGGCTGCCTGGGCGCCTCCATTCTGCAAGCCCTTTCCTGTTGGCTTCCAGCTCCCTCCAACATCTCCTTTTTGGGCTGAACCGTTTCAGCCCTGGGTTGTGAGTTGATTAATTTTGGCAAGTTTGAGCCGGAAAAGGCCCAGCCGTCTGTGCGTGTGAAGGCAGCAGACTGGGAATGGGGCGGGGGATGCATTTTGTCATTCGACAAAGAAAAAACACTTGCCTTGAGCTTCTTTTGCCCAGTGCTAGCACCTCCTCAGTTGAGGGCAGAGGCGTGGAAAGGGCCAGGGACTCGGGGCAGTGTGGCAGCGGGGTTGAAGTGCCCGAGGATGCAGAGAGGGACCTGCTGGGATTTCCAAAGGGAGGCGCCTGACTCCCTGTGAAATCACCAGGGTTAGGCACCGAGGGGGGTTGGAAATCCAACTGGCCCTTAGCCCCCTAAATCGCACATGCATGTTTGGAGGGTCCAGTGAAAACCTGCCTGGATGTAGCTGGGTTACAGTGCAGGAGCGTGCGCAGTGAAGGAGACCTGGGCCCAGGCTTCTGCTGGTAACTACCCAGTTCAGCTACACCAATATGAGAAAGGATTAGAACAGAGGGGATTGACACCAGATTAACTAACTCTATTTACGAATCAATGTAAATGGGTGCAGACCAGGTCTCTCTCACATGTGAGTATTCCTCAAATTCAAACTGGAACAGGTGCAGAGAAGGGCTACTAGGATGATCTGAGGAATGGAGAGCCTACCTTATGAGAGGAGACTCAAAGAGGTTGGCTTGTTGAGCCTAATCAAGGAGCGTATGATGGGTCCACCTACAATGGTGTGTGGCCCATTGGCGACTGTCAGTAGCAAAAATCCCCAATGGCCAGAGACAGGACATTAGATGGGGAGGGCTATGAGTTGCTACAGAGAATTCTTTCCCAGATATCTGGCTGGTGGGTCTCACCCACATACTCAGGGTCTAATTAATCACCAGATTTGGGGTCAGGAAGGAATTTTCCGCCAGGAGAGACTGGCAGAGACCTTGGGGGGTGGGGTTGTTGCCTTCCTCTGCAGCATGGGGCACGAGTCACTGCTGCTTTAAACTAGTGTCAGTGGTTATCTTGTCTCCTCATTGGTCATTTTGGTCAGGTGCCAGCGAGGTTACCTTTAGCTTCTTAACCCTTTACAGGTGAGAGGAGCTTTCCCCTGGCCAGGAGGGATTTCAAAGGGGTTTACCCTTCCCTTTATATTTATGACACGCCCCCCAAATCTCAGCTAGGGTGAAACACTGGCTGGGATTTCTTCCTGGAGCTCTAGGAAAAACAGAGTTAATAAGACACATGCATCTCTAAATATACTACCAAGTACATAAAGACTAACAATATTTTCCACATCTCAAGGACGATTTTAACCAGTTGATTCTGGGAAACTTTCACGGGAGAGTGCATCAGCCACTTTGTTAGAAGCTCCTGAGATGTGTTGGATGTCGAAATCAAAATCTTGGAGAGCTAAACTCCACCGAAGAAGTTTTTTGTTAGTTTCCTTGACGGTGTGAAGCCACTTTAGTGCAGCATGGTCGGTTTGCAGGTGGAAACGCCGTCCCCAAACATATGGGCGTAGCTTTTCCAGAGCGTAGACAATGGCATAACATTCTTTTTCAGTGACTGACCGGTTGCTTTCCCTCTCAGACAGTTTTTTGCTGAGAAACACTACAGGGTGGAATTCTTGATCAGGTCCTTTCTGCATTAAAACTGCTCCCACACCACGCTCGGATGCATCTGTGGTTACTAGGAACGGTTTGTCAAAGTCTGGGGCCCTTAGGACAGGGTCAGACATGAGTGTCGCTTTAAGCTTGTTAAAGGCCTTCTGACACTTTCCGGTCCACTGAACAGCATTTGGCTGTTTCTTTTTGGTTAGGTCTGTCAGTGGGGCAGCGATTTGGCTGTAGTGCAGTACAAATCGTCTGTAATAACCGGCCAAGCCTAAGAAGGATTGAACCTGTTTCTTTGACTTTGGGACAGGCCACTTTTGGATAGCATCCACTTTGGCCTGTAGGGGGCTGATAGTTCCTTGACCCACCTGGTGTCCAAGGTAAGTCACTCTGTTTAGGCCTATTTGACACTTCTTAGCCTTAACAGTTAGTCCTGCCTCCCTTATGCGCTCAAGGACTTTTTGTAGATGTTCCAGGTGGTCTGCCCAGGAATCCGAAAATATGGCCACGTCGTCAAGGTAGGCGACTGCATATTCTCCTAATCCCGCTAGGAGACCATCTACAAGTCTTTGGAAAGTGGCGGGTGCATTTCGCAGCCCGAAAGGGAGTACATTAAATTCATACAGCCCGAGATGTGTGATGAAGGCTGACCTTTCCTTGGCAGATTCATCTAGCGGTACTTGCCAGTACCCCTTGGTTAAGTCCAAGGTAGAGATGAACTGGGTCCGTCCCAGTTTCTCTAATAGTTCATCTGTGCGTGGCATTGGATAGTTGTCTGGGCGAGTTACAGCATTTAGCTTACGGTAGTCCACACAAAAACGTATTTCCCCATCTGGTTTGGGGACTAGAACCACTGGAGATGCCCATGCACTTTCAGAGGGGCGGATTACACCCATCTGTAACATATCCTGGATCTCCCGTTCTATAGCAGTTTTAGCTTGAGGAGACACCCGGTAAGGGTGGACCCTAATTGGGTGAGTATTACCTGTGTCAATGGAGTGGTATGCCCGTTCAGTCAGTCCTGGGGTGGCTGAGAACGTTGGCGCGTAGCTAGTGCACAGCTCCTGGATCTGCTGTCGCTGCGTACGCCCAAGGGTCATGGAGAGGTTCACCTCTTCCACACCACCAGCACATTTCCCTTCGTAGTAGACACCTTCAGGCCACTCAGCGTCGTCTCCTCCCTGGGCTGTAAACTGACAAACCTTTAATTCTCTGGAATAAAAGGGCTTTAGAGAATTAATATGGTACACCTTAGGCTTTCGGTTGGAGGTGGGGAATGCTATGAGATAATTAACAGCTCCCAGGCGCTCCTGGACCATGAATGGCCCTTCCCACGATGCTTCCATTTTATGGGCCTGGAGCGCCCTTAAGACCATGACCTGGTCTCCTACTTTGAAGGAACGCTCTCTGGCATGTTTATCATACCAGGCTTTTTGCTCTTTTTGAGCATCCTGTAAGTTTTCTCTAGCAAGGGCTAAAGAGGTTCGGAGGGTGTTTTGTAGGTTGGTTACAAAGTCCAGAATGTTAGTTCCTGGAGAAGGTGTAAATCCCTCCCATTGCTGCTTCACCAACTGCAATGGCCCCTTAACCTCACGGCCATATACAAGTTCAAATGGGGAAAACCCTAAACTGGGATGTGGTACAGCTCTGTAGGCAAAG
This sequence comes from Eretmochelys imbricata, assembly GCF_965152235.1. Classification (NCBI taxonomy): domain Eukaryota; kingdom Metazoa; phylum Chordata; order Testudines; family Cheloniidae; genus Eretmochelys; species Eretmochelys imbricata. The sequence continues at coordinate 148,127 of NW_027554341.1, read as the reverse complement.
AGCAACTGCTGCAACACTAGGTCCCAATCATTGGAGTGCTCATTTACAAATTTACGTATCATGGCCCCCAAAGTTCCATTAAACTTCTCCACCATGCCATTTGTTTGATGGTGGTAAGGAGTGGCAACCAAGTGATTTACCCCATGAGCTTCCCAAAGGTTTTTCATAGTTCCTGCCAGGAAATTAGTCCCTGCATCTGTGAGGATGTCGGAGGGCCAACCTACCCGGGCAAAAATGTCTGCTAGTGCCTGGCACACACTTTTAGCCCTGGTGTTGCTTAGAGCTACTGCTTCCGGCCATCGGGTGGCAAAATCCATGAAAGTCAGTATGTACTGCTTTCCTCTGGGTGTCTTTTTCGGAAAAGGACCCAGAATATCCACAGCTACTAGTTGAAATGGAACTTCAATGATGGGGAGTGGTTGTAGAGGGGCTTTGACCTGGTCTTGGGGTTTTCCCACTCTTTGGCACACCTCACAAGACTGGACATAGGTAGAAACATCCTTGCCCATTCCCTCCCAGTGGAATGACCCCCCCAAACGGTCTTTGGTCCTGTTCACCCCAGCATGGCCACTAGGGTGATCGTGGGCTAAGCTCAAGAGCTTGGCCCGGTATTTAGTTGGAACTACCAACTGTCTCTGAGGATGCCAGTCTTCCTGGTGTCCACCAGAAAGAGTTTCCTTGTATAAAAGTCCTCTTTCTACAACAAACCTGGATCGATTAGAAGAGCTGAGAGGCGGTGGGTTGCTCCGTGTCGCCGTCCAAGCTCTCTGGAGGCTTTCATCTGCTTCCTGTTCGGTCTGGAACTGTTCCCTTGATGCTGGGGACATCAGTTCCTCATTGGATTGTGGACCTAGGCTTGGTCCCTCTGGAAGCGATATAGGGGATGGAGCTGTTTCTGTTGACTGTGAACCGCTCTCCGCTGGTGCACTATGTTGGGATTCAGGCTTCGGCTGAGCCTCTTGTGTTGGGTTATCGGCTGCTGCCAGTTCAGGGTCGGTGGGGTCCTCTGGTGTTGAGGTTGCAAGTACTGGATTCAGTGCTGACACTGGGTCTGGTGTTGGTTGTTCGGCGGGTTCCGGTTCTGGGACTGGTTCCGTCTGGGTCTCTGGGACTGGATCCACTACTGCTGTTGCAGACATTGGCCTGGGGTCCGGGTCCATCACCTCTGACCGGGTCCTGATAGAAGTTTCCGGAACAGAGCTAGGCCTCACGGCTTGTTTAGCCTGGCTGCGGGTGACCGTTCCCACCCTCTTGGCCTGCTTCACATGATTGGCCAAGTCTTCCCCCAACAGCATGGGAATGGGATAATCATCATAGACTGCAAAAGTCCATGTTCCTGACCAGCCCTTGTACTGGACAGGCAACTTGGCTGTAGGCAAATTGAAAGAGTTGGACTTGAAGGGTTGAATCGTCACTTGGATCTCTGGGTTGATTAAATTGGGGTCCACTAAGGAAGCATGGATAGCTGACACTTGTGCTCCGGTGTCCCTCCACGCGGTGACCTTCTTCCCGCCCACACTCACAGTTTCCCTCCGCTCCAAGGGTATCTGGGAGGTATCTGGGCCTGTGGACCTCTGGTGTGATTCCGGTGCAATGAACTGTAATCTGTTGGGGTTCTTGGGGCAGTTGGCCTTTACATGCCCCAGCTCGTTACATTTAAAACATCGTCCAGCTGACGGGTCACTGGGGCGAGGAGGGTTGCTGGAGAACGGGGTGGCAGGACGATAAGGGGTCTGGAGGGTTCTTTGGGAGGTAGGTGGGGCCTTGGGCGGCCCCCGGTAATAGGGTGTGGTCTGGGGTGGTCCCTTCTGGTCTCCGCTCCAACTGCGACCAGTTTTCTTCTTCTCTGCCACCTCCACCCATCTGGCTCCAATCTCTCCTGCCTCGATTACAGTTTTGGGTTTCCCATCTAGGATGTATCTTTCTATTTCCTCAGGAACACCCTCTAAGAATTGTTCCATTTGCATTAGGAAGGGCAAATTTACTGGAGATTCAACACTTGCTCCTGATATCCAGGCATCCCAATGTTTCACAATGTGGTAGGCATGTCGGGTAAATGACATGTCTGGTTTCCACCTTAGGGCTCTGAACCTCCGACGAGACTGCTCGGGTGTTATCCCCATTCTGACTCTCGCCTTGGATTTAAACAGTTCATACTTGTTCATGTGTTCTTTAGGCATTTCAGCTGCCACCTCAGCTAAGGGTCCACTGAGCTGCGGCCTCAGCTCTACCATGTATTGGTCAGTAGAGATGTTGTACCCAAGGCAGGCCCTTTCGAAGTTTTCTAAGAAGGCCTCAGTATCATCACCTGCCTTGTAGGTGGGGAACTTTCTGGGATGGGAAGTGGTACCTGGAGAAGGATTGCTAGGGTTTGTTGGTATATTCTGCTGGGCCTTTATCCTCTCCACCTCCTCCACATGCTTCCTCTCTTTTTCCTTCTCCTCCTCCACATGCTTCCTCTCTTTTTCCTTCTCCTCCTCCACATGCTTCCTTGCCTCCATTTCCCTCTTGTGGGCAGCCTCCTGTACCTCCTTCTCCAGCCGCATGAGTTCTATCTGTCTTTCATGTTCCCTTTGTCTTTCCTCAGCCTGAAATTTGGCTAATTCCAGCTGTAGTCGAGCTGAGGATTTGGTCATTCTAACCTCTCTGTTTTTAACTAACTTTACACCCGAGGTTTAGAAATAAACAAACAAAACTTGGCTGTAAAATTTTGCTGTGCTGGAATAGAATACCTATTCTCTGATAGTGATTGTCAGCCTACAGAAAAAGACAATTCCCTTGTCTCTGCTCTGGGCCCAACTTAAAGCAAAAAACCTCCAACTACTTGGAAACCTGCTTACCCAGCCCAAAGAAAAAGCAAATGGGTAGAACACACACCCCCTATTTACTTTTAGGAAGAAAAGAAAAAAAAAACCTCTGGGTTGGAAGACTGTGAATTTCCCTGCAGGAGTTAAGTACCTTGCCTCCAGGCAAAGAAAACCTGCAATTCACAAGATAATCCCCTTTTGTCTCTGCTTGGCCACAAAGCAGAGAAAAAACAATCTGCTTTCAGTTTCAACTGCTTTCTGGACTTCCTTTCCAAAGGAAAAAATAATTTCTTTTTAAAATCTGTATTTCTAGTTCAAAAAATCTCAACTGGATCTCAAAATGATTTCAGGTTAATCCCACCACTATGCCACCATGTCAAGGTTCCTCCCCCACTCTGAACTCTAGGGTACAGATGTGGGGACCTGCATGAAAAACCTCCTAAGCTTATCTTTACCAGCTTAGGTCAAAACTTCCCCAAGGTACAAAGTATTCCACCCGTGGTCCTTGGAATGGCCGCTACCACCACAAAACTAATACTGGTTACTGGGGAAGAGCTGTTTGGACACGTCTTTCCCCCCAAAATACTTCCCAAAACCCTGCACCCCACTTCCTGGACAAGGTTTGGTAAAAAGCCTCACCAATTTGCCTAGGTGACTACAGACCCAGACCCTTGGATCTTAAGAACAATGAACAATCCTCCCAACACTTGCACACCCCCTTTCCTGGGAAATGTTGGATAAAAAGCCTCACCAATTTGCATAGGTGACCACAGACCCAAACCCTTGGATCTGAGAACAATGAAAAAACATTCAGTTTTTTACAAGAAGACTTTTAATAGAAAATAGAAGTAAATAGAAATGAAGAAATCCCCCCTGTAAAATCAGGATGGTAGATATCTTACAGGGTAATTAGATTCAAAAACATAGAGAACCCCTCTAGGCAAAACCTTAAGTTACAAAAAAGATACACAGACAGAAATAGTTATTCTATTCAGCACAATTCTTTTCTCAGCCATTTAAAGAAATCATAATCTAACACATATCTAGCTAGATTACTTACTAAAAGTTCTAAGACTCCATTCCTGGTCTATCCCTGGCCAAGCACAGCATACAGACAGACCCAGACCCTTTGTTTCTCTCCCTCCTCCCAGCTTTTTAAAGTATCTTGTCTCCTCATTGGTCATTTTGGTCAGGTGCCAGCGAGGTTACCTTTAGCTTCTTAACCCTTTACAGGTGAGAGGAGCTTTCCCCTGGCCAGGAGGGATTTCAAAGGGGTTTACCCTTCCCTTTATATTTATGACAGTGGTGAATTCTCTGTAACTTGAAATCTTTAAATCATGATTTGAGGACTCCAGTCACTCAGGCAGAGGTTAGGGGTCAGTTCCAGGAGCAGGTGGGTGAGGTTCTGTGGCCTGCAATGTGCAGGAGGTCAGACTAGATGACCACAATGGTCTCTTCTAACCTTAAAGTCTATCAGACACTCTGCAGGGCCTTTACCTGTTCTATTACATGGTTCCAGCCCCTGGTGTCTGGCTAACGCCCTGTGTCTCCTCCCAGTGCACCCCAAGGTCTCAGTTTCCCGCAGAGATGCCCCCGATGGCTCCATCACCCTCTCCTGCCACACCAGGGGTTCTTACCCACATCCCATCCACATCTCCTGGATGCAGGATGGAAAAGACATCCTGGTGGAGAAAGAGTCCAGCGGGATCCTGCCCAACGCTGACGGCACCTACTACATGCAGTCGTCTCTTGAGATCTCCCTGCAGGAGGAGGACAGGCACCGCTATGCCTGCCGGGTAGAGCACAGCAGCCTGGCAGAGCCTGCGCTTGTCTGGAGTAAGGGTGGGGCGAATGGCGGGGGGTGGGGGCACAGCCCTCTTGGAGTTTCAGAGATAGGGTGAGCCCCTGTAGCAGAAGGGTCAATATCCCTGCCCATCATGAGTGTGAACTCTTCTAGTCTGGGGATTTGTGTGATCCACAGAAATGGCCGATCCCTCAGAGAATCTGATTTTCTGGCCATGGTGGCATCCAGTGACGGTGAGTTCCACCGGCTGATGTTATTACAAGTGAAAGGCTCAGCAACTGTGTGGCGTGTATGGCTGGCAGTGCCTGGCAGAGTGCCCGGTCTTGTGCCCCATCCCTGTCCGCCTCCTGCCTCAGACTTTCCTCTCCTCTGGAGGCCAGGTCTCTGTATAGGCCCTTGGGGAGAGGTTCAAGGCAAAGGCCTGTGGCTGACCCAGGAGGATGGTCCAGTGGGTACTCCCCTCGCTGACCTGAGTCCTTCTCCGTCCCACAGCCCCTGGGAAGAAGGGCTCCCTGCCCCTCTGGGTCCTGGCCTCCATTGCCCTGGCTGCGCTGATTCTGGCTGGAGCTGTAGGAGCAAGTGTTACCCTGTGGAGGGGAAAATCAGCAGGTTACAGTTGGTCCCTGTGGAGCTGGGATGTATGCGAGGGCGGCTCGGGAATGGGGCAGCCCAGCCAGCCAAGGGTGAATGGGTCCTCCCACCCCCAAAGAGAGGTGGGGCAGCGTTGATCACAGTAGCCTGGTCCTGCTGGGGGCAGAGTGGGCTCTGTGGTTGACTGGGCATCTTATTGTGTGGGGGGTCACTGGGGTAGGGCTGGCCTCAGCGTGGTGCAATCGGGGTCACGGAGAGCCTTGTTTCTGGGGAAGGGGGAGTCGGGGTCACCATGGGGGAGGGGTTACCCTGCTCCCCTGCACTGATCCTCATTCTCTGCTTGTGTTTCAGGCCCATGGAGACCCAGCTACGCTCTGGCAGCCAGTGAGTAAATCTGGGGTACAGGGCCCAGATGCCCCAGTGCATCATAGTGGGAGGGGAGTAGTGACTGAAGATGAGCGCCGATTGCTGTTTACTCTAGGCCTGACAATTCCTGGGCCTGTGGAAATCTGCGGGGCCGCCCCAGCCATCATCCTTCCCCGGCTCCCCGGGAATCTCTGACACACGCGCTGCCTTCGCTCAAAACCCAGGGAACCCCAAAGAGCGGAAACAGCATCCAAAGGTCACCCCCCAGGGCAAAGCTCGGCCAGCGTCCCAGCATGCACTGTGTGCCCCTTAGCATGACTCTGGGGACAGGAGTGCAGGCCTGTACCCGGAGCACCGGGAGATGGTGCGTAGGGTTGTTATGCTCTCTCCTGGAGGCCTGCCCATTGTCAGGACTGGGGGTTTCTGTACAGAGCTTAGTTTTGGGTCCATGAGGGGGCATGGCGGGGGGAAATCCACAGCTGAATTCCCATCCGCCTTCCCTAGCTGGGGTTCCCAACAGGTAAAGCCACCTCTAAATAATTGTCTTCTCTCTCTGTACCGCAGCAAAAATCGGAGAAGTTTCTGCTTCCAGCTCTTCATCGGGAACAGACACCCAGAGCATGGGAGCCCGGAGCTAGGTTCAGAGTGGCCCTGGCCATCCAGTGAGGAATTATGGGATGCCACCTCCATCTGTGAGGCAAATGGACCCGCTTGAAAAAACTGAATGCAGAAATTGTGGTTTGTAGGAAGAAGACTCTTTGCTCTCATCGAGGTCCAGTCTGAGATGCCACCAGCTTTTCTGACACACAAAAATCTGCTCCAAACTGAGCCACTGAGTCTCCAGATATCAGATGGTGGTTGGCTAGCGTCTCTGTGTGGAGCAGGACTTGCGGAAAGATGAGGATCTATCCCTCTCTGGCTGTGGCTGAGGGGATGTGGAACGGGTTTTTCCCTATTTCTTCTCCAGTTCCACCTTTTTGCTGGCTTTTCATTTTTAAGAAATGATTTCTGGGGGCTGACACACGACCGCCAATGTCTCAGATACCTACAGACCTGCGGACTGTGTGGATTTTTGGGTAACAAAGTGTGATGATATGGGTTCCCCTATCACAGTAGTGCTACCTCTCCCTTTCCTCATGCTCTGGTCCAGGGGCAGCACATTATGACAGACGGGGGCATTCCTGTTACCATTTGCTATGAGTGTGACATTTCTAATTTAAATTTGGACACAAATAAAGTACCTTTGTGATTGGGAAATGTGTTCTACAGCATTAAACCTTGGAGCGAGTGTAGTAACTCCTCTCTTAACGTTGTAGTTATGTTCCTGAAAAATGCAACTGTAAGCAAAATGATGTTAAGCGAATCCAGTTTCCCCATAAGAATGAATGTAAATGGGGAGGGGGGGGGAGGTGAGGTTCCAGGGAAATTATTTTCACCAGACAAAAGACTGTACACACACACACACACACACTAAGTTTTAAACAAACAATTTAATGCTGTTCACAGCTATGATGGTTGTGAAGCTTGGTTGAGGTGGTGAAGTTAGAGGGTGGACGAGGAAGGGATATTTCCCAGGGAATGCCTTACTGCTAAATGATGAACTAACACTCGGCTGAGCCCTCAAGGGTTAACACATTGCTGTTAATGTAGCCTCACACGCTACAAGGCAGCACCAATGGAGGGAAGGGAGACAGCATGGCAGACAGAGACACACGCCGTGTGTGAGAGAGAGGTGCACTTTGCCCCTTTAAGTACTCTGACCCCACTCTAAGTACATTGCCTTTTTAAGAAGATCGGCAGGTTGAGATGGGAGCTGCATCCAGGAAGCTCCCTCCATCCTGAGCCCTGTCGTGTCTCCCCCACCACCACACACACATTCTATGGAGATGGGGTAAGTGGGGTGCAGGGGGACACCCTGACATTAGTTCCCCTCCCCTCCCTCAGCACAGCAAGCAGGAGGCTCTGGGGAGCAGCTCCAAGGCAGAGGGCAGGAGCAGCATATGGCAGTGGGAGGAGGGACAGCTGAACTTCTAGCAATTGATAGCCTGCTGGGCGGCTGCCACACTAGGAACTTAGGGGAACAGGGAGCTGATAGGGGGGCTGCCAGTCCACCCTGGTTCCAAGCCCCCACCAGCTAGCTGCAACGGGCTGCTCTCCCTGCAAGCAGTGGACAAAGCAGGCAGCTGCCAAAGGACGTTATAAGGGAGCATTGCACAACTTTAAATGAGCATGTTCTCTAATTGATCAGCAAGGTAACAACATAACATTAACAATCTGCTTTACAAGGCTGCTTGCTGGGTCTGGCAGGAAATGAAACTTACCCTGTTACACTGTCTGCAAAGAGCCATGGCTGCAGCCGTGAATCCTTTGAAGAGCCTCTGAGATGAAGCTACTTGCTCCATCTGTCTGAGCCCTGGTCTACACTAGGAGTTTAGGTCAAATTTAGCTGCGTTATAGCGATGTAAACCTGCACCCGTCCACACGATGAAGCCCTTTTTTTCGACTTAAAGGGCTCTTAAAATCGATTTCCTTACTCCACCCCCAACATGGGGATTAGCGCTTAAATCGGCCTTGCCGGGTCGAATTTGGGGTACTGTGGACGCAATTAGACAGTATTGGCATCCGGGAGCTATCCCAGAGTGCTCTATTGTGACCGCTCTGGATAGCACTCTCAACTCATATGCACTGGCCAGGTAGACAGGAAAAGGCCTGCGAACTTTTGAATCTCATTTCCTGTTTGCATGGTCACCTGCAGCTTGCCACGCTGGCCAGAGCTCATCAGCAGAGGGAATTAAAATCAACAAAGGGGGTGGCTTTGCGAGAAACTGAATGGCCCCCTCAAGGATAGAACTCAAAACCTCAAAGATAGAACTCAAAACTGGGTTTGGCAGGCCATTGATTTCACAGAGGGAAGGAGGGAGGGAGGAGAAAATGAATACAAAACAAATCTGGTCTATTTCTTGTTTTGAGCCACTTCATCTATCTTTATACATCTTGCTGGCAGCAGACTGTGCAGTACGACCACTAGCCATCGTCATCTCCTGGGTGCTCGGCAGAAGATGCTGAAGTATGACTACTGGCCATCATCTTCTGTTGGCTGGAGGTTAAAAGACAGTGCACTGCCTGTAGGACTGAATCGCCACGAGATGAAACTTAAAAGGGAAATGACCTGGCTGAGTCACTCCCATGTTTGCTCAGGCTCCCGATTAAAAGAGCACCCAGGACTATGTCGACGACGGCTACCAGTCATACTGCACTGTCTGCTGCCAAAAGGCAATAATCTGCTGCTGTGTAGCAATGCCGTACCGCGTCTGCCAGCACGCAGGAGACATACAGTGACGGTTTGCTGAGCGGGCTCCATGCTTGCCGTGGTATGGCATCTGCACAGGTAACTCAAGAAAAAAGGTGCGAAACGATTGTCTGCCCTTGCTGTCACGGAGGGAGGGAGGGAGGGAAGGGGGGCCTGATGATATGTACCGAGAACCACCTGCGACAATGTTTTGGCCCCATCAGGTGCTGGGATTTCTACCCAGAATTGAGATGGGCGGCGGAGACTGCGGGAACGGCGGGACAGCCCCCCACGGTGCAACGCTCCGCAAGTCGACGGTGCCTCGGTGCTGTGGACACACTCCGCCGACTACAGGCACTTAGAGCACTTGCCTGGGGACACACACAATCAACCGTATAAAACCGCTTTCTACAAAACCGACTTCTACAAATTCGACCTAATTTCGTAGTGTAGACATACCTTGAGGTTTTGTTAAGGATCCAGTGTCTTTAGATTGTGGGCACAATTTCTGCCAAGCCTGCATCACCGAGTTCTGGGAGGGACCAAATACAGACATCTCCTGCCCTCAGTGCAGAGAGACCTTTCCCTAGAGGACCCTAAGGCCGGACAGACAACTGGGGAACTTTGTAGAAATAGCCAAGCAGCTGAATGTCCCAGCAGCAGCACGAGGAGGAGATTTGTGCAATGTGCACCAGGAGCCTTTCAAACTCTTCTGTAACCAGGACCAAATGCTCATCTGTGTGATCTGCAGGGAGTCCCAGGCTCACCGCGCTCACAGGGTGGTCCCTATAGAGGAGGCTGCCCAGGAGCATAAGGTAGGCCACAGCTGGGCACGACTTTAAGTGAGGAGTTAGTGTGTATGTAAACCCCAGAATGAAGGCGGTGTTATTTCTTTATTAGTCTCATTCCATTATAGATTAGAACTCAGAGTTTAATCTGATCAGGGCTTAAATTCTTATAGAGTATTTCCCAGAGCCCCCCATGCCCTCCTCCAATATGCTATAAAAACTCCAGGGGGGTTGAAGATATTTACCAGAGCTCTTCTCCAGACAGCTCCAGCTGCATTTAAGCCTGAATCTGAAAATCGACCCCCTGCTCGCCTGTCTCCCATTCTCATCCTCAGGGTTGGCTGCGGTGGCCCATGACTCCAACTCCTCCGGTACCCATGGGGCTCAGGGGTGGCACGGCATCACCCCAGAGGATAGCGTGCAGCTCCTTGTCAAAGCGGCATGTCTGTGGAGTTCCTGTTCCCCCAAAATATCCCCCCAAGCCTTACACCCCCTTTCCTGGGGAGGCTTGAGAATAAACAAGATGAGCACAGACCAGCCTTGGGTTTTTAGGACCCTAAAAACCCCAATCAGATTTTTTTAAAAACAACAGAACTTTATTAGAAGAACAAAACAAAACAAAGAACTAGCCTTGTAAGATTAGGATGGAAGATAATCTCACAGGCAATTAGCTTCAACACATAAAGAATCCCCCTCTAGGCAAAACCTTAAAGTTACCAAAAAAAAAAACCCAAAACAGAAATGCACATTCCCTCCAGCACAGAGAATTTCACAAGCCAAAAAGAAAAGAAAATCGAACGCATCTTCTAGCTAAATTACTTACTAACTCTATAGGAGTTGGATTGCTTGCTTCCTTGATCTGTCCAGCAGAGGCATCACACAGACAAAAAAGCCTTCTCTCCCCTCAGATTTGAAAATATCTTCTCCCCTCATTGTTTTTTCTTGGTCAGGTGCTAGCCAGGTTACTTAAGCTTTTTAACCCCTTACAGGTAAGGAGGAATTCTAGGCTACCCTTAGCTGTATGGTTATGACAGTCCTTCTCCTCATCTCCATGGCAGGGAGATCCCGGCTGGGAGGGGAAGGGAGAGGGGGGAACTTTAGCCAGGCAGAGGAAGCAGCTGGAGAAGTTTCTCTCTCTCCCTTCCCCCACCTGTGGCCCATCAGCTCAGCAGCCAGGGCTGCAGCAGGGAGGAGGGGCTGATCAGGGCTTCTGCTCCTTTGTCTGTGGTTTGCTGAGGCCAGGCAGAGCCAGAGGGTCACTGACCAGCTGATGCTCGGCTGCTGCTGGATCCTTACCCGAGTGATGGGCAGCTGGGTCCTTGGGAGCCAAATGCCCCTGATGTGTGTGGGAATGAGGAAATGGAGGCGTCTCTGATGTCCACTGTGGACATTCATTTGGAGCATTTTCCACACTGAGAACATCTCAGAGGTTACTTCCCTGTGCAGATTTGCAGATGCCTGATGCTCTGGGAGCAGCACGCTGAACTTGATCAATTAGGACAAACTGCAAAGCATGGGGCAGACAATCCCCCAAACTGGTGGACATTCCAATACTTAGATTCACCAAACCAGCAACAAAACACCTTCTATACCTATCTTACTGGTTACCCAGAAGCCAAAACACAGTTCCCTGAAAGCACAGGTAGCCAATTCTTTTTTTCAAGGTCAAAATTTCCTTGTCAAGCTATAGACAAAGTCCACACTCCAGAGAAAATAATAATAAAGAAACCACAACAGTAATGATAATAGAGAAATAAAAACATTTCAGGGTTCCATTCGAAAGCATCTGGTTGTCTAGATTTGGCCCATGTCTGCCTATTGACTACCCCTGCATTAAAGACACCCAGCCTTGGGCTCCTGCCCAGACAGCCCAGTTAAATATAATGCAGATTACTGAAAATCTTGTTCATCATCTAAAAAGTTCAGCCAACCCGAAAGGATCGGATACATTACCCAAGAAGTTAAGGAATACTTCAGTTCTTACCCAAATACATGCTTACAGCCAATTCTTATTAACTAAAGTAACACTTATTAAAAGAAGAAAAGAGAGAGTCTTGATCATTATACACACAGACATGAATAGAGTCCTTAGGGCAGTTTCACTGCAGGGATGGTGCTTTAGAATTGAAGGGTCCTTTTTCGAATCATTTCATCAGGTTCTTGTCCAGATGTGAGCAAACTATGGCCTGCGGGACCATCCTGCCAGGCCCCCAAGCTCCCGGCATGGCCCCGCTTTGAGCGCCATGGTAAGGGAGCGATGGTGGGGGCAACAGACGTTCGGGGGGGGTGGTCAGGGGACAGGGAACGGTTGGATGGGGCAGAAGTTCTGGGGTGGGGCGGTCAGGGGTCGAGGAACAGGGGGGGTTGGACATGCATGGGAGTCCCGAGGGGCCTGTCAGGGGGTGGGGGTGTGGATAGGGGTCGGGGCAGTCCGGGGACAGGGAGCGGGAGAGGGGTTGGATGGGGGTGGGGTCCTGGGGGGCCTGTCAGGGGGTGGGGGTGTGGATAGGGCTCGGGGGGGAGTCAGGAAAGGGGGGTTGAATAGGGGGTGGGGTCCGGGGGAGGGCAATTTGGGGCAGGAGTCCTGGGTCGGGGTGGTCAGGGGACAAGGAGCAGGGTGAGGTGGATGGGTCAGGGGTTCTGAGGCTTGCAGTCAGGGGGCAGGAAGTGGGAAGGGGCGGATAGGGGGCAGGGGCCAGGCTATTTGGGGGCACAGCCTTCCCTACCCAGCCCTCGATACAGTTTGACACCCCAATGTGGCCCTCAGACCAAAAAGTTTGCCCACCCCCGTTCTAGTCTAATGTCAAAATCAGGGCAGTTCACTATCAAGGCAGTCCAGATGGGACTGGAGATCTCAGTCTTACGACTCAAACTCCCTCTGAATAAAGCTTGAGAAGATCTGAGAGAAAAGGATCAGGTCCCAAGAGTTTTTATACAGATTTTTGCAGCCTCTCGATGGAACGCAGTCCTGGGGTGAAAAATAGGCTTTTGAAATAACCTTGTAATTCCTAAACATCACCGGCAATTAACTACAGGGATTAACAGAAGGTGATTATCCATTAAGTAGTTCATGGACTGTTTACCACAAACTTTAAAGAGACATGCAGACAAGGACATTATTACACCTAACTTTTATCTAAATGTTAATATTTCCTTTTGATCTCCAAGTTAACAGAATACAGCCCTAGAGAGGAACTGTCTGATTACATTGTTAACCTCTAACAAGACACAGGTAAACAGAGACTACTATGGTTACCATCTTCCAATTCTTTAGGAATACAAGTTTACATTTCAAAGCTCAAGCCTATAGAACATGCAATGGCCCTAAATACCGTTTACACACTTAGAAGTATGTTTCTAAAGGTTGAACCTAGATCAATTAGCCTGCAAGTTGCTTCACCCTTTCTGGCCATGGGTCACAGAAGTTTAAATGCTGTGTGGATTCTCCCATGCTTAATGAGGTGTGATCTCAGTGTGAAACTTTTCCCACAATCCAAGCACTTATGGGGTCTCTCTCCTGTGTGGATTTTCCAATGATGAACAAGGGATGATCTCCATGTGAAACTTTTCCCACAGTCCAAGCACTTATGGGGTCTCTCTCCTGTGTGGATTCTCCAATGATTAACAAGGCCTGACCTCCATATGAAACTTTTCCCACAGTCCAAGCACTTATGGGGTCTCTCTCCTGTGTGGATTCTCCAATGATTAATGAAGCCTGACCTCCATATGAAACTTTTCCCACAGTCTAAGCACTTATGGGATCTTCCTCCTGTGTGGATTCTCTGATGTGTAACAAGGCCTGATTTCTGTGTGAAACTTTTCCCACAGTCTAAGCACTTATGGGGTCTCTCACCTGTGTGGATTCTCTGATGTCTTATAAGGTCTGACTTCCAAAGGAAACCATTTCCGCAGCAGAGGCATTTATAAGGTCTCTCTCCTGTGTGGATTCCCTGATGTGAAACGAGGGTAGATCTCTGTTTGAAACTTTTCCCACAGTCTAAGCACTTATGGGGTCTCTCTCCTGTGTGGGTTCTCTGATGTCTAATTAGTGCTGACTTTGAGTAGAAAGATTTCCAGCACTTGAGGCATTGAGAGGGTTTCTCGCCTGTGTGGCTTCTCCCATGGTTATTCAGGTCTGAGCGATTAATGAAGCTTTCGCCATGGTCCAAGCATTGAAGGGGTTTCTCTCCTGTGTGGATTGTCTGATGTGTCACAAGGTGTGATCTCAGAATGAATCCTTTCCCATAGTCGAGGCACCGATAGGGTTTCTCTTCATTGGGATTTCTCTGCTGGGCTGTGGGATCCTTGTGTCCTCCACCACCTGTAATAGATTCATCAACTTCCCCAGGAACGTCCTCATGATGATTCCCATCTTCACTCTCACTCACTCTCTTAGCACCTGCTGGGAGAGAGACAATCCAGACAGGAGTCATCGTGCTGGGGAGAAAGAGGAATAGCACAGAGGGAAAACCCAACACACTAAAGTTGTGAAGAATCAGCAATTGGATTTTGACTCCACTTCCCACCCAAACACTCACAGGGAAGGAAAGTTGGGAAGGAAGCTCCAGCAGCTCACAGGGTGGGTGGAATGGCGTGAGCGATATCTGCTGACTACGGCCCTGCCCTGGCTGAGATGAGGAAGAACAGAGGGCGCTTACTCACACCACACATTTGGGATTCTCAACTTTTTCCTTCATTCACCACATGGTTTCTGTGTCAGTCCTCACCTGTGCGGGTGCCTCTCGGGATCTCTCTTTCCTCAGAGGCCTGGAGATCCGGGACCCACAACTCTTCCCCTCATTCCAGCTGGGCGATCAGCTCAGGCTTGGGAATGGGAAACCCTGCACAGGGGGTGAAATCAGACCAGATCAGGGTGCATGGAGGATTGAGAGAGAGTCTGTCACAAAGGGCATTCCATGTCCCAATGCTGTGCTGGGGGAACGTGGAATCCAAGGGGACGGGAACATGGTCACTGAGCCCCCTTGGGAGAGGCAGACATCTGGGGAGGTGAGGGGAATTGTCACACCCTCACTAGGAGTTTGCAGGATCTGTGCATTCTGCGGGCCTTGCTGACAAACACACAGCTCTAGAGTTAAACCCCTGCCTCCTTCTAAACCTGCAGAGCCCAGAGCCCTCCCCATGGCGAGAGCTAGACCCAAGGAGGGAGATGAACAGAGATGCTGTGTGTGAATGAAAAATAATAGACAGGACACTTCATGAGTTCTGCCCCACTGAAAGCTGGAGGTGGGTGGGAATGGTTTCGCATGTCCATTAGGTTTTGACACTGTGGTCCCATTGGAGAGGGTACAGAGATGCAAGTCTCTCTCGCCGCAACTGTGGACTATGGGACAAATTCTCCTCCAATCTAACTGACCAGGGAAGAACGTAACCAGAGTCAGAAATGCAGGCCCTACACTTTCTAATAACCGAGGGAACAGGAATCGCTTACCCAGCGAGGTCACCGTCTCGTAGTTATCCTGCATGATGTCCCTGTAGAGGGCTCTCTGACCGGGGTCCAGGAGAGCCCCCTGCCCCTGGGTGAAATACACAGCCACCTCCTCGAAGGTCACCGGCAT
This sequence comes from Eretmochelys imbricata, assembly GCF_965152235.1. Taxonomy (NCBI): domain Eukaryota; kingdom Metazoa; phylum Chordata; order Testudines; family Cheloniidae; genus Eretmochelys; species Eretmochelys imbricata. Next base: position 132,906 of record NW_027554341.1, on the reverse strand, counting down.
CTGGAACAACAAAAGTCCCCCACTCAGCACCTGCTGCTCCAGCCACAATCCCACTAGTCACGGGAAAGGAAGAAAAAAAAGCTCTGGGAGGGCCAGAGAAGCAGAATCCCTCTCCCACCCTGCAGCAGCCATGTGGCTTCAGGGGGTGGGAGAAGGTGAGAGCTCCTTGTCCCCCCAGCACACAGAGCAGGGCAGGGTCTTCTCATTTCCCACACGCCTGCCAGCCACAGGCAGATACGGGAAGCAGAGCTCTGAGCCAGGGACAGGAATCCCGACAGCTTCCCTTCGTATTTCACAGCAGCCTCTGGCCAGTGGAGTCAGGCTCCAGCACTGGGAGTCTGGAAAATGTTCCAAGCCCTGTTTCCTGTTTCATAAATGAGGAAAGTTCCCCTGCTGCCAATGGGCCTATTCAGAAAAGCAGCAGGTGTGAGGATGCAGATATGCAGGCCTGGCTGTAAAGGCCGATACTCTAAGAATTTAGGTGTATTCTTATTACTTGGCTAGTTCTAGTGGTATAAAAGAAAGAATCAAAATCACTGTCTGCGGGTGGAAGGGCCTTCTCTTACTGTGACAGTCTGAGGCCCTGTGCTTAGGCTAAGGCCTTTGGCTAAGCAGCAGAGGCAGCCTTAAGCCGGGAAGCGACCGGTCACCTCCTCACATTTCAACCTAGTCACATTGAAATAAGGTGCTATTGGGCTGTTAGGAATACAATCCTGTCCTGATAGTGCCCATCGCCTCCAGAGAAAGGGAAGTGCCTACAAAATGTAAAAGGAAACTTAGTTTGATAGCATCCTGTCTGGCAAGAACCCACTTATCAATAGCTGGGATGTGAAATCCTCACTTCTCTATTGTTTTGTCATTATAGTTCCCACTTTGCTATTGTTTATTTGCATGGTCTCTGTCTGGTTCTGAGATTGTTTCGTCTGCTGTATAATTAATTTTGCTGGGTGTAAACTAATTAAGGTGGCACGATATAATTGGTTACATACTCATGTTACAATATGTTAGGATTGGTTAGTTAAATTTCAGGAAAATGATTGGTTAAGGTATAGCTAAGCAGAACTCAAGTTTTACTATCTAGTCTGCAGTCAATCAGGAAGTGAGTGGGGGGGGGTGGGGAAACTGCAATCATGTTTGGCTAAGGGCAGGAATGGGAACAGGGACACAGGCAAGGCTCTGTGGTGTCAGAGCTGGGAAGGGGGACACTAAAGAAGGAAACTGGAAGCATGCTTGCTGGAAGTTCACCCCAATAAACATTGAATTGTTTGCACCTTTGGACTTCGGGTATTGTTGGTCTCTGTTCATGCGAGAAGGACCAGGGAAGTAAGTGGGTGAAGGAATAAGCCCCCTAACAGCAGGTTTATCACACCCTGTTTCCTCCCTGCCTCTCCCTTCCTTTCCTCCCCCCAGCAGCTCCCTTAAAATCCCCTACCTGAGCTGGCTCCATCATGGCCATTTTCCTTCCCTTTCTCCTGGAAGATGGGTTGATCTGGAGCGAAATCTGGACGTGATTCCTCAGCCTGTCAGGGTGAGAGGGACGATGGGGGAGGTTTCAAAAGGGGCTTGAGTCCATTTCGCACCCCGATTCCCCCCCCCGCAGACTCTTTCTCTTGAGTCAGACGCTCTGGACTTTGCCATGCTGGGAAGAAACCCAGTTAGGTTATTACCACCCAGGCCAGCCCCCTCCCAGCAGAACTGAACCCACCAGGACACTTTGAAACTCTCCCTGTAACAGTGTCTCTGAGCCAAATGCTGGAAAAAGAGCAGAACCAGAAAAGCCACTTTTGGGGATTCCCTCTGACACTGTCCCCAAAGGCAGCGCCTGTCCCTCCACTCTACAAGCAACGCAGTGATTCCAGGCAGTCAGCAACTGGCTTTTCCTCTCTCAGCTCCTTTCCTTGTGCTCAGGAGAGTCAGTCTGCCCGGGATAATGCAGGGAATGGATCTGGGCAGATCTGGGAACTTCTCTTCCTGCTGCTCCTTCCAGTCTCTCCATTCTCCCTTTTTATCATCTTCCCTCTCCCTGGAGAACTGGTGACTGCTCCATTGACGTGGGCCTTTGCTCTCCTTAGGGAGATCAGCCACTGACACTGCTAACAGGGGTTTGAACCCTAGCAGTATCCATGAGGACAGCAGCTCTGGGACTCACAGACACACGGGGAGCCCCTCCCTCCTGTACTTCAAACTCGCCAGCAGGTCCCTGAAAGGGGCCCTTTGTGCAGTGTCACTTTCCTGCCATGTGGAGGAGCAGAAACTGCTCCCTGTAGGAATTTGCTACTTAGGGTGCACTGAGCATGCTGACGTGAACTGAGCACACTCAGTAACATCTGCTGAAGTCACTGCCCTTCACCCTGCCCTTATTACCCATAAGATTCTGCAGACTGTTTTTACAGGGGTTAAAAAGGAGGAAAGGGGGCAAATCGGAGGAGGGAGGTGTTGGCCAGATTCTGAGCAGGGGGCAAAAATTCATTGGTCAGGAGGGTCAAGCAGCTGGAAGCAGGGTTAGGATAGGGACTGAAGGGCAAAATCAGGGATGGGGGGGAAGGAGCTGGGGTTAAGCCCAGGGGTAAGGCGCTGCCAGAAGGTGACAGAGGGTAAAACCCTGGCAGAGGCAGGGGCAGACAGGGTAAGAGTTACCCCGGTGGACTGAGACACCAGTGTTTCCAAAAATAGGGTGTGTGGGGGGGAGAGGGTCTTTTTTATTTCTCCTCTCACAGACAGCTCCTGTCAGCATGGGTTTCCCAGGGCTGGGTTCTTAAGGGCACAGGTATCCCAATGACTAGCCACTGGAGCTCCTCTCTGTCTGATGTAACCTACTAAGGTGCTGCAGGAGACTTAATTCAGTGAAACAGGGACTTCCCTTCCCCCCCTCCCCCCCGCCCATTCTTTCCCCGCCCCGCAGTGATCAACCAGTTACCCGCAGTGTTGCCAATTTAGTCATTGGTTGGAAATTGGAATAGAAATTGAAACATTAATGCACACTTTAAAATACACATACAGTGTATGATCAAATACTTGTACCTGAAAGTATAATAGGTTTGAAAAGTCTGAACAAAGACTGGCTTCCTCACACAGCCATTGTTTTTTCTGACAACGTCGGCACATTGGTTTCGGCAATGTTGGCCAACCTTATCATTTAAAATGATGATTTGTAAGCAAGGTGTGAATGAGCTCTCGCCTGACAGCGAGTGATGAGCCAGGGGTAGGGGAAAGGCTTCAGGACCAGACTGTATTTACATGAACTCACCTACTCTGCCGAGGTATCCAGCAGACAGAGCTGCGGTGCCCAAGTGATCAATTTTGGCTGGTGTTGGGAGTTTCTGTACTAAACATTTTTATTATAATTAATTTTTGCACAAGAACGTAAGAACGGCCAGACTGGGTCAGACCAAGGGTCCATCTAGCCCAGTACTCAGTCTTCTGTCAGTGGCCAACTCCAGAGGCTTCAAAGGGAATGAACAGAACAGGCAATTATTGAGTGACCATCCCCTGCCGTCCACTCCCAGTTTCTGGAAAACTAGAGGCTCTCAGAGCATGGGGTTGCATCCCTGCCCATCCTGGCTAATAGCCATTGATGGACACATCCTCCATGAACTGATCTCGGTCTCTTTTGAATCCTGTTCTAGTTTTGGCCTTCACAACCTCTCTCCCCGCCCCCCTACCCCGGCAAACAGTTCCAGAGGTTGACTGTGCGTTGTGTGAAGAAGTCCTTCCTTTTGTTTGTTTTAAACCTGCTGCCTATTAATGTCACTGGTGACCCCTTGTTCTGGGTTACATGAGGGAGCTTATTCACTTTCTCCACACCAGTCAAGATTTTATAGACCTCTATCATATTCCCTCTTAGTCCTCTCTTTTTCAGGCTGAAAAGTCCAGTCTTTTTAATCTCTCCTCCTATGGAAGCTGTTCCATACTCCTCATCATTTTAGTTACCTTCTCTGTACCTTTGCACACAGTATTCAAGATGTGAGTGTTCCATGGATTTATAAAGTAAAAGTGGAGGAGCTTGGTTTGCCAGACTGACCAGCAAAGCCAATGCTGACAAACTATGTGAAAAGGCTGCAAAACACCAGTCCTCTAGACTGCATCGACATGCAGAAAGCCTCATAAGCCAGTCATTGCCAAAGCTAATTTGAGAAGAATTTAGAGAGGTGTTAAGAATGCTGGAGACACACCACAGTTTATGGGAACAAACATGGCTGTCACATCACACTTTCTCTTTAAGCAAGAGTTACCACATTGTACAAACTGGGGGCCAATGTTAAGTGCACTGTCCAGCTGACAAGTACAGTACATTGACTTGATTCTTACATCTCTACAACAACTTTTGGATTCTATCAACCTCTACGTTGCTTTTACAGATGCCTGTCTTATAAAACACCGACAGTTGAGTGGAGTGAGGCACTCCCAGCAACGGGGCTGCCATGTGATCAGGACAGAATAGAGAATATGAACACAGAGTGGAATATCACATGATGAACAAATGAAGATTTGATTTCAACTTCTTCATCATCATCATCATCACTAATGGTTCGACCCAATTTTTGTGCTGTGTTTCCTGGGATGAAAGAAGTAGGAATTCACCTCTTCCTACTCTCAGTCACAAGAGCTACAGCTGAGTGTTCTTGTTCCTCATTGAATAGAATTGTGTGTTCTGAAAGAAGTTGTCTTCTATCTGATCATGAGCATACCTTGAAGGAAGGAAGTATCTGACACATGAGAAGCCTCCCAAAATGAATGCCCTGCATTTGAGAAGTTCATTAACAGAGTTTGCACAGTAGGCTTGTGTGACGAAGTGGGACTGTTCTTAATGTTTCCTCTGAATAGTGTGGGGGTGCCTCAGTTTCCCCTAGGCAGTTCTTAAGTATCTAGGGGGTGGAGTAAGGGTGTATGATCATTGCAGAGCCCTAGAGGGCATGTGTGTGCAGGAGTCTGGACACAGAGAATGGCCAACACCCTGTTTCCTGGCAACTGATGGCCTGGGCTCCCCCCCCCCCCCCCAAGGTGAGAGCTGAAGGGTTGGAGAACAAAGGAATCAGATGACCACCTGGCCCAGGAAAGGAACAAAGCCCAGAGGAGGAGGGGCTGGAGGGAGTTTCAGTTTGGGGCTGGCTGGGACATGGAGTGAAGTACAGACGTGGTTGTCTGGCTCACTGCCCCCCAAAATGGACCCAGCTGAGGGGTCCCGTTCTCTGCACCTGCAAGCTCTGTTTTAGACCATGTTCCTGTCGTCTAATAAACCTTCTGTTTTACTGGCTGGCTGAGAGTCACGTCTGACTGCAAAGTTGGGGTGCAGGACCCTCTGGCTTCCCCAGGAGCCCCGCCTGAGCGGACTCGCTGTGGGAAGTGCACGGAGTGGCAGAGGATGCTGAATGCTCCGAGGTCAGACCCAGGAAGGTGGAAGCTGTGTGAGCTGTGTGTCCTGCAGACAGTCTGCTCACAGGAAGGCGACTGCCCCAGAGTCCTGACTGGCTTCATGGGGAGCAGTTCCAGAGCATCGCCCAGGGACTCCGTGACAGCTTGTATAGCAAACTTTAATTTGTGTGAGGATTTAAAAATGAGCTAAATCTAATAAAATGGTTGTGAAATATTTTTCAGTTTTTACTAGGGTGCCATACAGCCCACCTTCACCCTAACAATCTCACCGGTCATCGGTCGTCCCCCCTCCCTCCAGAGGGGCAGAAGGTGATACATCTTCGAGCCATGGTGGTAGGTGCGGTGTTTGTGCTGGTGGAAGCCAGGGGAAGCCCTGGGGCCACCAGGAGCACTGGGGAGTGAGGGTTGCCCTCACCAGTACAGAAGAGGTGTAGCAGCATACACTCCACACAGTGCATGGCTCCTCTGGGCTGCTCAGGACAGCTGGCAGTGCCTTCTGCCCCCACCCGTTTGCCATCAGGGTATTTCGGCAGCAGCAACATTGCGGCTTCCACATGCATGGGAGTGTTTGGGGAGGGAAAGGACTTCTTGGCCCTCTTCTCACCTCCACCACCACTAATGGCTCTGTGTGATGGCAGCCATATTTTGACCCTGTAACAAATAGATAGGAATTGTTTCTGCCAGGAAAAATGTCAGGGGAGCATAGATTGTCCTCAGTAAGGGAAACAGGAAATCCAACATATTTCTCTCTCCTTTCTACCCAGCCCCCAGAGACTAAAATACACCTGCATGAAGACAAACCCATCTGGCTCATCTTTACCCTACAGATTTCAAAATCTCTGTCTGAACAAGCCCTTTCATCGCCAGTGAGACATTACCCCAGGAGCTGGCGGGAATCTACCCTCCCTTGGATCAGAACCTTTCTCAGTCAAGGCACCAGGACAAGGGCATTGCTGCCTGGGCCTGCCCGCTGAGCTGATGAACAGTCACGGTCAGAGATCGCACCAGCCCAGAGTTTAAATTATCCTCCATGTGTCCCGCGTCCCACTACAATGAATCCAACCCACAGTTGCACGGAAATATCAATATCAGGATGCTACATTGTTAGCACAGTAAGTGACGCTGCAAAATGAGTGGTGTTTCAATGACCTCCCTATTTTTTACAATCCTCTATTAAGAGGTAATTGATACATCTGTACACCAGGCAGGATCGTTTGGAAGCCGACGACTTTATGCTTCCATCCCTTGCCACTGTCAAGTTTCAGCAAATTACGACAAGTCAGCCCATAAGAACAATGTTCTTAGGTATGAGTAACTGCTACTGCACAATTTGCTACCTCTGTCCCAGAAGACAGAAAAGGTGAGTAGCTAGCTGACTTAGCTAATTTCTACAGATAGCAGTTTCTCACACTATAGGGTGTGAGAAACTGCTATCTATCTGTAGAAATTTGCTACAGTTTTTAGCAAAGTAGGACTTGTCTGCTACATGTAGCAAATTCCTACAGGGAGCAGTTTCTCATACTACACCCACCCCAGCACTTTGCCCCAGGTCTCTCCCCTCACCTGCAGGCTCCGGCTCAGGGGCTGGTGTCAGAAGAGCCTGGGGCTGCCCCGGGGCTGGTTCCAGGCACCGGAGAAAGTCCCCACCCGAGCGGGGCACTGAGGGGGTTTAACAAAGGTCGCTCCTCTGCTGGATAAGCAGCAGCTTCTCAGTTTGGGTTCCCAGGTCAAAATGCAGGAGGCAGCTTCTGATCCAGGCAGCTCAACTCCAGAGCTGTATCCTGAGCAGAGAGACGCACACCAGCAGCCTCCTCCTCCCGCTTAGCAAGAGCTGGAGTCTTCTGGTGGCAACACCAGATGAATGAGTTGCCCTGGACTCGCCCTGCACCAGGGCCGGCTCTAGTTTTTTTGCCGCCCCAAGGGGGGGGGGAGTGCCCTCCCTTCAGAAGTGCCGCCCCGAGTGCGGCCCCAACCCGCCTCCTGCCCCCTCACACATCCCTGCCCCCCCCTTCAATTCCCCTTATCTACACCCCACAAAGCCCTGGCTGGGATGGTTTAGTTGGGGATCGGGCCTGCTTTGAGCAGGGGGCTGGACTAGATGCCCTCTGCAGCTCCCGACAACCCTGAGAGTCTAGGATTCTCCAGACCCCTCCCGGCTGCCCCCACGTGTTGCCCCAGCGCTGCCCAGCCGGGCTTCCCCCGCCCCGCACACCGGGAGCTCCGGCAGCTTTCCTGGGCCCGGGGCAGGGAATTGCAGCCAGCTCTGCGGGGAGCAGCCCGGGGCCAAACCCGCCCCCTGCACCCCGGGACGGGGGGCGGGTCTCTCTTACCTTCCCTCCGAGCGGGGCCCCCCGGGGCAGGGGCCCGGCCGGGAAGGGGCCCTGGCCGGGCTGGGGGCTCTGCCCTGGGGGAGGCTCCCGGGGATCAGCGGGCAGGGCCCGGCTGGAGGTTCCCCTCTCCCGGCTACAGCCCGGGCTCCGGGCTCCCAGCACCAGCTGCCAGGGCTCGGGGATCTCGCCGGGAGCCTGGGAGCCAGAGTCCCCGCAGCGGCTGAGACTCACTTCCTGCGGCCGGGCCTGAGCCCCACAATCCTCCCCCCAGAGCCGCCCCCCAGCCGCTCCTGGGTCCTAGCGATCAACGCAGCCCCCTGCCCCAGACCCTGCCCCCTGGGGCCCCACCTCCCCTGGGCAGGGGCAGCTTCTCCCAGCCCTATGTAGGCATCCTGCCTAGAAGCCACAGGATCACTGGGGGGACAGAAAGGAGACGTGCAGATCCCGGGGCGGGGGGAGAAGGGGGGTTTCTAGGGAGACTCCAGGTAGTTCCAGAGGAGCCAGGGGTGACGGGAGCCGGGGACACTCTGTGTGTGATCCGCTCTGGTAACAGACTGGCACAGGGAGCAGGTGGTCAGAGCTGGTCTCTTCTCTCCACACCAGGCTCACTGGCGACCAGCCCTGGGCTCCCAGCTCTGCTCCCCTCGCTCGGGTCATGGAGCTGTCAGAGCTTTGCCCCTGGGTTCCTCTGGTTACCTGTAGATCCAGATGAACCCACCCCTGGGCTCTATTTAAACGTCCCTCCTGTCTGCCCCCTCTCAGGGATCCCCTCTGCCCATGTCCTGGCTGGCTCCCCCCTGTGGGCACTGACTGCAGCTCCCCATCGGGCACCTGGATGTCAGCAGCGAAGCTCCTGTTGCTCTGGGTCAGGGACTGGTGCTCTGCCCACTGGTTTGTCACCTGTTTCCCCCTCATCATTTTCCAATTGTCACCAAAATCATCCGCCTTCTCCTGATGGCCACCTAGAAAATCCCCTGAAATGTTGGAATTGATCTGCTGCAGCCATGGAAACAGACCAGTGCCACTGAGTTAAGTGCTAGGCCAAAAATAAATCAAGATATTCAATAGCACTCTTAGGTCATGGCCACTGATGCAGCCGTGCTCCAGTTAGCTCTCTGGTGCAGGGTTCTCACAACAAATGTTTTGGTGGCCTCACAGCATGGCCACCAACTACCACTGGTGGCCACTCTGACAATTTGGTCTAAAATACTTAATTAACTTTAGGAATAAATAAATCTGCCCTTATCCATGCCCAAATCATTGCAATTTATTGATGTAGGGTTGTTTTCATACTCAATAATAAAAATAATGTACAGTTGCCTCTATTCTTTACTGGACCTACGCCAAATAGAAACACAAGTAAGGTGCTTTGCATGTTCTTGTCTCTGTTTAATTGTTGTTTCTTTTGCTTTTTTGGTTGCTTTTTTAAAGACTTGCTAGCGAGTACGTCTGCTGCTGTGAAAAGTGATGTTTGTACTTTTGTTAATAACACATCTCACAGCAGGAGACTTGCTAGCGAGCTGGGAGGCAGCGAAAAGTGATTAACAAACATCCAAATATCACTTTGCACAGCAGCCTTCCTCAGACCCCGCAAGCTGGGGGACAAATTAAGCCCTGGATGGGAGGTGGGCAGGGTGCAGGGCTGGCCTGACCATGAGGGGAACTGAGGCGGCCGCCTCAGGTGCCAGACTGTGGGGAGGCACCACTAGGACCCAGAGTGTAGAAAACTGTGTCTGCTGCTGGTGCATCTGTATTCTCTGCTCGGGATGCCCAGAGATGGGGGAGTGCTGTGCTGGAGGAAGGAGGGCACAAGAGACCTAACAGGCAGGCAGGAGAAAAGGTGAGAGGGAATAGCAGAAAGCAGCAGGAGCTGCAGGGAGAAAGAGGAGAAGGAGCCTCTTATGTACCTCTCTAGCACCCCCAGGAGCCTGGACTGATTAACCCCAGCTTCTCAGGCAGCTTCCTGTTTCCTGCTGCTTCCCTGAACCCACCTGGGGAGAACAGGCAGTCAACTGACGCAGTAGGAGCCAGTTAGGCCCTTAAGATGCTGATATCTTCCCCCACTCAGGCCTGTTACCAGCCTGCTTATTTGTCCCCTTCAACTGAGTGTTGAGAGCCACTATAGCTGGCACAGAACAGCAGTCATGAGTGAAAGAAGAAAACGCCCCCTCTGGGGCAGCACTCAGAAAAAGAAAGAAAGCGAAGGAAGCTTTTCTATCTAAGCAGGAAGGAGCTCTCCTGAGATACACAGACACAAATGTTCACGGTGAGCCTTCCGGCCCCAGTGAGGATGTGAGTGGTGAGGAGATGCCTGATCTTCCAGTTAGTCAGAGTGCAGGTGACCTGGCAGCTACTGCAGCATCCCTATCTCCATCTCAAATGGATGTAACCATGCACATTCCTGAAGAAAAGTGTAGATCAGAGAAGAGTGTGGTGGAGGCGCAAGAAACAGCTCCTGCTTAAGTTCCTTAAGTCTAGATGATCCAGGACTGTGGACCCACTTGAGCAGTAACCCGAGGGACTTCCTTGTACTGCATTGGCCTCAACAAGTGAAAAACTTCATGTTCCCCAAAGACAATGAAAAGAGAAGTTGCCATCCAACACTTTACCGGTGTGAAATCCCCAATGGTGACAAAGTGGAGAGGCCATGGCTTATGTACTCAAAAACCCAGAATGCTGCATACTGGTTTTGTTGCAAACTCTTCCCGTCTAATGTTCCAGCCACATTGGGTTCTGCAGAAACAAAGGACTGGAAAAATCTGGCTAGAAATCTGGCATGCCATGAGAAGGAAGCAAATCACCAGAGAGCATTCCATAGGTGGAAAGAGCATGAGATGAGACTAAGGTTAAAGGCCACCATAGATGATCAGCATCAAGAGAAGATTGCATCAGAATGTCTTTACTGGCAAAATGTTGTGAAAAGGCTCATTGCCATTGTGAGAATGCTTGCTACCCAAAACCTAGCACTGCGTGGCACTTCAGATCAGCTGTATGTGCCAAACAATGGAAATTAACCTTAACTGATCTTAAAATTGTGGAGCTGATGGCTGAGTTTGATGCTGTATTCCAGGAGCAGCTAAGAAGTGTCACCACCCAAGAAACGTGTACACACCACTACCTTGGAAAAACAATTCAACATGAGATCATACAGTTACTGGCAACAAAAGTCAAACAGAAGATGGTGGCAGATCTGAAGTCAGCAAGATATTACCCTGTTATTCTGGACTGCACACCTGACATCAGCCCAACAGAACAAATGACTTTAATGGTGCGTTTTGTAACAACAACAGAACCTAGTGAAAATGTCCCTGCAATGGTGACTGTCAGAGAGCATTTTCTAGAATTTATTGACATTGATGATACCACAGGAGCTGGTATGACAGATGTGCTTCTTAAAAAGCTGGAAGATACGGGAATTGCGATAGCTGACATGAGAGGTCAGGGCTACGATAATGGTGCCAACATGAGAGGAAAGAACAGAGGAGTACAGACACAGATCCGAGAGTTAAACCCTCGAGCTTTTTTTGTCCCATGCAGTTCTTATTCATTGAACTTGGTGGTCAGTGATGCAGCATCAGCTTCTAGTGAGGCTGCTGAATTTTTTAATGTAATTCAAAGCGTCTATGTATTTTTCTCGGCATCAACTCATCGATGGCAAATTTTGAAGCAACATCTGGGAACATCCTCTCTGATACTGAAACCACTGTGTGCCACTGTGACGAAGCGGGACTATTCGTAGTGTTTCCTCTGAATATTGTGGGGGAGCCTCAGTTTCCCCTAGGCAGTTCTTAAGTATCTAGGTGGTGGGATAAGGGCATATGATCGTTGCAGAGCCCTAGAGGGCAGGTATGTGCAGGGGTCTGGACACAGAGAATGGCCAACACCCTGTTTCCTGGCAACTGATGGCCTGGGCCCTTCGACCCTGCAAGGTGAGAACTAAAGGGTTGGAGAACAAAGGAATCAGGTGACCTCCTGGCCCGGGAAATGGACAAAGCCCAGAGGAGGAGGGGCTGGAGGGAGTTTCAGTTTTGAGGCTGGCTGGGGACATGGAGTGAAGTACAGACGTGGTTGTCTGGCTCACTGCCCCCCAAAATGGACCCAGCTGAGGGGTCCTGTTCTCTGCACCTACAAGCTCTGTGTTAGACCATGTTCCTGTCGTCTAATAAACCTCTGTTTTACTGGCTGGCTGAGAGTCACATCTGACTGCGGAGTTGGAGTGCAGGACCCTCTGGCTTCCCCAGGAGCCTGCCTGGGCGGACTCGCTGTGGGAAGCGCACGGAGTGGCAGAGGATGCTGAATGCTCTGAGGTCAGATGCAGGAAGGTGGAAGCTGTGTGAGCTGTGTGTCCTGCAGACAGTATGCTCCCAGAAAGGAGACTTCCCCAGAGTCCTGACTGGCTTCGTAGGGAGCAGTTCCAGAGCATCACCCAGGGACTCCGTGACAGCCACACATTAGGAAAGTCGAGTGGAGGCGATAAAGCCTATCAAACACCAAATTGGGAAGATAGATGATGCCATAGTTGCTATTCTGGAGGATAATGCTATGACAGGAACTGTTTGTGGGAGAACAGTGGCAGAGGGAAATGGAATCACCAGAAACATACATAACTTCAAATTTCTGTGTAGCTTAGTGTTGTGGCATGACATAATGTTTGAAATAAATGTTGGAAGCAAGAGACTTCTGTGGCGGTTCAGTATAAGACAGGACACGGCTTTAGGCAAGCAAGCAGGCTGGTCTGCTGATGGGATCGCCCCTGTCAGCTTTCCCACCTCTTTTATTTCTCTCCCCCCACTGCGCATCACATACCCCAACCGACCGCAAAAGGCATCAACAAAGGAAATAATATGACTTTGATTAATATTCCTATTTACTAGCCTCTATCTACTACAATCTTTATTCTCAGGCCTTGAGCTTCGGCCGAGGAAGCTTCCCACGGCTGATGTCCTTATTTTGACTTCCCAGATGGTCCATGTTTTCATGGTCCATGTCCTTGGACAGAACAGAGCAATGTGTGCATTGCTCCTACACAACAGTCAGGGTGTGCCATGACTGTTTCCAGGTGCATGAACGCTACATGAACCCTTCAACTCCAAGGTGTTGACCTTGACATATCTGGAGCAATGGAACAACTGGACAAAGCAAAGTCATACCTACAGTTTTACCGCTCAGATGAGGGATTTCAAAATGTTTGAAAAGTGCAGAGAAGTTGTTAGAGGAACTTGACACTGAAGCTTTTTTCCCACCCATTCAAGGATACAAGAGTCACCGCAGAAGAAGACATTTTGATGACGAGGCACGGGATAATCCCATCAGAGACCCCAAACAACAATTCAAAGTTGAATTCTTTAACCAGGTGCTAGATTGTGCAATACAGTCAGTTGAAGAACATTTCATGCAGCTCAAGGAACACAGCAGTAAGTTCGGGATGTTGTATGATATTCCAAAACTCCTCACTGTACCTGAAGAAGACCTACACCAGCAATGCAGGGCACTAGAGACAGTGTTGACACATGATGACATGCGCGATATTGATGCGAGTGATTTAGGTGATGAACTGAAAGCCCTTACAAGATACATTTCAGCAGGATCAACTCCAAAGGCTGTCCTGGAATATATGTGCACAAAGAAGATGACCCACCTCTTTCCAAATGCTTTTGTTGCTCTGCGCATACTTCTAACACTTCCTGTAGCAGTTGCCAGTGGAGAACGCAGCTTCTCCAAGCTGCAGTTAATAAAAACACATCTGTGCTCCACAATGACACAGGAGAGGCTGGTCGGCCTTGCAACCATCTCAATAGAGCATGAGCTGGCCCAGACGGTGGACCTTCAGCAGGAAGCAGTTCAAATCTTTGCAGCCCAGAAGGCACGGAGAGCACCACTTTGATTATTCAAACAGATAAAAATGCCAATGTTCACTCTGCAGACAAGAAAAGTTACATTTGCTGTTCAGGCATTTGAAAGTTAAGTGTTACTTAAAATTTTTGAACAAGGCATTTTAAGTTGTTAGTTCAACACTACGAACTGCTGCCTGCACAATTTGCAACCTGTAGTTGCTACTGACATCTCTATTCTCCCTTTTACTGCCATGAAACAATTTGCTGCCTTTGCCTTTCCCCATCCTGCCGTCCAGAGGGAGCATTCCCATCACAACTTGCTACCTGTCACCTTTCCCCATCTCCTTGCCCAGGGGTAACAGAGCGCGATGATGGGGGTTCCCCTATCACAGTAGTGCTACCTCTCCCTTTCCTCATGCTCTGGTCCAGGGGCAGCGCGTTATGACAGACGGGGGCATTCCTGTCACCATTTGCTAGGAGTGTGACATTTCTATTTTAAATCTGGACACAAATAAAGTACCTCTGTGATTGGGAAACATGTTCTACAGCATTAAACCTCAGGGCAAGTGTTTGTAAACCCCAGAATGAAGGCGGTGTTATTTCTTATTAGTCTCGGTCCATTACAGATTAGAACACAGAGTTTAATCTGATCAGGGTTTACATTCTTGTAGTGTATTTCGCGCAGCCCCCCATGCCCTCCTCCAATATGCGATAAAAACTCCATCAGGGTTGAAAATATTTACCAGAGCTCCACTCCGGACAGCTCCAGCTGAATTTAAGCCCTGAATCTGAAAATCAACCCCCTGTTCGCCTGTCTCCCATTCTCATCCTCAGGGTTGGCTGCGGTGGCCCATGACTCCAACTCCTCCGGTACCCATGGGGCTCGGGGGTGGCACGGCATCACCGCAGAGGACAGCGCGCAGCTCCTTGTCAAAGCTGCATGTCTGTGGAGCCGCATCAGAGCGACTGCTTCCCTCCCTCGCCTCCTGGTACGCCTGGCGCAGCTCCGTGGCTGTCACATGGCAGTGCTGCGGGACCCTCTTCTAGCCCTTCTCCCCCACACTCCGAGCAATCTGCTCATAGACGTCCACATTTCTAGGCTGAATCAGAGCCGGGCCTGCACAGCCTCTTCTCCCCACAGACCCAGGAGATCCACCACCCCCTGAGCGGTGCCGGCAGCAGAGCATTGGGAGCCTGGAGCCTGCTCAGCTGGGCAGTTGCTAGGTGAGCTCTCCATGCAGAGCAAAGAGGAAATGGAATTTCAAAAACTCCCAGTCCTTAAACAGGAGGGGCTTGTTCCTGTGACCCTGGCTGATGGGCAGCGGAGTTCAAAACAGTGACCAGAGTGGGTCACAATGGGGCATTGTGGGACACCTCCTGGAGGCCACTTAAGCTGATGTAGGCAACGCAGCGTATACACTGCCACTGCGTTGACCTAACTATGTCGACGTAAGCGCCGCACCTCTCTTGGAGGGGGAGTTATTCAATCGACGCAGCAGGCAAGTTAGGTCAGTGGGAGGTACACTGTAGTCTGGACGCTGACATTATTAGGTCGGAGTTTAAGCTGCCAGACTTCGACCTAACTCTGTAGTGTAGACCAGGCCCTAGTTGCTTAAGTCCCTTTGTGAATCTGAGTCTTTCTTTTAACGTTGCTCAAATCCTTTCTCTTTCCAGTTTAGTAACTTGGAGACTTGTGTAAACAGTAGGGAAAAAATGACATCCAATGAAATCCATTTATTGGCTTTCAGGGGCACAGTTTTAAGATATGATCTCAGAGGCTGAAGAGAAAAGAAAGGGAAGATTTTCTCAGTGAAAGAATAATTGAGCATGAAGATTGGGGTCTTGTTATCAGCATCGTAAAGTGCCACTTGCCCTGATAAACCCTGATCTTTGTGAGTCTTATGCTCAGAGTCACAGAGGTCCGTGGGTAGGTGAGAGCCTGGAATTGCTTCCAGCAGAATCTCAGAGGCCAGATGCCCTCTTCAGGTTTTACACAGAACCATCTCTTTCTCTTCACTGATGTTCTGGCCACACCAATGGTCCAGCTTTCCCTATTCCCCACCTCCACCTCCCAGTGATGTTTCCCTGCCAGGAATCCTTCAGAGCCCAGTGCACACAGCAGAATTAAATCTCTCAGAATTGTTGGGCAGGCCCTGTCGTGTGTGTTCATGTCTGACACTTTTCTGATCCGTAGACAGGTTAAGGTAAGGGTGAGCTGTTCCTGGATCCCATGCAACCTCTGCTGGGGACGCAAACTCCGTATGCAGTAAACACTGGGCTTTCCCTACACCCTGGAAGAGACTCACATTTGCTGAGCTGGAATCAGGCCATCGTTAAAGTTACAGCCCCTGCAGGCTATGGTAAGAATTGTAACCCAGCATGCCCTAGGAGTGGTGTGAAATTCACAGGGACAAGCTTGACTAAATGCTGGAGCTAATGTTGTCAATCTCTAGTGTCAGCTACAGCTCAGAAAATCCCCATTAGGATGCTAGAATTTTTAAAAGACAAACTCATTAGAAAGCCAGGGGAAAAGAGAGAACAGGCACACCAGTGAGGCCCTAGTGAGCACTGTGTGGGCAGATGCAAAATCATTAGTCCATCCCTCTGCAGAGCAGCCTTAGAAAGACTAGGCAATAGTGAACAGCCATGGGGCAGCAAGACATAGCTCCGCAGGCCCAAACAAACATCTTAAGGCCAATCTGTAAACAGGAGTTTCCTGGGCTCATCTTCCTGGCCCCACTGCCCACCTCCCCTCTTTTCCCCTGCTCAACTTATATCTGACCTAGTTCTCTCTGGAATCCCTTCAGAGAGGCACCTGAGAAAGATTCAGCCATCCCCCAACCCCTTGTTCTGGGGAGAAACAAAGTGAGTGTCAAAGCCTCGGGGTTGGGACCAAGTGAAGATGCTTCTTTCTGGCTGGTCTGTTTCAGTTTAATAACCCAAATCCTGTCCATGTGGCCAGTGGCTGAAAGTCCATTGGGGAGCTGCTCAGGGGGCTGCATGAAATGCGCTGGGATCTCAGCCTGGTTCTCGGGGTGTAGACGTCTCCATCACACACCGAGGTAACCAGCAAACTCTCCACTGATCGTGCCCCTCTGTGCGAGGCTCAGCGGAGAGGTCAGGGACTCAATGGACCGTGCAGACAGAGCTCCTCTTTCCCCTTTAGAAAGAGATTCAGCCCAGGTCAGGGCACAAGACCAATGGCCCAGGAAAGTGTATGTGAAGGGAACTGGTACTGGGACCCCTGCATTGTACAGAAAAGGGGTTACACAGAGTCTCCCAGCTCCCTTGTCTATTCCAGCTGCAGGAGGGGGCATCCTGGGACAGATTGAGGGGGCCTCGGAGAAGCAGCCACCTGGGCCCAGAACATGTAATGTAACCATGGTGGGAAAAGGGCAGTGACTGGAGCACCGCTGGGGACCCGTCTGGTTACAAGGATGGCTCTGCAGAGGGATACAATGTTGCAACAAGATGCAATTTCCCTTCCTCGCTACTCTGAGTGAAGGCCACATGAAGATCATCCAAAATTCGTCTCACCAAGCACAACCCTGCAGTGTCCTCCTTTCTGATGCACCCCACCGCGCCCTCCCCTCACTTCCCAACAGGGGGCGATTGTGAACGTGGAACCCCACCAGAGCCCTGTACAACACAAACTTATTTCTTGTCCTCCAAGCAAGCCAAAGGAGGTTGCCTTGCCCTGCCCTGGAAGAGCCCAGCTAGCTTACAGATGGGGAAACTGAGGTACAGAGTCTGTGTCATTCACCGAGCCTGCCCATTCTCATCAGCCACCCCAGTCTCAGCTGATTCTGTGTTATCAGCGCTGCATGTCTGCACCATGCACAGAGCGTGGCTGCTCCCAACCCACTTCCAGCACCACGTGTCTCTGCCAAGCACTAGGCATGACTGTTTGCAGCTCCCCCCGCCCCAGTCCGTGCTATGTCTGTGTCATGCCCCAACTCTGCACGTTCTCAGCGCTGTGTGTCTGCCATGCCCCAAGTTGGCCGGCTGTCGGCTCTCCCAGCCTGTTCGCACTGCTGTGTGCCTGGGACATGCACAGAGCCGACCTATTCTCCTCTACCTCCCCTGCCCCCAGTCCCAGGCTGGGTGTCTAGGCCATGCTCCAAGCCTGAATCAACTGCACCCTTGTTTCAGTGTTGTGCAGCTGGGCCATGCACCACTGGCCTGTGGGGCTACTTGAGCTGGTATGTTCATTTCCAAAGGCCGCGGGGTTCAGTGATTGAGGTGTGGGTCTGCTGTATTTGATGGAGACCTGGCACGAAGGTGTACGTTTCTAATGATGAGAGTAATTAAGCACTGGAGCAATTTGACAAGGGGCGAGGCAGAGTCTCTGTCACTAACAAGTTTTAAATCAAATTCAGAAAAAAAAAAAAAATGATGCTCTAGGAATTATTTGGGGTAAGTTCCGTGGCCTGTGTGACACAGGAGACGAGAAAATCAGTCTAGAAGATCACAGTGGCCCCTTCGGGCCTTGGAATCCATGAAACATCGTCCCAGATTTGTCTGAGTTCCCCTTCTGCAGCCTCTTACCACATCTGCAAAGCACAGGTACCTCCCCCAGGGTGCGAGGCCTCAGCCAAGACAAACTGCTGAGAAACAGCCGCAGAAGAGATTGAGTTCTTCTGCCTTCCAGCCCCGGGCCGGCTCCAGGGTGTGCTGGGAATCTCCCTCACCCAGCCCTGGCCGGGATTCTGCTGGTATTCCAGCCTAGCTCAGTTTTGGAACCAGCTCGTGTTGGGAGGGGCTGCATCTCACGCACCCCTTGACCAAATGACTCCAGATTTGTACCCCTGACCCTTCCCACTGTCCTCAGGTGGTGGATCAGGTTTCTAGCCCCTCAGACTGCGAATGTGAACTTAAAGAAAAAGGGATAATTTGGTTTGGGAAAGAAACGCTGCTGCAGCACCATGGTGCGGCCAGGTTCCAGCCCATAATATTACTGCAGTTGATAATGTGAGCTGGCTACTTTATTGCCAGTTTCCTTCTGTTCCTCGGCAGCTGGAAGTTGCCAACAGATTTCTTTCACAGTGAGGATGTTGTTGCTTCTTTTCTTGCCCGAGGAAAGCATCGCTTGATGCTTTGATTTTATTTACTCTTTCCTCAAGCTTTGCTTTTAGAGCTTTCGCTTAAAGTTACCCAGCTGCTTTTCTTCAAGCCCCTTCAAGGCATTTGCTGGTGGGTCTGTTTAGCCTTTCAGGGCAGAGCCGTGCAGATCTAGTACCCTTGTGACAAAGTCCAAGACCAGAAGATTGAAATAAACTTTATTCTGTGAATTTACTCATCTGAATCTACAGCATCCAAATAACTAAACAGAGCAAAATAGGAGCATTGAGCTGGGGAATTGGAGGGAGAGGGAAACACCACTATGGTTTTTATATTCAGAAGTAAAGAGCAGAGGACTTTGATGGATGACCTGAAATGAGTCAGAACTTAGGCCAGGTCTACACTATAAACGTCCATTGGTAGAACCATATCGTTCAGGGCTGTGAAAAATCCACATCCCTCAGTGAACGCAGTCGTACCGACTGAACTCCTGGGGTAGACAGCGGTACGCTGACGGGAGAGCTTCTCCCCTGGACATAGCTACCGCCTCTCAGAGGTGGATTAACTACACTGATGGGAGAAGCTCTCCTGTTGGCATAGGAGCGTCTTCACTTAAGCATTACAGCGGCGGAGCAGCACCAGTGCATTTGTTCTGTTGCAGTATTTTAAGTGTAGACCTGCCCTAAGACAGGCGGGCTCTGCTGTGACCCTGAGAGTGGCTCCTGTTTGGCCAGTTTTTGTGTGCCTGGAGGATCACAGAGTTACAGAGACAGGCATGTAAGAGGGTCGGGAAACTCCTGTCACCAGTATAATGCTAAGCAAGTCAGTCTTGTCCTCTCTCATCATTTTATTGTGAGTCTCACAGCACTTGGTGTTTTTCTTAAAGTCCCAGCAGCTGGAGTAGGTAGAGTGCAAGGCAACCTCAGATTATACTACAGATACATTTCCTGCCTTCACATTTGTGTAGCAAAGATTGAAAATCAGAAACAAGAACACCCCAAAAGCTGGGAAACCAGAAGGCAAAGAAAATGACACAATATTTAAAAAGATGATTCAGCCAATCTCATGATTCTGGGGGGCCTGACACACTTTTTGAATGCTTCAGGCTGGCAAGACTGTGATTAGAATGGCAAAGTGTGATAGCTGTAATTTATATATTACCTATGTCTTTTCTCTACTTTAGATATCTCATATTGAGTGATCCCTACTCCTCTGTCATAGGGATTAACAATATGTCGGCCAGTGAACACATAACGGTATGCTTACCAGTGAACTCAAATTCTACACGCCGGCTCCCAAAGAAGGGGATGATCTTCCCAGGGAAAGAGGATGTGAAAGTAAAGATCGTCTCTCTGCCAGAAGATGTAACGTCATAAAATGTAACTTCCTCCCCTTCATAATCCAGATAAACCCCAATGTTACTGGGGCTATGAGGTAGGGCCAGAGCAGTCTCAGGGGAGGTGAGGGCCGAGTACTCATTCTCTGTACTCTGCAAAGCCCAGATCCCCTCCTCTGGTGTATGGCTTTTCGCTCCCTCATGTATCACAGACTCTTTGGCAATGCCCAAAACCCAATTACGTTTGTTCCCCACCTCCACTTGCCAGTAACACCTCCCTGAGGTGAAGCCCTTATAGCCCAGCACACAGGCATCAGGGTAAAACCTGACCTGTGTCACTAAATATCCCGTTTCTTGGTATTTCTGTATCACACTCTCATCTGTGGACACGACGGAACAGGGAATCCCCAGGTCTGGATCCGGAGTGGCCTGCACTGCACGAGGGGAGAGAGAGACAGGAGGAGAGTGTTAAGTACCCAAAGCACCTCCCACCCGCTGATCAGCTCCTCCTTCTCCCTCCCAGCGCCTTCCTCCTGCCACGGATCCATTGTTCAGCGGTGGGCAGGAGGTTCGGGGGGGGGGAAGAGGGAGGAATGGGGGCAGAAAGAGGCAGGGGAAGGGGGCAGAATGGAGCCAGGCAGGAAGAGATGGGGCAGGGGTGGGTGCTTGGCGGAAGGGGTGGAGTGGGGGTTTGGCCCGGGGCAGAGCAAAGGTCAAGCACCCCCTTGGGAACTGGAGAAGTCGGCACCTCTGTGCAGGCTAAACCACTCCAGTGCTGAGAGTGAGAGAGTCTGAGGCCAGAAGGGACCATCAGGTCATCTAATCGGACCCCCGTATATCACAGGCCACCAACTCCACCCAGCACCCACCTAACGCAACAACCAACATTAGCCCAAAGCCTGACAGCCTACAGCCGACCGTACTATGATGTGCCACAGGCAGAGAAGAGGAGGCACCGAGGGTCACCAGTGCCCGAGGCCCCCGCAATGCAGGGAAATGATTCGGTGAGATACCCCCAGATAATCCTGGCACATCACCCGCAGCCACATGCTGCGGAGGAAGGTGAAAAGCCTCCCCCCGAATGCCACTGCCAGCTTGACCTGAGGGAAAATAGCCCTCCAGTGCCTTCCCCAATTCCCCCATGAAAGACAGACCGGGTACCCCACGAATCACTGGGAAAGAAACTCAGAATAGCTGGTCAGCCAGGGGATGTGCTCCCAGAGTCCTAGAGCCACAGCAGCACCCGTGAGGACCCAGTAAGTGAGGTCAGGCTCAGCAGCATGGCTCCTTGCACCCAGCCCAGGCTAACCTGGGTGCTGAGCCCCAGGGTTCACTCTGCAGTGCAGACAGACCCTTACAGGCAGAGCTCAGCCCTGGGGGAGGCTAGGACCATTTCTCAGGCTCCCCAGTAGCCATGGGCTGGCTGGGGTGGGCCCTGAGTGTCAGTCCTGGGGAGCTGCCTGTTGGCTGAGGCTGAGCAGGAAATTCCCCATGGTTCCCGCCAGGCATCAAGGAGGTATTGTTAGGAGGGTGTGAGAAACTGGGATTTTTTGCAATTTTTTAATGAAACCTATATGTGCCTCAGTTTCCCAATATGCAGCATTGTTACCCAGTGGGTGATATGGGAGTGTTTGCTCTCAGGGCAGGCTAAGCTGCCCATGTCACTGTCTGGGGCCTGAGGTCCTCAGCAGACAATGGCAAATCCAATTGCCCGGACATGGAAACATAACGATCAGCAACCCGGAGAGCTAAGGCCTTCCCCGCCTCTGTGGCTGAGCTGCATCGCCCCGGCTTGGGAACAAAGGACTAGAGGTGGGGGAGGGGTGAAGCGGAAGTTACGTGCTGGCTGCAGGAAGCAGTAGGGGGGCAGAGAAGCGGACTTCCTGGGGGTGCTTGACCCTTGCTCTGCCCCAGGCCCCACCCTCACTCCACCCCTTCCCCCAAGTCTCCACCCTACCCCACCTCTTCCTGACCCTGCTCCTCCCCCTGCCCAAACAGTTGATCATGGTGGGTAGGAGGCACTGGGAGGGAGGGGAAGGAGCTGATTGGCAGGGCCACCAGAGGGTGGGAGGGGAGGAGGGGGAGGATCTGATCCTGCCGGTGGGTGCTGAGCACCCACTATTTTTTTTCCATGGGTGCTCCATCCCCAGAGCACCTACAGAATCGGCACCTATGGTGGGGGGCACACCTGGGAGTCTGAGAAAGCAGATCAGATGGACAGGGAGACAGAGCTTGAACCACGGGGTTTGCACTGCAGGGCTGGGCACCGGCTCCCCAGAATGGACTATACTGTAACCTGCATTTCTCTGAGCTAACCAAGGTCTTCCTGTGCTGTGGTGCAGAGCAGGGGACTAATAACCCCAGGGGCTTGACAGTGACGGCGGTGACTGAGTGTCACTGCAGGTGCTTGCAGAGCTGTGCTGCTCCCTGAGATCACAGAGGGCTCCCGCAGGGGTCGGTCTCAGGTGGACGCACTGAACACAGCTCATGTTGTGAGGCAGAAGAGCTGAAGGCCCAGAGGTCCAGCCTAAGGAGTCGGTGAAGCCACGTGGCTTACCCTGGAGGAAGAGGGGGCTGATGTTGGAGGTCTGGCCCATCGAAGGGGCTCCTCCCAGAGACTGTTCCAAAGCGGGGGCTGCAGCACGAATCCTGTGGATCCGTGGCAGAGGGGATCTCGGTCTCCTCCCCCGATCCCTCGCCCTTGCTGGGGGTGCTCCACATCCAGCAACAGAACAGAGCAGGGGAGGCAGCAGACAGAGGACGTTAACAGGGACACCAGCTTCAGCTTTTCATGCATTTCCATGCTGCCCTATTCATCCCTCATCTCCTGGTGGAAAGTCCCCAGCCCAAGAGTACAGCACATGGGGTGAGAACCCCTCCACCCACTTGGACCAGGAGAAAGTAGCGAGCAGCCCTGCTAGAGAGACACTGGGCTCTCTGGTGCACTGGGAATTCGACTTCTCGGTGGCACTAAATGTCCACACCCGAGGGATGTGTAACAGTCATCCAATGCACTACACGCATTTTGGGGAGGGAGCATGGTCTAGAGGTTAGAAGCCAGGACTTCTGGGCTCTATTCCTCACTCTGCTACTGACATGCCGTGTGACCTCAGGCATGTCCCTTCCTCTCTCTGCAGTCCAGCTTCCCTTTTTGTCAAATGGTCATAAAAGATGCCAGGTATTCAGATGCAGTTGTCGGGGGCCAGATAGGTAACTGTGAGATCCGAAGAGAGCCCCTTGCCCAGCTTCCAGTGGTGCTCATGGGACAAGGATGGGGACACACCACGGTTGCAAGTGTGGTGTTCAGTAATCATGCTGGGAGCATGATGTTTGAATGAAACACTCTTTATCCAGGGTTCTGTATCACAGAGCTTCTGCTATGCTCCTCCTTCCTGTCTGGGAAGCCAAACCACTTAAAGGGACAGTTCCCAGTACCACAGGGAGCACCAACCCCACAGGGAGAGACAATACTCCTTGAACGATGGCTAAATTCATGGAAGATAGGATACTAATAGCCACTGATGGACCTGTCTTCTGACAGTGGCCAATGCTAGGTGCTTCAGAGGGAATGAACAGAACAGGCGATCATCCAATGATCCAGCCCCTGTTGCCCATTCCCAGCTTCTGGCAAACAGAGGCTAGGGACAGCCATTCCTGGACCTATCCTCCATGAATTTATCTTGTTCTTTTTTGAACCCTGTTAGTCTTGGCCTTCACAACATCCTCTGGCAAGGAGTTCCACAGGTTGACTGTGTGTTGCGTGAAGAAATACTTCCTTTTGTTTGTTTTAAACCTATTGCCTATTAATTTCATTTGAAAAAAGAAAAGGCGTACTTGTGGCACCTTAGAGACTAACAAATTTATTTGAGCATAAGCTTTCGTGATCTACAGCTCAAAGTGAGCTGTAGCTTATGCTCAAATAAATTTGTTAGTCTCTAAGGTGCCAAAAGCACTCCTTTTCTTTTTGTGGATACAGACTAACATGGCTGCTACTCTGAAATTTCATTTGGTGACCCCTAGTTTTTATGTTATGAGAAGAAGTAAACAACACTTCTTTATTTACTTTCTCCACACTCGTCATGATTTTATAGACCTCTATCATATCCCCCCTTAGTCGCCCCTTTTCCAAGCTGAAAAGTCCCAATCTCATTAATCTCTCCTCATATGGCAGCTGTTCCATACCCCTAATAGTTTTTGTTGCCCTTTTCTGAACCTTTTCCAATATATCTTTTTTGAGATGGGGCAACCACATCTGCACGCAGTATTCAAGATGTGGGCGTACCAGGGATTTATATACAGGCAATATGATATTTTCTGTCTTATTATCCATCCCTTTCCTAAAGATTCCCAACATTCTGTTTGCTTTTTTGACTGCCACTGCAGTCCTGATTCTCTGCCTGCTTCAGTACTGGCCTTAGCATGGTCTCCCCGCAAGGGACCTTCTACCAGCTGGGGATGGATAGAGCCCAGCACATGAGTCCATGCTCCTGACACTAGGGTGAGAGGGAAGTATAGCATAGGAACTGGTGGGAGACACTTCCTTAACTCTTTATTTCCCAGTTTTCAGAGGTAGAAATATGGGTTCCTTTCACGTTCTGGGAGAGTACAAGGCACTGATGGTCAACCTGCACTCTGTGTTAATGATGTTTTCCAGTAGTGAAGCTTGTCTTTCATATAAAAAATAAAAATAGAGCAAATTTCTAGTCCTTATAATTGCCGAGAGAAGCAGAAAAATGTGACCTGAGTGTGCCCTAAAGGCTGATTATTGGACCTAACAAATGTACCCTACTTTCCAATTGTAAATAGTATGTGCACGTTCATACATCACTGAATGGGAATGGGCGATGGGCTAGAGGATTCCCTGTTCTGTTCATTCCCTCTGGGGCACCTGGCATTGGCCACTGTCGGAAGACAGGATACTGGGCTAGATGGACCTTTGGTCTGACCCAGTCTGGCCGTTATGATATAATGGTTCCTTCTAACCTTGGAATCCAAGACTCTGTATTGGTGGAAACCTCTCCTGTTTGAATTCAGAAGTGTCTTCTAAAAAATTAATCAGGAGATTTTAATTAATAATTGTTGTAGGAAAATATCCTTATGGAAACTTACCCTCTTTCTCTGCCTTGGAGATCAAAAAGTTCAGTTGATAGGGCAGGGTCTCTAGAGGAAGAAAAGATTAGAGGAGAGGTGATTTGCCCCTTTCTTGTAGGAAAATAGCCTCATGAAAATGGGGCTGGATTCACAAAGAAACTTAGACAAACTGACGCTTAGCATCACAACACCCAACGCTTAGGCACCTAGAAAGTCACTGTGATTCACAAAGCCAGAGTCAGGCTCCCAGACAATCTGCACCATGAATGGGGAGAGAGATGCGCCTTGGAATGAGCTTCATAAAAGTCAGCATGCTAGGCGACTCCCTGCTTACGCCAGCCAGTGGGAAATGCCCCTGGTTCAAGTCAAGCCTTGAGGGAGCAGGGATTTGAAATGGGATCTACCGCCTCTCAAGGAGCGCCCTAATCTCTGGGCTGCACGATTGTCTGATGTGGGGTGCCCACATGCTCTCCTGTGGGAGAGGTTCCACTGGGGATAATCAATAATTCATTGGGCCAGAGGCAGAGAGAAATCGTGAGAACGTCCCAGGTGGTTAGAGCATGCTCTTGGGAGGGACGCCCAGAAGCCTGTCCCGCTGCTCAATTATTTCTACACAGTGGATCAGATTCAAAAGGGGCAACAGAGAGGCCTATATCAGACCCCTGTTGGAATCCCTTCTTCCCCTCGGGGGGACAGAGGATTGGAACTGGGGATCTCCCACATCCCAGGTCAGTACCCTAATCACAGAACTATACATTATAAGGGAGCTCCTCTTTCCCTAGAGCCTGGTTCTTTTGGGTAAGTTCACATATAGGGCCTGAGTCAGTAAGCGTGCTCAGAGCAGGCATTTCAGATTGTGGCCCTGTAGGTGAGTTAGGAGGAGGAACCCCTTTCTTTCCCCAGTTCGTGTATCTCTCTGGGGCTTAGGTGTCTTGGTAGCTGGACTGGAACTGCAGTGCGAATGCACAGAGGCAGAAACATAGGTGCCTAGGGGACTTTTACCGCAAAAATAGAGGTGATGAGTAATTTTAGGCACCTACAAGGTTTGGTTGCAGCTGAGTGGGGGGTCTTTGTGAATCCCAGTGTGGTCTGATTCTGGGACTGAGGTGCCTAAAATGGCAAGTAGACCCCCCCCCACCCCCACCCCAAGTCCTTTTGTGAATCTAGCCCATACCCCTTCTCTCTGCATTTGAGCTCAGTTCATAGGGCCGGGTCTCAAGAGAAAGGAAGGATTGGAAGAGAGGTGATTTCATGTTGTCTTGACTCTGGTGACATTTCTACCGTTAATTAATGTAACCGTGATTGAGAGAGACAAGCTTTGGAGCTGACTCAGAGCTCTTCAGGTCCGTGTAGCTCGAAAGCTTGTCTCTGTCACCAACGGGAGTTGGTCCAATAAAAGCTATGTCCTCCCCCACCCTGTCTAATATCCTGGGGCTGACACGGCTGTCGCAGCATGGCATGGAACCATGCTGTAATTCTGAGAGACAGCCCAAAGGAAAATACCACAGAACAAGAGGCAGATTGGAATGGGGAGACCTTTCCAATGAGACCAAACTAAAGTGAAATCATCGTCCAAAATATATCGTCCATCTCCTGCCTTACTCCAACGATCTCAAAGCACTCGGTGGCATTCACTAATTAGCACAACAAGGTAGGTTGGCCATTATTTCCTCCTTTTTCAAGATGGAGGAACTTGAGGTACAGAGTCTGGGATTTTCAAAAGGGCTGAGGCCACGTGGTGGCCAACTCCCATTGACCGTCAGAGAGAGATGGGGCCTAAATCCCTTAGGTCCCTTGGAAAATCCCAGCCATGGAGGTGAAATTCAACATTTTCAAAAACATCTGGTGATTGTGTGTCTCTGAAATGCTGAGTGGCCAATTTTGACACCCATGTTTGGGTCTGACACAATCCAAGTGGAGGCCTGGCGAACTAGCATCAGCCCTGAGCCCTCCCCATCCCACCCACAGACGTCTAGCTGTGACGAGCTGAGAACTAATAGGCCAGAGTCCAACTCCTTCCACAGTCAGAGGCACATCTCGATGTGCCATCACCATATCATGAGCCCAAATAACTGTTAAGTTACCTTTGAATTTCTTCAGAGCCTCCTGTAGACAAATATTTCTTTGGAAAGAGACGCCAACTCTCTCGCTCACATCCTGTGACACAGCCATTGGTTTCTCGAACTTCACCTTCTCACACCTGGGGGGGAAAAGGGGAAACACCCTAAATCTTTTCTTTCTTGAGAATGAGCTACCAGAGGCTGCTCTCTTGTGGGCTCAATGAGAGCCTCTAACTCCCACTGGTGAGACAATTCATCTCCTCACTGGAGTTTTTAAATGCCTAGCTCCTCCAATGGGAGTTAAAGAGAGTAAGGGGTCCACAGGCTGCCCCTCAGAGAGAAGGGCCTAATCTCACGGGAAAGGATGCTCCAGTGGTTAAGGGGTTGCTGTAGGACTCTGGAGACCTATGTTCCACTCCCTGCTCTGCCACAGCCTCCCTGCATGACCTTGGGCAAGTCACTTAAGGCTTGATTTTTAAAGGTGCCTCCTGGGATTTTCAAAAGCACCTAACCAAGTCAGGCTCCCAACTGCCACTGATCACAATGGGAGGTGCCTAACTTGCTTAGCTGCTTTGGAAAACCCCACCAAGTACCTAGCTACGTCTCAGGTGACTAAATGCCCTGCAAAATCTGACCCTGGGGGGAAATCCCCTTCTAGCATCACGACACATGAGGGGGAGTGGGAAGGAGTCACATACCTGCTCCAGGTGCTTTTGATGTCCTAGAAAAGAGAAAGAGAGTTCAGTCCCAAGTGCCACAAGATGCGGATCGCTCCTGCTCTGCAGGGGACTTGCTTTGCCATCCCTAGTTGAGCTCGAGATGCAGTTCTCTGCAGTTAGCAACTTCAAAAGTCCATTCACAGATTTCGATGGAATGGGACCCCTAAGCACACACCATGATTGTGGATTTTCTCCTTCTAAATTCTATTTTGCCTATGCCAATGGCATTTGCTCAAACAGACTGATCAGACGCATGAATCCCTGACTGCCACATGCAACTGCTGTGTCCAGAGCATTTGCCTTTCTCCATGTATGCAATTCTGCTCAGCAGTTCTGGAAGCTGGATTCATTCTCCTTTCTTAATAGGCCCTGCAAAGAACTTTGCTTTCCTAATCTCCCACTTCCTAGAAAGTGGAGTTGTGCTTTTTATTGCTTTCATATCGTTAGGGCCCTTCATTTTCTGTTTTTATTTTAGTTAATTTTTCCTGGGATTTTATCAGTGTTTATTACCACAATAAAAACAGGTGCAAATCAGTGCAGAAAACTATTAAGTTTTCTGGTTAAATATCGGGGTTTGTTTTGGTGGATGGAAAGACAGGGAGAAAAAGTATTCAGTAGATGAATGCTTTGAATTCTGTTCATCCCTGTGGTTTGCTGCAGAACTAAAACAGAACTCAAAGCACAAGGGTCCCCCTGAGTTTAAGAAAACAATATATCTGAAATCCCCAAATAAAACGTTTCATTTGAACAAAGAGGTTACTGGTGTAGAATCATAGAATATCAGGGTTGGAAGGGACCTCAGGAGGTCATCTAGTCCAAACCCCTGCTCAAAGCAGGACCACTCCCCAGCTAAATCATCCCAGCCAGGGCTTTGTCAAGCCTGACCCTAAAAGCCTCTAAGGAAGAAGATTCCACCACCTCCCTAGGTAACCCATTCCAGTGCTTCACCACCCTCCTATTGAAAAAGTTTTTCCTACTATCCAACCTAAACTTCCCCCACTGCAACTTCAGACCATTACTCCTTGTTCTGGCATCTGGTTACCACTGAGAACAGTCTAGATCCATCCTCTTTGGAACCCCCCTTTCAGGTAATTGAAAGCAGCTATCAAAAAATCCTCCCCCATTCTGCTCTTCTGCAGACTAAACAATCCCAGTTCCCTCAGCCTCTTCTCATAAGTCATGTGCTCCAGCCCCCTAATCATTTTTGTAGCCCTCCGCTGGACTCTTTCCAATTTTTCCACATCCTTCTTGTAGTGGGGGGCCCAAAACTGGACACGGTACTCCAGGTGAGGTCTCACCAATGCCGAATAGATGGGAATGATCACATCCCTCGATCTGCTCGCTATGCCCCTACTTATACATCCCAAAATGCCATTGGCCTTCTTGGCAACAAGGGCAGACTGTTGACTCATATCCAGCTTCTCATCCACTGTAACCCCTAGGTCCTTTTCTGCAGAACTGCTGCCTAGCCATTCAGTCCCTAGTTTGTAGCAGTGCATGGGATTCTTCTGTCCTAAGTGCACTTGTCCTTGTTGAACCTCATCAGATTTCTTTTGGCCCAATCCTCTAATTTGTCTAGGTCCCTCTGTATCCTATCCCTACCCTCCAGCGTATCTACTCCTCCTCCCAGTTTAGTGTCATCTGCAGGTGCAATTGCTGAGGGTGCAATCCACACCATCCTCCAGATCATTAATGAAGATATTGAACAAAACCGGCCCCAGGACCGACCCTTGGGGCACTCTGATTGACACTGGCTGCCAACTAGATATGGAGCCATCGATCACTACCTGTTGAGCCCGACAATCTAGTCAGCTTTCTATCCACCTTATAGTCCATTCATCCAGCCCATACTTCTTTAACTTGCTGGCAAGAAAGCTGTGGGAGACCGTATCAAAAGCTTTGATTAGAACAATTAGTCTATAAATATTCACATTTGATAATTGGGCCATACCATTTGCAGCGCATACACTCAACTTCATCCTTCTCTCCTCTTGTTGTTTCTTTAGCCCTTTTGAATGCTTCCTTGTGTTCTGAAATGTATTCTGATGTACACTTTCATTTACTTCCCATTTTAGTGCGTCAAATCTTTAACCCATTGTCTACTAACAGTTTGAAATGTGTACTTGGTGGGTGTGTGATTTATCAGTAGGTTCAGACGCACACACACTTCAGAGCTTGCGTGCGTGCCTGTTGGTTTATTGTGTGCATCTTCTAGAACAATACTTTCTTACTTCAGCAGGCAGCTTTGCATATACACACAGACTAATGTATTATCGGAATACAGAGATCTCATGCAATGCATTGTATTTTCTTAATAAAACAAGTTTTTTGCATATATTTGAATGATACAAAAGTACGATGAAAATCAGAAAAACCTGAATAATACTTTTTTGTAAAACCCAGAAATTTTTTGGTAAAAATTGGTTTAAACTGAAAATGAAGGGGCTTACACAGGATGTCTCAAAAAGGCCTGAAACATCTGCCTTTAAAACAGCAAAACTGTTTCCACATTGGAAGTATTAGAAATGTCACATTTTGTTTTCCCTCGCTTCGCTAAAGGACACACTGACAGTCTCCATTGTGGAGTAGGACCTCTCCAAGAACTTAATAAACTCCAAAGCTAATCAATCAGAATCTCTCCCTTCCCTGGGCAGGGATCTGGGTGTCTCTAACTGTCTCACCTGCAGGAATTCACTTGTTGGCTGCTGACACTTCTCTTCTATCTCACTGATCAAGTCACCGAGACGGGAAATCTTCTCAGACAGTTTGGTGACATTTTCATCCTGTATCTTCACAATTTCCTTGTCCAGCTCTTCCAGTTGGGCCAGCAGGAGTCGCTCTTGCTCGTCCAGGAACTGCCGCAGTTGCTCAAATTCAGACATGATCTTCTGCCTCTCAGCTTCTATCTTTCCCTATAATGAAGGGACACGAACAGGAAAGTTCAGATCAAGGACAAGGGTTGCCAGATGTCCAGTTTTCAACTGGGAAGTCCAGTCAAAAGGGAAACCTGGCAGTGTCCGGTCAGCATTGTTGACTGGACATGAGAAGTCCGGTTACCCACAGTAACTGGCTTCCACCACCAGAGGGCGAGAAGAGCAGCAGCTGCTGCTGGAGCCTGGAGGAGCACTCAGGGATGGCTCCATGGGCGGGAGAAAAGTACCGGCATCTCCCCCATCCTACTCCAATTACCCCTCCACCCCTGAAGCGTGGCTCTCCCTCTCCCACCCTGCCCCAGTCACCTCCACCACACCCCTAGAGCTCTGCTCAGCTGGCAGGGGGAGGGAGGTGGAGAGAGCAGCAAGCGACAGTGGGAGAGGGAAAGAGGAGTGGGGGGCGGGGCCTCGAGGGAAAGTGGCGGCAGGGCACAGGGCAGGTTCCGGTGCTCAGCATCCGGTTTTCACAAATGAGAAAGTTGGACATCCCAGACTCTCCCCATGTCCCTGATAGGAACAGTTCTTAGAGCCCTCTTTTCATATCAACCTACTACAAACACATGGTTGAGATTTCAGGAGAATATGCCTGACAGTCTCTCAGCTGGCCTGAATGAACAACATGTTCCGAAGCGCCTTCGGGACTTACGCCTCCAGTTCCCATTTTCAAAAGGTCACTTTGGATGCTAAGGAGCCTAAGTTTCTTTGAAAGTGACTTTTGAAAATGGGACAGCTCTCCCTGCATTTTAAGCCCCTAAATACCTTTGAGAATCTGGCCCTTAACCACTTGCAAAATTGTTAACCCTAGGCTCCAAAATCACTTAGGCACTTCTGAAAATGTCACCCAATCTCTCTAAAATGATGAGTTTTCAGGTCTGAGTGGCTTAATATATTCTGTTGATCATCTAGAATCTTCCAATAGCAGAAAGGTTGGAAGGGGGGAGGTCTGACTCAGAATCAGAAATACGTTGGCAGAGAGTTGTGGAGAAGACTGAAGAAGGAAAGGGTTCTGCTGGTTATCCACATAAAACACCAGTTACAAAACACACCATGCAAAATGCTTCTTCTCCAGCTTTTGCATGTTTCATCTGGCATTCTGTTACACTGTCCCAGAGGAAACCAGTTGTGCCTGGTGGAGATTCAGGAGGAAGATTTCTGAGATACAAAACAGCCACTGGGTGCCTAAGTCCTACTGACAGTCCATGTGAATTAGGCACCTAATCACCATACGTGCCTTTGAAAATCTCCCCTGAAATCAGTGTTTGTAGCTGGATGTGTGGGGAATAAGATCAGTGTTTTGAGTTGAAACTGGAAGCCAGTGGAGGAATGAGCCCAGAGGGATGATAAACAAAGATAAACATGATCACACCCTGCAAGGGTGTCTCAACAAGAGACAAAGTGCTTGAGGTTATCAAGATGATGTTTAAAAAAAAAAACCGTGAACAGTACAGAGTAGAACAGTGGTTCTCAAACTTTTTTACTGGCGACCCCTTTCACATAGCAAGCCTCTGAGTGGGACCCCCCTAATAAATTAAAAACACTTTTGAATATTTTTAACATCATTATAAATGCTGGAGGAAAAGCGGGGTTTGGGGTGGAGGTTGACAGCTCACGACCCCCCATGTAATAACCTTGCGACCCCGTGAGGGGACCCGACCCCCAGTTTGAGAACCCCCGGAGTAGACGTTTCTGGATACCAGGAAATAATGTACGGATTATCAAGAGGAGCAAAGTTCGGTTTCAGATCGAGTGGCGTAAGGAATACATACTCTGCAATATCCCCGATTGGGGGTAAGAGGTTAAGGGGTCAAAGTACAGACATTGAGACATGAGGGTACGTTGTTCATATAATAGCTATGTTCAGGTGTGGAATATAATGAGTGGATATAATCATGAGGATGGACTGACCCTCATTTTGTGAGATTTAACATTCAGTGAGTTTATGGTTCCAGTTCATATGGTCCAACGGACAAAGTCTCTCGGTCCCCATTACATCACAGCTAACCCTGATCTGAACTTGACCTTGCTCCCAGTTAGCACATTTTATCTCAGTTTAACTGGACAAGGTGAACCCTACACACCACACTAGGGTCAAATTAAACTAGGTTCAAAATGTTTGCCTGTGAGGGCCTTGCACCAGAATAAAGACATTACATTAAAAAGTGATTTGAGGTACATCTGTACTACACAAATGTTGTGGTGGTGTGTAGAGGACGTACACTATATGCACCCGCTAACATGGGCATAAATAGCAGCGTAGATGGCGAGGCATGGCTTAAGCAAGTAGAGTCGCGATATGCCTGAACCCTCTGGGTATAAACCCTACACACAGGACTCTATACGCCTCCAAGCAGGGCCTCCCCCATCTACACTGAGTGTCCCGCTGCTTCCCCAGTGCCAGAGCCTTTCCCCACCACAGGAAAAGGCTCCAGGGAGTGGAGGAAGGCTCCGGCTGCTCTGCTGCCTCCCCCTGCTGGAGTCTTTTATTCACACATGTAGCTACACATGACGGTGTGGACACAGCCTGTTTCTCACTGTGCTGTGTAGCTACACATACCCTACAGGATGCCCCCAGCGGTGTGCCGTGTAGATGTAGCCATAGCTAAATCAAAGCAGTGCTGCGTGTAGACAAGGGCTGACACTCTCCCCACAGAGAGAAATATCACCCCTGATTGATGTAACTTCTGGACCATAACAATGGGGACCTACCAGATATTCCTGGCTTTGCGTCTCTGCATCCTGTTTCCATTCCAGAAGTTCTCCTCTCTCTTGCTTCAGTGTGTTCAACTGGGTTTGAATTTGTTCCTGAGGCAAGTAAAGCAATGTTGGGGGTGGGGGGGAAGGTCAGCCTGCTGAGGAGTCTGTCCTCTGTGCAATTTATATACATTGCAGTGCTGATTTCATTATCTGAAGCTGGGATTTTCAAAGAAGTCTCATGAAGTTGGGTTCTCACCTACCATTGATTTTCCATCTCCCTCTCAAGTTGCTCTAGGACGGTGCTCATGGCAATGTCACAACTGACTCTTGAGAGGTGGGAGACTCAAATCTCTTCTCCTCACCAGGCAGAGGGAGAACTTGAACTGGAGTCTCCCACATACAAGGTGAGTGCCCTACTCCCAGGCTAACGGTTATGAAGAAAGTCTTCAACCTAGGGGTGACAGTGGACGAGAAGCTGGATATGAGTCAGCAGTGTGCCCTTGTTGCCAAGAAGGCCAATGGCATTTTGGGATGTATAAGTAGGGGCATAGTGAGCAGATCGAGGGACGTGATCGTTCCCCTCTATTCAACATTGGTGAGGCCTCATCTGGAGTACTGTGTCCAGTTTTGGGCCCCACACTACAAGAAGGATGTGGATAAATTGGAGAGAGTCCAGCGAAGGGCAACAAAAATGATTAGGGGTCTGGAACACATGACTTATGAGGAGAGGCTGAGGGAACTGGGATTGTTTAGTCTGCAGAAGAGAAGAATGAGGGGGGGATTTGATAGCTGCTTTCAACTACCTGAGAGGTGGTTCCAGAGAGGATGGTTCTAGACTATTCTCAGTGGTAGAAGAGGACAGGACAAGGAGTAATGGTCTCAAGTTGCAGTGGGGGAGGTTTAGGTTGGATATTAGGAAAAACTTTTTCACTAGGAGGGTGGTGAAACACTGGAATGCGTTACCTAGGGAGGTGGTAGAATCTCCTTCCTTAGAAGTTTTTAAGGTCAGGCTTGACAAAGCCCTGGCTGGGATGATTTAATTGGTGATTGGTCCTGCTTTGAGCAGGGGGTTGGACTAGATGACCTCCTGAGGTCGCTTCCAACCCTGATATTCTATGATTCTTCCCCGGCCACGTTGTGCGGAGCAACACAGGTGCAGAACTCCATCTTGCATGAAACAGCTTAGGTAGCTAAGCAACTCGACTCCAGGAGAGGGGTTCCCAGGTGTGGATCAGAGACAGGCCCATTCCTACACCAAACTCTGAGGGAGTTGGGGCTTAGGACACACCCCTCTCATCAGTATCTCCGGAGGGCTAGTCTCCTCAGCTAGCATGCTGGCTTTTGTGGATGCCTCTCTCCCCCCAAATGCCTAATTCAGGATTTGTTGTTCCAAACTGTACCAGATGACTGGAGGATAGCTGATGGAAAGCCAGCTTTTTTAAAAAGGCTCCAGAGGAAATCCTGGCAATTACAGGCCGGCAACCATAAGGGCTTGTCTGATTGTCAGATGCTGGGACTGGGCAACAGGGAATTAATCCTTTGATAACTGCCGGGTTCTGTTCATTCCCTCTGGGGCACCTGGCATTGGCCACTGTTGGAAGACACGATACTGGGCTACATGGACCATTGGTATGACTCAGTGCAGCCGTTCTTATGTCCTTAGTGATTTTCTAGGTGTCTAAAAGTTAGGCATTGCAGTGCTGAGCATCACAACACCCAAGTGCATTTGGGGATTCGGGCCTAAATCTCCTTTGCAAATGGGACTTCGGCTCTAAAGTCAGTTGGTGCTCTTGAAAATGTGCTCAAAGGATCTTCTTCTATAATTCCCCGGGGGTGAGGTGTTGCAGAGCCACAGAGAGGATTTAAAAGCACAGCTCCCGTTCATTTCATGGCAGCTGGGCATCTCAGGCCCCATTCTCAGCCCTGCTTACTTTCCTTCTATGCTGTATATGTCATGCTGCCAGGGAAGAGAGAGGCCTTTGGGGGCACCAGACCTAATATAGAGACTTAGGGACTCTGTCTAGAACAGCCCTTTGCCTCCAGCAAATCCTCCAAGTGCTGCAGGGCAAAGGGTTGAAGTCGTATCCATTTTGCAGCAGTGTAGGGTAGGGTGCCCTGCTCCCAGGCAATGACAGAGAAAACTATATGAAGAAAGCTGGACATCAGAGAGTTAAAGCTGAGCAACTTAAAGGGAAGGGAGTTTTGGTAAGAATGTTTAACACACTGTTTTAAAAAATAGTACATTAAACTCCGCTGCCTAATGAACACTTGGGAGAAAGAGACTCCTGGTTAAAAATCCAACACACTCACAAGGTGCATAAATATTGTGCTCGATTGTTCGGCATGGGGGAAAGGGCTTGTTCAACATGGTCCTGGGAATCAGCCATTTTCTTCCTTTAATCTTATTGTGGCACTACTACAGCCCACTTCGTCCTTACAGCTAGAGCGGCGTACAGCACAGCGGATTCTGCCCCGAGGGGATTGCTCTGTCCAACAGGCTTTTTAAGGTTCCAATCCACTTGGGCTTCATGGGCCCTAGAATGTTGCAAAACTTCAAAGGTTGTACAGGCAGGACGTGAGCCACTGGTTCAGGGAGGCTAACCCCCAGTCCGGCCCCTTCTGCCAGAGGCCCCCCCCAGACCAGCCATGGGGGAAGAGCTGCAGATCCCCGGCAGGAAGCAAGAGGGAGTCTGGGGGTGGAGGGGGCCAGGCAGGGCTGTGCCTCCCCTGGCCCGTCATACCCGTCGCGCATGATTTCTGCTTCAGGAGCAGCGAAGTGACCATCCTTCAGCAAACCCGGGAAAACGGGAATTCATCATCCTGGTTTTTCCTTGAGGAAAAAGTTACGCAGATTAACCTTTGTTTCTTAAACAGAAATCTTTCAGGGCACCTTATGCGTCAGAAAGTAGCAGAGAACAAACTCCTTGAGAACACTGCTGACCATGTGTTATTTTCCTGTGGCTTGCCTGAAAGCAGCGGTCATCAGCTGTGAAATGCTCAAGCTGGGGCGCTACGCCTCCAGTCTGCAGCTGTGCTGAGATGTTGGTAATGTGATGGTAGAGAACTGCATGACAGGAGTGATGAGAGCCGGTGTGGTCGAGTGGCTAGGGTACTAGGATGGGCATGGGGAGGCCAGGGTTTAATTCCTGGCTCTCCTACTGAGCTGCTTTGTGAGCTTGGTTAAGTCACTGCCGCTTCTGTGCCTCTGTTTCACTCCCACTCCTTTGACTTGTCTCCGAGCATGCCCACCAGATCAGGCCCCGTAGAGGAGAGAAGCAGAATGCCTGGTTTTCCCCAGCTCATGGATTGCTCTGGGTGTGGCCAGGAGACAGGCAGCCAGATGCCATGGGGGGCAGCTGTGCACATGCCCAGAGACAGAATCACAGGCACTGAAAGAAGTTGTACCCTGAATACACAGGCACTGAGTGAGTCTGGACTCCTCCATAATGACAGGTTTCAGAGTAGCAGCCGTGTTAGTCTGTATTCGCAAAAAGAAAAGGAGTACTTGTGGCACCTTAGAGACTAACCAATTTATTTGAGCATAAGCTTTCGTGAGCTGCAGCTCACTTCATCGGATGCATAAAAGTGGATTATCATACACATGGTAAGGAGAGTGATCACTTTAGATAAGCTATTACCAGCAGGAGAGTGGGGTGGGGAGAGAAAACCTTTTGAAGTGATAAACACCCATTTTTTCATGCTCTTTGTGTATAAAAACATCCTCACTGCATTTTCCACTTTTATGCATCCGATGAAGTGAGCTGTAGCTCACGAAAGCTTATGCTCAAATAAATTGGTTAGTCTCTAAGGTGCCACAAGTACTCCTTTTCTTTTTGGGCTCCTACAGGAATTCTGGGGATTGCAGTGGAGCCGAAAACTGGCATTTAGGTGCCTAAACTCCAGATTTATCCACTTAAATCTGGGGTATAGACACCTTAAGTACCTTTCAGAATCCCCAGCCTTTGTCTATCTTGACTGTTTACATCAGTGGTCCCCAAACTGGAGCACAGAGGAACATTTGAGGGAGCATGGCAGGGCCAAGACCGGCCCCTACAAGGGGCAGGAAGGGAGTGCCACTCAGATCTGCTATGGCCCCCTTGGCCCTGGCTCCTACCCCAGCTCCACTCCCAGCCCCAGTCTTGACCCTGGCTCTGCTCCCAAACCCAGTTTGAGCCCCCGACTCCCGGCAGCCCCACTTCCAACCCCAAGACACCCCCACAGCTGTGGCCCCAGCCTCTGACTGTGGCCCCACTCGCAGCTCCTAACCGCAGCTGCGGGTGGGGGGCCATAGCCAGGGTAAGGGAGAGCCTGAGGGGAAAAATTTGGGGACCACTGGTTTAGACTCTCTGTGTGTTTGTACAGAGCCTCGCACAACAAGGGCCCTGATCTCGGTGCCTTTAGAAGCTATTGTAATAAAAATTGCAAACATGCCCAAACCGAAGTAATTACCCTGCACAGCAGATTCCTACCTTGTAGGCCTGGGCAGCCTCCTCTGTGGGGACCACCCTGTGAGTACGGTGAGCCTGGGACTCTCTGCAGATCACACAGATGAGCATTTGGTCCTGGTTACAGAAGAGTTTGAAAGGCTCCTGGTGCGCCTTGCACCAACCTTCTCCTGCTGCTGTTTGGAAACTCAGCTGCTTGGCTATTTCCACAAAGTTCCCCAGTTGTCTGTCTGGCCTGAGGGTCCTCTGGGGAAAGGTCTCTCTGCACTGAGGACAGGAGACAGCTGTATCCGATCCCTCCCAGCACTGGGCGATGCAGGCTTGGCAGAAACTGTGCCCGCAATCTAAAAACACGGGATCCTTATAAAAACTCAGACAGATGGAGCAAGTTGCTTCATCTCGGAAGCTTTTCAGAGGATTCACTGCAGCCATGCTTCCCTGCAGACAGTGTCACAGGGATCTAAGATGTGGCTTAACCCCAAAAGGGCATTTTTCACGTGGCTTCTTTGGGGGCTATTTTGGCTGCTTTTTTTTTTTTTTTTTTTTTTAAATGTCCTGCCGGAGAACATGATTGGCTCCCTGTTGCCCAATCCCTCTCCCAACACCCAAAGCAAGGAGAGGGGAAGAAACCAGGACTCTGAGACTGACAGTGCCCAGGGCCAATGGGGGAGAGGCCAGTGCGAC
Source organism: Eretmochelys imbricata (assembly GCF_965152235.1). Classification (NCBI taxonomy): domain Eukaryota; kingdom Metazoa; phylum Chordata; order Testudines; family Cheloniidae; genus Eretmochelys; species Eretmochelys imbricata. The sequence continues at coordinate 94,346 of NW_027554341.1, read as the reverse complement.
AGGTCAGCCCGATAGGGCATTACAGATGAAGGAGGGAACCTGGAATCCAGCTCAGTCAGCTGTGGGTTGGGTTCGTCTTCCCTAAGTGAGGTCCTCGCGGTGAGAGTGTTGCATGCATGCGTGTGTGTGTGTCCGTGCCCTGCAGTGCCTACTCTCTCCCCACCGCCTGCCTCCTGCCTGGACTGCTCGGGGGGTTGGGTGAGCTGATAACAGTGGGCTGTGGTCAGTGATCTTTCTGTTGGTGCATTTCTGGTGGTGGTGTTGCACCTGCATGGGGGAGGGGGGACGCAGGCAGTGGGTGACAGGGTGTTGCAAAGCTGGGTGGGGCTGCAGCATAGCTTGGGCCAAGTTGGGGCCGGGGAGGACTGGGGAGTGGCCAGGCTGGGTTTGAGGGTTGTGGGGGGAGGGAGTGGCGTGCACCGCACCACCGCTGTTGGCCAGTGATGCTTGGGGCATTTCTGGTGGGGTGGTGCGCTGTTGAGGGGGTTTTTTTGGGGGTCCGGTGGTATTACGGCTGTACTAGCGGTCGGCCACTGGCATGACGGACATGGACCGGTGCCGACCCAAAGCAGATTGGCTTGTTTTGGGTGATTTGGAGGGGTGGGGAACGTAGGCAGAAATTAAACCTTGTCTGTCTGAGGAGAGAAATGAAACTGATGTGTAAAAAGTTGCTTAAATCCGCTTCCGATTTTGCTTTGGTTTAGTGTCTATAATGGGGCTACTCAGTCTGCTGCCTCAATTTTGTCACTGCAACATAGTGACGCTGATCCAGGCTGGATCAAATCCAGGGCCCAACTACACCAGAATCCAGTCTCCAGCAGCAGTCGGCACCAGGTGTCTCTGAGGAAGATGGAAGAACCACACATTCAACAGATTCTACACACATAGTAAACCCAGGCTCAGATTCAGGTTTAAGGCCAGACCCCTCTCTGGACCTCAGTTTCCACACCTCTAAAATGGGGTCAATGATAGTGACAATGATAGGCTCAGCTCCCAACCCTAGCAGCTTGGCTGTTCCATCCCCTACTGTGTACCGAAACTGACTTGAAAGGACTATCCAAGCCCCTCCCAGGCCTGCTCCCATTGTGGGTCTCTCTCCTGGCCGAGCACAGGCTGTTCTTATATCGTCCAACAGGCTTGGATCCTAGTTACATGCTGCTCCTTCTCATGTGACCCCTGCACTTATTCCCTTCACCTGGGGATAGGTTCAGTTGAGCTACTACCCCTTTCATGGCTATCTCACCCTGGGGCAGCCTGAAACTGGAAACCTGTGCTCGAACAGTAACTGTTTGCTAGGAAAGGAGCTGAAGACACAATGGAAGAGGAAATCCTTTGGACTGGATTGAAATTATTCCAAAGGAAAGTGAATGAGAGAAAATGTCCAGCGTTATCCTCCTAGCGAAAGAAATAATTGAAGGTCAGAAAGGACCATTCTGTCCATCTTCTTTGTAACACAAGCCCTAGAACGTCACCGAGTGCTTCCTCCAGAAAACCTGCTACGTGGGACTGAGCCAGAGCACGACTTCTGGAAAGACAAATCCATGCATTAGAGCCAGCTGGTCAGAAAAAATCTTTCCTCTCCAGTGACGTGAAGTTAAAGGACACAGAGAAGAAGAAAACCTTGACTCGGGTTGTTACTGGAGCTGAAGCAGAGAGGCCAGGACAAACACGGGCTAGGGCCCAGGACTGACTATCAGCAAATCTGCCGTTTTCTCTTCCTGGCTTTTTGACCATGAGCGAATCTCTTTGCTTCTCTGTGCCTCAGTTTCCACGACTATAAAATAAAACTACTCAAGGTTATGTTTTTTTCTCTCCTGTTTTGCAAGGCGGGACACTTAGATACATTTGGGGCCTGTCTACGCTACCGGTCTAGAGTGTATTTGTAAGCTGATGACCCCCACATGTTGTTCAGAAGCTGTGGATGACACAAGCTCCCTACATTTGTTCTGTGCTTAGCCCCTAGGGCACGGCTGGGCTGGGCAGCCTTTTCTCGCTGTGCTGTGCGGAGCAGGTTCTGAGCACGAGGGATACGAAGGACTAATTCTTGAAAATAATTCAAGGACTAATTCTTGAAAATAAATATCAAAGAATCCTAGAATATCAGGGTTGGAAGGGACCTCAGGAGGTCATCTAGTCCAACCCCCTGCTCAAAGCAGGACCAATCCCCAATTTTTGACCCAAATGGCCCCCTCAAGGATTGAACCCACAACCCTGGGTTTAGCAGGCCAATGCTCAAACCACTGAGCTATCCCTCCCCCCAAATAGAACTGCAACCCAAATAAAAAATCACTGCTGCTAACATTGGTGGGTGATAAAATAGTAGCAGAGTGGTAATTAATGATTAGGAGAGGGCAGTGACACAGAACAATCGCATCCCTTGAGAAGCTGGAGCCATTCAAAGAAAACAAGTTGGAAAAGAACCAAATGAAGGGTCCTATAGCTAGCAACAAAGCATGCAGGCCACACCTACAGAGTGGGGAAGTGTATCCAGGAAAGCACTGACTGTGAAGAGGATTTAGGGCCATGCTAGGCAAGCCATTCAACATGAGCACCCAGGGGGATGCTGTGGTGAACAGGGCTAAAGCCATCATTAGATGCATGAAAAGAGCAGTGAGGAGCATAGGGAGGAAGACGGATCATGGAGTCCTGCATTCAGTTTTGGCGTCCACCTTTGAAAAAAGATTTGGAAATCTTGGAGATGGGGCAGCAAAAAGCAATGAAACGTTTTGTGGGCTGGAGAAAAATGCCTGTAAATGAGCTATTGAAAGAGCTCAGCCTGTTTAGATTATAAAAAAGATCGGGAGGTGACGTCATTGAAGTGTTGAAGTGACTTCACGGAGAGAAAATATCGGGTATGAAAGGGCTCATTAATCTAGCCGAGAAAAGCATAACAGTGGCTGGAAACTCAAAAGAGACCAATTCGTATTGGAAAGAGGGCACACGTATTCAACCGTGAGGATGAATCACCAAAGGAACAAACTAGAAAGGGAAGTGGTGGGAATTCCCCACCTCTTGATGTCTTCTAATGAAGACGAGATGCCTTTCTGGAATCTGTGTAGTCAAAAACTAGCTACTATGCTCTCCAGAAAGCATGTGATATGCAGGGGGTGAGATGACATGCTCTAATTGTCTCTTCTGTCCATAAAGTCTGCTCATGTATGAAAAACTGAGCGTAGCACAGGGAGAAGCCTCTGATGTTTTACTGTGTTGGGCTTGAGCCCACAATGAACGCTCATTGCGTGGGGTGATCCAGGGGAAGCAGCTGAAACATCCAATGTGGCTGGACAGGGGCAGGACATCAGCACTGCAAGGGAGGGGTGGGTGTGGCAGTGACATCACAAGGGCCTTTGGCAGGACCTCAGCCTATTGGACAAAGGTGGTGGGGAGGCGATGATCTCACAGAGAGATCTTGACATCAGCCAGGCAGGACAGGGGTGCAGGACAGGGGCAACCTCGGAGATCCCTGTGGCTTTGCTTCAGCACGTCTCCTTCTCGAGGTCTCTCTTGGAGGACTGAGAGAGCATTCACTTGCACGTTCGTGAGCGCAAGGAGGACCCTCTTCGGAGTTTTCTCCTTTTCTTGTAGTGGTTTTGCTCGAAAACAGACGTCCCTATAGAAAAGGTAAGAGCCTCGGAGAGGTTTGGAACCTGTTCAGTCTGATCTATCACGTGCCGGCTGATTTTTAGGAAAGGAAAAGACTCGATTGTGGGGGCAGTATTTTATTTCCGACCTAGGACTTTGTCCCTTAGAATTACTGGGGACACTGGGGTTTCTTCTTTTTGTTTTCCCTTTTCCTGTCTCTCCCTCTTTTCTCGTCTTCTCTTGCATCTTTGTCCCTTTCCCCTGCTTTCCTTTCACCACCAGGACCTGTCTGTGCATGTGGAGTTGGGGATGGAGGGGGGGCGGGAGGGGGGTTGCATTCCAAATCTCATTGCGGGAGGCCCTCCCAAAGACATGTGGCTGGAATGGTGCTCTAAGAGTGACTCCCTCCGGTGGTGACCCGGGACATCTGGTGAGAACTCTCAGCTTTCTGCTTCTCAGAGTCTCAATGCTGATTGGGGGAGCTTGAGGCTATTGTGAGGGAGGAGGCTCAGGTCTTTGTTACCCTCTTTTAAGACCAAGGAAATAGGCTGTAACCAAACATGTATTTGATTGCTCTTGCCGCTTTTCTCCATTCGTTGTCTTTGAGTAATTCACGATTCTCTCTCTAATGGGCTAGTTCTTCTAAAACACTTACTAAAGAATTAGGTTTTAATAAAGCCAAATGCAACCCCATAGCTCCAGTAACAAAGGAGTCAGATGGCACCCTACAGAATGGGGGACAATCCGATGGAAAGCATTGACCCTGAAAAGGATTTCGGGGCCATAGTGGACGAGCTACTCAACATGATCTGTCAGTGTGAAACTGTGTTAAAAAAGATTAAAGCCATTCTTGGCTGGATAGAGTAGTGAGGATGGAAAGGGAAGTGAAAGAGCATTGGTGAGACTGATGTTGGAATGTTGAATCCAGTTCTTGTGTCCACATTTTGAATATTATGTTAAAACAATTGGAGAGGGTACAGAAAAGATTTGTAAGTGAGTGATGGGGATGATGCCTTCTAATGAGACATTGAAAAAGCTCAATCTGTTTAGTATATACAAAAGAAGAAGGAGAGGTGAGTTGCTTGACTTCATGGAGAGAAAATGTTGAGTGTAAATGGCTCTTTTTATGTAGCAGAGGCATGACAAGACCCCATGGATGGAAGCAGAAATCAGAAAAAGTATAATGACAATAAGACCCAGATTTGTAAGAGGGTGGTTCGTCATTGGCACAAAGAACCAAGAGAAATGATGGCTTCTCCATCTCTTGATCACTTTGAATAAAGACTAGATGCCTTTCCGGAAAACGCTGAGTAAAAGAAAAGCCCAGCTCTTCTGACATACAGTAGGCCTTAGGATACGCAGGGGATCAGATTAAATGCTCTAACGGTTCCTTCTGGCCATAAAGTCAACTAACTTGTGAAAACCTAATTGCGGCCTGGGGAAGAACCTCTGTGTTCGACTGTGTAGTCGGTGTCACCTCACAAGGAAGAGTCATTGAGTGGGATGATCCAGGGGAAGCAGCTGAAACATCCAGTGTGGCTGGACAGAGGCAGGACATCAGCACTGCAAGGGAGGGGTGGGTGTGGCAGTGACATCACAAGGGCCTTTGGCAGGACCTCAGCCTATTGGACAAAGGTGGTGGGGAGGCGATGATCTCACAGAGAGATCTTGACATCAGCCAGGCAGGACAGGGGTGCAGGACAGGGGCAACCTTGGAGATCCCTGTGGCTTTGCTTCAGCACGTCTCCTTCTCGAGGTCTCTACTGGAGGACTGAGAGAGCATTCACTTTCACATTCGTGAGAGCAAGGAGGACCCTCTTCGGAGTTTTCTCCTTTTCTTTTAGTGGTTTTACTCGAAAGCAGACGTCCCTATATAGAAGGTAAGAGCCTCGGAGAGGTTTGAAGCCTGTTCAGTCTGATCCATCAGGTGCTGGCTGATTTTTGGGAAAGGAAAACATTAGATTGTGGGGGCAGTATTTTATTTCCGACCTAGGACTTTGTCCCTTAGAATCACTGGGGACATTGGGGTTTCTCCTTTTTGTTTTCCCTTTTTCTCTGTCCCTCCTACTTTTCTCTTCTTGTTTCCTTTTTCCTTTTCCTCTGCTCTCCTCCCACCACCAGGAGCTCTGTGTGTGGAGCGGGGGCCGGACGGGAGGGGGGGGGTTGTGGGAGGTCCACACAGAGAGGTGAGACTGGAATAGTGCTCTGAGAGTGATCCCCTCGGTGGTAACCAGGGCCATTCTTTGGGCTATTTGTTGAGAACCCTTAGCCTCCCACCCCTCAAAGTCTCAACCTTGATTGGCTGAGGAGGGGGCTATTGACAGGGAGGAAACTCTAGTCTTTGTTGTTCTCTTTTATGACCAAGCAAATAAGTCGCAACCAGTTAAATGTTTGACCAATGTGGATGCTGCTCTCCATTCATTGTCTCGGAGCAGTTCGTGATCCTCTCCAACATTCCAATTCTTCTCAAATACTTGTTGAATAATTACGATGAAAAATTGTTGGTCTGTAGCTCATTTGAGAGCAACTCTGCTACTGACTGGCTGCATCAGCTAAGACAAGTCCCTGCTCCTTTCTCAGCCTTCGTTTCTCCTTCTGTCAAGAACGAATAACAATCCTCTCCCACCTACCTCACCATGGGTGGATGCTGGGGATCCACTGAAGAGTGTCACTCGGAGCAGTGCAGACTAGGGGTGTCCTATCACACTGAGCCATATCCGATTATGACCTAATATTCTATTGGTTTTGTATTTTATTCTTTTGAAATTGTGAAGAGCAGCAACTACTTAGCTCAGACTGAAGCATCTCATCTAATTTTCTAGATCATAGTTGGTTTCAGAGTAGCAGCCGTGTTAGTCTGTATTCGCAAAAAGAATAGGAGGACATGTGGCACCTTAGAGACTAACCAATTTATTTGAGCATAAGCTTTCGTGAGCTACAGCTGTCGTGAGCTACAGATGCATCCGATGAAGTGAGCTGGAGCTCACGAAAGCTTATGCTCAAATAAATTCGTTAGTCTCTAAGGTGCCACAAGTCCTCCTTTTTCTTTTTGCTCAATCATAGTGTCTCCCCTTTGTGTACGACGAGACAGTTTAATGCACTGTGACAAACAGGAGATGCTCTTGTTTTGCAAACAAATATTTTTGCAAAGAAATTTCATCCTACTTCTTATGATTTCAAGAAACAAAGTGGTTTCGTCTGAATGGATTTTCTGAGAGAAAACGGTTTCCATGAAAATGTTCACACCTGATTTCCTGGGCTTTATCCCTGCCTCCGGGGGGTTGTTGTCTGTTAGTTCGAACAGGAGTCAGGACTGTTGTCTTCTCTTTCTGGCTCTGTCACCGCTTTGCTGTGTGACACCTTGGGTAGGTCCAATGGGAACAGGGTCAATTCTCTAACTCCAGGCAGCAGGGAGCCTGGGTGAGATAAGGGATGTTAAGGCCGTCTGCGAAGGAGAAAGGGATGTTTCCAGGTGATGAATGTCAAAAATTCTGAACTTTGCTAAAATGGCTAGTCTCGAGAAACAAGAACTAGTTGGGGCCAAACTTTAACCATTATCTTTTTTAAAGCCCATTCAGGGATGTGAGTCCCAGAGAGCCATAGAGAGTGGGAGCAACTTGTCCAAAGTCCCACAGATCAATAGGCAGCAATGGAAGCAGGAGTGACACTCCCTCTCAAAGTCAGGGGGACCAGCCATTAGGGCCTGGTTGCAATTGCCAGCTGTGGGAGGGAGTGTGCGGCAGTGGTTAGTGAAGGGGTCCATCCATGGCTCTGACACTCAGTGTGACCCTGAGCCGGTAGCTGAGGTCCGTTTGCCATCAGTAGGGTTGGGGTCCCATCGCTACAGCCCAGTGGGTTTGGGAGGCTCCAGGAAGGTGTGTAAAGTGCTGGGATCCCAGGATCCCTCCGCCCTAGGGCAGTGTTCTGCACCCCCCTGCTGCTGGCTGAGTTTCTCCGTCCCTTGGCAATCAGACAGACTCTTGTTTTCACAGCCAATCGATCACCCGAGTGTCATCACCCTGCCTGCTGGCTGGGCAGGGTAACTCCTGAGGTCACCACCCTCTCCAGCCTGCCTTGGTCTTGGAGAGTGAGGAGGAGGGCGAGGGACGTCTGCTGACCCTGAACATCCACCATCCATTATCCCATCACTGAGAGCAAGTGAATGGCATTCGGGTTCCTCAGTGGCTTCCCCTGTCTGTCTGGGGAGAGGCAGAAACGGGGGGAGAGACTATCTCCAAAGGGGGATTTCCTTTGCAAACAGCCCCCAAGAGCCCCTCACTCTTAGGCCAGGCAGGGGCTTCTCCAGAGCCATCTCCAGTGTGTTTGGAAAGGTTCCAGCAATGGGGCTCCCAGACCTTCCCGTTTGGGGGGCATTGTTCCCCAGGCTGAGAGTCTCGGAGCTGGGCCAGACCCTGTGAGCTGCTGAGCTTGGAAATCAATGGGGAATGAGGAGGGCCCTGGTATTCCTGTGCCTAGGGTCTTTGTGACTTTGACGTGGGGAATGGTTTCCCAGGAGAAGTTCGGACTCCTGGGTTCTCTTCCTTCTCTAGCCTGGGCTGGAGTGTGGCCTGGGACGATCGGAGGGGGCTGCTTGTCCAGAGCAACCGATGGTTTTGGGGACTGACCCCATTACTGGAAAAGGATGAGACTTCCTGGACATTGCAGCAGCAGGGATTACGAGGGGGAACGCTGAGAGCAGATCATGCAATGAACTCCTGCTAGTGTGTGTAGATGGCACTCCCTGCACTCCTGTAGGGGCAGAGGGGGCTGCTGTGGTTGGAGCAGGGGGGAGGAGGGACAGAAAAGGGCCAGGAGTGAAAGGCTGCCTTGAGCCCAGACTCACCCCTGCTCCCCGCTCGGTTCCAGGATGGCCAGGCTTCTGCGGATGTTCAGGAGGAAGGCTCTGCAGGTGGCCCCAGAGCCTGAGGGAAGCAGCTGCCATCTTCCCAAGGGGCAGAGCAAGCCCTGTGTCCCCGCTGGCGGGGAAGCAGGTCCCGTCTAGGCCAGACGGCGGAAGTGCCTGGCCTTCTGGAAAAGGACCCCGGCTCCCAGCGTAGGCGCCGAGCTGGGAGAGGCCCCGACCAGGCCCCAGTGGAGCTGGCCCAGGCTGCGGTTTGGCAGACAGGACACAGCCCAGGAGGCGCCGGGCAGGGTGGCTCTGGGGCTTGTTGTGTGGGCAGCAGCGGCCCCAGGAGCCCAGCCCTTGTTCCCATCAGGAGGCATCGCCCTGCCCGGTCTCTGAGGACCTTCCAGCCCCCGCAGGCCAGGAGGGGGAAGGTCCCTGTCCCAGCACCGGCAGCTCAGCAGGGGACAGCAGCAGCACCTGGGCCTCTGGCAGCAGCCAGGCCGATGGAGGCCACTGCTTTGTTCCAGGTGAGGAGCCAGGCTGGGCTGAGGGAGGGGTGAGGACGGGATGTGAACACCCTGGGCCCAGACGCTCTCCCAGGGATATGGGGGGGGGGGGTCCCCAGCCCATGTGTCTGGCCTGAGCCGCGCAAACCCCACGGACAGCAGCAGTCACACAGCTGCCCCTTCCGCAGGTGGACCTGGGGGTGAGGGTGTGAAGAGCTGCTGCTACTTTGGTCCTTGCTGCTCCGGGCTGCTTGGATCCAAGAGGATGACTCCAGGTGGTGAGTTGCTCGCCTTGCTCTCCTGTTTCTCTGTTTTCTCTCCTGTGTTTGCCAACTCTCTCTTTCTCTTCTCTCCTCTTCTCTCCTCGTGCCGTGTCCCTTCACAGGACACGGGTAGGTGTGCATTCCCACAAGGGAGGTCTCGGGAGCCATGGAAAAGTCGGAGCGGACGAAAATCATGCAGGGCAGTAGAAAGGCTGCTGAAAGTACCTGAAGAGACAAAGGAAATGAGAAGGGGGAAGTCCAGCCTAAAATAGGAGTCTAGTCTGTAAAGAGAAACGACGGGAAGTCTAAGCTACAGAAACTCTTCAAGTTGCCGAAAGACATGTAGGATATGAAATTACTTCTTGAATCCAGTCTCTTGAAGATCTTAGGCTCAGTATGCGTGCGTATTTGGAGATGCTTAGCAATCTGCCTTCTTCTGTTTGCTCTCCCTTCTAATCACTGAAAATCTACCTGTCTATTTTTTGTTTATTTTTATTATTATTATTATTCAACTCAGTTTGTGCAACTGGTGCTCCGTGAGGAAATGATTTGTGTATTACTCCAAGGGGCTGCCCGGTGTCACTTTCGCTGCAGGAGGGAAATGATTTGAGCACTACCTGAATTGGCCACGCAGTGTCACCATTGCTCCGTGAGGGAAATGCTTTCTGCATTACTCCAAGTGGCCACCCAGTGTCACTGTTGGTCCAGGAGGGAAATGATTTGTGCATTCCACTGACTGGCCACCCAGTGTCACTGTTGCTCCAGGAGGGAAATGCTTTGTGCATGACCTGAATTGGCCACACACATCACTGTTGCTCCGGCGTGGGGGATGGGGGGGAGGCGGGGGATTGTTTGTGTGTTACTCCTGAGTGGCCACGTCGTGTCACTCTTCCTCCAGGAGGGGAATGCTTTGTGCATTACCCTGGGTGGCCACCCAAGACAACACACACAGCACGACACCGACGCACACACACACAGAACACGTCACACATACAGATGGGTAGTGTAAATTGCTAAAAATGAGACATTCATTCCTAATCAGATGGAGCCGTTGATGTCTCATGCACTCTTCCTCGAAAAGCCATACGTAATCTCGCCTGATCATTTGGAAGAGATCTGCTCAAGAAAATGACTCATAATGAGACATACATTATTGACAAGTACTAGTGATCAATTTCTTCTCAAATGTCTCACCAAAACGCTTTTCGATTCCCTGCTGGTGATTTGGAAGAAATCGTTTCTTGAAATATACTAAAATAGAGAAATTCATCTTTGACCTGTGGGACAGATAAATTTGAGAGGGAATCTTCCTGAAAGCCCCGAGGATTCACTTCTCATGCTATGTTACAGATCAGTTTGTGAAAATTCATATCAGAAAGTTATTCCTCCTCAGGTCTCCTGCTATATTTCTCATGCAATCATGCAGCAAAAAACAATTGTATTCTCTCTTCAGGATTTGGTAAAGCTCGCGTCTTGAAAATGACTAAACATGAAGAAATCATTCTTAACAAGTACTAGTGATAAAGATTCCAGCAATCATCTTCCAGCTGTCAAAGTCAGATTCCAGACTCACTGAATTTGTCAGACCACTCTATATTAGCAAAACGCATTGCCAATGCACCCAGACAGATGTGAGTCTCCTGCAAAACTCAAGCTAACTTATTTATACAGCTACTCTAAACCAATTTAACATAGGAGACAAAAGGAAGCAGAAACTGAGAACTATACATACATATCTTATTTTCACACGAACTTTTACCAGTCTCCTACCTCAGGAGGAGCTCTAACTTAATTAGTTTGAGGACCCATGGACTCACACGCCTTAATATTTCTCTTCCTGACAACTATATTTCAAGAAAGCCTTCAAACAGCATATCTTTAAAGACTTATAATTTCAATACAATTTATTCTGCTTTCACACAACACTCTTTTCCAGTCTCTGAGGATGATGTGGAAGTAATCGGTTCGTGAAAATTTCTAAATATGAGAAATTCATCATCGATGTGTGCGACCGATAACTTTCTCAAAGAATCGTCTGGAGAGCCCGTAGGATTCACTTCCGGTCCAAGCTGCAGCTCCATTCCTGAAATTTCCTGAACAATGAGAAAGTAATGCCTTCTCAGGGCTTCTAATCCATTTCTCATGGAGTCATCCGAGAAAGCCATAAGGATTCTCACCTGAGGATTTGGTGAATATCGGTCAGTGAAACTTACTACAAAGGAGCCAGTTATACCGGAAAAGTGCAAGTAATTAGTACCTCATGGAATCATCCTCCAAAGACCTTTTAGCTACTCTGCTGCTCACTTGGTAGAGATGGGTAGTGTAAATTGCTGAAAATGAGACATTCCTTACGAATCAGATGTATCCATTCATGTCTCATACACTCTTCCTCGAAGAGCCATTCGGATTCTCTTCTGATGCTTTGGTAGAGATCGGTTCATGAAAATTTCTAACATTGAGACAGTTATTACTGATCACCGCTAGTCATTAACTCCATCTGGAATGATCCTCCAAAATCCTTTCAGATTTGCTTCTGGTGATTTCTTAGAGATCGAGTCTCGAAAATTCCGAAACATGAGGAATTTTTAACGGCTTAGTGCCAGTCATTCTTTCCTCACATAATGATCCTCCTCGGTACATCTCAAATCGCTCCTGTTGACTTGGAAGAAATCAGGTCCTGAAATATACTCAAAATGAGAAATTCATCTTTGGGCTGTGCGACAGATAAATTGGAGAGGGAATCTTCCTGAAAGCCACAAGGATTCACTTCTCATCAGACGGTACAGAGCAGTTTGCGAAAATTCCTCAAAATGAGAACGTCATTCGTAATCAGGTATCCTGATGTCTTTCTCATGGAACCATCCACCAAAAAGCAAGTCTATTCTCTCTTCGGCATTTGGCAGAGATTTATCGTGAAAACTGCTAAAAAAGAGAAAGTTATAACTGATCAATGCTAATAATCAATGACAAATGGAATCATCCTCCAAAAGCCTTTCAGACTGGCTCCTTGTGATTAGGTAGATATCAGCTGACGATTTGGTAGAAATGACTAAAAAGGAGGCAGTTCTTTCTGATCAATGTTAGCAATTAATTACACATGGAATCATCCTCCGTACTATAGTCATAATTAGCTCCTGGAGATTTGGACTAAAATCGGTTCGTGAAAATGACTAGGAATGAGACAATTCATTCCTCATCCGTCTTCTGAGAAATTTCCCATGGAATCATCCAGCAGAAAAGCAAAGGCATTCTCCCTTGGTGCGTTGGAACAGATCGGTTCGTGCAAATGACTCAAGGTAGAAAATCATTCTTTACAAGTACCTAGCGGTAAAGACTCCAGCAATCCAGCTTCTCTCCTGGTGAGTTCGTAGCGATTGGTTCAAGAAAATTACTCCTAAGGAGACTTAAATTATTGACAAGTACTAGTGCTAAAGCTCTCCTCGAATGATTCACCAAAATGCTTTTCGATACGATGACACAGAAGGGCACAGAACACGACACACAAAAATAACACACGACAAAGACACACACACACCGCGACACGGAAAGCATCACACACAAAACATCACACACACGACCCACAACATCTCACAAACACACACTCACTCAACACAAAATGACCCACAACATGTCACACACAACACAAGACAACCCACAACATGTCGAGCACTGTGGAGCGAGGGCTCCGGCTCGGCTTTCGCAGCGGTTCTGGCGAGGAATGGTGCCGGAGCTCTCCCCGGAGGGGAACAGGGCAGGAGGGGACCTGAGCCGCTTGGGCCTCTTTCCAAGGCGGCGGAACCAGGCCTCCTCTCTCTGCCCTCTGCAGACCTGGCTGCCAGGTCAGTGCTTCCAGTTCCTCGTCCGCACTCGCTGTCGTCCTCCTCACCGGCCGTGGGCATCCTCGCTGGGGACGGGGCTCGGGGGGATGGAGGTGGGGAGGGGCCAGAGTCTCTTGAGCAGAGTGACTCTGTGGGGTGCCGTTAGAAAAGGAGATTTTGGTTGGGATGCTCAAGGTGTAATGGGAGGAGAGTGGAGGGCGGATCCCCGTCGTGTGGGAGAGGCAAACAGAGGAGCCTCCGAGATGTTGCCGACTGAGATGGTAACTTACTTGTTTTTTTCCCCTTGGGCTGGATTTAGTAGCAAGGAAAAAGAAGTCAAGCCTCACAGTCTACTGCCCTCGTGCGACGGAATGTGAGTGAGAGCAGCGAGCCTGTGACCGTTGGTGATGCCAGACAAGAGCCCTCCATCTGGGAGCCGAGCTCTCGCCAGTCTCGGTGAGAGAAGTGTCTGGTTTGGTGAGGACTCTGCTCACGCCCCACCTGAGTCCGGGTCGGGAAGCCCCGTCCATTAGGGTTCGGTTTGAAAAAAAAGGTTCCTGATCAGCTGTGGTTCCGAGGGAGAAGAGGTCCCATTTTCAGAGGCTGCTCGTTTCTCTGGTCAGGAACGGTGTCTTCTCCACAACTGAAGCTTGGATCCAAGAGGATGACTCCAGGTGGTGAGTTGCTTGCCTTGCTCTCATGTTTCTCTGTTTTCTCTCCTGTGTTTGCCAATTCTCTCTTTCTCTTCTCTCCTCTTCTCTCCTCGTGCCGTGTCCCTTCACAGGACACGGGTAGGTGTGCATTCCCACAAGGGAGGTCTCGGGAGCCATGGAAAAGTCGGAAAAGTCATTCTCTTTAGTCCTGCAGTCAGTCCTATTGAACCGTCTTATGGTGAGCAGGCAGGCGATATGGATTGCTAGCAGTCGTACTGTACCATTTTCTGCCAGGCAGGCAAGAGATGAGGATTGCTAGCAGTCGTACTGTACCATCTTCTGCCGAGCAGCCATGAGATGTGGATGGCATGCAGTCCTTCTGCACCGTCTGCTGCCAGCCAAAGATGTAAAAGATAGATGGAGTGGATCAAAACAAGAAATAGACCAGATTTGTTTTGTACTCATTTGCTTCCCCCCCTCCCCGTCTAGGGGACTCATTCCTCTAGGTCACACTGCAGTCACTCACAGAGAAGGTGCAGCGAGGTAAATCTAGCCATGTATCAATCAGAGGCCAGGCTAACCTTCTTGTTCCAAGAAGAACGATAACTTAGGTGCACCATTTCTTATTGGAACCCTCTGTGAAGTCCTGCCTGAAATACTCCTTGATGTTAAGACACCCCCTTTGTTGATTTTAGCTCCCTGAAGCCAACCCTGTAAGCCGTGTCATCAGTCGCCCCTCCCTCTGTCAGAGCAACGGCAGACAATCGTTCCGCGCCTTTTTTCTGTGCGGACGCCATACCAAGGCAAGCATGGAGGCCGCTCAGCTCACTTTGGCAATTAGGAGCACATTAAACACCACACGCATTATCCAGCAGTATATGCAGCACCGGAACCTGGCAAAGCAATACCGGGCGAGGAGGCGATGTCAGCGCGGTCACGTGAGTGATCAGGACATGGACACAGATTTCTCTGAAAGCATGGGCCCTGCCAATGCATGCATCATGGTGCTAATGGGGCAGGTTCATGCTGTGGAACGCCGATTCTGGGCTCGGGAAACAAGCACAGACTGGTGGGACCGCATAGTGATGCAGGTCTGGGACGATTCCCAGTGGCTGCGAAACTTTCGCATGCGTAAGGGCACTTTCATGGAACTTTGTGACTTGCTTTCCCCTGCCCTGAGGCGCATGAATACCAAGATGAGAGCAGCCCTCACAGTTGAGAAGCGAGTGGCGATAGCCCTGTGGAAGCTTGCAACGCCAGACAGCTACCGGTCAGTTGGGAATCAATTTGGAGTGGGCAAATCTACTGTGGGGGCTGCTGTAATGCAAGTAGCCCACGCAATCAAAGATCTGCTGATATCAAGGGTAGTGACCCTGGGAAATGTGCAGGTCATAGTGGATGGCTTTGCTGCAATGGGATTCCCTAACTGTGGTGGGGCCATAGACGGAACCCATATCCCTATCTTGGCACCGGAGCACCAAGCCCCCGAGTACATAAACCGCAAGGGGTACTTCTCAATAGTGCTGCAAGCTCTGGTGGATCACAAGGGACGTTTCACCAACATCAACGTGGGATGGCCGGGCAAGGTGCATGACGCTCGCATCTTCAGGAACTCTGGTCTGTTTCAAAAGGTGCAGGAAGGGACTTTATTCCCAGACCAGAAAATAACTGTTGGGGATGTTGAAATGCCTATATGTATCCTTGGGGACCCAGCCTACCCCTTAATGCCATGGCTCATGAAGCCGTACACAGGCAGCCTGGACAGTAGTCAGGAGCTGTTCAACTACAGGCTGAGCAAGTGCAGAATGGTGGTAGAATGTGCATTTGGACGTTTAAAGGCACGCTGGCGCAGTTTACTGACTCGCTTAGACCTCAGCGAAACCAATATTCCCACTGTTATTACTGCTTGCTGTGTGCTCCACAATATCTGTGAGAGTAAGGGGGAGATGTTTATGGCGGGGTGGGAGGTTGAGGCAAATCGCCTGGCTGCTGGTTACGCGCAGCCAGACACCAGGGTGGTTAGAAGAGCACAGGAGGGCGTGGTACGCATCAGAGAAGCTTTGAAAACCAGTTTCATGACTGGCCAGGCTACGGTGTGAAAGTTCTGTTTGTTTCTCCTTGATGAAACCCCCCACCCCTTGGTTCACTCTACTTCCCTGTAAGCTAACCACCCGCCCCTACTCCCTTCAATCACCGCTTGCAGAGGCAATAAAGTCATTGTTGCTTCACATTCTTGCATTCTTTATTCATTCATCACACAAATAGGGGGATGACTACCAAGGTAGCCCAGGAGGGGTGGTGGAGGAGGGAAGGAAAATGCCACACAGCACTTTAAGCACAGCACTTTAAAAGTTTACAACTTTAAAATTTATTGAATGACAGCCTTCTTTTTTTTGGGCAATCCTCTGTGGTGGAGTGGCTGGTTGGCCGGAGGCCCCCCCACCACGTTCTTGGGCATCTGGGTGTGGAGGCTATGGAACTTGGGGAGGAGGGCTGTTGGTTACACAGGGGCTGTAGTGGCAGTCTGTGCTCCAGCTGCCTTTGCTGCAGCTCAACCATACACGGGAGCATACTGGTTTGGTCCTCCAGCAGCCTCAGCATTGAATCCTGCCTCCTCTCATCACGCTGCCGCCACATTTGAGCTTCAGCCCTCTCTTCAGCCCGCCACTTACTCTCTTCAGCCCGGCACTTACTCTCTTCAGCCCGCCACCTCTCCTCCCGGTCATTTTGTGCTTTCCTGCACTCTGACATTATTTGCCTCCACGCATTCGTCTGTGGTCTGTCAGTGTGAGAGGACAGCATGAGCTCGGAGAACATTTCATCGCGAGTGCGTTTTTTTTCTTTCTAAGCTTCACTAGCCTCTGGGAAGGAGAAGATCCTGTGATCATTGAAACACATGCAGCTGGTGGAGAAAAAAAAAGGGACAGCGGTATTTAAAAAGACACATTTTATAAAACAGTGGCTACACTCTTTCAGGGTAATCCTTGCTGTTAACATTACATACATAGCATATGTGCTTTCGTTACAAGGTCGCATTTTGCCTCCCCCCACCGCGTGGCTACCCCCTCAACCTTCCCCCCTCCCTGTGGCTAACAGCGGGGAACATTTCTGTTTAGCCACAGGCAAACAGCCCAGCAGGAATGGGCTCCTCTGAGTGTCCCCTGAAGAAAAACACTCTATTTCAACCAGGTGACCATGAATTATATCTCACTCTCCTGAGGATAATACAGAGAGATAAAGAACGGATGTTGTTTGAATGCCAGCAAACATACACTGCAATGCTTTGTTCTACAATGATTCCCGAGTATGTGTTACTGGCCTGGAGTGGTAAAGTGTCCTACCATGAAGGACGCAATAAGGCTGCCCTCCCCAGAAACCTTTTGCAAAGGCTTTCGGAGTACATCGAGGAGAACCGCGAATGCCAGGGCAAAGTAATCCTTTCACATGCTTGCTTTTAAACCATGTATAGTATTTTAAAAGGTACACTCACCAGAGGTCCCTTCTCCGCCTGCTGGGTCCAGGAAGTAGCCTTGGGTGGGTTCGGGTGGTACTGGCTCCAGGTCCAGGGTGAGAAACAGTTCCTGGCTGTCGGGAAAACCGGTTTCTCCGCTTGCTTGCTGTGAACTATCTACAACCTCCTCCTCATCATCATCATTTTCTTCGTCCTCAAAACCTGCTTCCGTATTGACTCCATCTCCATTGAAGGAGTCAAACAACACGGCTGGGGTAGTGGTGGCTGAACCCCCTAAAATGGCATGCAGCTCATCATAGAAGCAGCATGTTTGGGGCTCTGACCCGGAGTGGCCGTTCGCCTCTCCAGTTTTCTGGTAGGCTTGCCTCAGCTCCTTCAGTTTCACGCAGCACTGCTTCGGGTCCCTGTTATGGCCTCTGTCCTTCATGCCCTGGGAGATTTTGACAAAGGTTTTGGCATTTCGAAAACTGGAACGGAGTTCTGATAGCACGGATTCCTCTCCCCAAACAGCGATCAGATCCCGTACCTCCCGTTAGGTCCATGCTGAAGCTCTTTTGCGATTCTGGGACTCCCTCATGGTCACCTGTGCTGATGAGCTCTGCATGGTCACCTGCAGCTTGCCACGCTGGCCAAACAGGAAATGAGATTCAAAAGTTCGCGGTTCTTTTCCTGTCTACCTGGCCAGTGCATCTGAGTTGAGAGTGCTGTCCAGAGCAGTCACAATGGAGCACTCTGGGATAGCTCCCAGAGGCCAATACCATCGAATTGTGTCCACAGTACCCCAAATTCGAGCCGGCAAGGTCGATTTAAGCGCTAATCCACTTGTCAGGGGTGGAGTAAGGAAATCGATTTTAAGAGCCCTTTAAGTCGAAATAAAGGGCTTCATTGTGTGGACGGGTGCAGGTTTACATCGATCTAACGCTGCTAAATTCGACCTAAAGTCCTAGTGTAGACCAGGGCTCAGGTTTTTCTGCAGTTTCGTACCAGAGCTCTGAGCAGTCATACTGCTCTCTTACATACAGTGCTACTCCCCCACCTTTTCTGCCCTGCCTGTCCTTCCCTGAACAGCTTATATCCATCCATGACAGTACTCCAGTCATGTGAGTTATCTCACCAAGTCTCTGTTATTCCAATCACATCTTAATTCCTTGACATCACCAGGACCTCCAGTTCTCCCTGCTTGTTTCCAAGGCTTTGTGCATTCATATATAAGCACTTGAGATAACCTGCTGATCGCCCCTCATTCTCAGTATGAGGCAGGAGCCCCATCCTCACAGACATTCCTGCCTGTGCTTCCTCCCGGTATCCCGCTTTCCCACTTACCTCAGGGCTTTGGTCTCCTTCCCCCGGTGAACCTAGTTTAAAGCCCTCCTCACTAGGTTAGCCAGCCTGCTTGCAAAGATGCTCTTCCCTCTCTTTGTAAGATGGAGCCCGCCTCTGCCCAGCACTCCTCCTTCATGGAACACCATTCCATGGTCAAAGAATCTAAAGGCTTCTCTCTGACACCACCTGTGTAGCCATTCGTTGACTTCCATGATTCGATGGTCCCTACCCAGGCCTTTTCCTTCCACGGGGAGGATGGACGAGAACACCACTTGCGCCTCAAACTCCTTTATCCTTCTTCCCAGAGCCACATAGTCCGCAGTGATCCGCTCAAGGTCATTCTTGGCCGTATCATTGGTGCCCACGTGTAGAAGCAGGAAGGGGTAGCGATCCGAGGGCTTGATGAGTCTTGGCAGTCTCTCCATCACATCATGAATCCTAGCCCCTGGCAAGCAGCAGACTTCTCGGTTTTCCTGGTCAGGGCTGCAGATAGATGACTCAGTCCCCCAGAGGAGACAGTCCCCGACCACTACCTCCCGCCTCCTGAAGAGCCGAAGCACTTGGTATTGAGGCCCTAGAGCACTCTATCGGAGATGAGCTAGAGGAGCTGGTTCTCTCTCTGCCACCCCTTTCCCCGCAATGGTACCAAACTCCCATAGCCTGTGCCCCTTGGGTTTTTAGGCTTACTGGTGGTACCAGTAGCTGAGGAGCCAGTCGTCTTGTGGGTACCCAGTTGTAGATCAGTCAGTACTAGGGTGGTTGATCTTGTTAGGGATCATTTTTTTGTGGTAGATGCTCTACCCAATGACTTGTAGCCTGCTTTTTTGTGGCTTTTGAGAGGAATCCAAAAATTTCCTCTTCCAAGCTGCCATAGTGTGTTGAGCCGAGGAAATAGATGGAATCCGCCACTTTGGGGACTCTTGTAAGGGGGTGTGTGTCCCAAGGCCAGGGTCAGAGGCTGATCCGAGTGAACTTTCCATCATTAGTAGTCATAGTTTTAGTTAAAGGTTATTCCTAGCTTTTAATTTCAGGCAGAAAGTATGCTCTTAAGGCACGTGTGACTCTCCAAGACAGCAAATGCAGTGGGAATGTACATCACTGACTGGAATTGGTTTTCGGCAGGAGGAACAACACTTAAACCTGGAAGAGCCAGGCATACCCTGTCCAGGTTTCACTTCCCCAGAGGGAGGAGGCAAGAAAGAAGGACAGGGAGTTCGCTAGTCTTATAAGAAAATAAAGAGGGGGGGATTATTTTATTGTTCCTTTTTTTTTTTTTTGAAAAAAGGAAACAGAAGGGGAGTATGACCACTAACTGACTGAAATGCAATGAATGAACACTAATCACTCAAAACAGAAAGTAAAATATGGATGAGGTATTCTCAGCTCGGAGGCTGCTGAGGCCCTGTCTCAGGTTTAGGTGGTTGAGAAGGAGCTGAAGGCAGTTTGCCCATGCAACGCTCTATAGCCCTAATGCAGGGCACGAGACAGGGACAGCATCTGTGGGGGCTGAATAGACACTGAGGTGCAGGGGGCACAAATATTCCTTCAGTGAAGTACCCACAGGACACTACTCGAAGAAGAATGGTACTTCCTTCCTCCCACCCTTTGTCTTATCTATTTAGCCGTTCAGGCCTTGTGCCATGTGTCTCTGCACGGTCCAGCACAACGGGGCCTTCAGTTCTCTTGTAACATCACCCATAATAATGTAACTCTGCTCAACTCACAAAAGGGCAAACCGCAGAGATTAGAAAATACGGAGAGGTGCAGAGACCTTCCTTCATGCTGACAGTGAATCAGAGTCAAGAACTTGTTGAACTAGATTTGATTCTTTGCAACTAGATGTGTGAGTCAATCCACAGAGAATACAAGATGTTACAGCCCCTAGCAGCGGTGAACTGCACCTTTCAGAGGATCTGGCCTGAGCCAGTTGGAACCCGTTGTTGTCACGCAGAGGCTCATGTCATGCAGTGTTGACTGTGGGGTGCTGGAGACTGTGTTCAGATGACAAGCTATTGTCTTAAGTGTGAGGGGGCTCCTGGTCCTGCTTGAAGGCTAGGGGACCCTGTAGGGAAGTGTCAGTGTGTGATCTGGGGCCTGAGAACACAGGAATGGCCAGATCAGTGGTCCAGCTAGTCCATTGTCCTGTCTTCCAACAGTGGTCAGTGCCAGAGGCTTTAGAGGGAATGAACGGAACAGGCCAATTATCAAGTGATCCATCCCCTGTCAAGTCCCAGCTTCTGGCAGTCAGAGGTTTAGGGACACCCAGAGCATGGGGTTGAATCCCTGCCGTCCTAGCTATTGATGGACCTGTCCTCCGGGAACTTATCTAGTTCTTTTTTGAACCCAGGTCTATTTTTGGCCTTCACAACATCCCCTGGCAACAAGTTCCACAGGTTGACTCTGTATTGTTCGAAGAAGTGCTTCCTTTTGTTTGGGTTAAACCTGCTGCCTAATAATTTTACCTGGTAACCCCTGGTTCTTGTGGTGTGTGAAAGGGTAAATAACCCTTCCTTAATCGCTGTCTCTAAACCACTCGTAATTTTATAGAATTCTATCCCCTCCCTGCGTCCTCATCTCTTCTCTAAACTGAACAATCCCAGCCTTATTCATCTCTCCTCCTAGGAAAGCTGTGCCGCACCCCTAGTCATTTTTTGTTGTCCTTTTCCCAGTCTAATATATTTTTTGAGATGGGGTGACCAGATCTGCACACAGTATTCAAGATGCAGGCGTACCAGAGATTTATATAGTGGCAGTATAATATTTTCTGTCTTATTACCGATCCCTTTCCCAAAGATTCTGTTCACTTTTTTGGCTGCCGCTGCACATTGAGTGGATGTTTTCAGAGAACTATCCAGTGACTCTACGATCTCTTTCCTGAGGGGTAACAGCTAATACAAACTCCATCATTTTGTATGTGTAGTTAGGATTATGCTTTCCAATGTGCATTACTTTGCATTTATCAACACTGAATTTCATCTCACATTTTGTTGCCCAGTTAGCCCGTTTTTTGAGATCTCTTTGTAATTCTTTGCAGGGAGCTTTGGACTTAACTCTCTTGAGTAATTTTGTAACATCTGCAAATTTTGTCAGTTCACTGTTTACATCTCCAGCAGCCAGTGTGCAAAGAGCCAGCCTAGACAAGGAGGGGAAGAGTTGTGCTGCTCTGCCTTAAACTCACAGACTTTACGGCCAGAAGGGACCATCATGATCATCTAGTCTGACCTCCTGCACATCGCAGGCCACAGAACCTCACCCACCCACCCCGTAATAGACCCAGAACCTCTGGCTGAGTTACTGAAGTCCTCAGATCAAGATTTTAAAGAGTTCAGGTCACAAAGACTCCACCATTTACACTAGTTTAAACCTGCAAGTGACCCATGACCCATGCAGTAGAGGAAAGGGAAAAAACCCACCAAAAAACAAAAAAATCCCTGGGTCTCTGCCAATCTGACCAAGGGGAAAAGTCCTTCCTGACCCCAAATATGGTGATCAGTTAGACCCTGAGCCAGCTTTGTGTCTCTCTGTTTTTGGGTGTTGTTGTAGTAATTGGTCCTGCAAATTTACCCTAATTATGAGCTCACCTGTGAGACAGGAGTGAAAGCTCACAAAATGTCACAATAACCTATAACAATGAATGTGGAGGGGAAAGGATGAAAAGGGGAGGGAAACAGACTGAATTAGTCCAAACAAAAATGCCTCCTGATAGAACTCAAAGACTGTGTTAAGATCATGCCTGGTAAACAAGAGAAATGTGGGATCAGAAATCAGTGAAACAAAATTTGTCAGAAATTAGGCCTAAATGGTGGACAAAATAATGAGTGGATGTGCTAGTCACCCCTTACTCCATTTTGGGGTTCTTAAAAAAAGATTTTGGCGGGAATATATTTGAACAGATGCAGGGTACTGCTATTCTGGATGAAAGAAGGGGAGGGAGTGAGCTTCACCATCATGGCTGCCACTCCTCCCTCCCCTGGAAGCCCAGGCCTTCTTCATCCTAATCCTGAGAGATGTCCTGACCAGACCAGGCCAGAGAGAGGGATCCAGAAGGCAATGCCACGTCCACCAGCTCTGGCTGACTCCTGAACCCTGTCAAAGTTTGACTCAGACTCACAATTTATCAGACCACTCTGTTTTATTAGCAAAGCTGCTCTGCTAATACATTTAGAAGTGAGCCCCCCGAGTGGGGCTTGTGTCTCTTAATTTATACAGTTTTTTGGAGAACATGTTACAGAGAAGTTACAGACAAAAGAAGAAAAAGATTTTAGTCACCACCCTTCGAGATCCCTGAGACCAGTCACGTATCTTCAATTACCTGCCACCCTTAACAATCTCCTTTAACAGCTCCAAGTTAACTTAACTAATTGCCCTTCACACCTTCCATTCTGATGCCTGCTTCTTAGACTTGCTGGCTCTATCTTAATTGCTTCTCCATTCAAAAGCTAACTGTCCCTACGTGTGCTCCCTCAGATACTTTGTAATAGTTTTGGCATGCCCTCTCATATACAATGTATCCAGCATGTCCCCTTATACAACCCGTTATACTTATACAATGTTATACTTCCACAATCCCCCCTTTTGGTCAAGGCTGCGCCCATGACCAATGACTTAGTGGATTCCATACATCAATCGTTCTTTTTCATTACTTTCACTGGTGACATTTAACAACATTAGATTAGCACTCTGGTTAGGGGTAACCTGATGGATGATGTGTCTTGTGCAGTTTTGGATACAACAAAAAATCAATTGAAAACACACAAAGATTATTAGAATTCCAAATAGGATAGTCAGGATTCCTTGAATCAACCAGTTTCCCAGACTAGAGAAATTGAATAAGTTACTTATCCATTTCCACAAGGAACTTGGTTCTTCGTGGGGAAGGTATGCAATTTGCTCCAGATGGCTAGCATGATTTATTACCTCATTAATATTATCAGGTATGTATACACAGCATTCTGTTCCAATTAGAGCACAGGTCCCTCCTTTGGCTGCCAGTATTATATCTAATCCCCGACGGTTTTGGAGGGCCACTTGTCGGACCGCTCCTGCTTCTTTGGCTAGAGCTTTTAAGCTCTCTCCTGTTTCATTGGCCATGATCTCAACCACCGCTTGTAACCTTAAAAGCCTTTTTGCATGGTGGATTACCCCCCCTACTGGGACTAAAGAAATGCCAACAGCTTCTTCCCAAGTTAGGGGGCTTATGTTATCCACATACCATTTAGCATCTGGCAAGTCCTTCCTTTTTCGCCTGAAATTACGGAGGTGATTTTGTGGGAAGGATTGAAGCACCCGGAATTGTGGGAAAAGCTGAGCAGGATAACAGATACCTGACCAATTTGCTGGTAACACAGTGTAAGCATTTCCCCCACAAACCCAATGATGTCCCATTAAAGCTGGGAAGGGTTGACTGCAACCCTTTGACATGTAAGAATTTATGAAGGAGGAATAGTATCCCCCAAAGGTCACAGGATGATTTTCACTGGGAGAAGAGGTAGCATTCACATGACATTTGTAGATGGTGCTGTTTTTCTCAGGGAGGCTGTAGGGGGAGCAAGAGATTGAATCTTTGGTTTGGTCCCAGGTTGAGAGGAAGTTTATCTTTCCATACCCGGTTCGCCATTCTCCAACCTTGTTTGAATAGTCCCATACACTACGGGACAAGATGTACTGGAGACAGCTGCTCCTCCCTAGATTCAGCCCTGTCCCATTACACACCCAGCACCAGTGGCCCTTTCCTTTCATCACACTTATAAGTTTAGGAACATATGTTTTTCCCAGCCCCCAAGTGTCATTTTCCTTCCATGTCCTTTTAAGTGGATAGGGTTCTTCAGCAAGCTCTGAGGAATTCAAAGGGATTGCCATGGTGGGGATACTAGCTTGTGAGTGAGCTGGGATGTGGCTGCAGACCCAGCAATTAGAAATATTCAGGATCTGAGCTGTCTGCACCTGTTGTTGGATGAAAGAATGGTCACTGTCACTCTGGATTCCCCAGACCCTCAGGACACAGTAGCTGAGGATTAAGCTTCTCAAAGGACACATGTTGGAAGCAGAACCCTTTCTGGTTCCGACAACCCCTTTCGAGGGAACCGCAGTCATGGTTTTACGTCCACCAGGCAGCAGACACTAGGCTCACTACTGCTTCTTGTTTGTTGGGTCCTGCTGTCTGCTTACCCTCTGCTTCTGGCAACCCTTATGAGAGCGCAGATTGTAAGGTATTGCAGGCTGTTCCTCTTTGTCTTCTGGGGTTGAAGCTGGTTCTGCGTGGTCTTGCAGAGGTGCTTGGTCCCCTTGAGGTGGCGCTAGCTTACACTGTGAGGCGTGGCTCCATGCAGCGATGCCGGATAATTTCACTGCTGTCCGGGTGGTGAGCAGTACCTGGTATGGATCCTTCTACCAGGGTTCCAAGGCGTGCTTCCGAAGGTGGTGCCGCAGGCAGACCCAATCACCAGGCTCAAGAGTGTGACAGGCAGCAGAGGTGGGTTCCGTCGGCCAAGCTGCTCGCACCTGCGAATGGAAGGAGCTCACAGCTTGCATTAACCGTTTGCAGTACTGGAGGAGCGTGCTGTGAGTTAGGTTTAGGTCTGGGGCTGGGGTAATAGTAGCCATTGTTCGCATAGGGCGTCCCATGATGATTTCAAATGGACTCAATTTGTGTCTCTGGGATGGGGATGACCGAATTTCCATAAGGGCCAGTGGTAAAGCAGCTGGCCAGTTTAACCCTGTGGAACTACAGATTTTTGCCAGCTTATTTTTAAGCACACCATTTCGCCTTTCAACTGCCCCTGCACTCTGTGGATGGTAAGGGCAGTGCAACAGGTGGGTGACATGTAATACCTGGTTTAGATGTTGAACAATTTTTCCAGTAAAATGTGTTCCCCGGTCACTAGACAAAGTGGCAGGAATTCCCTTGGTAGGGATAATGTGGTTTAAAAGACATTTTGCAATGGACAATGAATCAGCTTTGCGACAGGGAAAGGCTTCAATCCAACCCGAAAACAGACATATTATAACTAAAATGAATTCATATTTCTGACACTTTGGCATTTGTACAAAACCAAGTTGCCAGTGTAGGAAAGGTGCTTGAGGCAAACCCCGGAACCCTTGTGTTACTTTTACAGATTTGCCTACATTGTGGCTTTGACAAGTAACACAAGCGGCACAGCGGCGGGCTGCAAAGGAGCTGAAATGGGGAGCCCACCACCCCGCCTTACTCATAGCAGAGACCATCCCCTCCTTGCCGACATGCGAAACACCATGTAGCAGGGTGGCTAGAGACGGGTAGAGTGAGAGGGGGGCTACAAAGGTACCGGTGAGCAATCGCCAAAGGGAATCAGAATGCGAAGAGCAACCCAAAGCACTCCAGAAGTCTTTCTCTGTTTCTGGGGCAGAATCCTGGAGCTGAGTGAGATGAGACAGGGATGGCGGCGTTACAGAGACAGAGAGGGGACCAAAAAAAGCTTCTGGTGAAGGTTTTATAGTGGCGGCATGTTTTGCAGCAGCATCAGCAAGTGCATTACCTTTTGCCACCTCGGTGTCTGCCGCTGAGTGGCCAGTACACTTAACAATTGCCAAGGCAGACAGTAGTAAAACTGCATACAGGAGGGCGGCAATGTAGGGGCCATTCTTGACAGGGGTACCAGTAGAGGTAAGAAAACCTCGAGCCTGCTAGAGGGTGCCAAGGTCATGCACAACCCCAAAGGCATACCGAGCAACAGTAAAAATAGTGGCAGAGAGCCCCTCGGCTAGAAAGCAGGCACGGTTAGAGCAATCAGTTCAGCCACCTGGGCAGAGGTCACAGAGGGTAAGGGCACAGCTTCTATGGTCTCAGAGAGAGAGACCACAGTGTACCCTGCAAGAAGGTGGCCTTGGTCACTTCTATAACAGGACCCATCAGTGAATAATACCAGGTCAGAGTTAGGGAGAGGTACATCTGAAAGGTCGGGGCGGTGAGATGGCCATAGAGAGGAAGGAACCTGAGAGATTAGGTGCTCTAGGGACGGAGTTAAGGGACAGCAAGGGACTGGAGTGGAGAGGGAAGTTTCAGACAGCAGGGAGGCTACAGAATCACATAAGGAAGACTGAGGGATTTGCAGATAGACACCATCTGGGGGAGCAGTAAATAGAATAGCCAAGTTTGCATAGCAAGTCCCGTCCCAGAAGGTTTGCAGGGGTGGAATCAGAGAGGAGGAATGCATGCTCCTCAGAGAGGGGACTGACCTGAACAGACAAAGGTTTTGAGAGGGGAAAAGAGGTAGGGATCCCTGTAATGCCAACAGCAGACACAGATTTTCCAGATCGGGGAACCTCAGGCAAGTCAGTGGTGCAGATTGTAGAAAGAGAAGCTCCAGTATCAACAAGGAAAGGGAGAGAGAGATCATTTACAGTCAGGACACCTTCTCCAGTAGGGGACAGAGGTAATAAGGGAGCTAAAACTTTGTGAGGTTCCCCAGCATCCCGTCATTGTTGGGGCGAAAAATAGGGTTGGGGATCAGCTGGAGGAACCAGCGGGGGGTTCATTTGATTTCCCATACAATTATTAGGTCGTCTTGGACACTCTTTCTTCCAGTGTCCAGGCTGTTTACAGTAGTTACAAACCCCAGTTAATCCAGCCCCCTGCCCCCTTCCGCAACCCCGTCCCTGTCCCCGGTGTGGTCTGCTTAGTCTTGAATAATGCTGTATCTGCAGAGCCATTAACTTTTGGGAGGACTGTTCCTCCTTTCCTTTTAAAGTGCGGTGGCAGTGCTCTGCTACTGCCAGCAATTTGTCCATGGTTTCAGTCTCCCATCCCACACTTATTCGTTTTAACATGCTGCCTGTGGCAGGGAGAAGACCATCAACAAATGCATGTGCCAAGGCCCCCTGCCCATTTGCATCGGGCTCTTGTATTCCTGAATGTTGTAGGAAAATATCAGTTAGCCGGGACCTATAGTCGCCTGGGCTTTCTCCTTGCCCTTGCTTACAGCAACGTATTGCTGTCCAGTTTGTTTTAGGAGACCA
Source organism: Eretmochelys imbricata (assembly GCF_965152235.1). Lineage (NCBI taxonomy): Eukaryota > Metazoa > Chordata > Testudines > Cheloniidae > Eretmochelys > Eretmochelys imbricata. The sequence continues at coordinate 66,889 of NW_027554341.1, read as the reverse complement.
CACTTTGGGAATCGCTTGATGCAGGCGCTTCCAAAGAGCCATACACCGGTCTCTGTATGCCGAATCTGGGCCAGTACTTTTTATGGTTGAGTGGCGTGCCTCAGCTGGCCAGTCTGCGGCAGCCAACCATTTTTCATAATAACTGGCAGGAGCTAACAATTTACACAGTTGGAGGAGGTCTGTCTCAGAGGGTTCATAGGTTTCACAGATTAACAGAAACTCCTCAGCAAATTTGACGGAGTTTTCCTGTGGTTTGGGAAAACTTTTAACTATAGATAAAAGTTCCGTACGAGTCCAGGGCTTATAATCCCATATGGACTCACTTTCTCCCATCTTAAGGACTCGTAAGGGTGCCACAACAGTTTGACCAGAGTCTCTCATTAATCTCCCATCAGGTTCTCTTTTCCAAGAAGAGATGTCAAGAGAATCTTTGCGGTCTGCTTTGGATTTCTTCTTCATAATATTTTGCAGAGCTGCGAGGCCAATGAGGGTATCTTCTTCACTTTCATTATCTGTAGTCACTGAAGATTTTTCCTTTTCTGATTTCTTATTTGCGCAGGAGTATAGTGGGGGTCGGATTTGATCCGGATCATTGCACAGGACTGGGCAAAGGGGAGCGCTCGGACTAGTGGGGGGAGAGACTGCATCCAATTGAACTGTTAGTTTTTTGATAGAATTTTTAAGAGAGGTGAGTTTTGACTCAGCCCATCTATGATTTGCCTCTTCCCACCACTGCATGAAGCAGTCTACTTCTCCTCTCTCCAATTTGGTTTTTGGGAGGACGAGTTTGCTTTTTAAAGCGTCCACTCGATCCTTGTCCCAAGAACCTAACAGTGGCCACTGTAATTTGGGGTTCTCTAGAGCTAATTTGGACCATTTTTCAGGAAACCTACAAGAGTCCGGACCCCTCCTAAAATACACAAAATAAGCTGGAGTTCCCTTAGGGAACTGTTCTACCTTAGACTTCTGATTACCCGTCCAGGAGGACTTCACACAGCACTCACACAAGAAGGAAATTCGGGCTCAGCAGAGCGGTACCCAGTGCAACACACACAAAGGAGCCCACAGGCTACTGCCTCAACTGCCCTTGCTTTCACACCAGGGGTTATACCCAACGCATGGTGCAGCTGCAGCTGTGCAGATTCCACTTATTCAGACCGTGGGGACGGGGACCTCTTGGTCAGCCAGTCTCCGGACAGAGATGGCTCCCAGATTCACACACACACCACGGGGAAGACGGATAGACACAAAGACAAGACAGTCCTCAAACCGGTTAAAGCACAAAAATAATAATTACCTGAGACGTCTGATTCCAGATGCTGGATCCAAAGACCCCTACCCGAACAGAGTGGGAACCAACAAGTTCAATGGCATAGACTGCGCTGCTGCTGTGTACCTTTCTGTCTTGTGGAGGATCGCTTGGACTAAGCGTCCAGGCGCCGGCTGCCACAATCGTCCTGCAAGGCAGTCAGGGATCACACAGCCTCAGTGAAGCCGCTTGCCATCTCGGTGGAACCTCCAAATTGTCAAAGTTTGACTCAGACTCACAATTTATCAGACCACTCTGTTTTATTAGCAAAGCTGCTCTGCTAATACATTTAGAAGTGAGCCCCCCGAGTGGGGCTTGTGTCTCTTAATTTATACAGTTTTTTGGAGAACAAGTTACAGAGAAGTTACAGACAAAAGAAGAAAAAGATTTTAGACACCACCCTTCGAGATCCCTGAGACCAGTCACGTATCTTCAATTACCTGCCACCCTTAACAATCTCCTTTAACAGCTTCCAGTTAACTAATTGCCCTTCACACCTTCCATTCTGATGCCTGCTTCTTAGACGTGCTGGCTCTATCTTAATTGCTTCTCCATTCAAAAGCTATCTGTCCCTACATGTGCTCCCTCAGATACTTTGTAACATATTTTGGCATGCCCTCTCATATACAATGTATCCAGCATGTCCCCTTATATAATGTTATACTTCCACACATGAATAGGTCGGAATATGAACAAGAGGCTGCTCGGCAGCTCTCCAACACCACTTTCTACAAGCCATTACTTTCTGATCCCACTGAGAGTTACCAAAAGAAACTACAGCATTTGCTCAAGAAACTCCCTGAAAAAGCACAAGATCAAATCCGCACAGACACACCCCTGGAACCCCGACCTGGGATATTCTTACATGAGCACTTACATGAGAGGAAAGTGATCAGGTGTAGGCATATTCCAATATTTGTGATTCTGTTCATAAAAAATTGTAAACCTGCAATATTGATTTATAATATTTATTAAATCTGCATTTATAATTCTTCTATTTGACATAATTGTAAATCTGCAATTAAATCTGCATTTATAATTCTATTTGACATAATTGTAAATCTGCAATATTGATTTACAATTCTGTATTAAAGCTTGCAAACCATACCTTGCAAACCGTTCAATTGGCTTTGCTTTCTCTAAATTGATACTTTCTCTCACTTGTTATTAAGATGGACGCTTGTAAAACCAAACCGCTCATATTGACTCTAAATTGATACTTTCTCTCACTTGTTATTAAGATTGACGCTTGTAAAACTAAACGGCTTAATTGACTCTGCTTTCTCTGTATTGGCGCTTTCCATTGATTGTAATTGAGATTGACGCTTATAAATGTAAACCAATCAATTAACGTTACTCTCTCAAATGGTTATGTTCAATTGGCTCTACTTTGCAAACGGATACTTTGTAATGGAGATTGACATGCTTGTTTGTAACACCCATGAAGAACCGCGAATTGGAGCGGCACTCATAGAAATGTCACATAGAGACTCCCACACTCTATAGTTTGGATCAGGAATGTTAAAAAACGGGGAGTCTCAAATAAATAACACCTTTGTATAATAAAAGAAAGGCAATACTGAAGGAATGTTAAGACACAGGGAGTCTCAAATAAAATAACAACACTCGGTGAAATGAGAAATGTGTTTTTATTAAAGTAAGGAACGTATGTGAATGAATGGTGGGTTTTGAATAATCAGGGAAGTGCCAGCCTAGGAATTTAACATCAATTGGCCAAAGAAGACGCCAGGTGGAGACAACCAGAGAACCCCACCGGAGGGCAAACTGGGATCCACCCGACCAATTCAAAGGATGAAGAAAGCTGATGAGCACCTGACAGCCGTCCTGGAGCAGTCATGACTAACAATATGACAAAGCAAATTCCACGGACTGGCATAGGAAGAAATTCCTATAAAAATGGACACTAAGGAATGAGAACTTTGAGTCTCCAGTTCTGCCACTACCCTTCAGGAGTATCGGATGCGCATCTGACCTGGACTCGGCTCCACTCTCGTGTACAGGTTACCTGGCCAGTACTCTGTCATGAGCAACTTCTAGGCTGGTAACTATAAACCCCTATGCAGAACTGGTATGAATGAATGAATGAATATATATATATATATATATATAGTTAAGTAAGGAATAAGTAATGATAGGATAGTGTGAGTTTCATATTTCTTTATTATATTTACAATAAATGTGGCATTTTGCCTTGTCCCTTTAATAAGATCCTGCTGGTTTTTATTTTATTGGTATAACACAGGAACAGTCAGCATGGATTCACCAAGGGAAGGTCATGCCTGACTAGTCTAATCTCCTTCTATGATGATATTACTGGTTCTATGGATGAAGGGAAAGCAGTGGATGTATTGTTTCTTGACTTTAGCAAAGCTTTTGACACGATCTCCCACAGTATTCTTGTCAGCAAGTTAAAGAAGTATGGGTTGGATGAATGCACTATAAGGTGGGTAGAAAGTTGGCTAGATTATCAGGCTCAACGGGTAGTGATCAATGGCTCCATGTCTAGTTGGCAGCCAGTGTCAAGTGGAGTGTGCCAGGGGTTGGTCCTGGGGCCGGTTTTGTTCAAGATCTTCATAAATGATCTGGAGGATGGTGTGGATTGCACTCTCAGCAAATTTGCGGATGATACTAAACTGGGAGGAGTGGTAGATACACTGGAGGGCAGGGATAGGATACAGAGGGATCTAGACAAATTGGAGGATTGGGCCAAAAGAAATCTGATGAGGTTCAATAAGGATAAGTGCAGGGTCCTGCACTTAGGACGGAAGAACCCAATGCACAGCTACAGACTAGGGACTGAATGGCTAGGCAGCAGTTCTGCAGAAAAGGACCTAGGGGTGACAGTGGACAAGAAGCTGGATATGAGTCAGCAGTGTGCCCTTGTTGCCAAGAAGGCCAATGGCATTTTGGGATGTATAAGTAGGGGCATAGCGAGCAGATCGAGGGACGTGATCGTCCCCCTCTATTCGACATTGGTGAGGCCTCATCTGGAGTACTGTGTCCATTTTTGGGCCCCACACTACAAGAAGGATGTGGATAAATTGGAGAGAGTCCAGAAAAGGGCAACAAAAATGATTAGGGGTCTGGAACACATGACTTATGAGGAGAGGCTGAGGGAACTGGGATTGTTTAGTCCGCAGAAGAGAAGAATGAGGGGGGATTTGATAGCTGCTTTCAACTACCTGAGAGGTGGTTCCAGAGAGGATGGTTCTAGACTATTCCGAGTGGTAGAAGAGCACAGGACAAGGAGTAATGGCCTCAAGTTGCAGTGGGGGAGGTTTAGGTTGGATATTAGGAAAAACTTTTTCACTGGGAGGGTGGTGAAACACTGAAATGCGTTACCTAGGGAGGTGGTAGAATCTCCTTCCTTAGAAGTTTTTAAGGTCAGGCTTGACAAAGCCCTGGCTGGGATGATTTAATTGGGGATTGGTCCTGCTTTGAGCAGGGGGTTGGACTAGATGACCTCCTGAGGTCCCTTCCAACCCTGATATTCTATGATTCTATGATTCTCCTGCTCCTGCAGTGTTGATTTTCTCTCCTTCACCGTCCTGCAACCTCTTCCTTCTCTTCCTGTTCAAATAGCAGCAGCAGTTGCTCTGGTATCTTAGACCTTGTCTACACTAGAACTGACTTCGGTATAACTTACGAATAATCCAACCCCCTGAGCGAAGTAAGTGATCCCGATCGAAGCGCTGTTGAGGAGAGCGCTATGTCGGCAGGAAAGCTTCTCCCGCTGACAGAGCTACGCCTCTCATGGCGAGTGGGGCAATTAAGCTGATGGGAAGAGCTTAGAGCATCTTCTAGTGTCGATGTAGCATTAGTGATGAGTAGCTCAGTGTCTAGATAAACCCTTTACTATGACCAGAACTATGAACAGAAGCGAAGTAACAAACTTGCAACAACTCTGCAGGATGGTGTGGTCCCCACTTCACACTGTTTAGCTCTGTGCTCAGAGCACTCAGCTGGGACCTGGGAGACCCAGATTCCGTTCTGTCCTGTCTGCCAGGGGGAAAGAGAGGATTTGAACAGGAGTCTCCCATGTCTCAGGAGGTGCTCTAACCACTGGGATATTCTGATCTGAGGCTCCCTCCGTTTCTCCTGTGGAAGCTGTTCTCCTGTGGATAAATAATGAAAGAGTGATTGGAGCAGGCAGACTAGACCCAGGGTCTCCTCCCAGGTGGATGCCCTGACCACTGGACTACAGAGTCCTTCACATTCTCTGGCCCAATGATTATTTCAGCACTTATCCACAGTGGAACAGAATGGTATTTTTCTCTTGAGTGCCTGCTAGTAGTTGGCTGTGGTACTGCAATCTTTCCCCCACTCCTGGTGCCCCCTGTATGTTGCTGACCTCACAAGGCATGTCTGCAGTGACTCACACCTCCAGCCAGGTCTCACAGTCAAAAATGAACCCCTTCCCGGGTAGCAAAGAGCTCAGCGAGCTGTCTGCCTGCCTGCCTGCCCTCACCAGGGTCTTCAGCCCCATCTCAGGGCCCTTTAAATCCAGCCCTTTGCTCCAGTTTCTAGAGGAGTCTTGTCCCCTGCCCAGGGCTCAGGCCACTTCATCACTGGGGGAACCCAGGCCCACTCACAGCTCCAGATTCCAGCCCAGGGATCTTGTCAACAGCAAGCGCCTACTGCTTCCTTTAATTAATTCCTGCTACATTCCCTGGGCCTCTCCCCACCTCTACCTCATAATGGTTTCAGCTCCTCTCACTCCCCAGTTTAGCTCGTGCAGCCTATCAAAGAGTGCAGCTTTTGGCCAGAGCTGAGCACTCTTCTTTGCTCCTCCACCCCCAGCAAGGAACTGAGCAGCTGAGGTCCTGCAGCTCCTTTTTATAGGAGGCTGCTGGGCTCTGATTGGCTGCTTCCATGAGGCTTCTCTAGGCAAGCCCAGAGGAGCCCCCTCTGCTGCTCCTTCCTGGGGCAGGGAGTAGGACTGCAGGGCCACCAGGAGGAGGCCACAAGGGGCCAGGTACACCCCATCACAAACAGGCCTCCAGCTTTTGGATGCCAAAGTCCTGGGTTTGTTTGGGTGTCAAAGCCAAACTCCTGGGGTTTGATCTGATAGGCCCTAGAAACACTCCGGGGAGTGAGGGGAGACATTGGGGAACGGTGGAGGGAATGAGGGGAGAAGAACAAGGATCACGATCACTCCACCCAGGAGAAATGGGGCTTGGGGTGAAGAGAACTGGGCTGTGTGAGAAGAGACAAAGGGCAGGAAAGCTACCGAGCATGTTATGAGAACCTGTCTAGACCAGAAAGTTGATTCACCTCACCCCACTGAGCCGTCTATAGATATGGTCTTGTGTTTTAATGCTGGGCTGGGGGTCTGCTCTTCCCCAGGTCCCCCTTCATGTAAGGGGCACTCTTTGCTGTTTGATTCCTGAGCCTTTCGGGTGGAATGAGGTCACATTTTCAATTCTCTGCATCCACTAGGGCTAGAAACTTAACTTTATTTTTCTTAAATGAAAGCCAAAGTTCTCATCTAGCCATTGGATGCCAGGAGCTGGGCTCTTGGAAACCCCAAATACCAGGAGACCCATGATAAAATCACGTGGTGGCAATACGGAGGCTGAGACTTTCAGAGCAGTCATGGGGATTTAGATCCATAATTCCCTGAATTGAAGAAGTGCCTAAATGAGCAGTTCTCCAATGGATTTTTGCTCTGTCTGCCCATGCAGTCATAGCAATTTCACAGTGGCCACAGCTTGAGCAGTTATAATATTGCACTGACAGCATTGCGGCAGAATGATGAGGGCAGAGGCAGCACAGACCAGATGTCACTCATTGCATGACATTGGTACCCTGCTAGCAAGAAAAACTACCTGGAGAGGAAATACGCAGGAGGAGCAAGCCTCCAATGCAGTTAATGGGCTGTCCTGGCCAGCTGTAGTCCCTGGGAGGGGAGCTAGGGTTGCAGATACCTTGTAGATCTCCACTTGTTCTTCAGGCAAGCCCAGTTGGCTCCGTATTGCCCATGAGCTCATCCTACAGACCAATCCAATGGAGACAGCAAGAAAGGAGTAAAATGGGATCAAGGGCTACAGAATGGGGCAGCAGCAACAGGGACCAGAGCTACAGAATTCTGCAGTTTACAATATTTTATTTGGTTGCTTAAGTCTATAAAGAGAAAAATTGTAAATGACCATCTAACAGTCCCCCCCTCCCCCAATAAAATCAATTAATGCATCTAACAGTGTTCAGTGAAGGTCCCATAATCCTGAGGAAATGCCAAATCCTGGGGCAGGTTGCTGGGCCTCTCCTCTGCCCCTGCCCTTCCAGCAGTAGAACTGCTGCATGTTTTCAAGTGTCACAGGAGCCTCTTACCCTGTGAGCAGCTTCTTTTGAGAGGGGTCAAAGGCATTAAACCAGCCAGGGATTTTAATGCCACCAGGCCATTATCATCCAGTCCCGTGATTCCCAAACACATTTTTGCTTTAGTTGGCCACAGCAAACTCAATGCGGCTGCTGCTGTGACAGTTAAATTGTCCTGCAAGGGCTCGGGGGGGGGGGGAGTTCAATGAGCAGAGGTGCGTTGGGGCTCCTGCTCTGATCAGGGGGCAGGCTCCAGTCTAGAGTTTCTGTTGAAGTATTTTTTAGAACAGCTTGCGAAGGGATGCCCAGAGCTTCAGCTGGGTGCGCTTTGGTTGTCGACTGTAAGAGCATTTCTTGAGATTTGATCCTGGGAACCACACGGATACATTTCAGGTCTTACGCTCAGCATCCCCCTGCTAAACTTTGTCGTTTCAATCTCACTTTCCTACTTGTAAATCCTTTTCTTGTCAATGAGGCCCCTAGGGTTGGCTGCAGGATAAAGTGGCACATGTGTAATTTAAATCAGTGTTTAAACGTGCATTCTCTTCCTCCCAACATACTAGTTTGCACCAGAGCCAACCTCACCTCCAGGCTGCTCCCCCACCCCAACCAAACTCTCTGCTACCTCCCCTGGGGCAGATGCTTCTGCCTCCCTACCTCTCCTATATGTCCCCTCCTGTCAGCTTCTCAGTGGGGATGGCACTAGTCTCACACGCACCACCAGTCCCTGCTACTGACCAAAGGAACCCCTGGCCCACACTTGCTACAACCTCTGCACCCCTTTACCCCCCTCCCTACGGACCCAGCTCCTTCCAGGCCCCTCCTCCCCCAATGGCTTCAGTGCCCTCCCTGCCACACTGCCCCCACCTGCCTTGCTCCAATCCCTACAGCCCCAGCCCCTTCTGGCTCCAATCACCTCAGCACAAACCTGCTCCCTGTGGTCTCCCCACAAGCTCCCCAGCAATGGCTGTGGAAGGTGGGGGGTCCCTCTTGCCAACCGCACACCCACAGCATATCCCTAAGCAACAACCCCCTCAGACTCTCCAATGTTCCCCCCCCCAACCTCCTTTGCAATGGCCATGGTGCTGTCCGGGCTCCCCTCCTCCATCATAGCCTTCAGTGTCCTCATTCCCAGCCCCTCCTCAAGGACCGTGGTGCTGCTGTCCAGCCCCCTGTCAGTCACTATAGCCCTGGGGCACCTCACAGGAGCCACTGGATCCCAGACCTAGACCCCCCAGAACTAGAAACTGGCTGTGGCACTCTGGGCCCCGCTAGCTATCGAGTCCTCCCCCAAAGCCCACCAGACAATTCTGTGACCCCCCACACACCACAGCCTCCTCACTGCCAGTCTCCCCTCCCCCAGTTCCTCCCTCATCACACACCCCTGGGGTGTCCCTTCAGCCCCACCCCCCAGAATTACACATGGAGCACACCCCTTCCCCTGCCCCCAAAGGCCAGGCCCGGCCTTCTGTCCACAGCCAGCCCCCACTCCGCTCCGGCTCCCCCGTGTCGGAACCGGACCATCGCCCCAGGTCCAGTGGTGAGGGCAGCCGGGAGAGGGCTGCCGCAGCCCCTTCCGGTGCCTCAGACCCCATCTCCCGTCCCTTTGATTTCTTCATGACAACATGTTATTAACGTTTCTTGGGAGTGTTTTCTGAGTCCAAAGATGTGAGTTTCTTTGTCTTGCAGGAGGATTGTTTTAAAAGCTGATCATCTTTCTACTGTGAGTCTTTTCATCAGTGTGAGGGATGAATGCTTTCCAGATGGAGAGTCTGCTGGGGAGATGGTTGGTTGGGTTTGGGGGGGGGGGGGTTGGTAATATTTGAGGTCACACATATATCGATAACTGCATGAGTTACAGACTTCTCCCCCCCCCAGCCAACGTTCCATGGATCTTGCCTGAGCCCCCCCGCCCCCCATCCCAGGGCAGAAGCCTGAATCCTGAGCCCCACCGCACCTGGGAAGGTTGGAACTCCCCCCGGTTGCCTGCTCCTACAGGGCTGATGACTCTGGAAGTGGGTAGGGACCAACCTCTGCAGGCAGCCCCTGGGGAAGAGCCATTGCTTTGCTGCCCCCGACTCCCCCTCAGTTCCAGCCCAGGAGGGCAGGCTCCAGGCACCAGCGTTCCAAGCAGGTGCTGTGGCAGCACTGGCAAAGGGGGCATTCCGTGTGCCATCAGGGTGGCCCTCGTCTTTCCGCGGCAGCGGTAATTCGGCCGCACCTTTACTCTGCAGGCTGGTCACAATGGTAGTGGTGGGGTCACATAGGCAGTTGCCCTCAGTGACCATCAGAGGTCGCTGCAGCAATGAGAGGGGGATACATGCCAGGCATTGCCGCACCTGGCCACCAGGAGTCACTGCTCCAACAAGAAGGCACCTACAGGGCACTCCCGTGACTGGCCAGCAGGGGTCACTATCACAGTGCTGGGGGGGGAGATACACATAGGGCACTATCCTACCTGGCCAGCAGGGGTCAGTGCCCCAACAGGAGCGATATTCACCATGCAATGCCTCACCTGGGCACCAGGGGGTCCTGCACCCTGACACCGACCCACACATATCCCTGGGGAACAGGCGTGTGCCTGTGTGTTACTCTGCACTTTAAGGAATGAGGCAAAGGCTAATTTTATTTAAATTTCTGATGGTGAAAGCTCTGAGTTACAACCCTCACCTTGCTGAGCACCTGCCCATAGCCAGAGCAGTGTCCCCGATGACAGCAGAGACCCCATAACACAGAGACCCAAAGGGGAAGCAGCTTTTAGGTGAAGCAATGACAGACTCTGGGGAGGGGTTCTGGGGAAGCAGAGAAAGATCAACTAACTGCAGAGGGGAAAATCAGAATCTATCAGGGAGAAAGAACTGACTCCGCGAGGACATCACACCAACTCCAGCCAGGCTGGGATACCAGCAATTCAGGGCTGGAGCAGCTCCAGCAAGAGGCTGGGCGGAGGCAGGTGACCACAGTCTCTCTGCCGAGCAGGCTGCTTTGGGTGCAAGGAGGGACAAGGAGCCCCTACAGCCAGGGTCTTGCTGCCCAAGGAGGGGGAGATCTGGGGCAGCCCTTGGAGGAGCTGGCTCAGCAGCCGTGAGCCCGCTGGCTTGTCCAGGCCTGAGCACTCCAGCAGCACCCTGTGCACAGGTGTACGCACGGGATGGAGGCACCAGTGTAACACTACAGGGCCTGACTCTGCTGAGTGCTGCCTGCAAGAGACGGGGCAGAGTCCAGGGCAGATGGGGGCAGGAGATGACAGGGCCAGCACCCATGAGCTGAACCCATCACACCTCTGGCCCATGACGCCACCATCCGTCCCTGCAGCTCTCCACCTGTCCGGCTGTCTATCCAACCCTAAAGCCCCCCATCCGCCCCCACTGTATGCAACATATAGCGCTTCACCCATCTGCCTCACACACTCATCTATCTCCTCATGCATCCTAATGGCCCTCTGGGTGTCCGTGCAGTGCCAAGCACAAGGAGGTGTGGACAGGGCCCGATTAACCTTCTGTGAGCCTGGCACCAAACATATATGTGGGTCCCCATGGGGTAATGGGGTATGGCACAAGGGGGGGTTGATCACCAGAGCCAGGGGCCAGCAAGGGGTAAGGCACAGGGAGGTGCGGGGAGGGAGACACAGCTCCGGTCTGCACAGCCCCACACAGGGGCTCTGTTTGCAAACCCGCAGCCACCAGACACATACTGGCCCACCCAGCCCTGTGCTGCCAGCGTGCTCTGCCATACCACCCCCCTGCCCATTGCTCCCCACCCTATTATGCCCAGCAACTCCCATGCCCAGTGCCCCCTCACCCAGAGATCTGGCTCACAGATCCCTGTGCCCAACACTCCCCATTGCCCAGTGCCCCTCTCATAGCCCCCCCACAACTGCCCAGCACCCCATATTCCTGAGGAAATTCAGCACCAAAAAATTAAAAATTCTGTGCACTATTTTAAAATTCTGCAAACGTTATTTGTCAATAAATGAATGTGGAAGCTCCGGCCTGGCAGTGGGGAGCAGAGGCCACTGGCTGCGTGGAGGTGGGAGATCACCCTGCAGCCTTCCCCCTCCCCTCTCGGGATAGGGACTCGGCCGTGAGGCTGCACCCGACCCTGACACAGTGTAAGGGATAAACCTGCCGCAGAAACACTCTTGGCCACTGCCCCTGCGCCAGGTGTGGGCAGACAGGCTCAGCCTGGCAGGATCCAAGTGTGAAGGGGCTCAGTGTGAGGGGATCCGGGTGGGGTAAGAGGGTTCTGTGTGGAGCAGTCGGGGTGAGGTGGCTCACTGCGGGATCTGGATGCACAGGGGCTTGTTGGGGGCCTCCAGGTGCAAGCGCAGTGGGACTCTGCAGAGGGCTCCAAGTGAAGGTGGTTGGGGCTCAGCAGGAGGTGTGTAGGTGTGGGGAGCTCAGTGCAGGACGGGTCCGGGTGCAGGGGAGGTAGGGCTCATTGGAGTGCGGGTCCAAGTGCAGCAGGCTGGGGCTCTGTGGGGTGTGTGTCCGGGGGGCTTATCGGGGTGGTCCAGGTGCAGGGGAGGTGGGGGCTTGTCAGGGTGAGGGTTTGATGGGCCTGCTTAATGGGGAGCCTCAGCTGCTGCCAAGGGGATGCTGCATGCCGGGCCCCCGCTTCCCCCTGTCCCCGCTTCCTCTATCCCCTTCTCTTCCCCATCCCGTGCTCCTTCCCCATTGCCCCAGCCCTCCTCATCCCACCCCCTTCCTTCCCTACGGCTTATTTACCCCCGCTCCCCCCACCCCGCCCTGTCCCAGCACACGCACTCACTGCTGCGTGCACTCACTCACCTGCAAAGTCAGCAGAACTGAGAGCTGGGGGTGGCTCTCTTTCCAGCAGAGCTCCTACAGCCAATCAATCAGCACTGAACAAATATCGCAACACTAACACCTTCCAGGCCAGATTTTAGCAGAGAGCCTCTAAGCCTCACTGCGGGTAGCTTCCCCCCACCAGCCCTGAACAGAATATCGCTGCCAGCCTCCAGCTCAGGGTTGAGCCTTCACTTCCTCCCATGCAGCTCTCAGAGAAAAAGCTCCTTCGGTTCCTTGAAGGGGAAAATCCACAAACAAACCTTCCCTTTGCTCTCACACCTCTAGGGGCCCAGGCCAGCCAAGTATCCATCCCAGCCCATGGAGGGGTAGGAGTTCCTGCTGCTCCCTGTTGACAAACACTGACCTTGCGCTGCACTGGGGGGGGCTGGGGGAGCTGCCCCATTTTCGACATGTACGTCCTGTTTCTGGGAAGGAAGAACTACGGCCCTAGTGTTAACTCCCTGCTGCACCGTGCTCTGCACAACGCCAGAGCCTCACCGGGCCGGAGCCTCCTTTGTCAGCCACCTGCGAGAGGAGCAGGCTCATTTCCACAAGACTTGGGGAGTTCGGAGAGACGGGGCAGAGGACGAAGTCTAGAGACACCAGTGGGAGCCCCATGCCCTGAGCTAAGAGAGCTAGTGCCCGATAAAAGAGCCTTCACCATAGAGCTTCCACCACCCGCGGCGGAGAGGAGCCAGCAGTGGCCAGGGGGGTCAGGGGGCGGAGAGGAGCCCCGGGTCTGGCTGGCCAAGAGGAGCGAGCAGTGGGCAAGAGGGGAGAGGAGCTAGTGGGTAGTGGGGCCTCGGGGCACATGGCAAGTGGAGGGGGCCAGACCGGGACCCCTTCTGAGCTTGGGCCCAGTGGCACTGTTGGAAACCCAGTACTGGGCGTGGACCTCGAGCGAGGCTTTTGGGTGATGCAGTAATGGCGCCAGGGATGATAAGGGGGGTTCTAGGCCTCTCTAATCCCAGCCCCATTTCTTCTGTGCCCAAATGACCATGAATTCACCCCTCTCCGTCTCAGACCCCACAGCCCCAAAGACATGACTGGCCACTCATGCTGTGACCCAGTTACACCAATGAAGTCTCCCCAAACTCTCTAGAAAGATAGGGGGTGGGAGGAGCAACCCACTAGGTTAGCCCAGTAGGGCAGAGACCATGGCCATAGGCAGATAGACCCAGCCTAGCCCAGAGGAGACTGGGGGAGGGAGAGCAGAGGAAGAGGATGCAGGCAACTGAACATAACAAGTGTCCATGAAAGGAGAGAGAGAGTTTGAGTGTGAGTTGGCCAACACAGTAGAGAAGACAGAGAGAGAGAGAGAGAAACCTAGGAGGAAGGAAAGAAACTCAGAACAGGGAGTCACCCTCATGGATTCAACCTTCTGCTAGGGAGCACACCCCACTCCTGGCCAGAGAGATGATCAGCCCCCGCAAATGGCAACATCATCTCCCTTGAAGACACAGCTAGTCTGTGCACCTGCACCCAAAGGAGTCACTCTGCACAGGAGACGATTGTCTCTTCCCCTGCCCTTAATACCATGCACAGCTCACAGCCCCGGAAGAAAACTAACCTGGGAAGAGCTGAGGAAGAGTGTGCCGTCACCGCTGACTCACACCCAGTGCTGGGAAAGGCAGAAAGCTCAGGACTGTTCATCTCTGCTTACCAGGATGTCCATCCTGCTCAGCTCCACTTCTTCCAGCTTCTCCTCTGCCTGGGGCTCCTGGGCGATTCATCTGCAAGCGCAGGAAATAACCGATGAGCGAGGCAGCCCTGCCCACAGCTCTACTGGTGCACGAGAGCTCAGCCTCCCTCCGTCTCCCATATGCTCTAGAGCAGCCCCACGCGATGAAAAGAGACAGAGCCAACAGGCTGCGTGGCCAGTCACCCCACCTCCCCCACTGTCACCTCCAGGACCTGGTATGATTCTTTTCCCTCCCGCCAGATGGTGCAGGCCTCGAGAACAAGCCTGTGGGGATCAATGTGCACTTCTCCGGCCCAGGGCCTGTGGTAGGAGGCAGTAAAAAGAGAGAGAGGGTGAGCTGGACAGGTCTTGCCTGGCATCAAGACATACACACACACACACTTCTTTTCCCTTGGTGCCAAACACAATGCAAGAAGGAAAAACAAAAGTTACCGTCACACTCTACCGTGATGGCGGGGCTCTTTTTTTCGCATCTCCCACACCCCAGGGATCTACTCTGAACCCCCTTCCCATGATGTTCTCGGAGCTACAATTAGAAGCATCCCAGTGCACCTGCACCCAAAATCGTCACTCTGCACAGGAGACTCTTGTCCTTCCACTGGTCTTAACCCCGCAGAGCCCTAGGCCCAGCTAGGATGCACCTTATTATTCTTGAGTACTGGGGCGCTCATTCTCTCCTTCCTATCCCTCTTGGACTCCATCTGTGAGAGAGGACAGGGAAGTGTTTCAGACACAGACATCCTCCCCAGCTCTCTGCGCCCTGGGCTCACACCTGGTTGTCTCCCCAATCCTTGGCATTGTCCAGCATGTCTCCCTCCACAGAAGTCACCTGGCCTCGTCTTAGACACCATCTTCATATTGCTCTTCTCCTTCCCAGAGCTCCTGCTCTGCTCCTCAGACCCATCTGTCCTCAGCTCTGCAGGCAGAGGTGAAGGGGCACCATGGGATCACACACGCCCCATTCCAGACACCCCATCGCATCCACAGGGCTCCCAAATGGTTGAATATGAAAAGTGCATGAATATGCTGAAAATTGCCAGTTGGGGGGAGCTGAGCCCCTCCAAACACACACACACCCTGCCCTTAAGGCAGGAGGGGGCAGGAAGGATTGAGTGGGATGCCCTCAGGGAAGGGGGCAGAGCAGGGTGGGGTGGAGGTGGGGCTGGGGCCTTGGGGGAGAGGGCAGAGCTGGGATGGGGGACCTACTGGCAAAACCAAAAGGCAGCACCTATGCCAGGCCTGATGTCAGGTTACTAACTTTCTGCACAATACCGAACCCCTTAGCCCCGCCCCTTCTCCTCAGGTCCTGCCCCGCCCCTTCTCAGAGGCCCCGCCCCCAGTTCACTCCATTCTCCCTCCCTTAGTGGCTTGCTCTCCCCCACCCACACTCACTATCACTGGGCTGGGGCAGGGGGGTGGGATGCAGGAGGGGTGAGGGCTCTAATGGGGGGTGCAGGCTCTGGGGTGAAGCCAGAAATGAGGGGTTCAGGGTGCAGGATCGGGCACCGGGCTGGGGCAGGGGTGCAGGACCGGGTGAGGGCTCCGGCTGTGTGTGTGATCTTCCCCTTTCCCTGAGCCATGTGTCTGCCCCCCACGCACAAGGCCTCCTGCTGACGCACAAGGCCTCGTGCTGACGGGTCACCTGGCTCTCCGCTGACAGCTCAGGGGTCTGGGGTCCTCTGGCCCTGAGACCCCACTATAACTCCAGGGTTATTTCTCACGGGTTAAAGCCCAACTGATGCTGAGCTGAACACGTCCCTCATGGGTCTGGGGTTCAACAGTCCGAACTGGCTCTGCGTGTGGGTACAGTGCATGGGTCTGAGTGAGACCCATGCACCAACATGGCTGAAACACACAACTCTGCATCCTGGGGGTTTCTATCCCCCTCATTCCTCCCACGGGGGCCTGGCCCATCTCCTGTACGGCCAGAGACCTGAGGGGCAGCAGTCGGGGTGTTGGGAGAGGGTCTGTTTTCTCTGGCTAGTGACTGCCCCAGAGTCACTCCCACCAGCTCCGATTGCCTTGCGCAGCAGCTGCCGTCCTCTGAAGACTGGCTGGGGATTCGACTCGGAAGAGGCACTTGGGAGCTGGAGTGACCATAGGTCAGACATTGCAACATTAGAGCCAGAACATCCAGGTCTAGATTTTCAGGCCAGTCAAGACAACAAAATAATCCAGTGTGACCCCCAGACACATGACACCCAGCTGATCCAGGCAAGTCACTTGTGCCCCATGCCACAGGGGACGGCAAAAACTCCAATATCCCTGCCAATCTGACCTGGGGGAAATTCCTTCCTAACCCCCCAAAATGGATATCAGTGAGACCCTGAGCATGTGAGCAAGGCCCACCGGCCAAGCACCGGAGAGAAATTGTTTTCTATATCACCTGAGAGCACTTGCTTCAGCATCTCCTGCCCCCTCCTGCCACCTCCACGTGGAGTGGAGAATCCATCATTGCCCTGGGTACCTTGTTCCAATGTTTAATCACCCGATCTCAAATGTGTCTCAAATTTCTAATGTCAGTTTCTCTGGCATGAACTTCCAGCCATTGGTTCTTGTTCTGCCTTTCGCTGCTCGGTTAAAGAGCCCTTTCGTACCCAGGTTTCTCTTTGTGAGGGGATTTACGCACTGTCATCAAGTGACCTCTTGGTCTTTGTGAGAAACTGAACAGATTCAGCTCTTGTATCGCACTGAAAGTCAACTTTTCAGCTCCTTTTTTTTTTTTTTTTGGGGGGGGGGGGTTCTCTGTCCCCTGTCCAATTTTTCATTCTTCTTTTAAAATGCGGCCAACACGACTGTATGCAAGATTCCGGTGTCAGTCTGACCATGGTGGTATACAGAGATATCTCTGGTGCCCTATTTCTAGTCACTATTCTCCTTGTCTGTGCATCCAAGGATGGCCACAGCATCGCACGGGGATTTCATGCTGAGTTGTATGTCCATTATGACACCTAAATCCTTTACCAAGTCACAGAAGTCCAGCCTTCCTCCATATTAAAGCTCAGTGTGTTTGAATGGACACAGCTCCCCAAGTGCTCCGTCACACACACAAGGGAATCCCCCACTCAGCCACCTTCACCTGCTGCTGGTCTCTTTTCTCTTTCTTTTTCTCCAGGATCTGCATGTGTCATTCTGGGGGCAGTTCTCCTCCTCTCTTTGCCTGTGAGCAATGTGACCCCCCCGGACAGACTGACCAACCCAGGATTCCTTCAGCCTGAAAGCAGAGGGGAGCCTTCACTCACTCCCTCTTTATGGCTCCAGTCTCAGGACCTAAATTCCCTGCCACAGCCCAAAAATCCACACTGGGCCCCACTCCTCTCTCTGGCGATTTCCCTTCTCCCACAGACCTGTCCTGAGGACACAGGCCTGGGGCCAGGTGAGCAGAGCCCCTGAGATTTCCCTTCGCAGTCTCTGAGGGTCAGGTCGCCCCGTTATGCAGCTTGGTAATGTCGTCTTTTCTTCTCTTTCAGAAGTAAATTGTTGTATTTCTAATCTCTTTATACGACCCCCCCCCCCCAATTTGCTGCTTCCAATTCTCTGCTGTATACACCAACACTGGACTGGGTGAGGAGTCTGGAGCCATCCTGCACTGGGTACGTGGGAGGCTTGTAGGATCAGACCCTAAAATAGCTTTGGAGGGAAATTCTAACCCCGCCTTCCCATCCCGACCTGTGCAGAGGAGCTTTCGACCCCAATCCCTGCCTGTCACTGCCCCACACCCTTCCTGACGGCTGCCCTACTTCACTGTCTTCCTGCCATATTGGGTCCACCAATAAGTTGCCAGGGAAAGACAGCTCCCTTCTCTTACTGTTAAAGGTCAGGTGGGCCAACTGGGAGCTGAAGACAGGGGCAGGGGCAGAAGCCCATGCTCTGTTGTCCTGCTGGGGAGCTCAAAATCAGGGACCCGCCTCAGGTAAAGGTGCCAATGCCCTCCCAGAAAACAAGCCACCCCTGCACAAAGGAGGAGGAAAGGGCCTGCCAAAGCCTGGGATTGAACCAGGGACTTTTAGATCTTCAGTCTAACGCTCTCCCAACTGAGCTACTTCGGGAGCTCCATGGCTCTCTTTTGGCCTGCTGCTTCTCTGTCCGGGATGTTTTTGTCAGCTGTGGCACACAAAAAGGACATCTTTGTGAGAGGCCCATGATGGCAAGACTCGCTTTTGCCTGCTTTGCTCAGCTTGACTTGCTTCCTCACTCTGTTCCTGCCTTAGTTCCCGGGTTGACCTAGTGGTGGAAGGGGACGAGGGGCCAGTGGTACAGGGAGGAAGTTGAGCTGGACCCTGAGCTACACTCGACCCTGGGGCAAGAGTCTGGCCACCACTTGCCACCCCACCCTGTTGTCCTGGCTTCCCCTACTGGACATCATTTAGGGAGGGAAGTGGGGCTTCTGCCTCCCCTCCCCGATTTTCATACCGCAGAGGAGTGCGAACAGGAAAACAAACGGCTGCTCCACACTCCCACCAGAGGAACCCAACACCCGTAGCTGTGGCTGAGCGAAAAGTGTCTGTTGGGTGACAGGGCTGTCCCTGAGGAGCTAGAACAGCAGCTGCCGCCTCCCCCTTGGCTCCAGGCTGTGGGAAATGCTCATTGCCTGGCTGCATGGGCGGAAGCTGCTCCATTCTCTGGAGAGCGTCTGTATTGTCTGTCAACACCCCGTCTTCACTGAGCCAGTTTGATAAGGTCCCAAGTACCCCCTCTGGCTTGGCAGCTCTGAGACCCTCTCCCAGCCCTGAAGAAGAGCCCTGCCTGGCTCAAAAGCTTGTCTCTCTCCCCAAGAGAAGTTGCTCCTATAACAGTCATTACCTCCCCCGCCCTGTCTCCCTGGCATTCTGGGAACACGTGAGTGGCCACCTTCATATCCTGAGTTGCCCCCAGCCCCTCCCATCTTCCCCTAACCCCAACCCCCAAAGGCACCCCACCTGCAAACCCTATGGAGACTGGGGGAAGCGCAGGGCAGAGGAGGGGAGGGGAAACCCCGGGGCCACAAGCTCAGTAACTGGGTGAGGCTGCCCCTGAGGTGGGCGGGGAGAGGGGAGTGAGCCAGTGCATCATGGGAGATGTAGGGTCTCCCCCACCTGCTGCAGGCCCCAGTGCATCATGGGAGATGTAGGGTCTCCCCCACCAGCTGCAGGCCCCAAGGGATCATGGGAGATGTGGTTTCTCCCCTGCCTCCATCTCCCGCCAGTCGCTGCCAGGCCCTGCCCCGCCTTCCCATCTTTCGAGCGAGGGGCCGGCAGGGCGACGCCGGAAGCAGAAGCTGCCGTGAAGCTGGGGAGGCCCCCCGCGGGGAGATGTTGTCTCCTCGCCCCGCCCCAGCTCCAGCGCGCTGCGGGGGGCGGGCTCCAGCCGGTGCAGTGCAGCGGGGACCCCCAGCCCTGCCCCTCCTGCCCACGCACTCCCCGGCCCTGCCCGGTCCCTGCTCCACTCGCTCCCCGGCCAGGGAAATGGCGGGGTGCGCTTCACCCGCTGGGGGTCGGTTAGCGCGATTCCCGGGAGAGGTCGCTGCCGAACCGGAAGTTCCCCGTGGGACTCGAAAGGAGCGGGCACCGGGGCAACGTACTTCCGCTCCCTGCCGCCGGTCCCTTGCGCGCCCGGGTCCGCCCCTCACTGCCGGTCAGTGCTCCTGGTGGGGCTCTAGGGGCGCTGCGGGCCGGGGGAACGAGGCGGGAGGAGCCCGGAGTCCCCCAAGCCCCAGCCAAGGCAGTCATATCCGGGCGCTGCACCCAGACCCTGCCGCTGCAGCCCGGCCCCGCCAGGGGGTGACTCGCGGCGCCTCTGGATGTGCTGCCTCCCTGCCCGGTCCCGGGGCTGGGGCGGGGCCGGCCTGGGACACGCGGGGCCGGCCTGGGACACCCAGTGCCCGAGTGCCCCAGGGTTCGCACCCGCCCCCCGGCCCCAGCGTGTCATGGACCCGGGTCTGCCCCGAGCACCGCGGAGTCCCCGACCCCCGAGTCTGCAGCAGAACCGCGTGTCTGGCGTGACGCTGCGGGCCCAGGACATGCCGCCTTCAGAGGGTGCGGGGAGTCGGGGTCCCGCGTTGGCAGCCTCGGTAGGGCTGGCTGAGCCCCTCCACAAAGCTTCTCCTTCGCGGGGTCCCAGGCCGGGGAGTCCGTCACCCCGCAGCGCCAACGGGGGAACCAGCCGAGAGCCCCTCACGGGCGGGGGGGATGGGGGCTTTACGCGTAGGAAGCTGCTTCGCCGCGTTGCCCGGTTTGCTTTTCTTCTCCAGAGCTCGCAGCTGCTCTGTAAGGACAGGAAATAGCTTGTTTCATTATAAATCTACAAATATGTGATCAAAATCCTCCTTATTTAGAATAATATGGACACTGACCCTTGCCATGAACATGAAGACACTGGGTTTGGTGGTTCACGCTTCCTTCCTCCAGGCCGGTGCAACCACTAGGCAAAGTAGGCAGCCGCCTAGGGCGCCAAGTGGTTGGGGGCGGCCAAAAGTGCGCTCTGGGGAGCGGTGGAGCGGAGGTGAGCTGGGGCCGGGGGGCGCGGGGAGGGCCACCTGCAGCAAGTACCTGGGGGGAGGGGGCAGCGCACAGGGGAACCGCTCCCCTCCCCAGCTCATCTCTGCTCCACCTCCTCTCCTGAGCAACGCCCTGCTTGGCTTCTCTTCCTCCCAGGCTTGCCCGCCAAACAGCTGATTGGCGCCTCAGACCTGGGAGGCGGGAGAAGTGGCAGCGGGGGCATGATCGCGGAGGAGGCGGAGCAGAGGTGAGCTGGGACGGGGAGCTGCAGCGTGGGGGGCGCCTCAGGGCGGAGGGGAGCTGCCACAGGGCTTGGGGGGGGACGGGCACAAGGTGGAAGTTTCACTTAGGGCGCAAAACATCCTTGCACTGGGCATGCCTGCCTCCAGTAATAAAACTTTCAGGAAAGCTCCAAATTGTTAACCAATTGTTTATAAAATACATTTTATATTGAACTTGTTTTCAAGCAATAACCAAATCTCTCTGATCTTTATCCATTTCAAACAGTAATTATACCAGTTTTCCCTAGTTTCCAATGTGGGGCTTCAAATAGATCTTTGCATTTAAAAGCTCATCTAACAATTGTGTAACTGTATCAAGTGTCAGAGTAGCAGCCCTGTTAGTCTGTATTCACAAAAGAAAAAGGAGTACTTGTGCCACCTTAGAGACTAACCAATTTATTTGAGCATAAGCTTTCGTGAGCTACAGCTCACTTCATCGGATGCATAAAAGTGGAAAATGCAGTGAGGATGTTTTTATACACACAGACCATAAAAAAATGGGTGTTTATCACTTCAAAAGGTTTTCTCTCCCCCCCACCCCACTCTCCTGCTGGTAATAGCTTATCTAAAGTGATCACTCTCCTTACAATGTGTATGATAATCAAGGTGGGCCATTTCCAGCACAAATCCAGGGTTTAACAAGAACGTCTGAGGAATGGGGGGGGGGGGGAGGGTAACAAGGGGAAAAAGGTTACCTTGCATAATGACTTAGCCACTCCCATTATGTGAGCCCAGGGCGCAAAGAGAGCTGGGGGAGGGTGTCTGTGTCTGTAACACTACCCTGTCCTCTCTCACAGATGGAGTCCAAGAGGGATAGGAAGGAGAGGACGAGCGCCCCAGTACTCAAGAATAATGAGGTGCATCCTAGCTGGGCCCAGGGCTCTGCGGGGTTAAGACCAGTGGAAGGGACAAGAGTCTCCTGTGCAGAGTGACGATTTTGAGTGCAGGTGCACTGGGGTGCTTCTAATTGTAGCTCCCAGAACATCATGGGAAGGGGGTTCAGGGTAGAGCCCTAGGGTGTGGGAGATGCAAGAAGCAGAGCCTCACCATCATGGCAGAGTGTAACGATAACTTTTGTTTTTCCTTCTTGCGTTGTGTTTGGCACCAAGGGAAAAGAAGTTTGTAAGTGTGTGTGTGTGTATGTTGAAGGGTGAGGGGGGCGGGAACAGAGTCTGTCCTGGTGGAGAGATGGAAAGCGAGTGAGAGCACAAGCACTGTTAATGCCAGGCAAGACCTGTTCAGCTGGGAGTGGAGCAGCTGTCTCTGTCTGTGAGAGGAGTGCTTGGTTTGGGAACTGCTCATCTCTCTTGGTGGGAGTGGTGTGTCCAAGCCCAGCAGGAGGTTGGATCCAGGAGGGTGACTCCAGGTGCTGATTTACTTTAATTTCTCCTATTCCCCCTCTCTCTCTGTCTTGTCTTCTGTGTTGGACAACGCACCTTCTCTCTGTCTTTGTCGTGCCTCCTACTGCAGGCCATGGGCAGGAGAAGTGCACATTGATCCCCACAAGCTTGGTCTCGAGAGCCTGCACCATCTGGCGGGAGGGAAGAGAATCATAGCAGGTCCTGGAAGCGACAATGGGGGAGGTGGGGTGACTGGTCACGCAGCCCGTTGGCTCTGTCT
This sequence comes from Eretmochelys imbricata, assembly GCF_965152235.1. Classification (NCBI taxonomy): domain Eukaryota; kingdom Metazoa; phylum Chordata; order Testudines; family Cheloniidae; genus Eretmochelys; species Eretmochelys imbricata. The sequence continues at coordinate 44,351 of NW_027554341.1, read as the reverse complement.
CTTTTCATCGCGTGGGGCTGCTCTAGAGCATATGGGAGACGGAGGGAGGCCGAGCTCTCGCGCACCAGTAGAGCTGTGGGCAGGGCTGCCTCGCTCATCGGTTATTTCCTGCGCTTGCAGATGAGTCGCCCAGGAGCCCCAGGCAGAGGAGAAGCTGGAAGAAGTGGAGCTGAGCAGGCTAGACATCCCGGTAAGCAGAGATGAACAGTCCTGAGCTTTCTGCCTTTCCCAGCACTGGGTGTGAGTCAGCGGTGACGGCACTGTCTTCCTCAGCTCTTCCCAGGTTAGTTTTCTTCCGGGGCCGTGAGCTGCGCATGGTATTAAGGGCAGGGGAAGAGACAATTGTCTCCTGTGCAGAGTGACTCCTTTGGGTGCAGGTGCAGAGGGGGGATTTCTAATTGTATCTGTGATGGCATAATGGGAGGAGGGTTGAAGCCAGAGCCCTGGGGTGCGGGAGGAGCGAGAAGTAGAGCCTCGCCACCATTGCTTTTTCTTTCCCTCTTGTGTTGTGTTTAATACCAAGGGGAAAGAAGTCATGAGGACGGAGTCCAGCCCCGAGGTGAGAAGGAAAGTGAGCGAGAGCAGTGACAGCGTGAATCCTGTTGATGCCAGGCAAGACCTGTCCAGCTGGGAGCGAAGCAGCTGTCGCTGTCAGTGAGGTAAGTGTCTGGTTTGGGGAGGGCTCTGGTCACAGCCCCCCTGGCTCCAAGCAGGGACTTCCCGTTAGCTGGGTGTGGGTTTCCTGACTAGCTGTGTCTTCAAGGGAGATGATGTTGCCATTTGCGGTGGCTGATCATCTCTCTGGCCAGGAGTAGGGTGTGCTCCCCAGGAGAAGGTTGGATCCCTGAGGGTGACTTCCTGTTCTGAGTTTCTTTCCTTCCTCCTAGGTTTCTCTCTCTCTCTCTCTGTCTTCTCCACTGTGTTAGCCAATTCACACTCAAACTCTCTCTCCTTTCATGAACACCTATCATGTTCAGTTGCTTGCATCCTCTTCCTCTTCTCCCCCTCTCCCAGTCTCCTCTGGGCTAGGCTGGGTCTATCTGCCTATGGGCATGGTCTCTGCCCTACTGGGAAGGATGCGTACTGCCTGCCAGGCTACGGGGGTTGCTCCTCCCACTCCCTATTTTCTTAGAGAGTTTGGGGAGACTTCATTGGTGTAACTGGGTCACAGCGTGAGTGGCCAGTCATGCCTTTTGGGCTCTGGAGTCTGAGACGGAGAGGGGTGGCTCGCTCTCTTTGGGCGACTTTGGGCACAGGAGAAGTGGGGCTGGGATTAGAGATGCCAAGAACCCCCCTAATCACTCTCTAGTTCCATTACTACATCACCCAAAAGCCTTGTTCAGGGTCCACGCCCAGTACTGCGTTTCTGATTAACCTTTGGTGGGCCCGGTACCAACATATTTGTGGGCGCCCCATGGGGGCAATGGAGCATGGCGCGGGGGGGGTCAGTCCTCAGAGCGACGGGTCAGTCAGGGGCAATATGGCGTGGCAGGGTCAGCCCTGCTCCACCCAGAACGAGGGCACTATTTACGAACCAGCAGTTGCCAGATGCACAATGGCCCACCCAGCCCTGTGCTGCCAGCGTGCCCCTTCCCCTCGGGGGTGGGCCCATGCTGTGCCACACAGCCCCGCTGCCCAACACTTGAACATCCCCCCTCCAATTCCCTATGGCCAAAGCCCCCCCAGACCCACTATGCCCAGCGTGCCCCCCCAGACCCTGCCAAATATGCACAGCGCCCAGCACAACACCACAACTGTCCAGCACCCCCAACACACACCCCCAACACTTCCTAGTGCCGCAACACACACATGTTCCCTGCCCCCTCACAACCCAGCATCCCCCAGCTCCAGGCCCTCTAGTGACTCACTCCCGCAAGCCCTGCCTCCTGGCACCAATCACTGGCAATGCTGGAAGGTGACTGTGTCATCCGGGCTGAACCGCCAGAGCTGGACCTGGAGCGGGGAATCGCTCTGGCCCATCGGAAGTGGTGCAATCAGCCAGTCCAGGGCCTGCCCCGCTGGGTTCCATCAGGACCCATTTGCCTGGAGGGGCCCAGCCAAGCCCCTCCCCCCGCACTGCCCTCCCCCAACCAGCCAAGACTGGCCAGGCTTCTGCATCAGTCCCAGGCAGCTCAGCTCCGGGGAGACAGGTGGGGCCCGACAGGCTTGCAGCTGAAGGTGCACTGGGGTCCTGCCAGGGGACAGAAAGAAGCTGGCAGGGGGGCCACGGGGTGGAGAGGAGCCCTTGGCCGGCCACGGAGGAGGCTGAGAGGAATAAATGGTGGGCAGGGGTGGGGACCAGTGGGGTCTTGGGGTGCAGTGCATGTGGAGCAGGCCAGGGCCCCTTCTGAGCATGGCCCCGGCTCCACGGAGCCACTGGTGGTATAGTTAACCTGGCACTGCCCATGCTTCGAAGGGGCCGTGGCCCAGCCCCATCCACTTGCCAATTGCCCTCAAGTCCCCCGCCCGCTGGCTCATCTCCCCTCCCCCTGTCCACTGCTCGCTCCTCTCAGCTGGCCAGGCCCAGGGCTCCTCTCCTCCCCCTTCCCCCCTACCCCCCTGCCACTGCTGGCTCTCTCTGCCGCGGGTGGTGGAAGCTCTACGGAGAAGGTTCTTTTATTGAGCACTAGCTCTCTTAGCTCAGGGCATGGGGCTCCCACTGGTGTCTCTAGACTTCGTCCTCTGCCCCGTCTCTCCGAACTCCCCAAGTCTTGTGGAAACGAGCCTGCTCCTCTAGCAGGTGGCTGACAAAGGAGGCTCCGGCCCGGTGAGGCTCTGGCGTTGTGCAGAGCACTGTGCAGCAGGGAATTAACACTAGGGCCATAGTTCTTCCTTCCCAGAAACAGGACGTACGTGTGGAAAATGGGGCAGCTCCCCCAGCCCCCCCAGTGCAGCGCAAGGTCAGTGCTGCTCCCTGTTGACAAACAGGAACTCCTACCCCTCCATGGGCTGGGATGGATACTTGGCTGGCCTGGGCCCCTACAGGTGTGAGAGCAAAAGGAAGGTTTGTTTGTGGATTTTCCCCTTCGAGGAACCGAAGGAGCTTTTTCTCTGAGAGCTGCATGGGAGGAAGTGAAGGCTCAGCTCTGAGCTGGAGGCTGGCAGCGATATTCTTCTCAGGGCTGGTGGGGGGAAGCTCCCTGCAGTGAGGCTTAGAGGATCTCTGCTAAAAACTGGCCTGGAAGGTATTAGTGTTGTGATATTTGTTCAGTGCTGATTGATTGGCTGTAGGAGCTCTGCTGGAAAGAGTGCCACCCTGTCATAAAAATAAAGGGAAGGATAAACCCCTTTAAAATCCCTCCTGGCCAGAGGAAAAATCCTCTCACCTGTAAAGGGTTAAGAAGCTAAAGGTAACCTTGCTGGCATCTGACCAAAATGACCAATGAGGAGACAAGATACTTTCAAAAGCTGGGAGGAGGGAGAGAAACAAAGGGTCTGTGTCTGTCTGTGTGATGCTTTTGCTGGGGATAGAACAGGAATGGAGTCTTAGAACTTTTAGTAAGGAATCTAGCTAGGTATGTGTTAGATTATGATTTCTTTAAATGGCTGAGAAAAGAACTGTGCTGAATAGAATGACTATTCCTGACTGTGTCTCTTTTTTGTAACTTAAGGTTTTGCCTAGAGGGATTCTCTATGTTTTGAATCTAATTACCCTGTAAGGTATTCACCATCCTGGTATTACAGAGGTGATTCTTTTCTTTTTCCTTCTGTTAAAAGTCTTCTTGCAAGAAAACTGAATGCTTTTTCATTATTCTCAGATCCAAGGGTTTGGTTCTGTGGTCACGTATGCAAATTGGTGAGGATTTTTACCAAACCTTCCCCAGGAAGTGGGGTGCAAGGGTTGGGAGGATTTCGGGGGGAAAGACGTGTCCAAACTACATTTCCCAGTAAACCCAGTTAGAGTTTGGTGGTGGCAGTGGAGATCCAGGCTCAAAGGATAAAATTAATTTGTACCTAGGGGAAATTTTAACCTAAGCTGGTGAAAGTAAGCTTAGGAGGTTTTCATGCAGGTCCCCACATCTGTACCCTAGAGTTCAGAGGGGGGGAGGAACCATGACACACCCCCAGCTCTCTGTTCTGCTGACTTTGCAGGTGGACGCTGCCTTCTGGGTCCTAGTGCCTGTCGGGCTCCCCGTCTGCGTGCTGGGAGGAGCCATCATGTTCTCTGTACAGCAGTGAGTGCGTGTGCTGGGGCAGGGCAGGGCGGGGTGGGGAGAGCGGGGGGAAATAAGCCGTAGGGAAGGAAGGGGGTGGGATGAGGAGGGATGGGGTGATGGGGAAGAGAAGGGGATGGAGGAAGCGGAGGAAGGGGGAAGCGGGAGCCCGGCATGCAGCATCCCCGTGGCATCAGCTGAGGCTCCCCATTAAGCAGGCCCATCGAACCCTCACCCTGACAAGCCCCCACCTCCCCTGCACCTGGACCACCCCGATAAGCCCCCCGGACACACACCCCACAGAGCCCCAGCCTGCTGCACTTGGACCCGCACTCCAACGAGCCCTACCTCCCCTGCACCCGGACCTGTCCTGCGCTGAGCTCCCCAAACCTACACACCTCCTGCTGAGCCCCAACCACCTTCACTTGGAGCCCTCTGCAGAGTCCCACTGCGCTTGCACCTGGAGGCCCCCAACAAGCCCCTGTGCATCCAGATCCTGCAGTGAGCCACCTCACCCCGACTGCTCCACACAGAACCCTCTTACCCCACCCGGATCCCCTCACACTGAGCCCCTTCACACTTGGATCCTGCCAGGCTGAGCCTGTCTGCCCGCACCTGGCGCAGGGGCAGTGGCCAAGAGTGTTTCTGCGGCAGGTTTATCCCTTACACTGTGTCAGGGTCGGGTGCAGCCTCACGGCCGAGTCCCTATCCCGGGAGGGGAGGGGGAAGGCTGCAGGGTGATCTCCCACCTCCACGCAGCCAGTGGCCTCTGCTTCCACACTGCCAGGCCGGAGCTTCCACATTCATTTATTGACAAATAACATTCGCAGAATTTTAAAATAGTGCACAGAATTTTTAATTTTTTGGTGCTGAATTTCCTCAGGAATATGGGGTGCTGGGCAGTTGTGGGGGGGCTGTGAGAGGGGCACTGGGCAATGGGGAGTGTTGGGCACAGGGATTTGTGAGCCAGACCTCTGGGTGAGGGGGCACCGGGCATGGGAGTTGCTGGGCATAATAGGGTGGGGAGCAATGGGCAGGGGGGTGGTATGGCAGAGCACGCTGGCAGCACAGGGCTGGGTGGGCCAGTATGTGTCTGGTGGCTGCGGGTTTGCAAACAGAGCCCCTGTGTGGGGCTGTGCAGACCGGAGCTGTGTCTCCCTCCCCGCACCTCCCTGTGCCTTACCCCTTGCTGGCCCCTGGCTCTGGTGATCAACCCCCCCTTGTGCCATACCCCATTACCCCATGGGGACCCACATATATGTTTGGTGCCAGGCTCACAGAAGGTTAATCGGGCCCTGTCCACACCTCCTTGTGCTTGGCACTGCACGGACACCCAGAGGGCCGGTAGGATGCACGAGGAGATAGATGAGTGTGTGAGGCAGATGGGTGAAGCGCTATATGTTGCATACAGTGGGGGCGGATGGGGGGCTTTAGGGTTGGATGGACAGCGGGACAGGTGGAGAGCTGCAGGGGCGGGTGGTGATGTCACGGGCCAGAGGTGTGATGGGTTCAGCTCATGGGTGCTGGCCCTGTCATCTCCTGCCCCCATCTGCCCTGGACTCTGCCCAGTCTCTTGCAGGCAGCAATCAGCAGAGTCAGGCCCTGTAGTGTTACACTGGTGCCTCCATCCCGTGCGTACACTTGTGCACAGGGTGCTGCTGGAGAGCTCAGGCCTGGACAAGCCAGCGGGCTCACGGCTGCTGAGCCAGCTCCTCCAAGGGCTGCCCCAGATCTCCCCCTCCTTGGTCAGCAAGACCCTGGCTGTAGGGGCTCCTTGTCCCTCCTTGCACCCAAAGCAGCCTGCTCGGCAGAGAGATTGAGGTTACCTGCTCCGCCCAGCCTCTTGCTGGAGCTGCTGCAGCCCCAAATTGCTGGTATCCCAGCCTGGCTGGAGTTGGTGTGATGTCCTCGCGGAGTCAGTTCTTTCTCCCTGATAGATTATGATTTTCCCCTCTGCAGTTAGTTGATCTTTCTCTGCTTCCCCAGAACCCCTCCCCAGATTCTGCACTGCTTCACCTAAAAGCTGCTTCCCCTTTGGGTCTCTGTGTTATGGGGTCTCTGCTGTCATCGGGGACACTGCTCTGGCTATGGGCAGGTGCTCAGCAAGGTGAGGGTTGTAACTCAGAGCTTTCACCATCAGAAATTTAAATAAAATTAGCCTTTGCCTCATTCCTTAAAGTGCAGAGTAACACACAGGCACACGCCTGCTCCCCAGGGATATGTGTGGGTCGGTGTCAGGGTGCAGGACCCCCTGGTGCCCAGGTGAGGCATTGCATGGTGAATATCGCTCCTGTTGGGGCACTGACCCCTGCTGGCCAGGTAGGATAGTGCTCTATGTGTATCTCCCCCCCCAGCACTGTGATAGTGACCCCTGCTGGCCAGTCACGGGAGTGCCCTGTAGGTGCCTTCTTGTTGGAGCAGTGACTCCTGGTGGCCAGGTGCGGCAATGCCTGGCATGTATCCCCCTCTCATTGCTGCAGCGACCTCTGATGGTCACTGAGGGCAACTGCCTATGTGACCCCACCACTACCATTGTGACCAGCCTGCAGAGTAAAGGTGCGGCCGAATTACCGCTGCCGCGGAAAGACGAGGGCCACCCTGATGGCACACGGAATGCCCCCTTTGCCAGTGCTGCCACAGCACCTGCTTGGAACGCTGGTGCCTGGAGCCTGCCCTCCTGGGCTGGAACTGAGGGGGAGTCTGGGGCAGCAAAGCAATGGCTCTTCCCCAGGGGCTGCCTGCAGGGGTTGGTCCCTACCCACTTCCGGAGTCATCAGCCCTGTAGGAGCAGGCAACCGGTGGGAGTTCCAACCTTCCCAGGTGCGGTGGGGCTCAGGATTCAGGCTTCTGCCCTGGGATGGGGGGCGGGGGGGCTCAGGCAAGATCCATGGAACGTTGGCTGGGGGGGGGGGGAGAAGTCTGTAACTCATGTAGTTATCGATATATGTGTGACCTCAAATATTACCAACCCCCCCCCCCAAAACCCAACCAACCATCTCCCCAGCAGACTCTCCATCTGGAAAGCATTCATCCCTCACACTGATGAAAAGACTCACAGTAGAAAGACGATCAGCTTTTAAAACAATCCTCCTGCAAGACAAAGAAAGTCACATCTTTGGACTCAGAAAACACTCCCAAGAAACGTTAATAACATGTTCTCATGAAGAAATCAAAGGGACGGGAGACGGGGTCTGAGGCACCGGAAGGGGCTGTGGCAGCCCTCTCCCGGCTGCCCTCCCCCCTGGACCTGGGGCGACGGTCCTGTTCCGACACGGGGGAGCCGGAGCGGAGTGGGGGGTGGCTGTGGACAGAAGGCCGGGCCTGGCCTTTGGGGGCGGGGGAAGGGGTGTGCTCCATGTGTAATTCTGGGGAGTGGGGCTGAAGGGACACCCCAGGGGTGTGTGATGAGGGAGGAACTGGGGGAGGGGAGACTGGCAGTGAGGAGGCTGTGGTGTGGGGGGGGTCACAGAATTGTCTGGTGGGCTTTGGGGGAGGACTCGATAGCTAGCGGGGCCCAGAGTGCCACAGCCAGTTTCTAGGTTCTGGGTGGTCAAGGTCTGGTATCCAGTGGCTCCTGTGAGGTGCCCCAGGGCTATAGTGACTGACAGGGGGCTGGACAGCAGCACCACGGTCCTTGAGGAGGGGCTGGGAATGAGGACACTGAAGGCTATAATGGAGGAGGGGAGCCCGGACAGCACCATGGCCATTGCAAGGGAGGTTTGGGGGGGGTGGGGGCATTGGAGAGTCTGAGGGGGTTGTTGCTTAGGGATATGCTGTGGGTGTGCGGTTGGCAAGAGGGACCCCCCACCTTCCACAGCCATTGCTGGGGAGCTTGTGGGGAGACCACAGGGAGCAGGTTTGTGCTGAGGTGATTGGAGCCAGAAGGGGCTGGGGCTGTAGGGATTGGAGCAAGGCAGGTGGGGGCAGTGTGGCGGGGAGGGCACTGAAGCCATTGGGGGAGGAGGGACCTGGAAGGAGCTGGGTCTGTAGGGAGGGGGGTAAAGGGGTGCAGAGGTTGTAGCAAGTGTGGGCCAGGGGTTCCTTTGGTTAGTAGTGGGGACTGGGGGTGCGTGTGAGACTTGCGCCATCCCCACTGAGAAGCTGACAGGAGGGGACATATAGGAGAGGTAGGGAGGCAGAAGCATCTGCCCCAGGGGAGGTAGCAGAGAGTTTGGTTGGGGTGGGGGAGCAGCCTGGAGGTGAGGTTGGCTCTGGTGCAAACTAGTATGTTGGGAGGAAGAGAATGCACGTTTAAACACTGATTTAAATTACACATGTGCCACTTTATCCTGCAGCCAACCCTAGGGGCCTCATTGACAAGAAAAGGATTTACAAGTAGGAAAATGAGATTGAAACGACAAAGGTTAGCAGGGGGATGCTGAGCGTAAGACCTGAAATGTATCCGTGTGGTTCCCAGGATCAAATCTCAAGAAATGCTCTTACAGTCGACAACCAAAGCGCACCCAGCTGAAGCTCTGGGCATCCCTTCGCAAGCTGTTCTAAAAAATACTTCAACAGAAACTCTAGACTGGAGCCTGCCCCCTGATCAGAGCAGGAGCCCCAACGCACCTCTGCTCATTGACACCCCCCCCCCCCCGAGCCCTTGCAGGACAATTTAACTGTCACAGCACCAGCCGCGTTGAGTTTGCTGTGGCCATAAGTTCAACTAAAGCAAAAATGTGTTTGGGAATCACGGGACTGGATGATAACGGCCTAGTGGCATTAAAATCCCTGGCTGGTTTAATGCCTTTCATCCGTCTCAAAAGAAGCTGCTCACAGGGTAAGAGGCTCCTGTGACACTTGAAAACATGCAGCAGTTCTACTGCTGGAAGGGCAGGGGCAGAGGAGAGGCCCAGCAACCTGCCCCAGGATTTGGCATTTCCTCAGGATTATGGGACCTTCACTGAACACTGTTAGATGCATTAATTGATTTTATTGGGGGAGGGGGGGACTGTTAGATGGTCATTTACAATTTTTCTCTTTATAGACTTAAGCAACCAAATAAAATATTGTAAACTGCAGAATTCTGTAGCTCTGGTCCCTGTTGCTGCTGCCCCATTCTGTAGCCCTTGATCCCATTTTACTCCTTTCTTGCTGTCTCCATTGGATTGGTCTGTAGGATGAGCTCATGGGCAATATGGAGCCAACTGGGCTTGCCTGAAGAACAAGTGGAGCTCTACAAGGTATCTGCAACCCTAGCTCCTCTCCCAGGGACTACAGCTGGCCTGGACAGCCCATTAACTGCATTGGAGGCTTGCTCCTCCTGCGTATTTCCTCTCCAGGTAGCTTTTCTTGCTAGCAGGGTACCAATGTCATGCAATGAGTGACATCTGGTCTGTGCTGCCTCTGCCGTCATCATTGTCGACCGCAATGCTGTTAGTGCAATATTATAACTGCTCAAGCTGTGGCCACTGTGAAATTGCTATGACTGCATGGGCAGTCAGAGCAAAAATCCATTGGAGGACTGCTCATCTAGGCACTTCTTCAATTCAGGGAATTATGGATCTAAATCCCCATGACTGCTCTGAAAGTCTCAGCCTCCGTATTGCCACCACGTGATTTTATCATGGGTCTCCTGGTATTTGGGGTTTCCAAGAGCCCAGCTCCTGGCGTCCAATGGCTAGATGAGAACTTTGGCTTTCATTTAAGAAAAATAAAGTTAAGTTTCTAGCCCTAGTGGATGCAGAGAATTGAAAATGTGATCTCATTCCACCCGAAAGGCTCAGGAATCAAACAGCAAAGAGTGCCCCTTACATGAAGGGGGACCCTGGGGAAGAGCAGACCCCCAGCCCAGCATTAAAATACAAGACCATATCTATAGAAGGCTCAGTGGGGTGAGGTGAATCAACTTTCTGGTCTAGACAGGTTCTCATAACATGCTCAGTAGTTTTCCTGCCTTTTGACAGGTTTCAGAGTAACAGCCGTGTTAATCGGTCTTTGCAAAAAGAAAAGGAGTACTTGTGGCACCTTAGAGACTAACCAATTTATTTGAGCATGAGCTTTCGTGAGCTACAGCTCACTTCATCAGATGCAAACCGTGGTAACTGCAGAAGACATTATATACACACAGAGACTATGAAACAATACCCTCTCCCACCCCACTGTCCTGCTGGTAATAGCTTATCTAAAGTGATCATCAAGTTGGGCCATTTCCAGCACATATCCAGGTTTTCTCACCCTCCGCCCCCCCCCCCCCAACTCACTCTCCTGCTGGTAATAGCCCATCCAAAGTGACCAATGTCTTCACAATGTGTATGATAATCAAGGTGGGTCATTTCCAGCACAAATCCAGGTTCTCTCACTCCCTCACCCCCCTCCAAAAACTACACACACAAACTCACTCTCCGGCTGGTAATAGCTTATCAAAAGTGACCACTCTCCCTACAATGTGCATGATAATCAAGGTGGGCCATTTCCAGCACAAATCCAGGTTTTCTCACCCCCCCCCCCACCCCATACACACACAAACTCACTCTCCTGCTGGTAATAGTTTATCTAAAGTGATCATTAAGTAGGGCCATTTCCAGCACAAATCCAGGTTTTCTCACCCTCTGCCCCCCCCCCCCCCCCCGCACAAACTCACTCTCCTGCTGGTAATAGCCCATCCAAAGTGACCACTCTCTTCACAATGTGTATGATAATAAGAAACAGATTGATAGAGCCAGAAGAGTTCCCAGAAGTCATCTACTACAGGACAGGCCTAACAAAGAAAATAACAGAACGCCACTAGCCGTCACCTTCAGCCCCCAGCTAAAACCCCTCCAATGCATTATTAAGGATCTACAACCTATCCTGAAGGATGACCCAACACTCTCACAAATCTTGGGAGACAGGCCAGTCCTTGCCTACAGACAGCCCCGCAACCTGAAGCAAATACTCACCAACAACCACATACCACACAACAGAACCACTAGCCCAGGAACCTGTCCTTGCAAAAAAGCCCGTTGCCAACTGTGCCCACATATCTATTCAGGGGACACCATCACAGGGCCTAATAACATCAGCCACACTATCAGAGGCTCGTTCACCTGCACATCCACCAAAGAGATATATGCCATCATGTGCCAGCAATGCCCCTCTGCCATTTACATTGGTCAAACTGGACAGTCTCTACGTAAAAGAATAAATGGACACAAATCAGATGTCAAGAATTATAACATTCATAAACCAGTCGGAGAACACTTCAATCTCTCTGGTCACGCAATCACCGACATGAAGGTCACTATCTTACAACAAAAAACTTCGAATCCAGACTCCAGTGAGAAACTGCTGAATTGGAATTCATTTGCAAATTGGATACTATTAATTTAGGCTTAAATAGAGACTGGGAGTGGCTAAGTCATTATGCAAGGTAGCCTATTTCCCCTTGCTTTTTCCTACCCCCCCCCCCCCCAGACGTTCTGGTTAAACTTGGATTTAAACTTGGAGAGTGGTCAGTTTGGATGAGCTATTGCCAGCAGGAGAGTGAGTTTATGTGTGTGTGTGTGTTCCCCCCCCCGGGTGGGGGGGTGAGAAAGCCTGGATATGTACTGGAAATGACCCACCTTGATTACCATGCACATTGTAGGGAGAGTGATCACTTTGGATGAGCTATTACCAGCAGGAGAGTGAGTTTGTGTTTGTATGGGGGTGGGGGAGTGAGAAAACCTGGATTTATGCTGGAAATGGCCCACCTTGATTATCATGCACATTGTAGGGAGAGTGGTCACTTTTGATAAGCTATTACCAGCAGGAGATTGAGTTTGTGTGTGTAGTTTTTGGAGGGGGGTGAGGGGGTGAGAGAACCTGGATTTGTGCAGGAAATGGCCCACCTTGATTATCATACACATTGTGAAGAGAGTGGTCACTTTGGATGGGCTATTACCAGTAGGAGAGTGAGTTTGTGGGGAGGGGAGGGTGAGAAAACCTGGATTTGTGCTGGAAATGGCCCAACTTGATGATCACTGTAGATAAGCTATTACCAGCAGGACAGTGGGGTGGGAGGGGGTATTGTTTCATGGTCTCTGTGTGTAGATAATGTCTTCTGCAGTTTCCACGGTATGCATCCTATGAAGTGAGCTGTAGCTCACGAAAGCTCATGCTCAAATAAATTGGTTAGTCTCTAAGGTGCCACAAGTACTCCTTTTCTTTTTCCTGCCTTTTGTCTCTTCTCACACAGCCCAGTTCTCTTCACCCTAAGCCCCATTTCTGCTGGGTGGAGTGATCGTGATCCTTGCTCTTCTCCCCTCATTCCCTCCACCGATCTCCAATGTCTCCCCTCACTCCCCGGCGTGTTTCTAGGGCCTATCAGATCAAACCCCAGGAGTTTGGCTTTGACACCCAAACAAACCCAGGACTTTGGCATCCAAAATCTGGAGGCCTGTTTGTGATGGGGTGTACCTGGCCCCTTGTGGCCTCCTTCTGGTGGCCCTGCAGTCCTACTCCCTGCCCCAGGAAGGAGCAGCAGAGGGGGCTCCTTTGGGCTTGCCTAGAGAAGCCTCATGGAAGCAGCCAGTCAGAGCCCAGCAGCCTCCTATAAAAAGGAGCTGCAGGACCTCAGCTGCTCAGTTCCTTGCTGGGGGTGGAGGAGCAAAGAAGAGTGCTCAGCTCTGGCCAAAAGCTGCACTCTTTGATAGGCTGCACGAGCTAAACTGGGGAGTGAGAGGAGCTGAAACCGTTACGAGGTAGAGGTGGGGAGAGGCCCAGGGAATGTAGCAGGAATTAATTAAAGGAAGCAGTAGGCGCTTGCTGTTGACAAGATCCCTGGGCTGGAATCTGGAGCTGTGAGTGGGCCTGGGTTCCCCCAGTGATGAAATGGCCTGAGCCCTGGGCAGGGGACAAGACTCCTCTAGAAACCTGAGCAAAGGGCTGTATTTAAAGGGCCCTGAGATGGGGCTGAAGACCCTGGTGAGGGCAGGCAGGCAGGCAGACAGCTCGCTGAGCTCTTTGCTACCCGGGAAGGGGTTCATGTTTGACTTTGAGACCTGGCTGGAGGTGTGAGTCACTGCAGACATGCCTTGTCAGGTCAGCAACATACAGGGGGCACCAGGAGTGGGGGAAAGTTTGCAGTACCACAGCCAACTACTAGCAGGCACTCAAGAGACAAATACCACTCTGTTCCACTGTGGATAAGTGCTGAAATAATCATTGGGCCAGAGAACATGAAGGACTCTGTAGTCCAGTGGTCAGGGCATCCACCTGGGAGGAGACCCTGGGTCTAGTCTGCCTGCTCCAATCACTCTTTCATTATTTATCCACAGGAGAACAGCTTCCACAGGAGAAACGGAGGGAGCCTCAGATCAGAATATCCCAGTGGTTAGAGCACCTCCTGAGACATGGGAGACTCCTGTTCAAATCCTCTCTTTCCCTCTGGCAGACAGGACAGAACAGAATCTGTGTCTCCCAGGTCCCAGCTGAGTGCTCTGAGCACAGAGCTAAACAGTGTGAAGTGGGGACCACACCATCCTGCAGAGTTGTTGCAATTTTGTTTCCTCGCTTCTGTTCATAGTTCTGGTCATAGTAAAGGGTTTATCTAGACACTGAGCTACTCATCACTAATGCTACATCGACACTAGAAGATACTCTAAGCTCCTCCCATCAGCTTAATTGCCCCACTCGCCATGAGAGGCGTAGCTCTGTCAGCGGGAGAAGCTCTCCTGCCGACATAGCACTCTCCTCAATAGCGCTTCGATCGGGATCACTTACGTCGCTCAGGGGGGTGGATTATTCACCCCCCTGAGCGCCGTAAGTTATACCAAAGTCAGTTCTAGTGTAGACAAGGTCTAAGATACCAGAGCAACTGCTGCTGCTATTTCAACAGGAAGAGAAGGAGGAGGTTGCAGGATGGTGAAGGAGAGAAAATCAACACTGCAGGAGCAGGAGAAGGTAAAGACCAGGAGAATCCAGAAGCCAAGTCACCAGAGAGGCACAGGGAACCTTTCTGCAACCGCCCCAAAACTCTCATTTGAAGAGGGGTGTGGACTGTGGAATATGTAGCTTTCTCCCAAAAAACATAAAGAAATAGCTTTGAGCTCTGATGCCTATGTAAGGTCAGTTCTTTGATGGGGTTAGTGAGGGGTTCGATGCCATTTAACTAATCCACTTTCAAGTCACACCTTCTACTAATCAAAATTCATTTTGCTGAGTGTCCCCCTGTTGGCAAGCCCTGAATTCTCCGCTCTGACCTTCCCTTCAAGGCCCTGGTACTTTGTGGTACTTGATCACTTTTTATAGTGGAGGAGCTGAAAGCCGGCTAGCTGGACCCCCGTGTGTCCACAAGCAGTGTGAAAAAGCACAATTCCCGCTCACACTACTCAGGGGCAGCACAGCTCCGGGGTTCTCAAGGATCACACAATAATGCTAGCTTCAGAGGCGTGCGCACGGGGTGGGAAGGTTAAACTGGTTGGAAGGAAGTTAAACTGGAAGGGGAAGGAAGTTAAACTGGCCACTAGGAAATTTAGACTAGAAATTAGATGAAGGCTTTTAACCATCAGAGGAGTGAAGTTCTGGAATAGCCTTCCAAGGGAGGCAGTGGGGGTAAAAGATCTGTCTGGCTTTAAGATTAAACTCGATAAGTTTATGGAAGAGATGGTATGATGGGATAACATAGTTTTGGTAATTAAATATTCATGGTAAATAGGCCCAATGGCCTGTGATGGGCTATTAGATGGGGTGAGATCCGAGTTACTCAGGAAAGAATTTTCTGTAGTATCTGGCTGCTGAATCTTGCCCATATGCTCAGGGTTTAGCTGATCGCCATATTTGGGGTCGGGAAGGAATTTTCCTCCAGGGCAGATTGGAAGAGGCCCTGGAGGTTTTTCGCCTTCCTCTGTAGCATGGGGCACGGGTCACTTGCTGGAGGATTCTCTGCTCCTTGAAGTCTTTAAACTACGATTTGAGGACTTCAATAGCACAGATATAGGTGTGAGGGTTTTTTTTGCAGGAGTGAAATTCTGTGGCCTGCGTTGTGCAGGAGGTCAGACTAGATGATCATAATGGTCCCTTCTGACCTAAATAGCTATGAATCTATGAAATGAGCTTGGCTTGAGTCAAGTTCTTGTCCTGATTAAGTGAGGACTGTGGGCTTTTAATGCTCAAATAAATTGGTTAGTCTCTAAGGTGCCACAAGGACTCCTTTTCTTTTTGGGCTTTTAAGGGGACCCTGCTCCAGATTCATGCCTTCCTGTCATCCTGGAGCAGCCAGGGAAGCAAATCCTCATGGAGGGCCCTGCCCACATCCCTGTGCTCCAGGCTCCCTTGCAGGGAGAGAAAATTAAGGGTCTAACTCTAGCTCCTATGCTCTAGCATCTCCTGCAGAAGGGCTAAGGGGAAGGAGAGTCCTGGCCCAGGGCGGGGACTGGGAGCTGACAGAAAAATGCTGATGGAGTTCCCTCTCCCTCTCCCTTCCATTAGAACTCAGCCGAATTCCCCAGGATGTGTCACATGTGGCAAATCTGGCTCTGTTCATCTGTGACCCATCGAAGGACATCAGCCGGCAGGCCAGGGAGGGGGTTTACTGGCTCTACCAGCTGCTGCTGCGCCAGAGGGGTAAGGAACTCAGCTGGGAAATGGCACCAGCTAGAAGAGTGAGACTGGGACCCCAGCCAATTCCTCTCAGACTGACCCCACCTGGGGGATGAGTCTCTCTCTATCTCTTTCGGTGTTCTACACCACACCCTGCAATTGTGTTGGGCCAGGCACGCAGCGAGGACTCTGCCCACTGTGCAGCCACCAATGGGATTAGAAGGACACAAACACTGCAACCAGAATGACAAATGTGTGTGTCTCTCTTTCCTGGGCCTGACCATCCATGAGGCCGAAGACCTATGGGTCTGGGACTGGCACCAGGACAGCAGGCTCCTGGGCTACAAGAACACAGCCAGGGTGGGGGAGGTAAGGACGCTCTGCCAGGGCAGAGTGGGGGTGGCTGCCTCCTGGAGCCACTAGACGGAGATGCCGTTCTAGTCCAGAATTTGGAGCCTGGTTCTGGGCAATCTGCTGAAGCTCCACATATAGATGGTTTTACGTCTTCAGGAAGTTCTTTTCATAGAATCATAGAATCATAGAATCATAGAATATCAGGGTTGGAAGGGACCTCTGAAGGTCATCTAGTCCAACCCCCTGCTCGAAGCAGGACCAATTCCCAGTTAAATCATCCCAGCCAGGGCTTTGTCAAGCCTGACCTTAAAAACTTCCAAGGAAGGAGATTCCACCACCTCCCTAGGCAACGCATTCCAGTGTTTCACCACCCTCTTAGTGAAAAAGTTTTTCCTAATATCCAATCTAAACCTCCCCCACTGCAACTTGAGGCCATTACTCCTCGTTCTGTCATCTGCTACCATTGAGAACAGTCTAGAGCCATCCTCTTTGGAACCCCCTTTCAGGTAGTTGAAAGCAGCTATCAAATCCCCCCTCATTCTTCTCTTCTGCAGGCTAAACAATCCCAGCTCCCTCAGCCTCTCCTCATAAGTCATGTGTTCTAGAACCCTAATCATTTTTGTTGCCCTTCGCTGGACTCTCTCCAATTTATCCACATCCTTCTTGTAGTGTGGGGCCCAAAACTGGACACAGTACTCCAGATGAGGCCTCACCAATGTCGAATAGAGGGGGACGATCACGTCCCTCGATCTGCTCGCTATGCCCCTACTTATACATCCCAAAATGCCATTGGCCTTCTTGGCAACAAGGGCACACTGCTGACTCATATCCAGCTTCTCGTCCACTGTCACCCCTAGGTCCTTTTCCGCAGAACTGCTGCCTAGCCATTCGGTCCCTAGTCTGTAGCGGTGCATTGGATTCTTATGTCCTAAGTGCAGGACCCTGCACTTATCCTTATTGAACCTCATCAGATTTCTTTTGGCCCAATCCTCCAATTTGTCTAGGTCCTTCTGTATCCTATCCCTCCCCTCCAGCGTATCTACCACTCCTCCCAGTTTAGTATCGTCCGCAAATTTGCTGAGAGTGCAATCCACACCATCCTCCAGATCATTTATGAAGATATTAAACAAAACCGGCCCCAGGACCGACCCCTGGGGCACTCCACTTGACACCGGCTGCCAACTAGACATGGAGCCATTGATCACTACCCGTTGAGCCCGACAATCTAGCCAGCTTTCTACCCACCCTACAGTGCATTCATCCAGCCCATACTTCCTTAACTTGCTGACAAGAATACTGTGGGAGACCGTGTCAAAAGCTTTGCTAAAGTCAAGAAACAATACATCCACTGCTTTCCCTTCATCCACAGAACCAGTAATCTCATGATAAAAGGCGATTAGATTAGTCAGGCATGACCTTCCCTTGGTGAATCCATGCTGGCTGTTCCTGATCACTTTCCTCTCATGCAAGTACTTCAAGATTGATTCTTTGAGGACCTGCTCCATGATTTTTCCAGGGACTGAGGTGAGGCTGACTGGCCTGTAGTTCCCAGGATCCTCCTTCTTCCCTTTTTTAAAGATTGGCACTACATTAGCCTTTTTCCAGTCATCCGGGACTTCCCCGGTTCGCCACGAGTTTTCAAAGATAATGGCCAATGGCTCTGCAATCACAGCCGCCAATTCCTTCAGCACTCTCGGATGCAACTCGTCCGGCCCCATGGACTTGTGCGCGTCCAGCTTTTCTAAATAGTCCCTAACCACCTCTATCTCCACAGAGGGCTGGCCATCTCTTCCCCATTTTGTGATGCCCAGCGTAGCAGTCTGGGAGCTGACCTTGTTAGTGAAAACAGAGGCAAAAAAAGCATTGAGTACATTAGCTTTTTCCACATCCTCTGTCACTAGGTTGCCTCCCTCATTCAGTAAGGGGCCCACACTTTCCTTGGCTTTCTTCTTGTTGCCAACATACCTGAAGAAACCCTTCTTGTTACTCTTGACATCTCTCGCTAGCTGCAGCTCCAGGTGCGATTTGGCCCTCCTGATTTCATTCCTACATGCCCGAGCAATATTTTTATACTCTTCCCTGGTCATATGTCCAACCTTCCACTTCTTGTAAGCTTCTTTTTTATGTTTAAGATCCGCTAGGATTTCACCGTTAAGCCAAGCTGGTCGCCTGCCATATTTACTATTCTTTCGACTCATTGGGATGGTTTGTCCCTGTAACCTCAACAGGGATTCCTTGAAATACAGCCAGCTCTCCTGGACTCCTTTCCCCTTCAAGTTAGTCCCCCAGGGGATCCTGGCCATCCGTTCCCTGAGGGAGTCGAAGTCTGCTTTCCTGAAGTCCAGGGTCCGTATCCTGCTGCTTACCTTTCTTCCCTGCGTCAGGATCCTGAACTCAACCAACTCATGGTCACTGCCTCCCAGATTCCCATCCACTTTTGCTTCCCCCACTAATTCTACCCGGTTTGTGAGCAGCAGGTCAAGAAAAGCGCCCCCCCTAGTTGGCTCCTCTAGCACTTGCACCAGGAAATTGTCCCCTACGCTTTCCAAAAACTTCCTGGATTGTCTATGCACCGCAGTATTGCTTTCCCAGCAGATATCAGGAAAATTAAAGTCACCCATGAGAATCAGGGCATGCGATCTAGTAGCTTCCGTGAGCTGCCGGAAGAAAGCCTCATCTACCTCATCCCCCTGGTCCGGTGGTCTATAGCAGACTCCCACCACTACATCACTCTTGTTGCACACACTTCTAAACTTAATCCAGAGACACTCAGGTTTTTCTACAGTTTCGTACCGGAGCTCTGAGCAGTCATACTGCTCCCTTACATACAGTGCTACTCCCCCACCTTTTCTGCCCTGCCTGTCCTTCCTGAACAGTTTATAACCATCCATGACAGTACTCCAGTCATGTGAGTTATCCCACCAAGTCTCTGTGATTCCAATCACATCATAGTTCCTTGACATCACCAGGACCTCCAGTTCTCCCTGCTTGTTTCCAAGGCTTTGTGCATTCGTATATAAGCACTTGAGATAACCTGTTGATTGCCCCTCATTCCCAGTATGAGGCAGGAGCCCTCCCCTCACAGACATTTCTGCCTGTGCTTCCTCCCGGTATCCCTCTTTCCCACTTACCTCAGGGCTTTGGTCTCCTTCCCCCGGTGAACCTAGTTTAAAGCCCTCCTCACTAGGTTAGCCAGCCTGCTGGCAAAGATGCTCTTCCCTCTCTTCGTAAGATGGAGCCCGTCTCTGCCCAGCACTCCTTCTTCATGGAAGACCATCCCATGGTCAAAGAATCCAAAGCCTTCTCTCCGACACCACCTGCGTAGCCATTCGTTGACTTCCACGATTCGACGGTCCCTACCCAGGCCTTTTCCTTCCACGGGGAGGATGGACGAGAACACCACTTGCGCCTCAAACTCCTTTATCCTTCTTCCCAGAGCCACGTAGTCCGCAGTGATCCGCTCAAGGTCATTCTTGGCAGTATCATTGGTGCCCACGTGGAGAAGCAGGAAGGGGTAGCGATCCGAGGGCTTGATGAGTCTCAGCAGTCTCTCCGTCACATCGCGAATCTTAGCCCCCGGCAAGCAGCAGACTTCTCGGTTTTCCCAGTCAGGGCGGCAGATAGATGACTCAGTCCCCCGGAGGAGAGAGTCCCCGACCACCACCACCCGCCTTCTCCTCTTGGGAGTGGTGGTCGTGGAACCCCCAACCTCAGGACATCGCATCTCATGCCTTCCAACCAGTGGAGTCTCCTTCTGCTTTCTCGCCCCAGACATATCATCTGGTCCACTCTCCGCAACGGTACCTGCGGAGAGAACATGAAAGTGGTTAGTTACCTGTGTCCGTGTTACTGGAACCCGGACATTCCGCTTACCTCTTCTGGAGGTCACATGTTGCCAAGCTTCTTCACTGGCCTCTTGGCTCCTCTGTGCAACCTGCTCTAGAGGAGCAACCTTTTCAGAGGAGCAGAGAGGATTCTTCCTCCGCACAGCAGTGCTGGCCATCCACGACCCCCTGCTGCATGTCAGCCAGGCGGGGCAGCTCCTCACATACTCCCTCCTAGGGAAAGGCCAGCAGCTGATGGGGGACAAGGTAAGCAGCTGCATTTCTCTCAGGAGATTGAGGCAGGACCCAAGCCTCATTCCCATCCTATGGCCGTTCGTTGTCCTGGGAGCAAGGAGTCTGGTGGGGAATGAGGGTGAGAGGAGGTGCTCCATGAAAGGGAGATGAATTCACCTCCATGAGCAGGAGGGAGCCAGCTTGTCCCTGGAGCAGCTCCAACCCAGCTCTTTAGCAAGGTTAATTAATGACAAGCATTGCCTCATCACGGACTTATGTTCTTAGGACATGGTGTTATCGCTCTTGGGAAGAGCAGCAGAGTCCCCTAAGTGCCCTCTGCGAGCCTCTCCTGTCACCTGAGCCACCACTCAGAGTTGCTCCCATCACTGGCAGCCTGGGATGTCAGGGACTGACGGGTCATGGTGACAGACCAGGCAGTTGTGAGGCACATGGGCGGGGGAAGCTTGTCCTGCTGCTGGCAGGGTTGGACCCGCTCTAGAGAGAACGGGAGGATTCAGTCAGCAGGGGCTGCTGATCTGCCCCATTCCCCAGGGCTGCCATGCTGTGGCTTCAGCATGAATGGCCGGGATGACTTGGGGACAGGTCTCAACCTCCCCCCATCCCACTTCACTGCTGCCAGAATCCCTTCTCCCTCCTGCTAGAGCTGCCTCCCTGCCCTGCCTGGGTAGGGGTGGAGGAAACGGTTCTGAGAACTTGGGCTGAGGATTGGAGGTGGAACAGCTGTCAGGGGCACTGAGGGGGTGGTGGCAGGAGCTCAGCCTACAAGGAGGGGGGTTGCCACTGGAGGTCACTCGAAAGGACAACAAGACTCCATTCTGGGGGTCAGGAGGGTGAATCCATCCCGCAGAGGTGGGCAGGTGCTGGGTGCAAATGCTGCTGGTTCCAGGTGCCCTTAATCCCCCCCGATTCCTCGTGGGCATCTGAGTCTATGACAGGTTCTCGATCCCTTGCAGCAGGAAGCCGTCACGGCCAATATTAGGCGCCAGGTCCACATCATCCGGCACTTGCGCCAGGTGCCTGAGGCACTGCAGGGGCTGTGCCTCTGAGGCCACCAGCAACTCCCACTCCCTGCTGCAGGTACTGCTCTGGTCCCTGTAAGTGGGGAGCTAATGGAAGGGGAAATGGAGCTCCCTGGCACTCTCTCCCCTCTCAGATTCCTTCCTCTGGGTCAGGAGCTCTTTCCCTCACACCCATCCCCATCCCATTCCCCCTGCTCCCAGGCAGAGCTCTCCCTGCCCCATATGGTGCAGAAAGGCCATTGTGTCAGGGCCATGGCCCCAGCCCCACTGAAGCTCGGAAAGCTCCACTTTTGAGGAGGTGGGGGTTGGACAGAGGCTCAGGGCTAGCTTCACCTCCTGCCCTTTATTCTCCCCTTGGCCCTTCTATGGGGTCTCTGAGCGTGAAATAAATAGGAGCCTCCTTCCCAGCTCTCTCCTAGGCCCTGGGATCTGGCACAGCCTCTGGGCCCTGGGCTGCTACCAGTGTCAAAGAAGGGGGCATACATGCATCCAGAAAGGGTTATCAAACACAGCAAGGGGGCTGCAGGCTGAGCAAGAGCCCCACCGAGGGCACAAGGGCTTCTTTCTGTGGAAAGACCTCTTTGGACTTTTAGTGTGAGGCAAGCTGGGCCCTGGAAGGGTGGAGACCTGGCCAGAGGCTGAGAAACTGCCATGGTGCTCGAGGAACCATCAGTGGGGGATGTTAGGCCAGCGAGAGGGTTGTGATTCTGTGCCTGGTCACCAGGGAGCATGTAACGATGAAC